>NC_142164.1:116934323-119334323 GCF_024610735.1 Ursus americanus | reverse complement strand
AAGGCTGTTATTTGGGTAAAGACAGGAGAGATGTTTCCAACGTCCACTGCGGTTAATGAGTTCAGTTTTGTATAGATTTCAGGTAAAGGCAAAGCATTTACGTAGAAATGTATTTTCAGCAGTAAAATGAACAGATCTGAAATTTGAGAGAATGCTGAGCATTTCAGAAAGAATCTTGGGTTCCTGCTGTTTTGCAAAGTGAGTACAACTGGGTTGAGTTGAGCTGGAGACATTCCTGGTGATATTATTTCATCTGAGGCAGTGAGTGCCTGTGATAGAAGTCAAAAGTTAGGCGAAAACAAAAGATACTCCAGACTTAGTGCCTTTTCTTGAATAATAAACTATAAACATTTTAGAGAACCACTATTTCTACTTTCCATGGGAAAATTATGGGTGCAACACATAGTTTAAGCCAGAATTAAGATGCACGTCTATGTTTCAGATGCTCTTCATTTCTTTGCTTTTTGTTTGTTTGTTTAAGTAGGTCTTGATCAGGGCTTGCATGTTTGTCCAGATCCTCGGCAAAGCAGGCAGGACAGGATTAGATGAGCCAAGGTTTATTAGAGGATATTTGTGAGAGACCATGGGGAAGGAGCCTGCAGGGACTGGGGGACAGGAATGATGGGTATCTAACCTGTGGTGCATCAGGGTGGGACACAAGGGTTAGGGTTATCACAGTTCAAAGACAGATCTGCAAGGCTGTGGGAGGATTCGCAAATCAAAGTCACAAATCAGCTGCCAAAGGCATCCTGTGACTTTGAGGAACAAGCCTCCCTCCGTCTTCCTGCTGCTTTCAGGCACTGGCGGGCAGCAGCCCCAAGAGGCTTAAATTTGGTTCAAATGCAGAGCTCAGCAGCTGGGCTCCTCAATCCGGATGCATTCAAAGATCTGCCTGGCACGTCTTTATGTCTACAATGGCTGACTACTGCTTGCTTTTGGTTTCTCATACTTAGTCAGCTCCTAGGCAACTAATTTTTATACTCTGGAAGCATGAGTTTCCATGTTGCTTTGGATTGGAGTCCAAAGAGTTTGTCTGGATGGGCATCAGATTACAACCACTGATGACAGTTCTTGGTTGACTGTCACTAAACCAACTCTTCATGTAGAGAGGACAGCATGCGAGATGTTCTCAGCAGCTCATTGGAGAAGTCCTCCAGCATCATGTTGGTTTCCTAACTAACAAAAGGACAAGTGAAGGTAAAGGATACTTAGGTTACCCTTGTAGATTATAGAAGAAAAACCTGGTTCTTTCCCTTAAAAAATCTTATTTTCCTTGCATATGGAGAGGAGAAAATGTTGATTAAATATTTTGGGGAAAAAAGATGGTTATCATAGTGGTGATGGTCATACTGACGGTGGCAATGATGGTGATGATGATGTTGATGACAGTAATGGTGGTAACGATGGTGATGATGGTGATGACAGTAACGGTGGTAATGATGGTGATGACAGTAATGGTGGTGGTGATGGTGATGATGTTGATGACAGTAATGGTGGTAATGATGGTGATGGTGCCCGGTTAATGAATTTGTTTTTTCTTCTCGTGTATGGGCTGCTGGTTTCTCCAAGTATAAATACAATCCACAGATGGTGACTTGTAAAGATTTCTCTTCCAACCTCCAAACCTTTGTGGTCCACACGGTCACACATGTCTAGAAGCAAAGTGCTCATCTGAAATACAGAATCTCACCATATTCCTTACATGAATTACTGAGAACTTAGACACATTCTCGCTTTTCCCATCATTTCTAATAGCTACAGAGTTTTTGGTAATCTACTCATCTTTGAGTTGACAAGGCTCCTTGTAAAGGCTACTTGAGAACCTAAGAGAATATTAGTCTAAAGGCACAGTAAATGATCTATTTTGATATACAGATTTGTGAGGTAAATAGGTTTCAGTGACTCACACTCTCTTGGTCTGCCACAGACTAGGCAGTTTAAGTAAGAAACATTATTTCTCACAGTTCTGGGGGCTGAAAGTTGAGTATCAAGGTGCTGGCAGATTCAGTGTTGTCGAAACTCGCTTCCTGGTTCATAGATGGCCATCTTCTCACTAAGTCCTCCCATGATGGAAGGGACAAGGGGATTCTCTGGGATCTCTTTTATAAAGACACTAAACCCATTCATGAGGTAGCCACCCTCATAACCTAATCACCTCCACAAAGCCCTGCCTTCATACCATCATCTTGGGGATTTGGTTCCAACACATGAAATTGGATGGAACATGTTCAGTCTTGAGCACCCACTGAGCAGCTTCGTTCATAGGGTTGTAACGATTTTATTATACATCAAATGTGTATGCAATACCCTTTTTGGCAAGAAGGAGTGACATCCTCATAAATCATTAATATGTCCAAAGAAATTGCTCCCCTCTCTGACAACAATGATTTCTTCAGACTCTGAGCTGTTCATTTGATGCCTCTTGTATTTTTCAGCATAAATATCAGACAGGACAGCGACAGTCACTGAGGTTTTATCATGCCTGGCTCGACACTGATTATGTCTTTGCCTAGCTAAAGGGAAACTTTTTTGATTTGCATTTAATCTTTTTAAATTTATAACTTTGTAGAAACATTGGCATAATTCGTAAGGATCTAACTGTGGGCTTTGTGGTATGTATGGTTTCTGGTTCCTTCCTGTATATTATAAATGTAATTGTGAAAGTTTTCTTAAAATCAGCCATATGTTAAGATTAGTTATTAGTACACAGTGGAAGGTATTAAAGTAAATCAACAGATCTAGCTCGTAGGTCCCAACTCAGCCTTTGGGTATGCATAGAAACTCTTAGAACTCTACTTCATCATGAGGAAACAAAGGAGGTTTAAGTGGCTCCACATTCTGGTATTGGAATTAATATTTACCATGGACTTGAATGCAATACCTCCCATGAGACTCAAAATGTACTCATAAAGATCATCCATCTGTTTTACACCTTGAAACGTGAAACGATACCCAAGTAATGAGGGAACAAAGTACCACAGTAAAAACAGCACCAATTTTGGGGTGCCACAGATGTGAACATCTATCTCAAATTGCCCATAGATGAGCTCTGTAGTTTCAGGACATATATCAGCTCTCCGAATTTCTATGATCTCAGGTGTATGAGACACATAATAATACCAACATAACAATATGATAAGGACTGGGACGTAAGTAAAGATTCAGGAATGTGACTGCTGCCTATTAGGAAGCTTTTCTTTTTATTATTGAGAAGATGAAATAGCGACCTCATCATGACGCTCCCATTTATTCTGATGGCAATGAGGAATGGAAAGGCAAATCTGTAGCATTGTCTTTGACATCTTTTTCAAGCTGAGTTTTAAGGATTTTGGAGGCCATGCATGCAATCAAAGATTCCCTGAGGCTATTTGCTGGAAATAGAAATGAAAACTGATCCCCTCACTGAACACTGGGAACAGATACAGATAATAACTTACATTTCCTCAACATGTTAAAGAAAGCATGTTATATGTTCCACACTGTTGTCTCATTGCACGTGGACTGTGGACAGGCTCGATTATTCCATTACACAATCAGAAAACCTTCACCTAGTGTGTGATGACAGTGGAAATTACATATTTATTCTTACTGGTACCTTTCTTTTTCCTTACGGATGCTTCAGGCTAGTTCAAGAGATGAAGAAGAGTCTACCAGGGGCCAGGCTGGGCAAGGCTTTCAGATGAGCTATTGCACATGGCTCATTTCAGCTCTGAGAGGACCAAATTGAATATTTAGAGCTGATTTGCAACTCAGTGGTATTCTCTCTTACAACCCAATAGATCTTTTCATATTTCATTTTATATATACGAAAATGTTCTACAGGAAAATCAGCAAATGTACCTCAGTTTTCTGTGGGCCAACCTCAGCTCACATGCTTCTGTGCAATAATCCTCTTTTCACGCAGATGAAGAACACAAGAGGGCACGTATTATGCCCAGCGGATAGGCTCTCCTTATTATATCATTTAGTAGGAATATACTCTTCTAAGTAGAAATTTTAAAACTTTGACATTTAAGTAGACTCCAAGTAACTGTACATGGCCGGCATGGGATTATGTTCATAGTCAATAGGTAAGAACAGAGAAGTGGCAAGGAGCTATAACTGACAGGAAATTTACATTAATTAAAAGAGTGAATAATCACTCTAATAAAATTTATAAGAAAATGTGCTGTAGAATAATGATGAGACAAGGATTTTAGAGAAGGTGTCACTCTAACTTTATTTTTAACCAGAACTCACTCAGAATCAGGATGTCTGGTTATATTCTAATAGACTCAGTCTTCACTGGGAGTTTTACACTGAGAGGAATAAACAATGGTTCTTTCAAGAGGAGACAGTAGGTAGGTATCGCTTCTCATTTTCTGGTATTAATTTGTAAATGTTTTTCTACCTATATGACTCTATGCATTCTCCTCTACATTTTTAGACACCGTTAAACATTGGAAGACCTTGTTTTTATTGGTATTATTAATAGCAAATTTCGTAAAGTATCAAATATTTTGAAACAATCACAAAGATTTTATCTGGAGAGGGTGAAGGGCAGAATCAATCAGTTATTATCTTTTGTGAAAAGATTTTGGGTTGTGGCAAGGAACATGGAGGAACCCCTTCTGTAATCCATGAGGCATTTTTGTGGGAGTGTGGCTAACATTCTTCAGATTCTGAATTCTATAAGTAGTTTGGAATCCACAATTTTCATATGTTCTTTGTTTTCTGGCATGTGAGGTTACCACCCACAGTGGATGCCAGGCTGAGAGACAGACGTGGATTAGAGGTATCCTTTATCTCTGTTCACATCTGAACCTCACCCAGATAGCATCAAGCTGGATACTTGGGGAGAAGCTCCTTGTAGAAGTCTCATTCTAAGATAGGCTCCAATGAATCTCAAACTGGTGTTCACATCTTTGCAAAATTATGTTTCATTGAGTGTTGGCCGTCCCAATGATTTCCTTCTATCCAAAGGATCAGGAAAGAAGTCGTAGGATGTCATTTCCATGATTAGTTCCTAAAAGACTCTGACTTCTGTCTTGTTAACACTCTTCTTAATCTTCTCAACTTACAGGCTTTGATAGAATAAGGAGCCATGTTTGAGAGGTTCACATGGTTAGGATATTGGGGGTGGGGGCTCTGACCAACTGTTATGAATTAAATACATCTATTATACAAATACATCTATTATAACCCAAACTCCCTATGTGATGGTATTTGAGGTGGGGCTTTGGAAATAATTAGGTTTACATGGGATTGGGGGACACCATTATGGGTCAGTGTCCTTATAGTAAGAAGAGATACCAAGCTCTCTCTCTTTCTGCTTTGCCCTCGGCATGCACACAAACAGAAGCCATGTGAACACAAAGGGAGACATTGCTTATCTACATGTCAAGAGAGGAGAACTAAGAGTAAAACCCTACCTTGTGGACACCTGGATCTCGGACTTTCCAGTCTCCAGAACTGTAAGAAATAAATGTCTGTTGTTTGAGCCACCCAGTCTAGGGTATTTTGTTATGACAGCTCGAGCAGATGACAACACCGATGAAGACCCTTAATTCAACAACGCAGGAGGAACTGAATTCTGCCAATAGCTTGACTGAGCTTTACCAGTGGATCTTTTCCCAGTCAAGCCTTTGGATGAGACTGTAGTTAGGCCACCACCTCAATGGCAGGCTTGTGAGAGATCCTGAGACAGACGACCCAGCTCAGACATACCTAGACTCCTCACACAGAAACTGGGAGAGGATTGTGTTGCCTTTAAGTGACACATTTGTTATGATTTGTGATGAAGCCATAGATGACAACTCATGAGAAAGTAAGACTGCAGGTAGAATCATGGGTTTCGGTTGGGAAGATGACTAGTTCCAGACATTCTGGGAAAATAAAGTCTAGCAGATAATTACCCAGGGCAGGAAATCAGAGTAGGGAATGGAGGACAAGGAGGAAAAACATGCCATGATTTGCTCAAACATCTGAGTCTCTCCCATTCTCTATTTCATTTCTGTCTTATTTGGCTCATTATCCACACTATTGGCAGAAGCCAACCCCTGAGGTGAAGAAATCTCATCTGCCCTGTTGAATTCTGGTAGTCACATAGCATTTTTTTTTTTTTTGCCATTCCCTTGAATCTTTAGTTCCAGTGCTTTTGCCAAAAGTTAGAGAATGAAGGGGGATAGTTTTGATGCTGGATCAAAATAATGGGGTCCCTACCACTGTGTGTAGAAGATGGGTTGCACACAGGGAGGAGCTAGAGGGAGCTGGAATGGCATAACTTTTGCTAGTGCTAGAAAAGACTTGCTGTAGAGTGCAAATCAATAATTCACGATCTTCATCTGATAAAATTACTGCTAATTAAGTCTTTCCAATCAACAAGAGGAGTCATTCATTCACGAGGCTATGAATAAATTCTGGATCAAACATATGCAAATAGTGATTTTGCTCCTTTAATCAAAGTTACTTTGGTAGGTGATAGCACTAAATAAAACATTTCATATCTTCCTTTCTTCCTTTGATGTTCTAAATCTCTTGTTCATTATGGCAATAACAAGCTCAAAGCAACCAACTACATGAGAACCCTACAGAACTGAATCACGATGAGTAGGCTTAACTCGCTTTAGCCCATTAAATAGCAAAGGGGACTCTGCTGGCATTTATATTTCAGTGGGATCTTTCCATGGAGGCCACAAATGTCATCACTGGCATTCAGCAGGATAAGAGGCGATGCTAAGGAGGTGGAAGTGGGTAGTTTCTTTCGATTTCTATTGCAAAAGTCAGAATGCAGAAAGTTGGTCTTAAATTTCAGCAGAAATGAGGGAAGTTAGATTTCATTTAAATATTTGGGATGCAAAAGTTCTGAATATCTTTGTATGGCAGAAACAACCCTTTTAACTCCAAGTCTACATCAATTAAAAAAAGAGAGAGACATCATTGCTTTTACTCATCAATGACAACAGATGTTGGGTGATATGTTATTTTTCTATCACACAGTTTTGGATTTCAGAATGTACACAGATAAAACTGAAAGGAGACTGAGTTCACATTACAAAAGAGTTCATCCAAGAGCGATTGCAAAACATTGTGAAGTCTTATCTGACCACTCTTCCTTATGTCATTTCAGTATATTGAATAGAAAGATGATAAGAGGTTGGAAAATAATTGGAGAAATTAACTCCTATAAAACTATTTTTTCTAGTTACTTTTCAACTTAAAAGAGCACCAATAAGAACGGGCAGTTTCTCAGGAAAGGGTGACTTCTTAATAATGTAATGTCAGACATCTACGTTGGGCAGGAGGTTGGGACACTGGTTCCTTTTATGCGACGTTCTGGTAGCAAAGAGTGCGATCAAAAACACTGCTCCAAAAGAGTTACTGAGGGGAAAGAACCTGACCATGGCCATTACAACAAGATAAAAGTATGTTAGAATACATTATTTTCTTACAAGCATGCCTTAGTCTATGGTGAACCTACATTTTACACTGTTGGTATCTCTCTAAAATAAAGGGGCATCCAAATGTGACATATATTAATAACTCTGCTTTCTCAGCATATCCATGATCTGAAAGTCTTGCCGGTGTACATCTTTGAAAGAAAAGCACACTTGATTTAGGAATGAATATAGTTGTTGGCATTGGAGAGGGAGATGCAGCTGTATTTTTCAGCTTTTCGTATTTCCTTACCCTACCCACTGAGTTATCTTTCTGCCATCTAGTCAACTCAGTTCCCACCCCCCCGCCAAAATACTTTACGTGTAGCAACAGAAAGACAAATAGCCCAATTTTAAAAAATGAACAAAGGATTTGGATAGATTTTTCACCAAAGAAGAGGTATAAATCGCTACAAAGCACATAAAAAGATGCTCAACATCGTTAGTCATTAGAGAAATAAAAATCAAAGCGTCAGTGAGATACCACAGCAGAGTGGCTAAAATTGGGGGGAAAAATGGAAAGTTAAGTTGTTAAGTACGAAAGAGGACGTAGCTCAGAGTTGGAATTCTGATACTCTCCTGGTAGATTCCTAAAATGTAAATGTAGATTCCTAAAAAATGTAAAATGGGGCACCTCCTCAATGTCCTTCGACTGATGACTACAGGAACCAAATGCACTATAGCTATATAGTGGAATATTATTCAGTAACCAAAAGGAATTAAGTCCGAATACTTGCTAAAACGTGGACGGACCTTGATCATGTTATGCCAAGTGAAAGAAGTCAGACACAAAAGGCCACTTATTGGATGATTCCACTGATACGAAATGTCTAAAATAAGCGAATCTATAGAGACGGCGAGCAGATTCATGATGTCCAGGGGCTGAGGGCAGGGAGGGATTGGGATGACTGCTAATGGTACGGAGTTTTCTTTGGGGTGATAAAAGCATTACAGGATTGAATAGTAACGATGGTTGCACAACACCGTGGACACACTAAGCTATGCTAAATGGTACATTTAAAGGGTGAATTTTAATGCTTTGTGGATTATACTTCAGTCCAATTGTTATTTAAAAAAATTATAGGTAGCATTTCACAAATAGGTGGAAATTAAACACTACTTTTACTTATTTTTTTGTTTCAAGTTTTTATTTAAATTCTAGTTAGTTAACCTATAGTGTAATATTGGTTTCAGAGTAGAATTTAGTGATTCTACCAGTGCTCATCCCAGCAAGTGCCGTCCTTAATCCCCATCACCCGTCTAGCCCATCCAAACAACCAGTGGGTCAAAGAAGAAATCAGGAGGGAAATTAGAAACTATCTTGAGATGTATGAAAACAAAAATACCACATACCACTTATGAGATGCAGCAAAACCAGTACTTTGAGGGCCATTTATAGTGGTCAGTGCCTCCGATAAAACAGAAGAAATGTCTCTCAGAAACAAATTAAGTTCATCCTTCAAGGAACTAGGAAAAGAAGAACCAACAAAGGCCAAAGTTTGCCAAGGAAGGAGTAACAAAGATTAGAGCAGAAATCAGTGAAATAGAGAATAAAGAATAGAAAAAAAAAATCAGTGAGACTAACGGTTGTTTAAAAAAATACAGTAAGAAATTAACAAGGGGATATTAAAAGAGATACCACAGAAATCAACAGGGTCATCATATACTCCTGTGAACAACGGTCTGGAAAAGGGTCAGATCACCTACAAGGAATTAATAAGTTCCTAGAAGCACCCAAACCTACCAAGCCTTCATCACGAAAAGATAAAAAAATCTCCACAGACCAACAATGGTAAACAGGATGGATCCATAATGAAAAACCTCCCAAGAGAGAAAAGCTCAAGACCAGATGACTCAGTGGTGAAATCCAGCAAACATGTAAAGAATTAATGCCAGTCTTGTCATATTCTTCTCAAGAATCCAAGAGGAGGGAACACAACCAAACTCGTGTTTGAGGAGCTAGCGTTGCTGTCTCCCCGCATAGCTGTCCACCCTGCCTGCACCTGCACACACGCCCCCCCATCCCTCCCCCCTGCCCCAGGGCAGCTCCGACCTCTGCAGAGCTTGGCTGAGCTCTGCAGATGCATGGCCCCTGTCACTATTCCGCCGGAACCAGCAGCTTCTCAGCCAGTTTACATGAATCTATCAATCTCTCCCCAGGACTGCGAGGTCATAGATTGGGCGTCTGTGCACACCTATGTCATCACCTTTTAACCTACATTCTCCCTGCCCAACCACATCACTCAGGACTTCCTCCTGTCCTCACCTCCTTCCCATCCCCATCACTCAGGACTTCGTTCTGTCCTCACCTCCTGCCCATCTCCATCACTCAGGACTTCCTACTGTCCTCACCTCCTGCCCAACCCCATCGCTCAGGACTTCCTTCTGTCCTCACCTCCTGCCCACCCACATCGCTCAGGACTTCCTTCTGTCCTCACCTCCTGCCCATCCCCATCACTCAGGACTTCTTTCTATTCTTATAAAGGTCCACCTCCTAATGACTCCCCTTCTGTCTAGATACCTTCCTCCTCTCTGACCCTAAAGATGGGCTTCTTCCCATCCTTCTGTTGGCATTCAGTTCCCAACCAGACTGTCATGTGCTCCTGCACAGTTCTTGTCCAAGTATGCCCCCCACACACCTGCTTTACTTTGTCACCATATATCTTGTACCATAAAAAAAGAAAAAAGGCAGTTCTTTCCCCTTGTTTCTATTGTTTATTTTCTGAGCTAAAATGTCAGCTCTTCCCTTGGAAACCAAGTGCATCCCAGGAGCTAGCAGGAAATCAGGCACATAAAAACCACGAAATAAATATTCCCTGAATAGACCAATTTTCTGAATGAGCTTTTGGTACAAATCATTTAGCACTTCACGACGTCAAGGCTCCTGAGCTGTAAAAATAAGAACGTGTCCTAAAGGATCACCAGTGTGACGATATCCTAACACAGTACAGAATTATTTTAGTGGTGCCATCAAATACATTTCGTGGTAAAATAGAATTTCAAGTGGAATTTCCAGTGAAAAATGGGCACTGGAGCTCTTATGAATCATGATGTTACATCTGATGCAAAACTCCTTTGACCCAGTCGAGGGTCTAATATCATATAATTCACTTCATAGGGAGAAGAATCTATTTGTGTATACGGTCCTCTCCTCGTCGTTTTGAAATAATTACCTTTTCCTAGAACCAATTTTACCAGCCCCAACTTGCATGAAAGCAGTGGAAATTTCTCTAGTTTGAGATGCTATAAATTCCCAGTGTAAGATTTGGGATATATATATATATTTATATATATGTATTGAGGAGAAGATAATACATAATGTATATAAATACATATAATAATATATATAATATATAATAATATATACATATAAATATAAAATTTATATATAAATATATATTATATGTATTATTTAAAAAAAAAAGAGTATAGATGTTTGGGGCGCCTGGGTGGCTCAGTCGTTAGGAGTCTGCCTTTGGCTCAGGGTGTGATCCCAGAGTCCTGGGATCGAGCCCCACATCAGGCTCCTCTGCTGGGAGCCTGCTTCTTCCTCTCCCACTCCCCCTGCTTGTGTTCCCTCTCTCGCTGGCTGCCTCTCTCTGTCAAATAAATAAATAAAATCTTAAAAAAAAAAAAACCCAAAACATTGCTACTCTGCTCACACTCACATGTGTCCACAGCACACCCCACAGGTGTGTTCATCCTCTTGTGAAAATATGTTGTTCCGATTTTCACGGGGAATATACAGGCAACAGAAAAATGGGAACACCTAACTATATCGATATTTGTGTCATTTTCAGCATCGTTGTATCATGACCCTAAAAATCACATGAGGAAGAAAGGAAGACTCTCTCAGTGATAGGTCCTCATTAAGTGTGGGAGCTGGAAATGGAAACCAGGGTGATAGGAGAGTTCTCTCCCCTCTCACAAAATAACATCTCTCAGTGAGAGAAGAGGTGAATGGAGTTCACGGTCGGTGTTTAATTTTCTCGTAAGGTCACCATAGCAAAGCACTCTGATCCACGTCATAGCAAGAATTTGTAATGCATGAGTAAAACACATATATATACACATAGACCTCTGTATATGCACACATATGGCAAAATTCACACAAGTATATTATCTGTACTTATAAATATATAATAGACATTTATTTATACGTGTACATAGAAACATATGGCAAATATGGAGTGTATGTTTCGCAGACACTACAAACACACACACCTTCTTAGCCATACATAATACAGTCTGTGTGTGTGTGTGTGTGTGTGTGTGTGTGCATGCTTTCTTAGCCAGTAAAAATATTTTCTAAAGCAAGAAGCAGAGCTGGCCTCTGGTTGTCCTCCAAAAGCTGATAGAGATGTATATTCAACCGGACCAGGGAAAGTTGACCTCAATGCTATAACCTTGCTACATTTGCAAGTAATGGCTTTTATGTTTCTAGCATAAGAACGTGAAAAGGAGAGATTGGCCACATTGGATACCCACTCCTATCTAACCCAGTATTGGTTCTGTCAACGATGGAGGCATCGCGCCCCGATTTAGGCCACTGTTGTCCAGCCCGATGCTAATACTAACCCAGGAACCACACGTCCCAAGAATATTCTTTAATCTTATTTGTGTAGGTTTAAATTCCTTTGAAATAAAGGATAGAGATTGTGCCTGTCCTAAGATCATTCAAGCAGTTAAAGTAAAAACGTATGTTCAAATACTATGTGTAACATTTACAAGAGTAAATCAGAAAAAAATATACACTTGTTGTTTCCAAACAAGAGTTTCTATGCCCTAGAGGCCTTTTTTTTCCCCATCAGTGATTAGTTACAAGTGCGTATATATACACTACGTATAAGTGTATGTGCACGTAAGACATACAGTATATATGACACACTATATACTATGTTATTATATACAGTAGATATCATATATATGTATATAATAGTGTATATATCATAGTATCTATTATGATACATAGTATTTGTTATATGATATATATGTCATTTTTTAGCAATCATTAATATATTTGTTTTGTTTATTTGAAAAACATCTGAATAGTTCTTACTATGTGCTAGGTGCTGGTTCTTGACATATATTAACTCATTTAATCTTCAACAACTCCAAGTGGTAGGTACAATTATTATTTCCGTTTCACAGATGAAGAAATTAAGATTCTAAGAAATTAAATACTTACCCCAAGGCCAGAAAGTCAATAAACAGAAGAGTCAAGAGTTAAACCTTGGCAGTCCTCTCCTATTTTGTATTGCGTATATATATATGCAATATAGAGAGCCATAATAACATTTTATATATGTGATTTTATATATAAAATATATGTAGCCATAATAAAATCCTATATAATTTATAGAAAATAATAATATAAATAAAATTATATATAATAAAATATGTAATTATACATAAAAATATATAGCCATAATAAAATTCTATATAATTATATATAAAATAATATAAATAAAATTATATATATAATAATAAAATTATATATTATATTTAAGAGTCAGTATAATACTAGGGGATACATATATGTAGTGAGTGTGTATATATATACACACTTACCACTACACATGAATATATATTAAGACTTGCTACTGATCAAAAATTTAAGGGAAATTTCCAATAACTTTGTGTTCCACAAAAATCTTGGGAAATTGCCAAAATTGTACATTTTTTTAATGTTATCCCCCTTTTTTACCCTCTGAAGGATATTATTAGGATTTAAAATCCCAGAAAGGCTTGTATCTGGGTGAACGTGTGCGGTCATCATGGGGACGCAATTCTAGCAGTTTCTCTCCATCACTGACATCTCCTGCTTCTTTTAACACCAGACCCATCGTGTCTGGGGCACCCCCACCCGCTAAATGCCACTTTCTCTTTGCTTTAGCTCCTCCCCCATGTGTCGTTCAGTATGATTTCCTAAATCTTCGCACTTTCCCCTTTCCCTTATGGTGTGTCCTCAGGTATCCCACATGCTGTCTTCCCCCAAAGTGAGATCAACACACACGGTCTTGCATTTCTCGTGTATCCCCCCGGGATCTGACGGTGGGCGAGCTATGACGATGCCAAATGAGTAGAGAAAAATGAAAAACACACGAGGCCAGGTTGATACTCAGAGTTGCTAAGAGGCCAGCAAGAGAGAGTGACCGCTTTCTTCAAAGAGTGTCTAGGAATAAATTTAAGAACCCAGGACCCAAGAGCCTTTGAGATGTACAGGAGTTCATAAAAAATGCTCCAACCTGCAATTTTGCTTTAACTGGACCAGGGGAGCAAGCAGGTCTAACACTGTGCCCGGTTAGCAGATAAATGCATAGAAATTAAGTGGCTGGTCTGAGGTCACTTGACCTTCATTCGGTAAGAGCCGGAAAAAAACACTTGGTCACACGATTGTGGTCATGGCTCCTGGGTGTTCCCCTCTTACTGAAACCCATGCTTTGCAGGTTAATTAATTAGCTTCCTTGGCATAAAGATATAAGTCATTCCCTCGGTGAGTTGAGTGTAGATTTATTTCCGTTTTTGCAAAAGAAAGAGGGCTTTTTTTTTTGCTTATTGATGTATCTCTTGTGATCATACATTGATAAAAACAAAAAATGTCCTCCACTGTTGACTTATAATTCTGCAAGAAAGTGCAGGATCTTAACACTGTCATTATTCTCCTACAATCATCACATCTTTAAAAAGTCCAGTGAGACCACGAGTCACTATCAGCCTCTATGGCAACCAAGAAACAGCAAATATGCCCCTTATCTTTGTATTTCCCACCTATAGCTCAATCGTAAATAAGGGCGCCAATGAGAAGCTGTATTTTTTTTCTTTTTTTCCCCCCATTGCCCATGAAAGATCATACTGTCTCTACTGTCCACACCAAGGCACAAGCTAGCAGCTGGTTTCAGACTGAAAACATGCATACTAAAAAGAGACATTTTGCATAACTGTATCTTTAGAGAGAGTATTATTTCCTATTATTCCAACAACTGACCCTTAATACCATATTGTCTTTGCAACAGACTAGAACAAACACATGATTTTTTTTCCCCCATTAAAATCTCGGAGGTGTTTGTCCTGACCGCAAACTGCATTATGCTTTCTCTTTGACACATTTCGTTACAGAGGGCTGTGGACACCCGTCCCTTCCAATACACGAACGGCCGTCTCCAATCTGACCCTTCTGGCTGGGGGTGCCCTGGAGTCCAGACTGTACTGCTATTGTAAGGAACAAGGGGCAGAAGCGACCTCGCGTGCCTGTCATTTCCATGCACCTGGGTCTTACGGAGGAATCTTTAAAAATGTAAGATACAACAGAATAGGGTTGGCGACACATGGATGAGTACGTCTCATAGGACACCCACTTCCGAGGTGATTTTGGTATCACAGTTCAAAAGAAAAGGAAGAATGGGATGTGTTTGGGGATGAAGACGAAGGATAGGAAGAATACAGAATACGATGGAGGTTTGGGTTTTGTGGACTTGGAAGATTTAGCAAGAAAGATCTCTGTAAGAGGTTGAAAGGAAGGGGTGCTGAGTGAATCAGAGGCACGAAGGACCGCTGATGTTCACCTATTTCTAATTTCCTCTCTCATGTCCTTCATGTGAGCTCACAATGGTATTCCTCATCAGATGCTTCACTCAGTGCCCTACAGCTGAGATAAAGCCTAGGGGGAAAGGAGCAGTTGTGGGATCTATGAACACAAAAACAGTGCTTGGGCTGTGAAGAACTATTGTGTTTATAACAAGGTTTGTCTTTGGTTTTGGACGTTATTCCAAGGAGAAGGGACCTGTGAGACAAGGGTTCCTCCATGAAGAATGGGAAAGTTTCATGAGGAATGCTCCCTTCATTGGGAATAGGCTTCCCTCTCTCTGCCTCATCCCTCCTTCTCCTTCTGGGATATCCATTTTTGCAAATCTCTGTCATTGTGCATTTGACCTCATGTTGCTAGTGCAATGACCATCGTCTAATGTCACAGAGTGTCTTTGACCTCTATGTCCAACACGTCCGTCCTGGGTTTCCTGTCTTTGCAGCGAGAGGTTCTCCTTGCTCTGGGTCAACATCATGATTATTCCTGTTCCCATTATTCCTCTATAGTGCAGGCATTGAGCTTTCCTTACTGAGCAACCAACCCATAGGCTGTACCAATGGGGAAAAAATGAGGGGAAGGGAAGTTTCGGAAGCTAAGAAAGCAAACATACACATACACACACAGAGAACGCGTGATCCACTCCTCTGCTAAGAAAGGAAACAGGAAGAATAACAAAATACGCATGAAATCGAACTGCTGTCCCAATCCAGAGACAGGCGATAGCGTTTCAACCATATAGACCCATAGCAAGGGCTCCCCCATCTACAACGAATAAAGGTAGCGTAGGCTCAAACTATACTGTTGGTCTGTTAAAGGAATCACCGTAATACATGCTTATATTAATTCTATTGTGGGCTCATATAATGTAAGTCAGATTTCTGATGCTTACTCATAGACATACTGAATTATGTCGGTCCAACATCTTTCTCAACGGTAGCGAGCAATAAAGCATGTTATGGGAAATGAGAGAATTAAATATGAGGCATTTTATGGTTTGTTGGAGGAAACACCCGTGACAAGAATCCATACGTTCTGGGAATCTTGGCTCCAAAGTGCATACAATTTCTACTATGTTATTTTCCCCAGAAATCCACCATTCAAAGCTCCAAAGAGGACAAATGTAAATGTAGGGTTTACTTTTCATGGTTTAACAACTGAAGGTCATTGTTCCTCTAATTTTGTGCACTAAATACCAACAAGGATAGCATAATTCTGAAGTTCCAGATCATTTCATAGATTACTGTCATCTGCTCATTTTTTTTAAAGGAATGTTGCTGTTTTTCTAGCACACAGAAATATCACCCAACACTCAGATACTTTTGCATACTTTTTGCAGACAGGATGTGAATTGCTACTTTCCCTGGTCGCCCCTATAATTCATTTAGAATACAAAACTTTAGCTCTCCACATTACATCGTATCTAAATTAACAGAGACGCACATCTTAAAATGTTAGTTCGTGCCTTACTTCTCTGTTAGCATGTCAAAGACATTTATATGCAATTACAAAGGGATTTGGAAGAAAAGGTTAAAACGTGTGTTTTGCTGAGTTGCACTTAGGTCTATAAGAAAAATGTGGCTAACGGGTGCCCAGGGCAACCAGATGTCCTGATAATTTCTTTTTTCTTTTTTTTTTTTAATCGGGACGATGCCAGTTCCTGGGATCAGGCCTCCGTCAGAGTGTGGATGCCTCTCCAGGGGAAGAGCTCCTGAAACAGGCACGTGGGGTTGGTGACATAATGCACCCTGTCTTAGACGCTGCATACATCTCGGAAGTGGGGCTCCCCCTGCATGCCCAGGGGGCAGCTCAGTGCACTGGGGTGCAAGGCGTTATGATACTAACTCCCAGTTCGCAATGCATGTGCTGAGGTCACAATGTTTAGGTCACCAGCACACCTGGCTATCAACAGACTTCTCTGTGTTTTCTCAGCATTCAAATGTGGCTTCTTTCAAAAACGGGTTTTATAATGCATACCGTAAACATCGACAACAGGTCGTGTTTCCTTCTCGGGTTATAAATTACTTACACTGTTTCCTTGTGTATCTCCGTTACCTGAATACGCCAAGTGTCCTGTTCTGTATTCATCCATTCAGGTGAGAGGCAGCCACGGCACGTGTCTAAAAATATTATTTCAGCAAAATGAGATCCCAGTCATTAATGACACAAAAGGAACCTAAAATGGTAAGACAATAGGTGAAACTGATAAATTATGTTTTTCTTAAAAAAATAAAGCAACGCTCTACAAAACTGTACATGCATCAGAATGTGTGTCTGTGTATGTGGGGGTGGCTGTGTATGTGGGGATGTGTATGTGAAAAGAGTTCAAAAATATAAAGCTATCAGTTTTCTCAAAGCAGACATGATGGTCTTTTCTTCTCTTCCAAAATTCCTACAGGAGACCTAGATTTCTCTACTAACCATGGACATTAAAGAATAGATAAGCACTCAAAATAGATCTTACCCCTGAAGCTTGATAATGTTTCCAATATTTGTAATTAGGCGTCATTTGATTTCCTAGTTTTTTAAGAGACATCTTCAGGGCTGTATATTGGGGTGCCAGAAACGTATCTCCCCATTTCCTTCCTACACCCACAGAAGCACTCAGTTCTAGGCTCCTGCATGCAGGACTTGGGAAGGACGGGCTTAGAAGAGTTTTCTTTCCAAAGCTTCTGCCGGCTGAAGACCCCGGCCATTTTCCTCAATACCCAGAAGCTTCAAGTGACTCCTGTTAGGAACCGCGGACCTCCGACAACAGGTGTGAGGACTTTGGTTTAATGCATTCCACCTGTTCCTTCCAGCCGGCTGCTTCTGTGCTTTGGCCAGATTTGTAAAAGCAGGCAGGCTTCCCGTTTTCCCTAAAGGCCTTGCCTTGAGAAAACACAATTATTTGTAGGGTTTCTAAGTATGCGCATAGTCACTTTGTGGAAACTTAGAGTCATAAGAGACCTTTCCCTATATATATCCATTTCTTAAAATACTATCATGAGAATTTGCAGAGAACGTATTGCTTTTGCTTCCTTCGCAGAGTCTAGAGTTGAAATTTTTCCCCCCCTAATCAGGTGGCCCAAAAGAGGGGAGCTGATGAGACCACTTTCAGGAAGTTCTGAGAACGCAAAAAGAGGCCTGCCATCTGACCGCTTCGAGAGCCAGTCTGATGGTTCATGGCTCAGTCATGGTGGGCACCGCTAAAAATAACCCACTATCTGCTTTTATTCCAGTTTCTTTGCGGATGACATGTCTTGACCTGCTCTACTCCTCTCCCTTCCCGCCTGAAAGTTATCAACCTGCAAATAGCCTGAGAGCCACCGACCCAGAACAAATTCTTGCTCCCTGCAGACCCGCCAACGAACCGCTCAGGATAAGCGCACATGCTTGTCCATGCCAGGAGGGGTCCTCACCCAGATGGCTCACCCTTCTTGCCTTTGCTGCAACTGACCCGCTCAGTCTGGACGACAAACGTGCCGCGGGTCATCTCTGACCACTGTGCTTTATCGGTTCTGCAACACACAGGTGTAAAACGGCTCTTGGTCCTGTCCCTGTCCTCACCACCCCCGAGAAGATGCTCCTCATTGCCCTGGCTTCCCACTGAGCACTCACTACCCCCACCCCCCGCCAGGGGGAACTCCTGATTGTGACCATCCCGGCTACTGCGGGAGAGAGCGCTCTGGTAGCTGGGGGATCGTTGGGAAGCCGCAAGATGTCCATCACTTTGAGAGTGCTGGGCAGAAGTGGGGAGACCCCAGCCCGCATAGCGTCCCCTGCTGAAGCAGCATCAGCACCCTAGCCCAACATCCAGCACATTCCCTGGAACGGCGGGTGGTGGGGAGATGCTGTTAAATAGGACACATAGGTTCACACCCTGTCTGGGCAATCTTTCACTGCCTCCTGCTTGGATGCAGGACCATGTGCAAACTGCACGTCTTGTGACTTGGGCATTTTAGGAGCTTGATGCTGTTGCCCACACCTTTCCCAGAGACCACCTTGTATTTTCCAGCTCTGACCACAAAGCTATGGTTCCCCAAACGTCCCGTCTTCTCAGTTCGAAGGTGTACAGCTGACCTCCCCGAGCTCTCAGCACCACCGTTAAGTCCCATGGACTCCCCCCTCTATTTGGAGACACGGGATTTGGGGGTGCTTCCCAGGGAAGGCTCGGCACTCCTGGCAGATGGGGTTAAGGGGCTGTCTAGACTCCTCCTGCAACGGTAGGTACCAACTCCAAAGCCTACTGCCCTCCATCCCTGTACTTCCCCGTCCTCCAAGCCCAGTTCTAGGGTGGAAAGAGGGTGTCCTTTCATTTCTAATGCCAACCCCAGCACGATGGGGCGATGGACATGCTGCCTAAAGGTTTGCTGGGTGAATAAACGGGTGAGTGAATCAGTCGAACGAGGGAATGCACACATTTTTACCACTTTCCAAGTTGGAATGGTCAGGAATGCATACAATGCTGGGAAAAAACAGTGACTTTCCTCTACCTAACATTTACTAAAGATTCAATTTTATTTTGCTTGAATTTTTTTCAATTTTGAATTCATGAAAATGGCATTTCCATTAAATATATATTTATATTATATATACATATATGTATGTTTGAAAATATATATTCACATGTATAATACATGTAATATATACATATATGCTATACATGAAATATGTATATAACTATATAAGATATGTAAATATATAAAAATAAATACTTTTTATATATTTACATAAAATACATAATATTTTATATATTTACGTAAAATGTATTTCTATAATATATAATATATAATGTAAATATATAAAATAACTATTATATAATCTGTAATTCATATAATTTATTTATATATTTATTTAAATTATATATCATGGATTATAATATACAGTATATATTATGGATAATATATTATAATATATACTATATTATATATATAAACTATATATATTTATATAAACTATATATATTAAACTATATATATAAACTATATATATTATACTCGTATATATTATGGACTATAATATATACTATATATTATATAAACTATATACATTACAGATTATATATGGTATATATTTTATGTGTATATTAAATATATATTATAATGTATATTAAATATATTTATATAGAATATATAAATTTGTTTCCTGTACTTTAAATTTAATAAAATTACTATATATTTTACTTTACATAATTATAAATTATATCATAAATAATATAATCACTATTTTCATATTTTATATAGAATATACTTATATATTCTTATTTATATATTATAATACATACAATATGAAGTATTTTATTCAATTATTAATGTCATTAATAATGAAATATATTATTAAAATATTATTACTATATATACATAACATATAATCTATATATCCCGTTGGCCTCCCACTCAGCAAATGACCTGAATCAATATGTAAAACTATTCAGAGTTCAAGTGCAGCAAACAGTCACAGCATTTGCTGGGGCTCTTTATATGACAATTGGCTAATTGGTCATGCGACGCACGCACGTGGGGTAGAAATTCCTGCTGTCTTTTTGGTGGAGTCTGGACTTGGAAGCACGCTCTCTGTCTCTGAACCTAGGCTCTGCTACCTACCAGCTAAAAGTGTCTGACTCTCAATTTCCTCCACTTCAAAAAAGGGGTCACACAGGTGCCTTCCCTGGGGGCTCTCGCGAACGGTCAACTGGATAGGAGATGGCCAGATGCACTGTGAGGACTTGGCAAATTTGCTCTCCCTGGCATGGTGGCAGTTTTCTGCCTCTTGACATTTGCTCAGAATTTCTGTCCCTTGCAGATTTACTCCATGAAGGCTATTTGAAAGCTGTAGGGCATGATTATGTCGATGCCAAACCCAGCACCGGGAGAACGGACGGGCAGTAGAAGAAGTCATAGATCCCAGCATCGCATTTCAGAAACATTCAGGAAACATCAGAGGCATCATCCATGGTTTCCTTCATCCCTCACCAGTAGAGTGGGTCCATTTTTACCTGATGGACCACTGAGCTCTTAAAATGAAAACGGCGGTCAGAGGGCGGAAAAGAAAAAGTCAATAAAATAGACCACCTACAACAAAAGAACGGACGCTTAATTATTTGCACAAAGCATTAGAAAATACTGTGATATTTTATTATTAAAAATGCTGCTGAAAAGTTTATACATATGTGTCCAGCCATATATATCTTCTATCATTACTTAAGGCAAAATCAAAAACAAAATTGCAAAATAATAACTCAAGAAACCATTAAACCCTGCGTGCCTGTGAAGGTCAAGAATAAAAGCCTAGGAAAGTTTTTTGTTTTTGTGGGTTTTTTTTTTTTTTTTGGTTTTTTACTTATTTTTTTTCTCATTTTTTTTTCTCTTTTTTCACTTTTTTATAGATAGCAAGTATATTTTATTCTCATAGAACTCTATGAAGATTCTATAACTTCTTTCCATGTAGAAATAAGATATCCTTTAAGATGTATTAAATTTCTTTTGATCATATCCTCTGTAAAAGCTAAAGTTATTCACTTAACAAGAACTCTTTTTTTTTTCCTTATCCAAATGTCACAAGCCTGACACATTAGTGTGCATATTGCTAGCAGAAGACAATTGGAAATACTAAACAAATATTGGAATTCACATTACAAACATACCAGACCCACACCAATGCCAGGCATCACTTCCCGTGGAGATGTATGGACAGCCTAAGTCGCCGTAGCCCAGCTGGGGGAAATACAGAGCTTGCAGAAATGACCTGACGATCGCTTTAGAAAGTGATGAACTGGGGGACAAAACTCGTATCCGTGACCCCTCGAGCTGCACGGAAGGAGTGTGGCTTCGCCATGTGCAAAGGAGGGATTGAAACAGTTCGCAGATGTATATACAGAGAACCCCTCCCAAATGTAACCCCAGATAAACGACAGAATTGATTGTGTTGACTTGTGCGCATTTCTAAGGACTGTCTTTTTCTAGAGGGCGTTTTCGAACACGTTGACGTAGATCGCTACAGTGTTCGTGTATGGGTTCAGTTTGCAAAGGTAGTTCCAAGGGGCAAAAGGACGTTGGACTGCTCTTTCTGGAGAATCCCCAACTCAGCAATGACTTTTAAGCCTGGGTTTGCAAAATAACCACAGTCAAGCCCAGAGACAGTATTTTCAGGTATCTTTGGCTACTATTTCCTGATGTTGCAATAATTCTTGAAAGACAAAATACAAAGTAACCACGGCTATCTTTTCTTTCCACCTTATGACACTCAAAATTATTCCTTCGGGAGAATTAAAAGGACAATGGGAACATGGGAAGGTGTTGGAGGGCACATCTCCGGTCCCCAGCTTGCTTGCCGATTTAAAAATGGGTGAGTCATTTGCATATCTTACCTTGACGGTGAAAGCTATCCTAACTTCCCGGAAAACCCACGCAAAGCACTTTTCACGTTCTGTCCTTTCCTGTGGGTTTGTTTTCTGTCTGCAGTGCTCATGGATCAGGGACTGATACATAGGTCCACGGAAGGCAGGACTTTCAGACAAGCGTATGTTTTGTCCAATAAATGATAGAAAGAATAAAAAATCTTGCTTACTGATAAATAAGGAACTTACTGCTTAAACCGAAAAAAAAAAAAAAAAAAAAAGGAAAGACACATGCCCTCGCTTCAATCTGATTAGCTAAACGGAGGAGGTAGCTTAACCAGCGTTAAGCCTTCCACAGCTGCACTGCGGGAACACTGAGCCGTATTTACTCGGCAGGGCATGGCCCCACTAAAGGCAAGCTTTCTTCCCTTTTTTGGCAGGACCCTGGAGTGGGAAGCAAATCTCCCTCAACATATTCAAAGAACCACAACGACAGACCAAGATCTGTGTTTTGTGTCTCCTGCCGTCGCTCTGTGGGTGTGTGTTTCTAATTCGGCAAGCTCTCCATGGACCCCACGCTGGGGGTCCGTCCTGGCGTTGCAACTCCGTGAAGGCTAACACACAAAAATAAAGAAGTTTTCTGAAACCACGGTCTCCTAGAAATGCCGGTGCATGCATTGTGCAACCCGCGAAGGGGGGATAGCCCCACGGCACAGACAGTCTGGGTCCGCTGAGTGACACCACATTCTCCTACAAATGAAATGCGTTAGAAAGCCCCGTGTCTCTGCTGACCACAAGTAATTAAGAAGAAAATCCTCCTGTGTCCGGGAGGAAACAGAGGTGAATGACTAATGTATATATATATTTATATACATACAGACCACAATGAAAAGCACAATCTTGGTAAAGGCTCTTTCAAACTGAAAACACCAATAAAAGCTTTTTTGTTGGTTTTTTTTCTCTGTGTGTGTTTTTGTTTAAACTCACAGCTATATACATTTTTTTTGTTTTTGTTTTTTTACAAAGTTTCTTAAATATAGTTCAGGCTGGCAAAACATCTCTTTGCACAGAACTATATGTATGTTCCTACATAGTCTGCTCTTGGAATAATACAATTCTACGTTTCCTCCTCTCCGTATGCTGGGTAAAAGCCCACAGACTCTTTCTTTCCTTCCGTAGAGCCATCCGTTGTATGGCACATAAAGAACTTTTTTTGTTGGGTTTTGTTTTTCAATTGTAATTTAAAAAAAAATTTTTTAAGTGTCCCTGGCTGAGTTCCCAAAGGGTCAGCTTTCAGTGTTGCGTTGGAAACATCCAGGTCCGTGAGACGGCGATGTCCTAGTCACGCTAAACGTTCGTTGGAGAGATGGGGAGGGTGAAGCAGGGATGTAACAGCAATGGATACTTTTTCACATTTCATAGGGTCAGAAGTTGATCTCGTAATACTGGGAAATGCCAATGGGATGGGTCCACAGGGACACGATGGCGGCCCTGTCACTGTTCTCCTGTTTCTGTCCTAAGTCAGTGGGATGACAGACATTCCTTGCGCGGGGATGTTGTTTCTCTCTTTCTCCCTGTCTCCGGCGGGGAGGAGCCGAGGGAGGGCAAGGGAACCGCAAAGCTATACTCTAGTGGTCGAGTGTCCATGGGGGAGATTGGTGCTGTTTTGTCCTCCGCTGAAGGTGTTGAACGTATGCAAAGGTTGCATCCCCGTCAGTGTGTTTGGAATCATGGTGATGGTGTTTGGTGTCATGAGTGGGATGTCATCTGGAGACCGGCGCAGCGTCAGGGTGTAGTCTGGGGGACAGGTGAGCCTCAGTGTGTCGTGTGCCTGCAGTGACTCACACTCGTGGTCGTGTTCGAGCTGCTTCATCTGCAGCGACATGATCTCTTCGTTCTGAATGTGAGCAATGTCATTGGTCGTGTTTCTCTGGGGACTGGGGCGCCTGTGCGTTTCGTGGCGTCTCTTGTCCTTCTTGTAGTACAGAGCCGCAAAGGCCAAAATGTTGAGGAAGAGCAGGGAGGCCCCCACGGCGATGGTGACGCTCAGTTCGGTGGAGTAATCCCGTTTGGTTTCGATGAGGACGGTTGTGTCCTCGGGCCCTGTCTTATGAGGGTCCTTGGAGTGTTTGGGGTTGTTAGCGGGAGTGATGGCTGGGCGTTTGGTGGTGGGCCATATCTTGGCGGGAGACCGCCGGGTTCCATAGGGAAAGGAGGTCATGTCAGGAGGAGGGACCTTTGTGGTCGTTGAGACATACTGGAAGATCTCATTCAGGTTGTGAAGGTGGGGAACCAGTTCCAGCCAGAAAGCAACCTTGGTCGCTCGGTAGTGATCCCTCACTCTGGGCTTTAGGCCAATATGCAGATAGAGCTGGTCTTTGGGGTTATACTTGGACCAGGCCACCTCCTCAAAGCGATTGGGTTTTGTATGAATGAACTTGGTATCCTGAGGAACAGGCTGATTTGGGTCACTGGGGACAGAAGGGAGAAAAAAAAGAGAAAGAAGGTCACACTCTTCGACACGGGACACGTAAATCTCTTCATCAAATAAAACAGGGAATCACAACCAGTGAATCACACATGTTTATTGATGAGAACCAAGTACCCAAGGAGCAACAGACACATTCTGCTGGAATCCAAACACGGCTACCATTTTGCCTTTTCGTTAACACCCCCTCTTCCCTTTATTTTAAACATAATTCCTGATGGCAGGGTCATGGCATTTCCATAACATTTGTACTATTTTTTGAATGCATCAAATGCTCCTCAACAAGGAAAAACTGAGAAAAAAAATGGGTGTAGGACGTTTTTCAGTATTTCAAGTTTAGCTACTTTGGAGCCATAAATCTCAACCAAAGGTGTTTTGCCTGCACAGGGACATTTGGCAATGCGCGGAGACATTTTTGGTTCTCATGCATGGAGGGTCGTGCCAGGAATGGGTGGAGGGCTTGGGGGCAGCGTTCAACATTCTCCAGAGCACAAGAGAGCCCACCACACAAAGAAGTCTCTTGTCACAAATGTCAATAGTATTGAGGTTGAGAAATCCTAACTTAGAGGCTGTTGTTCGAAAAGCAGACATTCTCTTTCTTGCTCAAGAGTGGCGTCTGAGGTGGGCGAATACAGATTGCAGCTTTAATAACTAAAATGTGTGTTAAAAATCAAATAAAAACAGGCCTTGTCATTGCAAAATGTGAGTAAACAGTAATATGCATCATGTGTTTGCTCTCTATTTGAAAGAGGGATACTTATGTACTTGAAAACCTTTTGAAGACTGAACCACGTAAAGATCAAAGAACTTTCCATTAATTCTAAGAATTTTGATAAGATCACACTTTCAAATATAGCGAAGTTCACATGTTTAGAAGAAGTAACACTCAGTGCCAGAAATTGAGGGGTTTTGTAGATGTTAAGTGTGCCCGGCCAACTTTGAACCCGAGAATTGCCTTGTTATCCACAGAAGCGAGCAGAGGAAGAAAGAGAATCATCAAAAGTAAAGGATAATCCACAACATGGTACTTTAAATGTTTTTGCCACCAACTTTTTAAATCTCACAACCAACCTCCCCAAAATATCCTATTCTCATCTCTTCCGTTTATTTTTAGGGTTGGTAAAGTGAAGTATACTTCATCTTTATGTTTATTTGTTTGGAAAATTTTGAGGTCAGGCGAAGTAAAATGTCATCTGTTAAACAGCATTGAGCATTCAGACATCACGTATGGGACGGAACAAGGTGGGACCTGCACACCCACGTCGATCGCCCTGGGTGTTCGAACTTCTACCCGGCACGCTACAACTTCTTGGCAGCATTTACAAAGCTACCTGCAGCCACTCTCCGTCAGCTCACACACCAGAAGACTGGGGGACCAGAAGGTCCTCCCTGAAGATCCCAAGTCCACACACATGACCGTGCATTGGGCAGGATGCAAACAATACATGGACCAGCAGGTGCAGCGTTTGCTAAAGGAAGGACTTTTGCCCTCAGTCTGAGGCTGTCTAAAGCATTTTCATGCCTTAAGCTCTGCAGCTGTCCCTCTTCAAGCTGTGAAATCATGAGCAAACTCTTAAGCCTCTCTCGGCCTCATCACCTTCATCTAAGAATGGGTGAGAATATTGGGATTGGAAGTTAGTGATGGAGGTTAAATAATCACTACACAGTGTGGCGCAAATAGCGACAGCTTAATAAATACTATCCCCTTCTGCCAATATGTGAAGTAGAATACCTAAAAATTGCTTAGGGAGAGATGACTATAAAGTCATATGCTGTAATAACCACAGCATATACAGTATACTATATCCTGTATATAGTGCATGCCGTATGAAACTATACTGTATACCACGGTATATACGGTGTACGAAACACTGTACATGCCATTTACTGTATACCACAGTATATATAGTATATTTATATATTGCATATATTATAAATCATAGCATATGCAGTATATTATATACTGTATACCACAGTATATAAGGTACACTGTATACTGTACATTGTATTTACTGTATACCACAGTATATACAGTATACTGTATTTGTATATTGTATATATTATAAATCATAGTATATACAATATAGTATATATTGTATAAAAGTATACTGTACACTACTCCAAAGTATATATGGTATACTGTATTTGTCTACTGCATGTTATAAACCATAGCATATGCAGTATATTATATACTGTCTATAGTATACATTGTATAAAAGTATACTGTGCACTGCAGTACATAAGGTTCACTGTATACTGCGCATAGTATTTACTGTATATAACAGTATATATGGTATGCTGTATTTGTATATTGTATATATTATAAATCAGCATATACAATATATTCTACAGACAGTATAGAATATATTGTATATAAGTATACTGTACACTACACCAAAGTATACATGGTATACTGTATTTGTATATTGCATGTTATAAACCACAGCATATGCAGTATATTATATACTGTCTATAGTATACCTTGTATAAAAGTATACTGTATGTTATAGTATATATGGTATACTATATACTGTATATAATATTGATTGTACATCACAGCATACATACTATCTATAGTCTACATTGTATAAAATTATACTGATACCATAGTATATTATGTACTATGTATAGAATGTATTGTAGACCACAATATATGCAGTGTACTATATAGTATATATTCTATACCACAGTATATATGGTATACTGTGTATATATATAGTATATGCTATATTAAAGTATACTGTATATTATATACTGTATGAAAATATATTGTATACCATAGTATACACTGCATAAAATATACTTCATATGTAGATATCTATCTATCTATATATATATGGATCTAATTATATACATGGTATACCAGAAAAAGAAATTTCACCTTTTAACTGAATACACACTAACTGAAGTGCTTTTATTTTACTAATAGGATTAAGAAAATAAAACATA
The DNA here is from genome assembly GCF_024610735.1 of Ursus americanus. Taxonomy (NCBI): domain Eukaryota; kingdom Metazoa; phylum Chordata; class Mammalia; order Carnivora; family Ursidae; genus Ursus; species Ursus americanus. Next base: position 119,306,571 of record NC_142164.1, on the reverse strand, counting down.
AAATTATAGGTCCTAATGCCATGAGTTTTCTTATTTATGTGTCCATTTACAAGCATTAATATATTTAAAAATAAACATTTTATCTCTTCTTTTTAAAATTCTTACATGTTTCATAAAAATGTTGGCTTCAGTATAGCATCTCATGTTTCTTTTGAGTGTTCTGGAATAAATTTTTGAAAAAATTCCTATTTAATTGGAATCTGCCATGGAAACATTTGTCATCGATTTTTATTGTTCTAAAAGCAAGGAAAGATGGTGAGAATTCCTACTATTTTTCCATTGATCTGATTTCACTGAATTGGGTCTATTAGCTGTGTGGACCTTTTATTAAGCGGAGGGCATCTCGGAAAGAGAGTGTTCTGTTCATGTTCGATTTTGGACTATTTTTGATGAAATTCACTGTGCATTTGAAAGGTAAAGAAACACATTTATTTTGTTCTCAAAGAATAGAGCAGAGGATTTTGAAAATCCAGATAAGTAAGCTTTAGCCTGATACAATCTATCTATTAAAGTTCTTGGAGATGCACAGTCAGAAGCCTTAACCCAAGATAAACTCACAGAGCTTATGAAAGTCCATCATTTTCCTTGTCAAACACTCCAAAGACAGCAAGACCTCTAAGTGGGATATCAGTGTCTTGCTTTTTAGACTTCTGCAGGTGGCATGTTTTAATTTCCACGAATAAAATTAAAGATCATAATGATTAAGGATAGAAAGAAACGGACGTATCTTCCCTCCCGAGTAAAAACCTCAATGCGTATCTGCATTTCCTAGCACCTGGAACAGACATTTTCACCTGTCATAATTGGAGACATCATTTTGGCAAAGAACAGTCAAGTGCATTTCTAAGCTCTTGTGGTCCATTTTATTTGCTAGAGATAGGTAGTATGATTTCTTTAAAAATATCAGTAAACTCTCTGAGAGGCTCTTTTTGGTGGTGTAAGATCCTCCTTACACCCAACATAATGTAGTAGCTATTAGTTACTAGACCTCTAAGAAGAAGACTACCCTATGCACCAAGAAAATAGGTTCGATGACACATGTCCACCTACACAAGACAGACGTTCACTCATTCAGCTTAAAATGTGTTTTGGCAGGAAAGGTCATTTTAAGACCAGACCGAGGCTGCAGGTGTCCCTAAGCCCTCCACCCTAAGCGCCTCTTGCTTTTTGCAAAGATTGAATACAAACTCATCACGAGATAACCAACATGATCAAAATTCATGCAGCCTTACACCAATGTCCTGAGAACAAATAAAAAAAATTGAAATCTGTGTTGGTTGCACTGGCCGTGCCAAAACTGTCTTTCCATTCTCTTAACTTGATAGCATTTAAGTAAGCCCTTCGATGAACAAGGCATCATTGGGTTGCTCAAAGTGCTGCCTGTTGCAATGTGTTCTAGAGAGATCAAGTCTTCCTTGGTGTTCCCTTTATTGCCAATTCTTCCCGCAAAGAGCTCAAACCAAATCGGTGTTTGGTCCATAAGCACTTGGATTCTATGCACCAGGCGGGTCTTATACTCCCAAAGAGATTTTGGATGACACAGATTTCGAAACTTCCTCATGCTCTGTAAACCTTGGAATTCGTTTTAGTTTTTCCGTGACATGACTTCTTGTTTATCAAAACTTTCTACATCAGCTTTATTTGTAGACAAGTACATGTTTTGGCCTATGTTGTTTTTCCAGCACTGTTTTGGGTGAGTCTTCTCACCTGGGTCACGGAAACAGCCTCCTAGCTACCAGGAACTCTCCTCTCTCCTTCCTGTCTCCCACCTACACACATATTCCCAACGTTACTTTCCCGTGCTTAACAACAAAGGTGGCATACCATGTAATATAGACGTTGAAACCTAGACAGAAGGTCAGACTTATGAGCTTTGGGTTGTATGAAAAGCAGTAATAAGGAACACCAGAGTGCTGTCTGTAAGGTGCAGAAGATTGGAAGCAACACCACATGATGATGGGGATACATGTCCTGAGACCATGTACTCCTCTCCCCATAGCAACATGTTGTGATGGACAGATGGTGAGATACTCTTATGATCCTGTCTCTCTACTGCCTATGGGGAGCAGCTGATGGTTCTCTGTGTATTGTGTCATGGTCTGTGTGTCATGGTCTGAGTCCAGAGTTAAGCACCACCCCTCATCCAGTGGCATCGATATGTTTTATCCTATGTTATTCCCTTACGGGCACCATTTTGGCTCATGTTCCTCTGCACCCCTCAAGCAGCCCCCTGGGGACAAGGAAGTACTCCTCTGCACAGACCTTATTGTACCACCACCCTATTTAAATAAATAACTACCAACCACCTCTTAGGACTTTGAGATGTATTGACAAATAATTAAATCAGCAGACCTCACATCCCCTTATTCCTCCATTTTCTTGTTAGACCAGCAGCTATGGAAATGTTACCGCCTACTCACGCTGGAAAATGGCATTTTGCATTTCACATTAGAGGAAGTTCTGAGAGACTTCCTCTAAAGGATGATTTCAGTCATTTCAATGACCTTTCCAGCTGAATTAAGAAAACTCACTGCATATTAATATTCCTAAGTATTTATTATTTCACCTGGGATCGGCATGCACTGCGGAAGCAAAACCAGCTCCTTTTCAGACTGACATCCAGAGCTCTCCATCGTCTCTTTCCTGTTTGCTCAGCGAGAGCTCAACTCTCTCTGAAGTTCTTGACTCCCCTCAGAGGAGAGCTGTTCCTCGCAGCTGATGTGCTCACTCTTTTCCCATGTGTCCCACCATCTTTAGCACCTTCACGAAGGCCACAAGCATCCTGAGCACATACCGTGAATGGCCATATGAAGGTCTGTGGCCCGTGATGAATCCCAGGCCACATCAAGAGCTCTGCGTCTATGTTCCCCATATGCGGGGTGTGAAACACAGGCGGTAGGCATGGAGATCTTAGGAACCCAAGTGAGGCCATGAAAACGCACCCACTAACAGAATGTTGTGGTATTTCTAATCCTGGCTCAGTCTTTGATAGGTCTTGGTGAAAAGGTCCATTTGGAGCTAGGAGCTCTTTCCCATCTCGTGACATTCACTAATATCCTTTATCTTTTTTCTTTCTTTGTTAAACAGCGCGAGAGCATCAGCCTCAGAGCCTTTGGCAAGGCGAGAGGAGCTAACGAGAATTTAATGGCTTTGTTTGGATTTTACCATTTTTTTTTAATGGTTCAGTTACACTGGTGATGAATGATAGTCGCTTCCCATTTAAGAAAATCATATGAAGTTCATTTCCAAACATGTAAGGGGAAAAAGTATGTGGTTTTAACGAAGGTAAGCAATGATGGTGTGTTTAGATATTACGTAAAGAGTGCTATGGGTGGACGCCAGTGTTAGTGAACGAGCGTGCCCACCATTTGGGAAATGGCCTTGTGAGTCTTTCTGCTTTAAGAATGTGACACTTTGCTAGGAAAGGTATCACACATCTGAGTTCAAGGACACAATTGGGCATCATCCTGCCTTCAGGAGGGCTGATGGGTTGAAGTGTTCCCCCTCAAATTAACATAGGCTGAAGAGCTAACCCCCAGTCCCTCAGAATGTGTGGCCTTATTTGGAAATAGGGTCATTACAGAGGGAATCAGTTGAGATAAGATGGAGCAGGTTGGACTTTTAAGGTAATATGACCGATGTCCTGATAAGAAGATGGCCATCTAAAGACAGAGACACGTAGGAAGGTTGGACGGGATGCAGATGCAGAAATTGGAGGGATGTGGCTGGAAGCACAGCACACCAAAGAGAGCCTACAAACCAACGGGGGCTAGGAAGTAGCAGGAAACCTGCCCTTGCAGGTTTTAGAGGGAGCACGGTTCTGCCAACACCTGCATTTTGGACTTCTAGCATCCAAACTGTAAGACAGCACGTTTCTGTCGTTTTAATCCACACCATCTGTGGCATACAGTTATACCAGCCCTAGGGACGTTATAATAATATAATAAACAAGGATTATAGAAAAATACTTGTGGACTTGACCTCAGTCATCTCCTTGTTGAAGAAACAACCTTCAGGTGACAGGCATGTACCTCTTTCAAACGTCCATGCATTCTCCCTCCCCGACACCCTCATAGGACCTTTTCTTAGACCAAACTAGTTAAATCTAACAGTTCAAAGTGGGTATCCATGCAATACACTTGGCACTCTATAAGCACGCCATACCTTTGCTAGGACCACAAAATATTCTGAAAGCACTTGCCACCCAATAATATTTGGGGTCATTGTAAAGAATGACATCTGTTAAAGCCCTAAGGAAGCACGGAAACCCTCAGCTTCCCCACATCCTGTCTTTCGAGGTGCACAGGACTCAGGCACTGGGGCGGGGCTGCCACAGCGTGGGAGCCCCATTCCGACACACGGCATGCCACGGGGAGATTCACCAACCCTCGGAGCCCTGGGCATCTCCGATGTTAATTCCAGGCATGAGGCTCAAGGTTAATGAGAGAAGTGGATGCAAGTAGAACAGAATGATAGCTCATTAATTTCCACAATTATGTTATTAGACAAGAGAAAACTGAAAAGATGCCGTGATGTTTGTAGCTATTTGAAAGGTTGGGGAGTCTTTTTCTCTCGTTGTTTGCAGAGACGCTGTTGAAGACGACATTGGTGATATCAATTATTATGTGTGGGTCTTGTATATTTTCCGCTATGCTTAGCGAATGAGCTTCCCTTTGAGGTGTGTATACATTTATACACTTCCCTATACATACATATGTATATATATATATATATATAAATATACAGAAATATATATATACACGTAAGTATATATATATTTATACACTTTCCTTTGAGGTGTATTATATACATTATATACATTTATTTCCTGTATATACATATATATACACATATATATGAAATGGGTATTTATTTATGAAATAAATGTGTATGACATACTTAAATGAATATATCTGTAAATATACGCATATGTAGGAAATAAATCTCATAACTGTAGAGAAACAGTACAGATGTATATACGTATATGTGTGTTACTATATAGTATATATTCCCACACATAGTATTTCCTAGATGTATTATGAGATTGACTTTACCCTCTTGGCTACACAATAAAGACAACTGGCCACGTGGCACATGGGTTTCGATAACCCTATTATTTATCAAAGGAGACCAGGTTCCTACTGAGACTTGAAATTCTGGGATCAGCGTCCAATAGAATTGCCATGTATGTCTCAGCCCTGAACCGGCAGGTGGAAAACAGAGTTTTTAGTCATGCAATTAACACGCTGGCCAAATGCTGGTCGATACAACGCAACGTGGGGTGAGGACACCACGCGGCCACTCCACCGTTATTGTGTGTGTGTGTATGTGTCATGGAAAGAAGAACCATGTGAAGGAAGCAGACAAACCAGGAGAGAAGTAAGAAGCCAGTGTGGGAAGAACATACCCGGTTTTGGCGAAGTTGGTCCAGTAGGTCATGACCACAGCGCTGAGCATGACATCGTTCTTGGAGAAGTTACAGCTGAAGAGCTCGGTGGGGCCGATCATGGGGATCCCAAAGACGTAGGGCACTTCATCGCCGTGGGCTGAGTCCGCCCAGCTGGGCTTCATTTCACTTTGGCAGTGGTGATAGAAGGCGTAGAAGTATGTCGGAGAGCCATACTGAGCGTGGAGGTCAGCGGTGGCCACCGCGGGGGCCACCCACTGGTGGTCCGTGAAGAGAGCCACGAGGGTTTTCCGACGCGTCTCTGGATTCTCCTTGTCGGCCCAGTCCGTGTACATGAATTTGATGGTCTCCCGCAACGTGTCCTTCCCCTCCGGGTAGCCATAAAGGTTGTCCACAAAGTTGGACACGGAGAAGTCAAAGTCATTGGGCGTCACGCCATCTTCGTTGTCCACGATGCCATCCACAAACTTCAAGCCTTCCCCCTGGTTGACGCCCAGCATGATGTCGTAATTCAGGAACTCCCCCTGCTCCATCAGGATCTGGGGGTCGTCTGGGATGACATCGCCGTCGATGACGGGGCCAAAGGAAATGTGGTACGTGGCGGGGGTGATGGTCTGCTGAATGAGCTCTTTGTAGTTCTTATTCCGAAGACATTCCACCATGTCCGTGGTATCCAGCATGTTGCAGCCGACTTTATCTGCCAATATCCGAGTGTACTTGGCAGGCTGGTAGTTCACTGCCCAGCTGGACAGGGCGGTCCCACTCTGGATGATAGCCTTCTGGAACAGACCTGCAGGTGCAGAGTTGTAGACATGCAAATGAAAACCCGAAAGATAGAAAAGCAGCTTTTACTTCGCAAAGAAGGCTCTGATTGTCTCCGGGGCATGTGAATTTCTGGATACAGTGGCATTCAGCTCTTTCAGGAGTTTTTAGTCATTTCCATCTCTTTCTCTCCCCCTCCCCCTCCTGCTGGACATTGGTTAGCTGGGGTGTTCTTCACACACACACACGCACACACACGCACACGCAGGGCTTAAGAACATGAAACTGCATTTACAATTTAGCTGCACTGGTTTAAAAAAAACCCATGCACTCCATTTACCCTTCCCCAATTTCGTGTTGGCATCCCTATCGCCAGATGCTGTGAATAAAGCCTCAGCGAGTTATCACCTCCCCCATTCCTGAAAAATATGCTTTGTGCCAGAAAGACGTCAAAGACCGTTTTGCCTCACTGGTGAAACCAGGTACCACTTCATTATGGGGGAAAAAACCATGCGCTGAAATCAGTTTCAGAGTATAAATTCCAACACGTATTTGTATTTCCACCGTCAATATATCACATACATACTTTTACGACTAAAATATTAATTAAATTAGTGATTCCTAAAGGAATCCTCAGTTGCTTGCCCAACTAAAATGTATTTTTCAACAAATGACTGTTCTCGAAATCGCATCAATTCAAAGCCCAGACTTTTCTGTCTTGTATTCTGTCACAAGTTAAAAACCTGTGTTTGGCGAGAAATGAAAAAAAAAAAATTGGGCAATTTGATGAGTAAAATTCTATGTAGCTTACAATCTTCTATCACATCAGTCTAGTATATGAATGTCCGTAAGTAAAATAACTTTTTAAAAAACCCTCTATTTTTCACTACTGCAGGAGAAGAGATGATGGGGTAGAAAATGATAGCATTCTGTTTCTTATCTCTTCCTGACATTTTCTTGAATTCCAGCATGACGCAGCTCTGATGCCTCGGGAGTTGCTGGAAGAATAATTCAGCCGGGAGCCCAGAAGTTCGTGCCCTGTAGCGTTTTAAGGTCATGCAAGCAATCAAGTGAGGAAAACATGATTGCAATCAGGAAGATGCGATTCTCAAGCCTGGAACATGGCCCAAAGAGGACACACAAGAGAAGATTTTCAATGGCTCGGCTTTGCTCAATGCAACATCAAAGTCATTCGGGAGCCGGTCTCCCAGAGTGGGTAATACTCTCAGAGATGTACAACTACTGACCTGTGTGTTTAGCTCTCAAGATCCATGTGCGGAAACCCGCGAAAGAAATGATGCCGATACTTGTCTATGGAAGACTTTCGTAAGTTAAAATAATCAGGATTAGAAAAAAAATTGTGCTACAAGTTACGTGTTTTATTTTTTCCCCCTTTTACACTGATTGGCGGTGACTGATGTAGCAGTGTGTGTGTGTGTGTGTGTGTGTGTGTGTGTGTTACAGACTATAATCCCTGATAAACCTTGAAAAATTAGATAAAGAAAAATGCCATCATTCATACTAGAAAATTCAAGATATGCCAGCATTTTGGTGTCACAGCCATGGGGCTGTTTGCCACTCAACGTTCTGTTTTCTACCACTGAGTCCAATACATGCACAGCGTTGACATTGGGTTTCCCAGGCTCCTGGGCCCCTGCTCCAGACTTCTTGACGCCAATTACTGTTCCTTTGAGCAAATGCACCTGTTTCTTATAACCTTCTTGTCTTTTGAATCCTGGAGCTTTGCGTTTGAGTCTTTGCTATAATACCGTGGTGAACATCTTCATGAAAACATTTTCCATGCATGGGGTGATGGTGTTTTTAGACTACATTGCTACAAGTACAATTCTAAGGCTGACAGTCTGGGTATTTATATATTCTTGGGTTGTTTTGAAAAGCTTCCCCACAGAGACATGACCCACGGGCAGCCCTGCCACAGAGCCCACTCATCTCCGATCTGTTGATTTAAGTAATGAATGCTCTTTCTCCAATTAGATCTGGTTTACAGTGTTTGATTCCTACGGAAGCCGGTCCTGACTACTTGCTCACTCAAGAACGGGGATTATACCCACTGACAAACGGGAAAGTCTAAATATTTCATGGAATGCTGCAGGAATCGATATTACCAAGGAATCGGTATAACCCTCTCATTATTCACTTTTTCATTTCTGTAAAAATGAAGGGTCAATATAAGTGTGAGCCCCTAATTCGAGCTCTCGTTAGACATTATGAAATCACCTACAACTTTGTCAGCTTTGGTCTGACTGATGGTTGCTTGTGGGTCCTGCACTGGGCATCTTATCGACGGGTGAATTCTGAATCTCCTTACTACGCTGAAAATCCACTTGTCACATTGGTGTCCGGACCACTTAAAATTTCTACTCAAGCTGAGTGTTTTTATCTCCTAAGGCCTGCTGAACACCGTCAGAGGAAGTCTGAAGTTCACGACGCAACATTCAAGTGCAAAAGCAGTTGGTACATAAAATAGCAAATAGGAGAGGCGATGGGGAATATGCACAGATATTCATGAACCCGTAAGGCAAGTCTATTCTGCACAGAAGATCAAGAGCACCTCCCACTCTTCCCCAATGTTTCATCGCTAAAGGGGAAGGACGGGAATAGGTTTGAGTCGGGGTCTGGGAAGCTTGGTTTCTTCCCTGGCTTTGTCACTTGCTGTGTGACCCTAGGTGGGTTATGCAACCTCTCTGAGCTGCCATCTCCTTTCTATAAATGGTAGCTTTGGAGTAGATGAGTTTCAAGATCCCTTTGTTGCTACACTTCCCCCACGGACACAAGGGAGCCACCTTGACTTAGGGTGGGTCAGGATTTTTGTTTTTTATTTATTTATTGTAATTTTTTTTAGCAGGGAGAGAGGCAGAGGGAGAGAATCATAAGTAGGCTACACACCCAACATGAAGCCCGATGCCGGGCTCGATCACAGGACCCTGAGGTCATGACCCGAGCTGAGGTCAAGAGTCGGACGCTTAACGGACGGAACCACCCGGGCGCCCAGACAAGCGACTTTTAAACCACATGGCCGTGAGCCACGTTGTTTACGGAATGCACAAATCTGCAACCCTTACCTACATCACTGTTTCTCTTCTGTATTACCCTCCCCAAGCTGAGATGAGAAGCTGACCGATTTAAAGTTGACCAAAAAAATAACATTTAAAACGGACCGAATAAAGTCGGAGAGGCAGAAGCAAAGTGCTGGTCTTTCTAAAGAAGTCATTTTCGTCCCAATTGTTGCAACGGGCATCTCATTGTTAATTTAAGTGACATGACAAAATAGGGTTTACATGGGAAGAAAGCTGACTTAGAAGAATGGGAGTCCATGTCATTTTGGGGATTTTTTTTTTTAAAGATTTTATTTATTTATTCTACAGAGATGGAGACAGCCAGCAAGAGAGGGAGGGAACACAAGCAGGGGGAGTGGGAGAGGAAGAAGCAGGCTCCTAGCGGAGGAGCCTGATGTGGGGCTTGATCCCATAACGCCGGGATCACACCCTGAGCCGAAGGCAGTCGCTTAACTGCTGCGCCACCCAGGCACCCCTATTTTGGGGATTTTCGGTGGAGGGTGCGAGTGAGACTTAGGGCAACACCGCCACCGAGCACCTCGGATATGCACTCCGTGTGCATTCCCTTCTCAGCCCCCCGGCACGGGGATGCCCTTATTACCTTCCGAATAGTGCGACAAGGTCAGCAGACTGACGCACGAGGCTCCCGCACCCGAGCCAAAGATGGTCACTCGTTTGGGATCCCCGCCGAAGGCACCCACGTTCTCCTCGATCCACCGTAGCGCCTGGATCTGATCCAGGAGGCCATAGTTGCCTTTGGCCGCCTGGTCGCCGGTACTTAAAAACCCTGCAAGAGAACACAGGATATGTTGGGCTGTCAACTATTAAAAAGCACATGCACGTTGCCGGTCCTTGAACAGGTATCTCATGGTCTACCTTGTTCATTCTTTGCTGGTCTCCCTATAGATGAGAAGCACCACTGGAGAGCATTGAAAGCATTTTTTTTCTTTTCTTTTTTTTTTTTTTTTTAAAGATTTTATTTATTTGTCAGAGAGAGAGCACAAGCAGGGGGAGCTGCAGGCAGATGGAGAAGCAGCCCGTCCGCTGAGCAGGGAGCCCGACATGGGGCTCAACCCCAGGACCCTAGGATCATGATCTGAGCTGAAAGCAAAGGCTTACCCCACTGAGCCACCCAGGCGTCCCTGGAGAGCATTCTCATGGCAGGACCAATTTTGTTATGTAAATCATTGTTACAATGGTTATTGTTTCTGTTGACCCTATGATACAATGTCTCCTCTGAGTTTGTATAGGGTTACTGTATCAGACACAATCAGTCTAAAATATTTATAACACGTGATTATATCAGAGACTATAAATTTGACCAGATTCAGGTTATTATTCCTGTGCACATGCTGGTTGCAAAGTGAGAAAGTCTCCTAAAAGATGTGTTTTCAGGGAAAATCCTAAAAGAAGTTTTTCAGGGAAAAATAGTACATGTGTTGGGCTGGGGGGATTTCTGTGTAGATGTTTAAGAGAACGAGCATGTGTATAAAAGCATTATAGGTCAGTTTTTTTCCCATTGAATTTGTTATTAATATTTTCATTGAATTCCTTTTAATGCTTCAGTTTCAAAGTACATGATAGACATCATGAGATCCCAGTCTTACTTAGCATGCACCTGTATCTTTCCCCTACAGGACAAACACCAGAGTCACACACAGTAACACACAAGTCTTTCATCTCAGCCAAATGACAATGCATATTCAAATCACTCCAACTGTTCCTAAAATCGAATGAGCTGGTACGTTTTATTTTAAGAAGAAGGAAGATTCCGTAACCTGAGGAACTAATTTCACTCCCCAGGCATCAAATTCCTAATTCCCGCTTAGAAGCTGCAAAAAAAAAAAAAAAAAAAAAAAAAAGGCATTTATGGGAGTAAAGTGATCACATAGACATTGGACTCCTTGCCTGTTTCATGTGGCAAAAAGATCCTGACCTGGATGAAGGCTTCCTTCTGAGGTTTGAAGCCATTTTGTCGATAGACAGATAACTCTCCTGCTGAAATTCAAAACTACGGTTGTTTTGGAAAGCACCAGCCAAGGTTAATTTATTGTATAAGCATGAACCCAACTTTATATCCCCTCTTTCTTGCACAAGCCTTCTGACCCAAAAACATGCAAGTCACAAAAAGTGGGGTTTTTTTTAACCATTTTAGTTTGTTATTTGCCCCTGCCCCAAACACCCAATTATGATATTTCCATCGTCCACTGCATTTCCAAGGGCCACGGCATTAACTTCATTTCAATTAGTGCACATTAACTTCCTGCGATCGCCTGCTCCAGTGCCGATGTGAACACGGACTGATTTGGGCCCTGAAGTAACAGGAATTAGAACCGAGGCCATCAAACCCCCTCTCTAACCAAAGCTGACAGCAATTCTAAGGAGGTCCCGAGCACCGGATTCTAAAACGTAAAACAAAGTAAGTGGGGGATGAAGGCTTGTACGCAACGAGGAAGCGAGGCTTCGTTCCCCAGGCACCTGAGAAAAATGCACAGGGTGCGCTGGGAGGGTATCAGAAATGAATGGGCCCCATTTAAAATAAAGCAACGGGAAGGTTTTTTTTTTTTTTTTTTTTTTTTTCTTTTTGGTTCTAAAATTGCAACGCTCGAACTCACAATCGACCGTATCTATGCAAACAGATGCAAGATGAAACCTGCAAGGTTGTGAATGTACGGCACGTCCTGCAGATCCAGGCTTCTCCCGCGTTCACAGGGATTGAGCGGAGATTAGCTGTGATCAGTGGGAATGTTCAGACGTTACCAAGCCCTCCCTCGTTTAATTAGCAATTACTAATTAGCGTTTCATGCCAGCGAATGTTCCCCGGCTCTGGCATTCATCATGCAACCTTTTACACAGTTTCTCATAAAATGCATCGTGCTCGGCTTGGGAGAAAAGCCCCTTTCATGCAGCTTTCTGTATGAAACCGCTCCTAATGGCAGTTTGGGTGCCGTATAATAACCATAAGACAAGCCTCTCTTTCCCCATTAAGGAAAGAGGTGATTAATTCCTAAAGGCCCTAGTAATTTTTTGGCAGAACTGCTCTGTCTTTAACACATCCTTCCTCCACCGCCTCTGCTCCCCCCCACCCCCTCTTGTCAACTCTCCCAGAATGACCTATTTGCTTATTTTGTTTCCGCGGAGCACTGTGAGGATTTGCAACCTTCGGTAAATCACCAGCCTTTATTACCTCGGAGCCCCTCCCGAGCAAAACGTGTCTGTTGTAACCTCTCAAATGCCAGGCTAATTAATATTCTATACGCTGGCAAATCTCAGCTTTCCTCACAGCGTCCTATTGAAAGGTTTGATCTTTGCGATTCTGAATTCCTTCCAAAAGTCCTGAGGGAAACAGCTCCTCCATGCATCTCTGAAGTTCAGCAAATGAACGTGGGGTTTTTTTGGAAGTCGGTGTTACCATAGTTTCTGCCACAGAATATTCAGTTAGTGCAACACCCAGGGACTTTTTTTTTTTTTTCCTTCTCTTGTGATTTAAACAATTAACAAGGCAGAGTTTCCATTGCAGGTACAGCATGAACGCAAGCAATTTTATTTTCTCTGCAAGAGTGTATTCCTTTGCTGTTCTGATGGTGAAAATGCGGTGTTTGATATAATCCAGATATGAGATGGGTATGCATTGACTATCGTGGAATTCTATGAACGGGAGAGTAGATAATTAATTTGGAAACAGCCAGGCACATCTCCAAAGCTGAGGGCTGGTAGAAGCATCCTTAGAAGTCTGTCCCACCGCAGAGGACATAACTGCCCATATATGCTGCCGATGAATTCACAGGAACAGCCCGTTGGCTGGCTAAAGCCAGAGAGTTTAAACAAATGGCTTCTTTCACAGATAAGGACTCCTGGCTACAGATCTTTGAAGCATTTCACTGATGAAACATTTGGCTTTTGAGATTTAAGGTCTCTGCCATGAAGGCTGTAAATCAGTCAGCCCCCCGCCCCACCCCAACAATGCAACAATGAGAGAGAGATACAAAACAGACCCTCGAACTCAGACATACTGTCACTAGATTGATACCAAGTTTCATTCCAAGCCCTGGAACGAACAAAAGAATATATATACATTCACACAAGAGACGTGCTCAGTTGTCGAGCGGTTATTTTAAAATATGGTCCACGAGACATGCCTACACCCCATAAATCACATTTTCCCCCTGCATGCTGAGTGAAATTCCACATCATATAAAAATGAAGCACTGTATTTGGTCTTCTTACTGGTGCTAGAAGAAAAAGTTTCAGGCTTTTATGATAGGTTATCACCATCTAAAGGTTTCTCATTCTTCTGAATTGTACCATAGGGTTTAGGAGAGTGACTCCAGGTCACACGGCTGTCCGTGCACTGCAGGTCAACGGTTAGAAGCCCAGTGGTAGGACTTTAAAGCACCAATCCATTTTCTTCTAGGACATAATGCATTACATAAGCAGAGTAGACCTTGTTTGGGTGACCACTAACCAGAAGATAAGTCCTAAGCGTATATAGAATGATGTATTTCATATTTTTAGGGTGTGCATTCACCGGCAACTGCTAGAATTAGAGTCTCAACTGTATTCCTAAAAGAATTTCTGAAATATAGTTGACAATAGATTCATTCTTATTAATGGCATATATGCACATATGTGTGTATGTAGGTCATGCATGGACATGTTTATGTAATGTATGTAGGATGTATCTGTATAAATAGATCATTCCGTGAGAGCAAACGTGTATGAATATGTGATATAAACATAGATACAGAATAGCCTACTAGCAAATCACTAACATCTCATTCCTATATGGGCGTGTACGTGTGTGTGTGTTTGTACACACACTTAATTTAATGGAGTAAAAGCAAAAAGGACTGTTTACCTAAAAATTCTCCAGTGAGAAGAGAGAGAATTTATTTGAGGTCACATAAATGAGCCCAGAAAGAAATGTGTGATAAGAATTGGAGCAGAGTTTAGTTTTAAGATGAAAATCAGCCAAATACGTGCAAATCTCTCTTCTCTGATGTTCACAGAAATCCTTCGCTGGGTGCACTTATTACAACGTGAAACTTAAGTTTTCGTAGTGGAATTGGGTAGGATTTGATGAATGTGCCTACATCTATAGATGGGAGGGAAGGAAAGGTACATATTTGAATTCTGTGAGCCTGATGGGGGAAAGCTGTTGAAATTCAGTGTCTCTATTTGTAGCTTTTAGTTTACTTACAGATGACATGAGTCATAACCTACTGTATTTAATTAGCACATCAATGTCATACAGGGTCAAAATCTATTTCCAACGTCAGTAGAATGAATCTAAGACAATTATGAGGACAGATGATTTCTACGGCACAGGTTTCCAAACACGGGGCCCGTTCAGTGGTTAACGGGATTCGTTGCATTAGTTCCATCAAGTATATTATATTCCCCACTAAGTAATTGAGAATGAGGCTGTGCAGGTGTTTTTTAAAGTAATTTAGTTGAAATTATAGTAACTCACAAACTAAGACCAAAATTATATTCTGGAAACAAAATACAATATAATAAACACAGTTTTCCTTATTACACAATAGAGATCAAAGCGTGAAGGTCATTGGTCAATAATTTCACAGTGATGAGATTTTGGCAATGGCCAGTCTGGGACCAAATCCTCTCTGAGCCAACTTGAGATGCGTTTCCATTCGAAACCCCATACTAGAACACTGCTGTAGATTTGTGGGACTTGCATTCAATTGGCCACCAAATCTTTTTGCTTTTATTTCTGAAACAGCTCCGACACCTCGTTCCTCTGCTGTGTGTGCACCTCGGTGCCCGAGACAAGATGTCCAATTCACTCCTCCATCCTGGCTACTTCCAACCCATTTCCATACCATGAAGATAACCCTAAAACCCTTAAACCCTGAAGTTCTTTTTCTATTTTAAAAAATCTTTATTTGAATGTGCAGAGGTAGTCAGCCACCCAAGGATCAATTCTTATTGACTGTAATTTTGAAAATAAGGGATGACAGCAATCTCAGTGTTCATGAATAAAAGATAGGTTGCGTGAATTCTGTTGGCTGAACCGTATAATGGGGGGATCTTCATTTGTGGAGACCCAGAAACACAGCTATGATCTCTCAAGGGAAAACATCGAATTGCTGAATATTGGGTCCTATGATCCCATGATTATTAACATAATAAAATATAAACTCTGGAAGGAAATACCACATTTAATAGTGCTTAATTCTGGGAATGTGGTTATAGGTGATTTTCCCACTTAATTCTAAATAAGGGTTTACATTTTTTACAATTTGTAGCTCGCTCTTAACAACCAAACACTATGTTACTTTGTGACTTTGGTTTTAGACGCAATTGGCTACATCCAGGATGCTCTTTAAAGGGCTGTGGTGAGCCTGTAAGCTGCCTTGTCCACACCGCCCACACCTGCCTTCCTCCTGTAGACCTGGCCTCACGGGAGTGTAGACCAACCCCATTCCCTCCCTGCTCCAACCTCTGCAGCAGGATCTCAGTGTCCTTGCTTTCTTTCCTTCTACCTACGCAGCTCCCGTCTCAAAAGTTTCCTGATTGTCTCCAATCTCTCAGCTCCGTACGTTTCTTTCAGCGGAGTTCTATTACAGAACTTCCCACTCTCTAGGAAGGACACATCCTTGTCGTTCAGTAACGGGTTAGCGTGTGCACTGGGGTCAGCCAGTCCCCTTTGGGTTGGAATCTACGGTGATGCCCTGGGCATGTAGTTGAAGGTTTCCAAGTCCCAGTTTCCTCACACGTGGAACTCAGAAGAGGATAGCAACTATCCCAGAGCACTGCTTGGGGAACGGAGTGGGGAAGGGGCATGCAAATGTCCCGTACCCGCTGTACACGGTGTGTGCTCACGAATGGTCAGCGACTACTCCGACATCCCTGATAGCAGACACATTGCTAGTTACTTGTTTCACTGACGCACAGCAAGTATGAAGAGATGCCCTTTCAGCAAATGAAACGGGTCCAGACGGAAAACTGATTACTGGTCTACCTAGGCTCTGCCTTGAAGATCAGGCATGTGATACAGAAAACGTCCATGCTGTCTGATTGCACGTGTCATTTATGAAATGATTTGGCATGAAGGTGATGCATGGATTTGTTAATTCTCTGTATTAAGTGTTCAGTATATGCTTAAAGGAAAGCAGTGCAAAAAACAAAACAAAGCAACAACAACAAAAACCCACCTCATATTACAGCTTTAATCCATGCTGTGAATTATGGAGATGCCATTCTACCAACATTTATATGTACCCACAAGGACCCAAGCAACATAGTAAAAGCTGGGGACAAATACAGTATTTGAGTAGATTTCCATAGATATCTTGAAAACTTACACAATTTTTGTTTCGCATTTGCATGCTTCTATTTGTTTTTAATAAGAATATTTTAGGACCACAGGTGACAGACAGTTGCCACACTTGTGCTGAGCATGGCTTAACGTATAGACTCATGGAATCACTCTGTTGTACCCACGACACTAATGCAACATTGTCAACTATACTTTAATTTTAAAAAAGAATATTTTAAAGCTGATTAGAATTGAAAGTCGTAGTTTTTCCATCAAACTATATTTATAAGGCACACAGAGGATACACATTTTGTACCTATATGGTATTCAGAGCCCTATAAACTGCATATAGGAGAAAAAATTTATACAATCCTATTTTTAACATAATTGTCATAATCTCTTTCAAAGTACACTAACTCAAAATATGCTGCTCTCCTTAGATATGCTTTTCTTTTTCTTTCATTTTTTTTTTTTTTAAGATTTTATTTATTTATTTGACAGAGATAGAGACAGCCAGCGAGAGAGGGAACACAAGTAGGGGGAGTGGGAGAGGAAGAAGCAGGCTCCTAGCGGAGGAGCCCGATGTGGGGCTCGATCCCACAACGCCAGGATCACGCCCTGAGCCGAAGGCAGACGCTTAACCACTGTGCCATTCAGGCGCCCCTAGATATGCTTCTCTATCCTCAACGGCAAACAAAGATGGTGCTGGACATAATAGTGTTATTTATGAGTACTTACTGCTAAGTACTATCCAGGGGTAGACCAGAACTAATGTGTTCTGTTCTTATTTTTCCATAAAACAATCAGAACAAGTAAATGTAATAAGGACAATGCATTCTTTTCCAACTCGATCAAAATCCAACACTATATCTCCTAGCTCACATAATCTTTTTTGTGCCCAGAAATATCCCCAAGCTTTCCAACATTGGTTTTCTCCGGCAAACCTGGAGCACAGATATGGAAATTGTTCTAATTAAGAGAAAACAACAAGATCTGAGAGGCAACAGCACACCCATGAGTAACAAGTAAGCATGATAACCTACAAAAGAAGGGAAGGCTTTCCTAAGAAATTTAAAAGGCAGAAATGACGATTTCTCACTGAAAAATAACATACAAAAATATTAAACAGATCATATAACAAAACAAGTGTGAATAAATTCAACTCAAAAAGAGTAGATAATTCCCCCCCTTTTTTTTTTAGATTTTAAGTTATCTTTACACCCAATATGGGGTTCAAACTCACAACCCCAAGATGAAGATTGCCTGCTCTACCGACTGAGCCAGCCAGGTGCCCCAATAACTCTGTTCTTAAAGATTAGACATAATCTTGTCCTGATTCTCCACTCAAGGAATGTTATCTCACCGACTTTGCTTAAATGAAGTAATTTTCCAGAGTCAAGAACATATCAAGTCTTCCCTACACAGACAGCATGTAAAGACCACATTGGGTTCCCTGAATTTTGGCCATTACCCTTGGATTCAACCAAATACCATTAACTTTGCAATGGCCAAAGAGCAAAAGCAGAACCAGAGCTGGGGTCAACGGCAGAAAAAGAACGGATCTTAAAACAATGAAGATGTAATGGAGATAAAATATTTAATAGGCATATGGTGTTAATTTATTTAATTCACTCAATGAACTATGGTTCACCAGATCTTCATGGGTGCCTACAATATTCCAGGCACTCATTGTCCTTGTGGTGAAGATATAGCAATGAACCAGTTCAACTGTATCTTCAAATGCCTAAAACTCATATTCTAGCATAGGAGATGGACGACAAATACAAATTAAATTATGTACTTCAGTAGCTCCCCATTGTGGCTGTAACAAATTACCACAAATCTAGTGCCTTAATACCACACTAGTACTTACTGTACAGTTTTAGAAGTTGAATATAGATAGATAGATAGATAGATAGATAGATAGATAGATAGATAGATAGATAGATATAGATGGATGATAGAAGGATGGATGGATGGATGTTTGAGTAGATGGGTGGGTGGATGGATAGAGGGAGGGAAGGAAGGAAAGAAGGAAGGAACGCCAGAAAGAAAGAAAGAAAGAAAGAAAGAAAGAAAGAAAGAAAGAAAGAAAGAAAGAAAGAAAGAAAGAAAAAGAAAGAAAGATGACAGAAGGAGGGAGGGAGGTATGTTTGAGTGGATGGATGGGTGGCTGGTTGGGTGGGTGGATGGATGGATGGATAAGTGGATGGATGGAGGGAGGGAGAGAGAGATGATAGAGAGAAGGATAGATGGAGGGATAGACAGATAATGGATAGAAGGATGGATGGATGAATGGAGGGATGGATGGATGGATGGATAGATAGATGATGGATAGAAAGATGGATGGTTGGATGGATGGGTGGCTGGGTTGCTGGGTGGATGGATGGATAAATGGATGGATGGAGGGAGGGAGAGAGAGAGATAGATGATAGATGGATAGATGATAGATAGATGATGGATAGAAGGATAGCGAGAGGGAGGGAGGGATGAAGGGAGAGAGGCAAGCAGGGAAGGAGTGAGGGACAAACACACAGCTAGAAAGAAAGATACAATTATTTCAAAGGCTAAAGCATAGCATAGATTCATTTCACTACCATCACAACAGTTTCAAGGTTGCACACCTGACAGACAAGGGCAGAAAGTGCTAAAAATAGGGACTCCGAGGGAGATGTGCTCAATCCCTCTCCCAGGTGTTTCTGCCACCATACGCTGCCTCTCAATATGAGTCGGCTACGTTGAAGATGAACCACAGAGAGAGAGAGATGCCATTGAGCATCTGCAGGTACTGGTGTCCTTTGTCTCCCGAGCACGCTTGTTACGGGCGGCTCTGCATCCCGCACTGTGCTCCCTGGGTGAGCTAGGACCTTCCTCTCCCAGCCTCCTCGGTGCTTTGAGTGAGCGAGGGCTGGGTTATCCCCGAACCGGGGTGAGGGATTCATCTGAACCACTCTGAGTTCTCAGGAAGAACGGACACAGGTAAGTTCCGCCCCAGACCACACAAGTGGAATCTCTCGCGATACATTCCAGGGGTTAGGCCCTAAAAACCAAAAGGGATTCCCACTTGCCTTTGGCCGAGCTAGTCATCCAGGGTTGGCTTTTTAAGAATAAACTGAGCACAACCAAGGTAGTGTTTTTCCAGGCTCAAGAGTGCAGTCATTACACATAATGGGCAGAGTCTGCTGAGCAAGGTCATCTCAGACGTTGGGATGCTTTTCGTCATGTCATCAGTGAATGCACCAGGCACCGAAGAAAAAAGAGAACCAGCAACCCTCAGCCACAACGTCCTCTATTATCACCAGCCCCATGGCCCCAACGGAGCAGAAGCAAAGGGAAATGCTTTTTCTTGCAAGAGATAGAAATCCCAACATCAAATGTTACTTTCTCTCCCTTTTCTTTGCTTTAGCTGCTAGAAATTGTGACCAAATTTATGCTTACCTCGGGCACCTGAAAGTCTGTGTTCATTTTGTGTCTCTGTGAGGGAATTTGGTTTATTTTTGAGAAAACAAATGCATGGGGTATTATATTCTCATGCTGCTTCACACGGTCCTTAAATTGAGCACAACTAAAATGAAAAATCATATAAAGATATATGGGTGTGTGTGTATAGTATACAATTTTCGTTTTCATCATTTCTAAGTGCACAATTCAATAGGATTAATTATATTCACGGTGACGTACAACCGTCACCATTGCCTATTTCCAAAATGTTTCCATCACTCCAAACAGCAAGTCTAGGAAGCTACAAGTTCCCATGGGGGAAACACTTTGAATTGTAATGTCCATAAAATGTGCTACCTACACATTGGGCTAAATCCACTTAATAAGGTATGACACCTGTATTGAATGATTAATGCAAACCCCCCTTGCAGTCCCACTTGCAATGGACCAAACATTCCTATGTTGAAATCCTAATCTCCAAGGTTTAGGTTTATTATAAAGACGTTGCCACCTTTGCAAGATGATTCGGTCATGAGGGTGGAGGGTAATCCATGAATGGGCTTGAGGCCCTATAAGCAGAAGCCAAAGATCCAGCCATGCAAGGATGCAGTGGGGGAGTCAGCGGTCTGAAACCTGCAAGACAGTCCTCCCCAGAACATGACCATGTACAACCCTCCTCTTCCAGCCTCCAGAAGCGTGAGAAATAAATGAGTATTGTTTTCAAGACACCCAGTCTGTGGTAGTCTGGTTATAACAGAACAAGCAGACAGACGCCAGTACTGTGCGTGCTGGCTATGAGATCGGAACAGACATGTCTCCGACTAAGAGTAAAGGTCCTTGAAAAAGTCCACAAGAGTACTCAACTTGTTAGATCCCTTAACATCTCTTTAACATTGTTGTTTTGTAATCTATATTCACATATGTAAGGCACCTCCAGAATGTGTCTACCTTGAGTGGAGTTAAAAGCAAGTGATGGAAAATGGAATATTTTGGTCTCATTATCCGAGGTTGATTTAAAAGCCGACTCAGATTCCTCATCCTAGGGAGAACTTGGGTCAGCCAAGATGTCACTCTGTCCAATTTGCTCACTGTGGATTCATGACGAACTGTCAACAGGATGATTCTAATTATGGTGTTATGTTCAGTTTGCAAGAAAGATCCCATTATGTTGAACCCATTTTTTTTTCATAGTAAAATTCTACTTTTTTTTTTTTTTAAAGATTTTATTTATTTATTTGACAGAGAGACAGCCAGTGAGAGACGGAACACAAGCAGGGGGAGTGGGAGAGGAAGAAGCAGGCTCTCAGCAGAAGAGCCTGACATGGGGTTCGATCCCAGAACGCTGGGATCACGC
The DNA here is from genome assembly GCF_024610735.1 of Ursus americanus. Taxonomy (NCBI): domain Eukaryota; kingdom Metazoa; phylum Chordata; class Mammalia; order Carnivora; family Ursidae; genus Ursus; species Ursus americanus. The sequence continues at coordinate 119,285,248 of NC_142164.1, read as the reverse complement.
CCTGAGCCGAAAGCAGACGCCCAACGACTGAGCCACCCGGGCGCCCCGTAAAATTCTACTTTTAAACACTTTTAGGACAAACAAAAATCAAATGAAGAAAAACATTATTTAATTGACCACGGCATTTAAATAGAACCTTCAAATAACAGCTAATGTCTTCATGCAAAATACCTTTTATCATTTACCAGGTGCTTTTCACACCTTATTTTATTTGTCCCACTGAAATGGAGCTTCCTCTCAGTTACCAATATTTCTGGCTTCTCTTATGTCTGTGGTTAAACACATATTAGTTTCAAAGAATTTTAACACCAAATAGTTGATTACCCTCCCTGTCCATACTAAACATCTGGACATCTTTTAAGAAATACTCATGCCTAAGTCCCTGTGCTCAAGATTTTTAATTAGTTGCTTTGGGTAAGGTGTAGGCACACACATTTCAAAAAAAAACTGTACAATTTTAGTGAACAGCAAATAATGTGATCTGCTGATCTGGAGAGAAAGCAAATAAAAATAGAGACAAGATCTTTTCTGCTATAAAATTCTTCTTTGCATGTTATGTCATTGATATCTTAGAAAAATCAGGTAAATATTCATGGGAAGCAATGCTTCTTCATGTTAGCAGGCATCAAAATCACCAGCAGGCCCTCCCATCCTGTCTTTTTTTTTTTTTTTAATTTATCTTAACAGTGATTGATAATTAGATTCAGGTCGCAACTAATCCCACCATTTACGAGAAATATCTACCAAGCTTTTCAACTGCTGTTTTACCAACCATTGGTGACGATCTGCCACATCTATGATTTCATTTGGGGTTCTACAAAACTAATATATCTGTTGTTAGTCCTTCTGCATTTATTATCTGGAACTCCAACAACATTCACCCGCTTTTGAAGTTCCTTTGAAATTCAGTACATAGAGGAAAAGTGGGGGGGGGGGGGAGAGCATGATTCTTTTATTTATCGATATTCAGAGAAACGTGATGGTATCCAGCGATAGGACCAATGAGTTGTACTTTTTAAATATACTTGATTTTTTAGAGGAGTTCTAGGTTCACAGCAAATTAGAGAGGAAGGTGCAGAGATTTCACATGTACCCTCTGCCCCCACATCTGCACATGCTCCTGAATTATCAACATCCCCCACAAGAGGTGACAGTCAATGAACCTACAGGATCCCATCATAGCCACCCAGTGTCCAGAGTCTACATGAGTGATCACTCTTGCTGGTCCATATTCTATGGGTTATGATGAATGGATAACAGAGATCTACCGTTATAGTCCGATACAGAAGAGCTTCACTGCCCTAAAAATCCCTCTGTGCTCTACCAGCTCATCCCTCCCCCATCTCCTGGCAACCACTGATCTGTGTACTGTCTCCATGGTTTTGCCTTTTCCAGAGTGTCATAAAGTTGGAATCATACAGCACGAAGCCTTTTCAGGTCAGGTTATTTCATTTAATAATACACGTGTAAGGTTCTTCCATGTCTTTTCAAGCCTTGACAGCTCATTTGTTCTTAGTGCTGACTAATATCCCATGTCTGGATGGACCACAGTTATTTATCCGTTCACCTACTGAAGAGATTGTGGTTACTTCCAAGTCTTGGCAATGTTGGATACATCTGCTATAACATCCATGGGATGGTTTTTGTATGGATGTATTTTCAGCTTCTCTGAGAAAAGACCAAAGAACATGATGGCTGGATCTTATGGTAAGAGCATCTTTAGTTTTGTAAGAACCGCAGAACCGTGTTCCAAAGTGGCTGCACCATTTTGCGTTCCCACCGGCCGTGAATGAGAGTTCCCGTTGCTTCACAGGTGCTGTCAGTGTCCTGGATTCGGGCTGTTCTGATAGGTGTGGAGTGGTACCTCATTGATGTCTCAATGTGCATTTCCCTGATACCATAGGATGAGGACCATCTTTTCATATAATTATTTGCCATCTGTATATCTTCTCCCGTGAGGTGCCTCTTAAGGTCTTTGGCCCATTATTGGTTTCCTCACCACTGACTTTTAAGAATTCTTTGTAACCAATCAATTATTATATTGAGTATTGTCGTGAATGCATGGATTACTATAGATTTATCATGTTTCAATTCAGTACACCTGTTATTCTTGGGGATGCTGGAATTGTCCCATTGTGACCAGTGAGGGACCTTATATATACAGGTCCTCCCCTGCAGTTAAAAATCCGAGTATAACTCTTGATGTCCCAGAAGGTTAACTGCTAATATTCTACTGTTGACTATAAGCCTTACTGATGACATAAATAGTTGATTATCACATATTTTGTATGTTAAGTGTATTATATATGGTATTCTTACAACAAAGTAAGCTAGAGAAAAGAAAATGCCATTAAGAAAAACACAAGGAAGAGACGATACATTTCTGGTGCTGTATGATATTTGCCCCCAAAATCTACCTACAAGAGCAGTTCCCACTATGTTGTTCAAGGGTCAACTGTACTGATACACATATATTTATTTTTCTTCTTTATGCTCTTCAACATTCTAAATTTATGGCACTGAAGGTATGTTGTTTCAGCCATGAGGCAATTAGAAAAATAGAAAAATATTAGACTTAAAGAAGGATATCATCTGAAATGGAAGTCATACACTCCTCAGCGAAGGTGTTTTATGATTTTAGTATAGATTCGGGAAGCCGCAAACAGGCTCTAAAAGGATTGCTGTGGAGTTTCTGCAGCCAACTTTTGATCAATTGTACTTTCTGTAGCGAATTTGGGAATTACTGAAAGCAAACTGTATGTGGAGATGTAGTGTGTATCAACAAACTTCAAGAAAAAAATCGTTAAATATTAAGTTTGGAACTCAGCCTAAAACAAATATTTCTGCTTTATCTGTTTCTCTAACAGATGGAGAGTATCGGTGAATCACTATTATTCTCACCCATCTCTTCATCAAAAGTACCAAGGGGAGCATAAAAGGAGGTAAGAAAGAATCTCCACTAATTTTTGCAGCAGGAAAGCAAATCTTTCAATAAGGAACTGCTCCCCACGTGAGTCTCTGAGCCAACATCAACGTGTCCCATCATCCATGTGATGACAATTCCAGCCTGTATCTTTAGGGAATCCCAAGGGCTCCCGTTTGTCCCCAAGCATCATGAATGTCCCCGAGCATCATGGAGTTGTGCCATTTAGATGTCTTCCTGTCCTAGAAAGCTCAGTGTATCCAATATGGAGTGAAGCATCTTTATTTCTCTCGACGTGGCCTTCTTCCGGCTTCCTGTATCCGTGTCACGAGCATGTCTCCAGCTCTGGAGGCTGGCACATTTGAATGTGTGTTTTTGGCATCACTGCTCTTTGAGAAATCTCAGCATTTGGTTAGCATTCGGGCTGTGCTGATTTTTCTCTTATTTATTGTAGCCACTCCCACTCATTCTCGCACCCATCCCCAAGTCCAGAGGGAAGACCCATCTCCACCGTAAAGAAACAGCTTCCCAGTTATTCACCCCACCCCTATTCTAAACTCTACCAAATGCCCACACTTTGTTGACCGTCCTCATGCTCAGTCTTGCTTAAAACTTGTATTCCTCCGAATTCCGTAGGCGTTGTGTGATACAAACATGATTATGTTCCTAGTCTTATCTTTCAAAGCCACACACACAATCTTGTTTTTTTTTCATCTAATATTTGTTACCCTTCCCTTTCTCTGCAATTGGGTTTGTCCTGGAAACTGTAGGTTCTGAAACTCATATGATGTCCGTTTTATGCTCTCGTTAAAGGGATGCTGAATCAATCAATAAATGCCCTTTTCACAGGTGACATGTGGCCCCATCTGCCTTCCAAAAATCACTTTTCCAGTGGCAGGGTGATTTGTGCGGGGAAGAGCACAGGGGTTAATTGATAGGAAGACAGACGTGGTGACATTTATAGGGGTGTGCAAATATTCCAGACTGACTGCTTCTTAGATTCATTTGTTGTTCAATAGACAACGAATAGGAGACCTTTTGAAAAGTTATTCATTGGTTGTGCAACTGTGTATTTTGCAAGAATGTATGGCAGTGGCTTCCAGCTGAAAATGCGGTCTCTGAGCTTTGCGTAAGCCATGAGCACCTTGCCTTCTGTCAGTAACAACAGGGCATTGATGCAACTTGCTAACTTGAAATGCGAATCCCCTTTCAAAAATGTCACTGTAGCCTGTGATGAAGTGGACTAGTTCTTATCTCACTTGAGCTACTAATTAATCTGTTGAGTGAAAAATGCAATGTGTGTTATTTCTCAAGCCTCGTCTTAGAGATTCAAGCTTGTCCGTTTTGAAACAAGATGTATACAAAATTTGTTAATAAACGACTGCATGTTAACGTTTGTTTAATAGGTACTTTTTTACACATCGTATTAAAAATGTATACATATACAACATTGATATTGTATATAAGATTTAACCTAAGCTAATGTGTATAATTATGGAATTGTTTGAGAAAACTCATGAGGTAGGTTTCTCTCTGTAGTTAGAGGCTGGAATAAATTCCTTTTAGCCTAATTATAATACGGATGCAGGTTTTATGAACAGAGTGATTGGGAATTGGCCGGCAATAAGTCGAGATGACAATTCACACGGTTTTTATGACATCCAGACTGCTATACACAGCACTATTCAAGGTGTGTCCATGGACCCACAATGACCACATCATGTGGGAACCAGTTAGCTATATGAATCCTCTGGCCCCCTCCCATCCCCTAGAGTCATTGAATCCAAATTTTGGAGGATGGGCTCTGGAGTGGGCATTTCAGCAAAGCCCTTTAGGGGACTCTGATAAATGCTACAGCATGAGAAGCATTCTGGAAGAATGTGTTGTTCACAGAAATAACTATCACTCAAAATGGCCAATTTGGATACCATATTAAGAAGACTCTTGACAAATCAACTAATAAACTATAGTTCCATGAACTAGATAAAATGTTTGTGCAAGAAGTCTTCAGACTTGTGTATAAATAGGACTCATTATATTCTGAGTTGTTGGGGGAACACTGATGGTCCCTCTTCCATACAACATCTGAAGCTGGTATCGTACGGGGTCAGTGGCAATGAGCTGTGAGACAACCACCGAGCACTCAACACTTCTTAACCTTAACCTTAATGAAAAAGGTCATCTATCAATAAGCCACTCCAAATTTTACACAGATGGTAGAATGATATCAGACTTTCTTCTAAAGACAAGATACAAAATACACAATCTCATTTCCATTCAACAGTGTATTCGGATATGCCCTCACCAGCCCTATAAGAAACACAAACAAGCATAACAAAAAGTCTGAGGGAAAAGGAGGCTGGGAAATGGTTGTTTTGGCACTAGTGAATCATATTCTCTAGGACCTGTGGAACCCAACAGAATTTAAAAATTATTCACACCAACGACAACATTTAATAAGGTCGCTACAGAGAGTATCGACACAGAAGAGCCAATATGATTTTGATGTATCAGCGAGAGTTTGTGGAAAAAATTTTAAAAGATGTCATTTAGCAACGCATGGAAATGTACGAGAAAAACTATACGGTTGTACGAGATCTATATGGAGAAATAGAAAACCACTCGTTAAAATCGTTTGTCAAAAAACTCTGCCACCATATTTTGTCCCAAATTTCAGACTCATGGAATTGGTGTATTTTGTACGTAAACTTAATCTTTAAAAATAAATGTTTACAGTCACCAGGTTAAAAAACCAACATAAAATTTACTCAATCCCTGGTCCAGCGGAGATAAAGAGCAATGGAAACTCATATACCTTTCTTGGGAGGATAAAAGCCCGATCTTTTAAAAGGTTTCTGATTTTCTCAAGTGTATGTTAATATACACATAAAATATGGTAGAGTGGATTGATCGATCAGTTAAGACCTTTCTGCTTTTACAAGAGATCTGTGCAAAGCGTTCATGGCTGCACTGGTTATGAAAGGCCAACCCAGAGTAAATTCCCAGCTCCCAGAAAAAGAGGTACACACCTTGTGGCGTAGCCATACAATGTAGTTCTGTGTATCAGTGAGTACAAGTGAATTACACCTTCAAACATCGCCTGGGCTGCTTACCAGAAATAGAGTATTCAATGATACGCCAGGTGAAGAATATATTACAATCCAATTTATAAAAGATAGAAGACAGACCACATGTAATACACATTATTAGGGCCATGCTAGGAGTGACAATTTTGAAGAAATAAAATTTCCTAAGAGAAGGAAATGATAAACGAGATCCAGAAAGTTTAGTATCCCTAGGGTGGGACCAATGGGATGTAGCTTAGGAGGGGAAAAGGAATCCAAAAATCTTCACTGTGTCCTAATTTCATGTCAGACTGGGTATAGAAAGATGTTTGTTTCATTATTCATGTTCGTGTATGAAGCATTCCCTAATAATAAGAGAGAAAAGAAAGAAGGTAATTGCCTTAAAAAGCTAAACCCGTAATTGTATGAAACAGGCAGAGATAAATCCTAGTGGTAAATCCTTTTTGTGTTTTGGATCATACCCACCAGTTCAACAACCAGTACAACCACCAACCTTGAATTTTCTAATCCAAAGAAACCAATGGGTTTATGTCCATGGTAGAGTTCCAGGTAAACATGAAAAGAATTGTTTATCTGGAACGAAGAAAATGATATGTATTCTAATTCTTCCGTGTCTCATGCCAAATGCTATTTCTCAGTAGCTAGAACAAAAAACTCTAAATAATTAAGCCTCAATTAGTATGTAGGAAGGATTTATTTAAATGCTTTCTTAAACTTATGTTCAACCATTCTACGTTGCCAAGTCTGGAGAATTTATTACTTATTATAAATTTTACCCGTGGTTTCCAGACACAGCCCAGCACCTGGGATGTGTTTTGCAAGAAAAGTCCCAGGCGATACCGCCTGGGGATTCTGACCTATTGACTGGCTATTGGAATTGGTAGAGAGTAATTACTCAAATTGCAAATGGAGTAGGAGAAATGACACAGCGTCAAAGGGGGCTCCCCAGTGTATGCAGAACTATCTTCATAGCACGCCTTTACTATTACTTTCCCACAAAGAAGCAAAACTCATCATCTCAGGGAGAAAACTGACTCTCATAGCATTCTTTCTTAAATCATGAATGGCAGAGGGTAAACGCCAACAGAAGAACACACTATAAATCTGCCCCAGCAGATTGGTGGGGTTGATGAGTTATGCTCGAGACATCTAGCAGAAAATCCCCAATTTTCGGATGCCTGGCAGGTATCTATCACAAGGGCTAGGGTATGTTCAATTTGGAAGGCTTGTCTTCCAGTTCTTTTGATAAAAATGCTCCCAGTTTCTCCTAGAATCATAAGTTAAACTTAATAAGAACCCCATTATACTACACACACACACACACACACACACAGGTATACACACCACGATTCATATAGATAAGTGGGTATCTGTATAAATGGGGAAGTAGCTAGGTTTCCCATGTTGGTGACCAAAGTGGAAACCTCATTATGCATAAATGAGAAGTAGAGGAAATTGGCTCCAGAAATAGCCATGTTAAACAGGGTCTCCATGCATGCCCCATGGAAACTGCAGAAATATGTGGGGAGGAGTTAGGACTTCCATATAGAGTGAATCTTGGATCTGAGTCAGACTGACCTCCAAAGCCTACAATAATGTCCATTCCAGGGGGTCAGGTCTTTGGGTCTCTATGGTTCATGGCTGTCTCCAGGTGGCTAGCTGGTCCCTGATGTACCATGGGGACTCCATAAATTTTTGTTGAGTAAATGGTTTTTCAGGGACAGAGAATCCCACTATGATGTCCGGATCTCGCTGTGATGTCATTGGTAATATCACAGGTCAAGCCACATGGATGTCCCCTTGCGGTCTGTACAGACAGAGGTCAATAAGGACCTTCCATGCCTGGTTCTCCAGTGACTAAACATTTTTCAAAACCACATATCAGAGTTTGCCCACCTCTGTGGTTTCCTGTAGGGCTGCAAATCCCACATCCACCTCCAGGACCAAGACACTATTTGTCCATGTTGGGGTTGGGGACAAGTCTGGGGTTCCCATTTGCAGCTGGGCTGGGTCAAGTTGGGGTTTGAGTTCAAGGGTGGGTTTGGGTTATGATTCAGGCGAGAAAAAAGTTTTGAGTACAGATTGGGATTCCTGTCCAGGATGAGGGTTCTTGATCAAGAGTCAAGGGGTGAAAGGTTTTCAGTATGGATTCAGGTTCAGACAGATTCCTGATTGGATACTGAGTTAGGGCCAAAGGTCAATGTTAAGATTAAGGGATCATACCCGTGTTATTAGGACAGAGGTCAAAGGTCAGGACTTGGGTCAAAGACCATGGGTCAGAGGCTATCTTTAGGTCTTGGTTTGGAGTTTGAGTCAGGGGCTAATAGTCAGGGGTTATGGTCAAAGGTCAAGGGTAAGGGGTAAGTGTAGGTGTTTGACTTGGGTTTAGCTTTGGATTCATGTTCCTATTGGGTTCAATTAGGTTTCAATCCTAGTTTGCAGTTGGGGTTTTCGTTTGAGGTTGGGTTCAGGTCCACATTCACTGTTTGAGATCATGGGTCAACCCAATAGTGAAGAATCAAGGAGTCAGAGGCACCTGGGTGGCTCAGTAGGTGAAGCGTCTGCCTTCGGCTCAGATCATGATCCCAGGGTCCTGGGATGGAGTCCAGCATTGGGCTCCCTGCTCAGTGGGGAGCCTGCTTCTCTCTCTCCCTCTGCCCTTCCCCTTGCTGCGTGCACTCCCTCTGACAAATAAATAAAACCTTAAAAAAAAAAAAAAAAGAAAGAATCAAAGGTTCAAACACCAGGACTTTGCTCCATGTTTTCATCTTCTGGTTGGGGTTGGTGTTAGCTTTAGGTTTTCGATTTGGGTTCTGGTTCAGTTTCAGCATCAGTGCTCAGATCATGGTCAAGGGTGAAAGGTCAAGTTTCATATGGCAGAAGTTAGCATCAAAGGGTCAGAGGTAGCATCAATGAATTGCACTTAGCTTAAGGACAGGTTTCAAGTTAGAGTTTGGGTTTTGGGGGATACACATTCAAAGTATATAATATATGTGATATATGTATATATATATTGTTTATTGTAGCAAGATACCTATAGTATAAATGTTATCATTTTCACATTTTTGATGTACCATTCAGCAGCGTTGTTACGCAACCATTACCCCATCTACCTCCAGAACTTTTGCATCATCTCAGACACAAACTCTACATATGTTACCGATCTGTATGTCTATGTAAGGACACACATGTGCACGCACTCTAGACACACGAAGTGTATAAATCTGTATGCACACACGCAGGCGTACACGGACACACATGCATGTGCGTATACTTGTCTATTCATTCAATTATATTTTTACAACATGCAGCAATAATAAATGAGCACTTCTTTACTCAAAGACATCATTTGCGTGTTCCCAGGATTTCCGCTAACAGAAATGGGTCAAAGGTCAATGCGAAGAGACCATTTGTAAATGCATTTTCAGTCTCCTGGCATCAGGGTCGATGTGAAAATACAGAGAAAGGTACTTATAAGTGCCTCTCGGGTCCTTTGCTAAAGACTGCCTGGTTATGCTCTTAATTATTTCTAGCCGGTGCAATGCCTTCCAAACCTCTGAACTCCTCCCTTGAAAATTCTATTCCACGACCACAAGCTTTTCACGACATGAATGCTAAGCCTTGGTTCTGTGTTGTTGAGCCCACGGATGCAGAGACCAACGGACGGGGACAGATGCATAGCACATAGTTGGCCACTGCTGCAAACAGGAAAGGCACAGACAGGAGATGGGTTCTGGCGGCTTTACCAGGACACAGGTATGGAAGGAGAAGAGAGAAAGGCAAGAGTTATGGAGCTCTGGGATTTGCAGCATTGGATACAAATTTGGAAACCACTGCACACGGAGCAAAGGAGAGCACAGAAATAGTTGATGTAAGTATATAAATATTGAAATTGGGGTGTCCCCAAATACTTAAAATAGGTACATTGTGAACGAAATCTGACCACTCGGCTGGGGTGAACACACGGAGACACACACTCTGTAGCTCCCCATGGGAGGCTCTGGGATCAAGATCCATGTGCTCTCTGAGCTACAAGGAGGTCAGGACATCCATATCCCATCAAGCAAATTGGCTAAATTACTGTGTTTATAGAACATCCAGTCCCTGATATCTCTTGTGCTCTAAAACCAAAATAATTTACTTTTTTAATAACCTTTCCCCTCTCCTGCCTAATTACTGTATGGTTGATCTCTTTCCACATTTCTGTCTCATAAAATGATGCATGGGTTATGAAGCTCTTCCTTTTTCATGCATTTTTCTAATTATGATCTTCAATCACAGCGATGCAAGAGGTAAAGATCCCCTGTGGTGCTCTCAGTTTTCAGTGATGTTCCGAAATTAAAATAACACAAGAGGGGAAAAAAAAGAGGTCAGGAAGAAACACCTAAAATAATTTGGTTTACTTAGCAACACTAACTGTGCGGGACATGAAGTACCAAGGAGCTCCCTATTTTTAAGCACCTGGAGGCTCTTCCTGCTTCGATGTTGATTTTGTTAAAGTCTTCCCTGGAAGCTTACATTTCCTGCTCAGGTAAGGGAGTCTTGAAATACTTGTAGAAGCCCAAACTCACTTAAGAACAGGCAACCGCATGCAGAAAATTCCAAAATGTCAGCTCATCACTTTTCCCACCTGAGCTTGGCCGTCGGCAAGGCTGCTGAGATGACGCCGTTACAGTGTTAGGTATATGCCCAAAGACGTTCTTCCTCATACATTTCTTCCACTAAGAGCTGCATTTCATTTAGAAAAGAAAACCCAAAAAACAAAACCCTCATTTCTAATAGTCATTTATGGAAAGAAAGCCATATTTTTCAGGGATTCGATCATCATCTATAACTTTAAATTTCTTCTACTCTCATACTGGCAGTGGATTTAAAAGTCACTTTCCTATCTTATAAGTGCATTTTTATTAAAATATCTAGTTTAGTCTAATTCTAAATTGCACTGCAATGGATAGAGAATTTTTGAGGGCTAACTAGATGAGTAGAACTCTCCCTTAAAGTTCATCTTCCATATACCGTCTTAGAAGGAGCTAATTTTATTGCCTTTTGCAAAATGGTTTAATAAACGGGGGGAAATGGCAGAATCATATCCTTGTGAGGATAACGTGCTAAAAGGATTCACATTAAGTTCAATATATTGAGAGAAATATATAACACAGTGACACCACTTGGTCCTACTCCCTCCACCCCCCCAAAAACACTTTTTTAGCTGAGCAAAATGGGATCTAAAATCAGAAATTACTTTAAAATACCTTTCTTCCACTACTCAATTATAACCTACCATGGCGTCCCGGAGAAGCTGTTAAAACACAAGAATCTAGAACACTAAATTGGCAAGCCAGGCTACTGCCTGCAAACTCATCCTGAAATAGCACAAAGCAATGGAAAGCCTAGTTAGAAACAAAGCTAAAATGTTGGTCTGGATGTTAGGCTAAGATTTTAAAATTATTATGATGAAAGTTGGGTTAAAGAGACTGTTACACGTCCAACGCAGTGTCTCTGAAGAAATGGAAAACGAGTGTACCAGGATGACCTAAGCAAGACCCCAAGCCAGCAGGTGAATACCAGTGAAAACAAATATTGGAAAATATGTGTGGGTCCAACTGAGTTGTATGAATTAACGTCCTTACCGAGCTCTCCTTACAGAGCTCTCTCGGGTTGCAAAATCACTTTGAATAAAATAGGTAAGGATATGTATAGAGGATGATGGGAGCAATGACTCTGAATTTCAGGGAGCAAACACTATAAATATTAACAGTTTAGAATATCCAGAACAGAGCATTGGGACCAAAGTCATTGTAACTTTCTTGCTAAGAACATTAAGACTTCCAAAGCACAGGACGAGCTCCCAAGGTCTTCCCTTGTTCTTTGATGTGATTGAAAGCTCATTAAAAATGCAAAGGTTGCCAAATGGCTGACTGATGAAAATGTATCCACCTTTTGATTCACTGCTGGAGACCGGTGAAGGGGAAAAAAATTAACCTGTGATGATTCACAGGAACAGAGGAAACAAGATGGGAGTTCAGGGGGGTTTGGTTACTAAATCCCTTTTAAGGTGACATAAAAATCACACCCTAAGTAGAAATATTAGAATGGTAACTGCCATATTGCAAGAGTCAGTCGATTTCAGGGTGCGGAATTTTGAGAAAAAAAGGAAATGCTAAGTGGACGACAAAGTTAAGGGATAGAAGGATTTTGGTATTCTGAGTCTATTAAATCAGAAAGCACAAATAATGGAGGTGGTGGCCAGCCATATCAGAGATGAGGAGCAAACTTGATTGCCCCAGACCGTACGAGGTACCACCTGGGGATTATTACTTAGAATGGGGCAGGGTAAGCAACTAATGGCATGTCTTCCCCAACTGGGCTTTTCCCTCCACTGGGGAGCCTACTGGTTGAGTTGAATCTAGCCTAGTCCAAGCCAGTTGTTAAAGACACTTCGACCAGCTTCAACATTGGATTATATAGGGGAATATAGTAAGCAGAACTCTAAAGACATCTCCCCAAGATTCTTCTCCCCATGGTTACTGAATCAACTGTCAATCCAGGTATTCTTGGGAAGGGACTTTGAGAACGTCATTAAAGGTCCGAGCCAGCAGACATGAACATGAGCAGATTATCCTGGAAAATCCAAGGCGGTCCAATGGAGTCCCATGACCCTTAAAAGCAAAAGATGGAGACAGGACAATCAGAGAGATGCCCCAGAAGGTAGAAAAGGACCAATAAGGCAGAAGGGAAGTCAGGGTGATTGAAACAATTTGAGGCTGCCATTGAGGCTTTGAAGACAGAGCAAGGGGACAGGAGGCAAGTGATGCTAAGGTCCTTGGGAAGCTAAGAATGACCCACAGGCAAAAGCCACCAAGGAAACAGGAACCTTAACCGCATGATACAGGATTCAGCCAACAAAGCAAATGTCGCCAGAAGTGGATTCATCCCTAGTGGATTCATCTCAAGGAAGGAACACAGTCCGTCCCATACACTGATTTTGGCCGTGTAAGACTTGAGTGGAGAAGCCATCCTAGAAACAGAGACTTCTGGTCTACAGGAGTGTAAGAGGCTACATTTGTGTTGTCTTGAGCCACGGAGTGTGGGGTTCTTTGTTACAACTGCCATAGGAAACAAATTCAGGGAAGAGCAGGCAGTACTGACCCCATGGATGAAACTGAAGGTGCCAAGTTTGGAGTTTCAAGAGACAATTTCTGAAAATGCTCAGAAATAGATTCCTATGGAGTGTGAGAGTCTCAGAACCCACTGGCAGGTGAATTTTCCTTCCAAGTTCAAGAGATCATTTAAATGTATAGAGTGACCTTTTCTTGCTAAGTCACTGTGCCTTCCCACGCTGAAGGAATAGAAGTGACACGCATATTGGCGGCTCGCATAATCATTTACGGATAGAATTGTCTCATCACTATATGCCTAACTGATGATCATCAAACAGGATCTACCGGGACTGACAAAGGCCAGAAAGATCTGAGAGGAAAATGCAACTGTGGGCACCATGTCTGACCTTCAAGGTTATAAAGGACAGTTGCATACCTTCTCTACCAGATGAAGGTGACCCAGAGGTTCAATAAAGAAGCCACCTCTATGGGGGCACCCCACCTGCCACGCCAACCCCCCATCTTGAGTGAACAAAGGTAGCTCAGATGAAATATCGGTTTTGTTATAATGCGAAGAGTCACCGTCAGTCTACCGCAGGCAATGTCTTCAGTTGTGGTCTGAAACCCTTGAGAGATGTGTGTACTTGCCAAGGAGCAGGGAAGCTGCTTTATGTTCTCGTTTTGCAGGGGTCTCCTGGCGCCCTTGTCCCCACCGCTTTCCAGAACCACCCAGCGGGACCCTAACCTGCCCTTCATAATCAGTTCACTTCAAGACGCAACTGAACAAAGCCAAGGAATCCACACCAGTTAGGAAGATACCTACCTCAGTGCCTCACCCCAACCCTGGAAACTCCTCTGGTCTGAAAGAAGAAACCAGCCAAAGGAAAACACCATTGAAGCTTTATTTAGTGTTATTTTTAGAATAATAGTAAGTAGCATGGAAAGAACAATCAGTATGGAGCCAGAGGAGGGATTCAGATCCCCAGTTTTGTCGATTACCGATTTGGAAATCCTGGCAGGTTATGAAAACCTTCTATCGTTGCATAAAACGTGGAGGTGATAATATCTTCATTGTGAAATTGTAGTTGAGAATGAAATGAGGAGAAAAGAAGGTGGAAGGCTTTGGAAAGAATATTTATTAAAAGGAAACAAAAAGTAAGAGTAATAATAGTGGAAAAGGATGAGAGCGTATTAGAAGGGCTACAGGGCATCTTGTCTCACTGTCCAGTATCCAAGAGTCACACGACGTAATGACAAACGCCAAGGAGAGGGAGAAAGGGGAGCCCGTAAAAATCGCAGCAAGGCTGAGAGGAGACAAGTGTAGCAGTAAACAGTTTATAGAAACACTCGAGGCAGTCAGTGGTGTCAAGATGGATGGCTGAGGTCAGCAAGCATCCTTACAAGAAACCAGCCCGAGGAAGCACCCATCGGGAAACTCACCGGGAACGACACTTAACCAGATGTACGGTGCGATTTCAACTCCCAGAATAAAATAAAATGGCATATGCTTTGGAAAAGAAAAGTGACATATGATTCATTTTGTGAAAGTTTCCAGCAGAAGAAAGGAGGCTGCCTGCATGCTTTGTTGGTCAGCCTGGAGCCATTGGATTTAGAAGTGAATTTTGCAAAGGTGAAAGAGGTAGGTGACATGTAGATGCAAAAATACACAGAATATGCCATTTTGGGGGCACGGCTCTTGGGTTGGGTTGGGAAACATGGCTCCCCAGGGAAGTTAGTGGGTGCCATGTTTTCGTTCACATGGACTGTTCTGGGAAGTATCCTACCTGATACGTCTCTCTCTGCTCCAGAAAGAGGCTGCATGGAACGCACAGGAAAATATCACTCATGAATTCTATAGAACCAAGGCTTCATTTATCCCCCCATGATCTTTGTTGTTGTTAAAAAATCAGGCATCAACCATGTGCAGAAAAGGCAGTTCCAAGCCATCCTTTGTGTTTATCAATATAATCCTAGGCCAGGGATCCTCAATGTGGCCACTAGTGACACTTGGATTAATTCTTTGTCATTGGGGCTGTCCTGGGCATTATAGGATGTTTAGCAGAATCCCTAGCCTCTACCCTGTAGATATCAGTACTATCCCTTCCTTCACGTGGCTGTGGCAACCACAAATGTGTCCAGATAGAAAACACTTCCTATTTGAGAGTGGTTGAGAACCACTGCCTGGACAATGAGACATCTACATACCTGCTTTACTTCTTTTCACCGACTGTTCAAAAATGTACTCAGTCATTATGCCATGTGTTGAATGTATTAGACAACTCAAATATTTTTTTACAGTGTTTGTACACGCCTCCGAGAAAAAAGAATAAGAGAGTATGACGCTATTGTACATAGAGAATTAGACCAGAATGCAACGCTTCCGCGGTTTATAAAGAATTCAGTCGGGAAGGAATCACAGCAAAGCAAAAACAAATGTGGGGAGAGAGAGAAGCTGACTTTTCAGCACAACTAATAAGGAAAATGTTTTTGCACTTTAAGAGAGTGTCTCTAAGATGAGACTTAAAAAGTCCGTATGTAAGTATAATGGACAAAGACATACCATTTAGGATTAGGCAACGAATCGGAGGGATAAGGGAATGTTTCCAGACGGCTGCATGCAGGTCTGATGTACAAAATTCATACAAATTCAGGAAAAGTTTGCAAAAAGGAAATCCGAAATTCTTTAGAGAAACAAAAATAGCTTCAAGTGATTTTAGACCCTGTAGATGGCAGAAGATGTGTGTTCCATTTGGAGAAGAACATATATTAAGTGCATATAATTTTGATGGAGAAGTCATTTTTCAGACACTGGTGGCATTGTATGTGTATACACATACACACGTATATATTACATATATACATACACACGTATGTTACATACATGTGTGTATGTCTTTGACACTGTCAAATAGGAAAATAATACATTCATAAAAAGAAATATCCCTTCTCCAAGAAGCTATAAATGTCCTTTCTTTACGCATGTCTTACCCTCAGAATGCAGACGTTTGCATCTTAACTTGAACCTGAGAATGGAAATATGTATCTGTAAGTAGAAAATGAAATAAATACGTAACGTAAATACTTGTTGGGCAGATAGAGACTGAAAGGAATTTGAAGGGCATTTTCTGACTTTACAAAAACATCCAAGAATAGGTAGGAACGAATTGAATAAAAGAGTAAGTAGACAGTTGCACACGAATAGAAATGAAGGAAAGCTAGTTGAACATTCACTCTGAAAGGAAAGATAACTACAAACTGCATGCTTTATAAATTGTTATTTTCCGTGGGAATATGTTTCCCAAAATTCATAATGTAAAAATAGATCTTTATGTGACTCAAACAATGGGAAAGTCATGGATTATAAGACAAAATAAAAATGGTGCTCACAACTGACATTTAAGCATAAGAAAAAGAAATAAAAAGGAATCTATTGTTATAATTACATCCTTGACCTTTTGCTATGCAATGGAAATTATACTATACTAAGATTATAAATAACATACACCTCTGAAATTCATGTTAACTATTATATTCCTTAGGAACTACTTATGACAAATATGTTCATTGGGATGCCATCTTTCTATTTTAAAAGACAAATACAAATTTATGTGAAATGGTACAATGCGCAAAGCTACTTTTTTTTTTTTTTTCCTATGAGAGCCTGAATAAACTGGTCTTTCATAGGGTTCTCTTTTTTCCATACCAATTTGCTAGCCTTGCATTTCCCTCCCATCCTCCAAGTCCATTGCCCTCTACCCATGGCCTTTCCAGCTCCCACCTGCCATCTAGTTCCAGAGGTCAACACCAGATATTTTAGGTTTGAGGGTTTTGTTACAATAAAAACTTCTGGTTTCAACTGTGGTCTGGTTAGCTTATGCCATGTGACAACCCAGCCCAAAATGTGAGGCTTGCTATAACAGTTTATGATTACCTCTCATGGGTCTGTGGGTTGACTGAGTTCAACTGGGAAGTTCTCTCTTGAGATTTCCTGGATTCTGGTCTGTTAGAAGGTAGGGGCAGAATCATTTGAGGGCTTAAGGAGGTGGGATGCCCATGATAGTGCACTCACATGGCAGGGAGTTGATGTTGACTCTCTCCTGAGAGCAGAGCCAAGGTTATTGATGGGAGCAGGATACATGGTCTCTCCGTGTGGCTTGAACATCTTGCAATGCGGTACCTGGGTTCCAAAAGGAAGTGTCCCAAGGGCCAGCATTCCCAGTACCTAAGCAGAAACCGAATGGCTTCTTATGACCCAGCTCCAGAAGTGCCAGCACATTCCTTCCAGAACATTCCACTGGTGAAGAAAGTCACTGAGGCCAGTGCAAGTTGCAAAGCCTCCACTTGTAAGTTGAAAAGCAGGTGAGTATTTGTGTCTATTTCTGTCTGTTGCACCTAGTACATAAATCTGTTTGATCACAGTGATAATTCCAAAAGATAGATAACAGAGTCACCTCTTGACTCAGACAAATGGAATGCTGTGATCAATTAGTGATGTCTACCAACTGCAACAATGGCTTATGAGTTGAAGATTTATGTCATCCACAAAGTCATCCCTTTAAACACAGGGAACTTGAGAGTACAGATGAGTAACTTGCTAACTTGCCCTCGAACTGCCCCAAATCCCACATCCTATGTCAAATCATACATACGTGGTTGATCACAAATAGTACATCAAGCGTGTTCTGACATAGTGTATTAACCATGAATTTCAACGGCATCGTTGTTGAAATGTTATAGATTAATTTCTACAGCAGTAACAAGGACATAGATGGAATTTCCATTAGTTCATGATTTTTTAAAAACGATACACCATGACAGCATATCCTGCATCATGCATTACACAAGCAGATGGACTGTTTCATACTTTCATTCAACTCAGTTGAGAGATTTCTAGATGTGCTGTTTTAGGATCTCCACCAGGCACGATGGATGGATAGTGAAGAAGGGAGACAGTGCGTTCTCTTGGAGCTTACAACCCAGAACAGAAACCAGATAGACACTAGAGACCAAAGGCATGTCAAATTTAAAGTAGAAGTGCAAGGTGCTTGGAGGCTTAGTCCAGAAAACCTGCGATATGAAGAATGAAGGAAGGGTGACGTGGGAAGAGGCAAAATGGTTTAGCAAGTAACAGGCCAGCTATTTTGAGTCTGGAAGACTAGTACCCAATTATAGAGGTGATTCAAAGATATAGATGCGTTGTGATCATCTACTATTTAAAAGATCACTTGGTCTTTCTAGAAGCCAGTGAATTTGGTGGAGTAGGATTTGATGTCTAGAAGCCAAGAGACTGTCACTGATGTATCAGTGAGAAGGGATAGTTGATAATGATTGAAGTATTCATACCATGCTTTCCAACAGGGTAGCTGTAACCACATGTGGCTATTGAGTCCTTGAAATGGGACCTGCCCAAATTGCGATGTGTTTAAGCATATCTGGATATCAAATATTTTGCAAAATATATGCAAAATATCCCCTTAAGAGTTTCGATTACACATTGAGTTAATAATGCTTTGGAAATATTGGGATAACCTAAATGTGTTATTAAAATTATTCCTACTGGTTTCTTTTTACTCTTTCATGTTGTTAATAGCCACTCTGGAAAACAGTGTGGAGGTCCCTTAAAAAGTTAAAAATTGAGCTACCTATGATCCAGCTATTGCATTACTGGGTATTTACCCCAAAGATACAGACGTAGTGAAGAGAAGGGCCATATGCACCCCAATGTTCATAGCAGCATTGTCCACAATAGCCAAATCGTGGAAGGAAACAAGATGCCCTTCAACAGATGACTGGATTAAGAAGATGTAGTCCACATATACAATGGAATATTACTCAGCCATTGAAAAGAACGATTTCTCAACATTTGCAACATGGACGGGACTGGAGGAGATAATGCTAAGTGAAATAAGTCAAGCAGAGAAAGACAACTATCATATGGTTTCTCTCATCTATGGAACATAAGAAACAGGATGATCGGTAGGGGAAGAAAGGGATAAAGAAAGGGGGGGTAATCAGAAGGGGAAATGAAGCATGAGAGACTATGGACTCTGGGAAACAAACTGAGGGCTTCAGAGGGGAGGGGGGTGGGGGAATGGGATAGACTGGTGATGGGTAGTAAGGAGGGCACGTATTGCATGGTGCACTGGGTGTTATACGCAACTAATGAATCATGGAACTTTACATCAAAAACCAGGGATGTACTGTATGGTGACTAACATAATATAATAAAAAAAATATTATAAAAAAAAAGAGAAAATTTAAAGTGACACATGTTGTACATCTGACATGTTGATGGTACTGGTACACTGGAAGAAATTGGTGGCAGATGTTTTGGTTTTCTATGGTTTGCAGAGGTTTCCAGACGTAAATAACCAAATTTAACAGCTTACTATGTTTCATACAATGTTCCCTATTTCCAGAAATTGGTGCTAATAATTTTCTTTATGAGATGTATGCATATGACAAAGAAGGCTCCCAAGTTACCTACAGAACATGTGAAGGAGAACCTCAAGTGCTGATGGACGGGTCTACAAAGGTGTGTAGTTGAGGATGAAGAACTTTTGAAATTGTTTGTATTCTTCAACCATTGTGACCTTGAAACCTGTGTCCAAGCATGAACTACGGAAGAGATTGGGATCTTTCTGATCTGCCTTCAGTCTGGCAAAATCCTCACACCATTCTCAGGAGGGAGGACGGAGAAGGAATAGTCCCCACCCAAGGTGACTATAAGAAGACTTGGAGGGGCACCTGGGTGGCTCAATCGGTTGGGCGTCTGCCTTTGGCTCAGGTCATGATCTCAGGGTTGGGACTGAGCCCCGCGTCGGGCTCCATGCTCAGCGGGAAGTCTGCTTCTCCCTCTCCCTTTGCCCCTCCCCCTGCTCATGTTCTCGCTCTCTCACTCTCTCTCAAATAAATAAGTAAAATCTTCAAAAAAAAAAAAAAGGAGGCTTAGATTGGTCATGGTCCTTCAACTGCCTTTCTTTTGTGTTTCTGTCACTGCAAATCAGAATCAACTCTGAGAATCACCGTTAACCTTCAATAATTAGCATTTACCCATAGGCAAAGTAGTGTTTCTTTCACTTTGTGAAGTTTTTGTTTAAATTCCAGTTAGTTAACGTACAGTGTTATGCTAGTTTCAGATGTACAGTGTAGTGATGCAACACCATAGAACACCTGGCGCTCATCATGACACATGCCCTCCTTCACCCCCATCACCTGTTTTACCCATCCCCCATACTTCTTTCTGGATAGTGACATTTACAGTGATTCATAGTGTTTTCAACTACTGTTACAGAAGATGCCTACTCACTTCATATGATTATGACCTGCTCCAAGTTCTCAGGCACCAGGAACGTCCTATTTATTTAGGCTTAACATGAACTTGCCCCCAGTTCAAGACTGCACCAGAGTCTGACCACCTGCCTTTTCAGATTCTACTCCAAAATCCCAAAGAAGTCATATGACCCGCTTTTCTGATGTTCGAACAATTGGACAATTGACCAGATGGACCAAGAAAATTAGAAATGTAAAGCGGCCTGTTGGTTCGACCTGGTGGACAGAAGGGCACTGGAGTTAAACAAATTGTGCCCTGCCCTCCCTAGTCTGTCTGCTGCGAGCATGAAAGTGCAGAGCGGCACAGATCACGGGGAATTTGAGGGCTCCTCCATTCCTTCTCCGTATTTGCTACTGACAAGCCCAACCTCATTACTTCCTCCAAGCATTTCGAGAAATGGACTTCTGAAACCGTACCATAGTAAGTAGGATAGCCTAGGAGTTAATTCCTGAGTGGAGCAGCTGAGGGCTCCATGGTAAATTAGCAACAGGAGCTTGACGGGAGTGGTCAGAGGTGTACATTGAGGCAAGTAGATTCAAGAGAGGGCAGCAAGAGAGAAATTGAGACAGTGATTGGTCAGAACTTTCCATGGGAAGGGGACTGGTGTTAGAAGAACAAAGAAGTGGGTCCACGGGAGCAGTGATAAATGAGAGAACGTTTATACAGTGCCAGGTATGACCAGCGGATATGAAGATATACAAGATGTGGGAGTTGGCGGAGGAGAGCGGCAACAGTGTTCTTGAGTAGGTGTGCAAAGGATGGGGTTTTCTCCACGGGATCATCTATGGTTGAGTCTCTTTTCCTGTATGTGTTGCCTATTTTTATATCAGGTTGTTGATAGATCTCTTGGTGAGTGGGTGTGTGCATGTGTGATATGGATGCCAGACAGCGATTTATATTTTAGTCTAAGTTATTCCAATTTCTCCAAAAACAGCCAAGCAAGAATGGTACCGAATCAGTCACAGCTCTCTGTTACATATGTTCACCTGTATAGGTTAAGTTGATTGAAGCAGTCTATTTTAAGGAATTGGCTTGTGTGATTGAGGGGGCTGATGAGGCAGACATCCGTCGGACAGGCTGACAAACCAAAAACTCAGGCAAAAGGTGATGCTGTAGAGTTGACTCAGAATTCCTTCTTTGAGACCTCGGGTTTTGACAGTAAGGTCTTGGCTCATTGGATGGGGCTCACCAACATAATGAGGGATGACCTCAAGTTGACTTGGAGTCAACTGATTGTAGATATTAACCACGTCTACACGACCACCTACACTGATTTGATTAAATAACTGGGTACTGTGGTCTAATCAAGGTGTTGCATCCAATGGACCATCGTATGTGGTCAAAAGGAAAATTCCATTATTAAAAGTGAGCTGTACCTTGGATGTCTCTGGCAAATTACTAGCCAATATTCCATGAAGGAATGCCTGCTGGTTTTTACCTTGCCATAACGTACAATGGGTGGAAGCACAAAGACCACAGCACGCCACACCCCCAAACCAAATTTGCATCTGCCCCATACTCTATGCCTCATTGGCATTGTTCCCCTACTAACCTGCAAATTTGGTAAAAATCAACACGCCTCTTTTTCTGCCTCTAGGTTAACAGAGCAATGATAGTAACCTTGGTGTATTTGTGTAGATAACACAAGGTCCTTCTGCCTGCCACTCACCCAGCTAGCTCAGGTCAGTGCTATTTTGAGAGATCTTTTGGTTATCGTTCAGTGCAGGTATCTCTGAAGGTCCAGCTGTTGGGGAGTTCCATCAAAGAGTCAAGTCAAATAAGTCACCGGGATGAAAAGTACAGCACAGGGAATAGAGTCCATGATACTGTGATAATGTAGCGTGACAGACTGTAACTATACTCACCGACGTGAACACCGATGATGGACAGAACTGTCGAATCACTACGTCGTGCGCCGAAAGCTAATGTAACACTGCATGTCAACTATCGTTCAATAAAATAAATAATTAAAACAATTTCTTTAAATAGAAGTGATTTACAGGGGCACCTGGCTGGCTCAGTCGGTAGACCATGCAACTCCTGATCTCAGGGTTCTGAGTTCAAAGCCCCACGTCGGGTGTAAAGATTATGTAAAACAAATTTTAAAAAGTTTTTTTTTTAAAGGAATTTACAGAAAAAAGTCCAAAGACATCACTGTGTTTATTTGAAAAGCTACTGCTAGAATTAAAAACTGAGAACTTTCTTTTTTAATTTAAATGTACCCAATTCTGATGAATAGGCTGGAATATGGCTCTTCTGTCTTCCTCATTTGGAAACGCAACATGAGGGATTTTTATTATCCTAGGAGCAAACGGGTGTTGGAACGCTTGGCCTGTGTCTCACTGTGCCAGGATGGGAAGTGTCCTAAGGAGGCCTGAGGCACGCTGTAGTCTTGATGGCCTCGTCCTTCCTGTCATGGCATGTGAACTGAAATGGAAGTAAAGACACCATCTTTGCCAACAGCCTGGGCCATGGAGAGTCTCCGGTGGGCACCGGGAATCTGTGCTCACCCTAATAAAGTTGTAATTTATGCCCGCACCACAAAGCTGGAGAGGAGGAGTGCTGGCCTTTTGCCAGGGATTCCAGGCGAAGTGGGCAGCTGTTTTGAAAACTCAAATCCTGAGCTCCGGTTCCCTTCAGTCTGGGGAATTTGAGAGGAAATCCATTTTTAGGAGATTTCGAGATATTTAGGGAATAGAAGGGACTGGAGAATCACCATCCCACGGCATACCATGACAATTCCCAGCAAAATGTCCCCATGCTATTACACCTTAGGTGTGTTCTCCCTCTCTCAAAATATATTCTAGATGCTCTCAAAACCGATCAGTGTTCATTGATTAAATCAGATGTTTTAAATATAAAAGTATTACAAAACTGGTGAGCTTGCAAAAGCACCTTTGACTTTACAGCGTCTAAACGAGACCCTGCCATTATCAGCTTGTCCTGTTTTTATATTTCCCAAATACAAATCCTGATCATTGAGCATCACCTCAGGGCGTAGCTCACAATAACCGGATTGCGGCATAACAATCCATTCAGCACTAGAAGAGAGTACTTTCCTTATCGGTAACTGATATAGAAAGAGTTCGGTGATGCTAGACACAGCCAACGCGTCAGGTAAGAAAATAAATGAATTCGTCACCAACCAGAATTCCAAACCCCACTCTCGTACAGATATTTGAAGCCTTAACACATCTAATCATAAAAAGAAATATATTCTTACGAAGTATGCATTGCAGCGGTAGAAAAGAATGGCAATTTCTATGCACACGGTGAAGAAAAAGAGAATTCAGGGTCAGGCTTACTATCTATCTCAGAGGAAAC
Organism: Ursus americanus; assembly: GCF_024610735.1. Classification (NCBI taxonomy): domain Eukaryota; kingdom Metazoa; phylum Chordata; class Mammalia; order Carnivora; family Ursidae; genus Ursus; species Ursus americanus. Next base: position 119,261,482 of record NC_142164.1, on the reverse strand, counting down.
AAGTATCTCACTAATGGGTCCAGTTCCCAGGGCTAGAATGCAAAGAGGTCGTAAAATAAAAATGTAACTTACTCTCATACAAAATGGGCGCATAGTGATAGAAACGTATTTAACCGTAACATTAACAGCAGTTTAAAACTGTCATGTCTGTGTCACAGATGACACTATGACATTACCCTGGCAAAGAAAACTGGAGTCGAGTGTCATTGCAGTAAGACCGGTCTTATCTGAGATCTCCCAATATCTATTACATTAAAGAAACAAGGAGGGGTACAAAATACAACAGACAAAAATCGTCTACAAGTGCAGATGTCCGTACCACAGTGCTCAGAGATGCAAGAAATGCTGGTTGTACAGTGTGTTAGTTTGGAAAATAATGCAGGATATTTTTGAAGAGTCAAAGGCAGGAGAAGCTCACAGGGGCAACAGGAAACGGATGAATTGTATGCACACAGATAGAAATTATATGCCGGGTAGCAAGTGAAAGGACCTGGACAAATTAGTAGCGCTGCTACAGAATGTAGCCGCCTAAGCCACGCGGTCTCAGGATTCTCAAGACTGAGCGGCCCTCGCTCGCGCTCTCTCATCGTCCTCTGAATTAGTCACTGTTGAGGGAACGAACGGATCAGTAGACCGCTTTGCAGACAATCCCCTACATCTCGGCTCAAAGCGTCTTGTCACCCAGGGCAGTGGTCCCCAGCATTCACGGATTAATCGACCACCAAACGCTATGAAGGTAGGGAACTCGCGTTTGAAAATGTGGGCATAAAGTTAGGAAACAATCTTCTCCGCTCTCATTTTGGATCCTTACAAACTTGAACATCACAAAACATATCCTGATCTGTTTTAGTCCTGCGGGTGTTCGTTTGTGAATCTAAGAGACAATAAAAGACAAAGCTCCTTTGCACAGAAAAGAGCTGTCTGCTTTGCAATCCTGTTGTTGGCCTTTCTTGCTGGTATTCTGTGTGAAGACGTGAAAAAAGTGAGTGTGTATGTGTGTATGTGTGTGTGTACACACATGTGCACAAAAGGAAAAGGAAGAAAGATGCACAGGGACAGAGAGAGAGAGAGAGAGACAGAAAAAGAGAGAGAGAGAGAGACTAAGAAGAGAGAGAAGGCAATCATTTGTAAGGGACATCTCTAAACTGTTTCCCATCCATCCACAAGCATCCCTCTTGAGCCCTGTTTTTTGTTTTTTGGTTTTTTTTTTTAGCAAGTTACCGATGAAAGTCCAATGCATCTGCATGTGTCAATAAATAAAATATTCATCTCTGCCTTATGACTTCCCCTACTTGGAACGGGCCCGGCTGCCCTGTGTCACTTTGTCTTGGCATCACTAGCGTCATAATTCTGGGGAGAAACCTCGGGGAAGAGGAGCCCCAGAGTGAGGATTGATGAGGTTTTCACACAGGTACCGACTCTCGTATTTAACATGTGGCATGAGGTTATTGCCTTGGCATTGATACGATCAGTGTGCGTGAAAGCCCCACACGAGATTTTGTTTCCTCACGAGGAGGATATGTCGTGACACGAAGCAGGTATTCCAACGGCCATAATGCCACATCCCCTAGCGTCTCCCACGGATGCACCCGGGGGGTCCGGATCCTGTTAGTCGGTCAACAGGAAGGTGCACGTGAAGTAAACTCGCATATCGTGCAGATTACAGGATTCCGTGCATTTAACTAGAGAGCTGGAATCATCCCCTGAACTACGAACAAACTGAGATGTGGGGGAGTCACACATCATGTCCAAAAACCAAACCCTGTCAACCACAGTAACCAATAATCCTTGGCCGATTTTTGTTGTATGTGGGTTTCCATATAGTTTCGTGTGTGTCTTATCTTTTCTTAAATATGAGATCAACAATGCCACCCTTATAATGTTTCCAAAAGCATTTAGTACCAACATTTTGATGGAGAGAAACTGAATGCTGGTTCTTTTTAAAAGATATTTTTTAGTGAGTTCCTTTTAAATGGCATTTTCATGGGTTTTTAGTACCATTGAATGATGAGAACCATTTTTATACATTTACTATAATAAAGTTTTGCCTTCTCCCCCACAAGGAAAAGTGTCTACCCAAATTTGTAGACCACAGGTGATGCGCATGTGGAATGCCATTAAATGATATTTGCTGAGAAATCCACTCACACTCAGGGTCTGGGAGGGCAGGGAGCAGTGAGGGGGAAAAGATGAACATTCCTACCAAAAAAAAGAGCATCCATGCATTTGACATGGGGAATAATGATTCTTGGATCTCTTACAGACTTCTGGACAAAACAGAAGAGTATAATATTAAATTGCTCAGAGTCAGGTTAAATAGGTATTATCCTCTCCCAACTCAGAGTCATTATCTATCTATCTATCATCTATCTATCTATCTATCTATCTATCTATCTATCTATCTATCTATCTATCTATCTAAATATCCATCCATCTATCCATCAGTCATCCATCCCTATATCTATCTATTCTACCTATCATCTATCTATCCACCCGTCTATCCATCCATCCATCTACGCATCTGTCTATATAACTGTCCATCCATCTGTCTATTCATCCATCCATCCATCCATCCATCCATCCATCCATCCATCCACCCAACCATGCATCTTTCTTTCCATCTATCATTAAATGGAGGCCATGAAGACTAAGCAAGAAATAGCAGAATAATTAGGGTTACACAAAGATTAACATTACATTCTCCGAACCTCCTGCCTAAGTTCCAGTAAGTAGATAAAAGTGTATTTTTTCCCAGCTGGGGTCTAAGGAGCTATGGCTGTTGCAGATCACTTTAAATGCTTGACAAGGTATTAGTATAACCTTAAACACGGTTTTCCAAAATAATTATTCCTCCTAAATTCATAATGGGACATGAGTATTTATACCGTGTTGGCTCACATTCAACATTGCTGTCTTATCCATTCCCTAAACTATCCCTCCACCTAATTTTCTTCTTCTTCTCGCTTGGTTGGTTTATTTAAGATTTGCCTACAGCAAATGCATGCAGCATTTCCCTATACAGAAAGGAGGTTGTGGAAAGCCAAGCAAATATAGTACACTGCAATTTTATGTAACTTGGCTGAGTTTCATTAGGCTTAGCCCCTGGGACGGCCCTGGGTCCAACTGTAACGTCAATATCACACAGCTCCCTAAGCCAATTTGCTAATGTACAATTCTGAGGTTCATTTTGTAGGTGACAATAAACCCTGAAGACTAGGGAGAGGATGGTTAGCTATGTTCCCCCTCTGCCCCTATTCCGTCCTATACATATTGAACCCAAATGTCACATATACAACCATTTATTAGATTCCCATTACAGACACGCAACAGTTCATGTAAATTGTTCTATACGTTCAAGAGGTCCAACCTCTATCTTGTAGCTCCTCTAACTGACAAATCTCTGAGGACAGCACGGGGGTGTTCCTTCCACAGCACCCAGCAGTGAGAAAGTTTCCCTACTCGATGGCTTTGCACAGGACAATTGCTGCTTCAAGCCAGCAGCGTGGGGCCATGTCAAAGGCATGGGCAGCTCTGGATTTGCGTACCTCGATCATGCACATGTGAAGACGGTCTCTAAAAAATTTCGGGAAATCCACATATCTTGAATATCTTTAAGGTCACCAATAAGGATCCAACCTAACATTCACTGTGACATAACCAAGACATCATTTCATGAGCAAAATGAGTTTCTGACATGCTAATGACAAGAGGTCAGTGGACGGTGATGTGGATACCTGTGGGAGTGGCTGTCTGATGGAGGGCTAGCTGGAGTGTGGACATGCCATTAAAATAACAGTATCCTCCTCAAAATAACTAACATGCACATATTATCAGGCTGTGTATGCTTTTTGTCATCTCAACTTCCCTTCCAGCTGTATAAAGATGCCATGTTCCACATCACAGAAACTACAGGTCATAAGGCAAGGTAGACAAAGAAAACTTTCAGATCTTCCTTTAAAAGCTAAATTTGAAGTATTTCAGGAGTTGGGGCACAAGACCCTCAAGGGATGCTTTTGTTAGTTTCTTGGTTGTAACATTTGCTTGTTTTGTTGTGATTTCCATTTCTACCATAGGGCACTTCCAATCTTGCATGAGAAAGATTAGTCTGCATTTTATCAATAGAAAAAACGTTACCTATGGAGACGTGAGCTAATTGGCACTGCAGGTCCAATTTATTCCAGTGCCACTGTACCGTGTCATGGACCCTGTGAATGGATTGAGTCCTAATCAGCTTCTGATTACTTATAGAATTTCCACAAAGTACAAATGTAGAAAAAGAGAGTTTTCATGGCAACAGTGTACATAAATGACCCCAGAGGAACATTAAAACAAAGTATTAAAAACAAGACAACAAGCCCAAAATGGAGTCACTTGTGTTAAGCCCTACATCATGAAACTGAGACTTGGTTTCAATGCTGTTTCAGCTCTCCCAGAAATGGAAGCAACAGTCAATGAGGAATCGCCTGGTCAGCACTAGTGAGGTAATTTGCCTGATAGACCCCTGCTATCCACCCAAGGAAGGCAACCTTGCAGTAACCAGCTTATTTTTTGCTTCGTACAACTTCCTTCTGCCTATAAAAGGCTTTCATTTAGTACAGCTCCTGGGAGTTCCTTTCTACCTGCTAGATTGTATGCCTGATTTGAATGGACTTTTGCTCAGATAAACTCCTAAAACTTTTAATATGCTTGTTTATCTTTTAACACAAGGAAGCAGTTAAATAGTGGTGCATGAAATTGAATATTATGCAATTGTTTAAAAAACGATGTTTCTGTAAACTTCCATATGGATATAGATTTTAGTGAATAAAGCAAATTGCAGAGTAGCAGGAATGACAGAATACCAATTTCGTGCAAAGACGTTAAAAATAAAAATGTGTATAAATACATAAGTGTGTGTGGTGTCGCTGTATAGTAGACGTATATGATTCAAGAAATAGCTGAAAAATATATACAGAACATAGTGATGGAGGAAGTTCACTGTCCATGCCATACATTTCTGTATTGTTTAAAGATGTTAAAAACAATATATTTTCAAGTGTGAACATATCTTAAAGAAATATGTTAAGGACTTACTCAAATGTCATAGTGGAAGTTAGAAACTAATAAGGTATAAGAATGCCAAAGGATGCTTCTATGCTGATAAGAGAATGAGGAAGAATTTATCTTTATTATGTGGTTGTGTCTTACACATCGCAGTAAAATCATATGCACCATGTGTGAGAGACCCAATTTACTATCTTTTCTATGAGCACATTAATCAGGAGCTTTCCAAAGACATGATTCCTTAAGATGAAATAATCATAAAATTGAGGAGAATTTCATGTAAAATAGCATCTCAGAAAGGGAGGTTTTGGGAAACCAAATGTATATTCATTAAAAAAAAAAATGCAAACAACCAGCTTGCCATCAGAGCCTGGCCATATGGTCCAACAATTAGTTTAGAATTAGTGTAAGTATTCTGTCAAGTTTGTGAATTTTATACTTTACTGTAGTGTTTCCCATAACTTGTAGTATTGTTTCAAGAAAGTTTTCTTCTAAAAATGTTTCCAGTTTTCACATCGATAATAATTTTCAGATTTTAGGAGAGAAATTTTATCGTGTGTGTGGATAAACATATATAGAGGATCTTTCTTGTGAAAATAAGTTAAATTTTGAATAGTGATTTCTGCAACAAGAGGTTCACTTTCAGAATTGAATAGATATTTTGGTAGAGTCATGATAATAAAGCGGAAAAGCTTTTAACGCTCTCTGTAGAAACCTACTGACACTCTATTAAGAGAGTCTTTGACTTTCAAAGCAGTTCTTACTTATGTAAATTACAATAATTCCTTCAGAATTTCAACCCTGTTTTCAATAAAGATAGATATCCCTTCGCAGACATGCTAAATTCTTGAATTTGAAATTCACATGCATACAAAATGTAGCACAGGCTGGATGGGTATCAAAATCTGTATTTTAACACCATATCCCTTTAAGATCTAAAAATGAGAATGTTAACTTGTTTTATATTAGGTTCCATGACATTTTCTGGAATATTCAATTCCATAAAAGTCAGCACAGCCATTTACATAAGACAGTGGAGTTTAAAAAGAAAAAGCTAATTCTGATTTACTAAAATGTCAATGTCAATTTGAAATCCTATTAAGGTTGGAAGAGAAGTTCTTTGCCATGGATACTGAAAAACATGAGTCATTTCAAACTTTAAACATGTTTTTACATTTTTGTGAACCTCTGAGGTATCTTGAGGAGGATTTATCACCTGAAAGTCTTAAAACATAAAAAAAAATATATATATATATATATATATATATTACAGGCATACCTCAGAGATTCTGTAGGTTCCATTCCAGACAGGTGCAATAAAGGGACCATTGCAATAAAGGGAAGAGTGCAACAGAGCGAGTCACATGAATTTTGTTTCCCAGTGCATATCAAAGTTATGTTTACTTTACACTGTAGTATATTAAGTGTGCAATAGCACTATGTCTTCAAAAAAAAGTCAATACCTTAATTAAAAATACTGCATTCCTAAAAACATGCTGGCCATCATCTGAGCTTTTAGTGAGTCATAATCACTGACCACAGATCACCATTTCATAGAAGAATAATGAAAAAAGATGTGAAATTGTGGGAATAACCAAACTAGTCTTGATCAATGGCAGGGTTGCCACAAATTTCCTTTGTTAAAAAAAAAAAAAATGCAATATCTGCAAAGCACAATAAAGCAAAGTGCAATAAAATGGGGTATGCCTGTATGTTAAACACTCAAAAGTCGTGTTCAAAGGTAGCCTTATATTTCAACTATAGAGTCAGTCACCTCTCGAAAATGTGGGATAAGTCAAAGAGAAATCTGAAAGGTTCACCATCACTTCACACCATGCCATCTTATACCTGCTTTTTCTTCTGTTGTACACCAGATTACTCTGCCCCCACGTGAATCAAAAACTCATTTTCTCCTTAGTTCTAGGGAAAAGAGTTCCCAAATAATAAGATGGAAGAAGATAGTGCTGACCTATATTAGCCAATAAAGTAGTCCAAACTATTTGATATTAAGTGCTTATATATGTTTCCATAGATAAGGGAGGTAGAAAGTCAAACGGATTATAATAATGCCTAGGACTGGGACACCTGGGTGGCTCAGTCGTTAAGCATCTGCCTTCAGCTCAGGGTGTGATCCTGGCATTCTTGGATCAAGCCCAGCATCAGGCTGGGAACCTGCTTCTTCCTCTCCCACTCCCCCTGCTTGTGTTCCCTCTCTCGCTGGCTGTCTCTCTCTCGCTGTCAAATAAATAAATAAAATCTTTAAAAAAAAATAATGCCTAGGACTGGGGTATCAGAGCACTTGCTGATCTGTCTTTTGTGACAAGGGCCCTGGCCAGGAACCTAGAAGGGTAGTAGGAAAATTATTGTCTTCTCCCCCACACATTCATTTCAAGACACAAAAGACCAAGTTGTTGGATATTGGGTAACTTTCCCGAGATCACATAAACTCAGAGAGGAAACTTACAGCAAATCCAAAGCCACACTTCTGCTGAGAGAATTAAATACAACCATTTACATTCATTTTCTGGGTAAAGAATAAAATACAGACAGTAAATGTGGTAGAACCAAAAACATATTTGAGTGTATCTTAATTAAAACAGTAGAAGAGTTTACAGATTTCCATAGTTTTCCTCTACCATCTCCTTAGCTCTCTAACAAATATCTTAAAAACAAAAATAAGGGGAAAAAAATTAGTGGGATTTTATCTTGACACTAATACAAGTAACTTCCTTCAAAAGAGCGGGAAGGGAATCCTGTCCACAGTGGCAGTGATGGGTAACACACACATTCCTGTGTCACTTGCTGGGTATGCAGAAATAAATAAAAGGAAATCCCTTCCCTGAAGGAATCCTCAATTTCAAGGGCTGGTAGCACAGTTGGCTGATGGAAGTGTCCAACAGAAATCATTAAAATACAATGCAAAGTTACTAAAATAACAGTCATTATACTATATGCCTGGAATGGTACAATTTATTCTAGTCCTAGGTATTCTAAAAAGATCACAACTAAGATAAGAGCTGGCTGCCATCTAAAAAGTGACAGAAAGAGAAAGGAAGCTAGGTTGAATTGGCCAATTAATGCCTCCAAAGAAGAATGCAGCACAGCCACTGTTTTTCATTTTAGATATGGGTTTTTTCTACTAAAATGCAAGTAAGATGACATGTGTATCTCTACAAATGCTTAGCAACTTCAAGAAGAAGAGGGAATTTTCTATATAAGGCCTTCAGTAATAACAGTTCAAATTTATAAAAATATGAGAATTTCACCCTCATCTATATTATCTGATATATGTAGAATATCAAATAAGTCTAAACCAATTAGATACACCTGTGCTATGTGGACCATGAGGGTAACGAATATATATGCTGAATTGAAGAACAGCTGTTCAGTGATTAGTTGGCATTCTGACTAAGCATATCTCAAGTACTTGTTATAGACTGAATGTCTGTGTCCCCCTACAATTCATAAATTGAAACCTATTCCCCCAATGAGATAGAATTAGGAAGTGTGGCCACTGGGAGATAATCAGGTCATGAGCATGGAGCTCACATGAAGGGGATCAGTGCTCTTATGAGAGGATGGACCCCAGAGAACTTCCTCACCCCTTCCACCAAGGGAGGACATGGAGAGAAGACGGCCACCTATGAACCCATACGAGGGCTTGCACGCTGAATCTCCATGTGCCTTGGTCTGGGACTTCCAGCCTTAGGAACTGTGAGAAATTAATGTCTATTGTTTATAAGCCCCTCAATCTATGGTATTCGTTATAAGAGCTCCAACAGACCAAGACACTTATTGAATGGGCTACCAGCATGAGTCCAAGAACAATCCCACTACGTGTATGTGCATACAGTGAGTGCCTAGAGCAGGGTCAGTGCACGTGAGGATGACCACTCACCCCACGGCAAGCAAAGGCAAGCATCGGCAAGCATTGCACATCAAACTACTAATCTCTACATTCCCCGCCTTATTTTGGGGTTACCCTAAGAGCACCTCGACCTTATTTTGGGATCACCCTAAAAGCAGCACCTGAGAGAAGCCCTGGGGTGTGGGCAGTTTATTTGGATAGGGTAACAGTCAATAAATGGAGCTTGCCAGAGGGTGTTTCTAATGTGGGCAACTGGTATTCAGTTCTTCTGGGAAATTCTCTGAGGAACTCTGTAGAATGCACTTCAGAGCTGTTCCACTGTCTGACAGAAAGGAGGCTGAGTGAGAGGCATTTTTCCACCCCCACTTTCAGTTGAGAGCCATCCCTGGACTCTGCTGGTGTTATTTCCATTGCTCTTTTGGGTTGTGCCTACGTAGGGCATGGTCCTCAACAGCTTTGAGGTGAGCACGGCAAAGAGAGACCACCATGGCATATAATTTTTTATCGTCCGGATGATGGTGACATGCACCACTTGGAACTGTCCACTGGGAAGGTGCTGAAATCAGGCAGCAAAGGGATGAGCAGAACACCATGCTTGCCTGCTACAGCCCTTCCCTCCTAAGCATACTTGTATTAGGCAAATGATAAGGCGGAAGCTAGGAAACGTTAACTCATGGACCCACATTCAAAATTTCTTTAAGTAGGAAAACCTCACTTCCAGGTAAATGTTCTACAGCTCATGTAGGCAATGACCCCCACTATGCAAATGTGTGTTAGGTATCTAGGAATTTTAAATAGTGTCATTCAGTTTGAACGGCAGGGAAAATTCTGTATGTGTTGCCCAAACCCCGTAAAACAAACAAACAAACAACAAAAAACCAAGAAACAGCTCTTAGGACCTGTTTCACTAGACTTCAGTTTTAACATCTTTTTCAGTTGATAAAATTTAATGTCTCATTGGCTGTGAGATGCCCTGGGGGGGGGGGCAGTGTCACCATATAAAGAAAAACAAGCCACATGCCAAGATCCCTGCAAATGTTATTGATCATGGATCAACTTCTCAGAAACTGAAAAGGTACAGCTTTGAAATATTCTTAATGATGATAAAAAAGCACCCAGCAACATTTGTTCATTAGAGCTCTCCAAAGGGTAAAATATGGTATATCCTTTACTTTTAGTGCTGTTTTTAATATACTGTCACAAAATAATATAGACAGTTGGTAAAGCAACAGACTTTGAGTGTGAATAAGATATTGAGTCATGCACAGCTTAATGTAAACATTAATAAACACTTAGTAAATTAATCATTTTGATTTTCCACTCACACAAACTTAAAATTTCAGGGTATACTTTGCTGCTTCTTTACAAAGCTGATCTGCTCCTATACCTCAAAGAAAATGAAAATTCATACAGAAAGCACAATGTGTATAACAGTATGTAGATATTATAGAGTATAAGTGGAAACGCCAATGAATATATTGTACTTTAGAACACTGAAAAGTAGTGAGTCACCACATACCATATTGGTCCATTATTAATAATTCAAGGTACTTAAAGCCAAATAAATACAGACAAATGTCAACATGCTTTAATGTCACATTTAAATACACTCTTCAGAGAAGCTTCTGTGTGACATCAGAGATAAAAGCATAGCAACCGTATATAAAATTTTAATTTTGGAATGATGCCTTCAAGATAGTTTCAATGGCAAAGGTAGAAGATACATCATTTAGTGAAATGTCAAGGTTCAGCTGCATTGCCAGGAGGCGAGCTGAAGTCATTTGAGAAACTGGCTATGGTCCAAACTGGATATGAGGACGGACTGTTGTGAAACTTGATAACTTGAAATGTGGAGGCAAGAGGCAGACTTGCAGAAGTCCACACCTGTCAGTTGAAGCAACATCTGTAGGATCACATCCAGTTTTACTGTTTCCATGAAACATGGTGTCCTGTACATGACTCCTCATACTCCTCAATACAGTAGGTGGCAATCAAGCTCTGAACTGAGGACAAATTCAGTCAGTCCTCTGAGATGAAGAGAGAAAGGACTTCAGTTGACAGAACGAGGCCATTTTATGATAGGGGAAGAGATTTGACACGAGTGACCTAGAGTGCATTGGATGTCATTGGGGTCTTACGTTTCTTCATTTCCAGTGCCTTGCTTAGGATGAAGTACTAATTTTTACTGCAAAATGTATTGCGGACCCTGCTAAAATATCACAAAAGGGTGATTGTCACAGAATTGTCTTTAAATCTTCACCATGGAATTCAGTTTTTTTATCAACCATCTAAGAATGCTAACATGCTTTATAGTAGAATTGCCAGGTAGGGGGTTGATAGGAAAAAGGTGCTTCCTTTCCCTCTGTGTCCTGGCCCCTAATTCTTCTTGTGGATGTTTCTGGAACAGCACAGGGGAACTCCCCTATAAAGTCTTGAGACTGAAAGCTAAGGAAGGCAGAAGAAATTTCAGAAAAAAACCTGAGCCATTCCACCCCCTTTCTCTTTGTGAGCATTAGGCTTCCTTGTCACTCAGGCTCGCTCAGGGGAGTTGAATCTGGTTGGTGGGAGAGTAGTTTCAAAAAAAGTTTTTTTGTTAACTTTGTATCAGCAGCACTTGATGCCTGGATCCATGGGAGAGAAGCAGAGACAGATTGCCTGCCTGTCCTTCAGACCACAGAAACACACACACACGTTCTCAGAGGACAGGCAGGAAAGACTATTGCCCATATGATCTGGAAATGTTAGCCGTGAAGAAAGAGCCTTGCTTACTTGCTATCCCCAGATATTGGCTGAGGTGATGTTTGCTAAGGACTCAACCCTGCTTCTATGACACATTATCCCCGGTTAACTATACTTACCTCAAACTCTGCCCTATCATATTTCTCCGTGGCTGCCCACACGTCATCAAACCCAGCATAAAATATCTGCCCCTCATTATCTATTTCACTCCTGAAAGTCTTCAAATTTAGAGCCCCGAAGTCTCATTTCCAATCTGGGTTGGGCGTCAAGGAGCATTTCATCCTGTACTTACCTCCAGATAGCAAAACTCCACTCACAGATATACCTCCCCAGCAGAGTGTGACCTCAATAATTTGGGAGGAGGAGAAGCCACAAGCTAAGCAGCTGATCAATATATATTTCTTCAATGAAGGAATCAATGAATCACACGGAAAGGTCCCTTGAAAACTCATCTCATTGAGATCTCCTGTTCTAAAGGCTTCATTCTTTTCTGAAAGGGATAGAAACTGTGCTTCATGGGACACTGACCTTTCTTACCACTTCCTCCATCAGAGGAGCATCCTTACCTCTAAAGCCAAAGGGACCCTGAGAAGAACCCCCATAAACAGGCCAGTTTCTACTGGGTAACTACACTTATGTCAAACTGCCCTATCATATTCCTGCATGGGTACCCACAAAGTCATCAAACCCAGCATAAAAACTGAGGTCTGCTTCATCCTGTCTTTCTTTCTTTATAAAGGCTCCCACGTCATGCAAAACTTAGACCAAATAAATGTCTATGCTTTTCTTATGTTCAAGTGTCTTTGTTGGTTTAATTCTCAGACCTATCCAGGAGCCACAGGAGTCAGGGAAAACTTTTTCCTCCCCTACAACTGTGAGCTTTCATATGTTTATATGGTTTATCTAAAATTCCAACACATTTGAAAAGAAAACTAACTCCTATGAATGAATTCATGCATCTGAGTAATCACAGTGTTCCCTGAGGAGTTTATGGAAATCTAGGTCCCAAACATCCAGTAAACAGCAGTTTGTGGTTTTAAAAAAAAGTGTGATTTTTATTGCTAAGTTGTTCTGGACCCTTTACGCCCCAGCTGCTGAGACATATTGGCATCTAAGAGCATGTGACTCTCTTATCTGGCTAGGAGCCTGTGCTTTCAATTGTAATTTGTAAGCTTTAGAGGGGTGGGGGAAGGCATACCTTAACTCAACCGTCGATCAATATACCTGGCAATGATGAGAACAATGACAATGGGAAGGTTTTGGTATTAAGGGCCTGGATTTAGAGAATCTCAAAATGACAAAGAACCACAGAGCTGGTTCAACTCAAATGTCTTCCCAAAATGAGAATGCTCTTTGCACCATCTTGATTACTGCTTTTCTAGCTGATGTTTGTCTCCCATGGCTAGAGAGCTCAATTATAAGCAATACTGATAGCTATTATAAATAATTAATAATTATTATAAATAAAATTTCTTTTATTAGAAATAGTTATGGGAGACCCCATAGGCCAGGCAGAATCTTAGCTTAGCTCTCTCAAATAATGGGAGAATCATTCATAATTCTGCCTCTCTCATCTAGTTCCTAAAAGCATGGTTACCTAGATATTTAGACTTGTCATTCACCAGATCAGAGCATGTCAGCAGAGGAATGTCACCCCTTTCCAGGTGAATAGTACCAGGGCTGGACCATGCCATCTTCTTCCTAGAATCCCTCCATAGGACCAGCTTTGGGACAAGTCTAACTCAGACCCCATCTGCGTCTCACTCCATGCTTTGAAATGAGCTGCTGGGCTTTGGCTGGTGTTTCTGGAGCCTGGGAAAATAATAAATCCTGTCCGGCGAGTCTTAACGAAAACTGTGAAGTTGCATTTGCAATGATTTGCAATGATTTTCAACTATTCCTTTACACACCAGCTACAAGAACCCTGCAGTCACTACATGAATCAGTGTCTCCTCTTGGACTTTAAAACTGCCCCTAATAGAAGGAGCAAGTCACAGGAGCCAAGGATAATGCACCCTGATTTTCACTTCTGAGAAATGCTTTCAGCAGGTAGATGTTAATTTAGCAAATAGGAAGGGAACAAGGAGTGATATCAATGCTTGGGTCCCATCAGGCACAATTTCCTCCGTGACACTTTCCTTTTTGCAAGGGGATGACACATTTCTTTAATCAATTTCATCTCAACTGCCCATATCCTCATTTGGGCATGATTTGCACAATAAATGACATAACAGGCTTTGGGGAAATTATATTAGACAGAACTGGGCTTCGAACACAGCCACCCTGCTGTGTTCCCACAGTATGTTCTGTTCTGGGTCAGAGGAGTGAAAATATTAATTGAATCATAATGTGTGTCCTGAAAGCAAAGACCACTCTTGGTAGGTGGAGAGAGTGAAGTAGGACATTACCTCAAGAACTTTTTTTTTTATTTTATTTTAATGTTTTCCCCTGTGCCAGATGCAAGAACACCCTTAATGGCAATTAATTGCTTTCTGCTCTGAGAGCAATTTGAAACAGCTTTTTTAGATAATGGTAATACAGAGCATTGCACTATCTCAATAAACATTATCTAAGGAATGATAGAAGTGGTTAATGCACAGAAGGAACGTGAAAGGTAAGCCCCCAAACCCACACTGTGCATCCATACGGTCTCATCCTGTTTACTTGACTTACTACCAAGTCTTCAGACTTAAGAGACACAAATGCAAAATACCAAACTAGGAATAAATAATTTGGAATGTGTGATTGTAATTTTTTGTAATGATTCAACTAAGGAAAATAATCCCCAGATCTTGTCTCTCAATGGCTTCCCCAATTCTTTCTGCTTTGTGCATTTACTCATGGAAGCTGGTATTTTGAGACTAATTCCATATTTCTGTCCTTCCTATACTAAGAAACAAGTGATTGGTCATAAAAGTCCAAAGAAATCTACATGCCATGTTTTTAAACACTAACCCTTTACTAAACATGTATCAGAAAAAAAAAAAAACTTGGCAAAGTATTAAAATTACTGCAAAGTGAACATAGCTGATATAAAAGTTAGTCAACGGTATCTACTGCCTACTCTGGGAAAACTTGAATACATGATTCTTGTCAATGTAAAAGTCTGCACATGCATGAGTCAGTTATGTACCAAATAGAAATGTAAGCACCTAAAAGATACGCTCAGTGTGTGGGGGTGGTTAATATCTATGGGGGTCTGTCCCAGGGTAAGGGGGAGAAACCTAGGAAATCTCACTTCTCTGTGATATTATCTATCTAATAGCTGTCTCTGCATTAGGTAGCCATGTCAACAAGTGTTTGTTTTTAAATTGTTTCCATTATCTGAGTTAGTATCCTATCTATGGGCACTTCCTTGCCCCATCGTGACATCCCATGGTAGGGAAGGTAAGCAAAAGTAAACTTTGGCAGAAGTGAAGGGTTTTGAAGAGAATAGGGTTGCTGGTGAGCTGGCATGGGAAGAAGACCCTGTTGGTGCATGACTGCACCTCCCTGCATGGGAGTTAAGCTGTAACTCCAAGAACGTAGGATGTCCCATTGTTGAGGTAGTATTGTAATCCCTGTGACAACTAGCAGCCACAGCTGGGAGGTACAAGGAAAAAGACGACCCTAGGACTTAAGTCCGAAGTTGAATTATAATCTCACCTCCATGCTTATAACCTATGATCTGGCTGAGGTTACTCTGAGCCTCGTTTTCTTCATCCGTGAAATTAGAAGGCATCTCAAACTAACGTAGATCAGATACAACGCTGTTGCTTGAAAATACTTAGAAAACTATATAAATGAACACCAATATAAGGTTCAACTGTTTTTAAGTGCAAATGTCACAAACCAGAGGGACATAAAATCATTTTTACTTACTTCTATGTAAAAATAGGAATTTATAAGAAAATCAGCTGTTGCAACAGCTGAGCAAGAGATGGTTAAACTTTCAGCATACATGACAATGATTAGGTTTCAAATATATAAAAAGCTCTCACAAACCAATAAAAGAAAGTTCAACTGCATTATGAAATAGGACCAAAGGATTTAAACATGGATTTTAAACACATGACAGATTCCCAACCTAACTCATACAAAGAAACAAATTTAAAATTATTATTGAGCCGTTGGATACATCAGAGTCAGCAAACTATGGTTCATAAGCCAAATCCGACATGCCACCTGCCTCTGCAAATACAGACTAGAACAGAGCCACACCTATCATCCATGGTGCTACCAGAATACAATGACAGATCAGAGCAGTTTAGGACAGAAACCATACGGTCCGTAAGTCTAAAATATTTACTACCTGCCCCTTTACAGAAGTTTACTGACCTGGGATATACAGAAATTACACATTTTATAATACTTTGTGTTGGCAAGAATGTGGCCAAGATGTGCTTTCATAGATTACGGTTAGAAGCTAAATTGGTTAAGCCTCCTAAACTCTGTAAATATTCCAACATGTATATAAATTTAAAATAGATATGGAATCCAACCCTCACTCCAAGAGACTGTTGTTACTACACCATGGTTGATAGCAGTCAGTGTTTAGAAACAACCCAAGCTGGTCAAAAATTATGATTATGTCCATAACTGCCCAACTGTCATGGAACCATTCTGAAAACAGGGTAGATTCATATATACCAAAATAAGCCATCTCAATCTTCTGTTATTAAGTGGAAAAAAGCAAAATATTAGGGAGAGTATATTGCAAACTGGCATTTAAATGCTGGTTAGATACAAATGTCTCTGGAAGAATTTTGTAGACAGAAGGAACAATGGTGTTTTCTGGGAGACCTGAGTAAAGGGTGTGTTGGAGTGTAGACAGATAATTCCCTATGTACCTTTCATTATATTGGAGTTTCAATCACAGATACAATTAATTTTAATTTTTAAGAAATAAGAAAAAAATACCTGGCCTGCTTAAATGAAAAGTGGTTCAGATATGGATATTTGAAACACATTTGTGCATGCAGCAAAAGGGACAGGCTTGAGAGACAGTCCGCAAAAGAAAGACAAGTTCAATTTCAATCCAAAGTCACGAAATAAGTCAAGTGAGCAGAAACTGTAGTTGGAAAGGCTCAAGGGAAAGTAAGAAAAGGAGGAAAGAGAAACCATGAATTCAAAGAGAAAGTAAACTCATGAGTTTTTCCTTCCCTGAATTCTATTGACTGACATCATAATAAATTTAAAATTCTTCTGCAGATATAGTGGATCAAGGGCTAAAATAATAAAGCTAAGTGGATACCAATTTAAATTCACCAAAGGAGAAAAAACAAACAATGAATCTAATTCCCTTGAAATACTGCAAAAAATGTTGTGCGAAATGAATTTATTATAATTTAACAAAACATGTAGACTTGATTTTCATTCTACAGAAGCCATTTTGGGTAGAAACAATGTTACACAATTGTTTAGTATGACCATAAATGGCTTGATGAAAGAGAAAGATTATTGTATGTTAAAGGAAAAAAACTATTTTCTATTTCTTAATAGAATCTTCAACTTAAAAATTTTTAATATTACGACAAGAAGCTAACAGAAGCAACAAGGACCTCCAGCTGCAGAGCCTCTCTCTCTTTCCCCTTGCCTCCTCCTTAATGCCACACCACCCAAACCATACAGCCAACTCAAACCACTCTTCATGGAGCCCACAACTGACACGTCCCTTTTGGGAAGGTCTATTGGCAAAACAAAAAGGAATAGGCAAATGAGAACTCCAATAAATACAAAAGCACATCTATGGCTTGCCATGCAACTTCAAATCAAGACTATCACCTCACAGGTGCCGTCCCTGATGTTAATAATTACAAAGTTTCCAACAAACATACAGTCTGTCTGGATGATGTTACATGTTAAATTGCAGACACATGAAAGTATACTTTGGGTAGACACAAATTGATCATGTCTTGCCTGGTTACCAAACGCCACCCCATGGAGGCTGGACCATCAAAACCATGAAGGCTGAGGTAGAGATTGTCCAGCAAAATGAGTAAACACAAGAGAAATACAAATGTTAGAGTTTTCCATGCTTCTCATTCTGTGAAAACATACTACAGAGAAAACTCATTTGGTAACTAATGGAACTTCTTACAAATATGCTTCTCTCCCGCTGTGAAATCACTTAACTCATTTTTCGAGAGGGAATAATATACACTGAAGAGTCTTACCCTTTTGTTAATGTGGTTTTTCTTTTATTGCTCTCAAAAAAGAAAATAAATGGGCCCCTTTCGTGGCTGGTATGCTTACATTATAGCTTTTGAAATGGAACAGAGTTCCTCCCATATCAACACCCTTTACTTTGGACTACACAAATAATTGCATTGTTCAAGGTCTTTGCATCAGTATGTTTCAAGTACTTTCTTCTAGGTCTCCATAGCCTTTTGAGAGAGACAGAAAACAACCATAAAGTCTGTCCAGCTTCCTAGCCCTCTGCTTATATGGAAACAGACCCTATGGTAGTGTGTTCTGATTGTGTGTGTTTTTCATGATGATAAAGACAGATGAACAATTTCATAAAACTATGATTTTTTTCTACTTTCCTGTGGTATTCAAATATTTTAAAAAATGTGTCCAATAATATTGCCTCATATCTTCCTCATGAATATAAACAATATTAGTAAATACACTTTAAGACAGATCTACACTTTTTTCTTTCTCAATAACTGGTCTCACTTAATGGTGCATTAAATTCACATTAACAGAACTGAACTAAAGAGAAAGGTCCAGCATTTTTCCATATATCCATTTCTGTTCCACTATCCAACATAAGTAGTGAAGTAAAATTGTCTTTTATAAGGTAAGTGATTATAGAATTTAATTTCTTTTCTGTTTAATTACATAGATCATAAAGAAGAGAATGGAAGGAAAATAAAATTGTTTCACTATTCATTAGTTTCTAGATCTGCCAGACCTCATGGGAACAGTAAGGGTAAGGAAGACATGTTAGCCGATTTTAAACCTTGTTGAGGCTGAAAAAACAAAAAAAGGAAAAAAAAAACCCACTACATCAAAAACTAATGATGTACTGTATGGTGACTAACATAATAAAAAAAATAGCAGTAGTGGTCAGCAATAAATTAATTTTAAGCCAAAAAAAATGAATTTAAATCTTTTCTCTTGAAACATGCTTAAAATAGCTTTTAAAATATATCTTAAATTTACCTCAGAGTTTTCAGTTGTATTGTACTCTCAAAAATATACATACATTTTGTTGTGAATTTAAAAAAAAAAGACACACTGGTAGAAATACATAAACATATCCATTGCATATTGGGTAGAATTTATTTTTAATCAGAAATTTAACCAATATTCCTACATAAATAACCAATATTCCTACATAAACCAATATTCCTACATAAATATTTGTAAAATAAGTTAGATGCTTTTGAATTGAAAATGACATTCTACATCAAAATAAAAAGCTTCTGCACAGCAAAGGAAACCATCAAGAAAACAAAAAGATAACTTGCTGAAGGGGAAAAGGTATTTGCAAATGATATACCTGGTAAGGGATTAATACCCAAAATATGTGAAGAACTTAGACAACTCAACACCAAAAAAAAAAAAAAAAAAAAAATCTGATTAAAACATGGACAGAGGACCTGAACAGACATTTTTCCAAAGAAGAGGTACAGAAGGTCCAACAGACACATGAAAGGATGCTCACCATCACTCATCATCAGGGAAATGCAAATCAGAACGACAATGAACGATCACCTCACACCTGTCAGAATGGCTAACATTAAAAAGATAGGAAACAAGTATTGGTGAGGATGTGAAGAGAAAGAAACACTCATGCACTGTTGGTGGGAATGCAAACTGGTGCAGTCACTGTGGAAAACAGTATGGAGGTGACTCAGGAAATTAAAAATAGACATATCATACGATCTAATAATTTCCCTATGGGTATTTACTCAGGGAAAATGAAAACACTAACTCAAAAAGACATATGCAGTCCTATATTTGTTGCAGCATTCTTCACAATAGCTAAGACATGGAAACAACCCAAGTGTGCATTGATAGGTAAAAAGGAAAAGGAAAATGTGGTGCATATACAATGGAATACGACACAGCCAGGAAAGGGAATGAGATCTTGCCATTTGAGGCAACATGGATGGACCTAGAGGGTATTATGTTCAGTGAAATTAGTCGGACTGAGAAAGACAGATACCATATGATTTCGCTCATAAATGGAATATTAAAAGTGAATAAATAAACAAAAAAGCAGAATGAGAACTATGGAAATATGGAGACCAAACTGATGGTTGCCAGGGGGGAGGGACTTCACAGGTGGGCAAACTGGGTGAAGGGGAGAGGGCAATACAGGGTTCCAGTTATAGATTGATAAGTCATAGGAATAAAGACAAAGGACAACATACAGAACACAGTGAATGATATTGTAACAGCTGCAATGGGACAGATGGTAGCTATACTGTAGGGCGCATAATATAATATATCAACTTGTCAAGTCACTAAGTTGTATACCCGAAACGAATGTAACATTGTGTATCAACCATACTCAAATTTTAAAAATCAATTATTAAAAAAAGAAAGAAAATCACATTCTGTAAGAGATTCCTGATCATCATCTACTTTGTGCCATATTTTTACTCTTCAAAGATCTCAAACTATTGAAACAAACTTTTGAATGCATGTCACTTGACAAGTCTTTGATGAATACTTGCAACTGGATTTCACAACAAAACTCAATATACAAATCAAATAATCAAGCAAACTATCAATAGTATGCTGTATTCTAATTGTTTGCATTTTTTAATGCTAATAAAGTAAAAGATTTGATGGGGAAATTAATCACATTTTTGGGGGTGGAAACCAGATTTAGTATTGAATAATATTTATCTCTAATTAAACAGACTGTTGCTTTAACAGTTCACATTATATAGTTTTAGGCTACAGAAAACCCCTTGTTCAATGTAATTCTTGTCCACATAAAAAATAGTACAAATCATTTCATTGATGCTGTGTAGTTCCCTGTCTCCCCTAAGACATGTAATGATGTCTGGAGAATTTTTTTTTTTTTTTTAGTTTTTCCACTGAGGGAGGAAGTGGGGTGGTGGTGTTTCTGCCTCCAGCAGGTGGAGACCAAGGACACTGCTCATTACCCTACGTGCACAGGACAGCTCCCACCACAGAGAATGATCCAGCCCAAGGTTAACAAACCCTACTATAGATTTATGGAGATGTGGTTCAAACAACTGGAACATGGGGCACCATCTTTTCATCGTGGCACAAAGTACTTTGTTTCAAAAATCAATCCATTACTTGACAGCTCATGGAAGGGCAACGTTGGACTCAATGAGGTCCACTGGAGGTCTACCAGGGGCTTAAGAGTGAGATTAAAGTCTTGCTCTCTGCTCATGGCTCTCAAGTGCATTCACCTTGAACCAGTCTGTAGGAACACATCTGGTGTGTCAGTCTGACCAGCTGTTACAACAGAATACCATAGACTGGGGGGCTTATATACAACAGACCTTGATTTCTCACAGTTCTGGAGGCTCAAAGTCCAAGCTCAACATGCCGGTAGATTCAGTGTCTAGGGCAGGCTCTCTTCCAGTTCAGAGACAGCCATATTCTTGCTGTGTCCTCACATGGAAGAAGGCATAAGGGAGCACTTGGGGGTCTCTTTTATAAGGGCATCAATCCTATTCCTAAGGCTCTTCCCTCATGACCTAATGAGCTCCCATCTGGAGTGGACCCACACCCCACCACCTAATAACATCTAATTTTGGGTCAAGATTTCAACATTTGAATTTGGCTGGGAAGAGGGGGCCCAAACATTCATCCTGGCAAGGACTCTTACATGAAGCAGATGTTCTCCAGATGTCTGCTGAAGGGTATATGCACAGAAATTAACTGAACTTCAGTAAACACATGCCAAATTGAAAAACAATCCTTTTCAGGCATTTCGCAAAATTCGATCCATTATTTTTATCTGATAAAATGTTCATCCCTTATTACTGTTCAGGACAAGGGAACATCTTAAAAATATTGAATCATCCCATGAATGTTCTTATGAACAAGAAATAAATATATATGTATATATTATATATGTGTACATATAATATATATAATAGAATACGTATAATATGTAAATACATATAAAAGTAAATATATGTATATGTTATACAAAGATATATTTAATATACATGTAACATATATACATATATGTATATACATATACGTTAAATATGTAACATATACATATGTACAATGTGTATATATAATGATATATATTTAATATATAATATATGAAATATATTTCATATAAATATATTTATTGAAAAATATTATGTGGTGGCGCCTGGATGGCTTGGTCAGTGGAATGTGTAATTCTTGATCTCAGGATTGTGAGTTCGAGCCCAATGTTGGGTGTGGAGATTACTTAAAAAAAATACACATACACACAACACACACATACGTATGTATATATGTATTTCCCCCATTTGCTGAGGTCTTCGTTAATGTCCCCCAGGGATAGTTTTCAATGCAGAGACTTTCTGTGTATTTTCTCAGATTTATTACTACATAATGTATATATTCATATGCCAGAGTACCTTTCTTCTTTTTTTTTTTTTTTTTAGATTTTATTTATTTATTTGACAGAGAGAGCACAAGCAGGGGGAGCAGCAGGCAGATGAAGAAGCAGGCCCACTGAGCAGGGAGCCTGATATGGGACTCGATCCCAGGACCCTGGGATCATGACCTGAGCCGAAGGCAGATGCTTAACCGAACGAGCCACCCAGGCGCCCCCCAAAGTACCTTTCTGTGATGAACTGGAAATAAAAGACAAACAACCAAACAAAAACCCTAATTATCCATGACAGTTGAAAATGTTATGCTATGAGATATTCTTGAGAAATATGATCATTTTGAAATGCTCCCATTTCTAACGTATGAATATTCTGGTAACATTTTAGTTTGCTCTTCAGCTTTTCATTGAGCGATTGATAAAAGTTTTGTCCAAACTCCACGCAGCCAGTTTACAAACTTCGTTTGCATGGGTACAAATCATGTACACGCTTCCCTTCTACTGAATTGATATTCATTGCCATTAAAGCATACTCAAGACTGAAAATTCTCAAAGTTGCTTTGCATGAAGAGTAAGGCAACTAAGCTTTGAAAGGAGTCCAGAGTCAAATATTCGAAATTATCAATATAAAAGCCTAATTTGCATTCCTAGAAAAATATATTATTGCTACTAGCCCAGGAAATTTTAATTTTGGCATAAAATATACCGTTATTCTTTTATATTATGCCTGGATTTCAAACATAAATTCACTGCTATAGGACTCATCGGTAGCTCTATAATCACAGGACTACTATTTATTGAGTAATTATTATGTACAAAGAAACTAGCCAGGTTCTTTACAAGCACTGTGTCATTTATTTCTCATGGTAACTCTGCAAAGCAGCTATCATTATTGCCATATGACAGATTTAAATCAGATATACTCATGAACAGCTGGTGATATCTCTGTCATTAGTCTTTTAAGGTCAATGATCTTACATCACATTATGCAAATATAAAGGAGAACATTTTGATTGGGAAAATGTAAATATCTTAACGTTCAATGAAACACTAGCTTTGGCAATTTCTATTTAAAACACTCGTGAGTGTATTTCTAAAATGGCTTTTAATCATGCACTTTGAAAGATCAAACACTCTCGAATAAACCAAAATAATCAAACTCACATTTCCCAGGAAACACTCAAATAGTGATTGAAAAGTGTAAAGAAATCTGTGAAAAGCCAAGAGTATGACTGTGTCTCCCAGAGACATCTTAATGAAAATAGCTTCTCATCCATAACTCTAACATAAATCCTAATTAAAATCCAAGTTGCATGTGCTGTCTTGTTAAACGATGATTAACTGTCTGAAATGTCTTTGAAGTTCGGGTTGTTAGGAACAAGATTGTCTATTTAATGCCTGTAAAATAAAGTAGTAATTCTCTGAATTCTGAACTGCTCTTAAGAGAATATAGCCCTAATAAAATATTTTGCATTATCTCTATAAACTGGTATCTCCTACCTTCTCATTTGTGTTAAAATTAGAATAAATCAGACATCTGCATCTTTTTTTTTTTTTAAGATTTTATTTATTTATTTGTCAGAGACAGCCAGCGAGAGAGGGAACACAAGCAGGGGGAGTGGGAGAGGAAGAAGCAGGCTCATAACGGAGGAGCCTGATGTGGGACTCGATCCCAGAACGCTGGGATCACGCCCTGAGCCGAAGGCAGACGCTTAACCGCTGTGCCACCCAGGCGCCCCCAGACATCTGCATCTTGTAGTAAAAGACTACGTAATCCAAGCCAACCCCCTTACTGAGAACAAGTTAAAATCTGCTTCATTAAATAAAACGTCTTAAAAAAATTCCAAGGCTGAAAATCATACTTAGAGATTGCTGTATCAAGACCAATGAGAAAGTGCTGATCCAGGTAGGTAGACCAGTAGGATACCCAGCACACAAAGCAGCTTCTGCCCCGTGGCATTTTCCAATGTGGAGGGAACTGCTGTGGCTTGCCCAGCACCACGGTGTAAGAAGGCAAATGTCAAGCCCCAGTGCCTGCCAGACGTGTGCAATTTGACAGACTCTCCCTAATATTTCCCTACCTCCATGGGTTTCACTCTCAGGCAAGGCATGAAACAAAAAGAAATTCAGACTTGCAGGACCATGCATCCCACCTCCACACCTTCTAAACAATCCAGAGAACAGCAGGAGGATAAAAGAATATGAAATTATAATGTCCACAGGCATCCGCCCTAGAGGAAGAGGCCATTAACCCCAGCATCAATTTATTATTGTAAGTAGTTTCTTTTCAACTACAACCACCAGTTCACAAAGATGACCCAGCACTAAAGAAAGAAATAAGAAGCCACTGGTAAGACGAAGCAGAAGTAACAGTCACTAGAAACAGACCTTGCAAAAATTGAGATAGTGTCATGATGAGACATGTATGACCCAACTATTTTGGAAGAATGTACAAAGAATTACCAAAAAAGAGGCTGAAAATTTCTGCAGAGAGTGAGAAACTGTTAAAATGGGGGTGGGGGTGGAAGAGACATCATAAAAGACCAAGCAGAAATTTTAGATCAGAGGATCACAGGAATGAAAAAAAAAGTTAAGAACTGATGAGTCAAGCTGAAGGACCGATTACATAAAGCTGAAGGGAAGAGGAGTGCATGTGAGCACAGGTGAGAAGAAACTGCACAGAATGTGTCATGGAAAATATAAACACTGCATTAGAAATAGGGAAAGCCATATGAGAATTTCTAAAACGTGCATTATCTCAGTGCTGGGGACCTCACTCTATCAGCCAATGAGACGAACAAACGAGGAAGAGAAACAGAACCACGGGCATTTGAGAGAATGGAAATACAAAACGTAGCACTTAAGACAATGAGGAAGAAGATAAGCAAGAAAATACAGAATTGAGAACCTCCAAAGTGTGGAAATTATAAGGAGGGTCCAAAAATAATCCCAGAAGTGTAAAAAAACTATGTAACAAAATGGTGAATTGGATGCATTGGCTTAACCACTCATTAGAAATAGTAGAAAGGAGACTTGGTAGAATACAATGTAAGTCTGGGGGAAAATATTCAGAAGGAAGCTTGAAAATGAAATTAGGCGAAAATATTAAGAAAAGGGTAAAAATGAGGTCACAAGGATAAAATCTAAGCTATGTGCAAGTTGACCACCAATAGAAAAGAAGGCAGAAAATACAACAGCAATGTTGGAAGAGGTCATGGTGAAGCATTCTCAGAACTTAGAAAAAACAGCCTTGCAAAAGTCAAAGGTGATGAAGTTATTCCAATCAGAGAAATGAGAAGAATGCAATATCTCACTGCATCAGAGTTAGCGCTGCAGAAACTCTAAGGCAAACAATCTTAAAAACATCACGGGAATGAGATCTAGGGAATGTATTATTTTCGAAGAAGTAACTCTTCAAGGGACAGCTAAATTCTGTCGGGCTCCAGAGAAGAGGAAAAGGCTCTCTCTCTAATGACTGGAAAGAAATAACTGAAAATTAAAACTCAGCAAGAGTATCCTTCAAGTGGAGGGAATCATAAAGACATTTGCATCAAGCTATCGAAGGGTTTCAAAAGCTCACAAAAATCTGAAAACATATTTGAGATCGTCATTGGGCTTGTTTCCCCCCCCCTTTTTTTTTTTTAAGAGAATGCTCATATATAAAGTTAGAGGCATAAGAAGTAATGAGGAACAAGTAAATGATGTGCTGTAGGGAAATAAAAATTAATGTGGACTAAATCAAATTACACATGTTTCCTATGAGATTCCTCAAAACACACATACACACAAAATCAAATAGCAGGAAAAGCAGGTAAGATAGGTGGATGAATATGGAGGTATGGTACACTAATTAGGTAGTATTTCCAGAGAAGTGGAAATTGTATTAATTAAAATTAGTGATTATATTGAGGGTCTCTGTTGTAACTTCTAGTGTTTTCCATTAAAAGATTACAGTCCAAAAGTTTTAATTTCTGACATAGTGGGAGGGGAGAGGAAGGGAATAAGATGATTTTTAAAAAATCAGCATTTCACAGGAAAGCAAGAAAGGAGAGGAAAGTGTAGAAGAACTGGGTTAATAAAAACACAAATTTAAGATAGAAGATTTAAACCCAAATATACCAAAAAGGAAACGTAAATAGAAGTGGATCTACAGTTAAAAAAGCACAGAGCAGGGGCGCCTGGGTGGCACAGCGGTTAAGCGTCTGCCTTCGGCTCAGGGCGTGATCCCGGCGTTCTGGGATCGAGCCCCACATCAGGCTCCTCCGCTATGAGCCTGCTTCTTCCTCTCCCACTCCCCCTGCTTGTGTTCCCTCTCTCGCTGGCTGTCTATATCTCTGTCGAATAAATAAATAAAATCTTTAAAAAAAAAAAAAAAGCACAGAGCATCAGACCACGATATGGACTACCTGCAAAACATAAAATTAAAACACGAGTCAGCAGAAAGGCCAGAAGTACAAACGTCAAAATGATACACAACTGAATTACTAAAAATGTAGCAATATTAATATTGAGTTAAATAGACATTAAGGCATGAAGCACCACCAGAAATAAAGGATCACATTGTAATAAGAATTTCAATTTGACCCAATGTATAAAAATTCGAGAAATTATCCCCTAAATTGAAAAGCACATAAAATGTACAAAATGAAAGTATAGAAAAACATAAACAAAGAGGGGAAAATTCCATAACCATTGTGGGAAAATTTAAGAGACT
Organism: Ursus americanus; assembly: GCF_024610735.1. NCBI lineage: Eukaryota > Metazoa > Chordata > Mammalia > Carnivora > Ursidae > Ursus > Ursus americanus. The sequence goes on along the minus strand of NC_142164.1, from coordinate 119,234,581 downwards.
TACTCAAGTAAATGATAGAAAATGCAAACTATTGATAAGGTAATAGCATTTGTGCACTATGTAATTCAATAACCTGAGTTCTTAGACGTATGTAGAATATTGCTACCAACAACTGCAAAATACTTTCCTCAAGGATGCAAAACACATCGACAAGCCATAAAATTAAATAAACGTAACTAGGAAAACACATACATTTGGAAACTCAGGAATTGCCTCTGATAAAATTCACAAGTCAAAGAAAAGCTCATAATGGAAATCACATAATATTTCCTATGACAGTAAAAGTATCACCCAATTTGTGGAATGCAGCTAATGCATTCCTGAGCAAAATTTGCAAGTATATGTTAACATATTAGAAAAGAAGAGTATGGGAACATTAATAAAATAGGCTTCTATTTCAAGAAGATAATAAGTAAAACAACAGTAAAATTAATGAGAAGGAAGTAATAAAAATAAGAACGGGTCATGATCTAAGGGTTGTGAGATCGAGCCCCAAGTCGGGCTCCGCATTCAGCAGGGAGTCTGCTAGGGATTCTCTCTCTCCCTCTCCCTCTGCCCCTTCCCCCACTCATGCACTCGCTCTCTAAAATAAATAAATAAAATCTTACAAGAAAAAGAACAGTAAATAGTAAAAATTAAGTCAACATACAGTAGAGTGAAGAAGAAAACCAAAAGTTAGTTCCTTGAAAAGTGTAATCAAAATATATAACCTGATGAGTTTTATCGATAAAGTGAAAAAGCATACATATTTGGGGCGTTCAAAATAGAACACCACCATACACTTGCAGAAGTAAAAAGATAAAAGAAATATTCCGATAACAGAACATTTAAGACATGGAAAGACTTCCAAAAACATATAGCATAAAAGTGACTCAGAAATAAATAGAAAACCAGAATGATTCCATAACCTAATAAGATAGGAAAGTGGGTGTCAGAACTCATGCCACAAAGAAAACTCAATGCAGAAATGGCTGCACTTATCTTCTGGAAAACATTAGGAAGAGATATTTTCGACCTTGAACTCTTCAAGTGTGTGTAAGAAAAGGGCATATCCTTCCACGTGTCGTATGATAGTAAACCACGCACCCCAAGCCCAGCGAGAAAATGATAAGCCAACAAATCCCTCATGAACAATGTTTGGCAGCATCCGAAAAGCACAAGACTATACCACTACCAAGTCGGGTTTACCCCAAATCACAAACGTGTATGAACATTAGAAGATACAAAGTGATATCGTTGAAATGTTGGAAACATTGTCTTTACAGCCAGAAGCAACAAAAGAAATACTCAAATCTTTGTTGTGTCTTTTTGGCAGTTACTGTCCTAAGGTGAGAAAAACAAACATGTATGAAGATGGAAAAGGAAGTATCAGAATTGTTTTTACTCATAGATGAAATTAGTGTGTATGTAGAAAATCTCAGATAACATAATAAAGCTGCTGGCTCTAAAATTGATATTAAACAAAAAATGGATTTTATATTCCAGCAATAACAGGAAATAAGCCAAAACCCGAAGGGAGGATTGTCATGAGCCCTGGCCCCCAGCTCCCAGCTGTGATACAGTGGATTTAGTCCTCCCAACCTAACGGATGAGTAATTGGCTAATAACTGCTTAAGCCCTTAATAATTCACTGCTAATTACACCAGTTACAGAGGTTTCTATGTAAAAAAAAAAAAAAAAATATATATATATATATAGAATTAAAAAGATAAACAGTACAGTAGTTCTGAATACTCTTCCTGCAAATCAGTGACACAAATGTGTCTGTCTACTTGAAATATTAGAAAATATTACTGAGAAAAAAACAAAAACACCTAAATAAGTTATAGGGATACACCGTTTTTGTGAATGGGTCTATTAAACACTGAAAGATGCCCAGGAAGCCTGACTGGGCCAAGAGATTAAATTCTTAATTAAAAATCGGATGTTTGTTTCCCCAAGGGGAGAGTCTAAGGTGTATAACGAAAATGCGAAGTTTGAAAAATAGCTAAGATACTCATAAAAAAGAACAAGAAAAAAACTTGTTATACAATATATTTAAATTATTATAAAATGTTTATGAAAATAGGATATTGGCATACAGACAAAGGAATGAGTAGCAATACGGTATACTTTTTTTAATAAATGGTATTGTGATGTCAAATTGTCTATATGGAAAAACAAATTGTACCCATTTTCTACACAATACGAAAATGTTAAGTCCATGTGAATTTTAATATGAAAATAAAAAAACCCGGGGCGCCTGGGTGGCTCAGTCAGGTAAGCGTCTGCCTTCAGCTCAGGTCATGATCTCAGGGTCCTGGGATCGAGTCCTGTCATCAGGCTCCCTGGTCAATGGGGAGCCTGCTTCTCCCTCTCCCTCTGCCTGCCATTCCCCCTGCTTGTCCTCTCTCTCTGTGTCAAATAAATAAATAAAATCTATAAAAAAACAAAAGTAAATAAATAAGCAAGTTTGAAAACACTCTAGAAAGATATGCTCTTATATTTGGGGAGGAAAAGATATCTTCCTTTCTTTTCATTTTCTTTCTTTCTCTCTCTCTCTCTTTTCTCTTCCTTCCTTCCTTCCTTCCTTCCTTCCTTCCTTCCTTCCTTCCTTTCGGAAAAGAAATCTTAAAACTCCAAAAAATACCATAAAGACAATAAACTAACTTAGGAACCGTAGCTTGTGAAAAGACACCCTTAAAAACAGTGAAAGGCCCACCAGAGGATAAAAGATATTTTTTTACAACATGTGTAATTGTGGAAGCCCTCTAATCAAAATAAATCCATAAGGAAAAGATAGACAACCAAATCCAAAACTGATGACAGAAAGACAGCTCATCAAACAGGAAGAACAAAGGGCCAAGTGATAAATGGACAGGCATCAACCTCAGGAAACAACAAATGATACACGCAGTGAGTTTCCACGTACACACACTAGACAGGAAAACAAAAATGAAATTCTCATGCTGCCAAATCTTGGTGCCCACTGCAAGCTGCTGGTGAAAACACTGATTTCCATACTGGAAAATGGCTCAGTCTTCACTTAAAGCAGATTTAAAGCAGCAATTCCATAATGGGCATATGCCTCGGAAGACCCATACTCTTGAAAAATGAGGGTGCATTTCCAAGAATGGTTACAACATTGAAGTCTGTAATAGCCAGGGCTGGCAATAACACATATGTCTAATAACTATAAAACGGGGAAACACAAAATAAGGTGTCCACACAATGGAATATACAGGAATGGAAATGAGTGGAATAGATTTACATAAAGGAACATATACAGACTTAAAACACCATTGTGCCTAAAAATAACACAGCAGAAAAGAATATAAAGGTCCATGCATTCAAAGTCCCCAAACACGTAAAATTTAAATGGGATTCAGCGATGCCTATATGGATGTGGGGAAAAATATAAGGAAAAGCAGGAAAGTGATTTGCATACAAGTCAGAATACTGGTTATCACCTGCGTGGGGAAGAAGATAGGACTCAGGTAAGAAAAGAACAGGTGCTCCTATGAGGCTGGAGATGTCCTATTTCTTGACGTGATGGTGGGAACAGACATATCTGTTTACATTTTCACATTGCACTGAATATCGGCGCTGTGCGAGCTTTTGTTTCTGCGTGTCGTATTCCAAACACAGGTGTTTTATTGTTCAATCAGTGTCCATCTCATTGCAGCACGAATGTCGACCAATTTGCCTTCTAAATCTATTGTATCCCTTCCTATGGTCCCATTGTTTGTAGCTTCTGCTGGGTGTCTTCCAATTACCCATTCTGCCATTGAAGAAAATACCAAGAGAAACATGGCCAGCACAGGTAATAGGGAAGCCCCTACTTCTGCACACTTCCCTACAAACTCAGCAGTTGAGAGCCCCGAAGCCACTCATTCCCAGATGTTAAAGTGCAATGGAGCTGTCCACGCACACAACCCATGTCTGTACTCACGTCCATAGTGTTGTCTGAGGCTTACCTGGAAGTTACTTGTTTCTGATTGCACATCTCCATGGACAGCAACGTACCAGAACTCTCTACAAGTCTACAGCAATTGCTACTGTATCTTTAGCAATTTATCTAGCCACACGAAATATTCAGAGTTACCCCTACACAGATGGTACTATACAATTTTTAATTATTCAAGACACTTTGGGGGAAAAAGGCTGAATTCAATGGAAAGCAGATTAGTGAGATTTTAACACCGATGCAGGTACCTGCATTTGGTTATTGGCGATGATGTGACTGGGCAAAATTACGCTGAAGTTGCATGACATAATCAGGAGTCACTTCATTCAATAGACTTTTAAAAGGGGGGGGTGCAAAATGAGCGTTATGACAATCAGCAGGGTGGAAATCAGAGCTCCCAACGATACTGGCCCTTAGAATAGCCAATTCTGGACGCTGTGTGTGTGACACTAAGGTTGTGCAAAGCATTTTGATTTTCTCTTTTCGATGTGCCTTAATAGTGATTTCAATCAAACTTCCATTTACTGATAGCTGTACCTTGTTTTTGAAGTAAAAGTGCCTTAGACAACATAGTCACAACGGAACCTTGGCTGTGTTCAAATATAAATTCCTCTTCAAGGATTAAAAGTTGCCTCATAGGAAGATATTGAAAATAAATTACTCTGGGCTCTGAAAAAAATTACTCTGATTTGAATGAGCAGAAACACAAAAGGTTCAAGCCATCTTTGTTATAATTAGTGTATTGCCAACACAGGGATTGATTTGTATATAATCACGCTCGTTGCAGTATATAATTTCTGATACACCTGCTAGATTACTTCAGCCTACCTACGTAAAAGTCAGCACTCATGCACCTTCCATATTTTTATTGTTACTTATTAAACTATTTCTCAACTAACATTGTCCTTCTGTACATGAATGGAAATATAAATTGGGGGTCCATCTAGACAATGGAATATTATTCAGCACCAAAAAGAAATGAGCTATCAAGCCCTCAAGGACACAGAGGAGTCTCAAATGGAAATTGGTAAGTGAAAGAGGCCAATCTGAAAAGGCCTCGTACCTTTGGTATGATTGTGTATGTATGCGTAGTACGAGTCGCTCTCTACCGCACTCTGCAAAGGGGAAAACTACGGAGGCAGTGAAATGATCCGTGGCTGCCAGACAGAAGGAGAAGAGAGGCAGGAATATGCAGAACACAGAGGATTTGTACGGCAGGGAAACTATGTATGATGTTATAATGATGGATACCTGTCATTATACATGGGCCCAAATTCATAGGCTACCAACACCAAGAGTGAACACTAAAATAAATGATGGGCTCTAGGTGATGATGTCATCCCAGCGGAGGTCATCCTTTGTAAGAAATGAGCTACTCTGGTGAGGATGTTGATGACGAGAGAGGCTGTGTATGTCTGAGGGTGGAAGGCATAGGAGAAATCTCTCCACCTTCCTCTCAATTTTATTATAAACCTAAAATTGCTCTAAAAAAAATAAGTTCTTAAAAAAAAAACCCACAAAAAACTGAATACCAGATTTTGGAGGATAATGGAGACCTGAAAAAAACACAAGTCAATCTCAAATAATCCCTGAAAATATATGGACTGCTATGGGAATTTTTTAAAACCGGCACATCGGGACGCCTGGGTGGCTCAGTCGGTCAGGTGTCTGCCTTCGGCTCAGGTCATGATCTCTGGGTCCTGGGATCGAGTCCTGCATTGGGCTCCTTGCTCAGCGGGGAGCATGCTTCTCCCTCTCCCTCTGCCACTCCCCCTGCTTATTATCTCTCTCTCTGACAAATAAAGAAACTCTTCAAAAAAACATCTATTACATAAACAAAGATGCTAGGAAAAAAGACTCTGCAACAGTTCTTAGCTTTTTCTTTTAATATAAAAAATAAAATTCTATTTAATCACTTTATAAGATTTTTAAAATTCCCCCCCAAAAATACTAGCTGACATTAAAAATTAAACAGAAAATTAATTCCCTAGACGGTAGGACAAAAAACAAAGTAGGTAAAATTATGTGAGAAAGTTAAAAAAATAGTTTAAATATCTGAGTTCTACAATTTGGGAGATTTTTTCAAAGACAAGAGTATAAAAACCAGATGGGAGGAGATTCCAAGAAAAAAGCATAATAAATTGGGATATTTCCCAATACCATAGGAAATAAGTCTTTAAAGGGAACCTGTCTGTCATAAAAAATAAGAATACCAGAAGGTCAAGCCAAGGATCCAAAGTGCTTCAAAAAAGAAAAACTGCACACAAATTAAATTAAAAAGAGAAGCAGAATTAGAATTATATATAAAAGCAAGACAAGACAATGGACATACTCATTCTGACTTTCGTGCATTTGCTATTTCAAACATTTAGTTCTTTAATTCAACATGTCTTTGTGGAAGTCTTGCAGTTTCCAAGGAATGATTTAGCCCCTGAGGGTGAGGCAGAATACAAACCAATCACGTTGGGTCAAACGGACAATAAATATACTAACAAGCAAATACATAGCACATGACAGGAATAGGGTGGGGCAGGGAGGGTTGGGGGAGTCTTCCTCCAATGAGGCACCTGCTATCAGGTGAGGTGGAAAGAGGCTCACCTCTGGCCAGGTAATGCACCCCACAGGTATAGGGCTTGCGGAGCAAGTCCAGGGCTGAATGCCAGGATCTACTGGTTGCCTTAGCCTCACGCCTTTGTTTAGTCCTCTTCTCCCCGTGAGATTGGCACCTGATTTAGTGTGGCATGGATTCTAGGGAAGGGGAAAGTCAGAAGAAAATGGTCCTGTACTTATTGGCTTATTTTGCAAGGGAGCAGTATCAGAGGACATGAGGTTTGTCTTGGAGACTGCCTCCTTGTTTGCTCTCCTCATGGCTTCATCACACATGGCGGAATCACCCATCTCCCGGGTCAGACAAGTAATGGGAGAGTGCAAAACGTCCTCCCTACCCCTGATTTTCTCCTTGTTCCCCAAAGGCAAGGCAGACCAGCATCCCCACAGTGCCTGCGGCTGCCGGCCACATTTGGTTTCCGCAAGCTGGTATGCAAGATGGAAATCAATGAGGTGAAGTTTCAGAATTCTCTGGTGCAGAAACCCACAAGGAAATAAGGTCTCTGCCCTGGGATGCAATATTCAGAGGAAGATGTGAGGATTATATCCCCATCCGCGCTAGTAACAGTAAACAAGTTTGAATAATGCCGACCGCCGATTACAACCCCCAAGACCTGTAACTTCCACTGTGTCTGATAATGCCAAGGAGTTATAATTGAAAGGGGTGAGAAAGACACTCATAGTCACATGTGTAATGGGAAGACAGCCTTCTTTCTGTTTGCTTTATTTTACGCTCGCTCTAATATCCTGAGAGTAGCACAATCTGATTCCATTTAACGAATGAGGGAAGAGGCAGGAAAAGAGAAATTTAATACATGTCGACCAGTGGGATGATTTGACAATGGAGGGGTCTCCCTCTCAAGAGACGGGGTTTTGTCTGTAAGGGATGCTAATACCTGCCTTTAGTCCTGCGACCTCCCAAAGCTGACAGCAGGATGCTATCCACAGGGTAACACTTCCAAAATGCTCACTCTTTGCTGGGCACTCCTATAAACTACACCAACGTGCACAATCTCATTATCTCCAGCACTGGACCTTACGAAGCCTTCACCCAAATGGGGGGAATACAGAAATGAACGAAGGTTTTAGAGACACAGAAAGATGAAGTAATAGGTCCACGAGCTAAGACCATGGACAGAGCTAGACGTGCCCAAGCTGGGATTCATATCCAGGGAGTGTCCCGGGAGTTCATTCACATCTAGGGAGTTCAAACTCTGTGCTCCTTGCTCCTCTTCAAAGCTGCCATTTGGTAGCACCTTGATGGGCACCGATCAGCATCCTCTATATTCTAAACCAAGGTGTCTAAGCCTCAACGCTAGTGACATGATGGGACAGACGACTCTCTATTGTTGGGGGCTGTTCTGTGACTTGAGGGAGGGTTAGCAACATCCTTGATCACTACTCTGCCGATGACATCCCCAACCTCAGGTTGTGACAACCAAACATATTTCCAGACACAGCCAAATGTGCCCTTGGAAGCAAACCTGCTTCTCTCCCAGTTGAGAGCTAATGGTGTGGAATAATCGTCTAATAAATGAGTAAGACAATGCTTTGACTTAGAGGTTGTTGGCATTGTTGACTTTTGGAAGCAGACCATGCTCTGTGGGGGCTGTCCTGTGCATTGCAAGGGCTTCGCAGCATCCCTGTCTTGCACCCACGAGATGTTCGTAGCATTCCCTGCTCTCCTAGTGACAACCAGAAATGCCTCCAACCACAGTCGCCCATGAGGGAGAGCCAAAGACTTTAAGCAAGAGACAAGTTCATCCATGAAAGACCTGCTAAGACACTTGAGGTTGGCTCTGCCATCACTGGCCCATCAGGCTCATTCAGGTTTTGTCAGACAGAGAAAAGAACATGGTAGAGGTTGAAGAAACTGAAGGGCTTCTGAAGAGAGGACACTGTGAACCATGAGGACGTGGAGCCAAAGGTGAACCTCCTAGAAAGAATCCTTCTTTGGTCATCTAGAAAGAGTCCTTGCTTAAGAACGCCACCCCTAGGACCAGGTGGGTGTGAAGAGAATAGATCCATCTGAAGATAGCCGCGGGTGAGAACATTCAACAGAAGACAGTGAACCCAGTTCAAACGAACTGCAGTTGGTGGGACCTACCTCAGGACCCTGGAAATCACAGATGCATCCAAAGTAAAATTCAGCTGGAATCATGACCTGAGCCGAAGGCAGATACTTCACTGACTGAGCCACCCAGGCACCCCAATTAGCCATATCTTTACAAGACTTTCTCCAACCTCACTTGGTAAACTGCAGAAACTCCCTTGGTTAAGTAAATGAATCCTACTGAATTGAAAATAATGTCTCATGAAGGCATTGGCCTTTTCCTTCCTTGGGGAGCCTTACGTACAATAGGGCTTCTGGGTGCAGAAGGCAATCTGATGCTACAGAAAGCTTCACCCAAATGGGGGGAAGGCACAGGAATGAAAAGATGAGTCAGGAATGAAACTGGGGAGGTGGAAGGTGTTGGTACCAAACCTCTAGCTGAGCTTCACTCAGACCATGCTGGTTGTGTTTGACTTAGTCCTCACCTACGATGCAAGAGTAAAAACAAGATGTTGTGCAAAGGCTAACGGGTTTTGCAAAGCTCAGCGTGAGTTCTGTGGTGAAGAGCTGGAGCTCTGACCTCATCCAGGTAGGATGTCCACCAACAACGGCAAGAGTTGGCCAGACTTTAGGAGCTCATTGCAGCCTGGGCTTTACCTAACGGTGAGATACAGCCTTGGGAACCAGCTGGCAAAGGAACTGATGCCAAAACCAAAACAGGGACACATATTTTAGCAGCCAGGGCAGTAGACTTCTGAGGAGTTCCATGCAAAATGCCAGAGAGGCTCGACTTCAAAGAGGCCATTTTTAAAAGTAATTCCACGTTTTATTGAACACATCTACGTGTCACCATTGCTGAAATGTAAAGCTAAAATGGAGGGTTTTAAGGATGTCGACGGTGGAAGGTGGTGATCTGTCATATGCTTACACATTCAGAGTAGTAAACTAGGAAGAGGAAGGCAATATACAACGTTGGGTTTGAATTGGAGGGAAACACCTTGGGGAGGTCCTCGGTTTCTTACTACAACCTCCCTCTTACAATAACCTCTTCCTACGAACCTCCCCTTGATGAAGGTCTATACAAATAGTCAGTTTACAAAAGCCACTGCATTGCACAACATGGTCATTAGGCGGGACAGATGGCTAGGATGGAAAGATTGGGGCTGTGCGGGTGGCCAGTCTACAGCAGGGGTGGTTGGGCTGGAGGTCGGAGACCCAGCTGGAGGGAGGCTGTAGCCCAAGCGTAGGGCTTCTAGTAAAGAAGCAGGCTGAGTAGTCTAGATGCAGAGGTTAGTGCATTCCCTGAAAGTCCTTGTTTTCCAATCAAGTTCCTACAGTGATTTCTCCAAATATGGTCAAAGAGGACATTGTTGAGGACCACCATGAGCCCTGCCTGTTGGACCACTGTGAGCACTGGGTGTTATACGCAAGTGATGAGTCATGAAATTCTACCTCTGAAACTAAGATAAAAAAATCTTTTTTAATAAAAATAAATTAAAAAAAAAAGAACATGCTTGATTGTACAGGGGCTAGGATCAGGGGGGGCTAAAATATCAGGTGACTCTAGAAGGAAATTAACACATCACGTTGTTTTGACCAGCAAGACCCTCTCTGTTCCCTGACACCGGTTATCAATGTCCATCCCACTCCCCTTCTGAGACCTGAAATCCTAGGTCATCTTTCAAGAGGAAGTCAGTGGGCACCTGCCATATATACAAATCCACACAAGCCAATCCATCTATAAGACTGTATTTCTGGGAATGAGCCCTTCTTCTCTATTTAAACTTCTTAGAAGTCCGGAGTACATATTTCTTCATCATGTGTCACCTGCACAGATACCCTAATGTATCGTGTCACAAACAAAGACAGTCACGCCATCCAGACGATGCCAGACATACCTCCGGAAACGGTCCAAAGTCAGACCCAATTTCATCATTCCAGACAGCGTCTCCGTCGGTATAAAGAAAAGATCAAAATACAATCAGTGAAGCTCATCGGATGTCTAAAGATGATTCCAAATCGCAATTTTGGGGCCCACAGTTCGGGGGAGCCCCCTCCAGATAAGAGCCCGATGTGGACACATGGGATTACAGCCTCTCTGTCATCTTTGCCATTGGGGCATTTTGTGTTGCTGCAGAATTTGGTTTCAGCTCTGTTTTCTGCCCACCCCGTCACTTTGGTGTTGGAAGATGACAGAGGGTGCAGGGTCTCCTGCCGCACAGAGGTCAGTGGAGAGTTGTACATTTATAGGTGTAATGTTCCACGGATCGAATGGTCAGCACCTGCCCTCAGAGATGACAGCAAGAGTCCATGCCCTGTTTTCTTAATGGAGAAGGATGCAGAACCGTGGAAGAACACAGATAGTTACTGCACAGATAACAATGTCCCCTTAAATATATACTGTATTTCTGTAAAAGCCTCAAAGGAAATACTGTGTGATTAGATAATGTGGTCATTAGCAGTATATTTTGTTGCTTCTGTATAAATCATGTGGGACTTGAAATTCCTTTTCTTTTAGTGTCTACTTCTTTCTGGGGCAGTGGGGGAGTGGACTGGTTGAACAGAGCCAGACTCTGTGAAAGTATATATGTACTATATACATGTCTATATAATATATAAAATATATAGGTATAAATCTATGTTTTGTATAAATATATATTTTATATGTAACCACGTAGAGATACATTATAATAAATATATACATTATATATAATATCAAATGTTACACATATAATTGTATACACATGCATCTATAACAAGGTTGGGTAAGTTTATATATTTTTATATATTTATATATTATATATATTACTTGGAAATATATATGCACATATATGCATGTATATACGATATATTTTCATACATCTGCATATATGTATATATATTCAGTATATATAATATGTATAAATACATAGCACATATTTTTACATATATACAGATATGTATATATACTATACACTTGTGGATTCATACAGTATTACATATGGTATCACTTATGTACTATTCTATTATTGTATACCCTATAGTATTATTGTATACCCTATAGCATTATAGTACTATTATTATTGTATGATATTATTGTATAGTATTATTGTATACACTACCCTACATATACACTAAATTCTAGTATTCCATATACTATACTGTATCATACATACACTAAAATATAGTATAGTACATTCTATATACTATAGTAATGTATAGTAGGCTGTATAACTCCATGTAGTATGAACGTACACTTATAGTACTACATGAACTTATTATATGTAAGCATATGTACTATATAGACATATCTGTATATGTGTAAATATATAGTATGGTATATATACACACTTTTCCAAGTCTTCCGCCTGAGCAACGATTTCTCCACCACCTCCCAAGATCCCCAACCATCTGCCGCCTAGTCTTTCTTTATCGATTACCCAAAAGGACATCCCTGCATGAAATGATGATCTTCTTTTGTTTGAACCAGACCTTGGAAATTCTCATACACAATGGAAAGGTGAGAAGTCGTTCCGCAGGGACCAGAAGAGCAAGGAAGGGCTTGGAGCCAGGACAGTGGGGCGACGAGTGACAGTGGATGTATCACTCAGTTGGCTCTGGGGAGAACAGGCACCAGAGGGATGCATCTGGAGAACAAAAGGGCCCCGGGTAGGAGGATGCTGGTATGGGACCACGTGTGGGAAGAAGGCCCAGAGTATCGGGCTGAGAAAGGGGCAGGCATGGCAGGGAGAAGGAAGGACTGCAAGAACACAGAAGTTACAGTCTGCATTTGGGCGTTCTCTCTGCACCTGTTCTGTCTTCCAGGTGCACAGAAGTTAAAAAAAAAATTATTGTATTTTTCTAATTATGGAGAGTTTGCAAGAAGGATAAAAGCAACATCTTCCCTCTCATCCAGAGAGATCACCTGTGAATTTAGGGATATATAGAGTACAGCCTTTTTTCATGCATATATATTACTTACACAATGAAATTGGGATCATAAAGTCTATACTTCATGATTCTGACTTTTTAAAATTTGAAGACTTATTTTTTTATTTAATCATAAAACTTCATTTTTATGAATGATAAGCTTATTTTTCTTTTCTGGTATATTTCATATCTTTTTGTTTTGTTTAGTTAACATACGGTGTATAAGCATATTTTTTTTAAAGATTTTTTATTTTATTTATTTGACAGAGAGAGAGACAGCCAGTGAGAGAGGGAACACAAGCAGGGGGAGTGGGAGAGGAAGAAGCAGGCTCATAGCGTAGGAGCCTGATATGGGGCTCGATCCCAGAACGCTGGGATCACGCCCTGAGCTGATGGCAGACGCTTAACCGCTGTGCCACCCAGGCACCCCATAAGCATATTTTTAAAAATTTCTTTTGCTTGTGTACCTTGGAAGTCTCTTTTTTTTTCCTTTTTTTAAAATTTAAATTCGATTAGCCAACTGATAGCACATCATTAGTTTCAAATGTAGTGTTCAATGATTTATCTGTTGCGTATAACACCCAGTGCTCACTGCATCACGTGCTTTCTCCAATAAAGATTTATTCAAATGTTATCTCATGGGACAATATAAATTAGCAATGCAGAAATAAGACAAATCAGAAGACTTGAACAAAGCAGTTTCCAGAAACAGAGGGGGAGCCAGGGAAGACAGTGGATAACCAAGTTATCAGAGAACTTCCTAAAATCAAGCCTTTTAGGTCCAGACCAGCACTGCCAGGTGACATCCTCCACAGGAGGGCATAGACTAAGAAAGGTTTCCCTGTTGTGTGGGCTGCTTCCAGGGCCTGAGGTGAAGGAGACTTTCAGCATCACACGGATTTCAATCTCATTTGTTGTTCTTTATTTTTTTTAAGGTTTTATTTGTTTATTTGAGAGAAAGCACGAGTAAGGGGAGCACCAGAGGGAGAGGGAGAAGCAGAAGCCCAACACAGGACTCAATTCCAGGACCCCGAGATCAAGACCTGAGCCGAAGGCAGATGCTTAACCCACTGAGCTACCAAGGCACCCCTTCAATTCACTTCTCAGCTAGGAGCCAGATACCAGATACCCAATGTAACTTTGGGCACACGTACAGTCTTGCAAACCTTAGTTCATGATCTCTAAATAAGCATAATAACCACTCACCTGAGTTAGCTCCTCCACGTGGCAGGTGCTTTTCCTAGCATATCACATGCAATAACAAGTTTGAGACTCCTGGAGAATCAAAGGAATTCTGTCATGATCTCCACTTTACTGATGAGCAAATGACACCCAGAGACATTAAGCCAACGGCTCAGTTCACACGGCTCATGAGGTCATCACCCAATACAGGCTTCACCACAGGGGACGGCACCCAGTAGGGCAGGCACGGTTCTGGGCTGCCTCCGTCTGTCTTCACTTAAATGCTACATCTTGAAGTTCCCTGGCTGCGTTTCTTTTTTCTTTTTCTTTTTTTAAGATTTTATTTATTTATTCGACAGAGATAGAGACAGCCAGCGAGAGAGGGAACACAAGCAGGGGGAGTGGGAGAGGAAGAAGCAGGCTCACAGCGGAGGAGCCTGATGTGGGGCTCGATCCCATCACGCCAGGACCACGCCCTGAGCCGGAGGCAGACGCTTAACCGCTGTGCCACCCAGGCGCCCCCCTGGCTGCGTTTCTAATGTTTCATGGGACATTCTCCGTGTAGGAACATTGCACATAGAGAACTTGACTACGCATCTTTTCATCACATCCCCAAGAGCGCCTTTCAAGAGTGGTTTTATTTAGATCCATTTCTTAACCAGAGCACCACTGTTGGTGGAGAACTCTTGGCTGATGCTACCCCGAGATATGAGAAGAAGACCCTGTGTCATGTTAAAATGTGCTAAAATGTTTGAGGAATATGCCGAAAAATTATCTTCGGAGTTTCCAATCATTCAAAGATACCGTCCAAAGCACTGTGGATTGTTTTTCCCCAGCAGCTAAAATGAAAAGGCGTGCTGCGGTTGCATTAAAAAAAAAAAAATGGCCAAAAACTGATCATGCCCTTGGCCCAACTGCTTTGAAAATAGGACATTCTTGGCAATAAATAAATGCCAGAATGAATAAACAAATCTATATGGGGTATGTTTTCTTCAGAAAATTTGCCAGAAATAAGACTTGAAACACGTAATACGGTGTATTTGAAATTTGCAGTTTAAATTGTCACAGTTTCATTGTAATCAAGTGCACATAGATACGTTTGTATGAAGTGGATTCTATTGAAAAATTTGCACCATGTGCCTACTCAGTGCTGTAGAAATTACCGCGTCTCCCTGCCTTCTATTCATGAACATGCTCTGTTTTAGGGAAGGCGAAGAGCAGGTCTTTTTTTTTTTCTTTTTCCTAGCTCTGATTTTAAAGCAAACAGAAACCCAAGTAGGCAGCAACTTGGTGTTGACCCAGCCCTGACTTCAGAAGCAGTTAGCTAACCAGAAACAGTTCCACAAGAGGAGAAATACAAATAGTTCTTTTTCCTTTCTACTCTTTGCTCACTAGTGATATCTGCGTGCTAGCCGTGCGTGCAGCTTCCACACTCTCGTGCATGGCTGAGCTCACAATTCCCCATCTGTGCAAGTATTCACGGACCGCTGTAAACCTCACCATCTCTCTGAAGGTGGCTGAAATGGCACAGGACTCATGACCAGCCTAAAGGGGCAAAAGTATAACGTTCTTGATCTAAGACCCAAGGCTGCTGATCACCCTATTTTATTTTCTTTCAAGATTTTATTTATTTATTTGACAGAGAGAGACAGCCAGTGAGAGAGGAACACAAGCAGGAGGAGTGAGAGAGGAAGAAGCAGGCTCCCAGCGGAGCAGGGAGCCCAATGCGGGGCTCGATCCCAGGACCCTGGGATCATGCCCTTAGTTGAAGGCAGATGCTTAACGACTGAGCCACCCAGGCGCCCCAATCAGCTTGTTTTCTCACCGGGTTCTCTCACAATCTTTAAAGGTATTTTCAACAACCGAAGACATTTGAAAAATGTCTATTTGAAAAAAAATAAATAACTATGATATTCTTGTGGTTCATGCAACCTCATCCAAAATGAGGTGTATTCACTCTTCAGGAAAAACAGAACATAGGATTAACATATTGGATAAACAAAACTTATTTTCTTGGGTATGCATCTGGCGTTCAAAAACCAGTCATAGACTTGAGAAAAGTAAGGTTGAATTTCTGAGAATGAGCCTTCAGTCTGCAAGACGTCCTTTGTCCTTGTTTTTCTTTGAATTTGATTGTGCTCTTTTTAATTTTTAAATTCAATTAGCCAACATATAGCACATCATTAGTTTCAGACGTAGTGTTCAATAATTTATCAGTTGCTATAACACCCAGTACTCATTATGTCACGTGCCCTTCTTCATGCCCATCACCCAGTTACTGCATCCCCCCACGTCCCTCCCCTCCAGCAACCCTCAGTTTGTTTCCTAGAGTGAAGAATCTCTCATGCTTTGTCTCCCTCAGTGTGCTCGTCAAATCTAAGAAGAAATGCACATGAATGTATCCCTGGGCGTTTCATGTACATGAATCGTCTGTGTATGCTGATGATTACTTCCAGCTCTGGGTGAATGTGAGACCCTTCCCAGTGTGGCTTGCACACGATAGCCGTCGTTGCAAGAAACGGGAGTGACGGGTTGGTCTGTGGAGTTTGGCTGCGTGCTTTAGAAAGCCACTGCTCTGTACTTATCCGGGCGCCTTCGACCTGGGAAGACTTGACCACAGTGATCGAACCCAGAGAATGCATTGCTCAGCGTGGACAGGTCTTAAACAGCCACGCAAAGTAGAGCAAGGAAATTAAACAGGCAAAGACGTTGGTCTTGATCGTACCCATGCAAGCAAGGCCAACGGAAGAGGTTGTCCAGGCTGTGCACGGAGCGCTCCCGTCCTCGCCATACCCTCCTCTCTAGCATAGAGGTGGCACCTGCTGACTGGCCACGGAGCGCCTCCCTGTCCACCAGCCCCACAACTCTGCTATTCACCCTCCTCAAACTCTTAAGGCTGTGTCTGGTTAAAAGGAGATCCCGCTGGAGAATGTGTTGACTGTGTATGACATAATAACATGTTGGCATTCAGTGTCCTAGGGAAAAGCTGGAAGTTTACAGTCTACATCCTATGCTACAGTCTTTGTTGAGATATCAGGGCTGCCTCCTGCTGTCTGTGTAATTTGGAGCATGCTCCTCTGTTTACTTAATCCTTGGCTGCCTGAGAAAAGGGAAAGCAGCCCCTGGCACCTGGCTGCTGGCCGGGGGTTACCAGGTAAGCACGGGGCAAGCTGGCTCAGCCCACAGAGCCAGGCTGTGTTGTTCTCCCATGGAATATAAATATTTCATGAACAGCAATATCAGGCAAAAACACTGAGGGACACTCAGTGACTCTTTGCCAACTACAGTATCAGCTTTCACCTAATTTTTCCTCCTTTTAGGTAAGCAATCATAGAACTACCCCACTTCCTAAGAGTCTCCACTCCAAAGCCATGCCTACCTTCCTGGGATTCTCCCTAAAGTCACTTCATACAAGCCCACACCCCATAAGTCCTTCTGACGCCTTCGTACTGAGCACCCCGTACGGTGTGCACTCTCCCTTGCAGCAAAGAGTCGATGTATCTACGACTAGTCTGTGTTTGAAGAGCGCTAATATATTATCTGGGAAAATAAAGGTGCTGTGGGAAGTCCTTGCAAGTTACCAAGTAGATGATGAGGATAACGTTTTCCTTAGTAGGTCAGCCTCTGGAGAATGCGGGAGCCAGCATTTGCATCCCTACTGTGTGCTGTGCACAAGAAAATGTGTCTCCGTCCATAGAGTCAATGGGTTTTCATGAACGGCTGTAAGCTCACCCAGAATGATTGAACCTGCCGAGGGCATCTCACTCAACATTCTTTGACAGTCAAACTTTCTCTCAAATGTTGACATTTCAATGAATCAGAGCATGTAGCCTACATAACCCAAAGCATGGGACACCATAGCACCACTAACATTCACACATGCGGGATAGCTCATACATCTTCTGGAACTGTGATAGCAAGGCTAGGGCTGATTAGAAAAGGGGTATAAGAGCCCTGAGGTTATGTAAGAAGGTTATATAATATATCCCTCCTAAAGTAACAAATCCTACTAATGGCTATGCACACGGCTCAACAGTTAAACCACGTGGATTCTCATCGTATTTGCAAAGATGACCAGGCTGTCAGTGGGAGCGTGCTCAACCCCTCTGAGACTTGCAATAAAGGCTGGTACAGCCTGGTAAAGCCTGGTATGTCTGATAAAGGAAAGCAAATAGTGTCTTCCCTTTAGATGGGATTGAGTGAGACATCACAAGCAAAGATCTTTACAAAGGGGCTCGGTGAAAGACGGAAAGCCATCATTATCATTACAGCTCTTAGGATCATTAGGAAATCCCTGAGGGACTAGATTTTTCCTATCTAGATTGAACCATATATCACAGCCTTTCAAAAAATGCAAAAACAAAACAAAACAAAAACCAAAAAAACCCATCAAAAATAAAAAGAGAAAAATCCCTTTTCCTTGATAATTTGACCATCCCAAAAGCAATCAACAATTATCATAAAGAGGCTGGTTAGTGTGGCCTTCATGAAATATAAATTTTAATGTTTTAATGTATTGACTTGCAACATAGTTAAAATATTTAAACTTAAAAAAACCCTAATAGGTTCTCATAGCAAGAATATTACGATGACATAGCTATTGATGAGCAGAAGGGTTTTGCTTTTTGTTGTTTCTGTTTTAAACTTCTTGCAATCTATTAGAATCATTCTCTCTCAAACAAGTCTAGAAAAATATTATTTGGGAAATTCTATCTTTTTTGTTGTTGTTGTTAAAGATTTTATTTATTTATTTGACAGAGATAGAGACAGCCAGCGAGAGAGGGAACACAGGCAGGGGAGTGGGAGAGGAAGAAGCAGGCTCCCCGCTGGGAGCCTGATGCAGGACTCGATCCCAGGACCCTGGGATCACACCCTGAGCCAAAGGCAGACGCCCAACAAGTGAGCCACCCATGTGCCCCAAATTCTAGCTTTTTTGAGTGAAAATTCAGTAAATCACATCAAGAGGAGTACGTTTTTTCTTATACTCACCTGTGTAACTCACTGTCTCTCCGACGTGTGTCTGATTTGGGCGAACATATAATAAAGTCAGCAAAATTTCTTCAGCCTGATCTTTGCTTCTCCTTAGATCTGATGGACATTTCAATTTTAAGAGCAAAGATCATGACACTCCACACATATTCTACCAGTTTCTGTGATGAGTGAGACACACGGATTTTGTCTGAAGCGCTAGCCTGTGACACTTGGTATGCACGGAGCATTTACTAAGTACTGAGTGCTGACACAGATAATATTTCAGTACACCTACGAGGACGTCTGATCCAGGGAAAAGCTCTGGCCACAGCATGGCCGGATCTTATCTATGTTATCACTTCCAGATCAACCCCTTTACTCCCAAGTGAAAAAAACCTTCTCAGCCTTGCTTTGGAAACCCCAGAAATATTTCTGTGTGCAACACTATCGAGGTGACGTCAGCAGGAGTCTTTAGCCAAGCCCAAGAGTCTATGTGAATTGTACAAAGCAGACCAAACCGTGTGAAAAGAAAATTCAGCCTTGCTGTATAGACAGATTCAGAGGGAAGACTATGTGTGTGGCTCACTGAACAGACATCACGAAGACATGGCAGCATTTGAAATGACTTTTCATTATGGTTGGAAGGGACAGGCTGTGGTTGGGACAAGAAAGTCCCCAATTTCTTACAGCAAATGGCCAATACCTAGATCAGGATGACAGACAGTGATGAGAAACTTTCCGCCTGCAGAACAAGGGCTCTGATAAAGGAATATGTGCTGGTCTTAGATCTGAGACGTTCAAGCAAAAAAATTTTGTTTGAGGATCGAGAAAATCCCACCCCTCTTGTGGACCATTTCAGAAACAAGAAGAATGAGTCAAGATCCTGGAAGCGTTCTCAGAATCGTGGCTTTCAAACAAGAAAACCAAGTCCTACCAGCGCCCTGGGAAGGCAAACCAGTTACTAATTATACATAGTACAAATCCAAAACTCTAGGGAAGAAATGAAGGGCAAATCCACGATGAAATGCACTTGATTCTATTCTCTTAGAGTGGAAGCTGTTGGATTGTGGCCATTCCTCTTAAAGGATGTGGAGCATATAAAATTAATTGGCTCACGAACTTCTAAGGAACGAATCGGATCTGTGTTTGTTGCATTGGGCTGGGAGCTGCCCGAAATCGGGGGCCATGTGGGAGGAGCCAGACGCTCCTGAATTCAACAGGAATGTGTGTGCAATGTGTGAAAGGGGATTTGGAAATTAAACATTTTAAAACTCCACACAGATGTTTGTCTTGCAACCACAAGTAAAGACAAAATCACATTTGTTGGTAATGAATGCAGCCTTTTTTGTAGACTCAGGTGTGCCGACAACACGGATACATTTAAATTATAAAATGGGATGAAAAACAAAGACAAAACTTGATACCGTGTACTAGATATGTCTCAAAATGGATACAATCTATCCATTTAGATGAAAGCAAAAGTATGCTTCACACATAGAGGGCTCCTCTTCAGAGGAGTACAAATTATCCTGAGGACATGAAAACAACGTTACATTTGATACGAAGGGTAGAGAAACAAATAAGAAAGTAAAAGTAGGCAAAGGCACGCTTTTCTTTTTTGACCACTTAACAGGAAGTGGCACTGATTTGCTCTTTCCTCCTGGCTCAGCATGAGCTGGTTTTCAAACCAGAAAAGTCTTGAGTTGGATGAATACAACGCATTAGTGATAAATGGAGCCCCACCAAGATGAGGTGTCAGAATTTAACTAGATGTTTAGAGATTTAAATTGCAGGCTATCACATGCATATTGCCATGTAACCACTGTCAGGCTGGGGTTCCAGTTGGGCAAAAAATGACATTTGGATCTAGGGTGAGAAGTTTCAAGGCTAATCAGGTTCACATAGCCCAAAATAATAATATAACTCCCTTTTTAAATTATATTTTACCTTCAGGCTACCTGTAAAATGTTTTGCTGTCTTTAAAAAATAAATACTTTGCAAGTGCTTTATAGAAAACTCCAAGACGAAGGTCTGACGAGGTCCTATAAATGTGCTCTCAATATATGGTATCCTGTTGTGCTGTATTTGCAACCAAAATGCATTCCTCCAAGAAATGGGTAGATAAACACATGTCTTGGGCCTTGAAGTCACAAGGCACACATTATTGTGCCAAGAGTCGTAGATATATGGGGGTGGCTGGCTACTTCAGTCCATAGAGCATGCAGCTCTTGATCTTGGGGTTATGAGTTCAAGCCCCACGTTGGGGATGGAGCCTACAGGAAAAAAAAAAAAAAAAAAGGAGTTCTAGATATTATAGAGACTTTTGAAATGGTGATCCATGTCCCTGTGGTGCTCTCTGTCCCCCTAAGCAAGGAACATTTACAGTCTGGCACGCAGCTCTTCGAGGTCCCCAGCACCCAGCAACAAGGGGTGGGGAAGGGTCCTTGCACGGTTCTCAAGTGCATAGGTTAGTAATGATGGGAAAATAAGTGGGCTCTAAGGGATGGGAACAGGGCCACCTTCTCGTCTCACTGTCATGTGGGGAAAGAAGAGTCAGAGGCAAAAATTTCTAATAGTTTGAGAAGCAACTGAATACATGAGACTAAGTCTCAGCACTAAATCTAAGTGTCCAAGTAAGACGCCGCTGCTGAAAACCACCCACTCACCAAGAGTCCCAAACCTTATGACAATCCAAGGAAGAATAAGTACCATGTCGGCATTTGGCTGGATGGAATAATGCAGGGTTTATGAAGACTGAACTAAGAAGAAGTGGAAAACTCAGGCCAAAACTGATTCTGGGATGACGTTCATCATTCTGAAAACAAGTCCACTTTCCAAACAGATTTTATTTGAATCCGGTGCTGTTTCATCCACTTTGCGTCCACGTGGGGCTTAGCCGCGGCTTTGTTAACTAGACAGGGTACGGCATTAATTAACGGCTAGCAAGTTTAACTTCGCCTTCTCTTTGTTAGAAGTCATCATTTTTAACTAATTATAATAAAAACAGAAATGACATGTTGACTACTGAAACAGAAACTGAAGATGCTTTTCCTTAAAGAATAATCCCTCATTTAAAATAATCACTTAAGACACCACTGTGCTTTACCCTCCCCCCAAAAAGAACAAGAGGTATTCAACTGATGCGTATCCGTAAATATTTAAAATCATTACTTTAGGGTCACCCAGGGGACTCAGTCGTTAGCACATCTGACTCTTGATTTCTGCTCAGGTCATGATCTCAGGATCATGAGATTGAGCCCCATGTGGGGAGACTCTCTCTCCCTCTGCCCCTCCCCCTGCTCTCTCTAAAATAAATAAACCTTTAAAAAATAAAATAAAATCATTACTTTAGCAAGAGTAAAAACTCACCGATGTATGCAATTAAAGTTGATGGGTTGGTTTTGGTGATTTTCAAGAAGTCAGAAGATGAATGATGTTAAATTCACATAATAATGTGTTCAATTTTTTTTTTTCAAACTCAGAGTGGTTTCCATTTAAATGTAAATGTAATGATTCCACAAAGTAAAGCCACACTTGCTAACAAAGTAGATGTAAATACAAAATAAAATATGCATGTGTGAGCCCAGGGCCCTGTCAATGGCATACTTGCAACATGTGATTGTTGAATAAATACCTAAAGGAATAAATAGGAAGACAGAAGAGCATATAGATAAAAGTCTCTCATTCTTTTCTTTTTTTTTTTAAGACTTTCTTTTTTTATTTGCGAGAAAGAGTGCGCAAACACGGGGAGGGAGAGGGAGAAGTAGGCTCCCCGCTGATCAGGGAGCCCGATGTGGGGCTTGATCCCAGGATCCTGGGATCATGACCTGAACTGAAGGCAGACCTTAACGCATTGAGCCACCCAGGCGCCCCAAAGTCTCTCATTTCTAGTTTGCAGTTTTAAAGGAATTTCTTTAAATTAGGTCTTTACCTCGTCAAAAGCATAGAAATTCAATTAGCAACTCAAATTGAGACAGTGGCGTTGAAAAAGGCCCTGTTTAATCTCATGATGAAACGCCTCTGAATGTATCAGAAAGGAAAAAAGAGGTCCTTGGGGCCAGTTTCTTTTGTTATTTATTATTATTATTACTATTAATTATTTGCATTTCAGGATGTTGCGGTGTGTCTCGACCTGTTCTGTTTGCTGTTTGGTTGTTTCTATGTTCCTTTGAAGAACTGCTCTCGAACTGGGCTCCTTTTAGGAAAGCTTAAAGAGGGGAGCTCAGGGAGGACTTCAGCCAGCTTTGGACTTAATTTCTCTTGTATTGTGGTGACATTCACATAACATAAAATTAACCACATTAAACTGTCCAATTCAGCGGTGAGTCCGAGGTCCCTGTTTCAGCCGGCTTCAGCCCCGAGCTCAGGCACCCTCATATCTGCCCTCTGCTATCAGGAGGCAGACCTCTGACTCACAAGCACTACACCTGTGTTTTCCGTCTATCACGTTTCTTCTCGCATTTGAAGTTCCATGGGGATTTGCACGGGAGGTGCAATCCCAAAGGGATCCCATGGCTGGTTATTCAAATGGGACAGAGAATGAAGAAGTAAAACATCCATGATAGTGGTAAGTGTGGATAAGGAGGGGCCAGGTCATGTGCTGGGTCAGTAAAAGGAATCCACAAGCATAAGGACAGCTGGAGTATCTATAATCTTACCTGGAACGTACAGGTAAGACTGCAGAGCCCCAGTGACGCTGTGCTGAGTGCTGCCCCGCTCCTCTGCTGGCTGGTGACTGCTGCTGCCAGGAGCCCCAGGTAGTGGTTCCTGCTTGCTGCCCCCTCCCGTTAGACCCCTCCTGGGTCTCCTCCATGATCCAGCACTCCAACATATGACCCCGCGGCTCAGTAAGTCCCCAGGACTCCACGACGCTACCTACCATCCAACAGAACTGATGGTAGAACTGGGTGGTAGGATGGGGCTTCTACCAACTTCTGATTGTAGTTTTTGTAGACTATGAATATCACAGTTTTTTTTTTTTTTTTGCTACGTCAATGTAGCGATTACTCATCTTGAGTTGCTAAAAATCTCCATTTCTCAAGGAAGGAGAGGAAGGTTCCCAAATTTGAACTTCAAAGGCTGGGCTCAGGATAAATTACAAAAGGCAAGCATTGCTAGCTTGGCACACCAGCGATATCTTTAACAGTTAAACAGAAAGCGCACTGCAAATTCAAGAACTAGTAATTTCTAATCGTTAATTATCAATCATATTTGTACTGTTCATGTGAACGCAGGTAAGTAACACTCTCTGAATTTATACTTGCACTGAGGCTTATGTCACAATAGTGCATCTTAAAAATGCTCATCACAAGGGGCATCTCGGTGGCTCAGTCGGTAAGGTGTCTGCCTTTGGCTTATGGTGCTGCGGTCCTGGGATCGAGTCTCACATCAGGCTCCCTGCTCAGGAGTCTGCTTCTCCCTCTGCCCCTTCCCTTACTCATTCTTTGTCTCTCTCAAATAAATAAATAAAACCTTTTTAGGGGCGCCTGGGTGGCTCAGCCATTAATTGTTTGCCTTTGGCTCAGGACATGATCCCAGGGTCCTGGGATCAAGCCCCACATCGGGCTCCCTGCTCAGGAGGGAGACTGCTTCTCCCTTTCACACTCCCCTTGCTTGTGTTCCCTCTCTCACTGTCTCTGTCAAATAAATAAATAAAATCTTAAAAAAAAAAAACCTTTTTAAAAATTCTCATCACAAGAGGTAAGGAATTGTAACCATATGAGGTGATGTTAACTGAACTGACCTGGTGATCATTTCACAATATACACATACATCAAACCATCACGCTATACACCTAAAGCTGTTACAATGTATCATGTCTTGCATGCCTAAATGGTTACAATGCAACATGTTTTACATGCTGAAGTGGTTACAATGTATCGTGTTGTATGCCTACATGTGTTATAGTATATCGTGTTGCATACTCGAAGCTGTTACAAAGTTATAGATCAATTATATCTCAATGAAACAGGGAAAAACATCTCTCAGAGTAAAGAGGTTCTCCATGTAAATTAATAAAGGAAGAAAGAATTTTAATGAACAGGGTTAGTAGTATCAGAAACTATGAGCAATCTAAAGCAGGATTCTCTGCTTTAACTTTCTAGGAAATAAAAAATAAAGCCTAAGAATTCCCTATAATGGACTGATTTCATTTTCGCTGGCCAAATGCTCTCTGCTAGTGAATCAATAAGAAGATACTATTTTTTCAGGGAAAAAAATCACCCCCTGTGTGAGTACTGGGCTCACAGGGTCTAGGCATCTCTGTTCATGCTATCCTGCATCCCACCACCACCTAAGCCAGATGCCATCAGAGTATAGGTCCTTCCAATGGTGAAGGCCACGTGGCATCCGTGAATCAGGCACGGGGTGCCAGCTCCTGCCATAAGACCTGCTTAAGACTTGTGTGTAAGGAACACCACCATCACTCACCTGTTTAAAACCAGACAAGAGTGTTAACTCATCTCTTCATAGTAACGTGGGACAAGAGTGAAAATACAAAATAAAGAACATCACCCTCACCAATCCTGATTCAGGCACACCAAAGCTGCTCTCAAGGGTGATGCATAAAGTGATTGATTTGAAAAGAAATCAGGAGGCATTATAAGAAGGCCATCGGTTTCATTAAAAGTCCATGACTCACTTTAAAACTTCAGATGGATTTGAATAAGTTCCTTTTTAAAAACCGGTATTAATCTTGTATGTTAATTTTTTAGGACCTGCATTTGGAGATGGCAAGTGGCCAACTTGCAATTCCCAGACAGGGCATTAAGGAGCATTTGTAATTGGATTTTATAATAGAGAAAAGGTGGAAAGAATATAGCAAAGTGATAGTTTCACTTTATATTTATAGCTTTGGAATTTTAGATGAAAATGTGAGATATAGCCCTACCCGTTGTTGGAACAAAGGCATGAGTTTTGTAGCTAACAGAGAAAAATGCTTTTGTTGCTTTTAAAACTAGTGGGGGAAGTCTTAAAGGTTCAGAAAACAAACTTCTTGGTACTGCGTGACTACATTTGAAAGCCAAGAGGACACAAGAAAGAGGTGAAGTCACAGAAAGTCCTAGGGTCTTCTATGAACATGGTCTAGTGAGTGAAAGACCAGGTTTCATCCTGAGCCCAGTGATACCCCAACACGTGGATGGAAACACTGGACATCCTTGTACCCACACACATGGAAATCACAACAATGACCCATTTGAGAAAGTTAAGTACATGGGTTGAATAGCGTCCTTCAAAAATTCATGCCTACTTGGAGCCTCAGAAAGACACCTTATCTGCAAATGGGTCTTTGTAGATGTCATTACAGATCTTAAGATGAAACCTTCCTGGATTTAGGTGGGTCCTAAGTCCGATGACTGGTTTCTTGATAAGAAGAAGAGAGACACAGACATAGAGGAGAAGCTATGTGAAGACAGAGGCAGAGATGGGAGGGACATAGCCATAGCGATGCTCAGAGTTCCCAAAAGCTGGAAGAGGCAGGAAGGACCCTCCCCTGGAGCCTCCAGAGGGAGCACATCCCTGCCCCGCCTGGATTTCAGCAGCCCTGCCCCATGTAAATCTCAGATTTCTAGTCTCCAGGACTGGGGGAGAATAGACTTCTGTTGTGGTAATTTGTTATGGATGCCCTAGAAAACTAATATATCAAGATTTTTTTTTTTTAAAGATGTATTTATTTGTCAGAGAGAGAGCATGTACAAGCAGGGGGAGCAGCAGGCAGAGGGAGAAGTCCCAATGTGGGACTCGATCCCAGGACTCTGGGATCATGGTCTGAGCCGAAGGCAGACGCTTCACCAACTAAACCACCCAGGAGTCCCATGAGATTTTAGGATCATCTAAGAGACTTGCCAGCCATTTGCAAAAAATGAAGACTGCCTTTGGAAAAATCACAATCATTGTCTTGCTTACCATCATCGTTTAAAATACCCCTGGAAAGAGCCAAAGAAAGAAAATCTCTATAATAAGAGCTCTATTGTTTTGGTTTGTTTTTATAACTATCAAAACCTGATAAAAATATAAAGATTTGCAGATTTTAAGATGTTTTTTGCAAACCTTAGGTTTCAATTCAAGATCACGTGCTTGCCACACGTATAAATTGTCTCTCTTCAAGCTAAGCCACACGTTATGAAGATAAATCATGAACTCACGACACCAGCATAAGTAGATGTTTCGAGGAAAATGGAACCTTTCAGTATCTGTGAAAAAGGAACAGCTGCCAAATGTAAGACGTGGAAATAAATACGGTTTACATAAAATTAGGCATTCACAGATTTTGACAACCAGGAGTTCACCCATACTGCAAAAAAAAAAAAAAATTGTTCAAGAAAATAGATTCTGTCCTTGGTCAATTAGCTTCTACTTTGCAATTTGGAGTCGAACACGCTACAACAGCTCATCGTCCAGAGGGTGTTTATGATCCGGTAGACACTCTGAAGACAAAAGACAATATGAGCTATGACCCCAGCCCTCACGGAGCTTAGACCTCGCTTACAGGAAGTCGACATGACGCCTGGGAAGAAACAAAGCCATATACACCGGAGTGTGAATTTCACGGTTCAAAATTCATTGAGGGACAGGGAGCATCACGCCAGTGTGACCCTCTGTTCTCAGAGAGGGGAACTACCCGAGAACAGGTGGTTCTCAGCCTTGTGGATGCCTGCATCTCAGCTCCTTCTCATGAGGGGACACCGAGCAGGGACCGGTAGAGGCCAGGTACGCTGCTCACATCCCACAGGGCACAACACACACGCCCCACACCAAAAGAACATCAGTCCAAAATGTCAATAGTACCGAACCAATGACATCACTAATATACCAGCATAAGAGGCCACGTCCTTCCCCAGGATGTGAGATGAAGGGAAATAAGCCTACTCTATGAACAAAGAAACAAAATATAACAAAGTTGAGCAGAGAGATGAAAATGATGAAACGGAAGCCAATCTAGCAGCCTTCCATGCTAAATATGTATCCATAGCACTCGCCATATTGTATAAGACTGTGCCTTTGATGTGTCTGGTCTTTATTTTTCCCTCACGGTAATAAAAATGTCATATGCTCAGGGACTTTTGTTGTCTTTTTTGTTCACGACCCTATTCCCAATGGAAGGCACCAGGTAGAAAACAGCAGGACTTCAATATATATTTCTTGAGTGAAAGAATGAATGAATGAAATCCACTATTGTATTTTTCCTGGCAAAGCTATCTTTGTAAGAACAGGAAAAAGTATGTTATCACTTAAGTTATAGACATATAGCTCTCTTTCACCCTCTTTCATTTTTTTAAAGTTTAAATTCAGGGCCATCACTATAACACCTTGTGAAGTTTGCTTGCCAGCTGAAGGATGCCCTATCAACTCTTTTTGATAGTTACAGTTTTACACCTCATGGTCACTGAATAAATCCTCATTGCGGCTTGATCAGTGCTGGTCTTCCCCTGATAGATTTATCAACTTCTGCCTAGCTGACAAATTTAGATTTCCAAGCCTGCAATATTGGATCAAATCCCCAGTCCTGGTAACATTGGTTGAAACGAGTCCATATCTGTAGACATTTGCAGAGTGGTCTATCCTAGGTACACTTCAGCCACTCTTGCATCCATACATCAGGTGAGTTCAATGATTAGACAAGGCTGACAGCGGAGGACGCCAGAGGGGCTATGCTGTGGGTAGGCTGGTGTGACAGCACCAGGCTTGCGAGATGCTGGGATGGAAGGTGGCCAGGCTGTTTGGGCGATGAAAGTCATTTTGCAGAGCTGTGGCCATGTGAAGCCAATGACCTAAGTTTTCAGATCCACAAGTAGAACGAGAGACTCACAAAGGTGAGTGAAAGTTCCCCTCTTTGTGGTCAGTGTTAGGAGCAATATGGAACCTTTTCCGTTGAAAGTTCTAGTTTTGCAATTTCCGGTGGAACTATGGTGTGGATGGGTAGGATGATGGAAATGAAATGTGTAGGGACAATGTCATGAGAGAGATATGCCCAGGAGTGCCATCACCTTCCACGTGGATATCTGACAACAAATGAGCTCCAAGGACGGTTGACAAAATCTGAACAGAACGAGCCGAGAAAGTGAATCAGTAACGACAAGAAAATGTGCCTCCAAGAAAATCCCAGGCCCAGATGGCTTCACTGGTGAATCCTACCCATTGTTTAAAGGAGCATTAACACCAACCCTTCACACTCGCTTTAGAACCATGGAAGCGAAGGGGACACTTCCCACTCATTCTGTGAGGAGACTAGTCCCCTGATACCAGAAGCTGGCAAATGCATCATCAGAAAACACATCTAGAGATTCATCTTTTTTATGAATAGAGATGGAAAAGTCCTCTAGAAAAAATAAATACTAGCAAACCAAATCCAGCAACATATACAAAGGATTATTCACTGGGACCAAGTGGGGTTTATTCCAGGAGGCACATTTCGTTTAATATTCAAACACTGCCTCCTGTGATGTATTGTGTCGATAGAAAACAGGACAAAAAGCACATGATGATAGTTTAAAACATTGAGTCAAAATGGAGCAGGTCAAAAATAAGACCTAAAACTACACAACTCTTAGAAAAAAATACATAAGTAAATTGGCGTCACCTCGGCTCAGGCAGACTCTTTATACACAAGACAAAGAGCAAAAGCCAACGAAAGAAAAAACACATAAATGAAAGTGCCTCAGAATTACAATACACTTGTGCTTCAAAGGTACCGTCAGGAAAGTGGGGGGAAACACTGTACCCCTCGGCATATACATAAGAGAGACACAGACCTACAGTCACGCAAAAACTTGCACGTGAACATCCAAGGCACCATGATGCGTAATACCCAAAAACGTGAGACGATCAAAATACCCATCAAAGATGGATGGATACACCAAGTGCCTCCTATCCATACAATGGATTATTCTTTGGCCGTCGAAACATAACAAAGTCCTTACAGGTGCACGGATGAATGTTGAAAACCTTCTGCTCAGTGAACGGAGTAAGACACAGAGACCACACAGTGTGTGATTCCGTTTATATGAAAATGTCCAGGAAAGGCAAAGGTGTCAAGGTGGGATATTAGGGATGGTCTAAGTCTTTGGGAGTTGGGAGGGGTAGGTGCTGGGTTTGTTTTTGGAGGGACGATGATGTTCAAAACTTAGGTAGGGTCTGTGGTGGTGCCACCCTGCAAATATACAAAAGGCCACTGAATTATATACTTTAAAGGTGCACGTGGGGCACAGTGTTTTAAAGAAAGGATACAGATGAGAAGATTCGAGTGCAGACAAGCCCAGTGGGTTATTTACAAGAAGATTAAGAGAGATGAGGGAGTGTGAAAAGCCATGAGGAGTATTTGGAGGGCCATAGGAAATACTTATGACCCTGAGTGGTCCTCCAGAGAACAGTTTCGATGAAACATGATTTAAAAGGAGGAAATGGGTTAACGGCAAGATACGGGGATGAAACAGACACAGTAGAATGTAAAAAATCAAGAGCACGGAAAAATGAGAAGTAGGAGTGATGAGGTAGGTGGCCATTCGCTCCGAATGCTTATCTGGAAAGATGGGACATCTGCGCATGCTTTTCATGAAGAAGTGCCGTACAAAAGCATGAGTGTTATTTTGAAATGGTTTAAAGTGATGCTTAAGGAGGACACAGAGAGAGCAATGAAGGGAAAAGGTATTCAGAGGTCCAGAAAACTATGGCAGTTCTCTAAGAATAAAGAGCAATGGGGTCGTCTACACCATTATCAGGATATTTTAGTAAAGGGGCAGGGGGTCACTTTGAATGATAGGAATCATTCCTCAGTCCAAACTGCAACATTTCCTTATTCCAAAACTGTTCTCTCGATTTGGCTATAAATCTTAGTTATACTGAGTAGAATTGATGGTGTTTCTCCGGTCAGACGTATGTCTATACTAAAACGTGTGTCTTTATAATGTGTTTCTGCTACCCACCTATTTACGGCTATACCCATTTCACAGGACACAGCCTTCCCTCTGTAACGTCTGAACCTATAATGAAAGCCATGGTGCTGAATGCAATGAAAGTCAGTGCATACAATCTCGAATCATTAACAGAATCTCCAGAGACTTGCAATTGATTTACCTGCATAGACTTGAGCTCATCTGCATCCAATGCATGCCACACTGAAGTATGGTTACATGGAATGTTCTAAAATATTTCTGATTTTTTTTATACTGGAAATTGCACACTTTAGTCAAAAAAGCTGTTATTTTTTTAAATAAAGGAGACAGTACTTTAAGCATTAGATACAATATACCTGATCAATATGTTACAAGGCAATTTTATTTGAGAAATACATTTATATTTCTAAATGTGCAAAGTAGCTGTCACTTCCGAGTTACATTTTTTCTTTCTAAGACAGTCAGTTCGAATTTGCACCTTGCAACCACCTGACCTCAAACAACTCAAGACAATCAGCTGTTCATACACTGGGTGAGAAGAGAAGAGAAAAAAACATGCAAAAGAAAGAACATGGCTTCTTTTCGAATTAATAATCTGGAGAGACTCTGTTCTGAATGCAAGCATTCCCAGCAAAGGACAGTTTTGAAGGTGTATCCTGTGTGACTGGTAACTCGAGCTTACGTGGTGCTCTGTAATTAGTTAACTGGAAATTATGTATTAATAGATCCTTCTATCAAGTGTGTCCCAACATTGTGATTTCCCAAAACAGCGATGTCCATAAAAATAAAATGCCACCTTCCTTTAGGAAACTCTAATCATTCATAAGGGATCAAGAGATTCTCCACAGCATGGCACAGGCTGGTCAATGGTTCCGTGCACTTGAGATTAAAAGAAAAAAGTCTTGGGTTCTAACTTCTCCGCACCATGACTTTCTTCACCCAAAAACACCGCTTTGTATCCCCGGGGTTCTCTACTGGCTGTAGACATGGACCCCCGTTGCCTCCGAACAAGAGGGAGCCTCTTTGCTTCGTTGTGTATGTCCATGTTTCCATGAAGGCCCCCCTCCCCATTACAGAGTCTTTACCCCACTGCATTGGTTTCCGTGTTTGTTCCCAGGCTCCTCTGAAGTCCCAAGACAGAACTTGAATCCTGAACGATGCATCTTACTTGCTGAATAAATCAAATCAATGCAGTGGGTGTTTTCAGCCACCAGGAGGCAGATGAGGAAAGTCCAAGCCCATGGCCACCAAGGACAGACCTGGACCATGAACTTGTCCACTCCCAGAGTTCACGTTCCATACCAGGAACAACAAAGACCAGATTACGGTGTTTCCAAGTGACTCTTAAATGCACAGAAACCTACTGATGAAGAAGACGATGAAAGACAACATATTTTGGGCAGACACATTTCTTGTTTTTTCCTTTTTTGCAAGACAGTGCTCCCTTGCACAATGCATGCGTGTTATGACTGTTTCTGGAGAGTCTTCCCCTCTGCCAACTCCCAGCCCAGCACAGCAGGGGACCCAGAGCCTGTTTCCAGGAGGGCTGATCACCTCTGCCACCCACCACAGAGGACATTACGCCAAGGGTTCCCATCCTTTCCACCGCCGACTTTCAATATCCTGGTTTTGCGTGCTCCCGCACTATTCCTCTTGCCTCTGGATCCCATTTCCTGCCATTTCTCCCATATTCCTTGACTTCTCTACTATTGCTTGTTTTTCCCTAAATGCAATACTTCACCTTTCCGCTCTACCCATTGAACGTTCAACTGCATTTTATATGCAACTTTAGGGGCACCTGAAGAGCTAAGTTGGTGAAGTGTCTGCCTTTGGCTCAGGTTATGATCTCAGAGCCCTGGGATGGAGCCCCGTGTCTGGCTCCCTGCTTAGCAAGGAGTCCGCTTGTCCCTCTCCCTCTGCCCCTCCCCTCTGCTCATGCTCTCTCTGTCTCTGTCAAAATAAATAAATAAATAGAAATCTTTTAAATAAGTTAAATAAATGCAACTCTTCCAGTAGGAAATCAAATCAGGGCAAACCTGTAAGGAGAGGAACCATAATGGGAGTTAGGTGGGTAGCGTCAAGACGTGCAGATCCTTGAAGGAAGAAATTATTATTTTTTCCCTTTATACGTGTTCACTTACGAACTCTTGATTTGATTAATAAAATGGGTTCCATTTGTAATTCAAAACAAAATCCTTAATGATACATAAAAACAGTGAAAAGACAACAAAGGGTCTAAGAAAACAATAAAACACAGCACTTAGCAAATAGCGGACATCTTTAACTCCCAAAGAAAGAGGGATGGACATCTGCTCTGCAGAGCACCTTGACGGTGTCCAACAGAGGTGCATGGAGCAAGTGATGGGGACCCACCAAACCGTCGCGGAGGAAAAACGCGTGTGCACAACACACACCATATGCAACTGAGATCACAGCTCTTTACGTTACAGGAACCCGTCAGTCGTGTGCTCCAATGATTGGCAGACTCCTGTATAGAATCTGACGTGCAACACCAACAGAGCAAACGCGTAAGAGTGAGACTCCTCTGGCTGACGTCAGAGAGCTCCTTCCAAATGCCACCCAGCCACCCTCCACTTCAGATGGAGACCAAGACCCCACCAAGGGGACCAGACCCGCGAGGGTGAACACGCCATTGCAGCACGTGTACGGCTCTCGTCACATGACTTGTAATCCCCCTGCTCTCTCCTCCGCTGCAGGTAGACTCCCTTTACTTCAAACCGTCTCTGTGCTCTAGTCAAAGTCATGACATCACCGCACCAAAGCGAAAGGACGCAATCACTGACCTTAAAGACAACTTCGGGATCCCTCCGACACAACCTTCCCCGAGACAAAAATGCCAGAATAGCTACAACACCTGAAAAACAATCAGGTGTTTCTGGTACTGCTTTGGAATCCTGGGAAAAGTCAGTTATATAAATCCACGGGCAACGTTTCTTAAGACCACAAGATACCCGTCAGGTGAGAAATGTTTTGAAGTCACCATCTGGCTCAGTGGTGTTGACTCCACGATGGGCCACGCGCAGCAGACAGGCAAAGAACGGACAACAGGCGTGAGACAATGGTGGTGTGGGGGTGGATACCACCATTGCCCTGAGCACCCTAATAATGAATGAGCAAATAATAACCCAGTGGGAGGCATTCCTATCACCTCTCAGCCTTTGTTTCTTTGTAAATAAAGTAAGCGAACCCCTGCAAGGAGGTTTGCCAGGATTAAGTGAACAGCTATTGCAATCCAGGGCTGGCCACACTGCGGGCTCTCCATGAGTCTGCTGCCAATGCACAGAGGCCAGACCTTTCCAAAGCAAAAATACTTTAAAGCATGCAGGAGGCGTCCCATGGCAGGGTAACCAAAAAGGCAGTAAGTCCATGGGAGGTGAACGAAAATGAACATTTGAATGGAGGCGGAAGTAACCAAGTCAAGATGTAAAGGCAAATGGGAGACAATCAATGAGGGAAAGGAGAAGCACGAGCCACCAATAAATAAATTCCAGGTATTTCTATCAGAAAACATGAGAGAGGGGATTTCTGTTTTATGTCAAAGGCCTTTGGACACTTGTCACAAACCAATAAATAAATAAGAGGTAGGTTTGATGGAAGTCAGGTGTTGGACATCGATGCCTTCCTAATGACCAAGGTGTAGAGCAGAACAAAGAGGAAATATGTTTATAAAAGAGCACCTTCTCTGAAAATAAATGGAACACCAGTTTGATCACTAGACTTAATGCAGGCTTAATTAATTACCTTATAGCTAGGATGACACAGCCCAGTTTGCCTGGGACGATCCCCGTTTGTCAACAGCATGTGAACAACTCTCAACCATCACAGACCAGCCAGTAAACTATAGGGGTGATGGCCAGCAAGACTGTGTCACCCAGTTCTGATTAAAGAAAACATTCCTATTTCAAAAAGCAAACGTGAAGATTCTCTCATTTCTAGGACAAAGGTCTTATATAATTATCTTTTTGAATTAAGGCTCTGCTTAGAGGACGGTGTTTGATAGAGATCAGCCATTACATACTTGGCCAGCTGCGACTG
The DNA here is from genome assembly GCF_024610735.1 of Ursus americanus. NCBI lineage: Eukaryota > Metazoa > Chordata > Mammalia > Carnivora > Ursidae > Ursus > Ursus americanus. The sequence goes on along the minus strand of NC_142164.1, from coordinate 119,199,966 downwards.
GCTCAACAATGATATTAATATGTTGTCCAGCGATGTTAGTAAGCATGGAAATTACAAAGTGATGGGGGGTCCTGGACGCCGGTTCTGGGCTGTGAAACGTCACACAATCACCTTGCAAGGGGGAGAATGCTACAGCCTTCTACAGAGACTCTGGTGACATTCGTTGTCGTTCTGAACATCACAGCTCAGACACGGGGTGGGGGCAAGATGCCCGTTCACGTCTGCCTCGTTCTGAGATCTATGTTCACTCCATGCACCAGCCTCCTCCTTGTACCATAATGCCTCTTGTTAGCCCTCTCTCTTGAGTGGGAAAACAGCGTTTATCGCTCCATAAAAATAATGATATCCAGCAATAGTTTTCCATTTCTTAGACAGGAAAAGAGCATTTATGCACTAATGACGTTTTGAAGAAGAAACTCAATATTTCCACGTTGTGCTCAAAACATATCTACTCGTATCAAAAGCACTAATTAGAATGTTCGTCGCCACACGGGTTGAGCCATTTTATTTGATCATCTTTTTAAATATCTGGATCCCCGTGGTCTAAAAATATTTCTCCAGACTCGAAATAGCGACTTCCTGGAAGCTAAACCGCGAGCCGGGGATGGCTTTCAAGAGGATGTGAGCACATACGAGATCTGTGATGGAGATAAACGAAGTCACATTTGAAAATCTCCACCACCGTGTGTAATCAGCAAAGTTGGCACATTTCACCCAGGCAAATAAAAGGGGGTCTGTGGTGTTCTTAGCGCCTCTACAGTACTTCATTCGCGGAATGTAAATAGACTGGCATAGAAATGCTAAATTGATTCTTTGATTTCTTGGTCACCCATCACAGCTCTGTTATGTACCACGATTTCTTTTTTAACTCTCCGGTTGCAAAAGGTAGACTTAAAATTTTTCAATGAGAAAAATTTCAAAAGCAAACTTCTTTTCTTAAATTATATATGTGATTGATATGCCCAATGCCTACAGCATTTTCTTAAATGATCTATATGTATATATGTGCATAGATTTATATACATGCATGGATTTATATATGTGTGCATATATGTGCATATATATTGTGTGTATGTGTTTGTGTGTGCAACAACTCCACAGCATTTTCCAGATCTGCACATCATTTCACAAACTGGCCAAATTGGTAAGAGCTCTCCATGTAAAGGTGCATAAGAAAGCTCGGCCTGGGGCGCCTGGGTGGCACAGAGGTTAAGCGTCTGCCTTCGGCTCAGGGCGTGATCCCGGTGTTATGGGATCGAGCCCCACATCAGGCTCTTCCGCTATGAGCCTGCTTCTTCCTCTCCCACTCCCCCTGCTTGTGTTCCCTCTCTCACTGGCTGTCTCTATCTCTGTCGAATAAATAAAATAAAATCTTCAAAAAAAAAAAAAAAAAAAAGAAAGAAAGCTCGGCCTGACAGGGGGAAAATCAATTTCCTTTGAAATCTAACCTTTTAAGGAACATCAACAGATCAAGCACGCAAGAGAACATTTTGTTACCCCACCAAAGCAAGAACTTGCCCAATGTCCATTGCTTCATTCAGAAAACAGAGCCCAGAGCTCCTCGTCTGTGGGATGATGCCCCACACGGCCCCACACACTGCCCTCTTTGAAAAGGCTCCGTGCAGTGCTCCGACACGTTGTTTCCTCTCTCCACCTCTTTGTTAGAATGGACCTTTTGTAAAAGATCAAGAAACACGATTTCCTGTTTCAAGCACTAGTGGCCAAAGGGACTAGCCAGAGCCGCTGAAAAATGGAGAGACATGCGCGCAAACAGGGCTATGTGAAATTAACTAAAATGATTCTACAAAGACCTGCCTCATAAGACCTATGAAAAAAAGAAAAAGAAACAAAATCACAAAGTGAGTGGGCTCTTGATGCTAATGCTTTGCATTTCCTTTAAAGTAAAACAAAACAAAAACAAAAACAAAACACTCAACAGGGAATTTCTAGGGCTTTATCGATGCTCCAAAAGGCAAAACTTTGCAAAACATCTGTGGGCGATTTGCATTTCTAAATTAGAAATGCATTTCTACCAGTCACCCTGTGCCAGGGGTCTCTCACAGGTGAATGTTTCACATGTTAATGAAAAAAAAAATGTTCAAAATAAAATTAAAACATCAAGGCGAAAATAAAATATTCTTGCTAATGTTTGCGTATTTGGAGAGAACGTTCTCAGCTGTATGTTTTGTTTCACAGAGCTCCATTATACACTTTACTTTTTATTTTACTGTAACGACACTGCAACATACACGTTGCCCTCTGCAGAATCACACTGGGAAAGACTCAATTTTCAGTACCATCTTAATGCATTGTTGTGTTGAAAACGAATGTTTTTACCTACACCTAGGAATATCCATCATAAAGCATACAATAAGCAGACAAAACGGCAAAAGAAGGTAAATCTGAAAATATTGCCCCCTGCCAAAAATATTTTTTTTTCTCTAAGCTCCCCGCTGGGGAAAAACGGAGGAACATCAAAACCGTGGAGAGCCACCCTGGTGGACTTCCATGGGCTTAGCCAGCATCCTTTTATGAGAAATCATAAACCGTTGCAAAAATTCAACCAAGAGCCAAGCTCCATTGTGTGTAAATACAATGGTCATTGTGACCCCACAGCAGGGGTCCAACACATAGAGATAATCAGTGCAGGAATTAGGTGAAACATTTTCCAACACAGAAGAAGCTAAGTAACATACCCATTTAACCACAGAAGAAAGCCCATGTCTCTGGCTATCGTCACCTGTTACCAAAGCATCACCCATCAGCAAATGTGTTCGCTCTACAGAGCTGTGTGGCCTCACAGAGTATTGTCGCGGCCCAAAGAAAGAAGAGGGCTTTAAATAAAGTTTCCTTTTACTCTGGCGACCTTGGAGTCTGCCTTTGTTTGAGGAAGGATGGGGGTTCCCTGGAATACAATTCAAGAATTAACCACTGCAAACAGAGGGTGGTACGTGAACAAACATCTCTTGTACCGTCCAGGGAGCCCAGAGAAGCAGAACTTTCTATGCATCGGAGTAGCGCAGCTCAAATCAGTCAGTCCCCACACAACGAAAAGCAGTGCCCGTTTGTCACTGCGTGTGGTGCAACGCTGACACGACGCAATCACTTACCCAGAATTCCCAGCCGGTAGTTAATGGTTATCACGATGACATTGCCGTAGCTTGCCAGAACGCTCCCGTCTATCATATTGCCAGTGCCCTCCATATAAGACCCGCCGTGGATATAGACCATTACCGGCTTCTTACTGTTCTGATCATGGATGTCTGGAAAAAAAAGTCAAGTAAGGAGACACAATAAAAAATCACACTGATTAATGGAGGCTAAGGGCAAGGGACAAGGACTACTTTTCCCTGCTTTGACCGGAATCAACAGCTGTCTCTTTTTGCATTACATACACCTTGATCAGACTGCCTTAAGCAAAATGGTCAATGGGATTATATTTTCTAGTCCTAGAAATGGTATTTGGAGAAGCATACAGACATTTGGGGTCGTATGAATGCATATGTACATTGCTGTATGTATCTAAAACACGAAAATAGAGAGAATTTAGATGAAATACTTATTTCCTAAACAGGGCTCAAGTCTTAAAAGCTGAGCTATTGAAAAAGCACATGGCATGATGTTTTCAACCTCTAAGTAAGTGTGAAATCAACTTCAAAATGGTCATTGATCTTTACTATTACTGCCCTCTCTATTCAAAGGTGAGCTTACAGATTCATTTTCAACCTCACGATGAACACACGAGACTAGCGGTGAGACTGTAAACGCTCAATACGGGACAGATGATGACAGAGACAAAGAAAGGGTGAAAAATTATCAACTGAACAGAAACGAGAACTGTCAGAAAGAAAGCACAACAAGATGCCCAAGCCAATGCCCTTGTTCCCGTTCATGACTGCAGTCACAGCTGAAGACACTTAACTAACAAAACACATGAAGCCACATAATAAAAATGACACGAGACTCTGGGCTCAAGGTGGAATTTGTGAAATGCTACATATTTTCACAGGGACTAGAAACTCCCATTATGACGTGCAACCAATGGGTACCCTTCATCATTCCTTTGTTGCTTTACTGAGCAGTGATGTACGAACAATGTTCTGCAATGGTCTGTGAGCACAGGAATTAGGAGACCATGTGTCCATTTGTGGAAACTGCTTTCTAAAAAAGTTATTGGTTACATCACCTGTTTAATCAGTCCTTACGCTTATATTGAATGTTTAAGAAGACTGATCTCAATGATAATTACTTCTGAATCTCCATGTATCTATAGATATACACACACATGTGTGTGTAAATATCTGTATGTTATCAAAAGAAACCCAAATGTACATTTATTTTCACCTTTTTATCAATCAGATTTTTTTTTCTCCTAGTTTACCAAGACACTTTTGAAATATCAGGAAGGAATCTTAAGGGAATGAACCACTATCATGTAGATGGTGGCTGCAAATAAAATGAATTATGATCACGATGTCAAAACACGTTCATTGGCTGCCTCATCACTAAGGCATGCAGAAGGCTCGAGAAACCCACTGGTCACAGTCAAGTACAGAAAAGAGTATCACAGCCCCATGGCTCTGCAGATTCTGAGTAGATAGCAGAACAGATCTTATTTTCTCAAATAAAATTCAAATATATGGCAAAAATCCTTTATCCATCATCTATGCATCATACGCTATGGGGAAATTTGAAAGACACGGTTGTCTGGAAAGGTGTGGCGTTTTGCATGATCTACTCCTCCCTCTCTCTCTGGATCCTGACCGAGAGGATTTGCCCTCATTTATTTTCCCAGTACAGGCTGTTGGCTACTCTGCAGAAGAAAAGGAAGAGATTTTTGAGGACTGTTGGAAGGGGTTTCCTTGGAGAAAATGCTAGGCTAGTATCTCTAAGCTTTCCAAACACATTGAACAAAGTTCTCATGAACTTGAGAAATAACAAGATGTCCTATTAATACAAAGTAAAAGAAAGAAAGAAAGAAAGAAAGAAAGAAAGAAAGAAAGAAAGAAAGAAGAAAGAGAAAAAAGAAATCACAAGTTCTTGCTATTCAATGAAAATTAGGGGACATTTTATGGTAAGAAAGTTGCATTGCGAGGGGCGCCTGGGTAGCGCAGTCGTTAACTGTCTGCCTTCGGCTCAGGGCGTGATCCCGACGTTCTGGGATCGAGCCCCCCGTCAGGCTCCTCTGCTGGGAGCCTACTTCTTCCTCTCCCACTCCCCCTGCTTGTGTTCCCTCTCTCGCTGGCTGTCTCTCTGTCAAATAAATAAAATCTTAAAAAAAAAATAAAAAAGAAAAAAATTTAAAAAGGAAGTTGCATTGCGAGCACTGGGAAAACAGATCCTAAGAATCAAATGGAAATGCACTAATAAGAGATACAGAACAAGAGGCAAATTATCTTCCTGGCTGGTACAACAGAACAAAGGAAAGGTTTCAGGTTTTGTTTTTTTTGTTTTTAAAGATTTTATTTATTTGACAGAGAGAGACAGCCAGCGAAAGAGGGAACACAAGCAGGGGGAGTGGGAGAGGAAGAAGCAGGCTCATAGCAGAAGAGCCTGATGTGGGGCTCGATCCCATAACGCCGGGATCACGCCCTGAGCCGAAGGCAGACGCTTAACCGCTGTGCCACCCAGGCGCCCCCAGGTTTTGTTTTAATACATTTCTTCTTCTTTTTACATGGTCTGATAGAATTTTTTTAAAATTAAAAAAATGTTTGTTTTAATACGTTTTTGAATGCTGGTAAAACTGCAGGCATTTGGGGCCCTCTGCAGAGGCGAGGTCAGCTGGCGACTCAGGTACAGGATACGCTTTCTAAGGCCATCAGAAAAGATCTGGCAGACAGACATCAGAGGTGGGGACAGCCCTATGAACACAGGGGAATAACAATAAAAATAATAACAATGTGAAGAGAAGCAGGCATGAAAGCAACATCGGCCAAACTTCTCGAAGCACAGTTGATTAGAAAAGAAGTGAAAGCCAGCAACACAAGCTACAGACTAGAGACGGGAGGCTGTCGGGGATTTCTCGCTGCCTGGCGGCAAGAACTCACCAGCCACTTCTGTGCCTTACATTGCCTGTCAGCCCCAAACCCAAAAGTTCTTCAAGGGCCTTCATCACCTGTGGTAGATGAATGGAGGTCCGTGCATTTTGCTCCTGGGATGGGAGAATGATGCTTCTCACCCCCCTACGCAGCCTGCACAGCTACATACTTGGGACGTCTCGTTTCTTTGAAACTATGGGTTCTGCTGAAGGCATCGGGATACCTTGTGTTCCTTCTCGCTCAGAGGCCACTGTCTTCCATCTTTTCAAAAACATGAATTTACTTCTGGTGGCTAATTTATCAAGTAACGTCGGATCCTTCAAGAAGCAACCTTCCATAGCAACCAAACATTTGAGGGGTGGAGGTGAAAAACGTTCTCAAACTAGCCAGGGTGAGAAAAGGAAAAGGCATAGATCTAGGGTGTCTGACCTTTTTGGTTTTGTTTTGAGATCTACACTATCCCTGGTGTTTTTTTCCCCTTTAAATGCCGCTAAACAGCAGCTCCCTGAGAAACAACATCTCATTAAAACGCTTTTTCATGTATTTCACTGTGAGCCAGAGAAGATTCTTTGAAACCTATTTTTAAATCCGTATGCTTAAAAAAAAGAAAAAGAAACAAACAAAAGCGAAAATGCCAGACACCTAAAAAGTTGTACGAAGGTGTCTCAGAGTTTGGCAACTTGAGAAGGAATCAAGAAGACCAAAGTTCCAAAATACAACATAACTTACAAAATAACCTTTGGAAGGAAGAAAAGAACATATACATGCATGTTCTAAAATTTCATTTTCTCTTCTTATGACCAAGCCAAAAAAAGAAAGAGAAAAAAAAAAAAAAAGGAAAAAGAAAAAGAAAAAGATGGGCTTCCTCATAAATAACATTTTTTTTTTTACCCACTTCATATTTAGAAATGTTTATACTTCTCAGATAGTTAGCATTCATGTACAGGGTCCTTGGGACTAAAAGGGACAGTGGTTTCCAAACAAGAAGAAAATAAAGAAGCACACGGAAGTGTACTCATTTCAGAGAAGGGGAGGAAAAAGAGATTGAAATTAAAAAAAAAAATACAGAAAGAGAGATATAAAACCATGCATCAGGGTCGAGCTTTGAAAAAACAAAAAATACCTTCATCTTCACCACGGTCATTACTGGTTATATCATCTGCGTTTTTCTTTGTGTTGGCTCCTGGGGTCATATTGAGAAGGAAAATAAAGGGAAAAAAGAGAATTCAAAAACAACAGGTTTGCAAAAAAATCAGAAGAGAGAGAGATACTACCCAGTAAAAGAAAAAAAAAAAGTGTCACACAAAAAGTTGAGAGTTGTTACATTTGGATTTCAAAAAAATGAAATAGGGCAATGCAAAATGCATAAAAACATAAAGATGTCAAGAAGAACAAATTCAAAATGTTACTTGAAAAAATATTCTCTATCCTGTGAAAATGCAGTTTGGGGGTTAAAATGATAGTACTGCAAAAAAAAAAAAAGAGCTAATGTGAGTTTGAAAAAAAGAAAATTAAATTATTAAAAAGGATTTCCCACATTCTTAAAAGAAATGAATATGAAGTATTTAATGTTCCTCTAATTTTAACATGTGATAATCTCCATTAATTCATGAAATGTCTCCAATACACTTTTGTTAGGACATTCCATAATGTAAGAGAAAACACATTTACACAATAAACACGGAAGGACTTTCAATAAAAATACTTAAAATTCACATTCACATGCAGAAGAACTTAAAACAGAGCATTTCAAATACAAATCAGAAATGTCAATTTGTTAGTTAATTTAAATCATGACAGTCACCTCTCACCAGTGGCTACAGAGCTACTACCCAGTACTTGATCCTGTTTAGTATAAAAAGAAAACAACACCACAACTACCATTTTCAATAAGGTTTTCTTAAGAAAAGAGAAAACATTATACATCCTGTTCCCTGTGTTTGAAAAACTTATCAAATGTTACTTTGGTGTCATTGCTCATTGAATTTAAGGTAAATAAATAAAGTCACCTACCTTGATGACCTGGAACACGTAAGTTACCTAAGAATCTCCATGGAGACAAAATATGGGGAGATGGGGGCATCCCTCAACTACACCAAAAGTCACTCTCTTATGAATTCTGTATGCAGTGCACCATTTTGGTTTTTCCCATTTTCCAGATACGACACGCTAAAACATTCCATATTGCTCGAATTGTTTGGTTAATTAGCTCAATTGGCTTCTTTTATAGACAGACATGGCCCTGGGGGAATGCGTATCCCAGACCCAGTAACTTCAAAAGTGCCTGAATGACATTCTTCCTGAAGTCCTACATAACTCAAAGGAACTCTTCATGCTTCAAAACCAAAATTAAGAAGATGCTGTTTTTGTAGGTCAGTTATGGTTTATCTATGGTCCATTTTATGCGGTTCAACACTTCTCAGCAAGCACACCTGGGTGGGTGGCTAGGAAATCCTCTTTGTTGATTTTTGAGGCTTAACTATTCCCACTGTAGATAATTTCAAGTGACCAATATAAGGTCATTGAAGACAGCTACAAAGAGATGTCTGGGACCCCTTGAAACTCCAGGCTACCACCTCATCTACCTAAAAGTAGAGTTGAGTCTTGTCGGAACCCACCTGTTCTTACAACACATTCACTTCCAATCCCTTAGAAAGTATCATGGCATTGCTACGTCAAGCTCTTATAGTCACTGGCTTGATATCAAAATCTATTTATATCCAACAATCCTACTGCATTGAAATACCTAAAAGAAAAAAACTTAAAAAAAAAACAAATGAGCTTGACTGTCTTTGGGTTGTTTTTCTCAGGGTTTATCAGTACAGAACCTATCTCAAAGCTAACTCATGGACTTGAATTTGTGATGAAATTGTGTACAGGAGCCCAAAAGGGATGCCTTTCTTAAAGTGCACTATGTGAATACGCAAAACTGTTTTACAAAACAAGTCCTCTCATTTAAAAAAAAAAAAAATCCATTCATTCATGGAAGAAGATTTTATAAACTTCTATAGAAACAGGTCACTTCTTTCATTTAAAAAAGAAAAAAAAAAATTAAGGTGCAGTCAAAAGCCAGAGAAGTGCGAATGTGCTCCCTGATTCAGCGGATTCCTTCCAACCAAATGTGTTCGTGTTTGTCTTTCTCTTGTTCTAACGCAGCATCCAGAACACATGTGCTCAACATGGAGAAGGCGTTCTTTAACAAAGACCCCACACCTGCACTTCACCCTTCCCCGGAGCCTGTTCTTGTAATCTTGCCCCTTTCTGAATATTCTCGTTCGGAATCTCTTTTCTCTTGCGCTCTGGGTCCTGTGTCCTGGCGTAAGCCCAAAGGCCGTTCTGCAAGCCAGGCGTCCGGGGACTGAAATGCCAGAACCCTCTCCTAAGACCCACCTCTCCGTGCCTTCAGGCTCACTGTCAGGGCACAAAACGGGAGTGATCTAAAATTCATCTCGGGCTGGAAGAGACGCAGCGCTCGGCGAACCTTCCCCAACAGAGAGAGGAAAGTTCTCAAGATGAGTAATGCTTTCACATTTCCATAACGTAGTTCCATCGATAAAGTAGCAATCCAGGATAACCTCCTGCCTCTTTGATTCCTTACCAACTATCTCCATTAGCCAAAGTGGGATTTGTAAGAGCTTTACTGATGTATGATTTACATACGATAAAATGAACTCATCAAAGCATAACATTCAAGGGCTTTTTCATGCAGTTGTGTAGCCATCGGCATAATACACATTTAGAACATTTTCATCAATTCCAAAAAGACTATCCAACTGTAGGTTCCATGTTCCTATCCTCAGTCTTGTTAATCTACTGTCTTTCAAGATTTGCCAGTGTTTTGTATAAAAGAAATCATGTGTCGTCTTTCGTGTCTGCTTTCCTTCACTTGGCGTGATGTTTCGAAAGTCGTGCATGCTATAGCAGGGGTCAGTTCTCCATTCTTCTGTATGCATGGATAATACTCCACTGTAGGGACACACCAAATTTTGTTTTTTCTATCCATCAGTTGATGGCCATTTGTACTGTTTTCATTTGGCGGCTCTTAGGAATAATGCTGCTATAAACACTTGGGGACAAAGTTTTTGTTGGCATATGTGTTTCCCTGGCTCTTGGGTAGATATCTAGGAGTGGGATTGCTATCTTACAGGGCAAATTGGTGCTTTAAGAAACTGCCAGACCATGTTCCCAATCTCCCGCGTCATGGTGCATTTCCATCAGCCTGACTATGGGTCCCAGTTTCTGTGTCCTGTAGCCGAGCCTTAGGTTATCGTTTTGGGGATAGCCATCCTAAAGGGTGTAAAATGGCGTCTCCTTGTGCTTCTGGTCTGCAGCCTACTAATGACGTACGATGTCCAGCATCTTCTCACGTAACATCTTCTTTGGTGGGATGCCTGCTCAAATATTTTGCCCGTCTTTAAAATTGGGTTCTTTGGGGCGCCTGGGTGGCACAGTGGTTGGACGTCTGCCTTCGGCTCAGGGCGTGATCCCAGCATTGCGGGATCGAGCCCCACATCAGGCTCCTCCACTATGAGCCTGCTTCTTTCTCTCCCACTCCCCCTGCTTGTGTTCCCTCTCTCGCTGGCTGTCTCTATCTCTGTCGAATAAATAAATAAAATCTTTAAAAAAAAAAATTTGGGTTCTTTGTCCCCTATTACTGGATTGTAAGTGTTCTGTGTATTTTTCAGATGCAGGTCTTTTCCAAGAAATATGACCTGCAAATCTTTTCTCCCAGCCCAAATCTGGGCTTCTCTTTTGGTTTTATCAATGGTGTCTTTTGAAGTGCAAAAGTTGGTTTTTAATTTGGACGAGGTCGATTTTATCAATTTTCTTTCAGCGCTTGTGCTTTTCATATCACATCTTAAGAACTCCTTGCCTAACCCAAGACCCTGAAGATTTTCTCTTATGCTCTTTCCTAAACACTTAAGAGTTGTAGTTCTTAACACCTTTTATTGAGTTACTTCCAGCGTATGATGTGACGGTAGGTTTGAAATTCATTGTTTGCCTCTGAATATCCCATTGTTTCAGCACCCTTGACTGCAACATTAACTTCTCCCTCATTAAATTCTTGAGACACACCATTGCTGAAAGCCGGTTAACTATAAATTCAGGACTCTATTTATTTCTGGACTCTTTTACTTATATTCCATCCTGCATTTCTATCCACAGGAGGCCCCAACTGTCCTGATGACCATAGCTTTACACTATGCTTTAAAACGGGAAGGAGAAGCTCCCCAACTTTCTCCTGCTTTTCCTTTTTTTTTTTTTTTTAAAGATTTTATTTATTTATCGACAGAGATAGAGACAGCCAGCGAGAGAGGGAACACAAGCAGGGGGAGTGGCAGAGGAAGAAGCAGGCCCATAGCGGAGGAGCCTGATGTGGGACTCGATCCCATAACGCCAGGATCACGCCCTGAGCCGAAGGCAGACGCTTAACCGCTGTGCCACCCAGGCGCCCCTCTCCTGCTTTTTCAAGACAGTTTGTTTATTCTAGATATTCTGCCTTTCCACACGAATTTGCAAATGAGCTTGTCAACTGAAGGAAAAAAAAATCACCGAGATTTTGACAGAAATTATTTGCCCAACCGCAATTTTGAATTAATTGTAGATAGCAGTGTGTGACCCAGAAACATAATTAGATATCACCTTTAATGTACTATGTATATATAATTTTTCATCCTTTTGTTCTTTTTCAATAAGCTGTTGCTGTATTTTTCCTTGCAAATATAGCTAATTAAATGACCTCAAAACCAACAGATTTCTCTTGAATATCTAATTTAGTTAGAATCATGAACTATGGAAAAAAGGTTTTGCTGGAGTTTATTCCAGAGTACATCCATCTTGTGCATGCCCAAAAAAGGCATTTCAAAACCCATACACACCATGAGTTTTTTCCTCCCTCTCCACAGCTACACCTTCCCCCAAATGCCAGGAAAATATTCCTTTCCATCTAATAATTAGCCTCTCTATCAAACCTCCATGGGGAAATAGCTCTAAATTTTAAAGAGAATATTTGAGCAACTTCGAACAAATATATAGCTGTTCCATTATTAAGTATGATTTTATAAATAAAATATCTCCACATCCCTAGTCCTGAAGGATGTCCATCATTTTTTATACCTGTTCTTCTCATGTTCCCTTTTCATGCTATATAACTCCATCATTTTCTAAAGTAAAACTATTTAAAAGACTACTTTGTATCCTAAATGGAAGAGAAATACTTTGTAAAGAATTCAGAAAAGGTAGACCATGGTAAAGGGGAAGAGGTAAACCAGTGAAAACTCTCTAGATGTTGCTGTTAACATTTTGAGGCAATAAAGTAATTTTCTATTTCCTCTTTTACCACCCATTAACTTTGTTGCCACTTACGTATGCAAATCATCAAACACAGTTATTTGTGCTAGAAAGAAAGGACAGAAGCTAGAAAACCTTTAGGATTATTGCTCTTAGCATGAGATATTGTATTGAAAATGTATTTACCGGTTCACATCTATTTTATTTTTTTGTCTCTTAAGAGTGCAAATTCCAAGTGCAACTTAGCCTTGTTATCTTAAACACAGAAAGCGCGTGTCTGAGCTAAATGCATTACTTCCATTACAGAGGAAGTCGTATAATGGGTTATGGTGGAAATAAACGCTAATCTGGCCATCACAGATGGGTGTGTGATTGATTAGTTTGTCACTCGGCCCCCTCAGAGGAATAGTTCTTCAATCTTCTAATTCAATAACGGGCTCATTTCAGCAGTAAGCTGAGTGGGACCTGCCCGAGACAAATCGCCCATGCCTCACTACTTACTTCACTGGCCAACCCATTTCTTCTACAAACAAGTATTGACACGTTAAATATGGCAGCCTTGACCATCACTGGCTATACCCGGAATAAATACTCCACACGTCAATGCGAACACGTGTTCTAACGTTTACTTGAATGCGATAAGCTCAGTGAATCGGAAACAGAACACGAAACTGCGGGTTTCATCGACAGCGTGTGTACTTTGGACAATGGGCTACCTACAGAAAATTCACTTTCTGCATTTGAAAGAATCAGCATGCATGATCGGCCGCTTCATTCATTCATTCATTCATTCATTCATTTTCTGAAATCAGAATATCTGAACAAGATGGGATCTCACTCAGTGAAAACATGTGCAAGGCTGGGAAGCCTGTTGGATACAGCCGTCTATGAGGAGATGCCCCCACACCAGCGTTTGGAATGCCTCTTTGTTACGCCCCATGGCGATGCAGAGCACATCTCGGCATTCGTTTTTAATGTGGAAGGAGGATTTCTGGTGCTCAGAAAGCCTCAGGAAAGAGCACATGTGAAGCTGAGTGCATGAAACTGATTTCTCTCATCAGGAGAGTTGTACTTCGAAAAAAAATTTTGGAAAGGCATCCCAAAGTCTGAAGACCTCTGCTCCAGGACACATGAAGGGGTATGGAAATGCTGAGCTCCGGACTGTCGTCTTGAGGTCAAGTACCTATGATTCACCCCACGGATGTTTATTATGAGACTCAGATGTGCTTGATGTTTTCCTAATCATTGTCAATTTTGCTATAGCAAAATATTCTGCCACTTAATTCATCTTGGGTTGTCACTTTAGGAACACTGAAGACATGTGTTTGTGACTACAGTAAAAGCAAAGTCTAGTTCTTTGTAATTTTCTACCGGTTTCAAAATGCCTCATTGAAATAATGGGAATAATAGGAGGGTTTTTTGTTTTTTGCGTTCTTTTGGTATGTTTCTTCTTTTTGTCTGACTGGCTTGGGAAGACAGGTTGAGAAAAATATGAATAATTTTTTTTCTTTCTTTTGGAATTAGAATTATTTTCACAGTTTCTCTGGTAGAAAATCAAAGTCAGTCTAAAAATATACAGGTCTCTGATATATGTTTGTGTTTTTTATTAAAATCTCAAGGCATTGCATGGCCTCACATTAGCATTTTTTGTTGTGAATTTGGTTATTGAAATGTTTCTGTTCTTGGGAATAAAAGACAAATCCTATTAGATTTGAGTCTCTCCTTTTTATTAGAATGTTCAGCTGATAGAATATATTACCTCCCCACACAATCTCCATGAGCTTGAGATTAAATCACAATGTATTTAAAAGCTGGAACTAATTTAATATTGGATTATGCTCCATGTTTTTCCTGCACCTGTATTTAGAAAACCCCTGTTGAAAATGAAATTCGCTTTTATTCCCCCTGAGATAGCTCCAGAAATGTATAAAAAACTGATAACCCTTTGTAGGTGTGTGTGTTGGTGTATATATTTACTCTCCCTGCCAAGAGATTCTGGAGGATTTTGAGCTCTCTGGGATAGTTTTAACTCTAATAAAAGCTTCTTTCTGTAGTCAGAACATAGATGCTGGTGACTGGATGTATCTCTATGCCAGGAATTTGGGCTTGTGGCACAGGAATTAGACGGAGCTGGACCCTTTGGCTTCTTGTCCCTTTGCTGTCGACATAGGGGAATAACCTGAGGGCATCTCAGAGGGCTTAGCTGACTGGCCACAGTTCCTTGCTCTCTCTGTTCAGGGAGAAACTCAAGGAAGTCATGATCCAAACTACAGAAGTGTCAAGCACAAGACACACTTAAGGGAAATGTCTCTCATCTCTTTTTCAGTGTGCTGATGTCCCCTCGCCACCTTCTCAATAAAGGACGCCGAGATTTGCTCAAAATAGCCCATGCCCTCTCCCAGGAAAGTATTGTGCCATCCCCAGCTGCTAACACACCATTTTGGGCCAACTAAAATGTGAATGGAAGAGTCGCATGTCACCCCCAAGCTGACACGTTATGAGGCATCTCATCTCTGCCATATTCCCCTCCCCGTTGTCTACCCACCAGACGAGCATGTCCCCGGTGGGGATCACCTCCTTCAAGTCTCGGTTTGGGAAAGAAGAGGATGTAGAGAACAACCAGTCAGCCCCAAACGGACACAGATGTCATAAAAGGGAAACAAGCTCTTGCTGTTGTGAGCTGCTAAAATTTTGGAGTCTTTGTTTAGCAGCACGATCTAGCCTAAGCTGACTGTTACAGGCATTTGCTTCTTTCGCTGAGGTACGCATTCACACACACAAACATACACACACACAACGCACTCACGCACACACAGCCACATCCATACTCAGAGCAGCACACGGCCTCCTAAACATTCCAACATACAGCTCGATCCAAGAGACCATCTGAGATCAGAAGTGTCTCTGGCTCCCCAGTGCACTTGAAATTGGTAAATCAACGCCAACATGACAGTTTTTCCCTTTGGCTGCATGTCTACCTTTACAGAAAATTATTTTTTTTGGTACTTAGCCCTAACTACTATGTGACTATGCTGCAGGTAAAAAAAAGGAACATCAACAGACTTCATACCTACATATTTTATGATGACTAAGCACAACACCATCGTGATTATACCCTAAAGTAATTAAAACAAGGAAGGAGCGCCTGGTGGTTCAGTCGGGTAAATGTCAACTCTTGCTCACGTCATGATCTCAAGGTCGTGAAATCAAGCCCTGTATCGGGCTTGCACTCAGCAGGGAGCCTGCTGGTGATTCTCTCTCTCCCTCTACCCTTCCCCCTGCTCATGTTCTCTCTCTCTAAAAAGTAAATAAAAAATATTGAAGATGAGGAAAAGGTAAATTATTTACTTCAATCATCAGGGATTTTCTGAAGAAAGACCTTCAAAGAATCACCTACCCAGAAAAGTCACGCACAACTATCCTTCAAATTAGCTGGTTCTCCAGCACCATGTGCGAACGCTGTCTTGCACAAAGCCAACACTCCTTCAGTATTGGCTCATATGGTTGCTGGAAATAGTATTAGTTTTCATGGTTCCCCATACCATGCTGCACTTTTCTGCCTCCCAGATTTTGCCTATGCAGCTCTTTCTTCCCAACTTGTGAGACTACGATTGATCTAACCGCCCCTCCCCAAGCTGACTCTTTGACTTTGAAAGCCTTTGAACACCCAGTCCAGGGGCCAGCAACTCAAGGGCACGTTCCCCACGTTCCACTCCTCAGAGTGGAAATTCTTTCTTTATTTATGTATTCCAGCAGCATTTTGTGAGTGTCCCTGTTACATTTGAGCTGTAGGTCAATTATATGCTGCTCCACGCTCCCCGAGGACAGCAGACGTACACGTACAAAGATCCTTAACCGTGCAACCAGAAACACTCAGTATGTCCACCCACGGGTGAATGGATAAAGAAATGTGGCATATTATAGATTTCGCATCTCTATAAATCCATAATGTACATATATATTACATACACGCACAGTGGAATACTATTCGGCCATGAGAAAGAAAGAAAACCTGCCATTTACAACAACGTGGATGGACCTTAAAGGCATTACACTAAGCGAGATAAGCCAGACAGAAGAAGACAAATACTGTATGATCCCACTTCTGTGTAGACTCTGGAAAAGCTGAACTTGTAAAAACAGAGAGTAGAATGGCTGTTCCCAGAGGCCAAGGGTGCGGGAATTCCATTTAGAAATCAGAGAAGGGAAATATGTTTGATATCTGCCTTTTTTTTTTTTTTTTTTTGGTTTTTTAAAAATAAACTTAAAACTTTAGGACACTTTTCAATTTAGAGAAAAATCATAAAGACAGGGAGTTGCCCTATGCTTCACACCCAATTTCCTCTAGTACAGACATCAAACACGAGTCTGGTACATTTGTTATAATTAATGAGCCAATATCGACATGTCAGAATTCAGTAAAGTCTGTAAGTTATTCAGATTTTCTCCATTTTTGCTTCATGTCCTTTTTTGTGTCCACATTCCATTTCAGTCCTCATGGCTCCTTAAGCTCTTCTCGGCTCTGAGAGTTTCTCAGAGTTTCCCTGTTTTTGATGACCTTGACAGTTTTGAAGAGCTCTCCAGGACTTTTATAGAATATCCCACAATCGGGTGTTGTCTGGTTTTTCATGATTCGATGGGGTTATGAAATTTGGGGAGGAAGCCCACAGAGGTTAAGGACCCTCCTGATCACATCATATGAAAGGTGCATATTTGTCACCATGACTCATCACTACTGACGTTGGCCTTGACCACCTGGCTGAGGTATGTTTGCCAAATTTCTCCACTGTAAAGTTACATGTTCTCGGCCCCTCTCCGTATCATACTCTTTGGAAGGAAGTCAATATGCCTAGCCAAACCTCAGGAGTAGAGGTGGAAGGAGAGGGTCTATGTAAATTATCTGGAACACTTCTGCACGGGAGATGTGTTCAACTCCCCCATGGTAGGGAGAATAATATCACCCATTCCCCCAAGAGATCTACACCCTAATCCTCAGAACCTGAGAATATGATAGGCTACATGACAAGGGGGTTTAAATGTACAGATGCAATTAAGAGTAATAATCAGCTGGGCGAGCCTGGGTGGCACAGCGGTTAAGCATCTGCCTTCGGCTCAGGGCGTGATCCCAGCGTTGTGGGATCGAGCCCCACATCAGGCTCTTCCGCTATGAGCCTGCTTCTTCCTCTCCCACTCCCCCTGCTTGGGTTCCCTCTCTCGCTGGCTGTCTCTCTGTCAAAATAAGTAAATAAATAAATAAATAAAATCTTAAAAAAAAAAAAAGAGTAATAATCAGCTGACCTTTAAATAAGGGAATGATCCAGCCTTATCCAGACGGGCATAATGTAATTAAAAGTGGATTCAGAGTGGATGGAAGAGGGAGCTGTCAACCAAGAAATGCAGCTGTCCTCTAGAATTGAAAAAGGCAAGGAAGACCCTTTCCCCTAGATCCTCCAAAAGAGGAATGCCATCTTATCAAAACCTCGATTCTAGCCCGGTGAGATCCATTTGGGATTTCGGACCTCCAAAACTATAAGATGAATTTGTGTTGTTTTAAGCCACTAACAATGTGGTAATCGATTAGAGCAGAAATAGGACATTCATAAATCCTGTTTTATTTATTCGTTCAGGTGTTTATGTCAATATGAGGTTATGATATTTATTTTATGCTTTGAGGAATAATCTGCTACTAATTTTGTTCCTCAAATTGCTGAAGGATTGGCCAGTGAGAATGTTTTTACTTGGCTTCTGTGCCCCTTTGACCTACCCCCATCGTTGCGGTTTGGTTTTGGTTTTATTTGGGGTTTTTTTGTTCTGTTTTGTTTCGTTTTTTTTTTTTATTAGCACTTACTTGCTATAAAGTGATCCAGGCTCATCTTGTCTATTTCCTGCCCCGTTTCTAGAATCAGACATTTTTCCAAGAAGCCCACATTCCTTCTACTTGACATTTGCATTTACAGGTCAAAGAGCTGAAGAAGACTAAAGGTGAATGACTTGACCAAACAATGCAAGACGTAGCTGGGGACCCAGCTGATGGGGACATAATAGGCTTTCTGGTAAACCACTATGTCTCCAATTCATACTGGTTGGTGACAGAGGATAAAGGTTCACTTCATTCTGCTTACTCAACCTGCTGGTCTTTCTATGACTCCAACAGTTATTTCGTTATGGCACTATTCTTAACTAAATTGCAATGTTTGCTTAATACATGAGGGGGAGGGATGCTGTTCTAGATGCTTTGTAACCATCTGAAAACTAGTCAGGAACTACGTTTGCCCCCCACTGTGCAGATGAGACCACTGGAGGGAACAGAGGTCCAAGTAACTTGGCCCAAGACATCAACCTGCCACTGTTTTGGGATTCCAACCCAGATCCCAACACATCATGGCAACACATAAGTCGACATTTTAGCAAATGGTGAAAATTAGTTTATGCAAGGTGATAGGCTGGTCTCTGGCAAGGTAGCTTTGTTTTGCGTCCCAAAATAAATGATACAACACAGAGAGGAATAAGCCCTAAGACCTTATTTAAGTAGATACTTAAGCCAACGAAGGGCAGCTAGTGTTTAGGGAAAGGCACTGCCTAGACGTTGAAAATTATGGTTTGAAGGAAAGAAGACATTCTAGAACAGGAGTAAATGCAGAGACCTGTCTGACTGGGGGTGGTTCTCGGAATCATCAGAGTATCATTTATCAAGGATACCCCATTCTTTACGCAAGACTGTGTCAATGAACTTGAAGGACACGCCTGTGTTTTGGAAACAGTCCTAGGCGTTAGTGATACAGAGATTTTTAACACATGGCAAGCCATTGCCTCCAAGGACTCAGAATCCTTAGGTAATGCTCTAAACGTAAAATACTACCCAGCTTTATTAAACACATCTTGATAATCTCTAATTTACCTTGATTTTAATGTTATTATATATTTACATTAGCATTGTAGGACTTCAGAAAATAATACCTTGCAGTGATTGTAGGATGGGATTTTGATGGGATTTTCTTTAATACAACTGTTTAATCCCATACCCTTAATGACTCTAAGTCAATCAATTCATTCTATTATAAACCCATAAAGCATTTGCTCCGGGCCAAGATGTAAGCTTAATATCTCTCTAGGTGTTTACAGATTTATGCTAAATGAGTTCCATTTTTAAAAGCATGTTATTTTGAGATCCACAGACAAAGTCACTGCTAGCTTAATGATTTCATTTCTTTGGTAATTATATGCAATTTTAGGTATTTATGAAAATCTTTCCAGGTAATGGATTTTAGTTTATATTATTATTACTTTCAGTTTTAGAAACAGGGAAGGATGAAATTCAGCTCAAAATATTTAACGGTACAAAAAAGTTAATAAGAAGGTGGTAAACAGTGTTAAAATATCTTCAAATGCCAGTCCTTCACCAAGAAAACCCATTCTCGCTGCCATGGCCACATCTGCCCGCTGGTTAATATCCCAACCAGCTTTCAAGACTTGGATAAAACCTCTTCTTTGCAGGGTCCTCCCCTAAGAAGTAACTTCTCACTATCGTGTCTAGATAGCATCCCCCGATGCAAATTTCCCAACGGGAATATGCATAAAAACAAAGAAAAAGATGTGAACATGATAGGAAACCAAGAACAGCAGAAAATACAAGGCTACACCTGCTGGGTTTCTAGTAACCCTATTAAGGAGCCTGAAGAGAGTTCAGTCTTGTTCAAGGATCTTCCCATGGCACTACCGCATTGGGAATTGTTCTATGAACAGGATAGGGAAGAAATCAGGGAATATTTGGGACCACCCTGCATACAGCCATGTATCAGAGAGGAAGTGCTTGTCTCTACAAAGCAAAAAAACAAAAACTAGGAAATGTATTCTTATGTTGCCTGGGCATTATTTCAGAAAATCTCCTGCCTCCAACATCTCCAGGTATGGGATCAAATTAGAGAAAATTTAAACCAGCCAAAACATACAGGTGAGAGAAGGGGTTGGTGCATGGAAATGGCCAGTAGCTGACGCTGCAGAGTTAGACAAGTCAGGAAAAACCCTAGATGCTCAATGTCATTTTTCACACACTCAGGTAGGACAGAGTATTTGCATGTCAACTAACACTTAGAGTAACTACTCCTTAATTAATACTTCATGTCAACTAATACTTCATGTCTCAGTAAGGGACAGTGCAGCTTAAAGGAGTAGTTTGTTGGAAATGGAATTTGAGGATCAGTTCAATGGGTCAACAACTGCAAAGGGTCTGCATTGGTAAGGACGCCCCCAGGTATGTGTGCTGGGGGTCTGGGGCCACCCCGTTGAGCGACGAGGACTTGCTGGACCACTGGCACAGGAAAGGACCTCTCACAGATCCACCTGCCAATAGACATCTTTGGTGGGTAGATCCTGACTTGCCCAAAGATGAGAAAAGAGGCTGTGGAAGACTCTAAGGGAACATTTAGATAACCATTGGCCATTTCTCACGGAGTAAAAATAAGATGTCGTTTCTTCGGTGCAGAGGCATAAAAAGGGAACAGCCTGAGACAGAAAGAAGAGAATGAGCTGGTCAGTGTGGATGTGGAGATACAGGACGTGTACAGAGAGAACTAACCTGCACGCTCTTCATGAGGAAAAACAGGTAAATCAAAGTATACCTTAGATCTGAATACGGGTAAATCCGCACTGATAGACCCTCCTTACACCCCAGAAGTCAGAGGGAAACTAGGTGCCCACTGTATTGATCCATTTGAACATCTTCGTGTAAGGATAATTTGTCAGAGAACTACCATGAGGAAAGAGGGACTTCGATAGAAAGAAACTCCACGACCAACTCCAGACGTCCCCTCAGCTGTAAAGACCATCAGGATTCCCAAATGCAGGAAACTGCAGGGCTCTCTGCAGCAGGAGGGCAATTGATATGTTTCATTGAAGGATGTGAGTATCTGGAATATTTATTTTGATGAGGAACCTTTTTGGAATCCTGCCAATGACGTGCAGACATATCCTTACACAGAACACACTCTGGGGAAGGGTGAACGATGTGCGTTTCCACTAAAAGTGTAAGCAAGGAAATGATGTCATGACCATCATTTTTCAAGATACTTCTGCAAGTTCTAGTCAATATGTTAAAAATAAAAGTCATGAGAACTGAATATATTCAAAAGGAGACACAATAAAGTCATTCCTGCATATGATTATCTATGCAGGGAAAAATAATTCAGAGCATCAACTAAATAAATTAGGGTAGATGAGGTATTAGTTATGATGGTATGAGATCAATACACAAAATCAATTTTCATACATATGAATATTAACATATCTAACAAGAAAGCCTTTTCACATTAAGAATAAATGGTCTGATCATACCTTATGAAGCATGTAAGATAGACTATAAAATATATAAAATCTTAGATTTTATTATATATAAAATATATAAAATCTTAGATGCATAAAAGACTTGTCTACATTCAGAAGATTTTGGTGGCAGAAATTTAGTGTATAACAACATCAATATATTTTTTAAAATAGTAAGATTTTTTGGTAACCACAAAATCATTCTCACATCGACTCTGAAAAAGAATACTCAAGTGTGAATAATTTTGGCTTGAAGAAGGTCAAGACAGTTCTTCTGCCCTCATTATATTATTTATTGTAGTTACAATAATTTTAGCATGTGTATGATGAAGTCTTTCTTTTGAGGGAGTACCATTAGCTAAATATTAGAAAAAGAGGGAAGCATATTGACTTCATCTTAGGGCAAAATAAATTCTGGATTAATTAAATATTCTTAGAAGGCAATGATAATGTTTATCAAAGTATTATATAATGTTCAATTTGAGATTTTCAGCCAACTTATATTTATTTATAAAGAAAGACAGCATTTATTAACACAGATGTTGGCACTTTTGCATCATACACATACACACACACATACGCACATGATTATATAGTCCGGTTTCATTGTGACATTCTCTGCATGTGGCCATGAGTATACACAGACACACACCAGTATACATACATACATATGTATATTTTTATCACTCATTAAACAGTATGCATTTATGTATATACTTAAATATATATATTTTAAAATGGTAACTAATAGAAGCAAATGTATAAAAAATTTATATATATATTTTAAAGCATAGAATCAGGAAATATATATGTATATTTTGTACAAGCACATACATATATACATACATGTTTAATAAAGAATAACATCATTCAGAAGTATATATAAATTTATATATAATATATATTTATTTTGTTTACATGTTTATTTTGTATACATATATATTTGTGTTGTATATATACTTATACAAATATATAAAATGTATATATTTAATAAGTATCAACATGTATTTATTATATGCTTAATATATTGTATTATAAATATTTAATGGGTATTATTATATGTTATACATGTATGTATTATAAATATTTAATAAGTATAAATATTTAATGTGGTATTAAATAAATAAAATATGTATTTAATAATTAACCATGATACATACATGTTTGCATTTTGTGTGTGTATATATATGTAAAATAAATTTATATTATGTAAGTCTATGTAAAATAAAGAAAAAGGAGGCTCTCTGAAGGGAATCCAGAGGAGAAGCGACGTTGTGACCATCAGGAGTGTTAGTAAGTCAGGGACAGAAAGGAAAAGCAAACAAGTCATGAAGACCAGACGCGGGAAGATGGAGAAGACAACAGAAGCAGATACCAAGAGAACCAGAGTTGAGTGTGAAGACAGTATTTCTGAGTTACCAGCCCTGTCACTTCCAGAGTACTGCATGGGGAGAGTGAGACCCAGACACATGGCCTGGCAACCTAGTTTAAAATTACGGAAGCGAAGAAAAACGAACAGAACCCCAGGCATCCGAGTAGAAAACGGAGTCTCTGTGCCACAGCAGAACTCGTTGGAGGCCATGGGGGCCCGCGCGGCCGCCCAGTGCAAGAGGAGGTGAGCCACATCGAAGGTACGGAAGGCTCTGCTGACTGTCCCCACCACACCACACCACACCCCCGGCCCCTACACGCCTGGCTGTAGTGACTGAGGGCCCGGGATTCAGGTGTGCAGGCATCCTCAGCTCTGCAGGTGCTCGTTTACTCAAAGAAGCCAAAGGTGCTGGCCAGCAAGCATGCGCTCCAGGAGGCACATGGAGGAAGGATGAGATGAGATGAAACATGACAGCCTGGAAGAGCGCAAAGAGCACCTAGCGTCGTGGCCGTCCGTCCCTGCTTCTGCTCCCGCGAGGCTCCTCATGTGTCCTTTCCTGGTGCTCCAACACACTTCCCGTGCACTTGGAACAATCTTTGTTCCGTCTGCCCGTCTGCTTGCGGTTAAAGCTCCCCAAACGTCTTTAGGACGATAACAAACACACAAAAATCTCTCTCCCCTGAGAAGTCTCTGCAGTGCTACGTGGAGTCATGATGATAGAACAAGACCTATCAGGTTTTGGTAGAAAACCTTTGCCAATCCATCCTTTAAGAAGGTATCTTCAGAGATGAAAGGACTGCAAGACTATATCCTCCCTAATGCCTAGTAGAATTTCTAGGAAGCAACACTCCAATCATCTGATAAATCAAGGACAATTAAACTCCATGAAGGTCAGGAATTCAAAGAGAAGGAAGTCAGAATCATGGTTAAGAATGGGGAAATTATCGCCCAGAAGAACTAAAAATTACACACAGAAAAACCACCATTTAAAATATCTTATCAAGTACCAGAACAAGGCCAAGTAAACATCATTTGCCAAAAGAATATATTCACTTAATAATGCAACAAAAATCTATGTATGACAACCACACCCAACAGTTTTTAAAAATTTCAAGTTGTAACAGAAGAAACTAAAGATGAATAGGAGGTTGCAAATGATCGTACTGTGTTCAAATGAAGAAATGAAAGCCAAATAATTTTTTCAAATCCTAAGAAAACCAAAAACAAACCGCCACTAGAATTCGAGGTATGATAGTGTCATTGTGCTGTATGTGTAACGGTATGACTGAAGTCAAATGTGTTCTCCGTTTCATTTCTCCGTAGTGCCTCTTGTCTTCTTCAGAGATGTGACCTCACACCATTTGGGCAGCTATAACACAAAAGCACACATGGGGGTGGGGCTTAAAAGCACAGATGGGGGGCGGTGCTTAAACAGTAGACACTTGTTTCTCACATTCTGGAGGCTGGAAGTCCAAGATCAGGGTGTCTGTGGATTTGGAATCTGCTGACACCTGCTTCTTGGTTCATATGTGATGATCTCCTCACTGGGTCCTCACGTGGCAGAAGGGGCGAGGGAGCTCTCTGGGGTCTCCTTTATAAAAACGCTAATTGCATCATGGGGGCTCCACCTGATGACCTAATTACCTCCCAAAGACCCCACCTCCAATACCATCAACTTGGGGGTTAGCCATTTGACCAATGAAATCTGGGAGAACACGTTCAGACCATACCAGATGCTTAGACGGGACTTATGTGCATGAATTCATTTCATAGAATGCATTGTTTCTCCTTTCATGACTATGTGAAATGCCCACATGGGAAACACAGCACAGAGCCGGGACCAAAATCTTCATTTCTTCCCCATCAGAACTACAGAATACTTTTCATAGGAAGGCAAGTTGGGGTTTTGTACTGTCCATTTGTTCTAAAATACTAGGGCTGAGGAGATGGATCACAAGGAGACTCTGTCTTTGCTCTCATGAAGCCCATAATTTCCTGAAATATGCAATGATTAATTTAATAATCACACCAAATTTTTAAATTCGTACCGTGAAAAAATTATGCATGGGCAGGTTACCGTGTGACTAAACATGGCGCATGTACAGCTTGGCAACCCCTTAACCACCTCTGACGGTCGGGGGAATTTCCCCTGACGAAACAAAGGAGACATACACTGACCCAGGAGTTAAAAAGATGAAAAGACATGAGAAAACATTTCAGAAAAGGGTCAGGAGAGTCTGATGAAAAATGAAACTGGGGAGTTAAGCAGCATCAGACCATGGGCTTGGTGGATGGCCATGCGTGAACAGCATTCGCAAAACTCCTATGCACTGAGAAGGCAGAGCACGACCTTATTTGGAGAGAGGATCTTTGCGATGTCATTAGTTAAGGATCTGGAGATGAAATCCTCTTGGATTTATGGCAGGCTCTCAATCCAATGACTGGTGTCTTTACAAGAAGAGAAGATAGATGGAGACTCAGAGAGAAGGAAGTGACAAGGACATGGAGGCAGAGAGCCCAGAAGCCAAGGAACACCGGGGGTTACTGGGAGCCCCACAAGCGAAGAGGGAGGCAGGGGACTGGTACGTTCTTCCTCGGAGCCTCCAGAAGAAACCAACCCTGCGCACACCTTGATCTTGGACTTCTGGGCTGCTGGGCTGTGACGGAATACATTTCTGTCATAGTAAGCCACCAAATTACAGTAATTTTTTACAGGAGTTCCAGGAAACTCCTGGAGTGGGCGTGTAACAACAGGGTAGTGAGCACACCCTAAGACAACACCCAGTGAGTCAAACCCTTCTCGAGTCCCAGCTAATCGGGTATGAGCTGCTCCTGTGAGATGACAGAGCATCATCCTGGGATCAGGTTACATTACATGGACTTGAGATGGGATGCCAACGGCTTGATTAGAATATGCTGCTCTGGAGGATTCTTGCTCAGCCGATCTGAGTAAGAGATTGTCCATGCGGTAAAGGGGCTGCTGGCAGCATGCAGGAGCTGGAGGCAGATTTCACCGGCCGCCGGTGAGAAAGGGGCCTCGATCCGACAGCCACAAGGGACAGAAACCTGCCCACACCGCGGGGAGCTCGGGAAAGCAGGAGCTCCAGACAGGAAGGCAGGGTAGCTGCTCTCTGGGAACCCAGCTGAGACGTGCCCACATTCCGGACCCACACGTGAGCACGCTAAGCCACCAAATCAGTGGTAGTTTGGTTAGCAGCTGTAGAAGACTAGAACATGTGGGCCTCCGAGGTAGTGTTCTGAAGGCGACGGCATCCTCTTCCATCTGCTCTCTGTGACTGCCCATCTCTAGTTAGGGGAGGAATTTGTGCAGCCAGCCCCACACATTCCCTCCAGTTCCAGGTAATGTGCATTCTGTTCGGGACTCCCGCAAGGCAGGACCTGAGGCGGTGCCAGGAGCACCAGCGAGCCATCTGGAGTCTAGCCACGTGCACGGGCACTTGGGCTGCCCGACAGCCGTCTTCCTGCGGTGTGGACACAGCGCTGCAGAAAGCATCCCCTTCTGTTCAAAGCACAGTGCGTGGGCCACCTCCGTTTCTACAGGCCAAAGTGCACATGTGCGTTTCTTTATTGGAATTAAAGAACATCACAGACACCACGATCTAGCCATGGCTTCTAGATGCCTAGCGACAAGGGACCCGGCAGCCCTCAAGTTACTTCCGAGTGCAGGCATTCGTTCAAGGTGAGCCACTGGCATCTCAAATAGTACCGCTGCTGGGGAGAGAAAGCAGTATCTGGGCTGCGCTCGAGTTTTCTAGGGTGCTTTGTAAACCTTTCTCTGGTGGGCTTTGCCTCTTTTTCTTTGTCTGTTTCCCCTTTTGATTTATGTTCCTGTCCACACGGGTTCCACGTGCCCCCCTGGAGCCAGCATGGGAGATTAACGATAAAGGCTGGAAAGACTCTGGACCGAGGCGGATCAAGGAGGCTGGAGCCTGCCTTGCCTGCCAAGCCCAACGGTGCTTTTTCCTTTTGGTGTGTAAAACAGAAATGTGGACCGAGGTGGGATGGTTCGGTAAGGAGGCCACAATTACGTGCAACCTCCGATGGCAGCTACAGAGTCATAACTCGGTGCGGAGCACACATTCCCACGTACAGCATGCGTTCAAAGCGAACACAGATCATTCCCTTAGCAGCTTGTGAGCAACTGGGGAAGCCTGTGTTTCTCCACTTGTTCATGTAGCAGACTGGAACTCCATGAGCACGCTGGCTCAGGGCCGGGCAAGCCGCGGCGAGCGTCCCCAGCCTCGCACAAGGGGAGGCAAGCCAGTGGGTTCCTTGCCGCTCGGATGGCACACAATCATCACAAAAATGAGAAGCCAGAGAGGGTTTTGGTTTTTTGTTTTTTTTTTTAAAGGTCAAATCCCTGTCCTTACAGAGATGTGATGATACATTACCATCGAGAGAGATGGCAACCTCCCTGATTTATAGCATCCTTTCATTGCCATGGAGATCCTTCAGAAAACACCAGCACATTTTCTAACAGCAGTCCCTACACATAATCCAAATGGACTCTGGCTTCTCTAAAAACACTCTTTCCCTGCCTGCTTTCCTTCGGAAACTCTCAAAAATGGTGAGCTTATCACTAAGCCATTCGCAGCAGAGATGCTGGATGCTTTCCTCGCTTCAGTCGCCACGCCTTATCACGTGATGTTTTTCGGGTCACCTGGAAGAGTGTCCTTCCTTTTAGCATGACAAGAGGGCCACCTTTGGATCCCAGAGTAATTTGCAAAGAGAGAAATGATCTATAATAACCCAAGCACAGAAGCTACGAAAAATCAATAGATTGCGTGTACTCTGAGCATTCGTTAGGAACCAACGATTGTTTCCAAGTAAAATCTTCCTGGCTGCCTTTTAGCAAAGAGGGAATGAAGACACACAAGGATTTTTCTTATTTTTGTCCCCACACGAGAACCTCTCATGTTCTTTGGAGGGAGAGCAAGGTGAGCTGCATTCTAAAATTCATCCTATTGAACCACAGATCAGAACACCTGTGTTCTGTTTGACCCATTTCTTCCAATACTGCTTTTGGAATTCTTGGATGGGGATAAAGGTACACATCTGAAAAGGGCAGTGAAAGAGGAACTAAATTTTGACGGTGGATTCTCCACAGTGATGTGACGCCAGGTGAAAGCTGCAGGCGTGCCCTCTTCTGCAGGCTTCTGAGGTTCTCCCTTAGGGTCCACAGAGCAACCCTCGGTTTCCCAGTGGCAGCCAGCCACATCGGTCAGGTTGAAGATGGGTCAGCTGCTCCGCTGTCTCAGCAAACACAGCCCACAAGGATGGGAGGCTGGTGGCCAGCAGCTGAAGTCACGGAGCGGAAAAATTCTCCAACTGCCTAAAAACCTAGAGCATCTGGTCTTTGTCTGGTTTCCTCCAGCCATCTTGGAAGTCCAAATCCATCCACGTGGAAGTATCCATCTGCCCACTTTACTACCCAGTCCTGTTCCTGAAGAGAGGGACGCTCTTGATGCAAACTGCCTGTTGACAGCATTAAGCTTCTCCAGTGTCCACACTATGCCATCATCCATGATGGATGCAGTAATTTTGTTGTTCATACCCTACTCCTATTTCATTAAACCCAAGCGAGGAGTCAACACCATCAGTGCAGAGCTGTAATTGTTAAGTGGGCAATTTCAGGCCATGGAGGAATGGATAAGTGGAGCCATGTGATAAACATCAGCATAAGAGATTCAAAATAAAGCCAAGCTCAATGTCATGCAAGTGACCACTTTTCTGTTTTGTTTTGTTGGGGCTGAAGGAAGAAATCAACCTCCCTATCAGAATTGCCTGGAAACATGTGTTAATTGGACAGCTAGATGAATATGTGTAACATGCACTATTGCTTTGAAACCAAATAATTAGGGAGAGCTGACAGGAGATCAGCCAACACCGCATTAGCATCTTTTAGCCAGATATTATGAGTTGACAGACTGAGTGAAGCCGAGCAGATTGGGACCAGTCCACTGTGAAGATAAATTCTATTAACGAATCCAACATGCATGGCTTTGGATACAAAGTCACAAAGTGGTTCATAAGTCACCAAGAAAAGGAGTCCATTGACAAAAATCAGCAGAAGGAGATGGATGGCCTTTATCTCTAAGCAAATGTCAGTGGTAATTGGATCAGCCGAAAGATCAACCGATTTCTTAGCTCCTGGGGAGGGACTTTAGTGATGCTATGAATATTTTTAATGATACAGATTTCATGAAGTAAAGCAGCATAGGAACACAAAGAGAATAATATGAGACCCCCAATATCTAAAAGGGACGGTATCAGTGGTGCTGATTTAAGACATCAAGGTGATTTGAATCAATAGTTCACACTGTCCTAGGATCATATTTGAAAATACAAAGTACGCCAAAATGCAGTTTCATAATGTTGACTGAGTAACATGCCTATGCACTTGGTTTTTGCCTAGATGAAGAGGCAGTATTTTGTTGGCTAGGGGAAAAGGGATGTAGGAACGTGGCCGCAGGAGAAAGGATTTTTGTCTGCTGTCGAGAGGTGGGTTTGACTCTTCAAAATCAAAGACCGCATTGGGATTACAGGATCTCAAACAATTTTCACACGCACACCAAGGCTTAGAGGACCAGACAGACACCCAGAGGAAAAGTTCAATAGTATGAAAACCATCAAGAGGCTCGAAATCATTTAGCATAAGAATCAGTGACTATTCTACTAATAGTTCATCAAGCAGATTAAGTTAGAAAGTGCCTTTATATCTCTTGTTCATATTTAAAATCATTGCAATGTACATCATGTCTGTACGTAAGGCTCACAGGTGTCATGAGCACATGATCATTGCTACAGACCCGCAGGCTGGTTTAACGTGATGTGTCTCCACCTAGGCTCAAAGTTCTCATTTTTTGTAAAATCTACTTTTTCCTGGTAATTGATTACATGGTGGGATGTAGGGGAAGACGTTACATAAATTGAACCATTACAAGAAGAAGAAGAACCACCACCACCACCCCCCTTTACTTCCAAACTCGTAGAATGAAGTGTAAGTCAACAAGAAAATGCCCCCACAGAAGCCAAAAGCAACTTCACCTTCACACTTACGGTAAGATTTTAGTTCGAGACTATATCACGTTCTGACCCAAAAAGTTCTCGAGGTAACGGGTCTGATGGACTCATCATCACAAAATAAGACTTTTACATATGGTATAATGAACACTCCAAATTTTGAAATATGAACAAAGAGATGTTATAGACACGATGAAATTAATCAACACGGCACAGAATCTTAGGGCTTGGGGTGGAATTTCAAGCACCATAATCATACTGAAGGGACAAAAAGTGTTTTCAGTAGACTTAAAGCATTGATAGCTAGGATATAGGAGAAATTACAGTTTTCATCTCTAAGACTAATTTTTTAAAGATTTTATTTATTTGAGAGAGAGCACATGAGTGGGGGAAGGGGCCGAGGGAGAAACAGACTCCCTGCTGAGCTGGGAGCCCAATGCAGGGCTCGATTCCAGGACCCTGAGATCAGGAGCTGAGCTGAAGGTAGATGCTTAATCAACCAAGCCACCCAGGTGCCTCAACCAAGCCACCCAGGTGCCCCAGACTAATTTTTTTAAAGATTTATTTATTTGAGAGAGACCACGTGCACACAAGTGGGGGAAGGGGCATAGGGAGAGAGAGAACCTCCAACAGACTCCCCACTAAGCATAGAGCCCAATGCAGGGCTGAATCTCAGCACGCTGAGATCAAGACCTGAGCCAAAATCGAGAGCCGACAGCTCAACCGACTGAGCCACCCAGATGCCCCAAGATTAGTTTTTAATAGTCACCATTTGATGTAGACAATTTTGATGTAGACAGGGTGTTCAAGAAACCCAGCTGTGTGACTAGAAAAAAGCAAATAAAAGTTTCTACTATACTTCCATCATTAACGACTGCATGAAAAATAATTATCTGGTAGAAAAATGAAAGAGTATAGATAAAGTAGTTATTCTGTTTAAATTCTGTTATTCAAATCCCTTCCTGCATCATTGTGCAGGTTATAAAACTTCATTGTTAGGAATTTTATTTCTAGCATATTACAGCAAAGGGAATTGTTATGCTTTTTAGGGAAAGGACTATCAAATTAACGTATTAAAAATGAATTTGGTACATTAAGTTGACCTATAATTAAAATCATTAAATATGGTTTTAAGCAAGCAAGATCAATTATGAGCACTGCACTTTGGTACCAGATGTTTTGTCTATGTAGACAATCTGAAATTCTATGGCATCTGTATCACCTATTTAAAAATACTGACTTAAGTAAGAATATACAACGGAAGATGATATGGATTCAATATGATGGATGTACTTCCTTTCATTAAAGGATGAATCACTGAAGATTAAGTATAAATGGAATCCCCAAATACCTGACCTTTGGTCTCCTGAAAAACTAATCACGGAGATATTTTATAGTGAAGAAAACACAAGGAATCCGTATGAGAATCCCTATTGATCAAAATGCATTAAATTTTGGAATTAACTAAAAAATATGCATTGCTAACTGGAATTAAAACAAACAAACAAAAAAATGCATTGGCCCAGAGCAGACTTAAACGTGTGGGCTGGAGTCACTATTGCGTATTTGGACAACTTCCAGAAAGGCAGTGAATATAATTTTATTGGTAGGTAGATGTCACCTCCCAGGGCAATGGAAATTCGTTGTATCTATAAATCAATCTCTCTGTTAATGGCAATTTTCTGGTAAAGTAAGAGAAGCCAAAAGAAACAACCATTCATGGGAACAATATCAAACTCAGCCGTAACACTGCTTAGAGCGTAAGAAGACAACAGAGGCGCAAAGCACACCCTGACAAATTTCAGCTCACACCGATGGTGTTTTCTTCCATTTTTCACTATTGTCTGAAATCCACAATCATCACCTTAAAACATCTGTTGCCTCATTCTCTAATTATCTACCCCACACATGCTGGCAGTTAATTATACATTCTCTTATTCCATAATTACGATCTTGTTGGTTTTCCCAACAAGACTTGAAGCTTCTCACGAACTACACCAAAACCTGAGATCCTTTTGTGCTAACAGCCCTACCTGCACAGCACGGTCTATTCCCAACAAATAGTTTCTGCCTAAAAATAATCAAATGTCACAACATTGGATGGGTTGAGAAGAGGGCAACCCAAACTTCAGCTGGAACACTACAATAAGACCTTGACCAGAAAGGATGAGAACGTAAGCCAGCCACTTACTTACTGAGAAAATACTTGGTTTTGCTCCTTTTATCTCAACAAATTTGGTTTTGATGTCATACCTTGTTTACTTTTTCATCACACTAGGTAGTTTTTTGTTGTCGTTTTTTTTTTTTTTTTTTTTTTTCCAACATGGCACAAGGACTCTTTCCTGAGCCAAGGAATTTCA
This sequence comes from Ursus americanus, assembly GCF_024610735.1. Taxonomy (NCBI): domain Eukaryota; kingdom Metazoa; phylum Chordata; class Mammalia; order Carnivora; family Ursidae; genus Ursus; species Ursus americanus. The sequence continues at coordinate 119,167,543 of NC_142164.1, read as the reverse complement.
ACAAAACACCTAATACTCTATCAGGTGCGTACGTGATTACATAGCTAGCTGTCTCCACCTTACTACTCTTGGGCAGAAATTGAACACGTTATACATTTTTTTGCATTTGCGTGGATCATTCATGGTGGCACAACTTTAATTACGGAGAATCCAAAACCATATACTCATTTCTTTCTCTTATTCATTGCTATTGTTTGAAGAATCTCTATTGTTTATATTTCAGGGCAAACCTTGGAAGTTGTTCCAACTTAGACATGGAGAATTGCAGGGCAACAGGCAACCTATTAACTCTTTTCAAAGTCTAAGATTATAGACACACAAACACTCAGAATCCTATGGGAACTGGTAGATGTATTTTTTTTTTTTTTTTTTTTTTTTTTTTGTGGTTTCCCAAAGACACCTGCTCTTCTTTGGAATTAGAAAGTCACGACCTTGCATATAGCCTTGGTTTCCATATACCACTCTTAATTCTTGATTCTCGCCCAGCAGAATGCTAACCCTGGAGAAAGCCAACTTTGATCCAGTGCACACCTGCACCCTTGCCCGTGAGCATAGATGAAGGAAAACACGGACCCATGCTGACCGGTCTCACTCTCAATTCATGATCATAAATGTGCAGGAGATTCAAACTGGAAATCATACCGAATTTCTCCAAAAATTTCCTTTGAAGATTCCCTAAACAACCAACACCTTCTCTGGCTTCCTGTCATCCCTAAACACCCTTGTCCCATCTTCACTGTTGGTTTATGATCTCACAATTTTTCTTCAGCATAGTAAGAAGGAACAATCTAGAGAGAACATCCATAAGTCCCCATGAACCCATTTACCCATGCACCAATAACTACCCCATCTTTTGTGCTCCCTTGTTTCCCTATAGGTAAATGGTAGGGCTACCACCTAAGACCATCACACATTAAATCCCATCAGTTTACCAATCCAACAACAAAACACCCCTCTCTTGCTAGATCAGAACAGCTTTTCTCTTGTGGAGGAAATCCAACCTACCAATTGTATTTTCCTTCCCCCTCTGTGGGGGGAAAAATACACCCTGGCAGCTGTTTGATAGCAGACTTGGCCATAAGACTCACAGTGTCCCTCCCTGGGAAGAATTTTATTGCCACAAGATAACCCATTTGACATGTTTTAGCCAATGATGCATGAACAGAATTTAAGAGCGCCACTTCTAAGAAAAAACCTTGAGGACTCTGATGTGACTCTACCATGTTTTCCTTCCACTTTGCCGTAACATCAGAAATGTGTCTGCACCCTCAGATTGTATCCTGGAATGAAGAAGAGATGGAGAAGAGCCGAAGGTAATCCCTGAAGAACACACAACATTAGAGAGAAATAAACCTCTCTAGACGCATGTCCTTGACATGTTAGGGATATTTGTTAATGCAGCAAAAGGTAAGCTAAACCGAGCAATACAACATGCCTCTAGATCATTCCTACAGCATACGGACGTGCTGTTAGACCTTCCATCATATGAGACATACAATAATCTTCTCTTGGGTTTATATATCCCTCCAACTGTTGCCTAGTTCTCTGCTCCTTTACAGAAAATCTCTTCAGAATTGTCATCTATACCCCAAGACTCTAATTCCATGGCTCCTATTCACCACTAAAGTTACTCCAAGCACGCTGGTTCATGTAACTCACCACCAAAATTACTGTTACTCTAGTAAAACTTGCCAATGACGGGCAGGCTGCTATGTCAGCGGGCTCCAGACCCTGACTTTTCTCCTTTCTCTTCTCCATCTTCAGACTCCTCGTGACTCCAAATACCACCCATGTGGACTAGTCCAACATTTTCCTCCTCAGCTCGGACTGTCTCTTGAGACTGCCCTAAACTCAGACATCCACTCATCTATGGATATCTTGTCTTTGATGTCCTATATGCATTTCAAAGTCAAACTCTCAAACCTCAGCTCATCCTCAAGATTCTCTCCACCAAAGCTTTCTCCAATTTCATCCATGAACACCCGTTTCCTTTTCCATGCTTAGGTCAACAACTTTGGATTCCTTTCCTTTCCCCACATTCTCCATGCAAATCATTTGTAAATCTTATTTTCAAAAATAGAAAAAAAAAACGACCACTCTTCCCCACCTCACTATTCCCATCCTAGACGTACAGTCATAATTTCTCATGGCGACTCTCAAGTGAGGCTTCTGACCAGTCTCCTGCTTTCTGCTCTTGCCCCTACAGGCTAATCTCAGCAAAGCAGCTGAAGTGGTTTCTTAAAACACACCTTACCATCTTAGTCACTCCTCTGCTGAAATGCCTCTAATTTCTCTCCATTTGTTCCCAGAATTAAAGTCAAAGTTTTTAATGGCATCATCCCACTTGGATTCCAGTCACTCTTGCTATCTAGTGGTCTTCCCGAGCACAATGGGAATGTCTCTACCCCAGGAACTTTGCACTGGTACTTCCTTCTGCCTGGAATGCTCTTCTGGTACCTCATCAAGGCTTCCTCCCCCACCTCATTCAATTCTTTTCTCACCCTTTTCCTTTTCTGTGAGGTCAAAGTTGACCACCCTGCCTACATTTGTACTTTCCTCAGCAATCCTGATTCTCCTTATCCCCTTTCATTTTTATCATAGCACCCCTCACCTTCCAAAATAACATGTACCTTATTTAATTCTTAAATTTATTTTTCATGGCCCCCATAGAATATAAATTGCACTAGGCAGGAAAGTCTGTCTCTTGGGTACGTTGATGCATCTACAATGCTTAGAATACCTGATGTGAAAGAGGGAATCAACAACAAAAATAAAATATTCAAAAATAATACACTACAAATGTTGTGTTTGGAATTACACAATGCTATACTCCTGTCTAAAGCATGAAAATGAATATGTAAAAACCTTAGAAAATAAATTATTTGAAAAGCTGCATTTCAGGTGAGTTGAGAGAGAACCATTTAAGGAGAAGTCAAGAAAATGTACAGGATGTGCTTCACCAAATACAAAAATACTTGAGATGTCCTGCCAAGGTTACTGGAGCATAATTATTCAGATGGCCCTTTGCAATCATGCATGTGGCTCGGTCTTGATTTGCTCATTTGGCTCTTTGTTTTTGTCACAGGTGAAGCGATATTTCATTTCCTTTTATTTCTGTCCTATTTTGGGGATGCCATCAGTGAATCTATATTCCTTCTGCACAGACTTGTAACAAGTTGATGAACTACAAGTGTTCTCGGTCTCCTGAGGATCGTGCCTTTATTTCTGGCACCCCATACGTTTCCGCGCCTCCTTTCCCCCAGCGTCATTCTTACACAGCCTTAGAAATCTCAGATTCTTAGAAGGTTCCTGAAAAGCTGGGTTTGGCTTTGTCAAGATGTTACCATCATCTCCCCTGCATTGCCGCAGCTTCTCAATGCGGCTGCCCACCTGGGAAGGGCATTTCAACGCTTATAAAGCCAACCTCGGTGTTTCACAGGAGGACAAATGCCATACCACCTCTGAAACATGCAGACCTGCCCTGCGTCTCACCGTCTCCAGGAAGAGAGGTCAGGACCTTCTTTCTGGGAGCCATTCCTTTCCAGGAAGCACACTTGTAGTCATCTCATCTGAGAGCCAGGTAGAGAGGGGCTGCAGTAAAGCTAAAGCTAGAGACCCAGGGAGAGAGAGAAGCCTCTCAGGTGAGGTATGTGTGCACGTGTGTTTGTGGGGATACACATGGACACTGGGACCAAGGCTGCAATCAGTAGAAGACAGGGGACGGCCAGGAGAAGCAGGCAGGAAGACAAACTCTCAGTAAGCTCTTAGTGAGAGACGGATGGGCAAGAGAAAGACATTATCATGGCTTCTGATGAAAAACTAGTACATGTCATTATAGAACTTGAGAAAAAACAGAAAAGTTAAAAAAGAGAGAGAAAGCTGTAGAGATAATTGAGCCACAAACAGTGATCACTTTTATCCTATCTTATCGTCCAAGTTCTTTGGTGGGGAGGGTGGAAGATTTGGGCATCAACTCATCGGGTATTTCTTTACGATGCTCAGCCTACAGCTGGCGTCTACTCTTTAAAGCTGAATCCAATGTACAACTTCTGGAATTTTGCTTTCATGCACCAAAAAACAGAATCTATTCTATCTTTTAAAAACTCTCTCTAGCCAAACCATGTAAGCTGGGTCAGAAAACATTGCCTCCTTTATTTGGCGCCTAAATTGTCCCGCATTTCCTGACACAGTAAGATTATTTGTTTTGTCTTTAACACAGCTTTTAAAGTCTTTAAATTTCGGATTTAAAAATGAAAAAAATAAAATAAAATAAAAATAAGACATGCCAAACATTTGTAACATTCAATTCAATTATATGCTCGTCCAGGAATTAAAAGAGATGGTTTAAACAAATTATAATAACCTTAAGAATGATCATTATGTAGGGTATTCAGTTTTTAAATGACACTATCTATAGTAGGTTTAATGTTTAGTGTCCTGATGTATCTGAAGAGGGTTTAGTAAAGTATCATGTTTTCACATAGTGTTAAATTATGCGTGGTGTTCAATGTTGACGTTATGGATGCCCTGCTCAGAGGTTTAACATTTCCTGTGTGTTCTCTTCCACATTTCCTTTGCTTATGAACATCAGCTACTAACTAGACATTCGGTGTCCCATCATTCTGTCATCTGTGCATCTTCTCTTTCTTCCAGGTTCTCAGCCCTTGCTCTGGCCCTATACTTCTGTGTCAGTCTCAGAGTCTACCTATTAGGTCCTCTCCTGTCTTCTCTGTACGCCCTATTCAGACTCTTGGTGGTTTCTTTTTTGTTTTGTTTTGTTTTTGTTTTTTTATGTGGCTTTGCCAATTCCATGTTTTCTTTCATTGTTTAAATCGTGGTCAAGAAAATAAACCAGCAAATGCCTGCCATTTTGATTCAGTAAACTCTCAGAAGGCAAGGAGTTTTTAAGCATCACTCAGCAGCCTGTCCCTGCCGTTCCGTGTTCATCCACGGCAGAGCTGACTTGCAGTAAGGGCTTCCTTCGTTCACGTATCCTGTGGGGAGGGATCTTGTGGTCCTCACATCCTTCAGAGATTCCCTTCTCCTTCCCCTTATCCCTTGCTGGACACCTTCTTGTTCTTGTTTTGGATAATTCTTCTCTTCCATCTTACACTTCCTCCACTATTATGTTCATACGATGGTATTACCACGACACCTTGACCTTGAAGGGGACACATACACACACACACACACACACAGACACACAGAGCTTGCTTATGAAAAAGGCTTTGTTTTGTACATTGCTTCACTCCAATATTGTAGTTGGGCTGGATTCACTGGAGTAGAATTCGGTTGCAGTGTTTTGTGTTCACATGGGGTCATGGCATATCTCCAAAGACTTGCCGGGCTAGGCTAGTGCTGCCTCATGACGCTGACCACATATCGCAGACCTCTGCTGTCTCCTTCCATGCCGGCATTATCTAGAGGATCGAGAACTACCTGCATGTCACATTATTACTTTTACCACTTATATCAATGTCCAACCCTCACGCTCTTTGCAAAAAATTAAAACCGATGGAGACAAATGACATACATGTTCATGTTGGAGCCACTCATTTAAAGGAACACTGCAATGATCATCTTTCTCTTCTCTTTCCGTTGCTCTCCAAAGCTAAGGAGAGAAGAACTGTGCTTTGGCACCATTTATTTTGCTTAGAAATGAAAACAAATGTCCGTTTTCACATCCCCAATAATTAGTGGCTCATCCATCTAGCTTTAGAGCATTTTGCCATCTCTGTGATCCATGTTTTGAAGTCCAGTTTCTTGGCGTTTACTGTACAGTTTTATGTTAGTACATAAAATCTTATTGCTGACTAAAGACCGCAGTCATCGTTAAGAAGTACTGGGCAGCACGTCTGGAAAAGTCCAAACTGGGAACTTTAAAAAAGGAGAAAGAGACGTATTTTTTTCCCTGACAAGAAGACCAGAGAGGGAGGTTTATAACTCAGCTACTCCACAATGCCTCCAGGAGCTCATGGCATCTCTCTCACCGCTCTGCCATGTTTGGCTGTTGGGTTTCCATCTTGTCCTCAAGCTCGCAGCTCCTGATGTGACAATACCATGGAGGTCACCCACAACCACACAGGGGGAAGGGACGTAGTTGGTACAAGATGTTTGGGTCCTTTTTTTTTTATAAGAAAGAAACATTTATCGGAAATTATCTCCATAAGACTCCACAGGTATCTCCTTGGTCCCATTACTCTCTGATGCCCCCCACCCTCCACATACTCCAGGCAGGTTGGGAAAGTGTATTGGACCAGCTGATCCAAGTGTGCCCGGATCTCAGGAGTGTTTGGCTCTAAATGGGAAATTCTGTTGTAATGCTTGAGTTTCACTGAACTAATGTTCAATCATTTTTCTAATTAATCACAACCTTCATCAGAAAGCAACAGCGTCGACAAACACTCCACCACAAAAGAATAAAGCCACACCACACTAGTTTATCTAACACCCAAGAGCAAACGATATCCTGCTAAGTGCTAAGGAAGACATAAAAGGATTAAAGGCACAGTTCTGGTGCTAAGGATTGAAGGGACAAGACTTATGAAAACAAAACGTTGAACGAAAATTATATAAAAATGAGGATCTAGACCTGAAAATAATATTATAAAAGTACTAATAACAGTCCAAAGTAATTGCACAGCCAATTATTGTTACAAAGGAAGGTTAATGATCATTAATTATTATCAGGAATTCTTTTCTTATAGATCTTAAACCTCAGAAATTAATACAGAAAGTACAACAGGAAATTCAAACAATGCCCCAACAATTAAAAAAAAAATCACCTGGAAATACATAACAATCCAACAGCTCATGCAGAACCAGGGTCTATAAACCACCTTTCACCATTTTAGAGAGGACTGCATCGGTTGGACTGATGCTATTTGTGTTTGTAACAAGACATGCCCTTGGATGAGGTCAGACACTTCACTGTGAAAATTCAGAATAATTTTATTCATAACTGAAATGAAAAGTGGAGCCAAACTTTCTGGATGGCTGATATAAGAAATGCCTGATGGTTATACATCTATGAGATAATTGGATGGAATTCAAGTTTCCACGGATGGAAAATAATAATGTATGACTCTAATACAACAAAAAGCCACTACAATCAGCTCACGCCATAGTCATTAAGCTCTTTGCCTAGGTGCCTGATTCCACACTACTTGTTAAAATAAGACAATGAATGTCCCCATTCCTGAGATTATCAGAACAGGAAAATAGCAGAAATAACACCAACATCAACAAGAATGTGGGTCACCCTTAAAAGAAGCACATGAAAGATTTTAGATTTTAGCTATCAAAACTGATAAGATGTTAAAGAGCTTATACTGAAAACTTGGCTATTTCCCAAATATTAATATAACATATTTTATTTCTTTAAATTTTTTTTCAAAATTTTATTTAAATTCTAGGCAGTTAACATACAGTGCAATACTGGTTTCAGGAGTAGAACTCAGTGATTCATCACTTTCATACAATACCCAGTGCTCAACACAAGTGCCCTCTTTAAAATGCCCATCACCCATTTAGCCCAACCCCCTACCCTCCATCAACCCTGAATTTGTTCTCTATCTTTATGAGTCTCTTATGATTTGTTTCCCTCTCTCTCTTCCCCCAATATGTTCATCTGTTTTGTTTCTTAAATTGCACAGATGAGTGAAATCATATGGTATTTGTCTTTCTCTATCTGACTTATTTTGCTTAGCATAATACATTCTGTTCATTCCACTCCGTAGAGATTCCTTATAGATTTGGGCACAGAAGCTACATATTTGATAGAAAACATCAAGCCATACCCATCTGAAACTCATTTTCTACCTCAGTTCATATGATATCTTTTCATATGACAGTAAGAAAGTTATCTTTGCATAAGACAGAAAGCCATCATATTTCCAAGACAATTAAGAAGGTAATAATTGCAGCCAAGAGATGATATCTCCGGTCCTTTGGATTATTTTCATGTTCTGGATCATTGGTAGTAGTGGGAGGGAAAAATACATTCATTTAAATTAACTTAAGGTTAAACACAACACCCTCATAACAATAGTAAAATATGGGTCTAGAACAAAATCTAAAACCAGTGAGGCAAAAGATTGTGCAATGTGAGAACTGGCATTCTTGTAAGGAAGAAGTAAAGTGAGATACAGCCACATTATAACTGCTTGCAGTTTTTGGTTCTGCTTCCCGCTGTGGTCAAGTGGGATGGGAGGGAAGCCCTCATCAGGTGGATATCATGATGATCCTGGACACAGCCAGCCTCTGTGCACCTAGATGCATTTTGGGTTTAATGCGGCTGGAGAAATCTCCAAATGTCAATTGAAATCCTGCCCTTAATTTGTCATGAGCAAGATTTGAATTTTAACAGGGACAACAGGGCCCCTTGCGCAACATCATTAATGAAGACACTTGAAGAGTGCTTGAAAGCATAAAAGTAGCACCCAGGGAGCTTTTTTGCATACTCCAAGGATTTGGCCAGTGAATGCCACACCTCCATTATAAAGTCAGCACCATGGACAGCTGATGACTACACAAGAGACTGCAAAAAACCATTCACAGCAAAATCATGTTCTTTTCCTTTTATTCCCCCCCCCACCATGAGCGAAGATAGGTATTGGTCCAAGTGATGGCATGGAGAGTATATGCTTCCTTTCACTTTTAGGGACCATAAGAGAATGCTGGAGACAGATTTCCCTGATGTTTGAGGGCAGTTTTGTTGTCTGAACATCTGGATGTCAGAAATACTTACCTTGAGATTGATTTTTTTTTCTCTGTGAAACAAACTGAATCACTTAACACCACAAATCATGGCCTCTGGAGATGGACTAATTAGCCCTCCAACAGTTCTATATCTAAGGATCTCCCCATTTTACTTCTACATCTTACTCCTCCATTTTTTCTAGGCATTGGGATAGCTTTACAATTTACAAGTTATCTGCTAATCCCAGAACTTTTTCTCCTCACTTGTGTAGGTATGTGAACCTCCCCTTAGCATCTTCCATAATCCCTCACTCTCCTTGCTGCTGTCACCTTGAGTCCACCTTTGGGATGACTCCGTGTTTATCCACTCTCCCCTTCACTGCCTCCAGACCCTTTGTTAATCCTGCCTCATCCCTCACTGACCTTCTGCCCTATTCTCCTAAACTGGAGTTTCCAATTCCTGTCCTCCACCTTTCTCCATGTGACTCAATGCTGAGATCCCATCTCTCCAGAAACCAGGGTCAATCTTACCTACAAACCCAACTAAGCCCAAACTCTTTATTCCCACATTCCTAAATCTAGCTACAGGTTCCCTTCTGCTCCATCCTGAAATATACTCTGCTTTAGACAAGAAGGATCCTTTGTTCTTCTCAAGTTATGCCTCATACTTTCTTATTCTGACACCTTACTTACGATAGTCCCTCAACCATAATGTTGAATGGTTCCTCTTTGTATATTTCCTTTAGGAAGCAGTTAAAATTCACCTCTTTTATGATTCCTTACCTAATGCTACAATCCAGACAGCATTATCCTTCCCTCATACCACCATTACACAAGCCCAGATTCACTGCCTTACCTTCTCCAGGAAATAATGATATTTTCTTTCATTCCCATATTTTATTTCCCTTACCGTAGTAGGAACTGACTTATTACACATTTGCCCAGTGGCACATATTGCAATGATTTGTAGAGATTTGGAACTCAATAAATATTTGCTGATGAAATGAATTAGTGACTCGTAGAGAATGACAATGCTAGCATCAAGCTTATATATTTAAAATCAGAATAAATTAAGATTCGATTTAGTATTTATGGTGGAGTCTAGCGTTATTCTCAGTGGTGAAATTACACCTAGAGGACCTCTGACATTCTTGCCAAATTGCTGTCACTGTGTTCAAACAAAGTAAGAGGGATGCTCGTGAAAGAGAACTGAGTGTCATAGCACAGTAGTTCGTGCTTTGAAGGAGGACAAGTAAGGCATGGTCTCTACCCTCACGGAGTACGTGATACAACAGAGGAGCAGCATAAACAAAGGTAAGATGATGCGGGGGAGCAGCTATGAGATAATATATAGGACTGCATCATTAGCTAGAAAAGAGAAAAATGAGAAGACAGAAGAAACAATTTAAGAAAGTATGAGATGAGAGAAGACCAAGAAAGACTGCAAGTGGTGAAGGTTAATCTAGGTTTTAAAGGTGATTAATGAGGAAGAAATATGTTTCCTAAGCAGGGAAGAAGCATCAGAGAGAAAACTAATTGTTAAGCCAGTGTTCTGTGACAACAGACTCTGATCCATGCTCTTTAATGCCCAGTGGGGGTCTTCTAAGGTTTAATTGAACATGCAAGGTCACAAGACCTCTAAAAGTTACCGTGGTGCTAGCCAACTCAGAAGGACAAAAACACAGCTGAGCTTGTCAGCGGAGCTACCAGCCCCAAAGATGACAGCTCAGGTACAAAGAGACAAGATGTCTACAAGGTCTCCATCCATGGGGGGTTGGCTCCCTCTTGGTGCAGAAACTCCAGGCTTCACAGGAATGAATATCTCCTATAAATACCACATAAGCAAAGATGTCAGGGTCTCCATAGGGAATGTGGCACTTACAAAAGGCACTGCCATCAGGGAAGCCTAAGGCTGTGGCATCCCCAATGGATTCCTGTAGTTCTTTCGGATTCTGATTTACCAAAATGGAGACACTCTTTATGGTAAGCTGAGTGGCCAAGATCATTGTTGCCATGCCCTTCATCTGGTTGAAAGGAGAATCGAGCTAGACAGACAAAGATCAGACTCTCATGAGTGTGAAGGTCACATTACATTCATGCATAGATATTCTGCATGTCTGAACCCACTCAATCATTATAGCAATGGTACGTAGTAGGACCAATTGCCAAAATTAAACCGATGAACAGACTGAGAATCTCAGAGTGGAAGGTAACAGCCATTCACCATGCAGGAAAAAAAACAATGAAATGAGGAAGCAAAAGCGAAACATAGGTCTGTATGATTACCATGCTCATACTACTCCTATTGATTCATGAAGAACCAAGAGCCAAGGTACAAATGAGAGATACCCAGGAACAGGTGGGATAAAAGTACGGTGTGACCACAGCATAGGGTACTCCAACAGTTGAACAATCCTTTCTGGAGAGCTTGCTGCATGCCAAGCCCTGGACAGGCACACAGAAGGGCCTATTTTTGTACAGGCAAGATGATCAAGAAAGCAGTTAACCCAATGCATTTAAACAACAGCCTTAGGAAGGTAATAAGAAAGATACACTTGAGTCAGCCACACCTGACCAGGTTGGAGACAGAAAGCTTCAGGGGAATGGTTATATTTGTTCAGAATCTTGAAGGAAGGGGTATGGGGCCCATCAAGATGCTGACCTGGTCTTCACCAACCGGCTCACTAGAGACGGGGACAGGACGTGGTGCTGTGAAGAACAGGGAACCAGGAAAGTGCTTGGAACTGAAAGGAAAGAAAGGAAGCTGACCCATCTGCCTCTCCTAAAGATAACTCCAGGTGAGTCACCAAAGATGGCAGCTCCAGGGAGGGGAACGTGGCCGGCATACAAAGGCAATGGGAACTTGAACTAAGCAGGAAAGGGACGAAGGGAGGGGAGGTAAGAAGTGAGGGACACTTAGAAGTAACTCCTGTGGTTTTCGCTCCCTCCTCAATGGGTTGCTCAAGCCAGAAACATGAAATCTCCCCAGAACAGCTTCTTTGGCTTCCAACCCCTGTCATTAAAATCAGCTTCCCCACCTTGCCAGTTCTACCTCGAAAAATCTCTGTCTAACTCTACTTCCAGGATGATCTGATACCTGCCCGTTGGGTGGACACAACGGCTCAGCTTTTGAGCATCTGGGGGACGACAGAACAGGTGTCAATGACCCTTCGTAAAATGTCGCAATGGGAATTACCGTTGAGCATCCCAGATCCCACAAATGTAAATACAAAGCCACAAAAAACCAAACCAACCAACCAACCAGCCAACCAACCAACCAACCAAACGGCCTAATAATAGCCCCATATACTGGCCTTACATGGATTCTAGCAAAATCAGCTACCCCTGTCACAAGTGCAAAGTCCATCCATAGCCACGCGAGAGATTAAAAGGGCTTCCTGCATTATCGTTTGGAAACGAAGAGTTTTTGTATGGATCTGGCCCTTTTCCCAGTCATTTTGATGCACCGTTTTATAGTTTCATGGAACCAAACATATGTAGAATGGCCCAGCTCCGCTCATTCCTTAGCAACTAAGCTTGGCTGACCCACAGTAGGATATGCACTCTGAGAGCAGGGTTGTGGTTTTCTCTGAAGCGACACCTCGATGAAATCTGGGTGAAACGCTAGCACCTTGTACCTTGGAGGAAAGTTGCAGATGAAGGCCATGGGTGTACTCCATTGCACTCACCATTTCAGCAGTGAAATAAAATACCAAATAATGGGACGAACCTTGTGGGTCTTATCTCCTCAAGAGAGGTGAAGGAAGAGATACGACATCTATCTGGCTACTGGTCTGTGGTTCACTATGCTGATGCTTCTCTGTGTTCAGTGTGCTCATTTCAAACAGATGCCAATAACAGTAAGAAAAGATTATTTTTAGCATCTTCTGTATCTTTTAGCATTATCAGGCTCTAAAAGAACAAAGCCCTAAACAATGTTTTCATATTTTCAATATGCTCTTTCACTAAAATTCTAAATTTAATTTTTTTTTTTTACCTTTTTCCTTTCACTCCTACATACGTTTTAAATAGAAAAAGTGATATGCCACCTGATATTCTGACATTTGCACAGGTGGGTATTTGAAAATGTTTACATTCAAATTTTGGGTAACTAATGCATAGAGAAAAATTGGAATCATGTGATTCAAATATATTTTTATATGCTCTTTTCTCATAATTCACTTTAGCATCAATAGCTTCACATTCCAAAATTTTACAGCTTTATACACCAAAATTATCTCATTTCTCCTTAAAATTTTGTCTAATCAACCTTTTTTCCTTAGCATTAAATAAGAATTGCCCTTTGTATTTTTTTTTCTCCTTTCATCTACATTCTTCTTACGTCAGAAACATCCAGCTAATTAACCAACCACCCACCGACTTACCCAAAATGGAAATTAATACAGAAGTTTGGCTTATGAAAAGACAAGGGTTCATAGGAAGATACTTGTCCTTTCTTTGCCAGGTTCACTGCATTTTTCGTTGCTTGGCAAATGATAAGACACTCTTCATTTTAGCCCGTCACCAGCTTTGGAAACTGCAAATGGGATTTAAGCAATGTGCCCCTTTCTAATCCCACTAGCCACAAAGGAAGCTGGGTTCCCTGCAGCGTGACCCTGAACTCCTACCGTTAAGTTTATTAAATTTTAGCAAACTCGAAGGGGCGCCTGGGTGGCACAGCGGTTAAGCGTCTGCCTTCGGCTCAGGGCGTGATCCTGGTATTATGGGATCGAGCCCCACATCAGGCTCTTCAGCTATGAGCCTGCTTCTTCCTCTCCCACTCCCCCTGCTTGTGTTCCCTCTCTCGCTGGCTGTCTCTGTCAAATAAATAAATAAAATCTTTAAAAAAAAAAATTTTTTAGCAAACTCGCAAGCCTGTCTCACATGGTGAAAAGACCAACGTTTAGCCCAAAATCTGTCTGGGATGTATTTGTCCTGTTGTTTTTGTTGTTGGTTTTCTTTCCCTTTACCTATCACCTTCAGTTGTTCGTCGTCTTAGAGAGCTTTCGTGGTCATGCAATCTAAAGTATCCCCTTCATCCATACCTCTTTCATGTTCTTACTTGCCTCACAGCTCCCAACCCAATCTGAAATTCTGTCCTAAATTTGTTTACTGGGGTATCTATTTCCTCCCCAACTCGGGTGAGGAAAGGAGAGTTCTGTATCCTGTTGACTTTTATATCCTCAGAGTCTAGAACAATGTTCATCGATATTCATTGATCGAGTGAATGAATGAATAAATGAATGAGTGGATGAATAAGTGGATGACTAAGCCTGCATGTGGGCCATTTAACCTCTTCCCATGCATCTGTGTTGTGTCTGCTGTCGGGGGTCTTGTGCTGGCCAGCTGGTCCTGCTCTGCTAACTTCTGATCTCTCAAGATGTCTAGCATCTCACCCTGGCAAGCTGGTTGGGGTGGGGGATGAAGGCACAGAGTGGTTTCCACGACTACTAAGAACAAAACTCTATTAATACACTCAAAGGAACATGTGGACCCTAACATGTCCAGCATGTTATCCAGCAATCCCAGCCACAAAAACAAGATTGACCATTTTGTAATTGATAACAAATTACAAGACAGTATTGAGAATGTAAGCGTTATACTGAAAGCATTCAGGAGTGTTTTTCTGTTGCTCCCATAGTCATGGCTGGGAAGCTGGAATGAAGTAACTCTATGGGGGACATGTCGTGGGGAAGGAGACGGGGATGTATTCTGCTCTTGTGTCATGCTGGGGAGCACGAGGTTCATGGTTAACAGGCTGTGAGCCTCCCAGTCCTCAACTGATCTCTGCAGGGTTATTCACTCACTGTCATTCTCAGGCTCCATGGAGTTAACGCATGCTCTCGCCTTCTGGCCCAACTAAGTAGACTGAATGAGACAAGGCTTCCTTCAGTTGTCTACTAGAATGCCACCTAGCAAAGACGCCTGTCCTAACCTAGCTCCTCCTCAACCCCTGCCAACCCCCCACCCTGGTTTGGTGATCCTGAAGGTCACTTATCAGGCACAAGGTGGCCCATTTTCTATTCCGACCCTATCTTTGTGAGTTCACGTCCCCACCTCAGAACATACGCACCAGGACGGCACGGACCAGTCAGGGCTCATTACGGCTCTCTTCAGTGTCGGGCACATGGTATGGACTTGTGCCGGTGTGTTTCCTATGAGAGCGAATATCCTACAACAAGGAACTACAACCACCACAGAGGAAGCAGTCGATGAACGTGAGCTGCGATTTTGTGTTTAAAATACTAAGGAGATCATCGGCACCATTCTGCTATTTTGCCACCCAAGAGGAAAGGGGACGGACAGTGACTGTGAATGCCCACCTTCTAGGAATGCTGACCACGATCCTCTGAGGACCCATTATCCCAGTTTTCCAGAGAGTTGTACCAACTCCCTGCAGAGCACAGAGGAGAGATTTCAAACAAGATCTGTCTGACTCAAATGCACTCCTTCGATGTGAAAAGGTTTTCTCTTCCTGGTCACCTCTACAAATTGCTGGGTGAGGAAATAAAGCTGTTATATCCCCTGCCTTATTGAGGAGCTTTCTGTATAGGAAATAATGTGAATGTATGAAAAATACAGTAGGAGCCACATGGAAATGACAGTAATTGACTGTTTTGGGTCCAAGCACATGGCAATCCCATATGGTTCCAACTCATAAACTAAGAAATTCCTGTTATGCTCCATGTGAGTGGTCCTGACATTCTGAATTCCAACCAGGAATTCTTTCTCTTTTCTGGGTCATGGACTTCTCTGAGGACATGATCCTTTCAATGCAAAATACATTCTCATCTATTCACAAAAGTGCCACACAGGTTAAGAGGTGGGGGGAGGGGAGCTTCTTAGATCTCCTGAGAATCCATGGATCTCACCCAAAGAACATCAACTTCCAAGGATGCAAAATTATTTTTAGCTTGACGTAGACGTGATATAGGACATGTGTATGGCCTCAGACTCTTAGAACTAAGTGGAAATTTGAAATTTAAGTGAGAATAGCATATTTCTCTTCTCTGATCCAAATGTATTCTCAAGGACTGGCGTGTTTACATAAGACCACTCAGGCAATATTGACCAAAAGCAAGCTTTCTATTATTTGGGAGGAATATATTTCACCTGGAAACTGTCCCTTGGAAAATAACAGCAATAGTGCCTTGCTTTAGAAAACAAATTGACCCGGTTGATAGAAGATTATAGTATTTAATGTAATAGTCAAGCTTGGATAAGCAACGTCCAGGCATCTCCAATATCATGGGGAGAGAAAGTGCCTGCATGGTCAAGGAGATGGTGGGAAGATCTTGGGCAGGGGTTTCAGACTTCAGTCAGAAGCTTGTTTCTAATTTTTCCCTTCTCTGCTATCAACTACTCATTTGACCACAGTTGTGAGCCACGTCTTTAAGATGAGGTTTGCATGATATGATCTCTAGAGATGGTTGCAGATGAACAATCTGCCATTGGGAACCTACAAAACTGCCTCTCTTTAATTTTCTTATTTTTTTATTTTTTTGATTTTTCAACAAGTTTTTTTTTATAATAATTTTTTATTATATTATGTTAGTCACCATACAGTACATCCCTAGTTTTCGATGTAGTGTTCCATGATTCATTGTTTGCGTAAAACACCCAGCGCACCATGCAATACGTGCCCTCCTTAATACCCATCACCGGCCTATCCCATTCCCCCATTCCTCCGAAGCCCTCAGTTTGTTTCCCGGATTCCATAGTCTCTCTTGGTTCATTCCCCCTTCTGATTACCACCCCCTTCTTCTTCCCTTCCTTCTCCTACCAATCTTCCTACTTCTTATGTTCCATCAATGAGTGAAACCATATGCCTCCCTTTTAACACAGCCTTCCAGAACTACTGGACACACAGCTGCACTGGTCATTCCAGGTTATTGTTTTCCTACTCTTGTGCAGCCGAAACACATTCTCTCCTCCACTCGCTCAAGGTCCTTGTAACGACACCAAGAGCCCCCACACACAGTACACATTAGTGTCACAGGAACCACTTGGATATGCAAGGGATGACAATGTGGATCTTAGACAGGCCAGAGGGAACAAAGGACACAGAACACAAGGGGTGACAAGCATCCTCTCATTCCTCAGCCCTCCTGTCTAAGGGGAAGGAAGCAGGTGGGGCTTGCATATAGGTGTGTGGGTTTATTCATGGGTATGTGGATATTAGTCGATAGACGCACGTATGTGTGCATTGATGGGTTAGTCTCTACATACATCCTCAGTCTATCAAAATGAACTCATAAGGATATATGTAAGAATCACCACCAAAGCAAAAATTCACCGCATCTTATCATATGGAATAACAATAATTTAAAAAAATGAGTAAAATAGTAATTCTCTCTATGGAATGCCTGTGTATAGACTCTCACAAACAACAGGGATAGTATATGCAATTCTCTTCCTTTTTTCTAGGTTATATTTGTTCTCATTTCATTTATTGAAATGCAATTAGATGTCTATTGAATGTAATAAAGACATTAAGCTTATTTTTAAAAAGCCTGATAAACTAAAATAAAAACTAATTGTCACCAATTAATACAGCAGGTATACTCTGTGCTTAGACTCTCAGAACCAAAATTTTAAACTTTAATTCTATGCACAATTCTATTAAACAGCATGGTTATCATAAATATATATATATATATATTTTAAAGATCTATTTATTTATTTGAGAGCGAGAGCAGTGGGGGATGGGTGGAGGCAGAGGGAGAGAATAGAGAGAGAAAGTCTCAAGCAGACTCCCTGCTGAGTGAGGAGCCCAACATGGGGCTCAATCCCACAACCCTGAGATCGTGACCTAAGCCAAAATCAAGAGTCACTTAACCGACTGAGCCACCCAGGCGCCCCATAAATATTTTCTTAACAGAAAGAAAATGCAAAGTAGGCAGAGCAACAAACATGACAGCTGGTCTACCCCATGGCAGAGAGGTAGCTAATGCAGAGGTACCTCCCAACCCGAAGTCTCCTAGAGGGATCTCCCAAGGAGAGATCCCCTTGATACTCTTCCCTGAAGTAGAAGCTTCCAGACTCATGTCTGGTTGGTCAGGGTGAGAGGGTGTGGCCAAGCAGGACTTCTTCCCAGTTGGCAGGCTTGCTGAACAACATGGCCCCAGCAACAAGAGGGCAGGGTTTGCCTCCCTGGAGACAGAAGCTGGGAGAGGAGCAGAGGCAAACCACTCCAAGAAAATCACTGTCAACGTCAGGGGCATAAAAACATACCAGGTCCAGAAGGCATGACACTGTCTCCCTAGAGCAAGAAATATTTCCCTTCCATCCTTCCCTCCACCCTCTGCCCATATTCTAGAAACCAGAAACCGAAGCTCAGAACAGGTATCCCAAGGGAAGTAAAATGCAAGGTGATGCAAGAGGAAAGAAAGAGGACATTGATCTTAGTCTCCAAAATTGGGGTCATGCTGCCAACATCCAGTTGTGGCCAGAAGAAGTTGTATCACAAGACCCCCTACATTTCTTTGACTATGCTAGGATGCGTAAAGCCTTAACGCATTCATGCCCCATTCTCTGATAACTTCTTGACACTTAGCACAAATGAAACAAACGAACATTTTTAATAATGCCTGGATATCTTCCAATATAAAATAAAAACAAATCCCACCCCCGTTTTTTAGCCTGGTTTCACCCGAGGCAATGCTGCGGTTCTAATATTCTGTAATTTGGCAAAGAGTCATCTACTTCATGCATTGGTCAATGCAGACATCATTTGCTAAGTAATATTTGAAAAAGACAAATGGTCTAAGCATCAACAACACATAGATAGGTCAAAGAATTCATATGTACACATATATGTATATATGTACATGTATATGTACGTATGTATGTATACTATGTATGTATGTTTGTATTTTCCAGGAAAATGAAGTGGGGAAAAGCCCTTTTTTATGAGATTTAATAATGGCCTGGGACCTTCCCAGATGGAGACTGGGGAGGAAGACATCCGAGTAGAGGTCGTGAGAAGGAAGGCCTGGGGGCGTGTAGGAGAGCAAGTATGTTCAGGGAAACGTGAGCAGTTTGTTCCAAGCGGCAAGAGTACACGGTATTTGGAGGTGGAAAATGGAGGGAGCTGACCCTGGAAAAGAAACACATGGACATATTTTACAGATCCTTCTGCATCGTCTCAAAGGTCTTAGGTTCTCTGGGGTGGCAAACAGGCAGCCTGGAGAGATCTGGTCATGATTCATCTTTAATTAGGAAATGAAGTCACCAGATCTGAGAATCGGAACATGCGTACAACAGTCCCATGAAGGATGGATTGGAGGTAGGAGAGTGACAGTTTAAGTGGCCATCCAAACTAAGATAGCGACGATAAGAATTACAGCAGTCGCTGTGGGCACTGAGAAGACAGCACATATTCGGGGATCTTTTCTAGGCAGAAATGACGGGATGTAGACAGCTTCTGAGTAACTGGTAAGAGAGGGGAAGTACATTATGTCCGAGTTCTTATCTCGGACTTGCTGGTGTTTGGGGTGCCTTTGACCAACATGAGGGTGCAAAGGGAGAAAGAGGCTTTAGAGGAAAATCATCTGTCAACACTGGGACGTGCTGAGTTCAGGGTGTCTGTATGACACTCAGAGACAGGCTTTTCAGAGGAGTTAAAAATATAGTCTCTGTGACCGAAATTAGTGGTCCGGGCAGCCAATGAAGACAAGAATCATTCATAGAGATGCGTAGCTGAAACTGTGTGGGCAGACTGAATCATAGAATAACTATAAAGAAGAGAATGAGGTCAAGACCAAAATGTTGAAGAGGCCGATATTTAAGAATGCAAAGAGAACTAAGTGGAGAAGGGCCTCACGGGGTTGTGGCAGAGAACCAGAAGATAGGAGCACAGTGAAAGTTTAGGAATAAAGACTGGGCCAGGGAGACAAGCACTCATAAAATGTGATAAGGAGTTGCCATGGGTTCGGCAATGCAGACATTACTGGCCATACTGTAATGAGATTATTCCAGCATGAGGTTGAGGAGGGTGGAAAATCGATTTTGGGGGAAACGGAGGAGAAAGAAGGAAATGAAACTTCTGATTTCAAGAAATGTGTCTATGAACAAAAGGAGGAATATATGTCCTAATATAAATTGGTGCAGCCAGTAGGGAAAACAGTATGAAAGTTCCACAAAAATTAAAAGTAGAGGTCCCGTATGATCCAGCAATCCCACTTTTAGGTATTTATCCAAAGGAAAGGAAAACACTAACTCGAACATAGGCACCCCAATGTTCTCTGCACCATGATTTACAACAGCCACGATGGACCCATGGATAGAGAACATGTGGTATATTTACATACAAGGGATTCTTATTCCGCCAGGAGAAAAGGAAACACTGCCACTTGTAACAATACAGATCGAATTTGAGGGCATTATGCTAAGTGAAATAAATCAGATGGAGAAAGACAAATACTGTATAACTCATTACAGGGGGAATCTTAAAAACAACAAGCTCATAGATACGGAGAACAGACTGGTGGTCACCAGAGATGGGGGATGGGGGAAACAGACGAAAGAGTCCCAAGGTACAAACTCGGTTATGAAATTATGTCATGGGGATGTAACGTACCGCATGGGGACTAGAGTTAATAATACTCTGTTGCATATTTGAAAGTTGCTAGTAGAGTTGATCTTAACAGTCCTCATCGTAAGAAAACAAATTGATAGTAATGATGTAGATGTTAACTAGATATTTTGATCATTTTGCAATAGATAGAAATACCAAATCAGTAGGTTATACGCGTGAAATAAACAGATGCCAATATACCTCAATTTAGAGAAAATAATTTGTGTTAACATGGAATTGGTTTATTACTGTTATTTTATTTATTTTTTTTTAAAGATTTTATTTATTTATTTGACAGAGACAGAGACAGCCAGTGAGAGAGGGAACACAAGCAGGGGGAGTGGGAGAGGAAGAAGCAGGCTCATAGCGGAGGAGCCTGATGTGGGGCTCGATCCCATAACGCCGGGATCACGCCCTGAGCCGAAG
Source organism: Ursus americanus (assembly GCF_024610735.1). NCBI lineage: Eukaryota > Metazoa > Chordata > Mammalia > Carnivora > Ursidae > Ursus > Ursus americanus. The sequence continues at coordinate 119,146,839 of NC_142164.1, read as the reverse complement.
GCAGACGCCCAACCCCTGTGCCACCCACGCGCCCCTATTACTGTTATTTTAAATGAATATTGTATTAGTTTAAAAAAGCCCATGCCAGAAATACATAAGAAGTGAATAAAATGATTCATTGGCTGCCCTAAAAAAAGAAGGAACAAGTAAACAAGGTTGAGGTTGGTTAGGGTGGAAAGACAGAATTGCCGATGGACAGCGAAGATGTACTTGAGTTGGTGCTAGGGCTTAGCTTCTAGATCTCAAGTGGAAGGTTGAGCACTGCCCAGATTCTGGGGAACAGGAGAGGTGGGTGCAAACTGATCTGCCAGTGTGCTGTGCTATATGGTCTCGGGGAGTTCATTCCTGATGGATTCTTGGTTCTCTCTGTGAAGACGGAAAAGACTATTTTCTGATAAAAATGAAGGCGGGAAGACAGAACACAGTGGAACGGATGCCAAGGAAAATGGGTATGAGAGCTGCCAGACACCTGGGAGGTCTCCACTGTTTCTAGAAACCACATACTGAATCGAATCCATCCCGTAATTCCATTGACTCCAGGAACGAACACTATGGGACCAAAGAAACGGATATCTGGATGGATGTAGAGCTGGGGTGAGCAGGATGAGTTCAATGCAAGTGGAGGAGGGAATTAGGGGGTCAGGGAGGGTTCAAGTCCAATCCTGTAACCTATGTGTCACAGCTGGTGACTGGAAGGAGAGGCAGCATGCGGAGCTGCAAGGCTGGATGGAAGACCTGTGAAAGCGGAAGGCTGACTAAGAGCTCAGCTCCACTGTTGTAAAAGAGGTGAGGAACAGAAAGAGGGGGAGCTTGAGGAATGATAAGATCCTACTGAGGCCCTAGGGGATGGCTGATGAATAAAGCTGAAGTCTTCCAAACAGGGGAGACGAAGAAGCTCGTATGCTTCCATTGTTTCTGGACCCTGTCAGTCAATGCTGGTGACACAGAGAGAACACTAATGCTTCCACATCCATGTCAAACCAGGGGCACTCTCGTCCTTCACTTGTAGGACAGAAGAGCTCCTGCCTCGAATGTTTATGTGGTAGGTTGGTTTCGGGCATTCGCATCTATCTGGGATAACCCTAACCGGAACGCACACGGTGTGCCAAGTCTGCACCGAGACTCTGCTAACACAGGCTCCAGTAATGTTGTCCAACATGTTTTCAATACCCATTCTGAGGCTCTCCCTCAGCTTGGTGGACCACAGCAGCACGTTGCTCCCGGCAGAGGGCAGACCCTGAAATACACTCTTGGTGATGTCGGGAATCAAGCCAGACCATCTAGGGCTGATTCTGGTGCCTCTCTCTCAGGGGTGACTGATAACTCGGCAGCATTTGTCCTTACGGGGTTAGAGGCAGGCAAAGGACAATGAGAGGAACAGTGCAGGCCTGGCAAGGGGATCTGGAGTAGGGTGAGGGTGGCCCGTAGGGGACGGCACCCTGCACATGCACGCTCTGCCACTTCTTATTTCCGACGCCTTTCAATCAGTGTGTTTCCTGGACGTTGCTTGGGGTTTCACGCACACTATTTCACAGTGGCATTATGAAAAAAAAAAAAAATCAAGCCAGAAAACTCAAGTAAACAGTAGAAAAATAAACTCTGATGATCATTATTACTACTATTTGTTGGAAGGTGGATTATGATTCCATTAAGCTCAGAGGGAATCTGTCACACGTCCCGGATGTTGACGGAATTGTGAGGCACAAGTTGATACGTGCCAGGGCGCTAGCTTTCCGGAAGACAAATGGATAAGAATTAAAATGTGGCGTGGGTGAGGCCAGGAAAACAGGGTTTAGGGAGGAAAGAAAATGTTTTCATGTGTAATGACTGCTTTCAGGATATGAAATAAAATTTTTGAAAGCCAAGATGTTGTAAATGATACAGTGTATTGTTTCTTGGCTGACGGGTTTCTCCCAAGCCAAAAGAAAAAAAAAAAGGCAGTGACAAATGGGAAATAGAACTATAAAGCAAAATGATCTGCAAGCTATATATTCCCAAGTGGATTTCCCTGTACCAGTAAAGCACACGAAAGCTTCCGGGAACCTCAGAAGTTCTCAGACCAGATCTCAAAATCAGACTGATGGGGACCATCATTTTGACAACTCATCAATTCTCTGCCAAATATCAAGGGTTTGTCTGTGTTTGTTTCAATGTGTGGCTTTCTTCCATGCAAAGGAGCTTTGACTAAATGGATTTGGGGGAAAAAGTGTTTTTTGTGTTTTTCTTCTCCAACATATTAAACTATCTGTTCTCCCTGTGGATTCTCACACAGTTGTAGCTCTGCACACCCTTCAGGATTATTTTTGCTTAATATCGTGTTTATTGTGAAGAATTCGAAGAATGCGTAAGCACAGAAACAATTATGGGTTTCGCTTTCCCTGCCAAGCCCTGTCTGTCTGCAGGGCATGCCTGGTACCTTACTCCCCTTCTTAGAAGTAAACTCTGCTCATTTGTTTACTTCTGGACTCTCTTCTAGGCTGTGACATACACGGACACATAGTTGTATCCACACATGCATACACGCAGAACATTTTAAATCTACAGATGTATACCCACGGGCATACAGATAAATACATATATGTGTATATTCTTGTATATGTACACGTGTAAGTATCTATACAATGCCTACATAGATTTAAGTGGTAATGTAAATACGATGAATCTTCAAATTTTTGCTTTTTCTTTTAAAAGAAAAGTCGTTTTATATTTACAAGTGTATACAAGAATTCATTTACTCATTCCCCCGATGAGAAAAACTTCAGTAGCAATGGACATCTAGGTCCATGCAAGACGGAATGTCTTGTGTCCCCTCAAAATGTATATGTTGAAACCTAACTCCCAATGGGATGGTATTTGTAGTGGGGTCTTTGGGAGGTGACGGGGTCATGCAGGTGGAGTCCCCAGGATGGGACTGGTATCCATATAAAAGAGACCCCAGTGAGGCTTCTGCTCCCTTCTACCATGTGAGGACACAGGATGAAGACAGCCATCTAGGAACCAAGAGGCAGGTCCTCACCAGACAACAAGTGTACGGGTGCCTCGGAGAGATTCCTGAGAACGAACGGCTGGAGGGAAAAGTGACTCTCTTTTTAAATTTTAATACAGAATATGAAATTTCTTTCAAAAGTTTCCACCAATTTATCCACCAACTAGCAAGGTGTAAAAACGCTTATTTGACTGTGCCCACAGATACCTGAATTTACTTTTGTCATTAAGCCAGACAAAAGTATAATAAAATAAAGTAAAATAAAATAAGTAAAATAGACTTGACTTTCCTTTAATGGGAATGTGTTCGGGTACGTCTCTTGATGAGTTTTAGACATTTCATTTCTTCAACTGTGAGCTTCCTTAATGGCTTTGACAGAGTCATTTGCAACTTATTCCTCTCCTTTCTGGTGCCATGTAATTTGTCACTTTTATTCTCAATTCGCTATTCTCATCTACACACAATTTCCATATCCTACACGTAGCATTTCCCTGCTACAATTCACAGTGGGGCAGTCATTTTGCACACGCCAAAATTTGCAAATCCGCGAGCGGGGGGGAAAGGTGAAAAGCGGCACCCTTTGGAAGTTGGCCAAAAATGCCAACTAAAGCAGTTTCATTTTCTATGTGACATTTGTCATGGTCCACGCATGGCACATTTTAAATTGCACATCTGACCTTTTTAACAATAGCAGGAAATGCCAAGAGAAAATGCAAAGCTCTTCATTTTCTCCCTTAAGCCCCTGTAGAAGCCATTTTTCACGGTCCATGGTTAGAGACTATGATAAGATTGTCAAGGTGCCTGAAACAAGCCATCAATTTCCAAGCAGTTTTCCATCCATCCGGAGGAACATCACGCACTCATGTGGCATGTTGTAAGGGCCTTGGTTTCCTCAGCTCTGGTTCACGAATGCTGCTGGATAACCCTACGTGAGTCAATCTGAGATAAAGAGGAAATCAACTCTTGGTAGGGCGTGATCCAGTATAAACCGACAAGTCCCGAGTCACCATTTTAAGAACAGAATTCCTTAAATCCTGTCAGGTTACTCAAGAGGGGGCTATCCAGGTCTTCTCTCAGTGACCCTTAGGAATCAACAGCGGAAAGCAGGGAAATAACGTCCACTTTGTCCATCAAAGCGCCGTCTCTACTGGTTTCTACTTAGCTTTTGAACCAAAGCAACGATGGACGTTTGCTGACTGTTGAACATGTTTCATGATGACCTAAGAAGAATACGTAATGCCAAATTCACGGAATTGTCTTAAATTAACGAACACATTCCCCCACATTTAAGAGCGTAGAATTCACAGCACACAACGAAGAATGTGAGTATGGACAGTCATCGGAATTCGGGCAGACTTAATCACAGTAAAATAATTTTTCAATTGCTGTGATTTAAGAGTTAATTAAGATGAAATATTAAGAAGTACTTCTGTACTATCTGAACTGCTTTCTTTTATGGACAGATTTCTGGTTATATGCATTTGATAGGAAAATATTTTTTCAAAATGTCAAAAGAATAAAGGAGCATGGATATAAGATTGAAAATGTGAGTTTCCATGTTAAATTCAGGAAAACAGGTATCTTGTGAAATTCTTCAGTTTCCTTTGAAAAACACATCTTGACCATCACTTTGTCAAAAAAGGTTATTCAGTATTCATTTTTCTTTTATGTATTTAGACTTGCAGTTCTTAAAGCCACAGCACCAGGGGAGGCATTGAGATTCTGATTTGTCGTAAACCATAAAATGCAACCATTTTCATAATCGCAAGAATTATTGCGACGATAAGAATCCCAGGAATAGGGGAGAAGAGGGGGAAACAAAAAAAAAAAGAATCCACGGGATTGGAAAGAGGAGTAAAAAAATAAAGAAATAAAAAAGAATCCCAGGGATGGGAATTCTCTAAGATAATCATCATTTGGGGTAAAGAAAGAAGTCATTCTCTTGATAATTGGCAGGACAGTGCCCTAGGGTCTCTTTTGATGCTTCACAATAACAAATCAAGTTGAAGGATTAAATTAACTTTTTCCATGAGAAATATACTGAAGAGATACTATCTTACAAAATAAAGGCACGCTGCAACTGATGGCACAGCTCCTTCGAATGAACAGAAGCATTTGTTGTGACACTACCTGACCATTACATAACAGATGATCACGTGTAAATCCAAGAAATAGTCCTTTTAAATCTAAAATGGTTCAACTGCCTTGGTTTCCTCATTTTCCCAGAGGAAGGGGACCACACCCTGAAATAAGAGGACAGGGGGCGCACTATCTTATCCAAATCTACTTTCCCCACTCAGAAGCCTTCCATGGTCCCCCACCTCCACACACAGCACATCCCGACCCACAGTGCGCTATCCCCGTTCTTGCTTGTGTCCAGCATGGTACCTGCCGTCTGTAGGAGTCAGCCATCAAATCCGGACAGAGAGCATATGGCGCCCCCTGTCTGCCCACACGTCTTAGTACACATATTCATCATACAGTCCATTCCGCACCCTCTACATCACGGCATGGGTTCTCAGCTACGGGACTGCCTCGATCTGTTCCACCACCCAACACCCTGTCCTACCCAGCGTCTGCTTCCTAGAAAGTCCTGCAAAATATCTGCTGTGTTAGCTTCATTTACGCACAAGGATTAGTCGCGGCAGGACATGAAAATTAAAGTACTGAAGCATCTTTTGGTTGCGATCGAAATGCCTGGTTTGTTTAGGTAGAAAGCAGATCATCTATTACCCCCAAGATAAAATTGAGGAAACTGCTCCTTCCTGACAATGCTTACATCACATGGCACTGGGCCCCTTCCTGCCAGGGACCGTGATGTAACCCGTGGCAACGCCTTGCATACATCACAGGGCATTAGTGACATGAGGACATGGCTTTTGACTTTACTATCCCACCAGCCCAGTCAATTACTCCCCTCTCTAAGAAAAATTTGGTGTATCCCCATCATCCAGTTTCCAATTTTATAATTGCAAAGTTTGCCTTTGGTTGTTCATGTTGTATCCTTAAAACTACAGGGTTGTGCAAATAACATTCAGACAACTGCAAAGAGCGAGTTTCCATATCAAGTTTTATAATTGTCTATTAACTCGAGTTACCTCCATAAAGTGTTCTATTTTAGATCATCCTTCATATTATAATTATGTAATATTTATATATTATTATATTTCTTTATTATACTATTTTTAATTATTATTATAACATTAATATAAAATTATATTATTATATTATTTATTATATGTCTATGGCTTATTGTTGATATTATCACATTTAAACTATTATTATTTGAGCTGTATTTTGCAATCAGACGATGCCTGATGTGACAGCAATGATACTCAACATCTTATAATCGTGTGAGGTTGCCCCAGTCCCTAAATCATTGACACCCCTCCAATTTTCCTTTCAAATATGTATCATTCATAGTAACATTTACTATGTAAGACTTTTACATTATATGTTTATGTTGCTATTTATCGCGAATACATTAATTATGGAGGTTATGATATTTAAATAATTATTCCTTGAATAACATTGTGTACCAAGCATTAATCTCAAAGGATGCTTGCTGTGAAGGCAATGGCTTCCAAAATCATACATCATGAGGTTGCATTGTAGGAAAAGACAATGCTCTTTATAGTCTCAGGTCAGACAGAAATATAGAAAAGGATCAACTCTTGGCATGGACCTGTACTTAAGCACCTTGTACCTGCCCAGTGTATCCCACCTGGAGTATTTCCCATGCAGGTAGGTGATCCAGACAGAAGCTAAGGGGAAAGCCCATCTGATCTTCTATTCCCTTCCCCAAAGTCTAAGTGTATTATTTTTTTATTTCAAGTTTTTGTTTAAATTCTAGTTAGTTAACATATATGGTAATCTTGGTTTCAAGTGTAGAATGCAGTGATTCATACTTATATACAACACCCAGTGCTCATCACAAGTGCCCTCCTTAATCGCCATCACTCATCCAGCCCATCACCCACCCCTCCACTTCCCGAGTCTAAGCATATTATCAATACATCCCTGATTTTCTTCTTAAATCTCTCTCAAATGACTCCATCCACTTCCCCATGTTCACCAAGGTCCTAGTTCAGGCCATCAGCCTGTCCCTACTGGACCCCAGAGTGATCTGCTGATGAGATGTCCCCATTGCTCCCCACCCAGAGGCATCTATCTCAACACTGAACGTGATTCACCCCTGCTTCACGTCGTCTAGCAGGGACCAGAATGACCTGGCCACTCCCTAAGTTTCTATAGGGAACTCATGCCCCTCTTTTGTTGGTGTCTGCAGCAAAAAATGTACCAGCCCAAGGCCTGTGCATATGGAGCTCTCACACGCCGCTCTTCGCCCCCTCACTGTGGAACCCCCATTCTATCCATCCCTGTCTGAATCATGAGGTCCGCTGGCTTGCTCATGATCACAACACTACTTTTCTTCCATGGCCCCGATTACACTCTGTACTGGGCTATTTGCTCCATCGTTGGTTGTCCCTGTATTTCTACTGTAAGCCCCCAGAAGGCAAAGACTGAGCATCCCTCCCTTGACCATTTTTCCCACAGAGCCTCACACAAGGTACATGGTTAAAAACTGCTCGTGGGGCACCTGGGAGGCTCAGTTGGTTAAATGTCTGACTCTTGATGTTGGCTCAGGTCATGATCTCAGGGTCATGGGATCGAGTCCCACAACCGGCTCTGCACTCAGCACGGGGTCTGCATATCCCTTTCCATCTGTTCCTCCCACTCGCCCGCTCTCTCTCAAATAAATAAATAAATAAATAAATAAATAAATAAATAAATAAAATATTTTTTTAAAAAGTGCTTGTTAAATCAATGAATGGAACAGAAACAATCCCTACATAATAAAGGGACAATTTCAACATGTTAACTTAGTATCTAGGGTAATTGTAAGTAAATTCTGTAAAACAATTCATAATTTCACCAGAATTTCACTTCAACCACTAGATACGTTTTTCCATGATTCTAAGAAAATTGCAAACACAGCATTAAACTAACTTTCTGTGAAGACTATATATAATCTGATGTATGATGTAAGTAAATTGCAGTGAGGGGTGTCTAAGTGCTGTTTGCTAAAAAAAATGAGGTAGTTAAAGATGAGTAAATGTTAATGCCTACTGAGCAAACAAAATTGAATGAATACCTAACCCTGTACACTTTGAGATTGTTATCTCCCTGTCACCCCATATTACCCATTAGGAGTTTTATGCATGGCTACACTGCCTGGGTAAAAACAAGAGCTTGTTAATATCTGCGCAAGCCTTAATTATTATCATAAAATAATTCCATACAGCATGTAGAATTTTTCTAAGAACACAGCAGGTGTTCAAGAAATAATTGCAAAATTGAAAGCTACAGGAATTGAGGGGTATTCTTATTTAAACTGGAGTTGTCTACCCACAGTAAAAGATACATTTTAAATATCTGTAAGTAGCATGTAATTAGTTTCAGCCTTTTCTTACCCATATATTCACCCAGAAGTACAAGGAAGACAGAAAGCAGTAGAGGTCAATGTGGAGAAGAACAACCCTCCACCCCTCTAGAAAAAGGCTTGGTGGGTGATGGAGACATTGGTGGAAAAGAGTGGAAAGCACCCACCATTCCATTTAGGAAAAGGTTGATGGGATGGTGATGCCAGGTCAAGTAGGATCTTACAGAAAGGGTCCAGCATGGCAAACTTGCAAACGTCTGCTGTGTGCATGCCTGCAGACAAAGGAGGAGTGGGCAAGTATCTTGACTTCAGACTTGGGCAAGTAAGGGACCACCTCACTTGGCCACTACTGACTGTGCATCATTGACATATGTAACCACCAAGAACTTCCATTTCCTCCTCTGTAAAAGGAGGATAATTAACAACACTGTGTTACTTGGTGTCAGAAACCATGCACCTGCAAGACGGTGGACCAAGGTGAGGCTAAATCTGAGAACGGTCCCAATAGGACCTGATAATATAAACACTAATAGTCTCCAAGCTTTGCACTAAGATCACCTCTCCTGGAAAGATGAAGCTGGAACATACTTTAATACCCTAATTTCAGTTTTTCCTTTTGTACATATTTCCTAATAATCTCAAGATTGAGCTAAACTTGTAGTGTTTGGTCTTCCCATATTCTTCCATCATGAACATATCTGTCTATCTATCTATCTATTATCTATCATCTATTTATCTATTTATCCATCCATCATATCTATGTATCTATCTATCAATCATCTATCTATCCATTCCACTATTACTATATTTAGATAAATGTAATTAAAATTATTTTCATCTTAAGAATTTCAAGAAGTGACTAGGGATGATGGAGCAGAATGTTAGTGTCACAACCTGAGATGGAAAATTAGCAAATAATTATTATGTCATATCTTTATGTTTACTTTTACCCTGTTTTGATTTTACTTTATTAGAACCTCATTTTAATGTGTGAAAGTAGTCAACATAATTACATTGAGTTGCATGTTCATTCCCATAAAAGACCATGTTTATGGTGCTGTGTGTGTAGGGATATAAAAATAACAATATAATTTCATTTTTAAATCAATAGTGTAAGTTTTAAGAATCAATCAAAGAGCATCCCTACAAATTGTATAAAAATACCAGAATCTTACAATATTTTAAGTTTGAACTATGTGAAAGATCTAAAGCAGGATTTTCGTTGGTGTCTGGTATATTTGAGAGCAGGGGTTCTCAAGCAGGGATGATTTGGGCCCACAGAGGTTATTTGACAGTGTCTAGAGACATTATTGGTTTACATAACTTGAGAAGGGGGTGCTACTGGCCTCTGGTGGGTAGAAGCCAGGGATGGTGCTAGACATCTTGCAATGCACGGAGTGGCCCCACCTAATAAAGAATTATGCAGCCCTCCGGGACAGCAGTACCAAGGTTGAGAAGTCTAGTCTTACGGGGAAGAAACAGAGAAAGGAGGGCAGGAAACAAGGAAGGAGGGGTGAAGGAAAGAAGGAAGGGAGGGTGAAGGAAAGAAGGAGAAGAGAAGGAAAGAAGGAAGGGAGGGAGGGAAGGGGAGAACAGGAGGAAGGGAAGCCATAGGTATTGAATTTGGGAAGGAGAGAAGGAAGAAAACAAGCTGGTGCTACTGAGGCTCTGATATGTGTGAAAAAGAAAAAAACAAAACAAAACAACCCGGTCATTTTCTTCTGAAGACTACCTCTGAAAGCTCGAGATTTTAATCTCCATCTTCCTGTGAGGACATTACTGCCATGAGAGGTCAATGAGTTGCCCCAAACTGTGCTGGTCCCAAGACTCCTACACCCCTCAATTCAAGGTTTCCTGTCTTACGTCTTGTGTCGCAGAAGACAGACCCTCACAGATGAGTACATACAACATCTAGTTTCTAAAAATGCCCTTCCTTACAGAATATTACAGGAGATTTTATCAATGGTTGAATGTCCGCTCCTGGAATTTAGACATTATTCAAAATTGATACTGGATGTTCCAAAAAAACAAATAAGTGGCATTACTGCTTCAATGCTATTTTCTCATCCCCTGATTTCAGATCAGCATTCAACCTTACCACATGCAGCCAACAGTGCAATACTATAAAAGCCCTTTTCACGAAATCTATTTTCTCACGGACATGGATTATAGAGGAAGAGACAGCCCACCTCTCTCTGGGAAAAAGAGAAAAAAATTGGCTTATAGAGTGTATGAGAACTGGCTTTCCCAACTGGGGAAGATGTTTCTCACTATTTCCTCCCTCCCTTTCCACTTCCTTCCTCCTCCCTTCCATCTTCCTTCTTTCTCCTTTCTTCTTTCCACCTATCCCCCTCTGTCTCACTCTTTCTTGATAGGGTGAAAATCTCTCAAAGGAAAACCTTCCACTTATGTTATTAGCACATCAAGCAACCCTGAGAGACATTCCCTCTATGGGACAATTACATTGCGATTTGTGAATCGCTCCGTTTGTGAATTTCTGAGCTCACTATCCAAGGTTGTAGGGGGAACTATCCAAGGTTGATCTCCCCAACCCATGCTGCCCCAATAGTGTGAGCTAAAGGAGTGTCCTGAGTAATGAGAAAACTGGAAGACACTGGCCATGAGACACCATGTCCATTGTTGCATGAACATCAGTGGACGTGAGCGGGCAGCTGTCGGGTCGTCAGGTCAGTAAGAGAGGGTGGAGAAGTTGGGCTCCTAAGTGGGCTCAAGTCTCACACGCAAAGTTCCTATCAGATGCAATAGCAAACCTGTCTGGGGAAAGAATCACCAACATAGTCCTGAAAGTTCCCACACATTAAGATCAAACAAACATGAGCTCACAGTCAGAGATCACTGAGAGAGACCAGCACACACGCACATACACACAGAGCCATGAGGGCTGTATGTAACACGTAAATAGCTATGGAAGCAATGTTTACATAAACGAAGAATGGAATATGACAAGAGAGGCAAGAACCAGGAAATCACTGGGCATGACAAAGAAGATCTTAAAAATGACCACACGGAAATTAAACAAGTGGAAACTCTAAGTGTTGAAATAAATATAAATCCATGCACTAGTCAAAGGACAGATTAGACACAATAGAAAAGAGAATAAATGGAAGATATATCTAGAAAATTTTATACACAAACAAGCTCCTCTTTGGGGGCACCTGGCGGGCTCAGTCAGTGGAGCATGCAGCTCTTGATCTCAGGGTCATGAGTTCAAGCCCCACGCTGGGTGTGGAGCTTACTTAAGAAAATAATAATACATAGAAAATTTTGTAAGCACAGCAAAGATGTGGAAATTACCAACTGTAAGTAAACTTAAGTGAAAATAAAAATGTCTATCTTACCTAACCAAAGTTCGAAAAAGAGAACATATAAAGAATGGAGAAGACAGATATTTGAACATTCTTATAATGTCTAAGCAAAATATTTAGAAAATGCTAGTAAATACATATATATGACGTATGTGTATGTGCAGATAGGTGTATATGCATCCAGTAATTTGAATACCTTGAACTATATTCCCAAAGTAGATGCTCCATATTATTTATTCATACATATAAATCTTATCGATAAAAAAACTCCTAGCACGAAATGTTATTGCCTCAATGTATTTTATATTCTTAAACAATGGAAATACCATACTAAGAAAATAAAACCAATAATGAAAAAATAAAGTACTTTTTAAACATGATCCATTTTTTTCACCCTGGTCATAAATGAATATCAAATGCATTCCAATGTCCTGGTTGGAAAGTTACCAAAGCTTATAATTCTAGTTTTAGCCAGTCTGCTAATGAATTGCACTATGCAAAGTAACTTAGAGAGGATTCTCATTCATTGTCACAATAATTATGGGAGAAGGTAAGTTTTTTTCTCATTTTACTGCCAGTGAGAATCAAAGAGGTTACATGCTTTGACCTAGCATCGCTAACATGTGAGTTTTGTAAAAGAATATCTCCTTTTTTATCCATGTTGCATCCCTCAGTGTTAAGAATGATGTAGGGCATTTAAGTGAAGCTTCTGGAAGATGCTGCCAAATTTCAAACATTTTTATCTCAGACCTGCAGGGATCCACCGTTGTTTCCACTGAACCTAAAACAGCGACCGAATGCCCCAGTTTGCCTGGGATTGAGGTGTTCCTGAGTCATGGGGATTTCAGTGCCAAATCTCAGGAAGTCTTTCACACACCAAGGTGAGGAGGTCAGTCTACTGGAGATTTCCACCATGGAGGTGGAGGGGAGGCCAAGCAGGATAAGCACTGCATCCCCAATACACTTGATAATGGGTGAGGCAAAGATCTTGGAGGAAATTTACAAACAAGACCCCAGAGGGTCTGCTTCAAGTTATAAATTAGCATGAGTTATCTATCTGGCTGGCCATGGGGACTTAAACAATAAAGAACCCAACCACAAAATAGAGAAGAATCATCAGCTATGGGTATCTGGACTGAAGGGGAAGAGACAGGAGGGAAATAGGGCATGAAGTTGCCAAGTCAGGGTGCACACACTCAGGGTGAACCATGTGTAAAGGTTGAGAGTGTTGGAAGAAAAGTTGCATTAAACAAAAACAAACGGGCAATTGCATTAAATTAGTACTAGACAATTATTTTCCAGAATATGTCTGTTCTATTAGAACGTTCAAAATCACACCCAGAATAGAATCGCATGTTTACAAGAGTTAATTGTTCAATTCCAAAATTATGGTACGTGTGCGTGATTATGGCAATGTTGACAGATGCATAAGCATGTGCCCTCAAATTGAGCTCTGAGTTATACCCGACTCGGGATGCACACTCCTCAGAGATCACATTCTACCCTGGAGAATACATGTAATTCTACAATTGTTGATGCCAGAGTTTAGATGACAATTCAGGGGTGCCCGGATGGTCCTAGTAGATTAAGCGTCTGCCTTTGGCTCAGGTCATGATCCCAGGGTCCTGGGATCGAGCCCTGAGCAGGGAGCCTGGTTCTCGCTCTCCCCCTGCTTGGGCTCTCTCTCGCTATCTCTCTCAAATAAATAAATAAAACCCTTTTTTTAAAAAAAGATGAAAATTAAGACAACAATGGGTGTTGAGAAGCAGATTTCAAACAGCGATGCCTCAAAGCTATGACTCAATCCGTACTTGTTAACCTCATAAACTGCACTTTATCTTTTAAGCAACTGCCACCTTAAAGAACTAGACTTTTCACAATGCTCTTTTTACACTAAAAGACTTTAGGTTTGGGGCTTTTTTTTTTTTTTCAATATGAAGTGTTGTTTTCTGGTCTTTGAAAAGAGGGGATTCTAACTTTCATGATTATATCCTATGATTGCAATGCCTACAAATAATGATCCAAAGAAATTCCCATTCATAGAGTATCACAGGCAAATTCCACCCACAAATGTCAAGGGTAATAAGAAAAGGCAATAAATTCTGGTAGTGGTGTACAATGGGGACAAATACTACCTTCTCGGTGGACACTTGGCATTATGTTGGAGACATTTTTGGTTATCACACTGTGGACTTCGTATGACATTGATTGGGTAGAGGACTGCCACTAAACATTCTATGTGCACAGGACAGCCCCCCACAAATGTCAGGAGTGCTAATGTTGAGAAGCCTGGTATTCGGGAAAGAAATAAAGGGAAAGATCAAAACGGCCCCTCTTAGCTCCGTGCACCTGCTACGTGCGGCCTCTAGATCTGACCACCATCTCCCATGTCCAGTGTCTTGGAGTTTCTCAGAGCACATTGGAAAATATTCATCTGTAAGCCAATTAATTATACGGATGGAGAACACTCACCCATAAGCTAGAACGGTCTGTTTTTGCCAGAGCAAGAACTATTTGTGTCACGCACCTCAGGAAGGGACTAGGCTTCAGTCAGATCCGAATTCTATGGGAAAGGTCTGGTTTCCTCCCCACACGGTGCTGCTCCTGAAAGCTCAGCCCAGTGACCCTCCAGAGAGCAAAGAGGAAATCTATCCACACGTCTAACAAGTACAAAGCCTGTGAGAGGGCAGCTCCTTTGCTCTACCTCACGTTCTTTCTTGGGCTGTCCAAGCCAATTAACACTGGGTCTTCCTGTCTTTTCTAGTCACATTTCCTGCATGCAGACCACATCAATGGAAAATGGAAATGATAATCTCATTATCTGAGATCGCTGGCATGGAAAATCCAGTCTGGACTGTCTCTGATAAGATATGAAACTTTAATGTGTTATCCTCAGAATTCATCTTTTGCATATGCATCTTTAAAAAACAGGGTACGGTATCTTCCCACACAATAACTGTATTAACAGTGCAATCGGCATTCAGTTTTGGAAAGGAACGCTCATGTGTCCCTGAACTACTCAAAAGCCACTTGTAGAAGAGCGGACACTCTCATGCCGTGATGTGAGGAATTCAAGGTCAGAGATGTTGATTTGCTGAGGGCTTTGGCTAGTTGATGTTAAAATCCCACTGGCAGAAGCAAGCACACATGGACAATGAGCATGTCTTCTTCGCACAGAAACAACAACAATGAAATTCAGGAACATGCTTGGCTAGAATCAACTATTTCTGCCCCAGCAAAAGGAGGTTTCCAAGTCAAGTTATAAATCAAGTTAATCACTGAAATCATGCGTTGGACTAGTTATGTAAATACATCTCAAGGACTCATCATTATCTCCAGGCAGCTGGACTCCTACAAAGGATGGGGAGAGTCTGCCTGACTGCCGAGATCTGAACTCTAAGTACATTACCTAGACCTCGTATGGGTCACTCACCCCTCACACATGGTAGCTCATCTATCAATGATGGATTTACATTATCTGTCTTATACGAAGACAGTAATACTATCCTAACATTTATGCGGCACTTTCAGTCCTACCAAAAATGTAAGCAAAGACTAGCCAACTCAATATATTTATCAAATGCTGATTTTATTTTTTTTAAAGATTTTATTTATTTATTTGACAGAGAGAGAGACACAGCGAGAGAGGGAACACAAGCAGGGGGAGTGGGAGAGGAAGAAGCAGGCTCCCAGCGGAGGAGCCTGATGTGGGGCTCGATCCCAGAATGCCGGAATCACGCCCTGAGCTGAAGGCAGATGCTTAACGACTGAGCCACCCAGGCGCCCCGAATGCTGATTTCAAAGACAATTGTCCTCTTAGTCTATAACTATAGGACCTCTGAAAATGATTTTGGTTCGGTGAAGAAAGAAGAACGCTGGCTATGGTCATGGCAGACCCTTGACATACATCCATGAACAACAAATTCTTGCATGGATTTTATTTTCTCCTTTCAAGAAAGGATGACTGTGTTGTCTAGAAAGAATCTTCTTACTCCTGAACGTGTTGATAACAAGCTAAAAGTACAGCACAGTGTAAGTGGGGCAATGAGAAGGCACCGCCCCTGTATACACACTCTACAAACAGGAGGAAGATACTTAAGAAACCGACAGACTTTCTCCTAGTCCCATGAGTCTATATAGTGTGCCTTTGAATCCACTGTACCCTATGTCTCTGCCTGTCTCCCTATTGCTACTTCATCTTCCCTAAAAATACTTCTTTTGAAAATATTGGTCTAAATGTAGAGATTCAGAATACCAGGGGCTAAGGAAGAACGTGAGGGAGAGACAAGAGCAAAGAGTCAATGGCAGCCGTAGAAAGAGCGGTCTACATGGTCTGAGGCTGGAAAAGTATAGACATTGTTCTACTTTATAGGAAAGAAAATCCATACAAACAGGGGAATGTTGACCTTGGCCATTTTGCTCTAAAAACAAGGTAAAGATTTATAAGACCAGATTAAATAAGAATTACTAAATAGTAAATTGATAAATGTTAACTGGGTGTTCATATTTCAGGAGACAAATCCAGTAGTAATATTAGTACCTTGGTTTATCAAACATTATCATATTCTTTCCAGACACTATAAAATTTAAGGCGTATTAATAGTTTAATTTTGTATCATCAACAGGAGGATGCTGACTGCTTATACATGCCTCAGAATTGCAGTCCTGTTGTGTGGACACATTTTCATTTAGGAATACATTTAACAAAAAATGACTAAGACTTATACGCTGAAAATGACAAATACTCTCGAGGGAAAAAAAAAATTAAAGAAGGTTCAGATAAAATAGAGGGCTAAATCATGTTAATGGATTGAAAGGCTCAAAAGTCTTAAATTGTCAATTTCCCAAATTACTTAAAGATTCATTGCTATTTTAACAAAACCCCCCAAATCCCATTTCTTTATTAAAAATGACACACATTCTATAAATCTATATGGTCTTACACCAATTTTTGCTAAACTTATTCCTAATATTTTATGCTTCGGGTTGCTATTGTTAATGGCATATTTTAAGTTTCATTTCCCAATGGTTTCTTGTTGAATACAAAAATAAAAATTTCTGTATTGTGTATCCTGAGATCTTGCTAAAATCATTTAGGAGTTTCAAGAGTTTGTGAAAAGCATGTAGGGGTTTCTATATAAATAATCACATCTTCTGCACCTAAAGACAGCTCTTCCTTTTCTAATCCATGGACTTAATTCTTTTTACCTTACTGCACTGGCGAAGACCTCCAAATTGTTGCTAGCTAGAGGTGGGGAGAGCAGGCATCCTTGTCTTGTTCCAGATCTTAAGAGGAAAGCAATTAGGCAGTGATTAGGTTGTGTTGGCTATTCTGAAAATACTTTCGTAGTGGTCTAGAATGTGCGATAGAACAAATAAAATCTAACAAGAAAGTCTCAATGGTGTTGATATGGTTGTGGAAGGACAGAATCCTGGAGAGTCCCTCACCCTAACCCCAGCCAGTTAGCCTCTCTATGTGAACCTCGAACAAATCTAGAGCCCCAAATCTGAAGACAGGATTTAATGAGATGGGGGGAAATCGCGAAAGATTAAAATCAAAGAGAAACAGAGTGGACTCTTAGCACTTGCCACTAATATGTGCCACGATGCCTTTATCACATGTCCTCTCAACTAAAAGACTCCGCGTGATGCATTAGACATGCAACTCAAAGCCTTTGCAACTCAGACTTCCAAAAAATGACAGATATCCTCAATTCGTGGCCCTTTGCAGTTGCAACGTTAAGAATCAACAACCAGCATTTCAAATCTATGAGGGACAAGACTTGGTTGTTTGCAATCTAACTCAAGAAAAGTGAAAAAGAAACAAGGGAAAATCTCACAGCGAGGAGTCAAAAACTCTAACCTAACACGTAGGAAGAAAATGAGCCAATGAAAACCTAGAACGGCACAAGGGATTAGGATTAGGGGAAAATTAGATGCATTTGAGAATCATTCATTTTGCCCAGCAAATATCTTCTGACTGGGAATGGAATTCCCCACTTCTTAGCTGTCTTTGTATCCCCCAGGTTTGTCATTGGGTAAGATGAGTAGAAACAAAAGTTGATCCAAGACTGAACCCAACAAGAGTTGATGCAATGACTGAATGTTATTGCAGGAAAGTATCAAGACTGACAGGGGAAAGGAGTCCATCAGATCAGATCTGTGCCCCACACTACCGATCGCTGGCACCCTCCCAAGATCCCCCAACAGCTCTTCCACTATTCCCTCCTGCCTATCACCCTTTTGCCCTTTGCCTTCGAGCCACACGTGGACCCTCAGATCCTGGACTATGCCAGACTCCCTCTGACCCGAAAGTCCTTGTACACACCAGTCCCTCTGCCCATCAGGACCTTCCTCCCCTAATGGCCCATCCCTATTCCTCAGCCTCTAATTCCCATTATCAATGTGTATCTTGCTGCTGGTAAATCAGAAGCCCCTGAAATGATCGCTACCAGCATCAAACACTTACTCCAGTCTGAAATTATACTAGTGGGTAATTAGTTGATAGGTTTTCCTCTGCCTAGACTGGAGTTTATCAATCTCTGTACTATTGACACTATTGATCACTGTTGTGGGGGTTGTCCACTGTGTTGAAGGATGTTCAGAAACATCCCTGGCTTCTACCCACCAGCTGTCAGTAGCAAACCCCAGTCATGACAACCCAAACTGTCTCGAGACAATGCCAAAGGTTCCTGGGTGAAAAATCACCCCCGGTTGAGAACTACTGCACTAGAGGATAAGCTACATTAACTTAGAAACCTGTCTTGTTTTACTCCATGTTCTGTTTCCAGAGTCTAGAACCGTAGGAGAGCACACAGGAGGAGCTCGTGACATTTGGTGGGTAAATGAACAAAGCAGCAGTCACCGTGGGTTAATTTCAGATCTGCTTAGAGTTGGTAGAATATGCTGGGATACCCAGTCCGGCAAGTCTTACCTAATTTCTATCAAGCTTTGGGAACTAAAGTGATTCTGAAAAATCTACAACCACCACCAAAAAGCCTCTCACCTTTCCTCCTCTGACTTTTGTTGTTACTACCATTATTTTGTTCTTCCTTGCTCACCAGTTGATGCCTGATTGCTCTCCAAGATGGCAGAACACATTTCCTTATTCACTCAGGGGCTTGGTCCCATATATCCATCACTAGGCACCAGCCTTTCAAAGCTGGATGGGATAATAAACCTACTGCCCATTGTGACATCATCAAGCACTCCTGACCTCATAATGTTTTGTGCAGAGCAAGTGCGCATCAAGTATGTGTCAAATGGGACTGAACTGTATAAATCAGCATGAATTAACACTTCGACATGGATGAAATAAAGGCTGCTGGAAAAATGATCAGATGAC
This sequence comes from Ursus americanus, assembly GCF_024610735.1. NCBI lineage: Eukaryota > Metazoa > Chordata > Mammalia > Carnivora > Ursidae > Ursus > Ursus americanus. The sequence goes on along the minus strand of NC_142164.1, from coordinate 119,127,739 downwards.
AATGAGATGTGGCTGATGGAAAGTCAATAGACCCGGCTTGGCTTGGGAGTAAAATCCTGCAGAATCAGTCTCTCTGAGCCTTGTTTTTCTGATCTATTGAGCCAAGTGAAGCTATGCCTTCACCACCCCATTCATCAGCTGCCCTACAAAATGAGAGGATACCTGTGGATGGCTACACAGAAGGCACTTTCTTCAGATTTATGAAAAGCAAAGCCAGGATCTCCACTCAATCAAATCTTATCATCTGGGATGGCTGAGTGTTAGAAAATACAGTCTAATGTATGGATGCAGATAAAGTTCAATGGGAGTTCAGTGGGGGGAATTTATCTCTACACAGGAGCAGTTGGCAAAGGCATCTCACAGAAGGAGACACCTGCCATCAGTCTTCACGGGGGAAATTAGACACTGGACAGTAGGCAGGGGAGTCCAAGCAGGGAAATACCAGCCATACTGTACCGATGGCAAGATTATGATTCGTTTATTCATCCATGTGCTCCACAAATATTTATCAAGCGGTTAAGTTGTGCCAGGCACCCGAAGGTATAGTACTGAAGAAAACAAAGCTCATGGTTTTGGAGTTTACACCTGGGGAAGAACGGCAGGGAGGAGCTAGACATGCAATAAATACCTATCTCTCCGGTACAATCAATTCCCTCCTACTGATCCTTACGCAACACCGTCACCATGGACGCCATCTTTGTACTTGACACAGATTAGACATTGATCGGATTTCAGAAAACAGGGGACCAGTAGGAACCCCAAGACACAGGCAAATTGTGTTCGAAAGGAATAGGAACATCGTACCAAAGAAGAAAAAAAACGAAGTGAAGAGAAACAGTATTTTCAAACTCTCAGCTTCATGCACAGGAGGGCTGTCTGAAACGTCATCTTATGGTAAAATCCAATATCCAGGAATTAGACAGACATTAGATCCGTCAGTAAATAGGAGATATAGGGGATACAGATAGACTCAATTCACATGTAAAGAAGCTATTTTTTAAAGATTTATGTATTTGTTTTAGAAAGAGAGAGCACGCGAGGGGAGGGGCAGAGAGCGTCCCAAGCTGACTCCACACTGAGTGTGGAGCCTGACGTGGGGGGTCGATCCCATGACCCTGAGGTCACAACCTGAGCCAAAGCCGAGAGTCGGAGGCCCAACCAACTGGACCACCCAGTCATCCTGCAGAGAAGCTATTCATTATGGAGACAGAGTCAAGATTTTTAGCCAATTTGGTAAGTACACCGATCATCCACAAATCACTCAGTTAAAAGCACGCCATGGTCTGACTTGCTGTGTTAAGATGCTCCCTAGGGAAACTGGAATTCCTGTTTGGGGGCATTATTAAGGTTTGAAAAGACAAGAGTATACAATGCTCACCTCCAGGGGGTGTCCTGAGGTCCCGCTCCTTCAGACAGTTCCTGGTACTACAAACTATATCTTTGTCAAACAGAGAGGAGATATTCCCTGAGTTGAATTTTGGGATTTACTTCCTTTGGCGACGCACACAGAATATTTTACCAACACAAGGGAAAGAAAATGAAATTCGATGGCCAAGCTCATGTGGTCGCCATCCTACCAGATTGGGTGATTTGCCTGCTGTCTTTCCCCCCCCTGGAGTGCCAGCTCCGATTGTTCTTTCCCTCCAGTTTAGGGGAAAATCCAACTGAGGCTAACGGGCAGCCAAGTCTCCATGCTTCCAAGAAAGGGTGAGAACAGTAAGGTGCAGATAAAGGTGATTAAATGGGATTCTGGACGGCCTGGGATCCAGCAGGAAGCCAAACACAATAAGCCAAATGTCATCACGTACAACATCTGCCAAATTGAGCCCTCCCGGGCAATACGGTATCGATGCCGAATGTCAGTCCCATCATTCCGATAGTCTACCATCACGACCCGTAGCTTCCCCGCAGCACAGCATTACCGCCCGACACCTGCTAATGGATGCCTCGCTCCAGCTCGGCACCGTGCAATGCGATTTCAAAACATCAGCCCTTCATGCTTCGGGATTTCGTTTCACCGTGTTGTCCAAGGGTAGGTTAAAACATTAATACTTTGTAGCGCAGCACTACACAGAAACCCGTAATATGTCTAACGCGTGGGAACCGTCAGGGTGTTTCCAACCCGACCATAACGGTGGTATGTGGCACTCATTCTAGAACTCTGCGCAGATGACCAGGAAAGTAGGGTTATGGAATCTGTGTGTCAGGTGTGCGTCTGTGTAGGAGATGACTGTGTGTGTATGATGTCTTTGGGTCTTGGTGGAACAGGTTTAGGAATTTTGTGGGTGTTCATACATCTGTGCCTCCCTATTTGTGTGCGTGAGAGGTACGTGCCCATACATATACGTACATTCCCACTCTCTTTAAAAACTATGTAGTGTTTTCAGATACCGCAGAGATGTACATTCTGGATTCCAAAAATGGTAATGTTTATCCTAAATTTCACCTCCTCCACAGACTTTTATAATTGCACATTTGTTTTCTACTTAGTAATAATCAGCCTGAAGAGTTCCTGAGATTGCAAGTACCTACACGTTTCTAGAAATACAGAAATGAAACTTTGTGTTTTTAGGTGAGAAGGAAGAACATATTGCATAGCCTTAGCTTTCTGTATAGTCTTCCCAAGTGAGGGCTTCAGACAGTATTATAGATAGAAGCAATATATGATTAACTCCTGTCACAGGTGGATAGATCTAAATATGCATGGGTTTCCATGTGAATCTGGCGGGGGCAGGGGGTTATATCTCAGAGTATTCATCTGTTGCTTGTCTGTCTCCTTGCTCGTCTTCTTTCTCTTGCTTGTATCCTGAAGGTCTTTCTCTCTCTATCGGTCTCAGCTGAAGACTGACGGAGAAATGGACATGCAAAGACACTCAGACCTACACACCTGGGGGAAGTTTCTACAGGAGAAAGAGAAGGCCTAGTTCAAGGGCGAGGGGTGGTGGGCCATCTGCAAAGACTTGGAAGTGAGAGAGAGGACAAGTGATGAGCAGCAGACAGAGGGCCAGCTATGCTAGAGTAGCTAAGGCAGCTCCCTGTAACATTACGTGGGGCTCTCACTGTTAATGAGAAGTAGACTCCCATCAGCCACCTGCACAACAGGGGTGGGGGGTGTTAAAGGATGGAGGGCAGGACAAATGGACCTCACACCCTGACCCACGCAGAGTCAAACAGATCTAGTGGTTGGCCCCAACAGGAGTATGGATGGAATCACAACTGTTAGACACCTTTGCAGCTTAAGCCAGAATAACGATGCATGTATCAGAGCAGTAATTTCTTTTTTTTTTTTAACATTTTATTTATTTATTCGACAGAGAGAGAGACAGCCAGCGAGAGAGGAAACACAAGCAGGGGGAGTGGGAGAGGAAGAAGCAGGCTCATAGTGGAAGAGCCTGATGTGGGGCTCGATCCCAGAACGCCAGGATCATGCCCTGAGCTGAAGGCAGCTGCTCAACCGCTGTGCCACCCAGGCGCCCCCCAGAGCAGTAATTTCATTAACAAAATCAAATGAACTCAGACCATGGAATCAACATTATTTTACAACTACCTAAAAATGCATATCCACTTTTTATATGAATTTAACTCACGGCATAGAATATATGTATATGTATATATATATATATATATATATATATATACAAAAATATAATTTAGAATATGGAATAAAATATTTAAATTGACATGTTTTACTGAAGGCAAACAATGAGCAAAAAAACAGCACCTTCAAAGACATCTCATGTTAAGACTTAGATTAGCTTGTTTAAAATAGACTAATGGGTTTTATGTGAGCAAATATAAGTGGGTTCATTACTTGTCAGTGCTTAGAAAGTGTCATCGAACCTGTTATATTAAATGAATTATTATTTTCCTAATGAGTGTTAACTAGGAAATTATCACCTTGCTCTGACTGACACAGAATCCCGGAACCATGCCTTGGAAATCTATCCGAATAATTACGCGGGAGTTTAACTTGCCGGGAGTTTAACTTGCAAATTGAACATATGGCACCAAGACTTATCCATCACCTCATTTCTCCACAAAAAATGCCATTATTTTGATGGGAGCTAATTTTTTTTTTTTTTTTTTTTGGCTTGTATAATCTTCCATAAACATCACCCAGACTCAAGTCTGTAAAGGTAAGGGAGGTGGTTAAGCGGCTTGGTGTCTTTTGGAAACGAGCAAATATGACTTATTACTGCAATGACTGTATGAATTCGAGGCTTGGTGGCTACTCTTTGCAACCTAGTATCCGCTTGACCATTGACCACCATGACCCTTGATCAACCGCGGGTCATGTGCAGCCCTTGAGAATGAATACACTTTGTGGGGAAGGGAGGGAATTGAGAGTCTGTCGGTTTTTATAAATATGATTCTACCCCTCCAGAGGAACCCAGAACATCATCTCATACATAATCCAATTCATTAATACTTCCATTAGCAAAGCATCTAAATGCCTACCCCAGACTGGAAAATAAAGACCATCCTACCATCTGGACCTGTCAGGTCAAGTTTTATGCTAAATGAGTTATAAAACCACTTCCATGATTTGAACTGGTCTTGACTTTTTTCTTTTTTGTTGGATTGGGTTATTTTGTGGATAGTGGGACTCTAGACCTACATGTGTCCTGATGTTTATTGTTTATTTTTTTAATATATTTTTTTTAGATTTTATTTATTTATTTGAGAGAGCATGAGCGGAGGGGAAGGTCAGAGGGAAAAGGGCAAGCTGACTCCCTGCTGAGTGGGAAGCCCAGTGCAGGACTCGATCTCAGGACCCTGGGATCATGACTTGAGCCAAAGTCAGATGCTTAACCGACTGAGCCCCCCAGACGCCCCTCCTGATGTTTATTAACTAGTCTGAAGACAGCACCAAAAACAAGGACCCAAGAACATCCCATATAGAAAAAAAAAGAGTATTAAGTTATGTTCATCCGAGTTGGTTAACACTTGGGGGCTGGAAATACAGGTACTCTAGATGGGATCCATTATGATGGATATGGATAGTTAATTAGACAATATTAACTGTTTCCAATCATGCTATAAATACCCACAGATGTGGGGAGCCTCTCTGGTCAGGTGCACTGACAAGCTACCTTCATCACTTCCTGTATCTGAGTCCCTGATCGGAATTTGGAAGCGTTCTGAACCTTGACTTCATCTGTCCAGTGGAAAAGACACATTTAGTAAGGAACCCAAACACACGGGTGATCCATGGAAACGGTCCGAATGGCCCCGACTTCACCAGGTTGTAAGCGTGCGGAAGCTCATGGCTGCTCCAAGAATGGTAGCTGATGTTCTTGCTGTTCTATTAGTAACACCATGACTGTCTGTTATTTCAAGCAGCACCCAGACAACGAGATGTGGAATCAGGAGACCCTTCCCATTAAGACCATCTCCTCCTGTGTCAGCACCCACAATCTCCAAACGGCCTTGTTCACGGACCCCGAAAGTCCTCAACGTCATGACGTCTGTGACTCGCCGCTCCCTCGGGAGGTGGTGACGGAACCAAGAGCAGAACACACATTTCCTCTTGGCTGGCGTTTCAGAAGATATTTGAAACATGGGACGTTCAGGAAAACAATTTTGTTTCTCTTTACCATCAGTGAGGAATTAGAACGATTGGAAAGGGAGGAGTTTATCTAAGGCTGGGCTTGCCTGACTGTTGTGTCTGGGCATATTCAAAAACAATCCTCCCACGTAAGGTTCTCTCAAGGGTTGAGCTGACAAAGAAGAAGCACTTGTGATCTGCCCGCAACACACAGCTGGGAACCAGCGGCTGGGCGGACAGTCGCTCCAGAGCTGGGGTATGGCATCCCACGCAGGAGACGGGATAACAGAGCTAAAAACCGCCAGTGCCTTTCCAGGCAACAGCCTGCATTCAACCTCGAAAAAAACCTGAAGAACTCTCAGAGCCACCGTGGTGCAGATAACCTGAATTTTGAAGTATGGATTTATTTTTTTATCCTTTCCTTACTAACCTAGAGACAGTCTTGCCGACAGATACGCAAGTAAACCATGAGCTTGAACTTCAACACAGACTCTTTAAGACGTGGACACACTTGGACCCAAGCTCAGCTAAGCTCTGCTGACTTCAGGGCTCTTGACGGTTGACCTGTCTCTGAGAAGGTGGTCCTGGCACACACACCAGAAAGGTTTTCAGGCAGCCCCCGTGGGCCAAGCAAGAGCTACCCAATCCACAGAACATTGTGTTGCTTCTCACGCCTTCCAAGCCTCCCACGCCCATGTCCTACATCCCTACTCTTGGCATAGTATTTGCAAGAATAAAGTCACTGTGCAAAATTTTGTATAATATAATAATACTGCAAAAGCAATGTATAACATAACAATAATCCTGAACAAAAATTTTCTTTAATTCTCTGCTTTTAAGAGAATCTGGGCGAAGTGGATGCTTGGTGAGTCAAAGATTTTAGCTCATATTGCTGGCAAAATAATCAAAACACAGATTTCGAATGTGACAACCTTGTACCACAACAAACACTGACTCTAATGTTGACTTCTACTTCCAATCGAACCTCTGGAGCCTTCTCACTGAAACGTACCTCCCAGCAGAATGTAAGTTTTACTTTGTATTGAACTTGCACGATCCTGGTTTTCTTTTTTCCTAAAATGCTTACTAATGCATGCATGCAAAATAAAAGCAGAAGAAACATAATACTTGGTCGGAGAAAGCCATTGTCCGTACCATCAAAGGAACTGACTGCAGAATTTTGTCTGTGGGTTTTCATTGCCTGCCCAGTCTCTCCCTTCTCATCTTTCAGGTTTGGGGCAAAATTACACTTCCTCTGGGAAGCCCTCCAGGCTGTCTCCGAGCTCAGGTGCGATGTTGCTGCTCACGGCTCCTAGACATAGCTGTTCGAAGCAGCAAGGAATTAACCTCATTTTAAACTCATTCCAATTAAATCGTCTCTGTTCCCTTCTAGCAAGAATTCTTATGTATCAACTCACAACGCTATGAACCTTCAGAAATTCAGTAACAGCCAGCCACGTAAGCGTGCAGCAAACCCCAAATCACATTAAATGTGGGGTTATGCAAGGGTGGGGCCCATAAAATGAGAAGAAGAACTGCATTAAAAATGGGAACAAGGGCACCTGGGTGGGTCCGTCGGTTAAGCGCTCAACCATTGATTTCGGTTCAGGTCATGATCCCAGGGTCCTGAGATCGAGTCCCACATTGGGCTCCCTGCTTAATGGGGCATCTGCTTCTCCCTCTCCTCGTGTGTGTGCTCTGTCTCATAAATAAAATCTTAAAAAAAAAAAAGTTATACGTGGATTTTTGACTACGTGCGGGATCAGTGCCCCTAACCCTGATGTAGTACAATGGTCAACTGCATTAGCTGATTAATCCTAATGAACCAAAGAATGTATGAATTGAGTCACGGATTCATTCTTTTTATAAATTGCCTATCTCTGGCTTTTTGGCCCATCAAGTATAAACCCAGACTTTCGACAGTGGCAAACATGAGACACACATTGATCCCGTGCCTTCTGGGTTTATTCTCTGAGCAGTCCGGGTGAAAAACAACATGAAGAACAAAGAAGCCAAGCACAACAAAAAAAACAGAACGTGCAGTCAACATAGCTGAATCTAATGTACCTTCTCTTTTGGAAGTATTGCTTTATTTTGTGATGGCAAACTTTGTCCAAATCCGACGGCACCAGCTCCCCTAACTAGAGCAGTGATGCCCCAAAGGGAAGGTTTCAGAAATAAGCCAGCTAAGTGGGTCCAAATTTCAGTATCCCCTGATGGGTAATGTGTCCTGGAGCCGGCCAGTCGAGCAGGAAAATAACACCTTCCCGATGCAGAAAAGAAAAACCACAGGGTTTCACTCCCTCGGATGCAGGGCTCTGGGTGTGCATACTGTTTCCCTCTTCTGCCAAGCCACTTGGAATGGTAAAAGTGCAGCCTCCAGGAAGACGCTAAAAGCCTTTGGGAATTAGAGTAATATCTCTCTTAGCAAACAGTTGTGTTCGGGGGATAAAAGGCACTCTCAGAAGTTTCGCTGCAAGATGCAGAGCAAAGCTGGGGAAAGGGAGGTGGAAGGATATAGTCTACATGGAAGGTTTCTTGATCCCAGGCCCTGCAAGGGGTTCCCTAGGGTCCTCCCTGGGATACTATGGTCCCTTTGCTATGGTAACCCCCACACAAGAGACTTCCACCCATAAACAGAGAAGCCTCGAGAGGAAGGAAGGCAGTGACCCTCCCTTTCCTAGAGAGCTGAGCTATCAGGCCCTGGGCATCTATGCATCTCCCTCAATAGGCTGAAACCCTACAGGCGGGTACCCCCAACAGGTAGGTTCTCCCTAATATACTGTTCTAGTCATAGGAATCCCTCCGTCTGGGAATATATTTAATTGTAGAATGCAAGTAACAACAGAGCTGGGCAGAGCGTCCTCTTCAAAGCCTTTGCTCTGCAAAGACCAACACAGAAGTACCAATCTCACTAAGAACAGAACTGGGCAAGCATTCTAGAAAGAAAGATAGAAATGCATTGGCCCTTGGAGGTACTCATAATGTACCCCCGGGAGAAACAGCTTCTGAGTGCCTTTGGGAGCCCTGTGTCCCCAGTCTTTGAGTGTCTCCTGTTGGGTGTAATGTTGCACAAGGGATTTCCTTTGGAGGAAATCAAAGACAATGACAGAAATTGCTTGGATCCACCGTCATCCGTTCCTGAGTCCATGCTGAGGGAGGAACCAAGGTGTGAATCAGAAGGGACAGGCGCACCATGAAAACCGACACCCAGGGCTGTAAGATGGGAAAATACAGATTCAACCTGGCAAAGCAGAGCACATCACAAAACCCACAAGAAGGGTGAGGCCCTAAGAAGATCACAGTGCCTTTTTATTTTTAAGATTTTTTTTAGATTTATTTGTTTGACAGAGAGAGACAGCCAGTGAGAGAGGGAACACAAGCAAGGGGAGTGGGAGAGGAAGAAGCAGGCTCCCAGCAGAGCAGGGAGCCCAATGTGGGGCTCGATCCCAGGACCCTGGTATCAACGCCCTGAGCCAAAGGCAGACGCTTAACGACTGAGTCACCCAGGCGCCCCAAGATCACAGTGCCTTTTCTTCATATGGCTATTCCCCACCATTGCTATTTTAAGATTTATACGGTATCATTGATTTTTTAATTCAGTTTTATTTAAGGAAGTAATAATATGAGGAAGCTTTTGTAGATGAATTTGTGTGCAGAACACCCCTGACCTATTGTGGGCCATGAGATCTTATATTCATCATATGTAAAATATGATGCCCTGGGCTATTTAGACATCTAACCAAAGCTGTTAAAGGAAAGAATATTGTAAATATTTGTTTAGAAAATTCAAAGGAAGAAGATAGCACTTAGTTTTTAGGAGAGACTTTAACTAAGCAACCTGGGGTCTTAAGTAAATGAACAGATAACCCATTGCTTGGAAATCAAAATTAATTAGAAAACATTTACGTCCTACAGCTATATGCAAAAGAATGAAACTTGACCAACTCTCTCACACCATACACAAAGATAAACTCCAAATGGATGAAAGACCTCAATGTGAGATAGGAATCCATCAAAATCCTAGAGGAGAACATAGGCAGTAACCTCTTTGACATCAGCCACAGCAACTTTTTTCATGACACATCTCCAAAGGCAAGAGAAACAAAAGAAAAAATGAACTTGTGGCACTTCATCAAGATAAAAAGCTTCTGCACAGCCAAGGAAATAGTCAAAAAAACTAAGAGGCAGCCCACGGAATGGGAGAACATGTTTGCAAATGACACTACAGATAAAAGACTGGTATCCAAGACCTACAAAGAACTTCTCAAACTCAATACACGAGAAACAAATAATCAAATCAAAAAAATGGGCAGAAGATATGAACAGACACTTTTCCAATGAAGACATACAAATGGCTAACAGACACATGAAAAAATGTTCAAAATCATTAGCCATCAGGGAAATTCAAATCAAAACCACATTGAGATACCACCTTATGCCAGTTAGAATGGCAAAAATGGACAAGGCAAGAAACAACAATTGTTGGAGAGGATGTGGAGAAAGGGGATCCCTCCTACATTGTTGGTGGGAATGCAAGTTGGTACAGCCACTTTGGAAAACAGTGTGGAGGTCCCTTAAAAAGTTAAAAATTGAGGTACCCTATGATCCAGCAATTGCACTACTGGGTATTTACCCCAAAGATACAGACGTAGTGAAGAGAAAGGCCTTATGCACCCCAAAGTTCATAGCAGCATTGTCCACAATAGCTAAATCATGGAAGGAGCCAAGATGCCCTTCAACAGATGACTGGATTAAGAAGATGTGGTCCATATATACAATGGAATATTACTCAGCCATCAGAAAGAACGATTACTCAACATTTGCAGCAACATGGACGGGACTGGAGGAGATTAGGCTAAGCGAAATAAGTCAAGCAGAGAAAGACAATTATCATATGGTTTCACTCATTTATGGAACATAAGAAATAGCAGGGAGATCGGTAGGAGAAGGAAGGGAAGAATGAAGGGGGGGGGTAAACAGAAGGAGGAATGAACCAATAGAGACTATGGACTCTGGGAAACAAGCTGAGGACTTCAGAGGGGAGGGGGGCTGGGGGATTGGGATAGACCGGTGATGGGTATCAAGGAGGGCACACATTGCATGAAGCACTGGGTGTTATATGCAAATAATGAATCATGGAACTTTACATCAAAAACTAGGGATGTACTGTATGGTGACTAACATAACATAATAAAAAATTACTATTAAAAAAAACCAAACACTTATGTCCTAAAATGTGACATGTAACTTTGTTTTCCTGGCCTATCTCCTAGATAAAATAATGGCAAGCTTAATGCTAAAAAATGAAAAATTTTCAGTTCCAGGTTATTTCCTAAAATTTGTTGTAGGTAAATAACAATATTGGATCAAAACCCAATATATAAAATAAATATCCAATCTATACTGATAAAAAATGATACATAAATAAAGAAGTGGGGGGAAGAGACAAATGTTTCATGAGGAGACAAATAATTTATGTAGATAGTCTGTCCTCAATAAAGGAGAGGGTAAATCCCCATTCCTTAAGTGTGGGTTGCCCGTTAGTGACTTCCTTCCAAAGAGCAGAGATTGGAAAGGAGACAATGTCACCTTGCAGTGGAGAACGTGATGAACATGGCCTCCCCAAGGTAATCAAGGTCAAAGCCATCAGTGATCAGTCACGCTGGTGACAGCATGAACCGCTGATATGGTATAAGGAGAAGGGCTCTCGGTCTCTGTGGACTTCCTCCCCAGAAGCCAAAATCCCAATCTAATCATGAGAAAAACATCACACAAATTCAAACTGAAGGAGCAGCCCTCCTCACAACTGCCAAGGTCACACACACACAAAAATAAACCAAGGGAAGAATAATAAGTTGTCACAGTCAAGAGGAGTCTAAGGAGTTACAGAGACCAAATGCAACGTGGGATCCTAGAACAGGATGACACAATAGATAAGAAAACTAAGAAAATCTGATAACGTGTGCTCTTTGGACAATAGTGATGTATAAATATTGGTTCACTGTATCAAATGTGTCATAGTAATATAAGATATTAGTAATAGGGGGCTTTGGCAGGTGGGGTATATGGAAACTATACTATCTTCCAAAATTTTCCATAAATCTAAAATAAGATTTTAAAATGTATTTTAAAAACCCACTGTAGATAAGTTTCTGAGAAGCATTACTCTTATATATCATTTTCTCAAAAGAGTAATTCATAAATCATATACATATAGAAATTTAAAAGAAATACAATTAAAATTTATATACATAACCTTTAAATTTTAAACTCAAATAGGGCCTCTGGGTGGCTCAGTCAGTTAAGTGTCTGCCTTCGGCTCAGGTCATGACCTCAGGGTCCTGAGATCGAGCCCTGCATTGGGCTCCCTGCTCAGGGGGGGGTCTGCTTCTCCCTCTGCCCCTCCTCCCTGCTCATGTGCTCTCTGTCTCTTCCGCTCAAATAAATAAATCAATAAAATCTTCAAAAAAACAAAAAAAGTTTAAACTCAATTTACAAAACAGACAAATCTAAAAATGGAAAGTAGTGAACGTTTATTTATTTTCTATATATTTTTAAATATTTTATTTTTAAGTAATCTCTACACCCAATGTGGGGCTTGAACTCAAAACTTTATGATCAAGGGTCTCACGCTATACTGACCGAGCCAACCAGGGGCCCCCTGAAAAAAGTATTTATAACAAAATTAATTGGTAGTTCAAGTTTCTAAACTTACTAGGGGGAAAAAAAAACCCTCTAATAAGGAGGAAAAAAAGCTATAAGAATGTACAACTTTGCAATAAATCCCCATCCTGAAACCATAAAAATGGCCTAGCTTTATAGCATGTAGCATCATCAAGGTCCTTTGGAATGTTCTGACTCGGACTGGATCATAAGGGCTAATTCAGGCTGTGATATTCGTCTTTCCCAAAAACATATGCTGTGGTTTAGCAGATGGAGTTAAAGAATCCATCCACACCTGAGTTGTTGTAGATTTCTACGGTTAGAGCTGCTTCTGTTCAACCAATGAATCTTAAAGTTTTTCTATATTTTCATATTCCCTGGATTCCTTCTACCATATTACTCATACTGTATTGGATACTCATACATTTAAAGCCTCAGCGACCGGCAAGAAACATGTAAGAAGGAATCATGACAGCGGGATATTAGTCACGTTTCTTATTTATTGAATATATTTTACTTATGGGATGCACGGTGACAAACTGCAGGGCTCAGCTCTTGCTTATACTGAGACAAACGCCGTAGGTGTTGAGACATTCCCACTGGAGACACTTCCATTACGAGGTGTGGTTCCCCTTTCAACCACACCCTCCCATTTTCCTGACTCTACCCCGTCAGTGTCAAAACACGGGTAAAGCTTTTCTGTAATGGAAAGCTCTTAGCAAGAACTAGGCTCCGTAGAAGTCTCTTCCCATCAAAGTGGCAAACACACACACACACGCAACGTTTCATAGGCAAACACACACACGCAACGTTGCATGACTTGAAATTATCAAAGTTTCGTTGTCTCTTAATTGTTCACTTTCCCTTTTGTCATTCGAGTAATCAGACACAGGTAAACTAAACATCAGATTGGAGCACCTCTTCTTGAATCCCTACGATTATGAAAATGTAGGGATGGCATATGGTTGTCTGTGATGATGGTGGTGGACAACTCATTTATCAAATTATTTTATCCTCAAGGAAGTTTAATAAACGTTCCTGCCAGCTTCCTGAATTTCCGCTTCTACTCAGAGAGCATGTTTTGCTGTCATGCTGCAAACCATGGAATCCTGCTGATAAACTAATACTCAGCACTTTATCTTCTTTATTAAATCCAGAAAAACAATCCCTAATGGAAATAAACACCAGTCATCATGTCTCCCATTGCTACTACCTATAACTCATTTTTAAAAATCAACCCATTTTCTAAAGTGCATCCTCAACCCTAAGTGGTTTCTGGAAAGAAAAAACAAATATTAGGAATGATGCCTATGTGATGAAAGAGGTGTGTTCTTTTATGAGCAAGGGGCAGAGAGGACCATTTAATAATTCAGCATCAACTATTCCAAGACATCTTGATTATTACGAGGAGAGGTCGGGTTGGTAGCAAAACAGATAAATTTTACATAATCACAGCACCGCATGCAAGAACAGTCGTGCTGTGTCTTGACGATATCGGGGAGCTCATGCATCCTTTTGCTAAAAAGCTGAAAAGGAAATTCCTGTTCAGTGGATGCTGTTCTCCAACCGAGATTATGGAGCACCTGTGCTGTTACAGGGGAAGGCGAGCAAAAATACGCCCTTGTCCTCAGGGGCTTTGAGTCTCCTCATGGAGAGGGACAAGTTAACCCCAAACCGAGCATTCCACTGATGGAGGAGAAATTGGAACAGCAAAACGGGGAAGAAGAAACATTCCAGAAATACGGACACACAGAGACAAAACAAAGCAGATACACAGATGGTCCCTGCAGTGGGAGAAATCTTTTCAGAACTGGGGGGGGGGGGTGAAGAGGACAAGGTAAGTTTTTGGAATTCTCTAGAATGTCTCCAAGCAACACTCAGACGCGCCCAAGACATACCACCTGTTTCAAATGTCCAGTGGCTTCCTGTGAGCTGTTAGGATGCAGAAGAGGGTCGTCAAAGAGGATGGTCCCACCCACCCCACAGCTGTATCATGCACGTCTCTTTGCACAAGGAGCAAAGTGCGAAAATGACAAAAGGCACTGGGTTCAGTGAGGGTGATTTTTACAAAAGAAATAAAGAAGGTAATGAACACTCTAAAAGAGCAGACATTGGATTCACACATCACTCTCAGTCAACAACTATTCGCTGAGCCTTACACAAGTGCCAAGAAGTTGGCCAGTTCCTGGGGATGTGACTTTAACCATTAGCATATTTCATTCTGTGCGTGTGAGTGTTTAATTATGATTATAGCATTCTAACTAATGGACTAATGCATTTATTCCTGGATGCCATGTAGCAGATATCTTTTGGTGTGATTTCTTTCATTTTGGTTTCCCATAAGAGACTGACTTTTCTTTGTCATTTTATGAGGGCATTTTCATGGAAACGGATTTGCCCTGACATTCCGATGAAGGAGTTCCTGCCAGGTGACCATGACCTTCAAGTTAAACACTCAGGGGCTGATTATTTACGATTCTCAGATCATTATATGCATCAGCGGCATTTAGCACACTTGATCCGTTTTTCTTGAAACACCGTACACATGCCTGCCAGGACCTAATCTGCTGTTTCCCCTCTTGATCTCCACCCATGGTCATGCTCCTTGAAGCATGTCCCCAGAGGACAACATGGTCGAACCAATCAAATGTGATCAGATGTGGCATGCATCACACCTGAGCAGAAGCTTGAAGGACTGTTACACACTTCCCTTCTGCCATGAGCCCAACATCCTCAGTTCTGGAGGATGCCCCCGCTTGGATTCTGGAATGAGGAAGACACGGATTAAGAGCTGGGCTGACACCAACCCATCATCTGCCTGCATCACAAGAGAGAGAAAATGAACCACTGAATAATTGAAATGTTGATTTTTGGATAACTCAGTTTTACCTCTATTGTCTCTGTTTCTCCCTTTTCATCTTCTCCCTCCTCTTCCTTTTCTTCTCTTCCTCCTCCTCCCCCTCTTCTTCCTCTTCGTCTTCTACCCTACTTGCTTCTCCATGTAACTCTGATTCAGTCTCCTGACTACAAATGCCATCTGCTTTCTGATGTCTCCTTCATGGGTATCTCCAGGCCAGAGCTCTCCCTTCACAGGCACACTTCTATACTCGGCTATATCTGTTGTCCCTAACTTGCAGAAAATCCAGTTCCTTATTCCCAAACTGCTCCTTCTACAAGCTCTCTGTCCTTGGGCAACTCCATCCTTCCTGCTCCTCTGGCCAAAGGAACTAGATTCAGCCCTAACTTGACTCTTTCTCTCTCATTCCCCATCCGAGCCTTCTGTTGGTTCTTCCCCTGCAACACTCCCAGAATCAGAACACTTCAACCTGCCAGCTCCCCACTGTCATCTCTTGACTGCATTTTTACAGAGGTGAGCCAACTGGTCTCCCTAAATATGCCCCTACTTCCTTACTTACAGCTCGTTTCCCAACCAGAACGCAGAGTGATCTAATAAAAATGTGAGCGTTAGCTTGTCACTCTTCTGCTCAAAACTCAGTTGTGGCTTCCCATCCCTGCCATTGAAAAGCTAAAGTCCCTTCGATGGCCTACAAATCTTGGAGGGTCCGATGCCTAGCCCCTCTCCATTCTCATCTCCACTCTGCCTCTTTCTGTAGTCCAGCCACACTGGTCACCTTGATATTCTTTGAACACACCGAGGTCTATACCACATCGGGGTCTTTATTTGACAGAGAGAGACAGTGAGAGAGGGAATACAAGCAGGGGAGTGTGAGAGGGAGAAGCAGGCTTCCCGCTGAGCAGGGAGCCCGATGCAGGGCTCGATCCCAGAGCCCTGGGATCATGACCTGAGCCAAAGGCAGACGCTTAACGTCTGAGCCACCCAGGCGCCCCAACACATCAGGATCTTTGCACAAGCTGTTTCGTACTTCTAGAAACTCTTCCCATCAAGCTCAGCCTCCACTGTCCTCTGCACTTAACAATTGTGCCATTTCATTCCTATTATTCCCTATCTACTTTAATCTGTATGATTTTCCTCCACAGCATGTATCACTATTTAAAACACTACATTATTAGCTTCTTTAATCACTTAAATTCCACGAGGAAAGGGATGGTATCTACTGGGGTCTATTCTTTTACTACTTGGAAAAGTACCTGTTTCATAGTAGGTACTCACATATATGTGAATGCAGGACTTCATGCCTCTGCTTAAAAATAAAGCAGCTCGCAGACACAAGATTTTAGGAAGATAGGAATCTTTATCGTATTTAGTATCTGCTTGGATAATTACACATCTATTATATGTTGATGCAAACGTCAAAAGAAATGTTTTCTAAGTACTCTGTGAGATGATCTAGTAACGATGAGAATTTTTGAGTCAGTACTTGATGTTGGATTATTGATTTTAAAAAAATGCCAAAACAAACCCATGATCAAAGCATAAATTCAGAGCTTTCAGAAAAAAAAAAAATGAGTCAGGTAAGAATATAGGAGGAAAAAAGCAGGAAACATATATTCAACCTGAGTGTTGAGGCCACATTAGGGAGCGGTGGGGAGTGTGGCAAAGTGAATGTCATGTCTAAAAGGAAAAGTCACTCCTCATCCCAAGTCAACCACTGGCCCAGTGTTGCTCAACCTTACATATTTGTAAGCGATGCTGTAAATGTGGATTTTTTGCACAAATTTCCAGCTTCAAATATAGCCAGAAATTTTAATTTTTGTACAACACTTTGCAGGACCTGCTAAATCATGAAGATATGACTTTTCTACTCTACTATTAGGGCACCATCCTATTTATATTACCATTGGCAATGCCATCATATTTATTATGATGATATTAACACTCCAAAAATAGCCTCAAATGGAGATTAGAGCAATTAATTTACCCCCAGGGGAAAAAATATGCATCACATCTTATCACTGATTTGGAAAGTAGCTACATAATCTTTGCTACCCAGAACAGAAACAAGAATCAAGATGTCAAGTAAACACAAGCATCTCTGAGCAGGACAAATTAAAGGCCAGTCCCCAAAATGGTAGGCATCTTGAATGCAAACACTGAGTCATCACCTTATACCCACACCTAGATCATGTCTGGTACTTATCTGGAGCTATTAAAAAAAAAAAAAAAAAAAGGAAACAAGTCATCAAATGAAAGAACAGTCAGTCCTGGGAATGGATGAGTTCCCTGGCAGCTCAGCCCAATCAGTTTAAGTGTCATTACGGATAATAATAATATTAGTTACTGCTCACGTTAATTAAGGACCTCCCATGAGTGGGGCGCTATGCTTAGAATTTACATCAATTATCTCACAAATCCTTACAACAGCCCCTGTGAGGTCGGTCCTATTATTAGCCCCTCTTTACTCATCAGGTACAGCTGAGACTTTGAGAAGGTAAGTAACCTGAAGCATGCCAGACCTCAAAATGGCAAGTGACAGTATTCAAACTTTGGCTCCCTCGCCGTCATCCCAGCAGAGATGACTCTGTGGGTTTCTTTGTTCTGTTTCAAGCAGGACTCTAGTGAGTGTCTTAATCAGATTTTGTAGCACAGATCACATGATGAAGAGGAAACAGGGGTAAGTACTTATAGGAACACTGGCCAGCGAAGGGGAAGAAAGAAAAATTATCCAAAGCAAAAATGAGCATGAAAAATCCACAGTTGTTTGTTTCGATGTCACACAAGCTCGAGAAAGTGTAGAGAACACGGCTGGTCCCGAAGACATCTCCTACAGTAAATCATGTCTGCAGTAACCAGCATTGGTCAACGATTTGAGGTCCCACATCTGTTGGTACTTCTGTCTCAGGAAGCATGGGTGTATTTTTTAACCATTTACAAAGAGCTCCGTGAAAAATCTTTCCATGAGAGGGAAAATCCTGCTTGAGGGCTAAGGCCTCTACAAAAATCATATGAAATAAAAAGAATATGACCCCAAGGTTTTCCAGTGGGAGAAATCGTACTGCCTATCAAAGCCTGGGTTGGAACATACAATATTCTGGAATAGTCAAACATGTTTTTGGTTGCGATTTCCACATGACCGCAATCCGGTGCCCTATTTTGTCTTGATACAAAGAGCTTTCCAAGTTCAATTCGGGTCTTCGAGATTGTCCTGATGTCATTCAACGAAGGCTATGTGGGAACCAACGCGAAGCCAGCCATAGAAATACACACTGACAGAAGACAGACACGTTGGGTTCTAATGCAATGAAAACCGTTGGCAATTGAAGAACCCCAGACTGTTGTAGGTTTGTTGGCCCACAAGTTAACAATAACAGATGGAGATACAGCAAGATGTTGCGAGAGAATATTCTTGCAGCCAGAAGTAATTCCTCTTTCTTGCTTTTTTTTTTTTTTATGACATCTGGAAACGGCTTCGTTTTATTTACAGAAATCATGATTCTCCAAAACCAGTGCAGTCACAGAATTTTCCACGCCATTTTCTGAACAAGCCACCTAAATTTCTTTGTCTGTTTCTTTGATCAAAGTATTTACCTTTCCTGAAATCACTACAAAAATGGAGAGACGCAGGAGAGGTAAATAACAGAGCTGCGCTCTTTCACGAGGTGAAGTAGGTCTTAGGATCTTGACAACCCAGGAGCCTCTCACAGGTGAGAAAGAGCTTCATCTCCCCGCCTCCCGCACTGCTTGCTTTTTCTACCACCGTGATGCCGAATCAGGAAGTTCAGGGCACAGACTCGGGAGAACTAAAGGTCCTTTATGGTTCCCCACCGGAGTGGGGATTTTATGGCAATGAAAAGAGCCAGGTGGGAAGAACACGTTCTCATCCCCTCCCCACACCTCCCGTGCAGTAGGCTGAGTATTTACAATTGAACTTTTCAGAGTCTCAGATGAGAGCCTGCCTGAGGATGGGATGGATGGAAAGGGAGGAAAGAATATAACGTTCCTGGTTCAGGAACTCAAATGGGAATTCCAGAGGCATCTCTGAAATGACCCCATTCTTCGTCTTCCGAACTTCCCAGAAGAATTAGATCTAGAGCAGGGTTTTACTTAGCCCTTGAACATGAATCACCTGCCATGTTATGTGCTGGCCCCAAGGAAACAATGCTAAACTCATAAGAAATACTTAGGAGCCAGGTGAAGAGCAGAAGCACAAAAAACAAACAGAATCATCTATTTATTAGAAGGATGAATGACCCACACAAACGAACAGAAGGGATTCAGTAGAAGTGTATTCAATATCCCACACTGGGAGGCCATCGGAAGTGGGGAACACACAATTATGAAGGGTGGGAAAGGTCAAGAGAGATACAGGGGGAGGAAAAATAAAATTGTTGAACGTAAGAGCTCAAAGAATGCTCTGAAACGGAAGCACGCAGCCAAGGAATACACAGGTGCACCCTAAGAGAGACATTTTCCAGAAGGTATCTAGGAGAGTGATGTGAAGAGAAAAATCCCCTAAACACCAAAATAAGTAAGATGTAAATATAAATGTCATCCTTCATCTGACAGGAACACTTATATAAAGAGAGAGTAACAAAGATTAACGGCTAGAAACAACGGCCGAGAATTTCCAAGGAGTGAAGAAAACACAAGGCTTAAGACAGAAAGTACTCACAAATTAAACAAGCCTGTTTTAAAAACAAATCAAAATTAATCTCTGGACCAATTATCATGATTTTTAAGAACATTAAGCAGACACAGAGTATGTTTAAATCTTGCAATGAGGAAAAAAGCAGATGACATTCAAAGGAAGGACAATGTGGCTCACATGGGCGTTCTCACACCCACACGGAATGGAAAAAGGAACACGGGATACAAATGGCAAATTACTTTCAACAAGGTGAAGGGAGAGGAAGAAACCTAGACTTTTATACCCAGTAAAAGTTATCTCTTAAATGAAAAAGAAAACTGAAGATTTATCCAGGTGTAAAAAAATCTTACAAAATGTGCCACATTAAACCCCCTTGGAGAAAATCTCGGGAAAAAAATGTATTCCTGCAAATAGAGAAACGAATGTGAAACAAAGGAATAGAGTACAGGTAAGCAGAAAGCATTAATAGCCTCAGGAGACAATAATCTAAAAAGAAATCCCCACTATATTGTACACCTAATGGTAACATTACACTGTAGGTGAGCTAATTGGAATTTAAAGAAAAAACTTTTACGAAGTGAATAGAAAGAAATCCAAAAATAATCTTGAGCCAAAGTTCTCTTAGACTCTGGCACGGTGGGAGATGGGAGGTAAGAGTGGGCTTCCTCCAGATTTTGTTCTGAAGAAAACAGTGGCTATTCAAAAGGTTGACAGGCAACGAGAATAGATATGGGTCTTACACGGAAATATAGCTGCAGGATATCCCAGTCAAACAAGTACAGGAACACTTCATGAATCTAACGTGCAAGGAGGAAAAACAGCACAGAAGAAAGACTACTGTAACAATGACATTAGCAATAGAAACTTAAAAATGGTACAACAGAATAGGAAAACCAAAGAAAACAAATAAAAAATCACACATGGTGGTACACAGAAAACCCAAAATAGAATGACAAAAATTATAAGCTGTATAATAATGGCAGCTGGAAAATTAGAATAATTTTATCAGCGATAAACTGATAAAATAGGATTACAAATAGCTTTAACAACATACAGAGAAACTTAACATGGATATATTTAAATAGATGGATTTAACACAAGAGGTCTCCTTAACTTGAAAATGAAGAAACCCAAAATACAAAATAGAAGGTAAATACGATTGAAAAATATGCAGGATGTGAATTTAATATCAGACAAAAATACCATCAATGTCACAACTGGCCATTAAATGCTGGAGGAGGAAGAGTAGTTAAGACGGTATCACCAAGACGTTGATGAACGCACCTAATAAAACCTCAAAGCATGTAAAAAGTCACTAATATCTCTCACATTTGTGTTCATATATACAACATGCTTAAAATAAAGGAATGTTACCCTTAACATTCCACAAAATGTTGTGAGAGGTTAAAATAACACCTTCTTGAAACACATGGACGTAGGAGATCAAAGAGTAATGGGAGATACAGAATGTTTGAGTAATCCCGTCAAGTGCTATCGGATAGACGCACATGGAAATCTATGCTCCTAAAATGTGCACACACGCATACATCCGTAATTACATGTGTGCACATATATGTGTGAGTGCTTGCGTGTGTAGCTTTCAAGCACACGCAGAATGATTCCCAAAGGTATCATTCATAAACGGTACTAAAAAGAAGCAGTACCAAATAGCAATTTATTCTTTGAACCTAATCGAATAAAAATTGATAAAAAATCCCATAAAAGTGTTAGAACACTAAATGTGTGTGTATACCTTTAAGCTAAAGTAAAAACACAAACTACGTGGAATTCAACGATAATTTAGGTGTCATATGTGAAAATTTGTCTGACACGTCTACGCAAGTGCTTACGGGGATAATTAAAACTTCAACTACGTTTACAAGATAATAGGAAAGATTGCAAATAAATGGGCCATGGAGACAAAGGAAAAAAGCTAGAATAATGGGAACAAAATACATCCAACTCAATCAGAAAATAATATATGATAAAGAGTAGAAATCTGTGAAATAGGGAACGAAAAACGAGTCAAGCTAATTATCAAAAGAAAGCTAGTTTACTGAAAGCTTATTAATATAAGCAAACTTCTGGCAACACTGATCAAGCAAAACTGAGAAATAATGAAAATTAATGAGGCTGAGAAGTGAGGGAAATCACTTTAAATCATTCCAAATAAAATAAAAATATTAAAATAGAAATATTTTAATGATATAAGCACTGATGTTAAAAAATAAATTCAAATAAATATTTGAGAGAAAGTAAGGAATGTAGGACACAAACAGATCTAAATAAATAAAGACCATTATATAAAATAGTTATAAAAAATTCTCCCACATAAAAACTCAACATTCGAGATTATTTTTAAGCAATTTCTAGTACTTCAGTTTTTACTGAAATTTTGTTCAGAACGTATAAAATGAAGAGAAGTAGACAAATATTTTCTTTTAAAGATTTTATTTATTTATTTGACAGAGACAGCCAGCGAGAGAGGGAACACAAGCAGGGGGAGTGGGAGAGGAAGAAGCAGGCTCCCAGCGGAGGAGCCTGATGTGGGGCTCGATCCCATAACGCCGGGATCACGCCCTGAGCCGAAGGCAGACGCTTAACCGCTGTGCCACCCAGGCGCCCCTGGACAAATATTTTTGTAAGATTAGCTCAACTATAGGACTGTAGTACAAGGTCAGAAGATCATATTTAGAAGCTGAATCAAACTTAAATTTAAATCGGAATTATAAGTCAAATTCACTTATGAATGAAGATGTGGGCATCCTGAGTGACTATTAACAAAGCAAATATAATAGAGTACGGGCAGATTTTTCAGAGTTCCCCTTAAGATCAACATGGGGCTGTTTCCAAAATGCTTTAACAGAAAAAGACCTACTGTGTTATTAAACCACGTGAATAAAAAAAAGAAAATCTTGTGACCAGCCATAAAGATGCTAGAAATAATTGTGACGATATTCAATGCTTATTTATGATTTTAAAAATGTTTTAACGTAGTAGAAAACTGGAAATAGAAGGTAATTTCTTTTACCTGAAAATGGCCATTTACCCAAACATCTAGTCACTATCACGTTTATTAAAGGGTGTTGGACTGTCTTCCTATAAAATCATGAAGAGGGATGCCAGTTTGCCCCAACACAGTTCAATCCAACACTGGATGTCCTGAATGAATACAATGACAACAGGGATAAAGGCAACGAATATATGTTCAAAGGGGGAAGAGAGAAAATGGTCATTATTGTAGAGTATGACCACTTTTACGGAATCCATGCCATACGGTAGATAAGCTACTAGAAATAACAGATAATCCCAAAAAGATTTCTGACTATAGAATCAAGACATTCTTTTATAGCAGGAGTAGGAAATGACATACAAAGTAAGATACTACTTGCAAAAAGAAGGGGGGGGAACACATTAGTTTAAAAGAGCTAAAATTAGATCTCAGGTGGGAAACTATGCCAGCTTATGGCTAAGACAACAGGAATGTAGAATGATATCTCTTCTTCCTAAAACCATCTTTCAAGTCAATACGACTCCCAACAAAGATGGCAGAATTTTGCAGAATTTGACACACTGATTCTAAAGTGTCCAAAAAAGAAGAGACACCTACAAATGCAAAGGGAATGTAGAAGAACAGCAAAGGGCCATTTTGCTCGACGTGAGTCACCTTTGCCTAGTGCAGGAACGGACCGGTGACTGAATGAGACCAAATATAAAACACAGAGCTTGCCCTATGCATAAGTGGTGGATGGTACAAGTTTGCACCGGGTTATTTTTTGGCAGAACCCTTTGAGATTTACTTTCTCGCGCTCGGACCCACAGGGCTCTCTGCCCTGAACCCATAGGGAATCACTCTTGCCTCTGGCTCCCCCTGGAGGAAACCAAAGGTGATCGTAGCAGACAACCTGGAGGAAGAAAGAGAGAAGAGCCTGTACGTACAAGCTCCAGTCACCCCCCAGCAGGTATGACCAGTACCACCCAAATGGGCAGCCATAACTTCTCATAAGGGCTCCCTAATATGGCTACTCCGGGTTTACTGCACTACCCTGTGCTGGATTCCCTTATATCCTGCCCCACTTACTAATATAATACCTTTGTGTGTCATCTGTCCCTATTAGGATGCTGCCTGACACCAAATCACTGGAAAAGGAGACATTGTTTATATTACTTGTTGAAAACATCGGTTCTCTATTTGGAGAAAAATAACACTGGATCCCTATCTCACACCATATTTAAAAAAACTCTGTGTAGATTAACAATGTATGGATGCACTCTAACACTCATAGAAAAATACGTAGGAGGACACTTTTGTGATGCTGGGGTAGAGGTCAGGATTTCTTAAATGTGTCCTACTTAGAAAAAGGCATAAGGAAGGGAGAAGAAAACACTGAGGGATCTTTGCTGAATCAAAACTACTGATTTTTGGTTCAACAAAGAATATCCGAAATGAGGATTGTGGTCAGGACACAGAGGAGAGAAGAGATTTGCAATGTGCACACACACACTGGTCGACTACTTAAACCAGAGCACGCTCATGATCTTCAATGTAGGGTTAATACAGCACCAGGACATGGGGTCCTAAGGGCTGGTATAGCCCAAAGGACGCAGAGCTGCCTGGCAGGTTCCTCCTGCGTCCCCCAGCATTTCTGTTCACACCACCGTAAAGATGCTCAGCACACAACATGTCAGCCTGTCATCATCTTCTGTTCTTGTCATTATATGGAATAAAACCAAGAAGTTCCAGAGTAGTTATACAAGGGAAGTGAAAAGAAAAAGGTTGCCAGACCAACAGAAGACAATATGATTAAGACGTTTTTAACATAATACTGCACTCTGAATATTTCCCCATATCACTAAGTATTATCCTTTAATGTGATTTTAATGGCTAGTATTCCATGCTTGTATTGTACCTCTAATTATAGAACAATTTCTAGACCGTGAAAAATTGTTGTAGCCTTTCCCTTATTTATTTATTTACTATTTTGGCTATCGTAAGCACTCAGCAAGGAAAACCCCTACACATTCATCCCTCTGCTGCTGTCCAATTACTTCTCGAGGATAAAATTTCTTGTGTAATGTATTTCAGGCATTCTGCTACCTATGGTCATGTTGTCTCCCCCAAAACATTATGACCACTTGCAAACACTCCAGCCTTGCATGAATGGGCATTTCCCACAGCTAAAATCCACAGCTAATGGGGTTTTTAATCATTGTGGTTTCAGGAGACGTTAGACGAAACGCTTCTGTAAAGTACAACAGCTACAGAGAAAAGTGAAGTGATGCTTCCAAAGAGGAAAAGAAACCACTGGTCTAATGTTCATGCCAAGATTCACATTTTAACAGGTGACTATGGTCTCGGTTGTTGGCGGCTTGGAAGACTCACGGGGACTAACACAACCCTTACTCCTTCTGATGGATTTAAAAGGTAAGCATGCCATCTATTGCAACAGGAAAGGATGGAGACCGATGCAAGGGACGGATAATCCGCAAAGCACACAGGAGTTACCTTCGAGGTCCGGGGGCAGAGAAAGCGCTTTGGAAGCAAGCTTGGTTGAGCCTATTCACTGATGTTTGATTTTGCCCTGCACACGTTTATTGGCTACATGGACAAAGAGGTAACCCTCATTAGAGTCTTTGTTCCCAAACATTAAATTCACGGATGCTTTGTAGCAACATCTGTGGTTTATCCTCATTTTCTGCAACATGGTTCTCTTTTAAAAGACAAGGACTGACCAGCGGGTGTTAGAGGCTCATATCTCTCACTCCAAAGCAGCTCTCCCTACTTTCCCGGTCTCAACCAAGGAGAGGTGGTCAGTGAGAAAAGGTTACGTCTAGGATGAGCCCCTCCTGGCAAATACACGCTCATCTTCCAAAGTCCAGTGAAAGAGCCTTTCGAAGAAAACAAATACACAAAGCAACATCACGTACAAACACGCAAGTCTGACAATTTTTGTTATATGGAAATGTTTTTAAAAGAATCTATTTGCTCTCAAGGGGCGCCTGGGTGGCACAGCGGTTAAGCGTCTGCCTTCGGCTCAGGGCGTGATCCCAGTGTTCTGGGATTGAGCCCCACGTCAGGCTCCTCCGCTGTGAGCCTGCTTCTTCCTCTCCCACTCCCCCTGCTTGTGTTCCCTCTCTCGCTGGCTGTCTCTATCTCTGTCAAATAAATAAATAAAATCTTTAAAAAAAAAAATCTATTTGCTCTCAAAGATGTGGTTTTCAATTCTATGCCAATTGTAAAAGAAGATACTGAATCTTAAAAATATTCCCTTTGTCCATTTCTTTCTAAAAATGTCGATCTTAACTGGAACTTCCCTCGGTTCCTCATATAACCACATTGTGTAGGTTACCATATTGAAATTCCACGTGAAACTTGAAATGGAAGGAAGTCCCCAATGTGAATATCATATTTCGTTGTTGCTGTTAAAATTTTTTAAAAAGGCATCCTGTAAGACCAAGAGCTTGCCTAAAGCAAACACGCTTTTGACACCAAGCGTTCTTCACATTTTTAAGATTTTTGTGTTTTTGCTTTTTCCCATTAAACTCTGCTGCTGGTAGCATTAATTCTGTTCCATGCGCCCCTCATAAATCACTAAGGCTCTGTTCTCCTGGCTCCTCCGTAAATCTGGCAACAATGATGTTAATTGTACATGAAAAATATATTAAAACTGTAAATCATTTCTATTTTCGAGGAGGATGGGAGAAACAAATCTAAAGTAACTAATCAAATGCTCTTTCTTTTGTCTGGATTTGGCCAGAGGCCATTATATTAAAAGCATAAAATTACAGCCTGTTTTCATCAATTAGGCCTTATTCTTCGGTTCTTGAATCTAATCAAGAACATAGAAAATGTATCACAAATCCCATGTTAATGACCACTGATTCATTTCATTAATAGCGCTGGAAGTTTCTCTTTTTTGTGATGTATTCTTTAGAGTATTCCTGTATGTGGCCCTTTTTGTACCAATTGTATAGAAAAGGGCCAAAATATTCTTTTTTCTATCACCATATAGCTATAATGATGGCACAGAGGAAAAAGCTCATAGGGCATTATCTGCCAATTCCTAATGGCAATTGCTAACTTCTGCTTTCCACTCCCTGCAATACTCACTAGATTACTTTTTCTACAAAGGATGAAAGATTGATTTTTTTAAAGTGTACCTATGGATACTCCCTTATGGTCGTGCTAGACTGTTCAACACTGATAAAAAATTTTTACAGCCCAACCGAGGAAGCAGAAACAACTCAGTATATTTACCAACAGACTTATTCACACAAAAATTAAAAATAGAGTCATTGGGGCGCCTGGGTGGTTCAGTTGGTTAAGCGTCTGCCTTTGGCTCATGTCATGATCTCAGGGTCCTGGGATTGAGCCCCATATCGGGCTCCTTGCTAAGCAGGGAGACTGCTTCTTCCTCTCCCTCTGCCTACTGCTCTTCATTGAGATAAAGGTCTTCTATTTTCCCTGTAAGTGCTACTTTACCTTAAAAGATGCCCATTTCTTGATAAACTAACTTGGCAAACTCATCACCTAATAAATGAACCCACTCGCCAATTTATTCGATAATCTAATGCACGCTCGTTTCTTTGATGGCTTTTCGAAATGAGATGCCATAACCTAAGCAAATAAGTCTCCAGTGGTCAGAAATTCAGGCAGCAGGCCAAGATAATGTAGGGGCAAATCACCTCTTTGCAGAATAAATCAAATTACACCGTCTAGATGCTGGCTTAGGCCAAGCTGGGCACGTTAACGAATAACTGGCAGTCTGAGTAATTAATCTCTAAATGCAAATCAGACCCTGTCACTTCACTTCTCAAAAATATTCCTTCATGGGACTCCAGCTGTCAACGAGATAATTCCCAAACAGGATAAATGAGGTAATACATGCAAACTGTCCACTGTAGTGCCTGGCACTTTAGCAAGTGGTCAAGAAATGTTGGACTCTCTCCCCTTCCCTGCCCCGTTGGAGACTGATTGCAATTTGGTTCCCATCTGCTGCTGCAGGAATTGATCCCAGGGGTGACTGAAGGACAGATACCATACATACTTTGCTGTCACTAAAACTTGGGGGGAAAGGATGTATTTATCCGTGAGGAATACTGACTTGCTAACAAAATACGAGACCTAAATATATACCTGCACATTTCATTTTTTGTTGTTGTTGTTCATTACTCTGCTATAAAGTTACATTGAGATTCTTGTAGAGACGACTGACAAGACTTCATTTCGGAAAGAGTTGAGTGAGGTCCTGCTCACATTCCAGGTTGAGATATTCTCCTGTTAAGAGTCCACATACAACCCTGTGTGCAACACACTAGCCCAGGGTTCACCTGCACGTTACCTGCTCCCCTATACTATTTAAGAAGCTGATGGTCTAGAACCTAAAGACAATATTGCCGAGGGAGCCATGGACTACGTGTGTTTGCAGGGGTCATAGGGGTCGTGTGAAAATGAGAGGATACATCTAGAATTGGTTCATGACTTGTCGCAAGCCCTCCGGCTACCAATGAAGGAGGGAGCATCTGAACATTAATAACAAATGAAATGAAAGCAGGCTGATCAGTACTTCATTCCAGGATGTCATAACTTACATCTCATCTTTTTTTATCTGTTACTTTCCTATCATAAATCATAAAAAAACACAGATTTTTAGGCATTAATCTCTAGAAATGTTAAAAAAAATATATTCCATGAAGTGAGTTTCTTGAAAGAGAATTACTGGTTCAAAAGTTATGGACATTTAAAATTGTTTTCACACATACTGTTATACTGCTTTTCCAAAAACCTATGCAGCACTTGACAAAAATGCGTACCGAAAGAAGTCATGCATGCACGTTCTCTTCAGCACTGAATATTATTTTGTCTTTGCTAATATCATCAGTAAAATGGTGTTTGCTTTTATTAAATTGCATTAATAACTCTTAAGAAAATTACCTGGGAAACTCTCAGAAAGCCTTAGATCTGAATTCTGCTTTTTCCTTTTACACACTGGGCAATTTGGGTAAAGGATGAACAACTCCTGGCTTTATGTTTCCCATTTGTGACTTGGCACTTTGGAGAGCTATTATGTACACTCAGTGATAGAAAATGCACAAGCTTTTTTTTTTTTTTTTTAAAGATTTTATTTATTTATTTGACACAGAGACAGCCAGTGAGAGAGACAGCCAGTGAGAGAGAGACAAGCTGGGGGAGTGGGAGAGGAAGAAGCAGGCTCCCAGCAGAGGAACCCGATGTGCGGCTCGATCCCAGAACGCCGGGATCACGCCCTGAGCCAAAGGCAGACGCTTAACGACTGAGCCACCCAGGTGCCCCATGACAATGCACAAGCTTTAGTGCCAAGTGCCTGCTATAAAAAACTCATTCTCTGAATACCAACTAACATCATCTTCCTTACCATCATCACCACCACAAAGGTCATCATCATCATCTTCACTGCTATCATCAGCACCGTCATCATCATCATCATTACCACCACCACCATCATAATTGTCGTTATCACCATCACCACCACCATAAACACACCACCATCATCATCACCATCATCAACACCATCACCGTCATCATCACCATCATCCTTACAAGTTCATTGCTATCACCATCACCACCAGCACAAAAGTCATCATCATCACCTTCACTATCATCATCACCATCATTACCACCCCCACCATCACCATCATAATTGTCATCACCATCACCATCACCACCACCATAATCACATCACCATCATCATCATCACCATCATCAACACCATCACCATCATCACCATCATCCTTACAAGTTCATTGCTATCACCATCACCACCAGCACAAAAGTCATCATCATCACCTTCACTATCATCATCACCATCATTACCACCCCCACCATCACCATCATAATTGTCATCATCACCATCACCACACCACCACCATAATCACATCACCATCATCATCATCACCATCACCACTACCATCAAAACCATCATCAACACCATCACTGTCATCATCACCGTCATCCCCATCACTTTGCTGTTATCACTATCACCACTACCATCAAAATCACCATCATCATCATCATCACCAGATGGTCAGTATCATCTCCATCATAATCACCACCACCATCATCCTCATTTCCATCATCTCTTCGCCACAATTATCAAAATCATCATCTATTATTATTATATCTATGACTACTATTACTGTCCATATTTATTTATTTATGGGTTGGTTGTGTCCTCGGGCCACTCTTTTGTCAGTGTTTCGTTTAAAACTTGATTTTAGGGGCGCCTGGGTGGCTCAGTCGTTAAGCATCTGCCTCCAGCTCAGATCATGATCCCAGGGTCCTGGGATCAAGCCCCACATCGGGCTCCTTGCTCAGCGGGAAGCCTGCTTCTCCCTCTCCCACTCGCCCTGCTTGTGTTCCCTCTCTTGCTGGCTGGCTCTCTGTCAAAATAAATAAATAAAATGTTTTTAAAAATAAAATAAATAAATAAAACTTGATTTTAAGGATCTATAGCTAACAATCCCTTGTTGTGTGTCTCTTAACTGTCTACAGATACACTTTGCAACTAGTTGTTCTTAGAGGTCACTCCGGAAATTTACCTTGGTCTAGGCTATATGGACCATGGTTTCTTTCATGGGTTTCATTTTTTTTTTTTTCCTATTTTTTTTTGATGGCAGAAAGGACTATTTGTTTATATTTGGTATAACAATTTTGGGGTCCAATTTTCTGAGACCCTATTTATGACTATTTTCCATATCATTAATCCTATCACTACCATCACATAAAGAGTCCTATAATTAATATACAAACATATCCTGTTACGACTATTATATGACAAAATCTTTGTTGGTACTACACTCACAGTCATTGAAGTTCAAATTCTTGGGGCCCATCCCCAGAACTGATGAGTTAGTAGCAGCCTGGCTGGAGCCTGGGAGTCTGCCTATGAACAAGTTCCTGGTTAGTTCGAGAACAACTGTGCTACAGCCTGCAACTCTGAGCTCTGCCATCCTGTGCATTAACTAGAAGATACCCAAATGACTTCTTGAAGATTTCCCTTTACATCAAGGGTCAGCACACTTTCTCTATAAGTGGCAAGAGGATAAGTATTTTAGACTTTGTGGGCCATAGGCCCTGTTTTGCAGCTATTTGACTCTGCCATTGTACTATGAAAGCAGCCACAAAAATTAGGCACATCAATGGGTAGGGTTCTGT
This sequence comes from Ursus americanus, assembly GCF_024610735.1. Lineage (NCBI taxonomy): Eukaryota > Metazoa > Chordata > Mammalia > Carnivora > Ursidae > Ursus > Ursus americanus. The sequence continues at coordinate 119,096,823 of NC_142164.1, read as the reverse complement.
TCCATTAACCTTTTTTGCAAAAACAGGCAGCAGCATGATGGATTCTGACTATGCGTCATATCATCCCCTCTTGTTTCACATCTCTGAAAGGAACTGAGGCCCTCTTTTCACTAAGCACTCATCCTGGTTGGGTTTCTCAATTTTCGTAAGATCCCATCTGACCAATAGTCGCTGTAGCTCAGTTGATGATGGGATCATGCCACCATGCAGTTAACTGACCACAGCAGTGACTGCACTTTGGATGCTTGGCAAAGCCAAGACTTCAAATTCCCTCACTCAGTCTCTTAAACCACACGCAGCCAAGAGAATCAATATTAACATCAGCCTCCAGGATCCATCTTTGACCACATTGTCCCCTCCACCTGGAGTCCCCCTAACCCACCAGTTTGGCCAACTACTGTCCTTCAAAGTTCGCCTTAAGGTACTCTGACCTCTGAGTCTAGAAACATGTTCCTCCCAGATGTTCCCATATCTCCCCAACTGGTCACCTCACATCACTAATTATACGAAATGGTAATTCTGGTTCATCATCTATCCTTTCGCCTCCCCCGTATGATCTGCAAGGGAGAAGATGGTACCACATTCAGCAACGTGGCCAATTAGAACATGCTCTGTAAGGATGCACTGAATGAACAAATGTATAAACTGCACTTTTGCTAATGTCAGGGGCTCATAAAGAAGGAAATGTTAACAAACAAGTCAAAGAAATGCAATGAAGTAAGGGTCTTGCTGGTACCCACTGGACTGACAGAGCTGCATGAGAACTGAAGACCAAGTTTTACCACCATCCTGAGAACTCACCCAGAGAAGCTGAGTGGGATCTCCTGTGCTTCTTGCAGAATTCCCTAGATACCACCTTGTCAGCCATATGCCCAGAGTCCCACAGTGTAGCTCTCACCACGCCCTTCCCCCTGCTAAAGGCTTGGGCTGAGATGTGCTCAAATTCAATTTCAGTTCCCCTGGATCAACTCTCTAAATTGGGTACTCCTTCAGTAAACTTAACCCATTAGCTAGAATGCTTAAAAGAAACAGTAGATACAGTAGGTTACACGCTGTACTAAGCAGTTTGGTCCGTTTCAGGGCACGTTTTCCACCTGGAGTTATAGCTCATGCTACCCCTGCTTTGCCACCAGAGGCCAGCTTCCAGATCCAGACGTCCCTCTGGGATGCAGTACCCAGTGTGGTCCTGCCTCAGCGTTGTCTGAATACAAATGTCCTGATGTGCAAGACGTTCCTGTCACTTTATCACTCTATGTCATGAAAGGGTCCCCATGCTTACAAAACAACAGCAACAACTCATAAACAAGGCTTCCCATTTCCAAATCCTTGGGTTCTTCTTTGGAGCTAAAAAGGAAGAACCATCCTAGGTAACGCTTTTCCGCCCCTGAAACCATACCAGTCATTCTCATCTAGTTTCTATCCCAAATATGACGGAGGGTAATGGACATCAGTGGGTTTTGCCTGCTTAGCATCCTGTTTTCTTTCGGGGAGCTACCTTGCCTACATCAATTCCAAGGTAGGTCCTTTTGGACTCACCCATCCCTCTGCCCATTCAGAAATGTATGCTGAGGCCATGACAATCCAAGGGTGTTTCCCCTCTAGATAAGGAAACTGGTTTGAGTTGGCCTCTGACCCCAACTGGGACAGTGGCATCATCCCCAGGCCAATGTGCTTCTCTGAGCTCAACGGTGATATCACAGGGAAATGCTAGTGACTTTTTTTTTTTTTTTTTGGCCCCATATGGAAACAGCATCACAGAAAACAAAAGAACGCCAATGGTTAACCAAAAGTGTCAGGTTACAAATAGCAGTGATTCAGCCCCAAATCCGGGTGGCTTAAAACAACAGGAATTTATTGTCCCAGTGTATTGCATGACAGATGTATGAAATTACGGAGTTGTCCTGCAACACAGTCAGACAATAAATTCCTCTTGATGTCTGACATTATGGAGTCAGCAGGGCTGGTTACTTCTCTGGAGTCTGGGGGACCACGATGTCTCTCTCTGTCTCAGTTGTTAATTTCTGGTGGTTTCCAGTGATCCTTGGAGCTCCCTGGCTTGGAGATCCTTCCCACCCATCTCTGCCTCCGTCTTCACATCATGTTCTGTCTACGTGTCTCTGTCTGTCTTCCTCCCTCTGTCTCCTCTTGTAAGGACACCACTCATAATGGATTTAGTGTCCTTCCTAATACAGTCTGACCTCATCTTACCTTGATTACATCTATTCAAAACCTTATCCCCAAAGCAGCTGTCATTCATAGGTTCCAGGGATTAGGACTTCAACACATCCTTTTGGGGGCACACAATTGAACCCATAACACAGAGCAACTCAAAAACCCCTTGACAAGAGAGAAGTTTGAAGGATTAATAGCCATGCCATGATCTGTCAATGTTTTTAAAAGATTCTAACGGATATTCTACAGCCTTAGGATGACAATTTCAAATCTCGTAGACCCCAAATTTCTCTCGGGCTGGGACCTCATAATGTGTCCTCGGAGGTAATCTCATTTCGATGATGAGGATGTTGCTGTTGGCGACAGTGACGACAACAACAGTAAAAATCACAACCAAGAATGAAGCAGAACAAAATGCTGGAGGAAGCTATTTTCCCCTAAGTCTAGAGAAAGCCTTCTAAGATGATGATTCTTCTCATTTCAATGATTCTAACCTGTGACCTTTAATTAATTTCTTGGAAAGGAGTCCAGCACCATTAAATCAGATCATAGTCGACGGTATTTTGGTATTTTAGGTATTTTAGGGAAACGTCAGCAAACAGACTTAAGCCCGGCTGCAACTGGTAAAGATGACGCCGGCGACATCCCGCGGGGAGATCTGAGCCACAGCGACAAATCGCTCCGCCCCGGGTGTGAGCAGACGGTGTGTCACAGGAAGCAGACGGATCCTGTTTGCTACTTTCTAAATCTTGTCGTAAACGAGGATACTACTCCTTTACAAAATTAGGAGAACACGTGACTTTTAGGCACAATATATATAAGCCAAGAGTTTTATGTGTTTGCCAAACACACACACAAACAAATCTAACATCAACTCTGGGTGTATTGAGGACACGTGTTGTGACTGAGAACAAATGCACCCCTACTGGGGGACGTGAGCAGGAATCCCGGTTACCAAGCTCTCCGTATAAGAACAGATCAGCCATGGGCAGTCTATGCACAGTGAGCCAGGAAGGGGGACGGCAGGGTCTCAAAGCCACTTGCAGGAGGAAGTGACACAGAAAGGGTGTTAACACCTGGTCTTCAAAGATTTTGCAAGCAACAGAGTGAGAGAAAGAAGCTTCCCAAATTGCTCCAGCTCTGTGGGTAGAGACTTGACACGTAGAGATCACCAACCCTTCTAACAATGAGGTGAACTCTCTCCTGAAGCTGCAGAAGTCTTTCCGGGCCAGGTTCAAAACCAGTTGCATGGTCAGGGGCTTCTTACTCCTTCATTTGTGACGGGCAGTCCAGTCGACAGACAATGCCTTCATTCCTTTATCTCGCCAATGCCCCCCTGCCTATAAATGGTTTACAGTCGACTAAGTGTACGCGTATTTGTTACGTCTGCCCGTCTCTCAGCGCGAGCCTGATAACAGCAGGGACTTTGTTCTGTTGGCAACCGTCTTGCTTTGTGAGTTTCAGCTTTGCTCATACCAATGCCACTTTGAGGATGGCTGGGTGCAGGGAGGCACTGGGAATGTATCAGGAGTCCCGGAGGGGTCCCTGGCAGCTTGGCTGCTGTTCCTTGTCCGTCTCTGTCCCCGGGGTGTGGGTGGCAACCAGGAGGCAATGCCCAGAGCACAAAAGATGACGAAGAATAGTTGTAGAAGGTATAAATAAATGAATTTTTTTTTTAAGCTCTACAGTCTACAAGGGGTGTAGAGATGTAAAATGATGTTTGCATCAAACCTCTAAGAACGCACGGGAGGACGGATGTCCTGCTTGGTTCCATCACTTACTCCAGATAAACTTTGACAATGATATTCAACATGCCAAAATCCCTTTCTTAAAAAAAAAAAAAAAAAAAAAAAAAAAAGGATGGGGGTGCCTGGGTGGCTCAGTGGGTTAGGTGTCTGACTTCAGCTCAGCTCATGATCTCAGGGTCCTGAGATCGAGCCCCATGTCAGGCTCCCTGCTCAGTGGGGACTCTGCTTCTCCCTCTCCCTCTGCCTCTCCCCCACCTCAAATAAATAAATAAAATCTTTAGGAAAAAAATGGATGAAACGCAAACAACTTGTGCTACACTGGAATATGAGCTCATTATTATGTGATTTAAGGTTCAAAAAGAAAGATCTAGTCTACGTTGATATATTTTAAACATTTAAATTTTCTTGGGAAAGATGCTGCTTTCTCTCCGTGGTTTGCTAGTATTTTTTGATCTAAACTATTTTTAAATATGCGAAGTTAATATAACTGTTGCATATTATCTGGATGGATACATGACTCAACATAGTGATGAAAGGATTTCAGTAGATAAAAAATTGGGGCGGAGACAAAGCTTTTAATAAATGATTTTTTAAAAATTTCAGGTGATAAAAGTACACTGGAATTAGATAAGAACCGAACCTTATGTTCTTTGACTTAACCTCACCGCACAGTCTGCTGAGAAGAAAAATGTGCATTAGACTTCCTCGGGATGCAATTCCAGTTATGAATCCTCCAATGTCAAAAATGGAGCCATGCAAAAAACACCCAAGTGGGTGCTTTGCATGTTACATTATACTATCAATGCACCTTTCTATCGTTTTGTTAGGTTTTATCTCTCCCTGCTTCCCATTTTTGCACTTTTTATGTCTTGGCCCATCTAGAGAAGCAATAAACAAGGAGCTTCCTTTGGGGGATGCAGAAAGCATTTCCTCACTGCACAACATATGTGTGTGTGCCTTGTGTATTCGTGTCAGGATGGGTGGAAAACTTTCCACCGTGGATCCTTGATGGAAAACATTCACTTAGAGAATACCTGCCTTTTTTTTTTTCTCTTGAAATCCTAAAGAACTCCCTGAATTCTTCTGCCCGCTTTCTGAAGCTTTCTGAAGCTCGAGTTTTGTTGGGGATCATTCATTTTCCAAGCAAAGAGCTTACATTTCCTTGTTACCACCACTTGGACTGGTTCAATGCCTTGGGTACGGTAAGTGCGAAGAGTCATTTTTCAAATCAATAATTTTTATCTTTTTTTTTTTTCCAAGTCAATACTGTTTAGATGAGTCAGCTAAAGGGGTTCTAAAGAGAGTACGGATTGAAAGAGGGAAGAAAACACAAAGAATCAGAGTTGAGATCAGGAGAGCAATGGGTGACGTGGCTTGAGGTGGGATGAAAGTCAACGCGTAGCCAGTGGAAGGGATGTTAGGGGAATACTGGGTGATCCCTTTGGGATGGAGAGACGATTAGGTCCCGAAACAGAATGGAGCAGGATGGAGCTGAAGGCATCCATTTAAGGAAGAAAGAGGGTTAATGAACATTTTCCTATCTTGTAGAAACATACCACAAAAGCTCCTTTGCTTGAGAAGAGTCAAAACTTCATGCGTTCCTCCCTTTCTGATGGGAACGCCCTCTCCCCTTAGGGCCGACCTGAGTATTCTGCTCAGGACCACATTCCCAGCAGACAAGAGGCTGTTCCGCTTAGTGGAGACATCAGAGTGCTTGGGATTTCAGCGAGCACAGAACAGTATAGTAGTTCCCATGTTCAATTTGACTTTAACAAAAATCATAACACATTTGATCTTAATTGAACTGCGGTATCTTTTGTTGCCTTTCCTCGAACACCTTACACACACACACACACACACACACACACACACACACACTCCATACACCTTCACGGTCTAAATACCCAAACTAGATATCGAAATCTAACTGGATTTTTTCCCCCATTTAAAAAAAAATCTGCTTCGCGTTTGTGGAAACCTATTTCTCCGAACTGAAATACAGGATGTCCGATTGAATTAATAAAATAGAGACCCCTCATCTTCATTTATCTTAACAAGTATTAATAGGGGAATAGATTACTCAGACTTCCCCCCCACCCCGGTCGCCTGCGAGTTCCCTGTGTGATCTGTAGGTCTGACTTATCTATGTAGGGCCACTGTTTTACATCTCATACACCCTCCATGGTCCTGGAATCCAAAGTTAAGGAAATCCCTCCTGCTCACGTTTGCTGCAGTTTGGATGTCAATGCACCAGGGACAAGTGTTCTTACAGAGGAGGAACATGAAACAAACCCAATATGAAAAGAGCCTGGTTTAGAACCAAAACACCCAGTAGGAAGGCAGGTGCCTACTCCCAACCATCGTATCCGAGAGACGGAATCTTCTGGTGACCGATCACGTAAGGAGATTCATATTAAATTCACATGAAATCAAATGTATAACATATTGACCTTTTTCATTTCATCATTATTTCCAAAGTTATACTGTTAATCATAATTGATAATGATCCAGGGGCTTAGTCCAAAACTGCTATAACCTGAAACAGCATTCAGGAGGTATACCAGGAGTGTTATTATTACTAATAGCCAAGGTCACTCAATATTGAGAAGGGTGACTATCTCAGCCAAGACAATATGGAAAATAAATGACCGTGTCCAGACTAGTGATATCAGTTGGCAAAAAATAAAGCTATCTGGTGTCCTGGAGGCAAGAGTACGCAAGTAAATAATGAGCAAATTGTTGGAAACGGACAGCTTCTAGCAGACCAGTCGCGTGCCCAGTTTCCATCTTAAACGTTCTTTTCAATATTGTTTATGATATGCACCATATGGCAAGTCGGGTTTTTAACACGTTTTACGTAATCGAAACTTGTTGTAATTGTGAGAAACATCTAAGTTGCAAATGGGATGGAGTTCGAGTTCATCTGATGGAAAATAAGGGATTAGTCTCTTCTTAGGGGAATGATTTTGCTGTAGTTCCCAAACAAGTAGAATTCACGCTACCCAAATAGTATTTTCTAAACATTTATGATCCCTCAACCCTCAACAAGGGTATGATTCTATGTTCAAGTGGGCACAATCTTCTAAGCTGGGAGAGACGCATGTTATCAGAAATCCACTCCAGTTGAACCGTCTTCAAAAAATACTAAATTCCTTTCCATGAATCCCTGTCGGGGAGATATTTGTTTAATCACCTTTCATAATTATCTTCCCGCACAAGCTACGTCTACACAACGTCAAACTTCCAGGTGACACACGAAAATGGCAAGCACTGAACTGTTTTCACCTCGTTGGATGCTGATGTGGCTTGGTCAAAACGTCAGGCTCACTGTGCAAACTCACTTAAGTTTTACTTTGTCACCTGGGTTTTGCCACTATCTGCATACAATTGGACTATGTGTGACTTGATGAGAAGAGAGAGGAAATTCATTTCTCCTTTATCTCACATAAAAAAAAAAAAAAGGCTACTATTGTCTTTGGATGTTCTAAGGCACTCTTCCAAGGAATGAATTTTAATGCTTTCTTGATGATTAATTTCTGTAACTCACATAGGATGCTGAAAATTCATTTCACAATCGAGGCTGAAAAAGACAGAGCTTAGGAATAAAGCAAAGCAGAATCGTTGTCTGCTCTTTGTAAACAATTGTATTCCCTCTAAATTCCCTTTTATTAAAGCCATACTCAGTCTCGTCAGAAACGACGATCCCTTGCTCCTATTCCTTAAGCTGACCCCTCCAAGATTACAGTAAATAATTATGTTATAGACAAGAAGCATGTATCATGCATGGGATTAATATTTATATTAGACCCCACATGAACATGCAATTTTGCTGATACATTCGGGTTCCCTTTTTGACGATTAATTATGTTCCACTAACGTCGGAGCCGAGAGAGGTTATGCGTGCAGGATACGAGGGTAAGCACTTTATATGGATTAATGCCTTAACCTCCCAGCGCATCTCAATCAGACGCACAAGGAAATGGGAGGCACGTACAAGCCAAGTGACCTGTCTTTGGCCCCTCAGCTGGTAAGGGGACAAGATGGCATTGAAACCCAGTCTGGGGGCTCCTGGGTGGCACAGCGGTTAAGCGTCTGCCTTCGGCTCAGGGCGTGATCCCGGCGATCTGGGATCGAGCCCCACATCAGGCTCTTCTGCTATGAGCCTGCTTCTTCCTCTCCCACTCCCCGTGCTTGTGTTCCCTCTCTCACTGGCTGTCTCTATCCCTGTCAAATAAATAAAATCTTTAAAAAAATAAATAAATAAATAAAAATAAACCCAGTCTGGCACTGAACCGGAGGAGGGAACCAAATTTACGTTAAAAAGCATGAAGAATCAAAAAAAAAAAAAAAAAAAAAGCATAAAGAATCAGTTTGCCCAGAACAGATCGGATCTTGAGGTCTAGAGAGGAAGAGTGGGGGGCCCAAAATATTTTGCTACCATAGGTGCAAACAGGACAAGAAGCCATTTAGAGGGACGGCTGCCATTGTGAGTGAGGTTTAATGGACAGAAGAGGACAGCTTGTAGGTCATCCATGGACATTGACTCTGGAAATTCGTTTTAGACGCCTGGGTAAATTTAAATGTCCCTTTATTACGTCCCTGTGTAAAATCACCATGTTTCCTAACTACGGCATTTAGGATTTGCCCTGACGCCGTAATACAACAGCGGACAAAAAGGTTGAGTGCGTGCAGTATAGAGTTAATGCCTCAAATCTGCAGTGTCTGACCACAAACTAGGGCCAGGATCGTCTTCTTGGTACCCCTGGCGGAGAGCAGCATGTTTTAACTCCCCAGCATTCAGATAAGAGTGTTTTTGTATCAGTAATACTTGAGATTGAAAGGGAAGCAAAGAGTCTCAGAAGGAGTAGGGGTTCCGAAGGCTCAAAACGAAACAATTTTTCAGCGATTACTTTGTTTTCAGTTAGGGTAGAGACTTGACTATGCATTTCAAACCGTACTGTAACACACTGCCACAAATGTTGCAGCTTCCAAAAGCAGCCAACAGGTATTATCTTACGGTTTTGTAGGTCAGAATTGCATGGGGCTAAAATCAAGGTGGCAAGCGTGGTTGGGCGGCTTTCTGGAGCCCTCGGGAAGAATCCATTTCCCGGTCTTCTCTAGTTTCCAGAAGCTGCCCACAGTCCTTGCGTCTTGGCTCCACCCCATCCTAGAAGCCAACAAGGCTAGTTGTGTCTTTACTGCATTGTTGCACGGTGGCTCTGGTGTTTTGTGTCTCCCTCTTCCAGAATCCAGGGAGGGTCTTTGTTCTTCAATACTGGGCCCACCCAGGGAATCCAACATACGCTCCCTTTATCGTCAAGTCAACCGACAAGCGAATATAATTCCACCTGCAAGCTAAATTCATTCCCCTTTGCCATGGACGGTCACAGAGTCATAGGTTCTAAGGACTAGGATGGAGACAACTTGGGGGAGTCCTTATTCTGCCTCCAAGTGTCTGTCTCCCAAAATTGTATCTGTTGCAATCGTTCACATCTAAAGTATGCCTGGCACATAGTAGATCCTCGGAATTATTTTTGGCAGCAAAGTCAAGTTGTGCCTGCTCGTCACCTGCACTCTTTTGGTGATGCAGAAAGATCAGTGTAAGAAACTGAAGTATCAGAGTGGAAATTTTAATTCTGAAGATCCAATACTGTGTCTACACTGTCAAATAAATGCATTGATATGATACGATAGCCCATAAAGGGAGGTCTTTGGAGGAATCAGCATGATGCCATCATTTCATGTGTTATGAAGGATGGGGAGTTTATTCATTAAGTGAATAACCCATAATTAAATATCTGAAGCTGCACACTGATTCTCAAATGGATACAAATATTACAAAAAGAAAGAAAAGAAACCAGAAAGTTCCTGAACCAAAACGCTGTGATTTGTTTGTACAAACATGGAGGCATGGACCTTCACTCACCAGCAAAGTGCCAACATTTATATATTGTAGGAAAACAGATCCTACCCCTTCAGCTCCTACTGGATTTCTGATCCTCTTGTCAAGATATTGTAGGCAAACACTCTCTGAAAATCCTGACACTATAAACAGGTGGCTCTAGGTTTATTCTTAAGGTTCGATGGCTTTTCTATTGGGGTAGCATTTTTATATTCCCAAATTCCTATTCGGGACTGCCCCGCAAGGAAAGGGCCAAATTGATTATGGTTTCGGGCCACACGACTGCACATTCACGGTGGTCCTGTCATCAGGGAGGTTATTGATTTTTCTCCGTGGGTGGTCTCCTTTGGCCCAGCCTCTCCTGGAAAGCACGTGGCGGGGAGCACACGTCGCTGGGAGGGGACCACGTGCAGTGGCCAGCTCCTGGACACCAGCACGGCAAGTACATTGGGAGAGCCATTTTAATCATGTATCCTGCTTTGTTCTCCCCGCCCTTTTCTGCCTTTCCTTCTTTTGGCTTTTTATTTGCATAGCTGATGACGAGAAAGACCACGACCCAGGCGGCTTCTGAAGTGAGACGTCTCATCGGTTTTCGGTGCGTGAGCCTTGCCCACACTTACGCACAAGGCGAGCACGGAGAGAGCTCAGCGCGCCACGTGCAAATACAGCAGGCGAGTGTCACCTTCACTCCTGAACGTCGCATGCAGACCGAGACCTCACAAGATAATTGTGTGATCTGTTACCATAATGACAAGGGCCAGCCGCCAGAGACTACTCACATAATTAAGCACCATCTTCCCATTTCGTTTCTCTGGGCGTTCTCTGTGATCTTGACAACACACAACCCTGGCCTGGTGTTTCAAGACACCCTACGCGAGCTACCTTGCAGCATTTACGTGCAGGAAGCGCAGTATGGCGGCTTCAGGGCAACTTTGGGGATCGTGGATGATGTAACCCTATATTTCAGACCTTCAGCCAAATCTTAACTGAAAATCATTCTCCAAGGATTAAAGGGGAAAAAAAGAAAAGAAATTTCTCCCCTAAAAGTTACAAAGGACACACTGTAGTTTCTACAGTCGATGATGTCTATGATTCCTGTAAATTACTTCTTTTAATTCCAGGAAGATTTACATTCCCGGGTTTTCTCTCTCCTTGTCTAAAAATAGCACGTGCAAATGGTAAATGAGAAATGTGTTCACATTGTAGTATAACTTTAGTCTGGTTAGCCTTTCTAAAAAAATGCTTTTAATTTGAAACCTACACAGAGAAGGAGATAATCGAATTTTACTACCATTGGATTAAGTTAATAAATCAGACATCATTGTAAGATTTTCACTGCTGTGTTATTGAAAACAAAGGAGCCATTTTGTTCAAGCAAGCACATTATTTCCTAATGTAACCAGAATCATCTAAGGACACCCATTTGCCGTTTGATTGCTGTGAATATCAGGAGGAAACAAGGTGCAAACTGATGTTAGCAACACAGATTCTAAACAACGAAATCCAACCACTTTCATGAAATATCCCTTGCTTCTGTATTTAAAACAATCAGTGGTTTTTCTTTCAAGACTCCATAGAAAGAAAGAAAGAAAGAAAGAAAGAAAGAAAGAAAGAAAGAAAGAAAGAAAGAAAGAAAGAAAGAAAGAAAAAGAAAGGTTGGTTCTGAGGAAGGAAGGAAGGAAGGAAGGAAGGAAGGAAGGAAGGAAGGAAGGAAGGAAGGAAGGAAAAGGAAAGGAGAGGAGATAGGAAGGAAGAGGGGAAGGAAGGAAGAGGGGAAGGAAGGAAGCTAAAATCTTAACCTATTAAAGCAGAGGAAACCATGCCTTATAATCTTCAGTTTGCTAACTCGAGTATGACAATGTTCTTAATTCTGTTGTTTTCTATAGATTTCATTTTCCTTTATAGATGATGCAGGTGTACTATGTAACCCTCTACGGCCACGCTGGTGAGCGACTGCCAAGAAACCCTGTAACCACACTGAAGATGCAATAGGTGATCATAATTAAGTCATTAATTATAGCGTTGTCCATTTCCTACATGCTCAATGAACACAAGTGTCATGATTTATAAGTCAGGGCAAAAGCTGCATTCGGAATACGAAAAAAAAATGACTGGGTTATAGAAAAAAAAAATCGTGCACAAGACATTCTAAACACCTCTTGGCAAATCTGACACCCGAGTAAGCAGCGGCTGTTTTCCGTTTAAATAAAGTACTTACCATCTTCCGTGGGCACGTAGATGTTTAAGTAAAGGCAGTCTTCGTTCTGATCTTGAACATAGGTCATTAAAGTATCCAAATTGGCAGTAAACCAGATGGGCAGCATATCGTGCAATAAAGACCTCTCGTCTAGGTGTTGGGGGCACACAGCAGCGAACTGGGTGGCATTTCGAACTCCAGTCCATGACGATGGGGGTTCTGGGGGCTGAAACCGCCTCTCTCCAGTGGGAGGAGAGGCATAGGGGACCCCCAAGTATTGCTCCACTGGACCCAAAATCTCATTGGGCAATGGTGTTCTTAGGCCCCGGATTTTGCCATAATTTGTGTTGACGACTGGATACTGTGCTTGGCTGTCAATGAGCGTGAACCGAATGGCAAGAGCAGTTATCCACAGGAGGACATTGGAGTTCAACATGACGCAGACTGGAGTGAAGAACAGTGGCAGCCATAACAGTCCCTTGGGTCTCGACATTGTTCACTGCCACATCCGCAGGGGTCCGTGTGATATGACTCCAAGCAGACAAAGCCGGGAAGGAAGCCTGCAGACAGAGAGGGCTTTCCAGGGAGCAAGAGACCCAGGAGAGGAGCCTCTGCGATGGGTCATAGACAGAAACCGAGGTTAAGAACACGCCCAGCTGTTTTCTCGGCAGCCCATTGCGGGAGAGAGCAGCCCTCTCTTAATCCTGGAAGGGAATTCCAGCAGGTGTGAGGCTCCCAGGACGCGGTGACCATCCGACACCTCCCACGGACAAGGATTCCTTAGGAAAACTCCAAGGCAGAGCAGTCCGCCTAATGGGGAAAGAAAGAAGATGAGAATAATGAAGCAAGGGAAGCCACGCAACCCCCATTTCTTCCATGCAACCCTCAACATCGCTCAATGAAACGCTCATTCACTGATGCATCTGTCTCCCCACGTCTCCATGGAGAAGAATCCAGCAAGAACATGACTTGTCTTTAATTCTCGCTGGCCACCCCATTATCTGGAACAATGCACAACATTTAGAAAATACTCAACAAGTCTCTGTAAACAAATTCCCAAAAGTAACGCGTGTTGTTCAGATAACTAACGATGTCTCCCAATTCGCTCTTTACAAAGACCAGCCAATGGATAGGTACCCTCAAAACACTTTCTCAGGTGTGTAAGGAAAATGCCACTTCTCCCTAAGGGGATATGCACGGAGCCTATCAACGTTTTTCAGGATGAGGGAAGGAGAAATGTGGGCCGGGGGCCAAACTGGATTTATGACGTGTGGCTATTTATCAGATACGCAAAGGGAGCATGACCTAATGGAAAGGGCGTAGGCTCTGGATTCTAATCCTTCTCGGGTACTCAATGGCACATACCATTAGGCTACACACATCGTCACCCTGAAACCCCAATTCCTCATGAAAACTGAACAAGACAGAACATGTCACATCGAGGCTGTAGTATGTCCCAGCGGCACATCATTCATAACTAAAACCGTTGATAACGGCCAACCCGACTTTCACATAAGACACGCACAGTAAACCTTTCACCCTGCAGCCCATTATACTGATTTTTGTTCATCTGTTTGTGTAGCCCATTGTAAATTTTGTTGAAGATTTTATTTATTCATTCATTCATTCATTCATTCATTCATTCATTCATTCATTTGACAGAGAGAGCACAGAGGGAGAGGGAAAGGGAAAAGCACACTCCCCGCTGAGCAGAGAGCCCAACGCAGGGCTCAATCCCAGGACCCTGAGATCATGACCTGAGCTGAAGGCAGACACTTCATCAACTGAGCCCCCCAGGTGGCCCCAAGCAGCCCACTTTAAAAGCTGACGGTACATTTGAGCTACCGTCCTGTTGACTGTGATCATCCAGACTCGTCTCCATGTAGATGTTATGACTCTCACTAGATAAATCATTGCTCTTATGACAGTAAAGAATGCTGTGCGTGAGTGGGACACTATTGTCAATGACCCATTAGGGATACAAAACATTACACGACGTGTTGCAAACAGTATACCTTTAAATAGCGTTCTTCTACTGAAAAACAGACAAACATGCGTGAAAGATGTTGTGGGTGATTCTGAGTATTTCTGGGCTAGTGTATAATGACACATTCAAGTGCACAGTTGAGCAGTTCTTCACTAATATGTCACTGAGATCATTTTTTTTTTTTAAAGGAAACATATGGGAGCTGGATCTGTCATGGAGCTATGGGGGGAATTTCACCTCTGGGGGAAATTCCATAGTCCCTGACATCCTGGGCCAAGTTCATCAGAGCTGAGTGATAATGCGCTCCAAGTCTGGGTTGTAACACTGAAAGTGAAAAATAGTATCACAGAAAACAGTGGATATATCTACTTGCTTCTATCTTTGAATTCTGCTGTAGACCACATTTGGATTTCTGCCACACCGTGATCCAATTTCTGAATAATTAGGAGGCAGACAAGAACAAGAAAGAGGTGATGACATGTTTGGAACTTTTGTTTTCCTGAAAGCTCTTCTGCTTTTGAACCAGCATTAGCTCTTCCTTCTGGAAGCTTCCTGGCGATAAAAGGAGACGCCATTAATCTGAGAGTCTGACACACCTGGGTCTTCAAATGCTACCTCTGTGAGCTGAGGGAAGTGAGCCGAGCTGCCTGGGATTTAGGTAAATGGTGTATCATACCTTCTTCATGGGGTGTGGTGAGCAGGAATGAGGTGATATGCAAAGGCGTAAGGCAGAGACATTGCCCTCTCAATAAACACAAAATGCTAGGATTTGAACACAGTTGTCCTCAAAAGAATCCTGGGTACAGAGACAAAATGCACAGGCTCCGACGTCAGCCCAGGGTTGGTGCTGAGCAAGTCAAGAGCAAGGAATTTAAAATCTTCGAGCCTCCCGTTACTGACCTGTTTGTAACTGTTTGAGAATGAAATGAGATCGTCCACAGGAGGCAGCATGCTGTTCATGGAATGCAGAGCTCAGCAGAGGTGGGACTCAGTTGGCGGGTTTATGTCAGGACTTACAAAGTTAGTGCCATTGGGAAATGCTGGCCCACTCAACACTTCTCCAACTCGGTGTGGATGAGAGTATCCACAAATCACGTATGTGTTACAGGTGCATAAGCGGGGCTCACGCCTACACTTCATGCTGAGTCCATGCTGAGTCCATGAATCAAGTCTCTCCTCTGCCCAAATCTACCTCCCCCAGGAGGGTTCTGAGAGCCAGAGAGAGATCATGGACCAGCAGTATCTAGAAAAAGGTGCCCAGAGGATGTGAGCACTTTCTAGGTAATGTGCATACGTTCAAGGCTATCTTACTCATTTCCTCACTCTTTGAAATTTGGCTATTTTGCACACAGGTCACACAATCAGAAGCCAATGGTTTCTGAACCTTGGCACTGTTGACATTGTGGACCATATAGTTCTTTGAGGTGGGTGCTATCCTGTGCCCTGTATGGGGTGGAGAAGCCTCTCTGGTCTCCACTTACTAGATGCCCTAACTCTTCCCCATCCAATTTCAACCATCAACGATGTCTGCAGACATAGCCGAGTGACCCTTGGGGGCTGCATCACCCCAGAGTGAGAACCACACATGTGAGTCATCCAGCATGGGATTCTGGAGGCCACGTAAATGATTAAGTATCTGTGGGTACACGTAAAGATTATGGGGTGGGTGTGTGTGTGTGTGTGTGTGTGTCACACATTCAAGTATTTGCCAACTGTAAAGGTTTTAGCAGTACAAGTCATAAAGAATTTTAAAATAAATCTATTAAATATGCACCATAATCATTAAAAAAAACCATATACATTTAACCAACCAATACACTTGGGGACAAAAAAAAGCAAAGACTTCCCATGTAAGCCTCACATACTGTGAAGTATTTCTCAAGGGGCGAAATATTGTTATATATGCATATAAACATAGAGATTTAGTATATATTATATATTACATATCCTTATATACATATATCTCTTCCATATATTATACATATTTTTTATTTTCCCAAAATGAAAAAGGCACACTAGAAAAGGAAATAGCTAAAGAAAAAATTTTAATAAAAAAAAAAAAAAAGGAAAAGCACCCTTTCATTGAATACATACGATTTGAAAGTGAAGAAGGGCTTTCTAGCATGCGTTCTCGGCAAGGTGGTTTTGTGCCCCGCTCAGACTGGCATTTCGACGTGATTTATAACTCGATTGGGTATTTTAGGATGATTCTCTACAGGGCAGTCATTCTGCCTGAGATTGTAATTAAGACAAGGCTCAAACTATGCAAGCATATCAGAATATAAATGGGTCCGAAAAAAGTCGCAACGCATTTCTCCCCAAAGTGTGTATTCCTCAAACGGAGATTGGGTTCATGTTAAAATGTGTGTTTCGTTACGAAGAGCCCAGACCAAACTTATTTTGGTATTTTGAGCCAACAAGGAATAAAGTCACGTCTCCTGGGCACTCAAGGTCTTTCCTTTCCAGGCGGTGATGAATACATTAGAGGACAGAGAACTCTGTGGAGGCATCTTCAAAAACCCAACCTCCTGTCCCCCCAAAAAAGGGACAGAGGATGAATGAGCCGGAAGCAGCCATGCTCCGTGCTGCTCTCAGCTACACGGAAGGCCTGAGAGTCACGGAGAGATCTGCCTCCAAGAGTCACTTTGAAGAGTCACTTTTATCCGATGTTATCAAGCATCAGGACAATAAGAATACAAGACTCTGGTCCTTGCCCAAATTAATGAGCTGGTACAATAATCCTCCTATACCATTTACTATACCAAAATCCTATGACCGCCATTTCTCGAACTGTGTGCAAACTATAGACATCGCTGGGGTCCCTCCCTTTTGCTTCTAGGGAAGACACCACCATTTTCCAGTGCCTGAGTCCTAGAAGACAGAGCTCAGCCATAAGGTAGCCCAGGGAACCTGTTACCTAGAGGTACAATACCCACTTTGTGCATGGGCTTACACAACACACACACACACGTGCACACGCACACACACACAGCTGTCAACCCCTACCAAGATTCACTCAATGCCAGCCATCAGCCAATTAGTGTATTAATTTGTATATATTTATAGTCTGGTCTTATCTCCTAAGGGAGGAAGGTTACAATCTATCAATAGTGTTTTCTCAAATGTTAACAGCTCATTGCCCACTCATCTCCGCACTTGCGTTTAGTTCCAAAAATCAGATCCTGTACGAGTCCACCATGTTGGACCATGAAGCTAAGATGCAAATAAAGTAATTGGGGAGGAAAATAAGGATGCCAAGGTGGCAAGATGATCTTCAAGGTGGTTTTGTGCCCCGCTATAGCCTCAGAGCCACAACTCCATCACCTGCCCACCCTACTTGTGTTCTTCCACTGAAGTTTAATGGGTCAGGAACCCATCTGAGCCACGCTGGAAGGATCTGCAGAACCCAGTGGCTTCTACAGGGTCCAGTCAAAACTGGCTGGTTAGAAAGACACTCAATAGTATGTAGCCCGAAAATCGGGTTAGGAATAAGATATGGATTTTTCTAGAAGAACCATGGGGACAAGAGGACTTACGATGGTCACAGAAATAAAGCAACACCATAACCTAGCCACAGGTCAATACGTATTTCATAGAGATCACCACTATAGGTTATGGGGACACTGTGGGAGAAGACATGATGCCAGCCAGCGACAAGTTTGCATTTTCATGAAACTATCCTTAACAGGGCCGCTTGCTTCCTTATTCATGTTCTGTGCTTTGAAAGCAAGCACAGGGATTGGCATGAATGAATAACTCATCAAATGCTTGATTTTCTGTGTCTAATTCAACTACTACCAAATATGGTTTCCAAATCTAAATCAAATAAATTGCAAATATCTCCAGGGTGTGTGGACTTCTGTCACCAAACTCAGTCATACATCTTCAGACTCAAAGTATTCTGTCTCCTGACTATCGTCACTTACAAATCTTGCAATGTGCTGTAAAATCTCATTTTTGATCCACTCACATTGCCCCCATATTTTGTTCCATATTTCAAGAACTACTACCATCGTTTTTTTAGTTACGCAGGAGAAATTAGAAGCCATCTTTGGTGGCTCTCCTTCCATGAGTCCATACAGTAAGCCCTCAAATTGGCCAAGGGTCTCACAGGACAGGAAGGAGTCTTGACCTCATTCATTCTTGGCGAGATACAGAAGAGATCAGAAAGGATTAGCTCTCCTATAGAGCTTCTTTAAAAAAAGACTTTATTCATTTATTTGAGAGAGAGAGAGAGAGAGAGAGAGAGATAGCATGAGCAGGGGGAGCAGCAGAGGGAAAGGGAGAAAGAGAATCTCCAGCAGACCAGATACTGAGCGTGGAGCGCAATGAAGGGCTTGAGCCGATGACCCTGAGATCATGACCTGAGCCCCCCAGGTGTCCCTAGAGAGCTTCTTAAATACATGTGTCTGGAGACATGGACAAGGGTGTCCATGCGCAGCCATAGTCAGAGGAGGAAAACTAGGGTAACCCAGACGTCCATTAACAGAACGGACTAATAAACGTTGGTATATCCAAACAGAATACCGCACAATAGTGAAAAATGAATAAAATACAGACAGTATGTGTCAAAATGGAGAAATCTCAAAAATGAAAACCAAGTCACAGAAGAATACATATGGCGTGGTTTTATTTATATAATATCATATAAAACTAGACAGGGCATTGCTTAGAGCTAAATTTGTACTAAAATATTAAAAGCGCAAGGGGATCCTTAATGCCAAATTCTGGGATAGCCGTTGTGTCTGAGACACGGGACAGCGGGACTCAACCTACACGGATACGCAAAGATATCGATAACATTCTATTTTGTAGTCTGGCAGTGGGTATGTGTGTTTAACTTTTATTTTAAAATAAATATATATTATTTATACAGATAGTGCACAGTTTGTGAGTATCAATCTTTAACAATGCAATTTTAATCAAGAGTTGCATGTTGGGGCACCTGGGTGGCTCATTCAATTAAGCATCTGCCTTCGGCTCAGGTCATGATCCAAGGGTCCTGGGATCAAGTCCCGCATCGGGCTCCCTGTCAGCGGGGCTCCTGCTTCTCCCTCTCTCTCTGCCTGCCACTCCCCTGCTTGTGCTCTGTCCAACAAATAAATAAAATCTTAAAAAAAAAAAAAAGCGTTGCATATCTCTATGGGTTTGGCCCAGTAACTTTATCTTCCCATGCACTATCGAAATAAATAGATTTAAAAACTGAAGGAAAGATAGAGACTGTTTTCTCCAAAGTTATGTTACGAGCCCAAGAGAGAAGAGGCCATCCACTGACACAGTCCATAAAAAGGAGCAGGGTCCTGGTTGCATCGCTCAAATGGAGAGTCAGGTCAGCTGAGAGCACTACTGTCCCGGTCGCTAATTAGCCAGGAGACTTCTGCCCCGTCACTTAGCACCCAGGGCTTCCGCTCCCTGAGCTACACCAGGAGAGCTCGGACAAAGTCACCTCTTAAAATGCCTTTAGCCTGAGGATTCTCTAAAACCTCACACTATTATCCTCTAAACCGAGTGTACATGAAGTGCGGAAGCTGGTAGGAACAGAACGTTCCGCAGTGAGGCAGGAGGACCTAACGTAGCGAGATAATTGATCCAGAAAAACAAGGGAAGGTCTATTGTGTCAGAAGCAGCTGCAACACCTTGCAGCCATACCCCCGAAAAACGCATTTTGCAATACCTCGGACATAGATCAGCGGGGTAAACACATCACCAACGTTATTCACCTGACTGTTTCATCAAGACTCGGAATGAATGTGCTCTTCTTTCCAATACCCACTGATTTATGGTACTATTTGTTTGGTATAAATAATCTACTCCCTTCCTCTCTTACCTAACTATATGGAGTTATATCATAAGTTTGCTCTTAAAGTTTACATACGTATATTCATATATATATATACATGCGTGTGTGGACACACACTGTTTATGTACATACACCTGGAATGCATATTACACAGAAACACTCTATATCCCATATACACAAGTTTTTAAATATATGTCTACTAATCCAAACTAATAATGGGCTATGAATATGCACACATGAGAGTGTGTGTCTCCAAGCTAAGCCACTGAAATATTAAGCCCGTTAGGTTCAGAAATTATGCCATCTCCATTTTTTGTAAATCCCCACAGTACCTTGTTCAATGCCCTTTATGTTGTAGATAATCAATAAAACATGCTATATGTGATGCTGATTATCCTCGTCCAAACAGAGGGCTGTAGGCACGAGCCGGCAGAAGAACGAGACTCGACTACACAACGAGACGCTTTGCAACACGTATTCATCTGTGTGTTAAATACCTGGGGGCCTCCGGGGCTTGGTCAGGAATGTGCCCCCTGGACTCACGCTACCTACCATTAACCCAGCCCTCAACTCCATCAGCAACCACAGAGGAGGGCGTAAACCATCAACGCCTCCAGCTTCTCATCTATAAAATGGGCAGAGTACAGGACGTAACGCATGGACATGAGCGGGTATGTGACGGTACGTGTGCGGGAACGTGCGTGTCTGTGTGAATGCATACCTATAATGATATGCTATATATAAATACACATAGATTTGAACATATATAAATATGTACATATATGTGTAAATTTAGAACAAGAAGTAGCCTCCCAAGAAATGCTCACTAATTAGAATTACTTTCTGAGGTTCCCCTAAATGCTTCCACTGTGGAACCCACTCTGATAAGAATAATGAGAGGCCAATCCAATTCCCACCTGAACAGTCTACATCCCAGTTGATGAGATAAAGCCTGTACTGAAATTGCTGCAATTAAGCCCGTGTGTGGTCCATTGCTCCTCCTGTGGGACCGTGGGCTCGTGCAGGATGGAATTTGGGATGCGGTGTCTAAGAGATGCGTCTAAAATTTTAGTTTTGTAGAGAGAGAGCTGGGTTCTTCAAGATAGTGACGGAGGAGTTAAGCTTTGAACTTCAAGAATGTGAAGATTTATGGAGAGTGGGAAAGATAATACCAGAAGGGACAGTCACATTATGTCATAGTTACTTCCTAAATGTTTACATTCATTGCTAGACTATGAGCAATCTAAGGGCAAAGACCAGAGATGATTAATACTTACACTTGGAAAATAGAAGGTCTCAGCAGAGGTTATTAAATTAAAGGGAAGAGAAAAGATGCAGAAGGAAGTCAGAAAGACAGGAAAGGCAGAAGAACTGGCAAGGTCATGTTCCCCCATGTCCCGCTTAGCTCACCTCCTGTGGACACCACGTGTAAACCTCTACGCCCACCCCCACTCACGTTTCTGACATAAACATCCTTTGTGCCCCATGATCTAGTCCCTCTGGTTTCTACCCATAAGAATTTTATCTTGAAAAGAGAGGGTCTTGGTTCTCTCCTTGACACAGGAGAACATGATAGAGTCTTTGGCACTTTACCAGTTTCGGCCAATTTCAATGAAAACTAACTTTAAAGAAGTAGCATTCTGATCCAGTTCTGAGACTAAATTTGTCTGCACATCTGCAAGCAAAGTAAGGAATCCCGGGTGCCAGGCACTCGTGCCCAACTATAGAAAGGCTTTGTCGTAGCTGTAAACGATGGGGAGACGCCATCTCAATCACTGAAAGGCAACATTTAAGACAGAGAGGATGTTGCACGAATTCTCCTGCAAAAGAAAACTACCCGTCGGAGTTAAAGAAGAGCTGCTTAGTTTTTAACAACCCAGTCTGACCTGGAGATGGAACCTCAGATGTGGTGGGTCCGCAGACAGATGGTTGAACACTTGGACCCTCTGAAGTTGGCATACCCAAGAAACATGTGCTCCCGAGTGGGAGGCAAGGGCAGGAACAATCTCGGGCAATAATGAGAAGGATGTCTCTGTGGGTCTTCAATAACTGGCTTGGAAACTGCTGTTCGCGGCCTCTCCTAATGAGCTGTGTGCTGTCCAAAACGGAGAGTGTCTTTAGAACGTATCCCAAGACACCAGCCATGACCCAAGGACCACTTCGATGTTACATAACCCCAGCAGGAGTGCCCTCTTTTCTCGCTGAAGCCTATACCCTCTTTGCCTGCAGGCAATGCCTACTTTCTCTAGGGAAGCCTGTTCCATCTTGTACGGGAGACCCTGTATTTTGGAAATTACTATTTCTGTGTGATGTTTACTCCAACTGTTCACATTCTCATCTCCTGGGTTTCGGATGGGCTTACAAGCTGTAGGGCTCCAAGTTATGAAACGACCCTTTCTCCACACATCTTCCTTCCTGAGCGTGACTCTTGCACAAGCTCCCAGGAAAGGCAGGATTTGTCTTCAGTCTTGAGGACCACCACCATCCCCCCACCCCATTCCCCAAAATGTGTCCTCTGCATTCCTCCAGTGGGAGTACTCGTGTGTGAAGACAGACTCTTCCCCAGAAATGGAGACACTACAGAGAGGTCTCCTGCGTGGGGATCAGAACCTAACCGAAATGACCTTCCATCTCTAGGACATGACCCAGGGCTTCTGAGATTGGGAATATGGGCAAGGGGCTTCCTTTAAAAGCCTTTCCCACACATTTGCATGGGAAGGGAGAAGAGAAAGGGGGCGGGGGGAGACAGTGTTCAACCATCTGTCTGCAGACCCACCACATCTGAGGTTCCCAAGTTGAGAGACAGAACCACGGTCAAGGCCAGAGTACATGACGGGCTCCAAGGCATCTCCTTGCAAATCTCCCTCCAAAGCCTCACGAACATCATCACAACGTAAAATCCATTAAAATGAAAAGTATTTTGCCAAGAAAGGCGATTAATAGCATTCAACAATAACTGCTCTTGAGACCTTAGAGTTTCTTAAGTAAAAAATGATAGGAAGAGCGTAAGCCATGAGATTGCTGTTTTTTGCTTTTGTTTTGACAGAGAATTCTCACGCTCCACCCACCATACTGAGACCTAGTCCGTCTCACACCTATCCGCCAGCTCTGGCAAAAATCCCTACCTACACGTGCAGGCTTTAAAAAGGAAATCTGGATAGAAGGAGGTTTGAAACCCTTTCCTCTACCCGGAGTCCATGATCCCCACTCCTACCCAGATGTCCCTCAATGGATGCCCTTCAAGGGTTCTATGAATATGAACAGATAAATCTCATCCTTGTTTTTGCTGAATGGGAACTGAAATGTGGAATTTTCTTCTTCAGTTACAGATGTAAGTGTAACACACGCAGACACACACACACTCAGGAGTATCAGAGATTCCTGCAGGGGCGCCTGGGTGGCACAGCGGTTAAGCGTCTGCCTTCAGCTCAGGGCGTGATCCCGGCGTTATGGGATCGAGCCCCACATCAGGCTCCTCCTCTAGGAGCCTGCTTCTTCCTCTCCCATTCCCCCTGCTTGTGTTCCCTCTCTCGCTGGCTGTCTCTATCTCTGTCGAATAAATAAATTAAAAAAAAAAATCTAAAAAAAAAAAAAAGAGAGATTCCTGCAATTTTTCCTGCAATAAAAATCACACTTATTTTTTCTATCATATTAATGCTATTGTAGACACCTGAAAATACTACGTATACTCGCCACCGCTTTGAAACTGTGCCAGTCATGCGGCTCTTAACCAGATCTGAATATGTAATACACAGGAAAAAAGTACATCCGTTATTATGGCACATTAAAAAAAAAAAAACAGCTTGATAACTCTTTCAATAAAACTGGTTTCCTTTTAAGCTTATTTATCTTAGGACTTAAAAGTGTTGTTTTTATTTTTTTTAAGATCTTATTTATTTATTTAAGAGAGAGAGAGAGAGCACAAGCTGGCAGAGCATCAGGCAGAGGGAGAGGGAGTAGCAGACCCCTCGCTGAGCAGGGAGTTTGGTTGTGGGACTCGATCCCAGGACCCTGGGATCATGATCTGAGCCGAAGGCAGATGCTTCGCCAACTGAAAGACCCAGCACCCCTAATAGTGTTGTTTTTAGAAAAAGTGTCTATTTTTCACCGAGCTGACAAAAGGGTCTCACACACTCACACACACGCACACATACCCCAAGCATTCATGGTGAAGAGCCCTTGACAAATGGCCAGACTTTGACACAATGTGCCTCGTGGGGGTGAGGAGCCAGTTTGCCACCACGACCTGGTGGAGAGAGCACAGGTTCTGGCACCAGCTCTCTGCTGCTGGGGAAGGTGGATGTGGTTGGGTGAAGACCATCTACTCAACTATTTTGTACAAGCGTTCCTGGCTCTTCTCCCCACCCTTGGGAAGACCTGCCCTTAGCATGAGTCCACCATGAAAGTGAATGACCCTCCCCTCCACCTGCAGGTCTCACGTGGCTCTAGTCATATCCATCCAGGAGAAGGACGTCTTCCTGCTCACCCCTCCCTGGACACCTTTGGTGGAATCTGAGACCATGTCATGTTGGCGTCCCTCAAGGCCAAAGCTGTGCCCACAACAAGTAGTTATAGGAACATTGGACCTTCTCTCATTAGGAACCGAAACACCTATGTGTGCCCCTGGCGTAGGTGTAGGGAGGTGGGGATCATCTGCCTGACCAGGGCACCACCTCTCACCTCCAGAGAGACTCCAGCAACCACACGAACTTTCTCTCTCTGAACCAAGCCCCTTAAATTTTAAACCGACAACTTGCAAATAAAGGAATGTTAAATTGGATGCTGAGTCCTCAAGGGGAATCTCTTCTATGAAGCCGTGAGAAAGAAGGCGGGCGATAAATAGAATTGATAGACGCGTGCATCACCCTGCTGCTTCTCCATCCCGGTCCTCCAACCCCCATGCTCCATCCCTCAGAGAAAAGACCAGGAAAGGCTCAGTATTATATAAGCTCCAGAGTATTTCGTAACACATGGCAACATCCTGAAACTCTAAAAGGGTAGGTCTCTCTCTTGCCTGTATGGGCATCCCTTTTGATCCCTTCTGAAGCTCAAAAGTCCTTCTTGTGTTTCTTAAATATATACATGGGAAGATTTCTTTCTCCCCGGCCCCTCCTTCTCTACACAGAAGGATATAAAAAGGTTGGTCTTTTTTTTTTTTTTTCCACTACGGTAATCAGATGTCACAGATTTTCTGCAATTAATGCTTTCCTTGGCTATTTTCAGACCTCCTATTAAGAGCTATTCTCTTACCGTAGCCTATTCCTCCGAACCCAATTACACCCAATTAAATCCTCTGCCATGATTGTTCTATTTCCCCCATGTTTAATTATCTCTTAACAAGTCTGTTACTGCATGTTTTCAATCGGCCACCCCAGACGGTGTCACTGAGAGGGTGCGGTACACACATCTATGAAATCTGGATGTGAAATTATCACCTGGCAAACTCCCCCGAGTGGAAACGTACCAAGAGGGAAGGTTCCATTTTAAAGGTTCCTACTGCAACTTCAAATACGAGAGCACCGTCGGCTGATCGCGTCCAAGAGGTCTTAAAACAACAGATATAAAAACAATCTGCCTCTATGAAGTGTGTCCTTTGAATT
The DNA here is from genome assembly GCF_024610735.1 of Ursus americanus. Classification (NCBI taxonomy): domain Eukaryota; kingdom Metazoa; phylum Chordata; class Mammalia; order Carnivora; family Ursidae; genus Ursus; species Ursus americanus. The sequence goes on along the minus strand of NC_142164.1, from coordinate 119,071,417 downwards.
AGCTAGGTCACTAGGAGAAGGCACTCGATTTATGGCAGCCCAGATAACTGGCTTCAATACGTATTAACAAATAAGCTTCAGTTTTGTGTGTGTGTGTGTGTCCGTGTGTACACATTGGTGTGTGTGTGTGTGTGTGTGTGTGTGAGACAGTAGTTGCTTCCCTAAGACTTTTACCGACTAGATTCAAATTACAAGCCCCAGCCCCAATCAGGACATTTTTGGTGTTAAATTTTATCTCACAGATTAAAAGCTTATACAAATACACGAACGAATATTAAAAAATCATCAGCTGTAAGGATATTCTAAAAGAGCACGATTAGGAAGCCAAAACTCATAAAAAGCAGAGGAAAATCAGAAGAGGCAGGGTAGAGACATAGCTCTCCATCAGAAACACCCTGGCTTATCGGATCACAGCAAAGGACCTCGAAGCAGGAGAGAGCATGGCATCTGCAGCGGAAACAAGAGAGTCCGTTCTACCAAAATCAGTAATTGGAGAAAGAGACTCGAGATGAAGCTCCTGGCATGTACCAGCTCTAATGTCAGCACTGCATGGTTTTAATGAGTTAGCTTCTCCCAGGATAAAAGGGACTCAAAAATAAATGCTTGTGGAAGCCAGCGGCCTCTCGTTGGAGAACATGCAGACCTACAACCCGGCTGCTATCGATCGGGTGGAAGGTCCATTGGAGGAAGGTAGACGAGGCTCGCTGCAGAAGACAGGGAGAGCGTTCCATTGATAATCGCTGTGCCGGTGCGTAGGAACTCAGTCCTTCCCGCTGCAGCAGCTTGGGAAAGAGCAGGTTATAATGAAAGAAAAGTTTGCTTCAATACGAGCATCCTTGACCACTGAACAAATTTCTGGCACCGGTAATGATGTCCCTGGCCCTTGACTGAAAGGACCTCACGGAATGAGACCAGTGGCGTGCCCGGAGCTCCTGCGCAGGACCACTTGGGATGAGTGCCAGGGAAATGCAAATGGAGAAAATTATATTTAATTCAACCTCATGTGCAGTCACAGAAACAGGTAAAGTGTAACAATTACACTGGAACCACGCCACGGACCATGCACAATGGGCTTCCCGTAGGATAGGCAAAGCACTCCAAAACAAGAACATTCTGTGACTTCAGTTAAGGGGGGGAAAAAAAAAAGTAAAACCACCAGAAAATAGAAAGCTTTTGAGAGAAAACATTAGGTCATTTTTAAGTGATTACAGCCTTTTTCTAAAGAACACATCACATAATAGAAGGGACAAAAAAACAACTGAGTGATGAAATTTGCTCGTTCTGCATCCTTGATTTATTTTTTTAACGGAAAGCGCTGTGTCTAGATGAAGGGAACAGTGGATGGGATTTTAAGTCAAAGCAATGACTTGGGCTACTCGAGACCCATGGTTCTCAAATTAGACCACGTGCTAGAGTCCTTGGGGAACTCTGAACAATCTCACTGTGTAGGTGGCCCCTGGGACCTAGTCAGCCAGAATCTCTCAGAGAACAAGGCACAGGTATCAGATATCTTTGAAATTCTCCAGGCCATGCTAAGGGTCAGTGGAATTTGCAAAATGGCGCTGCTTCTCATGGGGGTATTCACGCACATGGGCCATGCAACTGGGGCCTTGTTTTATTTTCTTCTTGTGTCTCAACAAAGACTCTCATGAAGTCCTAAAACCCAAACTATGAGCATCATTTAAACAGCGTTAGTAACACCAACCAGCAAATCCCTACCCCAACACACACCAGTCCCACTGCCATGCCATGACCACGCCTGCCTCGGGCGATATAGTATATATTGATATATTATTCCTGGATGCCATCTAAAATTTTTCTATGGGCAACTACACCGTGTTCGCATCCTCCCTCCTCACATCGCAGTAGAGTGACAGCACTATTTGGGGGTGTATCACTCTTCAGTATCAACATTATCATAACCAGGTGATTCATGGTCACTCACGAACCGAGCTTTGTACTCTATAAAATCTCCTTTCCTGAATAACCTATTCTATCCAGAGTTAGTAACAGCCTCAGGTTTTCGTTTTTATGCTTTCTCTGTTATCTACTGTTCAATTTTTCTAAATGCTCCCACAAAACTATAGCCCATCTCAGGCACTACTTGCACAGGGTCAAATGCCTATTTCCTTTTTTTTTTTTTTTTTCCTCCAGGTCTGCCTCTCTAGGATCCTTTTTGTCCCAGTGTGCTCCTAGCACTCATCTGGGACCCAATTCCTTCCACCATCTTCCACTGGGTCCATTTTGGTTTCTTGGAAACCAAGTCTTTCCATTTTATTTACTCTGCTATTTGAAGGAAGGCATAATCACACAGCTTTCTGAGAAAGAGTGCATGGAAGGTAAATCTTTCGAGACCCTGCATGAGTAAAAACTTCTTTACTCTGCCTGTGCACTGACAGTTGGTTCAGGATAGGGCTGTATATCGTCAATTTGCTTTTCGTACAACGGTGAAAGTGTTTCTCTGACTCTGAACCTTCGGTAAGGGCTTGGAAGGGTCCCATGGCACTCTAACTCTTGATTATTTATGGGTTGTTGTCTTTTTTTCTATGCTCTTCCAACTGCTCTGAGGATAACCTCCCAGCATCTCCTCGCCGTACCTACTGTCCCGAAATCCCAGGACAGTGTGGTTGGGAGTAAGGTTCATTCCATTCACGTGTTGGGCACCCAGAGCACCACAAAATCTGGACGCTCAGGTCTTTTGATGCTAAGGGAAAATTAAATTATTTAGAAGTCATCTCTACCTTTTCCGGAACAACTGTGTGTATGATAAATTCCCGGACTGAGTTTTAATTTTCTTTCATTTTTTTTTTTCTATCACTCTCTCATTAGCTTTTACCAACAGGAAATATCCTCATATTTATTTTCCAATGCGTGTTTTAAAGGTGTGCCTATTATGTTACTTTTTCATAGTATCCTCATTTCTTTGTTTGTTGTAAGTATCAATATTTTGGCTTATCCCCCACAAGCTATCGATTAGAGATTTGGGGGGGGGTGTTTTCTATGTGATGCTCTGTGTGCTTCATTCAGATAACCCTTTTCGATTGGCTATCTTTAGACTCTCTTACTCAAGGTTTCACTAGAATATGTAGGATTAAGACTCTCTCTTTTCATTTGAGAATAAGCTCTATGTAGGGGTTTTCAGCAGGGGGACCTGTGCACAATGAAAAAGCAATTTACTCAAATGGTCTTCAAATGCCATTTATCAGTTTCTTTTCAGGAAGAACTACTGTTCAGCTTCCCCATAGAAAAGAATCCTCCAATATCGGTTTGTGCAAGTCCAGTGGCTCTCACCCTGGGGGGAGAGGGCAAGAGAAAAGGCTGACTGGCCACTGGCAAGCAAACTCTATCTAATTCCCTACGTTTTGGTCTAAGCGCTCAGCGCTCATTCCACTAATCTTCAAGTGCCCGGTGCTTCTTGTCTGGGTTGAATTCCCCTTGAATAAATGTCTTCTGTTTCCTGAGGAGTGGGACGAAGGACACTACTTTGCCACACAGGATGGAAATGTGTGGTCTCACAGAACTTTAACTGAGCACAGGGTTTTGGAAGAGGGGGCAAGATCGATGCATGTGTTCATTCCAACCTGGATGAAGAGAAACGTGGAATTCTCCACCACCGTGGAAATGATTTATTCTTCTTACTCTGACAAAAATAGCTCCGTACATAATACAAAAACCTGCACTAAAAAATAAACTAGCAAGAGAAATGGTGGGGTAGCATAAGATCACCTGCCATTACACCACGCAGAAGCATGGCGAATGCGCTCTATGAGATGCAATTTCATTACACCAAAGTAAATTCTTTCCCAAGTCATTTAAGACCTAGCTTGATTCAATATATTTCGTGTATTATCTCATTCTTCTTACATAGCATGTCATCAAGGATTTCTTTTTGTTTTTCATTTTTATCTGGCACAGACGGTATCTAATAACGGCTAGATTAAAGCAATTTTTAAATAACTAAGAAAGAATAAGATGGTCCCCAGAGTGAGGGTGAGTATATGGAATACACAACAAAATATTTTTGCCAACATTGAGCTCTAAACTTTCCTCCATTAATATTCTCACTTTCTTCCATCGACATCATCCAATCAGCTCAAGACTGTGTCCTGTCCATCATATGTTGCCAAAAGGGCTCCTAATGGCCACTAGTGTTTCCACTCAGGCTGGGGTCTCCCTTCTAAACCTGAGTAAGAACCTCATGTATACATTTAGACAACAGACCATCTAGTGGAAAGGACTGTTTGCAGGTCTCCCGACAAAGCTCTAAAGTCAAGGAATATGCTAATATGCTACGTGGGAGTAACGGGTTCCCAAAATCCAATGCGAGAAAACAGTAGACATTGGCACCGTAGTCACTGGCATTTTCCCCACACCACAATCACCCTGTCAAGGTAGCGGCAACATCGACGTTAACGCGGGGTGGGAAAACAGCCTATCTACCCAACCAGGTACGCTGCTGACCCCCCTTCATTTCCTCAGGGTAAGAAGCACAAAGATGATTTTGAAGAGTATAGAAAAGAAACTATTAAACAGAGTTGCCTATCAAAGCAGAAGAATGCGATACAGCTGTTTTGCAAAAACGCCAGACAGCGCATTCGTTCAGAATTACAGACATTCTCTGGCCCTTTAGTCTTTTATCCAAAATATATCAGCCATCTATGACAATTTCCATATCCTTGAATTTGCAAGGATGGCTTATCTAAACAGTACTGTGGGATTAACTTTCCAATTTGAGGATTACATCTACAGAAAATTAAATCCCATACATTTTCCACAGAAGAGAAGCTTAACACAGGGAAAGGTTGCAAAGATGTGGAAAACATTTACACGTAGGGGAAGGAAAGCAGATGACAAGGGAGCAGATACAATTTTCTGTAACATCAGTGAGTTATTATGCCGGTCTCCTCCTTGAAGCTCGCCATGGTAGAGGTCTGTTACTAAGACATATATGATCATGGATATGGATGTCAGTCAGCTCGCACTGCCTACGACACCAACCTCACCCAAAGAACGGATGTCAGCAAGCTGGTCTGCTGAGAAATGGGCACTTCCATACGCCTCCTCTTACTTGCTTGTTTTCCATGCTAGAAATGCTACCCTAAAAATAGCTCTGATTAATCCCTTTGGCAAACACGCTGCCACTGTCTTTGGAAGAATGATTTTGCTGCGTGCATTCTCATTCCTAATGCACATAACCGTTTCAGAAGTCAAGACAAGAAGTAGCTTCTTCCCTTTTACAGAACATGACAAATAATGCACATTCCAGCAATCATGCTCCTTGGTGTTTACCCAAAAGAGTTGAATACTTACACCCATACAGAAACCTACATGTGGATGTTTATAGCGGCTTTATCCACAATGGCCCAAACTTGGAAACAACCAAGATGGCCCTCCCTAGGTGAATGGATAAACTGCGGTCCATCCAGACAATGGCATAGTACTCGGGGCTAAAAGGATGTAACCAATCAAGCCATGTATGAAAAGATGTGGACAAATCTCAAATGCACGTTACTAAGTGAAGGAAGCCAATGTGAGAAGGCTACATGGTCTATGATTCCAACTCTAGGACATTCTGGAAAACGTAAAACCACAGAGACATTAAAAGGATCCGTGGTTGCCAGGGGTTGGGATGAGGGTGGGATGAATAGGCAGAGCACAGAGAAAATTTAGGGCAATGAACATACTCTGTATGATGCGTCATGCTGGATATAGGTCATTCTACATTTGTGCAAACCCATAGAATGTACACCGGCAAGAGGGAACCCTAATGTAAGCTGTGAAGTTTGGGGGATAATGACATGTCAATGTAGGTTCTTCCTCGGTAATAAAAAATGTATATAGAAAGTTGACACCTGTCCAAGGACACGGAGGTGGTGCCAGTATTCACACCATTTTTGTTCTTCTAAATCCTGTGCTCTTAACCACTAGGATATAAAGTCTTCCCAGTGTGATGGCATTCTACGCAGTAGAGCCGAAAAAAATGATTAAATAATATAACCCCTCAGTGTTAATTGAGCCTTAAATTTTCTGATGCCTCTTAGCACTCTCACGTTAAAAGATAGTTGGCAGTGTTAATATAAAGAGGTTGCTGACTTCAAATCAATCCCTCTGTAATTTAATTGAGTTCTTAAAATACATCAGGAAAATGGAATATTTAAAATAAAAGTCACAATCTGCAAAACAAAAAGGATTACCAAGAGAGTTTCCATTCATGTTGTGGAAATGTTATTTACAAGTTTATGAAAGCAATTAACGCGTCTCTGAAGCCACAATCAAAGCGCTTTGCAAAGGAGAGAGGAGGGGCACACCATTCCCTCCACATCCTCGGTCTGCGTAATCACTAGGCGCCTTTTTCTTCTGACAATTCATGTAAAATTTCTAAGTCATCTTGGGAAAAATGAGCACCCACGAAATTCAGATTTTGAGGAAGCTGGTTCCTATTGTTTCCACACACAAAAAAATCTAGGACTCCAACACTGTTCAGATCGGCTTAATATCCTGGTTCAATACTGTTTCACTGTCCGTGTTAATTTCACTCTGCTTCCCTCCCCCCCTTATTTCTAACCCATTGCCTTGTACCTGTTCCTTCATACTGAAGGTCAAAAGGTAGCTACGGACTGATTTTGGATTCACAAGGATCTGAGGTAAGTACGTGCCCTACCCCGAGCCCAGAGCAAACCCTGACAATGGCCTCCCAGCTTCACACTGTGGTCATACTGTCCCATGCCTCTACCGCATAGCCACCCTATGACCTTGGTGACGTCATTCAACCTTCAGCGTTGAGTTTCCTCAACTCTAACGTAAAGATCATAATTCTGGGGTAGGTGGAATGATGGCCCCCCAAAGATGTCCCCATATTAATCCCCAGAACCTCCGAATATGTTACGTTACGTGGAAAATAAGAATAAAGGTTGCAGATAGAATTACGGGTGCTAATCGGCTGACCTGGAGATGGGGAGATGATCCTGGATCCCCCACGTGGGCCCAATGGAAGGACAAGGGTTATTATAAGTGAACGAGGGACACAGAAGAGAGTGAACCAGAGAGATCATGCGAAGGACCGAAGCCAGTGGCTCTGGACATAGAGGAAGGGGGCAATAAGCCAAGGAACAGGGCAGCCTCTGAGAGCTCTGGCAAAGAAACAGATTATCCCCCTAGAGCCTGGGAAGAAATGCAGCCCTGCTGCCATGTTGATTCTAGCTCCGTGAGACTCATTTTGGACTTCTGAACTCCAGGAGTGTAACATCATAAATGAGTGTTGTCTTAAGCCACAGAGTTTATCATAATTTGTTGCAGCAGCTATAGGAAACCGATATGAATGGTAAGTACTAGATACAGCAGTCGAGATGATTGAGATAGTGTATAAAAAGCACTTGGAACAGGTCCTAGCACAGATGAAAAGCTCTCTGATTGTCAGCCTATGTTATGGTTGATAGCCCGAAGAGATAGCGCTGCGTTCAGGAGGTAAAATGTTAGGGTGGCACGGTGGAAAAAGAAATAACGGTATTGGGGGGCACACAATTCCCCTTACATTGTGGAGTTAAATAACATACTAGTCCATCTATCATTGTTTTGATTCCACCAGCATCATAAAATATCTTGGTATGTGTTTATTTCCTGTATAGGATGGTCTAGATTTACTAATAACTCTAGCCAGTTGCCAATTAACAGATTACTCACACAGAATCATGTCCTTTGAACACGAAAAACTGCTCAGAGGTAGAAGAACCTCTGGACATTTTTAAAGAACACCAGGAGGCATCTACAAAGTTGACACGCCTCACATTTAAGAAGTGGGACAACGATGGGGGCTGAGAGATTTCAGAGGGCACCATGAACCCGGCCAGGTCTTAGCGCTCTCCCTCTGTGTTCCTGAACATTACTACGGCTTCCATGACCACCTGAGATAAAAGGCAGGCTAGATGACTTACTGTAGCACAATCAGACGTCATCATGTTCACCCACCAACTTCCGATACCTGAGCCAATCACGCAACGTGCTTTGCTGTGAAGAGAAGTGGGTCCACGTCTGCACTCACCTATTGATTTTGTCACTCTCTACTCCTTCTAGGAAGGCACCGTCTCCTGTGATCCTTGTGTGTCCGATGGACAAGACAATCACTGAACAAAAGCCCACAGTGATTTTTCCAGCAACCAATTCACTTCCTTAGAGCTCAGTTTCTCAGTTTCTTCTATGGAAAACGCACGAGGTGTTTCTGCCTAAACTGTTCCACAATCAATTAGGACCACGCATGTGAAAGGAAGGTGGAAAACTACAGAGCAAACAAATGCATCCATAATTATTCTAGAAGGCCCCGACGGTTTCATTTTACTTAAAATCAGCTCTTGCAATGTGTTGACAGTCACTATCATCACCAGCGTGCCCATCACTCAAGATCATATGCACATGAGCATGAAAAACACATCTCCCTCATTGACTTATCCTAAAAATGAGTAAAATATAGAAATGCTAAGCACATATTGATCTTGTCACTCGTGTGAGTCTGCTGACACAGTTTACACAACTCAGGTAAAACCGAGGAAAGCTAAATTCCACGGTACTGGCAAAGAGACAACATCAAGTCAAGCTTTTTGAAGGTCTGAGCCCAGAAAGCTCTTATACCTTAAGACCTAAAATAAACACCAAACCGCGGAGAATGGCATGGTAAGGAAAATCAGGCATATTTGGTTGACAAAAGCCATAAAACACTAATAAACTCAACAGAAGGGGGTAAGGCTTCTGGTAATGTCAGCCCAGCAGCAAGATCATGCCACCCTAAATGTAAACCACCTCCCGGGAGTGTCAAGGGCTTTAAAGAAGTCATTAAAAAACACAATAGGCTCAACTTTAGAGTCCTGCTACTATTGTGATTTTGCTAAGAGACAGAACCATTTATTGGAATTTCCCGGTGTGCATGTAGGGTACCCTGGTCTGGCCACTAGATGGGAGCTCACTGGTTCTGATGCCCTCATCGGCTCACTGTTGGGTTCACACCCTCCTCATCTGCTCAATGTTGGGTTCAACCAACCATATATGTTCAGTGTTGAGTTCACACCCTCCTCATCTGCTTAATGTTGGATTCATACCAAACTCATCTGCTCAATGTTGGTTCGACACCAACCTCATCTGTTCAGTGTTGGGTTCATACCAACCTCATCTGCTCAGTACTTGGTTCACACCCTCCTCATGCTCACCAAACACATCTGTTCAGTATTGGATTCACACCCTCCCCATCTGCTCAATGTTGGGTTCATACCAACCTCATCTGCTCAATGTAGGGTTCACACTGTCCTCCTCTGTTCAGTGTTGGATTCACACCAACCTCATCTGCTCAATGTTGGGTTCATACTAACCTCATCTGTTCAGTGTTGGGTTCAGACCAACCTCATCTGCTCAACGTTGGGTTCACACCAACCTCATCTGCTCAGTGTTGGGTTCACACCAACCTCATCTGCTCAGTGCTCGGTTCACAGCCTCCTCATGTGGTCAGTGTTGGGTGCACACCCTCCTCATCGGCTCAACGTTGGGTTCACACCAACCTCCTCTGTTCAGTGTTGGGTTCACACTGTCCTCATCTGCTCAGAGGGCTCTCACTGACCTCAGCTCTCTCCGTACTGACTACTTGCCACCTGAAACCCAACCTTTCAGGTCACATGGGTGGAGAGAGCAGGTGTTTCTCTCCCAGGACCAAACAGCAAGTGCAAATCACAAGGACACCATCTAAGTTCTGGTTGAAGTCAAGTGCAAACACAAGATGGAGAAGGAGATGGCTTCTTCTCAGCTTAGAAGGCTGTGGCGTGGGGTCCCTTTCTGTCTTCCTAAGGACATCTTCCTATGACTCCCTGTCATCTACTAGTTACCATGCTGAAGACAAGTGACCGCCTTTTCAGAGCTCACGAAACATGATTAGAATAGATTAATGTCCTGTCGCTAAGATCCCTTCGAGGTTTTAGTAAATCCACCTCATTCTGTGTTTGAAAAGTGGACGTGTACCTTTAGGAACCGGGTTCAACCTGACAAGACTTTAACACAAGAAACCCACAAAGAACAAAAGTGCTAAGTACATATGCATGTGAGTGAGCGCTGCACTAAACCTTCATGAAAGGCTTCTGATGGAACACTCGATATGTCCATTTATTGTAGGTAATGAATGCATATTATTATGTTTATAAACGGAGAGAGTAGCAGCAGAAACTAAGAAAAAAAAAATCTTCCCCCTGCTTGTGCTCTGACAAATAAATAAATAAAATCTTAGACTATGATTTTCCTAAAAAAACAAGCAAAACACACAAAAAAACCCACACAAAAACAAACAAACAAACAAAAAACACAGAAGAGAGATCAGAGTTGCTATAAACTCCAGGTAAGCAGTTCTCTACGTGACCTTCACAAGGTCTGAACTGCTGACAGCATTTTTTTGTCTTTTGTTTTTTTTTTTGCAATCTTCACTTTGATTTCTTGATGTTATTTTGAAAGCATTATTCTTTACGATCTCCCCTGGAGCAGAGTCATATGCAACGGCACAAGGTTATCGGTTCATTTCCACTACGCTGGCCTACATTTTTCTTTAAATCAAGTGAAGGTAAAGAATTCCTGGGGAAAAACAACTATTGCATTAAGAGGCACCAATATTTTGCCTGTCTCCCTCTAAGCAACAGTGATGACACGTCTCTGGGCTTCGGGGAGAAGTTCATTCTCATCTTCCTTGGTACATCCACGGCTCTCTGGAACATTAGGATGGGGCTATGGTTATTTGGAAGCTTGGCCCTCTTTTGACGACTGTGCTAATAAATTCTAGCAGACGATAACAAAGAACGCTCAAGTTTAATGACTTCTTTAGTAATCCATTACAATATACCTCACACAGAGACGTACATGCTAGGGAGTGAATATGAATACATTTATAATAGACGGACAAAGGCGTGACTATCGCCAAGGATCGACGTCATCGCTCTTGTGTTATTAATTTAATAAATTCAATAATTAAACATTAGTTCAATTAATTCAATAAATCACTTTGGACTGTGTGGGGGCACTGTGTCAGACGAGGTGGTGGTTACCATAATACAAAATATTTCCTATACTTGAGGGATTTTTCAGGTTTGTCAGGAAGTCAGACATTTAAGTAAATGGGCAGGAGAATACAGATAATGGAGATACCCTCTTCAAGAAGCGATTGTCACAGAGGAGAGAGGCTTCCCTGGGAAATGACATTTGGGTGAGATCATGACATAAGACGAAATGGGATTTTTTTGGGAACTCGATCCAGGAAGAAAGGTCAGCTAAGGGAGGGGAAGAAAGCAGCACTTGACAACACATGAGGGTCTGACTCAACACCACTGATTCTGGAAGGTTCTGAATGGTTCGAGCTGCCCAGGACAGAGCATGTGGAGGGATGTGAGAAATGGGGTACAATAGGGGGCCTGGGGCCAAGTCACCAGAGGCCACTCCAGCAGCCCCTAGTCATTGTTCACACAAGGGGAGGGTGTTCCAGACACACCTTCCCTCAAGTACAGAGGGCAGGATTCCAGAAGGAGACAGAACAAAGAAGGAAGGGGCATGGGTAGCAAGAGAAGGGAGGAGGGCTCTTAAGGAGAGACTGAGAAGTAGCCTCAGGAAGGAGGAGGAGAAACAAGAGTTTGTCAGGCACGAGAAGAGCATGCCAAGGAAGGGGATGGATGTCCTGGAGGTCACTGACGAGGACAGCCGAGATACATCTACAGGCGCTCCCAAGATCATGGCTGACTATGTGTGGTAGGCTGAACAATGCACCCCCCCGCCAAAGTCATGCACTTCCAAATCCCTAGAATCCCAGATCCTGGAGCCAGAGGGCACTGACCCCTGTGAAGTTGGAAATGCACATCTGACTTCTGACTCCCCCAAAACGTACCTACTTACAGCCATCTGTTGACTGCAAGCTTTACTTATTAGTAAAGTCAATTAACACATATTTTGTATGTTCTATGTATTATGTCCTGTATTCATGTAACAAAGTAAGCTAGAGAAAAGAAAACGTTCTTCAGAAAATCACAAGGAAGAGAAAACACATTTACAAGACTGCACTGATAAAAAAAAAAAAAAATGGGGATGCCTGGGTGGCTCAATGGGTGAAGCATCTATCTGCCTTCAGCTCAGATCATGATCTTGGGTTCCTGGGATCGAGCGCCACGTCAGGCTCCCTGCTCAGTGGGGAGTCTGCTTTTCCCTCACCCTCTCCCTCTGCCTACTGCTCCCCCTGCTTGTGCATACTCTCTCTCAAATAAATAAATAAAATCTAAAAATAAAAAAAAAAAATTCTATGTATCAGTGGACCCAGGCAGTTCAGACCCATATTGTTCGAGAGTCAATGGTATAGAATCTTCCCTAGCGAAGGACCTTACAAGGACTATGCAGATGTGATTAAATGTAGGGTCTTGAGATGGAGAAATGATGCTGGATGATCTGGGTGAGCCCAGGGGAGTTACAAGGTCCTAAACAGAAGAAGGCAGCAGGGAGAGAAGAAGATGGGACTAGATGGGACCTGTGAAGCAGAGAGGTGAAAAGAGATCTGGGGCCATAAGCCAAGGAATGCTGGCAGCCCTGTGCAAAAATGCAAGGAAATGTGTTCTCTCCAAGCGCTTGCAGAAGGCGCCAGCCCAGGGGAACACTTGGGTGTTTGCCCCCCAATAACCAGCCTCCAGAGTTGTATTTATTCATGTGTGCTGTTCAAACCATTAAGGTCATGATCATAAGCCATGAGAAATTCACACCTGGCAGAAGAGTAGAAACGGAGGAAGGTAACTATCACTAGTAAGAAATACAGAGAGGGCACAGGTACAGAGCAGCAAGACGGCGCCTTTCAGACGTGCAAGATTGCACTGCATTTCCAAATACAGGGCACGTAAGAACCGTAGATGAAAGACCCTTAACCTGCATCTGGCTCACAGCATTGGTGAGGACGTGTTTGCTTTCTCAGCCCTGAACAGTCAAATCATTTTGTAAGTTCTTCTGAAAGCCCTTCAGCCACTTCTATACAAAACAGAACTACTCCAATGACTCCTTAAAATAGAAGATCAACGCACTGATCTTCAGCGACACAAAAACAAGATGGCGTCACCATTGAAAATGACTTCAAAGTCACTTTGGATGAAATTGACTGACTTCCTCCTTAAACCCGTTCTAATGCTGGTCAGATACTCCGGAATCCCAACTCAGTAATATTTTACTCCTTTTACAAACTGTAAGTGATGGTCGATGTCCCATCATCTCCAAGACTGGGTCTAAGACTGAACCACAGAAACGGGACTGATTATTTTAAACACCTGACAGCCTATGGATGGGAAAACGTGATGGGCACCGTGAAACGTTTGCACAGTAATCTGATGTTTCCAAGCAGAAGATGGTAGAAGACGCTATTCACTGTTAGCTGTAGTTTGCCATCATTCATTAATTTTTGAGCAAGTTTTTGGTTTAAATATTTTAAACATGCAACTTAGGATCTCTGATCAAAAGAATTAAATAAATTAGGGGAGCCTGGGGGGCGGAGTCGGTCAGCATCTGACTCTTGGTTTCAGCTCAGGTCATGATCTCAGGGTCATGAGACAGAGCCCCAAGGTGGGCTCCGCACTCAGCAGGGAGTCTGCTTGAGATTCTCGCTCTTGGTCCGCCTCTGCCCCTCCCCCCTGCTCTTGCTCTCACTCTAAAATAAATAAATCTTTAAAAAGAATTAAATTAGCCGAGACTTCTAATGAAGTCATGATTATAAAAGGCTTTTAGACATAAATCCTAACAGTGACAGTCCAAAGGAACACCTATTCTGAAACACTAACTCTGCGGGAAGCCCACTTCCCATTGTTAACGTCCCCTTTGTTATGAACCGGTAACTTCGGAAAGGTAAGAAATTCATGAGGACACATATCTTGGATCCAGAGTGCTCTTCATTCGTCCGATGCCCCTTGCTTATCACCTTGCCAGATTTTATTTGTTAACCTTCTTCTCCGAACAGCATAATTTGAACAAGCCAATCAATTACCATTAAAAGCACAAGTGAAAAACCAAGCGCTCCCCAAGGAAGGCTTGAATTTTCTAAGTAATTGAGAAGAAAATATAGCAGCTAAAATACTAGTCCATTTAGAAGACTTAATTACAGATAAGTCGATGCTAAATAATTTATATCTTTCTGTGCATATATATGAGACTAGAACAAATACTGGGGAGAGGAACAAGTTTCTAGAGTCTACACTGTATTGTTTCCAAGCGCCTGTTACCTATAGACAAACGCCGTAAGACACTGTATTTATTTTCTTCTTACTCCAGGTTCACAAAGTTCAAGGAAGAAAATAATATTTATTCATCTCTGGGTAAAAATAAAATGCTTGGTTTCCTGAATGTGATATTGGGATTTATAATAAGAAAAATTTATTTGATCTTCATCTTTCTAGGACAGAGCTCCTAAAACCCTTGGAATTTACTAGGTGATGAGAGCAATGAAGGTGCTTTTGGTTAGGTTATGAGGTGATTTTTGGAAAGCACCTAGGCATGGGTGCTGGTTGCTAGTAGAGACATCTGTGTGATCGATGAGAGGGCTGGAACTTTCTGCCCTACCTCTGACCTACCTACCTCTGACCCCTGGGGAGGGGAGAAGGGCTGGAGGTTGGATCAGTCTCCAGCGCCCAGTGATTTAATCAATCGTGTCTGTGTAATGAAGAAACCTCCGTAAAAACCCAAAAGGATGGGGTTCAGAGGTCTTGCAGGTTGGTGGACATGGGGAGGCTTGCAGAGAGAGGCAGACGTGGAGAGACCATGGAAACTCCATGCCCTCTGTCCATACCTTGCTCGGGGCTGTTCCTGAGTTATACTCTAGTGTATAGTGTGCGGTATAAACCTATACTGTAGTGCATAGCTTGTTTCTCTTTGAGTTCTGTGAACCAGCTGCTTTAGAAGATTAATGGAACCCAAGGAGGGGACTGTTGGAACCTCTGATCTATACAGCTCGTGGGTCAAAAGTGCAAATAACAGCGTGAACTTGCAATTGCTGTCTGAAGTATAAGGTGAGCAGTGTTGCAGGACTGAGCGCTTACCCTGTGGGGTCTGACATGGTCTCCAGACAGACAGTGTGGGCATCACATTAAATTGTAGGACACCCAGCTGCTGTCCGAGACCTGCTTTATGGTGTGGGAAGCCCTCCCCAACCCACATATCTTCATTAGTGGTCAGCCCCCCTTACTAAAACATATTTTCTGTAATAATGTAATCATGTTAAGAAAGACCTGCAGAGGGATTTTCTGCATAGTAGAAAAAAGCTGCATCCTCCCAGAGGCCGGTCAGCTCCAGACCAATTTGTAGGGCAGCTTCAGGCGCCAAAGGATGTCTTCCCAGAGTTAGACGAAATCGGCATCCTGCGGGCTCACTGCCTTCCCTTCTCGGCTGAAGGGACAGGAGCAGGTCAGAGGGCTCGTCCAATGGCACTGGTCCACGAGGTCTGCTTAGCCAGGACTAGAGCTCGCCCCACTTCAAAACCACGGGCTTGAGCTCGTTGACCTGCATTCACCCACCGCTTCCTGAGACTCTCCAACGTTGCACGCACTGGGCGCAGTACAGGGAAGAGTGAAAATTTTCTCCTTCAATTTCCAACTGCATATAAAGGACACTGGGAAGGTTCGTGTAAGGGGATGAGGAACCATGTTCCAGTCCAGTGTATTGACCACGTTCATGTGGGTTAGGTTACTTTCTAACTCACCAAAGCCCTAAGTGTTGCCTTCCCCCCTCAACCCCACGTCATGGTTAAATAAACTCATACTGAGGGACGCCACGGAAACTCTTGTTTCAGTGATCGTTACAGAATGGGAAAGAAGTAGGGCCGATAAAGTAAGATTCTTAAGCAAAAGATCCTCCATCACGTACAAGTGAAATGTATTTTGTTAATATTTACAAGCACGGCACAGCAAGTATGACATCCGACAACCTGCCAGAGAGAAACAAAACAACCCCATTTCCCTATGGATATTAATTACCCACTTCAAGGAGGCATGCTGAGTCAGAATGATCTTGTTCTCGAATTCTCAAACGCACCAAACGTGGAATCAGTGAACTCCCTGGCTTCAACTTCATAAAATGTACTTTGTTCAAAAGTTGTGAAACAGCATAAAAAAAAATCACAATAATTGCCTACACTTAATCAAGTGTTCTTTTCTTCTAGATTGCAAAAGAGATGGACGGGGGCATGGCCACACCAGTCAGGATGGCTCCCCATGGTCAACGGGCTTAACTGTGAACCTGAGCCCTAACAGACACAGCAAGGAGAATTACGGCTACAACAGCTAAAGACGACGCAAGCTAAGCGGTCTGTGTCTGCGGATGTGGTCGTCAGATCTCTCCCTGGTGCGTAGAGATTTCACAGGTGACATTCCCGAGTGCCCTCAGCCCCCACTCGTGCATGCATCCCACGTTGCAGGTTACAAACCCAGGCTCTGTGTCTCAAAGGGTGTCGAAGAGACAGGAATAGAATTCGCAGTATGAAAATATATACTATTATATACATATATGTACATACATATATCTTATGTATATGTGTGTACATACATAATACATGCATGAATGCACACATGTCATATGCATATGTGTACATATGCATGTATAATATATGCATACATAATAATTTGTATTAATATTCATGACTGATTTGTGAATCCAAGATGTTCTCCATGAGCGGCCCTCGCATCCTCCAAGGAATCATGCCATGCCCTAAAGTATGGATTGGGAAACTCACTGTGTAGGGTCAAATAACAAGTATTTTTGGCTTTCCAGGCCCTGTGCTCTGGGACAATCATTTAACTCTGACACAGCAGGTGTAAAGGAGCCATTGCCAAAAATGTAAATGCCAGGGCGTGGCTGTGTTCCAATGAAACTTTATAAAAACAGATGACTTGCCCACAGGTCATGGCTGGCTCACCTTATGCCTGCACGTGTTTCAAGGTCATTTACTCAAACGTTGAGTTAATTTATGTCCTCCAGGGAGCAACAAAATTAACTTATGCATAAATAACTCATAAGTAAAATGATCTACTGACTAGATACACTTGTCCCCTTTTTTCTATTCTGAAATATATCACTTGGGCAGAAAAGCAGCATTAAACCAGGGCGGGGAAACCAAGCAGTATTGTATTGGTAGAAAGGGAATATTATGGGCTTGGAAAAGAGTTGAAAGGACAAGGATCATGGAGAACAAAAACGAAGTATTTATCTTATACCTTATATATGAATACCATATAATGACTTTACATATGTTATATTTACATTGTAAATTTTGTATTATGTTTAGGTCTATATCCCAGCTGCTGTAGCAAATGGAGTTACAGAACTACGCTGTGTCCCTCTGAATCACAAAATGTTTCATAAAAGATCTACTGGCATAGTGAGTTCAGAGTTAAGTAGAGTAGAAACAAACTATCTCAACATTCGAATTTATTCTCAGCCCCTACACTAGTCATCGTCAGAATCTTCCATATAGTCATAAATTCAGTTCCATATAATCCTGAACTTCCCAATGCCTGGTTCATCTCTGGATCCCTTCACTTAAAAATGAAAATTAGGATCCCAGGACTGCCGTGGAAGGAAGTTTCCTTGGTCATCAGTTTTGAATTGAACTGATAAGCCATCTTGGGAATAAAATCAAGGAATTTCTAATGCCATCCCAGACCCCTATGAAAATCCACTGCAAAGAGTCTCCTTTCGGAGAGGTTACAAAACCAGAAAATGCTCTGGCAACATGGCACAGAAAATGTGATTCAAGTGGCATACGTTGAAATTTTCAAGTAGCAAAGAGGCTTCCTGAATGACCTGTGTTTTCCTAGGCAGCTGGTTTTCTTCATTTATAATCACAGATGCCCCATACTGAGGGGGAATGGATGCCTGTCTCTCTATTCTTTACATCTATCAGCAGCCCGAACACCAAGAAGGAACCACTTAGCAGCAGACCTAGATCAAGACATCGTTGCCCCCTGCACAAGCCCGCCCCCTTCGTGAATGACAATGACTCCACATGAAGACCCAGGAGCTCTGAGTTCTCATGGAGACATGCTGGGAATGTTGGAACAGGAAAACTCCGTCATGAGCTTTGCATGAAGCCACACCATCCTCACGATCTAATACAGGAAGTTTCAACTTGGGATCACCCCTCATCGAGGCCACCGCAAAGCGTGAGCGCCAAGCACGCCCCGATTCAGACGGGCATTTAGACAAGCTCTTGCACATGCACCCGTCCATAATGCCTGGTGGTGTCCAAGACAGACGGAGCCTAAGTGCGCATAGCCAAAACCCAAAAGGCCTCTCTACCCTCAGAAGTCCTCATTCTCCTCTCCTGACAGTGCATTTATACAATGTTCCCTCTGGGTTTCATTCTGCGAGCTGTCACATCATGAGCTGTGACGGGTCCCTGGCTCGGAGCGCGATGCCAGACCTATTACCACGGCTTCTCCTGGGAAGCAGGACAGGCCGGCTGTATTAAACAGAGCGCTCCTAGCACAGTGGCTACTGAGATGATTCTGACCGAGCCGCATCGGGTCACCGTTCCAAAATCAGACCGTGTAAGAAGACAAATTGTTCCAACGCTTCATGCCCCTGTTAGATACCAATACTTCCCCAGATTGGTAAAAGGAAATAAAAATGGGGGGGAGGGGCGCCTGGGTGGTGCAGTCATTAAGCATCTGCCTTCGGCTCAGGGCGTGATCCCGGCGTTCTGGGATCGAGCCCCACATCAGGCTCCTCCGCTGGGAACCTGCTCCTTCCTCTCCCACTCCTCCTGCTTGTGTTCCCTCTCTCACTGCCTGTCTCTCTCTCTCTGTCAAATATATAAAATAAAATCTTTTAAAAAAAAAATGGGGGGGAAAAACTCATTTTTTTCTTTTTAGAAAACTGCAGAATTCAGAAGACAAAGGAATTTACATAACGTGCTGTTAATGATGATTTAGGTATATGTGCTGATGAGAAATGCCTACATATGTTGAACGCCTTTGGTAAAATAAGCTATACAAGCTAAAAATAGTGATCATTTTGCCATCTATAATCATCTTCCAAGTTTGCATGTTAATAACAAAAGGGGAACAGCGTGAGTCTTTGTTAATTAAAAATAATCTTTGAAAAAAAACCAACTAGCACTCTTTTTTTTTTTTTCATGGCAGGAAATGGGGGAGGAGTCTGGAAATCCACTTTGTTGGGAACCAGGTTCTCATATAAAAAACAGAATCTTGACAATCCTGTAGAATCCAGGAATCCTACATAAGTTTGTTACCGACAGCGGAAAGAAATGGAAATTACGTGGTCGGCTATAAAGAAGGGGAAAGCCATTTGTGGTCTCCATGGTGGAAAATGCCTGGAAGCTTGGTACTCACGCTGATGAGAAAAATGGTAGATAATGAATATGTGAGTAATACAATCATAAATATGACCTCAGAAGGGCTTGGATTGACAGCTGAGCCAAGAAAAGACAGAACCATTTACCTGAAACATACGAAAACACATCCTTTCTCAAATCTAAGTATTGGAAGGGACGGGTCCAGATTTTGAAGCATGCAATGATTTTATTAACAAGTGCTCAGAACCAGAGATCACAAAAGTAGTCTACCCACTTCCCCTTCCTTGGGATCTGCTCTATCTCTGTGCTCCAGATAGAGAAAGATCTTGTGGCCTCAGTGGACCCTCGGCCTGCATTAAACCACACCTCTGACATTTTGGATCCCATTCTCGAAGGGCTAGCAGCATTCAAATGCCCACGTAGCTTGAGATGCTCACTCTAGAACAGAGTGGCCTTCCAGTGGCCAATGGGCTTGAGGGTACATTTTGGAGCGGTTTATACAAGGTGAGTCAGAAGGCTGAGCCTCTCATTGTGTATACTTAATTAATGAGACACACTCAGCCTTACGGCTATTTGGAGGAACAAGCAATTATTACAAAATCCTAAATTTCTAACGCACACTATTTTTTTTTTAAGATTTTATTTATTTATTCAACAGAGATAGAGACAGCCAGCGAGAGAGGGAACACAAGCAGGGGGAGTGGGAGAGGAAGAAACAGCCTCCTAGTGGAGGAGCCTGATGTGGGGCTCGATCCCATAATGCCGGGATCACGCCCTGAGCCGAAGGCAGATGCTTAACCTCTGTACCACCCAGGCGCCCCTCTAACGCACACTATTATATGCACTCCTAATGAGCTTGAAATCACTGCTTTGCACTTTGGTTCATTTCCAATAGATTATGAGAAAGAAAACTATTTTTCCCACTAAAGTAGCCAAAAAGCACTGCTAGATTTGATTTACCCAGGCTGTAAATGCATCAATAACGTAAGTCGGCAAAAGTCAATGATCACTTTTGATACTCACCATTACGTTGCCCTTCTAAGAAGATGCTTTTAAAAATGCCTCCATGGACATAAACTTGCTGTCTTTTCCATCTCAACACATTTGTCCCTGTTAAAATAAAAGCAACAAAGAGACATATTGGTCCACTCAATAAAAGAGATTGGTGTGCCTCCTTCAAAGCCCAGTTTCTATTGCTCACATAAGCTTTCTTTTGGGTTGTAATAGGAACTAACTGGTAATGGCAGAAAGTGAGTCTTAACCGGGTTCTTAAAACGTCAAGCTGCTAATCACAACGGGACACCTGCACGGGTGTGGCTGACTGTAGAAGCCACAACCCGCCGTGCTGGTCCTCACGCGGCATGAGGATTTAGCATCAGTGGGCACAGATTAAGGTGTCCAGGCTGGTCTGCAGTCATTTGCACTCTGTTCTATGTTGACGATGACAATCTACTTAGCCCATGTCTATGTCTAATCTCGCTTACTTAAATCAAGAGTTCTAAATCTTTCCAAAATGCAATTGGTGAAGAAAGTCAATCCATGTTTTAGAAATCGTTTATTTGCAAGAACTGAGCCTCAGCCTGCAGACACTGCTCTTTCCCCTACAGCAATGGGGCAGGACGGGCACAACCCAACATCACGTTATTTGCTTGACTCTGTCGGCTGTGACGAAACTCGTGTTTACTGGAGCAGTAATCATCCCAGGACCGTTGAGCGTTATTCTTGTCATCTCAACGTGGAATCTTCCCTTTAGAGGGTGACTCTCACGCAACGTTGCTCCTTCTACTTTCAAGTGGGGATCACAACAAGGCAAGTGGCTCCTTGCAGGCTGTCTGACAGAATACCAGCTTGCCGCGGACACTCGCCGTTGCAGAGCGCGGGGAAGGAGAGTGAGCGGAAAGACAGACTACTTCACTTAATGCACTTCTCACGCTCACTCGATGCCGGAGGAGTATCAGTACCGAGTGGATGAGGTCCTTGGGTTTCAAGGTAACGAGCCAGCACATTATTAAACTGTAGGGAGGCGGGATCCTATTTTAATTATGCTTTGATTACTCATAACAACTAGCACATTTACTTATTATCAGGTGTTTCATGAACACTGTTGATTAAAATACATTTGTGAAAATGAATTCATATGTCCCAACAATCACAATGGCATTCATCATATCATCGCTGACCCTTCCATAGCCGTGCAGGGTGGCTACTAGGATGTCTATTCTGCAGCTGGAAAAACCGATGTCACATGCTGTGTCACGCGGCTCATAGGCTTCGAGGCAGAGGGAGGCAGGGCTGAGTCTCCCCGGATGCCCACGACCACGCACTTTAACAAATCGCGGTGCCTCTTCAGCTAAATGAACGGTCATAGCAAACACGTACGTAGTGGGTCAACATTTCACATACCGACGGCTTTATACACGGACTCTTTTTATCTTTTCAAGAAGCGTAGAAGGTAAGGAAGAGCGTTACCGCCATGAGTTGAGAAAAAGGAATTAGAGGGATGTTAGGCAACTAGTCCAAGAGCACGGAGCTGCAAAAGGTAGGGCTGGACTCAGGCCAGGAAGTTTGCCTTCCATTGACCCTGCTACCCGGGCTCTGGTGGGACAATGAACGTCATTTCTGTCCCACATCCTCAGTCCCCACACTGTGGGAATCTACAGCTGAAATGGTTTTCGTCAGCAAGAGGGGGGCTATTTGATATCGATAGCAAAGACAACCTCACAGTGCATGAGTGATGCACACAGTAGACGCTCACTGAATACCAGCCATCCTCACACTGTATCATTAATACTACAACTTGAAAATTGGCCCTATTTCTATTTCACCCAAGCACAGGTCATCTCTTGGCTCTCACCTGCAGGCAAGTATTAAATACACTTCTCAAACTCAATACGCGAGAAACAAATAAACAAATAATAAAATGGGCAGAAGATAAGAACAGACACTTTTCCAATGAAGACATACAAATGGATAACAGACACATGAAAAAATGTTCAAAATCATTAGCCATCAAGGAAATTCAAATCAAAACCACACTGAGATACCACCTTACGCCAGTTAGAATGGCAAAAATTGACAAGGCAAGAAACAACAATTGCTGGAGAGGATGTGGAGAAAGGGGATCCCTCCTACATTGTTGGTGGGAATGCAAGTTGGTACAGCCACTCTGGAAAACCGTGTGGAGGTCCCTTAAAAAGTTAAAAATTGAGCTACCCTATGACCCAGCCATTGCACTACTGGGTGTTTACCCCAAAGATACAGACGTAGTGAAGAGAAGGGCCACATGCACCCCAATGTTCATAGCAGCAATGTCCACAATAGCTAAATCGTGGAAGGAGCCGAGATGCCCTTCAACAGATGACTGGATTAAGAAGATGTGGTCCATATATACAATGGAATATTACTCAGCTATCAAAAAGAACGATTTCTCAACATTTGCAGCAACATGGACGGCACTGGAGGAGATAATGCTAAGTGAAATAAGTCAAGCAGAGAAAGACAATTATCATATGATTTCTCTCAACTATGGAACATAAGAACTAGGATGATTGGTAGGAGAAGAAAGGGATAAAGAAAGAGGGGGTAATCAGAAGGGGGAATGAAGCATGAGAGACTATGGACTCTGAGAAACAAACTGAGGGCTTCAGAGGGGAGGGGGGTGGGGGAATGGGATAGGCCGGTGATGGGTAGTAAGGAGGGCACGTGTTGCATGGTGCACTGGGTGTTATACGCAACTAATGAATCATCGAACTTTACATCAGAAACCAGGGATGTACTGTATGGTGACTAACATAATATAATAAAAAAAATTAAAATAAAAAAAAAAAAACTACGAAGTTAACTATACGTGTGGTTCAGGAAAGTTCTAAAAACATTAGTAAGAATTATGTCTGACTGGCCATACTTTTTTTTTTCTTGCGATGGGGTAGAGAAAAATGTTCCTTATTTTAAGGTTGAGTTTTTGTTTGTTTCTTGGTTTGCTTTATTTTACTTGTATGTTTTTTTTTTAAGGGACACAAGTAGGATGGGATAATTAATCATATTGGCATGCATTTTATTTTAAAATCTGATATTACTAAAATCTGATAGAATGAAATCAATATTCCCATCACATGGGCATCCAGCTGCGTGCAAGTCCCCGGAGAGAACTCTGTTCATCTGTAGTCGTTCCGTCTGGGAGCACGGTATTCAAAGCTGGTGCAGCCTACCTCAGGAACGTTTCCACCTGTCCTGCTTCCCTCCCTGCCATCATCTCCCATACCATTCTTACTGGAGCCTACCCCCCATCCTTAATGGACGTTGTATTATTTCTCCTGCTGAGCAAGGTTAAATACATTCCAAATAGTCTCAGTTTCTTCTTCGAGGATAACCCGTTATGTGTGAACTCAAAACGTAACATTCTCCCAGACTGGTTTTTGTGTAAGAAACTGCCCAACAGTAAGGTGTCCGAAGCAGAGAAGGGCCCATTAGGACATCTATCCTAGTTATGTCACTGTTCAAATCAAGGGAGGATAAAGATCACCAACACTCCCCCATGCAAACACGCCATTTTTCTCACGTGTTTTCTGCTCCATGATTCACCGTGGGACATGATGCAGGAAGCCTTACTTTGTGTATTTGAAGCTAAATTATAAGATATGGTCACGTACCCAGTAGTATATCTCAAGGGTTAAAGAATAAATTCTCTAGATTAAAATACTACTTTTTTTAGATTAAAATATTTCTTGATTTTACTATTACATTTGGACTGTATAGTCTGTATCAAAGGCCTTAAAAGACAGGTAACTATGACTATCAATAGCTGATTATTTTGGAAGTGAAGAGACATTATACTTTATCATGTAAGTTTTGACATAGAAACTATGCCTTATCATACACTTTTCATTTGTAAAGACTTACGCTGTACTTAATATGTATTCACTGATAAAGAAAACAATCTGTTTTTTAAGTTTATTTTTTTTAGTCATCTCTGCACCCAACGTGGGACTTGAACCCACAACCCCGAGATCAAGAGTCACGTGGTCTGCTGACTGAGCCAGCCAGGCGCCCTTAGAAAGGAATCTTTTAAAGACATCTATGGCCTATGGTGATAGTTTTCAAATAGTCAAAGTGCCTCAAAAAGGAGGAAGCACTAATTAAAGCAATATTTATGAGTTACTAATATATTAGCAATACCATAGTTCATTAACATATTAGCAAATGTTACCGAAAAATTATCATTTCATTATAATAGAATCTTAGTATACAGAGAGTACATGAATCAAAGCATACAGACCTTTTAAGGAATATGAGGCGTGGAACGGAGAAGGATATACTCCACACTATGACAATGTTTCAAGGAAGTCTCTCCATATAGTTTCATCTTTACAGCTGAAGATTTGGGGCTTGATGAAGATGTTCATAGCCATTCCAGTTCACCCTGGGTAGTAGGTCAAAAGGATACCTAGAATAGAAGACAGAAAGATAAAAATACCTTCATAAAAGATGGCAGCCTGGCTCTCCAAGAGGGCACTGATATGATTGTATCCCTTCGTACCTAAATAATTCATAATAAATATTGTCTAGAAATCCTGTCATTTCATTTCACAAGCGTTTGTTAAGTGTAGACCATGAATGAGATATGAGGTCAGAAGAGGAATTCCGAAGACTAACGGGACAACCCGTGCCCTCAGTGAGCTTGTGTTCTTGTACCAGCTCCTGTACCAGTGATAAAGGAATAGAAAGTACCAGGCTCGGCGGAGGTGACAGCTCTAGGAAAGTCTTAGGAGCTGCACAGAAGAGGGCCTTGAGAGAGGACAGTGAGAAGGGCCATTATTTGTCAGAGTAGAGCCTACAGAAAGCATAAGCAGGTAGCCGCACCACAGCCCGCGGGGTCCTCAAGAGGTCCACACTGCGACTCGGCTCCGGGCTCCCAAGGCTTCGGCAGCACCGTTATGAATGTCTGCGCCAGGCTTGCACACACGTGTGCAAAAATAGGAGAAGATAAACTTAGTTTAAAAACCTAAATATATTTCAGAGGTATTAAAAAAATTTTTTTAAGAGTTTTATTTATTTGAGAGAGAAAGAGCAGGAGCAGGGGGAGAGGGGCAGAGGGAAAACAGATTCCCCACTGAGCAAGGAGCCTGACACGGGGCTCGATCTCAGGACCCTGATGTCATGACCTGAGCCAAAGGCAAATGCTTAACCAACTAAGCCACCCGGGTGCCCCTAAAAAATGTTTTAAAAATCCTAGGCTTATTCATCCTTTAATTTTCTTTTGAGTCACAGTGACCTGCCGAATTTCTGCAAGAAAAATGAGAGGAATTTTCATTGTGATAGATTTCTTGGGTAGCTCTAAAAAAAATTAATAAAAGGCATGCTCACATAAGAAGAGAAAGTATGTCTAGGTTTCAGGGGGGTCATCCTAGATATTTCTAGATGTGTACATAAATGTTCAAATTAACATAAGTAACCTAATTTATGTAACCCAAATTTTATCTCCCATCTCTCAAACAGAACAATCTTCCAAATTATATCCATTTTTGAAACGATGCATATTTAATAAAACATCTGTTTCTGCCTTGGATTTGCTCCCAGTTTTATACAATGTTCAAATTGTTTAATTTTTAGCATTAGGAAAGTCGAGTGAAAAACAACGAAGAGAGAAATTTCTCTTTAGAATGTAGAAAGCATAACTTAAAATATATATATCATCAATTTTATGCAATTCTACTCCTCCTGAGTCAACCCACAATTTGGATGAACTCTCAAGGAATTTATTTTTTGTCACACATTACTAATTTTGACCCAAACCTTTACAACGAAATTTAAAAAGTCTCAAGTCATCTATTCAGCAAGCAGTAGAAACAAAGAGCACAATACAGATTTATAGCTTTCATGTAGGACATTAAATAATTAAGCTCCAAAATCCTTAACATTCCAAAAAATTTATCACTCTCAATTTTCTAGCCATGGACTAGAATGGGAAATTTGAAGACTTTCTCTGACGCTGTCTTTAAAAAAGTACAGAAAAAAAACTGTAAAAAGTCTAGGGACATGCATACCAGAAAAAAAAAATTAAGATAAGAAGGCATCTAAAAATAATCACATAAGTATATTGAATAATCCACCACTTTTAGTTAATCATGCTAGTTTATAAGCTCAATAATTGAGGAAGAAGCATTTTCCCTTAGGTGAAAGACAACCTTCCTTCCACAACAAATAGGTTCAAGGATCAAAGATGTTCTTTCACACTCTCTCTGGCTTGGCTACATTGTCGAAGAAACTGAGATGGCTGGGCTGTTAACATTTGCCCTCAACCTGCAACCTTTGATTTTCTCATTCATTCAGTGAATACCCACAGAGTGTCTTGTAACAACTCATTTCTTCAACAATCAACCCATGAGTGTCTTCTCTGAGCTGGACTCACTGAAACGTATGTGTTTAAGGAAAGGTAGGAAAACATTAAGACACAACTAAGTGGGCAAAAAATAAAAAAGCTTTCCAAGGGAGCACCGAGAAGGAAGAAAACAGTGGGCTACGTATGAAGACAGGAGAGAGCATGTAACACACTTTATGTGGGAAGAGGGAAGGATGGTCCAGGCAGGAGAAGTGGCACAGGGAATGCCCTAATTCAGGACATGCTTAGTTGGAGCTCAAAATGGAAAGAAAACTGGTAATCAGACAGTGCTGGAGGGTGAAGCTGGGGAGGTGGGCAGAAGGCTCACTGTGTAAAGCCAAATAGGTCAGTAAAAGGAATTTTGGGTTGATTCTAAGCGTAACATGAAGCCATCCTTTGTAAAACATTTCAGAGCAAGAAGGAGGAAGATAAGATCAAAGATAAGTACTAGGAAGAGCCTGCCTTATGATGTGCCTATATTTTAAGGTCCTTTACATGCTTCATTAACTTACTCATCTTGCAAATACTTCTAGATGGTAACTCTCTTGTGGATGAGAAAACCGGAACATGAAAAAATCAACTTAACATAGCTAGGAAGCATCAGGCTGCCTGGCTCCTTTGGTAGAAAGTGATGAGCACCAGAGATGGGGGTCCATAGTGCATGCCAACATTAGAGAAGAAAGTGAGTATGACGGAATCTAAGCCTCATCTAATAGATAAGGTATGGATATGTGTGAAATACAAGGGGAAAAAATAAAAAATGTATTGGGCTCTGCCTCTGGTTCCTGGCACAGAGCTCCTAAATCCCTTGGAATTTCCTGGGTAATAGGAGTGTCTTTTGTTCTAATGAGGCAACACTTGGTGGGCCCCAACATAGCTTCAAAATGGGAGCTGGTCGCCAGGAAAACCAAGTCATGGTTGGAAGCTTGGAACTTCCAGCCCCTCTCCATCCTCTGGAAAGACAAAGGGGTTGGAGACTGAGTTAAAGATTAGTCATGGGTACTTGATGAAGCCTCCATAAAATATGAAAAGCACAGAGTTCAGGTAGCTTCTGGGGTTGGTGAGCACAACCATGGCTAGGAGTGTGGTGCACCCCAACTCCAGGAGGACAGAAGCTCCTGCTTCAGGACCCTGGAAGACGTCGTCCTATGTATCTTTCCATCTGTATCCCTTATCACCTCCTTTATGATAAAATTAACTAGAAGACATTAAGGAAATGTTTCCCTGAGTTCTGTGAACTGTTCTAGCAAATGATATAATCCAAGAAGGGAGTTGTGGGAACCTCTGATTTGTAGCCAAGTTGGAAAAAAGTTGTGTGTCACCTGGGGACCTATTGCTCGCAACTGACATCTGCGGTGGAGACGGTCTTGTGGGACTGAGCCCTTCACCGGTGGCATCTGCACGGACTCTAGTTAGTGTCAAATTGAACTGAATTGTAGGGCAGCCTCCTAGTGTCACAGAGAATGGGTTAGTTTGGGGGTAAACCCCCACACATTTGGTGACAGGAAGTATTGAGTGTGTGAGTAAAGGAGGAGCACAGAAGTCGTTTTCCCAACCAGCGCGGGAAGGGAGTACAACAGTACCCGTGTCGAAGGACAGCCTGAGGGTGACTGAGCGAGAAGGCAAGAAACAGGTGCAGTGAATCCCAGAGATGCTCTGCTTGGATGGAATGGGAAGTACCAAGGAGGAGAGGTCAGGACCGATGTGAGGCCGGCTGCTTCAGGAGATGGAAGACCGTGTGTGCTTGCAGACAGATTCTGGACGGGATAGTCCTCTGATGCAACCTATTTTTCAGGAAGGAGGAACAGGAAGAGTTTTAAAAATAGATGGGAGAGTGTGAACAGCCATAGAACGGTAGTAAACTAGCAAATGTCAAGTAAGAACATGGGCATGGGAAGTAGAGATGTCTCACAGCCAGAGAAACAGAGAGAACTGGAATGTGATTTACAGCAGGCAGACTAGAGAGAGGGGATGCAAAGTGCAGGGTGAGGGACTGAGTGCAGAAGATGCCTCTCTTGGGAAAACAAAATGCAGGGAACGGAGCAAGCTTGGCAAGAAAGACGATGGGCTGAATTTGGACACACTGAACTGAGCTTTTGGCAGAGCACACAGATGAAGTTGTCCAAAAAGAGGCAACCTGAGAGCAGGATGAGGCTTGAGAGAGAAGTCAGAGCAGAAAGTAGGGACTTGGGGGTCTCCCAGGTGGAAGCCATGGTTACATCACAAGCAGAAGCAAAGCTATGTGGGCTAGTCTGGAGGCCGGGGAAATGGCCTGGGGCTGGAGCAGAGGGAGTAGCAGGACCCAGAAAAGTTCATTAAATGAATAGAAAAGCAGTAGGGGGGAACCAGAGAGGAGAGTGTTCAGGAATTCAAGGAAGGAAAAAGCCTCTTGAAGGAGGGGCAATGAACATGTCAGAGTCTATGGAGAAACTCTGAGAAAAATGTTGGCCCTGCTGAAGGGTCAGCCCCTGCCCTGGTGCCCAGGGCAAGCCAGAGTCCAAGTGTGCTGTTGGAATAGAAAGCAGAAGAGATGCGGGAAGAGATAAAGAAATGTTTGTTACGACGAGTTCCTTCTCTCAAGGTACGGCATGTTAGGACATAAGTACGTTCGTGGCAGATAAGAATGGTGGGGAAGGTCTTGATAATGAACATGGGAGACTAGTTTCAGAAAGAAACACACTATAAACCAGAGAATGTGGAGGACTGAGAAGTGCATCTTTTCAAGTCCATCGTTTACCTTATAACCACCAGGAAGAAACTGTTCTCTGTGAGTCTCACAGATCTCTGCAGCATCTGGCAATGTTGAGCTGTCCACCCAACTTCTGAACCCTCTCTCTACCCTTAATGAAATGACCTGACATACAAAACCAGTCTCCGATGGCAACCCCATTGCTTGGTTCTCCGTGCAAGACGTAACCATCCATACCGTCTTCCAGGGCTTTGCGGGAGTATCATGCTTTCCTTAATGTCTACCACCACAAGCTCCCAATTCACACTATTAGCCTCCTGGCCTCAACCTCTATCTCCACCACTACCGGCCTCCATCGTAACTGCCATAAAATTGACATTCCGTAAATGGTTCACCTCAGCGAAAGCAACAGCAGGGCTCCTCCAGAGCCAACAGAACAGCATGTCTTGCTTTACCGTTGGGTTCCACCACCTAGAATGCTCCAGTGTCAATTTAGTCATCCAATGCAACCCCTGCACTTGACACTCAACCCATTCACGTGCATTTGTGTGCATGACCACATGATGTCACATGCATGTATGTCATCATTCAAGAAGTGCCTTTGTCTTTATCAACACTTGTTGCATGCCCGTATTGACTCACTCCCTCCTTTGCTCTTCACACACAGCCCCATCCATCCTGAGACAAAGATCATAAGCAACCCCCTTTGTAAAAGTTTCTTTGACAAACTGGCTTCCATGATGGCCCTCAATGGTCTCTGCCTCCTTGTACCAACACCCTCCCGCTGTCCGCTTTGGAACTGGTGCCAGGTGTGAACTGTGTGGCCAACAGTGTGACCCACCTCCAAGATCAAGGTAGAAAAGACTATGGTTTGCATCTTACGGTACCTCCCTCTCATCCTGTCTCCCTCTTCCCCACGTCAAGGAAGCCAGGTGCCGATGCTGTATGAACGGCCCTAGGGTGTGGTCACCGTGGCAAAGAACTAGAGCCTCCTGCTATGGGAGGGACACATAAGTGAGATTCTCCACTGCCTTTGTGAAACTTCCACCCCAGTCTCCAACTGGAGTGGAGCATCACAGCAAACCCTGAGCCAGAACTACTGAGCCGTGCAGCTCTTGAATTCCTGATTTCCAGAAAATCTATGCGATAATAAATATTTGCAGTTTTAAGCTGTGTTTTAGGGGAATGTTTTATGCCGTGATAGACAGATAACAAAACTGTCCCAACTGATACCACTGTCAAATAAGAGTCTAGTGGAAAATAAGGCTCTATATTCCCAAGGTCTGTGTCTTCATCCTTCTTATGGAATGTATGGTGTGCATGCCTTGTAGAAAAAGTATTTCATTGATCATTTTTGTCTCCTCTACTGCGATGGTGATCTCACCAGGATCGGGGATTGAATCTTACCTGTGTTTCTATGTCTTGCATCATCTAGTCTAGTGATCTTCTCAAAATAAGGTGTGCATACATGGCTATCGAATGAATCAATGAACGAATGAGTGAGCGAGTGAGTGAGTGAAGCTCAATTCATGGTTTCTGAGTCTCTGAAGGCAAGATAGCTGCATGCAGCCTGGAATTACAAGACCTTTGTCGGAGACAGAATGTGCCCTTGGATCCCTGAAGTGGGAAACAATCAGCTGCCTTCAAGTGATTTGAATTATGAGCCAAGCATTTGGAAGCATGGGGGAATAAATAACATCCAGCATATCAATGAATTTTTATGGTAGTGATTATTAATCTTTACATCCCGCACAGTCCATAGCACATGGTACATGCCCAATAAACATGCACTGGCTTGAACTGACCAGGAACCAGAAAACAAAGACAATGTGTAAATCAGTAGAGTAAGACTTGATGTCAAAAGCAAACCACCAGACCCAGAGTTAGGGTTAAAGCCACCTTCCAAACAAGAGGGACCAAAATAGCACATGAGAGTCAAAAATTAAACAGGTTGTTTGTGGAAATATCACCTGAAAAGACCCAAAGGCAATGGTTCTCATTGTGGGTGCCATCTTGGATCTGCTGACTCAGAAACTCTACTGGATGGAGCCCAGAAGTCCTGCAGGTGATTCTGATACTCAAGTTTGAGAAACACTGCCCTAGATGATGTGCTTCAAAAGGAGCTAAGACATAGGGTTCAGTGCCTTCCTTCACTGACAATCTTTCCAACAGTATTATCCTGAGAACAGAAATAAAATGGGTGGGGATCTCTGCTGAGCCACGGATGCATGGGCACAACACTGAGGCGAACCAAGAGTCCAGAGCCAGCTCTGTCCCTCCTCATTCACATCGCAGGGTTCTTTCAGCACCAGGTCTGAACGCCACACTTTCAGACTCCAAAATCTGTCTCTCTCGCACCATTTTCTCAGGGCGTTTCAACCCCCTCTCAAATGGAAGGTCTTACTTCCCTTGGAAGACCTCCCATGAATCCAGCCCTGAGGCAGCATTCCCCATTAGGATTCCCCATGTCCTCCCAGCCCCACAAACATGATTCTGTCACTCTTATTAAGGTAATGATGTCACAAGCACTTAACGTCATCCTTTGAGATGTGCCTTCATCCACCACCAGACCACATGCACCAAGAGAGAGCTGACGTGACTTCCTTCCCCACAAAAAGTCCAACAGGCACTCGTTGCTCAATGTATAAAACATCCGGTGAAGTTTCAAAAGGTTCTGACATTCACACCAATTGGGAGATAAATCCTTTTCCGCTTTATAAAGATTGAGAAATCTCTTTTGCTCAACTATTTATAATGCATGATTACAAGCTGAAAATATGCTGGAGAAAACCCATGTTGGAGTTGATATTTCCTAAGAGTGAGACAGAGACGCAAGACCGAGGCAAAGATAGGAGGAGATAAATCATACCCACGCTCTATGTTTCATTTTAGGGCAATGTAGATTTTCTACTGTAAATGCTGCACCGTGCTTTTAAGATCCGGCCAGACTGGTGATCGGCTTCATGTGGTCCCGTGTGTCAGCACCACTGGATTTGCTGAGGATTTCACAATTTCTAGTTGCACACCCCCTCTTCTCAGTTCGTAGGCACCCCTTAACCAGGTCACAATGAAGTTTATTCAGAAAATACACGGAGCGTGCGTATCACTCATCATGATTTAGAATGAGTTGCATTCAAGTCAAGAGTCTTAATTACAATGATCATGGCTCTGGAATCATGCAGAATGAGTTGGAAAGGACCTGGGGATCGGTCCAACCCACTCATTTTACAGGTGAGGAGTACGGAGCCCCACCACGTCCCCGCAGAGGGCTGCAATTAAAAGGGGGATCGCCACCCCCACCCCTAGAATGTGTGGGCACTGTGATACGATGCCGTGGCATCATCTCTGAAACACTGATGAAACAGAGGTGACTCTGGAGGACAGATGTCCCCCCTCCACTGCTGGACTGTGTCAGAGAAGCCGGGCGAGGCTAGGAACAAGCACAGGGCTGGGCCAGGGGTCTGCCCTTCACCCAGCTCTACCCAGGCTGCTGCTTCCCTTCAGGTCGGTCCTGCACACAGCCCTGCATCTTGGCGGGATTCCTAGGGCTGCAGTGACAAAGGATCACAAGATCGATGGTTTAATTTATTCTCCCATCAAGGTTCTTGAGGACAGAATGCCAAAATCAAGGTGTTGGCAGGACTGCGCTGCTCTGAAGGTAAAGGGTCTAAAGGAAGAGGGTCCTGCCTCGTCTATGCTCACGTGGCTGCTGGCTATCCCCGGTGTGGATTGCTCTGCAAGGGCATTGCTCCAGCCTCTGTCCCCATCGTCCCACAACTGTCTTCTCCCCGTCGGTCTGTCTGTGTCTTCACTTTGTCGTTCCACTGTGTGTGCCTGGGTCCGCATCTGCTGCGTCCCCCTCTGAGATGGACAGATGTCAAAGGCACAGAACCCACTTGCCTGACCTCTTAACTGTAGCTGCAAAGAACCTTTCTCCAAATAAAGTCACATTGAGAGATGCTGGGTGCTAGGACTTCATTATATTGGTCTGGGGGACACAATTCCACCCACAACACTTGGTTTATTTGTAAAATGACATGGTTGGACTCGTGGTGTTTTTTGTGGGATTTCTAGTGTTAAACCTGGAGACAAATTGAACGAGAAAATTGCACGCTGTCTCCCTCTCGCACACACAGACATGAGAATTTGGAATTGCAGAAACACAACATTTGGGTGACGGGCTGGATGGGCTTACTTCCAACCGGGCATTTTACCACCCCACAAAAACTACCTTGCTGTTCCTGTGCATTCGTACTGGGTTGAGAAATGAGGTCAGAATGTGTGCTGTCAGCATAATTCACATTCAGACATGTATCCGCTATCAACGTAGAGATGATTCCAACCAAATTGTCGGTGGGAGCAATTTGCATACATACATCAAACCCTGTAAGAGGTGCATAATAAGTGGGTTTCCCCTCTTATATTTTTGCTGGAGCCTAGCTTATTTGACTCTTGCCTCGTGGAACATAAAACTTATTTTAAATCTGTTCCATTAGTTAGAGTATTTAAGCCAGGGTGCCAGCATTTCAAAAACTATAACCAAAGTTTTTAAAAATGTAGGCAAGGAAAAAGGTAGACGGGATGAAATGAAGACTATGAAATGATTTCATTGTAGCAGATAGAAATACTGAAATATGTACTTCTTTTTTTTCCTTTTTTTGTGGGAGAATCTAATTTCAATCAATCAGTGTAACAGCTCAGAAGATAGAACCCCGTTTTCAGTGAGTCTTACATTTGATTTTCCGTGCAGCACATTGTGTTTTCCACGCACGTTAACAAGTGCTAAGGAAACGCCGGCGGTTGCCGATTGGCGGGCATCCACAGACCCGTAAATCATTCTGCGCGTGTCATGTTCAAACACCGTCTTCCCATCTACTGCATTTCCGTTTGCAACGTGGCTTGCCCCAATTTTAGATAAGCTCGCTGCACGGCGTTCGGTACTCTCCTTTGATAGATGCTTATCAAGGATTTTTACTCTTTTTATTTTCTCCAAAGCTCTCACTTACATACATCACTTCCACCTTCCTTTTCAAGAAAGTGCTTCATAATGACGACGCCTGAACATCAGCCTAATTCTCATTACAGAGGATACAATTCATAAAGTCGATTCTTGTTACGAGAACGCTCCAAGGATCCTGTGGATACTGTCGCTCACTGTCCCGTTTACCCCCTGTTTTTCCGGTCATGCCCAGCACACCTGCAGGGCCGCTAGGACCCCAAAGAGAATGAGAATGTGGCAGAGTTTTATAACCTCATTTTATAACACAGTTCTTAACTGGGAGGGATTTTAGCCCCCAGGGGACATCTGGCAACGTCTGGAGACATTTTTGATGGTCACAGCTGGGGAGACATACGCGCCTGGCATTTAGAGGCTTGAGGCCAGGGATCCCGCTGAGCATCGTACAACGCACAGGGCAGTCACCTGCATCAAAGAATTACCCAGCCCCAACATCAATAGTGCCAAGGGCAGTAAATCTTGTTTGTAAGGGAGATGTATTCCTATCACATATCTAAGCACATCCAATTATGTTTTAAACATTACCCAGCACCTGTCAGTTTGCAAACTTCCCTGATGCACCCTTTTTGTAATCAACTGCAATGACCTTCTACTTATTATAATTTAGGATCTCTAGTCTATGTTGTAGAAGTTTGGATTTATTGGGGCGCCTGGGTGGCTCAGTCGTTAAGCGTCTACCTTCAGCTCAGGGTGTGATCCCAGGTTCCTGGGCTCGAGCCTCATATCTGGCTCCCTGCTCTGCTGAGGGCCTGCTTCTTCCTCTCCCACTCCCCCTGCTTGTGTTCCCTCTCTCGCTGCCTGTCTCTCTCTCTGTCAAATAAATAAATAAAATCTTTTTAAAAAAAAAAGAAGTTAGGATTTATTGAGGGCACAGACACATGCATACGAACACACACCAACAACCGGGGCAGGGCTTGCTACTTCTAGCAACAGCATTCTTTTGAAAGATGGTAAGTAGGGGCGCCTGGGTGGCACAGCGGTTAAGCGTCTGCCTTCAGCTCAGGGCGTGATCCCTGTGTTATGGGATCGAGCCCCACATCAGGCTCCTCCGCTATGAGCCTGCTTCTTCCTCTCCCACTCCCCCTGCTTGTGTTCCCTCTCTCACTGGCTGTCTCTATCTATCTCTGTCAAATAAATAAATAAAATCTTTAAAAAAAAAAAAACAATTTCTTTAAAAAAAAAAAATAAAGGTGGTAAGTCACTCCTTTTATTTGGTTTTACAAGTGAAACAGGTAACGTGTATCACTGTTCTCAAACACGCAGCCATTTCTGCAAAGGGCCTATAGGTCACTATTATACTGAAGGAGGAGATAATGTTACGGGCAGAGAGTAGAACGCTGGTTAGCAGGGGCTGGGCAGGACGGGGAGATGGGAAGATGCTGGTCAGAGGGTCTGAACTTCTAGTGGGAAGGTGAATAATTATAGAAATCTAATACACAATATAGTGATTATAGTAAATACTAATGGATTAGATGCTGGAAAATTGTTGAGACTAAATCTTAACTATCTGTCCACCAAAAAGGAATGGTACCCGTGTGACCGGATGGAGGTGTTCACGAAAGCTATGGTGGTAATCATATTACATATAAATAGATTCAATCAATGGGTACACCTTACGCTTACATAGTGTTATATGCCGATTGTATCTCAATAAAGCTGGGGGGGGCGGGAAGGGATCAAATAAACCAATAGTGATAAGAAACCATCTTTGTCAGTCCTCTGTTTGTCCCTAAGCTCTCTTAACATGGGTCATACTTATATTAGGAGGAGAACGATGGCCATGTATATGGTGGGCTTGTAAACTGTTGCCTTTACGACAACAGACAGTACAGAGGTCCCTCGAACGTGAGAGACAAAACTAGCATGTAATCCAGCCATTCCACTTCTGGGAATATATGCAAAGAAAATGAACACACCAGTTTGAAAGGTACCTGCACCCCTGTGCTCACAGCAGCATTATTTACGACAGCCAAGACATGGAAGCAACCTAATTTTCTATCGATGGGTAACCGGATAAAGAAGATGGGTTGTATTTACACAATGGAAGAGACTATTCAGCCGTAAAAAAAATAAACCAAGAAGGAGATACTAGTTTTCTCCTTTGCAGCCACGTGGCTGGAGCTGGGAGGCACGATGCTAAGTGAAATAAGTCAGGGAAAGACAAATAATGCAAGACCTCACGTTGATGTGGGATCTAAAACAGCACAAAACAACCCAAACTCATAGAAGAAGAGATCAGACTTGTGGTCACAAGAGGCAGGGCACTGGGGAGAGGGAGAATTGGAGGAACTTGGTCAAAGAACACAAACTCTCAAGGATACGCTAAGGGACAACACAATGACCACGTTAACATCATAGCTGAGTGGCGTGACAGGTAGAAAAGTTAGGAAAATAGAGCCTAAGAGTCCTCCTCACAAGGAGAACATTTTTTTCTTTTTCTTTGAACTGTAGCTGTATGACAAGATAGACAGGAACTACAGCTTTTGCAGTCAGTGTGATACAGTGACCGTCATTCCACAACGGACGCCCATCGGACCACCACGCCATACGCCTGAAATGTGTATGGTGATGGGTGGCAATTACTGCCCGATGAAATGAGAAAAAAAAGTAAAAATGGGGCACACTTACATCAAGATTCAGAAAATTACCTGCAGAAATACACATGAGCGGCGGAAGAATGGCCAACTATAATTGTAATACAATAGGTCGCTATTCTGGGGTCCTTCTCTTTGCCAATAAAATGTACCACGTGAGCTTCTACCAAAATGACATAATTTGGTTGACTATGAGTTGGCAAAGGGGAAAAATTGCAAGTGTGTGTGTGTGGAATGACGGAACAGTCTACCTTCAATTGTCTTTGTCATTGCCTCCTGTCAGCAGACGCAGGGAGCCCCCCCCCCCCCACATACACACATACCTGGCTATATTCATGTTGTCCTGGGGTGGGGGAGCACTGCCTCAGGCCACGCGGGCTCACCCCCCGCTAAGGAGTCAATAACCTGAGACTGAAGATTATGGAGAACACTCGTGTTCCTCTAAAAATAACTCGAGTGCTACATTTTGCTGATGCTATAACCTATTTCCTGTAGGTTATGTAGAAAGAGCCATTTCTTCAATGAGACTCTGCAATGAGGAGTAAAGGATGGAGACGAGGTGGGAGGGGCACAGAGGGATGAAAAGAAATTCAAACACAGATCAGCCTACTGTCATGTGTAGCCCTATGTGAGTTAGCAAGATATTTTTAAAAACCAGTTTTTACTTTTATGGCTTGGAAGTTGGTGATTATGGTTTTAGGTGTGCTAAACATACAATGGCTATGTAAAAAAAAAAAAAAGTTCTTACATTTTAGAGCAATACACTGACATACGTTTAGATGGATTCCACGCTGCCATAATGAGAACAGGGGAAGTAGGTGAGGTTGAATAGGAAAGACTAGACGACGGAAGCCTCATTTTTCAAGCTGACTGATGGGTACATGGGATTCATTATTCCATTTTCTTTCCTTTTTTTGCAAGTACTTGAAATTCTCAATAGTAAAATATCCAGTCAGATCTCAAGCACATGGAAAAGTTTTTTGGTATTTTTTAAGGGTACAAATCAAAGTTAACGAATCAAAACATGAGACAGAATGACACCCAACAAAATACATCAGGCCCCTGTGATGAAGAATGTACGTGGAAGGATTTGAAAATAAGTTATAGGAGCAAAACTGAGTAAATACCCTTAAGGTAAAAAATAATAATGACGATGATGATGAAGTCAGTTAAGTTGTAACCTTCCGCAAGAATGAGTCATGAAAAATAATGCCTAAGAAGATTCGTCATAATCCAAAAGTGGCTTTTGGTACCATAGTGTGGGAAGTGGAAAGTTCAAAATGGTGTAGATACAGACAGATACAGTGTAAGGAGAGATGTGGCTACATACAGAAATAGAGATGTGGACACAATTTCGGTAGTACGGTTGGGAACTATATGATGTAGATAGAGTTACAAACATGATATCAACATGGTAACATGATATCATAGACATATCATATATCATCGTGACTCAAGATATCCTATGTACATGGAATCTGAGTCCTGACGAACGCAGACATATATTTATACACATATAGAGACACCGATGATAACTATATGGATAAATAACTCTCATCTATGTTTAAAAGATTCAGAAAGTTACCCACAGAAATGATACAAATAGTTTGTTTAACCAGGGACTCTGGAATGATAACTGTTACATTTTTTTTCAAAACTTCTGTCTCCTATAATACGTCTCATTCCTTCCCTATAAGAAAAAACACCCTGTCTTTAAAAAACTCTTCCTGGGTGGGCTCAGTCTGTGAAGTGTCCGCCTTTGGCTCAGATCATGATCCTAGGGTCCTGGGATCGAGCCCCATGTGGGGTTCCCTGCTCAGCAGGAGTCAGCTTCTCCCTCTCCCTCTGCCTGCCGCTCCCTCTGCTTGTACATAAAATCTTAAGGAAAAAAAAGCTCCTTGATAGGCTGCGATGGGCTTATGTCTTATTCATAAAATGGACCCAGTTCCCAGAACTGCAACAAGAATGCTTCTTGGGACGGACGGACGTGACCATCACCCATGTGCACATTAAACTTTTATATCAAAACCCACACCATGGGTTACGAGAATGAGGTTATTTTTTAAAGTATCGATCGTGGC
Source organism: Ursus americanus (assembly GCF_024610735.1). Taxonomy (NCBI): domain Eukaryota; kingdom Metazoa; phylum Chordata; class Mammalia; order Carnivora; family Ursidae; genus Ursus; species Ursus americanus. The sequence goes on along the minus strand of NC_142164.1, from coordinate 119,032,328 downwards.
CAACAGAAGCAGGTGGCCAGGCAGCTAACAGGACAAAATGCAACCTCTGTGGCTCACCCCTGGAAGTCTCCGGTTAGCCATGCAAACCTCCAACTGCATACCTGTCGAAAAAATGCTAGCGTGGGTTGTGGGAAGGAACGGCACCCACGCCACTCTCAAGGTCTGTTTCCTGCATGGGAAGGTTGCAAACCAAAACAAGGAAGCTGCCAAAGATATTGTGCTCGTGGCTGGTCCACTGAGGTTTTCTGCAGGAAGGCAGCGTTTCTGCAAGCTGAACACCCCGGGGCCAGCAGGCAGTGGGCAGAGCAGACCAACACAAGCGAGACTCTGAGTAAAATGTCAAGGGCACAGGGGGTGCCCCACAGCTTCCAGGAACACCACCCTCCTTCTACACCAAACCCCGATGCGATTTCTTCACAAGACGCTCTTTCACGAAGAGTCTTTGCATTTGGGGGTTATCAAAAGGCAATGCAAAGCTTCTATGGGGTTCAAACCATGGCAGCAAAACAAGAGACTGAACAAAAAGAAAACCAGTAACAAAGTATTAGATGATACTTCCAAGTACTACTGGAAGAATGAACTACATATGCACGTGTCCACACTGATGTAAATGGATGACGGAAGACAGAAATCAATGGGAGGACGGATGCAGCAAATACTCCTCAGAGAAGAATTCTAAGTCCCTGAGGTCCATACTGCACCCTCCAAGGCATGCAGCTGAATTCTCCGTGCTCCCCACCTTGCATGTACTTGATGTGACTTGCTTCCAAAGCACAGAGGATGGAAGGGTGAGGGGTCAGGAGACTTCACAGTGGAGAAACCTGGCAAGGACGCCTACCTCAGCCAGGTGATGGGGATAAAGACCACTGACCTTCGTGCGACCTCCCCCGTAACGCAAAACACACAATGCTGTCCAACATCAGACAGACTCGACCGGGGGTGCATTCCACACTCACACTGCACCACGATGAAAAGGCAAGAAAAACAAAATGGCCCCAGAGTCCAGGAGAAATAAGGGAAGCGGACAGCATATGCAGCACAGTTCCCTGGAGGGGATCCTGGAACAGAGAGGGAGCATTCGGCAAAAACAGGTGAAATCGCAGTACGGGCTGGGGTCTGGTTAATAGTAATGTGCTGGCGTGGGCTCCTTAATTGGGACCGATGTCCCATGAGACCGCATTCTGATAACTGGGTGCAGATAAACACCCACTCTGTACTATCTTTCCACTGTGTTTCGTAAATCTAGAACTCCTTTAAAGGTTACTTCTAAAAACAAAAACAGTATTGCAAATTGTGCTAAAGGAAAAAAAAAAGAGGGGGTTATATTCTGTACAATCAATCAATGTGTAAGAATCAAAGGATTCGCGTTGCGACCCAGGGAGGCGGGTCTGCGAGCTTCCTAACGGTGATATTTTCCAGCAGTGGGATAATCAGCTCCTGGTTTTAATCCCCGGGAATCAAAGCCGGACGAATGAAAGCAACAACAACAAAGTTCAAGTTTTAAAATGCCTCTCACCGAAATAAGAAAGGATCCGTTTCAAGTGCTTTTGCCTTAAGGCATTGTGGGGGAAATCGGGAGAACAGAGGAACCAGAAAGACAGAGCTCTCTCCACAGCTCCAGGCTTGCGATCTTAGGTCAGAATGCAAAGGATAAAGGGCGGGTGACTGTGCAGGCCAGCTGTGTGTCAAAGAATTAATTAATTCTCAGGGACACAGAAAGCGTCTCCATAAAAGCTGGGACCCTATAAACCTCCAGGTTCCTCAGGTGTGCACGGCAACAGACCGTTATCCAAAAATGGGAGGGTCAGAGTGCACTTTGTTGACACAAGATAGAGGGTGATTGCTCGAGGTAAGTCAGCCACTCTTACGCTGACTTTGGCTGCCCCTCTGATACGGACGAATCGTCATAAACATACAGATTTCAGCACATTGAAGACTCTGTCTTTTGTCTGTTCATCTGTTTTCGGGTTTTGTTGTGATTTCACATACAAACGAAATCATATGGTATTTGTCTTTCTCTGTTTGACTTACTTCACTTAGCATAATTCCCTACAAAAAAAAAAAGGCTCCAAGGCAAAGGACTGGTGGTCTCCAGAGGAAACGCAGGGCAGTGGGGGTGGGAATGAACAACACAGATAAAGGGGATTCACAGGGACCGTCTCCCGGTTATAGAAATAAGTCACGGAGATGAAAAGGACCGCACGGGCATAGAGTCGATCATGAAATAACGTGGCATAGGTCACTACACTTTTCACTGGGGGCACTGAGCAATATATGGCATTTCGAATCAATATCGTACACCTGAAAGTAACGGAACATCGTATGTGAATCATACACCAATTAAAAACGAAAAAACAGGTTTCGCCCAGTCACCCCCAGATTGGGGAATCAACGCGTGGCACGCAAAGACAGGACCGGCGCAGACCAGCCCTGTGACTGAACGCCCTGCCTCCCCTCCCTCCCCCCAGCCGAAGACCTCCCCTGGCACGTTCCAGCAGAATCCTTTACCTTGTTCAATTTCTGTAAAGAAAAGTAGGTTTCGAAACTGACATCGTGTGCATTGTTCCACCAGTGCAGAGGATGGTGTGGCAAACTGAGATATATCAGACCCTGAAATTTCAAGCATTTCACCTTTGGTTTGGAAACAGTGTTTTGAAAGTACTGACCGGGGCACCTGGGTGGCTTGGTGGGTGGAGCCCCTGCCTTTGACTCAGGTCATGACCTCAGGCACCTGGGATGGAGCCCGCCTCTGCCTCCTGGGGCTCCCTGCTCTGCCGGGAATGTGCTTCTCCCTCTGCCCCTCCCCTGTGCTCATGCTCCCTCTCAAATAAATAAAAATGTTTAACTAAAATAAAATAATTAAAAGTACTGACCAGCTGTGTGCCATCTGGGATAAATCACGGAAGCTGCGCGAGACTCAGTTTCTTTCCACGTAAATGAAGGAATACAAATGTTTGCTCGGTTTCTTTGAAGTCCTAACAACCTGCGATTCTAAATTATTGCCCAATATTATCATGACCATCCCAACAAACTACGTTGTAGGTGATAAAGGCAATTAAATCGTCGTTGAAGAGGATTTTTGTATTCCCCCAACGGACAGTGGATAAAAACGTATACTTTTCTAGGGGTGCCTGGGTGGCTCCGTTGCTTAAGGGGCTGCCTTTGGCTCAGGTCCTGATCCCAGGGTCCTGGGATTGAGCCCCGCAAAGGGCTCCCTGCTCAGCGGGGAGCCTGCTTCTCCTTCTCCCTCTGCCCCTGCTTGTGCTCGTTCTCTCTCTTTCTGACCCCAAAAAATAAAATGTTAAAAAAAAAAAGCATATACTTTTCTAGAATCATTGCACCCTGCAGTCCATACCGAAATGATAATAATACATAAAATTAAAATAGCCACAAAACTTACATAGTATCTACGTGAACGCTGTTCTTAACTTGAAGAGAGGAGGGCTTGTCCCGTGAAGCAGGCTGCGAAGGCTATCAGAGCAGAGGAGGAGGGAGGAGGAAGGAGGGGAAGCAGCTGCCTTCCATTGTGAGCTGCTCAGGTGAGGATCCCAGGAGGAGGGAGCCCCGGAAGGAGCCGCCTCCCTCCCCCACCACAGCAGCTGCCAACACCATTAGGAACACATGGGGTTTACTGGGTCCTTCCTCAGGGGGGAGGCTGACAACTGGCAAGTGGGAAGAGAAGCAATGACCATGGCGTGGCCACCGACAGGTGTTCCCACACCCGGAAGAGCCAGGGATGCCCGGCTAGGTGACACAAAACGCCCCTGCGCCCCGCGCTCGCTGCAGGAATGCCCTGAGGCCCCAGAGATGCTCTGGATTTGCAGGCTGGGCTGTGGTTTCTCCAAAGGAAAGGGCATATTTGGGGGCGGGGCGGGGGAGGTAAGGTATATAGTTAAAGACAGCATTGCAACCTGCTTCCCCTAATCGTTGCCTCATCCTTAAGTTACGTTTACAAGAGAGAAGAGGTAAACCGAGATCTTGGAAAGATTTAGCAATAGAACTGCAACCATCCAAGTTTGTCAGTGTAACTAATACACTTGAATTTTTACTGATTCTGGTATGGTATTACAGAACGCGGGGTACTTTTGGACTTTTACAAATCTTCAGGGGATGCCTGGGGGAGCTTAGTCGGTGACGTGTCTGTTTTCGACTCAGGTCATGATCCGAGGGTCCTGGGATCGAGTCCCATTCTTGGGCTCCCTGCTCAGAGGGGAGCCTGCTTCTCCGTCTCCCTCTGCCTCTCCCCCAGCTCATGCTCTCTCCCGCCCTCTCTCAAATAAATAAATAAAATATTTTCAAAAATGTTCAGAAACTGCTTGCTTCAGCAGCACATATACAAAAAATCTTCAAAAAGACAGGTTTCCCAATAAAAAGTAAATTATGTATACCTATGTAAATATATATGAATATTTACATAATTTATATAACTTATATAGATACATATAAATTATATATACTAATGTACAGTTATGTATTTACATATGTATGCTGATATTTTATAAATATTTATATATTATTTAATATATAATATATAAATATTATATAAATTATATAAATAAAAATTATATAAATAAAAAATAAAAAAGTATATAAATAGAAAAATTATATAAATATTTATATAAATATATAAAATAAATAAAATATAAAAATAAATATAAAATTAAAATATAAAAATATTTATAAAAAATTTATAAATAAGATATATAAATATATAAAATATCAGTATACATGTGGGTTTTTTATGTATAAAATATGCATGCATGTTATATATATTTTACATGTATGTATAAAACCAACGTAAAATGTTATATATTTATGTGTGAATATATATATAAAATATCAGTATACACTTGGGTTTTATATGTATAAAATATGCATGTATGTTATATACATTTTATATATATAAAAGCAACATAAAATGTTATATATTTGTATATAGGTAGATAAAAAATATCAGTATACACGTGGGTTTTATATGTATAAAATATGCATGCATGTTATATATTTTATATATATAAAACCAACATAAAATATGTTATATATTTATATATATATATAAAATATCAGTACATATCTTAGGCACTCATAGAACTAAACAATTTCTGGGTGCCGGGGTGGCTCAGTTGGTTAAGCATCCGACTTTTTTTTTTTTTTAAAGATTTTTTTTTTTTTTTTTTTTATTCTACAGAGATAGAGACAGCCAGCGAGAGAGGGAACACAAGCAGGGGGAGTGGGAGAGGAAGAAGCAGGCTCATAGCGGAAGAGCCTGATGTGGGGCTCGATCCCATAACGCCGGGATCACGCCCTGAGCCGAAGGCAGACGCTTAACCGCTGTGCCACCCAGGCACCCCTAATCATCCAACTCTTTGATTTCGGTTCAGGTCATTATCTCAGGGTCACAAGATCCAGCCTGCTCATCGGGGAGTGTGCTTCTCCCTCTGCCTCTGCCCCTCACCCCCTCAAATAAATAAATACAGAAAAAAAAACCTAAAACTAAATAATTTCTTGTTAATTTGGATGTGACCGGATTAAACATCCAGAGACATTCTGTTGTGAAACTAATACACATGGTTATTTATGTAATGTAACGTAAATTTGGTACATTATACTATCTCATTCTTGTCATTCACTGAAGAAGATTTTCAATCAATATAATTATCGCGTAAACTGGTGGACGTGATCTGTGAAACGGTCATGGCAGACTGAGTCATCATAAAACACCTTTGCGCAAAGGTTTAAGTGAAGAAATGTGTGAACGCTTTTACCCTCCTAATATGCTTCCATTTGATTTCTACTATGAACCTAGATGGTCCAAAGTCTTTTGTTGAGATGGTGTTTTCCCCATGTTACAAATCATGACTATCTTCCAGTTTTATTCGGTTTTTCTGTGTGGGGGGGTTGTTGTTGTTTTTTTTAAAGATTATATTTATTTATTTGAGACAGAGGGCGAGCGGGGAGGGAGAGGGAGAGAGAATCTCAAGCAGACTCCATGCCGAGTGCAGAGCCCAATGCAGGGCTCGATCTCACGACTCTGGGATCACGACCTGAGCCAAAACCAAACGTCGGATGCTAAACTGAGCCACCCAGGTGCCCCCAGTTTTGTTGTTTTGTGATAAATTTGTTGCATGTTTTTGCATGGTCTACAGTTCACCCACCTAGCACTCCTTTCACATGGCTTATTTTATGCTATGACAAATTCGGGTTTCTCCCACTTTCTGCCCTGCCGTTCTAGAACCCCTAATTTATACAGGGGTCCCCCCATCTGTGCAGGATAGGATTCAGGACCTCCCCATGGATGCCTGAAACGGCGGGTAGTACTAAACCCTGCGTATACCATACGTGCATACCTATGATAAAGTCTCTAATTTATAAATTGGGCCCCATAAGAGAGTAACAGTAACTCATAATCCAACACAAGTATAATCATACATTCTAATAGAAGTGACGGGAATGTGGTTTCTGTCTCAAAACGTCTTCTCGTCCTGTACTCACCCTCCCTGGCGTGATGAGAGGAGACGATACGGTGCCCGCAGGGGGAGGTGAAGGGAGCAATGCAGGGGTTGTGAGCTGGCCAAGGGGGAGGGTACTGAGCTTCTGATGCTAGGTCAGGAGATGCACGTGCGTCCTCACGGCAGGGGACTGTGGTAAGTGACCACAGGTAACTGAAACCCAGGGATGAGGGGAACCACTGTGCTATCGTTCTCTGCACATTTAACTCCTTTTTTAAACATTTTTTTGTTTACTTGAGAGCAAGAGAGCATGAGCAGGGGGGAGAGGGAGGAGGAGAAACAGGCTCTCCGCTGAGCAGGGAGCCCCATGCAGGACTCGATCCCAGGACCCCGGGATCATGACCCAAGTCCAAGGCAGATGTTTTAACCGACTGAGCCACCCAGGTGCCCCCGTGCACTTAACTACTACTTAATTTTGGTGTAACTTGAATTGTCTTCCCGGGTCTACTTCACCATTTTCCTCGGAGAAAACTATTTTCTCCTGTGTCCTGCTGGGGTACGCATTTCGGCTGCTTACCCTGAACTCTCTGCACAAACAGACAAAGTCGAATCCGAAGTAAGATGTTGGCCTTAGGGGGCGTATTTTTTTTGTATTTGCTTTTTTTTTTTTTTTAATTTTCCAAATGTCTGCTTTTCAATGATTCTAATTCTCCGTGGTGTGATCGTAACGATTGCAGTTCTCGCACAAAATGAGCTCGGCACGTGCATGTGGGCTTTACAACATCTATATGCAGTTTGATGGTTTTGCAGAGCAGACATCCAGCCTGCTGGCTTACGGCTGGGGCACAAGTGTCACCACAGTGTCCCCTCACCCTGCTACCCTTCTTTTCCCCAAGGCTCCAGGTCCCCTCCCCATCATGTATGGAACATCTTTACCTATCTGCTCAACTCTAGGACTTTGTCCTGTGAAGGCAGCTAAAATAGAACCGTATTACCCTCTTATCTGAAAACTGTAAAATGAACCTGATCACTAATATTTAAGCTCTATGGCCTTGGTGATTTTGCCTTTAACCATCTGAAAAAGATTTATCAACATTGAATTAGATCATAATTTTCCTTAACACTGAACATAGGACATGAGAGATTAAACACACACACACATACACACACACACACTAGGAGGGAGATTCTGACATCAATGTACTTTGTTCGTAATCCTAAAACTGTGGTTTATGTGATACTTTTCCATCCACCCCACACAATTTTTTTTTAAATTTCTATGAAAGAGGTGCAAAATGGCATTGTCATACGGATTGTCATATGGATAATAAACAACACGGTCTTCTTTATAGCCCTACTTCTTAGCCCTCAACAGATACGGAATAAATAATGAGGGGGAAAGAATACCAAGTTCATTCCTGCAGATTACCCTGGCAATTCAAACACTCTCAAGGAACCTTGGATTCTCTTAGCTCTTCTTTCTGCTCTATCAATAAAATATAATAGAAGGATTCCCAACATAGTTCTGTGATGATAGTTATGTAATTTGGGTAACACGCGTTACAAAGAATCTCAAATTATCTGTCACATCCCTGAATCCATTAGCGTGAGACTCCTCAAGTCCTTGATGTGCCTGTCTTCAGGGTAAAAGAGAAAGGTGTGACAGGGGAGGTTCTCCGAAATTCGTGGAGCTGCGATCTTCCTCAAGACAGAATCTCTGCTTCGGAGCTGTTGCCATCAATTGCTATCACTTTTGCATGATCTTTCAAAGAATCGCCACCAAAAAAAACCTTTTTCTGGGACCATGTCATCTACAAGCAACGTCAGGGCGCCCGTCCGAGTGACGTGGTCTGTTTTCACGGCTGGTGCGTGAAGCTAAACGATCTCACGTGGCGGAAAAAAAGAGCTTCTGCAATGAGTATGAGATGATTATCTGTGATTTTTCAATCTCTGAGATTCGGGGACGTTAGGATTCAAGGTGCTGCTCACGCCTTGGGGGTGCTGACAGCTAACTGCTGCCTGCCGATTCTTGTAAGGACCATAAGGAAATGGGTGGGACCGACGAGAACATTTCCACCACGAAGGTTCACGTGACCACCCCAGCAACAATGTCTTAGGTACGCGCCCTTCGTGGTGGAGTCAAACTCATCTCCTTTATGCCTGTATTTGTTCGCATGATTTGCCGAAATGATAATCAGTGCTTTACAAATAAGGGTTTGGCAGTTTTTAAAAGGAGACCCAGCCGCACGCTTATGGCATGTGAAGAATTCTTTCAGATGCTCATGGAAACTCTTTGCCGTTACGATGTGCTACCGTTTCCTGACGATTCGGTCCCTGCATCTTACCTAGTCCAGTTTATGATTCCTTCAACCCCTTAAGGACCAGTGAGATCTCATCACTTCCCGAAACAGAAGAAAGCTAGGAAGCAAGGGGGGCAGAGACAGAAGGGGAGAACCGGTAATGCACACCACAAAACGGGACGGGGTGATACATTCACGAACCAAAGAGCTTAAACACGTTCTTACGAGCATTCACACCCAGGGGTTTTTGAGAGTTTTGGCATATTCCAGATTCATCTCTTTACTACCAGCACTCAACCTACGCCCCAGCCTGTAACTGGCATATAGGACGTGTTCAATCAAACAGCTCAAGAAAAGAAGGGAAGAGCAAAGTTAGTTTCCAGAAAAACACAAAAGCACCTTGGTCACGCAATTTCTTTCCTGCCAGGGTTCCCTAGGGAGCTCCATTTGAGTCTACCATATTGGTTTTTCAGGGAAAGCATGGCCACCGAGAGACCAAGTCAACAGAGCCATCGCACGGTGGGCAGAGGGATGCACTGATGGAGTGCCGTGGCCACCACCGCCCCCGTGCTTATGCCCATCATTGAGTTGCCATGGCCTTTTTTCCTGCTGTCCTCCACATACCCGCAGATAGTCTTGGTCTTTTTTGTAAGGTATGCTTTTTCTTTTCTTTTTCTTTTTTTTTTTTTTGGAGTATAGTTGACACACAATTACTTTCAGGCATTCAGTGTCTTTTCAGAGAGGAGCAGAAGTTGTCTATCTATCCAGGCAGGAAAGATACATGGCTAGCCACATAGTCCCACTGACAGAAGAGGTCCCAAATGGTTCACAAAAGCACATGGACTATCAATTAATTACATTTCTGTGAGTGCCGTACTATGCTTGCCACTACACGTGGGGTAATAGATCTTCAGATTCTAGTTTCTGTGGACCATTAAATGCCAATACTGTGGACCAGCCTGGAAATCTACTCGCCATATGCAATACTTTCTTCTGGAAAATGCAGGAGTGTCTATCTACCTATATGTACAAATGTACTACCCATGTATGGTAATTTTTGATATAGGAATTCAATTTGTAGGCTATATATTTACATAAACTATAAAACACAATTGCGTATCTATTTATATCTAAATGCATTCATCGTTCGTCCAGATTTCTAAAAGCTAAAAAAAAGATATATAAAAGCTTTCCAATGAATTGTGAAATATTCCAAGTTTCGATGATGAGGTTTTCTTCATCCATTACATGAATTGTATGGAAATACAATTATATAAATGGATAACTTATAAGTACAGTTATGACTGTATATATATGCAATCCTATATACTAGTAATTGTATACATATTTCAGTGAAATTTGGCTAGTTAAATGATGCAAGGTTTCTAGATATGATTTGTCAATAGCATTACTTGATGCAAGAAACAGCTCATAGTTGGGGTGCCTGGCTGCTCAGTCAGTGAAGCATCCGCATTCAGCTCAGATCATGACCTCAGGGTTCTGGGATTGAGCCCCACGTCGGGCTCCCTGCTCAGCAGGGAGTCTGCCTCTCCCTCTCCCTCTGCCTCTCCCCTAGGTCATGCTCTCTCTCACTCTCTCTCTCAAATAAATGAATAAAATCTTTAAAAAAACCACACAGTTCACAGTTATGTTGCAGTCGTAAGTGTCCTGAGGCCACTTGTGCCTACACGTCAGCATATCGATGTGCTGGGGACCTAAGGGGACCTAAGCGTGTCTGCAGTCTTGCAATGTGGAATCCGACTTCTAAAGACCCGGTGCAGGGTGGTGGAGTGCCGAGCCGGGAGAGCCAAGCGTCCTGCATGCGTTCACCTGTGCTGTGGCTGTCTGCTGGGATTTCTCCGGGCTTTGCCGGTAGGCGCCGCATGAATGAACAGTGTGGAATGCAAAGGCAGGGGAGCTCTGCGGGAAGGGAGGGACCCAGGACCCTAAAGAGACTATTGTGAGCCTCTGGGTGTTTATTAAAGTAGACACGGGCTTTCTCTTCCGTGCTGAGACAATGCCACAACGTTTCAAGGGCCACAGCCCCCGTGGCACCAAAGGAAAAAAGTCGTGGGTGTCCTACAAGGCAGATAAAAGGGGGATGGGCTTAGCCTTTCCACACGGGGGCCCAGTTTGGTCCTTGGAGAAATCATGCATTTCTCCATCCCAGCATGCAAGAAGCTACGAGATCGAGGTCCGTGAAGGAGTGGTATCTCAGCGCACGGATCATAAAGACGACTTAGCCATTAATGTGGGTGACTGATAGCTTGTTAGAAAACAGGACTCCAACGACAAGACAAAACTTCATGGAAACATGGATGCTTGCCCCTAAGTACGTAACGCTGCATTTATTCCGGCCCCACGATGAGTGAACACCCCCACCCGCAAACGAGGAGTACTCACAAGTGCTTTGTAGGTCACGCACATGACAAATATTTCAATGACTTACGAATGGTAAATGATGAAGAGAAGGCACGGAAAATGGGGAAAACGGGGCAAAATCACATCTTTCCTTCTAGTATATTTTGTGTGGATGCAACGTGTTGCCCTGGCTGAAGAAAATTTTTTTTTATGCAAGATAGAGCTCTTGGCGGGGTGCCTCGGTGGCTCAGTCGGTGAAGCGTCTGCCTTTGGCTCAGGTGATGATCCCAGGGTTGTGGGATCGAGTCCCGCACCGGGCTCCCTGCTCAGTGGGGAGTCTGCTTCTCCCTCTCCCTCTGCCTCTGGGTGCTCTCTCTCTCAAATAAATAAATAAATCTTAAAAAAAAAAAAGAAAAAAGAAATAACTCTTGGTTTTATGCTTGTGCATGTGGCATCTGCGTGTGTATAAACACACACGTTTCAACTATTACCACATGCCTTTAGAGCGCAAGGGCACATCTGACTGACTTGGAAAAGCAGGTCACGATGAAGCATTTGTTTAAAAAATGTGTTTATTTTTATATTTTGCCCCCTAGTGCATTCACAGCTATCCCGAAACAAGAAGCATTTGCAAACACTGAAGGCACGTGATCTCGGGGGGTTCTGGTCTCCACACCCCACCCCGTCGTTTCTCAGAGCAACAACCGTCCAACCGTGCAGACCATCCAAGTAACGCAACACACCTCCCTGTCCCAGCTCTGAACCAAGCCTTGGGGATGCTGAAACACGAAACAAGGAAAATGACACCGAGAGCAAGTCCCAGGAGAGCGACGGGAACAGAGCACGAGACCTTGGCCACACTTTGCGAAAATGAGCATCGGCCTACGGTGTTGTTTCCAATCAGTGCTGCTCAGGGTCATTAACCCTGGTTCCTTTTTAAAGGACCCAAAACCTGACCAAGAAATGCAACTTCAAACGAAACAAGTCGTTTTTTTTTATTGTCCGCAGAGAGCAGGCAAAGTTCACCCTTTAAAGAAGTACACTTTGCAAAATATGCATCCTTTGCGCCTCCTGGGGGGGAAAAAAGCACAACCAACCAGACACAAAAAAAGGAAATGGAGCCTAGAGGAGGAGCTGACTGATGCCTGCATGTATGTAACAGTCAAATTCCAAGACTCATGGACTGGAAAGGTGGTTGTCAGGGGTTGGGTAAAGAGAGAAATGGGCATCAGGACTCCATGGGCATAACCTTTCAGCTAATCCAGATGAGTAAATTCTAGAGATGGGCACAACCCTGTATCAAGCCGTAGCCATACTGTGTTGTGCGTGGAAAAGTTTGCTAAGAGGGCAGATCTCAGCTTCCATGTTATTACCCCAATAAAATAAAATTTAAAAATGCACCTGGAATGATAACTTCAAGATCCATGGTCTCATCATCCCATGAGGAATTAGCCTCTTGAGACCAGAACGCTCAGCAACGTTAACAGGCAGAACCAAGAAGGTCCCATTGTAATCCCAAAATAGCACTCAGTTACTGGAGCAAATCCCTATTTATAGAACATACATTTTAAATAAAGCCACCCAAACAAAAGTCTGGATTCTTTCCACACATTTCCAAACAGCTGTGAAAGCACATGCCATTTCATTAACACTACCCTGAATAAAGACCTGTCTCCTGGAGATTTATTCCAATGAGGTTTCAGGCTTTCTGCTTCCTCGTTTCCTCCCTAAATTATACAAAGATTACTCTTTTTCCTCCCTGGCATCAGTTCAATAGAACCTCATTTTACTGCATAGTTTATGTTCCTTGGGGTTTGGTTTGTTTTTTTTCAGGTACCACTTCTGGGAGGGAGGGAGGGGGTTTGGGTGAGATGACAGGATCATTCTGGAAACTGGGCAATTTGCGCAGGCAGGTAGAGCTCAGGTACGCACACACCTGCAACAGGTGACCTCAACACTCAACGTCTGGAGTTGGAAGGGAAAGCTAGCTGGACTGATGAGGCCCTGCTACCAACCTTCCCCTGCTGTGATTTTATGAGCCTTTTATTCATCTTTGTTCAGCTATAACCGCGGCAGAGAGAAAAGCTGCACATACATGTTTGTGGAAAGGCCATCAACAGCAAAATGGCAAACTTCTAGGCGGCCCCACTTAATTTCTACCCCCTGCTCATTTCTGCTCCTCTGTCCTCCCCAAGAAAAAGGAGGGTTTCCCATCCTGCCATTCACGAAGCAAAGAACAGTGGAGGCTTTGAAAGGCCCCATGTAGGTTGTTTAGAGAAAAATGACAAAACTGGAAAATATTCATGGAGCGAATGGCCCATGAATGAGCGCACAAGAGACGACCTAATTGCCTACAGAGATTTGGCCTTCACCTCGGAGAGTCTCACTTTCTCCCCCTGACCAGGCGAACGCTGTCTATGAGATGGGAAACTGGTAGCTGACAAGTTTAAGAAATCAGCTGTTAGGACACAGAAGGCACAGTCTGTCTTCACATCATTATTATTATTATTTAACATAATTAAGTAGAACATGAGGTCTCTCTTCAAAGGATACACTATCCAGAAAAAAAAAAAATTGAGTAACTGATTTAAACTAACCCTTGAGCCTATTTTTCTCATTTGGGAATATAACATGTATTGTTAAGGCAGAAAACATTATAGAAAGAACACAGACCGGTTTATATACCAAAAAAAAAAAAAAAGTGTTCCTTCCCTTGAAATCAGCATAATTGAAATCAGCTCTCCCCCTGTTCGGAATTTAAGTATATTTTAACCAGAGGAGCCTATCTGCAGAGTGAGGGTTTATCAACTTAAGATATGTTTATCTTGAAACTTCATTTGAATAAAAGAAATCCCATCAACAAGTTGCATTACTGACCAGCCTCACCCACAGACTCAATGTTGAAAATATGCAGCGCCAATTAAAATGAGAGAATCTTAAACAGAGGCCGGATCCCACGCACTTGAATGTTTACTTTTGTGAAAACCATCTCCAAGCTTTTTTTTTTTTTTTTTTTTTTGTGGTCTGGGTTATAAGAGCGACTATATTCTAAAGAGTTCTGAAAAAGACCCTTGCACATTCTGAAAGCAACGTAACACGCTTAGTCAGTAAGCACGCTTTCTTTGTGCAAAAGACCAGAAGCTTTCCACAAATTACTACAAAGAAAACCAAATGAAAAGGCCAAGTTCAGAAATAAAGAGAAACCCCCCCCCCCCGTATACTTATCATTAGTCTACACATTCCACGCCAAAAAAAAAAAAAAAAGAACTTTCGACAATCCTCAAGTTCATTCACTTGCAAATTTAGTAACAGCTTTGTACCTGTCCTATGCCCCTCCTGTGGCAATCAGTTATGTATCGAATATCTTTTCTATTCTTACATTTGGGTAAAAATTAGCTGGACGGCTGGATTTAAGGCCAAACGTACATTCAGCATTATTTGTTTAAGGGAAAAAAAAATACAAAGGAAAGCAACAATTCCTTTACCCAAGAAAAATATGTCAAAACACCTTAAAGACAGCATCAAAGCACAGCTATTATTATGAAAATACAATTATCATTCAATTCCTGCTCCAAACCATTCTGGTTTCCCAAAGAACAATCCTCTCCTTTGAATTCAGTTATTTAAAACTGATGAAGTAATTTTCCACTTGCTACAACTGGTCCTGATCATTTTCTTACACGTCAAGGATGATACTCTTGAAAACTGCCCTATCTACAAATTTTTGCCTTGCATATAAGCCCTTTATATATACAATATATATATATTGCATTTCCTTGGATAACACAATTCTCGAAGTCTAATCTGAAAAAAACATATACTGTTGCAGAGCTATCCGTGAAATTCTTAAGTTTTCAACATGGGGACAAATACAAATACAAAAATCCAGATTTTTTTTTTTTTTTTTTTTTTTTTTTGGTGGAAATAAGGGATGGATGAAACTATGTGCCATTAACCGTCTCTCTTGTGCTCCATCCACACAGGCAAATCTATCCCGAGATTTTCACGATTGCTGTCAACCTCTTTCCACAGACAACTCAAGGCACGAAATACTTCTCCACTCTCCGCCCCACCTCCCCACCGCCCCCACAAAAGTGCAGATTTCTGTGCCCGGTGCTCGTTTCCCTGCGCTCTGCCACCCTCTAGGAAACCGGTAAGCATCTCCCTTCCAGCCATGGAGCTCTCTGTTCGCGGCTGATGTTGCTTTGTTCTGATGGAAAGTCACATCTTTCTCTCTGCTGGTCATTTCATTTCTGGCTGAAGAAGGTACCTACCAACGACGCTCTTCTGCTGGGCCCTTGCGTGTTGCCTGCGGAACGCCCACACAGCCTGGAAATTCTGCATCAGGATAACTAGGTCTCCCTAAACTTTTTCTTGCCTTTTCCTCTTTTTTTCCCCTTTTTGTCCTTTTTTTCTTTTCCCCCCCCCCCCCCCCCCGATTCTCTGCGTCCCTCAAATCATGCTAAGTGCTGACTCTGGGCAGGGACCTCGCTCGCCCCACCTCTCCCTAGAAGACGGTTAATGCAACGCGCCCTTGATGTGGAAGAAGCCCTGCCAGCGGTAGATCCCTTCAAAAAGCATAGGATATGAGTACATAAAACCGATCCCCCCCAACTGACCAAATAGGAGGAAAAAAAAAAATCAAATGAAAAGAAGAATCCATACTACCACCTTGTGGATTCTGCTCGCAAGAACAGCACCTGCTAGGTTCAATAACCCCCCACCCAGCAGCCCTCACCCCAAATTTCTTAAGTTGGGTCCAAAACACAGATTGGGATTCGCGGTGCTCGCTCGCCCCAGACTCGCCGGCGCGCTCGGGTGAATGCATTCCGCGCTCGCCCGGCGCCTGGCCCGAGCTGCAGCCGGGACACAGCGCGGGGGCTGGCCCCCCAGCCACCCCCGGAGCCCCCCGCCAACGCTGCGTCCTGCGCCCCTTCCCCCGCCTGCCCCGAAAGAGCAGCCCCGTGGCTCCGAAAATAAATAGAGGCCCACACCTGCCGGTCGGTTCAGGAGAAGGAGTCGGAGAAAAGACAACCCGCAGCCAAAAAATAAAAAAAAAAATGAAAGGGAGCAAGCCGCCGGGCCAGGGGCGGGAGGGATGCAGAGGACGTCCTCCCCGCGCCCCTCGGCCTCCGAGCGGGACGCGCGCTCCCAGGTGGTCCCGCGGGCCCGGGGGTGAGGGGTTTCCGAGCGCCCCCGCCCCCGCCCCGGGAAGAAAGGGCGCTGTGTCTGCCGGCCAGCAGGCGCCGGAATGGTGCTCCGGGCCCAGGGCTGCGCGCTGCACGGGGCCCCGATCCGGGCGCGCAGACCCCGGCGCCGGCCCGGGAGACCCGCGCCAGGACTCCGAGCCTGCGCGCCGTCCCCGAGCCGAGGGAGCCGGGGCAGGGTGGGGGGCGCGGGCAGGGAGACGGGGGGCGTCCGGCAGGCAGACAGGCGAGTGCGCCCGGGGAGGCGGCGGGCGTCCGGGAGAGCGGGCGGGGGAGGGGACAGCCGAGGGGTCGGCCGCGCAGGCGGGGAGCTCGGCCCCTGCGCCCACTACCGCCAGCCCCCTATGACCTCGCAGGGTCTGCAGCCGAGCAACACTCCCCCCCACCCTGCACCCCCGCCCGCATGTCCGCAGGTCCGGCCACGCGGGTGCGGGCGCAGGCTAAGGGGCGCCGCCGCGGCCTGGGGGAGGGGGCGGGACTCAAGTTCAAGGGCTGGCTGCGGGGTCTCACAGCCCCTCGCCCACTCCCCATTGTGCCCCCGCCTCCGACTGGGGCAGCCGGGGGCCGGATCTTGGCGATCAGCTCTGCCCACTGGAGTGGGAGGGGGGCCAGGCCGAGCCGCGCGGGATTGGGGGTGGGGGTGGGAGAAATCGGCCGCGAAAGCGGGGGGGTGGGGGGGCAGGAGGGAATTTGCAGCGCGGGACGGCGGAGAGCTTTGGGATGGGGGTTTCTGCTAGGTTGCCTGAGGCCATAGGGGTGGTCCACATACCGGAATCGAGTTCCCAGACCCCCCCCCCCCACCACCACAGACCAGGGTACCGGCCGGCCGTGCGTCCCGCGGGCTCTGCTCCCGGAAACCGGGTTCTCTATGGGCAGCGACTTGGGGTCTGCATCCCCCTGAGACCTGGGCTGGGGCGCCCGGCGCCTGTCCCCGCAGCTACCAACTTTTGTGGTCCTGCAGACAAGCCGGCAGCGAGGGGATGGTGCTCGGCAGCCAGCTGCGTGTCCCCCGGAAAGGTCCAGGCCAGACCCAAAGGCTCCCGAAGCAGCAAAACACCACCCCCCCCTTTCCGCCGCTTGCCTCCCCCCTACCCGCCGCTTGCCTCCCCCCTACCCACACGCACGGGAAAAGAGGGGCATGGAGCCCGCTCCCCAGCTTTGCAGAAACAGCTCGAAGCTACCGTCATTTGGTCTCCACCCGGGGTCTCCGGCGCGCCCGGGTCGCTCCCCAGCAAAGCCCAGCCAGGTCCTAATCAATCACGTGCGTTATTTCGTGCATCACATCAGCCGTCATCTACGAGGCCGGCAGAGGATGGAGGAAAAAAAAAATCGCTTAATGCAACCCCAGCCAAGCCTGTTTTCCTTTTTTCTCTCTGGTTAACCCAAAAAAAGCACCCCAGGAGGTGGTAGCTGACAGTTTCCTTAAAGAAGAAGGAGGGGGAAAAAAAAAAAAAAGAAAAGAAAAAAGAAAAAAAAAAAAGCCAAAAAGCCCGTGGTTGCTCACAGTCTCCAGAAGTAGTCAGGTCTTCATCTCCAGTCCCGGTTTGCAGAGAACTGGCGCTTTGCTCCTGGTCTCTCTGTACTGCAGATAAAATTTTTTCCTCCTCTCCCCGCCACACTCTTCTGTTTATTTGTATGTTAAGACAGTGCTACTTTGTAAACACATCACACACGGCCCCAGAGCCGTTCAAATAGCTGATTGCAGCAAAATGCTTCCAAACCACGGTGGTCCCGATTTTTTTTTTAAGTCAAAAGGGGAAAAAAATGAAATGTTTCTGTGGAGCTGTGCATGAAACCACACATATATGTCCACACTCCCACCCACACCTAAGAAATGGAGCGGCAGATGGGAGAAAGTCTTGTCCGAATTTCCAAAATAAAATGAAAGAAAAATGCCAGATGAAGTGAAGCTTGGGCGCCTTTGGGGAGGGTTTTGCTGGGGAGCACACACAAGTCCAAACGTCTAAAAGGCTTTAAAAATAAATCAATAACCCACAGACACATCTTAAAACGGCACCTACCTTAGTCGTGGAAAAGCTGCATTGGCTGTTAACTGCTCTTTTTAACACATCCAGATTTTTCTAGGGAAGCCTGGCTCAGGGTAGGATTCAGGAAAGCTGTGTTTCGTCCACGAGCCTCTGCTTTCTCGAATTCCCAACTAGGATCTGCTCCTCCAAAGGAATGTGGGGACCACCGACGCGGCCGTTTGGAGGAAATTCGTGGTTTCGGCCCTAAAGAGTCAGAGTCAGGAAGAAAGAGCAACCCAGTCGGAGCAGGAAAGGCAGAGCGAGGTCTGAATAAGAGCTCTGTGCTGAGAGACAGAGACGGGTCTGCAAGGAAAAGGGGAGATTGAAGAGAGAGCTCCTGATGTCTCCCTGATCCCCGTCTGCTATTGGACCAAACTGAATGAAATTTACAAAGCCAGCAGCCAATAGATCTCCGCACTGGGTCCCATCACTACAGAAACCACATCCACAGCTACGAGCGAATGCAAAGAGCAGCTAATCCCACTGCAAACCAGCTGTAACAGAGATCCCCGGGGCCAGGGTGGCGAAACAGGTGAGCGCGTCACACTGGGCCACCATGCCACCGGGGCGCGCACAGCAAAGCAGCTATCTGGCTGCTCTGCTCTCCTGCACCCCAAACACGCTACAGTATTTGCAAACAGCTTTAACTCTTGGAGGGTTTGCATTCCAAGAGCGCCAGCAGAAAGGAGCTATCCCCTGTGGTCAGGCTGACAACTGTGTTTCTGTTCGGGGTGGTGGTGTGCTTATATTGGAAAGCAACAGTATCTTTTATTTTTATTTTTTTGGCACCAAATTACAATGGAAGGTCTGTAAAGGACAGAGTCTCCCTGATGCCCAGGTGATGGGTTGATGCATTTCGTTTGTTTCTTTTCTGATACAGTGATGTTTTTGACGAGTACAATCCTGGAGATGTTGGTAGGATTTGGCCAGTTATTTTTAAATAACTCATCTTCGCTTCCAGGGTCCAGGAGTTTATCTTTCCCTGGCCAGCTTCAAGTGTGGTAATAGGACCTGGGATTTATCATTGCTTAGAGGAGTTGGCTCTGCATGGGCAATGTCTGAGGTCCCTAACTGATCAATCAGGGGACACTGTATAGTGTGGTGGCCATATGAACAGAGATTCTAAAACTACGTTGCTTGGGCTCAGGTTGCGTATGACCTTAGCTGCGGATTTAAATGTTCTGTCTGTCTCTGCATCCGTAAAATGGAGAAGATAGAAGTAATGACTTCCTTGTATCATTGCAACATGAGCTAACACAAGGACTCAACATGCAAGAAGGTCTAAATTCATGCTTGCTTTTCTTAAAATTATTTCACAGACCTAAGAATTTATTTATTGTAGGAAAAAGATAATGTCTCCGACCACCATTGCTTCTGCGCTTAGACGGCAGACCTAGGCATCCAACCTGCAGTCCGTGTTTGCTGTGTTGGTATAATTCGGGATTCCTCACACGTTTTGACAGAAGAGCTCATGGGGGGTGTGGCCAATAAAGGGGAAAGTGATGGACACTGAGTCAGGGGATCTACTTTCATATCAACTGTCTATCCTTGCTAGCTTTGTCTTCTTAGAAAGTCTGTCATATTCTATGAATCTAAGAGATTGCATCTGTTAAACAGTGATTTAAAATAGTTCTTTCGTGGGTTTTGGGGGATGATTAAATGAGATACTATGTATGAAAACACCTTTCACCAAAAAGATATATACAAATACAGGCCTGCATATATAGATATATAGATATAGATAGGTATGTCTCCACTAATAGAAGAAACGTGTATGTTTTATACAAATATATTTTTCTTCTATTATTGAATACACATGTAAGATCTAGTAACATAACAGTATTGCTAATAAATACAGTCTCTCCCCCAAATCAGTGACCTATGTAGATATCAGTACAAAAATAGAGATGTAGACCTATGTATTTCCCAAAGTAGAGCTTAGAAAAGAGCCTCCATTTGAACGTGATACTTTATAGGAGGCTAGAAAGTCATTGGCTTTGCCAAGAATGTATCCGTTAATTGGCTGATTTATAAATTCAAGTATTTGTTGAGCGAGGGCATAATCCTAAGCACCGAAAATGCATTTGTGAGCAAGTCACACCCATTTATTTTTGAAGAAGCTTACGGTCTGGTGGGCAAGGTAGCCAATAGTGTAAGAAAAGGAAATGATTACAAGGCATGGAAAAAGTCCTCTGATGCATGAATTCATAGGGATCCATGCAGGTGGAAAGGCGGAAGGAAGGGTCTTTCTTTGAAAGAGAAGTAAATAGTCATTCATCAGGTGCAGAGTTGAGGGGAAAAGCTACGAAACACCGTGGATAATGCACAGCATTGATGACCTGCAGGTGGGGATTGGAAGCAGAGAGGGTGTGAGCAGGGCACGGAGTGCACAGACAAGGGAGGTAAGACAAGATGAAGAAGTGTTCTGAGACGTATTTATGGAGGATGTCGAATGCCGTGCTGAACAGGTGGAATTTATTCCGTTGGCAGTAGGGCACCGATAACATAGTGTAAGCCATGGTAGGGGAGAAAGAGTAAGATTTACGTTTTAGGACAATCACAATGGAGAATGAGTTGGAGGAAACAAAACTCTGAAAACAAAGGAGACGTTTTTTGAGTCTCTTGGAAGGGTGGATGTCCTAGAGAAAGGATGTCCTGATTAATGGATAAAGAGAGAAAGGAGTGAGGAAGGGAAAGAAGAAAAGGAAAACAGGAATTGATATGGGCATAGGAGAGGTCATGTCTAAATATATTAAGGCAGCATAAGAAAAAGTGAACTTGGGGAGGAAGAGCTTGGATCCATGGGTAAGATCTCAATGTCTGTCTTAGTGTGGGGGTGGGATGGTTGAGTAGCAGACCTGTTTTCTGAGATCTGTTATCTGGTCTAAATCATCTTATCAAGCTTTAACAAAATACTTAAAAAAAAAAAAGGCTCAGGTCCCTGAAAAAAAATACTTAAGCAGACTGAGTAATTATTTTAAGAAAAAGTGAATGGATAATTGTATGAGTTTATCAGTTTCCCTAATCCTAATCACATGAAACCAGGGTCCAAAGAGGAAGGTCCAAACACACAGGTTCTTAACCTGTTTGTTGGGAGAACAGATTGTAATGCGGTGAATGGAGCTGGAAAGATTTAAACCCACAATTCTTGGGGTGCCTGGGTGGCTCAGTTGGTTAAACGACTGCCTTCAGCTCAGGTCATGATCCTGGAGTTCCAGGATCAAGTCCCGTTCGGGCTCCCTGTTCAGCAGGGAGTCTGCTTCTCCCTCTGACCCTCCCCCCTCTTGTGCTCGCTCTCTCTCATTCTCTCTCTCAAATAAATAAATAAAATCTTTTAAAAACATCCACAATTCTTGGAGAGATGGGGTATAGTTCTTTGCGCTCCCATCTGAAATCTAATTATGCAGTATGGCGAGATGGACAAGCAGGTCATGGAAAGAAATAAAACAATAGCCTACAAAGCAGGACCATTGACATGAACTGAGCCTGGAACAGAGAAATGGAAGGAACCTGACAAATAACGTCTACTGTACCACTGCTCTTCTTGATGATTCCGTCTTGTTGTCTCCATCAACCGCATTCTGGGATAACGGGCATGCTCCTGTGGGGTTGGCGCGATTAACCCTAAATGCGGTCTTGGCTAAAGCAGGAAGGCCCCTGCAATACTATCTCATGACTCAGCCAATACAAGGAGTAAAACAAAACAGAAATATGACCAAGTAGGACAATAATTATGAATGTAATGGTAAAAGTACTATTTGATTAACTGCCACACAGTATCGGAGCTATAAATATGTATAATATTCAAGATGCTGAAAATTTAAGAGGGTGTTAAATCAGCAGAATCCAAGATAATATATGGTATATGCCATCTTCGAAGCATATGAGAAACATAGCATGCTTCCTGAAGGGAAGATGAGAAAATGTTTCATATATAAGTAAGGTTTTTATGGGGCATTGGAGAGCAGAGGTGGGAAATCCTTCCCAGTGAACAAAGTCTGGGGGAGAGAAATGGACAGAGTAGACGGAGGTTCTGAAAGTTCAAGGTGCCTAAGTACCACCTTGTTAGCTTGTTCCATGCTCTTGGGACTCAACACGGAGGATCCAGATTTAGTGGGTCTTGAGTTAGCTCTAGGGACCTGCGTTTTCAGGGACACTTTGCTAAGTGACTCTTTTGTAAGAAGCCCTTAAATTAAGCCATGAACATACGAATGGTGGTGAGTTAATGGTAAGTTCATAGTCCTCATGAAGAAGGATAATGAGACATTGGTCAGACCAAGTCATGGAGGGTCATGGATATCCATTGACTGGAATCATGGCTGAGTTTAGCACACAAGAGGCACAGATTTGCTTTCAGGGGGTTCACCCTGAAGCATTTTAGGGTATGGCTTCATGTTAGGGATGGCTGACAGCAGGAACATTCTAGAACAGGAGAGCACAGTAATATTTTAGGGCATTCATAAACTAAGGTGGTAATGGTGAAAGTTAAAACCAAGAGGTGGGTGGAATAATCATTAGAAGACTTGAAATCTTAGAAATTGGTTAACAGTGGGCTGGGACCTTAGAACAAGAAAAGTCTAGAAGATGGCTTTGATGTTGCAAGACGGAAAGGCTAAGATAAATATTAACATGCAAAACCAAAAGAAGTTGAGTGGGAGGAAAACTGAAGACTTTGACTTGAGATGCTGACAGATCCTGTCAATGTGATTGGCATACAGACTTTGGACGACTGAGATCTGACAGGAATAGGAAGCTTGGAGTAGGGTCAATAATCTGACGGCAAGCTCCATGCATGGCACACTTGAGATTTTGGTGTAAAAGAGAGAAAGTGTTAGCTTAAACGGAGAGACAGGTCTTTGGAGGAACCGACTTTGCAGTAGGCATCCAAATGGCAGCCTGAATATGAACAGCAGGTTGGGCCCACCTGCACAAGAGTGCTGGCAAGGCAAGGTGTGGTATGGAATTCAAGGGAGGAGCTTCAACTCGCAAAGGAGTGGGCAGGAGTCAACTGTGTGCAGAGCTGCAGAATATGCAGAGATCATAGCGGGGAGGATGGGAAAGCACCTTGGCATTTGGGAATCAACAGATTATTGACGGGCTCTTGCAGAATGTTGTAGGCAGGTTCATGAGTGTGACCCTGACAAGGACATTGAAACCATGATTATGGTCTTACAATGAAGGGTGGGGGGGAAAGGATATGACAGATTCAGAGATGGGGGGATTGAGGTGGGGTCCTTTTTAAGTAGTTTGCTGATTGCTACTCTTGAATCTGAGAATTGTTGCCTATTCCAAGAACTCTTTAAAATACCAAGGGTGGAAAAATAAGACATGGTCTTTGCCCATAAGTAGCTAATTAGGACATATTTTTAATCAATGGCCTTTCTTATCAATACAACTATCCCACTTTATTTTAATGTATCTACTTATTTATTGTATTTCTTTGCATTCAGTTACCTTTGCATGCATAGCCTTGGAAAAAATTCTCTGCAACATGATGGTAAATGCATTGGGTGGTCACAGTTATATGAGACCATGTCAGAGCATGAATTTTAATAAATTTGAGAAAGGAAAGAATATGAAATAACTTTCATATGATAGATAGATGATAGATATACAATAGATGGATAGAGATTCAGACATATATAACATAAAATAAATATAACTGGATTTCATTATGTACTTAATTTATAAAATTTTTAAGTAGTAGTATTCCCAAATTGGATTTAATGACTAGATTATAATATGATTAACAACATAGACTGAATAAGAGAAAGTGCTGGAAACCTTAAAAACATTTAGTCTCTTAGTGTTTTACAAATTCTTATTGTATTCTCCAAAGTTGCTAAATAAACCTTGTCCTTTCAATGATACAAAGTAAACTTCAGACCCATCTATGTTAAGTTATAATGAATTTCAAATTTATGTCCGTCACTTAAGAGAGATGTAAGTAAGGTACTTTTCTTCCATGTTAAAATAGTTATAGACACCTATTTGGAAGAGACAAAAGCGATTGTCTTATCTATCCCCATCGGTTTTGTAGGTAAAGTGTTCTGTAAGACTTAGAAAGCTATGAGGAAACATATTAATGCTTATATTTTCCAATAGAAGGCCGGGCATGCCCCAGTGCAATGTTTGCATCTGAGAAATGGGAATAATTGAATCTTCATGGATGAGGGTCCACTTCCAGTCTTTCCTAAGCTTTTGTCCTTCTGTTATTTTAAAACCCATAAAACACCATTAATTATGTAACATGCATCCACTATACAGAGATATGCTCTGTGCTGACTTTCCACCTGATTATTTTAAATTCTTTCCCTGGTTATTATTTCATCACTGGGCATGATTATCCTAAATGACTTTTAAATGGCCCTGATTTTTAGAAAGTATTCCAGCTCCTGAATTTCACGGTATTCACTATGGATGAGAAAGCCATTAACTATTGCTTTTGTACGAACACCAAGAATACTAAATCCCAAATAGCTAGAGTTCATTTTTAAGTGACATTTGCAGCAACTTTCTCAGTGTTATTGCCTAAGACTTTTTATGAAAATCTTTCACAATGTCTGTGTCCCTTTGACAAGAACACTCACCACACTTGAAAATTATGAAAAATCGACATAAAACTTCCTCTAAGTTACATGGAATTATATATACAAATATATATACACACATATATATCTCATATATAAAATGTATATATATTTATATATAAAATGGAGATGGGTAACATATATAGGGTTATATGAATATACATATATTTATAATTTATATCATTTATATATAATATGTATAGCTTTAATAATATATATAAGGTTAAATATAATATAGGGTTAGATATAATATATATACAGGGTTACAAACAATATATTATATATAACCCCTCTATTTTATATATAAATATATATAAATATATATACATATATATACAATATATTATCATCATACATATATAATATTGTATGTATATTTACTTATACATTTATAAAGCAGTATTTATATTTATATTGTAAATATAATTATAATTAGTTACACATTATATATATTATATTGTATATATTAACTCATATAATATATATTTCTACATTTCTCTATAATATATATAAATATATTATATATATATTATATCTATAATATATTATAGATATATATAATATATATAAAATAATTGTATATAATATATCAAATAATTATATAAAATATGAGATATAATTATATATTAAAGTCTATAATATATATTATATTGTATGTATAATAATATATGGTATAATTATATATTATATATAATATTCATATATAATCCTTACTATATTTTATATAGAAATATATAAATACATATTTAATATAATATACTTAAATAATGTTATAATAATATAATATAGTTACATATAATGTTGTAATTATATATAATGATATATTTACATATAAAATATATACACCATTTCATCAGTATGTATTAATATATATCATTCTGCATACTAGAACTATATAGACATAATAACTATATGTACATATATAACTTTCTGTATATATATGTATTTTCTAAATATGTACCTATACATATGTGCCCATGTATATAATTTTCTGTATATATGTATATGATACATAAGAGATAGATGTTTATTCTCCCAGAATGGTTGATTTGTGCCTGATTCTGCCCCTGTGTCTTTGTCCTGTGTATGTATACTGCCTCTCTTCCTACTTTCATACTCTATACTTCAGAGAATCTGCAATTGAGAAGAAAGAAATTTAGCATTGGGAGGTGCAGAAAAGGACGTTTAATATTAGGGGCAGCACGGACGTACTTTGTGTACTGATGCTAGAGCAGACAGCCCTCTCTTGTTAATGACGTGTGTCACCCATGCCAGTAGAAACTAGAACATCTCGGTGAATGCCACATGGTGTGTAATTTTCAGTTTAAATAAAGTGCAGTTGTCATCAGGAAAAGGAGAGAGAGAGAGAGAGACAAACCAGGAAACAGGCTCTTCACTCTAGAGAACACGCTGATGGTCATCAGAGGGGATGGGGCTAGGGGGATGCGGGCAACAGATGATGGGGAGGAAGGAGGGCACTTGTGATGAGCACGGGTGTTGTATGGGAAGCACTGAATCATTCAATCGTACACCTGAAACTAATATTACACTGTATGTTAACTAACTGGAATTTAAATTAAAAACTTTTGTATTTTTTTTATAATTTTTTAAGAAGATTTTATTTATTTATTTGACAGAGAGAGACAGCCAGCGAGAGAGGGAACACAAGCAGGGGGAGTGGGAGAGGAAGAAGCAGGCTGATAGCGGAGGAGCCTGATGCGGGGCTCGATCCCAGAACACAGGGATCACGCCCTGAGCTGAAGGCAGACACTTAACGACTGCACCACCCAGGCGCCCCATAAAAAAACTTTTTAAAAAATAAAGTGCGGTTGATAAAAAATTATTAGGATGAATGCTGTCTTTTATCCTTTTGAACTGCAGGTTCATTTTGGAATCTCTTTTTTAAAATAATTATTTTAGCTTTGTATCATCATTCATTGAGATGTGAAGTTAAGCATCGCAAATACGCTTTGCATGTGACATGTACACATGTGTGTGTACATATATATACGTGTGTGTGTACATGTACATGTGAAACCAGAGGAACAGGAACATATATATTAAGACCAATGGATTTGTTCTGAATGGTGACCAAACTGTTATAAGGCATTGGTATATTAGTAATATGGTGGCATTTTCCTGGTATATATGGAAAATAATTTTCTGTATTTTCCAAAATTACATAGAGAACAGCGGACCCTGTGCCACATCTTCATGTCAAAAAATTGATGGTGCCTTTCGGCCACAGCTGGTGAGGACGTGAAGTCCTCAGTCCAATCACCTGTGAAGTACAGCATCCTACCAACAATTATTTGATCTCAGAAGTGGCTTCCTCTCCACTCAAGTTTTCTGATGAGACCTCAGCCCCTGTCCAGCTGACATGGGCATTGCAGCCCATGAACATCCTAGAGCAGAGAAGTCAGCTAAGCCACAGTCCAACTGTGGTTGCACAGAAGCCCTGAGACAGTCAGTATGCATTCCAGCCTCTAGGTCTGGGGTAATTTGCTGTGCTGGACCAGAGAACTCACAGGACATAAGCATGAATGCATGTGTATATGTGTGCCTGAGTGGATATGCGGGGTGATGGCAGTAAGCCAGCTGTAGCACAGAGATCAGGAAAGAACACTGAACAAGTTGAACCAATATGTTACAAACCTTACAGTTTTCAGAATGGTTGCTTGGCTCTTTCCGACACACCATAGATGAATGAACCAGAAGCACATCATCTGCTCATAAATCCTGCCAAAATGTATCAAATTAGAGGAAAGGCAGAGTTGACAACGAAATCTGTAATTCCTGCATCAAGCAAAATGGACTTTCTTCACCCTGGCTCAGAATTCTCCTCAACAGCCTTGATCTTTTCACAGCTCATCAACTGAAGGGGTGATTAGGGAATCCACCCTTCTACCTGGTCAGCTCTGTGCTAACCATGGTGTAAGAGGCTTGCAAATGTTACTTAATTCCAAAGCACTTATACTTTCCTCATACAACCACCCACTCCCGCCAAATCCTCCATCAGAAAAATTCATCATTCCAACTGCCGTATTCTCAAAGCAGTTAATCTACTACTTCTAACAGCATTTAGAGGGGGTGTGAGTGAGTCGTGTGTGTGAGTCGTGTGTGCACGTGTACACACATCTTGTTCCCTGGACTATAAGCTCCCTCATGCTTCAATTTAAAAATGCTCATTATGAGGCACCTAGGTGGCTCAGTGGGTTAAGCATCAGACTCTTCCTGTCGGCTCAGGTCATGACCTCAGGGCTGTGAGATCGAGCCCCATACCACTGTGCTCAGCACAGGGTCTGGCTGAGATTCTCTCCTTCTCCTTGGGCCCTTCCCCCCACTCATGTGCATGCACTCTCTCTCTAAAGTAAATAAATAAAACCTTAAAAAAATAAATACATAAAATAAAAATGCTCATCACTTTTTTCATAACAGAAATTGAATTTTGTTTCATTTTCTTTAGTCTGTTTTCATCTCATAAATTGGGCAGATTACTCCAGAAACATCAATCAAAATTTCCTCGGAAGGGTGGGTGTCACCTTGTCTTCCTACCAATACTGGCTCCAGAGGTCCCCATGCCCACAGCATCGCAAGTCACCTGTGCACATAACTAGCATAATGAAGCTATTCTGTCCAGAGATCCCTGACAGTGATGGTAAACAAGCCCTCTCTGATAGCAATAGGGGATCAATAGTCTTTAATGGGAGCACCTAGCAGATGGGTTCCAAGACTGCAAAGGAATGTTTATTCCAAGTTGGCCAATTTAAAGAAAATAAAAATTATTTATAGCTCCTATTCTTAAATTCACATTCAAAATGTGTTTCATAATCCTAAGGAAGAAAATCTCTCCTTTCTCCCTTTCTCTCTCTCTCTGTCTGTCTCTATCTGTCTCCCTCTCTCTCACACACACACTTTTTCCCCCCTAGAAAGGACTGGGCAGCAGAAAGCAGGGCTCACATACTTTAGCAATTCCCCCCTTTTTTTCTGTCACTGGGCTGCAGGCCACACCCAGCTTTCCGTGGAGAAGCCCTGGATGGCCTGAGACCTCCACCACCCTCAACTCCATCCCCATGTCTAGATGGTCACCTGGGGCTGCCCCTTCCAGGACAGCCTCCCCATGGTTGTGTCCAGGCCCGTGCAGCTCTGATGCCCCCTGGTCTTCCCCATGTGGCTGCTTGCCCAGGACCTTGGAAGAGCGATTCCAACCATGCAGAATGGTCTCCCAGAGGGATTTCTCGAATCTTTCTGCTCTGTATGAACAGAAAAGTACACAAAAACTAGGCAGCCACTTGCAACCTCCAAGACTTCAGCTCATCTCCGGGTTGGCACCTGACATGAGTGGTAGAAACACAATCACTTCACTGCAGTCTTTGTCAGACTGTGGCACCTGGGTCCGTCTGTACCACCCCTGCCTTGTCAGAGGAGCAGGGCTGTCTTCCTCCCTCCAAAGGCTCACCCCTCAACCATCTGGCTTCTTTCAAGCCACCTTTTTCTTAATTCATTACACACACTTTCATTTCTCATGGAAATCAAACACCCCACATTGGCTGAGAAACTGAATAAGTCTGCAAGAAAGTTCCTTGAGAAAAAACTTCCCTCTATGCCTTGCTTGAAGTTGCCAGCTCTCCACCATGGTTTCCCTCTTAGTTATTTCCAATTTTAGGATTTTTTTTTCTCATTATAGTAGTCTAGATATTTAAAATCTACTATTAGTGCTAAAGCAGAAAGAGAGAGAGGAGGAGGAGAAGGGGGGGGTGGATGAGGAGCCCCAGGAAGAGGAGAAAAGAGAAAGAAAGCAAACAGCAGAATCCCAACTGAATTGTTTTTCCCCTTAAAGTGTTTTCCACTTTCAGGTCTGGTTGGTCTCATGCCAGGAGCTAATAACACCTTGAATACCATTTATTAACTCGGTCTTACACAGATCCCATGAAAATATTTAACCTTGCATCAATAGTTTAACAATGAAATTAATAAGATCTAATTATTTAAATACAGCAGAGTGGCAAAGCACGTTGTTAGTCTAAAAATAGTACTCATTTCTGCCCAATTTCTGACCTCTGTGTCTGAGAAGAGGTCAGGACTTTCCATTTGCAAAGGACTGACTCCCACGCTTACACCTGTGTTAGAAAAAGATGAATCTGGGTGAATGGAAGTGCTCCCTCTCTTTGTTTTTTCTCTCCCTTCTAATCTGGCCCCATGCACTTTGTAGCACCGAGAAGCTCACATCCCCAGATCTTGCATGTGGGGTATAAATGTTAAGTGCTAGACAAGTTGCTGGGATTGGCAAAAAAGCTGTCAGGACGGGCAGTGGGGAAACCACACTTAGTTCCTTCCTACGTTCAGCTCCTGCTCAAGGCACCCATCAAGAGCTGGAATGACTGAGAGCTGTAACGAAGCAGAGGGGAGATGGATTTTCTTGGCTTATACGTTCCCCTTTCCAAATCCATAGAGTGCTTTGCATTCATCGTAAACCTAGCAGTTACTTAAGTGATGTATGAGAGGAGGCACTCTTCGTAGGTCTCTCTCATGTCCTATATAACTTGCAAGGGAGGTATTGGCTCTACGTGTTTTGCACTATCTTTTCAAGAAGGTTTCCATAGTCAACAGCCTGGAAGGACGGCTAGTGTCTTTTCACTGAGCCAAGGGCAGGTCTGTGTGCTCCCACGATAACAGAGTTGACTTACATCAGCTCGGGATACATGTGAGCATCCCCCCGGGCCTCTGTGCATTGCCCCTTTGGAACGTGGAGGGCAGAGGGGGGCAATCATACTGCTGGCCGTGCTGTGAATAATAATGTCTTGTCTCTGACCCGGGGAGTTCGTGTCTTCTGCCAGTATCCATGAAACTCTGGCTGGCTGGCTTGATAGCTTCCAAATGGAGTAAAATCGCAGATGCTACCTAGTTCCTGAACGTGTACCCAGCACTACCAAGGAGTCAAATCCATCACTGAATCTGGCTCAGTAGGCAGCGCCGTGTGCCTCGGAGCACTGGATGACAGAGAAGCAACCAAACCAGGAAGGCCAATGTGTGCTGATATTTTCTTACCAGTTTGTCATCAATTTCCAGGAAAAACAGCCCAATTATGCAGTGACTCTGCCTTTGTGTTTTCAAGAGTCAGCACCCATTTCTTTTAAGGCCTCATCAGCATCCGCCAGTCCTGGAACATAAATGTTGCAGCCATTCTGAAAAGACGCTGATCAGAATGCAGCTCTAACAGCTGATTTTTATGCACAGCCAGGGATGCGGAGGGAAGGCCTGTCGGGGAATGGCATAGACTTTTCCAAATATATTATGTTACTGAATATTTTTTGGCAAGTCGAGGAGGAGGGTACTCAATCTCTCCATAACACAGATGAGGAAGGTGAGGCTTTGAAACGTCTAGGAAACATGTCTTTGATGTAAGGGGTTAATAAAGTGACCAGCAGGACTTCAAAGAACATTCTCTTTTTTACACAGACGCAGAGACAGCAAGACACATAAGTAAAACACTGAAGGAGAATTTCATGTAATGTGGCTTAGCTAACGAGGAACGGGAAAACGCAGTGGCATTCTTAACAGGAGTGGTACCACCCTCAAGGGGGTAAAAACTGGCAAAAAAAAAAAAGTTATTTTTTTTTATGTATGAAGAAATAAATATACTCAGTGGACCCTTGAATAACGCAGGGGTAAGGGGTGCCGACCCTCCCCCAGGCAGTCCAAAATCCATGAGTAACCAAACACTTAACCACTACTAGCCTACTATTGACCAGAAGCCTTATTGATAACATAAACTGTCACTTAACACGTATTATAAATATATTGCAAACCCCATTCTTACAACAAAGCAAGCTACGCAAAAGAAAACGTCATTAAGAAAATCACAGAGAAGGGGCACCTGAGACTTATGACTTCATAAGTTGAGCGTCTGACTCTTGGTTTCCGCTCAGGTCATGATCTCATGGGTCGTGGGGTTGAGCCTGGCCATCGGCTCAGTGCTCAGTGGGCAATCTGCTTGAAGATTCTCTCTCTCTGCCCCTCCCCCAACTCACATGCATGTCCTCTCTCTCTCTCAAATAAATAAAGCAATCTTAAAAAAGGGAAAGCTTCCAAAAAAATCCAAAAGAAGATAAAATGCATTTACAGTACTGCACTGTATTTATTGAAAAAAAAAAAAAATCCATGTGTAAGTAGACCTGCACAGTTCAAACCCATGTTATTCAGGGGTTAACTGTATGTACACAGTACATAAACAGATTTAGAGCATATCTATCATATAAATATATGCAATATATATTATATATAAAACACAGGGAAGGGGATTAGGAAAACATGTTTTCAAAGTCTCCCTGGGGCCGGGGTGATAATGAATAGGTTGATAAACACTGGTACTAGACATTAAACATATGAGTTAAGAGGCAAATCAGAAGACATTATGCTTCTTCAAATGGCATCCATAGCCACTCAAAAAAGTAAGTAAATATAAATTAAGTAATGTATATGGGCTCAGTAGAGTGCAGGACACTTTAATGCGTACGAGAAATGGTATAAGGCATGGTCCTCAAGAAATGCATTTATGTTGTGGAAAAAATACATGGGAAGCATAGCGGCATGCAGAAAAATATTTCACTATTGGGTTTCTGGGTCACGATGAGTCCTGATGTGTAGCAGGTGATGATTTCCATGGTGAAATACTTGGATCTTTGCTGATATTCTATACCCAAGTGAAGTCCCAGACTGTGGAAATAGGAAGACACACAGAGGGATCTGATGATAGAGTGGGGTCCATAATGGCACCCCAAACACTAAAGAGAATCAGGAGGTGGTATGTGGATAAGCCCTTGATTATGTAGGATGCCCTCCAGAATTCGCAAATATAACGGATGCATCAACTATTCACATTAATGGAAGA
The DNA here is from genome assembly GCF_024610735.1 of Ursus americanus. Lineage (NCBI taxonomy): Eukaryota > Metazoa > Chordata > Mammalia > Carnivora > Ursidae > Ursus > Ursus americanus. The sequence goes on along the minus strand of NC_142164.1, from coordinate 118,999,503 downwards.
GTTAAACGTAGCCCGCTATTGCTTTCCTGTTGTTGTGTGGATAACTACCTGTTAATTGACTAGTTTACCTTTGCCATTTCTGAATTTCTTTGGGTTTTCATGGCTTTTCATAAATGTGCTTTGTTCCAGGTGGCTTTATTATTATTCTTTGCAAAATATTCACGTTACTGTGACGGAGGTAATGCAAACCCTTCTCTTCTGATGCCTGTGTTTCTATTCTGATCCTTTCACTATGGATCCAGAACTTTTTTTTTTTTTAACTCAAGGATATTTAACATACAATATTATACTAGTTTCATACGGACAACATAGAAGAACTATTTTTTTTTTAACATTTATTTATTTCAGAGCGAGAGCAGGTGCAAGGAGGGCAGAGGGAGAGAGAGAAGCCCAAGCAGACTCCCGGCTGAGCGCGGAGCCCAGTGCGGGCCTCGATCTCACCACCAAGAGATCCTGAGCTAAACTGAACCCAAGAGTCAGTTGCTTAGCCAACTACGTCATCCACACACTCCAACATAGAACTTTCTAAAGCAACCATGCTTCCTGGTAATCAAGTTTTCATATGCAAAATTTAATCATGCTTAACTCTTAAAAACTCCTCAAAATAAAACCTCATCAAACCTACCATGTGCAAATGCAAATTTAGATTTAAATAAAAATGCAAATTTGGTTATAATGCAACCGGTGATTGGTTACTGCCTTCCCCGAGCCGCCGCCCTTCTCCCAAGGAGATGGGGTCAGGTTTTTATGATTTGGGAAGGGGGTTAAGGGTGGGACAGTCAGAAGAGAAACGGAGGCATCAAGCGTGGGATTTTATTCCTAGGCTTAGGAGGTAGGCATTGAAGTTGTTCAATGACTCTATAATGTCTACATTTTATTTATTCATTTTACTGATGATAATCTTTAAAGATTGTTTACAAAGTTGCTTAAGAAATTTTATATTTCAGCAAAATGGACAATGAACAAAATGCACAGGGTAAGTGTTCTTGGCACACGAAAGCTCCCTTGGGTATTCTGAATACCATCAGTCTCCCAGTGATCTAACTGGAAAATCCGAGAAAGCGGACCTACCTCTCCCCAGTGGGAATCACGCACAATTACAGTGGATATTCTGACTCAACTGGAATCATCAAAACATTCTACACCTGTCCATCGAAAGCAAAGACTGCAAACTCTTATTTCTTTTTTTAAAGATTTTATTTATTTATTTATTTGACGGAGAGAGAGACAGCCAGCGAGAGAGGGAACACAAGCAGGGGGAGTGGGAGAGGAAGAAGCAGGCTCATAACGGAGGAGCCTGATGTGGGGCTCCATCCCATAACGCCGGGATCACGCCCTGAGCCAAAGGCAGACCCTTAACCGCTGTGCCACCCAGGCGCCCCATGCAAACTCTTATTTTTAAATCAGAAGCCAATGATCTATCAAACAATGATTAAAAGATATAAAATTAAAAGCACAAATTTTTTTTTTTCCTGTGAGATTATGGAGTTTTGTTTTGTTGAGGGAGAGGGATTTAAACATTTATCTCACACTTTAAAGGGATTAATAATAGTGACAAAAATTTCAGCTGGTTTTAGTGAAAACCTTTTATAAGATTTAGTTCTTATAATATCTCTTGCTTTCTCTTATTGAAGTAGACATTTCAGTAAAAGTAATATAGCGATTGAATTTGAACATTTACAAAGGATGAATATTTTATTTTAGGAGAAAAAAAGACAGGAAACAATTTATGAACTTAGGTATAGGAATGTGCTAAATTTGATTTCTTATATTCAGCTAGTGGGAGGTTAAGAGACAGGAAGAGGACGGGTGTTTATGTAGATTGAAAAGGTTTCCTCTTACAAGGTCATTCATATTTACTTTCTCAGAGTGGCAGTTGAAATGTTTTCTTGGTCAAGTTCGATGTTTAAAGACACTTAGGAAAATGATGTTACATTTCTTTCTTTCTTTTTTTTTTTTTTTCAAAAGCTGTGCAAAGCTCTCGGTTTTTCAGCTGGGGATACTCCCGGGAAGGCACATCACTGACATCCAAGTTCTTTCTGGTGGTTTGAATGGACAGCTTCTTTCTTTAAATGTGTTCTCATTTAACGGCGACGCACGGGGCACGGCTACCAGCTTTACCCGGGATGAAAGGCAGAGATCTACAGTGAAAATACTAGTGCAAAAAAAGGGGGGGGGTAGAATATACTTGGCTGTTCCCAGCACACTAGAATCCCAGTAAATTACGTTTGGATTGTAATAAAGGCAATGCGTTTCGGTGGCAAGTTGCTTGAGTTACTGGTAGCTAACATGCAGTGTGCACGTCTCTTTCAGGGTGTGGATACATTGTACCTAGTAGCAAATTTTCACTAGAAGAATCCATCACTGCCCGTTTTCACATTTTTCCCAAACGTGGGCTCCCCAAAACATCTACCTCATTGTTGTAAAATTGGATCCCTCTCTATAGATGGCATCTGTAGGACACCTTAAGTTTAAGAAGTGCCCTCCAACATATGAGGGTAGGTTTTAGTTGCTAGCAGCTAGATTTTTGCAATCTGCTTTGGGTATGAGCGTTTACGTGGAGCGGAGTGTATCTGCCCTGAGCATCTATCGTGACTACTCCCTGTTCGAAGGTAGTGCAGATATAATCACCTAGCTAAGAGAATCTAGCTAAGAAATATGCTATCAGGAAGCCTGAAAAGCCTCCGGAAGCTGAGTCATTTTAATATTGGCAGATCTGACCGGACTTGGGCACACTGCCTTTTGGGTTTTCCTGGGACCTTTTCCTGTCAAGATAAATAAATATAGAAGTTAATATAACCACTTGGAAGAATGTCTTCCCTAGGGATTTTTTTTTTCATTTGGAAAATGAGAAGGAGAAAACCGATGATCTCTTACATTCCCATCTCCTGGTCAAAGAGTCTTCTTGCTAAACTCTGTGTTGAGCCACTCCTGTTTTTCTGCAAACAAATCCATACACAGCCTAAAGAAACATTGCCTTGAAAGATACTGTGGATTTATCTAAGAAAACCTGAAACCGAAGACAGTTGATTCTCTTTCTAGGTGAGTCAGAAGGCACACAAAGTTGAAATTAAGGGTTTTTTTTTTTGTTGTTTTTGTTGTTGTTTTGTTGTTTTTTTGGGAAAAAATCGGCTGTCCTAATAGGTCTGCAGTCGGATGAATGGAAAGCACACCCAATTTGTTTGGGTAGACCTTGAAATTGAACAACCAATTTGGGCTGGCCATTCAGTCAGTGTCGATTTGCTCTGGGCAGCAAGACAAGCTTCAACCAGTCTGATTCCCTTCTTTAACTTTTAAACTCACTGTTTGGCACTATTTAGGAAAAGTTTTGATTTCGAGACTATAGAAAGGATAAAGAAAACACATTACAGCTTTTCTGCAGGAATTGAAAATAGGAAAGACTACGCAAAGAATTCAATTTAGAAATGTTTATCTCCACTTTACTGTAATGGGATTTTCCACCCCCTATTTATACACTTCTTCCTCCCATTTCAGTCTTAAATAAATCTAGAGACGGGAACAGAAGGAATGTCTCCCCTAGTTACATTTGGGCCTAAACAATGAAGTCATTTATTTAAAGGAGGATTATTTTTGTTAAGCAGAATAGGGCTATTGTACAAGCTGTTGTTGGGTTTATTATTTATTAAGTATCATACCGTGCACTAAACACAAAGGAATGCAATCTGGATCCCAGTTTCGCTCTGCAGATCGAACGTTCCGCAGGAGAAACTGAACACTCTGATCCTTTATTCTCCAACAAGCATTGCCTTTCACATGATGACTGTTCTTTTCCCGGAAGGACAGATTTGCTTCATGCCATAAATCCCCATGTGAAGGGCCCAGACCACCATGTAATTTGCAGCAGGAGAGTCAGAGCTGTGTGTACCAAAACAGCTAGGAAACTTGACTGTGGGATTCGGTACACACACATACACACACACACCCCCTCCCAAGAGGGTAAGAGGGCAATGACAAAAGTTTGAATCCATAAAAACATGAAAATAATTTAACACAAAACTAATGTGACTAGAGACCGGGCATCGTACACTTTGAAAGTCAACTGTTTGCCTAGAATCATATTCAAGCTGCCTGCCTGCGGGTCGTTACCAAGAGCATGCTTGCCGAGGGGAATCTGGAATCTGGAATGTGGAGGCCAAGGACGGAGCTAAGAGGGAACAATTCTAAGGCAAACGTGCTTTCTTCCAGTAGTTCTTTCTGGATCCCTGTCAACCTCTGAATGGAAGATTTAGGGCTGATCGGAGCACTCCAGAATGATTTTCAGTTTGGGGGCAATCCTATGATGGTATCTTAGTTGTGGGTGTGAATCAATTGATAACCATATCTATTAATTACTTTAAACTGTTAAGATTTTACTTATTCATTTGAGAGAGAGACAGAGCACAAGCAGGGGGAGGGGCAGAGGGAGAGGGAGAAGCAGACTCCCCGCTGAGCTGGGACCTGGATCCCAGGATCCTGAGATCATGATCTGAGCCGAAGGCAGACGCTTCACCGACTGAGCCACCAGGTGCCCCTTTATTAATTACTTTAAAAAAAGACAGAATGAGGGAGAGCAAATATGGTGAAATTCTATTTCTTTTCCTGGGTGTGTTTGTTGTAATGCTTGGAAGTAACAATGTTTCTCCATTCAATGTTTGAATAATCAAATCCCAGCCACATAAGCTCCTTTTCAGAGGATTTCGTTTTTAGGAAACGCTATAATTACTGAGTCTCTCCATTTTCCTTCATTTTTGCAAAATCTCAAAAATCCACAGAATTGGGCAACAGAGGAATTACTATTATGTCATTTTCCACAGATGCTGATTCTTCAAGTTGTGCGTAAGTGAGTCTGACCTAGGTCTCAAGTCCAAGTTTCCCTGGTCTATGGATGCTCTTCCTCTCATCGTACATTTTTTTAAGTGTTATTTTAAACATTTAAAGCATTATTTTAAAAATCAGCCTGCTGCAAGGTTCACAGGCTGCATGTCAAGAATCACAGCAACGGAGAACCTCGTTCTTCATGGCAGGGTTTGGAAAACCGCGGTCTCTGGGCCAAGTCCAGCCATAGCCATAGAACTTGCGTGCTCTAGAAAGCACGGTACATTGGAAATGCTGAAAAATAAATGAAGGAAGACCCTTCATTGATGGAAGGAGATGAAAGGAGATTTAAATTGCAGTGTCCTTATGTAATGTTCATTGGCACAGCCTGCTTTCATGCTCCACGCTTCCTGGAAGGGTGGAGAAGTCGCCACACTGACCATCCAACCCGCAAAGCTACGGTAGTTACTGTCTGTGTCTCTATGGAAGACGTTCGCCCAGTCCTGGCTTCGGAAAACACCCGGAAATACCTGTCCGGATGTGAAGGGTGATGTCTGTGCACCTGACCTGGAAAGTGAGGACTCAAAGACAGAGAAAGATAGAGGTTCTGCATCGGCGAGGATTTGGTGTTTCAGAGGGCAGGTCTGGTGAGAGGGTGAAGGATGGGAACAGATAGGCCAGGCATGAGAGTGGGCTTAGGGGAGGAGCGTGGGAAAGGAATTGGGAAGGAATTGCCCCCACTGTCCTGTCCATAATCCGTCTTCAACACCCTCAGCTTCCCTAGCCTTGTAAGAGTGTCCACTGAGCTTGGTGGAGGAGCCCGGGAGGCCGACCGCCCTTTGCAGTAGGAAGGAACCATGCAAGGTACACCCCAGTCCCCAAAATGGAGAGATCAGAGTTTGCAAGCCCCCTGGGGCCCTGGGGACGGTGATGGGCCATCCACGCAGATGGTGAATGGGCCCTCCATCCTTTCATAGGTGCCTATGACACGGACCTCGGAAGAGAGGAGGATTTAGGGGCCCCGGGCTGACACTCAGCTTACATTCTGTAGCTACAAAGGGGAAAATGCTTGGGTACATGATTTTCACGGGTGCGATTATCACCCAACATCTTTTTATTAGCTTTAACATGACCCACTCTCCTAGCTGTTAAATGTTCAGAACATCTATGCCTGAATCACTCTCCAAATATATATTTGGATACAGGAAGGAGAGAGGAAAATAATAATGTTTTTGAAAAGTGCCAAATGGTTTCTGAAGATAATCTCATTGCAGAGAAAATAATTAAATGAATGTTGTTTTCTCTTTAATTGCTTCACACTTAAAATCAAACGTGCTCGGGTTAATCGTGCCCCACAACTAATTGAATTTTCTCAGTTCCTTTTATTATAGGACTAGGTTATATGGAAAGGTGATGCTTTAATGTGATTATTACATTGTTATACAAAATTATACCATCAAAGATTATGCAGCAACAGTACTTTTTTTTTTTCCCCTTGCTGTGGGATTTCCTACTGTGTAGCAATGACCTCAGCCGGAAGCTCGTGTCTTCCTGTAAGCGACTGGTCAATTTCTACGTTCAGGTTGTAAACAGCTCTTCGAAGAGCTAAACAGTAGCTGCAATGCTAAGAGAAATAAAGTTAGAAATTTGTCTTATATATTCAACTATTAAATTATCCTAGGGATAGTTTTAAAAAGGACATTTCCAACCTATGTTATCATGTACCTTTTTATTAACTTCCCCAATGCTAGTTTTGTTTGATGAATGGCACAGTGTTTTTCCTGACATTTAATAAGACCCAGGGTTCTAACAAGGTGTGGCAAAAACCCAGGGCCTAATTTTTAGGAACCTGTACCTAAAATTTCGACATCTATGAAGAAAATCATAATTAGTGATCTCACCCTATTTTTACCTTTCTGTGCGATATGTTTTCACCCTTTATCTTCTGCCTCGATGCTTTAGGGGAATTGTAAATCCATACATTTTTCAGATACCATGTGGTTTCTATGTCCTGTTACGCAGTGTGAGTGTCACAAAAGACGCTGGTTTTGAATTGAAACTTTCTAAATGTAAACATGTTATGAACACAGTGACAAAGAGAGCAAGCACTTTTATCATAGAGAAAATGAATAAACAAACCAAGTCCTAACAGCAGTTACGATCTCAATGTTCAGGGCACAGGGAGACAGAGAATAGAGGGGACCATGCTGAGCTATACTCCGTAGAAATAGTCATGTTCCAAAAGCTATGCTCTGACTCATGGAAAATCAGCATTTATGGGATAATTGGAATAATTTTAGGGTCTGTGTGAACAGTTATAGTAAGTAGTGGCTGTAGGTGGGCTGAGAAATTCAGCAATTTCCAGAAGGCTCGTCCTTAAGCCAAATATTTAAAGTCATTGTCGTTCCGTGTTTTCTAATAATGGCGGAAAAGGTGGAAGCCTTTCTCTTAAGATCAGGAACACGACAAGGATGCCCACTCTTGCCACTATTATTCAACATAGTACTAGAAGTCCTTGCAACAGCAATCAGACGACAAAAAGGGACCAAATGTATTCAAATCGGCAAAGAAGAAGTCAAAATGTCTCTCTTCGCAGATGACATGATACTCTATATGGAAAATCCAAAAGAAGCCACTCCCAAACTATTAGAAGTTATAGAGCAATTCAGTAACGTGGCGGGATACAAAATCAATGCTCAGAAATCAGTTGCATTTCTGTACATGAATAACGAGAACAAAGAAAGAGAAATTAGGGAATCCATCCCATTTACAATAGCACCAAAAACCATACGTTACCTTGGAATTAACTTAACCAGAGACGTAAAGGACCTTTATTCTAGAAACTATAAATCACTTTTGAAAGACATTGAGGAAGACATAAAAAGATGGAAAGATATTCCATGCTCATGGATCGGAAGAATTAACATAGTTAAAATGTCCATGCTACCCAGAGCAATCTACACTTTCAATGCTATCCCGATCAAAATACCGAGGACATTTTTCAAAGAACTGGAACAAATAGTCCTTAAATTTGTATGGAAACAGAAAAGGCCCCGAATCTCCAAGGAACTGTTGAAAAGGAAAAACAAAGCTGGGGGCATCACAATGCCGGATTTCGAGCTGTACTACAAAGCTGTGATCACAAAGACAGCATGGTACTGGCACAAAAACAGACACACAGATCAATGGAACAGAATAGAGAACCCAGAAATGGACCCTCGGCTCTTTGGGCAACTAATCTTTGATAAAGCAGGAAAAAACATCCGGTGGGAAAAAGACAGTCTCTTCAATTAATGGTGCTGGGAAAATTGGACAGCTACATGCAAAAGAATGAAACTTGACCACTATCTCACACCATACACAAAAATAAACTCCAAATGGATGAAAGACCTCGATGTGAGACAGGAATCCATCAAAATTCTAGAGGAGAACATAGGCAGCAACCTCTACGACATCGGCCAACGCAACCTTTTTCATGACACATCCCGAAAGGCAAGAGAAACAAAAGATAAAATGAATTTATGGGACTTCATCAAGATTAAAAGTTTCTGCACAGCCAAGGAAACAGTCAGAAAAACTAAGAGGCAGCCCACGGAATGGGAGAATATATTTGCAAATGACACTACAGATAAAGGACTGGTATCCAAGATCTACAAAGAACTTCTCAAACTCAATACACGAGAAACAAATAAATCAAAAAATAGGCAGAAGATATGAACAGACACTTTTCCAATGAAGACATACAAATGGCTAACAGACACATGAAAAAATGTTCAAAATCATTAGCCATCAAGGAAATTCAAATCAAAACCACACTGAGATACCACCTTACGCTAGTTAGAATGGCAAAAATAGGCAAGGCAAGAAACAACAATTGTTGGAGAGGATGTGGAGAAAGGGGATCCCTCCTACATTGTTGGTGGGAATGCAAGTTGGTACAGCCACTCTGGAAAACAGTGTGGAGGTCCCTTAAAAAGTTAAAAATTGAGCTACCCTATGATCCAGCCATTGCACTACTGGGTGTTTACCCCAAAGATACAGACGTAGTGAAGAGAAGGGCCATATGCACCCCAATGTTCATAGCAGCAATGTCCACAATAGCTAAATCGTGGAAGGAGCTGAGATGCCCTTCAACAGATGACTGGATTAAGAAGTTGTGGTCCATATATACAATGGAATATTACTCAGCTATCAGAAAGAACGAGTTCTCAACATTTGCTGCAACATGGACGGCACTGGAGGAGATAATGCTAAGTGAAATAAGTCAAGCAGAGAAAGACAACTATCATATGATTTCTCTCATCTATGGAACATAAGAACTAGGATGATCGGTAGGGGAAGAAAGGGATAAAGAAAGGGGGGGTAATCAGAAGGGGGAATGAAACATGAGAGACTATGGACTATGAGAAACAAACTGAGGGCCTCAGAGGGGAGGGAGGTGGGGGAATGGGATAGACTGGTGATGGGTAGTAAGGAGGGCACGTATTGCATGGTGCACTGGGTGTTATACGCAACTAATGAATCATCGAGCCTTACATCGGAAACCGGGGATGTACTGTATGGTGACTAACATAATATAATAAAAAATCATTAAAAAAAATAAAAACATACTAAAACGCTTGAAAAAAAAAAAAAAAGAAAGTCCTTGTTTGAAGAACTCATGCTTTCAGAACATCTGACCCTCTCTTGGTTGTGTAACAGTTTTAAATACGAGGTCTCTCCTTTCTCAAGATCTCTGCAATTATATACTTTCTACACTCACCCCCAAACATCAGCAATCTATTGACTTTTGAAGTGAACACATTGATTTTTTTTTCTCTCTCTTATATTATAATGCCAAAGGCTTTTAATAAATGAGTGGTGGCCTCTATGTGAACTACCAGAAATCCCCTGATGGAACAGCTATTAAGATATCATTCAGACGTGTAAGCAGGATCATTTAGAAAGCCTTGGCATCGAAACCCGTGGTCCTTACATGCTGTAGCAGCTCGGCCTGCGACCCCTGACCAAAGTCTAAACTTGATCCTCCTCTTCTTGTTAAGTAACTCCACATCCTGATTTTTGAAAATCTTGATCTTTTGTACATTATGGTTCTAAGAAGTATTAGCAGACTTTTGGGGTTTTTGTATGACAATGTCTTATGGGCACCCAAGTGACCTGATTTTCTAAAAGGAAATCACAATGTCCCTTAAGATTGTTTAATCTCAACGGATCAAACAACAAAATTGACACATAAACCTGAAAGGTATATATTACGAATGCATAAAAATGACTTACATGCCATTCAAGTGATCTGATTTATTCACTCTCCAACAAGCACTTGCTTTGAAGGAGAGTCTTTAAGACATTAATCATTGATTCCACTATTGAGAAGTCATCAGATATCTGTACGGCACACTTGATGAAATTTTGGGAACAGACATGATATTTGTTCTGTCTGGTTGTTTAACAAATTATCTCAGTCAGAGGCTGAAAACAATAGGCATGTATTCGTTTATAGTTTCTGCGGCTTCGGAGCAACCCTTAGCTGCATCCTGGCTTAGAATCCCAAAAGGCTATGACCAAGGTCATAGCTGGGCTATGTTCACACCTGGAGGTTCAAGTGGGAGAATCCATTGCAAACACATTCGACTTGTCAACAGAGCTCGTTTCTTTGCAGGTGTATGACTGAGGGTCACGCCTTTTTTGTCACCTACTGGCTAGAGGCTGCCCACAGGTCTTGGAGGCCGTCCACAATTCCTAGAGGCCACCCATTGTTCCCTGCCATTTGGATTTCTGCCACATAGATGCTTATGTCACCAGGTTTGCAGAGAGAGTCCCTCAGGTTGGGGAGGGCATTCACTCGGTTAGATGAAGCCCAGGACAATCGCCCTTTGAGCAAGCTCAAAATCAACTGCTTTGGGATATTAATTACATCTGACAAGTTCCCTCACCATTGTTACGTTCTTGGCCAGAAGCAAAGCACAGCACCTGCCCATATTCAAGGGGAGGGGATTTTAGTGCCTGAACGTGACGGGGTGGGAAGCACAGGGTTCACCCTGGTGTCTGCATACCATACTAGAATGATAATCCCAAGAATGCCTAGCATCCTAGGACACTAGTCATAGGAAAAAGTTCACGGTAACTAAATTCACACACACAAGTATAAAAGGTATCAATCTAGTGCTGAGAATGAGGTTAATCCTAGTTTTGCTCTTGATTTTGTGACCTAGACAAGCGAGTTAAACTCTCTGGAGTCCTAGACTTATCCTTGGTAAAATGCCTCTTGACTAGAAAATATTCACGGCCTCACCCATCTCTAACATCGTACATTACTTGGATATCGATGTTGTGTGCACAGGTTATTGACTGGAGAAAACAATGAAGCAGGTCTTTGCTGCACAGATGGCAGCGGTCCCACGTGACCATAAGCACTTGACACGTGGCCAGTCCAACCTGAGATGTGCTCAACGTGGAAAATACACATCAGATCTCAAACACTTAGAACCACAACAGAGGGGCGCCTGGGTGGCACAGCGGTTAAGCGTCTGCCTTCGGCTCAGGGCGTGATCCCGGCGTTATGGGATCGAGTCCCACATCAGGCTCTTCCGCTATGAGCCTGCTTCTTCCTCTCCCACTCCCCCTGCTTGTGTTCCCTCTCTCGCTGGCTGTCTCTCTCTCTGTCAAATAAATAAATAAAATCTTTAAAAAAAAAAAAAGAAAAGAAAGAACCACAACAGAAAGGATGCCAGGTACACCATGAAGATTTTTAGATCAATCACATGTTGGGAGGATGATATTTTGTCTAGATTTGGTCATATGACACATATTGCTAGAATTGATTTCACCTGTTTTGCTTATTTTTGGAGAGGTTTCTAGAAAAGTTGAAGTTGCACAGTTGGCTAGTCTTATCTTTTTATCACATAGCGAAGATCTAGAAAATGCTTTCTTATCTGTTTACATTTGCTTGCTGGATATCTTTGGGAGGGGGACAAGGAATGCAATTGAATGAACCTAAAATTACATCTGCATTAGTCAAAAGTCCCTAAATATGTGCTTCGGTATTTCAACCGATTTATTTGTGCAGTATATTGAAACTTCTAGTCAATGATAGCAACTATTCATTTTCATATAATAAATCATAGAAAAATACAAAAACATCTTATGCACACACCAAAATATAACTAATTCTTACATCAGATCGAAAGGAAGATGGTGTTACCATGTTTCCTTGAGTTTGTTGCAAGTATTAAGTGGAATAACAGATATAAATCACTTAGCTCCTATTACATATAAACTTCTGCCTATTTCATCATTTTAAAACTACTACACAGCTGTTTAAAGCAGCTAGGATCTTAAGGAATATTTTTTATAACATTTATGCATTTCTGTGGCCAATCTTATGTTACAGATTTGATCATTTAAATTGCTTAACATTAACAAGGTAGCCAAACATGGGAGATAGGCCTTTCCACTTCAGCTGTATGTTGTCATTACTGGGGGAGGGAGGACTGGGGAGGGGTTTAGAGCATCTCCTGCCTGGTAAGAATCCAAGTTGCTACCAGTTCAATCAAGATTTCTGTGACTTGGATGGACCTGGATGTTGGCATTTAAAAAAAAAAAAAATGCGATCCAGGTCAACCCAGATAGGTATCACTGAGTAACAGAGCCTAGCTTTTGACCTAAATACATGTATTTGGGACAGCTTGGGAGTAAACTCAAAGAAAAAAAAAGAGAGAGAGAAAGAGAAAGAAAGAAAGAAAGAGAAAAAAAATATAAATCACGCTATAATATGTCTTGGGATTGAACTCTCTCTTTCGCTCTTACTACACATTTAGTGTATTAATGAAACTACACGTTTTGGTCCTGAAGAGGATCCCAAAAGAATTCTGTACACCCATCAGACACAACCAGACTTCTTTTGTGCCCATAAACATCTAACAGTTGCTTGGTGAGCTCGTACTTTTACCCAAACTAAACCCTAACCATTTTTTTAAAGTTTATTTTTATTTATTAATTTTTGAGAGTGGGAGGGAGAGGGACAGAGAGAGAGGGAGCCTGACGTGGGGCTTGAACGCAAGACCCATGAGATCATAACCTGAGCCGAAATCGAGAGTCAGATGCTTAATAAACTGAGCCACCCAGGCACTCCATAAGCCGTAATCATTTTTGAAACAATCATGGCCCCAGAATAGTCGAAGAGTCATTTGAAATCTGGGGGCATCTTTTCTTCATCTTCCTGAGTTGGTGAAGACTTCTCATTTTACAAAAAACAGCTACTGTTTTAGAAAAACAAACAGACATACCTTCTTGGATGGAAGAGGTTACACAGAGGGATGCTTGGGTTTGTCTGCGATCCCTAAGGCGACTCCAAGAAGGATGCTTGGGTTCGTCTGCGATCCCTAAGGCAACTCCAAGAAGGATGCTTGGGTTCGTCTGCGATCCCTAAGGCGACTCCAAGAAGGATGCTTGGGTTCGTCTGCGATCCCTAAGGCAACTCCAAGATGGACTCTGGAGAACAGACAAGCCGTGATTCAGCGGGAAAGGATGGTCTTTGGAGAAATACATGCCTGAGGGAGAAAGGGGGTGGGATCTGGGTGAGGCTGGGAGAACCACTAGAGCTCAGTGTAAGTCTGACTTAGAGTGAAAAGGAACAGGAAGATTGGGAAAGGTGGTTTGGGAGTCTTCAAGCCAAGCCAGTTATCCAAGGAGTGTTCTGTCTCCTAGGAACTGACATCCCTTACCATCCCTGCCACACTGGACATGGGGGACATTTGTCCATGGGAAGTATGAGCACCATACCTAGGAACCCGTTTCAAGTTCTCTTGTTTTCTGTGTGGTCTCTCTCCACTGCCTTCTACTCAGGTTTTGTGTAGCACCCCAGCTGAGGATTGGCTGAGCTGTGGGAGATGCAGAGTTGAGCATGTGCAAGGGTTTAGCACAGGGGCAGCCCCGTGGATGCCTGGCCGGTGGATGTGGGGCCAGGACATGAGCTCGGGGCTGACCGCTCAGATGTCACATCTTGAGGGATGCATGGCTACTCTTCGGAGCTGACCAAAGGTGCTTTAGGAGAGACGCAATAAAACGAGGGACGCCCACGGGCATACAGCATGGGGGCTGGCACCCTCATGTGTGTCTTCTCACACGGTTAGACTTTGTTTTATACTCTTTCTGCCAGAAGGAGACACTCACACATGTCAACTTGAAAGGTTGCCTCCTTCATGCTCTAAAATTGGGTCTACCAGAAGTCATACAAATCTCATTAGGAGTGCAAATGTAAATTCGAATCTGGGGGCATGGTTTTCCTTTCAGGACTGATTTCCCCAACTTCCAGAGGGTGTGGCCATAGGGTCAACTTAAACATTTTGAGTATAGGTCTTAACCGAATATAATCTTTTGAGGAAGGTTCAGTGTGTTTTCCTGGAAATATTTTGAGGTTAGCCTCGTTCTGCTGATGGGATGTCCTACCCATGATGGAACCAATCAACTGTTCCTTCCTCATTGTTGGCCATAGGTGTTCTGCAGGGACATGAGTCCTGGCTGAAATTTATTCTCTCACCAATACAAGAGGATAAAAGTGTGAAATCGAAGCATGGGGAGGGTCGGTTCCATCAGAGGGCACTGAGGGACTCTGTCCCAGGCTTGTCTCCCAGCTTCTGGTGGTTCGCTGGCTAGCCATCTTTGGTGCTCCCTGGCTTGTGGATGAATCACGCCCATCTCTGGCTTCCTCATCACACAGCCTTCTTTATGTGTGTGTGTGTGTCTCCAAATTGCCCTTTTCATAAGGGCAGCAGTCATATTGGATTGGGACCCACCTTTATGACCTCGTCTCAACTTAATCACATCTTCATTGATCCTATTTCCAAGTCGGGTCATATTCTGAGGTGCTCCAGGTTAGGTCTTCACCATGTGCATGTCAAGGGTACAATACGACACCAGTGAATCAGAGACATGGTACTGGAGTTCAGGACTCCAAGTTCAGGGCCCTTTGGACTGCCCAGAGATGCTCAAACCTTGGCGAGAGTGACTCAGTTCCACGACAAAAAAGCTGGCTCAGCATCTGAAAGCAGCCTCCTGTTTCTGCTACGTCGAGCTGTCAGATTTCCTGAATTCTGCAGAAGTACCTCTGTTAATTCGATATCTATAAATGATGTGCAGTCTGGCTGATCAAAGAGGCTTTGCCAAATTCCAAAGGCGATGAGTTCAAATCTGTATCTTTTTGTTACACACAATCTACGCATCATCACAATATCCACTTTGGTAACTACTCACCTTTTAATGCAGCACAATTAAATAAATGTCAAGTACTTTCTTTTCCATGGGTTCGTCAGAAGTGTTCTTAACAATTACAGCCTGTCTGCTCAGCAGTGG
The DNA here is from genome assembly GCF_024610735.1 of Ursus americanus. Lineage (NCBI taxonomy): Eukaryota > Metazoa > Chordata > Mammalia > Carnivora > Ursidae > Ursus > Ursus americanus. Next base: position 118,984,338 of record NC_142164.1, on the reverse strand, counting down.
CATTGAAAATTGTTGGCACTTGAGAATATTTTAAGTTTGTCATACTTCCTGGCATAATTTTTGGAAGCTGGAAAGAAATCTGCAAATTTAGATGTCAGGTTTTCCCCTTCCTAGCTCTTCAATGCAAGTTTTATGGTCCATGTTTTTGTTACTATTAACAGTTTCTTCTTTCCTTTTAAGCACAAGACACAGATTGTAAGATGTGCTTGAAATCAAATCAATTACAGGGTATAAATATGTGGACGGGGCAAATTTGAACCCAGCCTTCTTATGTACGAGATGGAAGCACTGACGAATGATCTTAAGAGGAGATATCTACTTCAAAGCTCTCTCATACCTTGGAGGCAAGGTTGGCCTTTTCTTTGTCCAGAAATGAACTGATTAGGAGTCTTTATCCTCCGTCGGGCTGCATTTGCAACAGCACCGAGCGCTGAAGGGAATGAGCAGGGGCCAGCTGCACAGTTCTGTTTTCATAGCTTCCTCTGTGGAGTGCCAACTGTTCATTGAAAGCCCATGATTATTTTATAAAAACAGAGCCCAGTCTAGCATCGTGTTAATGGAAATGGAGGAATTCAAGAATACTTAACGGATGATTTTAAAGGAAAGTCAGAGCACGTATGGAAAAATGAAAAGGCCAAGAGTCGCAAAGATACGCAAGCCACTGTTCCCTGGGGGCTCTTCCATCCTTCTCCTGGAACCTTCTGGAAAAAGTCTAGTTGAGCTTGGGAGTGCGTATGCGCCTGCATTCATGCACGCACACGCACATTCATGGCTACCTAATATTCCATTTGTGAATTACTGTCATTTAATTTCTGTCGATGGTCATTTTGCGATTTTTGTCCTATTTCTGTGCTATTATAAAAGAGTGCTGCAAAGTATACACCCCAAAACAGAAATCTCTCTGCCTCAGGGGAGTGTGTACTTCAGTGTGCATTCCCAGAAGTGGAAGTAAATGCTGGGTCAAAGGCCACATGCATTTTTAGTGTGGCTCTGCTTGGTCACATCTCCCTTTCAAAGGGCTCCCTGATTCATAGCATCACCATGGAAACCCTTGCTATGGGTTATCTGTGTTTCAGATTGCTGTCAATTCGAAGGTTTAAAATACAGTACCCCACCACTTTTAATGTGCATTTCTTCACTTAGGAGTAGAGAAAGACTCTGACACTTATTTAAACTTACATATCTTTCTGCCCTCCTCAAATTCTGGGTAGACCTCGCTGTGGCTGTGTTGGGCGTGTTGTAAGTATGACAGACCACAGTCTGCCACAGAGTGGGATGTTTAGCTTCTGGGCCTTCATAACCAAGCACCGCGAACTAGGCGGCTTAACAACAGAAGTGGCTTGTCTCCCAGTTCTGGAGGCTGGAAGTCTGAGATCAGGGTGTTGGCAGGCTTGGTTCCTTCTGAGGCCCAAGAAGACAGGATCTGTTCTAGGTCTTTCTCCTCGATCTGTAGATGGTGGTCTTCTCCCTGTGTATTTGGCGTTCTCTCCGTGTTTGTGTCTCTGTACCAAAATCTCCTTTTTTGGAAAGACGTCAGGCGTACTGGATTAGAGACCACACTAATGTCCTCACGTTAACTCAGTTATGTCTTCAGATAAGGTCACATTCTGTGGGGGTGGCGGTTAGAACTTCAACACTCAGATTTTAGGAGCAATGCAATTCAACCCATATCAGGAGAGAGAGTCTATTTCCATCACCAGCACAGAGTAGCAAGAAAACACAAGCTCTTTCACACAGTGTGGGCGATCTTGTCCCACCAACTATGAGCAGGTGGTCAGGACGCCCTTAACCAAATTAGTTGAGTTTCAACATTTTATCACCTCCTCTAAGGGGGGAGTTTGGCTACAGCAAGATGTTCATTCTTACAAATGACAACTGGAAGACACTCACAGCTCAGGGGAAGAAGGTCATCCAAATATCCATGACACTAAAGATTGTGTCATGTGCCATTTTTTGGACACCTGAAACCTGAAAAAGCCAACCATGGCTCAGAGAGATGCCTTGTTTTACAATCAGTTCTTAGCTGCTCCCGACGCGTAGAAATGCTGACATCTTTTAAATAACCTGCAAAGTGTTTTAAAATTCCAAAGTCCTTCTCTCAAGACCACAAAGAAGAGCATGCACCATTAAAATTGAGTGGAGAAATGGAAGGAAAATTATGAGCCGGCCCTGAGATAGCAGATATTTTGGTCCAAAGCTTAGAGACCAATTTTGGAAAGAGATACTAACATCGAGGGGACACCTTGACCCAGGACCCAGTGCTCCGTGCCTGGCTTAGAAAATGGGAAAAGAGAGAAAAGCTCAGGGCAGGTAGCTGGATTTGGTCCACCAAATCGTCATCGCCTTGCCCATTGCAGGGATTTGGAAAAGACTTTCTGAAATCTTTCCGACACTTGCCTTGACTTCATACACGACTCAGCCTGCTGGCATTGGTGACAAGGTTTATTAATTTGCCACTCGAAATTCTCTCCATACAAATGTGCTCCAACTCATATTCGAGGTAAATGGACCACTTCTCTCTTGTAATTTGTAGCAGCACAGCCTTTAAAAAAATCACTTTATTGAGATATGATTGGCATACCAACGGTATGCGTATTTCACGTATACAATGGCATGAGTTTGGAGATGAGCATATGCCCATGAAACAATTACTACCATCCATGCCAGAAATGTATCCATACTTCCAAAAGTTTCCTCTCACCTTGGTTATGTATTATTACTACTTGTGTGTGTGATAACATTTAATATAAGATCTATCCTCTCAGCAAATTTTAAAATATACTCTACACTATCGTTAACTACAGACTCTATGCCGTGCAGATTTCTAGAACTTACTTCGTTAGGCATAAGCAACATTTTGTACCCTTGACCAACAGCTCTCCCTCCAGCCCCTGGCAACCACCATTCTACCTGCTCCTCTTAAGAGTCTGACTATTTTAGATTCCACGTGTAAGCGACATCATACAGTATTTGTCTTTCTGTGTCTAGTTTATTCCACTTAGCATAATGTCCTCCAAGTTCATCCCCGTGTCACAAACGGCAGGATTTCCTTCTTTTTAAGGTGGGTTAATATCCCATTGTATGGATATGGACCACATTTTCCTTACGCATTCATCTGTCAGCGGACCTTTGCGTTGTCTCTGCAAGTTGGCATCCGTGAATAATACTGCATTCACATGGGGTGCAGGGATCGCTTCGGGATACTGATTTCATTTCCTTTGCATATACAGCCAGAAGTGGGAGTGAGCAAGACGTTTTTCAAGTCACTCAGCATTTACTGAGCCCCGTGGATGCAGACCTTGCAGGTGCTATGAGCTGCTTCTTCTCGACACCTATCAGCCCAAAAGTCTGCACACCCAGAGAGAAGAGAGTTTGTCTGACATCGCTGGTCTCAGCCCTACTGCACTCCTCTGCTTTGGTCTCTGGAATCAGGGAAGGGAAGCATTCACTGTAAAGATACTGCAGAGTTTTCCTGTGTCCTTCCATGGGACAAATGAAGGGACATTCCTGCTTGGTACCTCCGCCATGACACCCACTCCTTTTGTGATATGCACATCTCCGTCCCTGGTGGTGGAGCCCACGTTCCTGCAATTGTGAGCAAACAGTAAGCGTGCCACTGTTGGTTGGGTCTTTCCCCCACATCCTAGAAGGCACGGTGGCCATAGACTAACCCTGTTGAGTAGCTCCTGCATCCCGGCTCAAAAAGAAATTAGGCTCTTCTCAAAAGAAAGCAGACTTTGGGGGGAAATGAAGTGAAATGTGAAACTGATGCTGATATTTATAGATTCTCCACGTTATCTTGGGAAGAGTGCATGAAACACAGGTACAGAGCAATACTGATTTCGTATGTGCGCAAGACAAGACGGACCCTGGCACGCGTAAGTGGTGAAGAGAAAGGCTTCCGGCAATTATTAGCCGCCCGAATCAGCCCCTTCATTTCTGCGGCGACTCCCAGGCTTCAAAACATGAGATGAAAACCAGATGACGTTTGCCATGCATTGTCAGACATGAAACGCTGAAGCAGGGATAGACTTTGGCAAGGCTTTTCTCGGAGATACAGGGGAAGCACACCCACTGCTCAGAACGTTCAGTGTGTTCCCAGGTAGCTAGACACACATTATTAATGTAAGTCTCTCCTGAGTTATTTTTCACAGCATGGAAATGATTCTAAAAATAACCTGCAGCATTATGTAACTAACTCCCTCTGCCATTATACTCTTGCTTTTCTTTTTTTTTTTTTTAAAGAACTTCTAGATGCATCTAGCCGACTGTTTCAGCTAGAAGCAATATAAAAGATATATATCTCAACGGACCCTTCTCCTTCATTAAGCTCTAGACCATCGATGCTCCTGGGAGTTATGATTTAATCTCTGCAGTCTTCGCTGTGCAATTTAAGCAGTGGGTTAAGTTGTAAAATGAGTGTTTCCACATCTCGTGCTCCAACAGTGAGATGTAAATGTTTTTACTGTCTTTTCTAAGCCCAGATTCTCCAAGAAAGAAAAAAAAAAAAAACGAGAGAGAGACAGTGAGCTCATCGTTTTGCGGGTGTGAGAGACGGAGCTAGGTTCACAGGATAGGGCAGATTGCTGCTTAAAAGCCCCCAAGCTAAGGGCTTGGAGAACGCAGAAGGAAGTAACATTCTTCGCCGACTCTTTGGGACCCGGTGGCATTGACTCCATGACCCGGGGACACCGTGCTGCTTGGAAGTCAAGATTAACATCCGCCTTCTCTCACCGTTGTTCACTTTGTTTCCAAAAGGCTTCGTTTCTTTCCACTTTGATGAAAGGAAAGTACGCAGAAGCATAGCTTATTACAACATTGAAATCTCAAACTGCCTTTCAAATGTATTCAAAAGTGCATTGTCCTGTGCACTTAAGTCATTAACGGAATCAGAATGTGCTGGTGAAACCACGGCTAGAAGCCCCCAGGGGCGCCCCGAGAGTTCCAAACAAGAGGATTTACCTTTCTGATTTTTCAGTGACGGAGAATGTGAACAATTTGTGAATTTCTTTTAAACTCGACATGAAATGCTCCGGGGAATATATGATTTCAGTTACACAGAGCCGATGTACGATTTCTGTGTTTACTCAGAGTTATTGTCACTGGAATTACATTAGTGAAGAAATCTATTTAGTTTGATAAGAATCAAAAATAGATGGGAATAAGGATATGGTCAAGTGTTTGACATTTGTCTTTTCTAATGGTTTAGAGGGATCGGTCCCTAAATATCTCTTGTCAAGTGTTTTGTTTCTTTAGACTCCCACCTACATTTAATGTTTGTTTTCAATGTAAATTCATCGAGGGCAGGACTCTGCCCTCTTTCGTCAATAAAAAATGAATTATTCTCATTTTCCTTCTTGAGCAAACCATGCTATCAATTGAATTAAGTCGGTCCATTTACACATAATTCATCAAGAGTTCCGTGTAAGGAGCTCGATGGAAGTGGGCATGTTGTACTAATCACGTGAGCACATCATCTCTGAGAAGTATCATCTTTAAGAGTATATGTTCCAAAGTGATGTTTATGTAAAAACTCATTGAATATCAATGAAAAATTTGGCAAAGCCTGGGAAAATATGCAAACTATCTGCTTTTACATCTTCCTACAGGTGTAGGAAGATAGGGTTTTATCCATTAAAGCTCTGTTCATCTTATAAATGGGAATGATGCTTCGATTTAGGTGGCATCCAGGCCAACTCCGCTCTGACCTTCGTCCTTCATGCTACAGAATTTTGTTGCTGACACAGCTAGAGGATGTCAAAGCAAATCCTGAACTCTTGGAACCAGAGAAAACTCTTTGAAGAATTATAGTAATGTTTCCATTTTCTTTTTTCATCCTTAGGGTCTAACCCCATGCTTGGCATAACTGATGTCCTCAATGTATATTTATGAGATAGATGATTAAATGAATACGCCTAACCTACGTGCAAAATGCTGTCCCTTGCAATTTGGAAGACCACCAGGCATAGAGAAGGAGAGAGATTGTCATCTCCGGAACTTACTATTTGTTGCCGTTCTCCAGGAGTAATAAATATGATAAGAATACAAAGATGAGATTCATTTTGTTTTTAGGAGAACCGTAGCTGAGGGTTGGCTGAAGAAGAAATAAAAAGTCAAATCAGATACATCAAGCACCTAAGAGATGGGGAACAGACTGAGGTGCTTTCAGGGATGCCTTTCCTTTTAGTTAATCGACTCCCTATGAGGTATTATTATCCACAACATTCAAATAAGGAAATGGAGACCAAAGAAGGTTCAATGACTTGACACCTTCGCGTAACTGATAAATTATAGAACTGGGGTTCTGACCTTTCTCTTCCAGGCCCAGAGTGCTCACCTCTTGACTGATACCTGTTGAGCAAAATGAACTAGTTCACGCTAGAATTGTGTTTGTTTTAGAGATTGGACCGGCTGCAGAAAACATCTGGCAACAAGACAGAGTCATGCATCTGGTCATGCTCTTCCAGGTATCATTAGTCATCCTTTATGTTCAGTGCCTTCCACTCTGCCTGATAGAGATTGTGCCCTACCTCAAACGTAAAATAACATGCATTTATGATCTCATGTTTTTTTGGATTTTATTTATTTATTTGACAGAGAGAGAGAGCACAAGCAAGGGGAGGAGCAGAGGGAGAAGCAGACTCCCCACTGAGCAAGGAGCCCAATGTGGTACTCGATCCCAGGACTCTGAGATTATGACCTGAGCCAAAGGCAGACGCTTCACTGACTGAGCCCCCCTAGGCATCCCAATGATCTCACAGTTTCTGTGCATCAGGATTTCAGGCACAGGGGAGGCCTCTGTTCAGAGTCTTACCTCAGCTTCCATAGAGGTATTGTTTGGGCTGAGCTGTCATCTGGAGGACTGACTGGGGAAGAATTCACAGTCAAGCTCAGGCAGGTTATGAGATCACATTTTCTTGAGGTCACTGTTGGGACTTAAGTTTGCCACTGCGTGTGCCATTCTGAAGGAGAAGAACAAATAACAAACAAGTGTGAAATGCTGCACTCACGTCATTGACAATTTTGTCTAAGAGAAATATTACAGGGCTCGTTTTTTGTTTTAGGGACCTAATGTTAGCTTTTGAGCATAGATGCTGTTCCTTAATTTTCTCATATGCCAATGTTGTATTAATTTTTAGGAACATTTTGTGTAAGAAAGTAATGGCCTGGGAGGGGGGTGGGGGAATGGGATAGACCGGTGATGGGTAGTAAGGAGGGCACGTATTGCATGGTGCACTGGGTGTCATACACAACTAATGAATCATTGAGCCTTACATCGGAAACCGGGGATGTACTGTATGGTGACTAACATAATATAATAAAAAATCATTAAAAAAAAAAAAATAATAATAATAAAAAAAAAAAAGAAAGAAAGTAATGGCCTCCTCAGTTAGTTACACGTACACTCAAGAATATGCATAGTTTACTCATCTACTAGTACGTTCTGGGGATTTAAGAGAATATATTTTATGATGTCCATGCCCGACCAAAGGAAAAGAAAAACTCCTGGTAAAGAAGGGCACCTAAAGTTTTTGTATGTTGGCGTGCTTTGATGTGTTTTAAAAAAATCAGTATTTTCTTCCTTACATTTATTAATTTATTTATTTAAGTAACCTCTACACCAAATGTGGGGCTCAAACTCATAACCCCAAGATCAAGAGTCATAGGTTCCACTCCCACGCCCGGCATTTTCTTCTTATTTACATCCTGTTCCCATTTATTTTCTTCGTAGGCGACTGAATCATCTGAGCTGTCTGTAACTCTTCGTCACAACAATGGTTGCTACCTTTTTACACTGTCAGTGTGAAGTATTAGCAAGAGATTAAAAAAAAACCAAAAACCTTTTTAGGATACGGATTGTAGCCGAGAAGTAGTGTTTTTCTTTCAAATGCCGGTCACATTATGAAACTCAATTTCAGTTGGATACATTTCATCCGTGAATTGTCTTCCATTTAAAGGAAGTTAATCTGCTCTGTGCCTCCTTAAGTATATTCCTGTGAGATGGTTTAGTCATTCGCCTTTCTATAAAAGTTCCCTAAAATACCTTCTGTTTTACCAATATTGCCATCCTCAGACCCTTGGGTAAAGAAAACCCTTCTACAGACTTTGTCATGACATTTTTCTAGCTCAGGATTTGGAAAAGCACACTGTATCTTTTCAAGGCCAGTCGATTTTCTGCCATGAGGCTGCGTTGCTGAAATCCCAAACGCTGTGCTATATTCGGTATCTCCAGTAAAGCACTATCTTCATGGGAAATTGTACACTCTGTCCTGCCGTTGTTGGCTATGAGGTTCCCACATTACAATAAATATGTCAAGACACTGGACAAGTCCTTCACGGTGTCGGAAACTCAAAGGCCATTCATTTACCGCAAGTGTGCCTGGGCGTTGTGCGTGTTTCCATACGCGTTCCGGTGCAGTTGTCAGGAACGGGCAGCACCTGCCCTACCATGGAATATTCCTCCTCCGGAACCCAACTTTGGATTTTCTGACTCAAAATTTTGTGAAACTGTAAGCATTATAAAACCGAGAAAATTGCCTGGTTGTAAAATCCTTCAACTTTATCCATGTATTATCTTTGCAGTTTTTCTTTAAAGAATAATAAAAAGAAAACCATCCAAGGGGATAGTAATTGCCCAAGATGGGAGATAGCAAAGTAGATAAAATTTTAATCAAATCTTTTGCTGCTTACATTGGAAAATAAAATGTAAATCATTTAAAGGTTTATTTTAAAAACTTAGATGTAAACGGGTCTCTTCAGAGACCATCCATATTTAATTTTTATGTTTTATAAAATAGAGCCATGTTTTAATCAGTCATACAAACACGGATTAAAACACTTTTCTCATGTGGCCATTCAAATTCACTTTGGCTTCTTTATTTTGCTTTGCAGACACCTAAAACCCTAGTTCTTGGCACTGAGATGAAACATGGACTTTTTTAGAGGAAATTTTCTGGACAAAATGGAAAATTTTATGGACTTTGAGTGAATTCCTGTGAGGCAGGCCTTGTAACATCGAGTATAACGAGACTGTACTGTATTTTCCTTAAGTACCAACATGAAAATGCAGAAGCTTGGATGACTTAGGCAAAATGGCCTTTCCAAGATAAATATACCTAACACACCTAAGCCCCAAAGAAATAGGACTCTGCAAGTATCTGTGTGGGTCATAAAGTGGCTGGGTGCTCACCAGCCCCACTTTCTCTTCCTGGGAGCCCAGGAAGACCACATGCACCAGATCCCCACACGGCTGTGTTCATGTCCTTGCGACTCAAAGCCTGGTCCGTGGGCTGTGGCAGCAGCACTGGGTGGGAGCTTGCTAGAAAATGCAGAAGCTCAACCCTCAACCTTGCTCAACGACAGACTTCATGGTGATAGACCCCGCCCCCTCTGCGCACCACCATGTTTCATGTGCACATTAAAGTATAGGAATTCCTGGTAGAGAAAAGTCACCTAGAGCCACCTGACCAGGGACGTGTCTGCATAAAGGAGAAAGAGTGTTAGTTGCACTCACTAATACTCAGTGACAGTAGTAATGTCATATGCTTTCCCAATCCTATACCTGCAATTATCTTGCTATTTATTATGCAGGTATATGCATGCACCTGTATCCGATACACACATACACAAAATCCTGTCCCCTTACCCTCAGTATACACACATTTCAGTTCACCTGGTCTTTTCTCTTGATGCGTGATCGTCCTTAGCCGCCTTTTCCTAGAAACACAGAAGAGAAACAGTTAAATATTCCAAGAGCTCTACCGCATGGCATTTGTGTCTCTGAGATTTAGAAGTGATGGAGTATCCGTAGCAAAGAAGGGCAATGGGTCTTCCTCAAGGTCGGGTCAGGGTTCATCATTAGATTCTCACGTCAACACGAATCAGCTCACTGAGCACATTTAACCTTTCTGAAATTTTTATTTTAGGGAGCAGGGAGGAGGCAACATGTTTAAACTCAACATTTTTGTAATTTTTTTTAATCTGGGGACCACTCTGCCTTTTAAGAAACGATTCAGGACCTGAAAGAACATTTTTAATCTGGGTTACATTTATTCACTATTTAGCAAAGTAGAAATGAAAACCGAGAAACATTTGAAGTATTTACTTATTATTATAGTAGATCGATGCATGATACAAGAAGCCCTTTGCATGCTAACATAAGTAACATTTTTTTAATTAAAAATGACTGTATTTTTTTAAAAAAATAGTGATTAGGGCCCCATTGTTTTGTATCTGTGCAAATCTCGCTAGGGAGCTTGATAAAAGACAGCTGGATTCTCATATCGGCTTCTGCATTCAATCTGTTATAATATCACATGTCATGTAGTCTCTGGAAAACTTTCCTGCAAACCAGTGAGGGAATGAGAGGGGGGTAAAAGCAACCGTGTCTGAGAATTATTATGAACAGGGTTTTGGCTCTGTTGTGCAGGGGTCCTGCAGACACACAGGGTTTCCCGAATTACAGTATGGAAAGCTATGCTCTAACTTGTTGAAAGCTGACGGTCACGGACAGAATAGTAGAGGACAGAATCAGCTCCGTCATAGTCAGGGATCGGTACAAAATAAAAATGTGAGACCCTTGATCAAAAGTTATCACGAATTTCAAGATGGTGAGAGTAGAGCATAAACCAAGTTGGTTGGCGGGGGAGGGGCGCTCTTGGAAGAGTGGGTTGCCCGCAAAAGCAGCAAGACCTGGTAAAAACTGAAATGAATGGCACTTCCCCCCGTAATGTTGGCGATGCATGGAGCTGGGTTTGGGTGCTCTTCAGGACAACGCAGGCTTCACGTTTGTCCAATGTGTGTGTGTGTGGGGGGGGGGGTTTACTATGTGCTTAGGGTTGGCTCTTTGAGGCTAGAGTCTTTTCTCATGGGTTTTGCTCTTGGCTTGCCCTACCCACTTTACCCACTTTACCCCCCCCTCCCCCCAGTGTGTGTTTTTCGTGCTCCTTCATTTCTTCAGCAGTGCACGGATGGTGCTCGTTAATCCATGCTGGGCTGATGGCGAGGATGGGCAGGGTGGGGGGAAAGGGGTGGGGTGTTCTGTCTTCCTGCTCTTGTATTCCCAGGGTTTGGAGGTGGGATTTTCTCAGCATCCTTGGCCTCCCTTGGCACCTACACTGGGTCTCGGGTGGGAGGGAGAGTATGTCCTTTCCCTGGAGAGAGCAGGCGTCTGCTTGTCATCAGTGTAGGATCTTGGGGTCAAAAGGATTCCCTGCTCCTCCCCTAGGATGACGGGGTTTGTTTGCTACTGTTAACCCAGCGGCAAAGCACCCGTGTCTGGGCCCTGGGGGTGATGTCACCTGCTGTACCTTTGGTCAGAGGTTTAAGATTTTGTTCCCTATTAGGGCCCCATTGCCTTGTATCTGTGCAAATCTTCCTAGTGAGCTTGATAAAAGACAGCTGGATTCTCATATCGGCTTCTGCATTCAGTCTGTTATAATATCACATGTCATGTCGTGGGGAATTTAGGGAAGCCTGTGACTCTTTGTGCCTTTCCCCAGGCAGGCGTTGGTCCTCTCTGTCATGCCTGTGCCTCTGAGGTGGGCTCTGTCTCATGTCCCGGTCTGTTTCCAACCTCTCTCGTGAGAAACAGTAAGACCACTTGACAGTCTATGAGTAAGCGCAGACTCCCCTCGTGTCTGGGGTCCTAAGCATACTGGAAAAATAAGAAGGTGGGTACCTGGGTGGCTCAGTCGGTGAAGCGTCTGCCTTCGGCTCAGGTCACGATCCCAGGGTCCCGGGATTGAGCCCGCATCGGGCTCCCTGTTTATCGGGGAGTCTGCTTCTCCCTCTGCCTCTGCCTGCCGCTCCCCCTGTGTGTGCTCTCTCGGTCCAATAAATAAATAAAATCCTTTAAAAAAAGAAAAGAAAAAGGTAAATCTGTGATGTTCAGTAAGCGGTAAAATAAGCATGTGCCAAATATTTTATTTAGCTCATTAATTAATGAGGGAATCATTAAGATATACAATCAGTTTGCACATTTACTGCCCTTAGGAATGGATATAAATTCGGCCGGCGCTGGCATTGGTTTCCCATCATGCAGCCTAGCAAAGTTGACACATCGAAAGAACAGCACGCAGGAAAAGCTTCAGGGTGAAAACCAACTGCATTCTATGGGACCTAATTCCCATTGCTTCGGACAGCAATTATTGCTGTCAGTTTGTTGTAGTTTAGAGACTTGTGGAGAGTCTGGAGAGGCCAACGAGAGATTACCTGCATGGATGAGCTAGCTAGGACACCCATTACATTTCAAAATCTTTCAAGGATTTACTTTCGAGGGCTTGGGATTATTCCAGATTGGCATGCTAGCCCTCGTTGGAGCTATAAGAGTTGGCTAATATTTTAGCAGACTTTGTCTTGCTTATTGTAGGGGCCAAGGGCAGGCCGCCCCAAGATGGGCCACTTTAGTATCAACATTATTTTGAGCTAAAAGCAATGAAAACCGAAGAGATTCAGGGAACGCCCTTCACCTCTGCCTAAATTTACATTGGAAAGGAGAGTCTGTACCAAGAAAAGAGGTATTAATAAGAGATTCTTCTGTACCTAAGAAACTTAGGGCAATCTTTGTTTTGCAAACACCTCCTGTGACCTTCCTGTTAATGGTCTTGTTCCCCTTTGTATCCTCAGATCCCCATCCTTCTGCTCAGCCCAGAGAAGTCTCCTGTTACCGGTCTCTGGAATTTCCAAATCTGTGTGGGTTCCTTACACGTACAAAATAAATTTGATTTTCTCCTGTCAATGTGTCTCACGTCAGTTTGATTTTTAGTCCAACTATAAGGACCTTGAATGGCAGAGGAAATTCTTCCTCCCCAACATGATGAAGGGAGCAGAATATGGCGCACCAAAATATGCCTCTTTGGCATAATGATTATTTTGAGCTGATTATTTTTGAGAAGGTACGGGCACAGGAAAAGCTCTGAAAACCTAGTAGAATTTACCTTTTTACATTTATAAGGGAGATTTCCATTTGTAAGGGTTTCTCCTCTGTGCCAGAAAGATGAGGCGGCTGAACCTCTAGAAACTCTTATCACCAGTGAAGACCCTGACTTAAATCTGCATAACCACCATACCCTTGTCCTGTTCCTCTTTCATTGCAGGGAGTTCTCAGACAAGAACCTAGAAAGGTAGAGGGAGAATGATTTTTCCTCGCCTACACTTGCCAGAGTTGAAGGATGGCTCTCCCCCTCATGCTGAGACAGGTGACAGAGCTGGAGTGTCTCATCGCTTGTTGGAGGGTCTTGTCCATATTGGAGGGCTCAAGGCAAGTTCAGTTTTCTGTAGGTTATCCATCTCTTTCTCCTTGTAAGGGTGGAAGTGACATTCTCTGCAGCTTTTGACAACTTCAGTAGATGTGAAGGAAAAAGTTGTTTGATATTTTGACTGTCATGCTACAGATACCAGCTTTGTTTGGAGGCATGGGGAGCAAAGGAGAGTGGGCTTTGTTCACTTGAGGTTTGAACTAGTGAGTAAAGAAGACGGGAGTCTGAAATTTCCCTGGAGAACACAGCCATTGGCAGTGAAACTGAAGCTGGTGCTTGGTGGTGGGGGGGGGGGGTGGTGGTGGCAAGAAATGCCTGCAATCCCTATGATTAAATTGGAAATTCCCAATTAAATGCATCTCCCTCCGCTTGGTGGAATTTATATTATTATTAACCTCCTTAGAACCTTTTCAGGTTTTTGTTTGTTTGTTTTTAAGTAATTGCCAATGGCTTGGAACAGGCATGAATTGTGCTTGAGAAGACTCAGTGAATACTTTCAGCCCGAAAATAATAAAATTTGTTCTACTTTAAGGAATAGGGTCAATTAAATATTAACCTGCATATGGGGCGCCTGGGTGGCTCATTCATTAAGTGTCTGCCTTCGGCTCAGGGCGTGATCCCGGCGTTCTGGGATCGAGCCCCACATCAGGCTCCTCCGCTATGAGCCTGCTTCTTCCTCTCCCACTCCCCCTGCCTGTGTTCCCTCTCTCACTGGCTGTCTCTATCACTGTCGAATAAATAAATAAAATCTTAAAAAAAAAAAATTAACCTGCGTGGAGTAAGACCTATAGTTGCACGGTGCTTTATAGTATTCCAGAGACTTGCAGCGAGAAGATTATTCTACACAATAATATCTCAGTTAGATGGGAACCACAATAATAGTGCAGGCATCGGATATGCAACACAGACACACACCTTCTCTTCTTCTACCACGGTATGGCTGTGCTTTGATTAGTTATAGCTAACTTTAAATTGCATTTACCAATAGAAGTCACCTTAATCTGTTTTTTAAGAGATCTTATTTTTTGGAAGAGTTGTTGGAAGATGGTGAAATTGAGAGGGAGGTGCAGAGATTTTCCATATACTCCCCCTGCACCCGCAATGCACAGCCTTCCCCGTCATCAACCCACCCGAGTGGGACATTCGTTATAATTGACGAAACTACACTGGCACATCGTTATTGCCCAGAGTCCATAGTTTACATTAGGGTTCACTCCTAGTGGTGTACCTTCACCACTGGAGATGTACGTTGTATGGTTTTGGACAAATGTGTAATGACATGTATCCACCACTATAATATCATACAGAGTAGTTTCACTGCTCTGTATGAAAATCCTCCGTGCTCTATCTACTCATCCCTCCCCCATCTCCTGGCCACCACCGACCCCTTTACTGTCACCACAGTTTTGCCTTTTCCAGAATGTCATAGAGTTGGAATCACAGACCATGTAGCCTTTCAGATTGGCTTCCTTCACTTAGTTATGTACATCTAAGTTTCCTGCATGTCTCTTCATGACCTGAGAGCTCATTTCTCTTTAGTGTGAATAATATTCCATTGTCTGGAGGGAGCACAGTTCATGTGTCCGTTCACTTACTGGAGGACACCTCGGTTGTGTCCAAGTTTGTGCACTAAGGAATAACACCGCTATACATGTCCGTGTGCAGGCTTTCTTGTGGACAGAAGATTTCAGCCCTTTGTGGTAAATGCGGAGGAGTGCCATTCCTGGATCATAGTGAAAGAGTAGCTTTGACTTTTGAAGAAACCACTGGAGGGGCTGCACCACCTTGCATTCCCACCCGCAGGGAACGAGACTTCCTGTCGCCCCTGTCCTCCGCAGCACGTGGTGTGGCCAGTGTTTTGGGCTTTGGCCGTTCCAGTGCATGTACAGTGGTATCTCACTGTTGATTTATTATGCATTTCTCTAATGGCATTTTTTTATTAAATTTGTTTTCCATTTTATTGCAAGCAGACAGGTGAGCAGTACCAAAGGCAGTGTTATTTTTCAGATGCTGTTAGAAAATTGGACTCAGAGTGCTTATTAAGCTCTTTCAAGTTTGCACTTTTATAAGCGATAGACAAGGTATGAGAACAGAGATGTTTTCTCATCCTCCTGCTCTTTATCATGGAGGGACCCTGCACTCTGCATGAAGGAAAACATTTTACAATGGATCCGAGTCACACGTAGAAGAAAACTTCACAACTATGTGCTTTATTTTCCTTAATTCAAGATAAAACATGTCACAGTCAAAATGTGAAGTTGCTGTTGCTGGCAAACATTTTACTTCACCTGAATTACAGGCATACTTTTCCGCAGTTTCCTACAGCATATGGGCACACTGGGTTTAATCCCCGGTGCTCAGCCTCGTCCCTGCACTTGCGAAGCTCAATCCCATTCCATGTACCTTATTTTCACTAACTCTTGTTCAGGTTGTTAATCGATATTTCCTTCAGGGGATGATATGCACCTAAAGCAGTACTTTGTGTTGCACGGATTCATTCCTTGTTTTTTGTTTAATCACGGCCTTATTGGGCATGGCCTCACTTACTGGAAAAGTAAAGATAATATGGTGGTAGACCAGCCACATGTGCTCACAAGACACTTTCATGAGCACACACGGGAGTGGACAAAGAGATGGAGAGGAATTTATGTCCACGTCGATGGGCATGGCTATTTAGTGTTCTGCTCATGTCTGTAACTCACGATCAGCCTCCATGGTCTCTTGGTCTCGGCGGTAGACACAAGTCACACAATTCTGGGAGAGGCATCAGCAAATTCATTTCCTATTACGAGGAGTGCATGGAAACTTGAGCAGAGTGTAGTTCATGCCTGTCTCTGGTATCTATGTGTATGGTATGTGCACAACGCATTATCATGGGGAAGGCATGGAGGGGCCATGCCTGGAAGTTAACCAAGCCTGACTTCCAGGCACAACTTGGCCATGAATGAATAATGATGCTAGCCTCCTAAGACTGTTAGTTATCAAATGAGTGATAAGTACATGGCACATGACTCAGTAAAGAGTATGATTATAGTTATTTTCAGCAAGTCATGAATCTTAACAAGCAGATGCTTTTTAAAAAAGTGTCCACGGGTTTCAAGGAATAAAACAAGGTAGCAGAAAAGAACTGGATGTGCTTTGAAGCAAGGATTTGTTTTCATCCCCCTCCGCACCGTCCCTTAGACAGTGGCAGGGTGATTCATGCTGAGTACTAGCAATGAACTAAATGTCTGTGATTGAAATGGTCAATGGTTTTCTCTATTGATTTTCCATTACGGTGACTGCCTTGTTCGCAGCCCCGTTTCTGTTCCCTGTTGAAGGAGTGTTTGCGGAGGGTCTTGTTTTCATGCCCTGAATACTGTGGACTGGACCCGTGTAGAGCATATGATCCAGGAGGAGAGGCTGGATGCCTCAGGTGTGGGCTGGGGTGCACAGGGATCAGGCAGGCTCGTCAGATGCTCCTTCCAGAAATCTCAGCTAGATAAGTCTTAGATCATGAGGTCTCAAAGAGGGCCAGCTGAGTCTGCAGGCATGCAGAAGGATGGTGAGGAAGGAGAAGCAGAAGCAGAGGCATCACGGCGTGCGACTGCAGGAGGAGGAATAAAGGAGCTGATACCCAGGAAGCAAGGAGCAGACACAGGCTAGAACAAGAGGGGCCCGCACAGTAAAGAGGGGGAAGGAGCGGCTGACCTCCATGTGCTCACTCAGCCTGCTGACAGCCTGACCCCCGGGTCTGGTTTCCCTTCTGGTCTGTGAGCACCTTGAAAGGAAACCATCTTTGTTTTTCAGCTGATGTGAGTAAATATCTGCTAAGTGCTCACAAATCAAACATTAAAAAAAAAAAATCAAATATTAAGGTTTGGTTTTTCTGTGTTATATGAACACAGGATAAATATAGACGGCTTTGCATTTCAGACAATTAGGCGACAAATAGCATCATAGGAAAGCCCCGTAAACATAATTACTAACACTTGTCTCCATTTCATCCCACACTTTTTTCAAGTATGCTTTTTATGTTTTGTGATCATATTTATATCCACTTTACTTAACACTTAATATAGCGTATTATACTTCCCAAGTTGGTATATGCTTTTCACAACTACATAATAATCCATTGACTTGATGTAATGTGATCTATTTAAATATTTGCCAACGGGAGTATTTACACTGTTGATCCTCTTCTGCTATGACTGACTTTGTTTTATTTTCACAGGTGAAGTAAGACTACACATGTTGTCTCTCAACTGTTTTCCTTAAAGGCTCCGCATTATTTTTAAATCATCTAAGGCATTTGTTGTGGAAAACCCCCTGCAGATAATTTATTTTTTCCTTCCATTTTTTTTAAGGTCACTTATATTTCCTGCTTGAATGCCTGTATGTGATTATTTTCCTTTTCCGTGAAGTTCTTGGCAAGCCCTCCGGGTCACCAAACTCAATTATTTCCTCGGCTGGGGAAAATTTTTTTGTATGATGGTTTCAATACTGTCCTCCCCTCCAGTGGTCTTTATTTTCCCAAGTTCCAACTTTTATTTGGAGTTTAAAGTAAGATTCTGGAGGACCCTTAAGGCTGAGAAATCTAATACATTCTCTCATCATTAAAAAAAAAAATCACTTGCGAAAAAATAATTTGTGTCCCCTTCCGTTGTATTCATTCCGCCATCTCAAATTGGCTACCGTGTTACTGGGTTGACTTCCCCCGCACTTTGCTCTTTTTTTCCAGACTACAAAGCAGGTCTTCGTCTTGGGATAGCATTTCTGAACACCACACACGCTCTCCCAGCTCTGCCTGTTGTTCATTCAGCCGACTCCTTCCTTGCCTGTTACTTTTGTCCCCCCACAATAAGCAATCTAAAGTACATTTAATAACTTGGAGTGCTAAGTTTCTAATGGCGTCTGTCACTCGATTGCATTCATGAAGAATGCTTTCCAGCATCCCTCTGAGAACTGCAACCCTTAATATTGCAGAATGGTATCATAATCCCAGTGTTCTTCTCTGACCCCAACCGTTGACTCATTCACCTGCTTGTCTCCCCTGTAGTCCTTTGTCCCCTATTCCACACTATTATTTTTTGTTCTAGGGGATGTTCCCAGCAGCCCTGGGTGAGGTGTTCCTCAAATGTATTTCTGAGGACTGTCCAGATCACCTGCCAAAATAGACCTTAAATTCACCTTAAAATAGACCACCCTCAGTCTATTTTAAGGCATAAAGAGGCAGGGCAAATATGTCTTGCTCACCAGTCTGCTTTCATTGCAGAAAACATTATCTCAGAGCGTTGTCGATAAAAACCATTCAGCAAATCTCTTGCATCATTAATTATTCAAGAACGTCTCCTGTGAGTGAGGAAAGATCTTGAGTGAGGGAAGATCTATAAAAGCCTGATGTTTGCAGAAAGCGTGTAGACTCAGAGCCTCGTCATTGCAAGGGCTGGTTTCAAGATCCAATTAGTGCTCCAAGATTATGTGATGTCACCTCTAAGAATAGCTTTCAGGCAAATCGGCAGTTTTGAACCAGGATGTCGGTAGAGGAGGCACCGCTACTTTTGGAGCTGTTGGTGTGGATCAGCTTTTCAAATACTGTCAGCTTTGTAAACGAGACGTGAGTAGTCCTGCTTTGACAATGAAGAGACTGAACGACGGGAGAGGTTGCCCAGTTACAGGGATTTGCACCAGGACTCTACTCCAACCTGCTCTGAATCTGGTTTCATCATTTAGGTTCAAAACCCCAGACTTTGCACCTCCACGTAGAGCTTGGGCTGTGCTCTTGGGGGGAAACCCGAAAGCCTTCCTTGATTTGGAAAGCCTGCTCCACCGCTCTTGCACCCACCCCGCGCTGCCCCGCCCAGCTCTGTGTCCTTCCTGGTTGCTACAGGTCTCAGGACAGACACCGAATTTCGGCTCTAGCAGCATGCCAGGCGAGGCCTGTGCAGAGCGGAGGAAATGCGACACTCCCTGTCTTCCTTCACTACCGAGACTCACGTTCCTTCCCAAGGCTTGCTTCCCTACATGGATTGCTGCCCGTCTCACTTCCAACACCACCCCCTCTAAGAATCATGCTGTGCAAACTGAGAAGTCTTCTGCTCTGCCATGAACATTTTAAATTCACATGGTGTACATTACAATCTTTCCAGTAAGTGGTTGTTATGCCACAAACAGCAAGGACACTATTTTTTTTTTAACATTCCTTAGATTTTACACTCGAGTCCCATCTTTATAATTACGAAATAGACACAGGGAGAACATTTATTGTGAAAACGTTAAAAATTGTTTTCCTTTTGAACTTGTTGCTTGTACGCAGGTCTGGAAACAAAGCTTGTGATGACTTGGGTCAGGTATCAGCAGACGTGGGCAGGAAGGTAGCACCCGTGGTTGACCAGGAGACCAGCGCTGACCCCAGCTGCCTATGCAGGAGTAATGCAGTTGGGGAGGTGACGTCCGGGACCCTCCATCGCTCATGGTAGAGATGCTGTCCGCCTGCTATCAGCTTAGGGGTGACCTCAGCGAACTCTGTCTTTCTCCTCCCTGTTCCTCATCTTTCTTCATTTTTATCTTGACCTCTGGCCAGACCCTTAACTTTTTCCAAGTTGACGGACCAAATGGCAAAGTCTGGTTACGCCAGAGTCTCAAGTTCAGTTTAGAATGTATGGGAGGCTTTGCCACTCTAGTTTTGTTTTTGTTTTTCCTGATCAGCTAGAAGGAGCTATAGATAAAAAATGGTTTGCCAGGTATCATCCCCTTAATGTTAGGAAAATGAAATATTTACTAAGAGATTCCAAAGGACTTGGAATAAAGCAAATTTGAGCACAATGTCCATTAATCCTTTTCCCTAGGACAATGATGCTCTCAGCATACTTTAGAGTATATGGTAAATACGGTCACTGTCATGATTTACATTTATTTTCTTTTTAAAGTTTACACATTTGACACCATCTAGATGATGCTGGTTTCAGCATCACATGCGTTGGAAGCTGCACTGGCAAGAAAATGGACAAGGTCCTAGGAGTTATCTTTCCTATCACTCAACCCCAAGGTTCCTTCCAATGAACAAGTGGGTGCGAGCTACCAGAAATGTGTCTGGTGCCAGGAATTTCCACTTCTTGAGAGTTTTGTGTTTTGATGAGTCCTTGGGTTTGTGCAAAATGAATTTGTTTACACATTTTTGTCAATAAGCACTTATTGAAGTTCCTTGCCAAAGATGGTTGAGTGAAAACGTGTTTCTTACACTGTTCCTCCTTATAATGCACCATAAACAGGGACACAATAAGATCCAGAGGGGAAAAGAAATAACCTCTATGTTTAATAATAGAAGACGATTTCCACAGAACCAGTCACATTGAGTCATGTCTGTTCGTTGAACATGGGTTAAAAAAGAGATACCCCCTCCCTTTCTTGGAGGAGGACACGGCAAAGCGGAAGTAGTCGTCACAGTAATGGTGAACGTGTCTGGAGAGTTGCCCTCACACACACATTGATAATAGAAGGTTGTTCTCTTGATAGTATCATGAGTTTTCCATTACGTAGTGCTCATACAGTAATCTGCACTTGAACTATGGTATGTCTTGTCTGGCAGACACTGGTTAACTGCCATGTCCCTTTTTCCCCTCGGATACATTGAGAGCACACATCAGCCTGCCTTACAGTGAGGTCCTGACTTACAGGAGGTGAACATAATTCTTGGGGGCTCCTTTCAATTCTGCTGCGTAAGAATCTCATGATTTGCTTCCTTCTCTTTCCTTTCTCAGGATGAAGACATGCATGGTAGCCTGAGAACTTGGCAATGAAAAATTATGGTACCAAACAATGGACAGGAACTAGTGTCTGAACCACTCCTTTGAGAAGAGTCATCTGTGACCCAAGATAGCCTGTTTTGGACAGCAGGCAAGAAAAGTTGCTGTACTGTTTGGATCATTGTACAGTTTGGGGTTTATTTCATCAGTCAGGGTTACTTTATCTAATCCGATGCATGATTGTTCCTCTGCTGTGGAAAACTGAATTAAATATTTTCTTCACAGGTAAGCCCAGCCTTAGACGAGCATGGAATTTGTGCACGTGCTCTCCTTACCTCTCCTTTCCTAATCAATTCATCCTCAATCCATAGGGCAGGGCTGAGAATGACAGATGTTCACGACAGGGCAGGGAGAGAGCCTCGGTGGTCAGCCCAAGATGTCAGAGCCAGTCTGAGCAGTGGCCACATAGGAAGGCTGCCCGGTGTCGGATGTTGAGGTCCAAAGGAAGAGAGGGGGCGCTGGTGTTGGGGAGAGGAAGCAAGATCAGCTACGGGAGATTGCAAACATATAAGGGAGATGGACAAATAAGCATGTACATTAGTCACAGTGGGAGCCCAGGTTCTCATGGTTGGATACGGGGGTTAAAATCAGGAATGGAAAAAGCTTGAAGCCTGTGGTGTGAAACAGGATCAGAGGTATTTGAGTGAACTCACGGTTTTTGATACAGTCAGAGACATAAAGAAGTGAATACAGATATAAATGTATGCATGTCTTCCCTTGTTCTGTTTAGTAAGGGGGTCTGGGAACAAGGGCAGTTCAATGGTAATGAGCACACCAAGGACCCAGATTTTGGCTTCTAGGTACCACTCTTTACTAAGAGATACGAAGGCTCTTTAGAAAAAAAATGGCAGAGTCCAGAGCTGGATCAGGAAAAGTAAAAGGTGAATTAGGAATATCTCGTGTCAGGAAGTGTCCAAATGATATCATGTCAAAGGACACAGAAGCTGACTTGGAGGAGCTAGACTGGTCAAACTGGGGACAGTTTGAGTGGATTAGAAGCCATTAAATGAAATGACAAATTGATAATGGCACTAAAAAATGTTGTTCACCACAAAACAGTATCAAAAGAGAAACACATCATTACTTCTGGGATATTCCTGCCAAAGACACATAGCTTGAATGGAATCGTACAGAGAATCAGACAAACCCAATTTTGAGGGGTGTTCTGCAAAATAAGTAGTCTGTGAACTCCAAAATTATCAAGGTTATAAAGGTCAAGGGAAAATCTGAGGAGTCGCCCCAGATTGAAAGACACGATCACATGCCTTGTGTGATTCTGGAATGAATTTTTGACTCTTAAGGACGTGATTGGGATAATTGGCAAATTTGAATAAGGTCTGGCAATTAGACCATTGTAAAGGATCCAGGATAATTTCTTTATTTTGATGCAAGAGTTTCCCCATTTGTAGAAACCTTTAGTGCATTTTCAGGATTAATGATGCCTTAAAGTCACCACGTTTACTCAGAAATGGTTGCAGAAAATAAAAATATTTCTTTCTACTATATTTAGAACATTTGTATATTTGAGGGGTTTTTGTTAAGTACTGAGGAAATGAACTATCAGCTTCTTCTTGTGAGGCTTCTGATAAGGAGGTGGACCTGTTTTGCTCCCAACAGTTTCACAGCCTATATGAGGAGTGGGGATCTCACGCAGGTGGGATAGTTGAGGGAGGAACAGAAAAAAATCTTAGTCACAGAAGGTAATGGTGAGCCAGTATCTCCTTTCCTGCAGAGTGGAGGCTGATGCCTCCATTAAGGAATGGGGGGGGGGGGGCTGTGCCCTCCCAAAGCTGCATCTCTGCAATTGTGTTCCAGGCTGAGTTCATGCCACCAGAGGCCATCCAGACGGCCAGGTCAACGTAGTAAGTGCTACCGTGTTGTGGGTCAGCAGACGCAGGCACAGCTCCCCGGGGGACCATCAGGACTTTGCTCATCTCAGGTTGATGTGCTCCTGTGAGATCCCCAAGGAGCTGTGGAGGGTCAAAATTACCCCTTGTGTAGAAGCACTGGCTCTCCTTCTTCTGTTTCTTTCTGGATTTTGACCACTTCTCTGATGTTTCATCTCTGTTACCTTTTCTGCCTTGAGCCTTTGAGATTATATTGGCCTTCATGATGACCCAGAATTTCAATGTTTGATGTTATTCTAGAATTACTATCTAATGCAATACATGGGAGAAATATCTACCTGTTATACCTGTCATCTTCGGAAAGGTGAGTTTTATAACTAAACCCTAAGAGAATAATCTGGAAAAATAAAAATGGAGACATTAAGATGTTAAAGTAAAATGGCTGTTTATGCAATTGACACACAAATTCAATAATTGCCCCACATATGAGTGATGATATGTTAGAGAATAAGCTGACAGAAAGATAACTCGCATTACCAAATAAGCAAAAAATAAAGTGCCTCAAAATTAACTTAACAAGCCGTGTACAAACATATTTAAAGAAAACGTTGAAACATCTTTGACATATATTAAATAAGAATTAAATCAGTGGAAAAACATGTTGTTTTTTCTTGGCGAGGGAGACTCAGTATTGTAAAGATGTCAATCTCCCTAAATTAATTTGTAAATTGAAAGCAATCTCAATATAAATGCCAACAGGGTTTCTTTGAGTACAAGAGCAGCTGGTTCTCAGAGCAGTAAGGAGGCACCGGCCCCTCCAGATACGCAGATGTGTGATAAAGCTACATATATTCGAACCACTTCGTATTGGCAGAGCAATAATCACTGAGCCACCAACTGGACAAAGAGTCCATACATAGATTGACATGCTGAGGGGAACTTAGTGTATGACAAAGAGACTATCCCCAATCAGTGAGACACATTTAACAAGTAACAGTGAGAGTGATGTGGCCAGGGGAGGGGAAAAGAGGTGCTTATGGACATGATAGATGATATCTAGATAAGACAGATAGATATAGATGGACAGATGGATAGACAAGGATGGATAGACAGATGAACAGATTGGCAGGATGGATGGATAGATTGGCAGGACGGATGGACAGACAGATAGACAGGATGGATGAATGGATGGATAGATAGACAGGATGGATGGATGGATGGATGGATGGATGGATGGATGGATGGATGGAAGGATATTCCTAGCTTGACAGGATGGATGGATAGATAAGTAGATTGGCAAGACGGATGGATAGATAGACAGGATGGATGAACAGATAGATACTCCTATTTATCTAGCCTATGGCTTATTTTATTCCTTATATAAATTTAAATATGAAGGTAGAGATTCTAGAAGGGAACAGGAAACATAGTGCTGAACTAGAGACAGTGCTGAACTTTTGAAGCAAAATAGCAACCCCAGGTACTACCCAGATTTGATTTGGCCACACGTGAATTTATAATTTCTGCATTCAAATACATACTAGACATGAAATTTAAAAACAATTAAAAAAAAAAAAAGGTATCTCTTGGCCCAGGCCATCCTGCCTTTGAAGACGGGAATGCTTTTGTTTGTGCATGTATTTGGTATCACCAGAAGCCCTCGGCTTAGCCCACGGCATTAACGGTTGCTCCAGATGCATCAGATTGAGGATTAGTTCATTGTGTTTATTAGAACTCCATACTTCGAAACATGAAATTTTTCTCTACATCCAGGCAGGAATTAATTCACTTATCCTCAAGAAGCAAAAGAAATCCAAGTTCCCAGAATTCAGCTAAGCATGAACTTTGGGATATAGGAGGAAACATAAATCGACACTATGAGAACTCGCTCAAATTATAAGTGGTCCAAGCTATGGGGCTCTTTGATTTCCACACGTGTTTGGGTTTCTTGTAACAGCTTTATTGACACATAATTCACATACCATGCAATTCACCCATTTAAAAGGGCACAATTCAACGGTTTCTCTTCTATCCAGAGTTGTGTAACCATCACAATAAATTTTAGAATATTTTCATCAGCTCAGAAAGACAGCCTGTACGTTTTGCATGCAATTCCTCACCACCCTTCCGCTCCAGCCCTTGCCAACTACTAATGCATTTACTGTCTCTAAAGACTTGTGCCTACTCTAGATGTTTCATATACATGGAGTCCCGTGACATGCGGTCTTAAATGACCGGTTTTTTCTCATGGCATATTGTTGTCAAAGACCATCCACATTGTAGCCCGTGTCAGTGCCTCATTCCTTTTCATGGCGGACTGACAGTCCATTCTGTGGACGGACCACCTTGTCTTTATATTTCCACCCATGGATGGAAATGTGAGTCCTCTAACTTCCTTTTCAAGAACACTTTGTCTATCATGGTTCTTGGCAAGTGTATATGAAGTCGAGAGTCAACTTTCCATTTCTGAAATAAGGCATTGGGGTTTTGATGAATTTGCAGTGAATCTGTCGACCGCGTTGGTGAGTGTTATTAACCTTAACAAAGATGGAAGTGTTCGAAATCATGAGCACGCGATGTCTTTCCATTTTCCGCACCGTGTTCTAGTTTTTGGAGTGCAAGTTGTGCTTCTTTCGTGGGATTTATTCCTAAGCATTTTATTATTTTCAAGGCCATTACAAATGGAATTGTTTTCTTAATTTTATCTTTTGGATTATTCACTGCAAGTGTATAGAAATTCCATTGATTTTTTTATATTGAGCTGGTATCCTTAGAATTTTCTATCATATGTAGAAAAGACATCATGACATCTGCAAATAAAAATGGCCTTCTTCCTTTCCTATCTGCATGACTTCTTTAAAAATTCCTGAATTTATTAAAATAAACTGACTACCTGATGTTTGCTTTTACCTACCTGCATACCTTTGATTGTATTTTCTTCCCTGTCCTGCCTAGAATTTCCAGAACAATGCTGAAGAGAAGTGGTAAGAGCAGAAATCCTTGTCCTTGTCATGCTCCTGATCTCAGGGGAAAGCATTCAACCTTTACCATTAAGTAAGATGCTAACTCTTGATCTTTTGCAGACGTCCTGCAGATGTTTATCCTGGTTTTCCATATATGTAGGAAAACTAATATAATGAATTTAATGATGTGTTCAAATTTTGACCCATAGACGTCCATTCATTCTAAAAAATTGCCAAATGACGTGTGCTGTGTAAGTACTGTTAAACTTGTGTTGATAGTAAACTGTGAATCCCCAAATACCTTTGGTAGAATTTAATATTTACCAAAATTCAAATTCAATTTTAACGCTTCCTCCACAATAAAAAAAAAAGGACACTCAAAAAAGCCAGGCATACGATTGATCCACGATATTCAAATACAAATTTTAAGTATGATGCAGCAATACTTACGAAAGTATTGGCAATCTTAGAAATGATGGAAAATGTCGTAAGAGAAATGTATTTTTGAATTGTGCTGAGAAGCTTAAGGAACTTGTCATCTTCGGTTTACAAACAATAATGTTCTCTGACAATCGTACAGCCCTTTTCAGTTTACAAAGAACTTGTATAATCATTATGTCATTGTCAATCTCTCACTTTTGGGACTGGTAAAAATGTATACTCTTTGGAGGAAGGAGGAAGCTGTGTTCCCGAGACATCTATTAGCTTATGTCGATGCACACAGAGGGTTAGGGGTGACGCTTGTCCTAAGCGTTACGTTTCCTCACCCACGTTCCAGAGTTCCTATCTCTACTTGACACAAAGTCTGCAGAACTAGTTCTCAGTCTGACCACCACCTGTAGTTTCCAGCAGAGGGCAAAAACAGGAAAAGTTGATTCGGTTTAAAAAAAAAAAAAATTAAAGCTCTGGAAACGAAAAGAACATTCAACTGTCCCATGACATCGGGATGGAAAATAAAAGATGTATTTAAAATTATGATTATGGGCTGTTGGCACTAATTGATGTTAATTTATTTTCATTAGGTAGGTGCTTCACTGAGGTGACTTAAATGCTAATTCAAAACTTTTTCTAAATACATATTTTCGGGAAAAACGCTCCAGTTTCCAGGATGGGATTCTATTTTCTCAACAGTTTGAAATCAATATTCCGTTAATCAAAGCAATTTAAAAATATTTAAAGACAGAGCCATCATCTCTAGTCTGGGTTAGCTGGATTTCAGTATATTGCCCTGTGTGTTCAGTTCTAAGGTAAGCAGATTATACGAAAGAATTCTAAGGTATGAAAAAGAGAGAGAACAGTTTTTGAGAATTTTCCTTGTCCAGATGGGACTTCATGAGTTACAGTGAGCTACAAAGCGAAAACGATTCACCCAGTCAATAAAAAAGGGTTTGAAAATGAATTGTTATTCCTTTACGGCGGAGGGATTTTCAGACTTTGGCTGAGGAAGCATTTTTCAAAGGTACTTTGCATGTAGCATGCATAGGAGGACATGTGTTTATTAATGGAAAGGTAAATTATGGTCCTGCAAACACCTGGCGGTCCTTTAAATAGGAGTTGGCAACACCACGCGCCCCAATCCACCTGCCGGTGCCTCTGGAATTACAACAACAGAATATCTTCCAGCTACTTGGCCAGCTGCCCCGGGGGCAAATTCTTCTTTCAAGCACAATCCCAATGGCCACAGAAAGTAGGCAGCCCTCTGGGAAACGTGTACTGTTAATTCTAAGAAGCACCGGTGACAGCCAATGGGCTCACGTTTCCCCTGAAACTGTATGCACAGACTTACAACAACGTGTGGTTTTATTTAAAAAATACCATCAAGACAGGGGATTCATCGCACCTGGAAACCTTGCACATTGGCTTTGCACTTTGCCACCTGAGCTGGCCTGAGAGAAGAAATGGCAATGTAGGCAAATGTTCTAGGTTATTCTTCTGTAGATTCTGCCCGTGGTGTATTCCTTTGCCTATTTAAGGCATGCTAGGGTTAGGTTAAGGAAAGCTTATAGGATGTTTTGGGCAGAATTCTCCCACAAAATAGAACCAAGAGCGTGTGGGTCTGTGCGTCGTACATATAGGGACATCCAGTAGCAATCGCATCAATGGGAAGGAACCACACCAGAGGGCTTCTGATGGGTTGTTACAAACTTTCTGGGAGGAAATATGGCGACATAGAGCAAAGGCTGTAAACAAATGAACCTCCTTTGACGATCAGTTCCTTTCCTACAGATACACTGTAAGAGACACCTCAGTCCTGTCTTCACCTTCATGATATCGGCAGACCAGTCACTGCGGGGCTGAGCTTTGCCTCCTTGCAATGTGGAGACCGGAAGCCTCAAAAGTCACCCTGCTTTTGATATTTTATGGCTACAACTCTGAAGAAATTCACAAAACTTTAATGCGAAACTTTAATTGTAGTTTCTCCCAGGTTCTGTTTATTAACAGTGAAGAGACAGCAGAAGCGGAATGCCCCAAGTGGAGGATAGAACAAATAAAAAGGAGTTGAATTTCAACGCAGTTATTTCAAGATGGTGTTCCAGGACAGGTAATGACAGGGGCCAAAAGTGCAATATTTAAATGAACAAAACAAGGTAAAATGACCGGATAGATATAAATATAGCTATATATAGATACAGGTGGAGAGATACAGAAATAGCTAAAAGGATAGATACCTCATAGGAAATGGTGGTATCATTATGGGTAACCTATGTTTCCTTCTTTGCACACTTCTGTATGTACCAAATATATTAGTAAACGCCAAAAAGTAACTTTCCAGTGGAGAATCCCAATAAATACCATCTCCATCAAGCTCAACAGCAACTGTGCTGTCACGTTAACAGAACGTACCCTGGCTAAGAGGTGACAAAAAAGATCCTTTGCCTCTTTCTTCTAAAAATCTATAACCCCAGTCTAAACGTGAGAAAAGCATCCCACAAATCCCGATTGAGTGACAGTCTACAAAATGCCTGCGAAGTCCTCCTCTGAACCATCCAGCTCGTCAGAGACGAGGAGAGTCTGGGAAAACCATCAGAGCCAAGAGGGACCTAGGAAAACATGAGGACTGCATGTAATGTGGGACCCCCCGGGGGGATCCCGGAACAGAAACGGGATGTTAGGAAACATGAAATATAGAGTAAGGAAATAGGAGTGAAGGATGCCTTTGAGTTCATATGGCATACATGGCATTTGCATGTAGGGATGGCTTACATTTGTGTATAGAGATGGACTTCATGAAGGAGGGAATTTACCAAGATGAATCTGTTCTCTAAAGGTAAAGAGCGCCTTCCTCTCTCAATCTCTTCATCCGCATCTTCTCATTTCCCCATTCAGAAAGATGCACAAGGGTGGTCTCATTGGAGGTAAAGATTTTTCTTGGAGCCCAACACCCGCATCTGTGATGAGCATCCAGTCTAGACTGTCAAATCTTAGACCCCGTCCTCCATCCATAAGGATGGAAGAGTGGGGCGTGCTTCTCATAACCGCTAATGATCATTTTTAGAGCATGTCCTAGAGCAGGTGAGCTGGTACCTGGCAGGACAGGACTGAGACTCACACGCATCTCTCACCTATCAACTGATGGCTAAGTCCCAGCTCTTGATGACATCACAGTGGCGTGGATCAGTGTGTTTGTGACATCAGGGGTTTCCAGGAGATGGGCCATGATGCTCACCTACATTCATCGTCAATGTTGACTATGAACACTTACAGACAGTTTCTAAAGCAATTTGCTGAAAAGCTTTCCTCCAAAATGGTGTCGATTTCTACCCCAATCACCAAGAGGTAAGGGTGTTGTTTTTGCCTTAAACTACATTTTTAAAAACTGCCTGTTAGTATATTTTGACCATTTCTCTTTCAGTTGGAAGGTGTGAGAGCTGCCTTTTTTTCTTTTTCCTCTCCGACAGGGTTTTTCTGGTTTCCCTAATACCGTGGGGGCGGGGTGGAGCCAACATAGCAGCTGTGGGCTCCTGGCAGCAGGAATCAATGACAATGACAGAGCAAAGGTGTGTGAATGGGAAGTGAGAGGCCATCAGCTATCAGGGAACGGAGAGAATACTGGGTATATTTCAGGCAAATGGACCTCAGTCCTCTGTCTTCACCCTCATGATATCTGCAGACCAGTCACTGTGGGGTTGACGTTGTAGGGACTGGAAGCCTCAAAAGTCACTCTGGTTCTGATATCTGATGGCTACAGCTATGAAGAAATGCACAAAGATGCTAGAGATTAGCCCTGCCATGGGGGGGGGTTAAATCACTTCTAAGTCAAAGGCTGTGCAAGGGTATGGTCATGAGATTCGCATTAGCTACTCGTTATCTGTACCTTGAGATGATTATGTGAGACACGAGTGGGTCTGAAATTGTGTCAATAGAAGAAGAAAACCATGAAACGTGGTGGCATGAGTTAGGCAATCATGGGCTTTGCTCTTCAGCAAAAATGGGTCGTGAATCTTCTGTGTGTTAGGAGTCAAGGCGACATTGACAGAGTGGGAGGGACCATAAAAGATCAGAAAAGGAAGAGAAGGAATGAAGTGTGGAAAGGTGGGCAGGACATTTTGTGGTCTTTTCGAAGAATCAAATTTGCTGCCTACAGGCCGGAGAGGAGCATTTGCGTGGAGGCTGAAGGGCTCCAAGGTCAACCAGTAGGACGGGTCAGATCAGAAAGGACAACGGACACCATCCCGAAGAACTGAAAGGCTGTTTTGCAGGTAATGGAGAATTTAAGTGTAGAAGCCATGATGATTAGAGTGTTGTTACGGTTTCTCGTAGAAATGTGGAGGATAAGGAGGAGGCAAGTCTGAAGGGAAGCTGAATCTTAAAACTGCATCAATAGATCAAAAGTCAACAATGTGAGAAGTTTACCTTTGGCTTGAGCATGCGGGGCATGTTGGGCTCAAGGGAAATAGCACAGCTTTAAACTGATGTATTACTAAAAATAAATGAAGATAGGCAACTTAGCATTCATTTAAGGGCTTTAAAGACAGACCAGAACCAATGGAAACGAAATCATATAAATAATAGTGAATGGATTAGAGAAAAGTGCATTTTTATAAAATCACGCTAAATAGGACTTTCTATGGAACAAACAACATATAATGTCAGGTAGAGAACCATGAAAGGCATTTAAAAAACTTACAGATATTCAAAAGGAGTGAAAAGTTATAAACGATGCAAAGAAATACTCTTGAAAGATATATATTTATATACAGAATACAAAGAAAATCCTATTCTTCATTGTTCATATCCATATATAGAACTATAATACATATAACATGCAATATATTGCATATCGATAACTTGATATATATAATGTATATTATAATATATATAATTTGAAAATGAGGATGAACTGGAGTATTATTTTTGCAAAAACACCAATGATCAAAACTGGCTCAAGAAGAAGGAAAATTCATAGACCAATTGCTCCAAAAGACATTGAGAAAGTTGCCAAAGGGCAATGCCATAAATGCAATGAGCTGTTTTAAGTTCTGAGGAAGCACGGGATTCCTGTGTATTTATAATTTTCCAAGAACAGAGCAAGAAATTAGGGTAATGACAGAGCAATATGTCATTACCCTCTAAGGATCCTTTCAGGAATACAAGGCAGGTAACGTGGTGACATCCGAAGACAGAACTCACTGTATTAGTGGACAGAGCAGAAAGAGTAAGCAGTTTTCTTCATACATTAGATAACACTAATGACTTTGGTAAAATGAATAGTCACACCTAATAAAAATGGTTACGAAAATAGCAAGAGAAAGACATTTCCTAGCATGATAAAAAAAATAATTTCAAAACTATAGTCACAGTAAAGGTGAATGCTTGATATTTTCCCTTAACCTCAATCAAGGAGATGACAAGAATTCTCACTCCAGTTTCGTTTACAATTTTCCATCGGAAAGATAACGGGACACATGTGATAGGAGGCGGCAAAACAGTCGATATCTGAGGATAGTCTGATAGCTGACCACAAGGGTCAACTTAAATAATATCCAAAATTATATAAGGTCATTGTGAAGCCCACAGATAAAACAGTAAGCGTTTTTAAAAAATTGTTACTGTTGACTGTATTTAAATAGAAAGTCAGAGGTGGCCGGGTGGCTCAGTTGGTGAAGCGTCTGCCTTCCGCTCACGTCATGATCCCGGGGTCCTGGGATCAAGTCCTGCATTGGGCTCCTTGCTCAGTGGAGAGCCTGCTTCTCCCCCTGCCCCCTGCTCTTGCTCTCCATCTCAAACAAATACATTCTTTTAAAAAATTCAAAAATAAAACAGAAAGTCAATATGGTTTTTAGGTTCAAAGCATAACCAGTCAGGAAACATAATGTTACAGTGTTTTTGCAATACTAGCTACACACATCCACAAAGAGAGGAATAATAGTAATGAGAAAGTATCTGGACCTACACAAAGAAAGATGGATTTCTTAAACGCGGTGGAAGGACATTAAGACCAAATAGATGCGATTTAATAGAAAACACTGACAACATAGGGAGACACTGCTCATGCTGGTCTAGAAAGATTTAAATCATAAAGATAAATTCCACTACAATCCAGTTATGCAAATTCATTCAAAATATCAAAGTTTTTTTTTTTTTTTAAGATTTTATTTATTTATTTGACAGACAGAGAGATAGTGAGAGAGGGAACACAAGCAGGGGGAGTGGGAGAGGAAGAAGCAGGCTCCCAGGGGAGGAGCCTGATGTGGGGCTCGATCCCATAACGCTGGGATCATGCCCTGAGCCGAAGGCAGACGCTTAACGACTGCGCCACCCAGGTGCCCCCAAAATATCAAAGTTTTAACTTGAAAAAATATTTGAAAGTTCTTTTGGACAAAGTAAGCTCTGGATTTTTCAAGTAAGTTTTGAAACATAAAGGAGACAGTTTTTTTCAGATACAAAGATATTTTATAACGTTAAAAGAGTATGTCGAAAACTCCTTGAGACTTGAGGAAGAGGGCATACTTACTCCATATATACACATGCACAGACATAGAACACAATAATATGAACCCATTCTTTTTTTTTTTTAAGATTTTATTTATTTATTTGACAGAGCAAGAGCACGAGTGGTGGGGGTGGTGGGCAGCAGAGGGAGAGGGAGAAGCAGGCTCCCAACGGAGCAGAGAGCCCGATGCAGGACTCGATCCCAGGACCCTGGAATCATGACCTGAGCTGAAGGGAAGCTCAGAAGATCTTAAGTGAAGAAAACGGTGAAAAGCAGAGTCTTACAGTGTCGTCCAACTGTGATTAAAAACGCATATACACCCAAGAACGTGTGTACCCAGGGGTAACTGGAAGGTTATATGTGAAAATGTTAACAATGGTTCCAGTTCAGTAATGTCAAATAAGCTAAATTTTAATTGCTTACTATTTGTGGATCTGTATTATATTTTCTCTGCGAATCACGGTGACAACTTAAAAAAAAGAAGACTTAGAATAGGAGTGAAGAGAATTCTGCATCATCCAAACCAGAACAAGTCCAAGGCAGTAAAAAGCGAGAAGCAGTCTCTACTTTGTTTTAAAGATTTTATTTATTTGAGAGGGAGAGCTCACTCACGAGTGGGAGAGGGGCAGAGGCAGAGGGAGAAGCAGGCTCCCCGCTGAGCAGGGATTCCACGCAGGACTCGAGACCAAGACCCCAGGATTGGACGTGAGATGAAGGCAGACACTTAACCAAATGAGCCACCCAATGCTACAGGGGATGTAAAAAAAAGGGGGGGGGGGATAAAAAGGGAAAGTCTGACTCTTCATGGAGCCATAGTCTACTAGAATCTGTTGGAAAAGGTACGAGCTTCAATACAGGGGATTATTTGATCCCGCCAACACCTTGATTTTAGCCCAGGGAGACGCAGGGCAGACTCTTGACCTCCAGAAACATAATAAAATGCGTGTTGTTTCAATCCACGTCGTTTCATGATTGGATGCGGAAGCAATAGGAAACGGGTAGCGTTTCCTTATCAGATGAGCTCTTTCTGTCCCTGTTAGGAAAAAGTCCCGTTTCTGTAAAAGAGTAAAAGTCTAGCAAATCGGTCTTGAGAAGGAGTGGCCATTTCCACATCTCTAGATAAATGGCCTCGGTCTTGTCCTGACCAATGATGCCCCAGGGGGCAATTTCTTGGATTTAAGCCCGGCTTAGGATTCTCTGGGGCCAACGGGTGTAGAAATTGATTGTCCTTGATGGGGCCTCGAGTCACACCAGATCTCTTTATTAAACATGGAATATTTTAATACCAACACCGGTAGGTTAGAAGAGGCAACCTCAATCCACTTTAACACGTAACCAAACGTTCAGTATTTTTTTCTTAAATGGTAGCAAAACCTCTGAAACTTTTTCTACGTGCTCTTTCTACGTGGTCTAGAAGGGCACCATGACATATCCCAGAAACCTGTTAAAAAAAGTGAAGTCTCGGGGCGCCTGGGTGGCTCAGTCGTTAAGCATCTGCCTTCGGCTCAGGGCGTGATCCCGGCGTTCTGGGATCGAGCCCCACATCAGGCTCCTCCGCTATGAGCCTGCTTCTTCCTCTCCCGCTCCCCCTGCTTGTGTTTTCTCTCTCTCTGGCTGTCTCTCTATCAAATAAATAAATAAAATATTAAAAAAAAAAAAGTGAAGTCTCAGGTCGCATCCCGGACTTACTGAGTAGAAATCACAGCAGAAGGGACCTTGGCTATTAAGCAGGACGGGATTATTGTCTGAAAGATGCAGCTCCAACACATCGTCCGTGGTTTGGTGGGGTCACCCCAGGAAAGCGAAAACAAGTCCCACATCTACAATTCTCAAATCTTACACTTACCCATGTCCCCAGACGGATGGCATCCTAGGGTCTCCCTTTTTTCTTTCTCCTTAACAAAGAAAAAAATATAGACATATTTATACATCATAGATGATTCGCTTTTTCTGATTGTTCAAGAAAAGTCAAGGACAATTAATTAATAACATCCTCAATTCAATGCTCATTTCGTATATTTGAATGCTGTCTCCCCTTGTTTTCTTTTAAAGAAATATCACTGTTACCCGTGTCATGTCTACTACCAGCTGCTTACAAAGGATGAGAGAGAACATGGGGCTCTCATAAGCATTATTGTATTTTCAAAGAAAAAATTTGAACACCCATCTATACAAAACAATTTGGGGAATTCATGAGGGTTTCATTTTTAAATGTAAATCAACAGGGGCGCCTGGGTGGCACAGCGGGTAAGCGTCTGCCTTCGGCTCAGGGCGTGATCCCGGCATTATGGGATCGAGTCCCGCATCAGGCTCCTCCGCTATGAGCCTGCTTCTTCCTCTCCCACTCCCCCTGCTTGTGTTCCCTCTCTCGCTGGCTGTCTCTCTCTGTCAAATAAATAAATAAAATCTTTAAAAAAAAAAAATTGAGTATGTTCAAAAGTAATCAACTGCTTTAGAAGAATTGGCTTTTAATAAGGTGGCATTAGGTGAATTAAATTGCGAAAAATCAGCTGTTTAATAAATTGACCTGGGGCCACACTGTTTGACATGTAGCAGTTAATTCAATCTTATATAATTATCCATTTTCCTTATAAAAAAATAAATGTAAACCAACAGATTATAGAAGCAGCCTGGACTTGATACATTTTTTATTCTTAATCTGTTATCTTGTTTCTAAATGTCAGCATTGTTTTTGAATTTGTTTGTCTCCTGTCTTTTGTAAACACACTACTTCTCTTCCCCTTTGCTTCTCCATAGCCAATCTGTTGGGTTCTTTTAATGCTTCGGCTGTTAATTTGTTTCGTGTCAAAACAACCTTACCACATAATTCAGGACTGCACGTGGTACGGGCTTTGAATTAATAAGATTATTGCTAAATTTCCGTTTCACTTCGGGGTGTCAGGATGAAAGTATGGAGCATTTCAAAAATCAAACACGTTTTGTGACCATTCCTTTTAAGACCTCGTCTTCAATATTCCGCATGTGATGGGTAGAAAAATTGGCTCCTTAATTGGAGAATACAGGTACACATTTTACCATCAATTACAAATAAAGCCTTGCAATGCACATCTAAATCAGTATTTGGAGGAAGTAAAAAAATATCCAGGCTATTCATCATGAATCCTTTACTGCAAAGTCGGTGAGAAAAATTAAAAAACATTCATAAAGGCGGTGACACCTCACATTAGCAGATACATATGTCCTGACGATACGGAGGTCTTTATAATTTAGACACCATGCCCCTCACTTAAAAAAGAGAAAGGAATCTGAGGAATTTATGAATCTTTCATTCTGTAAGGCCTTTAATTTACAGTCTTTAAAGGCCTTGCTATGGGAAGTGTCATTCTTGGACCAGTAATATTCTCAATGCCTGGGAGCTTGTAGGAGATGCAGAATTTCAGGACTGAACCCATGCCTATGACTCAGTCTTCATCTGAAGACGTTTCCGGGGAGACTCATGTATATTCTTTACGATTTGAGAACCACAGCTCCAAGGGAAACAATTTCCTGAAACGCTGATGATCCGGAGATCCCCTTTCTACACATCCGACTAGCGACGGTGCTTGTGAAGTAACTGTCCTGCGTATTAAACCCTGCACCCGTCTTTGGTGTGAAGATACATGGCTAGCGAGTCAGGGGCGGATAAGGAATCTGGTCACAGGGCTGCAACAACAAAGCAAGGCATCTGCCTTTCTGCATCCCGGCCAGGTGGCTCTCCGTGTTGGGAATGGGGACTGCACTAGAGAATGGGGTGCCTTCTACTCTCGGCTCCTTCCTGATCCAAAGACTGGTGCACCCCTATTTATTTTTAAGTTCTTTTAAGGAATTCAGAAAGAGAGAAATTTTTGAAGGGATTCGTTCTCACTAATTTCTATCTCTTAAAAAGTCCAGTAATTCATCACGGCATTAGTTTTATAGATGTCTACTTTTAAAAGAGTAGGAAGAGAAATCCTATTTTTCATTGTTGCATATCTAAAGAATATGACCTAGGATGTAAAACAGAACAAAACAAAAATCATTCCTCAGATATTTAAAAGGGTTTCTCCTCATGTTAATTATTCAACTAAAGCATCCCAGCTGATACGTCACTGGTGATCATTTCTCTCCACAGATTGTGGAAGAAAAAACATGCACTCTGGTGAACACCTTTATTTGGTATCTGTGATTCACAAAAGGGCCAAGTTGCAACGCACTGTAAGGAAAGTGATTCTTCTCAGTGTTGTGGCCTCATATGTCTCTATGAGTTTGCTGTGCGCCTATCTTTTCCCTAATTTGTGCAAACCGACCTGGGTGCTAATCATGGAAACACAATCCCTTGGAGGACGTGTTTGTGTGTGTGGCAGGGATTTGACTTTGCACAGCTGTGGCGTGGCGTGAGCACGCTTGCTCAGCCTGTCATCCTTGTGCCTGATGCTGAGGCTGGAAATCCACAGAGCAGGTGGTCAGGAAGGAAGAAGAGATGTTAAGGGAAGAGATCCCGGTGGGCTGGAGCTCACAAGCACGAGGGAAGATGGATGGAAAGTTATGTGCGTTATTCGTGCCTCTCACCTTGTGGCAACAGCATCCTGTCGAATCTTCCTGGTGGCTCTTCATGGTGGAGGTGCACACGCACGCCAAGCCTGCGCCCTAGAGACACAGAAGGAAGAGCCGGGGAACGTGAGACACACGGAACTGCTTCACACCAACAAGGTGAGTCTGTAAATGAGAGGCTACATGGGTGACCTGCAAAATGGCGGCTGCTTCCCCCCTATCCTCCTACTCCCTCGAGAATCTCCTTTCTGGACATTCATACAGGATAAGGGAAACACAGGAAAGGGATTTCTGGAATATATACTTCAGCAAAGCCAAGGGGGACACTTCCAAAGGCACACCTGCCTCCCCCCACCCTCCCTGACTTAGTTCATGTAGCATTTCATGACCGGGATCTTGAGATTGGCGAATCGCGACTTAATTCAACCCAGACTTCCTGTCTCCAAGTTAAGTGACCTTGCACAAAGCAAACATGAAATGTCCAAATATGTGTCCAGCTGTAGGACTATGCTTTCCTAACTCACATGTCCAGTTCTGATGAACTGATAGAAGGCACCAGCCCTAATGTCTCCCCTAAATCCATGACCATTCCGAATTAGGATGACATTATAGTGTAATCAATATATAACCATTATAACCATATATATAACAAAAAAAATATTATAACCATTGAATGAGAATTATAAAGAAGTGAAGGAGGTGGCAGGCTAAACTTTCATATGCAAGGGGGTTCAAGACAAAAAGGGATTGTGTAATCAAAATGCAACCCCTACGTCTTCCCACATTTGGATTGTACCATCACAGCTGGGGAACCTGGTCACTCTACCCTTCCTTCTAAAAACACGTGCTATGGATCCAATTTCAAAGAGAGAATCCTAAGATGCTCTCCTGAATCCACTCAACCTTGAGTTCCTGGGGCAGTAACCTAATTCTTCCATCACATCATTTAACATTTCCCTTTTAAGCACATCTTTATCCATTTCCTCTAAAAAACAAAAGAAAAAAAAAAAAAAGCCTTTTCTTTTGTTAGTAGCCGGAGGGCTGATAATTACTCTATGTATTTAGTAGCAAGTATCATTAGAATTCTGAATTAAAAATAAGATTAATGATTTAATTTCAATCTTGTCAGGATGACCCATTTAAAAAAATACTGATGTGATATAGTGCTATAAAAGATTTAAGCATAATTTATTGATAAAACCATTACAACTGGAATGAGAGAGCTATTTGTCTACATAATGGTTCCTGAAATCACAGATAGTACTTTCCCATTACTTCACTGCAACATTTATAATTCCTTTTTGGAGTTACCATTTACTTTTTCTTTTAACAACCACATATGGTGCTTCTGTGCCAACCACTGTTCCAAGTGTCTTACAAATACTAGCTCATTTAGTCCTTACCACAATTCCATAAGGCAGCACTATTGTTATCCTTACATCATGCATAAGATAATGGAGGCACGGAAAATTTTGGTAACTTTCTCAATGGAACACAGGTGAATTTTGCAGCCATGACACAAACTGATAGATTCTGGCTCTAAAATCTAGCCTTCTAAACACTGATCTGCATTACTTCTCCATTATAGAAAAGCCAGTGCAAGCTTGTTTCACTTGGGCTGGAGACAATAGCAGATGAAACTTTGCATTTGGGAAAGTAGCCAGGCAACAAAATGATTGGTGTAGAAAAAATGCTCTCAACATTTCTCACAGCCAGATCAAATATTGCAGATTTTTTCATAACAAAAATTATATCACTTTGGATGTAGAAAGCGGACTTAAGACATCTACCTCTGGTTAAGAAGGAGTAACTAACAGGAAATCATCTTGACAAAAGAAAACAAAATGAAACAATATGTAAAACAAAGGTTTTCAAGACCCTGGATATCAGTCAGTGGATGACAGTTATTCCAGAAAGATGCGTAACAAATGATATGAGTACTATCATTGAACAGCTGCTGCTCTGAGAGAGATTCTAGGTAGCGGTACAAGAGGAACCCAAGGAGAACCAGGAAGACTCCTGTTTCAGGTGATGCATCTACAGTGGAGAGAACAAGGCGGTTAGGATTTTCAGGACAGAGTGTGAAGAAAAGAAAGAACTGCAGAGTGCCCTCCTCGAGTAATTAGCAAATTCCTAATCAATGCATTTATGTAACCAATACAGTGCATACATATGATCTAGGGATGGGATACAACCATCTAAAGAATTAGAACACTGCTTAGTGTTCACAGAGGGCTGTAAACAGTGTCTGACTGCACCTTCCAGAAGGAAAAAACAAATCTCATAGTATTTAAGACATTGCATAAAGTATTGAGGAAGTTTCCACCATAGCAAGGGGGAAATCATTCTCCACAGTCTAAGCACTGCTCAGGTCTTGTTACCAAACCTAATAAGACTAGAAGAGATAAATCTCCTTAGAAATAACTAAATCCCAAAAGAAAGCCTATGAATTTTTAAAAAGATTTTATTTATTTGAAAGAGAGACAGAGAGAGCATAAGTGGGGGGAGGAGCAGCAGGGGGGAGGGAGAAGTCGACTCCCCGCTGAGCAGGGAGCCCAATGTGGGGCTCGATCCCAGCACCCGGAGATCATGACCGTAGCCGAAGACAGAGGTGCCAGCCAGGTGCTCCAAGAGAGCCTATTAATTTTTATAGGAATAAAAATACCTAAACCCAAAGTGGTCAAATTCACAACATTCTATATTGAAATATTAGAGTATTTGAAGCATGGTAACAGAAACTGTCCAAACATTAAATATATATAGGGGAAAAAGAAGAATAAAAAAATGAAAATAAGTGAACTGTAATATAACACCAAGTATCCTAATAAGTGGGTGATCAGAATGCTCAAAGGAGAAAAAAAAAGAGAGTCCAGAAAAAAAATCTAAATAAATACTGGACAGAAATTCCCAAAACTTAAAAAGAACTGTAGGCCTATAGATCCAAGACTCTCAACAAACTCCAAGTGCAAGAAATATAAAAAAATTTACCACGGCACGTCATAATCAAATTGCTCAAAACCAGTGATAAAGGTAAAATCTTAACAAGCATCTAGATGAAAAAAATGTTTTCCATAGATGAGCAAAGATAAGAATAACTTTAGATTCCTTTTCAGTAACAATCGAAGAAAGATGGTGAAGAAACACATTTAAGT
Organism: Ursus americanus; assembly: GCF_024610735.1. Taxonomy (NCBI): domain Eukaryota; kingdom Metazoa; phylum Chordata; class Mammalia; order Carnivora; family Ursidae; genus Ursus; species Ursus americanus. The sequence continues at coordinate 118,943,869 of NC_142164.1, read as the reverse complement.
TACTAAAAAAAAAAGTCACCTAGATTTCTATACCCAGCAAAAATATCTTTAAAGAAGCTACAGGTAAAGAAAAGATATTTTCAGACATATAAAACCCCAAAGAATTCTTTTTTTTTTTTTTAAAGATTTTATTTATTTATTTGACAGAGATAGAGACAGCCAGTGAGAGAGGGAACACAAGCAGGGGGAGTGGGAGAGGAAGAAGCAGGCTCATAGTGGAGGAGCCTGATGTGGGGCTCGATCCCAGAACGCTGGGATCACGCCCTGAGCCGAAGGCAGACGCTTAACCGCTGTGCCACCCAGGCACCCCAACCCCAAAGAATTCTTAAGCAGCACACCTTCACCATAATAAATGTCCAGGGGTGCCTGGGTGGCTCAGTCAGTTAAGTGTCTAACTTTTATTCTCAGCTCAGGTCTTGATCTCAGGGTCGTGAGTTCAAGCCCTGTGTTGGGCTTCATGGGAAACCTACATTTAAAAAAATGTCCAAAGAATAGGGTCGTGAGTTCAAGCCCTGTGTTGGGCTTCATGGGAAACCTACATTTAAAAAAATGTCCAAAGAATACCTTCGGCCAGAAGGAAAATAGTATTGGATGGATACCTGAATTAACACAAGGGTGAAAAGCAAAAGCTCCTTCATAAACCTGTAAGATTTTTTAATTATTTAAATATCTTTAAAATATAATTGATGGCATGAACAAAAATGACAAGAATGTTTTGTGGAATTTATTATATACATAAAACCAAAAACTACGGATGAATACGATGGATGAATACTGCAGTCAAGCATTCTAAATGCATGTTAGCAGAGTGTATCAAAACTGCATAAGAAGGGTAATACATCATGGCCAAGGGGGATCATTCCAAACATATAAGGTTGTTTTAACACCCAAACTCAATGTCCTATTAATTGATTTAAAAAGAAAAACACCTCGGGAGGGGGGTGGGGGAATGGGATAGACCGGTGATGGGTAGTAAGGAGGGCACGTATTGCATGGTGCACTGGGTGTTATACGCAACTAATGAATCATCGAGCTTTACATCGGAAACCGGGGATGTACTGTATGGTGACTAACATAGTATAATAAAAAATCATTAAAATAAAAAAAAAAGAAAACACCTTGATTATCTCAATATTTGCAGAAAACATTTTGTTGGAATTCAATGTGTGCTCCTGGTTTTATTTTTTTTTTAAGATTTTATTTATTTATTTGACAGAGAGAGAGACAGCCAGAGAGAGAGGGAACACAAGCAGGGGGAGTGAGAGGAAGAAGCAGGCTCCCAGCAGAAGAGCCTGATGTGGGGCTCGATCCCAGAACGCTGGGATCACACCCTGAGCCGAAGGCAGACGCTTAACCGCTGTGCCACCCAGGCGCCCCTGTTCCTGGTTTTAAAAAATATGCTCAAAAAAAAGAAATTATCCGTCTGATAAAAGGCATCTACATAAATCCTACAACGAATGGCATTCTTAATAATGCACTCTTCCACCTAAAATCAGAACAAAACCAACATGTCTGCTGGCACAACTTCTTTTCACCATTGTACTAGAGATTCCAGCCAGTTCGATGAGGGGGAAAACAACAAAACTCCAGATTGTAAAGGGAGGCTAACACCCTATTTGAATACGACACAATCATCCCTGTAGAAACTCCAATGGAATATACAAAATAACCACCAGAACTATTATGTGTATTTATAGCAGGGTTGCAAGATGAAAAGATCAATCTACAAAAATAAATTATATTTCTATATACCGGCAATGAACATTCAAAAATTGGAAGTGAGAAAGCAACATCAATAAGAGGAACATTCAATGTATTAAATACTTTGGGACAACTTTGACATAGGATGTGGAAGAGGAACATTCAATGTATTAAATACTTTGGGACAACTTTGACATAGGATGTGCAAGATCAGTATGCTGAAAATTACAAGCCACTGCTGAGAGAATTTGATGATTGAAGCAAGTGGAGAGGTGTATTTTGTTCATGCGTTGGAGAACTATGTAGGTTTCAACATGTCACGTCTACCCAAGTCAACCTCCAGATTCAACACAATCCCAGTCCAAATCTCAGCAGGCTTTTTTGTTAAAATTGATAAACTTATTCTAAAATTCATATGTAGAATAGCCAAAGGGGTAAAAAAAAAAAAAAGTCTGAAAGGGAAAAACAACTTGGGGGTCTCCTACTACGCATATTCAAGACACATTCATGCTGTAGTGATCAAGACAGCGTCATACTGGGATCAGGACAAAGACATCAGTGAAACAGAACAGGGTCTCAAGCAGAGACCACACATCCACGGTCAACTTCCTTTCCACACCCAGAGCTCGACCTTTGAGAGACAACCAGAGGAGGTATTTGGGACACATGCCTTCAGATCATCTTTCAGCTTCTGTGCAGACTCAACGATCAATCTTGTTTCTAGAAAGCCTGCATTCCTTCTCATCAAAGACTATCCTGTAGCTGTTTCTAGCTGATGACAAATCCAATTTGCCATTTGGAATGTTGATCCACCCACAACTAACTTTATAGGTGAGAAAACCAGGCGTTGACAATTGGGAGTAATCAAGGCTGATTCAGAACCAGAAGCCTATTACTCAATACCAACCCAGAATTTTCTGTACGGCAGGCCAGGGGAAACAATAAAGGAGTTGAAAAAGATACGGAATGGGTACAGGATATGGTACAACTAAAAATAGAAAGCTAAATTGTCTACAATTAGACTCGTACTGTATGATACTTGTATTTGATCTATCTTTAAATCTGTTGACTTATGATATTTACGATCTAATAGCATTGTTAGCTAGAGTCAAACTAGGAATTTTATTCATATTTTATCTGAAAAGATAATTAAAATGTGGTCTCCTTTACATTCTTATTGACTTATGATACCATCTAAATCATTTTCCAGTTCTCTGAGACATAAGCTGAAGAAGATTAACTTGTTTTTATAAATGTATTTTCCCTGATTAGACTACATGTCACAACTACATTTTTACATGATGTGTCTAGATCAAATAACCTTAGTATCATTTTAAAAAACAAATTAAGGTATAATTATAAAACGAAGATATGTTATGGCAGTTCCATATGCACTGACAATTTATTAATGATTTATATCTACTTGTGGTATTTTCAGAATAAAATTCAGTTTCAACTTCAGAAGGCTAGGGAATGAGACAAAGTATGATTTTATCTTACAGTCTGATTTTTTGGAACCATAAAATATAAAGAAAACATTTGGGGGCACTTGATCATAATATTCCATGAGTCAAACTTCTACTATATTTATACATTCCTAATCATTGTCAACAGAAAATTTATTAGAAAGCTTTTATGAAGCATTGGTTGGAACAATTAAATATCAGAGCTAAAACATCCTATTTGCAAGGGAATTTTTAAAATGATTTACTAACAATTCATTATCAATTACACCCATGGTAATAAACTGGTGGGACCTTTTAAGAGAACATATTTTATAGTGAGAAAGATACTCTAAAAATTTCTTACACATTTAAAAATTCTTATGAAGTATCTGGACTGGACATATGGGTTACTTGGAGATGATGTCTGGCTAAAAATGCACTTTATTACAGTTCAGATCAGGTTATTACTTGATGCAACAAAACCTATAAATTGGTAACAGGAGATTATGTGAGACAGCTTGTCCCTCCTCCTGAGATTAATTGAACATTAAATTACCTTTGTTTGAGACTGAGATACAATATCTGGAAGCCTTATAATTGTCTATCGGGTCTTCCTTTGTTTATAAAAGACAACACTCAAGCATTTCAATCTCAAACCCTAATGTTCATTATGCTCAATTACAGAGGAGATAATTTAACAGCTTGTGTCATCGGTAATGAAAAATCAAGATAGCCCTGTTCATTTTTGCAATGCAAATACAGGACATGTGTGTCTGTAGTGTTCCTATCACTGTGCAAAAAAAATTAAAAATGCACTCAAGAGATTATCGGTGGATTGAAGACTGTTTGGCTAGCCTGACATCTCTGAAAGATTTAAAAAAAGCACTCAAGGTCAATAGCAGTATGGGGTCGAAGAGGTCCCACCAATTTCTGACTGTTTTCATCAAAAAAGCATGCTTTATACTGAGAAAGAAGGTCTGAGAGGAGTCTAGTCACGCTGTATATTTTAAATATATAGCAAATATTCGAAATACACAGCAAAGTCTTTATGACAAAGACTATGTGGAACTGGTCCAAGAAAGAAAAAAAGTAGGGGCGCCTGGGTAGCGCAGTCATTAAGTGTCTGCCTTCGGCTCAGGGCGTGATCCCGGCATTCTGGGATCAAGCCCCACATCAGGCTCCTCCGCTGGGAGCCTGCTTCTTCCTCTCCCACTCCCCTGCTGTGTTCCCTCTCTCGCTGGCTGTCTCTCTGTCACATAAATAAATAAAAAATCTTTAAAAAAAAAAAAAAAGAAAGAAAGAAAAAAGTAATGAACTAGAGAAGAGAACGAAGAGAAATAGACCCAAGGAGATAGAAATCTAGTGTAGGATGAAGTAAGATCTCAAATCATTTAGGGATGACAGATTTTTTTTTTAAGAGAGAACATACACGTGCCCATGGTGGGGGAGCAGCAGAGGGAGAGGGAGAGAGAGAATCTTAAGCAAGATCCATGCCCAGTGTGGAGCCTGACGCAGGACTCGATCCCACCACCCCAAGATCATGACCTGAGCCAAAATCAAGAGTCAGTCACTTAACCAACTGAGCCACCCAGGAGCCCCAAGGGATAATGGATGTTTTAATAAAGGATACGACGACAGATGTATACAGCCATTTAAGAGACAATGAAATAAGATCAACTCCTCACACCATACTCAGGAACGAATCTTCAATGGATCAGAGGAAAGGGAAAGGAACAAGAACTAGGAAGTCGTCAGATAAAAACTGGGACAACTCTTCCATGGCTTCGGGGTAGGGAAATGGCTTTCTAAGAGTCACACCTGGATATAATAAAACCAGAACTTATAAAAGAAAAGACGGACCCATTTGGCTACATTAAAAAGAATTCCACATGGTATAAATTTCACAAATAAAATTAAAAACAAAGACAAATAAGGAGAAGATACTTGCAATATATTGGAGGCTACTATCCCTAATACCCAAAGGCTTATAAAAATGAGAAAAGGTACAGATTTTTAAAACTTAGGCAAAAGTACAAACTGACAACTCACATAGAAAAGATTTTTTCTTTTAATGACCCTTCTGTGAAAAGATGTTGAGCTTTACTCTCAAGGAGAAATGCAGGCTAACGCAGCATGGGGATACCTTTCCTCTTTCGCTGGCAAATGTTAACACTGTGACAATATGATCTATTGGCCCGGCTGGTGGGAAACATTGTCCGTGGGGCTGCAAATGTACAGCTCCTGGGGGGAGGTGACAAAATTTAATGGGACGATACACGCCTTTATCATGCACCTCAATCGCCCCACTTCTAGAATTTACCTTTTTGAGGGCTATGCCTCCCACCGATAGGAATGCCAAAGCACGAGGTTGTTTGCATTGCAGTACTGATCATGGTAAATACCAGAAGGTCTGCAAATGTTCCAACGGGGGCAGATGATTGAATTAATTATGGTGCACCTAACTGGGGTTCTATGCAAGTGTGAAAAATGAGGATGATCTTTATGATCTGATACGAAGGGGTTTTCAGGATATATTATTTTTTAAAAAATCACAATGCACATTCCCGTAATTGGTATGGTGTAATGCAACAACAAAGTAAACACCCCAAATACACACATCACTGCTTATCCCTACGGAAAAAGGTACCTCGGTACAGTAGAAAATTAAAAATCATCAAGAATCCATGAGTTCCTACCAATAATAAAAAGATAAGTAAGTGTAGAAGAAAGGAGATATCTTGCTTCCAGTGAAAGGTGGGATACATTGCAGAAGGAGGGTCAGCATAGGAAAATCAACATTTCCTGTCATCACTGCAAAGATTCCTTTAAGTAGGAATCCCCGATGAATGTCCCATCTGTGGCAGAGGGGATTCCATGAGGAGCATGACATTTGGATGGTCTGAAAGTGTTTCCACATATATTATCTGTGGTTAAGGTGAAAATACAGAGACTATCACGGAGAAATTGGACAATACCTGGCCAGGTCATCGACTTTACCACCACCAGGCAGAGGTGGACATACATTCATACGTCTGAAAAAGACACACCACTTAGGAATATTCCAGCTAGGCAGGCACAATGAGGGCTGAAACACAGGAGAGCATCAGAAAACTCACAATGACAATCTATTACAAAGGGTCCTGTAGTCATCGAAATGTGAGCGTTACCAAAGCCCAAGAAAAGTTGAGATACTCTTCCAGGTTAAAGGGGCAAGCTAACAAGATAATTAATGTAATCCATGATCCTACGCTAGATCCTGAACCGGAGAGGGAATGTGGAAAAGGTATTATTTAATTGAATAAAAAACTGGAATTCAGATGGTATAATAATAATATTAACAGTGAAATATACTGAAGTTGAGGGAATGGTTATGGAGGGAATGATCTTTTTATTAGGAAATAGACATCGAAACACAAAGGAGCAAAGGGCCAGCACTTACTTTTAAATGGGTCATCAAAACTGTCTGTCATCTATCTATATTTATCAATCATCTATGCATTTATCTATATCTGCTATCTATCTAATCTATTCATCTATCTTTGTATCCATCATCATATCTATCTATCCCCACATCTATCATTTATTCTATCTATCTATCTATCTATCTATCTATCTATCTATCTATCTATCTATCTATCTATCATCCATCCATCCATCGTATCTATCTATCTATCTATCTATCTATCTATCTATCTATCTATCTATCATCTATCATCCATCATATCTATCTATCTATCTATCTATCTATCTATCTATCTATCCATCCATCCATCGTATCTATCTATCTATCTATCTATCTATCTATCTATCTATCTATCATCTATCATCCATCATATCTATCTATCTATCTATCTATCTATCTATCTATCTATCCATCCATCCATCCATCGTATCTATCTATCTATCCATCCATCCATCCATCCATCCATCCATCGTATCTATCTATCTATCTATCTATCTATCTATCTATCTATCTATCTATCTATCCATCCATCGTATCTATCTATCTATCCATCCATCCATCCATTGTATCTATCTATCTATCTATCTATCTATCTATCTATCTATCTATCTATCTATCCATCCATCCATCCATCGTATCTATCTATCTATCCATCCATCCATCCATTGTATCTATCTATCTATCTATCTATCTATCTATCTATCTATCTATCCATCCATCCATCCATTGTATCTATCTATCTATCTATCTATCTATCTATCTATCTATCTATCCATCCATCCATCGTATCTATCTATCTATCTATCTATCTATCTATCTATCTATCCATCCATCCATCGTATCTATCTATCTATCTATCTATCTATCTATCTATCCATCCATCCTATCCATCTATCCATCCATCTTTCATATCTATCATCTCCGTATGCATTTATCTATATCTGCTATTTATACCTATGTATCTATCTATCAATAGAATAAAAAAAGGGGGGGTAACAACACTAGAAAAATCTGGATAAAAGTTATGCTTCCTGGAGTAGTCTTGCAGTATCTCTGTAAGTTTCCACTTTCACATAAAAAGTTACTTTTTACAAATCTTATGCTACAAAAAAGGAAGACTTTAAAAAAAAATCATGATTTCCCTGGGAATAGCTTGTTCTTAGCACAGAGTAGATGCTCAATAAATGTTTCTTCAGTAAATTAATGTTTTACAACTAATAAACTTCATATAGAATTTAAATTTACATTTAAATTGATTTGAAATATGTGCACCATAAAATAAACTTGTCTTCATCAGTAAGTTACCATTTCCTTTTTTTAAACCATGTGTTTCTAGTGGAGCCTCTACTTGCATATTACCACACCCTTAAGAATCAAAGCCATGAGTACCCTGCATGTCCTCCAGTTAACTTCCCCCTGCGGGTAAGCGCATTCAGAATTCTGTGAATTGTGACAAGTGGGTGCACGGACTCCTGAATTCCCTTTAGGGAGTGAGGGTCCAGCCACGGTTGGGGTTTCTTTTACCACTCGCTACTTTCCTGAGTTTTGGGTCAGACCTGCTACTTGGGGTGCAATCAGGAGTGCATCCCTCAGAGGAACACAGGCTACTCCAGATTACAGTAATGCTGTCTCCCAGACATTCATCATTACTAAATGGGAATGTTTGCATTCTTGACTGGTGATCATCGGAAGCTTTGCGTATCACGCAACCAGCCTTGGTCTGGGTTCGCTTTCCCTGTCACCACCATCATTGGTAAGATCCGATGTGGAGACGCCATGATTAAATGTGACCCAGACAGTCAGTAGCTTGTCTGTGCTCAGTGGACCTGGAGGTGCATGGTCCAAGCACAGGACATCAGTGGGTGATACCCAGCCTTTCTACAAAGAGGGAGGGACACGGGGGGCGGGGGGGAGAAGGAGAGGAAGAGACAGACTGGAATGAATCACATGGAAAAGTTCTCTAGCTGTCAGGTATCACCCAGCATCCATTTGGAGATGCACAGGGAAGGAAGGTAACTCCTTAAACGCTCTTATCAAACATTATTTTGAAAACACCTGGCATCTCCTTTCCATGACTCCCGCAGCTGCTCATTCCCTTCTGTGATAAGTATGAGGGGAAGGAGCAAGACTGCCTGTTGTCTAGTTTTTTACTTTCTAGCCAAAACCACAGGAGACACTTAGAGTTTTACATATTTGGATTTTCGCCCCAAATGCCAGACATGATTTGTGTTTGGAGAAGCGCCATCTTTCCAAAAAAAAAAAAAGAAGAGGTTAGGAGGTCAACCAATGAAACTGTGAGCACCTGTAATTCTGGAAGGCCTGCAGGTGCGTCCTTGCTGTTCGATGTTGTTACAGAGAAACCAGAAAACTTGCCAGAGGCCGCTGTAGGTCACTCATCACATTCGGGTTCTGCAGAAATATTGTGGTCTCTGTGTTTTGGGAGACGAGGAGGAGCTGAGGAATACTGCTACTTTTGTTGTTGTGCATGGAGTGAGAATTTTCATCAGCTGGTTTGTACTTACTATTTTCTTGCTCTGAGATCTATTCCCCCATCAGGTTTTGTGAGCCACCAAGACTCATGCTAATTTTAAAATTTATCTAAAGTTTATGTAAAATCGTTATAATTTATATAATGTGCATATAAGATGTATTTTTTTATAATTGATATTTGAATGTTTACAAGTACATGATGGCATTTTAATCTCTATTATACGGTGAAGAAATAGAAGCAACACACTTTTTTTTTTAATAAAGGGGAGAGAGAAAGAATGCTAAGCAGGCTCCATGCCGAGCACGGAGTACAACGCTGGGCCCGATCCGACAACCCCAAGATCATGACCCGAGCTGAGATCAAGAGTTGGATGCCCAACCAACTGAGCCACCCGGGTGAACCTGCAACACACTTTCAAACACGAAATTCTTTCATAGCAACGTTGTAAAACTTTTCTTCTTTTCAAGCATCAACAAGAAAATCTCACCTTTTAATGAACCTGGTAGGTCGCAACATTTGGATCAATAAAATTCATTTTTTTGATTCAAAATCGAAATAAAAGAATCAGTGAAGTCAATTGGCATGAACAAGTTAGTGTGCTATAGTGAGGAATGGCGAGAAATGTATTAAGGAATCGAATCAGAATGATTTATTATCACCCACTCTTTGGGAAAAGTATGGAAGACAGAAATCTCTTTTAAAAAAAAAAATAAGCAGATTTGAAGTGACTTCCAAGAAAAAGCAATGGGGGTGCCTGGGTGGCGCAGTCGTTAAGCGTCTGCCTTCAGCTCAGGGCGTGATCCCGGCGTTCTGGGATCAAGCCCCACATCAGGCTCCTCCGCTAGGAGCCTGCTTCTTCCTCTCCCACTCCCCCTGCTTGTGTTCCCTCTCTCGCTGGCTGTCTCTCTGTCAAATAAATAAATAAAATCTTAAAAAAAAAAAAAAGCAATGAACTCCACGGCTATGACAGTGGAATCAAGTACACAGCATAAAATGAGAAGTGCAGAGTTAGTATTTTCCAAATGAAACATTCTCACAATATTTGGGTTCCAATATTTTGACAAGTGCCAAAGACGGCAGTTGCCTATAAAAGTAGACTAAGTGTTGTCATAATACATCGCTGAAATTTTATATTTTTCCACAAACGAGAAATACATTTTGGTATTTTCTGAACAGACAGGCCAACATTCACCAACCCTATAGTTCACCACCTGTTACGTTAAAGAACCAAATCACCGCGCTGCTACAGTGAGTATTGATCTTGAAGATAGAAACCATAACCGACGCCTCTCTTTGCTTCAGGTCTCTGGCTCATCAAATGAATAATGTGCAAGTCAATGCTTCTGCCTTATCGTGTCCACTTCATAAGCTTCCCACACTGATTCTTCCTGCCCTCGTCCACCTTCCCCCTCAACTGGAATCTGGCGTATTTGAATTCCAAAACGTATTCCTTGTTCCCATATCCAGGGTGTTCTGTAATAAAATCGATAACTCCTGAATGCACACCCATCCATAATAAATATCACACCGAGCACAGCCAATCTGTAGCACCTTGGTAAATAACAAGTACCAGCTTAGTATTCAAGGAGGAAAGGTAAGTTCCATCATTGCATCTCTTTCTTTATATGGAACCCATCGACTATAAAATATGATCGAATGGATGAATCCCTAACCTATTTCTTAGATGCTGTTTTGTACCGATGCCTGCTTTGCAGCAGGAGGACCAAATTCAGAGGCATTTCCCTGCGGTCGTGTCTGTTAATGCCCTCGAGAGACTATCTAGGGTTTTCAGGAAAATAAATACGGCAGACACAGACGTTGGAGAAATGACCAACATTTACTTTAAGCTGCAACTGCTCTCATCTTGCGAGAAGTAGTTTATGTGAAAGAGCCTTGTAACTTTTCAGTGTGCCTAGGAATTATTCTTTGCTGACACAACTCTCTGAGACAGACACTGGAGAACTTAATCTTCTGCGATACTTTTCTCTCTGTCCATCCACCGGCTCAACAAAATAATCTGTACAAGGTGCATAAAATATTCCCTCACCTTAAGTGAATTAAAGCTCATTATATTTTAAGATGATTTAAATAATTTGTAAGGCCGTTTGGGTTACTTGGTCATGGCCAGCTACGGTATAGAAATGGGGGCTTATAAAGAGTTTGCAGTGGGGGGGGGGGGATTTGGAGTTGCCATGTGAACCACTGACCTGAAATAACAAGTCTAGTGTTCCTGAGAGACGGAAGAAGGTCTTTTTCTCCAAGTAGTCATTGGCCCAATCAAGCCTGCAGAGGGGGAAACAGACATTTAATTCAGCGATTCTGTTTGCTCACAACAGGAATAGGGGGGTCACTAGAATCCCACATAAGTGGAAGAGGCAGATATCATGAGGATGAGAGGTTAGTGTCAGTATATACTCGACCCTTCTAGTCCTACTTCTGTGTTTCTTACAGGAAAAAAATATCTCATTTTCCAGGTAAAAGCAAACTCATTTCATAACTGCACACCCTCCTTCTTTTCCATCTTGGTCATTCTAGGGGTGTGTACATATTAGGAAGATAAATTTATGTAGTAAGGCTAGATACAAAGAGGAAACCAGAAAATGATGAACACAGGATTCAGGATAACAGTTTCATGGACTCTTTTCCTAGTATGCTATCCCCTGGGAACCAGGTCTATTCAGATTGTAGCCAGCTGTGACTTTCAGAGCGCCTGGCTCCATGGGGGTTTGGGAATGCAGTGGGGCCTAGTGGAGAAGTGTGGGAATCCCCAACTGCAATCCCCACTTGCCTCTCAGGACCCGTGTTAACGGGAGCTAGCATTGCATTTTTCCTCCTCTGTCAAATGGGCATAATTGTAGTATTAATTTCATAGGCATACTGTAAGGATTATATAGGTTAGTACAGGGGAAGATTCTAGAAAAGAATCTAACACATAGTGGATGCTGACAAAATGTTAGCTCTTGTTAATGTGATTAATTAATGAACTGTTCCTGTTCTCATTTATAAAGGGAGAACCACTTTGGCTCAGTCGTTCAGGAAGGTCAAGGCTACAATTGGCCCATTCTCTTGCTCTCTCTTTCCTTGATGGTGACAAGAGGACAGCTGTAGCTCCAGCCATCATGCGTCCCTTCCAGGCAAGGAAAGAGGAGAGAATAAAAGAGATGAACCAGCCAATTCTAGTTTATGTCAGATCATCCTTGTGGAAGCCAAAGCAATGATTTCCACTTAAATTCCATTGCCTAGGCCCATGTCACATGACATCACCCAGCTTCAAGGCAGGATGGACCATGGAGTCCTCTCCTGGTGGGATATATTGCCATTCAGAACAAAGCATGAGGACCACTCAAGTATCAAAGAAAGTACATTGAACGTTGGGCAGGCAGTGTTCTAGACCTCCCAGTCTCCCATTCCCATCTAACCATGCTTGTTGAATCCTGTCCAGCCTAGCCATAGTCTCATTGAAGGGAAGTAGAAGACCGATTGAGCTTTCTCTTCATCAGCGATGAAAAGCATGTCTTTTATAACAAGCAATAGGCCTTGTTACCCTGATAGCAACTCAAGAATTATAAACATTTTCTGGTATACCTGGCATTTTTTAAGGTGTCTGCTTATTCTGAACCTGAGATTTCTTTACACTCAAATTACAGTCCCTGTCTCGCTTCTGTATTTTCCCCCTGAGGGCTTGTCAGATAATCTGGACATATTTATTGAACATTCTAGGGTCAAAAACCTGCCTGATCCTCAGGCTTGTTTTGATTTTATGCACAAAATTTCATTTTTGAGGAAATCTGTTCTGCTTGAGTAATTTTTCCGTGGAGAATCTCAAGCCATGAAAACATATATAGCAATAAATCATTTGCCTAAAACCAGTGGGCACATCCAAAGTGCCTCCTTTGAAGACTATGAAGGACTCTTCAAAGAGTGTTTGAGTTGTTACTGTTGCAACTAATTCCACCTTGGTCAGAATTATGTCCTGAATCGTGGATTTCTACCAGAAAATCAGGGATTAATAATTAAACTTACACCTTTTTCACCTTTACAAACCACTTAAATTTCATTTAATGTTAAAATGAGTAAGACTTTCTGAGATTCAAAACTCAAGATAATATAAAAAGTATGCATTGGAACACTTCCTGCTCACATTTCATCTTTTTTCAAATTGTTTATTAGATTTTTATGTTCCCTTCCAGTGTTTCTTTTATGCAAATAAAAAATGAATAGGTAATCTTTTTAAACCCCTTTCCAACACAAAAGTTACCTTTCTATATACATTATTCTTTCACCGTGTTTCTTTCATATAACATAAAGAATCTTCATGTACTTGGCAGAAATCTATTTGATAGCTCTCAAACTCTTTTACCATTCCAGTTCTTCTCTGCTAAAAATCATCTGCCTCCCACTCCAACTTCTATGGCATTTCCTCTCTTGGGAATTTACTCTGTATGTCTTTCACCCAAAACAGGTTCCATTATCCTTAACCAACAAAACGAAACTGGCCACATTGCCTCTTAACTACCTCTAGCAAGTTTTGCACGTGATAAACTTCCAAAATCTCCACAAGCCCATGAAGGGCAATCTTTGACATCACCTGATAGTAGTCTCAAAGCTAAAATGTATGGCAAACAACCAAAACAATGATATTAAGGCTATTTGCATATTAAAAAATCACAAACCAAAATTGGTATGTACGGCTTTCAGGATGTGAGATCAATGACCTCAAGAATGTCCAAGTGCCCTTGTCTGAATTTCTGCCAGGGAACAGTGATAGGGTAACTGAAGACTGATTTTCCTCTACTGATCCAGTATAAAATGGAACAAGTAAAGGTCATTAGGGAGCTATATATAGGTTAAGTAGTGATTGTTTTAGAAAATACAAGGAAGCAAGTAGTCCTGATTGACATTTCTAAAATCATGGCATATGTAGCCATCTGTATTTTCTTGTTCACGTAATTCCAGAATATAGAACCAGAATACATTCCTGGAAATCAGAACATGATCATTTTATGATACATAAGAGCATTCTTTACATGCCAGGTAAGAAGGATGCAGGACTTATTTCTGAAGGGGCTACAACAGATGGAGAGTGTCAGTAGGTACACAAAAAGATCTTGATAAAGTCCAAAATGTTGAATCTACATAAGAAATAGAAAAACAATAGTGACGTTTGATTTCTATTCCTACCTGTGGACAGGACACCACACAGGGCAATTGCTTCACTTAAAGAAGTCTTTACACAAATGTCAATGATGGAGCATCAGATGTCCTGTGGAGTTGGTCTGAACTGGGAGTATGTGTGCCCGGTTCTCATCCAAGGTATAAATCTCCCTCCAAGGCTCTGGATGTCCCCTCCGCCATAAACGCTGAATCATCCAGGGCTGTGGCTTTGCCTGGCTTCTTGAGTGTCGCTAGATAAATAGGTCATCTCTGGATGTAGCGAAACTTGGTGTTCCAAGTAAGAATGGCTAGCCCAAGGCAGGGAGGTGATAATGCAATGGGATTGCAGGAGATGTCCCAGTCATGGAGTCTTCTCTAGAAGAAATAGTTTACTGGGGATAGAATGATGGAATTTGGTATAAAAAGCTTATTGAATAAGATAATGGAATTTTTTAAAAAAGATTTTATTTATTTGATGGATAGAAAGAGAGAGGGCATGAGCTGGGGGAGGCGGAGAGGGAGAAGCAGACTCCCTGCTGACATCATGACGTGAGCTGAAGGCTACTGAGCCACCCAAGCACCCCGATAATGGAAGATGTTTGATATAAATAGTTTATGGGCAATGGGATCATGAAAGTTGGTGTCAGTATTTCTTGTGTGAAAGGATGAAGGAAGTTGGTAGAAATAGTTTATTGGGAATAGGATGAAGGAAGTTGATACAGTTTATTGGGGAGAGGATGATGGATGTGGTGTAAAGATTTATTTCTAAAAGATCTAGCCTGCTGTTTGCTCCCATAACTAACTCTTGTTCTCAGTGGTTTTTGGCCTTGTGTGTTTCATCATTTGGGTTTCAGTATTTACCTTAACATATGCTTTCTCTGCAAGAATCCTGCTCATTTTCAGGGTGCATTGCTTCACGGGAGAACCACCGTCAAGGTGCCGGGCACCCTATGTGGTACCAACACTAGTGCATTTTAAAGTAATCGTTTATTGGGTTGGGTCTTCTTATAATCATGCACCAAATATAAGGTCGAATTCCCAAGCCTTTACAACAGCAGTTCTTTACAAATTGTCAAAGGAAACATTTTTCCAATCTGGATTTCAGATCGAAAAGAGTACATATCTTTGTTACTTCCTTGTATTAACAGGTGGGTATTTTTTTCTAGTGCAAATTCTGACCGGCAGAAGAGTCTTTTGGGCTCTTGGTGCAGAAAAGAGGTTTCAATTTCAACTCCATCCCAGGTATCAGACCAAGTGCACAGACGTGTACTCTCTGTCCTGAAAGGGGCTACTCCCCTCAGAGAAGTTTTGATCCCTCTGGACACTCTTATTTTTTGTGCAGTTACATTTCTACCCCTAGAAATTAATTATTTCCACTTCTTTATAATGAACTCTGTATTTAAAAGAATGTTTGTTACACTTTATCTGGAATTGCTATGTATTTTCTGGGGGGAATGTTGGTCGGGCATAGCTAATCTGCCATACTTGTGCAAGCGAGAAAATGTGACACACCTTTGTTTCCATCCACCCTGACTTTACCTCTCCCCCTCACCTTCTTGACTGGAGGATGCCAGCACCCTCCCAGTGAACTTCACTAACTGGGCACTCTCCTATTTCTGTCTACTGGTAATGGCTTCTATGAGCTTAATCTCATTTAAGTTTTATTGATATCCCAATTCCCTGCTCCAAACCTTACTATGTTCTTCCATTGTTCACAGATGTAAATTTTTGGATTTCTAGGACTCTTCTAGTATTTCTGTCTTTACTTACACAAGCTGGTGTTGACCATTCCCCTCTGGATTTCTAGGACTCTTCTAGTTTTTCCCTCTTTACCTATATGAACTCACGTTGACCCTTCTCCTGTGCGCAAAGTCTACTTTCATCAGTGTGATTTTAAGCAAAGTCTTTCAAAACGCTCCCTCCTAACCCTCAGTGCCTTTGCTCATTTTATCCTTTTCTCCTATGGAACAACTTCTCTTCCCACTTCTTTTGGGGGAATCATTCTGCAAGTCCCACCTTGTTTATGAGGCTTTTTACGAATCAAGTTGACCTCTGACCCTAGTAAAATCCTGCAGCATTTACTATAATTGCTTCAGAGTAACAGGTAAATACACTCAGGCTTTTATTGTTTATTACTTTATGGGCATTCACTTTGTCTTCCCCGTTTTAATTGTAACGAAGATTTTAAAAGATGATCTATTAATCCCGAAGCGCATAGCATTATGTTGACTGCACTTAATAGAGTAGCCACATAAGAAATGCTGGAAGAAGGGCCTACTTAAAGTAAATGTCAGCTCGTATTCATTTAATTATCTTATTTTCCGAGAGTGGAGAACATGGCGTCATTCCTTCAATTAGGATATTGTCTCTGCTGAGATTGGGCGACCACTGGGTTCGTAGTAGACCGACTGCTCCACACGCAGCACAGAGAGGGTGAGGCATTCCCTGTGGACCCAGGTCTCTCTGTTTGTACCTCTCTCCAAGCCCATGAGCTCATCTAGCAGATCCACCATGTCCCATTTCTCCTGGGTTCCCTGGTACCTGGCATTGTCTGTAGCTTCAGTCAGAACTTGATAAATATTCGTTGAGCACATGGTTGGGATCCTTACCACTTGGACTCCTAACATACACTCAGAATCCATCCTAATGCTGCTCTTTCTGCCTCTATGAACGCCTTCAATGAGAAGAGTCTCTCCCTTTCAATTGGTTCTGGTCATATAATCTACTGTCAATTCAGTAGTTTAAATTATCCAATTACAGACAAAAAATTTTTTAAAAATCCTTGACTTTAATTTAAAACCTTTCTGTTTCCCCAGCTGGAGTCTTTTGTAGAGTGGCCAATTAAGAGTATATGGGGTGATGGTACTTCTGTTTTTCTGCCTCACCTTCTCCCCTACCTGGGGGCTGATTTTTTGTTTTTGTTTTATAGTACGGTCTACAGGGAAGGGGGAGTTGGTGAGGATCTCAGGACATGGTTACTTGGCAGGCACTAATCATACTCTGTTTTCTTGCTCTCTGGAATTAGCTGATTTCAAGGCTAATGTCTTGTCTCATGGACATATTTGTGGTTTCTTTGCTAGTTCCCTCTCTCATGGCAAAAGCAAGTGCGTGTCTCCCTTTAGGATGGAAACAGAAATCTCCTTAGCTCCTATTCCTGGAGGTAAGGGGGGAGGGAGGTTGGCTCAGCAAGCTACTGTCTCAGGAACCAATTACTTCAAAATGATCTCAAGCCAACAGGGGGGTGTGGGGCTCACACTGGTCCTCACATGGGTATCAGTATGGCTTTGCTCTGATGTTGGAAGGAAAAGGTGACCAATTTCCAGACATGGCACTGTGCCTGGCACCACAGGGTATTTTAACATTCTCAGGGAGTCAGGACCTTCCAGCTTCAGGGCCACATACATCAAGAGTCAAGTAAAACACTATGGAGGAGACACACCCAGAGAAATCTACAGATTCAGTGCAATCCCTATTAAAATGCTAATAGCATTTTTTTACAGAACCAGAACGAATAATCCTAAAATTGGTATGGAACCACTAAAGACCACAAATACACAAAGCAATCTGGAGAAAGAAGATCAAAACTGGAGGTATCACAATCCCAGATTTCAAGATAGACTGCAAAGCTGTAATCATCAAAACAGTATGGTACTGGCACAAAAACAGACACACAGATCACTGGAACAGAGAGCCCAGAAATAAACACCCACTGTATGACCCATTAATTTATGCTAAGGAGGAATGAATATACGATGGGGAGAAGACAGTCTCATCAATAAACCATGCTGGGAAAACTGGACAGCAACATGCAGAAGAATGAAACTGGACCACTTTCTTACACCATACACAAAAATAAATTCAAAATGGATTAAAATCTAATGTGAGACCTGAAACCGTAAAATTCCTAGAAGAAAACACAGGTAGTAATCTCTTTGACATCAGCCATAGAAACATTTTTCTAGATATGTCTTCTGAGGCAAGGGAAACAAAAGCAAAAATAAACAATTGGGACCACATCAAATAAAAAGTTTTTTCCCCATGAAGGAAACCAGCAACAAAAGAAAAAGACAAGCTACTCTATGGGAGGAAATATTTGGAAATGATAAAGCCAACAAGGGGTTAATATCAAAATACACAAGAACTTACCAAACTCAACACCATAAAAACTCAAATAATCCAAATAAAAAATGGGCAGAGGACCTAAATGGACATTTCCAAAGAAGACATCCAGATGGACAATAAACACATGACAAGATATTCAAGAGCACGAATCATGAGGCCAATGCAACATCAAAATCACGCTGAGGTACCACTGTACACCAGTCTGAATGACTAGGATCAAACACACAAAAAATAACAAGTGTTGGTGAGGTTGTGAAGAAAAAGGAGCCCCCATACACTGTTGGTGGGAATGCACACTGGTGCAGCCACGGGGAGCCGTATGGAGGTTCCTTGAAACATTAAAAATAAAATTGCCCTGTGACTCAGTAGTTTCAGTTCTGGGTATGTGCCCACAGAAAATGCAAACACCAATTTGAAAAGATATATGTCGCCCTAGTATATTGCAGCGTTATTTACAGTAGTCAACATACGGAAGGAGCCCAAGTGTCCATCAATAGATGGAATATTACGCAGCCCTACAAAAGAGATGAGATCTTAGCATTTGCAACAACATGGATGGACCTAAGGGATACAACGCTAAGTGAAAAAAGCCAGGAAGATGAATCTAAAAATACAAAAGAAATGAACAAAGAAGCACAAACAGAAAGAGACCCATAAATACAGAGAACAAATTGATGGTTGCTAGAGGGGAGTGGGTTGGGGATGGGTAACCTAAGAAAAGGGCTGTTTCCTACACTTGTTATCATACATACAATAAACATGTAAAAACACATGTGAATAAAAATTAGAATTATAGAAATAAGCCATAATCTAGTCCGTAAAGTTAATAGAAGTGAGCTCGGCATTTGCCATTCCATTAAAAACAACAGAGTCAATGGATTCATTAAGAGAAGCAAACATTACTCTGCAACAGGAAGCTATAATTTTTTTTTTTAGATGGGCTTTAATATGGTGAGGTTAAAAGACGAAGTGGTCAACACTGACCACGGCATCTTTACAACCGCTGAGATGGCAGGCTGGAAGGACATTTGTGTGAGGTGTCATGAACCCAAGCAGATGCTACACCGTGCAAGCTAAAGTTGAAATCCATTTGGCTATGTCCTCAACAGTGTTGTCCAAGGACAGTACACAAACTCCTGATGTTTTAGGAAGCTAGACTGTAGGTGGGCTATTCCTCCTTCAATCAGTCCTCATTAACTGAATTGTTCAGACAGGGTTTGTTGATAACTTGGGTAGGAGGCAGTGTGGAACTTTTTTTTGTTTTCTGGTAAGTCACTAGAGTTTGCTCTTCCCTGATATGGAAAGACAATGGGTCTATTCGCTTTAAGGATCATGAACCAAAGAGCAGTAGCCACAACCTATATTGCAAGACTTTAAAGAGTAATTTTGGGGGTGGGCGGACAGCAAATAGGCATTAGGTAAGCTCGGGAGATCCAGAGAAGGAGGGAAAGAAATGTAAGCAATCATATTTTTTCAGGAAGATGAGTATCTATAACTAACAAGAGTCCCTGGTTCTACTCCCGAAAACAGAGCCAAGAAAATCGTGCATGATTTGACTTGTATTACAAGAAGTTATGAAACCCGTGCCATTTCTCAGAATCTCTTTGGTCTTAGGGTTGCCAACACTTACCAGCAGAAATCAAATATATTTGCGTCTCAACAAGACAGCCTCAGAAACCCCAAGCCACTAACGTGTCACCCCACCACTGTGGTGGCTCTGGATGCCCGGGGCGCCTAGGAGAGCACAGAGGGAGCAATCAGTTGATTATGAAAAGTTTTGACGGTGAGGTCACAGTCTCAGTGGGATGTGCATTGAGCAGGCACACGAAGGAAGGTGGCATGGCCATAGTTTGCACTGGGACCCCATGGTGTTGCTTTTGTGGGAACGAACATGTAATTCCGTTCTGGAGGCTGAAGATGTCTCTTGAGATGACAATCCTTTCAATCAACACTCAGTGAACGTAAAGGAAATGCTCTCTAGTACTGAGTGAGAGAATGCTTAATCTATCTACAGTTCCAAGCATAATTAAGATTTCTTCTCTAGGTTGGAGGAACACTTCAATGATGCCAATTACAGGACAAATTTCAGGAAAGAGGGGGCACCTGGGTGGCTCAGTCGCTTAAGTATCTGCCTTCGGCTCAGGTCATGATCCTGGAGTGCCAGGATCGAGTCCCGCATCGGGCTCCCCGGTCATCAGGGAGTCTGCTTCTCCCTCTGACACTCCCCCCTCTCCTGCTCTCACTCTCTCTCAAAGAAATAAATAAAATCTTAAAAAAAAATTTTTCAGGAAAGAGGAGTAAACCACACCTATTTTTTAAAAGGCAGACCTAAAGTCAGGTTTCTCACTGAAGGCAATTTTCATCGTCTCTTAATGGAGTTCCTTAAATTCCTGCTGTCAATTTTAAGAGACGTAAATCTCCCACTTCTGTAATAATATTTTATCTATTTATTATATATCGAATATTTTCAATATACCCCTGGTGCTCACACATGTATATTAATAACTAATAATGACACTGTTAATGATAGCTAACTTTATATGGTGTATATGAAATGTCAGACACAAATACTTCTCACACCAAGTGGTGACTCACTTAATTCTCCAGCTTTGTGAAGGGAGTTCTTTTTTTTGTTTGTTTTTTTAAAGATTTTATTTATTTATTTGACGGAGAGAGAGACAGCCAGCGAGAGAGGGAACACAAGCAGGGGGGAGTGGGAGAGGAAGAAGCAGGCTCATAGCAGAGGAGCCTGATGTGGGGCTCGATCCCAGAACGCCGGGATCACGCCCTGAGCCGAAGGCAGACGCTTAACGACTGCGCCACCCAGGCGCCCCGAAGGGAGTTCTTTTTATCACCATTCTCCATATGAGTGAACAGAGGCAGAGAGAGGTGCACAACTCGACCAAGACTGCAGGTCTGATACAGGATGAAATCTTACCCATTATGCTATAACTTACCTATACACTTAATTTAATATTAATGATGATGAGGAGGAATTCCCTAACTGTAATACACACAAGTGATAAATGGGAAGCAAAATGCAATAATATGTACTTTCACTACTGACATAATGAAGTACCCCAAAGCTTTGGTGGGTGACTCGCTCATGGCCGTGACTCAAACACCATGAAGAGTGTTGAAATTTTTCTGAAATTGTTAACAACTCTTGGTACGTTTCCAAACAAATAAATGACAATTTTCCCTCTAATTGCTTGGCAGCTGTGTTCCTGGAAAATTCAGTGCCTATTACAACTGTGTGGAAAAAAGTACTCCTTGAGTTTATAGACATAAAATGGAGTCAGGTTTTATTTTGTTTCTTTTCAATGTACACTGCTGAAGTTTTTATCATTCCTGGCTCCTGTCCACTAAATTACAACAGTGACAGTAAATTCTTATAACAACGGTCACACAACTAAATTCATAAACACCACTGAAGAGTTGGTTTTATGGAATCTATGGATCGAATCAGGATCTCCTCGGACTCTGAAATTCCAGGCAAAATGTTGAGTACAGGTGCATTCTCCTGGGGATGCAGTTGGTAAGTTTTATCAAATTCTCAAATCAGGATGATCATCTCTTCCCCCGGAAGTCAAGAACCACTGATTGTGGGTACGCCATGACATTCGACACGATTTTATTTCCCAATTCTTTCTACATCTGGTAACCACACTTTCTGGTCTGCATGGGACATTTCTTGCACGTTCAAAATGTGCATGATTTTGCCTGCTTCCTCAGCGTTCTTTTTAATTTAGTATTCATGGTGGGTTTTTAATTTTTAGTTAATTGCATCATTGCTCATCATTTCATGAAAATAAGCTAGGATAGGTGGGGTTTTTCTTCCACTCTGAAGTTCCAGATTCTGCTGTGATTTTCTCTGGTGGTATGTACAATGAACTCAATGAACTGGTGGCTTTGTAAGTGGTTGTATCTGAACTACAAGCTTCCCTTTTAGGTGCTAAGTAATTAACACTGTCCTTCAAATGGGCAGGGTGCTCACAGGTAATGCATATGGTGTCGGAACAGAAGCTGAGTACTCTGATGATGGTGGCCAGAGGTATTGGCCATTTGGTGTACTAGTCCGCTGAGTCATAGCTGGTGCTGCTACCCAAAATATATGTGAAGTCATCAGGGCAAGAAGACATCATTGATTAGGTAGATAGCAAATATGTGCCGGAAAAGAAGGCTCAGGAGTCCTGCCTTGGGGTGCATGAATAGAATATTATGTCATGGTAGTTGGGTTGTTAATATTATAGTATAAATCTGCAAGTATTTATGTTTTGGATCAAACATGAAAAATTTTGTTATAAACCCTTTTGACAAGAATGAACTCCAAAGTAGACCATGATTAAGAACAAATTAAGAATTAAATTTCCACTTCTCAAGAAATTTGATGCTGAAGTTGTAACCTGCCTGAAAAATTTGTCAACATCTGTAATTCAGCACAAATGCTGTTGGGATCTCACAAGGCACATGAAAAAGCAAAAGACACAAATCTGCAGAAGTAAGAGCATTTATTTCAAAATTTCATAGTCATTTGTAAGCCTGTGGCTGTAGGTGGATATAACACGTGGAGCTTCAGAAAGTGAATCTGCATGACATTTTGGGAAGCATGATCTTTCATTTAGATCAAATGGCTGTTTGAAATTATCTGTTCTTTTTCCTGGCTTTCTGGTGCATGTACTAAAAGTAACATGAGGATTGTTAGCATGTTGGTTCCACTGGCAAAGCTTCACCTTCCTGAGCAGAAGAATGACATTGGTTTTATATTCACAACTTGAGAATATTGAAATATTTGTGAAACTAATTCTAACACTGGTTGAATTACTCAACCAATTCAAGGAATAAAAGTAGAGATTTTCCAAGTTCACTGTGTTTTTGTTGAAACGCCTGGTGTATTATGAATGCTATGTTCAACGTGGAAGATGAACTTGTTTGTTTTGCAGTCATAATATGAAGACAAATTTTAGGGAAGTGCATGGCCATCTAGGTAAGATGATGTTCTGAGAAAACTGAGAAAGCAATGGGGCAGACTTGTCCTTGCAGTGACTGTCGTCCACAAATCACTTATCATTGCAGCAGGAATAGCTGCTCTATCAAATTCTATCAAAATATCAAAATCCAAGCTGTAATTGTGGGTAATTATAAATGACCATACTAGGGCCAAAGCAGCCATGATCCAAATGTAGTTTCCAGACCCCTCGATTTCCCAAGGGCATCAGAAGGGGTTCAAAACAGGAGATCACAACAATTTTCGGGACATCATCGTGTTTTGTGCATTTTTCTCAATGTTCATATTTGTACTTAAGGTGCAAAACATAGGAAGTACAATGACTGCTGACTTAAAACCAGTCAAAGCAATGGCATCATGTCTACCGTTAGTCACTGTGTTATTCAATACCTTCTAACCTCAGAGACAATGGGGGAAAAAGACAGCTTCATGGAAGAGTGACCTTTATGAAACAATAAAACTACTGATTTTATTAAATCTCAACCCCTCCACAGGTCTGTTAGTCACCTGCATGGTGAAATGAGGTGCATGCGAAGGTCCTCTGCATACTGAAATATGATTGCTGTCTTGAAGGGAAGCACATGTGCAGTTGCTTGAGTTGCATACTGAGGTAGCAGTTGTTCTCGTGGAAGAAGAAATGAAAATAATGTCGGATGCACCCACCTTGGTAATTTGAAAATGAACAGAGTGAGCCTTTAGCTTCAAAGAAAAATCTAATTTTTATCTGCTACTGAGAGCTTCCTATACCTCCCATCTTTTCAGATTGGATTGATATTAGCAAACCATGGTTTTGACAATTATGAATAAATCCGTCGTCAGCACTGATGTGGACATGTTTTCAATGTCTTTGGATGAAAACCAAGGAGCAGGATTACTGGATTGCATGGTAAGAGGATGCTTCATTTTGTAAGAAACTAACCAACTGTCTTCCAATGTGGCCCTATCATTTTATGTTCTCACCAGCAATGTATGAGAATCTCTTTTCTCCACATCCTTGCCAGCATTCGAGTTGGATTTGGGCCATTCCGATGGGTGTGTACTGGCCATACAGTTTTCAGAGTCTCCAACTTGTATCTTGTCCAGGGAGTGTCAGCATACAACGCACTGTCCCCACCCAGACACCTCGGTGGCTCAGTCAGTTAAAGTCTGCCTTTGGCTCAGGTCATGATGCCAGGGTCCTGGGATTGAGCCCCACATCAAGCTCCCTGCTCCATGGGGAGTCTGCTTCTCCCTCTCCGTCTCCCTATAGCTCCCCCTGCTCGTGCTCTCTCTCAAAGACAAATAAATAAATAAAACCTTAAAATTACTTTTAAATAGGACTAATACACAGCTCCAACAA
Source organism: Ursus americanus (assembly GCF_024610735.1). Classification (NCBI taxonomy): domain Eukaryota; kingdom Metazoa; phylum Chordata; class Mammalia; order Carnivora; family Ursidae; genus Ursus; species Ursus americanus. The sequence goes on along the minus strand of NC_142164.1, from coordinate 118,919,146 downwards.
TTTGATACTTTTTTCAATTAGTATTTATACAATTTTAAAATTGTAAAAATTCTCTGTTCCTATTTCTTTTTAGTCCTGAATGAATGATGAAATTATATAGTCACCTTGTTCAAGATCTTCCTGACCTAGTCACGCCCAAATTCCAATTCTTCCCTGTGTTTCATCTTTTTTAAATGGTCAGTTCGTCATTTATATAGAATATTGAACACATTTTCTGTGACAGGCCCCTAGCCTATAGCTTTCACATCATGACATTAATCATTGATTAAAATTCGAAGACATTACCTTCATGCTTAATAATATTAACAAAGTATTTAATCCCTTATTGAAAATTGAATCCATATTTCTTTTTTTCCTGACAGTAGGACAGCTAGTGAACCAGCTCTCCAGTGGCAAGGCTGATGGAATTTCTCTGTGGGCATAACCGTTATTCTGTACGTCAACTGTAACAGGTGAGCCCTGGTCAGTGTCCTCTGGCCATGGCCAACGCATAGAACGCTGAGAGGTAAGTTGTAATAACAATTATAGACGTGGTTTGTGTTGACCGTGAGTTGCTGACACGTTGTGCCCTCCCATGGTGATGGAGGAAGGTATAAAGCAATGAACTTTCCAAGCTCCAACCTTTTGCATGATTCTTGGAGTATAGAGACTTTGAGGAAAGAAAGGACAGTCTCCACAGACAGGGCTTCCCTTTTGGGATTATCATTTGGGTCCACTAACGCGCATGGGGTAAGTCTGAGGGCAGCTGGATGGCAGGACCCAGACTGAGGACTGGTGATGTCCAGACTGCCTCAGTGACGTTCGGAAATGCATGGAGTGTCTGAGGCTTGGTTTCTCAACTGCTGTCAGCAGAGAATTCTACGGACCCTGCCTATTTCCTAGTGTTAGAATAAAATAAAGACATGGGCATAAAAGTGTTAAGTCAATCATAAAACGTTCTACAGTTATAAAGTTGAGTTAATATCACATAAAAATAATTCCTGGATGGTGCTTTTTTGAGAACGGAAGTGGAGATATTTCAAATTCTGCTTTATCCTTTACGTATGGGATTCAATATTATTGTTGTACATTTTTCATTCATTCTCATGGTGACAGCATTTCTTATCCTCGGTAACTGTTAACAGGCAGGCAAGCTTCCAACCTCCTTCAAATGCATGCATTTAGGATAACGATAAATCGAAAGATATTTACTGAAATAATGAGTTCTAATTATGAATACGAATTGGATTAAAAAGCATGAAGTATTTACCCAGCAATTGACTGGATTAACGCAAAAAACAGTGGGACTCTGTGGACTGAGTCTCATGATTTATTGCAAGGATACATGAATCTGTGCTTTTAGAAGTTTAAACTACATATTTTGCACTTGATTTATAAAACCTGCTAATAAATCCATTTCGTCTTCTCATAGAAATCACGATTCTAAGCATCAGCTCTAGCTAAATATATGGATTTATAAGCCGGGAAAACACGTGTACAAAATGAACCACAGATGTTGAAATCATGCCAATAAATCTTACAAAACAAAAGAACAACGACCTGCTATTTACAGATCCTTACCTTACAGTGGGGATATACGTAAAGATTTAGAAACCATGGCCTTAAATTATGTACAATTTTGGCCAGCGTAAGAATCATGGTCTAATCGGAATTCAGGGCGTTGGAATTTCTGAGCGATACGTATTAGGAGTCACAGCAGGAAGAGACGTATTATTGCAAATGAATGTTTAAAGAGACTTCCACATGTAGGAGTTGGTAGGTGTGATGCTGTTTTGGTGCCTTGCCCAAGCCCCCCCCCTTTCCGCCCCTGTTATGGGGCCAGCACACTCATCTTTCAGCTATCCGCACTTGTCTTTCAGCTCTTCGAATTAGGTGCCAATGGCTAACAGTTGGTCTCCCTCTAGAGCATTGCCCTTGGTTGACAATGCGGTGTCCTGCCTGGAAAGCGACACCCTACCTCTCCACCCTGGGGACCATGACATCGAGCCACTCCATGATGTCAGACCAAGGGTGCATTATGCAGAAGCTGCCTCTTTGTCATGCCTTTCCACTTCCCGGCATTTCTCCCCCCTCCCCCGGCCACCTTCTTTGCTGGTTTTTCCTTCCGCGAATCAACTGCACCCACCTTCTTGTCTCAGCTTCTGCTTCTCAAGAACCCAACCCAAGGCTCTGGTATTTGTACCAATTCTTCACACACAGATTGCCATTCCAATTCATCTGGATGACCAACTCCTATTTAAGATAAGCATAAGGTAAGATCTCCTTTAAAGCTGCAACTGATTATTTTATGGTGAAGCTCCTTGGTTGGAGTGTCAACGTCTGAATGCATCAGCACTATCTCCTCATCTTTCCATTTTGTGCTTGTTTGTACGAAAATCAGAGGTGACTTGATATGTGCAATAATTACCTTAAAAAGAATTATCGATATTTCATTTGGTTTCAGTAAGTGAAGTCTTGGTAATTTGAGCTCGGTGTATTGGTGTCTGTTGTAAGATGGGCAAGGTTGTCTCCATCTAAGGAAGAGGCTGCAATGAGATACTGGCTTTTTGACTTCCAAAGCCCCTGCTCCCCATCACAACTTGGAACCATCATTAAGAGATGCATTAAGAGCACAGGACGTTCTGAAATGAGCACACAGCACTTTGGGAGTTAGCAAAACATTTTCCACTACTCGCGGATGATGATAAATGTAGCTGTGGATGATAATGATGATAATGGGGCTTAAAATATTCAATACATAGAGAACGTTCCATCCACGAGCTACTTAAATAGATCCTAGGCTGTTCGTGGTTCTCTCTGGCGATTAACCTAGATGCAGCGACAACTTCTCCTTTGCGACATGTGTATCCCCAGCAAGAGAAACACGATTTACCAAGGATCCTTCACCTCCCTCGTTTGGTGTGGAGGTGGGAATGCCCTTGTGACATGGCGATGTGGTCCAATGCTTGAAATAGTGACAATGGATCCTGAATGCATACGGTGAGGATTAACCTTGAAGCTGTTACTGCTAAATTCAATATGGCAGATTTCTGGATATGCTTCATTCAGATCCTCTGAGGTGCCATCACGCGCTTGGAGAGAAGGGGAAACCAATGGCAACTTCCAACAGCTGGGAAGGGATCTCTCTAGGCCACAGAGCCTGGAGTCAAATCACTGCGCGCCCTCAGCATTTCTTGTCCAGGAACCTCATGTAAGGTGCCTTTTGGGGAATCAGTACTCTTGGGGTATCGGTAAAATGGGTATAATAATACCTCCTAGCTCATGGCTGTTGTGAAGATTAAATTGTGAAAGCAACAAATGTAGCATATTTAGAACCCTATGTGACATAAAACACTCTAAATTATTGTGCACATAGTATTTATTAATATAGAAATACTATATTAATATAAATATATATAATATAAACTATGTTACTGTCAAGAATAATATATGAACAATATGATATATGAATACATATGCATTTGCCAGTTCATCCATCCATCCATCCATCCATCCTCCATCCACCCAATCTATGTATCTATCATGTCTATCAATTCATCATCCTTCATCCATCCATCCAATATATGTATGTATCTATCCATCTATCCACCCATCCATCCATGATCTAGATCGATCTATCTATCTATCTATCTATCTATCTATCTATCTATCTATCTATCCATCCTATCTATCCATCCATCCATGATCTAGATCGATCTATGTATCTATTATCTATCTATCCTATTTATCTACCTATCTATGCATCCATCATATCTATCTATCTATCTATCTATCTATCTATCTATCTATCTATTAATCATCGACCTACCTACCATCTGTTTTAAAACATATGTAAATAGTACGGTGAAGGTCATCTTTCATTTATAATCAAGTTGGATATGGATTGGATTGATACCTGAAACCACAGTTCATTCATTTTACTTAAAATGAATTATTCTAATGTGGCTGATTTCTAACTTTTCATTGTTAGTAGCAGTTACTGGGAACATTCTTGCCTATGATTCTATGTACACAAGCTTCTCAGAAGTAGACAGCTGCCTGGAATGCTGAGTGCATCTTCAGCTCTATGGAAGCTTCCAGAAATCTTCCCAAAGAGCCGTGTCAATCCAGGCTCCCTCTAACAGTAAGAGGATCCTTTTTTTTTTTTTTTTGCTTCATGTTTTCCTTGAGTTTTATTCATGTTTTAACTTGAATTTCTCTGTTCGTGAGTAAGAGACAGCTGTTCATGTGTTACTGGCCATTCACGTTTTTTCTTCTAAGTGCTATTTGGTTTCTTGCCTATTTTGTATGGAGTTTCCCCCCACTTTTCTTTCTTTTAAGATTTTAAGTAATCCCCAACATGGGGCTTGAACTCATAACTCGGACGTGAAGAGTCACACACTGTACTGACTGAGCCAGCCAGGTGCCCTTTCCCACACTTTTACTGATTTATCAGAATCTGTGTATGAGGGTGTGTACTTTTATATATTCTTATATATACACATATTAATTTACATTCTTATATATATAAAGGTATGATTATAATACAACACATCCTCACATTCTTGATATTGATCCTAAACATTTGGGGTAAAATATGTTTTAAATACTCTTTATGCATTCCTGGATTCTCTCTTTGTTGATGATATAATAAACATATTCTTATGTATCTGAATGCATTATAATACACTGCATTATTATATTCTTGATATTAATTACAAAGAGTTGGGGTAAAATGTGTTTCAAATAGTCTTTCACATTCTTGACTTTCCTCTTGGTTGATGGTGTCTTTTAGTTTTAGAAATAGTACTCATCTGGGGGCACTTGAGTGGCTCAGTTGGTTAAGCTTCTGCCTTTGGCTTGGGTCATAATCTCAGGGTCTTGGGATCGAGCCCCATGTTGGGCTCAGCAGGGAGTCTGCTTCTCCCTCTCCCTCTGTTCCTCCTCCCTGCTTATGCTCGCTTGCTTTCTAATAAATAAAATCTTTAAAAAAAAATATCAATCATCTGCATTCAAATTCGTTTACGTGGTTGTAATATAATAGTGTATTATTTTGTGTGTGTGTTTTACATCTGAGTGGGGTGGCCCTTTACAGACTACCAGTAGTTTTCAAACTGTGCTCGGAGGACCAAGGGTGGTACCGAGCCCCCCAGGAGTGAGGAGGGGCAGACGTAGTATCTGGTTATTTTATGGATTGCTCACTTTCTGGCTTTTGTTGTCTTGATTTATTTTTATTTATTTATTTTTAATTTATTTTTAATTTATTTCAGCGACCATGTCCTCTGAAGACTCACGATCCACCCAGATGCTTCATTTCACATTGTGCATGAAAGATGCACGTCTCGTCGGAGGCTACGGAATTGGTGAAGACACTCAAAGCAAAATTCAGTGTCATGGTGTATTACACATTAGTGCCCTTTACGCTTATGCACAGGTCTGCCCTCCTGTATAAAGGCCAAACAAACACATTATTCTTCCTGATACCCCAAGTGTGAGATACGCTACTGTTCTTGAAAATCAATAATCTGGTAAGAAGCCATGAAGCAAGAAGACGTAAAAACGCGTGGGGAAGAATATTCCTTCCTGACGCTGTGAAACAGGAGCCGTTTCATCTTTCTTAAACGCAGTGCCTAATGAGGCTTCTCTTAGGACATAACCACAAAACAAGACGACCACTTAAGAAAACCACAATATGAAGAGGACGCTATGTTGTTTCTCGGCATTGAGCACATTTCGCTATGATTGGGCACCGCTGCCTATACACTCCAACATCATCATCAGCACTTTGCACATCGATCAGGGTAGGTTTCCCGTGTACTTCTAAATCATTTTTATTCGCTCTTGCCCCGTGTCCTGGTTTTTTAATTGGAAGATATTCCCTCTCAGTCCAAAGTTTCTAATGAAATCCCCAGACTAGAGTATGAACCTGCCCCCACGTCTTTACAGGACGTGGACACCGTCGGGAGGACGGAAACATGCATTTTAATCATGTTGCTCACATTCGCACACGGAGGAACCAATCACTGGATTCCTGACGCATTAACTCTACCCGAGCTTGTTCCAAAGGATCCTAAATTGGGGTTATGGTATTCTACAATTTTGTGCCTTGTGAAACGAGCTTTTAAAAACTCCCTTTGCTAACCTTGAGGACATTATGCTGGAGCGTAATAAGACAGTCACAAAAGGACACATTTGTATGATTCCACTTATGGGAAGTACTTAACATCATCAAATTCGTAGAGACACATTCATAGTGGTTGCCAGGGGCTGGGAGGAGGGGCGTACGGGAGGGTAGTGTTTAATGGGTAGAGAGGTTAAGTGTAGGAACATACAGTGTTCTGGGGACGGGTGGGTGGGGATGATTTCCCAATCATGGGAATGTACTCAATGCCCCGACCTGTTCACTTAAAAGTGGCTGAGATGGTAAATTTTATGTTCTGTGTACTCACAAATAATTTTAAATTTTAAAATTTTAAAAATTTTAGAAACTCCCTTTATTTTAATAGTAAGGAAGATTTTATCTATGTATTTGAGAGAGACTGACATGATGGGTGGAGGGGGAGAGGGAGAGGGAGAAGCGGGTTCCCGGCCAGTCCATCATCCTTGTGCTTATACTGTTCTGGGTTTATATGGGTCACAAGAAAAAAAAAAAAAAAAAAAAAAACATAGCCATTGCCAAGATGTTTTCTGAGGTTTTTAAAATTTAAATATATTTGACAGAGAGCATTGTGAACATTTAAGGCGTGTGATGTTGTCTTGATACATTTATACACTCTAGTACAATTACCATTGTAGCTTTGGTTAGCACCTCTCTCTATTACATCCTCTAATTATCATTTCTTTTCAAGATACTTTTTAGGGGAATAGGCATCGTGATGGTATTCCAAGAAACAAAGGCCAAGTCCTAAGACTCAAGGAGCATTTGAGCTAAAAGTACAGGTTAGACAAAAAGGTAGGCATTCTAGAAATGTCTAGAGCTGGCTGGACTGTTAGAATTCCTCAGTTCTGTGTCAAATTCCCGTGGCTAGCGGGAGGTGGGGTGGGGAGAAGGGGAAACAGGTGACTAACCACAGGATGATGAGTGGTCAGTGACAGAGCCAGAAAGCTGGATGGACCTCCTGACCCCGGAGTGACAGTTGGCTTCACTGTCAAGAAGCAAGTCAAGCATCTTCTGCCATGATTTTTACTGATTTCTTAACTTCTGGCTCTGTGTTGAGATGACGTTGGACATCACACCCATTATTTTTCCGTATAACGTTCGTTACGAGATTGAACGGGACACGCATTTTCCAGTTTCCTTTCTTTTTGGACACTCAGTACTTAACTTGGCAATGTCCACTGTGTCACACACAGGACGGTTTCTGCAAAACTGAGTTGGGCTTACTCTCATTGGGGCGTCCAAAAAATACACAGAAATGTCTATAATGGAAGTTTTATTTCTCGTAGCAATGGTTGGAACAGGCTAGTCAAGAGAGGACCCTACATGTAAGCAGGTAAAAGTCCAAAGTCCTTACTGGAAACCTGACCACACATGTTTTATCCTTGAAAATCCTTCTGAGAATCCAGTGGTGTTGGGCATTACCTACTGCTTTATTCTAAATCCTGTCTTGTTGAGGGCAATGTCAATAACACAGCATAGAGAGCTGCTTGGCCCTCATTCACATGCCGGCTGATGCCACAAATCATGTCCCTTTTATGAAGATTTCAGACAAAAGACGGGGCTGCCCGCATGGCATTAAATCAAACGGGTTCCCACAGAATTCCCAATGGGAATACCGCTTAAAATGACGGTAGGGAAGTCGGAACTCTGTAAATTAAACAAGCTAAAATGTGTGAAATAATTCCATAAGCTTGTACCTGTAAGCTTCCGTGGCTGTATGAACACTTTTATTTCTACTAACATCTCTGTATTTCTAATTTAGAGCATTTTCAATACTTTAGATCAGAGCTTGTCCAACTATGACTCCCAAGGGCCAAATCTGAGCGGCTGTCTATGTTTCTTTGTTTTTTTTTCATGGTTGGTGAGTTAAGAATGGTCTTTGCATTTCTAAATGGTTAATTTTTTTTTTTAAGATTTATTTACTTATTTTCAAGAGAGAGAGGAAGAGTAGGAGCAGCAGAGAGGCAGAGGGAGAGGGAGAGGGCTCTCAGTATGGAGCCCAGCTTGGGACTCGAACTCACAACCCTGAGATCATGACCTAAGTCGAAATCGAGCTCCAGATACCTAAATGGTTCAATGTTCAATAACTGTATAATATACGTGCCTACATAATCTGTCCACTGTTGTTTCTTGGTTTGTAAGAGTTGAAAGTCTGATATAGTTACTATCTGGACTTTTAAGAAGATATTTGCAGAACCACGCCTTCCAATTTTGGTTTGATCCATATATATTTAATTCAAAAACGGGGCCTCGACGGATTCTATCGAGAACCCCAGAGGGTGGGCTGGATCTCACACCCGGGTCAAAAATCATTTCAAAATGAGTCTGAGCGTCTATAGAGTAGGGCCGACGCTGCTGGATGATTTACAAAAGAAAGGCCTAAGTGCGCGAATGTGCTTTTTTGTTTCGCCCTCGAGTCTACAAAAAAAACATTTTGTAACTTAAAGAATTTCCCTTTTGTTCTGCTCCAGTGATAATTTCCCTGTTAAATAATTACGAGTAAAGTGGTTTAGTTACACGGGAGTTAGTGTTTGGAAGGAAACAATTAAAGTCCTTCTCCTAATGCTATTTACACTGTTATTACTAAGGAATCAGCCTAATAAGTTTCTAAAGAGGGTGGTGGGTAAGGGCGGGACAGTTTCCAATTACTCAGGAGCACTTTTGAGCACGTACCGATGCCTTACGCAGGGGCTGTGCGGAAATGTCCCTTCTTTTCGGGAGATCTGAGTTTGAAAGACTCGGAGCTATCTGTTGATAAACCTTTTTAAACATTTTATTGAAGATTTTATTTATTTATTTGAGAGAAAGAGACAGAGAGGGAGCATGAGCAGGGAGAGGAGGTTGAGGGAGAAGTCAGGTCCCCTCTGAGCAGGGAGCCCAACGTGGGGCTCGATGCCAGGACCCTGGGATCATGACCTGAACCGAAGGCAAATGCTTAACCAACTGAGCCACCCAGGCGCCCGTGCTGATAAAACTCTTCTATTACTCTGCACTTGAACCCCCAGAAAGAGTATACACACACACACACAACCACGAAAGGATCTAAGCAAATGAGGCAGCTCGAGAGAAAGCACGCGGGTTTGGCAAAATTTGCAAGGACAGCTTCCAGACCATGGATGCTTGCGGCCGGTCCGCAGTGAGGTCTGTCCGGAACACAGCCTTAACGACGGTCCCTACTCCAGGAAATTCTTTTTTATTCATTTTCAAAGAACTGATCTTTTACCTCCACGTTAATGGCATTTTGATCTGAACTGTTAATTGTTACCATAGCAACTGTTGATTCCGGGCAGGCCGATGTCCTAGTGCCGCGTTACAAATGGACATCCGTGATTTTTAATAAAGGCTCCCGGGAGCTCTGCGATGGGCGTGTGGCATCATAGGGAAGACAGGGGGTCCGAAGGAGGAGACGGCACTCTGGTTTTGCTCCTTCCTATCTGTGCTCCTGGGAGTTGTCCCTTTTCTAGAGGACGGAGCACGAAAGCCGTGACCGTGGGGATGAAAACATCCCCCAGTGTGAACTTAGTCGAGTACTGTACCAACAAAACAGTGCAGTGGTGTATGTGAATGCTTCGGAGCCGGAGTAAGAGAACGTGATCAGACGGGGAGGGGGTCTGCGAGTGTAATGCAGAAGCGGGTGTTAGGAAGTGTGGCCCCAGCTTTGTGCATATGGCACAGTCCGAATCCAGCCCAGCAGGCTGACAGCTAATTTTGTGTGTCCACCTGCGGGGTCATCATGCCCAGGTAGCTGGTCAGGTGTTACTTCTGGGTGTGAGTGTGTGTGTGTGTGGGGGGGGTATTTGCGGATGAGATGAGCATTTGAATTAGTGCACCCAATAAAACCCACGGCCCTCCCCAACGTGGGTGGGGCTCATGCAATCCGTTGAGGGTCTGTCTACACCAAAGGGCAGAGGAAGGTTGAATTGGCTCTCTGCCTGACTGATGTTCTCGGGCCGTCCCCCTGGGAGTGATACGTCAGTGTTCCTGGTTCCCGGGCATTGTGACTCACACAGCTCTGCCTTCTCAGGACGCTCGGTCACTGGGCCAAGTCCCCCGCCCCCCCCCCCCCCCGCCGCATGCCTGCGCTACCTCCCCTCCATTTTATCCCCCGTCTTAGGAGCACTCAAGTCCGTCCCTTCCCACAAAGGAGGGACTCCTGTCCTGCAGGGAAAGCCATCTGCCTTCAAAGCAGGAGAGGTCTGTCATCCATCAAAGTCTTCATAAATGCGCTTATAAATAATGGCTCCGGGCTTTTTATCTGCAATACCCAGTGCAGGATTTCAGTGTTCACACCCCTTGTTTCTGAGCCGCCTTCTGCGGGCTCGGCTCAGTCCCACATGCACGTGTGAAGACCCCGCATGGCTCCGTTTTTTTGGATTCTCTGCTTTCTGCAGCACCTTCCAAGGTGCCATGTGACTCACCGCACGTTTGCTGATTGCACCTGCTCGTGGAGTAAGGGACTAGATCCACACCGTGGTAATAATTTCAGGGTACGGAGTCTTTCCTGCTTCCAGAGGTTCCATTCAGGAATGATAAGCAATCTGTGCAGTGCATGGATTTTACTCTGGGTATAAATATTTCCCGAAACGGCATCCCTTGTGAGTCTGCGTGGCATGCTTGCTGAGACAGGGCCCCCAAGGGCACAGACCACAAGCCACAGCCATCAAGGGCACAGACCACAAGGGGGAGGGTGTGCACCATGACTGTTTCTTGGGTCGCATTGGCCTGCTTTTCAACAGAGCCTGTATTGCACGGCGTGGCAGGATCTGGGAGGTTCCTACCTTGGGTGGCATCATGATTTCCAGTTTAGGGTGGGGAAATGAGACAAGGGCAAGGTGATTTTCTTGGTTCATGGTCTTGTTAGAATTACAGGCTGATTGCTACCCAGTGCCATCCATCCTACGTGCCGGCTGGAACTGAGCAATACCAGCCTACTTAGAACTCCACACACGGGCCATTCTCTCTCGGTCCTGCCCTTGAACCTGCATGTCCTTCTGTTTGGAGTATCCGCCACTCGGCTCCTCTCAGCCTTGTAACCTGTCCATCAGGCATGAACTCAGACCCATGCACCTTGGATACAGTGGAAATGTGAAGACTGTCATTTATTTAGCATTGGGACATTTTTGCTGCAAATCTCGCACGCTTGAGGTGTACTTCTCCTTGGGAGGACGAAGTTCTTTGGCTTCCACATCTTCCCACTTATGAGAAATCACAATAGTTTGATCTCATCATTCGAGCGCTCGTCCAAATATACCCATTTGTTCTGAAAGTAATGCCTTCCTCCTCCTCCCCCTGGTCTGTGGGGTCCAGTCACAGTCCACAAATTGAATCTTCTCATCTCTTGAGACCTTTTCATTCTACCACTTTTTCTTCCATTTTGTGGTTCCTTTCCTTTCTTTTCAGTGACAAACACTGTTTTGTGTTGGGTTTTTTTCGGAGAGACCACATAAGGGTGTGAGACTATACACATGGCAACATACGTTAGATTTTATGGGTACCCACAGGTGGGGTCCTGATTCTCGTTGCCCTCCCAGCAAGCTGCCTGATCACTAAACAGCATGCCACGTGGGCAACTTCATGTCCTCTCTTTCTCTGCCTCTTTTATTTTTAACAATTCTAATTTTTAGCAATGGCCCACAAGACTTTTCAGGACACGGAAGCTGTAACAGAGAAGGATAACGGCTTGTAACCGAACACAAAGGTGACTACATGTCCTTTCCTAGTTCTCCCACCAGGCATATTTGGGGTGTAGCAGTTAGTCCTTCACGTTTCCCTTACATTCTGGCTTCCAAAGAAACGCCTGTGGAAAACAGAAACGGTGCCGGACCAGAAATATTTTGTAAAAAATTAGGGGTGCCTGAGGGGTTCAGTCGGTTAAGGGTCTGACTCTTGGTTTTGACTCAGGTCCTGTTCTCAGGGTTGTAAGATTGAGCCCAGAGTGAGCTCCATGCTGAGCGTAGAGCCTGCTTAAGATTCTCTCTCTCCCTCTCCCTCGGCTTACCTGCACCATCACCCCCTCATGTGCTCGCTCTCTCTCAAAAAAAAATCTATATATTGGCATCTCCCCCAAATACCCAGAAATTGGGTCTGATGTAAAATCAACTCAGCTGTGTTTCTTTCTGTCTTTTGGAGACCCCACCATTCTGTGATCTTGGAGCTACTCTCACCAATAAAGAAAGGAACATTCTTTTCGGTACCACGTTTTGCTTTGTTTCAATCACCCCTTGATTCGATGAACGTTTCACAAATGATGCAGCGTTGGAAGATAGCAAAATTAGGGAAGGCACAGCGTTTGTTAAAAATGAAGCAAGAGCCCACCCCTCCTCCTCACAGTGACCTCTCCTTATCTGATCTTTCTTTCTTGGCACCAGTTAACAAAACAGGCTCTCTCCACTTAATTACTCTAGGCTTTCTGGGAAGAACTGGCTGGCAAGGACCAAACTTCACGAGCACACAGGCTGCTAAGAAAAGCACAGGGTAGTGTGGTCTCCGGGCACTCTGTGCATAGCTCTTGTGATGGGCGGGCATGTATGGACACGCCAAAGGTGGTTTTTTTGTTTTGTTTTTTTAAGGATTTTATTTCTTTCTTTGAAAGAGAGAAAGCATGAGTGGGGGAGGGGTAGAAGTAGAGGGAGAAGCAGACTTCCCATCGAGCAGGGAGCCTGATGTGGGGCTTGATCCCAGGACCCTGGGATCATGACCTGAGCCGAAGGCAGACACCTAACAGACTGAGCCACCCAGGCGTCCCCAAAGGGGTTTTCCTTAAATGATAACCTAGGTTCGGGTTTTTCTGAAAGCAAAACAACAACACTTCCATCAATCTCACTGTAAAAAAAAAAAAAAAAAAAAAAAAAGAAGTTCAAGAAAATTAACTGGTCACTTGACATTTAAGAAATGGTCTTGCAGAGACAGTGATCTGTCATCTGGTCTCATTGAGAAGCAAGTCTTGACCTAGCAGGTGTTTATTGACTTTATACCCGTCTTGCTCTTAAAAACAAAACAAAACTTCCAAATAACTAACTTCATGTCCTATGCTAATTACACAGGTGTAAAGGCTGCCAAAGCACACTCCTTCCCGGGATTCAAATCCTTCGTCTTTGTTCTTCTGTCCCTTGGCTTTATGTTCCTGAAGGGCAGGTGACAGTCTAGGGGAAGGCTCTGTATTGAGGACAGCTTCCTTCTTCTGCAGGTTTAGGAGACGAGCGCTTGCGAAGAATGCATGAAAATGGAACTCGGTGCTGTCAAACTGCATCTCTCCATGGCTCTTCGGTGGGGACTCTGAAAGTCATACCTTGTCTCACGTTTCTCCAATGGCTGCAGAATGCATTGTGTGTGGTTCCTACAAATACCAATCTCAACGGAGTAAGAGCAAGCACCTTCTGGGGAGAAGGAAGTAGCAACTGGAGTTTTCATACAGAGGTAGGGTTCCAAGTCTGCAGCCTCCTTGGGTAGAGCCACTGATCTCCCACTAATCTCAAGCCCCACAGCGCATTTGCCGTAAGGACCAATGGCTTCCCCAATGGTCAATGGCTTCCCCAATGGCCAACAGCTTCCCCAATGGCCAATGGCTTCCTGTGGTCACCCTTCTTTAGAACTGAGGTTGCCTGTTGCCCCTGGAAAAGTGTTGGTGTCCCGATATCACAATGGTGTGCTCTGTTGGTCTTGGGGATGCTTTCCAGTAGGCTGAACAGCAACTGTCAGGTGGGGATGTGAGGTCTGCGGTTCTCTCTACCGAGAACTCAAAGTGCTGATGGGTACATGCTGGTTGGAAGGCATTCACCCAGGCTGAAGGACAAGATGCCTGATGGGATAAAAGTAACTTCAGAAGGAATCAGGGGTGATGGGGCACCATAGACTATGGGAGCACTGAGCCATGGCCAGAGATGTGAGAGTTGCCAGTCTCACTGTTTTCCAGAAAATCGAACCAATCTCCATGGCACCCAGAGGATGAAGGGCTTTGGCGTCATCCCCTGTGTTCTTTCCAAGGGGAGGACTGATGACCACAGAGCTCATTATCTCTAAAAGTGAAAGGAATTCCACCTCAAAGACGTAAATCCAAACCCTTTTAACCCCATTCATTGACTGTGTGATGCAAATGACCCATAGGAGCAGTTCCATATCGCCTTTGGCACAGAGCAGACAGTCAGTGCCTAATTGTTGCTTGCCCCATCCCTTGTGCTGTGACCGTGCAGTTTATGGCGCGCTTGGGTAAACACTCTAATTGCAGAGCGTCTTCGACGGATAAGCAGACACAGAAGGGCATTCTGGAGAGCTGAGCGGCCGCGACTTCAAAGCTCACGTTTGGCAAAGTGATTTGTTGTGCTGTCTGGCATGTGAAGGATCCTGAATAGCGGCATTTTATGGGGAGGAGAGAGCGCTGCTTTCCAGGGCTTTGCTATTAAGCAGGAGGGTCCTTGGGCTTTAGGTCTCTTACCTCCTCGCTGTCCCTGGCAGAGGAATGCTCCCTGGAATCCTTTGAAGACTCTGCCAGCTTCAGAGTGCCCGCATTGTAATCAGGGCCCTTCAATGAGCTCATTCAGCGGGCTTTCCCACAGCCCTCGACGCACATCAGAGACCCGCTCTGGGCGTGTGCGCCTCCGTGCCAGGGACAGGAGACGCAGGCGTGCAGTTCTGCTTGGCTCGGGCTGGCGTTCCTGGGAACCAGAAGGGCCTTCGGAGGCTCTGGGTTAAAGCATCCCCCCCCCCCCCAAAGCACGGAGTCCTGGAGCCCACCTTGGAAAGGCGTCTTCCAAAGTCTCACGGGATGATGAAAGCAATCATTTCAGAGAGGTGACACTGTCTTCCAAAATGCCCCTTATGAGGGAAAGGAGTAGCAGCTTGTATAGAGCCTTTCTCTCCGGCACTTTGAGCTCCCAAAATATCGAAGGAGGGGGTAGGGCTTTTTGCACATAACCGAGGCTACCTAGTGGGACATATTAATGCCTAGACTTTTTCCGACTTATCTCTGGGTTTATAAAGGCATGGGGGATGTGCAGCCTAGCATATAAAACTCAGAGCCGTCAGTCTTTAACTCGTTAACACAAAAGTGAGGTGTCTCGCTGCATTTAGCTGCTAACGGGGAAAGGAGTAGCAATGGGGTCGCTCAGGGGATTTTGACAATGTCTGGAGATGTTTTCACTGTCCCAACTGGGACGCTCGCTCCCGGCTTCTGGTGGGTAGAGACGAGGGGTGCTGGGAAACATCCCTCGCTGCTAAACATTCCCCAGGACAGCCGCACAGTTTGATGACCCCAAACGTCATCAGTGCCGAGATGGAAACCCCGGGGGCAGACCAAGCAGGAAGCAGCTAGCTGGGCCTTGGGGAATCCCATTAGCCGATGACACTGTACTATCTAAACTCAGTCTCTTAGGTCCGTTGAGAGTTGTATGGGCCATGCAGTAGACGGAGCATCTCAATATCCTTTACAGTTAGCAGCTGGAGGTGCCGCAGGTAGGTCTGCAGAAGCTAAAACATGGCTAATTATGCACGCATAGGGAAATCCCGTTTTCCACCCAAATCCCCTCCAGGACAGCCCCCCAGGGCAGAGCTGGCTGGACCCCATGAGGTTCATCTTGTCCCTTTTGAGCACATGCGCGTGTTTTTTTTTTCTCATTATATCGGCATTTCCAGGCGAGGAGGGCCCCTCACGGGAATGCACGTCTTGTCTTTGTTCTTCTGTTCGCTCCACTTGGCCAAACCTCGTCCGTCTTCCTATCACGTTCTTGTGGTTTCTGGGGCAGAAATATTTCCCCTTGTTTTCTTGGTTCCTTTCCTGTAATGTCTTTCTGAACCCATACCGCTGCTGCTAATACATGTAGGCATTACACATGGTGCTTCTACTAAATGCTTATACACTCCCCCTCTTCCAAAAATACTCCTCTACCTTCTAGATACATCTCTACATTCCTCACGCTGTCTGTCTATATAAGGAATCCCACCTTCTCTCCTAGTTAGGACTAGTGGCTGCCTTAAAGCTAATAGTTTGAAAAAATCACATATAAAGTAACATCTCCGCATGTCCCTCTTTTCTGCAATGCTCCACGTATGGGGTCTTTTCCAATTACTCCATAGGTTGCATTACTTTCTTGCTGTTGCTACGTACCTAAAAGCAACCTGTTGGCAGGTCCCTCAAGGCCATCTTGAGTCTTGCTCACACATTTGCTTCTAGACCTTGTGCCTCTCAATGAACTCTCTGTGTTAAACTGAGACTGTCCTATGGTCTCACCAATCAACGGTCCTTCCCTCAACCTCTGCTAATATTCTCACCTGTAGAATCACCCTCACCATTTTCATTTTGTCCACCTGCGTGCCCTGTGGCATAGAGGTTGAGCCCCAAACCCTCCGACTATGGAAACCATCTGTAACTGGGCCAGCTCCCCTTACTTCCTCCCCTTCTGAGCTCTTACTATAATCGTATCACGCATATGGCCCTTCATGACCACAGAATTTCAGAGCTGGAAAGGATCTTACAAGTGATCTGCTTGCTTGCTTTCTCTCTCTCCCTTTCTTTTCTTTCTTTTTTTCTTTCTTTTTCTTTCTTCCTTCCTTTCTTTCAAAGATTTATTTTAGAGACAGACAGCATGAGTGGGAGAGAGAGAGGAAGAAAGAATCTCAAGCAGACTCCACACCGAACATGGAGCCCGATGCAGGGCTCAATCCCAGGACCCCAGGATCATGACCTGAGTCAAAACAAAGAGTTGGGTGCTTAACAGACTAAGCCACCCAGGTGCTCCACGTTCTTTCATTTTATGGGTGGAACATACTGAGTCAAGAAAACGTTATCACATTGACAAATAAAAGGTTCTACTGTTAGATGCTTTTGTCCCACGTTTTTTTTTTTCTGTCTTGCTCGATGGCAGGCATGCTATCGTAACTCTGCATTTGAAGCTATGTCTCACTGTGTTGAGCACATGAAGTGGGTGCTGATCAGTCAGACACAGCAAATCTTTCTGTATATATGTTTTATTCTTTTATGCTTGGTTCCGTGATACGGGATTTATCTTACAAACCTCATGTCTGGCAACTGTTTTGAGGGTTTTGGAAATAAGCCACAAATTAAGCCATCAAATGCCAAGTTCAAGGTGAGGATGTAAAAGAATTGTCTTTTGAACTCTTGTGTCTTTATCCTGGTGGGCAGATTCATTTCTCCTGCTGTGGAGACGGTCTTCATTTGCATGGATTCTTAGTTACTTTCCCTAAGCAACCAGTTGGGGGTCACTGCCACCCTGAGATAAACTTGCCTGAAAGCATTTATCTAGTGTACAACCCCCCAAAATGATTCCCTATCTTTTAAACCCAGTTATTTGAAAATTTTTCCATTCTCTGACCCACACTGCTTTATTCCATAAACACACTCAATGATCAATTATGTCCTTATTTCTACAGAGTTGACACCCGCCCGCCTAGGAGTCATTCTCTTAAATATCATGTGAGTTTTGACTCATTATTTTGTTTCTCAGAAAGACGATAGTGTTCATGACTCAGATATCATCATGCTGCTATATTAAACCAGTATGTCATGTTCTGGGTCTTATGTCACTCAGATCTTCAGTGCAACTCGAAGCATATCTGAGAACTGGTGTGTGAGTAGAAATGTTAATCCATCCAGAAATTTAAATATATTCTTTAGCTGCTTTAGGGGCTATGGTCTCTGTTTCTGCTTGGCTCCAGCCCCAGCCATGTTGAATCCCTACCTCACACACTACAGATGTACGCTTCTTGAGCACCAGGGAAGGAAGATACACAACTATTCTCTCCTCTCATTCTTATTGCTCAATCTCAGTGGTATTCTTCCCAAAGAGCCACAGGCAGAACCACGCTTTCCACAGCCACCGTCACTGGGGAGCTAGACTTCTCCCCCTTTGCACATTTGCCATTCTATCAATCCACCTTGACGATTTGCAGCGAAACGTGCCCTTCAGCAGAAGGGAAAACATTTGAAGCATCAATATTTGCAGCAAAACCTCAGCTGTGAAGGAGTGATTCACAAAGATGCAAATATCTCAGCAGCTCCGTTTTGCTCCGACTGGCCCTCCAAGCCTGTCACATAATATGCCAAAACGCATGATGCGTAACCTCCCTGTAAAGAGTTGCACCTTACTAATAGGCTGCTACTGATGTTCCCCTTGAGCTGGACATGCCGGGGTGGATCATTTATAAAAATACCAATAAACAGAATTAATACGGAAGCTGTCAGAAATCTCGGTGTCCCTCTTGTGCCATACTTTACAGAAGATGGCCTCTTTCCATAGTTTTTACCCTTTTGCCTACCCACGCCCACCCCACGTAACCCACAGTCCTCAACCATCTATCACAAATGCTTTCTATCATGTCATTGTGAGTGTGGCTTTTCCTTTCTTACATCCGAGAAAATATAATTAGATTTCCAGGTAAACTATCAGGGAGATTATGTGAAATATTGAAGAAAAAAGATACAGCATTGATTGCCATCAGTCTTGCCAACTTAGCCCCAAATTTAAAGTGCTACCACCCCTAATGGTTTGAAACGTACTTCCATGACTCACATTCATCCATTCCTTTAACATGGGCTGTGTAGTTTTTCATTAGGTGTAAAGTCAAGTTTGATTGTCCATCACCAGGGAGCCTCTTAACATGTGTTCAATACAAGAGCAACTATATCCCTTGTCAGAATGATCTTTCCAGGAATTCTACATGAATTCAGGAATTCCACATGAATTCACTGAATTCAGGAAGGTCAATAATTACGTGGTAGGGACCGAGGTCCATGTTATCATGTAGGTCATACAAGTAAAAAAGGTTCTAGTAACAGGGTCGACACACATTTCAAGAAGACACACAACTGGACTCTAAGAAATGTGCATACAACACCACTGATGTGGAATCAGATATGCCCACACTTGATCTTAAACTGTGATGCAGAACAGAGTAAATTCTGGAGAAGTAGGCTCCTACCACAATATATCTACCCTGAGATGAAATTAATGACCACAGTTATTAGCAAAAGCCCAAAGGTAGCAAAGTCCTCTTGGAAAATATATGGGGAATAAAAGGGCATAAATAAGTACATATGATATGTTATACTGAGATTAACTGCTTTTCAGAATTTTCTCTCTATATTTTTACTTAAGTCAATTTAAGATATTTTATAAGAGGAAAACGGCAGTTAAGAAATGTGCATTGACTGAAAAATTAATCCACAGATATAATAAAGTGGATTATTTTAGAAAATATGATCCTTCACTTTTCTCCAAAATTCACAAAGTAATTTGAATTCCAGTAATGGGATTTACGTATGATTACGAGATTTGCTGTTATTGATATTTACTTAGTGTTCAGAAAAAGAACCCAGGGGAGTCGTACATGTTCTTTCTAGAAATAGTTATTAAACATAGTAAGTCCCCCCAGTCCAGATTTATAAAAAATAGCTAAATTAAAAGGTTGAAATCGAGTTTCCTGTCAGCAGCAAAAAAAAAAAAAAGAGGAAGAAGAAGAATGGATCAAAATAGACTTCTTATATAATACAAAATGTTGAGTTCTGAAAGTAAATTAGAAAAAAATAAGTGGATGTAATTATGGACTTAGGGCTACATCTCGCTCCTATGTTCATTCATTGAAGAGCACGTAAAATAGCATTTCACTTATCATATCCATCAATTAAATACCCGAAATCTAAGTAACTTAACAAAAGGTTAGAAAGATTGATTACTACTATTGTGTATTGATAAATACTTCGGAGCATTTTATAAAATTATTGTTATTTAAAGTAGCTAAGCTTCTTGGAATTCCCTCGGGTAATCTAAAAACAGATTAAATTTTTCAATTAAAATATAAGCATCCGCGTCACGGAAAAAAAAACTGTACTTTATGCCTTTCTTCTTTATTTAGGGTCGATAGTAGTCTATTTCTATTTTGAGAATATGGACACTTTTTCCCCTCATGCCCAACTGAATTACACATTACACGTACTAAGATTATCTGTCAAGAGAAATAAGAAATGATGTCTTTACACTGAAGCTCAAAGAGCCTCAGCATTTTGCCAAATTGAGTACCAAAAGGAACATGCTACGGGCCGTTAAGAACACCGAGCTAAGTCTCAAAAGAGGTTCAATGTGGTAAGAAGGAGATGAATGTGTTTAGTCTGACCTGACCATCTAAGGTCACAAGAGGAGGACTATGAATAAGAGCAAAGGTTGAATGAAGAGCAATCTGTATGTGTTTTATATATTATATATTTATCTATAGCATATATTATGTCTATATATTATATAATTGCATATTATATTTACAGTATAATTATATATGTTATATCATATATATAGAGAGAGAACTCCACCCCCACAATTGCTTCCCTGCTAAACAGCACAGAGGTCGGACCTAGGTCAGGTGCACAGTTCCGTGAGGTTGGATACTTATATAGCAAAAGGAAGGAAATGCAACAGCAGAGTGTCCTATCAACACGGGGCGCTAGAGTTTTGCTGATTTCAGGTGAGGAGCATGAGCTCCTCCCGCATAGGAACGGAAAAGGGGATCCAGAGCTATTTCAAATAGGCTACACTCAGGAAGGCTCTGAACGAGTCGGCTGTTTACACACCTATGACAGATGAAGACACAGTGACCCAGGGAAACTTAAGGTTGACCTTTGCAACGTCATTTTCATCACGAAAGAACGCGAGCCCATCCTGGAACATGAAAACCAGGCACCCACATCCCACAAGATGACAAACGTTCTATCTTGGTCCATACCCAAACCATGCCAATTTCATCGATACTGGCTTACCGTTGAGGCGGGTCAGTGGTCCTCCAGCCCACCTCCACTGGTCCTCATGACTCCTTTAGGGAACTTCTGTAGAGTCATCCTCTATATTTGTAGTCCAACTGGGGGCTGGGACACCCTTTTTGTTACTGAGCAGGTCTGAAGAGTCGATGACCTATGGAGTCAAGAGAACACATAGCCACCTGAGCCCTGACAAATGCCCACACACAGATCTGGTCTCATACCGAAAGGGAGCATCAGAAAATCTTCAGTGATTTCCCTTCACTCTTCCCGATTTCTGTCCATCGCACAAGATCGTTTTCTTTGCTGTGCAATCAACAGTTTTGATATGTCCTTCTACTTCTCACACATATAACCACGTGCCTTTGGTTCTGAATTACGTCAGAGTAACCTTGAATAAGAGTCTCCTATGTAAATCCCACTGAGGTCAGAGAGAAAAACTGACATGAAGAATATGGGAAGAGTAAGTCTGAGGGCTGCTGGAGGGGAGGTGGGTGGGGACATGGGGTGACTGGATGACGGGCATGAAGAGGGCACCTGATGGAATGAGCACTGGGTGTGATATGCAGCTGATGAATTACTGATGTCTGCCTCTGAAAATTATAATACATTATATATGAATTAATTGAATTTAAATTTAAAAAATGTTTTAAAAAACTAAGCAGGGTGGGAGAAGGTCAATGGGACAAGCATATGCACAGCCCCAGACTTCTAGCAGGGAAAGAACAGGACCGGGAGCTGGGGAATCTAGCTAGGGCTCAGCTCTCTGCGTGAGATTAGCGGTCACACAGAAACTCGCATACTTCTTGCTGAAAATCTGACCAATCTCTGCGTCTGTTTGATTTGGAATCACAGAGCACCCCACCCGGTTTGCCTGCGAAAACATGGGTCTTCTGTGGCCGAATCTTCCGATTTTTAAGGGAAACAAGACATCAAATTCTAAAACCCAAATCTAACCAATTGTAGATGTTCAATAAATCACATTTGAAAAAGACCACAGTTAGTGTTGATAAAACATTTTAAAATAATACAAAAAGGAGGTAACACGTTTATAAAGAATATTAGTTCTTTAACAAGGAAGGAAACGGAAACCTTTGTTCTTTTTCGTTCCTTAAACAGTGAAGAATACAATAAAGTCAACATAAAGTACAGGAAATTATTCTGGCTAGATACAGAATCTCTGCTGTCCAGAAACTGAAAAATAATCCTTTCTATTGTAGGCAAAGGCAATAAACTATAAACCAAGGAAATAAAACCATCAAAACTGAAAACACTTTGCAAAGGTTAACAAATTTTATACATTTTTGTCAAACGTAGGTGTTTTGAATCACGTCAAGTAAAATTTACTTTCCAAATCTCATCTTTCATCAGCTCTTTCATATTGTGGAACAAACAGATACTTTAAGCCGGCATTTAGGGGCTCCTACAGGGGCAGTACTAATTTCACCATAAATGGAAGATGTTATTAACAATGTGTAATGTGTTCCCCGTTGCTGTCTTTAAATGACTAAGTGTGTAAAAAATAGCAAGAAAAAGCCACCCACCTTCCGTCCAGCAACCCTCAGTTCGTTTCCTAGAGTTAGACAGTCTCCTCTTATGGTCTGCCTCCCTCCGTTTTCATCTTATTTTATTTTTTCTTTCCTTCCCCTATGTTCATCTGTTCTGTTTCTTAAATTCCACAAATGAGTGAAATAATACAATAACTATTTTTCTCTGATTGACTTATTTCATTAGTATAACACCCTCTAGTTTCATCCACATTGTTACAAATGGTAAAATTTCATCCTTTTTGATGGCTGAGTAATATTCCAGTGTGTGTTATACATATACACATATACACACACTATATCTTCTTTATGCATTCATTTGTCAATGGACATCTGAGCTCTTTCCATAGTTTGGCTACTGTGGACATTGCTGCTATGAACATTGGGGGGATGGGGTAACCGGGTGACGGGCATTAAGGAGGGCACTTTAATGTAATGAGCACTGGGTATTATATGCAACTGATGAATTCCTAAACTCTACCTATGAAACTAATAATATACTATATGTTAATTAATTGTATTTATTTTTTAAAGATTTTATTTATTTATTTGAGAGAGAGAGAGCACACAAGCAGGGGAGAGGCAGAGGCAGAAGGAGAAGCAAGCTCCCCACTGAGCAGGCAGCCTGACACAGGACTCGATCCCAGCACCCTGAGATCATGACCTGAGCTGAAGGCAGACATTCAACTGACTGAGCCACCCAGGTGCCCCAATTAACTGAATTGAAATTTTAAAAAAAAGCAGCAGTTACATTTGGAAAAAATGAATGCAAGGTACACAAAATCTCTCTCTACTCTTTTGTGCAACTGTGTGTGAATTTATGATTATTTCAAAATAAGTTGAAATGAAAACACAAATACAAGAAAACAAATATATATATATATATATATTTGACCTGGAAAATGACCTCATGAAAGGCCTTAAGTTTAAATCCGGCAAAGAGAAGCATGTGTGTAATGCTCACCTGTGCACCACTGAATAATATCTGAGTGTTGGAAGTGCTCACTGGTGTCTAAACGGCCGTTATCATCTTTAATGATAAACACTGAACCATGAAAAGGAACCCAAGCTGTACAGATGCAAGACGGAAGAAACTCGTATCAAAGACCCAAACACATGCCCCAAACTCACTATGAAACACAACAAAACAAAGGTAAGCATTGTCCTCTATTTGGAGGATAGATTTTGAGGGTCATAAAGCCAAACTGGGGACTCGACTTTATGTTGAATGTCAACCGTGCTTTCTCTGGTGTGTAGGTAATTTTCAGTAAGACCCCTTTGATCCATTTCGCTGGTGTCTCTGACACGCTGGTGGGCATCACTATTTTGGGGCGATATGTTCTTGAAGTTCTAAGTTTCTTCTTAAATGTGGAGGTTAGTCCTACAGCTTTGCTCATGTGAATTCTGATGAGCTGATCTTTCTTTATAGGATGAAAATAGTACTTTCATCAGATCACTTAGCTCTGAATAAGCTCTGGGCCATCCGTCCCTATTTGCCAGTCTGAAAAAAGTGAGTTACGTGCGGTGGAAAAGCAGAGGAGCTGGAATATGAGAGGACAGCATTGCGGAGCCATCGGAATCATGCCTTTGTGGGCTGAGAGAAACTTGATAGAGACAATACCTAGGGCTTCATGAGTATTTGTTTCACCGGGCTCTTTGTTCCTTGCTTACTCTTATCAGCTCCTTGAATTCTCAGTTTCACCCTGAGACGCACAACCGTGTCCTGTATTTTCTCTCACTGAGTAGATGAAATTGAGATTCAGATGGGTTAATGGGTTTTCCTAGGCAGAGTGTTCTAGGCAGCTGGAACGGACCCCAAAGTCACGGTCTTAAATACTCCAATAAGCTGCCCAACATTATTTCATTTATGGCTCATCTCTTTCTCTGTCGAAAGACCGAAGGAAGAGAGGAAGGAGAGAAAGAAGGAAAGAAAAGAGAGAAAGTTCTTTCTTTCATAGAACTTTTGGGATGGAGGAAGATGTATTAAAGCATGGTAACCTTGAAACCACTATTGCCATATGAGGTGTTGCTCTTTTATGTTTTGCTTACGGGCAATGTTTTTTTTCATTTATGTCGGACGGTGTGTCTTGGAAGAGAAATCAGGACTGGACCTCTTTTCAGAGGAATCTTCCTGGTTGATAACCGCACACAGCAAAACTAAGTGGGATGCTGGGAAAATGTGATATGCAAACAGGGGGTATTTGGGGATGAATGGCTATTTCTATTAATCAGAGCACCTTGGTGCAGGGCAATGTTTCCAAAAAGGATTATTTATCAGAACAACGGTTTCTCAGAGTTACCAGAGTTCAGAGACTCTATGGCCAGAGACGTTTGGAAAACACTGCACATGATCATTTTTCTTGGAGAGTCACAAGACACAAGGCTGTTCAAAATGCTAACCTGAAGAACTTGCGTTTGCATTTCCCTCTGTCTTCCCAACCTTTCGTGGCAATGGGGATTGCTTTCTTCTGTAATATTAGTTTGCTAGGGTTGCTGTAACAAAGGACACAGATTGGGGACGCTTCAACAATGTTCATTTCTCACAATTTAATCCTGGAGGCTGGGAGTCTGAGATCCAGGCATGACAGAGGCTGGTTCGTCTCGAAGCCCCTCTCCTTGGCGTGTAGACACCATCTTGTCTCTGTGTCCTCACATGGTCATCCCTCTGTGCCTGTCTGTGTTCTAATCTCTTCTTCTCATAAGGACATGAGTCATATTGCATTAGAGTCCACCCTACGGACCTCGATTAATCCCCTCTTCAAAGGTCCTACGTCCTAGCAAGGTTGTTGGAGTTAGAAAGTCCACATATGAATTGGAGGGGGGGTCACAATCCAGCCCACCCATAACAATACCCACTAATACTTGAGGAACAGTAATCTGAAGAACACATCAGGAATGCTGGTCTGAAGACAGTTAAGAGTTCCCAAAGGTGCTCTGAAAATTATCTGCAAAGATTTGAACGAAACACAGTGACTTTTTCAACCATACAAAGCAATTGGAGGCAGTTGCCAAGAACATTAATGGGCTCTGATAATATTCCCTCATCCACTTGTGTAGCTGTTCTTAAAAATGTACTCCATAGGGACGCCTGGGTGGCTCAGTCGTCAAGCATCTGCCTTCGGCTCAGGTCATGATCCCAGGGTCCTGGGATTGAGCCCCACATTGGGCTCCCTGCTCCGCGGGAAGCCTGCTTCTCCCTCTCCCACTCCCCCCGCTGGTGTTCCCTCTCTCGCTGTGTCTCTCTGTGTCAAATACATAAATAAAATCTTAAAAAAAAAATGTACTCTGTAAAAAACTGCCCTTCAAACCGATCTTAAATTTCACTTAAAGCTAGAATCTACCATCCCAATATTCACAGGGGTACCAACCCGTTGCTTGTTAACTCGTGATCACACAAGTCTCCAGCGTTGCCTTTGCTCACGTTGTCAGCCCTTGTGATTACAACTCAGGTCATTTTTAAGTGCCGCATTCCAGGGAATGATCAAAGGTACAGGGATGTTTGAAGATGTGCTCCGAATCGTGCACTGCTATTAAAGCAATTATTGGATCAACTATAAATCCCGCTGGATAAACGCCGAACAAGAAAATCCTTCTCACGTCCCTTCGCCTATAATGAGTCCACATGTGTTCCTTCCTCGGGCTCCTATTTACCTGACAGAATAATGCTCAGAGCTGGCCAAGCTTGAAATTATGGAATGGAAACATCTCATTCTGAAAAATCCGCAAGATTGATTCTCAACAGAGCCCTTCTGTGTGAAACAGCAGGCTGTCATTCAGAAATTATTGGTGGAGATGAACGTCGCCCACGTGACTGGGCAAGGCGTGTGCATGGGTGGGAGGGACAGTGAAGCCCTTTCAGCCCCCTGCAGGGCACTGCTGACAAGAACTCTGTTTCTATCCACAACCCCTATGAAGGCAGGTTAAGGAACATCAGTTTGTTTCTGTGTTCCCGAGAACCCAAAGAGAAAGTCTGGAATGATCGTGCGAGGTGTGGGAGGGCATGGACAATGCGCATTGCTTCTGCTCACCTGGGACTCACCTTCGTACACTCTCAACCGTACAGAAAACCTGAATCACTTCCCTTCATAATTGCACTAAAAATTACCCTTTCTAGGAGAACGTGGATTTTAAACCATTTTCCCTTTGTTTCCCAAAGAACGGGCTCACCCAATGCTTGTGGTTAAGTGGAGAATCAGGAGTGCGTTTCTGTTTTTTTTGTTTTAATGCTTTTTACTGACACATGAATATGAGAAAGTGAGATGCACAACTTATTCATGATTTTTCTATAAGTTGAAACCAGCCAGCAAGGCTCAAAGGCTTCCCATACGAGGAAAGCAAACTTATTTTGCACCAAATGATCGCCTATCATGGAATATGCCTGGAATTTAGCATTCTATTTTCTGGAGAACATAATTCGGATTGCATATTACTGAAGTGGTTGAGTGTAAAGATTCTCAAATCATTCTATAAATCTCCAGTTTTTCACCCTTCATTTGAACGCACTGAAGATGCATATTGTTTAGTGTATTTGAGGTGGTGTGTACGAGTTATATGTGGAAGAATATAATTAAAGCACACAGTTTCTTGTTCATACTTGACAATATTTGGGAAATATGCATTGCCCTGAGTGTTCTAATATCAGGTGCTCATTGTTTGAAGCAGAGGTTTGTATATTATTATGCCCCAGTCAAGCTGTTAAAAAAAACAAAAACACAAGTTGCCATAATATGATCTCAAAAATGTTCTCGATCTGTAGTAATCCTTTTGTTTTTTTTTTTTTTAAAGATTTCATTTATTCATTCGATAGAGATAGAGACAGCCAGTGAGAGAGGGAACACAAGCAGGGGGAGTGGGAGAGGAAGAAGCAGGCTCACAGTGGAGGAGCCTGATGTGGGACTCGATCCCAGAACGCCAGGATCACGCCCTGAGCAGAAGGCAGACGCTTAACCGCTGTGCCACCCAGGCGCCCCTGTAGTAATCCTTTTGAGACGTTACTTGTATTAGGCATTTCCTAGATGTATCAACATAAAGTTTCTACTAACATAGGATATAAATTGAGATTTCCGTTTCTACGTGATGGTATAATTTTCACATTGTAGAAAAGAGGCTGAGAGTCTAAATACAGATGTGGGTGTCTTTTCATTCAGAAGATGTGGCAGTGAAAATTTTGCCTTCATAAAGAACGCTATCACAAGCACCTACCTTGAAATATTTCGTAACCTGGGGGACACGTCACAGTCTTATACTTTTCCCCCCTCGGTCGTTTATAACTTGCATGAGCAAACTCTTTTCATTCTGTGCTGTGAAGACTTTTCTTAGGAGTTTTTGTTGAAATTTGACATGTTTAAAGAGGGTTCATGAAGCTACCTGCTTTCATTCATAGGTCTGAACTTACAAATTCTGTGGTTAGCCCCGCTTAAACCCACTTGAGTATTTAAGACTGAAGTTGGTAGACTTATTCTATTTGCATGGAAAGTTGATGCAGTCACGTTATAGCTCAAAAGGGGAAAAGAAATTTCTGAATCTAAGAGACAGATGAACTCCCTGCAAAGGATTTAATATCTACATTAAATATTAATATCTACTAATTAATATCTATATTAAATATCTATATTTATTGAATAAATAGCAACCCCGCCCATTATGTAATGGCTCCTAAAATTGACGATACAGACTTTAATAACTCATAAACTACTCAGTTGTACTTGGATTTTTTGAATTCAGTAGAATTTGTTGATAAAGGCATTTTGTTCCCTCCCTTTTTTCCCCCTCAGCATCCTGGGCTATGCTTTCCAGATCTGAAATAATACCATTTACTAAGAGCCTATTTATGACTGCTTTCCTCATTAGACTGGCAGGCACGTGAGGACACGCACAGAACTTCTGTACTGAGTGACTTGTGTTGGGAGCATAGTGGTTATTGAACAAATATCTGTGAGATGGATGGACAGGGAGTTGCTGAGACTCTTACCTTCCCAAGCAGATTTTCTAGGGCAGCAGACCGCAGAACATCCCTTTCACATGGCTGAATTTTGACGCGCTCTTGACATCATTTGGCGTGAGTCAAGGAGAGCCTTCCTATCCTGTTAGAAGGTCAAGGAGGTAGGGTGATGGAGAACTGGGAGTCATTCCTGCTCCTCCACGAGATTGTCCAAGCACATGTCTCTAAGCAAAGGATAACACACTCTTCCCTGAGTCAAGGGGGCCAGATGCCTGTGTCAGTGCTCTGTGCAGGATGCACGAGGGAGTATGAAGAACATTCACAAACGCAACTCAGCCAGAAGGCAATGGTTGTTCTAGCGGAGAAAGCTAATGAGTCATTAGACTGGCATCTACCAGCTGTGGGAACTGGGATAAGGTGTGTCACATTCCCCATCCTCAGGTTCCACACCTGTAAGATGAGAACTATTGTCTAGGGTTCGGGGATGATGAAATAAGAAAGCACCTACAGTGTTTTGCAAGCTGTGACGGTTCTATACCTAAATTCTCAGGGAGGGGACATGCAGTCAAGGCACTGGGTTTGAACTGACACCTCGACAGACATGGGCATCTTCTGGAAGTGACTGAAACGCCAGCCATCCTTGTATGTTTGAGTTTATGAAATGCACCGTGAGTCTTCACTGTGACTTTCCATGTAGTCACACCGCCTTAGAATCTCTTCGAGTAGCTCCTGAATCAACAGGCATTCATTCATTCATTCATTCATCCATCCATTCATTGTGGCCTCCAGCATGGAGCCCAATGCAGGGCTTGAACTCACGACCCTGAGATCAAGAGCTGAGCTGAGATCAAGAGTTGGATGTTAGGGGCGCCTGGGTGGCATAGCGGTTAAGCGTCTGCCTTCGGCTCAGGGCGTGATCCTGGTGTTATGGGATCGAGCCCCACATCAGGTTCTTCTGCTATGAGCCTGCTTCTTCCTCTCCCACTCCCCCTGCTTGTGTTCCCTCTCTCGCTGGCTGTCTCTATCTCTGTAGAATAAATAAATAAAATCATTAAAAAAAAAAAAAGAGTTGGATGCTAAACCCACTGAGCCACCCAGGCGCCCCAACAATACGCATTTAAAATCACCCCTTCCTCAGTGTCCCAAGATCTGACATTCACACTGATCAGAATCGAGCACAACATGGTTTCCACGCAGATTAAAAACATTTCTTTTGAGACCAAAATTTTTTTTCGTGTTTCCATCCAATGCATTGCAGCGTGTGCCTCAGGACACACAAAGCGTTCCCTACGGCATAAAGCCGGTTGATCTGGAACTTTCTTGCCACCATTCTGAATGCACATTTTAAGATCTTCTACATGGGAAAGTGCCATCTGTTCATTAAGATGTCAAGAATTACCCTCACCTGCAACCTTCCTAGATGGTAAATAAAATCAACAAAGTGCTGGCCAAAACCTGCACTTAGACCACGGTCCACCAGCTGATTACTTATTTAAGTTATCTCTACACCCAATGTGGCACTCGAACTCATGACCCCAAGATCAAAAGTTGCATGCTCTTCCGAATAAGCCAGCCAGGTACCCTCTAAACAGTTTTAAATAGAGACTTGTTACTGGAAATTCAAATTTTAATAATTCTACTTTGAAATTTTTTATTAATTCCAAATAAAAATTCCTTGAGGGTTACTATGAGAGATGAAGAGTGAACTTGTATTTCTGCTACTAAAACCAGACTTGAATTAAGAGGCTCCAGGCCACGCCTCTCTCTGTCACTAACCGTATCTGTGGTTTTCAGCAGGTTACATCAATTCTTTCAGTTTACGTATCTCATCTTTAAAATGAGGAAATTGGACGAAAGCTGTCTGTGAGCTATTCTTATTCTGAGATTTTTTTCTTAATCCTGTATTTTGGGCACTTGTGACTCAGAAAGCATTGGCTCAATAAATTGAAGAGATAACGTTCAGCTTACTTCCTAGTAGAAACTGCATTTCATGCATGGTGTTTTATCATTTTTTGACAATTCACTTTAAATCACCTCGTTATATCCTGAATGATGTATTTGTGTACGGAAATTAACTTTACTTGCCACCTCGTGTTGGAAGTCAGCACTTTAAGTCACTAATCGGAAATCCCCAAGTACCCATACAGGATATATTCCAAACATCCTTTTTGAAATCTACAACAGAGAGTCCTTCTTTATAAGGGATATGAGAAATCCTTTTTCTCTGGTGATGGGCGGAGACAGGACATGAGCTTATAGAGTATGGTAGTCAGAATAATGCCCTGCTCCCAAAAGTTCTCTCAGCCCACTGAGACCCATGGCGGACTGCTGAGCTGCAGGACTCGGAGATAATGAATCTGCATTGTTTGAAGCCACCAGGAGTGTGGCTATAAGCTTCCGCTGCCACGAAGAATGAATACACAGAGCAAGCTTGCATGGTTATGGGAAACTGGCCAGCTCCCCTCCACTGCCTTCAGGACAATGTTCTTGATCTCCAAGGCCATTTGTCTTGTGTCCTGTGTCCTGTGTCCCCATCCCTCACATTTCAAAGGGAGACTTTGGCCAAACCAACCCTAACATTAGCTTGCTTAATCCTGCCTTTGGAATATCATTCTTTCTCTGTGTGCACCTTTCGTGAAGGGGGCTTATGTCCGAAAACAGAGGGTAGAGGGTTTCTGAGTCCATCAAAATGTGTCTACAAATAAATATTCATATTGTTGGCAGAGTTGGCCTTCATTGGGATTCTACCACCTGACAGCCGAGTTGTGGGCTGCTTTGGAAGGCCAGAAAGTCCTGATATGTATCCAAAGTATGAGGGCGTGGCTAAGTGGCTAAATCAGCCTAAGTTGGGTGAGGGGGAAAAAAAGGCTATATATTCAGCGATAATTAATTTCATAATGACAAATGAACATATTTTGTTCATTATCCATCAGCAGTGTGGACAAAAATCTGCAAGCACTTAATTTGTAAATGAGTACTCTAGAAATAAATGATTTTCACTAATTTAGACTGACCTTCTCCATCAGTTAGCGCTAGGTCATTAATAATATATTGTTACTAATTTGCCACAATACTAATCAGCCTAGGGCCAATTATAAACACAGACATCACATGGACATTCTCCTCATTATTGGAAATCAAACCCTCATCTTTACTGAATGACAAATAGTGACAACGTGCACATTAATTAGGGTAAGCTACACTGAGATGAAAGGGGGGGCATACTCCCATCATTTATTTATAAAGCAATCTTCTATTTCATCTCCTTCTCTACTTAAACCCCTTGATTGCAGAAGTTTCTTTTTGCTTGCTTTGGTGTCTTTCAAAATGCCTACTCAGTGCCTTGGTTGGCCACAGAAAAATATGAAACGAAATACTCGAATGCACATAGGGGCTCTTTCAGAGCAAGAAGAGGGTGAGGAAACAGATCAAAATAGGCGGTTTCTGATGGGAGGGGGCAGAGATAGAGAGGGGAGTTTGGGAATATACGCTAGAGACCAAGAATGAGTAATAATCACAATATGTTCCTAGACATAACACAATCCGTTAAATGTCATGACAAAGAAAGACACACTTTGCCCAGGAAGGAGCTTATAGTGTAGAGGGACGGGTGTCCCTGAAGGGTCTTTGTCCAATCTGAAAACCCGACAAGCAGAAATCCCTGGACACTCAGTGCTCAGGTGAGTAACCTTTTTGCTTTCAAATCTGACTCATACTTAATGTGTGGTCCCCTTCAAAATTACTAAATTTTCATATATTCAAAAGTAATGGTTTTGATTGGGGGAAAAAATAAATAAGCAATGAGGTTTTTTTTCAATTAATTAATATATAATGTATTATTTGTTTCAGGGGTACAGGTCTATGATTCAATAGTCTTATGTAACACCCAGTGCTCATTACAACAGATACCCTCCCCAGGAAGACACAAAGAAATGGAAAAACGTTCCATGCTCATGGATTGGAAGAACAAATACTGTTAAAATGTCTACGCTACCTAAAGCAATCTATACGTTCAATGCAATCCCTTTCAAAATACCATCAACTTTTTCCACAGAACTGGAACAAATAATCTCAACATTTGTATGGAACCAGAAAGTCCCTGAATAGCCAAAGGAATGTTGAAAAAGAAAACCACAGCTGTTGGCATCACAATTCCGGACTTCGAGCTCTATTATAAAGCTGTAATCATCAAGACAGTACGGTACTGGCCCCAAAACAGACACACCTACATCAGTGGGACGGAACAGAGAACCCAGAAATGGACCCTCAACTCCACGGTCAACTAATCTTCGACAAAGCAGGAAAGAATATCCAATGGGAAAAAGACAGTCTCTTCAACAAATGGTGTTGGGAAAATTGGACAGCCACAAGCAATGAAGATTTTAAAAAGACACAGGATTGAAATCACAATCACTGGATTGCAGTCTACGCCCTTTCCTGTGCCCTCTTAAGGTTGACGCAGTGCCTTAAGAGGCTAACACAGAAGGGAAAGTAAGTCTCCATTAAACCCAGGGAAGAGATTGTGAAACTCCTCTTTGGATTGTGTCTGGAGTCACAGCTGAACTAGAGGAAAATTTCCTTTTGGTTCAAGCACCTTTGTGAATTTTTTTTAAGACTTTATTTATTTGGGGGAGAGAGAGCACCTGTACAGGATAGACAGCGTGGGTGAGCGGTGGGGAGGGGGGCACAGAGGGAGAAGCAGACGCCCCGCTGAGCAGGGAGCCCAACTCGGGGCTCCATGCCAGGACCCCCTTTGTGACATTTTTATACAGTGATAAATTTAAACCCAAGCTTAGTTTTGATGATACCTTCAGAGATGCTTATCTTTGAAGGTGGAAAAAAACACAGATATACACTGTCCACAAGGTGTTTTCTGGACATCCTTTGAGACAAACTGAAAAGAATATACTTCAAAATTGTTTTCTGTTTGAAAGGTCATTAAAAAAACCACACTAGATTACAGTCTATTTAATGAGAATGTTAGACACTGTGTATTTCACAATGAAATCTATAAAATAACGAAATAACCAAAAACGAACATAGAAAAAAGATACTTGAAATAAGCTGAAAGATATTTGACATTATTTCAAGAAATTCAGGAGTCACGGGGATTGTGTTTTCTGTTATGTTCTCTTGTCAATGCCCTTCTACCCGTAACTTTTATTGTCAAAAAACTAATGAAATTTTTAAAAATTTATTTTAAAATTGTGAGCACGCCGTGCAAATAATCCATGTCATTTTATGAAAGACTTTGTAACCTCCATTGTTTACACAGCTTTCACAAATTTTCCACAGCTTTTCAGCACAAAGAACAAACTTCGATATTGCCTTGAATATCTACATTTAATTTGACAAATACAACTTTTTTCTCTCCACATATCTATAGTTTACAACTTCACCGACTGGCAACTAATTTGGTTTTCCAGGAAACTGTGTAGGACTTACTTTATGTTCACACACACAAAAAAAAATGGTTGTAAGAGAAAGTGGAATTCTGATCATCACGCATATTTTTTTTTTTTAAAGATTTTATTTATTTGAGAGAGAGAGAGAGAGAGAGACAGCCAGCGAGAGAGGGAACACAAGCAGGGGGAGTGGGAGAGGAGGAAACAGGCTACCAGCAGAGGAGCCCGATGCGGGGCTCGATCCCAAAACGCCGGGATCACGCCCTGAGCCGAAGGCAGACGCTCAACCGCTGTGCCACCCAGGTGCCCCATGATCATCACGCATATTGAAGATAAACAGTCTGCCAGCACTTGGGTGAACTGAATTCAATTTAGAAAGGAAATGAGCACATTGACTAAAAACATAGAATTGTGGTATTTAAATCATTATGTACTAATTTGGGTTAAAAGAAGGTATTATAAAGTGAAATCCAATATGAACACCAAGATGCATTATGCCAATCCATGCCCAAGTGTTTCCCCAGCTCGTCCCATTGTTTGTCAGAGGACGAATCCAGAATGAGCTGAGGGTCTAACACCGCAAGGACCCACGGAAAAGGAAATAAGAACCTTTCATGTACCCTATGCTCTCTTGAAAAGTTTTATCGTAAATTGGGCGAACTTCCCAATGATAATTATCTTTTTTTCAAACACTGAGGATGCAGACGTGTTTCTTTATAGGATGGTTTGCTCCGGAAGCCATCACCACGGATGCTAATAGTCTCTGGAGACATGTAACTAACACTCAGAGAGCCAATGTTAAATTTGGTTCTTCCACCTACTGAGTGATATTTAGTCTCTTGAGTTTTGTTTCTGTTTCCCTATGAACAACATGGCAGAGGAGTCATAAAGATGATTTTATTTACTAATCAAAGTCCTGTCATGCACTTACTAGCGTGTACCAGGCACGGTATCATGCCCAGGGATTAAAACCATGAGGAGGGCTCCTTTGGCTCTTCACAAGAGGCTCATGGTTAAAAAGGAAACTCAATATGTGACTACGGTCTGTAACAAATTGGTGGATGAGACAGGCACTATGAATTAAGGCCTTTGGTTGCTGTGCGCCTCGGGCTGGAGTATAAACTTCTCAGGGCAGGCATTTCTGTTTTTTTCTCTGCTGGTATCTACAATAACGACAGCATTGCTTAGACTGTAGCTCAAGAAAAATTGACTGAATGGACAAAAGACCAGAGCTATCCAAGAGAACTTTCAGGAATCATAAAAATGGTCCACATTGGTGTCATCCAATATGGTAGCCACTGGCCCCAAGGTTGGCTACTGATCCCTTTCAAAGTGGCAGACACAACTGAGGAACAGTGGTTTTTAAATTAAAGAAAATTTAAATTAAATGGCCCCATGCAGCTAGCGGTTACCATAAGGGACAATACAGGGCTAGGTGTTTATACTACAGAAACATGAAATACTTGTTTTTCAGGGGCTCATCTGTGTCACTGGACTTTAAAAGACACTATACTTGGGACGTCTGGGTGGCTCAGTCAGTTAAGTGTCTGCCTTCAGCTCGGGTCATGATCCCAGGGTCCTGGAATGGAGCCCTGCACTGGGCTCCCTGCTCAGCAGAGAACCGCTTCTCTCTCTCCCTCTAATGCTCCCCCCGCTTGTGCTCTCTCTCTGTTAAATAAATGAAATTTTTAAAAATAAAAAAATATATATATACTATACTAATACTTCAAAGGCTTTCAACCATCCTCCTTATTGCTTATTTTTCAGTTTTTCTAGTTATTCTTTGTGTTTCTACACGTTCTTCTAATTGGTTATTGGTTATCTGTGGGGACAACACTTACATATTATTTTGTACCCTACACTGAA
Organism: Ursus americanus; assembly: GCF_024610735.1. Taxonomy (NCBI): domain Eukaryota; kingdom Metazoa; phylum Chordata; class Mammalia; order Carnivora; family Ursidae; genus Ursus; species Ursus americanus. The sequence goes on along the minus strand of NC_142164.1, from coordinate 118,883,496 downwards.
TTCCCAAGTGACAAGGTAGGAAACGACATTGCCGTTCATATCACAAGCAAAGGCTGAACTCCCTACTCCATGAGCACCTCCTAGGAAGTGATGATTACCAGACCCACAATGGATAGGTACCAAATGGGTGAAGGACAGAATTGACCATTCTTAGAAAAGAAGCAATACAAATGGCTTTTGGACAAGGGAAGAGACGGTTGCTAAAATAATAAGATGATTAAGCGATTAGAAGTACACAGAGATCCTGTTTTTAGTCTGTGAGATAAGGAGAATAAACCAATATTGGGTATAGCAAAGCCATCACCAAGGTCCATTAGTCCCTTCTTGTGTTCATCCTGGGGAGGGCTGCCTTGTTATTCTTTGGAGTGCAAAAGAAATCAGCACCTGAACACAGAGCTCAAGAAGCAGATTCTGTGTGCAGTTACAATTGTGTGGATGCTGGCTTGTCTGCTGTGCATACCTCAGCCCTGTTAGGAGGCAATTTTGGGGCAAGAGGCACCCCACTAAGACCAGTCCCATTTTCCTACTCACTTGTTGGTTCTGTTTCTCTTGCTTTGATGGAGAAAGAGAACCAAGCTTATTTTCTGTGGAAAATCCAGTTGTCTCTCAGAAATTTATCACTCTCACGTCAACAGAGTTTCCTCGTTTGTCTCATTCCCGCCAGGGCATGGGGCTCACAGGAGCAGCTGAAGTGGGGAGACAAAAGAGCAGACAAGAGAGAAGACAATCTGGAAATGTATCACCATCAAGCAGAGATGCTGAGAATTGGTGGATCGACAAAAGACGAGTGTGCTTTTGCCCATCATGAGTTTTGGCAAAAATAAATAGTAATAACCAATGCTAGTAACAAGATAAAGTGGCGGGGGATGCATGATCATAAAACCCTCAAGGTCTCACGGGGTTGGCTGGGGCTTTCATCTGATAGAGAAATCACATTTAAAAGGCACAGACCCACGCCATGGGCACGTATTCAGCACAGACCTGTGTTATTCAATATGGTGGCCGTTTATCACGTAAGGCAATGAAGCTCTTCAAACGTGGGAGTCTGAACTGAGATAGGCTATAAGTACAAAACACACACCTCATTTCAAAATACGTACATGACCTCCTCAGAACATTTTAAATATGGATGAGCCATGTTGAAATAACAGTCTAGATATATCGGGTTACATAAAATGTTGACTTCAAATTGTCACTATCTTATCTACATTTTTTTTTACATGTAGCTACTAGAAAATTCAAAATGACACAAGTGTCTCCTATTATGTTTCTATGGGACAGAACCATTCAACATGACCCACATCAATAAATTCAGGTCTCTCTTCAGCTCCCTGGGGACCTTGCCCAGGCAGACACCATGGGTCTCATCTGGTTCAGGAACATGGTATAGGACCCCTTGGGTGGACTGTGAACCATCCCTAATTTTAACGCCTAAGCATCCATTTTCTGATTGGCTTCTTGTTCACTCTTTGTGTCCTCCACCCCCCTCTTTGTTCTCTTCATTAGGTAAATATTCTCCTGCATTCACTAGTTTTATATGTCTTTACTGAATCATGTGCTATTTTCCCCCTTTGTACATAAAAATCCCTTCTGCTGTTCAACACTCTATCTGCAACACACTTCCACCTGCTACAGAATTATCCCATCTTGCAGTGGGGGAAAAAGGTGTTTTAAACTCCCTCCTTCTTTTGTCTCAGTTCTCTAGTCTCTCTCAAGACAAAATGACCGTGCCTCCCTTCCTTTGGAAGACATCTGTGCTTAGAACTGGTTGGTCATCGCTGTGCGACACGTTGCTGGTTTCCCCCTTTATCACGGCTAGCCTCCGTACAGCCAGATCTTCTTACCATAAATAAAATTATATCTGAAACACAGAAGGTAGCTATTTAACACTTGGATATAATTGTCATGGGAGTATTTTTTTTAAAGATTTATTTACCTATTTCAACAGAGAGAGGGAGAGTGTGCGTGCACAAGCAGGGGAAAGAGCAAGGCAGAGGGAGACAAGAAGATTCTGCGCTGAGAGTGAGCCCGACTGGGGGTTCAATCCCACAACCCTGAGGATTATGACCTGAGCAGAAACCAAGAGTCTGATGCCTAACTGACTGCACCCAGGCACCCTTCTCATGGGGCTATTTTAAGGAGACTACAAAAAATGTGTTGTAGGAGCACCTGGGTGGGTCTGTCGGTTGGGCGTCTGACTCCTGATTTTGCTCAGGTTGTGATCGCAGGGTCGGGGTATCGAGCCCTGCCTTGGGCTCCCTGCTCAGTGGGGGGTCTGCCGGAGATTCTCTCTGTCCCTCTGCCCCTCAAATAAATAAATAAATAAATAAATAAATAAATAAATAAATATTTAAAAAAATATATGTTTTATGTCTAGTAAACTTTGATATCTCCACTCCTCCATCCGTCCACTGGAGCCTCTACCTGGCCAGACCTGGCCAATGGGAGTGTTTTGTTTTTTTTTTAAGATTTTATTTATTTATTTGACAGAGAGAGAGACAGCCAGCGAGAGAGGGAACACAAGCAGGGGGAGTGGGAGAGGAAGAAGCAGGCTCATAGTGGAGGAGCCTGATGGGGGCTCGATCCCGTAACGCCGGGATCACGCCCTGAGCCGAAGGCAGACGCTTAACCGCTGTGCCACCCAGGCGCCCCCAATGGGAGTGTTTTAATCTCTTGCTGAAATGTGGATGTTAATTTAAATTTTCCACGCAGAAGGTACCTGTCTGAAGTGGGAGATTACAGAGTCGCTCTGCTTTCTAGACGCTCATCGTTAACATACAATTAGGCTGCACACACGGGAGTGTTCTCCGAGGGTATCAGAACAGTGCATTTGAAGCTTTGAAAATCACAGTGAAGAGCATTAACCACCGCTGGTTTCCTCCCTGCCAGGTGTCCGGATCCTCCCAGGTTATCCAACCAAAGTACCACACACCGGGCGTCTTCCATCACAGACATCTGTGTCTCAAATGTTCTGGAGGCGGGACGTCCACGATCAGGGTGCCCGGTGAGGCCTCTCTTCCTGGCTTGGAGACGGCCACCTTCTCACTGTGTCCCCACGTGGTGGAGAGCGAGCGAGCGAGCTCTGGCGTCTCTTCTTCTAGCACAAGGACATGAATCCCGTCATGGAGCCCTGCCCCCATGACCTCATTTGAACCTAATCACCACCAAAGGCCCCACCTCCATTTATAAATCAGCAGTGAGGATGTCGGCGGTTTGTGTCTCACTCAGCATCCCATTCCCTCTATACTCAGATGTGAGGGGGTATTTGCTGTCGGCCTTATCCTTAATCATTCTTGCTGTGTCAGACATTCAGACAGCAGAAGACTAGCGAGTGCTTCGTTACAGACCCTCCAAAGGAGCTGGGGGAGAACTCGGATTTGTAGTCTTTACCAATTTCCGTGGTGTAAGTACTCCTCCTGGGGCTGGTTTCAAGCTACCCATGCAATGTCGCTCAATGGGGAAATGGAAAGAGATGCACCCCGTTGAGTTTTGGGGAGCCAGGGCTCCACTGGACATAAAGCAAGCCAGGCATCGCTGACTGAAGTCCAACAACATAGCACCCGTCTGTGAGGCTCACTCCAAAACACACGGAAATCTACGAAGCCTGCACAATTTATATTAATGACTCCAGCGAAGTTAGGACCACAGCATTCAACATTGAGTATGTCGGTAGGTAATCTGCACACACACACACAAAACGCGGCTGACACAGCATAGAATTGACGGATCGGTGTCAGATCTGGTAGCATCCACCCACCAGCGTGGATTCGTGGGAGATCCACACTGTTTTCGATGCCAAGAAGTCGTGGGCACTCGCAGTCACAGAAATGAATGAAGTGCTGACAGTCTTACAGCCTTCTACTAGTTACGGCGACAGAGAGGCAAGGGATAGGTAATTCGTGCCTTCCAGGAAATCCTACTAAGGTTTTCCCGAGTAGAGCGGGGCATTCGTGAAAAACAAACAGGACTGAAACGCTTCCAGCTTTTTATGCCTTAGGGAAAAATTCTGCCTCAAGACAAGCATTTGTGTTTGTTGTGAAAAAGGAAAAAAGAAAAAGTCATGTTTCTATTACTTTAAACGTGTTTTCAGGTGATTTAAAAAAAAAAAACCTTCGGAAAGATGTCAAGGAGTTAGATTATTCCTCCATTTTGTTTATCATGCTGGTGAAAATCGTTGCTTGGATAAATAAATTTCTATTTGCGGACATTCAAGCAAACCAACCCACATCAGTCACAGAGACACAGCCGGGATGGCTTGAGGGAAGCCCAAGGGAAACGGTGCTTTTAAGAAGTTCTCCTTTGGAGCTGGGGCAATGGATTCTGCGGGTTGATGGCACAGTGACTTGAATCCAGCAGCTAGAGCCATGATTTGTTTCTTATCAGTAGAAATGTGCTCTTTCCTTCCCACACATGTCACATGCTTTGAATTCTATACTGAAGATCAAAACTAAACATTTTACTTTTATCCCCCCCCCCAATGGAGAACTTTTAAACTACGCTGGTCTCTGGCTATTATATTTATTTTCATCCCCTGAGTTTATTTTTCCCAACCGTAAAGCCGCCAGCTCATCAGTGTACTTTGCGGTGACGTTAAATACGCGCGAGACGGACCCGTTATCTCGCTCAGCAAATGGATTTTCTCATTCTTAAAGACAAGTGATTAGCTTTGCAAGCTTTTGTAACCTTTTTTTTAGGTGTTTTTTAGACTTTTTTTTAGGAAGTCATATGGATCTTTTTTCCTGTTCATTTTCAAACTATATAAAACAATGAGAATTTAGTGTTAGAATTTTAGACCTAGGATCTCTTTTTTTAATAATAATTTCTTATTATGTTATGTTAGTCACCATACAGTACATCCTTAGTTTTTGACGTAATGTTCCATGATTCATAGACCTAGGATCTCTTAAAATGAGTTTGTTATTTTTTTAAAGATTTTATTTATTTACTTGACAGAGAGAGAGACAGCCAGCGAGAGAGGGAACACAAGCAGGGGGAGTGGGAGAGGAAGAAGCAGGCTCATAGCGGAGGAGCCTGATGTGGGGCTCGATCCCAAAACGCCAGGATCACGCCCTGAGCTGAAGGCAGACGCTTAATGACTGAACCACCCAGGCGCCCCTTAAAATGAGATTTTTAAGACCAAGATCCAACTAGATGTCTGTCTGTCTGTCTCTCTCTCTATATATAAAACCAGTATCTTAGGTCAGGTTTTCTAGAAGATCAACATGTGAGGATTATTCTCACATGTCCATGTGAATTTTGGAAGGTGAGCTCTCAGGAGAGGAGGATAGGGCTGGGGTGGGGGAAGCAAGGTACATGTGATCTCAAGGCACGCCTACTGCAATCTGACCCCTTGGGGAGATTTGGAGCATGACCCGCACGTCACTCAGTACCACTCTGTTAGTCCGTTCAGGCTGCTCTAACAGAATACTATACACTGGGAGTGGGGGGGTATCTCTAAACTGAAGACACTGATTTGTCAGCTCTGGAAGCTGGAAGTCCAAGATCCAGGTGCTGGCAGATTCCTGGTCCAGGGAGACACGCTTCCTGGTTCATAGGTGGCCGTCTTCTTGCTGTGTCCTCACATGGACGAAGGGGTAATGGAAGGTTCTGAGGTCTCTAATCCTATTTGTGAAAACTAATCACCTCCCAAAGGCCCCACCTTCTAAAGCCATTCTACTGGGGATTGGTGCTTGCATGTGAATTTTTTGGGGGGTGGGGGAAAGGTGGGACCCACCCACATTCAGGCTATAGCACGCACCCGGAGGCAAAAGGGCCAGCCTTCTGCACCCCGCGTTCAGCAAATCAATGGATGCAGGCATAAGGGAGCAGGTGTTGGTGGCATCCACACGGACATGATATTCATGAAGGATTTTAATGGCAAAGGAAAATGGTATGACGCGTGGGAAGCAAAACCAAAGCATACAGGAATCTAGCAGCAGTACAACCAAGATGAGACAGAAATATACCTGTTACGAGGGACTGTCTCTGGAAGACGCATGACTGCCATTTTCTAGAGTTTTCCGTAGGTTTCCAACATCTTCACAGTGCATCTCATGTAATGAGTAAGAACACATACTCAAGAGTGCTAAAAACCTTGCTTACCAACCCAACCAGGATTATGGCTTACTATTGTTTAGAAAATGGGTCTGAAGCCCTCAGTTTGTTTCCCAGAGTCCATAGTCTGTCACGGTTCATTCCCCAAACTGAGGGCTTCAGAGGGGAGGGGGGGCGGGGGAATGGGATAGGCTGGTGATGGATATTGAGACCACGTATTGCATGGTGCACTGGGTGTTATACGCAAGTAATGAATCATGGAACACTGCATCAAAACCTAGGGATGTACTGTATGGTGACTAATATATAATAAAAAACATTATTATTAAAAAAAAAGATCAGTTAAGCTCCTTTATGGGGTGAGCATACAGAGAAACAGTTAACTGATTGTAATATTCTATTTTACAGATAAAGCATAAATATATTAAACAAATATATTAAATTAAAAAAAAGAAAGAAAATGGGTCTGTAAACGATGAGCCATGAACTGAATCCTGTTCACTGCCTGTTGTTATAAATAAAGATTTATTGGAACACAGACACACCCATTCATTTAGCATCTTCTACGGTTGCTGTCCCATAGCAGCAGAGCCGAGTGGTCTTGATACAGACCATGTGACCTCACCAACACCTGCTTTACAGCTCCATGCTTCATCTGTAAAATGCGCTCACAATTCTTACCTCATACAATTCCTGAGTGGTTAAGAGAGGAAATGTAAGTCAAGAGCTAACTTGACTAAATATTTGCTAACATTAGCCGACATTTAAATGTGAGGTCTAAAACCATAAACGCCTAACAGAAAACAGGCCAGGAATGTCTCTGATATTGGCCGTAGCCACGTTTTTCTAGATATCTGTCCAGAGACAAGGGAATCAAAAGAAAAAAAAGGAAAACAAGAAATTACGGGGGCTTCATCAAAATAAAAAAGCTTTGCTCAGCAAATGAAGATGAAATGAAAAGAAATGAAAAGGCAACCTATGGAAAGGGTCAACATGTTTGCAAGTGCCATATTGAATAAGGGGTTAATATCCCAAATAGACAAAGAACGTCTACAACTCAACACCAAAACCACAAATCCAATAATCTGATTCAAAAAATGGCCACCGGGCCTGAACAGACATTTTTCCAAAGAAGACATCCAGCTGGCCAACACGGTCATGAAAAGATGCTCAACATCACCCATCATCAGGGAAACGCAAATCAAAACCACAAGGAGATATCACTTCACATCTGTCAGAAGGGCTAGAATCAAAAACACAACAGACAACAGGTGTTGGCCAGGATGTGGGGAAAAAGGACACCCCATGCACTGTTGGTGGGAATGCAAACTGGTGCAGCCACTGAGGAAAACAGGATAGAGGTTCTTCAAAAAGTTAAAAGTAGAATCACTATATGATCCAGTAATTCCACTACTGGGTATTTACCCAAAGGAAACAGAAACACTAATGCAAAAAGCTATATGTACCCCTGTGTTTATTGGGCCATTATATACAGTAGCCAAGATATGGAAGCAACCCACGTGTTCATTGATGGATGGATAAACAAGATGTAATAATTATTACATATAGTATATAATACATGTAATATTACTAATTATTATATATAATTAGTATACATATAATTAGATGTCATATATATATTACATATATATTACATATAATATTACTATATAATATATAGCTATTACATATATATTACATATAATATTACTCAGCCATAAAAAAGAATGAGATCTTGCCATTTGCAACAACATGGGTAGACCTAGAGGGTGTTATGCGAAGTGAAATAAGACAGAGAAATACCATGATTTCACTTCTATGTGGAATCTAAAAAAACAAACGAACAAAGAGAAAAAGCAGAAATAGACCCATAAATACAGAGAATAAACTTGTGGTTATGAGTGGAGGGTGCTATGGGCTAAACAGGTGAAGGAGATAAAGGAGTATGAACTGTAACATTCTAACTGTAAAATAATTAAGTCTTCCCAGCACAGGGAAGATAGTCAACAGTATCAGAATAGTGTTGCATGGTGACAAATGGGGACTATCCTTATCATGGTGAGCACAGGGTAATGCACAGAATTGTCAAATCACGGGGTGCCTGGGTGGCTCAGTCGTTAAGCGTCTGCCTTCAGCTCAGGTCATGATCCCAGGGTCCTGGGATCGAGTCCTGCATCAGGCTTCCTGCAGGGAGCCTGCTTCTCCCTCTCCCACTCCCCCTGCTGGTGTTGCCTCTCTCGCTATGTCTCTCTGTCCAATAAATAAATATATTAAAAAAAAAAAAAGGATTGTCAAATCACTCTGTGTTACACCTCAAAGTGATATAATGCTGTGTCAACTACAAAAAAGAAGAACTTAATAAAAAAGAGTTAACTCAACTTTCACTATGTGGTGTTGATAGAAATCTGCCTTATTTACTATCAGAAGCACGACTAATCCTAGGAGCCTCTTAGGAAAAACAAGAAAACAAGACAGAACCAAAGGGAATGGTTGAAGTCCCCGAAATGATCTTGAAGCCTATGGAACCAGTAACCCGTCAGATTCTTGCTACGGTGCCTCTTCCGTTGATTCAAGGCTCCCGTGTACTAAATGCATTGTATTAGCAGGTATCTCCCAGGTGTTCAGAGTGAAAGCACAAAGCAAGAAAGATAGCACGTGTAAGTTCATTACATTTTCGTATCAAAATATGCTTCACGTAGGATCGATTGGTTCAAGCCATTTTTATCCTTCGTGGGCGATGCGGTTTGTAAGATAAATCCCACCAAGTCATTCCGCTAACGTAACTGGTGCCATGTATTAATTCTGCATATTGTAAACAGACATGACTTTATATGCAGCATATCCGGGGGGGAATGTTTTTTTGCGATTAGAATATAAAGCTCATCAGCATACGTTGGTTGCATTGTTTGAGATGCAGACGATCGTGTTTCTGGATTCTATTCCGTAATGCTTTACCAGGGAGCAAAGGCAATCCGTAACAGACATTTTATTTCAGCTGTTCCTGCTATAATCACTGTGGTCCTATAGACGCAGGCTAGGAAAAAAAAAATCAATGTAGCTGAATGAAGCGTATTTTCTACGTCTTTATTTCTCACATAAAAATTGCATCTGGGGAATCCTTACGATTGAAATGCGGGTAGTTCTAAAACTATATGAAAACTGCCTTTTTGTGCTGCCTGCATTTCTGTTCCTCCAAACACCTGTTATTTCTGCAAATAAGAGGGCATTTCAGGAACGGTGAATTCATGGCTGAGGCTGTGCCGCAAGAAGGACAGACCAGAATTATGATTCCTTCTGACATGGGTGGCATGTGATATTTAGAAACAGGCTGCCCCTTTCTAAACAGTTAAAGAGTGTCTCCTATACAAAAGGAATCCTCTGAGAAAAGGTGTAAGTAAGACAGTCCCAGCATGAAATGAGCTTCAGATTTTCACAGAAGCAATCAGTGTTTTAGGCCAATACCTCTAATACATGGGGCAGGCAATACCTTCTGTGTGTTCAGTTAACACAAATGGGTCTTTCCCATTTCTCAGGTCCTTCAGGGAGAGCAGCAGAGAACCCCTTCACCCTCCCTCCCCTGCTTGGAGTTATATAAGAATTGTATGCCCTGCAACAGATGACTGGATTAAGAAGCCGTGGTCCATATATACAATGGACTATTACTCAGCCATCAGAAAGAATGATTACTCAACATTTGCTGCAACATGGATGGGACTGGAGGAGATAATGCTAAGTGAAATAAGTCAAGCAGAGAAAGACAATTATCATATGATTTCTCTCATCTATGGAACATAAGAACTAGGAAGATCGGTAGGGGAAGAAAGGGATAAAGAAAGGGGGTAATCAGAAGGGGGAATGAAACATGAGAGACTGTGGACTCTGGGAAACAAACTGAGGGCCTCAGAGGGGAGGGGGGTGGGGGAATGGGATAGACTGGTGATGGGTAGTAAGGAGGGCACGTATCGCATGGTGCACTGGGTGTTATACGCAACTAATGAATCATGGAACTTTACATCAAGAACTAGGGATGTACTGTATGGTGACTAACATAATATAATAAAAAATATTATTATAAAAAATTTAAAAATACATAAAAGAAAATAAAGCAAAATAAAATTTTAAAAAAATTGTGTGCCTTGAAACAGTTCAGAAAGCACAAAGTTAACGTATCAAAAATGGAGGAATTCCTCTCCGTGGTGGTGTGGGGGAGAAGCTGGGCTTGGGATCCATCAGCCAGATGCTAGTATCACATTGCTGCTCTATCCCTCGGCGCCTGGAGGTGGAGGAGGGCACCCATGAGCTGGGCAAACACTCTACCGTGGTGCACACATTTGAAGAATGTGGAAAGATTCTCCTGCACATCTCAGCCTTCTCCTGGGTGAGTCATGGGCGCAGAAAACCAGATGAATGGTGTAAAGGGGATGCACCGGCCATCGCTATGGGCAGGAGACATGGCCACCCTGGTGACGATCCTGTGAATGGAGGTGATGTCCGTGCATGTGCTAGGACACTGGACAGCCCCTCTTTCACATTTTCCATTCCGCTCCTATAAACAGTTTAGCTTGTAGCCCTGCACATAATTGTGTCAATGTCGTTCGCAGAGAATGCTGTGTGAGGGAGACACACTACTTGGACAGAAGTCTCCCACTAAGTCTGCAACACGGCTCAGATTTAAATAGATGAAGGTGGTCACGGTGAACAGTAGGGTATCTAACCTAGGCTGAATTAAATCACACTGGACTAGCAGAGCCTAAGTCCCCAGGCTCCAACCTTAGTTCCTAAGGCTCTGGACCTGGTTTGGAAGAAAGATCGTCCCCACGCATCAGGTCATCTTCCCAAAAAGAAACCCTAGGGTGTTATGATCGAGCAACCTGATGCTCTAAGAATTAGGGAGTACTGTTGTGTTCATTCTTGCAGTCCAGTTACCCCCACTTGGAACAAAAATATCTCAACAATACAAGGAAAAGGATCCTAGCAGTTTAAAAGGGGTAAGGCATATAAACTGACAGGTGCTTTTAGAAGCTGAGTGTATTGTCACTAAAGGGAGTGGGAAAGTCTGTTAGGATAAGGCATTTGATCTGGTCTCCAGAAAGAGGGGTGAATGCACTACGTGCTCTGGGAGGAGACAATTCCTTGATTTGTCATGTCACGGACAAGGGCATGTTCAAGGTCAAAGAAATGGGACACGCTGCAGCTTTTTCTGCAAATCCTAAGTACCCTTTGTCAGAAGCACAGACTCTGTGAGAAAAAGCAAAGGAATTTAAGGCTGACGGGGTAACCAGATGGCGGAGGACCTTGACGGCTCCACTGGGGAGTCGGCAGAAGACTTTCACAATTAAAACTCTAACGTGGCTTTCTTTCTTTTAGTTGCGTGACAGGGTTTACTCTTTGTTTTTAAGAAGATTTATTGACAAGACACTGTCAGTAATAATAACAGATATTCCTGTGCTCCTCTGATACATTGGAAACAAAGGCTGGACAAGAAGGGGCCAATTTAAAAACTTATCAAGGGGGGTATTGGAATTTGGACTCTGATCCATCGACAGAAAGTCTCTGTGCCTACCATAAACGTGCTAACAAAGGTACATTTGGCTGTAAAGCATATTAAGCATGTTGTAAGGGAAACAATTTCACTTAATTCATAACAATAACAAAAGAACAGACGGAAACAACGTAATTCTGTTTACAAGTGTGATGCGTACAGGTGTCCTTAAAATGGACGGCAGGGCACGAAACGCCAGGATGGATACGTAGGAAATTCATCACTCATTTGGTTCCCACTTTGGGGAAAATTAGGTAGATACGTGAACTCTGGCCACGCTGATTGGATGCCCCGTCAACAGCCACTGTCTTACCTGCCGTCTCTGTTCAAGAATTGCGTGTTAGGAAAGGGTGGTAGGTCGAGCTGTGTTTTGCTACTTAGCAAGATCCAATACTCAATTCAGTGAGCTGAAATTAACTGGCTCTCCCCAGCTGGCAAAAAGGAAAACAAACAAACAAACAAACAAACAAACAACCAAGACTCCCAGACCATTTTCACAATGATAAAGTGAATTAATTTATTTGCACACACTCTGGAGAACCTGCCACTCTCCCTACCAGCGCCCGACTTCCTTGGCACAGGGACCTCGTTCTCTCTCTCCACTTGACTGGTTTTTAAAGAAATAACGAAGCTTGAGGGCAAACGGGGCAGGGAAGGGGGGGAACGGTGTATCTAAGAGAAGAGAATGAAGCCAGCATTATCTGAAACACGGTCAGAAGCAGGGAGTCACCTGGGGTCTGGGTATGGGAGAAGAGAAGGATACACTTCTCGGCTGCAAATGACTTAAGGACTTTTTAAGGGAGATCATCAAAAGACAGGGTTGTAAACGCTGTCATCTGTTCCGTCCCAGGAACCTGGGTCTTGAAATTGGTAAGGGAGATGACAGGCTCACATGCCATTTTAAGCAATTTGAAAATTGAGGAGAGATAATTAACTGGGTTGATGTTTAATCAATTTTAAAAATCAATTAATGCAACAACATATAATTATCGCGCTTCTTCTACTGTTATGGTATTGAACAAAATACAAAGGTGAGTGCCATTTAATCCTGTGAGGAGGAGCAACGGGAACAATGTTTTGTATGTAGGAAGTTCTTTACGTATGTATGTATCCTTTGATTTCCAGCCATAACAATCTCATGAACCTTGCTGCACTGATCGACTTTTCAGAGCTGAGAAAACAGACGGCAAGAAGCCACATCAGCATATGCTGTCACCTTCGTGATGCTAAGTGGAACAGTAGGATTTGGTGGCTTCAGTGCGTGGGGGAAGGAAAACCCAAGCTACACTGAAGCTTTTGCAAACTGACCAGTTTGACCAAAGCCAAGATCTGTGTTGAGATAGAACCAGAAGTCAGTCTGGAAAAGAAGAGTCCCTTGAATCTTTTTTTTTTTCTTTCCCCAAGTTTTTATTTAAAGTCCAGTTAGTTAACACAGAGTGTAATATTAGCTTGAGGTGTAGAATTTAGTGATTCAACACTTCCATACGACACCTGGTGCTTGTCACAAGAAGAAAGTTCCTTGAATCTTAAGTGTAAAGGAGATTGGGGTTTGGATAAAGATAGTACTGGAAGGAATGATCGAAATCACACCATGTAAGGTTCTCCTTGAGATCTTGAAAGGTGTGTGTTTCAGTTCACCAAAAATTCTACCTTTCTGCAAAACTATTCCTGAACGATGGCATGGGGATAGAAAGATGCACTCCATAAAGTCTAAATCTTCTAATCTATGAATGAAAAAGTCTTATTTCAGAAAGCAGAGGGGGCTTTGTATTACTGGAAGAAAAAGTCTCAGGGAGACCGATATGGAGCTTAAAAAGAAGAAAAATTCTCGTCTAAATATATTAAAACATTTCCCATGTGGAAACTCATTGTGGGAATCAAAAGGCTTATAGAAAGGAAGAGAATGTATTTCCCAAAGAGATTTAAAAAAACAAAAGAGGTGGGGGAGGGCATTTGCCTTAGGAAAAGATTCCATCCTGGGAAGGTAACTCCATCATTTGCCGTCAACCTGCTAGAGTTAATAGAGAATGAAGACCCACGGCTTTGAGATCAAAAGCTTATTCCAACCTAATGACTTGAAAAATAGTGTTTTTCAATGGCGAAAATAAAAAACATAAAAAACAGCAAGTGCTGGCGAGGATGTGGAGAAAAGGGAAACTTGGTGTACTGCACAGAAGGGTGCAGCCACTGTGGAAAACAGAGAGAGAGGCAAAGGAAGAAAGAGACTCTTAATTCTAAAGAACACACTGATGGTGACCAGAGGGCAGGTGGGTGGGGAGATGGGGGAAACAGGTGATGAGGGTAAGAGCACACTTGTGATGAGCACGGAGTCATGTACAGAATTGTTGAATCACTGTATTATACACCTGAAACTAACATAACATTTTAAGTTATTTATACTTGGAATTAAAAATTTTTTTAAAGATTTTTTATTTATTTATGTGACAGAGAGACAGCCAGCGAGAGAGGGAACACAGCAGGGGAGTGGGAGAGGAAGAAGCAGGCTCATAGCGGAGGAGCCTGACGTGGGGCTCGATCCCGGAATGCCGGGATCTCGCCCTGAGCCGAAGGCAGACGCTTAACGACTGTGCTACCCAGGCGCCCCTAAAAATTTTTTTAAAGACGAAAAAATAATGTTTTCATGAAACCTGCTTCGGCTACTTGGTTCTGGAAAGAAGGTGACCTCCAACGAGGAACACAACAGCCCTGCCACCCTAGTTCGCTGGAAAATCCAAAACTATAGAAAATGAATCACACATCTATGGCCTGAAGAAGAGAGATGATATAACCACGGTTGCTGAGCCCTCTGTGGCCGGCATTCTACATTTTTACCAGGAGGAAATCGTAAAGGAAGAGAAGACTTAAAATTATGACATGCTGAAGGCAGTGATGCTGGAAATGAGCTTCGGAAAGGATGCATTTTCTCTTTACCACGGTCTCTCATAATTCAACCAAAGCTATCTTCAGTCCAGAGGATATTTTAATGTGTCACTTAAATGAATGCCTACTGATCTCGGAGTCAAAATCGGTTGTGAAAATAAATACATGACGATCGGTATTTAGGAGGAACATATTCTTTCACACAAATTTTTGTAAGTTTCAACTTGCAGGAATCTCTGCATTTTTAGTGTGTATTTACGGGCAAGCCTAGACACAATGCAATTATGCACAGGTCTAGACGCGTCTTCCTTTTTTCCAAAAACGGAAACAGAGAGTTACACATGGTACCCTGGCAATTATTTATATTTTGCATATATGCTTTAGTAATAAAAGTACAATAAAGATGTTGTGCACACACGCACATGGCTGTACTTACCTGCTTAATAGTTAAGTTTTCTGATGTTTTCTTTGCGATGTGACTACTGTGAATGAATCCCCCGATTTTCCTTGTCCAACATTCAAGGTTTTGGCAGACATACGGGCACACTGCTGAATGTATTAATACATCATTGTTCCCATGAGAATGAGAAGACTCTCAACTCGATCGGTTCATTATGAACACCAACAATGGTCCCTTTCTCTTTCTCACCTTGGTGTTTTTACATAACATGCATACTCTCTATGATTGCTACAGATTCAAAAATGTCCCTGAATAAATGCTCAAGGGTGTTCGAAAGATGAGCATGCACTGAATGCCACACCACTGTGAAGTATGTAATTGCATGATAGATGTCATTTCATTATATATAATACACGCACGAAATGCTGGGACAACTGGACAATTTTAATATGGGATGGAACACTGGATGTTATTTTATTGATCTTAAATATCTGAGATGTGATCAATGTATCATGGGTATGTGGGAGGGTGTCTTTGTTCTTAGGACATGCACCCTAAGGCATTTATCAGTAAAATGTGGTTACTTCCAATGGATTCAGAAGGGTGTGTGTACGGATGTGTACGTATTTCATATGTATTCATATGTGTGTATTATATATGTGTTTGCATACATGTTTCAGAGCACACATAACCAAAAGAATAGAGAGAGAACACATGTGGGGAAAAGGTAAATATTAATAGCAACTCTCAATGAAAGCTATATAACTGTTCATTGTAATATCATTACAACGTTGCTGTAGTTTTGACATTTTCAACATAAAAGCATGAGAGGGAGTGAAATGCAGCTCCGAGGCCCATGGAGAAAAGCATACGTAGACCTTAGTTAGCACTTCCTGTGGGCGCCCTTCTCTGTCCAGCTAAGCTGTATTTTGCTTACACCATGTAGCCTATATATTTTTATAAAGTGCTATTGTTTTCAGAGGTAGCAACTCATTATTTTTCTTTCTTCAGTGATTTTTTTTTTTTTTAAGTCTCTGGGAAATAGCCAAACTCACTCAGAGCTGACTATGGTGAATATGGTGGGTAATCAAAATGGCAGCATGACAGAGCAGGGAGAGAATGGGAAGAGATTTGGAAGATAAAGCCTGTGAGCTCTGGCCCAAGTTAGAAACTCATGATGTGACAGTAGGCAAGTAGCTTTGTGCCTCAGTTTCCCTCTATGCCTGTTAGCACATAAAATTCTGTTGAGTTGATAAAGCTCTAGATTAATAATGGGGCTCATACGTGTAATGTAAATGATAAGTATAACCAATTTTAGCAAACTGGAATGTACTGCCTTTGTGAAATTGATTTTTAAAGCAAAAAAAAATTTTTTTTTATGGGCTATGTTGTCTTTCTGAAACAATTTATACCAAAGGAATTTCAGAAATGGTAGAGAGCAATATTGAGAAATGCACTTGGATTCATGGGTTTGGTCCATTACTTTAAGAGTTGCATTACGTGAGCCATCCTGCATCCATGTAGAGTTCCATTTGTATGTGCAAACACACTTATGTTCACAAGTGATAAAAGCCTCAAGTGATTTTCTAGAAGTTGTTCAGAAGTGGGATATTCATGAAGTGGAGTGGGGTGAAAACTGCATAAGAGCAAATATGGATTCAGTACAGATGGAATAAAAATGCAATTTTCAGTGGATAGATTGGGGTAGAGGATGGGATTTGCCACAGAACATTTGTCCATGGCAACTATCTGGGGGAATTGGCAGGCTATACAGCCAAGGGCTCTGAGGGGCAGGGTGAGAATACGATTTTCATATTCATTTATGAGTGGCTTTTCTAACGGCATCTTTCCCCATAACCACCAAGAATACCTGTAGTCTTGAGTCATGGGAACCTTATGAATTAATTCTTATTTTCTTGATCGGAATAAAAGTGAGAAGCTCAGCCACATCGTTTCCAATCTCCAGTTGACGTTGTTGTTTTCAAATTCATTGCCTGTTTTATTAGCTTTCCCCTTCTGTCCTATTTTCCATCCCCCAATCTCCTGCCGGCAACACTCGCCAAGTTCTGTGCTCAAGGTCTGATTCTGTTTTAACCACCCACGTCCAGAGAACTCCCTTCCTCCCATGGCTGTGCTGTTGCCTTCCATTAGTGAGAGCGCATGGACCGGGATGAGGAGCTCATAAATGGGAAGCTGACCTAGAATTCACTGTACCTTTCACACCATCCACCACCAAATCCCTCTGGGTTTTTCTGAGGACGGATGGGGAACCATGCCACAAAACCAGGCATGGCTGACCTGTGTCAGCAGGGACAAATTTCTACTCAGTGCAAAACACATTGCTAAAGGTGGATGTGTACCAATGGGCAAATGAATAAATAATATGGTGTATCCATACAACGGAATAGTATGTGGCCATAAAAAGGAAAGAAGGACTGAGACATCCTCCAACATGGGTAGACTTTGGAAATATTTGTTTCAATTCCAGTATAATTAACATACAGTGTTGTTTTAGCTTCGGGTGTATAATACAGTGATTCAACAATTCTCTGCATGACTCAATGCTCATCAGTGTGCTCTTCATTCCCTTTACCTATGTCACTCATCCCCACCCACCTCCCCTCTGGTAACCATCAGTGTGTGCTCTGGAGTCCAGAGTCTGTTTTTTTGTTTGTCTTTTCTTTGTTTTGCTTCTTTAACTCCACGTATAAGTGAAATCTTATAGTATTTGTCTTTCTCTGACCGACGTATCCCACTTAGCATTGTACCCTCTAGGTCCACTCACACTGTTGCAAATGGCTGGATTTCATTCTTTGGATGGTGGAGTAATATCCCATTCTACATATACACCACATCTTCTCTATCCATTCATCTATTGATGGACACTTGTGCTGCTTCCATAATTTGGCTTTTTAAATAACACCGCAATAAATATGGGGTGCGTGTATCTTCTGAATTCATGGTTGTTTAATTCCTTGCAGAAATATCCAGTAGCGAAATGATTGGAATATATGGTAATTCTATTTTTAACTTTTCGAGGAGCCTCCATCCTGTTTTCCACAGTGCCTGTACCAGTGTGCATTCCCACCAACAGTGCACAAGGGTTCCCCCTTCTCTCCACTCTCGCCAACACTTGTTGAAAACATTATTCCAAGTGAAGTCAGTCACATAATGACAGTACTGTATGATTCCATTTATATGAAATGTCTACAACAGGCAAATCCGTACAGACACAGAAAGTAGATCAGTAGTTGCCCAGGGTTGGGGGTAAATGGAGGAGATTGAGGGAGGCAGAGTATGTTTCGGGGGGTGATGAAAATGTGTAACTGGTTGTGATGGTGGTTACAGAAGACTGTATATATTCTAAAAACCATTTGACTGTACACTCTGAATGGGTGGAATGTATGTTTTGTGAATTTTATTGCAATAAAGCTGATACCAACAACAAAACAGTTGAAAGCAGGCTTTCAGACAATACCAGTGGAGCACTGCAAGCAGAAATCAGTGACGTTCCTCAGTCCCCGATTTTTATTTATTTTTTGCAGCCAACGACTTGGTGTGCAAACACCTGCAAGACACACACCTGCAAGGCTTATAAAAGAGGTTTATGGCATGACATAAATGCCCAGTGCTCGGTGGGGACTCGGGGCAATCCATGCTGTAACTACTATCCCAAGCAGAGCTGAACATTCCAGTTTATTGTCTTGAATGACTCTATACAAGAACTGGGAGCATTACTGCCCTGGGAAAGCCATGTACCTCGGACGGTGTGTGTCTTCCTGGATCCTTCACATGCTGGCAAAGGAATCCATTTGCATATGCTCAAAATATAAAAGAGTAAACGGGGTATTTTGTGAATGCACTTTTTTTAAGCTTAAATTGATAATGGTGGCTTCATAAAATCAGTCAATGAAAAGTGATGTTTTTTGACAAATGTGGAAATTAGAAGTTTGAATAATGGGTGACAGGTGCAATCTAATTTCAACATTAGTTCTCACAAATTTAAATCAAATGCTTTCAGGACACACGAAATACCTTAATAAGACAAGAGTCCCCAGGAACGAGTTGGACACTGTTCTAATGGGCTCATTTACCATTTAAGTTTTGAGTAACTCAATTAAAGTTTCCTTGTCTTTAAAATGAGTTTCTTCTTGTGTGCTGACCTGATTTTAAAACTCCAATTCTCTGTATATCATATGGCCAAAGGGTGCATTGCTGAAAGATGAAATATACCTATGTCCATGTATTATATTTAGATATTTATGTGCACTTATGTGTATATATATTACACATATATGTACATATATCTAATTTCATCTCTCATGAACGTATCCCTTGACCATGAGACATATGATAACAATCTCATAAGACACAATTTTTTGCTATCAGTAACTGTACCCATCTCCATTTTAGCTATAGGATTTTGCTTTAGAAAATTGGACTGAGTCATACAAAATTAAAAGGAACCTACCAGCCATGCTTAATTTGACCACCATGAATTACCCACCCCCTCAATCTCTCTATACACCCACGACATTTATGTGTAATTTTTCTTGTTGGTCAGAGTTTTGCAAAATCTCTGAATCTTGCCTTTTCCATGCAGACCCCTTGAAATAAACCTTGCCACTACAGCGTAAATCTGAAGGGAATGCATGACTCCTAAATTGTCTTGTGCCTTCAATTATGCCTGGTACACTCCATCCTACGTTCCACGGCCACACAAAGGAATTCCTGGGAAGTACATATTTCATTAAATCACTTGTTGGCTAAAAGTCTTTCTTCAGTTTCTCATTCTTTATCTCCATGGACTTCCCTAGTCTTGTCCTAGTCATATTTCTAGTCCTCTGAGCCCCGCTGACCTGCTCACAATACCTTAATTTTTACTTAACTTCCCCCCCAGTTCCATATCATTTTTCCTGCTGGTAGTGTTGTTTCCAGTCCTGATGGGGATTTAAAATCCCACTAAATCATCATTCCAGTCTCCCTCGATAAACAACTCCAGCCCTGTATGGGCAGCACACCCATGAGACACATTTGCTATGTGCTATTTTATACTTAGTTGTCTTTTCAAGGGACCTTTTGGAAAGGCTACTTTATATCCTGTTATGTGTGCAAGATTCATATGAAGATCCAGGGACAGTTTACTTCTACTAGTTGCACCTCTTTTAATCCTGAACAGAGTATGCTCTCGGTCCGCACCTGTCAACGTGACGGTGGTAATCCCAGAGCTGTCCCAGAGCTGAGTAAGTGGAAACGCTCATGTCCTTTTGGTGTGGTTGCAATGGAAGGACAAGGCAAGTTTAGGCATGAGCCTAGTATCACGTTCAGGGAGCTGTAGCTCCTCTGAAATTCCTCATCTTACAAAAAGAGGTCAAGTGTTAAAATGCTGGCTCTTCAAGTCATTTTTTCCCCCAGTGCTGTGCTGAGATGTGAAACCACTTCCATTCAATGCCATTCGATGTCACCAGGCATCTCCAAACATGGGGAACTCCTTTTCTATGCCTCTGTAACAATTTAATACAAAGTTAGCGCCTTAACATGACACCCATTTATTAGCTTGTGGTTTCTGCAGATGACACTTCCTGGCACCGCATGGCTCAAGTGGTTCTCCCCTTAGAGTCACACGAGAAGAAAATAAATGCATAGAGAGGGCTGTGTTCTCATCTGGAAGCTCGTGAAAAGAATTCACTTGCACACATGTTCCTGTGGTTGGAAGAACAGGGTTGGAGGACTGAGGTCCCTCTTTCCTTGCAAGGTTGTCAGTTTCTGGAGTCTGTCCCTCCTATTTCTTGGTCTTTGGGCCCCCTGATGCCATCCATGAAGGGCCAAGTCCTCCTCCTGCTTTGAATCTTCTCATCCTTCCTCTGTCTCCCTCTCCCACATGTCTCCCTGAGTGCTGCTTCTACTTTTAAGAGCACATACGATTATATTGTGTTCACCTGCATTGTCCAAGACATTCTATTTCAAGGTCAGCTGATGAGACCTTAACTCCATCTGTAAACTCCCTTTGCAGCAGAACCGAGATTCACATTTGACCGAATAAACAGAGGACAGGACTCTTGAAGGGACATTTTTTGAAAGTTGCAGAGATGGGTAACATGAAACCATGTCCGGGAACTCACTAAAGCCAGAATCAAACCATTGATTGCGTGGTACCACAAGCCAGAACCGATGAGATGAGGAAAGTCAGTGATAGGAGCTAAGCTGTGTGATCCTCAGATTAAGAGGAAGAAGTGCAAATCCCTGGTTCTCTCTTGTGAGCAAGACGGAAAAATACAGAAAGTGGCTACATTTCCCCACTGTCCAACTCTGCTCTAGCTGTATCAAACCTCGAGCAGTGCTATAGGTTCTTGCACACCTCCCAATACTTTCCTTTGCTCTTTTCCCCACCTGGGCTGTTCTTCCTCCTGGGATGTTCCTGGGGATCTCCAACTCACTCGTGAAGACCACGTACGCATCCATTTTTTTCTAAGACAGGACACCTTTGCTGGTCTTCCCTGGGCAGATTTTCCTCGTTCTCTGCAATGTCACCCTACTGGGGGCTGTCCACTTGTTTTCCATGAAGCAGGCATCGCCCCTGCGTGCATGCCTACATCCCCTATCACACTGGAAGTCTATTCCCATTATTTCCACAGAGCCTTTTGAAAGGTTCCTGAGATGTGGTAGGCACTAAATCAATACCCGTAGAATGAAGTGTTATTACAATAAATTAAGTAGCAGGTGGGTAATAAATCGTGCTGTTGAACGTTGGTTGTGAAGAGCGTATATAATCATTATATCGTACCTTAGCAATTCCATAGTGAACCAAAAGCTTCACACATTTCTTTAGGGGAAAATGATTTGGTTGGTAAAAAAGCAGAAAAAATACAATTAAATTTAAATATTTATGGTATGTTAGTGTGCTAAGCCCAAGCAAGTGGAAGAGGAATGAATGCCCAAGAAAGGCACACGTTGACCCCAGGGGGGAATAAAAATGAACCCTTGGCCTGCAGAATTGCAGCTAATTTGCTGTGAGTAATACAATGACTTACATTGACAATGTTGAGAACAGAATGTTGCTACTGGAGTCTTACACCTTGAAGGGATTGATAACACACTCCACCATGAAGGCTTTGTGGGTAAATCAGGTTTTGGAAACTCTCTGTAGTTACCCTAGGTGGTTTTAAGTCAGGTCCTTGACAAAAGTAGTATTTTACCCAGAAGAGGTGCTTACAGCCACACAAAACCGTTTTAAGTACGTTTGCATCTACTCTGTATGTTGGCCCTTGGTCACCTTTCTGTTTATAAATGGGTGTCCTCCTTAAAACGTGGAAACTCTCTCTGTAGTTACCCTAGGTGGTTTTAAATCGGGTCCTTGACAGAAGTAGTATTTTACCCAGAAGAGGTGCTTGCAGCCACACAAAACCATTTTAAGTACCTTTGAATCTATTCTGTTTGCTGGCCTTTGGTCACCTTTCTGTTTATGGATGGGTTTCCGGGAGGAAACATCAATGGTTTCAGCACCAAAGGAGAATCTTGCTTCCCTCAAGAGTTTGCTAATTAGGTAAAGGGCTCCATACACTATGAATACCTGGTATTATTAATATTGAATGATAATGATTATACAGGTGTGTGTTTATTTTCTATGGATCCTGTGACAAATTACCACCGCACTTAGTGGCTCAACGCAAACCCCAGTTTGCACTTCACAGATAAGGCTGAAATCATGGTGTTCGCTCAAGTGGCCTCCGATCTGGAGGTTCTGCAAGGAAATTCATTTCTAAGCTCGCCAAGGCTCCTGGCAAAGTACATGTCCTTGTGCAGAACTGCACTCCTCCTTTCCTTGCTGGCTCTCGGCTGTAAGTTGTTCTCTGACTCTGGAGGTCCCCCACATTCCTTGGCTCATAACCCACTTCCTCCATCTCCAAAGCCAGTCCCAGTTGACCCAGTTCTTCTCATGCTTTGAATCTCTCCGGCCTCTTCTTGTGCCATGTTTCTCAGGAATGGTTCTTATTAGACTGAGCCACTTACATGATCCAGTTTAATCTCTCCATCTCAAGGGTCCATAGGCTAAATCTTATCTACAAAGTTCCCTTCCCATTGCACTAGAGTATGCCTGACTGCTTAAGAGTATACATAACAGGGGCACCTGGGTGGCACAGCGGTTAAGCGTCTCCACATCAGGCTCCTCCGCTATGAGCCTGCTTCTTCCTCTCCCACTCCCCCTGCTGGTGTTCCCTCTCTCGCTGGCTGTCTCTCTCTCTGTCAAAAAAAAAAAAAAAAAGTATACATAACAAAGTAGGACAAACTGCGGGGCTTAAACAAGAGAAATTTATTCACTCCCTGTTCTGCAGGCTGGAAATCAGATCTAGCTATGGGCAGGTCTGGTTTCTCCTGAGGTTTTTCCTTGGCATGTAGACTCTGTCTTCAACCTGTGTCCTCATGTGGTCTTCAACCTGTGTCCTCATGTGGTCTCTCTCTGTGCATGTCTATGTCCTCATCTACTCTTCTTATAAGGACCCCAGTCCTATGGGATCAGGGCCCATCATAATGACCTCATTTTACCTCAATCCCCTCTTTAAAGGCCCCACCTCCAAATATAGTCATGTTCTGAGACAGAAGGACTTCAACATATAAATGGAGGAGGAATAATTTAGCCCATAAGGGTCATGTAAAATAACATATCCAAAGGTCCATAGATTAAGACACAGACACTGGCAGGGGTAGGGCACATATTCAACCTACCAGAGTTGAACCCTTGAAAACCAGCAAATGATTAGATTTATACAAAAAGGTAAAACCCAAGAATTCCTCCCTCACATTATTATAAAGCAATGATAAAAGTTTTCATGGACACCCTCATGATGTATGACATAATCTTGTGTCTAGAACCTTCCAGTGAAAGGGTGCTCCCATACTCATGTGGGCTAATGTGCAAATTCAGCTATGATTCAAAATGCAACCATCACTGACCTCATATATCTTGGCATACATAAAAATTACTCTGGATATTTAGTATTATTATTAGTTTGAAATAATCTAAGTTTCACTTAATTATTCAGATTAATACCATCTGGTAAGGAGATCCGTGTTTCCAGTACAGCATCCCAGCTACATGTGACAATTTAAGGTAAAACTGAGATTAACTACAATTATGAAACACTAATGAAAGAAGCCAAAGATGACACAAATGGAAAAATATTCCATGTTCACAGATTAGAAGAATCAATGTCGTTAAAATGTCCACACTACCCAAAGCAGTTGACAGATTCAATATAATCCCTCTCAAAACATCAACAGCATTTTTCACAGAACTAGAACAAACAATCCTAACATTTATATGGATCTAAAAGACCCAAAGTAGCCAAAGCAACTTTGAGAAAGAAGAACAGAAATGGAGCTATCACAATCCCAGATTTCGAGATATACTACAAAGCTGTAATAAGCAAAACAGTGTGGTACTGGCACAGAAATAGACACATACATCAACAGAACAGAATAGACAGCCCAGAAATAAACCCATGATTATATGGTCAATTAGTGTCTGACAAATGAGGCAAGAACACACAACAGGGAAAAGTCAGTCTCTTCAACAAATGGTGTTGGGAAAACCGGACAGTGACATGAAAAGAAGAAAACTGGGCCACTCTCTTACATCACACACAAAAACAAATTCAAAATGGATAAAAGACCTAAACGTGAGACCTGAAACCATAAAAATAGAAAAAACACAGGTAGCAATCACTTTGACATTGGCCTTAGCGACATTTTTGTAGATACATCTCCTGAGGCGAGGGAAACAAAAGCAAAAATAAACTATTGGGACTTCGTCAAGATAAAAAGCTTCTGTACAGCAAAGGAAACAATCAACAAAAGTAACAGGCAACCTACAGAATGGGAGAAGCTATTTGCAAATGATATATCTGATAAGGGTTAGTATCCAAAATATATAAAGAATTTATACAACTCCATACCAAAAGTCCCACAAATTACCCAATGAAAAATGGGCAGAGGACCTGAACAGACATTTCTCCAAATACATCCAGATGGCCAGACACATGAGAAGATGCTCAGCATCACTCATCATCAGGGAAATGCCAATCAAACCACAAGGAGATACATCATCTTACACCTGTCATAACGGTGTGTATCAAAAAGATAAGAAATAACAAGTATTGGTGAAGATGTGGAGAAAAAGGAACCCTCATGCACTGTTGGTGGGAATGCAAGGTAGTGCAGCCACTGTGGGAAACATTATGGAGGTTCCCCCCAAAATTAAAGATATACCACATGATCTAGTAATTCCACTACTATTTACCCCGAGAAGACAGAACCACTAATTCAAAAAGATATATGGGGGGACTGGGATAGGCTGGTGATGGGCAGTAAGGAGGGCACGTATTGCATGGTGCACTGGGTGTTATACACAACTAATGAATCATCGAGCCTTACATCGGAAACCGGGGATGTACTGTATGGTGACTAACATAATATAATAAAAAATCATTAAAAAAAAAGATATATGCACCCCTATATTTATTGTAGCATTATCTACAATAGCCAAGATACGGAGTAACCTAAATGTCCAAAGATAGATAAATGCATAAAGAAAAAGTGGTGTATGTATTTACACAATAGGATATTTGTCATAAAAAAATAGAATGAAATCTTGCCATTTGCATTAGGAATGGATCGAGAGGGTGCTATGCTAAGTGAAATAAGTCAGAGAAAGACAATTACCCTAAGATTTTGCTTATATGTGGAATCTAAAAAACCGAAGAAATGAACCCCAAAAAGCAGACATAGACTCTTAAATACAGAGGACAAACTGATGGTTGCCAGAGGGGTGGGGGATAGGAAGATGGATGAAATAGAAGGGGAATAAGGGGCACAAGCTTCCAGTATCGGAATGAATAAGCCACAGGGATAACAGGCACAGCCTAGGGAACACAGTCTATGGTGTTGCCCTAGCATTACAACCGCGTATGGTGACAGATGGTAGCTGCAGGCATGGTGAGCAACTTGTCGGGTACATAGACTTGTCGAATCACTATGTTGTACACCTGAAACTCATGAAATTGTGTGTTTCAACTATACTTCAATTTTTTAAAAAAACCTTACAATTCAGTTCTTCCAACATGCTGGCCACCTTTCAAGAGCTGCATAGACATTACGGTTAGCGGCTTTGATACCAGACGGCAAGGATACGGATGATTTCCATCAGCACAGAAAGTTGGGTTGGACAGCACTAGTCTAGACAGTAATATTATGATTTTTTCATGATGTGATTCCCTCAAGACTCTGTAAGCTGATTAAGGATATTACAATCTGGATGTTGATCTCTTATTTTGGCAAAACGTAGGACGATTAATTTCTATAAAGGAATCATTACGTACTAAAGAAATGAAGACCACCATTTATACTGAGGATGTCAACCAAACAGGAAATGTGATTGCCAGAGATATATCTGTCTGCCTCATGCGTGCGGTTCCATGTCCTGACAGATTTCCAGAAACGTAAGGCTGGCTTTCATTGTTCGTGATGGATCACACCCACTAGACTCCAAGACTCTTCGTTTCAGTTGATTGTTTTCAGAACTGATCTTTCTTTAACAAAGTTCAAGTCAGTGTTGGAAGCTGAGTATTACCTGCTGATATAGACACGGTCACGACTTTGGATAAAGAGAAAAACTTTCAAAGTTCGTTATCAGTAAGCCTTGGGCTTTCATGTATTCCCCAGGTGGCAAAGAGATGCAAACTGCCATGAATGTGCTTTATTTTCATTTATTTGTGGAAACCAATAAAAGCTTAAATACATTTTGTTGGAATTCAGCTATCCAACAGAAGTTTTAGAACAATTTTTAAGGTTGGACAGCTCTTTGAAACAAATGTTTTTTGTGGCAGTCCCAGTGATAACTGACCATGACAAGGATTTGCCATGAACACCTAGAAATTAGCATTCCTTGAACAGGAACGGAGCATCAGTGCTCTGGAGGAGCGTCTGTTTGTATGGGTCTGTGTGACGACGGTGGCAGCTCATGGTCCCATACGTATCTACCTACGTGGATGTTTGGTTAATGCATTGCTGGTTTTTATAAAGCATGGGTTCTTTTCAAATGTATGGGCACATTTCAGGTGAGCAGTCGATCTGTGGATAGGCATGTAGCTGTTTCTTGGGGCGCACTTAGCCTATGTGTACAGAGCTGTGTAGTGTATAAGGATCTTCTGCTCCATTGGAACGGGAAGTCCTCTTTCCTTGCTATTCTGCCATGTCTCCCTGTTAGAGGACAAGAGCACCAAAGCATCTTACCAACTGCAAGTTCTCCCAAGTCCCGAAACATATCCATTGCCAGGGGATCCCTGATTCTACTTGCTCAAGCCTCAGGAAATTGCTCCTCTGTAGTCAGGGGTGTGGAACAGAGCTTCAAAATTAGCATTCCAGAACGTCCAATCCTCACACACCACTTGTCTGTTATCTGTGCTCAGCAAATCATTGAGCTATTCTGAGCCCCTGGCAACAATGACAAACACAGACACCTGTCAAGCAGGTAGTTGGGCGTCTAAAGACAATGTCTATAAAGCACCAAGGTTGCATGCTCAGAACATATGATAATGTGCACCAAGGGTTGGCAGACATCACGCTCAGTACCTATGATAATCTATAGGGGGAACTGACAGACATTCCCTGTAAAGCATCGGACTGTAAATATTTTAGGCTTTACAGGCCATCCGTTGTGTTGTGACTGCTCCCGCCTGCTGTCGCTGCGTCGGAACAGCCGTAGACAACAAGTAAACAAGCAGGCACGGCTGTGTTTGCCTTCCTTGTAGTCCAAATCCAAGCTCTGTGATTGTCATTCTGGATCAGGACTAAATCCTGGAGTATTTGTGTCTCCCACCGATGACACACGTTCATGGTACACACCACGCTACAAAAGCCACTCCACGGAAAGTGTAATTATGATTTGCATGACTATCCTCCCAATGATGATAGTGATATTAACAACCGTGGTAACGCTCATTACGCTTTTGATACTTGCCAAATGGTTCCTCTTCCCTATGACATTATATGGTAGATAAGGCACCTCCACCTTACAAGTGCAAAAATTGGGATGTAGACAGAGTTTCCACCTCCTTTCCAACCAAAGGGATGCGGACTGTGGCCGTGGTGGGTGGTTAAGTCACGCGCCCAAATGCCAAAACCATGATGGGACCCTGCTGGTTAGTCACCACTGGCTAATCCCACGCTGCATGTTTATGGTGTGGATCTAAGGACCTTGTGTGTTCTCACCTTCTCATCAAATGTATTTCTCGAAGCTTCTCTGACTGCTGTAGGAGCTTGGGCAAGGACCTAACTATTCTATGCCCTTAGTTCTTTACTTGGCAAGTGGAAGTGAAATAGGGTGTTCCTCCCAAGGCAGAAGTGAATCACTTAAGTCACAAAAATCATTGCATGTGGTCAGGGCTTGTAATATCAGCTCTTAGAAGGCAGCTGGGTACGTGTGGAGGCAGCTTGGTGAGAGGAATGTACTAGAGACAAAGATTTAGATGTCAGCATAGAGAGAGAATCTTGAAAGCCATTAGCCTGGGTGATAATTCCTTGGGCAAAGGTGCAAGTACTTTCTCCATTTGTAAAAATAAATAAATAAAAATAAATAAATAAATAAATAAACAATCATAGGGTTGGTGAAAAGGAGAAACCTGAGGTTTCAGCCATATTACATAGCATCACAAAAGCACGGTTTTTCGAAGGGAATGGACTGCGAGGGAATGACACGACTCTTCTGTCTCCAGAGCTACCTCATGTCATGTCTGTGAACCATGGCCCTTTGCACAAGTGTGTTCATTTCCAGAAGCTGTCACAAATGACCACAAAATTAAGGTGTGGGCAGGGTTGGTTCCTCCTGAGCTCTGTGATGGAGAATCGGTTCCAGGCCTCCTGCCCGGCTCCTGGTGGTTGGTGCCAGTCTTTGAAGCTCTTGTCAACAGATGAGTCACTCCAGCCTCTGTTTCGGTCTTCTCATGATGTTTTCTGTATCCAAATCTCCTTCTAATTTCTCCTGTGAAGCCGCCAGTCATTGGACTAAGGACCCACCTTGACCCAGTATGATTTCATCTTAATTACATCTGAGATTACATCTACTTCCAAAAAAGGACATATTCACTGGTGCCAGAGGTTAGGACCTCAGTATCTGGAGGACACGATCAACCCACTATACCTAGTCTTCACCAACCAAGATGTTTTCATAAAACATGGATGGTGTAAATGTGTACCCTAAATCCAAATGCCCAAGCCCCACTTTATCACAGGTAAATATCATCACACCTTGGGACTGCAAGATCTAGGTCTTGGCTGTTGACCAAGGAATGTAGTGAAAGTTAAGACATGGAGTTAGACCCTCCCCACAATGGTGGGCCACGCAAGTGCAGACCCAGAGAGAAGATAACTGGCCTGGAGCAGAGAAGGATTTATCAGTAGCCACAGGCTGCAAAGATCCCAGCTGCTGGAAGACAGGGGAGTGTGGGCTTGAGGACCCTGCAATGGCTCCCCTTCACAAACCCAAGAGGACAGCCAATGTATGCAAAGTATGCTGGGAATTAGGAGTGCCATATGCAATGGGCCATGTCCAAGAATCAAACTCAGTTGTCATGAAATGGGAAGATCAAGGCAAGATCTCTGTCTTTATGGGGCTGGGTTATCAGGCAAAGAAGCAGACAGGGCTTGGGTAAAGACAGTGGTCTGCAGGCTTGGAGCATAGCCAAAAGCCAGTTATCAGAACAGGAACAAAAGTCAGAAAGGGTGACAAGACTGAGTCAGTGTTAATGCATGTTTTAAGTCCTTCTGTGTAAAGTGGAAAATGAGGAAGGAGACAATGGATGGGGAGGTCAGGTAAGCTCAAGTCTGAATGTGCAAAGTCAAGGGCAGCCAATGGCAAAGTTGGGGTGTTAGAAAGATCGGGGACACACAGGACTCAATAGGTCTTCATTTGATCACCCCATGTCCCTGGACAAGGCTTTTCTGGGGTTTTCCTGACATCCTGTGAAGGAATCAGAAGACCGTGACCCCTCCTCACCTGGCTTGGGCCCTCAATTCCAAGATCCTGAAGTCAACCTGCGGATCAGCATGGAGGATAAGGGCACTGAATACATTCTTGAAAGCAGTGCTCTAAAAATAAAACGAAATGGAAACTCATGTTTTAAACATCAGTGGCTCCGGCACCAGTGCAGTCCTTTGATATAGATGTTTTGCCGTAGGCTGAATTAATTAATTAATTTGCATCAGGCCTCTGAACCCAAAGTGCTTCTTTCTAAACTAATATGCATTTCCTCACAAACAAGTCTGTGACACAGAAGGCAAAGTAGGACAGGAAGCCCCATCTCACTTTGAATCGGCGAGATGGCGTTAGTTTGGCAATCGCTACCGAATCTTTTGATGCACCACTATTCTTAATGCATCATCGAGACACATTTCGGGAAATTTATTTATCACTGTGAGGGATCTAAAATTCAATATTGAATATCCCCTTAAACTATTTACTTTGCATTGTCAATGCATTTGGTTTATGGGTGCGGGAATCTCTCAACATTGTTGGAGGAGAAATATGTGGATATGCAAGGTCATTTTGGGGTCTGATCACTGATGGGAATGCAGATTTTTATTCCAAACGCTTACTACCCTCAAGAGGCTTAAAGACTGCAAAGGAAAAAAAAAAAAAAAACACAAAACACTTTGAAGTATTGAGACCATAGCATGGTCCAGACCAAGGATCTACTAACCATAGCCCACAGGCTATATTCAGCTGCTACCTAGTGTGTGCATGGCCTGTGAATAATTTTAAAAGTATTTTTAGTAGTTGGAAAAAATAAAAGGAAGAATAGCATTTTGTGACGTGTGAAAACTATATGACAGCCTACTGTTATTATACAGTCCCAGCAGTCTCATTGATATATACAGTCCCACCCGTAGCAGTCAAAAACTCACGTCCACAGAAAAACCTGCACATGAATGGGTACAGCAGCCTCATTCATAACTGACAAAACGTGGAAGCAACCAAGATGCCCTTCAGCAGCTGAATGGATTAACTAGTTTATCCAGACAATGAAATATCATTCAGCACTAAAAAAAAAAAAAAAAAAATTAGATTTCAAGCCATAGAAAGATACAAGGTATCCTTAAATGCCTACTATTAAATAAAAGAAGCCAATCTGAGCGAAAGGTACATCTTGTATGATTCCAACTCTGTGTCACTCTGGAAGAGGAAAAACTGTGGAGACAGTAAAAGGATCCATGGTTGCCAGGGGTGGAAGGGGAGAGAGATGACTCAGCAGAACACAGAGGATTTTTAAGGCAGGAAAATCCTCTGTCTCCTAGTCTAATGGTAGATTCATGTCACTATACATTTGTATAGACCACAAAGCAACACCAATAGTGAATCCTCACGTCAACTATGGACTTTGGGTGATCTGTTATCTTCATATAGGTTCATTGCTTTTAACAAATGTACCCTCTGGGGTGGGGGGCGGATTCTTGGAGGGGAGGGTATTGATAATAAGGGAGGCTGTGCATGTGTGGGGGCAGAGGGCACAGGGAAATTTCTATACCTTTCGTTCAATTTTTCTGTTAACCTAAAATGCTCAATATGTAGTCTATTAACAACTATAGGAAACACAAATGTCAGTGTCTGTGAATCAAGGTTAATTGGAATACAATAATAGTGATTCATCTATATATCGTCTGTGGCTGCTTTTTTGCCAGAGTAGCAGAGTCAAGTGTTTGAAACAGAGGCTACATGGCTTGCAAAGTTGAATATCTGTCTGGGCCTTTCTGGAAAGAGTGTGGTGACCCTTGCTCCAGACTAAGCTATAATTATGAAAAAGGGCCATCACAGTGAAAGGCAGAAGTAATCAGCTCTGCTTCCCTGAGATACTGAAGGAGATGTTTGGGCTGGATCTTGAAGAATAGGGTGGGATTAAGGCTTTGAGGATCTTTTGCTTGTCCTCCCACATTTGCCTTGCATGCATTTACTGAAACTGGCAGGCATCATCCCTGGGGGTGTTGGAAGACGCAATCACAAAAAACTGACGTAAGACGATCATTTCTCACCTCGATATTGAAAAGAGAACCTCACCTGCATGGCTAATTTTTGACATCTGTAACTGTTGTTGCTTTAATTAAAAAGTATAGTTTAGAATTTTCATTGTGCTACCCAGTGGCATATATATGTGAAGTTAATTTCTGAAAGAAAGATACATAGTTTGAAGGCTTTGTGTAACATCAAATTACTCATAAAGGATGTCCACTCTTGCCACTTTTGTTCTTCAGAGTATGGGAAGTCCTGGCCACAGTAACCAATGAGAGAGAGAGAAAGGGCTTTCAAATTGGTAAGGAAGAAGTTGATCTGTCACGATTTGCAGATGACAGGATACATATATAGGAAACCCTAATGACTCCAACAAAAAACCATGAGAAGTAATAAATGAATTCAGTAAAGTTGCAGGATACAAAATTAACACACAGAAACAGGTTGTGTTTCTATACAATAATGAAGTGCCAGAAAGAGAAATTAAGAAATTAAGAAACAAATGCACAGTCAGTTAAGCGACCAACTCTTGGTTTTGGCTCAGGTCATAATCTCAGGGTCATGAGCTCGAGCCTTGTGTTGGGCTCTGTTCTTAGCACGGCGTCTGCTTGGGATGCTCTCTCCCTCTGCCCATCCCCCCTCCACGCTTGCTTGTGCACGGTCTCTCTTTCTAAGTAAATAAATAAATAAATCTTTAAGAGAAAAAGGAAACAAATCTATTAACAATTGTACCAAAAAGAATAAAATACCTAGGAATAAACTTAACCAAGGAGATGAAAGACTTGTCCTCTGAAAAGTGTAAAACACTGATGAAAAAATTAGAGATGAAACAAACAAATAGAAAGATATTCCATGTTCACGGATTGGAAGAATTAATACTGCTAAAATGTCCATACTACTCAAAGCAATCTACAGATTCAATGCAATCCCTATCAAAATACAAACAGTATTTTTCACAGAACTAGAACAAATAATGCTAAATTATGTAGAGCACCACAAAAGACCAGAGATAGCGAAAGCAAATCTTGAGAAAGAAGAACAGAGTCTGAAATTCCAGATTTCAATATGTATTACAAAGCTGTAGTAATCAAAACAGTATGGTACTGGCACAAAAACAGGCAATAGATCAATGCAACAGAACAGAGAGCCCAGAAATAAACCCATGATTATATGGTCAATGAACACCATAATCATATACACGGGAAAAAGCCTGTCTCTTCAACGAACAGTTGCAAAAACTGGACAGCTACATGCAGAAGAATGAAACTGAACCATTCGCTTACATTGAGAAACCTGCACAAAATAACTCAAAGATAAACTCAAAATGGATTAAAGACCTAAGTGTGAGACCTGAAACCATAAAAATCCTAGAAGACAGCACAGGCAGTAACCTCTTTGACATCAGCCTTTGCAATGTTTTTCTGGATAGGTCTCCTGAGGCGATGGAAACAAAAGCAAAAAATAAACTATTGGGACTTCATCAAGATAAAAAGCTTCTGCCCAACAAAGGAAAGCATCAACAAAACAAAAAGGCAACTTACTGAATGGAAGAAGATATTTGCAAATGCTATATCCCAAAAGGGGTTAATATCCAAAAAATATAAAGAACTTATACAACTCAATACCAAAAACCCACAAATAATCCAATTAAAAATGGGTTGAGAACCTGAACAAACATTTTTTCCAAAGAAGATGTACCGATGGTCAACAGGCAAATGAAAAGATGCTGAACATCACTCATCATCAGGGAAAAGCAAATCAAAACCGCAAGAAGATATATCACCTTATACCTGTCAGAATGGCTAGTGTCAAAAAGATAATAAAGAAGTGTTGGCAACCATGTGGGAAAAAAGGAAACTCTTATGCACTGTTGGTGGGAATGCAAACTGGTGCAGCCACTGTGGAGAACAGTATGGAGGTGCCTCAAAAAGTGAAAAATAGAAATACTATAGGGTGTAGAAATTCCAGTACTAGGTATTTACCAAAAGAAACCCTCAGAACACTAATTCAAAAAGCTATATGCACCCCTATGTTTATTGTAACATTTTTACAGTAGCCAAGACATGGAGGCAACCCAAATGTCCATCCACAGATGAATGGATAAAGAAGATGTGGTGTGTATATGTGTGTGTGTATAACTCAACCATAAAAAAGAATGAGATCTTGCATTTTGCAACAACATGGATGGACCTAGAGGGTATAATGCTAAGTGAAATAAGTCAGACAGAGAAAGATAAATACTGTTGATTTTGCTTGTATGAGGAATGTAAAAACAAAACATACAAACACACACAATAAAAACAGAAACAGACACGTAAATACAAAAAAAAAAAAAAAGTGGTGGTTGCCAGAGGGGAGGGAGGTTGGGGGATGTGCAAAATGCGTGAAGGGGAGTGGGAGGCACAGGCTTCTAGTTATGGAATAAGTCACGGGATTCAAGGTCTCATACAGGGAATATAGTCCATGGTGTTGCAATAGCATTGTATGGGGACAGATAGTAGCTACATTTGCGGTGAGCATAGCAAAACGTATAGAATTGTCGAATCATTGTGTTCTACACATAAAAACTAATCTAACATTGTGTGTCAACTGTGCTTAAATTAAAAAAAATCCAAAAGATTAGTTCTTGGTTTTTGAGATACTGTGCTTCAGTGGAGAGCTAAGCAATAAAGGTAATGGGAAAAGGACAGAAATCTAGACAGATAAAATGGACTTTCATTCCTATAACCCTGACAAAGACATACAACTTGTGGCCATGCTTTTCCATCCATAGTGAGAGCTTCAGTTTCTGGGGTTAGAGTAAGACATCAATGTAAGAAGGAAACGTAAAACCCAAGAAAGAAAGGGAACGCCACGGTCAAGGAGGTATGGTAGATGGAATGTGAAAGCCTACATTTCATGAGTTCCATTGTCCCCTGATCATTCTCTTTGGCATTCTCCTTCAAACGTGCTACGATGGACCTGCAGATGTCTGTGTTTCAGTGTGCCTAACTACGAGTAATTGTCCTTGTGACTGACTGATTGATAGATAGGATGGATGGATAGACAGATAGAGATATGATGGATGGATGGATAGATAGATGGATAGATAGAGATAGATATGATAGATGGATGGATGGATAGATAGATACGATGGATGGATAGACAGACAGATAGATATGATGGATGGATGGATAGACAGAGATAGTTAGATAAAGTAGTTATGATGGATGGATAGATAGATAGATAGATAGATAGATAGATAGATAGATAGACAGATAGATATGATGGATAGACAGACAGACATGCACGTTAGGGAAGTTCTCTCAAAAGACTTAAAAAAAAAACAGAGCAACTTCCTCCTGCCAAATGGTCATGAACATGTTTAAAGGCAGACAAAAGGCACAGCTACGTTCCCCTTTCTCAGTAGTATCAGCAGTTAAAAGGCATCCAACCAAGATATCAAGTAGGACACAATCTACTTATCCACAAAGCATGACCAAAAGTTACAACCAAGTTTCAGGGAAGCATTGGGCTTCTACCTGGTGTCACGTAGAAAGGATATATTGAACCACGAGTAATGGATTAATGGATTCTCCACAGGGCTCCCCAAGATGAGCCATGACAGTTTGAGTACGCGGTAGGAGTTACTTGTGGGTGCCAGCTAACCAAGGCCCGAGGACTGGGCCCTCACTGCCTCTTCCTTGTGTGTGCTCAGAGGTGGCCAAATTCCTTTCTGGATGATGAATGGGCCGTGCCAAGGAGCATAAAATGCACAGGTTTGAAATGTGCCATGCTGTGCCGGCTCTTTCAGACAACAGCTGTGGGGAGCAAGACTGAGCTCTCTGTGTGTCCTTGTCTGTGGGTGTGCTGCTTGCTCCCTGGCTCTGTGGTAAGGGGCTGGCAGGTGTAAAGAAAGCAGACGCTTTTTTTCAGGGACTTTGGAAAAAAAAAAAATGAGTGTACTGTGATATTCATAAACCACAGCAAGGAGCAACTGAGAAAAATGATTCAGTAATAGAAGTAGGCTTGGCAGAGGTCAACAAAAGGGGCCACACCAACATGGATGTGTTTTACAGAGGCAGGGGTGATGCTGGTTCCCCAGAAACAGGGGTATCCTTGCTTCCAGGATGATGGTCTGTCCCAAGCAGACACATCTTTTACAGCGCAATGTTGGTAGGTAGGTAGTGCCGTGTGTTGGGAAGGAAAAGCAAGGAACATGCAGAAGCCAATGCTTTGTGCAAAGGAGAGAAAGAAAAGAAAATTCTGGTTCCTCCCAAATCCCTCTATTCCACTATAAAGACCTGGTGAACTTATATTTTAGTTATGTGATTGCTTCCCCAAATGGAATGCTGTTTCTAAACATGACAAAAGCTCTGTCACTTATCTCCCTTCCTGAACAGGCAAAGCAAAGGTCAAGATTTGGTTCTGGTTCAAGTATTCTTTTTAATGACAAAGGCAAAAGGGCGATCCTGAGCATCTTAATACCACAGCAGCCTAGCCTGCGCTTTCCACGACAGGGAGGGGAGCAGAAACAGGTGGAGAGGTGGGATTCTCACACGGCGCATCTTCTCTTTCCCTCCATCTACGAACTCTTCGTGCTCTTCTATCCATCCCCTCCCCAAATGCCTTCTGTGTTTCTGCAGTTCTCCTGGGTGCACACGCTAATTTATTTATTTAGCAGGCACACAAACGGTTTACCCCGACTTAGCGGGTAAAGCAATTAGATTCCTAATCAGATAAAAATGGACTCAGGAAACAGCCTAGATAATTTCTTGTCAAGAGCAAGCACCCCTTTGAAAAAGACCATACCATGTCTCCAATTTTGCATGCCAAACGGATCTCTGAATGGGTTTAACTCATTTAGCTATTTTCCAAAAGTGACAGGTAATGCTTCTCCAAATAATTCAATTTGTTGGGGGCTGGGGTGGGGGGAAGAGTCTTGAATCATCTGAGCAAGTGTGTCAAGTGTATTCCTTGGAATGTGTGGGAGTGTTCGGTTGCAAAGAGTATTCTTGTTTTCTTGGAAAGAGACTTGGAGATGTAAGCTATTCATGCAGTCGATTTTAGCCTTGCTCACTTCCAGCATTGAAATCAATGGTCCATCCCTTTCTATAACTTGGACTAACTTCACCCTCCAAATACCAAATATTTCACAACATGACTTTTGCAATGAAATAATGATGCGTATGAAAGCTCTTCTCTAAGAAGGTATCGGGATTTTGCCTCCTCTTCAATCGAAGATTTGTGGGTTATGTTCATTAGAGATGAGTTATTCTAAATACGATCCAGGCAGTTCATCACTTGCCATTAAACTGGAGTAAATTCTACCGGGCTGAGATGTAACAGTGCAGATTTTTATACCAAAAAAATAAACACTGCTAGATCAACTCTGTGGACTGTTGATGTAGTTATCTGTTAATCAGTACCTAGAGGCACTTACTATATTTTCAATACGATATTCAAAGATAAAAGGTTTTCATTAATAGCACCTTGGAATATTTTAGTCTGCATGCCACAGAGAGGGAATTAGAATACTATGAAAATATCCACTTCTGAAGGCACACGTGGGTAGGAGGCAATACTTCATTCCTACAGTGAACATTCCGATTGCTTTCTTTGGAATTTATGTTCTATTTGCTGGAGAGGAAATGCCTCTTTAACGATATTTAAATTGGGGTTGCATGAATATTTAAAGTGATGGTTCCAACCAACGGAACATTTTTCCTTATGGGATGAACAACAGAAAAATATTCCACTTGACTTTCTCTGTAGGGTTGCAAAGCGATAAGCCCATTCTCCTGAAGCATCACTACTCACCACCTTAGTTATTAAAATAAATAGATGGGGGATAAGTAGCCTAATTCTGGTCCTTTATATGACGGCATTAAAAAGAACACAGAAAAATAAATAATAAAGTAGAGTAAAAAAGATTACGTAGAGCCTTCCCCCCAAATACACAAAGGCTGAAATGAATTTAATACAATGACTGTGATAACCAGCCCCTTCTTAGAACTTTATATGCAAGGCACCCTTACAACCACCCTGTAAATGGGCTGTGACCATTATCCCTGCTCTGCAAATAAGCAAACTGAGACCCAGAGAAGTTAAAATCCAAACACGTGTCAGGGAACGGGGTGGATTACGGACCCAGGGGGCTCTACTGAATGTGAGCTCATACCCACACCCCCAAGTTGAGAGGACCCTTCCTTCTTCAGGGAGGGAGACTATTCACAACTCTATACGGTAATATCAGGGCCTTATAATTATAAAAATAATTATAGCAAACACTTAGTAAGCACCTACTGTATACAACAACAGAATACTATGAGAAGTTGTACAGGGATGGGCAAAACATTGCCCCTTCGAAAGGCTTATGAAGCATGGGAGAGAGAAATTATTATAGAACAAAATCTTAGTTCACAGAAAGAAAATACGTAATTTAACCAGGGTACTACATTCTCTGAGGATTACCTTTATTTTGTTCGTGTGTTTTATTTATTTTTTATTTTTTTTTTTAAAGATTTTTTATTTATTTATTTGACAGAGACAGAGACAGCCAGTGAGAGAGGGAACACAAGCAGGGGGAGTGGGAGAGGAAGAAGCAGGCTCATAGAGGAGGAGCCTGACGTGGGGCTCGAACCCGGAACGCCGGGATCACGCCCTGAGCCGAAGGCAGATGCTTTAACCGCTGTGCCACCCAGGCGCCCCTTGTTCGTGTGTTTTAAATGAGAACATAATACTCCTGTCACTACAATTATCAGTTAAATTTGTATAGTTCTATTTCATTGACTGTAAAGTTGAATTTTAAAGGGCTCATTGAATTTATAGTTGACAAGTCCTTCTTTTTTTTTTTTTTTAAGATTTTATTTATTTATTCGACAGAGATAGAGACAGCCAGTGAGAGAGGGAACACAAGCAGGGGGAGTGGCAGAAGAAGAAGCAGGCTTCCCAGTGGAGCCTGATGTGGGGCTCGATCCCAGAACGCCAGGATCACGCCCTGAGCCCAAGGCAGACGCTTAACCGCTGTGCCACCCAGGCGCCCCAAAGTTGACAAGTCCTTCTTATCTGGCTCTTGTATTAAGATTTGAATTTCTTTCTTCTTCTTTACAAATCAAAGGGATTAAAGCTATTATATAAAAGTCTGCAGAACTGGCGAGCATCTGTGTTGGGCATTTCTCTGCAATTTACCACAGCTCCCAATCCAGGCCACTAATGGATATTTTACTGCCCAGAAGAACGCTGAACCAAGCATCAGGAGACAGGGAAAAATATTTAACGTACTACAAGTATTACGTGACCCCATTTATATCCATCTCCACAAGGAAATTATGACATCTTCCCCCTTCCCCGACAGCCTATATACAATCATAGGTCAGGTTTGTGAAAGTAACGTGGTAATTATAGACAAACTGATACACAAAATTAACCATCACGCTGAGGATGTAGCTTTTCATTATAATCCCTTCACATCTAACAGACAACGTGGAATAAAACAACTGGTCCATACATGTTTTCTGAATCGGTGCGTACATTTCGAGGTCCTACTTCTCCAAGAAGTTCACTTGCGATTTCTCAGGATTTTCCGCAGCACTCAAGCACTCTGTCTACACCACACTGAATCTTTTTTTTTTTTTTAAGATTTTATTTATCTATTTGACAGAGAGAGAGAGAGACAGCCAGCGAGAGATGGAACACAAGCAGGGGGAGTGGGAGAGGAAGAAGCAGGCTCCCAGCGGAGGAGCCTGATGTGGGGCTCGATCCCAGAATGCCGGGATCACGCCCTGAGCCGAAGGCAGACGCCCAACAACTGAGCCACCCAGGCGCCCCTACACCACCCTGAATCTTAATACATTGTAGTTATTCAATCCCTTGACTCCTGTTCATTGCTTGTCAGTCAATTTTACGGACAACTTCTTGAAGACAAAGGAGTATCATGACATTCACGCCAAGTAAGAGGACATAGGAAAATAGTTGGTGAATAATACGAAGCTATGTGAATGATGACGACCATGATGATGATGATGGCGACAGATATGGGCATGACCAAGCAGCCCCCAAAACGTCTTCTTGTTTTGGTGGAGTCCGTAGTGTTAAATACTTATAAATCATACTTTCATTAACCCTGCCCAGTTAGGTACAGGTGGGTGGTCCTGCCGCGATGGTACTACAGTCTGGACATTGTAATTTAAATGGACTTGCCCCTCACAGGTCACTAAATCTTGTAGCTACACATTTAACCATTAAATCAGTAAACAGAGGTTCGATGATGGCACAATAGAAAATCTCTACCCCATGCTCTCAATATTTTTTTTTTTTTTTAGCACAGAATTAAAGGAAGACATCTTTAGGGTAGATACCCACTTAAGAATTCAATAATAGGTCAAAAATACATTAGTTCGAATGTTATTAGAAGCAAGCATTGCCAGATTAAAAATCCTCGATGGAATCAATTTACGGAAAAATTTGCAGGTTTATTTTCTCCCTGTGACATTAACTTGAAGATATGAGCTGGCATCTGTAGTGGTAGGTGACCAATATAGTTGGTGCTGTTATAGATTTATAGGAGGTAAAAATGTATTGTAAAAAATCACAAGGTAAAAAAATAAAAATAAATAAAAAATAAAATAAATAAAAAATCACAAGGTTAGGTATGAATTATGAACGGTGTAATTATTAACTATTCTACGAATAAAATACATTTTTTATGTTCTATTTTTAGTACTTGCACTCTTACTTTTGCTCTGCGATCATCATTATTTCTCTGTCATCGAAGCCTTGCTTGATTTACCCCCCAGGCCCCATTTCCTCCTCAGACAGAGAGAAAGAGAGAGAGAGCACAAGCAGGGGGAGCGGCAGGCAGAGAAGGAAGCAGGCTTCCCAGAGAGCCTGACATGGGACTCGATTCCAGGACCCCTGGGATCATGACTTGAACTGAAGGCAGATGCTTAACCGACTGAGACACCCAGGAGTCCTTGAATTTAAAAATTTTTTTAATATACGAGATTCAAGCTTATTTTGGTAAAATATTGATTGTTATCTAGCATTTATGTTGATCTGATAAAGTAACAGTAATGTTTCTCAGTAGACATTGACAGGTCCCATGACAGCAATGCTGTGGAAGAAAAAAGCACATTGTCTACTAGCAAACACACAGTTGACCTGATGGCATTCCTCCTCAGCTCTCTGACGAAAACTGTTATCATATGAATTGTTCTTAGTGTGAACTTTCCAAAAAAAAAAAAAAAAAAAAAAAAAATTAAGTGTCTTTTTGTTGCCATTAAATTTCTGGTTCTATATGAGACAATGACTCCATAGTATAAAAGTTAATTTTGGAATCTTTCAGCTAAGAGACCTTCGGAGATTAAAGATATTGATAAATAGAACCGAGAAAAAAAATTGCCTGTTTGTAATACCTGTATTCACAGAGCAAATAACACTGGTCTTTAAAAT
This sequence comes from Ursus americanus, assembly GCF_024610735.1. NCBI lineage: Eukaryota > Metazoa > Chordata > Mammalia > Carnivora > Ursidae > Ursus > Ursus americanus. The sequence goes on along the minus strand of NC_142164.1, from coordinate 118,842,132 downwards.
AAGATAAATCGTCTCACCGTGGGCACCATTTTCTATGGTCTGACACGTTGCAAATACAATTTTGGACTGAGATTTCTCTCATGATGATGTTTAAAAGTACTATGACCTTGTCAGTCAGACTGAGATAACTAGAACAAAATTCATCCCTTACAATATCCAGCGCACGCACATTGACTGGAGAGCTTAATGCTATTTGAAATGCGCCATACTTCACCCAATGATAATCACTGCCAACTTCCAGCCAAACATCAGAGTTATTACGTGCGTTGCTACAGTATAGTTTATCTCATAAGAGAGTACAGAAACATGCTGCTATCGTTGTCTGGGATGATCATCTGAAGTCAAAGTTCTCCTGAACCCAGGCGGTAGCAAGAGAAGAGCTAACGGGAAGTGAGCTAATACTGTCAACGGATACAACATTCCTTCAGATTACTCTTGGATTATCTGGGCTACATTATGATACAGTCTTCATCAAGAAAAAAGTATCAGTGTTCATGTCACTGATTATTAAGTCTATGGCTAGTATCTGAGCTATTATTTCTTGTAACTTAGATTTCCAAGGAGATCATAGGCGCGCTAAAATTTGGAGAATCCTGACTAGAATTACAGTAGCAGTTAAGTTCCTAAATTTCTTTTTTAGTACATTTGGGGCATTCCTAAAGATATCACGCACTGAAAACGGATGCCTTGTTTTATTAAACTCATCCCTACATGAGAAGAGTAAAGTAGTGAATCTGACGTACAGCATTTTTCACTCCCAAGTCACACACACATAAAGGTCATTAGTGGCTTAAATATCCACACATACCGCAAGGGCATGGTGCCGAAAGTCATTGCAGGATCTACAGATGCCATTCACTGAGAATTTCACAAATGACAGGCAGAAAGGGAATCATCTCCAAACCCATGTGATGGGGTGATCACCATGATTGCTATGGGTAGGGGGACAGGATGCTCTAAAATTAATTAGCCATTACTGGAATTTACTCTAAGCTTGACAGGGCCATTTCCATTTATTTATTCATGCAACAATTACTGAGAATCAGTACTGTGCCATGGAGAGTCCTAGGCTTTGGGGTCCGGAGCCTGGTTTCAAGGACCTTGCAATCTACCAGGGAAGGCGGGTCAATGACTGAAGGATGATGGTACGGTACAGGGCACAAGGAAGCAGAGTCTGCTATGAGGTTCTGCGGCCGGGATGCAAACTCAGGACGCTTGAATGGAAGTTTGTGGGACCCCATGTCCTCTGAGAAGCAAACTAAGACTTGAAGATTTTATAGGCAAAATGCCTGTGTGCGGAAAAAAGAAATGGGGATGGAGCCATTTGCCTCTTCTGCCCATTTCATGCAATGGGACTCATACGATACAGGGCAGTTTGTACTAATACTCCAGGGTGTCGATCTACCATACTTTATCCATTCATCCACTGATGGTCTTTCTCTCCACGTTACCAGTGCACCCCATATGCAATCTCGTGTTTGTTAAAAAAAAAAAAAAAAAAAAAAATCTCTCCCATCATACCTCTGTGTCTGAGTTCCCATGACCCCCTCCCTCTGGTACATTTCTGGGGTTTGTTCTCCAAGAATATAGCAGGCAGCCGTAGGACCAGACCCAACCCAGCCACTCCCATCAGACTTCTTAAGAGCATGCTCTATTTCCAATCTTCACACCTCCCTTTCCACTTCCAGGGAACCAAAGTAGACCACCATATTTGTTTCCTGGCCTATGGAGCACACTCTGGCCCCAAATCTTTGGCAGACGTATTTCTCTTGCCTGTAATACATCACCTATGCTCTTCTTTTATCAAAGTCTCAAATTCCTTAAAAGCTCGAGAATTTCCCTTCTGTGTGGCCAATTGAGATCCTACTGAACCGACAAATGTCCACATACCAAGACCAAATTTGAAACAGTATGTACCAGTCAAGTCCCTGAAGTCAGAGGAAGATAAATAGCAGCAGGCTGGCTCTGGAGAAGAGCTGAACTTGGATGACGGGAACCACAAGTCTGCATTTTCTGTTCTTACACATTTTAGCCTAAGAGCACGTCCCATAGTTACCACTCTAGCAAAAACTCTAATAAAAAACCCACAGTCACAGAGAGACAAATACCACATGATTTCACTCCTATGTGCAATTTAAGAAATGAAACAGATGAACATAGGGGAAGGGAAGGAAAAATAAAGTAAGATGAAAACTGAGAGCGAAGCAAACCATAAGACTCTTAAATACAGAGAACAAACTGAGGGTTGCTGGAGGGGAGGTGGGTAGAGGGAAGGGATAACTGGGTGATGGGCATTAAGGACGGCACTTGATGGAATGAGCGCTGGGTGTTATTTTCAACTGATGAATCACTAAATTTGACCCCTGAAACTAAAAACAAAAAACACATATACTGATTAAAAAACAAAACACACGGGGCGCCTGGGTGGCACAGCGGTTAAGTGTCTGCCTTCAGCTCAGGGCGTGATCCCAGCGTTCTGGGATCGAGTCCCACATCAGGCTCCTCCGCTATGAGCCTGCTTCTTCCTCTCCCACTCCCCCTGCTTGTGTCCCCTCTCTCACTGGCTGTCTCTATCTCTGTCGAATAAATAAATTAAAAATCTTAAAAAAACAAAACAAAACAAAACACACAACAACCACCACCAAAGTCGTTCTGGTCCAAAGAAATAGGATAAAATGTTGAGGTCGGGGGATTAAGGTCAAACTGTACTTTCTGTTTGAAGTCTTCCCACGAAATTCTGCTTGTTCCCCACAAACGCTGTCATCGGCCCTCACTCCACACCCCAAGACCCACACATAACACTTGCTGATCTGTTGTGCATCTTTCTAAGGGTGTCTGTGCTCTCCTAAAGAGGTAGAAAATCAATTTAAAGAGAAGAAGATGTCTTGCTTCACTCTCTTTCTCTAGCACATAGCCTCCTGCATGCCCTCGGCTCCCTATAAATGTGCATTGATACCAACAACGGGCCTTATCCTACTCGAGAACTGGACAATTATTACTATTACCAATTTATAATTTCAGTGGAGAATACACAGTTCATTTGAAAATGCCGTTACCATTCCTACAAGACTCTTAGGGTTGGAGGTGAGTTAAAACATTTGTTAAAGCCATATATTTTTTTTTAATTAATCTCAGAATGTGAAACCAAAAGTAAATTTTGTTGCGTGGGACACCCTGAAGCATTGTAAATATCTAAGCCAATTTCATCTGACCTGTGTGGTCCCACAAACTTTGGGAAGAGTAGAGATAGAGCAGCTCCCAGGGTTGCTAAGTTACAAGTAAATCTAGTCATCTTGCTAAAATTCAGAGGCTTTCAGCTTTTCCCTAAGCTGAGAACCAAGTTGTATGTTCCAATGACAAGCTTTTCCTGACTCACTGAGATCATTGCCAATTGAAGAGTCCTCTGTGGTCACATGAAACCAAATGACCCCACAAAAGGAAGGGGTCCTATGCATATGGTCCCAGGCAGAATTAAGAATCATGATTTATAATTTTATTGGCAAACACAAAGGCCAGGAGGGTATTTACAAGACCACTACTCTGCAAGGAGTTCTAAGTCAGTTTCGTACTTTATTTTTTTCCTGTAAACTGCACACAGCAGTGTATATTGCTGTACTCATTCATAATAGCTCTGTACTAGAACATTTTTCCTAGGAATTTACTAATTTTTTTTCATTTGTTTCTTAGTGATCTTAGACAACCTTTGCAACACCATCCACGCCTTTGAGTTTAATATCAAAAACGTTGAAAAGATGTTTTGCTTCATCACATTATGTTACTTTTTATTGTGAATTATACTTATGAGGCTTGCTCTTCGAAAAGACACAAGATTATTTTTGCCATTTCATATTTCAGCAAATTATTTCCCAAATGATTGGTACAGTTGAAATATCAACCTTTTGCAGTTGCAATATTTCTTCGTCAGACACCAAATAATGATTTCCTTTAAGCATTATTTACATTATTAATGGAGGGCTGTCAATATTGTTGATCATATCTTAGGGACACTTCACTAAGTCTACAATTTATAAAGGAAGAAGGAAAAAAATCTACTGTCCATAATTGAGAACAACAAAAAAGTGCCTTTCAATCAAAAGCTGAAAGCATGATATTTTCTGAGCTGTCCTTTACATTTTTCTATGGCTTTTTCATGGCTGTGATGAATCTTGGAAGGGAACACTTACACTATCCTTTTATTTTAGGGATGGTCACAGCATCTTCAAGTTCACTGAGTTTCTTGGACTCTGATTATCTATACCCAAAGCGAGCAGCTCTCCCTTATTTTAATGCATATGGTCACTGTCAGACCCTCGTCTTTCCACAGAAGTTCCATGTTTGATTCAGCTGATGGGTGAATGGCAACAATATTGCATGTGTGCATGGGGTCCCATCTGCTTTCTCCACACACTGAAAGGTGGACTCCAGTCTCCAGGTCTGCTATGGACTGAACGTGTGTATGTCTCCCCAAATTCATATATTGAAGACTTAACCCCCAATGGGATGTCATTAGATGTGACCTTGAGAATGTGATCAGGTCAGGAGGGTGGAGTCCCCATGAATGGGATTAAAGAACTAATAAAGGAGGTCCCTGAGAGCCCCCTCCCCCCTTCCACCATTGGAGGTCACAGGGACAAAACGGCCTCCTATGAACCAGGAAGTGGGTCCTCACCAGATACGGAATTTGCTGGCGCCTTGATCTTGGACTTCCAGCCCCAGAACGAAGAGAAATAGTGTTTTCATGCACCGTGCAATCTATGGTATTCTGATAGAGAAGTCTGAACAGACTCAGTCTAACACCATTTCCAATATTCTTCCATACCTAGATGCAGCCAAGTCCTGCCTGGAAGCTCTGAAGGTCCTTCCTCCCTCTCAGCAAGAATGGATTTGGGGGTGTCGACAGCTGTTTGTGCACCTGGATTGTATATATTTCTTAATGACTCCGATTTGCTCTAATTGCAGGGAACTGAGCTTGGCCACTCTGCCTTCCTCATGTTATACACACACACAGTCTTTAGGAAATAGCAACAGTACCCCCTCGCCGGTCTCTCTCCTGATGGTATGCCCGACTTGCTATGAACATTTCCAGACATTACACGCTCCACCCACAGCCATGTGCCCCAGCTTGTCTTCTCGGCTTACTTGTTCTTCCTCCGATAGGAGGAAACCCTTTCAAGCAGCATGTACTTATTGGAACAGCGTTTTTCATTGGCCAACTCTTAGCACAAGTCCCTGATACAAATAACACTTTTCATTTCTGAGGACTCATATGCCAGTCATACATTAAGTGGTTTGCATGCATTACCTTATGTATTCATAACACCCATATCTTGGGCATCTCCTTCTCTTGTTTTATAGTTGACTACAATGAGTTCTACAACATCAATGGCCTTCCCAAGCAACACAGCCAAAGAACAGAGTTGGTGTTTTTTTGTTTTTTTATTAAAGAGTTTAAGTAACCTCTATGCCCCAATGTGGGGCTTGAACTTACAACCCTGAGATCAAGAGTCATCTTATAAGAGTTTCCCACCCATCTTTCAAATACAGTGTCCCTCATGCCATGTAGCCTCCAATATTTTGGTTAACAAATGATGCTAATTTTACCAACAAGGATATTTAGATTATTTTGGGGAAAAGAAAACCGTTCACCCCTTATGGGCACAGCTTTCTGCCATCCAGTGTACACATTTAAATCATTCAGGAAAGATCCCAAATGAATTGTGAAAATTTTGAATTCACACTCTTCATTTCTAGTCAAAATATTCTATTTTTATTGGTTATTTTTTTTAAATTTACACTTGCAAAGCCTGGGGTATGTATTTTAATGAAATATTACAGATCAACTCACTCAAGCTTCAGACAGGCTGTAATTTCTAGAAAATGAGATTTTCCCCATCTTCATTAATCCAAATAAGCTTCCTTTTGAACTTTACTAATCCTTCCTTAATTTACCATCTTCAGTTAATAACTTCACTGTTTTAAAAGAGTGAATAGTTCAGTAATATTCAAAACATTCTCCAAACATTATGAAGCAATGGTGTTGGTTTTATCTTTATTATAAAAATCTCTATGTGCCCATGGCAACTCAACAGCACATCTTAGACTAGATCTTGAATGTGGATTTATGTGTAAGAGAAAATCATCTGATGTTCAGTTTTTAATTTAACTTTTAATTCATCTCTTAACTAGCCATGATTAACTATATGGCTCACACGAGGCAACCTTACTTTCCTCTCGTAGGCATATAATGTTAATGTGACTACTAAAAAATGTGTAATACCCTATAGCGATTTTTATATTTTCTAGCTATGGCATTCTGATAAAAATTTTTATTAAACTAGGTCAATGCAAACTATCAATTGGATACTTCATTGAACTGTTCTGGAGAAATGCAGTGTTCATATTTTTAACTATTCCTTAAAAGTTCTGTGTGTTAAGAAGTGAGACGTACATATACTTCTTATTAACGTCATTTAAATTTATCTCAAAAAAGCATTTATCTATAAACGTTGCCTTTGAAGACTGAAAAAGACAGAGGTAGCATTCTGAATGGGATGTGGGATTCAACTTGCCTTGAAAGTGAGTATCAGCTAAACTTTTGCACTTTTGAAATGAAGATCTTTCTTAAAGTTTAGTTTCAAAAATATCCCATTAGTGTGGAGAGTTTTTGAGAGAGACAAGAACCCTGAGAAAAATGGTGGAAATATCTTCAATAAGAAATCTTCAAACTATTACCTGATGTTTTTACCCAGAACTAAGAGGGTCATATTTTCGGTTGACTCAAGACCATCAAGAGTCTGGAGATGATAGATAATGGAAATATGCATCCCTTTGTATACCAAAGACACAAAGTACTTGTTAAATAGCATCCAGAGTAAGGTGCAATCAAACAAGCAACCACACACAGATTTTGGAGAGGTGTTCGTGGCTCAAATTCTAAGACAGGCATTGCCAGGAGGAGTGTTACTAAGGAACTGAAGTGTACTGCTTCCCTGAATGACACCCGTCGGTTCCTTCTGCTGAGCACCACCGCTTTGTTACGGAACAGTCGATCCAGATAGCATAGATGTGCAGCAACATGGGGAGAACTGCAGTGTAAGGTCACAACGCCTCGCTCAAACCCCATGGCTTCTTCTCTACACCCACAGAAGTGACGCTGACCAGCTCCCTGAAAACTCGGAAATATCCTTTCCTCTTTTGTAAAATGTAGGGAATAATTTCTCTGCCACCTGTCTCATACCCCAGAACCTATATAAACAGTGGACTGAGCAGGAAGAAACACAGACCTTCTGAGAATAAAAATAGAGAGAGGGAGGGCCAGCTCGTGGCTGAAAAGACTGTGTTTCTGGGACTCAGAGCAAAGTTCAGGTCCAACTTTACTGTTTGACGAATTAAGGACGAGTCACAAGATCTTCCCAGAACACATTCCATATGTCTACATCGGGGCTGCCATCAGTGATGCGGCATGAGAGCACCTAATCACCCAGCTCACGCAGTGAGCAGCTGCGGTAACTGGCAGTTCACCTCAGAGCATTATGGGAAATGCTCCCATATAAACTTGCCAGTCCCCAAAAGGAGGCATCATTACTGACACCGTATGAGGGATCCACTCAGACAGCAAAAATAGTCTTGTCGTACAGTGTGTATAGAAATGAGTCTATATTCGTGGTTTGAATTACCTCCAGGATTTCTGAGAACTCAGAAAGAGGTGGTTAGCATTGCAGAGTAAAAAGCTGCCTTGTAGAAACTAAGAATTGTGGACTGTTCTCCTTAACACAACATGGGGGTGGTCATGAGGGGGACAGCAGGCTAGGGCTCGATTTTCATCACACAAACATGCCTTGACATGTTCTTTGAGAAAGTAAGTTTGCCTTCCAAAGGGTAAGAGAGAACCCAAAACTCATTCCTATCAACCACACATTTATGAATACACTACAATGACAAATTTACCAAATCATTAAAATTTGTTGAAATCTATTTTCTGCCTGTAGAAATCTACATTTCTTCTAATGTAAGGAATTCTAGTTTTACCTACTTACCTGAAAACAGACATCTTTTTTTGTGGTCCCAACTTGATGTATTTCCCACTTTGAAAATACAATAATAGAATGCTATTATTTTATGAAAAATTATCCCAAAATGGAGAGGCTTAAAACAACTTACATATGTTGTCTTGCTCTTTCTTCAGTCAGGAAACTCGGCACAGCCTAGATGGGTCTTCTGACCATAATCATCTGAAGGCTCAACAGGGGAAGGACCCACTTCCCAGGGCATGTGGTCACTGGCAGGATTCCATTCTTCACACGTTGTTGGACCGAGGGCCTCAGTTTCTTTGTGAGTGGTGTCTACAGGTTTGCCTTGGTTCCTTCCTTCATGGACTTCTCAAACACATCAGCCTGCATCACCAAAGTTTTCAAGTCAAGGGCGCAATAGAAGGGGCATACTACCAAGATGGACATCACGTTTATGACCTAATCACAGATGATAGCTCATTCCTTTGCAGTATTCTATGCATTAGAAACAAGTCATGAGGTCTCCTGCACACACACAAAGGGAGGGAGTCACGCAAAAGCATGAAGGGTCAGGAGGTAGGGATCACTGGGAGCCATTTACAAACAGGAGCATCTCCTAGACCTGCCTCACGGGACAGACAGGGCATTCCAAGAGATACTCGATGCAGAATGCTTAGAACAATGCTGGAGAGATAATAGCCAATCAAGTAATACTGTATGCTGGTCCTGTATCCTTTGCATTTTTTTAAAACAGTTCTGTCTCAGTGTTTCAGCCTGGGTTATAAACAAAGTTATAAGAAATTATATTGGAGAATTACTTCCAATGCTTGGTTTGTCCTCTCAGATGATAGACTACTCACCATGACAATCCGATTTGCTTACTCCTATCTATAAATTTTTGGCCTTAATAGCATATTAGAAATGAAGTAAAGCAAAAAAAAAAAAAAAAAAGTTCTTTGTTTAGCTCACAAGAATGATAAATCCCTACTAAACTGTGTATACTTAGAGATAAATGCCAATAATGGAATTTTGACAAGCATTCCTACCATATACCTACCATGTATTTTTAAACTGGATTCATTACTAGATTTTTAATAAGACTTTCCAATTATTTTCAAAAATGGTCACAGTAGAGAACATCAAAACGTTTAATGAGGCATACAAAAGTCTACAACATAAAGAAAAACACTGTTTACATTTTTAAACCTTTACTGAACTATAATTCACATACCATACAATTCACCCACATAAAGTGTACCTTTGCTAGTTTTTATTCAGAGTTAGCCATTATCATCATCATCAATTTTAGTCAATTTACACTTTAACATATAACCCCTAGACTTTGTGTCTATGCATCAGCATGTTTTTATAACCTGAATTTGCACTTAATAAGTTGTGAACATTTCCCATATCCATAAATACTCCACAGGCTCATGCTTTATAACAGGTACACAATCATTGAAGAAAAAAACAACAACTTTCTTCCCTTGATGCTTTTTGATGGTTTGCTTTTTGTCAGGCACTTTGTTGAGGGATGGATTATGTCCTTTAACATCTCTGATAACCTTATGAAATACACGCTATTAGTTACAGAGACCTGACTATCAGAGAGAGGGTTATGCTTCTTGGCCACAGTTGTCAATGAGGTAAAAGGAGATGAGTGGTATTCTCATTCAAGTGGTCTAACCCCACTTCTTCAACATGAGATACTATCATTTGGTTGGCCAAGCCCCTGGTGTTGAAATATTAATTGATTTCAAATTTGAGACATTATAATTGTATTAGTTGTCTAATGGTGCATAAAAACAGATCCAGGGGCGCCTGGGTGGCACAGCGGTTAAGCGTCTGCCTTCGGCTCAGGGCGTGATCCCGGCGTTATGGGATCGAGCCCCACATCAGGCTCCTCCACTGGGAGCCTGCTTCTTCTTCTGCCACTCCCCCTGCTTGTGTTCCCTCTCTCGCTGGCTGTCTCTATCTCTGTCGTATAAATAAATAAAATCTTTAAAAAAAAAAAAAAACAGATCCAAAAATTAGTAACTTAAAATAAGCAATAATGTATCTCATAAATTCTGTGGGTCAGGAATCCAGACATAGCTTAACTGGGTCCCTTTGCTTAGGAATTCTTACAAGGTTACAATTAAATGTCAGCTGAGGCTGGGGTCTTATCTCAAGATTTGACTGTGGAAGGACCCATTTCCAAGTAGGCATTAGGTCCTCACTGGCTGTTGGCCAGGGATGGCATTTCATTTACATGTGATTTTCTCCAAAGGACTGCTCCAAAGATTGTAGCTGGCTTCCTCAGAGCAAGAGGAGGAGAGATGGTGCCCAGATGGAATGCTAGTCCCAGAAGTGACATCCCATTATTTTGCTGTATTCTATTTATTGGAAATAGTTGCTTGATTTCAGCCCACACTGAAGGGAGGGACAACATGAGGGTATGAATATCATGAGGCAGGGATCATTTGGAGCTATCTTAGATGCTGCCTACCACAACAGCTAAAGCATATTGGTAAATAAATAGTTATGGGCACATGTGATTGTTTAAAAATCAAAGCAGCCAGATAGCATGAGTGTATGATTAATAAATATTGACAAAATGACTGCAGAGGGCATATAGGTTGCCTATTCATTTAATCCCTCTTGTAAATGTCACCCATATTATTATTTCAATACCAACCACTTATCTACATAGCTCACAGATCTGGATAGACCATGAACTCACTCCTGCTGCTGGGGTGTCTCAGCTTGGACTAATCAGCATTTGGTGGGCATGTGACACAAATGGTCCAATCAGAGCTAATCTTGGGACTCTAGTTTATCATCCTCCGACAGGAGAACATCCTCTCTCCTATGGACACAGTGGTGTTTGATGTGATGGCTGGAATGCTACAGCCATTTTGACACAAGAAAGGGGAAGCACCTGAATATGAAACCAACCCTCAGAGAAGGCCAAAAGCCAAAGAAATCCCAACAAAAAATGGAACAGGAGCTTTTGGTTAAGCCAGACCTGAAAACTGCCCTGCCCCGAATGTAAGTTATAAACACCAATATACACCATGCTTTTAAAAGCCCATGTGAATAATTTCTAAATTTATTTGCCATCCAAAATTGTCTATTCATAAAATAATGTCCAAAGAGTGGTGTGCCACAATTCACACATCTAAAATGTTGGGTGTGCTGAGCCAATCATAAAGATGGGAGAACATGAGAACTTTACCCTGGTCTGGGAAGTTGGCTGGCATTCACATGTAGTTTTGGAATACTAGTTCAATCCCCACCAATTATTTCTTGGGACTCAGACTCTGTGCTCATCACAGCTTGGAGCAGCTGGAAGGAAAACTTCAGGGTGTTGGAGAAAATTAGCTACTCCCTGAAGTTCTCAGTAAGGGCTATAAGCAAGAGATAAGGTTATCCATGATGCCTTTGAAATAGAATTCAAAATATCCTGGAAAAAACAAATTCTCGCTCTACACCCAAGCTATAGTTTATGCAAGAATCATCCTTATCTCCTCTCTTCTGCAAACACTCTTCAGCTAAGGTCAAAACATATCTAAAGTCTGACCAGTTCTCACCACCTTCTCCACCCACACCTGGTCCTAGCCTCCAGCATATCTTACCTAGATTACTGCAGTCACCTTCCTAACAGGTGTCTCTGTATTGACCTGTCACCCTACAGTCTATTGTCAACTCACCAGCCAGATTAATTCTTTTAAAATGTGGATTCAGATTCTCTTTCTGAGTTTCTTGAATTGTTTCTCACTCAAAGAAACAGTTACATTTCTTACAAGGGCCTAGAAAGCCCTACCTCTCATGGGATCCTGATACATTTCTGGTCTAATCTCTAGCTGCTTATTTTGGTCATTCTTTTCCAGCCATAACACCTCTTATGCTATTGCGTAAACACATTAACTATTTGCTCCCAGCATGTGCATCTGTGCTTGGGGTCCTTGTATCTAGCATGCCATTTCCCAGATATCTGCATGATTCCCCTATGGGACCTGCCTAATAAACTGTGCCCTCCCAGGTTTGTTCAGGGGGTTATTTGGGATACACATCAGTAAATTTCTTATAGTGGCACCCATAAATCTTTAAAATTATAAGTCCATGCTATGGTCATATGGCTATGAAGTTTTCTCCTGAAGATGTGAACAGGTAGTACTAATCTGTTGCCATGAAGCATTTTACAATATGCTCAATCTGAAATATGAGGAAATTTTCAGACACACAAAATATACATGGACTAGGTTTGTATCAAAGCCCCACTAGCATTATAAAGTGCATTGGGAAATTTTAATCCCTGTTATATTTTTGAAAGAGTTCATATTTTGAAAGAGTTCTCTTTACTGAAATTTCACTGAGACTCAACCTGTAAAACTTTCTGGGCGTGGTGCTTTTTTGAAGGGATAGAGAATGTTTTTGACTGCTAAAGCAACACAATGCATTCCTGGTCACAATTACCAAGGTAACCAGGAACTCCTATTTCTAGAACATCACAGAAAGTAAAGAGAGAAAGACATTCATTGGAGCTGAAAGAAGTCATATGCTACACCTCACTCAGCAATATCACATTTAAAAAAAAATTTTTTTTAACAGAGAGAGAGACAGCCAGTGACAGAGGGAACACAAGCAGGGGGAGTGGGAGAGGAAGAAGCAGGCTCCCAGCGGAGGAGCCCGATGTGGGGCTCAATCCCAGGACCCTGGGATCACGCCCTGAGCCAAAGGCAGACGCTTAATGACCGAGCCACCCCGGCGCCCCAACACATTTTTAAAATAGTGTGTGACATGCTGCAGTTAGCTATGGGTTACATGTATTGGAGTTCCAGAGTTAGTCCTAACAGTTTAACCTTGGGGATAGCTTTTGAATAGCCTTTGTCTCTCCTAGCGAAGCCAGTTATCTAGATGAGAGTTTCCTCAGCTGAAAATGGGTATTTGGATAAACCCACAATTCCCGGTTTATACCTATTGTCCAACACCATTTTAAATTGCATCCCTTCACATTCTTGAAAGCATCCTTATTTGTATAATCTGCTGGACGGGTACCTTAGAATTGGATGCCTTCTATGGGTCTTTCCGTACGCACATATGAGGAAGCACTTTTCCTTCTGACTCTCTTTATGTTTTAATCAAAAATGTCACATTCTGCAAATCATTAACTATTAACAAATATCACTGATTTCCTGTTCAAGAAATTCCAGGCAGTAGAGAAGTAATTTTATAATTTTGTAATTTAATCTTTGCACAAAAATCTCATTAAGTAAATAGGACATATTTCTTGCGCACCATTTTATAGAAGATGAAAAGTACGAAATATTAGAGATTCTGGCATTGGACAACAAAGGAGTGATAATCCCCTCCTGAGTCTAAAAACACTTGACTGGTTCCTAAATCAAACAGAACACAGGAAAAATTACTGTCTTTGGAAAACCATGTTGCATTTCCTTAAACGGGAAGAATACAGTACCAAACGAATTATCACTTTTGGATATTTTCCTGAAACCTAGGAAAACAATGTTTTCTGATCTGCATGAATTCGAAAGAAATAGTCCTATAGCTAACAGAGGTTTTCTACCTAATTCTTTATTTCCAAGCATTCTCTCATTCCTTGGCCCTTCTTTAATGAGGCTGGAGAAAAACAAGTCATTTAATGAACAGATCATTAAAATAGGCTTCTGTTGTTCTTGGATGTCAGTGTTGGCCATTGTGGGGTCAGGAAGTCATAGGTATCAATGAAACAAAAGATTAATTTGCCTTTGAGCGTCAACGTGGTCTACCAAACAGTGATAGCTACCTTCATTGTAATAATATATTGTGTTGGTCGTCATGGAAGAGGAGGCATTACGTAATATTAAAATCATAGGAATCTCATTCCCCAACTCAACTGGCAAGACTCAAGTCCATAAAGGATATAAGAGGAATTGATGCAATTGTAGAATTTGGTACTGTCAACTAGGGCCAGAGATGGTACTTTTTGCTGTAATGAAAACTTGTATTTCCTCTATTGTTCTTTGCCTCAAAGGCTCACTACTGGTATGCAATCATGAGGACGGTCATTTTGCTTCCACTTAATTCCCACCGCATAATAGACCTGCTTTCCTGTGAGATACCCTTCACTGGATGGCACAGGATACTGGCCAGATAAATACACCATGTTCCACGAGAGTCAGAATGTAGATTATTCTGCCCCATTCTGTCCTTTTCTGGGCAGTTCAAACAGGAACTCATTACATAATCAGCTGTTACTATAACATGGTGTCTTCAAATGAGGTCATTTATTTTCTACCCTCTAAGATGACATTCATGCCATTTTTAAAGGGCCCCTAACAGACAAAGGCGAAGATGCCCGCTTTCTACAAAGCACTGCCATTACATAAAATACAGGCAGAGATTAATATACAACTTGCCTTGTTTGTACTCACATCCAGATTAACCAGGCTTGGCTAGTGGTGACACTGGTACCTCGTCAATCCCAACGATATTTTAAAGCCATGTTCTAAATGAGTGACCCAAGTTTGCATGTGAAAAACTGCATTTTCATCCTAGACTTTACAGGAATGGATGGAACCATCACCAGCCCTAGATTCTTCCTGGAATGAAGCTGTTTAGCATTTTGTGATCCCAAAGGCTTATTTCTCTAGTCGTTTGGAGAATCAAAGTCCTACTTTGCTGCTAAGATGTCTGTTCTGGCAAGTATATCAAGGATCAGTCAGATCACAGACACCTGAAATTTCTAAATGATTTCATTTGAAGGAGAATCTTGCGGTGCTGAGACAGAGTATGAATTCAAACTCAGAGGACAGTCATTATGGAGAAAAACAACTATCTCCTGAGGAACCGAGCCCGGGTGTTAAAACTGATATTACCTGGTCAACCAGAGGATGTGGGTATTAAGGTAATTAGTGAATGAGGTAAAGCTCCCCCCCTTCTCCTTTCCAGGGGCTCCTTTAGAAATAACTTCAGCTTGGGAACCGACCAGACTGATTCCTGCTCCCCTCAAAGTGAGAATGTTTCTGTATCCAAATATCCCTCTCTTTTCCAGAGATCAAGTCAAATGTCACCTCATTTATAAAGATGCCCCTGATTTTCCCACCTGGAAGAAACCTTCTTACTCTAAAACCCAGTACCTTACTATTTCTCCTAAATCAGTGCTTCATCCTTTACCTCAAATTACATTTATTTGTGTGTTTGCTTTTTCCCGTGAATTATACCGTCCTATTCCAGTGTTCACTCCCCAGTTCCTAGGATAGAGTCCTGCGTGGAATACATGCAAAGACAAAAAGCTACTTAATGAATTAATAATTTGCCTCAGTGAACCCTCAAATATAAATTTGGATCAGCCAGTAATTATCACTAACTTTCTCAAACATCATCAGGCCATATAAATAATTGAAGACGTCTACATGACAAAGAGTTTCTGCTATTCTTTTTTTTTTTAATGATTTTCTATTATATTATGTTAGTTGCCATACAGTACATCCCTGGTTTCAGATGTAAAGCTCGATGATTCATTAGTTGTGTATAACACCCAGTGCACCATGCAATACGTGCCCTCCTTACTACCCATCACCGGTCTATCCCATTCCCCCCACCCCCCTCCCCTCTGAAGCCCTCAGTTTGTTTCTCATAGTCCATAGTCTCTCATGTTTCATTCCCCCTTCTGAGTTTCTGCTATTCTTAGGCAGGATCTCTCGCTCCCATGATGAAATTTGACACTTTAGATGAACTCTGCCGAAATTCAAACACTAGCAAATCATTGCATTTCTCTTTCTACCTCCACACTCAAATTCAGCTGTATCAGTAGAGACTCTGCTTGACGCAAAACGTCACTGCATTAATCCATTCGCAAGGCTTGCCACCCTGTTCTATTTTGCAAAAATACTCATGAAATATAGGCTGCTTCCATGCACAAGGCATTAATCCATGTCGTAGTATAAGACAACTAATTATCCTTAAGACTGAAAGCATAAGCCAACAGTTAATGAATTTGCTAATTGTTTTTCTATTCTTGGAACTTTCTATGGTCTTTAGTCGTTAAAGATACTGTAATTAAGGGGAAACAAAGGACAGCTAAGTTCCAATATTTCTTTTACCTTTTCCTGTTTTCTTAGGCTTTTTTTAAATACAAGTCAAGAAAGTGTAAGAAAAAGCAAAAACAACTAGAACACGAGTTCATTTGGTGAAATCAGTATTTGTGCTTCTCCAAGGTGATGCCTAGTAGATCTTCATTTATTCAAACAATTGTGGACTGTCAGGCACCAAGATAGTGATGATGACTCAGTCCTTGAGGGGGTCCTCAGGGCTCTACAGGTCAGTAGGTTGCAGAGAGAAGTGACCTAGCAGCTACAACAAAATGGATGTAGGTACAATGGGTAAGTGCATGAAGGTTTCTATCGACGCACACAGAAAAAGCACACACACTAATTACAGGCAAGAAAGGGACATCTAAGGCATGACTGCAGGGTGAACAGGACTATCAGGAAGAAGGGGAATAGGAGGTCTTGTGTTGGCAGATATACACGGGTCCGAGGGAACAAGTACGTGAAACTGTGAGAAGCAGGGTAAACTAGCATATCAATAACCAGAGTTCACTCTCCCTGAAAGCGTGGTGTTCGGGGAAGGGGGATGATGAGGCGGAATGGGGATATGATTATTACAGAAGCACAGGGATGGGATGGGATGGGATGGGATGGGATGGGATGGGATGGGATGGGATGGGATAGGATGGGTTGGATGGATGGATTCCTGCTGAGGGTGTTCAGGACATGGCACCCTCAAATGAACTGTATTGGGATGTTGATTATGACTATAGGCACTTGAAACACGGCAGATGCAGGGAGAGGCTTTCTCTGAATTTCCTTCATCTGCCTAAAGATACATCCTCCAAAAGGAACTCAACTGTCATCAGTGCTCTCCCCAGGAGTGTTGTCACTGAGAAGGACTGAGTTTTGTCCCGGGAGAGGAGACTAGACATCAACCCTACACCCAGACTCTGTCGCAAACTGTCACACCTCTATCTGTTCTTCTAAGGACCAGTCATCTTTCCTAAAATCATTTACTCTCCCCACAGGCTCACACACTTTTCCCTTCCCTAATTAAGATGGCGGAGAAGCTCTCAAATCTCACTGCTTTCTAGGGTATTCACCTTTCTCCCCAAGATGTCTTGGTACACACAATATTCAACATTAATACACATGTATACATTTTCTGTTAATCTGCCTGTCAGTATTTTTTGTTTGAAGACTCAGCTATGGAACCGAGGGAGACACAGAAAAAGTCTTTCCTCCCTTCCAACACCAAACAGACATGTCTGAGAGCATCCACTTATACTCATGACAAAGCATATGGAAATACATCTGTTCAGAGGCAGCCATGCAAAGCCAAAGTCATCACCACACGGGATCTGTTCAAGGGAGCTAATGGTACCTTGGGCTCAGAGTTCCTACTGAGATTATAACACTCACTCGGGCTGAGTGAGCGTGGACTCTGGTGGCTTCCCTACTGATCAGGTTGAACATGAGGTGGAAGCAACTGGTACAGAACAGCAGTGAACCCTCCTGATGTGTCCTCTAAGACTGTGCACACCAACATCATTGCCAGAGCCAGCATCTCTTGGCAGATCCAGGCTTCAGGCTTTCCTGAGGCTTGTTCCCGCAAGAGGAAAGCCAGGAAGGACCAGCCGTAATTGCCAACAATTAGATAAGGGCTTGCCATGCGCTAGGAATTTTTTGTTTGAGTCAGGCTAAGACAGGTAATAATGTCGTAACAAGTATCCCCTTACATCTTAAGGGGCTTTATATATATGGCTTGTTTTCTCCTCTGGAAGTGCACTGACGATCACGTAGCCCTGTAGTAGTGACTCAGTGTTGCCATCTTATGGGGGAAACCTTTGTAGCTGCCTGAGTCCACACAGTGGAAGGACAGAGATCACAGAAATTCACTTCTCCTCTCAAGTGCCTTGCTCTGATCTTAACACAGGTCACTTTTCTCCCACAGCTCATTAGAGAAAACTAGTTCCATGACCACTCCCAACTACAAGGGAGGCAAGAAATGTGGAAAACCCAGAGTTAATGGGCACTGCTCCCCTTGCCACCCTGCTCAGTGCACTGAACGTATTTCAATTCATGCCAATGCTTATCAGATAGTACCTATTACTTTTATTTAATAGATGAGGACAGAGAAATTGAAGGCCTTACCTAAGGTAATATAGCAATTAAAAGTCAGAGTGTGATAACACATTCATGTTAAGATATTTGGAAATTTTGGGGTGCCTGGGTGGCACAATTGGTTAAGCATGACTCTTTGTTTTGGCTCAGGTCGTGATCTCAGGTTCATGATCTCAGGTTCATGAGATCAGACCCCACATTGGGCTCCATGCTCAGCATGAAGTCTGCTTAAGTTTCTTTCCCCCTCTCCTTCTCGCCTTCCTCCCCCCTCCCTCATCTCTCTCTCCAAAATAAATAAATAAATCTTTTTAAAAAGATATTTGGAATTTTGTTGAGGGCAAGGGTGGACCATTAAGGTTTAAGCAAAGAAGCACCATGATCGCATTTATGACTTAAAGATACCCTTTGGCTATGGTTAGGAAAATGGATTCAGGAGAAGGACAAGTGGCAGGTCATTTAGGAGACCAAGATTAAAATCTAGGAAAGGAGACCATAAGAGACCAAAGAAAGGGTACCATATTATTCAGGAATATATTCAAGTGGCAGAAAAATACCCTTCAGACTGGTCTAAATAAAGGCAATTTATTAAGCATCCAGATGTGGGACTAGCTTGAGAAGGCACCAAATAGTTCAAACACACAATTATCTCTTTTTCTCTTTACACTGCTGTCTGTACATGAACCTGGTAGAAAAATCACTCACCATTTCCAGACTTACATACTCACAGCATGTCATCAAGGACAAGAGAAAAGCCCCAGAAAACGTAGCCTATGGTCCTATTGACTATGACCTGACTATATTCCATTCCTAATTCAATCAGTTTTGCGCATGAAGATGGTACTTCTCAGTTTAAGCAAATGAGGATCCACACGTGGGACAGGTTTAAGGGCTAGTTTTCAACCCCCCTTGGGTTGAAAGTGAAAGATAGATGGGTCTCCCAATTGCTCTGTCCACTGGCTGGAGGTCACAGCTCACACATCATCCCCTCGTGCCTTTTGCTTAGCACAGGGTGTCTGGTACAACCTTCAGTGAGCTGTTGATCTAAATTAAGCCCCACACCCCGCTTACCTTTCCTCACCCAGTTTAATTTTAACCACACTTAGCATACCTAAAATGGCCTCGTTCATTGATTTGTTTGCTCATCTCTTGCTAGAACTTTCTGCACACACAAATATAAAATCCATAGACGTGGAGACCCCAATTATTTGCTTATTATCACCTAGAGTGATGCCTGCAATCTAAGAGGCATGCATTGAAATATTTGCTCCGGCATAGACTGCAATGAATAATCTGTGCATGCCTATGATGCATTTACCTAGATAAATATATAAGACTGATAAATGAATCGAATGTTTATGGAGACACCACTGATCCATAAAGTAGGGAAAGTGGTGTTTGATCCTCCAGTGTTCTTATTAAGCGGGCTCTCCATTCCAACCATTCTCATACTGTAGCTACATTTATTAATAAGTACTTTAAGCTAAGTTGCAGTAGTGTCCCTGAATTAAATTGCATTTCACGATCAGCTTCTTAAAAATGGGGCAGAGCACTCATTACAATAAGACTTTCTAGTAATAGGGTGTTCTATGAACCCCCATCAATGACGTCAATCCAAGATGGCTTCCTAACACAGAGATCCGAGCACTGAAAGCGCAAAACTCATGATTTTACTTCTTGGATGTGTAGTTATGGGAGCTATACAGACAAAAGCTGTTCAAGCAATTTCTTTTGTGGTGAAAATTCATTACTATTTTATAAAAACGCACATTTTATCTACAACGTTGTCTCTTTCCAGGACTACCATTCTCCAGCCGCTGGAAGTTGAACACCCCTGGTGTGACAGCCTGTTTCATGCAGAGCGGTAGGCCGGCCTGTCCAATCTCACACACAATGGAGAACATCAGCATGGAATGGTTCAATAATTAATTTAACCTGAAACCTAATTCTTTTAATGATGTATCAATCACAGCCCCTTAAAATGCCCGTGTCAAAGGAAAACGCACAGCTTTGCCTTGGGTTTAATTAATTTATACGGCATTCATTTTACCTTGATGAACACCCACATAGGTGGACTGAATACTTACATACATAAATTCCAGGTTAATTTTCCCTATCAACAAAAAAGCAAGCCAAGTGAATTAAAGAAAAAGATCCACCCACTAAAATATGGGATATTCTCTTCCTGTAATGGGGTGGGGATAGGAAAGGATAGGAGAAAAGGAACAGTAAGAAAAATGTTTATATTCCTACAAAGCTACATTCGTACTTGGAAAGAGAAGGGGATTCCTACTCAGATCTGCTTGGTTTGGAATGGATATTCCCTTTGTTTGCCATTATGTCACCCTCCAGAGCTGGGTAATGGAAAGCAGTATAAAGAGCACCTTAATTCTCAAAGGGTAGGCTGGTAGAAAGAGCTGGGTTCTGATCCCAGGTGTGTCGTTTGAGGGGTTCTGCGCAAAAATCCCAACTTCACGGACCCAAGGGCTTATTTACTTATTAGATCTTTGGATTCCTCCTCCCAGCATTTTAAATTGAAATGTATTTGACATGCAAATGTAAGGTGTATAACATGTTAATTTGATGCATTTATAGACTGCAGTATGATGGCCATGGTAGCAATAATTAGTACCTCAGTTACATATCAGTGACCTCTTTGATCAGAATGGTCTCCGAGGTTAAAATTCAACTCGCATTAACCAGATGCTCTCAAAAGCTGCTGTTGTTTTCTGGGAGTTAGGCCATAGTTCTCCCTATGCAACCAAGACAATAAGATGGACTGCTTTGGTTTTTATTTAATAAAGACAGACGTTGTCAAAATGATGTCAGGGAGCCCACAGAGAGACATAAGAGCAGGTAGACCTCAGTGTGACTGAGCAAAGGACGTCTGTTCATGGCAGTAAACCGCTCACAACTTGGGGATTTTTAAAACCAATGTTATCTCTGTTGGATGAACACATGGTATTTGGAGCTTTGAAACTAGGAGAAGCTTAGAGAACCTGCATTTATTCATGTTTAATTTATATCAGTTTATCTTTTAAGATGAAGGAAGGGGGCAAAAGTGAAGGATTCAGTTTCGTGTCCTGGACTGAACATTTGATTTTATGGTCCCTGATTCTGCATGGAGAAGAGTGGGGAGAAAAAAATCAAATAGCTTCTTGCCATCAAGGTGAAGAACAGGGTGGGTCTGGGAAGGTGTGCACAGGTGGATAAGGAGCTTGAGCAAATCTATATTCATCCTCTAGATTCTCGTTAATGAGATATTTAGGTAGGTAAGGTAACCCAAACTCTGAAGGTGTGGATGGATCTGGTCTTATTCCCCCACAAATGCATTTTCTGCTTTTTTTTTTTTTTCCTCCAACAGTTAAAATATGTTAAATAATTCAGATAATACAGAATAGTATAAAGAAGATTCCCAAAAGTCAACTAAGATAAGCAGAGTTTGTGTTTACTCAATACCATCCCTGGCAAATCTACAAACATTCAAACAAGCAAATGTAATCATTAAATGCATGGCACTCATTTTTAAAAACGAAGTGTCATGTTCTTAAAGATACGATTTATGTCAAAATAAAAATGGAATTAAGCTGAAAATATAACTGATATTCAAGAAGATTGGTCTTCCTAAAAAATCCTCATTAAAAAAGAAAAGTCTTTGAAAGGTTGGAGCTATTATGTTTTTGTTAGGCATATTTTTTGTTTTAGTAGTCCTCCATTGACTCCCTTCTATGAAAGATGAAGGACTTTCTACAAATACCTTCCTGGCACTTTTTCTCTCCCTGACTTTCCAGTTTTGTCTGTCCTATTGTCATTTTGTAACAAGTCAGCTCAGTCTAGTTTCCAAAACTCCCTCCACCATTTTATCTTGGAACTATCTTGGGATGGATTCCACGCACACCAGACCTCCTTCTGATCAAGACTTCTCAAGTTCAGAATTACTGTCCCACTATCTGAATGGTTTCATTCCAGAGTTGACAGTTCTCAAGGAGTCATGGTTGCTGCCGGATGTCCTTCAGTCCAAGGACGATTTTGAAGAACATATTCTTTCAGACTTTAGTCATTGCTCTGTTAAGTTCCTACACTAAGCATCTCTATAAAGGTACTGAAACTGTTGAAAACGTTTTTCTCCCTGAATACCTCTAGGATGATCTCTTGACTTTTCCCATTTGGCAACATCAGTAGGCTAGGTATTGATGAGAAGTTCATGGTGTAGCAGCTTTTCCCAGAACCACGTTTTGAGAGCTACTCTCCAGTGTTGCTTCATCTCAAGAAACGTCTCTTCTGTCACATCTTTGAAGTGAATTTTCCTTCCGTTCTGCTCTCCAGGAACACCAACAATGTAAACATTTTATCCTCGCTCCCTCATTGCCATCATTTTTCTCATTCTAAACATGTTTGCCCTTTTCTTTGTTTTACTTTGAGTGATTGCCCTATACCTATCCCCTGTGTTTCTGGCAATATTTTAGTCTTTTTGAGGCTATTTTACGGTCCTCCAAACCTTTTAAATTCTTATTTTTGTCTTTCATTTCTTTTCACTAGCTTTCCCAACTTAATTTACATATTCCTCTGTTGTTTTGTAATATCTGGAGACATTTCTTGTAACTCCTTTTGAGAAATCATGTATTAAAAGTTATTTGTAGACTATGAAGAATTAGCTGAGATTGCTGTTTCCTTTCTGAAGTGTATCATATTTTCTTTTTGCTGATGTTTCTCATTCCACCTCACCTGCTTTGCAAATAAGGCAACAATGTTCTCTTGGCTCTTTTCTGATTTTTGCTTATCTTAGAATAGACCATTGGCAATGGGCAATGATTGAAACGCAAGGGATCTTTCTGTAGCTTTGATTCACTTTGTTACTTTAATCTCCATGGTGGGGCACCTGGTGGGCTCAGTTGGTTGAACGTTCCACTCTTGACTTTGGCTCAGGTCATGATCTCAGGGTTGTGAGATTGAGCCCCACATCTGTCTCCACGCTGAGTGTGAGCCTGCTTAGGATTCTCTCTCCCTCGCCCTTTGCCCCTCCCCTCCATGCTTGCATGCATTCACGCTCTCTCTCTCAAAAATGAACAAATAAATAAACTCGGTCTTGTCCAGTCAGTTATTCTTCACCCTGGAGAACAAGTCTCTTCTCAGATTCAAGAGTTCAGGGAGTTGGTGGAGATTTTAGCAAAACCCGTTATCCCATAGTTTCTCTGTGCCTACGGCCAGAATCTTGAGATGACTGCGTTCCTAACGTTGTTGAATTTGCTTTATCTCAGGCAGCTTCACTGAGTTAGGAATCTAAGTCATGGACAATGTGAGGGGACAGCTTAAATAAAAGTTCAAATGCTTTTCTCGTTTTAATTCCCATCACCATGATGGTATCCTGAGCCAGCCCTAAGCATGTCTCCCCTAGAGGGAGGAGGAGGGACATTTACAGTCAGATTTCAACCTTGAAAATGGGATTTGGAAGCAAGCAATATAGTCTTGATAGGTTGGCTTTGTTAAGAGAAAGGATTTACACGTGCCCGTTTGCATTTCTTTCTAATTACTGGATATGCCTTTTCAGATCTGACACTGCTTATTGTGATGGGGGACAGGCTGTCAGTATGTCCCTGTCCGTGGGTTGACTTCAGGTATCAGGAAGCAGTGGACTTAGTGACTGGGAGTGGTCATCATTTCTTGCTTTCATTGAACATAACATTTCCTCCCATTTACTCTTAAAGGGATTGAAGTAAAAAATGTCTTGATCATATTTAACAGGAATCCTGGATATTTACTTAAATTATTCACCTTAGAAGACGTTCTGTGAAGCCTTGACTTTTTGCCTCTGGGGATCACTTTTAAGAGATTCAAGTATTTATACTAGAAATATTCGCAAATGCTGAACACAATCCATGACTGTCCTGAGTAGATACTGATGAATAAAAGAGCCTGGTCACACTACCTTCTTAGGGCTTACAATCTTCATTTGAACGGCATCTTCTCCACAAATTCCAATATCCCTTGTTTCTAGCAGAATTAGCTTTATAAGCCTATCTGCCATTCTGGGCACAAAATCTCCTTCTTCATTTGAAACAGAATTGATTCCTCCTTGAAGTTAAATAAGCAAATCTGTATTTGAGGGATGCCGGCTACGTTCAATGTCCTCATCTCTTCTTCAGTCCAATTCAGACTCATTTCCAAGTAACTGTCCTTTCTCATTTTAGATCTGATGTATATAATTTCCAAATCATTTCCTTACATAGTTTATTCTATTGAATGGAGTACATTTCTACTTCTCCCATGTTTTTTTCATGAATATTTCGCATGTATGTTAGCATTGAGCATGCTTGGCATGTTACACAGAGCCCAAAGGGCATCAGATAGTCAATAAATGTGGCTTTGAGGGGAGGGGGTCTTCATATCCAATTTGGAAGAAGGAGAGAGTCACCTTCCAGACACAAGTTCTTCTATTTCAGGTCCTAACAACTGACACTATTAGTCTAGAACAAAGTAATTAAGATTGATTCACCTCAGTCATGTAAGCACCAATGATTTTTGTTAGAAAATTAAGCAATTAAGGTGACTATTAATCATTACGAAAATATAAATGCATGTTTCCAAGCAGAGTTTTAAATATTTCATCCCTGTGCCTAATTATTTAAAGGGGAATCTTGTCTACTCATAAATGATGCTTAAATAATGCAGACATAAACACATTGCATTGTTTGGAAAACTAAATAAATGTTGAGTTTGAGTTTTTAAATGGAAAGAAAATATTCACCCTAAAGAAAATGACTAGTTTTTCCTCTCAATTCCTGAGGCAGATCTAAAAATACTGAGAAAATGAAATAGCATGTTATTATTAGGGCTGAGTTGAGTCTCACATAGATCCGGGGAAGGGAACAAAAACCCCACAAAGTACAATTTAAAAACTACCACAACTCCAGTATTTGGAATTTATCCTAAAGAAACAATGATATTTATGGAAAGATGTAACAAGGATGTTCACTACAATTTTACTGATAGAAAAAAAAAATCACACAAAAAGTGCAAATGGTCAACAAAATTAAGTTCATTGAATAGATTTTGTGGTACTATTCAGCCATTAAAATTCAGATTAGAATATATATCACATGGGAAATTCTTGAAAGAATAGCCTTTTTAAAGCAGAATACACAATTATAAATACAGTAGCATTCTAAATTTGTAAACATTTCAGAAAATGTATATATCACATACTATATAGAAAATGTGCATTATATTAAACAATTTAGGGGCACCTGGGTGGCTCAGTCAGTTAAGCATCTGCCTTCAGCTCAGGTCATGATCCCAGGGTCCTGGGGCTGAGCCCCAAGCTGGGCTCCCCGCTCAGTGGGGAGTCTGCTTCTCCCTCTCCCTCTGCCCCTCCCCACTGCTCATGTTCTCATGCTCTCTTTTAAATAAACTTTTTTTAAATAAATAATTTAAACATTCACCAAAAAATGGACAGCGTTCGTCTTTGGGAAGCAGGAATATCAGAGCCTAAATTTTTATTTTTTACTTTTCTACAGTGTTCACAAAGTATTTGCAGTGAAAACTACTACTTTTTAAAATGCAGAACAAGAATGATCCATATGACAAAACACACCCAGTACCCTTTTCTCAAGTCTAAGGGAGCAGATTTCCCAAGCCCCGTGGACCAGGTGTGAGCTTGTACGTCAGGCCGCCACATGCACTGGGCATAGATCTCATCTCACCTACCTTGCTTAGGGAGGTAGACCAAAAGGAAAAAAAGGAAAACATGTGCAACAGCGTATTTTAGAGCATGTTAGGAAGAAGAAAAAAAAGTCTTAAGGATAAACCAAATAGAGCCCAGGAAGTGGGTATGATGTGTTTGGTGGGGGGTGTGGGGTACATGAGGGGACACAGGCTTGGATGTTTCACAGACAAGGTGTCTTGGGAGGAAAGATCTAAAATAAGACTGAAACACAGAAAAGAGAATGAGCACACTAAGAGACGGGAATCACCTAGTGACCAAGAAAAGTATGGTGGCTATGAAGGATGGGAAGCCTTCTGCCATTTTGAGCAGTTGCATAAAATTATCTGACGTGCGTCTTCCTGGGATAACTCCTACTGTCTTGTGGTGACTCCACAGTGCCTTCAGGATAAAGTTCACACTTTTTTTAAAAAAAGATTTATTTTTGAGACAGAGAGAATGGGGGGAGGGACAAAGGGAGAGAATGTCAAGCAGACTCCCCACCAACATGGGGCTCAATCTCACGACCCACGAGACCACGACCTGAGCCAAAATCACTAGTCAGAGGATGCTTACCCAACTGGGCCACCCAAGCACCCCACAGCTCACACTTCTCAAAGTGCCACCTGCCCCACATACCTTTCACAGCTAGCTGCCCAATATTCGGTATATGCTCTAGGCTTTTACAAATTCTTCCCATTCCCCCAAATCCACCTTGCTGTTCACTACACTGTGGCTGTGGGCCTCCTGGTACCACTGTTGACAAGTCCTGGTTTCCACACTTAAGATAAGCCAGTTCTGCCTTGTGCACTTAAAGCACAGTTGTAGCATTGCACTCCTGGTCGTGTCGTAACTGGGTCCTATTTTAACATGTTTTGTCTGCCACTCGCTCCAAGGGCTGAGCATCCCGAGGGGAAGAACTCTTCTTCTCATGGTCATCAACGAGTGAAAAGAAGACGATAGGGGCGCCTGGGTGGCACAGCGGTTAAGCGTCTGCCTTCGGCTCAGGGCGTGATCCCAGCGTTATGGGATCGAGCCCCACATCAGGCTCCTCCGCTATGAGCCTGCTTCTTCCTCTCCCACTCCCCCTGCTTGTGTTCCCTTTCTCACTAGCTGTCTCTCTCTGTCAAATAAATAAAATCTTAAAAAAAAAAAAAAAAAAAAGACAATATAGAGAAGAATGCCCTGAACCATTAGGAAAATGGCAAACAGAGTGCCCAATGGGAAAATGCGTAAGTCATGAGAAAAAGAAACCAAAAACTAGTGGAGATTATACAGTGAAGCCCCTTCTTAGTGTCAAAAGCAGAACACATGTCCCTCTTTCCCCCATGTTATTCTGTCCTTATAGTATCCCACATCTATCTGGTCCAAGTAGCCTGTATGATTGGACTTAGGGTGATGGGAATTTTGGTAGCAAACAGGGATGGAAAATTTGGGGGCAAACAGGACTACATAAAAACCTATGACTACCCAGCTTGTCGTTGGGCACATGGGAGGAGCAAGGACCCCATATTGGGCTGGGGTAACTCTTACAGTGCAGCATTTGTAACCTAACAGTTCAGGATATTGAGGTCTCAAAAAACAGAATATAAAGGAATATCACACATGTTTCCCACACAATTCTGCTACATAGACTTCAATTTATGGATCACAGGGACCAGCAAACCCATAAATTAAGGGATGATCCAGCAAGGTGATGGGATATTCTGGAAGAGTCTCAGTGTCCACATGGATTTTCCTCCATTAAAAAAACAGTGCACAACACAGCTGAATTAAAAGTAGTAAGCTATTTTTGGGGCGCCTGGGTGGCACGGCGGTTAAGCGTCTGCCTTCGGCTCAGGACGTGATCCTGGCGTTATGGGATCGAACCCCCATCAGGCTCCTCCGCTATGAGCCTGCTTCTTCCTCTCCGGCTCCCACTGCTTGTGTTCCCTCTCTTGCTGGCTGTCTCTATCTCTGTCGAATAAATAAATAAAATCTTAAAAAAAAAAAAAAAAGATATCACTACATGGGGAATGGAGGGGAGTTTTTGTTTCCAGACCTGTAAATGCTCATGAACTACGTTTGCTGCAGGCCCAACAGATGTTTAGGACTTTTAAGAGGTCTGTAGGAAAAGAAAGGGGGTCAGGGAACTTCTACTGGTTACTACTGCTGATATATTATTTTTACCTAAAAATGTCCATGACATAATTCATCATGCTTTCTAGGGTTTCATTTTACTGACAAGTAGATTCAGGTTAAAAAAAAAATCGATTCTGAGTTTAACTGAATTCAGTCTGTGAGTTCATATTCCATGATGTACACAAGACTTTGCTGGCATGCATGAAAAATAAAAGTATTTTAAAACACATTAAAAAAAAAAAACGGGTATTGAAAATGAAAAGAAAGTTGTGGTTTGCTCAGTGGTCTCAAAGTATTCCATTTAATCAAATGTTTAATACTGGTAAGCTCTGTGATTCTCACATCCCACAAGGCTGCTCATTTTGCTGGTTCTGGGCTCCACTATTAATCAGTTCTGGCGCTCAGCACGCACGCTTAGGGAAATAATTTCCCTATTTCTATTTTCTCCTAATGCAGCAGAAGAAGTGTTTCAATTTCTAAAAGTTATTTGGAATGATTTCCAGGGAAGTGGATTTTGTGGATGTATGGAAAATAGCATGAACGTATTTGCCAGGAGGGCACAATCACTCGAAATAAACACTCCCATTTTTCCTATTGTTTACAATTCTCAAAACCATTTCACATATATTATCTCATTATGAGATTCATTCAATTCACTGAGAAAATTAACTAGAAATACAGTTATTGCTACGATTTGAACAACTCTTCTTTCTGCTCATTCCTCTCTACCAGTAAACAAAAAGGGCAGATACATAACAATTGATGAATATTTTTCAGTGCCTACCATTTGCAAAAAAATTTTAAAAAATTTGACTGGTTTTCCATAACCCTATCTTTCAAAGTAAGATTTCCATATTATATTTTATTTTTGGGTTTCAAGATATACCTAAACTGTATCTGTATATACGTATCATACCACAGATACATATATAGGGATATATAATTATGTATGCATAATTACGTATTTATGTATTAATTATAATATATTACATATTATATATAATGTATGTTATATATACAATGTGTAATATACTCTATAGTCTATATGTAACATATTATAATATATAACTCTATTTATAGCATACTATAGGTAATATGTGTACAATATATATTCTATACATAACATACATTATATACAGAATTATATTATATATTATATATACATTTATATGTATACACAAAATTATATATATACACTTACATATACAAAAGTACACCCCACATTGGAGTTTGAACTCAAAACCCCAAGATCAAGAGTCACATGCCCCACTGTGACTGAGCCAGCCAGGCATCCCTCCTGACCTCTGTATTTACAGTTAAGCTTACAAAGTCTTTCTACAACCCAAAGTTCTATCAATATTCATCTGTATTTTACATTTCATTTTTTTCCTTTTAAGTTATGTACTTCATCAATCTGAAATTTATTCGGTGGTGTATTTATTTGGTATGAGGTAGGGATCTAGTTGTCCAGAGGCCATCTGTGCTGATGTTGGTATTTCCCCACCAAATGTTTCACTTGCCCTGCTGATATTAAAAGGCAGCATGATAATAGCTTCTGATAAACATTTTGGTCTTGAGGGCCCATAAATAATTTCAAAGAAACTAGAATTGACTTATAAGCAAATGTTTATAATTTCCATCATAACATGCTCCTGCCTGGCTCAGCTGGAAGAGCATGCAACTCTCGATTTCGGTGTTATTAGTTCAAGCCCCAAGTCGGGTGCAGGGATTATTTAAATAAATAAACTAACTTTTAGAAAACTACGGATGTATAGCATGGAATGATATCTAGACTTTAATAGATGCCATGGGTATTCATGTTAAACAAGGATTAGAATGGAAATAAAATATTGGTACAATTATACTCTTTCTAGAATCTTATGGAAGGATTCTATCTCTACTAAAGTGACCTGTTATCCAACGTCCTTTTGACAGAGTGGCACCTTTATCTACCTTCCTTATTCCCACAGAATAGCTAATGGCATTGCTTTTTGAACAATACCCATTAATGTATCCATCTCAAGAAACAAACACCTCAGCTTCATAAACAGTGCGCAAGAAGCATGAACCTGAAAGATTGTGAAATTTGCTGTCTTAAAACAAACACCTCCGTTCAACAGCGGTCACTGTTAAGTGAGTGAAAGGAAAGGCCATGTGTGGGAGGAGATACTTGTAACATGCACACAAAAGCTTGTTAGAGCAGAAAATATAATGGACTGTTTCAAATCCATCAGAAAAAAATACAAACATGGACAACCATCTCAAAATACAAGCAAGGGACTTTAATAGCCACGTTGGAAAAGAATTTCTAAATGATCAGGAAACACGGCAAGTTATCCAAAGATATCAGCAACCAAGTAAAGGCAAGTTAAAACCAGAAAGTGATACCACTCACACGGACCTGGATTTCTCGACCTAGACAGACTCACGATACAGAGTTATAAGGGAACAGGATGGTGCTGGCCAACGGAGCTTGTCATGCTCATGAAAAGACTCTGTTCTGTGACATCCAATATGGTAGCCATGGCTGCAATGAGGCCACTGAAATTCGGCCACGAGAATGGAGAAACTAAATGTTTGTCTTTATTTCACTGTCATTAAATTTAAGTGGCCACAGGTGACTAGTGGCTACCCTACTCAGTTAATACCAGCTCTTTGAGAAGTATATGGTACTCTGCACGACAGTTTAATATGCTTCTACCCAAAGATCCATCCATTTCACTTTTAGGCATCTACGGAAAACCGTACTCACCAGCATTACGTCTAACAGCCAAAAACGGGAAACACAACAAAGGCCCCGCAATGTTAGAATCTGTCCATAAATGATAGTATTTTCAGACAATGGATCACCACGTACCAAGGAAAATGAACTGACCAGCACTACACACGACAGCACTACTGAATCACACGAAGATGCCAGACAACAAAAGAATAAGTGTTGTAGGATTCTAGTTTTATAACTATTCAAACGAACCTAAAGTAGTTGGTGGGGCAGAAGGTCATGGCTGGGAGAACCTGCTTGCAACAGTAAACTTCTTGCTCCAGGCGGTGTATACGCAAGCGTCCCCTCTTTTGGTAATTCGAGCTGCCAATCCAGGATCCGGGCACATTTCAGGTGGTAGACTTCCATTTAAATAGTGAGCACGAAGCAAAGGATGGGGCATCCGCGACATGCTGATTCTATCCGTCGGGATTCTATCCCTCTCGGGAGATGTGAACGCCAGCGTGTAGAAACCGTGAAACGTTGCAGGGACTCCTTCGACTTCATTTGTTTTGTATCTATTTTCTGTTTTACGTGTACTTAGGGTGGTGGAATGTGCTTTTTAAGAAGCTCTTTGAAGGAGTATAAAACTCCTAAGTGGCAAGGAAGCCTGGGAGTGGTTTAATTGGCAAGAGTCTCTTTCAGAGAGCCTTGCAACAGTGGAGTCACACACAAAGTGTTCTCAGGTTCAAGGACACGTAATAGCTACTTTATTATCGAGGCTTCCGGAAGCAGTACGACACACCTCCACAGAGAGGGCACCATAATTACAGGACAGGTCAGAAATCCACTGTCCATCAAGTCCTGTGCCCGTGGAGGGCAGGTGGGAACTGAAGAACTTGGAAGGAGAAGGACTGACGGAGGAGGAATTGTGCCAACTGGGGTCTTTGGAGGGAATTTGACGCGGACGTGATGCAGGAATACAGATAAAACTCTTGCTCACTCCATCAAAACGTCCAAAGGAGCGTCTCTTCCAAGTTCTGTCCCTCCTAATAATCGCAGGGACTTAATTCACTCATTTGGCAAAAGGAGGGTCTTTGTCTGTGGGTGGGTGAAGTCAAAGATAATATACTGGGGTGGGGGGGAGTTCTTGAAAACCAGATTTACGTGGGCCGTGGTGATGACTTCAGAATCGCCCTGTAAGCTGTGAGAGATCTGAAACTAGCCCTGAGATCTACGGGAAGCGCTCAGCCTGTGTCCTGCACTAAGGTATACTGTTTGGTCGGTGGGTGAGGCAGGCTTGTGGTTCTCCCCAGACGATGCGAACGGAACCCGCGGCCCCAAGTGTCTGTTACCAGCGCTGGTAGGTTTGGATGGGGGAACCAGGAATGCCCTGAGACCCTTTTGCTTATAACACTTTCTCTTATGGCTCCTCCAGTGCAACGGGCTGTCTCGGACAAGTTGTACATCGCCTCGGATTCTGTGAGCTCACCTCCTCCCATCTGGACTCTGTGTCTTTTAGGAGATAATGACAAGGTCCGCTGCATTTTCGGGATGGGAAGTCATCGGGTATTAGTTCTGCTTTGTTATTTCCATTCTTCCTCTGAGGAGGACTTTGCTGAATGAAAAGAACCTTTGTTTTTGAATTCCTCACGGTTCGGCAATGAAAATAAAATTCAAAGAATGCATAAGCTTTACGGTGCTTTTTTTCCTGCCTGACCCTTTCTAACTTCTGCTCGGTTTGATGTAAACAAAGGCGGGCATTCATCATCTTTTACCATCAGAAGTTTTATTCTATGAACAACAAAAGCAACAGCAAACAAACGCTTGCGGATGTTAGGCTTGGCACAGTAGCGGTCGGTGGCCCCTCAGGATGCATTTCCGCATTTGTACTTTCAATTAGGCATGTGGTTTTGTCCCACCTGCCGCCCCCCACCCTCTGCACTGCCACTCAGCCCAATGGTCATGGAGAAGCAGACACCGTCCTCAGCTCCCTGCAGTATCTGATTGAACTAGAGGCAATGCCCGTCTTCTCCCTAGCGTCCAGCTCAGGAGAATTAGGCAGGTAATGTGATCCTTGCTTATAGGAAAGGGAAGGTTTTCGGCGAGGCTCTTGGGAGAAGAGTCCTCCTAATCGATAAGGACGACGGGATTGGATATCTCTCCATCCTGATGCGACACAAGGAGCTGCACAGAAATCTTGCTACCAAGCCCAAGACCACTAACTGCAAAGACTGCATCATCAGAAGAAGGAGAACACCTGGGTTCTCCGCGGCCTTACAGAGTCACCGATTCTCTCACGTGCAGCCCACCGTAACCCCGGGCTTCCCATGCAGTAAGATCTGGACCTAGCTGGCAAGCTCGTCAGCGCTGGGCATCGGCAGGCTAATGGAAAGAAACGAAAGTTCCACACTGTGTCACAGCCGACCAAAGACAGTGCCTCTCCCTCACTGTGCTGAAACTGGAGTGCACGAAATTTAAATCACGAAAAACAAAATACTTTATGCCATATGCACAGATGCCCACAAACACGCCCATGCTCTTTGATTCGAGCTCTGGCTTTGAGGAGATGCTAAGAGACCTCCCACCATCATACGAGTGAAACAGACTGGCCAATACAGAAGATCTGGGCAGTTGGCAAACAGTGCAGGCAAATGTTTCTCTAAGATGGACCAGTGTCTATTTGACAGAGTATCTAGATCTCGGTCAAACCCTTTAACCAGATAAGGACCTTTTTTTTTTTTTCGTACATGAAAAAGTGTGTCCTTGAAGATGAAGAAAACAGAACAGTTTCTAAAGAACACATTCAGTTCATTTCACATAATTTGGGGGTAGCCATCATATTCCAGGTACTGTATAAGATCTCACCAAATCACACAAGACTTTGGTCGCAGGCTCCGTCAGGGAAAACAGCTGGGGTTGCTGTCCAGACAAAAGATCATGCAAACGTCAGAATTGCTTCAGGCTCGGGGGCTGACCAGAGACGAGCAAGCTATTCGTTGCTAAAACCAGATGCAAGTCAGGAGTTTGCTGAGTGCAGATCTACCCATTTTAACTTTCTAAGCGAAGCCCTGTATTCATATCCTATGTGCCTGCTATGGACTGGATGTCTGTGCCCCCTGACTCGTCCCATGTTGAAGCACTCACCAATCCCCCCGCTACCGTGCAGGTTGTTCAAGTCAAGGGCAATTAATGAGGATGAAAGGCACAGCACAGGGACTAGAATCACTGATATTGCAATAGTGTTGTACGGAGACAGATGGAAGCCACACTTATGGGGAGCCTAGCAGAACGTACAGACTTGTTGAATCATTACTTGTACATCTGACATGAACGTGATAATCAGTCATCTGCACAATTTAAAAGAAAAATCAGGGACCACCACCAAATAACCAAATGGGCAAAAATCCGGTTCAAGGCTTTCAGAAGATGGAGAGATTACTTCCAGCGGGGGAGATTGGGGATGGTAACTGTAGACAAACGTGAGCTGGGAGTCTTACCAACAGAGGGAAGGTAAAGCAAAGGGGGCTGGAGAATGCGGACCTTTTGCATCGGGACTGGTTCTTCCAGAAGTACTGTGGCCTCATGTAGACCTTAGAATCCTTCCGTGTTCAAAGAATCTGGCATCGAGCTCAATACGACACACCAGTCTTTGAATAATCCAATGAACCCCTGTTTATTCAAGCCTCTGAGAAGGCCTTCAGAAAGGATCCAGATTTCCCACACACATAACAAGGCACAAACAAGACTTGCATATGATCTTGTAATTATGGTGAATGTTTTGGAGCAGGAATAGGATATTCTAGGAGTAGCAGACATTATGAGAACCTATACTCAGGAAATCAAGAACCAGAAGATGGAAGACAGGCCAAAAACTTGGTAAGTAACAATCCAGAAGCTTAGATAGACTTTACACAGGTAAACTTGACCAAGTAGAAATGAGGTTAAAATTGAAATAATTCCTATTCTACTTACATGTAGCTGGTCTAATGATATTGCTCACACTTCCCCATTTCAATAATCTGTCCAATAATATTTGGATGTGTAACTCCAGGTTCTCAAGCCACTTGCCAACCTAACCCGCAAAGCACAACCAGACATTTCTACGTCCACCTCTCAAATTCCATCAAGAGGGTGTACTTTGTTGACTTTGAGCTCTGTTTGGTCTTGCACAGAGCTCTGATATGGCGAGGATTATTGATCTCTCCCTCCAGGCCAATCAAGAGTGAGCAAATGTGAAGTAGGCTTATTAAACCAGGAACAAAACAAGGACACGTATAATAGATAGGATTATTGGAAATTCTGCAGGAGAACCGAAAACCCAGAGTAGATGTAAGAGGTACAACTACTGGAAATAGGAAGGCAAAATTGAATTTATTTCAGGAGGCGATGACGGCCTCCCTTGCCAAAACAAAAGGATCCGGTCCTCTGCGGTTGAGTGCATTGACTAGTTATAAATTATATTAGTATCTTTCTTATATGTCAGATAGAAGTCATAAGAAGTTATTTTCAAAGGTACCGAACTAAGAGAACAGAGAGCGTACACGACCTCGAGATGTGCTCTGTGGACCAGCATTGTCAGCCCCCAAAATGTATTCATTCTAACAAGGACCACGGTTCAGGCCAGCTGCCCCACCTCACTGGGCAGGACAGGTGAAGACATCTGTCCTTTTTTCTAACGGCCACAGAAAACCACTGAGGGCTTTAAGTAGGACACGGACATGATCTAATTTGTGTTTTAGAGAATTCTCTCTGACTATAAAGAGGAGAATGGCTTACAAGGGAAAAGGCCAAGAGCCAGAGAGGTCACCCAGGAGGAGCTGTTTGCTCTAAAGGAGAAAAAAAAAAAAAAAGTTTTTTGATTGTTGAAGGGAAAACTGTTTCTCTGCTCAGTATTTCTGACACTAAATGCGTGTTTTCCCCAGGGAGCAATTCTGCAGACACCAGCGGGGTATCCTTCCATGAATTCCGGTCCTGGCACTACTCGGGGTCAGTGCTGACCCCACAGGGTAAGGGCTCAGTCCCACGAGGCTGCCCCCAGTTTGGACGCCAGTCACAAAGAGTGGGTCCCCAGGGCACCCACGGTTCTGCCCGTCTTGGCTGGACATTGGGGTTCCCACAAGCCACTCCTCCATTTCAGTGATTTACCATGAGGACTCAGGAAACTCAGGGGCACACTGTACTTACTAGTAAGTGTCCATCGCGAGCAATACAGCTGAACCGCCGGACGAAGAGGTAACACCGGCCGTTGTCCGGGAGGGTCCCAAGCACAGGAACGTCTGTGCCCCACACTCCAGGGATGTGCATACCTTTAGCGGCCTGCAAGCTCTCTCCACTTCTTCATTTAGGGCTTTTTAGGGAGGTTTTCTGAGGCACGAAGGACGCAATCCTTGGGCACTGGTGACTGACTCCATTTCCATCCACTCTCCTCTCCTTGGAGGGAATCAGTGGGGCCCCAGGCCCAACCCCTTGATCATGTGGTTGGTTTCCCTGGCAACCAGCTCCCCTCCCCACCCTACATCTGTGACCCAATAATCACCTCATTAGCATAAGCTCAGGTGTGGTCAATAGGGGGCTTTTTATAAATAACAAAAGATGTCCTTCTCACTCCTAGCCAGAAACTGCAAAGGTTTTAGGAGCTCGGTGCCAGGAACCAGGGAGATCATCCTGGATTCCGATGGGCCCTATATAGAATAGGTGTCCTATAAAAGACAGAAGATGAGAAACACAGAGGAGAGGCCACATGAAGACCGAGGCTGAGCGGGAGGGACACAGGCGCAGACCAAGGGACCCCTGTAGGAATGAACTAGAAGCTGGAAGAGGCAGGAAGGAGCCCCCCACCACAGCCTCCGGGGAGGGGAGCAGCCCTGCCCCCACCTGGATCTCAGACTTCCTGTCTCCAGGAGTGAGATAGAATACATTGTTACAATCCCCTAGCGTGCAGTCCTTTGTTACAGTGGCCCTAGGAAATTAACACCATCCTGTAATATATTTAATGTCTTTCATTCAATATCTCCCCGGTTCCAGGAGTCCTTACATTTTAACTTTTAGTTCCAATTATTTAGTAAAAGACTTGGTAATCAAATGAAGAATGGAAACTGAGACAGCACCATGCACGTGGGGGAGATTGTGTTTGGAAGTGTGAGCCCACCTCCCACACACCTGAAATTTCACCCCTGAAGAGAGGTGGGAGGCCTCCT
Source organism: Ursus americanus (assembly GCF_024610735.1). Lineage (NCBI taxonomy): Eukaryota > Metazoa > Chordata > Mammalia > Carnivora > Ursidae > Ursus > Ursus americanus. The sequence continues at coordinate 118,805,245 of NC_142164.1, read as the reverse complement.
GTCCGCCTGACCGCTGGGTTAATAAGCACAGGTTAAAGGTGAGCTACAGGTAGACGCTGGCTAATCAGAGCCTTCTGAGAGTGAGGAAACCTTACAGGTGCATCTAATACAGATGCGTTGATAGATATTACTGGCTCGTTTTCAAACAAGGTAAGAGGGAGTTTAAAAATAATTTTAATAAAGGGAGAAATAAACTGTAATATGAAATTCTAAGAATAAGTAATGGGTGTGATGGGGACATTGGGAACAATGCCTACATTGATTCGATTGTTTCCTTAAATTTACAGTGATCAAAGCCAGAGTTAAAATATTGTAAAATGCCAAGATGTGGATAATTAAGCTGTGGAATGTTTAAAAAAGGAGAATGCCTTAATGGAATGAATCAGGATGGATTTGGAGTCCCAAATATGGAGTTATTTGATTTGTTGAATGTAATTATTTGGCTGACATGTGAGAAATACAGCGTGGAAGAATGGGTCTCACTCAGCGGGGTGCCAGGAGCCACCAGCAAGGGCCCCACCTGGGGATTTGTTAGAAATGCAGATTTGGGGCCCAGCCACGCATGTTTACCAAGCTCTCCTGGGGATGCCCCTGCATCTGCTAGGAGGTGGTAAAATGAAAACAGGTCCCCTTCCTTCTCTGCAAGGAGTATGACGGAAAATGTGAGCGGGGTACAAAAAACGCAATTTTGTTTCTTCCAAGAGCCAGACATGTAACCTTCACGTGGCATATGAAAGAGACTGGCACTTTGGAAATCTGCATTTTCTTATGAAACACACAGATGAAACCGTGGCTTGAAAACAGGAGAGGCTCGCGGTGCAATTAGGCAGTGGGTACGTTTGATTTGGCCACTAGCTCATAGAGCAGGAGTGGCTCGAGGGTCTTGCGGATGGCGCCCAGTGGAGAATGTGGAACCGGGGTGCGCGATTTCCCCATGGAACCAGGTGCGCGATTTCCCCAGCCAGAAGCAGACAGGAGCAGCCATGTCCCCAACGGACTGCTCAGCCCCTGCTACCTAGAACAAGTCATCACTGTTCCCAGACGGGGACAGCCAATTGCTTCCAGAGCCCTATCCTGGGAGCCACAGAGCCTAGACTGAACATCTAGACAACTGGAGGGGACAGAAACTTCCAGAGAATCCCTGAAAAGTTTCTTGTGTGTTCCCTCTTGACGCGTGGTCAAGAGTGATGCCAGTAGGCTCCATGTCCCCGTACACCGTCTTATTTAGGTTTCAGAAATGCTTCGCAGACCCAGCTGTGTGTGTTCCATACAACCTATTGGGTTTATCGCCGAGGACAGGCATAGCCGGAGTCAAAAGCAGACACGCAAAATTCAAGTCTCTCTTTGATAACGACAGGTTGCCATCTGAGAACGAAATCTGTTTTCTCAGCCGGTTGTGCCAAAAAGGCTGCGTTCAGCGGAGCTGTCTTTCCCTTTTGCTCACGTGGAAATCCTAGAGAATATTTGCAAGGGTGTCTTTTGGGAGTGCTTTGAAAATAGGATGATCATACAGCAGCAGCAAATGGAAGTGAGATGTACTTTTCAGAGTGTAAGAGGGAATTAAAGAGGTCCCTGAAATTGTTAGGGCAATTCCAGGTAAGTGGAACTCAAACATGAATTCTTTTCTTTGACTTAATATGGTATAAGACAAAATGAGGAGAACCTTGGCAAGTTTGAATATTGGCATTTAGTTTGAGAAAATAATGAAATTATATTTTTCAGCAATCTATAAATAACATATAAATGTACCATTCTCTCTCCCCCCGACACACACGCACGGAAGGAGATAGCAGTGAGGTATTCATAGTGTAATCCATGTGATTTTGACCATTCTTGACATTCTTATTCTGAAAAAGGATATAAATTGGAAATAAATTACATTTATGCATCTATATACACTCCTCAAATATGCAATCAAAATGAGAATATTTCCAGTGAGACTAAGCGAAATAAAACTCTGTGAGACTTGGACAAGCATTGTAAAATGTATGTTAAAACAAAATAAAAATAAGCATAGATTCTATCCCAGAGTGATTGCTTCCCCCACCCAGGACGTGATTTTGAGGCAGAGGGAAAGAAGATGCATTGCAGAAAGAGAAGAATGCATGTACACAGTCGAGCAGTTCCTAGGAGGGGCCTTTCAGGGTGAGGAACTGTAGCAGGATCTGCAGAAGATGAGCTGTTGGTCTGTGGGGCACCCCCAGGAAGACTAGACCTGCCCCTCGGTCAGAAGGAGCTCACGCAGTATCAGGCCCTCATGCATTCATGGATGAAGGAAGAGCAGACGGAGAGCACACAGTGGGATCTTGGACCTACTCCATACATTAGTTGTGGCTGTGCTAGCTGTAGCTCTTTCTACCTCTTGAATTCTGTATGTGTTTCGTAAACAAAGAGAAAATGTGTTATCTCCTCCTGGAGTTCAGCGACCACAGTGTGATCCATGAAAACCCACAGCGAACATCATCCTCAGTAATTAAACACAGAAAGCTTTTCCTGTAAGATCCAGTATAAGGCAAGGATGAGTTCCTAGCCAGCTCTATTCCACATTGCACTGGAAGTCCCAGCCGGAGCAATTGTAGAAAGAAAAGAAATAAAAGGCATCGGGGCACCTGGGTGGCTCAGTTGGTGAAGGGTCTGCCTTCAGCTCAGGTCGTGGTCTTGGGGTCCTGGGATCGAGTCCGGCATCGGACTCTCCTCAGTGGGGAGTCTGCTTCTCTCTCTTGCTTTGTGCTCTCCCTCTCTCAAATAAATACATAAGGTCTTAAAAAAATAAATTTAAGAAATAAAAGGCATCCCAATTGGAAAGGAAGAAGTAAAATCATGTTTGCAGATGACTTGATCATATAAGTAGAAAGCCCTAAAGACTCAACAACCAAAAACTCTTTTTTTTTTTTTTAAAGATTTTCTTTCTTTATTCGACAGAGACAGAGACAGCCAGCGAGAGAGGGAACACAAGCAGGGGGAGTGGGAGAGGAAGAAGCAGGCTTCCAGCGGAGAAGCCTGATGTGGGGCTCGATCCCATAACGCCGGGATCAAGCCCTGAGCCGAAGGCAGACGCTTAACCACTGTGCCACCCAGGTGCCCCACAACCAAAAACTCTTATTGATAAATCCAGTAAAGTTGCAGGATTGCACAATCAACACACAAAAATCAGTGATATTTCTCCCTACAAGTAATGAACTCTCCAAAAAGGAAATTAAGAAGACCATCTCATTACAAAAAGCAACAAAAACACTAAAATACTTAGGAATAAATTAACCAAAGAGGTGAAAATCTGTACACTGGAAATTATAAAATATTGACAAAGGAAATTAAAGATAAATGGAAAGATATTCATGTTCATGAGCTAGAAGAATTAATGTGGTTACAATGCATAGTCCATAGCGATCTATTGATCAATGTAAATTTCAATGGCATTCTTTACAGAAATAGAAAAAACAATCCTAAAATTCACATGGAACCACAAGGACCCTGAGTAACCCAAGCAATCTTTCTCTGGAGAGAGCGTAAGGGGAGGACACACCTCAGGTTAGGAGGCCAGTGATGAAATGGCCTGCCTTGCTCCTGATGCACTCTGCAAACTGGTCCGACTTACCTTCTCCTTACAAGCCCGCCCCGATGTGGAATATGCTTCATTATCCGATGGCCCGAAATTTTCCTTTGGAAACCGGGACTTCAAACGGGATGTATCCAAGCGTACGTAATGCACGACAGCAACCCATTCATCACCAATAGAAATGATTTCCCTAAAGAAGAAAAAAAGAAATCGAAGACTACCGAAAATAAAATTGTTTCTAATCCAAGAATAAAAGTAATTACTCGTAGGAATACTGAATTATAACGAATTTTGGCTTCCAAGGAGACTGATGGCTCACAGAAATATTTCAAATGCTTGGGTTTTTTTTCTCCCCCTGACGTTTTCAAATCAATTGAACTGAATGTTTTGTAAAGTTTCAGTAAGATATCCTCATGAGTCTGTCATTTCTTCAGATAAATTTGCAATATTTAACGAGGCTGGCATATAAACGTCCATTAATTCAAAACACAGTGAGTATAAGGGAAGGGACAAGCAAAATTTGAGACAAATTTTCTCATCCCATAAATGGGAAATAATTGGAATTTTGGAATTTTGTTAGGCAGATTTACATTAATCCCCCTTTTTATATTAAAAATACATGTCAGGGATGCCTGGGTGGCTCAGTTGGTTAAGCGTCTGCCTTTGGCTCAGGTCATGATCCCACGGTCTTGGGATCAAGCCCCGACTGGGCTCCCTGCTCAGCGGAGAGAGCACTTTGCCCTCTCCCTCTCCCCCTTCTCTGCTCTGTCTCTTTTTCTCTCTCTCTAAAATAAATAAATAACATTTTTTAAAATACTAAAAATAAAAAATAAAAATCCATATCAGTTAACTGGAGTGGAATGATTACTACTGTATCATGAGTGGATACTTCAATTCTATGGATCCCTCAGTAGTACTGCCTGACTTGTAATCAATATTGAATATTTCTTGATATTTCATGTATAGGACATTTATTTATACTCAATATATTTCAAAGGGCTACAAATACATGTTGAATTAGAACATTGCATTTATCTTCAAGGAATTTATGTAATACCCTTTTGATTTCAATTATCTCAGTTTTTTAGGTGTGTGTGTACTTGAGCACTTTTGAACGCTTCCTTAAGTAGAAGGTAAGCAAAGAACATAATGTAAGTGCAAAACTCAAACGGCAACCACCAAAGAAGAAATTGTATGTTCCCGCATCTGCACACCCTGTGTCCGTGAATATCTATGTCATATGTCCATATATGACATCATACACTATTCCACGTACTCTATACGGGATGATGCCGGATACCGCGTTATACCTTTCTCTATATACACATATGTACGCCCATATCCACATTTTATTCTGTTTCTCTAAGAACCCAGATTAATACAATGGTCTTTGCTTTTTACCCCTGAAAGAATTTGAAACGTTTAAGTATAGTAAGGTAGTCTCTTAGTAGAGGTGGAGAGAAAACTCTAGCATTTCTTCCCCTTTTCCTGCTGCTAGGTCACTACTAACCCCACCATCACCTAAGCAGCTAGGAGCAAGTAACGAACCATAAAGCACCAGGTCAGGAGTGGTAAGCATGTACATGGCGATTTCTGAGAAAAAGATTTTGTGGTTGTCTGTTAGTAACACCTTCAACTCAAGTGAGATGCAATTGGGGTGGAGATAGTTTTGAAACTGGAGATACTTTAATGTTTCCACAATAAATGCTGTTTCTCTTTTTCGTAACGGCCCCCTTCCCATGCTCTAAAGAAACAAAAAAGATTAAAAAATGATCCTATAAGGTAGTCTGGTGATTCTCAACCTTGAGGTAAGTCTGCCCATATTTGGAGACATTTTTGATTGTCACAACACATTACTCCTGGCACCTGGTGGGTGCCGACCAGGGATGCTGCTTGACGTCCCACAACGCACAGGGCAGCCCCCACCACCAAGAAGGATCCAACCTCAATGTCAGCAGTGCTGAGGTTGAGACACTCTTTTGGACTCCTGTCTCCGTCATATTGACTCCTAGTGCAGGAAGCATCACAGGAGAATTCATGTAACTATGGACCAACATAACATAATCACTTGTCATAAATCTAATGTGAATTTGGGGTTCTTGCAATTCCCAGAATGTCTAAAGCATTCTGTAGATAGGATTTCATTTCGGTTTTGAGATGTTTTGTTTTAATCAGCCTTTCAAAAGCCCCCGTCCTCTGCCGGAGCTGAGGGCACAAGGGTAAATAAGATGATCACACGATGCTTGAAGTCTGGTAGAGACAGTGCGACATGCACTGAGTTACTGTCTGATTGGATAACGGGTGGTCCCAGGCTCTGGGAAGCCAGGGCGAGGAATTAACACTCCTGGGGAAGGTTGGAGGTCCTCAGAAAGTTGGTGCATTGGTGGTAGCCTTGATGGAGAGATGCGTACTGGACTACTGTTCAGAAAAGGAGAAGAGAGGGTAGCAGGATGGCAGATGGAAACCCTGTAGGTCAAGAAAGAGCCAGTGTCTTTGGAGACAAGAAAAAACTAGTGTGGCTGAAATGAACTGGAGGTCATTCCCAGCAGGATGGGGAAACTAAACACAGGGTCTACTGTCACGGTTTTAAGTATGATTGGCACTTTGGAAAATTCACACCGAGACTGAAGACACCACTTTCAAAAAGGGTGTCAGTGACAGAATGACAAGTGTCAAAGCAAACACAGTTTTTTGTCTCTTATTATTTTGCAATAATAGAGTTGGCTTCTCTGCATCTTTGGATACCTTGTAAATATCTCGTTAATTCACATCTGATTTTCTTTATTTTTTAAACTTCAAAAGAGTAAGATGCAAACAGTCTTCCGGTGGTGTCCCACAAGCACAGTAATGGTTTTCGGAAATGCATGTTGCCTTTTGGACACCCTGATGGTTTGGTGGGGGTGGTGCATGGTGGAGAGAGGTTCAGCCAGGAAGCAGATTTCAGCACAGAGAAAGCTGGGGAAATTGGTTGGCTCTCATCTGCATATTGAAGCTCTCGCCTAAGATTCCCAGCTCAGCTTTGGGTGAAGATCTCTGGGTTCCCTGGGATAATGCTTGGCTCCTTTCTCGAGTTTCTTACATTTTGCACCCCCACCATCTGCACTGCTTTGACTGAGCAGCCCTCCTTCACCTGTTCCCAAGTTTTGCAATTGAAACCAGTCTTTGTTGCTCTCTCCATGCTGCTACCAGAGTAGATTCCAAAAAACCATCTCTAGGTTACTCTGAGAGGTGCCTACAAAATGAATGAACAAGAAGGAAGACCCCAAGCCAAGCAGAAAAAAGAAAAATCTGAACTCCCTGGCACGCAGGGCACTCCCTGCACAAGCTGGTGCCCACAGCCCTGCTCCATCGGGTCACCACACCCTCACCTGCCATTAGCCCTGCATCTCCAACAGCCGGTCAGCTACTCTGCCCCCTCATTGAAGGTTCGTCCACATCTGTTTCCCCAGCCTCCACGCCCAACCACACCTGGGGGAGCTGATGGTCCGTTGTCCATCATCTAAACACAGGGAAATATGTGACCTGATTTAGGCTTGTGACAAGTGACCTAAATCTAATGGAGCTGTCACCTAGCCTAATCCAATGCTATCCCTACTCAACTGCATTCGCAGCCTCTCCATTCGTCATTTACTTTGCAGAACCGACAGATGCCACTGAGCCCTAAGAGCTAACAGGTACAATTGTCGCCAGAAAGGCCACGCGTGTGTTTATTGGAATTGATGTTCATACCACTGAGATGCGGGGCAGTTTAATTCTTTAATTTGTCATTCACCAGTCCTGTGAGGGAGCTACGTGGATATCTGATGCTATATCGTGAAGCTCTGTTTTCGGAGAGCAGACAGAAAGCAGACAATTGCAAATGACTGGCTTGTAAAGGTGAGTGCAGTCGAAGCACCTGATTGAGAACTTGATGCTCTAGTAATTGTAGCAGTATTTTGTATTTCTCCAGTATCATTCTTCGCAGAACTCAAAGTAGTCCGAAGTGGTCTTTTTATGGCTTGGTGAATTGCCGCAAATGAACACTAAATTTTATCCTTTCCTTAGCTAATCATTATTACCATCAATGTGGTTTTAAAATTATGAGATATACATCTCTTATATATTACATGCACAAATATTCATGGTATAGATTGGATATAGTTACATATAGATAGATATAGATAGATAGGCAAGTAGATAGATGATAGATAGATAGATATATGGATAGGTAGATACGTAGATGATAGACTGACAGGATGGATGATAGATAGATAATAGATATAGATGTAAAGTGGATGGCTAGATGGATGGATGGATGATCGATGGATAGATAGCGATGATAGATGATAGATAGATAGATAGATAGATAGATAGATAGATAGATAGATAGATATAGATATAGATAGATGATAGATAATAGATATAGATGGACAGTTGGATAGATGGATGGATGGATGGATCGATGATCAATGGATAGAGATGATAGATGATAGATATAGACAGACAGATAAATAGATAGGTGATAGATAGATAATAGATATAGATGGACAGTTGGATAGATGGATGGATGATCGATGGATGGATACTGATGATAGATGATAGATAGCTAGCTAGCTAGCTAGATAATAGATATAGATGGATAGTTGGATAGATGGATGGAAGGATGGATGATTGATGGATACTGATGATAGAGGATAGATAGATAGATAGATAGATAGATAGATAGATAGATAGATAATAGATATAGATGGACAGATGGATGGATGGATGGATGGATGGATGGATGGATGGATGATCGATGGATGGACAGAGATGACAGACAGATGATAGAGAGATAAATATAGCCCTATCCTCAATGGGATGGTAATGTGATAGGGAAGGTAAAGCAAAAATATCCTATCAATGGAAATATAAAAAGCTATAGAATAATATTAGGATTTGCCACTTTTATTAGCATTCCTTTAAAGACATTTTTGTTAAATTTTCAACTGGGACATCAGAGCATCTAATGCAGGACAATAATCGACAGTCCCAAGAACAAGTACTATAAATTCCTAATACGGCTCCTGAGTTGTCAAAGAAATATATTATTCATTCATTCAGGGCAAAAGTAAGGTTGATTTTTGTTTATAGTCCAGTAATGAATTGGTATTTGGGGGAGGGGGGAAACCCAGGGGCTGTTAGCTTTTGTTTGGCTCTAATAAGAGAGTGGTATTGGCTAAAAAATGTGAAAAAAAATGAAGTAAGTCGACTTAGATGCCTTTTATTTAATTTTTCTGCTTTCACTTCTTTTGACTTTTACTTTTTATTGTAAAAGTAAAAGTAATGCACATATATTTTGGGGGGCCTCAAAGAGGAAAAGGGATATGCAGTGAAGAATAAAACACTGTCAAAACCCAGACCAACAACAGGACTCATACCCTTTGTGCATTGCTCTTGAACACAGGTATCTGTGTGCATGTTTCTGTATGTATTATACATGGATGCGTGTACTATATATTATATAGGTATATCTACATATGTGTGTATATGTACACTAACAGATTCACGTGGATAAAGTTCATAGGGGACCAAATGTGAGAACTATCATTTTCAAAAAGCAAGAACATATATTGTTATATATTAGGCATTACGTAATTTAAGTTATATATACACACATATAATTACCGAGTCCTTCTCTTGTCCTAACAGTTTTTCACATTATAGTCTTAGTGTTTTCTGAAAACACAATCCCATCTGCAAATTTTTGTGTCCCTTCTTAACTGTGTTCCATAGATCACTCTTCCATCTAGCTGAATGGACTGGTAATTTCAAAGCAATGTGAAATCATCACAATGACAGTGGACATCCTTATCTTACACTGAGTGTAATAGGAATTTTTCTAATGTTTCTATATGAATTAAAGCTGGTTCATGGCTGAAAATACTTATTTTTTCATTATAAAATTATCAGTCCCTTTTTATTACCCATTTTAGTCAGAGTTGACGTTGAATTTTCTCAGATCCATTTTGGTACATAAGAGATCACAAGGGTTATGTCCGCTGTGATTTATTATAATGGTGCAGGGCATTAATAGATATTGAGCCATTCTTGCATTTTATGGGATGAGCCAGTTTTGAGACTCAGTAATAATTTTCAGATTCAATAATATCGCATAGCATTTATGGTCCAGCAATGGGCATCAGAGCTGGGCCAAGGCTCTGAGATTCCTGTTATCAGTTATCATTAGGCATTTGTTCATCTCACAACAGGTGCGGAGAAAGAACAAGACAGACTCTGCTTCTCACCTCACAGAGCCTAGCGATTAGCTCCCGTCTGTCACTTTGCTGGTCAATAAAGACATTTTGTTTGTCTTTGTTCCTACTCTAGAAGATTGTTTTCATTTTTTTTTTAATTGAGGGCTTCTAAACAAATAGAATTGATTACACTGAATCTGAATGAAAAAGGTGGGTAGCTTCCAAGCAAAATTTGACCACATTTATTTGAGAAGGTTGGAAATATCGTTTATGCTTGTTTGGGAACAAAAGCCTAATTTTTGGTTAATCTAAACACAACCAAACTGAATCACTGGAGTGATGAGAATAGACATTTTATGTGCACATTCCTGCCATACCCCCACGTTTGATCATATTGCTCTTTAATGTGACAGGGGGAGCAGACTCTGAAATATTAAATTTAAGGCATTTAATTTTGAGAATTAAAAAAAAACGCTTTATGGACTTTTTAAATATGAACTATAAATGGATCATTAGCACTGCCATGTTCCACATACTATGTTACATCCGGGATAGAATAGGAACGTGTTGGATCTTCCGACTGAACTTATAATCCAGTGGAGAGAGACCCGTCATTAAAAGGAGAGCCATGCAAATCAATAATCAATAATCAATCGTGATGTGGGCAAATGTGATTCAGAAAAGCACATAGAGGTAGCACTTCACTTTAAACCCAGAGATCAGCCTTCCTTAGCGATCATATGAAATAATTGGACAGAGTAAAATTTCAATTATACTTTTAGTATATAGCCTTAGTTCAATGGTCCAGATAACACGCAATTGTAAATAAATGTAATACAGCAGAAATGTTTATTCTTCTCCCCCAAACTGTATTCTTTCTGCTGCATATTCTTATGAAACAGACATGCAGTAATCTGTGATTCAATCCTTCCTTTGCTCACCCAACGTCAGCTTCTTGAGGGCGAGGAAACATCCAACGCCAGGAATACAGGGCTGAGACAAGCGTCTTCTCTAAGCATCTACTCCAAATACTGGACAAAAATATTCTAATTCCATGTACTGAATGCAAAATACAGGTGTGGAGAATATGCTTTGACAGAGAGAGAGACAGCCAGTGAGAGAGGGAATACAAGCAGGCACCCAGGCACCCCAACATTGGTGTCTTAAATGACCTTATTCTGAAAAACAAAACCAAACAAAAGGATCGTGCACCTGAATGAGCCCATGGGAGGAACATGGAAAACGTCCAGTAGTAACATGTACTCTCTGCTTGGTATGGACTAGTTCTGAGTGTGAAGGTCTCGGTTAACCCTTGAAATACCATAGAAAGTCTTATACATTAAGATGCTCTTCACATTCACATGGAACCACAGGAAGAAACGTTGGGATACATCCCTAAACCTTCTTACGATGCACCGTTAATGTTTACCAGGCAATTGTTTGCTTTATGTAACTTTGGCCTTCACTTTTAAAGGTAATTTTTGAAAAGGAATTGAGGGATATTTTTACCTACAAAAAAGCTAGCTTCTGTAGGAGTAAACTGGTTTCTGGCATAAAAATTTCATTTGAAAGTAGCTGAAAGGAGATCAAAAAGAAAATGGGAAATGAACGGTGCTCATACTTTATACCAACATTTCTACATGCTTTGTTTTTACTCCATTATTTGAAAAATATGTTTGAGACCGGCTATATATATATATATATATATATATATATATATATTTTTTTTTTTTTATGAATTCCTCCAAGGTTCTGTCTTAGATTGTTATGATTGTTATTTGCCATCGTATTGAGCAAGGGCCCCAAAAGAAACTAACGTTGCAGGCACAGAGGCAAGACGGGTGGGTCTTTGGAAAAGTCCCTTCCACTCAACCTACTGAGCTGTTCCTGTTCTTTCTGGTTCCGACCCTGAAGAGTGCCACCTGCTGGTTCCTCCAGGAGCCCATCCAGAAACACCACATGGAGAAATCAAGAGCATCCTCTTAAATGTGACTGGGGTTGTTGCTGTTTTTCTACAATAAGGAATTGTATTAAATCATCTTTGAAAGCTAGGTGGGTACTAGTAAGATGGTTCCTCCTGAAAGTATCCAACCTCATTTTAATTGGATTAAGCAACAAATCAAATGAAGGGAAATAATGTTTTGCTAATTAGCAATACTGTTGCTAGTATCCTTGTTAAGCCTCTAGGAGATCAGACCCCACTATGCTTCTAATAATCATTTGCAACACATGCAGGAAGAGTTCAGTCTACTTTCTGAGGCGTTCTTTGCTGCGAGCAATTCAAAGAACAGCATCAGCTTCCCAGAGATTATTCATTCTTTCTGTGGGTTTTCTTTCTTTTTTTTTTTTTTAAAGATTTTATTTATTTATTCAACAGAGAGGGAGACAGCCAGCGAGAGAGGGAACACAAGCAGGGGGAGTGGGAGAGGAAGAAGCAGGCTCATAGCGGAGGAGCCTGATGTGGGGCTCGATCCCACAACGCCGGGATCACGCCCTGAGCCGAAGGCAGACGCTTAACCGCTGTGCCACCCAGGCGCCCCTCTGTGGGTTTTCTTTATGTCTGATGAGGTAAGCCCTAACTCGGTGTTGAAGGCATCACGACTAGTATTATTTATCTACTATAGGAAAGTTTCATCCTCAAAATAGGTGAAGTAATGACTTAAATATGCACCGATGGAGATTTCCAATGCAAACTCTACCCTATTAACCCAGAGTTGAATTAAAGAAATTTTTATATGAGTCCAGGATATGGTACCAGGTGGTAAGATGTCATAAAACATCCACTCTGTGCGATGATAGTCTCAGTAAATAAACATACGCATTATGACAAATACAGATTCTGCTTCATTCAACCCTCCAGCAACCCGTTGGATCATTTTATGGGTAAGGAAAATAGGTGTAGGAAATTTGAATAACGTGCCCAAGGAAGCACTGAATAATACATGACTGAGCCAGGGTAGGCTTTTCATTCCCTGAACTTTGCTGTATCCCATCCACACGGCCCACATAAGGTTCTTTCCCAATTCAAAAGTCACAGGATTTACAAAGGTCTGTGTGATTTCTTGGCAGGGGGAAAAAAATTCTAGAAGGAAGTAATTTTCTCTGTTAAACATGTTTTCCAGTCATACTTTTAAAACTTTTATTTAAAAATACTCAGGGTTAAGAAAATATATGGAATAATGCCAGAAGAAACAAGAAGGCATATGTTTCATATGCTGTAATTTTTATAGGTTAAAAATCTAAGAGGGGCACCAGGCTGGTTCAGTTGGTACAGCATGTAAGTCTCGATCTTAGGGTTGTAAGTTCAAACCCCTCGTTGGGTCTAGAGATTACTCAAAAATAAAGTCTTAAAAAAAATCTAAGATACTACAAAAACAGAAAGGATATTCCAATGCCAAACACACACATTTATGTAATAGTTTTCTATTTTAAATATATATATATTTATTAATAATATGTTGATTCACATGTTTTCTGCATACAAATCATATATATTGTATCTATTAATAAATAATATAATATTATTTTGGTATCTCTGTTCAACTGTGAATTTCCCTCATTAGTTTCCTTCCTTAGTTTTTGGATATATATGATATATGATATATATTATATATTACATATATTATATATGTATTTATATACGTGTGTGTAATATATAATATATATAAGGGTGCTCAACTTGGTTAGTCTCAGGAAAATTCAAACTATTACAAATCAGAACAACTAAATATCAGAACTACTGTATCTTGGAAAATCCAGGATATCAGAGGTGGATACGGTGTAGGGCAACTGGAGATCCACTGACATATGCTGACCCCCAGGCACATTTTAAAAGAGAAATTCTCAAAGCGGAGCGAGTACTCTCTGCCACCAAGAGCTGAACACGACATCGGGGAAGGCAGCACACTCCTCTTTATAGAACCGACCAAGAGGGCGTCTCAGCAAATCTTGTATTTGGTACTTCACCACAGAGATGATATCGCTCAGATGCCGAATTATGTTCAGATCTAATCATCCCTACCTCAACCCAATCACCGGCTGCCATTTAAACTCATTTGCTCTGCATTAAAACTTCATAGAAAAGAGAATTTCCCTCCTGATAATCTGCTTCACAAGATGGGGAGTTAAGTGGATGCAAAACAATTTCTACATCGTCCATTTAGTACATTTACTGTGTTAGTCTTGGATATTACGAGAGGAAAATAGGCATCTGGGAGGGCCAAATGCAAAAATATTGGCCATCATACATTTTACACTTGTAACAATTTCATCCACTAAAGCTATTTACAATTACACTTCTAGTTTCTCTACCTTGGACCTCTCGTGAGGTTAAGTACTGTCTTTATTTCTACTTATTTCATTTCCTTTCTGTATAGGCTTCAAATATTCTGTTATCACTCTTGTTACTTGAGCATGTTGGAGATGCTGTTATTTATTGATTTATAGGCGCAATGGATACATTGAGAATTTTAACGTTTTCTCTCTGGTAAGTGTAATCAAGTTTGCTGTTTATTTATTTAGTTTTATACTCAGCGTTCAAGCACACACTAACCTTAACTATTGTTCATGTAAAAACTTTCTCAGCACAGGTTAAGATGACCCTTCCTTTATATTTTCTTGCAATTGTCTTCCTACTTCTTCACTCCCTAAAGAAGATTTTTATCCTCCCTGGGAACATTTGGTGTTTGGGGTGGAGTACTGATCTATCTTTTCCCTCCTTCTTCCTTCCCTGATTGAGGATGTCGCCTTTATATTTTAAATTGCCACAGATATGGGCACACATACACACCCACGGACACCTGGGGTTCGCTTCTGGGAGTGTTATTTTAATAACCGATGCTGTGTGCTGTTCCTGTTGACTTTTTTTTGTCTTTTTTTTTTTGTCTTTTTGACGTTGGTCTTTTGTCTAATTCTTCTGACATTTGCTGCCATTAGTCAACATATTCACGGCAAGCGTTTAACTGAACTCTGACTCACAAAGTTGCCTTCAGTCTGTTTACACGCAATTTCCTTCTCCAAGTTCCTTCTTAGGTGAATGTCTTGGTCCTTAACGACACTGCCTTTGAAGAGGGGAGAGAGCGTGTTCTTTCTTGCCCGTGCGGGCGCCTCTGGAGAACATTCACCTGGCTGTGGAGACCTGTCCGGGCACGAGCTAGCTGCCGCCCGCCCCCCTGCTCCGGATTTTTGGAGATGCTTCTCCTTTGTTCCGTTCTCCAACGCACAGCACAGTCTGCAATCTTCCTGTGGTGTCAAAGTGATTTCAGCGATTTTGTTTGGCTCTGGGCAAGTCCTTTTCATCTGGAGCTTGAGGTCAGCGTTCAGTAAAGTTTTCTTCTCCTTCGTGTGTTTCTGTGGCTTCTGGTTTGGAGTTACTCTTTTTTTTTTTTTTTTTCCTAGTACTCCATTAAAAACATTCTTTAATCTGACGAGAGTTGACACACAATGTTACGTCAGTTTCAGGTGATTCTATGCATTTATGCGTTATGCTGAGCTCACCACAAGTGTAGCTAGCAGCCACCTGGCCTCAGACAAGGCTATTAAAATACCACGGACTATATTCGCCGTGCTGTGCCTTTTCTCCATGACTTATGCATTGCATGTCTGGAAGCCCATACCTCCCATGCCCCTTCTCCCATTCTCCCCGTCCCCCACTCCCTCCCCTCTGGCATCCATCAGTTTGTTCTCCATCATTATAGGTCTGATTATTATGCTGTTTATTTATCCATTTGTTTCTGGGGTTGTTTTAGGATTTTTTTAGGTTTCGCAGATGAGTGAGATCATATGGCATCTGTTTTCCTCTGTCTGACTTATGTCGCTTAGCATAATACCCTCAAGGTCCATCTATGTTGCTGCAAATGGGACCACCTCATCCTTTTTAATGGCTGTGTAATATTCCTGTGTGTGTGTGTGTGTGTGTGTGTGTGTGTGTGTCCATGCACGTGCATGTGTATTTGGGTATATAACTATGTATGTATGTCTTCTTCATCCATTCATCTATTGATGGACACTTGGGCTGCTTCTGTATCTTGGCTCTTGTACTTAATGCTGCCATAAACTATAAACAAAGGGGTGCATCTATCTTTTTGAATTAGTGTCTACATTTTCTTTGGGGTTACCCAGTAGTAGAATTGCTGGATTCTACGGCATTTCTATTTTTAAGTTTTGGGGGAGCCTCTGTCCTGTCCTCCACAGTGGGTGGACCAGTTTGCATTCCCACCAACAGCTGGAGGTACTCTTTACACCTCAGTTGGAATTCCAACGATGCCAGCCACCGATTTCCCTCCACCTTCCCTTCAGTGCGCTCATCCATTTTTCCACTTTCTTGGGTTGGACTCACTTCCTCGCAATTGCTTTTGGACTTCAACAATTCAGTTTTCTTTAGTACAGACTATGCTCTTCATTGACTCCGTTGCTGTTTTCATTGGGGTTGTTGTGGTTTTTGGTCTCTATTCTTTCATTTCTGACTCTTTCATTTGCTTCTCCCTGGCTTCCTTTTTGTGATTTATAGATGTACCTTCCTCTTGAATGATGTGCGTGTCTGTATACATCAGGAATCTTCAGATAGCTACTCCTGCTTCTTTCAGTAAGTTTTGGGGTATAGAGACTCCCTTTGAGTGAGACTGGTCATTCAATTTCAATTATTAGTTGGTGATGTAAGCAGAATGTGAGTGGGTCATGGGCTTAGATGTCTAATCTCATCTTGATATCCTAGCCTGAGATCTCCAAATATATATATATATATATTTAAAGATTTTATTTATTTATTCGACAGAGATAGAGACAGCTAGCGAGAGAGGGAACACAAGCAGGGGGAGTGGGAGAGGAAGAAGCAGGCTCATAGCGGAGGAGCCCGATGTGGGGCTCGATCCTAGAACGCCGGGATCACGCCCTGAGCCGAAGGCAGACGCTTAACCGCTGTGCCACCCAGGCGCCCCTCCAAATATATTTTTAACATAACGGGGATCCCATCATATATATGCTTTTATATTCTGCTTTTTCCTTTTTCGTTTTAAGATTTTATTGTTAAATCATCTCTACACCCAGTGTGGGGCTGGAACCCACAACCCAGAAATCAGGAGTCACATGCTCCACAGACTGAAGCAGCCAGGAACCGCTATATTCTGCTTTCCTTAACCTAACGTTAACCACTGTTTCTTTCCGTGGCTACGCTACATTCCTTTAGATTATGCTCCTTAGCTGATTTACAAACGCTCATGCTCTCAGATTGCTTCCAATGTTAAGGTATTAGTAACAATATGATACGGACTATCCGTGGACACGCATCTCTCACTGTATTATCCCACAGCTCCTTTTCAAAGTATTCCTGAAACTGACATTACGTGGGTATAAGTTATGAACAGTGGAAAGAGTCAAAACCAATAATCAAGCTGTTCTTGCAGGAACATTCCAACATGTGTCCAATCCTTCTAAGAGCATATGACTTGCGCTAAAATGCGTGAGCTAAAAATATATATATTTTTCTTGCTGTAATGCAGGAAGTTATCCCTCGTGCTTAACTACCATCTGCTTTTTCTTTTTTAATCTGTGTTGCTTGACCACTGTTTTGTTTCGGTAGTTTGCATTTTCCACTTGTTTTCTAAGTGCTCTTAGAAGAGGATAGACTATTACAACATCTGTTTTTATATCTGTTACAGTCGTGTTTCATTTTGTGCCATGGTTTTCCTAATAAGCTTGGTTTAAAAGTTTTGTCATCTGGGATTATTCAAATCAATTATGCTTGAACTGTCATGACCTATGATGATCATATCGGCCCCTGTCTTCTGAGGCTTTGTTCTTTGTTTTGGAAATAACTGTATAGATGTGGATATGATTGTTTTCTCATAAGTGTGACAGCTGTATTTTTGGCATTGAAAATTTTTCTATATCTCGACTTTGATTGTTTATGGAACCTATTTGTCTGGGATCAAAAGGACTAAAGGGGAGGGGTGTCTGGCTGGTTTCGTCATTGGAGCATGTGACTCTTGATTTTGGGGTTGTAGGTTTGAGACCCACGTTGAGTGTAGAGATTACTTAAAAAATAAAATCTTCAAAAAAAAAAAGGATAAAAAGAGGAGAAGAAACACAGATTTACTCAATATATGAGTTTGTTACTTTATTTTTTCAGCTATGAACTCTATAATAATGTGATTCTTGGTAGGTAAACCATGACTCTGACTTTTTTTTTTTTTTTGGTCTGTTTGGGATAGACTGGTGATGGATAGTAAGGAGGGCACATATTGCATGGTGCACTGGGTGTTATACGCAACTAATGAATCTTCAAGCCTTACATCGGAAACCGGGGTTGTACTGTATTGTGACTAACATAATATAATAAAAAACCATTAAAAAAATAAATAAAAATAAAAATAAATAAAAAAATTAAAAAAAAACCTGCTCTTCAAATAAATCAGATTTCATGTAATTTGGGGGATATTCGCTTCCTCATAATTCACATTGCAAAATTGATTGTTTAGGTTTTCTCTTTTTTATTTAGTTAATATCGGTAAAATTTTTTCCAAGAAAATAGGCAGTTTATTCTAGATAAATAATTTGTGGTAATCAAGTTTATTAGTATTTCCTTTCATGATTTCATATCTGTTCTATTGCTTAGGTATCTGAACAAGGGATGATTTCATCAATAACCCTCCAGTTCCTAATGGAAGAGAATGAGTTTAATGAGGACGGTAATTTTTCCCTTCTGCAAAGATTCCATTTCTTGGCTTTGGAAAATTAAGTAACAACGGAATACCATCCATGATTGCTTTCAATACTTTTTTTTTTTAAGTTGAACAGTAAAAACAAAGTGGCAGACTTTAACTCATACAGGTGTTATTCATTACTTATCTTATTTTTTTAACCTGAAGGTGATTTTCTCAGCGATTTCATTTCCAGGGCATCATTAGGGAAATGATTTTATCACAGCCACAATCCCATTATGCATAGAATTCCAGTGACAAGTGTCAGCTGGTGTGCCCAGACAGTGGCGCTGATGAGGCCAAACGATTAGATGAAAACTTGCAGGAAGAGCCAAGAGTTCGCAACAAACTCATTACATCCTCACATGGAGAGTTGGTCTCTTTAGAAATGCCAAGGAGGAAGTTCTTTTAGATCAGGTTGTAGGAGTTCCTGCTATGGGGCCACCACAAGCCTCTGGCATGGCATCATTGGGTGCAAAACTCAATCAGAAAGGAGTTGACTGGCTTTTGCCAGGGTTAAAGGGAAGGCCCCACCCCTAGGGGTTCTGACTCAGTAGGCTAAGGACAGGACCCGAGAATTTGCATCTCTAACCTGCTTTTGCCAGGGTTAAAGGCAAGGCCCCACCCCTAGGGGTTCTGACTCAGTAGGCTAAGGACAGGACCCGAGAATTTGCATCTCTAACCTGCTTTTGCCAGGGTTAAAGGCAAGGCCCCACCCCTAAGGGTTCTGACTCAGTAGGTTAAGGACAGGACCCTAGAATTTGCATCTCTAACCTGCTTTTGCCAGGGTTAAAGGCAAGGCCCCACCCCTAGGGGTTCTGACTCAGTAGGTTAAGGACAGGACCCGAGAATTTGCATCTCTAACCTGCTTTTGCCAGGGTTAAAGGCAAGGCCCCACCCCTAAGGGTTCTGATTCAGTAAGTTAAGGACAGGACCCTAGAATTTGCATCTCTAACCTGCTTTTGCCAGGGTTAAAGGCAAGGCCCCACCCCTAAGGGTTCTGACTCAGTAGGTTAAGGACAGGACCCTAGAATTTGCATCTCTAACAATGCTTCTAGTTGACACTGAGTATGGCCTGGAGCACAGAGCCCACAACCCTGAGATCATGACTTGAGCCGAGATCAAGAGTCGAATGCTTGACCCACGGAGTCACCCAGGCGCCCCCTTCAATGACACTCATTCTTAAAGGTCCTCAGAAAGAGAGGGTCTTCTCCAGGCGTGTTAAATTTCTTTCCTGTCTCAAGTCATCATGTCCTGATGAGGCTGAGGCAGGAATCTCCCACAGACACGCAGAACTATGCCTCGGTACGATCTCGCGGTTTCTTCAGGTGATGAATTCCTCATTATTAGCACCTCGAATACCCCTTGCAGGCTTAATTATTGCTTTTACAAGGTTGACATTTTATCTTGTGGAAGGAATGGTCTACTGTGCTTTTATCTAAGTGTCTGTGTTCGAATAACCTTTCGGCGTTGAGACTTGCAAGGTTACCTTTGCTGAGGAATTTCACAAAAGACTCACGAGGATGGCAAAGAACGCCCCTTTCCACAGATAACCTTCCTTCCCAGCGTTTTCTCAGTGTTTACCATCAAATATCAGCTGTCTCCATTTTGTTTAAAGACGGGATCCGGTAATCACTTTCATCTTTACCAATTCCATAATTATGGGCTGCCTTTCTTTATAAGGAACTTGTCTCAAAATAGGTCTATTTGCAGATTTCCCTACAGAAATTCTTACAAAGGGTTTTACATTTGGGGGAGGCGGGGGCTTTGTTTTTATTTCTTCTCCATAATAGACATACACCTTCAAAAAGCATGGAAATCTCACGAAGAGCCTTGAATCTGAGGCAGTTAGGAACCCTAATACTTCATCCCTCCCCTTGCCAAGAGGCCACTAAAACACACATTTCCTCCTGACAAGCCTCTACAAACATTAATATAATGCTATAAATACTCTCATTAACTCAGAAGTTAATATTCTTAAAGTGCCATTAAGTGTTCTTAGAACAATGCCAAGAAATCTAGACTTGATTCACAATTGACCTTTCGTTTCAATACGAAGCTGATTAACATCAGTTACTTCCATCTACTTCATCACTGGTATATTGTGCTTTGCTTTTCACAAGTGGGTTTGGGTCAAATAATTTTGAGCCCAACGTACTGACTATTCAAGGCGAAGATGGCTTTATCAAGAGAACTCTCTGGGCATTTTCTTTAGAACGCCCACATAAAACATTGGCCTATTATCTTTATGTAGCATTGCGGATGCTTGGGGTTTATATCTTCATTTTTTTTTTTTTACTGCTATTGGTTTAGCTTTATTTCTGTTCAGACTCCAGATTCAATAAAGTCATTGTGTTTTACATATCAGAAAGCCCTGTATGCTTGAAATTGAGTACATTAAGGTTCTAATTACCCCGTGTAATTTTTTTATAATAATTTTTTATTATGTTATATTAGTCACCATATAGTATATCCTTAGTTTTTGATGTAATGTTCCATGATTCATTATATGCGTATAACACCCAGTGCACCATTGCATGGTACCCTGTGTAATTTTTAGTAAACTTCCCTGCTCTAGACAATGGAGAGAAAAGGCACCTGGGTGGCTCAGTCGGTTGAGTGTCTGTCTTCGACTCAGGTCATGATCTCAGGGTCCTGGGATCGAGCCCCACGTCGGGCTCCCTGCTTGGTGGGGAGTCTCCTTTCCTTCCATCCCTTTCCCCTGTTTGTGATGTCTCTCTCTCTTTCTCACTGTCTCTCTCAAATAAATAAAATCTTAAAAATATATATATATTACAATGGGAAAAAACTCGAATGGAGAAAACTTTACTCCACGGAAATGAAGAATTTATGGCATTGACCAGCCATGAAAACTTGGGGCAAATTACCAATTTGCCTGATTCCCAGTTTCATCTGCTACAAATGGTGATAGTTGCCTATATTTTCTCCATCCGCCTAACATTTTTTTTAAATAAGGATAAAATAAGCCCGTCACCCCACAAGAACTCAGTATATACTAAAATGTCATAGTATGCCCGGCTGGGTTTTATTGTTTGCCTGAAGCACATTCTTACCTATCACAGCTAACACCATAACTATAGCCAGGTTTGAAGAATGAGAGAACAATTCGAATTTCCATTCTTGGATCTCTCAGACGTGTACAGTGTTCATTCTCTGTGTTCCATCTTGTCGGTATAGGGACACACTTTCTCCTGGTGTTTCCACAATTTTTTTAAAGCACTGCCTTGTGTTGCATTCTGTTTTGAACACATTGTTCATGTGAAGTTTCAGAGGGACTCACTTACATTTCACGTCAGTGATGCTCGAGGCTGTTCCTACGTCCTCAAGCAACAACTATTTGGGGAAAGATAATTAAACATCTTAGGACAATCCCAAGACACCACTGTCGTTTTTCTAGGGTCAATGTGTACACTGATCATGCAGCATAAAACGGCATGCAACTCGGATAATGGCATTGGGTCAACGGAGAACTAGGGATATGGTCTTTTGTCGGCCTTGTATTAGAAAGAGATGGTGAGGGTGCAGAAATCCAAGCACACTGTTAAGTCATAGAGTTCCTGAAGCACTCAGGTGCACAGACTCAATTTGGAAACTTTGTGATTAATTACAGATTCATAAAGAAAAAATGAAAAACGTTAAATCTACCTATGCCGCTTATGTGATGTATGAACACATTCATCTGCTTGGTTCTATTAAGAATTTTTGTGAAGAATCTTAAATGTGCCTTTTGCAGTTAAAGTAGTTTGCGAGTCTTGAATTCTCAGCGAGTCAAACACCTCATCCCTCTTAACTGGCTCATTAAGTCCCTCCAGCATTCCTTGATAAAACATGTTATCGCCTTACAGTTTTCTATCATAATTAGTCATCAGGGATAACTTGAGTAGCTCTAAATATTCAAAGGCAACCTTGCACCTACGAAACATATTTTGAGGAAAACCACAATGTCTGCAGGAAGTAAAAAGAATATATAAGGCTCTCTAATGCAAATCACCCTCTCAGTGGTGAATTAAAGCTCGGTCTTTAATTAGATCAAAATCTGGGGTTCAAAGCCAGGATTCCACGAACAATGACCATGCTGGAAATAGGCCCTATATTGCCTTTTTTTTTTCTTTTTTTTTTTTGCCTTAGCAGATTCTAATAAGTCCCCACATTTAGATCTGTTTTGTCAGTTCGGCTGCACGGTTGACTATTATGATTGTTCTAAGCTGAGAACAGAGTGGGTAATGATTAACTCAGAATGCTGCGAACCAAAACATAATTGTCAGTTGATGTATGATTGCCATACGATGGATCCTAGTGGGACTAATTTTTACTCTATTGCTAAAATTACTCAAATAACGCATGTTTTTCAGTTAAAGTCTGTCGAATAATAGAAAAAGCTAAATATGGCTGCTGACATTGCACTAATATTATGAGTATACCCTTCAGTGAAAATTGCCCATGGAAGCACAAATGGGTACATTTGGAAATCTGAGTGTAGGATGCAATTTGAAAACTATAATAACCACTTCGTAACCAACATCCAGACAGCTTTGAATTCATGCACACTTCATGCCAGCAAGGATGGGGTTTGGGGGAAGAAGTTCACAGCGGAATCCAGCAATTCAAGTAAATAATCTATGTACTGCAGAAAGTTTAACCCTGGGAAAACAATCTTCCAATAGGGCACATGTTAAGATATTTAGGAATAAATCAATAATGGCCCATGTGTGGTCACAGCAGAAAAGCATATCAGTTTTTCCTTAGATGGTCTATTTTTTTTTAAATTAAGTTCAATTACTTAGATGGTCTATTGACAGAATGGACTTATACAAGGGATTAGTAAAAATGAATACATTATAGCTATACACCTCAACCTGAGTAAGTACCAAACATACGCTGAATTTAAAAATGAAAGCAAGTCAGAGGATTTGTCCAGTGTGATTATATTCCTATAAACACCGAAAACATGAGTAACTGAATAATGTATTTATAGTATTCATATATTTATCTATAAATACATGCGTATATGAATATACAAGCTTATTTGAAATAATGCTGAACGTAGATAATGTCTGCAAGACAATAAGAGAAAATAGGACAATTATGCCTCCTTCAGCTTTCGGTGTTTAGTGAACTTTTTCAGCAGAAATGAGAAGTTGATATTTGGAGTCTTCAGAGATGCGTAGACATGCAGAAAAGAAAACAGGTGCAAAGGTAGGGCAACGTGGGAGGGGCCACTGTGTTCGGGGAAATGCAAGAGAGTTGATATCTGGGGAGGAGGGAGGATGAAAACGAATGGCAAGAAATGAAGAAGAAAACATATACGTGCACCAAGATTTCCATTCAATACTTAAGGACTACTCAGTATGTACCTGGCGAAATTCAGGCATAAGTTGGAGGGTGGCAGATGTGGAAATCCAATGTAATATTTCATATCTACTGAAAATGCACTAGGTGACATTTAGGCACAGGTTGGAGGATCCCAGGTGTAGAGATCCATTAGGACATTTAGAGCCTACTCAACACGTACTAGATGAAATGTTGGCGTGGGTTGGAGGATCCCAGACATGCAGATCCAAGCGCAAAAGGAACGTGGTGTGACCACATCGAGCTTGGATTCCAGAAGGGGAGGTTACACTTGAGAGTCATTTTACCGTATTTATTTTATTTCATTCATGTGAGACTGTCCCCATCCTTAGCCAGGCACGTGGATGATGACCTAGAGAACCTTCTGAGAGTAGAGGGAGGGGTCTATGGAAGGAGATGATCAGGAGGAGGTTGTCTGTTCTGCAGATTTAACACAAAGTAAAAAGAGCAGGGGCGCCTGGGTGGCTCAGTTGGTTAAGCATCCAACTCTTGGTTTCGGCTCTGGTTGTGATCTCAGGGTTCTGAGATCGAGCCCCACATTGGACTCTGCACTCAGCATGGAGTCTGTTTGGGACTCTCTCTCCTCTGCCCTTCCACACACTCTCTCTCAAAATAAATAACTCTTACACAAAAAAAAAAAAAAAAAAAGAGCAGGTGCCCAGCTAGAGATTAGGTGGCAAGAACTCTGATAATCACTTAAGAAGAACCCAAGGGAAATAACTCTAGTCATAAGAGTCCCTGGAGGTGACTGTGTGTGTCACATTATGGGGTGAAGAATTTAATTTGAGGCTATATTAGTATATAATGGAGGTGAAACTTCTATTTAATTTTGGCACTGTTTCTCGGCTGGGCTCAGCCAAATTTGCGGTGTCTTCTTTATAATAAAAAAAGCATAAGAAAGAGAAGCCGTCCTGCCTTGGCTGGAAGATACTGTGGCTGTTTCAGAGTCCACAGAGAAGTGTATGTGGGCGGAGAGGACAGTGTGAAATGGAACAGTGACAAGAAGGGACAGAAAATTGCCCCACGGTGACTTGTTTCCATTTGGAGTCAAGGAAAAACTTTAGCCGATAAGAAAGGCAATGTCCAATTATAGATTTGGTTGGAGGTTTGACCAGACTACGAGAAATGGTCTAGAGAAAAGCAGTATGTTCTCTGTTAAAATTGGACTGTGTATTATATTTTAGGGGGAAAAGGACGTGTCTATCCAATTACTCTAGAACATTCCTTTTTTTTTTTTTTTTTAAAGAGAGAAAGCAGGTGGGGGAGGAAGGGCAGAGGGAAAGGAAGAGAGAAGAGAGAGAATCTTAAGCAGACTCCATGCCCCACAGGGAGCCCAACACAGGGCTCAATCTCACGACCCTAAAACCATGACCTGAGCCTAAATCAAGAGTTGGACGCTTCTCTGACAGAGCCACCCAGGCGCCCCTCCAATTACTCTAGAACATTTCTAATCAGAAAAGGTTAGGACCAGAATGTGCCATCTCCAGGGACTGTGAAAGAAAGAAATAACCGGAAACAAAACCCTATCATCTGAGTTGTGTATAAGGATTATAGATAAATGCTTGTAGACTACTTTTTCAAACTGCAAGTCCAACAAAGGAGAAAGAATACATGCCCCACTTTGAAAATGCAAGAGCAGTGCAGGATTTTTTTTTTCCTGTTAATTTCAATTTTTATTTACTTTTTAAATTTTTATGTTAAGATAATTATAAACTTTCCAGAAGTTGCCAAAGAAGGAAAGACAGTTCTGCATACCCTTTACACTACTTTCTCTAATGTTAATGTCTGTGTCATCAGACTACAAATATAAAACCAGGAAATTATCACTGACATAATACCATGAACTAAACTAGAAAGCTTAGGAATGTTTCACCAGATTTACCTCTAGATTTGTGTGTGTGTGTGTTTAAGATTTTATTTATCTATTTGACAGAGAGAGCGTGCACACGAGCAGGGGGAGGGGCAGAGGGAGAGCGAGAAACAGACTCCCCACCGAGCAAGGAGCCCAATGTGGGACTCCATCTAAGGACTCCGGGATCATGACCCGAGACAAAGGAAGACGCTTAACCAACTGAGCCACCCAGGCACCCCATACCTCTAGCTATTTATTCATGGAAGCTCAAGGCAAATACCTTCAAGGCAAAGGCATGTTCTCAGACGTTCTCTATTATTTCTCCTTGGCACCATCCATTCTTTGAGAATTTCTTGGCTAAATGAGTGTAGGCAGGACACCGAGCCAGGTCTGAAATTCTCCCACTCTGGGATTTACCAGAATTGTTGGTCATTATACTCTAGCGGGTCAATGACAACAATTCTGGTAAATACCCATGTGTCTATGATCGGTCTGGAGAAATTCTGCCCAGAGAAACCCTGTTGCAGACAGTGCCCAGGGATGAGAGGAGACGCTACGCGACAATGCCCCTTTCTGTTCCCTTACCTGATCCCTTGCGCTACGTTCCCACAGTCAGGGATGGTGGATACAGATCCTTAGGCTAATAAACGTTAGCTCAGCAACACCAAAAACGGAAGAATGTGCTCTTGAAAAAGACTGGTGTAGCGTGTGTTTTCGTAACACTGGTGGCTCCAAAAATGTAAAGGAAACAAATGCACTGTATTCATAACAAGGTAGGGCGTACTTTCCAGGAGAGCTTGCATTATTGTCGAGTATTTATGCTAGATCCATAAAGAAATTACCAGGCAGAGGTGGAATTCTTCTGCTCCTTTGCCACACATATTGTAATTTTGTAAACAGTAAGGAAGAACAATTTCAACATATAAAATAAAATCTTTCTTCTGCTCCCCTTACATAGCAAAGAGACCCTTTATATTTTCGGGAGCACTCTTAATGTTCAAATGAGCATAATTGTTTCGTTGACCAGTGCTCAGATTTTCCAACTAAGATAGCCTTTTAACATAGGGCCTTCTTAAATCCACACCCCAAACATCAGTATCTCATCAATTTAAAGGGAAAGATAATCTTTAGAGGATTAGAATCTTCCAAGAATTTGTACAAAGCTAAAAGCTCCTTATCTATGAAATTGCCCATGCTTTATGGAAACGTGGTTAAAAAGTGTTGGTCTAAAAATGGAACTGTAGGGGCGCCTGGGTGGCACAGCGGTTAAGCGTCTGCCTTCGGCTCAGGGCATGAGCCCAGCGTTCTGGAATCGAGCCCCACATCAGGCTCCTCTGCTAGGAGCCTGCTTCTTCCTCTCCCACTCCCCCTGCTTGTGTTCCCTCTCTTGCTGGCTGTCTCTATCTCTGTCAAATAAATAAAATATTTAAAAAATAAAAAATAAAAAAAAATAAAAATGGAACTGTAGAGCATACAGCTTTGGGGAGTGGAGTGGTAATAAACAGAAGAACGTTGAGATGGAAAATAGTTTTGCTACTTCTATCAGCATTAAAATATCACCTGTACAAAAGGAATAGAATGAGAAAAGGCATACTAAAAGCATACTGTTACTACAGTTTAGATGGAAGCTATTGGAAAAATGAGGGGATCTAGACATTTCCAGCGTTCTTTGTAGTGTATGTTTGAGACGCAGCCTCTGGTAGGTCACCAGGAATGGAGCAGACCATTCAAGATGAGATAATTCAACCTACAAATCTGAATATGCCCCATTTCTTACTCTCTTATGAACACTTTCCTCTCCCTGAGTTCCGCTGAGCTTTGGGAAGGTTGACTGATTCCTGTATACCCCATCACAACTTTGGGGGAAAACACTGTGACTTTAGTGCTGATACGCTATTTATCTCCTGTTGAGAAAGAAGTATTTACATGTATTATGATGCTTTGGAATGATGAATTAGGACTGTTACAGAAAAATGGAGTGTGTGGGTTCCAGCCATCGGGCAGACAGATTACCATTACGCTGTGTGAGTAATACTTTATAAACCCATTTGTCACGCAGGAAAGGTGTCACATGTAATCTGATTCATTGCATGTAATGGATTAGGTGAAATTTACTTAGATTTTCAGCAATGGGCGTAAAAATAACTAACTTAACCCATCAGCAAACTGTATTTTATCTTTTAAATCTTATTAGAGCTCCCTGGACCAACTCAAAGAATAAATAGGTCGTTGTATTTCGAGTGGCCTCAGGTGGGGACAATGTCACCCCCGGCTACCACAAATCATAGTCAAAAGAGCTCTGTTTAGGCCGTTTGCCTGACAGAAAAAGACATGTAAGAATGTGGATTCGGTCTAAATATCTACTGATGCACGTGGGGTCTTGAGTCAAAGAAGCTTCTCCTTACTCGAGGCAGATACTGTAACGAGGAAAATATCTACACCAATTAGTCTAAATGTTTGATTAACCGATGGTTCTTAATGCTTTTTTGTGAGCAAAGCAACATGCAGTGGAAAATTGCTGTATTTTGGCTTCTTCAGATCTACTAACTCCGGGGGCTAGGAAGTCGGAGGGCAGGATGCCAGCATGGTCAGGTTCTAGGTTCTGGTGAGTCCATCTTCCTGGTTTGTAGACACATGCCGTCTCACTGTGTCCTCACACGGCAGAGAGAGGAAGCAAGCTCTCTTGTCTGGGGTCTCTTCTTATAAGGGCTCTACCCTCATGGCCTAATTATGTGCCAAGGGGCCCAGCTCCAAGGACCATCACTCTGGGGATTAGAATTCCAACTTTCAGGGGGACACAAACATTCAGTCCATAGCAGCCTCTAAATTTCCTTTTGGGGAAATTGTCTTGTTCCCATTGTGTCTAAACTTAGTGCAAAGGGAGATCAAGGTCACTGTTTCCCTTTTAGGAAACCAAGTGGGAAAGATGTGCCCTCTTCCCGAGAGGTGGGCATTTGACCTCAGTACCTCCATTCAGGGCACTGTCTCTTGGGCAAGTGACCAGGGCGGGATGGACGGTTGAAGCATAATCAGTGCAGACCAGCCTGCTGGCGAAATGACTTCCAGGGGCCTCTGGCAGTCTTTTGGTCCCCCACCCCCACCCCGACCTGGCCGTGATTCCAGAAGTTGACTTTCAAGCCCACAGGGATTTCATGAACCTTCCTGATCATCATTCGACCAAACTCCATAATGAGCTTCATTTGATTTCAACCAAAACCCATACTAATACAGACCTTCTCATCTGGAAAGGATTAAAACCTGGAAATACTCGCATATAATTCATGTCATGGGTATAAATTTCATTCACACAGAATGACTGTAAACTTTATGAGGAATGAAGTACCTCATTCTCGTTCTGTCATTTAAAAGAACGGCCATGTTCAGAAAAATACTGGACTAAATGCTAACCTGTATAATTTTTTTTAAGGTATGCTTTAATCTTGATTCAAATTAAAGATTTGGCAGTGTCTTGTTGGTCATTATAGCCCTAGGACCTAATGTCACACCCTACTGCTAGCAGGTATCACGACAAGTCTTTGTGGTGGGCATATGGTTGACTGCACACCAAATTCCAATCCACCAGTGAGCTGGTGGCCACCCAACCAACTCTGAGAATACCGCCTAAGCCCTCCGTGGAAAGGGAGTTTGTGCACTTGCCAGATAGAGGGGACAGTTACTCAAGCAGGACCAGCTATCTGTAGCCACGCAGAGATGTTAGCATCAGGCTACATGAAAAGGGCATTGATCGAGTACCCCTCACCACCACGTGATGCAGAAATGCCCTTTGCGAAAGTCTGAAAAGGAAAATGCTACATAAATGTAAGTCAGGAGATGGTGGGATCTGGAGATGGCACACAAACACAGAATGGGTTTCATACGACAAAGGCACGGAGGCAGGCGGACGTGAGGACCTCTTTCAGTACCGGGGAGACGGATGAACGTTCCAGAGCGGTGCTGTTAATCAAAATGTTACATAATTATGTTCTGCAAAGCACGATCCTCTCTGCACAATTTTGCTACAACCACATTTAAAATCTCTGCTTAAAAATGGGGCCAGACTGACATATTTTACGTGAAATAATTACACGAATGCGAGAAGTAGTAATTTTGGTAATTACCAAATAGTGTGATTCTCTCCCAATAAAGCATATGTCAGATTACATAAAAACATCATTATGTTGTTTTCCCCTTTTAGATTTTACGTATGTGGCGTACAAGTTTCAATACTCTAATGCATTTCTCCCTATCTTATTTAAGGAATTTTTTTTTTTTAAACAAATGACTCGGAGGGTTTTCTTGGCGTCACATTGTCCTGTGAAATTTCAAGCTCTGAAAATTTCTTTTGATCTCTTCCTAGGGACTTTTAAAGCAGAAATGGCTTTTTTTTTTTTTTTTTTTTTTTTTTTTTACAAAGAAGTACCATGGGACAGGGTGTGGCAAATGAACAGTTTTGCAGGTTCGTTCCCCTAATAAAGAAGGGATTTGTGCTTCTCTCGTTCCTCCAGATGACATTTCCCACAATACCTCTTCTGGAAAGAGAAATGTTTGTTTGGATAACTAATCATTATTAATGTGCTCTCTTTTCCCCTGTAAAATACATCTAACATGTCATTAGTCTTCCTGTGCTTATTATTATATGGCCAGTAATATGCTATTCTGTAAATGTAAAAATAGCCGTCGTGAACTCACGTCACCAGCAGGTGACTTCATGTCCCGTTTTGTTCCATTCTTCTGGGTAATGGGGATGGTTCCTGATGTGGGCCAATCTGGCAGCTGCTGATGTCAGTGCCATTTATGGCCACGGACAGAAAGAAAGAAAATGGGCAAGGTCCTGCTAGAACTTGGGTCAGGCGTCTTCGTATGCACTCCCGGGGTTTATTTCTGGAGCTGACTGGAAACGAGGCTTCCCAGGGTCATTCAAAGAATACTATTACCATATATAACGTATATTATTATGACAGTATAATCATGTGTCCTCATTATAAATAATCCAAAAAACCCCAATCATTTCCCCAGTATTCCAGAATGCAAATGCCCATTGGTTCGAATCCATAAAAGCAAGAAACAAGTGGACGTGGTCTCTACTTTTTTGAAACACAGACCATTTGTTATCTTTTCTGCAGAGACAAGCTTCAGTGAACAGCAGATTGCTACAGAGACAGCGTGTGTCATGGGCATGGGCTGCACAAGCCTACGGAAAGGTGTATTGCCCCCCCAAAAAAGTTGTGCCTCAAAATCATGACAGCGATATTAAGACAAAGAAACATTTTTTCCCTAAAGACTTTTTTTTTCTTATGTTATGTCAGTCACCATAAAGTACATCATGAGTTTTTGATGTAGTGTCCAAAGATTTTGTTTATTTTATTTGAGAGAGAGAGCACAAGTAGGGGCAGACAGCGCGGGATAAGCAGACTCCCCACTGAGGGTCAGCAAACGTACTGATAGACGGAGCGATCGCGGGCTCCAGCGAGCCACACCCTTTAAAGCTCCCGTCGCATTGAACACGTGCTACAGCCTTGCAAAGTAAATACTACTCACACTGCACAAAAGGGGACGCCAAGGAATGGTCCGTCCTGGGAGCACGTCGAACCCAGCACTCTGACTTTGTAAGACTGCAAGGTCAAGATCAGTGAACTTCCTACCCCTGAATCCTCCAAAATATTTTAGCAGTCTCTGCACTGGATGGATGAATTCAGGGCCACGTTCCTCGCAGTTTCTGTGTAGGACAACGCTTTCCAGAATTGTTTTTCAGGATATAGGGGGGGCGACGTGGGTTGGCGGTTAAGACTGCGGGACCGGCTTGCAGAAGAATCCCATGGCTATTTCTGTGCATGTCGGGATCTGGGCACACTGTGTGTTGTCTGTGTTCACAGCTCGGGGGCAGAGCCATCCTAGGATCCGTTTACTGCCCCTGGTTTCCTTTGTGGGAAAACACCTTCCCAGAAGCTACGTGAATGGTTGGCAGGTAGATACAGGTGTCGCCGTGCTGCTCAGAAAGTCCAAAGCGATGGATTGTGCTCCGTTGTCCTCTCCCCAGCCGGGAAGCTGGCCTGTGGCCTCAGCCCCATGGCGTGCAAGCCTCGCTCCCCAGTCAACGGGCTCATCGTGGCCTCAACCCCCATTCTTCCTGAGAGAATGATCCTTGCTCATAAAACACATAGAAGTCATTCCCAGTGACACCTCCTTGGAGACATCATCTTCCCTCTGATCTCGGGATGGAAGGAAACCTTTCGGCTGAATCTTCAAAGGCACTGTCATCCCCCTTTAAAAGAACGGAAATGTGCAAAGGTCAGAGGAGTCGGGCTGTCCTCGGGCACTGCGGCTCTTCGGAAGGCTTTCAGGGGCTGGCGCCGGGTCGCCCCAACAGCCCTCGTTCTGGGAACAGAACAGAGAGACTCTTACGAGGGTTTGGCGGGAGCCGACTTCAAGGCCCCCCAATTTAAGGCATGCTGGCTGTCGAGCGCGGGGGAGTGACTGTGGCGAGCAGGGCAGAGTGCGGCACAGAGATTCAAGGTGAGGTGACTCCATGGAGAGAAGATGCCCAAATATCCATTGAGCAGAGAGGCTGGGGGGCAGGGGCAGGTGCGGGTGTGGGGGGGGGTCCATATTCTGACAGTGCTGACTGTAGCATCTGGACAAATGAGACCCAGGAAAATCAAGGGGACGTGGATATTATCCGTTTCGCTTTAACAGCCGATATCAAAATGAAGGCAGTTAATGCCATGAATATTGGCGCATTTGCGGAGTGTCCGGAAGGGTGCAGAGGCTGGAGTAGATGCATTTAGTGTTGAAGCCCCATAAGCCCTTCGGCCCAGTGGGGCTCAGCCACAGTTCCAGATTTCCCAAATCGGGGTAGCGAGAGGGTGTAGCAAGACTGCACAGAGCGGCCCCGTCTGCCGCTTCTGTTTGAAGGTAAAGGGCACCGTGCATTGGGAGAGAGATGGAGAGATAAGGAGAGATAGAGACAGACAGAGACAGGGATTGGGAAGGACAGAAGGCGCATATGCAGGGTCCAGGGGGTCAAAGAGAGAGTCCAGGCATGAGGCACAATGTCCTGTGTCCCGTATTGGCACGTCGACTGCATTTTGTCTCAAAGCGTCAAGATCCAGGGAAAGCGTTTTGACTCTCTGTCCGTGAGAGCTCACAACATAAGCTTCCAGTGTGCATTCCCGCTCCTCCGGGCGCGTCCTGAAGCCAGCCCACCCATGGGACTGGCTAGCGTGATTGCAAGCCAGACAAGCGGGAGGGGAGGGCCAAGCCCTCTGCACACACACACCCTAGCCACCATTCTCACCGGAAAACAAGGGGTTTGCAGACATGCCCTCGAGATTCTGGTCCCCGCAGACGGGCATGCTGAGATGGCCACCCAAGCCCATCAGGGAGTCTGCAGGTGGACTGACACCCAGTCGCCCCCAGCAGGAGCCCCTCATTAACACTTTGCGTGGGCATGAGACGTTGAATTCTCCCATGTACCCCAAGATGCCTGTCTGCTGGTGCACCCCGACATGGACAGTCCCCTTTTCTTGAGAGTGGGCAGGACCTGTGAACATGATTGATGCCACTCACTTGGTGAGGGGACGCATCGGTTGACTTTTGGGTCAATCAGCCACCCTGGGTGGGCCTGACCTAATCAGAAGAAGGCATCAAGTCGGAAAGCTAGGCATCGGCTGGCCTGGAAGAAAGCAGACGGCCACAGTGAGAACTGCCTATCGGGGCCACGTGGCAAGAAACTGCAGACAGTCTCACGGAGCTGAGAGCGGTCCCTGGCCAAGCCTGAGTAGAAAAATTGGGCTTTTCATCCCACAACTAAAAGGAGCTAGTTTGCACCACAATCACTGGAGCTAGAAGTGAGAATACCTTGCTTACAGCCTGGGAGACCCCAAACAGAGGACCTGGACTCCTGACCCTTGAGAAACTGCGAGATAGTAAATGTGTGTTGTTTCAAATCACTCCAACTGTTGTCATTTGTTACAGATGCAATGGGCTTTCCTCTCTTCCCTCACTCTGTCCACCATGGTTGCTAAGAGCACGTCTTCAATAAACCACCAAAATTCCTGTCCCAGATGCCAACTTTGGGGAACCCAAGCTTTGACTGGTAAGTTTCCCAAAAAGTATAAAATCTAGTTGGGTGAACAGCGAGGAATTGAGGTCAAATACATGATAATACTCACCTGACATTGCTCAAAGGGAAAATGACATTGAACACAGTCTTCTTTCTAACTAGAATGTTCCCAACACCAGGAACTGGGATTTCTTTCTCTAATTTCAACGGGGAACAGATTTCTTTACAAAGGAAAGAAATAGCAAGTATTAATTAATTAAGCATATGAAGGGGTTTGGGAAGATGTTAGAAATAATGTTATGTGTATAAGGTGACCTGCACGATGTGGATGGGAAGGTGTTTAAGGTTCTTTCTACGGGTTTTTTTTTTAAGATTTTATTTATTTGAGAGAGAGATCATGAGCAGGGGTGGAGGGAGTGGAGGAGGGAGAAGCAGGCTCCCTGCTGAGCAGAGAGCTCAATGCAGAACTCGAACCCAGGACCCTGGGATCATGACCTGAGCCGAAGGCAGACGCCTAACCAACTGAGCCACCCAGGCGCCCTTCTATAGGTCTTTTAAAGAAAATACACAGGAATTATACTATCGGAGTTGCCAGAATGCTAATTCTAGACTGAGGAGCATTTCATGGAAAGAAGAAAGAAACTGGGTATGATTTTATCATCTGGGGAGAATCTCCATCACCGTGTTTATTCATATAGTCCTACCCACATCGTAATCCAAATCCTTGATTGCTGAAGGAATCCAACGGTAGCTGAACCCATCCTTATTAAGAAGGTTATAGGAAGGTTTTAGTTTTTTTTTTCTTCATGCATTTATTAGTTTGCCAAGATTGCCATATGAATGTACCACAGATGGGGAGGCTTCCACAATCGACATTTATTGTCTCCCAGTCTGGAGGCTGGGAGTCTGAGATCCAGGCAGGGCTGAGGCTGGGAGTCTGAGATCCAGGCAGGGCCAAGGCTGGTTTGTCCTCAGGCCTCTCTGCTTGGTGTGTAGACCCCGTGTTCTCCCTGTGTCTTCATGTGGTCGTCTCTCTGTGCATGTCTGTATCCTCTTCCCCTCTTCTTATAAGGACCCCAGTGCTATGGGATCAGGGCCCGTCCTAACGATCCCATTTTACCTGAATTCTACTTTAAAAGACCCCATCCCCCAATACAAGAACATTCTGAGGTCCTGGGAGCTAGGGGTTTCAACTGGTATGACACACAATTCAACCCCGAAGAGCAAGTCAAGAAGTGGAGGGAGAATCCTTTCAGCTCCTTCTGCCTCTGGGCTTCTCTAATGCCATATGTACTTAGATGACTTTCTAATATGCACATATTTTTTAAATTGAAGACTTTTGTTTTTTTTTTTTTCTTCAATATTTTAACTGCTGGTGCAATTCACATTCACCCTTTGCAGTCATTACTGTGATGCTACGTAATTTCTCAGACTCCCATATGCCTGAATTTCTATGCTGCTGTGGACAGTGTTGAGTCTGAGTGTCCCATAGGAGAGGCCGTCGTCACCCTCCCCACTCCCTGGCCTCCTGCCACTTACGAAGTCATCTTACGGGAGGCTGGCATGGCCAAATATTTCCGTTTAGAATCGCTGTCCCCAAGCATTGCCCAGGTGCCCTCTGCTTCTGCTGACCGCCAGCATGCACACGTGTGGCCCGTGGGAAGGAAGAGGGAAACACAGAATCCCTAAACCGACTCTCTTTGATGATTGCACCATTTTCCCCTCCATCCCATCCCGCTCGCCTTGGCCACACTTACAAAAATGTCAGAACGTTGGTGGCCCCTCTCACGCTGGGGACGCATGGCAGGATCGTGGCTTTTTTAAAAAAGGGAATAAGATACCTCGAGGTGCATGGTGTGAAGAAATTAAACCTGTGTTTGTTACCACAGGGAGCCATGCCAAAAAATAAAAATAAAAAGGTTGTGTGAAAGGCATGCTTATTTTTGGCCTCGAGCCGCGAATCATCTGCTTTCACCCGGGGTCCTGCATGGCGGGGATCGTCTTCTTTCTTTCCCAGGGAGAGAAAACACTAAGAAGCAGCTCACCCTTTGTGATTTCCCAGCCCCTGAGGATATTTTCCATTCTTTGTACCGGTGCACAAGAGACTCAAGGGTCTTCTGCTGCATCCCGGTGGCAGGATATGGGCCGTGTTTGTGATGGTCAAGGGAAACCAAGTTCAGTGGAAATGAGAGCCTCTCTTGTTTTTTTGTGGTTGTTTGCAGTTCTCGAGTTGGGAACGCAGCCTGTCGCCAGGACCAGGGAAGGACTGGGATTATCCAGGGTGCAAGCATGAAGGTACATATGAGTTTCCTGGGGGTTGCCCAATAAATCACCGAGACAAATGCATTCTGTCACAGCTCTGGAGGCCAGAAGTCC
Source organism: Ursus americanus (assembly GCF_024610735.1). Lineage (NCBI taxonomy): Eukaryota > Metazoa > Chordata > Mammalia > Carnivora > Ursidae > Ursus > Ursus americanus. The sequence goes on along the minus strand of NC_142164.1, from coordinate 118,769,118 downwards.
AAAATCAAGGTGCCTGCAGGGTCATGCTCCCTTTGACGGCTCAAGGGGAGAAGGACCGTTGTCCTGTTCCTAATTTCCGGTGGCCGGCTATAACGCCTGGTGTTTCTTGCTCGTGGCCACATCCCTCTGATCCCGGCTCTGTCCTCACATGGGTGTTTCCTGTGTGTCTTTGTGTCCAAATTCCTTCTCCTTTCTCTTGTAAGTCATTCGATTAGACCCCACCCTAAACCCACCATGATTTCCAATCAAGATCCCTAATGAATTACAGCGGCAAGGACCCTGTCTGCAAATGAGATTCCTAGTGACATAAATTTGTGGGGGACCGTCTTGAACCCACCGCAGGACACGCCTTTCCCTCTCTGGGTCATCTCTCTGTGGCTTTCCCCTTGCACCGACCGACCCCCAAGGAGCTGAGAAGTCGTCTCCGCAGGAGGAACGAGAAAGTCTGCTATTCTGGGCACAGCCTGTTATTTATAGGGTGACACTGCCCACGAAACACCTGCCCAGAGAGGCCTGGGATCAGTCATCTGTGGGAACGGGCGTCAGCCGCAGAAATCAGAACCAACAGGAAAAACTACACGGGATGTGTGCCCCCTCCCTGAGCCTCGAGCCTCCTCGGCTTCTGATTAATTAGGATGACTGCAAAGTATCGGGTCTTTTGTTGCTGTAATTGGGTATTGTTCTCCCTCGCAAACTTAATGAGCTCTTGCTTCCTCCTTTTCCCCTTCCCCGTCTGTGTTCTTCACCCCCAGGTTGGAAGAACTCTTAGCAACCTCCCCTTCCCCGCTGTGTTTCTTTCTGGAAGCTGGGTCCCGGGATCGGTGGTGCCTGTCCATCAAAGGCACGTAGACACAAAAGGCTGGCTCGGGGGCTGCCTGCCAAACCCGGGGAGGCCGTTCCAGGGCTGAGCTCACATTCAGACTTGATTATCCCTGCTTTCGGGGACACCATTCTCTGCCAAAGGGATGTTTCTAGGACATGGTGAGATCTCGCTCCCTGACGGCAGCAAAAAGGTGCACAGAAGCAAAGAGAGATGTGGTGTGTGTGTTGCCTGAGGAGGAAGAATGGGGCTCGAGCTTTGCAAAAAGGTGGTGGGGGACAGAACTGTCTGCTTCATCTGCAATGGGTACTGATTCAAGTCAAGCAAAAGGACGCCCATGCCTGCCTCTGGGGAGCACAGAGATAGATGAAGGTATGAGGCACGGATGGCATTTGCCTGCCTTTCTGGAAACTGACGCCAAGGAAAACATGATAATCATAGTGATTCTGGGAAAGCGCTGTGCACATGTAGTGATTTTCTTTATAGGATCAAAAGTAATGGACGTTCTGAAGTCTCTCGTCCCCCGAGCTTTGGGGGGCGGGGGGAATCTTTTAGGTCTCATTGCCCTGGCCTCCTTCTTCAGAATGCCATCCCTCGGGAGATTTTGAGGAATTAACGGAGCGCACGTGTCCATCAGTGCATTGCTTCTGAGCACGGAGGGCTTTCCTCCGCTCTGGAGTAGGGGTTCCGAAACCACGGGGCCAGCCAAATCCAGCCTGCTGCCGCTTTTGTAAGGAGTTCTACTGGCATAAGCCACGCCCGTGTGTGTATGTATTGCCTATGGCTGTGTTCACGCTGCAACCGTGCATTTCAAGTTCTGGGAATCTTTAGTCCCTGAAAGCCTAAAATAGTCACTAAAAGGCCCTTTGCAGAAGCTGTGTGCTGAGCCTGCTGTAGTCCCGGGGGCACGTCTCATCACGCTCTAGGGGATCACATTTTTCTCTGTGATATGCAACTAATTAAGTCCAACGTCTTCTGCAGAGATTGGAGGGAAGTGGCCATGCACAAGGAAGCAGGAAGAGACGTCCTTCTCCCCTCGAGACTTCAGAGGGAGCATGGCCGTGAGGACACCCTGATGTTGGACTTCTGGCCTCCAGAGCTGTAAGCGAATACTATTTCTCTTGTCTCGTCATGCAAAAACGTGTCGTGGAAGAGTCTCCTCGTCTGTGATGCGTCTGAGATGCCGGCTCTCGGATATTTTCGTGAACCAACAGGGTGTTGGTTCAATACGCAAATAACAGCAAATTTCAAGCCATTGCTGGGTGCTCAGGAGTAGGAAGAAAGAAAAGGCCTTGCCAAGAGCAATGAGCACGTGCAGAAGGAAGGAGTTCTACTGTAAAGAAGGATACTAAAATACTCAAGAGAAAAATATCCACTCCCACAAGATAAATCTCTTTCCCAACCTAGAGGTTACGGGCCTGGACAGCTAGATAGGAGTGTCTCCTTACGTACGGTATGCCCCATGGATACAAAATTTATGCCAGTACTCTGACTCCAGTTTTATTCTCCAACATTTTTTCCCTGTGATATGAAACTAATTAAGTCTAATGTCTTTGCCGTTTCTGGGAAAGATTATTGTTTTAACCATATCTAATAACACCTTATGGGCCTTTCGTATTGAAGAAAACTATATTCTAGCCTGAAAACATTGATATATATTCTCCTACGATGGAGGTGTTAATTCTCTGTCCATGGAGCAGCAATTTAAAAATGATTTCATTTCCTTTCCAATTTGATTATATATTACAACACAAGCCAGTCCAGCCTCTCTACGCAAATGGACTGCTATCCTCCATACTCGTATTTCTGGGACATACACAGCGTGAGAAGCTATGCTAGGTCAGACCTGAGGATGTTGGTGATTTCATGTGCCTCTAATTAGTTAAGATCTAGTGAACACAATTACACAGCAGTTTCTAATTGATATTCACGTTCGAGCGTGTGTTATGCCAACCCTAGGAGGTGGAGAACGGCTCAGTGGACTTTGGGAGATAATTCTTTTATTATTATTTTGCGTTCTTTCAGCTCAATCTCTGTGCATGGTCATACCCTTCAATAATGCAAAACAGCACAATAGCTATTTTTCAGCATAGATTCCAGCAGACCTTAACAACCATCATCTTTAGTATGGAACTCAGGGAGAATTACCCTTTCAACATTTTGCAAGGTCACGGAGTTACTCCTGACATCCATTTGGCTTCATTTGTCATGAACATTCTGACTGTTGTATATTACCAGACCATCAAAATTTTCCTATTAAAATGCATATTAGAATATTTAATATTCAAAGTATAATGGATTAAAAGAAAACTTTTCTCTATTTCTGGAAAACGTACAAGGGGGATTATTCAGTGCTAATATAAGAAAGAAATCCCATTTAGTCTAGGCAAAGAAGTCTAGGCAAAGAAGAGACAGGTGGCAGACAAACACGAGTGGGGCCTGGAGAGGGAGATGAAAATCAAATCAGAGGGTCAACCACAGCAGGAGGTTAAAATAAATATGCTATAGTTAACTGAGACCATAAACCAGAAGTCCTTTTCATCAAGGCTGCCTTAGGCATACAGACCTGTCCAATTGGGTCCTAATGGAAAAAATGTCTCTGTTCTCTCTTGTTCTGATTTTTTATTTTTTGTTTTTTAATGAATTCTTTAGGGAGAAAAATGCAAAATTTACTGAAGGATGTAGGAAAAAAACCTAAGATAAATGAAGAAATGTAGCATGTTTCTGGATGAGACTACTCAATATTGTTGACATATTTTTTAAAAAGCAAATCTAGGTTTGACATGAAGTTAATGAAAATGACAATGGAATTTGTTTTGTTGTTCACAGAATTTTTCTTGTGATTGTCTGGAAGAATAAATGTACAAGAACAGTCATGGCAATTTCGTTAAGAGGAGCAATGAAGGGGCGGAGAGAGAGAATGAATTATCCCAAGCACAAATGTGCAATTATTCAAGCAGTGTGATATCGGAACACACATATAGAGACTGATGAATAAAATGAAAGAGACACGTGAGAAAGCACACAAAAAGGCATATGTGTATCAAATCATCTCATGCAAGGTAATGAACATTTGGGTGAACTCTCTAGGAGAAGAATAAAATTCACTTTCTAGCTAATTAAACCCCAGAATTAAACATACTTGTTATAACCACCACTTTGACTTCGGGAAAGATTATTACAGTCATCCTGACAATCAAAGCGAGACTTTTTTTTTTTTTAAAGATTTTATTTATTTGACAGGGAGAGAGCACACCGTGACAGTATATCCAATGTGGGACGGATGCGAAGAGCATTGAGACAGAGCCCTAGACACACATGGGTTCTCCCCCAAGTTCAAGGCAGTTTCCTGCAGAAAGTAGGGATCGGGGTAGGAGACCTGACCGACAGTGTCCCTGGCATCCCGGCCATCACCAAGTGTAAGACGGCAGCCCTCCAGAGACGCAGGCGGTGTCACAGGGTGGAGGGAACACTCCCAAGGTGCAGAAAGCTGAAATGTGTGTGAGAGGGAGCAAGCAGACACCCCAACAATACTCCAAAACATGGCATGTGGGTGGTAAGGGGAGACAGTAGTGTCATGGTTCAGAAAACGGACACCTCCTTGAGCAAAGCCAGAGAGTGCACTCTGGCTTTGCACCGGACCCAGATCCCAAGCCCTACTGAGCACGTCATCCTGTCTTCAAACAAATGGAGGTCCACAGTGAACTTAATCCAACGAAAGCTAAAGTGTCATCTCGTGGACCTCAGGCGGTCTGTTTCATGGTTTCTCCATCTTTCTATCTGTGTACCGCAGTTTGGATCCTTCCCATGGCGTCTGAAGGGAAGGAATGGAGAATGGGGTGCAGGAAGTATTCAGAGAGATGGTAAAACCGGGGGCTTTCTAAAATCCACGAAAGATAGCCAGGCACAGATTCATGGCGGTTGGCAAAGCACACACAGGACCCACACAAAGGAAAGGGCGCCGAACGACTTCACAGACTCAAGGCTGAATACCCAAGATCGGCAGTCAATCCTGAAGTCGGCGGGGGTACTACTACACACACGCAGAGGACATTAGTCATTACGGCTGACGTTTCACCAGAAGGAAAGAGAGGCCCAAAGGCAATGGAAAGACATCTTTATGGTGACAAACGCATCGTCTCAACTTAGAATTCTATATCCAATGAAAACCTCCCTCAAAACCCAAAGGGAGAGAAAGACATTCTCAGGTAAATGAAGGCCGAGGCATTCCTTTCCGTGGGGCCTACTCCACAAGATACACTACAAAATACAAAAATAGAAGGTCTTCGGGATGAAGGAAAAGAGTGCCATATAAAACCTAGGTATGCAAAAAGAAAAGAACGGCAAGTAAAAGTCTAAATATCCGGATACGTTAAACATATGTACTTTTTTAAAGTAGGCTCCACGCCCAGCGATCCGTGACCACGAGGTCAAGACGTGAGCCAAGATCGAGTCAGACACTTAACTGATGGAGCCACCCACGTGCCTCTAAAAATATATATTTTTAATATCTATATGTTCAGGTTTCTTTCCACAAGTATTCACTGTTTAAAACAAAAGTTACAAGAATGTTTTCTTAGGGGCGCCTGGGTGGCACAGCGGTTGAGCGTCTGCCTTCGGCTCAGGGCGTGATCCCGGCGTTATGGGATCGAGCCCCACATCAGGCTCTTCAGCTATGAGCCTGCTTCTTCCTCTCCCACTCCCCCTGCTTGTGTTCCCTCTCTTGCTGGCTGTCTCTATCTCTGTCAAATAAATAAATAAAATCTTTTAAAAAAAAAAAGAATGTTTTCTTAGATTGACAGTCAGTGTAGAGGTGAATTGCAGAACAATGAAAATGTAATGAGGAGAAAGCGAATACATCGAAATGGCCTGTGGTAAGGTTTGAAGGGAGGATAAATATTTTGAAGGGAGACTATGATACGTTAAAGATAAATTTTGCACCCTCTGGAGCAGTGTGTTAATGCAGAACTTTGTGGGGTGATGGAGCTGTTCTTTGGTGTTATCCAATATGGTGGCCATGAGCCACACATGGATACAGGGTACTTGACGTGGGGCTACCATGACCGAGGAATGGAATTTTACATTTTACTTAATTTTAAGGTATTTCAATAGCTACAGATGACAAATGATGACCATATTGGACAGTGCATCTCTAGGGTAACCATTTTCTGTCAAAGATCAAGTAGGATGTAGTTTAGGTTTTGTTGACCAACGGGCAAAATGGAAGATGTTACGTTGGTACAAGGATAACTTTTTCATGTGTGATCATTAAAAATGTAAGGAGCGTTCTTAGCTAGTAGATGTTACAAAAGCAGGTAGTGAGCTAGATCCTTCCCATAGAGCAATCACAAAATACCTATCTATCTAATCGATAGAGGAGATAGAACAGAATACTAAGAAAGACCCGATTAATCCCCAGAAAGTCTCAAAAAGAGTAACAGGTAACATGAAACAGAACACATTCCTAGTGGGAGAGTCAACAGCAAAGCTACTTTGGGCACCTTGATGGGGTATTCTTTATAGGGTCAAACGTACCATGGTGCTAGGGGCCAGCAATTCTCTGCTGGATATTTACATACAAGACATGAAAAGGCATGTCCCCGAAAAGGCTTGTTCAAGAATGTTCATAGCAGGTTTATTCATAATAAAGAGAAATAGGAAACAACTCAAATGTCTGTGAAGAGGATGAATAAACAAGTTGCCATATTGCCACACAATGGATACTATCCAGCAGTAGTAATAGGCAGTAAAGCAAAAAGTGTCAATCTTGGTAAATTCCCATAAATTGCATTACACCTGTATCATCACAACCTAGTGGAGAGCTACATTCTGATGAACCATCCAGAAGCTCCCCTTGTATCGTTTCCAAGTGGGGCAGTTTTGCTTCCTGTCTCCTATTTCTGTATTTTCTGAATTTTTTACAAGAGATGCAGACATTTAAAATTTTTTTTTAATTTATTTGAGAGAGAGAGCATGACTGGGGGAGGGGCACAGGAAGAAGAAGAAGCAGACTCCCCACTGAGCGGGGAGCCTGATGCGGGACTTGATCCCAGGACCCTGGGATCATGACCTGAGCTGAAGGCAGACTCTTAACAGACTGAGCCACCCAGGTACCTGAGGTGTAGATATTTTAAAACAGTTTCCAATAAGTTCATTCTCTTGTTGAAGAGCTCTTTGTCCCTGCTCTTTCCATCACTGAGATCCTTCACTAACTTGCATATGTAACATATTTCCATAAAATACTCCTTTTCATGATTGCTAGCGTTGTCCTCGAAAACAATTCAGAATGCAATTTCTAGAAACCGTAATTCTAATTTGGATATGTGCTGGAGCAAATCGATTGTGAATATTCTTAACATCCATCGACATTGTTTCTTACGGTATCATTTCCCAGTTATTGGGTAGATTTAGCCAATGCTACATGACATTGAGCCTCTGCAAAGCACGTTGATGAAAATGGATTTACCTGATATTTCACTAAAGGCTTCCATCTGCCAGTGACACACTGGAAAATCTATTGTGCTCTAAGTTACCCGGGAAGATAGCTGTTACAGAAAGAAATCTCTCCATACCCCCCACCGTCACTCCCTCGGAAAACAAAATAGAGCTTTGATTGCTCTTATCTGACCTACCTCGCGCAGCATTGTAATGACCTAATTTCCTGAAGTTATGGGCTTCGAAGGAACCGTGTGGGGTGTCCCACTCCATCCTCATAAACTTGGGGCGAAAGCATACTCCCACTGTGGATTTACTCAAGTCTCCCCTGATGGTCTGAACACCCACAAGGATTTTCCACCGCAAACTAGGGATTGTCTGTCATGTTTCAAGGAAGGGGTACGGCTTCTTATTTTCTCTCCCCAAAGTCCTATAACCATTTCATGTCAAAATGCTATGAAGTTATGTAGCTATAGAGGCAAAGAGGCATAGCATCCAGATTGGCTGGAATTAGAATTTTCTCGGGCACACATGTTAATTCTGTTAGTACTGCATGGTACCCATGTCTCAGAATCACGAGGACATTGAAATCTGTTCAACAGTATCAACATCGTCAAGAGGGCACCAGCTGATGTTGGATGGACGGAGGGTGGATGGGCTGACTTTGTGAGCTCACACGTGAGATGTCCACGTCATTCTTTCTAGTACTTGGCTTTATAAGGGGACTCCTGGCCCCTTCCCTCATTTCAGCCTATAGATCGTCAGGTTCCAAACATCTGCCTACAACTCACAGTTCTTGTTAGAGCACCAGCCCTGATATCTGAGCATCTGGCATGTGTGTGTCTCTCTGGGGCACCACAAACTTCTTATATTCACTCCCTTCACTAGGTCACCTCTCCCTTTTCCTCACTTACCACAAAGCACAATCACTGTTGATTCTAATATCCAAATAGGTGTGCACGAGCATATGTTTGTGTGTTATTTTATATATATATATATATATATTTTTTTTTCATTTTCTTAAAGTCTACTGCAGCCACCCAGCTTCAAACCACTATCTCCTGCCTGGACCATTGCAGTAGACTCCTCGATGGGTGTCTCAAATCTCCTCGCACCCGTCTCCAATTCATTCTCCTCAAGGAAGTCTGAGTGTGCTGCTACTCTGGTTAAAATCCTTCGAGAGTGGCTTTTATTTTTAACATTAGGATAGAGTCTAAAAGGTTTCAAATGACCTACATAGACCCCATTTGATCAAGCTTGCCTCATCCCTGTCCCCCGAAACATGGCACTATAATAATAAAATGTCCCTGGAGAGACAACAAAGCTTTTAAACGGGGTCAACTTTAAATGTTCTTCGGGATTCAAGAGGAGTTTCTGGTGTCCTTTTCATAGCTGAAATGTTCACATCCAGGTGGTCTCGGCTCAAACAAGTGTGGGATGGCCAGCGGCCAATTTCTCAACACAAGACAGTCCGATCACAGGTTCAGATGAGAAGACTTTGCAGAAGACAATGTGAGCAGGTTAGCATGAATTCTAGACCCTCGGAAGAATCATCATGGAATTAGAGATGGCCTGTAACCCACCTGCTTGCCCTTATAGTCACATCCTTCCAAAATCCCTGTTGTGACCACAGGAGACATGACTGCGTTTCATCAGTTAATATATCCACATAGGGGTTGAAGAAAAGAACAGAAAAGTTTATACAGGTCATTAAAAAATAACACTGGGCACTGTATTAGTTTCCCAAAGGCGGTGTCAGGAAGTATCACACAAGATACTTAAACAGCAGACATTTATCATCTGACCGTCCTGGAGGCTGGGAGTCTGAGATCCAGGCGGGGCTGAGGCTGGTGCCTCTTGAGGCCCCTCTCCTTGGCGTGTAGACCCCGTCTCCTCCCTGTGTCCCCACATGGTCGTCCCTCTGTATGTGTCTGTGTCCTCATCTCTTCTTATAAGAACACAAGCCCTGTTGGGTCAGAGTCCACACTAACAACCTCATTTTACCTTAATCCCCTCTTTAAAGACCCCATCTCCAAATACAGGCCCATCCTAAGGTCCTGGGGTTAGGGCTTCAACAGATGAATTTGGGGGGGTGGACACAGTTCGAGCCCTAACAATACCTTTAACTAAAAGTGTAATTCCCTATCCCTTCTTCTGTACAGCCTGTCACTTAGTGTTCTTAGAGTGGTTTGATAAATGACTTTGGCCATGTATTGATCTTTTGATTCATATGGCAGGCTTGGAGAAATAATTGATTGGCCTGAATTCCTATGAATGTGTGGTAATGACTAATGTTGGCATCCGAGTATTCTGAAAATATTCAATCGGGTTGGATGTATGTGTCTGTGAATATCGTCCAGAATGTCAATGACCATCAGCGAGATTGGCTCGCCATTTTATCTCCGAGATTCACTTTCGTAGAATACTGAGTGGCAAAAGATCTCAAGACTTTGCACATGGGGAAAATTTATTTTCCAAACATTATGATAAAACCGGGGGGGGGGAATCTAACTATGTTTCAGAAGCAACATTTGGAGGAAGGGTCAGAAAAAAATATATTCACCTTTCGGTATCTGTACTTTCTGGCCAATTTAGTAGCTGGTATGTGGTATTGCAAAGACATTTAGCATACAGAGTCACGAAATCAAAATTAAAATCAAGGCTGTGTTATTTCCAACAGTATGACTTTGGGGAAAGTGCTTACCTGTTCATTGTGATTAGAAAATGAGCTGAATATATATTTCAATGTCCTCTAGCCCTTAGAGAAGTCTGGACACCTCCCTCTTACAACAGCTTGACAGGGAAATGCCAGTTTTAGGGAACATAAAGCCGCATGACCACCACCTATGAATTTTTATAGGCAACATTTGGACAAATCAAAATGGAAGTTCTGTTACCTGTCTTATGGGTGAGTTAGTGTAATTCAGGTTAACCCCTATCCATGAGTCCACTTAGGACTAGTTTATGGTTGATGAGAATCGCGATTACATGGATATTTCCAGCAGGATATCTTTATATTTTAAAAGTAAGTACTGAGGAACGCCTGGGTGGCTCATTTGGCGAAGTGTCTGCCTTCGGCTCAGGTCATGATCTCAGGGTCCTGGGAGCGAACCCCACATCGGGCTCCCTGCTCAGCGGGGAGTCTGCTTCTCCCTCCCCCTCTCCCCCTGCTTGGGTGCACTCTCTCAAATAAATAAAATCTTTGAAAAAAAAGGTAAATACTGAAATTTTTTTAATCTTTTTTTTTTTTTGAAAGTTTATGTCCTCCACCTGTAATGCCTGTTTATTCTCACATTGGTCTCCATCGTAATCCTCAATTTGTTGAATCACAATTGGTTGCCATGGAGATGATAGGGATGTCACAAACAGGATTATGACTTCAAGTAGGGAATAAACAGCAGGCACACTGAACTCTTAACAAAATCCTGTTATTATGCAAATAACCTTCCAATAATTGAGTGTAACCCAAAATGCCTCATTTTCTTTTGTGGGGATTTTTTTCCCCCTTTGGTGTAGAAAAATGCATCACCGTCTGTTCAGCACAATTCTACAATGCAAATATCACAGAACTCAAAAATGGATTTGAGAGTAAAGTACCCTGATAAGTACCACATTAAAAAAAAAATCATTATTGATACAATGTTAAGACAATTTCAGGAAATGCAACGTATGTCCAAATTTAACCAGAGATGCTTTTTCTTTTCTTTTTTTTTTTAAGATTTTATTTATTTATTCGACAGAGATAAAGACAGCCAGAGAGAGAGGGAACACAAGCAGGGGGAGTGGGAGAGGAAGAAGCAGGCTCATAGCGGAGGAGCCTGATGTGGGGCTCGATCCCACAACGCCAGGATCACGCCCTGAGTCGAAGGCAGACGCTTAATCGCTGTGCCACCCAGGCGCCCCCAGAGATGCTTTTTCTAAATGAGAAGAGTAATTGCAAACATGCTCAATGACTGGCAAAGCATAGATACAAAAATAAAGACCTCGCAGTAGATACGGCACATACCTAACCGGAGTCGGAGATTGCAAAAGTTCCCGCTCACCCACCCACGGTACCTCAGCACTGACCTTAAACAAAGATAGAAAGATGGAATGGTTTCTAGGACACCATGAAACGCTTCTCCGACTTGACGTGCCATTCTAATGAATGTAGAACGGTAACTAAATTTGCCGTGTGAGTCAATCTTTATAATGAAGAGGAAAACACTATACACGAGCCAATATGGTGCTGGTTATTGTTATATAAGTTACTGGCTTCTTACCATACTGTTGCGACATACACTATCTCGTTACCCCCACTGTTATGTGCTCGTGAGGCGTAGAGAGATTAAGGATTGCAGATGCCCGGGGCTCACGAATGTGGAGCCAGCATTGAACCCACACTCAAGAACTGCACTGCACAACTCAAGCGACTGAACCTCGAGGCTCAACGTCTTTGTTAAAACACAATGAAATGAAGCCAAAAATAACAGTCGTTATAATGGACCTTGACTGCTGGGATTTAGAATTGTCTGGTCTTGGTGTGAAAGCCCTCTTGCTCCTGGCCCTCGGTAAACTCACTTTGACTCTCAGCTCCGTAGACATCACGCAATCTGGCTCAACCTCACTGGGTTTTTCCCATACTGGTCCAGTCCTATCTTCAAGTTTTCCTCTTCCTTTTCCGTTATACGTGGTGCTGAAGGCTCTCGTCCATGAAATGCCAGCCAATTGTGAACGAGTGAAGGCACAGTGATAAGGACTGACAATTATAGTTTCACAAATTTAGACACATGGTACTTTTTCAACAGCCTTATTGATACCTACAATTCACCTGTTTTATGCGTACATTTCCATGACTTTTAATACATTATAGAGTTGTGCTGTCATCCCTGCCCCTGTGTCATTTCGGAATGTTTCCACCACCCCAGACAGAGAACTCATGCTTATTAGCCATCATTCCCCATTCGTTCCCTCTCATCCTGTCCCCATTGCTAGACAAGTATCCAACTATTTTGTGTCTCTATAGGTTTGCCTTTTCCAGGCATTTCATATACATGCCTATATTTTAGTGTTAATAGTGATAAAATACGGATAACGTAAAATGTACCAACAGTGGCGTGAAGTACACTCATGCTGTTGGACACGCATCCCCACCGTCCATCCACAGAGCTATTGTCACCTTATAAAACTGACACTCTATACCTACCACACAATAATCCCCTATTGCCCCTACAGTATATGCTTTTTAATGACTGGGTTGTTTTTTTCTCAAAATTCACCCATCTTGTGGTATATATCCGCTCTTCACTCCTTTGGATGGCTGCATGGTACTCCATGGTATGTATGCATGGGCCACATTGGTCTGCATTCATACGTTGATGGGCGTATGGATTGCTTCCACCTTCTCGCTATGGCAAATGATGGCTGTTATTCATGACATGGTGTCATGTGGACGAATGTTTCTGCTTCTCCTGGGTAAATACCCAGCAGTGGAACTGTTGAGCCACATGGTAATTCTACGTTTCACATTTTGAACACCTGCCTGCCTGTTTCATCAAAGAAGCTGCAGCATTTTAAGTTTCCAAGCAATATATGAGAGTCTCGGTGTCTCTGCGCCCTGACCCACACTTGTTTTTCCCTGTGGTTTTAATTTCGGCCACCTTAGTGGATGCAATGTGTTATCTCGTTGAGGTTTTGATTTGCACCTCTCTGATGGCTAATAATATTGAGCATCTTTTTATGTAAATCTTGGCCACACATCTTTTCTGGGGAGAAATTTCCATGTGCATTTTTAATTTGGTTATTTATCCTTTTGTTATTGAGTTACTCACATATTCTGAATAAAGTCCCTATTGGGTACATGACTCTGCACTCTCTTCTCTCCGTCTGAGTTGTTCTTTCATTTTCTTGATGGTGTCTCTTGAAGAGCAGATATTTTTAATTTTGATGAAGTCCAGCTTTCTCTGTTTTCTTTTGTCATTGTGCTTTTCGCATCATGGCTAAGAAATGATTGCCTAACTCAAGGTGATGAAGAAAGACTCATGTTTCCTTCTAGGAGTTTTATAATAATGTAGCTCTTACGTTTAGGCTGATGATCCATTTTGAGTTGTATGTGGATGGTACAGAATAAAGATCCAGCTTCATTGTTTACGTGTACACATCCCAGGTAGGAACCACGTGTGTCTTGTATGAGAAATGGACCTCCAGCACCTGGCCCATTGCCAATTAAATAGTAACATGAAATACATAGTTTTGGACACACCAATACTTTATATCTGTACAGTCCATGGTTCCAGGTCCCAAGCCCAGACTCCATGCTTTAATTGTAAGTAAAAGTCAAGATGAAGACAGCATGAGATAGAAGAACTCAACCTTTTCTCTGTATATCTGTTCCACTTACCATGCTACAGGAGCTGTGATTCATTTTTCTTTGTTAAACCTTTTCCATCCATCAAGAGGGCATATCTTAAAATAACAAACTCTCAAGGATGCTGAGAAAAGTGGACTAATCAGAACTACTCAAAGTCTTGGTTTGAATGGAATCCAAACAAGAGCTAGGCTCTTCAAACAACAGGAAACGTCTTCTGCATTAATAATCCTGGATTGTAACATGGATCCTCACATGAATTCTTACCCTAGCCACACGTGGAACTCTAACATGGTTTAGATGGCACCAAGAAGGAGACACCAGGAAGCTGCATAAGCCACTTAGAAAATCATAAACGATGGAAAATTGATGTCTACTTGAGAAAGCCAACGACTGGATGAGTCAGGCAGAAAACGCATGCCCATGAATCTCACACCACCGGACCCCTCTGCTATGCTGTAGATTACTCAACTACACGCATAAATTCTATGGTAAATTGCTGACACATTATCTGACTTTATGCAAATGGAATTCTCATTTAGTGGCATTACAGCAAACAGCATATACATAGGTTTACAATTACGATCTTGAGTTGAAAAAAAAAATAGGAAGGGAACCACTGTCATTAAGGAAGGGAAGCAGTCATTAAGCATTACCACTATTCCATCTCTCAGATGAGAACACATGCATTATTCCCACCTTCTGACCTGATGAGAATGTCTTTTGTACACCGGATTCAACAACACTCTATAAGGTCCTTCTCCACTATACACGCACTGCTGCCTAATCATATCAGGGAAGGTGCTTCCCCCTCCTCAGAAATGTCTGAATCTCAATTTTGCTCGACCAGAATGTACTTAGCTAAATGCCACAAATACCCTCAAATGTAGACATGGCTAGTGGAACTACTATTTTCAACCACTGAAATACTTCTAGTAAGACACCATGGATTGGCTACCAACAGCCAATGTTATTTGGTTGCTGAGAAAAGTGAACTAACCAGAACTGAACTGGTTGATTGGGTCATCAAGGGTGTGGTCTGAGAATGACCACATTGGGTGCATTAGAATAAACATTTTTTTAAAAGATTTTATCCATTAGAGAGAGAGGAAGCATGAGCAGGGGGAGGGGCAGAGGGAAAAGTAGACTCCCCACTGAGCAGGGAGCCTGATGTGGGACTCAGTTCCAGGACCCCAAGATCATGACCTGGTCGAACGCAGAGGCTTAACCCACTGAGCCACCCAGACGCCCTTACAATAAACATTTTAAACCATCTCTGGTCTCCAGTTCCTTTCTACTCCTCTGTATAACATTTTCCCGGACAGCTCTATATCCTGGGTTTTTCTATGCACCTCGATCCAGAATGTGATGATCTAATCCTTAGTTAGAATTGATGACATTGCCCTCAAACATGTCACACCGTGGACTGTAACAACTCTCCTGGAGAGAATGAAAGATGCATGTATAAAAATACAACTCTGCTTGCTGTCATAAAGCCATGTAGTAAAGAGAAACTGAATGCCACACCCAGAAAACTCCAGACGACATTTCCCCAACTTGACTTTTTTTGGTTTTGTTTTTTCCACTTTTAAACTAACATGCCTTCCAAGTCAGGGATGCTCATTTGGAAGATGGTTTTCTTTGTTCTGTTATTACCCATGACAGGAGGGATTTCACCATGGGTATCCTATAACTCACTGTTACTGGCTTCAAAAGGAACATTTCAGCTCCATACCTGACCACATAGCTTCCGTTTATTGTCTTACGGATGGTTATTCAGAAAGAAAACCATCAACTTTGACAAATAAGGGTGAACAAAGAGTCATACTGCTATTTTTCTTTTTTCTATTTCTCCCCAAAGATATGTCACAGACTGCCTACACTGGGCATATCCATATAATTTCTGAAATTCTATGGCCCCGTTTAATACATAGTATGCAGGAACGGGTGTTTGAACTTAAAGAATTCATAACACTGCATTGCAAACATATATTCACTCCTTTCTTAAAAACCACTTTTGCTTTCTACTCACCTCTTCCTTCAAGAAATAGCATAGTAAAATCTTGAGAAAAAGGGAACAAGGCAGAAACTAGGACTTTTCTTTTCTTTTTTTCTTTTTTTCTTTTTTTAAGTAGGCTCCATGCCCAGTGTGGAACTCAGCTTGGGGTTCAAACTCACAACCCTGAGATAAGGACCTGAGCCCAGATCAAGAGTTGGACCCTTAACCAACTGAGCCAGCCAGCTGCCCCAGAAACTAGAATCTTAACAGTGGCTATTTTTCAGAGTGCCTGGGTGGCTCAGTAGGTTAAGTCATCTGCCTTTGGCTCAGGTCATGATCCCGGGGTCCTGGGATCAAGTCCTGCATCGGGCTCCCAGCAGGAAGTTTACTTCTCCCTCTCCCTCTGCACTACCCCCACTCATGCTTATGTTATTGCTCTCTCAAATAAATAAAAAATAAATAATAAATAAATAAATACATCTTTTAAAAAACAAATGGTGGCTATTTTTCAGTAGTTGCACCATGCTGAGATTCTCTGTCTGGGAACTACTGACATTTGGGGCCAACAAACGGTTGTGGGGCTGTCCTGTGGGCTGTAGTGTGTTGACCAGCATTCCTGGTGTCTACCCACTAGATGTCAGGAGTATCCATTCCCCACTGCTGGTAATTAAAAATGTCTTCAGACATTGCCCTTTGCCCCACGGAGGGCAAAAAATCAAGACTAGTTGAGAAGCTTAAGATGACGCATAGAATGTATGGACACGGAGAATATATAATGACTATTATGATCTATGTGGCTGTATCAAAATTCTCCCTTCTGATATAAAACTTTTCCTATTGCAATGCTTTAATAGAAGTTCTTCTGATTTGCACGTGCTGTACATTTGACTCAAAAAGGTGTATTCTGTTGACTTCACAGTTTTGAGACATGCAGGTGGCATACTGGGGAGGAATGTTTGATTCACCTCCTTCACTAGAAAAACCCTAATTCTCACTTTCTCAAGGATAACCGATTGGATATTTTTTTTTTAAGATTTATTTATCTGTTTGAGAGCAAGAGAGAGAGAGTGAGAGCACAAGCAAGGGGAGAGGCAGAGGGAAAGGGAGAAACAGACTCCCTGATGAGCAGGGAGCCTGATGCGGGACTTGATCTCAGCACCCAGAGATCATGACCTGAGCTGAAGGCAGACTCTTAACCGACTGAGCCACCAGGCACACCCCCAACTGGATAGGTTTTATAAAGTTCGGCAAAGAATGAATAGATCTACTGGTCAGCATGCAGGCATGTGGAAGATTCTGGAATCCCTTTGCTGTTTTTTATTCCTCTCCAGTATTACATTTGGAGTGGATTTCCCAAGTTTGTAACTGAACAAGATTTGCAATGGTGTGTTGTTTCTCAACACCACTTCTGACACCAAATACGTGCGGGATTCCTGCACCAACTTTCTGATTTTCTCAAAGCATCTGGGTGCTCCAGCAAAGCAGTTCAATGGAGACACTGTTTATCTACAGTCAATGCAGACCCCACAGGTCAAGGGCTCTTCCCACAAGACTGTTCCCCCCTGCAGATGTCAGGCACAAATGGGGTGGCCAGGTCCCGGCCAGAGACAAATTTGGGGCTTCCCACATCTTCCCTCTCAGGTTGGATAACTTGCTAGGGCAGCTCAAAGAACTGAGGAAAAGAGTTTAGGTCCTGTTAACTGGTTTACTGTCAAGGATACAACTCAGGAACAGCCCCAGAGACAAGGTGCAGAAGGCGAGGTATGCGCATAGGGGAAGAGAGGTTTATGTCCTTTCTGGGTGCCATGCTTCTAGTCCTCCAATGCGTTCACCAACATGGAAGGTCTTGGGGTCTCATTGTTGAAGAGTTGTTCTAGATCTCACTCAGCCTCCAGCCTCCCTCTCCTCTCCAGAGGTCAGGGTGGGGTGAGAGGGCCAACCATCTAATCACCTGATCTTTCTGGTGACCAGCCCGTCCTGAAGCCACCAAGGGGTCCCACCTGGAGTCACTTCCTTAGCATATACTCCCATGTGGTCCGAAGGGTCTCGTTATAAAGAACAAAAGACAGGCCTATTCCTCGGGAAATCCGAGAGCTTCAGGAGCTCTGTGCCAGCAGGGGAAGAGCAAATATATTTTTCATTATACCACAGTGACAGGAACAAGAGCCCAAGGCCGTCGTGGTTTGGGGACCCTGCCTAAAAAAAAACACCGAAAGGGGAAGAGCATCTCCATCTGCTAAAGCCTCTCTTCTCACTGAGCTAGAGGCAGCCGGAAACTGCTGGTGTGCTATTCCTAACTCCTCCAACCAATGGCTTCTCCTCCTCCCGCGGGCATGCTCATGTAAATTTATCATCGAGCTCCTTTCGAATAACAATGAATCCTAGCCTTTGGAAGAGGGCTAGAGTTCTTTGGACAATTATATCCAGGCTCGCAGGCTTTAATTACAGAGCACACTGAGTCATTTAGCTCTGTCTTCTCCCACCCTCCCTTCCTTATCACAGTGGCTGGTTGGAAAGGATTATGATAAGACTCCTCCTTGGGGGCATTGCTAAAACAACATACCATCTACCCGAGATACCTTTTTCGTGGAAAATTACAGAACTACAGACAAGCCAATCAAAAAACCCCCTAACGCTTCTGCGGAAACACTGTTCCAATGAAAACTGTGTAAGTGAAGTTCTTGAAGATACGGGCCTGACTTGCAAATACTGGATTTTCCACGAACGGACGTTTTGTGGCAATCCTGCATCGAGCAAGCTTTTCAGCGTCATTTTTTTCCAACGGCATTTGGTCACTTGGTGCCTCTGGGTCACATTTTGAGAATGGTGACAGTATTTCAAGCTTTTTCCTTGTTCTGTTTGTTATGGTGATCGGTGGTCAGTGATTATAACTGATGAAAAGCCCAGACGATGGCTAGCATTTTTATGGTCTTGGCAATAAAGTATTTTGCAATTACGGTTTGTGCATTTCCTGAGACAGAATGCCCCTGCACGCTTCATGGACTGCAGTCTAGTGGAAACGTAAGTGTTACATGTGCTGGGAGACCAAACACGTCACTCGACTTACTTTATTGCGATACTTGTTTCAGGGGTCTGGGACCGAACCGGCAATATCTCTGAGACGTGCCTGCGCTGTATATATGAATTTGCACGGCTCTGTCTACTCCAATAACTGTAATCAATCCACAGATTTCTTTCCAGTTACAAAGCTCTGGGGAAATAAATGTAGGGGAAGCACTTTTTTCCAGGGATCATTATCTTATCTTTATCCAAATGTATCCAAGTGTCAGCAATTTTATTTCCTGAAGCTGGTTTTAACTATGTGTTGCCCATTTTCCTCAAAAAAAAAGAAAATATGCAACAATCCCACTTCTGGGTATACATCTGGGAGAACTCAAAGCAGGATCTCAAAGAAATATTAGCCCTCCCGAGTTCATTCCGGAACTACTCACACTAAGAGGCAGGATCAACACAAATGTCTATCCATGGATGAACGGATAAACAAAATGTGGAATATATGGAAAACAGAATATTATTCAACCTCAGAAGGAACAGAATCCTGTCACCGGCTACAACATGGATGAACCTTGAGGACGTTATGCTAAATGGCATAAGGCAGTCCTAGAAAGACAAATAATGGGATGATTCCATTCACCAGTAGCCAAGCTCATACAAACAGAATGTAGAATGGTGGTTATTGCGGAATTGGAGGGCATGGATTTTAAGTTTTGGAGCATGAAAATATTCCAGAGGCAACTGAAATTCTCATTCATTGCCAATGGGAATGCAAAATGGTGTAACCACTGTATAAGACAGTTTGGTGGTTTCTTACTAAACTAAACACACTCTCAGCATACAATCCTACAGTCATGCTCCTCGGTATTTACCAAAACGAAATGTATGTGCACACAAAAATGTGCACACGGACGTTTGTAGCAGGTTTACTCATAATTGACAACATCTGGAAGCAGCCAAGGTACTCTTCCATAGGTGAATGGGTAAACTGGAGTCCAACCAGACCATGAAATATTATTCAGTGTGAAAAACAACTGAGCAATCAAGCCATGAAAAAACATGGAGGAAACGTCAATGCACATGACTAAGTGATAAAAGCTAATCTGGAAAGAGTACGTACTGCATGAGTCCAACTCTGGGACATTCTGGAGAAGCCAAAACTATGAAGACAGTAAAGGGATCACTGGTTGCCAGGGGTTGGGGAGGAGGGTGGGACGGGCAGGCAGAGCACAGAGTGTTTTTAGGGCAGTGAAACTTTTCTGTATGATATTATCATGGTGGATATATGTCATCACACATTCGCCCAAACCCATAGAATATACACCATCAAGAATGAGCCCGAATGTAAACTACGGACTCTGGAGGATTATGATGTGTCAATGTAGTTTCATCCCTGACAAAAATACGTACCTCTCTGGCGGAGATGCTGACAATGACAAGAATACTGTGCTTGCGTGGGGGCAGGGAGGTACACAGGATGTCTGTATACCTTCCTCTCCATTTTACTGGAAACCTAAGACTGCTCTTAAAAATTGAGTCTTAAAAATAAATACATATTTAGTAGGTTCATTATTTAAAAAAAAAGAATGTTCCAGAGATCTGTGGCACAGCAATGTGAATATACTTAACACTATTGAACTCAAAAATAGTTTCGATGGTAAATTTTATGTTTTGTGTTTTACCACAATTAAAAAGAGAAATTAATAGGAATGCATTGAAACGTTGTGTCAATTTAGAAAAAAATATGTAGCCCTATCTGTCATGTAGCTATGTCAAAAAGAAAAAACTTTTCGTGTACCCTCTTAAGTTCTTGTTTGGGGGCCTGTGAATCAAACTGAGAAAAGAGAGATTAGCCAGAGAAAAGACACATTTTCACATGCGGGAGTTCACCAAAGAAAAGTGACTTAAGGAGGCAGTTAGAATTTGGGGCTTAGGTAACATCTTGCTAAGGAAAGGGAGGCAGAGATTGGCTCTTTAGGGAAAACAAATGACTTTTAGGGAAGATAAACTGGCCGTTAGAATAGATGGGAGGTATGGCAGTATAATGACAATGTCTGTTTCGGTGTGGTGCTGACTTCTAGTCTTCAGTGATGAGTCCATGTTCTGTGGTTGTCCTTAGGGAGGGGATTTATAAAGTTGCTTTGAGTTCTTTTTGGAAGTTCTGTGCTTAGGCAGATAAGGGAGTTCTGGGGGGTTGAGGAAGCTCATTGTCAAATGCCTTCAACTCAAAATATTTTTTTACACCACAGTGGCGTATTCTGGACCTTTTCACTTACAATGGCTCGCTTGTGGGAAGCAAAACTCTTTGGCTCAGCAATTAAATCTTTGCATCTACTGGTGGCCTCTGTCCCAGTGTGACTTCATCCTAGCCACGATGTGCAAATACTGTGCCTCTTTTACAGAAAGGCACTCGGGGAAAAGGGACAAAGAAAGCCACGGTCACAGATTTGGACAGAGAGCCGCTGGATTGGGGATAGTGAACAGAATCTAGGTGGAGTCTGAGGGGAAGGGTTTTAAGCAGAGAGAAGCTTACGTGCAAAGGTAGGGCTGTTTTTACAAATTGTTGGCATGTGGCTGAGTCCCTCGATATGCGTGCAGATGATGCTGAACCTGCAGTGATTTATGGAATTTGGATTTCCAACTCAGAGCCGCAAGAAGCCCAGAAGGCATCTGAGTATTGTCAGGGTGATGTGAGTCTCCTTGAATGTTGGAACTGTCATGCCGGTGTGCATTCTGCAGCCTCATTTCTCTGCTAATATCTCCAAATTCTGTAAGTGTGCTTCCCATCCCTTACAACCCCCTTGAGATTTTCCCACATCGCAGACACTCCTCTTTTGGTTTCTGTAACTGTTGTCAGTCTATGGCCAGTGGTAGAATATCTGGTTCCCTTGGTGGAAAACAAACAAACAAACAATCAAACAAAAACAGAAACATGCCTGGAGATGAATGAGGAGATCTGACTCAGGCTATTGCAATAGGGGGAATGTTCATTAATGAGGAAGAGCTGGAAGAGAAGGACTAGACGCTGGGGTTTCATAGAGGCAAACGGACAAGGGAATCGTCCTTGTCCTCTACCAGTGGTAAGGAAGAAGGGAGGTGGGTCTTCTCTGGGAACATTCGAGAGGACAGTGATGCCTATTTTCTGAGAGCTCAGGTAAAGCTGAACATTGCCAACTGGTTAGCTACCTGCTAACCAGGTGATGGGCAACCTCGTCCTTCAAGTTCCTAGAGAGAGAGGAGCACAGGTGCTCTGCAGAGAAAATCACCAGTCACTGGGGGAGAAGCCTGTGCTGTTCGCACAGCTACACAAACTCTTGAGTTTGGGGTGGGGAAGTTGAATTTTTAAGTTAAATGTCATTGGGGAAACTTGTTCCAACCTCATAGCTCATAACTAATATTCTTGAGATCCCATCAAGATTTTAAAGACAAGACGAAATGCAGAAACCGCTATCAAGTTTCTCGTATCTATGACCCGTGACTGATGCATTTGCCGTCTGCTGGCTTTATATGCTGTGCTTTTGATTTACAAACACAGGAATTCTCTCAATTCCATTTTTTTAAGAACAAAAAGAAGAAAACGAGAATCATGTGTTTCTATTTTCATATACTACATGATGTAGTCTATTCCTGACAGGATAGGACTTCCATTATTCCCAGGCATTGATGACAATGGAACACTTTCTTATAATATCACACGCCTCATGGTTGGGGTGAAAATCCATACAATAGCTTCTATCTCTGTACATTTGAAGGCTGGTCTCTTTCTCCCTTATTCATCTACTTCCAGTGCTGGGCATTGAGGATATTTTCATATCCAGACAGGACCCGTGGTCCAGCCTCTTTCTGTCACCGTGTCAAGTGAATTAGGACCCATAGCAGCAGGAGTATTTCTGGAAGCCAAACCATTACACAGTGGGAGAGCTAGCCAAATCTGACATTATGTGGAAGTGACAGTGGACACATACATCCAAACTAAATCTATTCCCAACTCCCTTCCCCTCAAATTTCTCTCTCTACCCTGACCTCGGCTGGCACATGGTCCAGGAGAAAGGAGAGGAAGTTAGAGTGGAAAGAGACAGCCGTCGTAACCAATGTGGATAAAGTCTCTCACTAAGGTAAATGATATCGTGATTAAGGATAAGAAATATGAATTTGGTCTTTGGCTCCTATTTCAGGCACAGAACTCCTAAAATCCTTGGACTTCCCCATGATGGAAGCCATATAGTATCTTTTGTCACCTGAATGAGGTGACTTTTGGAAAGCCCCTAAGGATGGGGACACGCCAGTGAGGCCAACCTCGGATGGGAGGGTTGAAACTTTCAGTCTCACCTCCATCCTCCCATCTCTAGGGAGGGGAGTGGCACTGGAGGTTGAGTTCAAATGCCAATGGCCAATGATTTAGTCAATTGTGCCTATGTAATAAAGCCTCCATTAAACCTCAAAAGGACAGGTTTGGGGAGCTTCTGTTTTGGTGATTCACATGGAGGTATAGGGAGAACGGCGCCCCTGGGGAGGGTGTGGAAGCTCTTTGTGTCCCTTCTCCCGTACCTGGCCCTGGGCATCTCTTCATCTGGGTCATCCTGACTTAGAGCCTTTTACAATAAACTGGTGGTCTAGCAGGTACCATGTTTCTTTGAGTTCTGTGAGCAGATTAATCAAACCCCAGGAGGGGTTGTGGGAACCTCTGAGGCACAGCAGGTGGGTCAGAGGCACAGGTGACAATGTGGGCTTGTGAGTGGTGTCTGAAGTGCACGGGGCAGGCTTGGAGGACTGCGCCCTTTATCTGTGGGCTCTGACCCTATCTCCAGGTAGATGTGTCGGAACAGTGTTGAGCTGAAGGACACAGGGCTGGTGTCTGAGATTTGCGGGTTGGTGTGGGGAAACCCCCCTGTACCTGGGACTTGGTCCCACAACTCTTAAGAATCTTAGGCAGAATTTCTTGCCAGTCACAAACTTGGATCATCTCTCCCCCAGAAACTAACAAAGAGGGTGTGCACTTCTTCCCGAGAGAAGATACTGAGCTGATCTCAAAACACCAACCATGGTAGAGATATGTTTTAAGAAAGGAAATTAATTGAAAGAGAAATGGGATCTGAGAGAGAAGCAGTTCAAAGAGGAACTGAAAGTTCACACAAAACAGAAAGGGAGACTCCTCTGAAAGATGAGCTTACAGCCCAAGAAGGATATGCCTCCAGTTCTGTCCTCAACGCATTTCAGAATTCCTTGACGTGGGGTGATTTTGTGTGTGGGTGCTCTGCTTGCTTGGGGATGCAGAGATAGTGCTAGAAAAATTCCCTCCAGATGACGTGTCGCCAACAGCTTCAAATCCATCTCATGGCCAAGAACAAGTGTGATCGTAATAAGCATTTACGCTGAGTCTTGATGACTAATAACGCAATTGCACTTGAAATCGCAAAGCTTACAAAAGGGTAAAATCATTACACTCATAATAAGATATACAAATGAACACATTTTAATAATCTTATTCATCAATTGAGGGGAAAATTTTTTTTTAAATCATAAAATTATAAACTGAGACTGTTTCAATGGATGTGGTAATGGAAGGTCAACTGGTTTTTCTACAGGGCAACAGGAAAGGGGTAATTAAACCTAATTAATAAGTCTAAATGGGACAGAAAAGGCTTCGCATATCTGTAAGAATTACTTTGCATCACTACCTGTTACCTACAATTTACAGAGTCGTGAGATCTTTGGGATAATTCAGGGAAATGTGCTCTATGTGGACGATGCATACTTTTTCCTTGAAGCACATTTTTTCCACAATTCCGGACCCTTAAGCCCAGCTTGGAGGGAACCTTGTTTCTCATTGGATTTGTGTTCGATCCAGTGCTGTGTTCATTCCGAACGACACGTGACTCTGAAGTTAAACTGCTTTATTTTGAGTGAACAGCACCGAACATAAACACACAGATTTGCATTATTCCCTTCAAAAAATGATCATCCTTTGAAGCTCTTACTGTAAATGCTCAAGATATGGTTTGAAGTCCTCACTCAGGATTACCCTTGAAGACTGACACCAATTATTTTGAAGAACCTCGTCAGGGGCAAATTCTTTTCTTCGCGTTCTAGTTCATTTTTTGGAGAAACCAGAAACCATTTATGGGCAAGTTTAGAACCTACGGGAGCCCAAGCTGAAGAATACCATTCTGAATTTAAAAGCAAGGAGAACCATTGGTGTAGCCTAGACTGGGTCGTCTACTTCTGTACCACATATACCAGTAACGTTTCTTCAGAAATGGGAGGCTTGCACAGAGCTGCCAGTAAAATAACAAAGTTGAATACTATCAGGGATGATGACTGTAATTCATAAAGTAAAACATGCGTTGGGCTACATTTGAGCTTCCAGAGGAAGCTATGCAATCTTTTGATCACAGCCTTCCTGCTTATTTGGTTGAGCCTACAGGGCTGTGCACCTTGCATTGCCTTTGAGAGATTATATGACTCTGTAAGTAGCAAATGGCCAAGAATACTGCAAAACAATTCTTGTCTATAGGCATGCACATTGTGCCTCTTGAAAATGCAGTTGACTTCCCTCCCCCCACAAAAATAGGAGCCTGTTTTGCCTCCATTTGCTTACAGATTTCCATCAAGTTAACCTAGAAATAGGATTTGTTTCTGGGTTTGGGGGGTGTTCTTTGATAGTGGGGGAACACCTTCCCAGTGGTTCACTCACCAATGCTGAGTTAAATGCCATTCTAAAACACTTGTTCATTTTATATCGGTCGGAGAGTCACGATTTTACCATTTTTTTGGAAAATTATCCTTTAAAAGATACTTTTCGTAGAATGAACTTATTTTTAGGGGAAAAACAGAAATCTTCCCAAGGAAAATTTATTGGCAAACTAATACCCACCCAGTTCCCTCTAGAGATGTATTTCACATTTTCAGTGAGAGAACAATTACCAGACAAAACTCTATTTTATGATGTTTCACTCCTGTCTTGCTAGACGTTTGTCAGTTTCCTGACCTTTTCTATCTCCTTCCAATGCAAACTCAAAATGGAGCTTGGATGTCAAGCTTGCTCTAAATCTTTTCTAAAGTTTGGTAATGCTCCTCAACGAAGCCATTTCTGTTTTGTTTTGTGCTCTTCATCCTGCCTCACCGTTGATGGGGCTGAAGACACGCTAGCCCAGAATATGGCATCTCGGCATGTTAAGTACTTTGAGCTCAAGGAGTTTGAGCAAATGGCGGAGGCAGGAAAGTTATGTTTATCTTCTTTCCTGCCTCGTCCTTGTTCCCAGAAATAGGTCATAAAACCGTCCTGTGAAAGGTACCCTTTCTGTACCAGGAAAAGGGAAGGCTCTTATCACAGGAGAGGGGGAAATCGGAGGCCAAGAAATATATACAAACAAACCTTGTTAAACCAACCTATGACCCCCTAGTTACTTCTTGACCACTTTGTACCCAAAGCCCCAATCCCTTTGTCCTGTCAATTCTTCACAGACATATTGCTTCCTTGTCAAAAAGGCATAAAAAACGCCTGTGGGTGTTCATTCTCTTGGGAAGGCTCCCGTGCACACACGGAAATTCAGTGAAAGGTGTATGCTTTCCTCTGGTCCATCTGTCCTCTGTCAGTTTACGTCTCAGACCCAGCCAGAGACCCAAAGAGGATAGAGGAGAAATTTTTCCTCCCTGACACCATAATAAGAATATTTAGAGACAAGAGGCCTCTGGTCATTGTGTGGTCCTTCTCTTCTTTCCCTTCAAGGACTCAAGAAGTAATTTCACAGTGGCCAGCCCAGGGCATCAGGGAAGAGTTTCCAGATAGAGACCTAGATCATTTGACGGGGTCCAGATGGAAACTGATCTGAGGGAGATGTCAAACCTTGGAGAAGATCTCGGCAGGTGGCACCATTTCAGAGCATTTCGGAGCCACCGGCTTGGATTCCTACAATCTACTGGAGACAGAGCTAGTAACTGATGACTCTTTTTCTCTTTCCTTCCTTTCTACTCTCCGTGATCATTACTTCAGATTCTTGTTAGTTTTACTGGAACTGTTCCTTATATGCTACCTTTGAGTATTAGTCTGTTGACAGCGACCATCATTAAAATTGTTAACAGAATACGAAACACATTATTTTCTTCATCATGGTACGCACTGAAAGCAAGTTTCCTAAGACTGAAAAAGGGGTATCTTCTCTACACATCTTGTAAATACTTGAAATTGTCCTTTCTCCCAGTCTGTAACCACAAGCTCCCTGCATTAGTCTGCTCACTCTTTGTAACAAGTCACTACACAATAGGAGCTTAAAACAACATATGTACAGTATGCCATAGGGATGGGGTTTTGGAATATAGGTGAGGTTCGGTGGGGTGAAGTCCAGAGCCGATGACCAGGCAAGAATTCTTGAGACGTCTTTGGTGCAAAATGGTTGGTTACTAAAGCACGGGGACAGGCAGAAAGAGCTGCTGCCCCTGGGTCTTGAGGAGTGGCCGATTATCTACTGGCAAGATGGGGGAAGTAAGGGAAAGCGAGATTTCAAAAGAACTTTCCTATGCTAAAGCGGACCTACAAGATAATGGAGGCCTTGCCATTGTCAAGTTACAGCTGTTTTCCCCTCTAGCAATGTATTAACATTAAGACCGTTGGGAGATCCCTGGAGGAATGTCACACAGGTTCCACCCTGGAGTGGGGGGTGGGGGCAGGTTGCAGGGTGTCAGCTTGTGCTTTGTCTTCAGCTTGCCTTCTGCTCCCTCATCAATAGTGTCCATAAGTCGGAGGTCCGGGCATTGGCTTAGGTTGAGTCTTCTGCTGGTTTCACGAGTCTATGATGACCGTGACAGTAGGGGCTGAGTTCTTCTCTGGAGCTCTGGATTCTCCTGCAAGCTCTCTGATTGTTAGTAGATCTCACGATGACTTGCTTCTGCAGGGCTGGCGAGACAGACTCTGCTGTTTCAAGTCCCTCGCCTCACTGAATTTGTCTAGGTCCATCCAGGAGAATGCCTCTTTGATTAACTCAAAATCTGTGGGGGAGGGACCTCCACTGCATCTACAAAAAACCTTTCAACCCTGCAAGGCAATATGACCTAATCACCAGATGACATCCATCACACCCAAAGACACTGCTTACCCTCAAAGGCAAGGATTACACAGGATGTACAGACCAGGGGGTGGGAGTCTTGGGGGCTTTCTTATAATTCTGCCTCACACACCTAGTATAAAATGAGATATGCTCTTATAGATTCAGTGCCATGTTGTCATATGACTGAGAAATCAGTTTTGACTGACTTGAGCAACGCCAATTTGATTTTAAAGGTCATCTTTCTTTTTTACCTTCGCCCAAAAGACTTAATTAAGCTGCAGATACTTCTAATGAGACAGTTTGCTGGTGATTGAGCAATGAAGCTCATGGAAGAAGTGTTTTTACTCTCTCCATTTTTTTTTTTAAAGATTTTATTTTTATTATTTATTCAACAGTGATAGAGACAGCCAGCGAGAGAGGGAACACAAGCAGGGGGAGTGGGAGAGGATGAAGCAGGCTCATAGTGGAGGAGCCTGATGTGGGGCTCGATCCCATAATGCCGGGATCACGCCCTGAGCCGAAGGCAGATGCTTAACGACTGTGCCACCCAGCGCCCCTCCATTTTTTTTTTTTTAAACCTCTGCTGGCAGCAGATTTCCCTTATTCTCAGCAGAGTTATCTCATTCGGTGAAACAGACAGAATGTTTGTGTCCTCCCCAAATTCATAGTTGAATCCTGATCCTGCAAGTGACAGTATTAGGAGGTGGGATCTTCGGGAAGTGCTTATATGATGAGGGTAGAGCATCAGAGTGGGATTAGTGCCCTTATAAAAGAGACCCCGGAGAGCTCCCTCTCCTCTTCCCTAGGCAAGGACACAGTAAAAAGATGCCATCTAGGAACCAGTAAGCAGGTGAATCTGCTGGTGTCTTGATCTTAGACTTCCAGCCTGCAGAAGTGTGAGAAATAAATTTCTGTCATGGATAAGCCACCCAGGCTATGGGATTTTTGGTGTAGCAGTCTAAACAAAGACATTCACATGCAGGAGAGAGCTACCTCATACGTCTTGGGAGTTGGGATATGCTATGTGTCCAAAATAGCAAATTAGAACATCATGTACTGTTTACATTCATTGCTTGCTGAGTCTTAGCCTTGCATTGAGGATGTCTCCACAATGGGAACCAAGAGTATGATTGTGGAACGTGAAATTTGAAAAGGACTGTCAACACTTCTACTCAAATCACTCTACTCGAAGATGGAGCACTTGAAGCCCAGGCATCACGGGGCTTCCCACAGGTCTCAGAGGCACTGAGTTCAGGGGTGGAATAAGACTCCAGGTCTCAGAGACTCAGCCCATTGCTTGCTCCATTCCACTCCTGTCCACTGTTGCTTATGCATGATGACCCAATACAGTGGGAGATCCAGACAGCCAGGAAGCGCTAAGCATCAGTGTTGGACGCTAAAGAGAAAATATAATCAATCGTTCCATGAACCTAAAGCATGCCTCGGCTTGGAATTCTCTGAGCACAACTGCAGCCTTCGAACCTCAAGAAAGACAGGAAACGAAGAGAAAATCAGCCTCTGGCCCACCAAAAGAACAGCTTCATGAGAAGATGCAGGGAAAGCAGTCAACAACAGGAGGGTTGAAGCAGAAGGAAGGTGCATGGGATGCATTACATAAGGACAGACTAAAGAAGGTGAGGTCTCTCTGTTAGGATGAGGAGGAACGAAGAGAATGTTGCAGGGCCTCCCAGCAGCCAGAGCCACGTCAATAAATTCAGGATCACCCTGGCTATGGTTCTACGTTCATCTAGTCCTCCAGCGGGATTCAGCTCCAGCTCAGTCTTCCACCTGATTCTGCCAGACTTCTGTTTCCGTGCCAGAGATGGGAATTCTGCCCCGTTTCCCTGCACACCACCCCACACAGGTGCACAGCGAAAACCCTGTCCCGTTCCTCAGACCTCAAATCTTCTCTTGCAACCTTGCCAAGTTCCACAGTTTCTGTAAGACGGGGGCTTTGCTTTCTTCTTGCTGGTTTGTTGTTGTGGTGGTGGTGGTGGTGGTTTTTTATTTTTTACCACCAAGGTCCTCCTTCTGCAGTGATGGTGACTGAATGTGAACGTGCATCAGAATCCCTGCAGTGCTTATTAAAACAGTCACTGCGGAATGCGCTCACTCCGTCCCACCTGCCCCAGACCCACAGTACCTGGAGGTCTGGCTTGGGGCTGAGGATTTGCCTTTCTTTTCTTATTCTTTTAAATAAAGATGTATTTATTTATTTTAGATAGAGAGAGAGCACGAGTGGGAGGGACAGAGGGAGAGGGGGAGAACATCTGAAGCAGACTCCAGGCTGAGCATGGAGCCCGATGGTCTGGGCTGGTGACCATACACCTGCCCTCCCACTGCTGTAACACAGACATCATCTGCCTTTGATCAACGAGGAAACTGAGCTTGGATCTGCCGAAGGTCGTGCTCTTTGCACAGAGCTTAGCAAAGGCCAAATCAGGATGTCACCTCTGCCCCTCCTGCCTCTCTCTTCCTCGTCTTCTGATTTCCCTCCCTACTGCTCTGCCAAAGGTTAACTCTTCTCTCCGAACTCGGCTTCTGACAAATGTTACTTTCTTTCTCTCCTTCCATCTCTGTCTGATGCCGTTAAGAGCACGGGCTCATAGGCGGTCCACCACGAGCGAGAAACAGGAACAGCGATCTGGAAAGCACAATGTTCAGATTCTCCTTGTCCCGCGGAGACACAGCTGGGTCTTTTTGGCCAGGTGTTCCTCATTCACGTGCCCAGTGTGGCTCAAACTGTCTTTCCCGACGTGAGGCAGTGTCTGCCCTTGTGGGATGCAGAAGCACAGTTGAGAGAAGAATCCAATTTCGCAGCTCTCCCTGATTGGCAAATGGAGTTACCCAGAGGTTAATTAGCTCTCCTAAAATCTCCGGTTGGCCTCGCTATTGAAATTAGCAACGTGGGGTGAGTAATTGGCAGTCTCGCGCTGTGATGGCACGCCAGTCGTCCTCTGTTGAAGCCATAATTGACATTTTCTGGGTTACTCTTAAACTCATTATCATCATCCATGAAAATGGACCTTATGCACTTATTGTAGACTCTGATAAATATATTTACTTACAGAATGCAACAGGTGACCAATCTCAAGTTAATTAGGTCAGTGACAGTTCAGGACTTCACATTCCCAGCAGCGCTGTGAGCGTAGGCACACAAAGCCACACCGTCTTTAAACGAGGACGGTAGGAAGGAGCAATGTGACCCTCCCAGGATAGGCACTCCCGGGCTGTCTGTGAATGAGGGCGTGCATGGTGTGGGGTAGCAGCTACTATCCAATCCCTCTGTCCACCCAGAAGACACAGACATTCAGACTGGCCAGCTCTCCACAAATTATAACAGGAGTGGGATGGAGAACACTCCTTTGTAACCTAATTTTATCCCTCCAGAAACTGGACCTAGCAGTTAAAGGCCACACACACACCTCGTCCCCCGTTCAGCAAAATGGAGCACTTTGCCATTTCCCGATGCCCCGCTGTGAGGCTTTCTTCCCCCCTGAATGAACCCAATAAGTTGTCAGAGCAAAATGTCCTATTTAAGTATGGGAGGACATCGGTTTCAATTTCCTACTTTTGATCTATTTTCGTGGTACCCTCATTGTGTCACAAGAGAGCACGGAGGTATCCAAGACAAATAAAAATGTTACCCAAAGATCTCGCATTAAAAAAATACACTTCACAGTTCTAGTTTTTGAGGTTTATCATGGGTGTGCTCTCTCTAAATAGATACTTTACAATCTATATCTTTAAAATCTGTATCTTTCCAATGGATAATATATTTCTTGAGGGTAGACTAGGTCAAAATTTTTTATCCTACTTTGATTAAACCATCACGAACATTTAACATAATGCGTAGAGCAAATGAAGGATTTAATTGCCCTATTGGGTTGTTCATGTTCATCTTTTCCCCCTCTTCCATGGACTTTATTTATTTATTTAGTACCTTTATTTGGAAATAGGGTCACCGCTGTATTCTGGTTTGATTAAAACATCGCAAACATTTAACATAATTTGTTGAGCAGATGGAATGATTTTATCACCCTACTGGGTCGTTAATGTCAATCTTTTCCTCCTCTTCAAAGGAAACATGTATCTTTATTTGGAAATAGGCTGACCGAGGTACTGTGGTTTGCAGGACTTTGAGGTTTAGCTTGCAAAGTCCCGCATCCAGGGAAATGTTTCTGGAGACCTAGCTGGTTGCTCAGAGTACTTAGAAGGATTGTACTTTCTCCCGTTTTACATTCCTTTTCGTAAACTCTTGCTGGCTTGTTAGTCCTCACGTAATAACCCTCTCTGCTCATGTTTCTGTGAGTCCAACTTGTGCTAGCTGCAGAAATGAGCCCTGTGTGTTCTCTCACTGAACCACAGCTCCCACCCGTGGTGTAGGCATCCACCTGAGGTTATCATGTCGTCTACAGAAAGTGTGTCAATTAGAGGGACAGGGGAAAAATATAGACAGTTTCAGTCCTAACTTACAGATAAAGTGTATGAAACAAATGCACATATATTGGGTTTGCTGTTGACAAACAAGGTAGGGGTCTCCAACTTCCTAAGTGTCTAACAGGGTCCAACATCGTCCCCCAAAGACATGTGCCTAGTGATGGAAGTCCAGAGGAAGATTCTGCATGACTTTCCTCATGCTGCTAGGACAAATTGCCACAGACTCAATGGCTTAGGACAACACACATTTGTTACACTACCCTTCTACAAGTCAGAGGTCAGAAACAGGTCTGTCTCACTGGGGTGCACTCCCTGCTGCAGGCTGTAGGCTAGAATGTGTTCCTTTGCTTTTTCCACCTTCTAGAAGCTTCCTGTGCTCTTTGGTTCATGGAAGCTCCAAAGCCAGCAGACATGGCACCCACACATGACCGCTGTCCTGTCTCCTTCTCTTAGCCTCAGTGCTCCTGTTATAACGGTGTTGTGAGTGCATCCACACCGCTCCGATAAGCCAGGATCTCTCCCCATCTCAGGACCCATCACTTAATCATGTCTGCGTAGTCCCTTTCGCCTTCGAAGGTATCACAGTCACAGGCTCGGGGATTAGGGCATGGACATCTTTGGGGTGGGGGGTGATTATTCACATTCCCTTGGTCTTTGGTCAAGTGTTTTGTGCACCAGAGAAGCTAAGATCATGGCAGGTCTGAGAGCCTCACCTGAACCAGCATGACAGAGCTAATCCTTGGTCACGGTTTCGCTCCCACTCCTGCCACAGGCTCCTTTCCTCCAGCTCTGTGCCAAAGCTGACACTCATTTTTTTTTAATTGAGATATAATTCACATATTACATTGTATTAGTTTCAGGGGTACAACACAATGATTCAATGCATGTATATATTGCAAACTGATGACTATAATAAATTTGGTGAACATCCCTCCCCATACATAGTTCTGATTTCTCTTTTCTTGTGGATGGGAACTTTTAAGTTCTATTCTCCTAGTGACTTTCAAATATACAACACAGCTTTGCTAGCTGTGGTCATGATGCTAAACATTCATCTCCGGGACTTATTTATCTTATGACTGCAAGTCTCAACGCTTTGACTCCCTTTGTCCATTTTCCCTCTTCCTGCCCACACCTCTGGCAACCACCAATCTTTTCTCTGATACTATGAGTTTGGCTTTTTTTTTTTTTTAAGGTTCCACATATAAGGGAGATCATATAGCATTTGTCTTTCTCCATCTGACTTATTTCTCCTAGCCTACTGAGCTCAAGGTCCATCCCTGTTGTCACAAATGGCAGGATTTCCTTCTTTTTTATGGCTGAATAATATTTCTGCATATATGTATATATATATATTTTTTAAGATTTTATTTATTTATTTGACAGATAGAGACAGCCAGCGAGAGAGGGAACACAAGCAGGGGGAGTAGGAGAGGAAGAAGCAGGCTCCCAGCAGAGGAGCCTGATGTGGGGCTCGACTCCATAACGCTGGGATCACGCCCTGAGCCGAAGGCAGACGCTTAACGACTGAGCCACCCAGGCGCCCCCTATATGTATATATTTTCTGTATCCATCCCTTTATCAGTTGATGGACACTTAGGCTGCTTGCATGGCTTGGCTCTTACAAATAATGCTGCCATGAACAGGGCTGTGCAGATATCTCTTCAAGATAGCATTCCCATTCCTGGGAATAAATACTCAGAAGTGGAATTGCTAGATTATATGGTAATTTTATTTCTAATTTTTTGAGGAACCGCCATACTATTTTCCAGAGTGACTGCACCAGTTTGAATTCCCAGAGTGGTGTAAGAGGGTGCCCTTTTCCCCACATCCTCACCAACACCTGTTGTTTCTTGTGTTGGTTTTAGCCATTCTGACAGGTGTGAGGTGATATCTCTTTGTGGTTTGGATTTGCATTTCCCTGACGCTGAGAGATGTTGAGCATCTTTTCATGTATCTGTTGCCCATCTGGACGTCTTCTTTGGAAAAATGTCTATTCAGCTCCTTTGACACTCATTCTTAATTGACTCATTAGCTCTTCAGGCTAAGTCAACAGGAGATGAAACCCATTGCTTTATGGGGCTAAAAGGCCTCATCTTGCTAAAAGGAGCATCTACCAGTGACCAAAGTTTCTCCTCTAATTGAAAGAGTATATTCCCAAGCTGAATATTTTAGCTTTTCATCTGATGTTCACTTAGCTATTTTCCCAAGGTGAGATGCTATTTATATATCCCCGACTCATCTTAAACTACTTTACGCTAAAGAAAAGGAAAAAGTCTCCGATATCAGCAGAAGAATGCAAATATTAGTATGCTGCTGATATTCAACCATTTTCTGACCTAAAAAAACAGCAATTTCGTACAGTTCAACCTAGAAATAATTCATTTACGAGAACTTGCTGTTTATGTGGGAATGCAAGGTCCTGGAATGAGGGAGATGAACGATGGGTATTTTGGTTTCATTGTCTAAGTGTTTTATAGTGAATTTGGGAAGTCCTGATTCATTGACTGACTCATTCTTTCAATGAAGATTTATGAATATTCATTGTGTGTCCATACATGCTCTGTATTGTGTGAGTGCAGAACAAAAATCAGACAGTGTGGTCTGATTCTGGCACGTTCTAGAAGAGGTGGCTATCTCGGGAAAATTAGCACCATTCTCGACATCTTTGGCACTGGTATTGGGAAGTTTTGATTATGGTCTCAGTATGTGAAGAGCTCCTAGAAGATAGTACCTGGTTTGTTTTTAATTTTCACTAGGGGTGCAAGGGTTAGTACAGCATGTAAGAAGTCAGATTAGGACATAAGGAACTTCCTAACAAGAAAACATGCTCTTCTCAGAAAACACCTACGATATCTATGTTCCAGGAGAGGGTTAATCTCTGTATGGGTCATCTGCGAGCAAAGACAGAGACAATAACATCTCAAGGTTTTTTTGTTGAGTCCCGTGATTCTCCTCCAATGCATCCCATTTTCGCTCCCCCATCCCCGTGGGGGAAAATAAAGATATGGAATAAAGCACTTTTACAACTTTGATTAACTTTACACAGAAGGAAGAGATCATGTATTTGGAAGGTGAACTTGGGATTTGTAAAATGATGAGTATATTTAGTAGCGCCATAAAGAATAATGACCCTGCTACGGAAAATGGTTAAGGGATGGCATAATGTCTCCAACTCTTCATTTTCTGGGAAAAAAAGGCTTAATAATGATTATTATATTTTATAATGGGATTTAGTGGCTGCCTAACTGTGTTTTGATTCTCCAGGATTAGCGCTCAGCGCCATAATTGTAATTCCTTCTGATTGCAGACGGCACTGCGCTTACACAGGCACTTGATTCCTCCTGAGTGCCAGCCTCTGAATTCTTTTCGGGCTGATTTGAAGGTAATGAAGCAATCTATATTTAGGTATTTTGCAGAGGTTTTTATTTTTGGCTAAATGTTAAGTATACATTTTCCTGTAGTAAATGCTGGTAACGGCGAAGGAGTAAAATGGATTTTCTGGAGAAAACATCTGAAACCTGACTTGATTTTAACCAGTGTGATCTCATCTCCGTTGCGTGACTCACTTTAGATGCTGATGAGGGATGAATTGAGAGATGGACTGTATTTGTTATGTCTATTCAAATGCCGTCAAATATTTGATGTGGAGTACAGCAAATATCTTGGATGATTCTCCATTTATACTTCAGGCAGTAGAAATTTCTGTACGAACGTGGGCCACATTGGAAGCACAGGCAACTCAACATCTTAACATATCAAATGGGTGACCCTCATATGGCTGGTATATGGGGCCATATGCAATACATACTTGCAGACATCGAATCCCTGGCTTTAATCTACGTCCATAATGGATTTCTCTCCTTTACATTCTCACCTAATTTCTGTGTTTGGTTTGCTCATTGTTCTGTTGGTTTATTGATATCTTGTCTTTATATATTTAATGTGTGTCTTTCTAAGCCATCTTAAAAACTTTGTGGTAAAAGACAGAGGATAGAAAGATGAATGGATGAATGGATGGATGGATGGATGGATGGATGGATGGATGGATGGATAGAGGGATGAATGAATGGGTAGATGGAAGGATGGATAAATGGATGGATGGATAAATGGATGGATAGATGGATGGATGGATAAATGGATGGGTGGATGGATGGATAAATGGATGGAAAGATGGATGGAAAGAAGGATAGAAGGATGGGTGGACAGATGGATGGGATAGAAGAGTGGATGAATGTATGGATGCAAAGAAGTAGACGGATGCGTGGAGAGATGTATGAATGGATGGATAAGTGTGTGGATAAATGTATGGATGAATGAATGAAAAAACCTGAAGGAACAGATACTTTTGTCAGCAAACCTTTCGATTAAATGCTGTGTTCTACTGCACGATCATTCGTCCTGTCCTTTTTTCCTCTCCCTCACCATTAACATTACATTACTTTGGCTCTTTATCCCTCAGCTCTCATATCAATTCTCATTCTTCAACTGCCCTTTCTCTGAGAAACTCTTTTGTCTCATGTCCCCCTCTCTCGTTCCAGAATTTAGACACCCTCTTTTTTGTATTCCCAAATCATCATGAATATAACTGTCTTATAGCACATATCATACTCTTGGTGATCGCTCTCCTTTGACAAACAGCACAGGCTCTTGGTTTTGCCTTATTTTGGCATTTCCAGTGCTAGACGTGGTGTTCTGCACATTGCAATAACAGAATATTAGCATTTACTGTGTTCCCACAGTCTACTAAATCTCTCCTATGTATTTCATGTGTACTGTGTCATTTAATCTCCACAACAACTATAAGTGGGAGGTCTTATTGTGGTTCTAATTTTACAGTTAAGAAAGCTAAGGTTCAGAGGGATTCGGTGACTTGCGTAAGATCGCGAAGCTGTTAAGTAGTAGGATAGTATAGACTCTGACTCTCTGACTCTACAGCATGCATTCTTCCTGGGGTCAACACCATCCCAAGTGGGGCGAAAATTGGTTCTTGGGAGCTGAAAAAAAATCCTACTCATTTTATGAATAGAGTCCAGAAATACAGTACAGATAAGCCATATATTTGTTAAACTCTCATAGGGGGATGGATTAAGAAACAATGTGTGAGAAAGCACCTTAGTGAGCAATAATGAACAAAACTGAGAAACATCAGGTTATTTCCAACAGCTGTAGCTCATGGCCTCTCATTAGAGTATTAGGAGATGGGTAAATGGTGAATGGATACACAAGCGAATACAACTTTAGGAATTTGTTTCTCTTCTTAAGGAGCATAGTGAGCAAACTCAGGTGGTCCCAAATGATCCCCACCTCCTGGTCTATGCTCCTATTTTACCCCTTCCTTTGAGTGTGAACTGCCCTAGTGACTTGATTCTAACCAATGGAATAAAGCAAAGATGGTGGAAGGTCATTTCCATGATTTGGTTAACTCTGACTTCTGTCTTCCTAGTAGACTCTCTTTTATTGGCTTTGGGTGAAATAAGCTGCCATATGGAGAGGTCTTCAAGACAAGAAACACAGGGGCAGATCCAGGCAACAATCAGCAAAGGACCAAAACTTTCTCTCCAATAATCTGCACAGAACTGAATCCTGCTAACAATCACATGAGTTTGGAAGCAAACTGTTGTACAGTCAAGCCTTGGAGTGAAACTCCAGTTCTGGCTGATGAGCTGATTGCAACCTGGTGAGACCCTGAAGCAGAAAACCCAGCTGAGCCTGGAGTCCTGACTTCTGGGACCCACGTGTTGATCAATGTGTGTGGTTTGAAGCTGAATATT
Source organism: Ursus americanus (assembly GCF_024610735.1). Taxonomy (NCBI): domain Eukaryota; kingdom Metazoa; phylum Chordata; class Mammalia; order Carnivora; family Ursidae; genus Ursus; species Ursus americanus. The sequence goes on along the minus strand of NC_142164.1, from coordinate 118,731,245 downwards.
TTGTGGTAATGTGTTACACAGCAATGGGTAACTAGCACGAGTTTAAAATCCTCAGCTTGGGGAAAAAAGGGAGACAGAGAGGCAAACCAAGAAACAGGCTCTTAACTACGGAGAACGCGCTTATGGTTATCAAAGGGGAGCTGGGTGGGGGATGGGTAAAATAGGTGTTGGGGATGAAGGAGTGCGCTTGTGATAAGTAGTGAGTGATGCATGGAAGTGCTGAATTACTATATTGTGCACCTGAAACTAATATTACACTGTATATTAACTGAGATTTGCATAAAAACTTTAAAAACATAAATTGAATCTTTGGCTTGGAACCATAAGGAAGTTTGACCCAAGACATCTACGTAAATTAAAAGCAAATTCCGTTAGTCTGTTTTCATATCACATGACAACAGCTCCATGGACTTGAGTCAGATTTGAAAGTTATGCTTGCAGATGATTTGGCTTCCAAGTGTAGAGTGACCACAAAGTTGACCTGTTGCAAAGCTGGATCAGAGCATTTCAGAATCATCCTCCAGAAGAAGGGTGGAGTTGCTTGGTGTGTATAAGATATATTCACAGCTCTACGAGAGATTTATTTACTTAACGGTGGTTAGTCTGCTAGATAAAATGGTGTACTATTTGGGTGACCAGTATCCTCGGTTGGATGTTGGTCATCCCTCTGCCCAGGAATTTATGGATGTAAGGACACACAATGCATAGTCACCCGTGGATTTAGAATGGTTTGTTACATACACAGGAAATAACAAAAGAATTTCCCAAGGAGAAGGGCTCAGTTTCAGTGTGGTGTAAAACAAGAGATGGGAGGGTGGGGGAGGATAGAGACTGGGTTTTACTGTGGTTAGGGGACAGGACCAGGGTGAGGGTTTCTATATGTACAAGTTAGGGTTTTGGGGGCTTGAACTACACTCACTGCCTTCAAGGGAAATAGCTCATGGTACTTTTTTTTTTTTTTTTTAATCAGTTTGTCCAGCTGTGAGACAAAAGGGAAAGGGGGAAGCGGGGGGAAGTTTAAAAGCTGTCTGTGGTCAAACATCAAAAATGGAGTTGGGGGCGCCTGGGTAGCGCAGGCGTTAAGCATCTGCCTTCGGCTCAGGGCGTGATCCCGGTGTTCCAGGATCGAGCCCCACATTGGGCTTCTCCGCTGGGAGCCTGCTTCTGCCTCTCCCACTGCCCTGCTGTGTTCCCTCTCTCGTTGGCTGTCTCTCTGTCACATAAATAAATAAAATCTTTAACACACACACACACACACACAACAAAAATGGAGTTGGATCCGCAAATAGCCAAAGCCATCCTAAGAAAGGAGAACAAAGCTGGAGGTATCACAATCCCAGATTTCAAGCTATACTACAGAGCTGTAGTAATCAAAACAGTATGGTACTGGCAGAAAATGGACAATAGATCAATGGAAGAAAATAGAGAGGCCCGAAGTCCACCCATGATTATATGGTCAGTTAATCTATGACCAAGGAAGCAAGAATATTCAATGGGAAGAAGACAGTGTCTTCAACAAATGGTGTTCGGAAAACTGGGCAGCTACATGCGAAAGAATGAACAGGACCACTTTCTTACACCATACACAAAAATAAACTCAAAATGGATAAAAGAGCTCTAAATGTGACACCTGAACCCATAAAAATCCTAGAAGAGAACACAGGCAGTAATCTTTCTGACACTGGCTGTAGCAACTTCTTTCTAGATTGTCTCCTGAGGCAAGGGAAACAGAAGCAAAAATAAACTATTGGGACTTCACCAAGATAAAAAGCTTTTGCACAGCAAGGGAAACAATTAACAAAATGAAAGGATAACCTATTGAATGGGAGAAGATATTTGCAGTGAAATATCCAAGGAGGAGTTAATGCAAGGATGGAGGTTCTCAAGGTTAAAGATGGAACTACCATAGATCTGGTAATTTCACCACTGCGAATTTACCCAGAGAAATCAAAAACATTAATTTGAAAAGACATAGGCACCCTTATGTTTACTGAAGCAGTATTTATAATAGCCAGGATGTGGAAGCAGCCCAAGTGTCCGCGCATAGAGGATTGGATAAAGAAGTGGTAGGTGTGTGTGTTTATGTATCTATCTCTCTATCTCTCTATCTCTCTATCTCTCTATCTATCTATCTATCTATCTATCTATCTATCTATCTATCATCTATCTCTAGATCTACAGAAAGATATAGATCTATCTAGAGATAGATATAGGTCTATAGATAGATAGATAGATAGATAGATAGATAGATAGATAGATGATAGATAGATATATCTACAGACATAGATCTGTAGACCTATAGAGATAGATATAGAAAGATAGATAGAGATATCAGAATATTACTCAGCCATAAAAAAGGATGAGATCTTGCCATTTGTGACAACATGGATGGACCTAGACGGATTTTGCTAAGTGCAGTAAGTCAGACTGAGAATGACAAGTACAATTTCAGTCATATGTGGAATCTAAAACACAAATAAACAAAAAGCAGATTCAGACCTACACATGCAGAGAACAAAGGAATGGTTGCTAGAGGGGAGGGGAGTGGAGGATGAGCACAATGGGGAAGGAGAGTGGGAGATACAGGCTTCCAGTTGTGGAGTGAGTACCAGGGTGTAAGGCACAGCATAGGGAGTATAATCAATGATATTATAATAGTGTTGTCTGGTGACAGATGGTGACTACAGGTGTGGTGAGTGTAGCAAAACGTACACAGAAGTCAAATCACTCTGTTATTACACCTGAAACGAATGTAACATTGTGTATCACTATACTCAAATTAAAAAAAAAAAAATTAAATGGAGTCAGATATCTGATCCTAGAAAACTCTTAGTCACCTTGAAGACCCAGGTCAAATGTTCCCTTCCCTGATGTACCCAAGCAGAAACTGAACTGATGGGAGTCATTCTCTTCCCTCCACTGCTGCAATCTTTACAAAAGTACCTATCTTGTTGTATTTTTAAAAAATAAAAAGATTCAGGGCACCTGGGTGGCTCAGCGCATCTTTGGCTCAGGTCATGATTTCAGGGTCCTGGGATCAAATCCCACATCAGACTCCCCGCTTAGTGGGGAGTCTGTTTCTCCCTCTCCCTCTGCTGCTCCCCTTGCTCATGCTCTCTCTCAAATAAATAAATAAAATCTTTAAAAAAGGAAAAGATTCAGACCCTTGATTGCAGCAGCCCCCTAGTGACAGGATATGTTAAAATCCTAAGTGTGTGAAACAGATTTCAGGTGGTACGACCAATCGGGAAGGAGTGAGATGGACAAGTGTCGATATGGACTCGATAGAGGAAGGAGGGCTTCACCCCCACAAGCACTCATGGCGCCCTGGTGAGACGAGAAGTACAAGGCTAGAAGCGAGGGGAGAGGGCGTGGAATCCCTCAGTCTAGACGTCACTGTCATCACATGGGGAGTTTCCAAGTTCTATCCTTATAGATCAGGTGGCCATACACCCGGTTTGTCTAGGAAAGTCTTGATATGCACTGTTCTCCCCGTGGAATGATTACCTGTGCTTCCTTTCACTCCCCAAATCGTCTTCTGTTTGGTTGACAGATGTATGCCTTTCCTCCCCTAATTCCACATTCCCAGAAACCCTGTGAGGCACACTGGAGTTGTAAATATTTGGAAGCAGAGGGTTTCTTCCCACCATTATGGAACTTACCATCTAACAAAGCAGCCCAACATTCATCGTAATTAATATCAGACGATGGCGTAAATGCCAAGCACGAAGAGCTGTTTCATTCATGAAAATTCACTTGGGCACAAACATCGGAGGGGGTCTTCATACACTAAGGGTTCACTGTTGTGCAGTGAACCACAGAGCACTTTCGTCTACTTGTCTCTGATCATGCAGAAAAAAAATGGTCTGTGAGGTACAACAGGTATACCCAGCTGAGCGACAAGGAAGTTGAGGTGCAGAAGGGCGGGCCATGCAATGCATCAAATTTGAATCATGGAGACTGGACCCCAGGTGCTGGGGGTTGTTATCGAGCGGGCTCTCCATTCTCAGATGTGTCTGCCCTTCTGTCTGAGTATGTCTGATCTGTCTGTACAGAAGAAAGACGGATGCTTCAGCTTGGATGCAGGACACCTGTGCCAGCTTTGGTTGAAAAATCCTATTAATCATTGAGAGGACTCCTATGAGGATTCCTTATATGAAGTTCTGAGAACACAGAACATTTGCAAATGTGACGTCCCTCTTCCATTATAGACCAAAGACATTCCATGAGGAATGCCTTTGACTGTCCTCAGTGTCCCCAAACAATTGGTCTTGAGTGGCACTATTATTTCCCCGAATGTCCATGAGGGCCGCAAGGTCTGATGATAGGTGTGGCATACTTTGAGCTTGCTTTCCAGATCTCAGTGATTGACTATTAGAAAGGCTGAAACCATTGCACTCGTAAAGGATAAGCTCAGATATTTCTCTTGTACCAGTGTAAGATTTCCAAAATCTTCCCTGTCTCATTGCACGTCAAAAAGGACGGTGCCCGTTTCCCATAGCATACTGTTCCCTGCGTTCAACACTCACCTAAGATTTGGCCAGCCGAATAGTTTTTCTTAAAGTATTTTATTTTACTGCTGTTATTGTGAGGTCCAGGATCCGGGAGAGTCCCCTAAGCACAGAAATCGGGGAAGAGGCACAGATGTTTGGTCGCTGTAAGGACTCAGAGCTGCTGTGTCGCTGAATCACACAGCCGTGACTTGACTCATTCTCATCTCTCGGACACGGAATGTGTATGAACAACTGCTTGCACCAAAGATAATAACAGTGTCCCGCGAACACAAACTCCCAGGAAAACCCAGTCGGCGACAGAAAGGAGAAAAGGAGCGACACAGGTTTATTTGAAGCTAATTGCTTGATTCACTCAGGGGCTGGCCTGCTGCAAAGTCTGTGCAGCAGCTTTGGAAGCATGTGCTGAACTTTAATCTTTACTTAGGGAAACCCCATGATTCCCTGGGAATTTTGCCTGTGTAAAGACCGTAACATATGGACCATTTGTGGAGACATATGTTAGAATACTGAGCCCTTGAGCAAAACTTTCACAAATTCCTCTCTTGCCCCTCTTTAAATTTCCAGCCAACAGATATGCAGTGGGAGGCCAGTCCCCTTCTGTCCCTTGCCCCTCATGGGAGGATCTGCATGACATTATCAAGACCTTTCTCTCTGATGATGTGTTCCCATCAGAAAGAGGAAGGAGAGACTCTTGTCAAGGGATTTCACTCATGGTGCAGAGAACACTTCTCTTTCCATCTATCAAATGCATGAACAACTTCCTCTTTTGCCTTTGGCTCTAGAAGATCGCCCATCTGTTCGAGGAGGGTCACAGGTGTAAACCAGAGTCAATCATCTTCGGGCACAACAGTGAGTCCCGGTGGGCTCTGGCAAGAGGGGGACATCACCTCCAATAGGCAACTGGAAAGTGTGGCCCCCAACTGGCTTCTCGCCTCTTTCTGGGGAGTGACGAATGAGCATGCCATTTCCCAGTGGAGACAAAAAGCCCTCCTGCTCTCTGTTACTGAGCTGTCATAGCACTGTTTTTGGTTAGCTGCCTTCACCCCAAACCCACCAGGAGCTTAGGTCTTCCCAGGGGTCACTCACAGAGCATGGGGATAACAGGGGTTTGCGAAGCTTGCAGACTGTCTGGGCGTGTTACGAGCCATGCGGGTGAAATGGCGTTGTGAGACAAGTATCCATGGAACCCATACCACACCCCACATGGCCCAGGATGCTCTCACACTTAGGGCAACTGAATTGCCTCTTTTGCATTAACAGAGAGTCTTACTGCTTGCTTGCTCACAATTTGAGAATGTAGCCCCATAAGTGAGTCATGGATATAATAAAATCACGGTACCTCCCTTTGCCTTGATTTCTCCTGCGAAGCAAAAAATATCCCCGTAGTATCTACCACACATGTTTGCCACTCAAGAAATCACAGCCAACAGGACAGATATAGTCCCAACTACCAGGGGATGCAAACTCGAATGGATTGTATAGACAATGACGAGCGTCACCAAGGGGAACCTAGGGGACCTCAGGTGCATATGCATAAAGGGAATCTTACCAGGACCCCAAGACCAGAGCGTCTTTCATGAGACACGGGCATTGTGGAGTTCTCACTCTCTCTCGGCACTCACGTTCACCATTTCACCTGCTCTAATGCTGTGTAGTGCATGAAACCTATCCTGATGTGTTGACTGCACGTTACCTCGAGAGTCAACCTGTGCACCAGGCCCGGCTACCAGCAGGAGGGGTGTGACGTTTGTTTGGTGGGGTCGGGCATTGGGGTGGAGTAGCAGAAGAAGGTAGGAGAGGACAGCACGCAGCGTTAAAGCAGGGGACAGGCAATGGCAGGACGTTGCACAGAGCACAGGGGGAGACCCAAGGAAGGAGAGGGACCGGGGCATGGCGGCTGCGTTCTTGCAAACTTGCCTTCTGGAGAAATCCCCAGCAGGGGTGTTAATCAAACCATTCCACCCTATTACTTCTCTTCCCTGAATCAGAGCTGCCACTTTCTAACAGAGTCAACAGAATCTTATGAAGACATCTGTCTACCGTCAACAGCTTATCCGCAGGGAAACGCAACTGCAAATCCATCCACCAACAACATGAATGTGTATGAAGAGCAAGCAGACAGACATGCAAAAAGAAATTAAAAAAAAAAGAAGAAAGAAAGGAAGAAAGAAGGAAAAGAAATAGGTCACAGAGAATAACACCAAGGGACTGAACATTTTTTTTTTTAGCTAGACCCAGGAATATTTACGTGAGGATGGGAATGTGGTCAACGGGTCGTAGTCTATCAACACACGTGTGCATTTATTACGGGAAGGAAATACAAAGCTGTTAATGACAGAGGTACTCTGTGGTCACATCTTCATTCTTGTGCTTCCCATTTGTGTGGTCAGGAAGCCTTGTGCCCTAGAGCAGGATTCCTCTCCTCTGTTGCAATACCCTAAGCTCGACACCTCGTGTATTTTACTTCTGAAACGCTCTGTTTTGGCACTTTGCTTCCTTGCTTTATCCCTGTGATGTCAATGCCAGCAACAGCCGCCTACCCCTCTTCCAAACCCCTTGATACGACTCACATGGGGTGCTCAGCGTGGCAGGACTGTTAAGCACTGCTCATATCTGCTCCCTGTAGCGTTTCCCCAAACTGTCAGGCGGAGTAGGAAAGTGCTTGCTGCCGGCAACGAGGATGTTGCCCTGTTAGGTGGGGGAAAGGACTCCCGCAGCTACGCTCGCTGACACACGGCTATCATTCTTGGCAGCGCACCTGTTCAGAGTGCATGGGGAAAGGTGCGTTTGCTCTCGAAGCAAAACTATACCGGCAGGTGGCAAAGACCCATCCTCTCCAAGCTGTTGGCTGCAAGGGGATGGTGAGAAAATTGTTTCTCTCTCTCTCAATGGATTTAGAATGCCCCATTTCTGAGGGTCAGAGCTACCCACTGAACCATCCAGACAGAAGAGAAAGCAAAGCTGTACTTTGCCATTCTGCATAACTAGAGAGACTCACAGGGAATTGTAACTGAGGGCATGGAAAGCCAGCTTGGACTCTCTCACCAAATCCCCTCTTCTTCTATGGCCTTTGGACACTGGGAGAGGGAAGAGGAGAAGACAGGGGGATGATCCTAGAACCAAACCCACCACTTGCAGTTTTATTCTCTGAAAAGAGGAGGGGATTTTCATGGGAAAGATGGAAAGAGGAAATGCTCTTCCAAGAGACCAGCATCTAAAGATAGGATAAACATTAAGGACTGGTGTTTTCCTTGGAATTTAAGGGCAATAAGCGGAAGCTTAGGATTTGTTTGTTTGTTTTTTGCTTTGTTTTAAAGATTTTATTTATTTATTTCAGAGAGAGAGCAAGAAGGGGGAAGAAGGAGAAGCAGGCTCCCCGCTGAGCAGGGACCACCCCCCCTTCCCCCCCACTGCCGACGTGGGGCTAGATCCCAGAACCCTCGGATTATGACCTGAGCTGAAGACAGACGTGTAGCCAACTGTGCCACCCAGGTGCCCCAGGAAGCTTATGGTTTTAAAATATTCTCCCCTTGTGCTATTTCCCTGTAGCTATATAGTTTCCAATGTATGTAGCAGCCTACAAATTACTGACAAGAACTCATGCCATAATACATAGAGCAACAACTCAATACATACTGGTAACTGTCACATGGTGACCGGTGAGTAAATTGCTTCCATAGCTCAGCTGTGCTACACGCAATGATAATTCTCTGCGTGCACCAGGTCAGCCTCTGCAGCCCAGGGTAGGACATGTTGTCCTGTAGGTTCGGCAGTGACCTTTCAAAGCCCACCCATTTCTGTTGATCGAGTGCAAGGAGAACATCTGTCCAGGGGTCCTAGGGACCAGGAGCTTTGGGTAAGGATGACCCACAAGGAAAGCTATCAGTGACACAAGCTAGAGCAGAAACACCAGGACAAGCTCCATATTTAGGGGGCAATGGTAGGACATGTAGACACAAGAGAAACCCCATCTTTCTCTAGCAATCTCAGAAAGACAAGCCGCTGGAGTGAAGAGGCCATGCCTGCAAGGGAGGTACCTTTGTCTTACAGAGAAGCACATCGCGCCTCAAAGGATACGCGACTCCCCAGGACCCAGGTCTGCTGTTATTTGTAACTGAAGTCTGGAGACACTTGTTCTTTCCTACAGACAGCTGGGCTTCCCTGGTGAAAGATGTCGACCCGTTTTTTTTCCTTATCAAGTGATTCTTAGCATCTTCATTTAACAAATGCCTTAACCAGTGAAACGCTCTCCAAAGCTTTTTGAAAATGGAATCCTAGAGCAGTCACTGAACGGCCACCATGCTATGCAGCAGAAACATGTCTAACATCCCTCGCCACGGGAGTCTAAGGGGGTTTCAGGAAATGCTTCATCTCCGAAAATCCTTGCTGGCAGTCTGTAATCAAACGGCTCTTTCAGAGACAGTCTCTTACTGTCTTTGACAAAATTGTTTCTCCTAATTTCCCCTACAAGGGTGGAAACTATAAATGCTCATTATTGATCATCTTATGGAAAAAGGGCATTATATGTGTCCGTTTCGAGACTTGAATAAATCAAGAGAAAAGCAGGGAAAGAATTCAAATGATAGAAAACTGAAGACAGCTGATTGATTCGTTTCTAGAGTTCTAACTTTTTAAAAAACTGTTCATATGGACTGTTTTTCAGTCTTATGTGGTTTCTAATGCATTGTGAAACTAAGGGTTAATTCCAAGCTCTGTCCAGGAAGAAGGAGAGAATGGGAGAATGGGCTTTCGCAGGAACATCCATTTCAACAACAAATAACGCAGCGAGGCGGGAGAGAGAACGTGTGCAAGGTGGCCTCACAGAGTCCCGGATCAGTCCATTTAGTGATAAATGTCAACTTCAATTCTTCTATTGATTCTGCAGAGGGAAACTATTGAGTGAGTCACTGTGAATAGACATTGAATACTAGCCTTTCTTGTTTTTTTTTTTTTTTCTTTAGTGTTCACACAAGGTTAGTGAGTTTCAACGATTCTATTCGATTACGAGTCCAAGAAAATGTACTGAATTATAAACACATGTGTCCATCACTGAAACCTCCCTGGGGAGATCGGGTGGTCCCTGTATCTCCCTGCAGCCTCACCCACACTGGTCAGAAATCACCTGCCATGTTCCACAAACCGTAACAGGGGGAGGAATGAGGTGAAAATCAGGCTACGTGTCAAATAGTCTCTGGAAAACTGTAACATGTGTGTTTGTAACTTTAGCGAAAGCCGAAAGGGAAGAGGAGCTCCCGGTCTGGCAGGGAGGGAAAAGATGGTGAAATGGAAGTTAATAGAAATGTAAAAATTTTCGTTTACCTTTGGTTTAACGTAAACGTGGAGTTCCCAGGTAATTGGCTCAATGGAGTCACATTAAAATATCAACAAACATTATGTATGTGTGGCATGCTGAAAAAAAAAAAAAGTGCCCAGTGAGAGGAACGGTCACAAAATGAACAGATTTAACAACCGGTCAGGTAAAACAACACAAAACCAAGAAAAGAAATCAAGGATTACCAGCATCTAAGGAGCATCTTTGAGACCCCTCCTGATAATTACCATTCCAGATGCCAAAATAACTGCTTTCCTAAATTCTAGCACCATAGGTTAGATTTGCCTGTTTTTAAACTGTATGTAAATGGGATCATTGATTAACTATTTATTATGATGTCCATCCTACTTCACTTAATATTATGCTTGTGATTTATCCACGTTGTTGCCTGGGGTGGTGCTTGAATTATTTTTCATTCCTGTAGAAGATACTGCTGTAGAAATATCTCTCAGTGTAGTCATTGGACTGTTGACAACATTCAGGCTCTCTCCTGCTGTTGGCTGGGTCGAATGCTGGTGCTGTGAACATTCCTGAGCACTATTCTGGGGATGCCTGGGTGGCTCAGTGGTTAAGCGTCTGCCTTCGGCTCAGGTCATGATCTCAGGGTCCTGGAAACGAGTCCTGCATGGGGCTCCCTGCTCAGCGAGGAGCCTGCTTCTCCTTCTGCCCCTCCCTCTGCTTGTGCTCTCTCCCTCTCTCTCAAATCAATGAATACAATCTTAAAATAAATGGAACCGTGCGTATCGATGGACCGCTTTCATAGATAGAAATGGAACAGGGCATTGGCAAATAATTTTCCAAAGGGTTGTGCCCATTTCTACGGGCACTAGCAATGCGAGGGAGCTGCACACGCGCTCTCCCTTGGCTACCCTACCCTGAGTGATGTCAGTCTTGCAGCCTTTCTGGCGGTTGGGCGGAGGGCTCCTGTCCTGGCTTCAGCGTGAATCTTCCTAGTGCTAATGGAGGTTGAGTTTCGTTTTCATGTGTATACCAGGCATTTGGATGCTCAAAGCCTGAAATGCGGGTTCCCATCTTCATCCCATGTTTCAACTGCGTTGTCAATCTTTAACCTATTGATGTGTGAGAGTATCTTCTGTATTCAGGACATGAAACTTTTGCTATTTTAAAATGCTGTAAATGTCTCTTCCTTGGTGCCTTCCCGTTTTACCGTCTCAGTGGTGCCGTTTGCGATCAGAACGCCTCACCAAATTACCAGTATTGTCTCTTACAATCAGTGTTTGTGTGTGTGTGTGTGTGTCCAGTCAAATATATCTTTGAAAATTCTGACTTCCTTGACGGCTGTCTGATGTCTTCAATCTTTCTGTTTATTTCTCTGTGTTGTCAGCAGGATGCACTGTCTGAGACAAGTAGACGGATGTGGGAGGCAGAAGTTTAGTCAAAGAGTATTTTGATTAAACTGCGATGGCTCTTTTATTAAATGAATCTTATTTTCCTCTTGTATTTAGGCAAACGAGCTGAACTTAATTCCTTTCTCTTAAGCCTTTGCCCTCCAGTAAACGAGAAGTGAGCTTTACAAATGGAACCAATGCCAATCATTTATAATTTGGTACCATTGAGACAGGAAATGCATCTCAATTTGCAGGCTATTAGGAATATAAACGCAATGCAATAGAAGTTTGCCGTGTAGCTGTAAGGTAGGATCAGGGGAACAAAAGGAGAAATTGCGGACAATGAAAGATAATTTTAGCCTACTTCAATAATGGGCAAATGGCCAAGCCGTGCAATGTACCGGCAGGTGGAAAGAATGCAATCATTCATTCTGTAGCAGTCTGAGGAATATGACTGAGAATTATTAGAGTGACCTATGTAGGAACAAGTCAATAGATACTATTCACTGTTACATAGTGGCGGTGAGTTTACTGCCGCCACACTATAGCTTAGTAACTCTGTTTCCACAGATGAACAAACCCTTTTAAAGAGCCTGACACTCCAATAGACGGTTCTTCCATAAAATCAGAGTAGCTTTATAAAGTGATGCGTATAAAGGTAATTGGTTGGATTTATTTTAGACTGTAAATATGTCCTCACTGGTTTATACCACCCTTGTGGAAAAGGAGCCATGGATCTGCGTAAATCGACTGCTTATATTCAATTTGCATATGTATCCCCACTATTCTCTTTTTTCTGAGTCCTATGATTCTCATAGATGTTCATTCAAATAAAAGGTGATTCTTTACTGAAGGAAATACGAGGACTAGTATTATCTTCGTCACTTAACCGAAATGAAGAAAGCATCAATTATTAATTCCAGGTCACACCCACTTTTCAACACCAGTCCTGGGCTCCATTCATGAAAGCATGAAGTCTTTCAAAATGCTTTTTCTGTTTGTTTGTTTTTTTCCAATTGTGTTGCAAGAAAGACTTAGGTTTTTGAAATAATTTTTAGGTCAGGTAAAAACTGATGAATGTTCCGGCGAATAACAAAATGTGTAGCGAGGCTAAAAAAATTGATTTGTGGTGATTATTAGACAAAACGAACATAGGGATGGGATAAGAGATGTTTCTTCATTCCTCTATATTCAAACGTACCCTTTTCTTAAAAAAATATTTTTATTTATTTATTTGACAGAGAGAGACAGCCAGCGAGAGAGGGAACACAAGCAGGGGAAGTGGGAGAGGAAGAAGCAGGCTCTTAGCAGAGGTGCCTGATGTGGGGCTCGATCCCAGAATGCTGGGATCACGCCCTGAGCCGAAGGCAGATGCTTAACGACTGCGTCACCCAGGCGCCCCTCAAACATACCCTTTCAGTGAGAATTTAATAAGGTCCGTTAGTGTTATGTGTACAGACGCCAGGCCATGTATGAATTACATACGCCTGAGAGGAATATCCCACCTAATGCTTGCATTTACACGTGCAGAATTTGTTCTCTAAGTGATGCCTTAAATGGACTTCACTAAAATGACCTCACCAGGGAATGTTACTTAAATTAAAAAAAAAAAAAAAAGAGGGGAAAGGGGGATATTGGCAGAGTAGGAACAGCTGAGGTTATGGGAAAGTGTCTTATCCATCACATCCCACTCTGGAGAAATTCCTTTGTTATCAATATGTTTAGCTTCAAAAGAATCATACAGACTTAAATTTCAAAGGGTTTTTGTGCATCAACCAATTCGAAATCTCTTTCAAGGGAGCTGGCAGACAGAGGCAATTTTCCAGGCGATCAGTTGGCATTTCCCACTTTCATCTGAAGGACAGAGTAAAAAAACTTGGAATCTATTATGTCATGCTCAAGTGGGTGATCAAAGACCTCTCCCAGGAAATTCGAGTTCTTCTCATTATTTCTTCTCACTTTGGGAATTTCCAACCCAGCGGATCTATTAAGACACATTATTGGAAATACATAGATTAAGAAGCGTATGCGTTTGGGGGAGCAATCAGGGAGGAGACAGACGTGCATGAGTCTTTGCCGTTGCATCTCGGAGAAAGGGAACAGGATGAGGCAAAGCCCAGTCCGTGGGAGGGAACGTCCACCCCTGTGTGGGCTGGAGCTGGGTCCCTGGAGAGGTGGCTAATCTGTGCGGGGCTGGCTGCTGGGCTCCACTGAGGGAGCTAAAGTGCTCTGGCCATCACACAGGGGCGGCCAGTAATAGGGCTTTTTATGAGTTGGGTAGATTCAGTAAATACAAGTGAACCAAATCCTGAGTTTTGGGGCAGGGGGCTTGTTTAGTCCTGGAGATGTGGGACGACCATTCCTAGTTATAAAATGAGACGACATCGAACAGACCAGATTGCAAAAACAATGGATCTTGCAACGTGGAAGGCATGGTTAACAACAGGTATAGTGTTCCTTTAACACATCGTTAACGAATATAAATATTCATTTCTGTTTATTTCATATATTCATACATTCATATATGTTTAGGGGCATCATGTGCCTCGCTTGATAGAAGTTCTGATGAGGGCTCTCAGATGGTCAGTTACGACCCAGCTGTCTAAAACTTAATTTTCCTCAAGTCCTGTTTTTTGTTTTTTTGTTTTAAAGATTTTTATTTATTTACTTATTTGTCAGAGAGAGAGAGAGACCACAAGCAGGGGAAGGCAGAGGGAGAAGCAGGCTCCCCGCTGAGCAAGGAGCCTGACGGACTCGGGGCTCGATCCCAGGGCTCTGAGATCATGACCTGAGCCAAAGGCAGACGCTTCACCGACTGAGCCACCCAGGTGCCCCTCGAGTCCTGTTTACAGGAGTTTTGACGAAAACTCATGTTGGCGGCTGAAAAGAAAACGTAGCCTTTTTCTCCAGGCCCTGGTACTTTTCTAAATATATATCACGGCAGGAATATTTTTTTTTTCCAGGCCTACACAGAGTTTTGATGGGTCAGTCCCTGGTATCTCACACTCTCCTGAAATCTCTTCATAGTGAAAACACTCTTAAAACTCAAACGAGAAGTCCGTTTCTGGAACACATGCTATGTGTCCTACAAGCTTGTTACACACTTTATATAGAAACTCATGGATTGACTTCACCTTCCAAGTGATCCTGCCTGGTATGGATTACTTGTTGTGTTTACAGGAAAGGAATCCGAATGATTGAAACTTTCTACACGTCCAGGAAAGGGGGTGAGCATCTCAACGCTGTCTATCTTATTCAAAAGGCAAAAGCTCTTTCGGCTTATCTGCCTCAGACGCCTTCAGAAAGAGCTGCTCAATGAGGACACAGTCTACTGGGCACATGTCTTTCTTCCTGTCTTTGTCCTGTTGACACAAACATGGGATTAGGTTTCAGTGATGGTGGCAGACGAACATGCAGACTGAAGTCTGAGTCCTCAAACTTGAACACAGAACGGAATCGCCCCAGTGCTGGGTCCACAGGGCTTCTCTGTAAAGAGCCAGACAATGAGAATTTCCAGTCTCAGGGTTCCTACAGCCTCGTCATCACCGTTCAACGCTGACGCCAGCACGTTCGAGCTTCCCCGGGTAACATGACCCTAATGCGTGTGGTTGGGTCCCAGTCAAACCATATTCATGGACGCTGAATTACGTATAGCTCCCAGGGGCTGCAAAGACAATTTTTCTTCGGAGTCCTTGTGTGTTTGCTTCCTGACTGTTTAAAAATGTAAAGAGGGCTCTTAGTTGGTGGCTGGGTCCCATCGGGCATGCTAGGCTTCGTCTGCAGATCCAGACCCAGAGGGTCTGTGAAGACCCAGATGCTGGTCTCCCCTCCCTGGTTTCTCCTTCCGTAGGACGCAGGGATGAGCTGAGAATTGCGTGTCTAACAAGTTCTGTTGTGGGCTCCACACTTGGAGGGACACTCGTCTAAATGGTGGATGGAGATCAAGTCAAAAGTGAGTCACATGGGCTGCAAGTGTGGCTCAAAGGAGTGCTGCTGTTTCTGTGGTTATTTTCCTATGAGCTTGTCTTCGAGGGAATGAGTTGCCAACATTTGACAACTGGTATTATTTGCAGAAAAAAGAAATCGAGATTTTTGACTATTCTTCAACACTGCAGAACGTATACATTGATACAGAATACTCTACCTTATGTCAGAGAACTTGTATTTAAAAAACACCTAGCTTGTGTGATACTCTAAGCTATATTCCATACGTACAAATATGGGGGATAAACCACTGTAATTTCCTGAATTTATACATTGACCATTGACTTATGCACTGCTGCTTGTTTTCTGCGTACAAAAGGGGCATTGCCAAGGTCCCATCAATGCGTAACATTACACAGCCAACAAGTAAGAAAGACGATTGACTACTCCACCTGTCTCACCCTAAACTATACGGCCTCTTGTGTCTATATTAAACCTCTCTCCTCTCAAGCACAAAGCAAAACATATTTTCGGGAACAACTGCTATATACACATATAAAGTTTCCCTCCCTCCCCGTGTGTGCGCTCAATGAAATATACAGCAGCAGATAATTTTCTAGAAAGAAATATCAAATTTTATAAATTTTGCATCACTGATAGTCTCATGGCTCAAAAAAAATGCAGCAATAGCTTTTCTAAAAAATGCTCTCCTTTGCAAATCTACCATAATATGTTTTATTCCCCAACGCATAATTGCATACCAATCAATTTCGATTCTCTGTTCTTCCACGGGCAATATTTGTTTAAAATATCTCTGATTTGGTTCTTCAAAGAACAAGCGATGTGTTGAATAGGAGAATCAAAATCGCTGCTTTTGACGAATATCAGCTATGCTATTTTGGATTGCCACTAGAGACAGGTTCAAATGGTAGATGTCAGAGTCATTCCAGAGACTCATTAGTTTCAGCGCTGCTAGGGAAAAAGTCATTGCAGAAATCAGGTGTTTAAAATGGTAGTACAAGTGTCTAGAAATCGGCATGATTCACAATTATTTTAATCTATATGATGTTATAAAAAGGCACCCAACATGTACTGTTTTATAATAGACGGAGATGAAAAAGGAATCTCTATTAGGTGCACTGGGTTTGTGTATGTGTATACAAACATACATTCCTATACACACAGTCACATATATATTCATATATGAGAGTTATACTCCCTTAGGTATGTACATATATAACAAAAAAATATATATATTTTTAAAGATTTTATTTATTATTCAACAGAGAGAGAGACAGCCAGCGAGAGACGGAACACAAGCAGGGGGAGTGGGAGAGGAAGAAGCAGGCTCCCAGTGGAGGAGCCTGATGTGGGGCTCGATCCCATAACGCCGGGATCACGCCCTGAGCTGGAGGCAAACGCTTAACGACTGAGCCACCCAGGCGTCCTCTATTTTTGATTCACTTCTCTGATATGTGAATTAAAATAACTGATACATATCAAGGTATATATTATACATGTAATATATCACAATTATCTTAATCCACATAATGTTATAAAAGTGCACCAAAATATTCTCTCTGTAATATATATTTCTATAAATCCTATATATAGTACAGCTGTAGCCTGTTTTTTATTTGTATATATTACACTGACTATATATTACTTATTCCACAATACATATAACAGCTATAGCTGTCATGTATACGTATATGCTCATTCATGTATCATAGTTTTACTCTTGAGTTTATATATGTTTATATATTACAAAGAGTATATATTTTTTTATTTGTTATTTTTTTAAAGATTTAATTTATTTATTTGACAGAGATAGAGACAGCTAGCGAGAGAGGGAACACAAGCAGGGGGAGTGGGAGAGGAAGAAGCAGGCTCATAGCAGAGGAGCCTGATGTGGGGCTCGATCCCACAACACTGGGATCATGCCCTGAGCCAAAGGCAGAAGCCTAACCGCTGTGCCACCCAGGTGCCCCCACAAAGAGTATATTTTAGATGCACTTATATAAATTACTGAGATTAAAACTGTGATATAGATTATATATGTTATATATATAGTGTATATTATATATACATTAACATTTTATATATAAATATCAACTATTTTAATTTAATTTAATGTTTTAAAAGTGCATCTAAAATATACTTTTTGAGGGGTGCCTGGCTGGCTCAGCCAGTGGAACATGCAACTCTTGATCTCATGGGTGTGAGTTCAAGTCCCACAGTGGGCATGGAATCTACTTAAAAAAAATTCTTTTATATATATATACACATAAATATATATATGCATATATATACAAATATATATACATAAATATATATGTAAATAATATATATAAATACATAACAGGCTGTATATAGCTGTTATGTATGAATATATACATATGTATATATGTATATATATACACATACACAAAATGTGTGCTAATATATACTGTTGTGATGTATTACAAAGTAATAAGTGTTAGGTGCACTTTTATGACCTCATATGAATTAAAACCATGGCTAATAATGCTGATATTTCTATAAATACACACACACACACATATATACACAGACACATATACACATGCATACACACACATATACACATTACACACGCCTCTATATAAAACATGTCTATCAAGGGATGCCTGGGTGGCCCAGTCGGTTAAGCATCTGCCTTCCGCTCAGGTCATGATCTCAGGGTCTTTGGATCGAGTCCTGCATCAGGCTCCCTGCTCAGCGGGGAGCCTGCTTCTACCTCTGTCCCTCACCCTGCTGAGGCTCTCTCTCTCTGTGTCAAATAAATAAAGTCTTTTAAAAAAAATGCCGATCAGGATTTATATAGATTATAAAAAACATAATCCCTAGAAGTGACCCTATATTCAGAGGTATTCAGGAAGTTATGCAGAGTTGTATTTTTCCTCTTCAAGATGCCATTGTGTGTGAGTGTGTGTGTGCGCCTGCATGATTGCACTATCTCTCTGTAACCGTGAGCACTGTTTTCACGAATAGGCAGTGGGATGCTCTCCCCTCCACCCCCAGGATTTGACAGCCCCCAGCAGTTATGAGGTGCTGAGCTCCCTGGGAAACCAGCGAACGAACACTAATGTTGCACAGAGGAGGCAGAACTAGAAGTTACCGAGCTACAATGTGCAACAAACAAACCGAAACTTGCAACAAAGCCTCTTAATCCTGATAATCTGTCACTTTGATCAGAAACAGAAGGAAAAAAATCATCTATATAAATATCCTGAATATTTAAACTGACGATGTGACCCAAAACGTCGAAAATGTCCCAGTGTAATTTATAAGTCTATTTAATACGAACATTTTAATTTGTCCCAAACTTTTTTATGTTTGAGCAGCTTTTCCCCCTTTCAAGTGGAGTGCTTATTTAGACCATATTCTTGGAGGTGCATTTCTTTATGGAGTCGACAAATCAGAAGACATACTCCGGCTTGTCATGGTCCTGAAAAGAGTAGGAGGCTGCTTTGACAAGATGCCAAAGAAAGTAAATGGGATTGACGGTGTTAACATTTAAAACAAAGGGAATTAAAATAAAATGAAATGAAATAAGTAAAATAAAGCAGGGGATGGAAGGCAGACAGTGAGGGATAGAGGGGATTACTTGATTGCTTTCTGCTGGTTTAGTAAGAACACCGTCCACCATGTTTCCATGACTAAATGTATTTTCTCATTTATCTCATCTTTGGAGGGATTTCTGTTTGTCTCTTTGTGGAGACTACAAATTCTCCCTTTGGCTTTCAGGGCTGTAGACGCTCTTAGCATGCAGGGGCAAATTATTGCAATGGAATCTTTGTAGGTAACATTATTATACTGATGGTTCAGGAGCGGTGAAAACAAAAATTTTAAAAATTCAAATTGGTGGAGCTGGAGAAAATCACACTTAAATTCACATTGTCTAAGGAATATAGAACAATGCCATATTTTTTGAGGACAAAAGCACTGTCTTGAAAAGGAAACTTTAAACTTTTGCTTTAGACACGTGAATACTGAAAATAACCATGTTTGCTTTCATGCGAACCTCAGAGAGCAGAGACCAGATATTTCAGTGTATTATAAGTCCAAGGCCCTCCCGGGCAATGCTGTGGCTGTTTTCCTTCTTGGTGCATTTAAACATACTGGACAATTTTCGCTGTACTTGCGGATCTACCCTTAAGAGCCACCAACTCCCTTAATGTTAGCAGTTGGGATCCGTATTACATGAAAGTAAGCAAAACCTTCAATTCAGCATGTAAATCATCACCTCGGTTACCTGACCCTGAGACAGCAAGAACAAAGCCAGTGGCTCAGTGGAATTTATTACATTTAAACTCATTATATTGTCTTAACTTTTAAATTTCTTTTGCCACGAACGGAGACCAGAGAAGCAGACCAGAGTATGACATTGAACCTTTGGAAAATACTGACACTTCTTCTACAGCCTAGGGCATGGTTAATTTTTGTAAAAGCATCCCATGTGCATAAAACAGATTCTTTGTGGCTAGAAAATTCAGTTGACATCTCATGACACACCCTTATTTAATTGTATCATTCAAAATTTAGTGTCTACTTCTTTTTTCTTCTTACTATTAAACACCTTGAACTCTTCAATTTCCAAGTAAAATTGCTGATATACAAATTTCTCCCTTGAGTCTATCAGTTACTTGTTACACTTTGACACTACATTGGGTTGCTTATGTTTTTATAATGGACAACCTCCTTATTCTGTTTTTTTGTTTGTTGGTTTTTTACCTAGAATATAGCATCTTTCTTCATCCCTTTATTATAAATTATACAATCTAAATTTTATATAGTCGGACACTAAAATTGCTATTCCAAAGCAAATAGTTCTTAGAAAGGATGTGCAAAGAACTGAACAAATAGTGAACCAACAAACAAAACAGAGAAATAGGACGCTGTCAAAATAAAAATCTCTTGTTCATCAAAGGATGGAGTTCATAAGCTAAGGAAAGTCACAGGCTGCAAGGATATTTTTACAATACATATATATAATGAAAGACTTGGATCCAGAATAAAAATTTTTTAAAAAAAGTTTTAAAAAATAATGAAAAGCAACCCATTAAGAAGGGGCAAAAGTCTTAGACACTTAAGTACAGAAAGTACAAAATGGCCAATAATTACATGAAAAGGCACTTAACAAGATTACTCGTATGGATATGCAAATTAAAACCCCCAAAAGATAACCCTTCCCACCAACTGGAAAGCCTGAAATTAAAAAGAATGAAAATCACATGTTGGTACTTTGTATATTGCTGGCGAAAGTATGAAATGGTTCATATGCTTTGGGAAACTGGCAATTTCTTATAAAATCATACTGATCCATACGTATCTACTTAGTATTTACCAAAGAGAAATTATCTCTGTTTTGGTCTATAAAAAGACTTGGGCAAGACTATTCGTAGAAAGTTTATTTATAATAACCAAAGTTTATAAATAATCGAAATGCCCATCAGTAGGAGTGAACTGTGGTCTACTCATAAAATGGAATATTACTCAGCATCAAAAAATAGCAAATGACCGACATGGGAAATAATATGGAAGACTAGATACCACATTGTTGGATGTATATGGAGTTCAACAAAAGGGGAAACAACTAATCTGTGATTGAAATGAGAACACTGGCTATCTGTAAGAGATGGTGGAAGCGGATTGGCAGAATGAGAGTGTATTTACGGTACCGAAAATGTCCGCCATCTTAATTAGGAAGTTGGTTACATGAATATATATATATTTATCAAAGCTCATTACGCACTTAAGATCATTTTAGACATTTAAAACATGTAAAATGTAGGGATAGCATATAGAAGGTCATTTGCAGAAAATAAACTGGGTTCTCAAATGCGTGAAAGCTCATTACCTCACTCAAGTTATGAGAGATCTATTATAAGAATAAAGAGCACGATTTAATGGTATTTCATTTCAAAATCTCTTATGTAATTAAAAAGCTGGAAAGATAAGAACAAGACAAGATCTTCATTATCGCCATTCTTATACGACATCATTTTGTACATTTTATCATAAAACAATGAAACAAGAAAAGGAAGTAATATATATTATTATCAGATATGACATTAACTGATGTTACATATAAGTAAAATGATTATCCACTTAGAAGAACCAAGACAAAAAAGTGTCAGCAGTAGAGAAGAATTCAGTAAATGGTCAATTAGAGGAAAAATAATTTTTTTAAAGCTTTCTAGAAATAAGAAGTTTTAAAAGATGATGAAAACAATATTTTGTCTATAGCAGCAAGGCCAAAAGATAGTTTAAAATAAACTCACCAGACTATAATTATATATGTAGAAGTAAAAATAGAAAATCTTACTTAATATTTTTTTAAGATTTTATTTATTTATTTGAGAGAGTGAGAGAGAGTCTGAGTTGTGGGAGGAGCAGAGAGAAAAGGACAAGCAGACTCCATGCTGAGTGTGGAGCCCAATGTGGGGCTCGAGCCGATGACCCTGAGATCATGACCCAAGCAGAAATCAGGAGTCAGACACTCAACTGACTGAGTCACCCAGGTGCCCCCAAAATCTTACTTAATATTAAAGAAGGAAAGCAGACAAATGACAAATATATCATGTATCTCTCAAAGAAATGTATTAATTTAATTCAGTTCTAACCAAATATGCCATTTTATAGAAATTTGGCAAAATTATTTTAAGTCTATAAGAAAGAATAACTTGATCAAAATCGTCTTTTTTAGAAGATAATTTGAATTTAGAAGACTTGAAAACTTCTTAAGAAGCTACAGCCACATTAAGATGAAATGTTACTGGCTCAAGAATAGATCTGTCGACAATGATGGGTAAGACCACAGAAACAGACTCAACTGTTTAGTACATAACATTTCTTATGCATTATGTTAGCAATTTAAATTCACAGATGAACAGATCCTTCAGTTAACTATGCTGGAATAATTGGTTAACAGTTCCGAAATAATTATAAGTAGGTCTCTTCTCATGCTGCAAGGAAACCAAGTGCAAAATATAACTTGTTTTACCAGAACCTAGGACGTTATAAATTTAAGATATGTATCATGCAATACAAATGCAATACATATGTTTTATATATATATACTTTGCCTGCTAGCACACAGATTACTGTTCTTCAAAGGATAATTATAGAATCTAAACTCTATCATCCATGCTCCATAATGTCCATTATAAAATTAAAAAAAACAAAAACAAAAACTTGATGGTTCAGGAGCCAGGAAAATCCATTTCATAACCACCAGAAAAAACAATCAATAGAAACAGACACTGAGTGAACCCACATGCTGAAAGTGTCAGGCAAAGACTTTAAAACAGCTTATATAATTATGTTCAAGGATTTATTTATTTATTTTTAAATTTTAAAAAAAGATTTATTTATTTGAGATAGAGGGCAAGAGAGAGAGCCCAAGCTGCAGGGAGGAGCAGAGGGAGAGGGAGAAGCAGGCTCCCTGCTGAGCAGGGAGCTAGACTCAGGGCTCGATTCCAGGACCCTGACATCCTGACCTGACTTAAAGGCAGATGCTTAACCGACTGAGCCACCCAGGCTCCCCTATGTTCAAGGATTTAAAGGAAAAAGATGGTGGTAAAGAGTGAACAGTTGTGAGTTCCCATCAGAGAAATGACAATTATAAAAAAGAGCCTAACAGAAATTTAAGGAATATAATGCACCATCTATGAAAGTAAATTTCCCTTGCTGATTTAAGGAAAGACTGGTGATGGATGAAGAACTTAACAGAGATAATTAGAAATTACCTAATCTTAAAAACGGAGAGGGAGAAAGAATGAAAGTAATGAATAGAGTCTCACTGACCCTAAGAGAAAGTCCTACACATGTAGATTTGGAATCACCGCAAGAGAGGTGAAAATAGCGGGGCCGGAAAACAAAGTTATTTGAAGGAACAATGGTAAAAAAGTCATAAAATTATTTAAGAACATCAAATGTACCATATGCTCGAATATAGTTTTCTTTGTATTTATCCTGTTTAGGGTTAACAAACTTAGCCTAAGTGGGATATTCACAAAGAAAAATATGCTTACACACAGAGAATAAAAATGCTGAAAACAAAAACAAAAGAAAAAAAATCTTGAGAGCAGGCAAATTAGAAAGACCTTTTATTTTGGACCACAATGACAAGAATATTTACTGAATTTTCAACATGCCAGTGAACAGTGATGTAGCTTTATAGGTGCAGAAAGAAAAGTGGTCTCCCCTAATTCTATGTCTAGTGAAAATGTCCTTCAAAAATGAAAGGGATTTTTTTTTTAAAGAAAGCTGAGAAAATTTTCACCAGTGTTCCTGGACTAAAAAAAAAAAATACCAAGGGATGGATACTCGTCAAGCTGAAGAGAAATGACACGAGATGGAAACTTGGAATTTTTTTTTAACATTAGACATTGCTATAGGATCAACTGTGTCCCTCCAACCCCCAAATTTGTATGTTGAAGTGCAAAGAACCTCAGTACTCTGTATTAGGAGATAAGGTTTTTAAAGATGTAAATAAGGTAAAATGAGATCACCAGGGTGGGTCCTGATCCCATAGGACTGGGGTCCTTGTAATAAGAGGAGATGAGGATACAGACATGCACAGAGGGATGACCCCGTGAGGACACAGGGAGAACACGGGGTCTACACGCCAGGGAGAGAGGCCTCAAGAGAAACCAGCCCTGCCCACGCCTGGAGCTTGGACTCTCAGCCTCCAGCACTCTGAGAAATCAATGTTAAGCCCCCCAGTCTGTGGTCTTCTGTAATGGCACCCCAAGTCAATCAGACAACTGTTGATACATTAAACAACATGTCTGAATCTCAAAATCATTATGTTAAACAAAGAGCCATCAACTATACGCTAGTTTTCCACCGTTGTGAATTGGCCGAATTAATGCCCGAATTAATCAATGATGAAAACAGACACTCTGCAGATAGGGCATGAGGACTGACTGAAAATGGGATAATAGGAATACACTATACCTTGATTTCGCAGAGTTATACGATTTCCAAAACTCATGGAGCTGAAAACTTACGATCTCTTTTATAGCTTGATTTAAAATAAAAAAATCAAGATGAGAACACAGGATGAACTCTTTTTTTTTTTTTTAAGATTTTATTTATTTAATTGACAGAGAGACAGCCAGTGAGAGAGGGAACACAAGCAGGGGGAGTGGGAGAGGAAGAAGCAGGCTCCCAGTGGAGGAGCCTGATGTGGGGTTCGATCCCAGAACCCTGGGATCAGGCCCTGAGCTGAAGGCAGACGCTTAATGACTGAGCCACCCAGGCGCCCCCAAGATGAACTCCTAAACCAGAATGCTAACAGTAACACTCACTTTCAAGGACACAGATGACAGCCATTGGGGTACCAATAACACGCAACATAAGGATATTTGGAAAATACACCTTCCAACAAATCTGCACCCCCACAATTTTTTGGGGTCCCGTAAAGCAAGCCTTCTCCTTACTAAGTATGCAAGCACATGTTTGGCTCTAACGAATAACAAAATAAAATGCAACAAACAACAACAGCAAATGAAATCCACTAATTCACAGAACAACCATAAATTTTAACCCTCAAGAGAACTTCAAAATCCTATTTGCACACCGAATTCCTGTAACTATTGTAAAGAAATCCTTCAGAATCAATAGCATTTGTGAAATATCACCATCCTAATTCACTTGATTCTATCCATGGCAAATCACGTGTCTGCATCGAAACAGGCCACATAAAATGCTTTCTCCCTAACATCTCTTGCACGTGCAACTTTTCTCAATGCTTTGACCCAAAACAGTGAAAGTGTTTCTTCATAATCTAAGGGAGAAACTTTGCCCCAGTTAGTTGGTGACACAAGGCTCAGATTTAACACTAGACATTTCAGACATTTACTCATTCATTTATGAATTCATTTACTCATTCTCTCCCCCAGTTGACTGGTCAGTGGCCAATAAATTGAGTGCCATTTTGGGTCCATCACTGTGCTGGGCTTAAGGGATACAGCTGATGAAAAAACGCAAAATTCCTTGCCCTCAATTAAGCTTGCATTTTAGTTAGAGAGAAGACAAAAATAAAATAAAAAATAAAAAGAAGATAATTTTCAAAAGTAACTAAGCAAAATATATTGTATATCACATAGTGATATACAGGTAATACTGAATGGGTTGGGAAGGCGTTGCAATTTTAGATACGGTTACAAGGAAAGAGCTAAACTTATGCCCGATTACTGTCTGGGAAACGGTATGGTAAGCACCTTCATTAATATCAATATATTTGCTCCTCGCAGAACCATATGAAAAGGAGCCCGTGCTATGATTGTCCCATGGCCTTAATCATATACCAAGCACGCACTGCAAAAGAAGCATCCTCAAACACAAGAGTTGATCACCCTCACTGACATTTACATCCTCTGCACACTGTTGCCATCATGAGTACAACTCACACGGGGTTCCCTCGATGTGGAATATTCTGTCCTTATTTGAATTCAGGGCATCTGCCATTGCAAAAGGGGAACTCAGTTATTCTTAACGCTCCTTAGAAAGATGCTGATCAAAACTGGAGTGCCCACTTTTGAAGGATGTGTGGGCAGCAGGGCACAATGGCCAGGGTAGCATTCATGCAGGGCGGCCAGCAAACCAACCTACGGTCATCTGTGTGGCCCAGGCTGCCGCCCATCATCCCATTCAGTCTGGCAAGTGCACAGAGCCTATATTCTTCAACACCACCTAGTCAGGCATACTGGCCTTTAGTTCAAGGTATAAGCTTCTCTTCCTATTACCATGTAAAACTTTTTCTTCCATCTTCCATATTCCTTCTTTTGTTTGTAAGGACATTGGTTCATCCCGACTGTACTGCTGGTGACACAGAGAACTACAGAAGTCTGGTCACACAGCTGTAGAGTGTGGATGTGGGACTCAGCCCCGTTTCCTCTGACCCCACGTCCCACCCTCGCTCTCCTATATGCCATGCATCCGACACAGTCAAAAACATGATGTCCCAATTTCACTGCCCATTGAATGTCTTTGTCTTGCTCCCTCCTCACATCACACTATGCCAATTTTGGGTTGAAACTCAGGCTCTATTCCTCATGGGCTGATTTAATAGTCCTCAGAAGAATGTTCACCTGACAGATGAGCCCAACGCATGTTTTCCCCAATGATCTCCAGTTATTTCACTGGGGAGATGTGCAGAGGTGAGCAGTGCACACAGGTTACTGTGGACACACTTGCATTTCCCCCCTCACTTCTAATGCTGCACTTTTTAACACTCCTTTGAATGCTGCATGCCCTGCTCTGATATGCACACGGGACTGAACAATCTGGGAGCTCCCCATATGGGTACCATGAAACCCTAGTAAGGTGAGATGGGAATGTGCCCTCTGAGATCTGCTCCCTGAAACAGCCTAGCCTGGGGACTAGGCAAGATCACAAAAGGGTTAAACATGCATTGAATCCTCCCAACACCCAGGGTCAACACATCTTTGGAGGAATATTCTCCAGTTCATCACAGTGCATAATAAGGTGATGAATTCGTTAAGTGGGGATGTGAAAAGTGGTGCTTCTCACACTTTCATGTGCACTCAATCTCTTGGAGCTCTTACCACAGTGAACATTCCAGGTCTTGGGTGGTCAGAGCCCAAGGTTCTGCGCTTCTCAGGAGCTCTCCGATGACGCCAGTACTGTGGATCTTTGGACCAGTTTGTGTAGCCTGATGGTCCTAAATTGTCCAAAATTCTGAAGTATGGAGGAATATACAAATAGAGTGACATCTAAGGGCCAAGACACCTGAGGGCTTTCCCCGTGTCCAATATTGAGTGTTACCGATATGAGTGAATGTGGCTGTGAATTATTGCAGAAAGCTTTCCTAGTCAAGGCTTATTTTAAGCCCAAAATGCCTTTGTGAAATTAAGAAGACAGACATTAGGGGCGCCTGGGTGGCTCGGTTGGTTAAGTGTTTGCCTTCAGCTCAGGTCATGATCCTGGGGTCCTGGGATCGAGCCTCGAGCCGGGCTCCCTGCTCAGCGGGGAGTCTGCTTCTCCTTCTCCCACTCCCCCTGCTTGTTCTCTCTCTCTAATAAATAAATAAAATCTTAAAAAAAAATACAGACATTATTTCCCCTTAAACTTATTTTTAAAAATACCTAAAAAGGGGGGCTCAGCCAGTTAAGCATCTAACTTTTGATTTCAGCTCAGGTTGTGATCTCAGGGTCATGGGACTGAGCCCCGTGTAGGGCCCTGCACTGAGCGTGCAGCCTGCTTTAGATTCTCTCTGTCCATCTCCCTCTTTCTCTGTTAAAAAAAACAAAACAAACAAACAAAAAAAACCAAAAACCAACAACAACAAAAATAAAACCGTAAAACAAAAACCTAAAGACAGTTAAGTAAATAGAGAAAAATAATAGATTCGTGTCCCCTGCACTTTAGTCTTTAATTTTGGGATTTTTAAATGACATGTAGATGCCTTAGATGATTTTCTGTCCCCATAAATCCAGTCATAATTGTCCTCCATCTATACATCTATTACCTTCAAAATAAACATCGTTGACACTGATGAAGCATACTTCCTTGTTAATGCAAGACCAAGAATACGGGTTTAGGTAAAAATTTGCCTCGCGAGGGTCAAAGGCAGTTTTTACAATGAAGAGTGATTATTATTTTTGTTTGAGGACATCAGCAAGTCATATGCAGCACAGAGAAAGCCTCAGAATCCTGTCACAGAGCAGCTGTATGCTAGAGATGTAGAATATGAAGTCGTCACTTTGCTCGCATTACCCGGGACAGCACTGCAGGGCTGGCAGAGAACGAAGTCAAGAATTCCCCTGAATTGCAAACCATGTTCCTCTTCAGGACTACCTACAACTTCTGTCTCCCGCATCAAAGAGGCACAGCTATTTTCAACTTCAGTAGGAAGGAGTGGGTCAAGGGGAGCGCAGCTAAGAAGAAAAAGCTGGAATAATGAGCCACGGTGCCCTCCTGACTTACATAATCTGCCACAGGGGAACTCAGCAGGAAGCACAGAAAGTGAGACAAGCAAAGCGGGTAAAAGTAGGCTCTCAAGAATCGATACTTTCACATGGTTTGACTCTCACAGGTCTTCCTTGAGCTGTGTGTGACTTCCAACATGCATGGTTGACAAGTTCTGTGATTTCTTCGTCTACAAAGTTGTAGAAAGTATCATGCACTATACATTATATATACATAATTCTCTCTTCTCTATCTCCCCCCCCCCATATATATAATCTTTCTCTTTCTCAGTATCTCTCTGTTCCTCTCTTTCGGAGATGGGAGATTCTGGCTTGAGAACAAATTAAAGATGAGAAATCTACGTTGATTCTTTAATGTTTGTGGGAGCCTAAGGAACCAAGTCATTTTTTTTAAAACTCTAAAAATTCAAAATAGTAAAGAAAACAGATAGAGTGAAAACACACTGCCTTGGAAGTTAGGAAACAAAAGTTATTTGTCTGGTTCTTTTACCTATTCACTATGGGGTAAGCTCTTCAGTGTGTAGACGTTCATAATAGGACTAAGTTTTACTACATGCATCGAGGCTCATGTCTAGAGCATTCCCATAATAATTTTATGTATTTGTACATGCAACTATATTGTGTAGAGCCTGAGTTTTGGAAAGATAGATAGATAGATAGATAATCAGAGTGCCACCTCAAAATGCCACTTTGCCATAATGATTATTTTGATTTGAAGGCAACTGAGAAGCAGCAGATGCAAGAAGGACACTCTGCCTTACCTCTTTCTCGCTCAAAGTAGGACTAAATTTCCCTTTGTGAACGTGCTCCTAGGAGCCAACCCCCTTTTCCTTTGGTCATGTTCCCATAATTTATTGTCTTTTGTTAAAATGGTATATAAAGCACCTAGGTCTAAGTGCCTCTTTTGAAAAGAAGTTTTCACTTCTTTTCTGTGAAGTCCCCTTGTGTACAAAAATATTAGCATCAATAAATAAACATATGCCTTTTATTCTGTTAATCTGTCTTCTGTTAGTTTAATTCACACATCCCAGATACAGATTCTAAGGGAGTAGAGGGAAAAGAGGGTGTTTTTCTTTTCCCTCCCATACAGTTCAGAGAGAGAGAGAAACATGGTTGATTGGTTAGATGGATGGATGGATGGATGGATGGATGGATGGATGGATGGATAGACGGATGGATGGATGGATGGATGGATGGATGGATGGATGGATGGATGGAAAGATCATTAAATAGGCACATAGACAAAGGTAAAAGTAATAAATAGAAAGATTGCAAATTGTGTCTTCTGCAAAGGGCTATTTTCATGACTAAATAAGATAATCTATATCAACATCCAGTATTATCTAGCATATACATTTTACCATTTTTAATGTCATATACATTATTATTTCTGAATGAAGATCTTCACTTAATGAAACTTATTCTTTTTTAGGCACAATGTTTTGTGAAGTGAATACAATGAAAAGGCACTGGGAAGTGAAGCTGTTTTTCTATTGTCTTTAATGCTCAGCTAGAAATGTAACTATAGAGGAGTCACTTTGAATCCGCTGTTATAAATGAAGCTTCCCTTCTGGAACTTCATTCCAGAATTCTGCTTCCTATATAGTGTAGATGCTAACACCTGCCACCTGTAAGAATACTCTCAGTTCAACAACTCAGCATCTCCAAGAATCCTCAATTCAAGCACTGCGGGGGTAAGACCAGGCACAAAGCTTATCTGCAGTGACTGATATCAGAATAAAATCCAACAAAGATGAATCACTGGACCAGACATTAAACCTTATCTGGCTCTATCAGTGCTCATGGATTGGGAGAACCAATATTGTTAAAGTGTCTATACTACCCAAAGCAATCTACAGACTTAATGCCACCCCTATCAAAATACCAACAGGATTGTTCACAGAACTAGAACAAATAATCCCAAAATTTGTGTGGAATCACAAAAGACCCCGGATAGCCAAAGCAATCTTGAAAAAGAAGAATAAAACCAGAGGTATCCCAATTTCAGATTTCAAGATATACTATCCAGCTGTAGTAATCAAAACTGTATGGTACTGGCACAAAAACAGACACATAGGTCAATGGAACAGAAGACCGAGTAATAAATGCATAACTATATGGTCAATTATTCTTCAATAAAGCAGGAAAGAATATGCAATGGAAAAAGACACTCTCTTCAGCAAATGGTGTTGGGAAACTGGACAGCTACATTCAGAAGAATGAAACTGGACGACTTTCTTACACCACACACAAAAATAAACTTGAAATGGATTAAAGACATAAATGTGCAACCTGAACCATAAAACTCCAACAAGAAAATATAGGCAGTAATTTCTCTGCCATTGGCCATGGCAACACACTTCTAGATATGTCTCCTGAGGGAAGGGAAACAAAAGCAAAAATAAACTACTGGAATTACACCAAAATAAAAAACTTCTTTACAGCAAAGGAAACAACAAAACTAAAAGACAACCTACTGAATGGGAGAAGATATTTGCAAATGACATATCCGATAAGGGGTTAGTATCCAAAATATATAAAGAACTTACAATTCAACAACAAAAAACCCCACACAAAAAATGCAACTAAAAATGGGCAGAAGGCACAAATAGACATTTTTCCAAAGATGACATACAGATGGCCAGCGGACACTGAAAATGTGCTCATGATAACTCATCATCGGGGAAATGCAAATCAAAACCACAGTGAGCTAAATCACCTTACTCCTCTTGGAATGACTAGTATCAAAACCACAAGAAACAACAAGTGTTGGCAAGAAAACGAGGAGAAAAAGGAACTCTTGTGCACTGTTGGTGGGAACGCAAACTGGTGCAGCCACTGTGGAAAACAGTATGGAGGTTCCTGAAAAAATTAAAAATAGAAATATGATAAAATCCAGTAATTCCACTACTGGGTATTTACTCAAAGTATAGGAAAATGTTAATTCAAAAAGATACATGCACCTGATGTTTACTGCAGCATTACTTACAATAGACAAATTGTGGAAGCAGCTGACGTGTCCAACAATAAATGAATGGATACAGAAGAGGTGTTTTATACACACACACACACACACACCACAGACAACACACACAACACAACACACAACAGAATGTTATTCCGCATCAAAAAGAATGAAATCTTGCCATTTGCAACAACATGGATGGAGCCAAAGACTGATAACGCTCAGAGAAATAAGTCAGCCAGAGAAAGACAAATACCATAGGATTTCACTTATGTGTGGAATTCAAAAACAAAACAAATGAACAAAGGAAAAAAGAGACATAAGAAAACAGACTCAATTGTACAGAACAAATGGGTGGTTACCAGAGGGGAGGTGGGTAAGGGATGGGTGAAACAGATAAAGGGCATGAAGAGTACACTTACTGTGATAAGTACTGAGCAATGCATAGAATTGATGAATCATATTGTATACTTGAAACCAATATAACAATGTATGTTAATTATACTTGAATTAAAACAGCAACAACAACAACAACAACAACACTGTCTGGCTCTAGGTCTCTCTCCGGTCCCCCATGGATAATAATCACTTTGGGAAAATCTCTACACATTCTCTGTATCTCAAACTTTCCTGCACCAAATCTTGCCCCATTGCCACCACCCCAAACTGAGACATTATGGCTGCAAGGAGATTCAATGGTGTGAGAGATGTGTTATGGTGTGAGAGAAAAAGAGAGAACAGTCAACCTAGGATTAGACAGCAGCACCTGCACCCGCTTCCAGATTATCATCACGGACCGACACTGGTCATTCCAAATCCCTTGCTCCAAGGATGGGTCCACCCATGTCACATCGAGCCGATGAGCCACAAAAAGAGATTTGCTGGATGGGGTTGCTGGGAAACAAGAGGCCAGCCACTGTCCTTCCATGAGGATGTGGATGAAGACTCTCTGGTTGCTACTGGCAACCACCTATAGCCGTGATGAAGCTGTTGCTTTAACGGGGGCGATGGGGTGGACAGGCCCTGATGGCACGCTAGAGCTGATAAAGCAAGCCATCTCCTCTGAGGCCCGCTCCACCCCTGCACGTGCATCAGACGAAATCTTGGCCCTCAGTGTTTAAACCAGTTTGAGCTAGGTCTGCCTGCTCTTTGCAGCCTGTATTTCCCCCATGGATGTTTATTATGAAAGCACCTTCATTTATCGAATTCACTGGTCATCTGCAATCTGGCTGGAGCTGAGGGTCAGAAGGTGTACAAGCACAGTCTCTCCTTTCTAAGACCTTTCAGTATTCATCTAAAGCTCATCTGTTGCAACTGCACATAGTTCATCAGAAAAATTTATCTTTTTTACAATTTTTAAAAAATATTTATTTATTTGAGGGGAGGGGAGAGCAAAGGGGAAGGGAGAGGGACAAACACAGTCTGTGCTGAGGTTGGAGCCCAACGTGGGGCTCCATTCCAGGACCCTGAGGTCATGACCTCAGCCAAAACGAAGATTCGGCAGGTTACCCGATGGAGCCACCCAGGCACCCTGATCCTTTACAACTGAAATGTCTTCCCAAAGAGGCAGAATATGTTTCTCCTTAATTAAAATAAAAATATACAGGTCACTTCATGTCCAAAGGAGTAACTTTCAATGACCCAAGGTAGTTTTTCCAGTATCTTTTTAAAAAGTTCTTTCATCACTTGTATGTTTATTCTTTCTTTCATTTCAGGATGAACCCAGAAAGGATAAGACCTAAGTGTCAACATGGATAAATATCCATCCTGTATTCCTAACGAAACAAATTGTAATAAGCAAAGAATGAACCTATCTTTTTAATATAAGTATCATGTATAGAAAGATAAATTTGTTACGTGCATATATATAAACATACAGTTGTACATATTTCCATTTGCTGTAACCTACACAGAAACACATAGGTTGCAGAATTACCTGGCAACTAAATTGGGGGCTTTAAGTAAACCTCTGTCATTGCACTTTGTGTCTCACAGAAGCATGTTTCACATTTTAAATCGTTTCCCCAAATTCTTAGGTTGTATCCAAAAAATGCTTAAAATGCATTGAAACCATATAATTACTTTTTATGGGACAAACAAAAATTCACCAGGTAAATATGATTTGCCGAAGTAATGGGTCCTAAAGATATTTTGTATTCTCCGCTGTTTTAGAGAATTATTGCTTCTGCGCTTCTCCATCATAACTGAAAATAAACTACCGTTGCATAATTCTCTCCTGCACTGTGTATTTATTTTCTCACTCGACAGTCTCTTAGATATTCTCTACAATCAAGAATAGAAAGTAAGACCTCATTAGAAAGGTATTGACTGCATAGGTCTGATTACCATGCCTCCAAGTCTATAGATTTACCAAGTTCCATACAGCCAATATTACAGATTAGACGGGAGGGGAAGGTCATTTTTATAGATA
Organism: Ursus americanus; assembly: GCF_024610735.1. Classification (NCBI taxonomy): domain Eukaryota; kingdom Metazoa; phylum Chordata; class Mammalia; order Carnivora; family Ursidae; genus Ursus; species Ursus americanus. The sequence goes on along the minus strand of NC_142164.1, from coordinate 118,697,747 downwards.
AATATAATTTTATCACTAATTTCATTTGAGAACGTTTCTGGAGCAAGCATGCCAAAATGAAGCCAATTCCATAACTGTTTGATTTGGGTCAAGAGGTGGGAGCTACTGTTCCCACTTTGATTTTTCCCTTAAGAAATACTTTATAAAGCTGATCCTTTATAAATCACTAAAGACATTTCTATAATTGCTTCACAATTGGTCACATATGCAAACATACTCTTTATTTCATTTGGATTTACAGATCTTCCTTTGTTTTCACTAGCATTAGTCTATCTCTTGGTGGATACTGAGGCTAATAAATGGTTTTTCATTTTTTTCTACAAGGAGACTTGAGAACACCTGTGTTTATATCCTTTGTTTAATCTCGGATTCTCCACCTAGAGCACAACAGAATCACCTGGGAACTTCTGAAACGGAGGCCTGGGTCATGCCCACCATTTTATGCTACCAATGATGCTACCATACAGTGCGTTTGTTTTCAAGTATAAATCCTTCCCACTCAATCACCTAGACGTTCATCCCCAAAAAGCACTTGGTGGGCTGTGTCTGCTCACTCATTCGGCACGGACAAACTTCTCCTTAGTTCTGCCAGCATTTTTATCCCTCATCACAAGAAGACGGCTCTTGTAGCCGTCTGATCATTTTGTTTTCTGCTTCATTTTTCTGAAGGATACTTCATTCAGCGGTGCGCACTGAACTCTTGGTAAATTATCGACAGAGACAACATGGGGATGAGCAGAAAGTCTCACTGGATCTCTGAAAGGGGAAACGAGCACATGGAGAGGGGTTCACTGGATTCCACACTGTACCTACGGTAGCACCTGCATTACCACCTGCAGACGTGAGGCTCTTTCAGACCAGATGCACGTGCAACATCTGACTTATAAGACTACAGTTATAACACTGTAAGATTATAGTTATAAAATTATAAGTTATCAGATTCTGAAGGTAAAAATGGATGGGCTTTGTCTTTTTCCATAAGTCCCTTAAATTCAGTTAAATAAACATCTGCCTCTGCAGAAGAATGAACAATTTAAGTTAGAAATCACCAATTACACACTATTTCCAGGCTAAGTGCATCTCCACACATTAACTATTGGTAAAAAAAAAAAAGGATGTGTGTCTTTGTAATCCCATCTCTTTAATTGTTGGAGGAATAGCATATTGGCATGGAAAGTTTAAAACCAAAAAAAAAAAAAAAAGATTCTAGATGACTTAAATAATCTATAAAATGTGGCTTACATGCACAAGGGAATATTGCTCAGCCTTAGAAAGGGATGGGATCCTGACACGTGACACAACATGGATGTATCATGGGGACATCGTAGGGAGGAAAAAGAAGGTTCCCTCTACCCTTCTGAGTTTTTGGTAGAGATCCCTGTAATAAAAGACAGATCAACAAAAGAAAAGGAAACCGAAGATGATTAACATGTTTACCTTTTGTATATACGGGAGATACCCAGGGAAAGTAGGTAACTAAAAGCAGAGGCTCAGAACTCTGGCTGTTATGGCAACTTCAGCAAAGAACACTAAACTCATGGAGAAATAAAAGAATGTGGTCTGGGGCTTCCAACCACAATCTGTGGGAAGATAGACTAATGGTAGATGAAGGGTAGTTAGTAAGGTGCTTTATATAGATTTCTCTGGTGTGTCCTCCAGGATGGTCGGGTCTAAAGTTGTCTCTGCTGGTTAACACTTGTCCTTCCAGGGAGAGGGTGGAGGAGGAGAGACACCTTTGCACATTTATGTCCTACTTTTAGGCACGTAGGTAGGGGGAGCTCAGGGAGCTTTTCTTATATCTGCTTCTTCTCAATTGCCTTCAGGTCAAAATAATCCCTGTGCCAAAGTGGAATATTTTGGAGTAGCATACTCTGCTATCCTTCAACATTATGCTAAGTGCAATGAGACAGACACAAAAGGACAAATACTGCTTGATTCCACTTTTATGTGGTACCCAGCACAGCCAAAATCATAGGGACAAAGTAGATTCATGGTTTCCAGGAGCTCTGGGGTGGTGGGGATGGAGGAACAGGAGGCTGTTGTGTAACAGGTATTGAGTTTCAGCTTGGGAAGAGGAAAAAAGTTCTACGTATGGATGGCGGTGATCATGGCACAACAGTGTGAACATGCTTAATGTCACTGATGTAGACATCAAGGTAATTGTAATGAAATGTCATGAACGAAGGTTAAGATGTAACATTCATATCACATAGATCATGCCACATTTTTTATAGGATGAGGTAATAAACATCACTAATAGCATACAAGGAATTCTTTTAAAAGGGTTGGAATTCACTAAGAAAAGCAACAGTTATGTGTGATGAATGGTGCCAGAGGGTTCCATGCCATGCATGCTCTAGAACCGTGACTGGGTGAGTCTTTCTCAACCACAGGATGGCTCGCGACAGAGTCACAAGAAAGAGAGCCTCAGGGGCGCCTGGGTGGCACAGTGGTTAAGCGTCTGCCTTCGGCTCAGGGCGTGATCCCGGCGTTCTGGGATCGAGCCCCACATCAGGCTCCTCTGCTATGAGCCTGCTTCTTCCTCTCCCACTCCCCCTGCTTGTGTTCCCGCTCTCGCTGGCTGTCTCTAGCTCTGTCGGATAAATAAATAAAATCTTAAAAAAAAAAAAAAGAAAAAGAAACAGAGCCTCAATCACCATGTGATACCCACCTACGATGTGGTACTTTATTCTACAGCCTTGTCATGACTCTGGAGAAACACGCACCACCATCCTCACGGTCTATAGTAGCGTCTCCATTTGAGTGGAACTTCAACACCTCACTGTTCCTTTGTGATAGTCTCCTCTAAAGCAGCAACAACAACAACAAACCAAAAATCTCCAGTGGAATTTCCTTCAATTATGGCTGCCTCATTCTGAACATGCGCTTCCCACCCATCAAAACAAGTCGAATTCCTAGAATCGTTTAGTAACTCGAACCACAGCCAACCGTGGACAGATGCCCTCTGGAAAGAATGGCTGGTCTGTTTCCACATCCCTGAATGGAGAGTCATCGTTTTTGGTCACTCCCTTGGAAAGAATTCTTGTGACATGCTAACTGCCTATGGTAGCATTCTGGAAGCCTCTACCCCCCGCCCCCACGGCGTGACAACGAGGACTGCTGGGGGGAAAACGTTCCAGAATAAGACTCGTCTCTCTGCCAGCGTAGAAATAGACTGTGTAGCCTGAGGTCGGACACTCCCTGTCTCGATCTCCTTTCCCTAGCCTGTAAGCCCTGGCCCCAGGGCTGCCATAGATCTCCTAAAAGCGCCGGGGTGGGTAACGAGATGACATCTCTGGCTGAGGGCTTTAAGGGAATGAAATGCACAAGTAAATGAGCTGCTTTTGGGTATTCACCTGGAGAGTATTAGTGCACATATCATAATTAGATTCTGTGTAGAATCGCAGATTCTCAACCGTCGCAGGAAACAGTAAGTCCTTCTCATGAGTCTTCATCATGGCATCAAATGACTTTTGCAAATAAAGAGTTTATCAGTTCTTCTGCAGTCATGGTCGGCTTCGAGCCAGTGTGACTATGATCAGGATTCCCATAAGAGGCTGGGAGGATGAGTAGCAGCAAGAAGCAAGCTGGGGCCAGGGTCCCAGGGGTCTTTCATCTGTCTAAAGACTTTACCTGTGCACGCTATCCTCCTGCCACATCCTCAAAACAGTGCAGGAGTGAATGATGAGGGCCAATTAGCTCAGTTCGAAGTCCACTAGAGATCCAGAGGCAAATACTGCACGCAGTACAGACAACTCCCTACCCTCTGTCCTATGCATAGTTATGTATACTCTTAGTCTCTTAGTACAGGTGTCTATACTCTTGTAGGTATGACCCTGGACTTAGAGTCATTCTCAAGATGAGCACAGCTCAAGGGACCTGAAGCTCTGAAAAGGAGCACATCCTTCCAAAGCCTTTTGCCAACCTCACTAGAATCATCCTCTTAAAAGATTAGGATTAGGGAATGTCACTTCCCTACTCATATCCCCAAGTAACTGCACACCGCCTACAAAATAAAACCCGAGTTGCTTGACATGGGACACAGAGTCTTCCAGAGTCTGCTCTGCATGCCTCCCCAGCTCACCTGCCAGCATATTGCTTGATTGTGTCCTGTGCCCCAACCCCACACCTCATCCATTTGTGATGCCCTGGAGACACCACAGAATTGCAGGCTCTCCTGCCCAGATTCCAAATTCAAAATGTCCTCTCACTCCCCTTCTCTCTGTTTCTCTCTGTCTCTCCAAGTCCTACTTGTCCATCAAGACCCAGTTTATGGGCTATCTCCTTTGGAAAGTCTTTCCTGATTCCCCAGACGGAAGGAATCCTTTGCTCAACTGTGCTTGAGTCACCCAAATCATGGTGGGCAGCTCTTATCTCTGGCTCAGGAGAAGGGCTAGTCACAGACTCCCAATCCTAAATGGCATTATCCAGAGGTGTTATGACCCCTGGGCACAGCTCAACAAATGTTGCTCGAACAGAGCTGGGCATCCCTTCGTGGCCCTTAAAGTGATGGGACCCTAGGCTCAGAGCATGAGCCAACATATTTCTACCATCTTTTGGACAACTGGCTTTTACGGCGGGCTCCTAGATACATTTCACTTGTAAAGTTCCCTGATTTTTTCAAACCCAAGGCATAAGCAGATAAACTGGACATTTTTAAAAAGATTTTTATTATTTATTTGAGAGAGACAGAGATAACAAGAGGGAGCACGCATGCAGAGGAGAGGGAGAAGCAGTCTCCCCGCTGAGGAAGGAGCCCGACTCCCGGCTCGATCCCAGGACCCTGGGACCATGACCTGAGCTGAAGGCTGACACTTCACCGACTGAGCCACTCAGGCGCCCCATGGACATTTTTATTTTTTTTTTAAAGAACTTGAAGTCCTAGCACACAGTATACACAGAATCTAGCTAAAGAACTTCATTCTCTGTCCACACTGATGATAGAATCGTCTCCACCATCAGATCCAGCTCTGCTGCAGCTGGACGCACATAAAATCTCAGAACCAGAACGGCCAACTTGGACCCACGCAGGACACCACTGCTCACACGTGTGGTATACACAATGTAAGGTTAAAACTAAGTTGTGCATGTCCCATATCCTCAGGATAAAGTAAGTGAGTCTTGACAGAGAGGCTCATCCATACTTCATTTCATGCACGGGTGTTACTCTCCCGTGTTCCATGCCCCCAAGCGCCCAGCTCCCGCTTTGTCTGGACCCAGGAGGAACTCTATTGGTGTCAAGTGTTCAACACTTGGCATTGTCACCATTATGAAGTGCGACAAAATGAACCGCTGGCACCATCTGGTCGTCGGGGTCGATGTGACACGTGTGGTTCCAAGAGATGCAGGAGTTGGTGGCAGCTATGTGCAGCCGCGAAACGGCCACCTTCTGCTCTCCCCACGCAAGGGTAGGCGCTGCTGCCTCGGTACAAAAGGTCTTGCTTTCCCCACTGAGGAGTGGCATAAGGGTGTGCTCCGTGTCAAATGCCAGGCCCATTTGGGATGGACAAAGACACTCGTCCGGCCAAGTCACTACAGCTTATCAGCGCTTCCCCAATGTGCTCCCAAGGCCAGGAAATATTGCTTCTCCGATGGATGCCCTGCTCTCGGGGCCTGGGTGACTCACACAGAGCAACTATCCTGTATCCCCATCTGATCCCTCTTTGTCGCATCCCCAGACAATTAACCTACAGTGTTAGCAGCCCTGAATGCTTTCCCTGAGTCAGCACCCTGCCTCTCTGGCTGGCCGTGGCTCCTGTCTGAAGAGCCCTCCATACTCATAAAGTAACTGTGCACTGCCTGTTGGTCTAGGGGTGGGCAGCCAGACTCTGGATGCCAGGGAGTTGGCGAACCAAGTTTTAGGGGTAATATCGGGAACCGCTGTTTGGAATATACAAATCATTAGAGTCTAAATCTGAGTGAGGATATGGAGTTCTCCTGTCTCTGCAACAGGCAGTAAGAGGGACAAGCGGAATGGTTTTTGCTCAAGGACCTGCACCCCCACTGTGCCATTGAGGGCATCTCAAGAGCTCTGAGAAACTGGAGCAGCCCCAGAGGGTCAGGGACCCCCAAGCCTTTCCAGAGGCAGATGGCCCAAACTGGAAAGTGTTCGTTGGGTCTTTGCAATGCTGTGAAAGAAGCACTGTGCAAGAAAGCCAGCTCCTGGAAGCCAGGAACTGGGTCTGTCCATCTTTACATCGCTGCTATCAGCACAATGGCGGGCCCCTGGAGATGCACAACTTCATGGAGAGATACTGCTGCTTTAGTTTTGCATGTTCCACCGCAAGCACAGTGTCTGGAATCAAGACATGGTTTCAGAAAGCTTACGTTTAATGTTTTTTTTTTTTTTTAAAGATTTTATTTATTTATTCGACAGAGATAGAGACAGCCAGTGAGAGAGGGAACACAAGCAGGGGGAGTGGGAGAGGAAGAAGCAGGCTCATAGCGGAAGAGCCTGATGTGGGGCTCGATCCCAGAACGCCGGGATCACGCCCTGAGCCGAAGGCAGACGCTTAACCGCTGTGCCACCCAGGCGCCCCAGCTTACGTTTAATGTTATCTCCCAGGAGAGATCAGTAGGAATCTGCGTCTCATCAGGATATAGATACCTTTCTGTCTGCACCTGCTGGGGAGGTGGGGCAGGTGTGCACTAAAGCTAGATGGGGGTGGATTGTGGGCTGCGCCCTCTGGGTCCAGGGAAATGTGCGGCAAAGGTGTCTTCCAGATGACCAGGAGAAGGAGGAGGCTCAACAGGGAATAAGCCATCACTGCAAACTAATAAGGCTGATCGCAGAGCCTCAAAGGGCTTATGATCGTAGCGGAATCTTACTCTGCGTATCACACAAAATGCAAAAATCTGGATTGAAAACAGTTCAACCATTCGGCACTAACCATGGAAAAACGTACACACATACACGGGCAGATAGATAGACAGTAGATGGAAAGATACACAGATAGAGACACCCAGAGACAGGTAGGTGGGTAGACAGACAGCGATGGATAGAGATAGCACGAGAACGTATCTTTTGCAGATAAGCTTCCCACCATGCATGGCAAACCATATAAAAGTAAGGCTAAAAAGGGGACCTCTAAGAATAAAATATAAGTCAGTCTTCAAAGCAAGCTTAATTCATTTTTCTTTCAACATGTCACTATTACTACTTAGACCTTAGATGTCTAAATTGGCTGCCTGCCTGTTCCTTTTGCATATATATTTATATATATATAACTCATATATATATGCATATATATATATTCATCAGTAGTAATATGTCTGAGTGTGCATATATATATCCTTATAGAAATATGTTTATTATATTTATACATGTATTATCTATACGTTATAATATGCATATTACATGACATATGCATATATATATATTTATTTACCAAAAAAAAGGAGTTTGTGCTGATATTTTTAAAATGTAACAATAGATCACAGTCATTTTCCCATCTCAGTCAATGCTTCCACATCGTTTCTATGGACCATGTTTCTAGAACTCAATTGCCTGGCTGTCATAAGGGAGGAAAAACATTCCCTCTCTCCTCTTAGGTTCTGAGACAGGTCTTAAGAATTAAGCTGACACAAGATCCAAGACCAGGACAAAAGCGTACAAATTTTATCTAATATTTTTGCATGCACGCAGGAGACTTCAAAAGAGAAAGGAAGACCCAAACAAGTGGTTCGTACTGAGAGGTTATATACATCTTTCTTAACAAACGATGGTAAATTTGTGAAGAAACGACAAGAGAAGGAAAAGGGTTCGCGCTTCTAAGGGCAGTGGCTTGGGGGAACATGACTAGGAAATGGGGGGGGGACACTAAGGGGCGAAAAGGTGGGTTTCTGTAGGTTTCTTTGTATGGGTCCAGTTTGGCACTGACCCCCAGGCTCTGGTGATAAGAATATTCTCCTCTTCCTGGTACAAAGAGGACACCTGTCTCATGGGAAGCCCCTGCTTTGATTTGACGTGGAAAGGGGGAGGTCTTGGCACATCTCCTGTTTCTCAAGTACCTTCCGCTGAAAATTACCAATCTGCCAAAGTGGCATATTTGGGGTGGCCTATTCTGAGCCCCTTCATGATACTTTCATGTACGTAGACATTATATTCTACACATTTCTCGGTTGTGCTAAGCGGCCTTAATTTAGTAAAATGTTGACACCGGCTTTACCTTCAAAACATGTTCCCCAAGGAACACGGAAAGGTTTTCTCCATTATAGAGTAATAGGCAAACGGAAGATTTGCAGTATTGGCCAGGTAGACGCGGCCCACCCATGTCTGAGTCATGCCTGAGTATAAATTCCTGCAAACTGCCTTGCTCCTAGAATGCCTTCAATACATGGCTGCTGGATCACAGAAATCATGTCACTCCAGATAACCCCACCACGTCTGAGCCCACGTGCATTATCTCAGGGGAGAGTCACACGCGAGCTCCTGGTGTGGCCCAGGAGCCGTCCGCACACGTGTGCTATTTTCGGGGCAGAGTCACACATCAGGCACCTCAGGACATGGCTCACTGGGGCACTTACTTAGAACGGGAAATCAGGTCACTTATAGACAATGCGTCAGCGGCATTTATACCTGCGCCTGTTACTTACTCTACTGCTGAGGACAAGTGAAACGGGCTGTTTGAGAGGATATGCATGGCAGACAGCAGCATGCAGAGGCTGGGAGTGACGGCTCCGGGGACCGGCTTGTGTGCCCTGAGGGGACCGCGATGGTAAGGGACTCTGTACCTAGGCCCTAGGAAAGGGATGTGCATGGCTAGGAGAAAGTGCACGCACTGATCCCCCTGTGATGGTACTGCATGTGACCTCTGTTTCCTGCTTTCCAACGCCCTGAGTCTCTGAATTCGCCTTGCCTTTCAATGGACTTCCTTTTACAGTCAGAGAGGGCATATGGCATTTCCAGAATAGAAAGGACTAGTTTACCCTCACCTTCTGGAGGACAAAACGTCAGTGGTGTGTCCTTGGGTCACTCTGCACCATTTCTGGGAGCAGAGAGCAGCCCCCAAGTCACGGCCAAGAAGGAAGTGGGGACTTCAGTCCTGTGACCGTAGGAGATGAGCTCTGCCAACGGCTGCGTCCGTTACGGCTGCCCTATCAAGTACCATCGGCCAGGGGGCTGAAACAGCAGAAATCACGTTCTCCCAGCTCTGCAGGCTGGAAGACTGAGATGCAGGCATATACATGGCCAACTCCCTCCTGTGTCTTCAGATGGTCAGAGAAATGAAAAAGGGGAAAATTGCAGAAAAGCGGAAGGTGGAAAACCACGTTGGTTGCGTCTGAAGGTCACATGACATGGTTCTCAATTGCTAAGAAAGGGCAGAATAAGGAGACCGCACTAGAGGTTCTTAGTTGCATAAACACACACGTCAATACTCACCTGAAGACCACATGTAACTACAGGAAAGATTCAGTCCTGCCTCTTGCAGGCACCTATCACACGGGGAAACTCATGCTAGTTAGGAAAGAACTCCTCGTAAGCATGGGCTGTGTGTGGGGAGTGGGAGAGGGCACTGCTCTAGGTGCAGGGGATACCCGGAAAGCATGACCTCATGGGACCTGTATTGTGGAGGACAGAGCAGACCAGACACAAACAGTCCCATCAACAAATGAGCAAGGCCATTATCAGAAGGGGAAGGGGATCTGTGCCATGAGGACAAGGGAACAGGACCTCGGCAGGGCTGGCTTGACCTGAGAGACCAGGAGAGACCTGTCAGGGGACCACTGGGTTCCCCGAGGCAGAAGCCAGTGAGGAAGACCCACCTTGATCCTTAGAACAGAGTGAAGGGCTTTCTCTGCGAGGCCAGATGGAGGCTCCGAGACATGTGCATTCTTTACATAAAAATGTGCCTTGTAGTCAAATTTATTAATGGGGTTGAAGGGATCCAGAGTATCCCACTGAGGCAGAAAAGTTATTTTGTGCTGAAGACATTTGAGAATGAATAGATGCAGGAAAAAGCATCGTTGGAACTACTCTTTTCCGCTTGAAAACAGGAGCTTCCAAAAGATTTCAAGTGCCATAAATCCCCTTTCCAGAGAGACTTCGTGCACCGGGGGAAAGTGACCCCTAACACCAAGGCACGCAGATGAGAAATTGCAGAAACAAACATTGTCACGAATCTGTATAACCTATGATACATTTCTCCTAAAGACTCATTCCTTTTTCCTAAATGTTATTTGGAGGGCCATACCTGCCCCTCTCCCTCAGCCCCCACTATGAAGATAGTATATGAACTCTAAATTCTAGCAGCTTCCCTGAGCCACTTTCTTTGTGAGCTTTTTCTACTTGTGTATATATGTGAATCAACTCTGTTTTTTCTCCCGTTAATCTGTCTTCTGTCGGTTACATTTGCACTGCCTCGGGTACAGAACCTAAGTGGTTGGAAGGAATGTTTTTCCTCACTGACCTGATGAACCACATAATAATTTAAAGTAGAATGTTTAAAATTAATGAATCCAAGTGTAAACGACCTTTGATAACACCAATGTCATTGGATGAAAGTCAAGACACACTACCCACTGAAAGAAACATTGGAAGGGCTAGCCAGGCAATTAGAGAAAATTGTTCAAAGGGTGTGAAGACGGTATGGAATGAAAGAAAATTATCATTATGCACAAATGGTATGATTATGTATAAAGAAAATCCAGGAGAATCTTTAGGGAATCTATTACGCAGGGAGCTCCTCATAGCTACTGAATACAAGAGCAATATACAAAAGGGAATTTGCATTCCTTTATACCAGCAACAAATAATTAAAAAAAAACAGCATTTAACAAGCATTATATTAAAAATACACAAAAATTCAACTACAAAGTACTTAAAAAATACTTATCCTAATAGAAACAAACAACTTTATGAAGAACATGAAAGAAGATGTAACGAATAGAAGTAAGCTATAAATTCAACGCAAATCATCTGTCCAATCGTAAGAGAGGATTTCCTTAAAATGGAAAACTTGGATCTTGTGGAAGGTAAGTGTCCAAGAATATTTGGAACAAGAATAATAAAGATGGAGGAATTCTCCGACTAAAGAGCTAGAATAATGTAATTCATTAGAATATATGACATTAGGAAGTTTATAGTGATTAAAACAGTGAGATACTGGACAGTCATACTGACAAAAGGAACAGAACAGAGAGGGTGGGGAACAGATAAAGCATCGAAAGAAACTGGTAATGTGGCAAAAATTCATTGCAGAATGATGGAGCAGGGTAGGGTGGATGGACAGGTTACCCACACGTGGGGCCAGCATGCAGGAAAGGACGACGGATCCCTCCAGCACGCTGTTTTTGAAAATCTGGCGAATGAAAAAAAAAAACTTCAAAATGTCCAAACAACTAGAAGAAAGTGTACTGAAATTAGTTTAAGAGCTTGGGATCATGAAAAGTTGTCCAAGGACACCAAACACACAAACCCCCTTTAAGAAAGATACTGGCATGCCCAATTACATGAATGCCAGAAGTGCTCGCATGACCGACAAGACACTATAAATCGCTTTGCAAGGTAAGGCTAGACGGAGAGGAGATTTGCAAGGGATAAAACCCAAAATGGATTAGTTCCCGCCTGCATGTAGAAGCCCTATACATCGATAAGGAAACAGAACACTTAAGAAGACAATGATTAAATTAGTATGAAAAGGTAATTTACTTACGGTAAAGGAGACTGCATAAGTAAAAACATCAGGAAAATGTGCTCAAACCCTAAAAATTAAGAAAGCATGCCTCTAAATAATAGAGAGCTTCCATTTGATATCAATTAGATTGTTCTAACAAAGGTCAAGATAAGTCAAGTGTTTTCAAGGCTGTGGAAAATGGAATTTTTCAGACTCTCCTAATAAGTCTGCAATACTTCACTTTTTTGTCTTAATTTAAGAAGCTAGGTTGATTGGGTTTAACAAAATGCGTTGATGGCAGATTTAATTGAAAATTGAAGGAAATCTGTTGCTAACCCCCCCCCACTCCTGGAAAGCCCTTTTTTCCCTTGTATTTTAATCGTTTCTCTTACATGTTTACTTCCATTAAGCCACCCTATCTAAACATAACCACCTCAAATAAGAGCAACTTCACACGTAATGTAATTTGATGTGCCAAAATGTCAGAAGTTACTCCCCACGGTGAAGACTGGAAAAAGGCCCCATTTTAGTATTCTCTCCAAAAAGACACTTCCTGAGTTACAATATCTCAGAGAACAAAGTGGATACATTCAAATCTTGAAAGGTCAAGGAATAATGAAACCATCTCATTACGCATTTACGGAAATGAATAAATTTACACTCCACAAAACTTACGAATATTTGCTGTTTGCAAACCTATGCTCTATCGTTTTGATCTCCCCTTTGTATTTTTCATGACATTTTCATGATATTTGAGAAAAAAAATAAAGCACAAAAACATGCATAAGAAACCATCCATCTGCAAAAAAAAAAAGAGAGAGAAATAAAATAACTGAAGTTTTAGAGAAGGAAAATCCTGCCGCGCTGAAGTAATTATGTGACTTGAGGACTTACGTTTCATGAACTCAATTTGATCTTGGAGTTTCTATACTTTAATTTAGAGTTGGTCATTAAACAGTGTTCTAAATTATGTAAGAATCACCCTTTTATGCAGAGTTGCTGAACCTGGGGATTTCTAGATCTCACTCGCTGAAATCTTGGGGGAATGTCTGTAATATGCAAGATCCCCTACCATTCACTACCGCAAACACAGTTCATCCACATGGATTGCAGCTGTGAAAGGGGCTAAAAGTCCATTTTAATTGACATAGCTGCGATCTGACAAAATGGAGTGTTCTCAACACCAGGAGCTTGAAAAAAGGAAAAGTTTTGGGGCGCCTGGGTGGCTCATATAGTTAAGCGTCTGCCTCCAGCTCAGGTCATGATCCCAGGGTCCTGGGATCGAGTCCTGTGTCATCAGTCCTGCTCAGCGGGAAGCCTGCTTCTCTCTCTCCCTCTGCCCCTCTCCCAGCTCCTGCACTCTTGTTCTCTCTCTCTCAAATGAATAAATAAAAAATCCTAAAAAAAGAGAAAAAGGGAAAAGTATTATTTTTAAATAAGCAAATAGACAGTGGAAGACAATAGGACAAGCTGTCCTTGACCCTAATTTTCATTGCACGCCCATGGTGTGCAGATGTTTCTTGTTGGGTCCACTCTGGTGGGTCCCCAGTGACGTGACCATGGATTCCTGTGGATCATGGCACACGTGTGTTCTCCCGGCAAGGATCCCATACAGTGATGACTGAGAGAACGAGGATATCATCCCTAGAGGATGTATGGGATTTGCCCCAAGTTGTGATGAAGCCCAGGCATTTCCAAATCCTGCTAGCAGAGGACTTTCTCCTTTTCCCGTTTGGCCCATTGCAGGTGAGGGTTTCTCTCTCGCTGGCTCAGTTTCCCTCTCCTTCTTCAGAGAAGTACGATCCTTGAACATCACACTGAATGTGACAGATTTCAACAACACATAGGAATTTAGATATTTATGGCCGTGTGTCACAACATTATCTCTGGTACATATGTTCATAAATACACTCTAAAGTAAATCTTAGCATGACTTACGTTTCCTTCTACGCACATGGAGATGGTCATAAAACACACGCTTTGGGAAATGCCACCCCCAGACAAAACCTGCTGAGGGAGATGTCGCTGATGGGCAAGGACACTGAAAACATATCACTCATAAGTCTTCCTGGAAATAAATAAGCGTTTGGAGATGTGCACCAATGAAATGTCGGATTAGTCAAAATAAAAAAAAAAATACCATTGGAGGCTGCAAGCCATGAAGGAAGAGACAGCACATGGGGGATCTGTTTAACTACAGAATGAGGTCTACGTAATGGTGCTAAATACCATTGCAAGACAGAATGCAAATGATAAGATTTTTGGAAGAACGTCTACTCGTGATAGATGATGGGGACATAATTTTTTCTAAAAGATGGGAAAATAATCCTTTGCAAAGCAGAAGAAATAATGCTAACACATCAAGCAGATGGCTTTTACAAAATGAAAAGGGAGTTGAACTGGTAAATAAATTCAAAGTAGGAATCTCTGATTCCCCCAAGAGAAGGTCAAGAAGGGGGGGGGGAGAGAGAGAAGACGGATGGAAGGAAGGAAGGAACAGAGAGAGAGAAGATGGGAGGAAGGAGGGAGGGGAGGAGGGAAGGAGGGAGTGAAGGAGGGAGGGAAGGAGAGAGAGAGGGAAGGAGGGAGAGAAGAAAGGAGGGAAGGGAGGGAGAGAGGGAAGGAGGGAAGGAAGGGGGAAAAGTATTCCAAATAAGATGTCTGAGAACATAACTGACTAAATGAATTAATAAAGTTGTATTTTGAGGACTCTGATAAATTTGGCCCATGTTAGTTTCATTAATCATACATATATTTTACAAAGCCAGTCTAGCTGTTGAGTACCATGTTTCTTTCCCGTGCTGCAGGTTGCTTTTAAACATACATTAGTGGTCCAGCACCAGGAAAGGATGCTACTATCAGCAGCAGGCACTGACCATAAATACTCATTTCACAAGAGGGTGATGGCATCAGGATCGGTCAGATTGCATTCCTGAGGGTGGTGTAAAGAGCAGACACCAGGGGAGCGCTTGCAGGATAATGAGAAGTGATACAGACGGGACCAACGGTTGAGCATTGCAACTGTGTGATTGAAGCGTCTCCTCCCACGCTTGAACGGAGCCGGTCCAATCATGGGTGGGGGGTTCATGACAGCAGAGAAAGGGGGCTGCGCATGCTGGGTGTGGGGAAGCAGGCACCAGGAGGCACGATTCAGTGGGGGTGTTGGAGAAGAACAGTAGGAAATGAGACCAGAGGGGCCAAGGTGCACAGCCTTTGGACAACACGGGGACTGGCTTGGGCTCCAGAGGAATGGTGGCCATAGCAGGGCTTTGAGCAGATGGTGGTTGAAGGCTCCTGTGGCTGGCATGTGGAGGGTACTGAAACTGGGTCAGGTGAGTCAGGACGCTCCCACAGTCACCAGGAGGAAGACGGTCCCCTGTGCTGCAGACCAGAGGCTCTATGGAGAAGGTTGGATTCTGGATGTGTTTTGAGGACTCTAGCATTCAGAGAGATGATTTGTCCCACCACATATATGTAGGGTCGTGGGGGAAACCACAGTTTAAAATTGGATCTGACCTACGGCACAGCCCTGGGGCATGTCTCCAACACCGGGGGGCATTTTCGTATTGCTTTCATAATGCGGGTAACTTCTTCCGCCCCCAGCATCTCTTTGCAGCTAGTTCTCCCTGCCCTGGAATTCGATTCCATCCTTGTAAAGCTGAGCTCGAAAACCTTGCCTCAAGAATGTTGCCTGGGCTGTTGCCGCAGCCAGGTGCTAGTCAACACCATGGTTTGGGGGCCACTGCAGAGCTACCTGACTTCCCCCGAATTGATGAGAATCAGGTGCACGGACAGGAAACAGAAATCGGAGACTCAGTGCTGGGGGTTTATAAATACAAAGCTGAAATGTGCAGGGCAAGCTCATTACAAAGGAATTAATCATGTTAATACAGAATGCCTGGTGGAGCAAATTCGCCGCATAACATTCAAGTACTAGGAACTGCACCTGGTGTACATCAAAACATTTATTTAAGCTCTCACTTGTGACCCTCTCTGCTCTGGGAGCCAGTGATGTCCAGGGCTGGCCGGCGTTTTATGAACTCTTCCTGCGCTCTTGACAGCATTTGATGGTTCTCAGAGTGCCAATTACATTCAGAGCTGGCTGGCTTCTTTTCAACTAACTGAAGGTTGCAATCGGCTAAAAAATACTATCTTTCTGGTTCAGGCAGCCTTTGCTGAGACCTTCCACACTTGGACACAGTTCTGTCCATGCTGCCCTGTAGTCCAGATGCTTTCCGTGGTCAATGGCCCCTGGACGTTGCAAAGTGAAGGGAACAGGTTTGTTTCAATGGTCCCCGGATGTTGCAAAATGAAGGGAACAGGTTTGTTCCAGATTATTAAAAAAAAAAAAAAATGATACGGGGTCATTTAAAAATGTTGAAAGTAGAGAAGGTAAAACCTCCATAAAAATAAAAAATATTTTTGCATACTTTCTCCTGTTCTTTGTCTATTTCGTTATTTGGCACAGATATTATGTATAAATAAATTCAGACATAAAAACCACACTGTTTAATAGAGTGATGTATCTACTACAGAAAGAGATACAATGTAACAAATACAAGGGAAGGGTGCCATGGATGCCTCTGTGGCCTCTCTCCATGGTCTTCCATGTGTCATTAGCGTCTGTCTTGACTTTGTTTTTTCATCGGTTCCACGCATTGCTGTATGCGTTTACGCATAGAGGATGACTCACACTGCACACAGATCTGATGCGTGCCTCCTGTAGGGGTCTCTTCTTGTTCTCAAACTCTGTAGGGTTGGAATCCAGGACGCTGCCATCAGCACTGTGTCCGTGAAGGTCGTCGTGTGGTTAAGTTGTTTCCTCTCGATGCGCTTTTTTGCTGCTGTGTTATAATTCATGCATGACTCTACCACAATTACTTTCCACACTTCGGGTTAAGTATTTAACTTGATTTGCAGTAAACATCCTTGTACACATATCCCTGTGCAAATAGGTGAGAAGTAAAATGCTGAGTGAGCTCTCCTGGATATCTGCAGTGTCTCTCCAACAGCAATTACAGCTCCAACCAGTGGACTCTGAGTTTTCTTGCTCATACTCTCACCAACACTTGATCTTGTTTTAATAACCAATGGCTGTTTTCCCCACCGTCTTGCTTGGTCTTTGCATGGACTGACGTTCCTCTCTTCGGATGTTTCCCTGCACGGGTTGGGAAATATACACTGGATTTCTCTTCTTCTGGGCCTTTACCTCGTCTTTGTCTTTGGCGTGTTGCAAATTGGGGCAGAGGTCTGGAGCAGATTTCTTTCTATTGATCTGCATGGGAGTCGTAGCTATTTTCTTTTCTAAATTCTGTAAAATTCTCAGCTATTATCTCCTCTGTCCCGTATTCTGAGTTCTCCTTTTGCAAATCTGGTGAGTCCTAGAGCAGGTGTTATTTATTGACTATTTATGATATTCTAGATGGAGGATGCAGCAATGGAGTATGAAATTAAAAAAAAAATACTTTGAGCACAGTGGATTTTCTTTTTTTCTTTTTTTTAAGATTTTGTTTATTTATTTGACAGAGAGAGAGACAGCCAGTGAAAGAGGGAACACAAGCAGGAGGAGTGGGAGAGGAAGAAGCAGGCTCCCAGCAGAGGAGGGAGCCCGATGTGGGGCTCTATCCCAGAACGCCGGGATCACGCCCTGAGCCGAAGGCAGACGCTTAATGACTGAGCCACCCAGGCACCCCCACAGTGGATTTTCTATCACAGTGTGTGGGGTGGAAGATAGAATAAGCAAATAACATGAAAAATAGGTGGTAGAGTGATCTTAATAATGTGCATCCCCTCAAGAAACCGGGGCCTAATTCCTGGATTCCTGTGAACACGGTTTTATATGGAAACAGGGTTTTTGAAATTGTGCCTAAATTAAGGGTTAAACTGAATTAGAGAGACTGTCCTAGATTATCCACACGTGCCGTAAATGTATCACACGGATCCTCAAAAGAGGGAGGCAGAGGGAGATGGACACACGTAGGAAAAAAGATAACGTGAATACAGAGGAGGAAGAGGTTTGAAGATGCTGATCGTGAAAACTGGAGGGATGGGGCCACATCCCCCAGAGACACGGGGAGCCCCAGAAGGTGGAAGAGGCAGGAAGGACCTTGCCCTGGAGCCTTGAGAAGGAGCACAGCCCTACCCCGCCTGAATCTCAGACTTTCAGCCTTCTGAAGCGTGAGAGAATACATTTCTGTTGGTTTTAAGCTACCCCCACTGGCACCCCAGTTTGTGGTGATTTGTTACTGAGGTCATAAGAAACAAACCCAGGTGGTAAGAAGTACAATGAAGAAAATTAGAGGGGATATAAGGAGTGTTTGGGAGTTGCAATTTTACTGAAAATGGTGAGGGAAGACCTCTCTGGGAAGGTGACATTTTAAGCAAAGACCTCCGGGAGGAGGGGAGAGCACTACAAATAGCTTGACAAGCTTTCCAGGCAGAGCAAGCAGCAGGTGGCAGAAGAGTGTGCCTGGAATGCTCTAGAAACATCTAGAAGCCCAGAGTGAGTAAGCAAGTGTAATAGGAGATGGGACCAGGGAGGTGGCAGTGGGGACCTATCCTATGGGACCTTGAACATCACTGTGAAGTTCTCGGATTTTATGCTAAGAGAAGATCTGTTGGGGGGATTGATACAATTTATCCTTTATTTTATTTAGCTTTTTAAACTATTTATTTATTTATTTAATTGAGAGAGAGAGCATGAGCAGGGGAGAGGGACAGACGGAGAGGGAGAAGCAGACTCCCCGCTGAGCAGCGAGCCCGACATGGAGCTCTATCCCAGGACTCTGGAATCATGACCTGAGCCGAAGGCAGATGCTTCACCAACGGAGCCACCCAAGCGCCCCCACAATTTATCCTGTATTTTAAAAAGATGATCCTGGCAGCTAGATTTAGGACAGCCTTGGAGGGGGACTTGGGGTAGTGATAGTAACGCTGAGTCACACAATAATGACATTAATATGTTATTATATTACTGTATCATAATAACCATTATTATCTTGAAAGAGACAATGGTGGAAGTTTGTAGAAGGCACTGGTGGGGGTCGTGAGAAGGGGTCATATTCTGAAGGTTCTATAGACTGGACATGGGGTGGGAGAGCAGGGGAGGATTCCAGCATGGCCCTAGAAAATCTTGGAAAATTCTAGAAACTGAAGGTGAGAGAATGGCTGAAGAGTCTCGCTCTCTGACTGTCCAGCACACATCCTCCCCTCGAGCCAGCACACAAAATAGCTCTTAGACACTCAGAAACACGCACACTTTCTAGAACTGTTATCTGCCCAATGGGACACACCAGAACCCTGTGTACCGATCGCTGAGGAATTTTGTGAAGCTTCGTCTGAACTCTGGTCATGAATGTCTTTCTGGATTGGTGGTTCTCAACCCTGTCTGCACATTACAATCACCGGGGACACTTTTATGGAAACCCTGTGCCTCAGCTGAACCCCATACCAATTAGTTCCAAACCTCCAAGGGTGGGACCTGCTGTAAGTATTTTTAACGTTCCCTTTAGAGTCCTTCCTAAACGCATCTCACATCACTGTCCTTTATTTTCTGTTCATCTTCATCCCCTAAATCAGTGGTACCCTACTGGAGAGATTCGACTTCCCAGGGACACTTGGTAGTGTCAGGAGACATTTGGGGTTGCAGCAACCCAATTAGCATCTAGTGAGTAGAGTCTGGGGATGCAACTTTTTTGCTTCTGCTTTCTGAGAGCACCCAATGCAGGATGAACCCCTGCTAGATTGTCCCTCCCCAAATCACCCAACCACAAGTATCAATACTGCTGAGGTTGACAAACGCCATCCCAAACCCTGGGAATCTTATTGTTGTATTAATGAGTCCAGAAGCAATTGCCAGATTTTTAAATGTCTTTGTGTGTGTGTGTGTGTGTGTGTGTGTGTGTGTGTGTGTGTGTCTGTGTGCCGCTTTTGGTTTTAACGGACAAACTGAAAGTTGTGGGAGGGCAAGATGGAAGTGGGGGAAGAGAAGGATAAAGGGTGTGAACACCTGGGTTGAACATCATCTCTCACACACCTAAGTGCCTCTAGGAGCTAGTCAGGGTGACAATTAGCAGTTTTCGAGAGCAAACAGAACAAGTATTTGCATGTTCTTTTCCTTCCTGAATTGTGTCTGTGAGAGCTGAGTTAATGACCTGATTGAGTCCTATCAACACGGCAGGTGTTGGGTTGAGCGTCAGCGTCTGTGCCTTCCAGGTTCTGAACAGCACATCAGCCAAAGGGCCTGCTCTGAAACAGAGCATGTGGACGATGGGAGGGCCTCCGCTTTTTCAAAGGTTGCACTGCATCCTTCAGGAAGCTGCCAATGACTGGGTGGGGACCAAGGGTGACGTCCTTGTGTCGGTTTCGTTTACTGAGGGCGCCCTTCCTGACTCAGCTTTGTCTATTTCTGGGGAGTCTACTTTTCAGATGGGCCCAAGTAGATGATCAATTATCATTGACAGTGAGTGTGCTCCTTTGGGGACATTTTTGATTGTAACCAACTGGGGGGTACAACTGACATCTAGTGAGGAGTGGTCAGGAAGGCTGCTCAAAATTCCCCAGGGCACTGGACAACCCCACCCCCCACCCCACGAAGGCCAATCAAGAATGACCCAGCCCTAATGCCAAGCCTTGGGAAGAGAACAGTAAAGAAAAAGATGCATGCCTTTACAAATACTCTTACTATGGTTTCATTAGACATGTTGATATACCCTCTTTTTTCCTCCAAATACTTGCTCCTTCATCTGTTGTCTTTAAAGTCCTGGTCATCAAGGGGGTTTTGCAATAAAATGTTGAGTCAGTCTCAATGTTCCAAGACGGACAGAACTTGGGTTAGAACTGATAACCTAGGGGCGCCTGGGTGGCACAGGGGTTAAGCGACTGCCTTCGGCTCAGGGCGTGATCCTGGCGTTCTGGGATCGAGCCCCACATCAGGCTCCTCCGCTATGAGCCTGCTTCTTCCTCTCCCACTCCCCCTGCTTGTGTTCCCTCTCTCGCTGGCTGTCTCTATCTCTGTCGAATAAATAAAATCTTAAAAAAAAAAAAAAAAGAATTGATAACCTAGCCACTCTCTAGGAAGGCTTTTAGTTTCTAGTACTTGGTAGTACAAAGCACCCAAAAAACATGTACCTTGTTTCGTAATTAACCCACTGTGACTTTGTGAATGGTCACAGGGAATAGAAAGGTTGGGCTGCATCTATGCCAGAATTTCTCTGACCTGTCTGACCACTGAAACTGTGGCAGGGTCATTCCACTACTCCCAGTTCCATTATTGTGGTCAACTCATCCTGGTTTGCAAAGTCCTGCCCCAATATTAGAACTAAAAGTCCTGCATCCTGAGAACTTCCGGATCTGGGGCGGGTTGGTCAACTACATTCCATGGAACTGTTTTTTCAAGGAAGGTCTTTTTGGCAAAATGCTGCATTGGCATATCGTCCCAAAGCATAACTCAGTAATTAGCGCTTTCCCATCTGGAAAAGAAATGATTAAATCTCTCTTTTCATGGGATGGAGACTTCTTCTTTACACAGTTTGTCTTTTTACTCGAGAGAGAAAGATCGTCTCCCTAACACATAAAGATACTTGTTTTACAGAATTGTTTGTAAACTACCCCAGGTTTCTCATTCTGAGATTAAATTTTATTTGTACCCAATTTAATAAAGCTCAAGGACCACCAAAGATGTCCCTAAGGGTAAGACTTTTAACTAGGTAACAAATCTTGTGTTCATGCCTATTACTATTGTAATTCACTCTTTCCTCTGCAAATGTAAGGTCGTGCACCACATTTAAATAATAGCCCTGTTAATAACAGGAACCCACCATAGACCAGATCCCTGAGAAGTTCTCCAGCCCCCATGTTGGCCCCAAATGAGTTCATCCAGTGAAATGTCACCTCTGCAAAACCAAGGGGACTGATAACGATCAGGCTGGAGTGCCCATTATCTCACACTCAGAAAACATCTCAGAGCATTCTAATATGATGTCCTCATGCACTTGGTAGAGGGGTTGCCATTTTAATTTAAGAAACTCAGCAGTGTTCCTTTTCAAAAGCCTCAATCATTTGTACCTCCTTGTACCAGTTTGCCTCTGCAGCTCTGAGACAAAGAAAAACCGGATCCATCCCCACATACCCTTTGCGAATTATCTTTGTGCTGTCGAATGTGTGCTACAATACATCCAAAATGTCCTCACATGTGCATATCTAGGGAAATGGTTACATATATGAACAAGTTTGTATATACGAATGCAGTCAGAATTCCGTATGTGTGTATAGATGAGCATGCATGAGTGTATAAAGAGGTATATGCACACACACGGGTAACCACGAAGAGATTAGATAGACATGTACATGAACATAGAAGCTCAATTACTACAGAAGGCGCCTGGGTGACTAATAATAGACGTCAATATAGAGAGACAGAGATTCCATGATCCACCCTGGTATTTTTATAGACAAGTAAATTCCTGACATCAACTTGTTTCATGCTCTGTGAAAAGAAAAAATGCATGCTAGGACGCCTGGGTGGCTCAGTTGGTTAAGCATCCGACTCTTGATTTCGGCTCAGGTCATGATCTCAGGATTGTCAGGTCAAGCCCTGCATCGGGCTCTGCACTCAGCTGTAAGGGGTTCTGCTCAAGATTCTCTCCCTCGCCCTATCTCTCTCTCTCCCCCTAAAAATAAATAAATAAGTCTTTAAAATAAATGCATTCTGATAGAAGGATTTCATTTTTTCCTCCCAATGTGTATGCTTGGAAGATTCTTTTTTTTTTTTTTTAAAGATTTTATTTATTTATTCGACAGAGATAGAGACAGCCAGCGAGAGAGGGAACACAAGCAGGGGGAGTGGGAGAGGAAAAAGCAGGCTCCCAGCAGAGGAGCCTGATGTGGGGCTCGATCCCATAACGCCGGGATCACGCCCTGAGCCGAAGGCAGACGCTTAACCGCTGTGCCTCCCAGGCACCCCTGCTTGGAAGATTCTGTATAAATAACAGGGAAATGATATAACTGGATTGACTGAATTAACTCCAAATTCTCTTCTGGATTCAGATATTAGGTTAATTTAGGACAGGGTCAGGAAACTACAGCCCCAGGCCAAATGCGGCCCTCTGCTTGTTTTTATAAAGTTTTATGGGTACACAATCATGTTGATTATTTACGTAATGCACGGGGACACATTCTGCTCCAAAGAAGAAGAGCTCTGTGTTTTGTGACAGACACTGTGTGGCCACTAAAGCCAAAATATTTACTACTTGGCCCTTCACAGAAAACTCCTGCGTACCCTGAAGTGAGACTAAAGAGAACCACGTTCTAACATTTTTAAACAAATACCATATCCCTGCTGCAATATTTTAAAGCCCAGGTAGATTGAAACGATGGCAATAAAAACTATCTGAATAGCAAAAACAACACAAAACAAAGAAAACAAAAACAAAAAAACCCCACTCAACTAAGTAACAATATGAACAAACCAACAGTAAAAAGACAATACAGTAACCTGAGCTGATTTGCCAAAACACTGTAGGAAAAAAAAAAAAAAAAGACGTTTTGCTAACAGGAGGCGAGAAGGTACCGTGTCGTTGCTTGGCTCACCTATTTCTGCTTCCTTACACAGCCCTCGGCTATGGACTGAATGTCTGCATCCCCCACCCGCACCCCCACAATTCATATGTTGAAATCTTTACCCCCAAGGTGACGGTATTTGGAGGTGATCGCTTGGGGGGGGGTTAGGTACTGAAAGTGGAGCCCCGATGATGGGATTAGCATCCTTATCAAAGAGACTCCAGAGAACTCCCTTGCCCCCTCTGTCATTTGAGGACACAGTGAGAAGATGTCAGTCTGTGATCCCAGAAGAGGACTCTCCAGACACCAAATCTGCCAGCACCTTGAGGGCGTCCAGCGTCCAGAACTGGAGGAAACAAACACGTGTTGTTTGAGCCACCCAATCTGTGGGAGTTTTGTTCCGGCAGCCCAAATGGACTAAGACACTATCCCTGCTCCTTCCTCCCCGTTTGCGCAGGTCTACTGAAAACCAAACACGGTGATTGCCATTGCAGACTGCTTTCACGTTGAGTAGAGAGGACCAGTGAGCAATAAGGACAATGGGATCGTACGTGGGTGAAATTAAATCAGCCAAGCGCTAAGTTCTCTCTGATGGTGCTTCCTTCCCTTCCCCTCGCTGCTGATTGCAGAGATTTCCATGAATGAACAAACACTTTTCTTCACATTCGGGGTCTTCTGTCTGCTGGATGCATGCAGGAAACCCTGAATGCATTTGGTGATGGCTCTTCTCCAGCACCTTCTTCTTTGAGGTGAACCGAATAGCAGTCCCGGTCACTGTCACCATCCCTCTCAATGGCAATGAATCACGGTGCAAAAAGAAGGCTCGGGGCGAGGACACTGGCAAAAGTCTCACCATAGAAATTCATCATGAGGCAATTTTTAAGACTGGTATTGTACCTCAATGGAAGTCAGTTAGTGGGTCCTCGTTCTAAAAATGGCCAGTGGGTTTTTTTCTAGATATGTCGTATATGGTTTCCTGGATGCCACATGCTGCTTGTTTAATGGGACCGTCAAACTAAGGTTGAATAATGACATTTCATTTATTTATTTTTTATTTTTTAAAAAGATTTTATTCATTTATTTGAGAGAGAGAGAGAGAGAGAGCACAAGCAGGGAGGAGAGGCAGAGGACAGAGGAGAAGCAGACTCCCTGCTGAGGAGGGAGCCCTATAGGGGACACGATCCCAGGACCCCGGGATCATGCCGGGTCAGATGCTTCACCGAGCTACCCAGGTGCTCAAATAATGACATTTTAGCCATTACCTCTGACAAGAAAGAAATCAATGAGTGGTTACTCTGATGGTTTAGTTTTCCTGTGACCATTTCCCATGAGGGGGTGTGTGTGTTGTATGTTACTCTTGGAGCAGTGTACAAACACTTCCTTTACATGACATGGAAATATGATTCTCATTGTTTAGACTTTGTACACCTTAGGGATGTATTGATTCTTGGTGATAAAATGTCACTCAATGTTAATAACCCCACTTCTATAAGTTTACCGGAAGAGAATATAAAGAGCAGCGGGGTCTAAGGCTGCATAGAGTTCTCTAGATTCTACTGCTATGTCCCTAGGCTCCATTGCATATTGCTCTAGGCTCCATGGTTTACTGCTCTAGGCTCCTTTGCTTACAAGGCTGGAATGCACACTTGTAGATAACCCATAGAGATCAGTACCCTTTTCTTAGGATGCAGTGAAAAACATCACAAGAGAAGATTAAGATTGAGTCAGCTTTATTACTGATTAATATGAAATATCTGATAGCAGTAGATCTGAACACACCAAGCCACCTTCTTGCATCAACTCTTGGGATTCCTCAGGCTGTCCATGGCCTTTGGCCATGCGCCACTAGGAACAGACCCACAGTAGGGCAGGTGGGGCTTCCTATTTGTTGCAAAGAGAAAAACTATACTCCATGGGGAACCTCAGTAGAAGAAAAAAATATGGTAGGATTTGGACTTTGGTTGGGTGATTTGGGGAGGGACAAAGTGACAGTCTAGCAGGGGTTCATCGTGCATTGGGTGCTCTCAGAAAGCAGATATTCATGACTGAATATCTCAATAAGTCCTATCTACAGAGAAGGTTAGCTAAAGCCGTAACTGGCCAAGAGGCAGCAATCACTCCTGGATCCTGACAGTGTTTCGTATTTCCTGGTTTGGCCAAGGTTCCCATTTTGTGGGCACAGAGATATGATTACACAGGGGTTTTGTTTTGGTCTCAGACTACCAAGGACAGAATTGATGCTGATGTTGTGTGAAACGATCATGTCTAGCGGGAGAACAGCACAACCAGCTGTGAGTGCTAGGCCAGCTCCTGGCTCTCTGTTGGGGGCTGCTTTGCTCTTCCACGACTCTTGTCTCTAACAGATACAATTATCTCATGCCTGGAAAGCAGGGCTAAATTTACTTGAACCAAACTTCTTAAGCAACTTTTAACAGAAAAAAAGCTACCAGGAATAGCTTTCCTTAGAAGAGAGCAGACAGGTAGAGTGGAGTTCCTTTGATGTTGGGTGGGCAGTGCAGAATGCCAGCTCTGGTGGATGGGGCTGGTCCTATAAGCGTCAGGGTGACCCTTGGGTCTTCATTAACACGGTCTCACATATCTCCATTCTTTCACCACAGTTGTGTCTCTTTACTCCCGGCTCCTTCAGACTCGGAAACATGAGGACTTCCAATCCATACCTGAAACGGCAATCTTTCTTTGTGTTCCAGATACATACTATCAACTATCTAGTGGACCTGTTATCTCATGGGCCGCCCAGCGGACCACGGTGTTTCTGGCACATCAGACTCTACATGCTAAAATGGAATGAACCACCTGACTTTTACTCTGCCATATCTGGACAGCCCAGAATGGGATGAAAACTAAGTATCCACTCACATGAGTCAAACAACTGAAGCGAGAAACATGAAGCAGCTAAAAAAATAAACAAAAGATGGCCTCTTATTCAATATTGTGGACCTGATAAATAAGGAAGACTGTGAGGCAAATGGTCTGTCCCATCATTGTCTTATATCTGGTCCCAGGAACCATACGTCCATGGCTTGGGCATCTTTGCAATGATTATGCTTCATGATGGGGAGCTGTCCTGGCCAAAGAGGTGAGATAGATCCCTGCCCAAACTTTGGTGCTGGGAGTGTGGAGATCAGGCCACTATCTGAACACACATGCTTGCCAACCACAGCCAGCCCACCTCTTATTCCTGGAGGAACTCAGTTGTTTGATACCACCTTGACCCTGACCCCCAAGTATCTTCACGGACCTTGTGTGTGAGACCATTGCAAGCCCTCTGCTGACCCGTCATCTTTAAGGCTATTGTTTTGGAAGTGAGGGTCAATTTCTAACATGACTATTTTCTCCTAAGACCAGGTCAGACAACTTGGATTTGTAGGCTGGGCTAAGTGGTGGGGAGTGTATGGAAAGAGAGAATCCTAATTTGTCATTAACTTCACCAAGTATTAACTTCATTATGCTATCTTGCTGAAGTTGGTAAAATTATTCATAGGCATGAAAAGACTTTTCTAGGCAGGTCATGCTCACCGTATTAAAATTATTTCCAATGTTCTTGTACATCATGAATAAAGAGACACATGTCTAAGGTTGGGTTCTATGAGAAACAGTTTCTGAGACAGGAATTTGAGTGAAAATAGTTTATTGTGCTCAAGGGGACCAGAGGAAGAGTGGGAAGTGAGACAGAGCAGGAAAGGAAACCAGTAAGTGGTGAGTTACCTCCGTGGGCAAAAAGGCCAAGCACTATTCGGGAACTTTGAGAGCCGCACTTCAGAATTATCCCACCTGATGGGTGAGGGAGCCAGAGTATTGATCCACCTACCGCCCATCTGTGATTGTTTGAGCGGTGCTTATAAGGTCAACAAGTCCTTAGCACTTCTGGCTTATCCCGCGCTTGGCCCACATGAGTTGCCATGGCAAGAAAACCTCCCCAAGCAGGGCATCGGGGATGTAAGCCGTGAGCACCTTTAGCATGTGGAGGTGAGAGCAAAAGCAACGTGAATGGGTCTCTGACCGCATCCACCACCATCTTAGAAGGGATTCAAAAACAAATTCTTGAAGCCGCAACAATCAGACAAGTATTTAAGATGGTCCAGGTAACTGGAAGATGATGATGCCATCTGCCAATATGCGAAATTATTCCGGGACTATTTGAGATTCTTTTTTCTCACTTGTTGCTTCCCTCCATGCTGTCACTGCCCACGTTCCAACTCTCCTTTGCTCTCACCGAGATTATTGCAACAGCTCCCTAATTCCATCTGCTTTGGCTCTTCCGTGCTTGATTCGCATGGCCACCCAAGTGAGCTTCTTAACATGCACGCTTTCTCAAAGGCACTCATTTCCCTGCTGAGAATATTTCAGTGACTTCCAATTGGCGCAGAATAAAATCCAAATTCTTGGTATGACATGTAAGACTCCTTGTCCTCTGGATCCTGCCTGTCTAGCTCAGCATGCCCCCTGCCCACCTCCTTCTCAGATGTAGCCCAGGGGTCAGCTTACATTTTCTGTAAAGCATTTTAGGCTTTGTGGGCCTTATGGTCAATCTCACTACAAATCTGCCAGTGTAGCATGAATGTAGCCACAGACATAAGAATTAGTGCCTATATGCTGGGCAGGACTGTGTTCTAATAAAATGTCATTTATGGAGACTGATATTTGAATTCTATGTAATTTTCACGTGTTACAAAATATTACCCTCTTTTTTATTTTTTTTCAACCATTTAAAAATGTGAAAACCGGGGCGCCTGGGTGGCTCAGTCGTTAAGCATCTGCCTTCGGCTCAGGGCGTGATCCCAGGGTGCTGGGATCGAGCCCCGCATCAGGCTTCTCCGCTATGAGCCTGCTTCTTCCTCTCCCACTCCCCCTGCTTGTGTTCCCTCTCTCGCTGCCTGTCTCTCTCTGTCAAATAAATAAATAAAATCTTTAAAAAAATGTGAAAACCATTCTTAACTCAGAGGCCCATAATGTAATGACTCTTATCTAGCCAAACAAATAATATTAAGTCGCTCCCTCATGCCTTGGAATTACTGGCCCCTCTGCCAGGCACAACGTTTCCAAGTTCATCAGGCGGCTTACTACTCATTGTTTGAGAATCAACGCAGACACTCACCACATTGGATCTAAAGAACTCTCAAGTATCTCCAAGGAACAGGCTTATGCTACAATGGTTTATTTTTATTTTATTATTATTTTTAAAGCTTTTATTTATTTGACAGAGAGAGAGACAGCCAGCGAGAGAGGGAACACAAGCAGGGGGAGTGGGAGAGGAAGAAGCAGGCCTCCAGCGGAGAAGCCCAATGCGGGGCTCAATCCCAGGACCCTGGGATCACACCCTGAGCCGAAGGCAGATGCTTAACGACCAAGCCACCGAGGTGCCCCGACAATGGTTTAAAGTCTCCTGTAAATGAAGTGCATCACCCATAGACAAGATTCCATACTGAACTTGAATACTTGAAAGAAGAGGGCGGGGGGTAGTCACTCTTTGCCTCTTTGCTGAGCCAACATTGACTCCTCTGCACAGAGAGTGCAGGGCACTCACTCATGATAAACCCCCGGGACAGTGACTTCAGAAGTCGGTGGGTAATTAGGTGCACCATTTCCCGTTAGACTTGGCAGTGCCCACACTTTCTTTCTAATCCATCTTAAAAGTCACTGTCTCAAGTTCTCCCCAAATCTGACCTCCCTCAGTCTTCTCCAATCACAATCCATTGTTACACTATGGAACACGAGGAGCTCTCTGCTTTTGCCTTTTGTAAAGAATTTATCTGATTTTGCTTCCTGCCACACACGTATTTCTCTGTTTCTTCTTTGAGATGATAAGTGGCTTGGAACGGGGGACTGTGTATTTCATGGACCATTTTTTAGGACAGTACCTTAGTCAACATACACTTTTTTGTAATGCATGCATGAAAAAAATAAATGAATTAATGATGTCCATAGTAGGGTAGTATGTTTCCCCCTGGCTTCAGCATGTAGGCAGAATCTTGCCTGACCTTATCTGTTAGACCCCTGGGCTGGAGAAGGGCATCACACATTTTCAACCTTATTCTCAAGAAGTACAGTTCCACACTATGACTCATCTTGACCTTTTCAGGTACATACATATGCATGAGACCCTTGTCAATATTTAAATACTCTTTAGGTATGAATAGACGTTACTCTGTTGTTGCCCAATTATCTCCGTGCATTTTTAGAGAAAATTTTCCAATTAATGATGACCATATTGATCATTGGCTAATGTTAATTAGACAACCATAATCGTTTTTGAAAATATAGGAAATAATATCTGCTTTAGAAAGGTATATTTAAATATCAATTTAATCTTTGAAGTACTTATGAAAATGCCCTAATGGGAATAATTTTACAGGATCATAATACTTGGTAAAAATCCTAACTATTCTCTGACTCATTATTAAAATTCAAGATCGCAAAGCGCCATATACCAAATGATGTATTGTACATAATGACTTTCTTATTCGATTTTTCTAATCTCTATTTTTCATCCCCCGGGTTTTTTTTTTTTTTCTCAGTAATTGTCCAGAGCTTTAAATAAAAGAATAGTAGTGATTGAATCTTTGTGCGTCTTTATTTTTAGACCCATGTCTTGAAGTCTGCAGAACGTGCAGCAGAGAACATAAGAGAAAAATGTGTGTGAAGATAGTCTATGAAAATCATTTTAAGTTATTATGTGTCCTTCAGTTCACCATACTGAGAAAGATGGAAAAAACCTTGTAGGGAAAAATAACTCTCTCCTCTGTTCGGGAAAGGTTACCTTTAGATATTAGTATTTATCTATTTGACACCTTGGGGGCCTCATCAATAACGGGCTGCAGGTTTATAGGAACTCGACCATTTTTCTTGTGTGCCCAGTTCAAGGGTCATGACCCAGTAGGAACTCTGTAAATGTGTGAATTGCCCTACCTTTACCATATTCATTTTCAGTGGTCTCTGTGAAAACCCTCAGGTTCTGGATCTGAATAATTCTTGGGTTTCCTGCAAGCTTCTTTTATGGTCAACCATAAAGGTTTGACACAGAGCCTTATTATACAACTATATTATGGTTGACCAAATAATTTCTTTGACTGAAATCAGTCATATCCTATGCACCCACTCCTGAAATACAGTGCAAGGTGCGACTGTGGTAAACACCATTGAATAAACGCCGTTGTTCACTCTCTCTTAGAGGCCCGAATTTGCCTCTGTAGCCAGACCTTCAACAAATACAAAAGTCCCAGAAGAGCATGTTGTTTGGACAACTGAGGTTTAGTTTGAAACTATGAACTCCTTTAAAAAAAGAGAAGACAACTTTTTTTTTTTTAAGTATGCACTCTGTGATAATGCATTCACAGAGACCAAATAGAAATATGACACCAAAGATGTTATTAAGGTATGTTTACAAGGTCACTGATGACTGACCTTGAAGGTACCTGGAACTGAAGAATAGTGAATTCTGGAAGCAGATGCCAGTGGCTTTAAGGAATACGTAGGAGGCGAAATCGTGCATGTGAGCAAAGACAATCTTGTGAATGTTTGCCCAGCAGTGGATGTGCTCAATTTGGAACGATACTGATTGATGATATTTGGCAAGTATGTTGAGAAGCACAGAGAACTCATTCGTTTATACATGCTCTATTCTTGGAAAGGTTGGTGATAAGGGAGAGAAGAAGGTGAAGGTCGGAGAGCATCCTGAGATGGGATGGAGTTTGCAGAGCAGATGGGGAGATTCTCATCTCTGGTCCTGTGTCCTCCAGAGATGGGAGGTAAGAAAGCATGCGGGTAAAGATCGTCTTCCAGGAGATGTGAGAAAGCAAGGAGGATTATTCCTGAAAATGACTACTTTCTCTTTACATTAGAAATGGAGGCTGATCTGGGACTAAGGACTGGAGAGGCGGGGCAGAGCTGATCAGAGGGAAGGACCAGGGAGCTGAGAGAGAAGGGTGTGGGGGTGGGAGCCGTGATGCTCTTGCTAGGAGAGACAGCACATGACGTTGCCTTGCAGGGCTCATGGAAAGCGGACCAGTGGGAGAAATTCTCCAGATGGAAAGAACCTAGTGGTGGACACTTAATAAATAGTGGACAGTGGAGGTTCCTGCAACAGCCGTTGAACCTTGATGAGTTTCACATGACAGCTGCATGTAAATAGTTTGTTTCCATGATGCCTTTGCTGATGATACGGGAAGTGGTCCTTTTTATAAGACATTTATTCAGCCCCACATCTCATTTGTTTAACAAGCCACTGAAAAATCAGTTTCCTGTGATCTGGGAGGAAATGAATTTGTTGAGCTGCTAGGATCACCTCCTACATTTTTGTACCTTCTCACAATACAGTGAACGTTGCCCTTAAAATGTGGCCCGGGCCCACAGCGACATAGTGCATTATTATTATTATTATTTTTGTTTCCTACCAGTGATGATTTTTGCATGAGATTTGATTATGAAATGCCGGCAGGTGATAGCAAACTGAATCCAGTATAAAGTAAGTCAAGTTAAATGGGATGTACTGGACACAGTGATCGTATGCAAAGGCAATGGCCAGAGTCCCCGTAGAACGTTTGCAGCTTGGATTCCTGCATCAGGGGCTGTTCAAGGCCACACGTGGGAAAGTGGTACAGGTGTCCTGTTGGAATGTTGTTGCGTGCAAAAGGCTCGGTCTAGGGGCACCTGGGTGGCTCAGTCAGTTAAGCGTCTAGTCATGATCTCGGGGTCCTGGGATCAAGTCCTGCATCAAGCTCCATGCTCACTGGGGAATCTGCTTGTCCCTCTCCTTTTCCTTCTGCCTCTCCCCACACTTGTGCTCTGTCTCTCTCACAAATAAATAAATAAAATCTTAAAAAAAAAAAAAAAGGCTCGGTCTGTGCTTCCCCGATGTTAAGGGTGTAAAGGAACCAGCTATAGAGAATGGTTTCATCAGACTGAAGACTGTCTCAGCAACTGAATCTCACAGGGGACCAGGGCCGTTCCCTCCTATGCCTCTTAGCCCGTAGGCATTTTGTTTTTTACGACAAGGTTCATGGTTGTTGAGCTGTACTCTTTGGAAACAGTGCTTTGGCTGAAAGGTGTGTGTGTGTGTGTGTGTGTGTGTGTGTGTGTGTGTGTGTGTGTATGCTGGTCCCAAAGACGGCCAACATCTGAGGTCCCCAATCACTGTTCCCTTAAAGACCGCCACACGCAGACATGGTATTTTCCACACGCCAAGTGCCCCATGAGTGTGGCTGACAGGCTGTCTTCAGGCAGATGGATTTATCTGTTGGAATCTTTGATGGCTGGTTCCCTGAGTATGGAGAGGTTTCGTGCTTCCCTCAAAGAAACAATTAAATTAAAAATGTCAAGGAAATCACTGGAGATTTCCATCCCGATGATAAGATGCGCTGTAGGCATCACAGGGGCACTTGCTTAAGTCAACTGTGGTTTGGTAATTAACTCGGTAACTACTTCAGCTGAGAGACCTAGAGGGAAGTGAGTGTCTGAACACTTGCCAGAATCAACACCACCCTGGGAATGTTGTAGCTGCGTGACGAAACTGTAACGGGCGCCATGATTGCTGACAACCCTCAAGAAAGAAGACTGCGTCCTTCACACACTGAGAGAAAAGGGAAAAATCAGAAGCCACTTCTGGCTTTCTCCATCATGTCTGTATGTGGAGTCCCTTACGTAACTCACTTGGCAAATCCCTGTGCAAAGTCTCTGGTGTCCAATAAAGAAATCACAGCAGCGAGCAAGAGAGGAGTATTTTGGTCCCCAGTCATGTGTCCATAATTACCTCCTCCAGCCCCACATTCTATGAGTTTATTTAGTAAACAGTCTGCTCATCAATACTTAGCAAAGAAAACATTGAAAGCTCTCCTGAAAAGAAAAAAAAAAGGAAGGAAAAGAAATAAAATCGCATGCAGCCCCAATTAGTTAAGGAGAATCTCTTTGAGGGCTTGGCGATCATTTTTCAAGATATAAATACAACATTTCATCCCACTTTGAGAGATGTCAGACATATAAAACTCATTATCAGCCATGCTTCGGTGAGTATTTCTTCTTGCGTCTTACCTCAGAAATCTCCATGTTTGTATGAATGATATTTTAACTGTGAAAACCTATCAATTATGCAAGATATTTTTATAGCAGGAGGAATTTAGCTGAGCACGTAGGCAGAAGAGTGACTGGCGTTTCTGCAGCCTCACTAGAGGTGTGGAAAATAAGAACTACAGTTGAGTATCTGCTGTGCTTCTTACACCCTCTCCCAGTCCCACATCCTCTCTAGCTGCTTCAGTCTTTCTCTCCCATCAACATTCTCAGGAGGGTAATCAATACGTTGTCTTCCCGCTTCCTGCCCTCTTCTTCCTCTGACCTGGCATGCAGGTTTTCTTCTCTCTCTATGCAAGTTATTTCACCAAAGGACAGATAATTCATGCATGGGATCAGAGGGAAGAACTAAAGGTGGGGACAGTAGATCATGGAAAAGGACACTGCTTAGTAGCAAAGCACTAAGCAGCTCATCCTGACAGAGTCTACAAGGACAGGCATAGTGGCAAAGCTTTAAGTGGATCATCCCAACAGATTCTAGACGGACAAGTATAGTGTTAGAGCACTAAGCAGTTCATCCCAATAGATTCTCTATTCTCTCTGAAGTCGGGGATACATTCTACTGGGATAAAGGCGGGGAGACAAAGAAGGACTTGAGTGCCTGAGCAAGGGGTATGAGGATTTGGCACTAGTCCTTGGAGGAGCACAGAAGGGCCACAGACTCTGTCAGCATTGCTGATGGCACTGGGGTATATGTAAGTTAGAGGTAAATAAGTGGTATGATACAAATCCCCCCCAAAATACTCAGCAGTTAGTGTTGGAGAAGCAAGATGGATTTTTAGCCAAGGTTCAAGAAATGACGGAGCAGAGGAAACAGAAAAGTGAGAGTTACAGGAGTCCATACATTAAGGAGAAAGCTGCTAAAATAATAATCTTAGCATCAGGCCTGAGTGGACTGGAAGAGGCTTCGCATGAGGAGTGGGAGGTAGGGGTGCACAGTGAAGACAACCTGGATGAAGGGACCAGCCAGGGAGTAGATAGACTGAGGAAGCCAACATTCATCAACAATAGAGATGAACCATTTTTACTGAAAAAAACTCAAGGAGAAATGATAAGTATAATAAGCATCGTTGCAAGAGATGCAAGGGGTTATGACTTCAGCTTTGATTTACAAATTCTGAAATCTGAACTAGGTTATGCAGAAGAAGGCAGCCTCTCAAAGTCACACATATTACATGAGAACAGGAACAACAAGCACCCATGTCACTCCTCAGGAAGATAATGGCAACTGATTTGAATATGCCTATTAATCTCGGGATTATAAATTTTAGGTTGCAATAAGTGGCAACTTTTGAAATGATGCCAGGCAGGACCAGTTTTGAACCAGTAAGGTTGTACAACCACCTTTCTGAGTTGCATAGACAAGCATTCAACTCAATGTCATGGCTCTCCAATGACAACCCATCCTTCCACCAACGCCTTGTCTCTTTAAGATAAGATGTGGTCAATTCCCAAGATGCATACCACTTGTATGTTCTAGGACAGTCATGTTGTGGATAATCAAGAGCTATTTTCTCTATTCCTGAGAGGGATTTACTGAGAGGCACATTTTCCCATGGACTGGTTTCATAAATAATTGTGTCACCTTAAAGATGGCGGAGGCCATACACTGACTTCTCAGAGAAATGTCTGTCTTAAAAAAAAAATCACAGAGTCAAGCCACCTTGGTTAAATAGTAATAAGACGAGAGTAAACACCAAAAACGAGCTCATCCTTTGGTTGGCTAGCTGCCAAAGCAAGATTTAGCACAGCATCCTTCATCCAACCAAGGTGATAGGAAATGATGTGCCATATGAGAGGGAGACAAAACCCGCCATGGATTTTCTACCACATTTCTACTCAATTCTCACGGAGAAAAGGACACTTGCACACAAATTCTGGAGTAGTGTTCATCTACCTTTATTAAAGCCAAGCCCTAGGAACCAACAGGCTCTCAGTCAAAGGACAGTTGAGATGGCAGCCAGATGATGACCATGGGTCTATGCAAGGTTGAAGAGACGCTGCCCCATCAAGGCCAGCATGGGAAGCATGACAACGGCATCACGAAATGTAGCATCCGGCCATGTGACACAGGCATGGGCCATTGTGCAGAAATCGCTGGAGATGAGCTATGCTGCAGGGTTGTGATCCCAGGCTAAGTGGCTAGTGTCACCCAGAAGCATCCCACAGTGATGGTGAGTACTGAGATCAGCCCTGCTGAAGGTGTTCACAGCTGCTCATCAGAGAGCAGATTACCTGCAGTCTTAGCCTGGCTCTTGTTTGTGAGCTCCCCCAGTGAGACAGAAGCCCCTCACACACATCTTCCTTCCCAGACCCTGCAGGGGAACTTCAGAGACACACGTACCTTATCAACTGATTGGAGCCCAGAGATCTGCCTGGGTTCTCGTGAGCTGAGTCATTCAGTTGACTCTGTATTTTGGGGGGCTTTGTGTGTCTTCAGTCTAGCGAAATCTTTCAGGAATTTTCTGTACTATAGTGGGAGTTGACATCAGTGCAACATTTTCTTTTATTTTTTTATTTGTTTTCTTAACTTTTTTTATTTTCAGCCAAAAGTCTTTTGTTTTGGCCACTGTGGCATGGATTCACGGGGAAGAGATTTTCACAGATCAGACTTCTTACAGATGGTCTCATGAAAAGCTCTTCTTTGCAGGGAGCTGGGTTTTTCAACCTTGGCACTATTGACATTTGGGGCTGGATAGTCGTTTTTTTTTTTTTTTTTTTGTAGGGAGCAGTCTTGTGCATTATACCGTTACCCACTAGTACCAGCATCTCCCCTCTCCCCAGCTGTGACAACCAAAAATGACTCCTGACATTGCCAGATGTCCACAGAGGGTAAAACTGACCCCTGCTGAGAACCCATAGCATGGAATATGTTGACCCCTAAATCCATAGGTAATTTTTCTCTTTGGCTTTTATTCTTTCTTTTTCTTTCCCTCTTTCCCTTCTTTCTCTTTCTTTCTTTCTTTCTTTCTTTCTTTCTTTCTTTCTTTCTTTCTTTCTTTCTTTCTTCCTTCCTTCCTTCCTTCCTTCCTTCCTTCCTTCCTTCCTTCCTTCCCTTCTTTCTTCTTCTTCTTCTTCTTCTTCTTCTTCTTCTTCTTCTTCTTCTTCTTCTTCTTCTTTCTTGGTCAATTTCTCTCGTATGCTTCAAGACACTGTCCTCAGCTTTAAGAGGTCTGACTGTAACACACACGCGACTTCTGTTGGCAAAAACGCTGGCCTTAACCGCTTTGTTTACCACCGTGCTGCCAACAAGCTCCGTGACATTGTGGACGCTTCTCGTTTTGCCATGGCAACGCAGGGCCCTTCTTGTTGAACAATCTGCGTGCCCTTGATGTCCACAAAGCAGCCTGGGCATCAGTTCAGAAGGAAGTAGCCAAAAGCACAATGCGAGGTTGACAAAAGGTTTCCTCTCCTTGTCCCTTTTGTGTTGCTGTATTTTCTTTATTGATCGAGGATTCATCCAGGTTTTTTAGGTGAATTACTGGAGATTGTAGGATCCAGCTGCAAGGTAATGTGACAGCTTTGCAAAGTGTTTTCGGGAGCACAGTCAAGCTGGGTTCCACATCAAGCAACTTATTATACAAAGGGGGAGAACACTCACACTTATATAGCGGTCCCTCTTGTCACCCAGTGGGAGTGAATACATTCCACTCCCAGCCGTCAGCCAGTTTCCAGGTTGGGTGTGGAGATTTGATTTTCTGTCTTCTGAGTCCTGGAGGTTCTGGGCAACCGAAGCCCACTAAGGTTTTTATCGTGCTGAATGCTCATAAGCACTAGACTGAAGGGAAGAAAGGTGACCCCCGTGGGTTGATGATAACTTCAGAGGCAAGCCTCTGCCCTTGAACGCGGTAGACTCAGACATGATCAGTTTGCTACGACTCCAGTGGAACGCGTTCCTCCTGTTAAATGAGAGACCCTGCACACGTTCCTCAGGACGGGAGTCACAGGAAGCTACTCTGGCAGACATGGAATTCATCCCCATTAAGCTCTGGTGGAAGCTTTACATTCATGACCATGGTTCATGTCAATTCCTACATCAATTTAAACCTGTATCAAGGCAAAATCACCAAGGTCAGGAAAGACCCTTTCTGCAAAGCTGCATGTTGGAAATCAGTGCTCATTTTAAAAGTCCAGTAAGCTTCTCCCTTAAGGTAGGCAAGCTCCACGGGCAAAAGGATAGTCTTATCTGCTTTCCTTCTTACGTTTGTTCTCCCTTATTTTTAGCGTAGAGGTCCTTACGCCACTGGAACATGCCTTTTTAATAAGAGACATTCCAGCATGAAATAAACAGCATAACTACCGTTCACACTTGTCATGCGGTAACAATTTAAGATCAACAGATTGGACAGAAATATATTTTAATGGAGAAATGGGATTGAGACAGTGTTTGATTCACATGGCAAAGTCATGGGTTATCTCATTCTGACTTTGCACGGATTGGAGCGGCCACAGTAGACGTGGGTGCTGGCTCCACTGCTAACCAGCTGTGTGGACAAGGATACGTTGGTTTTCCTTTCCGGGACTCGGCTCCATCGTGCCCAAGATGGTGTGACATTAAGTTTGTGTGTCAACCTGACTGTGCTAAGGGATGCCCGGAGAGCTGGTGAAACAGTACTTTGAGGGTGTCTTTGAGATTAGCATTTGGATGCAGAGGCTGAGGGAAACCTGTGCCCCACACCAATGTGGGTGGGCCTCACCCAATGCATTGAGGACCTGGGTAGAACAAAAAGGCAGAGAAGATCAAATTCACTCTCTCTGTTAAGCTGAGACATCCATGTGCTCCTGCCCTTGGATACCAGCGCTCGGGGTTCTCAGGCCTTAGGACTCGGACTGAGGTACAACACTCGCTGTCCTGGGGTCTTACTCATTCAGGCTGCTCTAACAAAATACTGCAAACTGGGGATAAGTAACAAAAATCGATTTCTCAGTTATGGGAAGTCCAAGTCCAAGCATGGCAGAGTTCTGATGAGAGTCCACTTCCTAGTTCACTGAGTTTTCTTGCTGTATTCTCATGTGGCAGAAGGGGAGAGGGGGCTCTGTAAGGTCTCCTTTATAAGGACACGAATCCCACTCATGAGGGCTCCATCCTCAAGACCTAATCACTTCCCAAAGATCGCACCTCCTAATACTATCACATTGGTGGTTAGGATTTCAATATATGAATTTGATACATTCAGACCATAGCACCTGGTTCTCCAGCTTGCAGACAGCAGATCATGGGACATCTAGCGTCCATCATTGTGTGAGTCAATTCCTATAACAAATCTATCTATTCATCCATCCATCCATGCATCCATGCGTCTATCCATCCATCCATCCATCCATCCATCCATCCACCCATCCATCCACTCCTCC
Source organism: Ursus americanus (assembly GCF_024610735.1). Classification (NCBI taxonomy): domain Eukaryota; kingdom Metazoa; phylum Chordata; class Mammalia; order Carnivora; family Ursidae; genus Ursus; species Ursus americanus. Next base: position 118,659,138 of record NC_142164.1, on the reverse strand, counting down.
ATGCACCCGCCCATTCATCTACCCTATTTATTCTGTTTCTCTGGCCAACCTGATTAATACAGATGGGGTAAAGCCAGTAGTAACCCTATATGGTTGTTTGGACAACTCAGTGAGAAAGTGCATGTAAAGTGCTAAGGAAGGCCTAGCACACAGTATGGGGTGAAGTGGTATAAACTCTGTGGAATGAATACTATTCCTGCAGAGTCCTATTGTTTCCTTCTTCATATCTTCCCTTCTACAATGGCATAAAAGACCAGGGTCTAAGCCATTCTGTACGGGACCTACTATGCATGCTTTTCCCAACAAACACCATACCAAGTGTCCGGTTATTATCTGGCTCCTACCAAGAATGGGCTCCCCACATCCTCCCTCATTTGCAATCCTCTTGATACTGTTTTCTGGCACAATCACGGACACGTGGCCTATTTCTTTTATTTATGTGAGTTCCTCAATTCTCAATGACAAACGTACTATTGTTTCTCTGGCTTTGAGCCCATGCTTCCCTCACTGACTATAGTTAATTCCAGGCCACTCTGGAGAGTGTGCCTGCATAGGGCAGGCAGCTGCATTGTCCATCTTCTCCATCCCTGAATTCTAGTCTTTAGAAGAGTATGTGTTGCAAAGCAGGTACTCATAAAGATGTGTGAGGAAAATAACTAACTATGTCATTCTACGGGAAAACTTCAGGATCCCGCAGGTATACCTGTCTGACCCATGAGCCTATCCTCTGACTAAAGGTGAAAAATACTTTCATAGGACTTCCCCTACAGGAGTGGGATTGAGATGCAGATGGGTTTGGAATAAAGAGAGCCACAGAGCATGGTGGCCATGCTTCCTCCTCTTCCTGGCCGAGGTGATGGCAGAACGTCTGCAGAAGGACACTGATGACCACCCATCTACTGAGGATAGATGGGTAGTCCTGGTGTGTTCCTTATGAGCAAAATGAGAAATGGGCATAAGGCCCATAAAGCTGCATAAAGCCATTCTTCCTGCTCCCAGGATAAGGGAAACTTGGCCCAGTGGTCTAAGTAGGGCTCAGTATCCATTATGAAAAATCTATGTTTAATCAGTTTTGGTATGGTTAAATTTTCCACTGAAAATGTCATGGTCATACCATTGAGGAATCTCTTGATTCACAAAACATTAAAATTAAATCAGTGGGGCTTGAAAGCACAGTATACTTTTCTACCTTCATTTCCAATATAATGAATATGTTTAATATTTTCTCCCTTTTGGCTCAAAATAGAACTTTGAAAAATGTCGTACATGAGAAAGATCATGGGGAGGGAGAGGGGGAAAGAGAAAGAAGGAGGGATGTTCTCAAAATAGAAGACAAACATCCTTGAAAGAAGGAAACAAATGACAGTGAAAGGAAATAAATCTCAAAATATGGAAAATGCATCCTTAAAACACCAAAAGAAAGAACCAGCTTGAGAATATTTTTTTTTAGAATACCATTTTCCAAAGTAATGTTTCTTATTATAAAAATAATGCTCACTCATTACAAAACACTCAGCAAACAAAGAAAAGTGTACAAAGGGAATAAAAATCATTCAAAGGCTACCCTACAGAGAAAAACATTTTAACATTTTTGGGTATTTCTTTCAAGTCCTTTTTATATTCCTTATTTTTACAAAATGGGGGCATACACTAAAATGTCTTTAGATTCTACTTTTTTCCCCCAATTTAATAGTATGTTGTGAGCATTTTCCCATGTCAAATAGTATTTGAAAACATGATTTTATTCGTTCTATTGGGAGTCAGTAAAGTAGAACTCATGGGCCAAATATTGACCACCATGTTTTCACATAGCCCACATGTTAAGGGTAGTTTTCACACCAAAATCAAAAGGCTTGAAAAATCAAAATAAGAATAACTGTTCATGACACACGAAAATGATATGAAATTCCCCTTTCAGTGTCCATAAATAAAGTCTTATTGGAACACAGCCATGCCATTCATTTAGGTATTGACTATGGCCTTTTTTGCCCCACAAGGGCCCTTAGGTAATTGTGATGGAGACTATATGATCCTCAAAGCCTGAAATCTTCACCGTTTTGATTCTTACAAAAAGAGTTTGCTGACCTCTGATCTATATAATTATATAACCTCTGCATATATCATAATTTATATGTTTTATCATATTTATATATTTTATACTTATTTCCCTACTACTGAGCATCATGGAATTTCTCCTTGCTATTTTAGGTAATTTGGTTATGAATTTTCTTGACCTAAATTATGGTTGACGTCTCTGAATATTTTTCTGGGTAATTAATTATGGGCCAAAGGTCATGGCTATTTTTATACCTCTTCATGTATTGTCCTCCAGAAGGGCAGAAAGGGTATATCCTGTTCATTGCCAATGGTGCTTAGAGAAAATGGGGGTTCTGAATTGGTGCATGGTGCTTCCTCCACAGAGGTCCACCATTTCCAACCGACCCCAAAATAGGAAATTATTAGCTGTCTCTCTATAATTCTTACAACACTTTTTCATGGTATTGATACCTAGAAAATGATCTACGTCCACCTGTTCCATGCACCTAGAGTGCTGCAAAACTTTCTTCTTAACACCCAGTGGGCATTTAAGCCAGTAAAATAACCCATATGTTTGTTTGACCTCTGGAAAGCAATCAATCCAGGCAGGCATCAGAAAATAGAATTGTAACAACAGAGAGATCCCTGCTAAGGCAACGGAGCTGACAGATTGATGAGGCAAACTGCTCATAGAGCAGAATGCAAGGCAGATGGTTCCTCATCCTAGGCTGGGCAACCAGAATTATAAGCAATTACAAAGAATTCAAATTTCAGTGCAAGTCAGCTCTTTGCACTCCATCTAATGGAATATCAGAAACAAAGGCAACTAGATACCACCATGGCTTGGTTTGTTGATTTGACAGGTGAAAATGGTGTGGTGGTCATTTGATTACTTCTGTTAGTTGCCTCTTCTATTACTGGCGAGTTCAGCTTTGTACTACTTTGTAAGATCTCTTCATATTTTAAGAAGATAGATGTTTTGTCTCCTAAGCACAATTCATGCAAGACTTCTATGTATTTCTCATGAGTTTTTGATACGTATGACTTGTAAATGGAGAACACTGGCTTAAGCGAGGTTAAGCAAGGCTGTTTAATGGAAGACTTCTCTAAGCTTTTAATATGGTAAGGTGGAATTTTGAATCAACAGGTGGGAAAGTAAAATGTGGCATTTGCTAAAATTATTGACAATGGGCAATCTTTCAGAATATGTGTTAATCTGTTTTGTAGCTAAATTTTGGGAATCTGTAGTAGGAAGCAGGAAATGTACAGAATATTCTGAAAAAATATTGAATCCTACCAAAAAACAAACAGCATTAATTAGAAATATTACTGAAAAACAAATAGCATTAATTACAAATATTAATACAGGCTGAATACAAAATAAATATAATAAAACAACAGTTTTCCTAAGTACAAGAAACAACTAGTTTTAAAATATCTAAAAAGGGCCTATTCCAATAGAAATTAAAACCAAAAAAAATCTAGACATAACTTTAATAAGAAATATATAAAATCTATCTAGAATAATAAAAAAGACTTCACTAAACAATATAAAATTAGACTTGTACAAACAAAGAAAATTGTTTCAGGATTCAAAATATGAATATTTTAATTATTTCCAGTTGGAAAAAAATTCCAAATATGTTGTAGATTCATATAATGACAATAAAAACCTTCAATGGATATTTTTAGGAATATGTAATGTTTTTTTCTAAAATTTATCTGAAATTAATGAGCAATCTTATTAGTTAAGGCCTTCAAAAATTAGTAAGAGAAGACTAAGGTGACATAGCAAAATCTTTTATGTATGAAGACCATAAGATTCACAAAGATGTAGCCAAGAAGAGATACCAGACTCCTGCTTTGCCCATACTATGTGAGCTGCATTTCCCAATTAGAGACATCACAAGTGGTAAATTCTCTGCAGGATAAGAGACAAAGGGCTGAAAAAAATCCTAAAATAATGGCTGAAAATTTCTCCAATTTGAACTCAGACATAAACCTACCCATTCAAGAAGGTGAATGAATACCAAAGAGGATGAAGCCCATTAAATCCATGCCAAGACACATCTTAATTAAACTTCTGAAAGTGAGCTAAGCACGAAGAAAAATTTTGAAAGCAGACACACACACAAACACACAAACACTAAAAAATTTAAAAACACCCCAAAAACAAAAAAGCAACTTACCCATGGGGTGAAAAAATCAAATGACAGCACATTTCTCACCAGAAACCATGGAGGCCACTTGGAAGTGGCACAAGATTTTTCAGATGATGAAAGAAAACAACAACAACAACAACAAAAAAAAACCTGTCAATGCAGAATTCTATATTCAGTGAAAATATCCTTCAGGAATAAAAGGGTAATTAAGACATTCTCAGATGAAGGAAATCTAAGAGAATTTGTCAATAGCAGGTCTACACTAAATAATTGCTAAATGAAATTCTCTAACTAAAAGGGAAATGGTAAAAGAAGACATCTTAGGACACCAGGAAGGAAAAAAACACAATATTTTTTTTCCTCTTGAGTTTTCTAAATTATATTTGAGGGTGGAAGCAAAAACCAGAACATTGTCTGATGTCATTCTTGGTGTCTGCTGAAAAAATACTTAAGATAATTACAATATAAAAGGGAGAAGGTGAAGGGAGACAAAGTTGTATACTTCACTAAAACTGATAAAATGTTGACATCAGTAGACTGCGATAGTTATGAATATATAATATCTAGAGAAACCACCAAAAAGTTATACAAAGAGACACACTAAAATAACTATAGATAAACTAAAATGAGATTCTAAATAAAGTTCGGGTAACCCACAAGAAGGCACAAAATAGAAAACAGAGAAATGAAAAACAGATAAGAAAAAAAGTGGCATAATTAAGCACTAACATTAAAAATTATATTAAATGTAAACAGTCTAAATATACCAATTAAAAGACGGACCGGTGTCCATCCATGATAAGTATCTCAGAAAAGCAGAAAGAGAGGGAAACTTTCTCAACTGTATAAAGGACAGCTATGTACTTGCAGCTAACAGTATGCTGAATGGTGCAAACCTGAATGCTCTTCCCTAAGATAGAGAACAAGGTGAAGATGCGCACTCTCATCATCTTATTCAACTTAGTGCTGGAAGTTCTAGTCAGTGCAATAAGAAATTGAAAGGCAGACACATCAGAAAGGAAGAAATAAAATTATTCTTAGGTGTGACACCAAAAGCACAAGCCACAAAAGAAATCATTGATAAATCAGTCTTGCTCAGTATAAAACTTTGGCTTTGTGAAAAATCCTATTAAAGGGTAAAAACACAAGCTACAGAGTGGGAGAAAATATCTGTAAACTGTATATCTGACAAAACACTTGTATCTAGAAAATATAAAGAACCTTCAAAACACAACAGTGAAAAGCCAACAATCCAATGAGAGTAAGTTCAGGAGACATACACGGTCATTTCACTGAAGAAGAGATAGCTATGGCAAGTACGAACATGAAAACATGTTCAACTTTATTAGCTATTCCAGAAATGCAAATTAAAACCACAATGAGGGTGCCTGGCTGGCCCAGACAGTAGAGCATGAAACACTTGATCACATGGTCATGAGTTCAAACCCCACATTGGGCATAGAGCTTACTTAAAAAAATAAATAAGTAAAAGGATATTAATGAAACTCGTTTGATAAAAACAACAAAAACAAAACCAAAACAAAAAGCACAATGAAATGTCACTACACAGCTGTCAAAATAGCTAAAATAAAAAATAACAACAATGTCAAATGCTGGCAAGGATGCAGAGAAATTGAATCACTCATTGCTGGGGGGATTTAAAATAGAAAACCACTCTGGGAAACAGTCTGGCAGTTTCTCAAATAATTGAGCATACAACTAACATACAACCCAGAAATTGTACTCCTGGGCATGGGATGTGTCAGCCATGGAATACTATACAGAAATCAAAAGGAACAGACTATGAATACACGCAACAACGTCACGAATCTCCAGAGAATTATGCTGAATGAAAGATGCCAGTCCCAAAGCTTATGATTCTACTTCGATAATGTTCTGGAAATGATGGTGTTGAAGAAATGGGAGAACAAATTAGTGGTTGCTAGTGGTTAAGGAAAGGGTGGAGGCAGGTGGGAAGTGGCTGTGGCTAATATGAGATTTCGTGGTGGTGATGGAAATATGACATATCTTCACTGTATCAATATCCATATCCTGGTGGTGAGGTTGTACTACACTTGTGCAAAATATTATTATTGTAGGAAACTGGATACGTGGTACATGTGACATTTCTATTATTTCTAAAAATGCTAGGTCTATAATTATCTCAAAATAACATGTTTAATTAGAATGAAAAAGGAATAAAGTTATTTTCAAAAACAGCAACAAAGGAGAGCTTTTAACTGGATGGAGGAACATGCGTGATATGTTCACCAAAATGATATACGCCTTTGGGCATCTGGGTGGCTCAATCAGTTGGGTGTCCCACTCTTGATTTCAGCCCAGGTTATGATCTCAGGATTGTGAGACTGAGCCCTGTGTCTGCCTCTGCAATCCGTGGGGAGTCTCCTTGAGATTCTCTGTCTCCCCCTACCCCTCCTTCACTGCCCCCCTTTACACTCCCTCTCCCTCTAATAAAAATAAATATATCTTAAAAAAATAAATAGAATGGTATATGCCATTTAAAAAAATTGTCAGAATATATAAAAATTTTGTCAAGAATTTGTGAGATTTTTCTTCACTTAAGTTTGTCTTTTCCATACAATGTTACATTTCAGACTAGAAAAAAATATACTCCAATGGCCCAGCACTGGAAGGTTGTGGAATTGTTATTTAGCGTAGCTAGATCTGGTCAACAGTGACATGTGTCAGGTCCATTGTTAACAAACTCAAAACCAAGTACCATTACTGCTTACCATGCACCTGCCAGAGAAAGGGCTGATTGGTATTAGCCCTGCCATGTGCCTAAATTCTTGCTTTATTATGGAACTAGTTCATTAATGAGGCCCTGCATCGTCCCGAATGAAGACGTCACAGGAGGGGAGCTACTTTCTATTTTATTTTCCTCATTAGTTGGTGGGGAATGTGGAATACACAGCTGGGCAGAAATAATAGCCCAGTTTAATGGGCTTACCTTGCTCCTAATGAAGACAGGATGAAGCCACTTCACCCTTACTAGCATCTGCCCTTTACCCACCTAGGACCACAGTCACTTCACGTTGAGTCAGGAAGCACAGACGGACCCAGAACCAGCTTCCACAGCACAGCTGTGGAGTGCATTAGAAATCACCCAAATGTTGGAAGCTGTATTTAATAATGGATTGGAGTTCCTGAGCAATGACAAAGGTGATGCACACTCTCTGGGCTTGAGTTTTTAAGCAACTTGGCTTTGAGCCTCTCTCCATCAGTGCCTTGGAGACTGTTCACACCTTGGAGTTGCCGGGTGTAAAGTGGCCTCACCGGATTCCACTTCCCATGGACATCACCGACCGCCCCTCTCCTCCATTGGAAAAACTCACCTATCAGCCAAGCCACATCTGAGAGACCTCGAAGAGACCGTTAGATTGGATCACTTGACATTGCCTTTTGTACAGGTCAAGAATAACTAACTGTTGGCAAATTCAGGGGGTTCATGACCAATGGTTCTCCACCTGGGGCGCTTATGCCCCCCCTGAGGACACCTGGCAGTGTTTGGACCCATTTGGGGTTGTCATTAATGGGAGGACGTGGTATTGGAATTCGTCAGACTGAGGCCAAGGACACTGCAAAATATCCCACAATGCAGAGAACAGCCCTGGCACACATACACATACACACACACAACAGAGACACCCAGCCCAAATCTCAAAGGAGCACGGTGGAGAAATCCTGCTACGGTCCATGGAATCACCCATGGGCCAAATGGCAATCCGTGGGCCATAGATAACCCTTGCAAATCGTTTTGTTTGTTCTCTGCATTGTCCTACATTGAGTGGTAGTTAGCGGAACCTCTGTTGTGACAGTGAACCTAGTCAGCTCTTTACACCACCTGCCTGGCCCATGGACACATCCGACTTTGCAACCCTCTGGTGTTGAAGAACCATGCATTAGATCCATGGTTCTCAAATAGTAGCAATTTTGCATTCCCGTTTCCCCCTCTCCATCCTGGAGACACTTGGCAATGTCTGAAGACATTCTTGGTTGTCACACTGGAGAAATTCGTGGTTGGGGGGGTGCTATTCGGATCTAGTGTGTAGAGGCCAGGGATGTTGCTTCACATCCTATAATGCACAGGGCATCCCCCACTACAAAAAAGCATCTACTGCTAATGTCAGTAGTAGTACAAAGGTGGAGAAACTCTGATTCCATCAATATGATGTAGGATTTAAGAACGTGCACCCAGAGCCACACTGCCTGGTTCTAACGGCTTCACCACTTGCTTTTTGCATCTGCTTGAGCAGATTAGCTAAAATGGTAGTAATGTTGATTTCTGCCTCAGGTTTGTCGGAAGGACTGAGTAGGTAATTACAGGGTGTTTCCTTTGAATGGTGCTCGGTACACTGATGTTGGCTATTATTACCTTTAGAATTCTGAGATACAAGTTGCAAGATCTGGGGTGCCTGGGTGGCTCAGTCGTTAAGCGTCTGCCTTCAGCTCAGGGCGTGATCCCGGTGTTCTGGGATCGAGCCCCACATCAGGCTCCTCTGCTGGGAGCCTGCTTCTTCCTCTCCCACTCCCCCTGCTTGTGTTCCCTCTCTCGCTGGCTGTATCTCTCTGTCAAATAAATAAATAAAATCTTAAAAAAAAAAAAGAAAAGCATCACTATTACTTACTTTGTTTTAAAATTGTCCATGAATTCACAATGTATATGAAGATAAAACATAGAAATAATAGGGGCTTCTGGGTGGCACAGTGGTTAGGCGTCTGCCTTTGGCTCAGGGCGTGATCCCGGCGTTCTGGGATCGAGCCCCACATCAGGCTCCTCTGCTAGGAGCCTGCTTCTTCGTCTCCCACTCCCCCTGCTTGTGTTCCCTCTCTCGCTGTCTGTCTCTATCTCTGTCGAATAAATAAATAAAATCTTTAAAAAAAAAAGTCGCAAGATCTAATTATTGACAGAAGATTCATCAAAAGTATCTAGATTGCTGGAATTAATTTGAGATTCTGGTTTTTGCTTTTTGGGTGCTTTTTTTTTTTTATCCCTTTCATACCCCTTTAAGCAACATGTACCCATGTTGGCTTAATAGAATAGTTTTGAACAGGAAGTTCACAACGGCAGAATATTATTGTACAGCTACTATCGGTAGAAAGCTAGCTCATCACAGGTAAGCAATGACTTTTTGTGGGTTGGTATTGTTTTTTGTTTGTTTGGTTTTTTTTTTTTTCTTTTTTTTTGCTTTATTTGTTTTTGTCCCGGAACAGCGGCCACCCTGTTGAAATCAGGACAGGCTGCACTCCATTAAATGTGAAATACTAGAGTACCGTACCACATTTTTCTAGTAGAGAAAAAGAGCCACTTAGACCAGCGTAGAGTTTGAAGTGTCACATTCTTATCCCCATGCTCCTAAGAATGGGTCTTGAACAGTGTGTACATATGTGCTCCCATTTCACGAGGGTCCCCGCGAGCCTGGGTTCCTCCTCCAACCAGATCCCCCGTAGTTTGTCAAAGATAAGCCATACTCGAGGGGCTCCAGCTTGATTTGTACATATAAAAAGACAAAGATTCTGCAGAAATTACTTGGATTAGAAACAAAGGAGACAGCTGGTAAATAAGCAGGTCAATTTTTCTCATTAAGGTGTAGGGAGACCAGTCGGCTGCGTCCTGATTGCCCTGCTCACCTTCAGCAGGGAAGGCAAACAATCTGATCAGGTAAGGTCATTCCGCACGGCAGCTCTGAAACGCCTGTCTCGCCCTTCATTAATCCACAGGGGCAGGCGGAGGAAACCCGTGGCTCTTTCTCACCGAGACAGCCACGAAAACAAGGCAGGCTGTCAGGAGTCTCCATTTCAATTCCACGATTCAAAGACAAAAATCAGGATTATTTTTCTCCTCTCTCGTTCCCTCCTTGTTTAGCTTGTCAGGGAGGCTTTCATCTCATCACTTGTGTTTTGAGTTTGTCTTTTTCATTGTCTGAGTCTTACTGTATTTGAGAAAACTGCAAAGGTTTGTGATCACGGCGGCGTCTTCTTGCGGCTTGGAGGGCTGGTTTATAGAACCATCACAAACTCATTGTGTCTGTTGGATGGGATTCCGGGTGAGCCTGGCAGCCGGGCTCTTGGTCAGAGTTAAGTAAATAGCAATTGTGATGGCCCGAGAGTTACCAATATGAGCAAAGAGTTTCCCAGCATTTGCTGGGGTCCTTTTTACCTGTGGAACCCAAGTGATCTAAAAGGAAGATCAATCAGGGGCACGTTCTCTTAAACTGATGGTTTCCAAAGCACTTCAATCTGCCTTGGGCATGACAAGCTTAAAGGACACATGGTTGAGTGATGCAGATACATTCTTTCCCATTATATGGGCTCTATTTTGATAATGTATCTTTCCCCCTTCTGGGTCTTTGCCTTGACAAAGGGAGCTGTCTCCTATGAAGGGAGATGAAACAGCTCAAGCAAATTCTGAATTTCCCTCTACCCTTGCCTTCCCACCACAGGATATAGCAGTAAGATCTGGAAGAGTGATTGAGTCCAAATGCTGGCCAAATCTGGCCATACTCATTCATATATGCATCGTCATTATGTATGATGGTGGCTTTGGTCTACGGTGGTACAACTAACTGAGTCTATGTGACAGAGACTGCTTGGCCCCAAATGCCAAACGCATTTACTAACTGTACTTTATAGGCAAAGTTTGGTGACCCCTTGTTTGGAGGTAAGGAACCAGAGACCCAGAGCACAGAGATAGTTGTTGAAGACCACAGAGGCAGGTAAGGTTGGATGCATGTGCCATGTTTGTTTTTAGGGCTTCCTGATAGAGTCATGAGTTTGTCTCTGACATTTACCAAAAAGGTTAACACTCATCACATGGTGGCACATTCTCTATCACCAATTAACTTAACCTGTAAGCAGAGATCTCTTTGTGAGATGAGAGGAAGGAAGAAAGAAGAGAGCGGATGAAGGGACTGCCAACTTTCAAGTTGGGGCTCTTTCTTCCCAAATGATATTTCGGACTACACTTCACTCACACTGTGCCCACCTGCATTAAGGATGGAATGTGACTTTCTAAATCAGTCAGAACCTGACCAATGGATATGTGCCGCCAGGCTACTAGTGAATTTGAACAGAAGACCCAACTGAAACCAAATATCTCTCTAATATTAGATGTTAAATGCCCAGAAAAAGCGGATGATACCCTATCAAGTCCTGGCAAAAATTCGTCAGGAGATGGGAAATTTCCCTGACAGAAGAGTAAGGCTTTCTCCCCTTGCAACCCAACCCATTCCCCTAACACATGTAAAAGTGAAGTCATTCTAAATAGCCTGTTGCTTCATCATCCAAAAGTCTTCCTCTGAGTTACACTCAGATTCCACTGTCCGGCATGTAGAGCCCAACCGCATTCAAGCTCAGTCCCATCTGCTTTATTTCCTACTCCTGTCTTACAGGGGTACCAGGCTCAGAGCGCTCAGGCATTGTGCCATCACATAGAACACAGGAGCAGGGGTCCCCATGGAAACGTGCTACCCAGAGGTCTTGCTCACCTGTAGAAACCCATCTGTTTGGACTCCTTCAACCCCACCTGAATGGGCCACCTCCCATTCTTTATACTCTGGGATGCCCCCCTTGTCACACGTGGCGTTTTTGAAGATTTCCTGAAATACTATCTTTCTTCTGAAACCTTGTAAATCCTCTGGACTGTAAGGGGTTTGATTCTTCTTCAAATACCTAAAGTAGAACTTTGTGAAGATCTCTCTCAAGCCGTGTCTGACACTCTACTTCAATGAATCATCACTAGCCTCTTACCCATGAGGCCATCTTCATGGTGAGAACTGTTTCCTTCATCTTCCTCATCTCCACCTTACCTTGCATATAGTTGGTATTTAAAAAAGTTTTGTAGAATTGGGCCATAACACTTTAAAAAATGTAATAGTTACTGTTTGTTTGTGTTAGGGTTCTCCAGAGAAACTAACCCAACAGTAAATATAAAGGGTGGGGATAGAGGGAAGGAAGGAAGGAGGGAGAGAGAGATTGGTTGTTTGATTAAAAGGTATTGGGTGACACAACTGCAGAGGCTGAGAAGTTCCACAATCTGCCATCTGCAAGCTGGAGGCCCAGGAGAGCCAGTAGTTTGGTCTTGAGAACCTGGGGAGCCGATGCTACAAGTGTGAGTCCAAGGCAAGGGGACCGATGCCCAGCTCAGACCATCAATCAGAGACAGACAGAATTCAACTTTCCTCCACCTCTTTGATCTACTCCTTTTCTTTTCTTTAAAGATTTTATTTATTTGAGAGAGAGAGCATGAGCGAGAGCACGAGCAAGGGGAGGGGTAAAGGAAGAGGGAGAAGCAGACTCTCCACTGAGCAGGGAGCCTGATGTGGGGCTCGATTCCAGGACCCTGAGATCATGACCTGAGCAGAAGGCAGACGATTAACCCACTGAGCCACCCAGGCGCCCGTCTTTGATCTATTCCTGACTTTAACTGATTGGATGAGGCCCACCCACACTGGGGAGGGCTGTCTGCTTTACTCAGTCTACCGATTCAATGCTAATTTCATGTCCTCCAGCCAAATATCTGGACACCCTATCATATCCATCACAGTTAGATATAAATACATATATTTAGTCTTTAAATTCTGCCTATCATGAGACGCATACACAAATGACCTGATGTACAGAAGTGTTCTTAGGGCAGGAGTTGGCAGGAGTCCTTTTCAGGAAAGGGCCAGAGAGTAGATGTTTTAGGCTCTGCTGTTCCCTCTTGCAACTACCTGAGTGCCATTTCATTGCAAAGTGAAAGCAGCCACAGACGACGTATAAATGGACGAACAAAGCTGTTATCTGAAAGCATGTTACAAAACCAGGTTAGAGGACTGCATTTGGCCCACAGGTTGTGGTTTGCGGTCCCTGCAAATATCCGACAAAGAAATCCTGCACAATCCCTATAACAGAGAAACAAATGTACATTGAGCTAAAGATACCTTGCCATTTGCTTTCTACCCGGGAAAGAAAGAAAAAAGCAGATGCTGATGTTCTCACCATAAACCATTTTTTAAAAGATTTTATTTATTTATTGGAGAGAGAGTATGGGCAGGGGGAGCAGCAGAGGGAGAGGGAGCTGAGCAAGGAGCCTGATGCAGGGCTGGATCCCAGGACTCTGGGATCATGAACTGAGCCGAAGGCAGACGCGTTAACGACTGAGCCACCCAGATGGCCCGTGGCATTTCTTAAAACACAGTCTTCTCAATGGCTTACAGGCAGACAGCAGCGAGCATCATTTCCCTTTTGCGGGCTTTCGCTTGCTCGTTCCCGTGTCATTTGTTCGTGAATCTCTTGGGTTCTCCACCCCGTAGGTCTATGGCAATCAGTTTAACTGAGCTCAGAAATGTGTGGGCTTGGGTGGGAATTCTTCTTTTGACTCTATTAAATGGGAAAAAAAAAAAACCCGTCCTCATTTTTCTAAAAATGGTTATTTTAATCAATTCATGAGACTTGCAGTGACGTGAAAGCAAAGGGCACTTCTGGTCTAAGGGGCTACAGACAGAGTCAGCATCCCATCTATGAACTAATATGAACAGATTTATACACACAACGGGAAAATCATTTCTCATCACTTCAATATTGGGACTAATTTCACGTTTGACCTCAGAGGCTTGCAGGCATCCTAGTTCTTTAATATTTCACACCAGGTTAAAAATTACATTGCTATCTCCAGCCATTTCCAGAAAAACAAATTTGAGTGTGGCTTGTCAGACTTTCAGGGAAATACAAAGCGGCAAAAAAAAAAAAAAAAAAAAAAAAAAAAAAAAAGTTCATTGATGGGACAAAGAGGGCTGTTGACTTTCTCCCCACAAGTTCATGAACTTTCTTTCCTGTTTGGGTAGTTTTATTATTTATAGAAATTGAGTCATCTCAAGATGGATTTCAAAAACATATTAAACTTCTCCTTGGGCGTTAGCTGGGCCCAGTGTCGCCTGAAAAGATTTGGTACAAAAGTCTGCAGTGCTCGGAGTTAAGTGGAAAGTTGAGAAACTTCTCAGGAACGTGCTCGGTATGGGTGAGCTTACCTTGACGGTAGGACTGAAACCTCTGGAATGTTCCAAGGGTGAGGATGACAAAGAGTCGTGCTGGGAAGGGATCCTCCCCCTTTTCCCATACTTTCCCTTGTTTGATGACCATGCTTTAGTGCAGTCTGTGGGATCGTCTGCGTCTATGGTTTCTCACTCGTTCTCTCAGGGTATGGACATGGAGGCTCGCTCTTGACGTTTTTACCAAATTCAAGGTGGTTTCTGAAGCTTTATGAAGATTAAAAACTGTCCTGGAGCATTGCTATCCTTCTAGAAGACCAGTGCTCCTCAGAACTGTCAAGTGTTCCTTTGAAAGGAGCTCCGTTTTTCAAACGGTTTGCAAAACGATTGCACGTCCAACCCAACAACGCTCATGGAAGGCCGTCAGATGCAGGAGCTTCTCAAAGGCTCAGAGATACAGAAGCAGATGAGTGCAGTTCACATGCTTCCAACCAGCATTCCCAAAATGCATTGGGCAGTAGAAACCCTCTGTGTGGGGAGAAGTAATACTGACCCCACACACACCTGCACTGCATAAAATACGATGTTGGAAGGGCTGCACGACCTTATTAAAAGGCAGATTGTCATGCTGGAGGCCTGGGGATGGGGCTGGAGAGTCCCCCCTTTTGACAAGCGCCCAGGTGGGGCTGATGCTGCTGGTCCGTGGACACTGAGAAGCAATGGGATGGGGAGCACCCACAAAAGTTGCAGCCCTGTCTTTCCAGGGTTTGTTCCTCCTTCATTCGAACCAACCGGTAGTATCCGTCCTTCATCATTGTTGTTTGAATCCCCACCGGGTCAGTCAAGCCCAGCTGCACATTAGCATTACCTGAAAAGCTTTTAAAATAGCCCAGGAATGCCTGGATGGCGTGGTCAGTTAAGCATCCGACTCTTGGTTTCAGCTCGGGTCATGATCTCAGGGTCGTGGGATCGAGTCCTGCATTGGGAGTCTCCTTGGGATAGTCCCTCTGCCCTCTCCCTGCCCACTCTCTGTCTCTTTCTCTAAAATAAATAAATAAATACTTAAAAAAATAAATAAAAGAAAACAGGCCCCAGAATGATGAAATCAGAATCTCTAGGGCCCTCTCTGGACATTTTTTTAAAAATCGGGGGTGACATTCATAAAACATAAAATCAACCACTTAGAAATGTAGAACCCAGTAGCTTGTAGCACATTCACAAGCATGAGCTCGACCTCATTTCTGCACATTTCGTGGCTCCCAAGGAACTCCGTACCCACGAGGCAGTCACTCCCCAGTGCCCCCTGACCTCAGCTTCCGGCAACCGAGAGAACTGCATTCTGTCTCCATGCGTCTTTCTAACCTGGATATTTGATACGCATAGACTCATACAACATGTGGTCTTTTGTGTCTGGGTCTGTCCACTCAGCCTGACGCTCTCAAGGATCAGCCTTGCTGTGGACGGTGTCAGAAGGTCACTGCTCTTTGTGGACCAGTACTAGCCCACCGTGGAGCTGGACCACATTTTGTGGATCCGTTAATCTGTGGATGGACAGACATACGGGCTGTCTCTGCCTTTTGCCGACAGTGACTAGCGTGGCTATGAACGCTCGGGGCATACCTGTTTGGACACCTGTTTACATTCTTTTTAGATATATGCCTAGGTTTGGAAGTGGAGGATCATAGGACTAATTGTATTTTTTATTTATGGAAGAAATGGCAAACTGTGTTTGTGACAGTGGCTGTACCGCCTCACATTGCCACTGGATGCTATTTTTCAAAAGTTCCCCACTGAGTTCTGTCACCACCCAGTGTGGACAAGGACTGTCCTACAAGGACAGGTGTCTCTGTTAACATTCCTGATACATATTTGTTTAATTCGGTGGGGTCCCTGGGCCTGTAGCATCAGCATCACCTGGGAATTTGTTAGAAGTGTAAATTCTTGTTTCCCATCTGAGAACTACCTAATCAGAAACCCTAAAGGTGGCGAGGGGCAGTCCCCATTTTAAGCAAGTCCTCCGGACTTCACGGCTTGGGAACTGGTGCCCTACACACAACTTCATCACTCGCAAGGCGTTCACTTAATAGTTCATCATGGGCATCTTTCTACATCGTGAATCATTATTTGAAAGTACAATTAAATACCTGTATATTCGATTCTGAAACAAAACAAGCCCACTTTGCATTTAACTGCTCCTTTTGGGGGGAGGGGACGACTTTTGGGTCTTCCCATTGTTTTCCTAATATAAATAGTACTCAGTGAATATTCTTTTTTTAATTTTTTAATAATTTTTTATTATGTTATGTTAGTCACCATACAGTACATCCCTAGCTTTTTTAAAAAATTTTTTTATTATATTACATTAGTCACCATACAGTACATCCCTGGTTTCTGATGTAAAGTTCGATGATTCATTAGTTGCGTATAACACCTAGTGCACCATGCAATACGTGCTGTCCTTACTACCCATCACCGGTCTATCCCATTCCCCACCCCCCCTCTGAAGCCCTCAGTTTGTTTCTCAGAGTCCATAGTCTCTCATGCTTCATTCCCCCTTTCTCAGTAAATATTCCTGACAATAAAAATTTGCCAACATGTCTGAGTATTTCCATTGGTTGAGTTTTGAATTATAATAGGCAGATTATAGAGTCTGGACCTTTTCCTCCTTTACACTGGGTTGGCTAATTCAGTGGGTGTACGTTCTCTCTGTGCATGGGAAATGGATACTTTCATACATCCCAAATGAAGATGTTGCTGTGTCGCCAATTATAGGTTGATTTACTCCCCAAATTAGTGGGGAATAGATACGGAGCCGTGTCCGTGCTCTAGATTTCCAGCCTCCCTCTGTTTTTTTTTTTTTTTCTTTCAATATTTAGGATGCTTTGGCCAGCTGTTTAATTTCTCAGTGTGTGGTGTGTCTGTCTACAACTGACGAGAGCTCGCAGAGCTGTTCAGAATCATCAGGTGAGAGAATGCACAAGCAGGGAACCCACTTGCTCACCGAAACACAACGCAACCTCTGACATATCTTCCCAACTCTGCCCACTGCTTCGAGACATCCACTCCTACAGGATGCCCCACCAAGGAAACGTCCTCATTTGATTTGAGCTGAGGCTTTAACAAGCCTGCCCTCAGCGGGGTTTTTTTTGGCTCTGAACTCTTAGGGGCCACAGAATCCTTATTCTTCAAATGTGCATAGTTCTGTGCCTGTTTGAACCCATAACTCAAACGTCTAGGTGTCCGTTCACCTCACGCAGGATTTGTAAACTATATTCCTAGATTATATTTCACTTCTTAAAAAGAAAAGCCATGGATGAGGGAATGGATCACTGTAACATGACCAGGTTTGGGTTTGAGTCCAAAAAGAATATTTATGTTGCTTTTATGCATGTTTTTTCCCCCCTAAGATTCATGTATTTATTTGAGAGAGGGTACGGGCACGAAAGGGGGTGGGCAGAGGGACAGAACCTCAAGCAGACTCCCCAGTGAGCCTGGAGTCGGACGCAGGGCTCGATCCCACGACCCTGAGATCATGACCCAAGCCAAAATCAAGATGCTTAACCGACTGAGCCATCCAGATGCCTCTTTGTAGGCTGGTTTTTATACACAGCAATTTTGCTCTGTCGTTTGTACAGTCAAAAAGCCCAAACGAGGGAAAACGTGAGGAAAAGGAACTGAAAAATAAGCCCCACAAACGTGGTGACTCTGAAAACTGAATACTTGAACTCGATAATATTTAGTCAATGTGCAAAGCTCTTCTTTTCCTGACGGTGTGACATCAAGTATACAGATACCATAACACAAAACAACCTGCCCAGTTTGAGATGATAGGAATCGAGAACCCAAAGCAAGTTCCCAGCGCCCTTAACATAAAACATATGTTTGGAGGTCATCCCCGGTATGACGAGGAAAACGGCCCTGTCACATCTTCCCTGATAACAAAAAATATGAATAACTTCTCCCTCCCTCTCCCTCTTTTTTTTTTTTTTTTTTTTTGACCCTGATGCCGAGTTAAGGGGAAAATTTTATATTCTCGGTTAGCGTATTTGCTTTCAAGAACTTTCCATGTCTATGCTGTAGTATTTCTTTTATATTCCTCTTCCCGGAGGTCACCTGCAAATCCTTTTTAGAGAAGAGGTAACAGAGAAACAGAAAAGCAAAAACGAGCAAGCCAACGGATACAGTAATGTGCCAGACCACATACTTGATACTGCTTTGTCTTTTCCAAACTTCCACAGCATGGTCCCTACTTCACTGGAAACTATGACACCAACGTGAAAATAAGCAACACTATCTATTTCCACGAGTTGCCTGTGGAAAGCCTTGGCTTTCTCTCTAAATTCGGAAAACTTCTAGACCTTGAGAGGTGCCACCAGCAATAATAGGCTATCGAGCTGCTTTAATAGCTTTAAAAGATACTTGCACACTCGGCCCCTGCAGCATCAATGATAGTTCTTGCAATAAAGATGCATTTTGAAAGGACGATTCTGGAGCAGATCAGAGCAGCTTTTGGCATGTTTTCATGAGCCAAAACGAGAAGGCATGGGATCTGTGAAAAACAGAGTGCTTCGGACTGCTTATGGAAGCAGAGAGGGGCGTCTGTCTTTTTGTTCCCTTTTCTCTTTCTCGGTGAAATGGGCGTTGTCCCCAAAGTTTCAAAGGGAGGACTTGGTGAGGGGGCAGTCGACAAAAGGTAAACTTGAAGACACCCTTAACCTGCACCAGGACCCATGCTCCCACAGCAAATAGGATTATCTCCGGATTTCCTGATGGGACGGCCGGGGTAGGAGGGATGCACTTCTAGCTGTGACTGGACGCCAGGTCTCCGGGCAAGCCTCCCTCAGCCTGTTGCCGCAAAGAGACTGGATTTCAAGAGTTCAAGCTCTCCCCATCCACCTGACCCCCTCGCTCATCCTGGTAGAAACATGGTGACTCCAGGCTTGCTGCAAGGGACACGAGGCATGATTCAGCCCCCTTTGGATGCGTCTTCTTCCGTAAATGTGAGAAGCGGGGAGCAGAACATCACTGCACGTGGATGCTGACGGCAGCTCTTCAAGGGTGAGCAGCCCAGCAGCAGTAGGGGTACCCGAGGTGGCAGGGGACCCGCCCCCCACCTCCTCGGTTTTAGACTTGGAGTGAGGGAGAACAACAACAAAAAACACCAGGAGGCTTTCTGGCGGAGCTGACACACGCAGGGTTAAATAAAAACAGAGGTGTTGGTTGGAAAGCCCAGCCTTTCTTTCCTGTTAATCACTTTGTATTTGCTGCAGCCTGAGAAAGACACATTTGTTATGCAGACAGTGTTCATTGTCAGGGGCTGATCAGGAATGCAGTGGTGCCTGCCACAAAATGAATTAGCTCTCTGAATACCAAACTGGAAAACCAACGCGAACCAGAGCGTGGCACACTGACTCCACCGGGGTTAAAATATACTAAGCACCCATAAGAGCGGGCTTTGTGGCCGCTGCTAATTATGGGCTATTTTTAGGAACTGCATTGAGAAAGGAAAGATCAGGAAGCGGGGACAGCGGCGCGCCCAACAACAGGGCTCATTTATGACGCTGCGGTTCGCAAGCCCTCTCTCCAAGCCCATTTCCCAGGCTCTGGAACGGCCTTTATGTGTTACTCAATAATTTATTATGTACCCTCCTTATGAATGTTGGGAATTTCAGCTATTCTGAGCATGTGCTCTGGAGAGGGAATGAAAGCAAAGCTTCAGTGTGCGCAGAGAGAAAGGCAAAGGGCTCCAGGGACATTCCCTCCCTGCCCTTGGTGTGAGCCTGGAAGACTCAGGTGACGACGACGCAGGCAAGAATCTAGTGTGCAGGAAGCAGGAGCTCCAAATGGCTACGTAGGGCACAAAGAAGGGAGTAGGGGGCACACCTCTGGTCCTACTCTGGTGGGCACCCGCTGAGTCCGTCAGCCAGGTGGCTTTCATCACTGCCCATTGTTCCTGTGGTTCACTTCCACGTTCTTGCACTTCCAACCAGAATACAAAGCTCAGATCCCCAGCGTTTGAACTGCCCTTGGACCAGACCTATTGCACGTGGCTGACCTTCAGCCTCCCTGCTCAACTTCAAGGCTTTGTAGCTTCTCACATCACCATGGCGGGGCTGTGAAATCAAGGGAAAGGAAAGTCCCCATCTTCTTGTTCTGTAGCATGCTCTTGTATTGGTGCGGTTCCTTTGATTAATGATAACAAATGCATCCCCCGCCCCAAGTATCTCATCTTAGGAGTATGTGCCAGACAGCCAAAGATGTGCACACACACACATATGGACACACACACGACCAAGGACAACAGCAACAGCAAAAATCCAAGTAGGAGGGAGGGAAACCTTATTTACCAATGGGAGGAAATATCCATTCATCAAACCATAAATGCACTCACCTACATACACACACTATATCCCACCAGGAGGAAAGGAAGCATGTTGGCATGACCCACTGGAGAAGATATCGTTCATTCATCAAACTTTTATGGGTCCGGCATTGCCTGATGTCTAGCTAATACAGATTTGTCTTTTTCTCGAGAGATGCATATCCCTCCAACAGCCTGTGGGTCACTGATCACAGTGTCCCATTTTGTGATCATTAAGACATGAGGACTTGGTGTCCTGTGGTGCTTTCCTTGGAATGCCCCTGCCTACTGCATTTCTGCCAAATGCTATTGTTCCCCGATTTTGAGAGATAAAGGTATTGATACCAAAGAAGGAAAAGTTCCTGCCTCTCTGAATCCCCCTTGGGGTTAAAGGGTTGGTTTTTGTGTTGCCTTGATTTTGTTGTAGGAACAGACACTACGGGTCACAGATGACCCTTAAGTCTCTCTGGGGCATGAGATCCTTAAGTGTCATCTCAATACATCTTTGTCTCCTTCAGAAGGTCCCAGGGGAAATAATTCTAGGGAAGTGGCTGTCAAATGGAGGATATTTGGTAATGACTGGGGATATCTTTGGGTTTTGAAATTGTTGGAGGTCAGGGCTGGCATCTGGGGTAGAGGCCAGGGATGCCACTGAACATCTTACAATACACACAGCAACCCTCCCACTCAAAGAATCACCTGGCCCAAAATGTTGCTTGTCTCAAAGCCGAGGCACTGTGCTAGGAGGGGTTGTTTCTGAATGCCTGGCAGGTTGAATCCTACAAACGGAAACACTTAGGAAAGTCATTTTGCAAGGGGCTTATTTCTTCTCAATGTGCCACACCGGCTCTCCAGACCCCATAAAACCCCAGCCCATCTGGACCACCTAAGACAAAACGCAGGCTCTGTGGGTGTCAGCAATGTGCGTGCAGGTCATTCCTGGGAACGTGGGCCATATTGGATGCGGCTGGGTCCCTGCCCAGCAGGGAAATCCAGATGCCTGGGGCTCCTTCTCTGTTTTTCCCTCTAAAGACAAACCCCGCCTGAGACAGTATGATTCTGCGTCTGAGCACTGGGCCATTTGAAAACCTGTCTGAGATTCCTGACAAGCCTGAAAAACTATGGTAACGGCGTCCACCCAGGGCCTGGCCTTTCCCGGGCATATTGGAGCCCATGCACAGCAGCCTGGTCATTGATAAGAGTGTCGCTGGAAAGAACAAGGAAGAGATGTCCTCTGTGATCTGTGTGCAAAGAGATTAGGCAGCATTTTGAAAATAAGCGGCCTGCTGGGTTTGCCAGGAAATCCGAGTTTACCTTATCAGGTTAGGGGATTTCTCGAGGATGCTTCTCCTGCTATAAGACACGTGTGTAATGTCTCTGAACCATGAGTCCCGAGTTCTGCACATATAATGGCTCCACTCCATCAGCGGGAAAATTGGGAGAAGAGGGAATTTGCGAGCAGAGCATTGTGTGACCACTGGGCACTGAAGCGATGAATGGGTTTCCTATTTATGGAGCGTGAGAGATGGCTGGACTGTTCCCTTTAGGATTCAAGAATGGTGGGTCTGTGTTTTCACGCTGGGTACTAACAGTAACCACAACGCAGGGGTCTCCCCACCACAGTGTACTTTGCACGACTGCCATGAAAAACCAAATTTAAATCCCTTCTCAGAGACACCTGTGATGCCACTGACTGCCTTCCTCTCTACCACCAACTTGAATATTTTACCAAAAAGCGATTGGTTATTCTGAATTGACCTGATGGCCTGGACATGTTACTCGTTTGATTTGATTCCATCAGTGACGACTCAAAACGGGTCTTCTCCTTACACTCAGTATTGGCTAATTTTACACAGGGTCCTTTCTGTACAGGCACCTGGATAGAAGTTAAGTTACTACAGGTAAGTTACTAAATCATTACGTTGCATTGCCTGGGGTTTTATTTTGCTTTTCTTTTAAAATCCCTCTACCCGGCAAATGGCTTCACCTATGGGTGAGAAAATTCATTAGCGAATCTCCTATTGCCCAGGGACGCGTTCGCAAGACATTCGCCGTTTCCATATTTGAGCGTTCCTCTACAAATTATATTTCTGTCGTCGATGTTTTCCATTTTCAAGAAATTGACACTTCCTCAACCTTCACTGCGTCTTCCCCAGGAAGGTGTCCTGACCTCACACACATCTGGTAGGT
This sequence comes from Ursus americanus, assembly GCF_024610735.1. Taxonomy (NCBI): domain Eukaryota; kingdom Metazoa; phylum Chordata; class Mammalia; order Carnivora; family Ursidae; genus Ursus; species Ursus americanus. The sequence goes on along the minus strand of NC_142164.1, from coordinate 118,636,396 downwards.
TTGAGACTCCTTCCCGTGCAACCAATAATCACTACGCAACTTTCCTGTCCAGACAATTTCCCTTTCATTCCTTCATGTTATAAAGTTGTGCTTTAACTTTGTTTCCCTATCTCTGTCTTACCTTGATGCACAACATGAGCAACGTGCCCAATGCCTGAACCGCAACATGGTTTCATCACAACATCCACCCCCCCACACACCAAATAAAAAACCCTAATAACTTTACAAGCAAGATATTTTGTGCAGAAGCACAAACTCGGCAGCATCTCTGATACATGGATGTGGGTTTGACGGCAAGGCACCTGTAGACTTGACTGATTTCCTACCCACCATATGCATCTCTCGTTCAAGGGAGTGAGACGCTTTCTCTTCTCCCTCCATGCACATTCTGCGTGATGTAACCACAACATACCTTGCTCATGTTCATTGGGTGATGTTCAGGGTCTTTCCCTCGAAATCTCACCCGCCATTTAAGGTCTGAACCAAGATGGAACCGCGTCCATGAGTACTCAGCGCACTGCTTTCTCCCTTTCTAAGACCGCATTTCCATTGATGGTATTGCTCCTTGTTGGCTCATGCAAGTATCAACTCAACACCATTCCACATTTCACTCAGTTCTTCAATACCCATATATTGATCATCTGCTATGAGCCCAACTGAAGGCTCGATCCAGGCACATAGCAACAGGGAGAGAGAGATACTCGATGCCTGCTCTTAGAGTTTAAAATCTTGAAGCAGAAACAGACATCAAGCAGAGACACACACAAGGTGTTTATTTATTAAGATCATGAGTCCCACTTCAAGAAGAACATCTATATAAGACAGTGGACCGGTCTTATATAGATCTCAGCTTCTGTGGGGGGAATTCCCAGCACTGTCTCGAAAGAAAAAAACCCACAGAGACAGAGGAAAAACTAAAGAAAAAAACTAGAACAAGACATCCTCTGGGTAAATAATTTCTATTCCTGTGTCTAGATTCTTTCCAACAGCAGTCACCCTTGTGTTCACAAAAGTCATAGTGCCGATTGGAGGCATTCCAAACATCCTCCGATGCTTTGAGTCTCTGTATGTACAAACCTCCGAACGGGACAGGAGCGTACGTCGCACTTTTCTGCACAGCAGCTTAAAGCATCTAATGCGTTCTCAAACTTAGGCATTGCTTACTGGCCCATCTGAGTCCCCTTGACTGCCCCTTACCTGCAGCCCACATTCAATACATCCATCTAATCCCTGGGTCTTGTTCCTCAGACCTTATAAAATATTCTCACCACCTCCTAGATCTTATTAGGTAGAAAGATACTCATTATATTCCTTTCAAAACCCACGTTTTTTCTCAACTTTCTCCTCTGTACCACGATGAACATTCCCAGCACATTCCCCATTTCCATCTTGACCATTCTCTCCCCACCCCACGCCACCCCACCCCTGAAGGTTGATTTACACCAGAAGATTACAGCAACAGCTTGTCGGCATGGCATTGGTCAAATTTCACGTGGTTTTACCTGCTTTATGCGACTTCGCCTCAGTAGGCAGACCTCAGACATGATTTCATGGCTGGTCAAGAATCCATTCGTGAATCAAGCAACACGGAGTCAGAATCGTGAATACCTGAAATAAAACAAAATGTACATCATGACGAGAGATCATGAAACTGCTTGCTCCGGCCTCAAACGCATACCCTTTGGACCGCGGGCTGGTGGCTGAATATAAGCTGAAAGGTTTGCGTGTCTGCTCTTTGTAGCTGTGAGCACCCGTATAAGATCACCTCGCAAAATGCATCGCGTTTTGACCTCCTTATCGAGGTAGACACCCGGAAGACTAGAAAGTCTGCGTCATTGTTATAGAGAATTTCCCCCATTGCTTGGTCTCTTATTATGCTATTGTGTTTTGCTTTTTGTGCTGTGGAATACTGTGTTTTTTTTCTTTTTAATTCTGTGGCATACAGCTGAAAGCAATCTGATGCATACAACTGAAGTTAGCAGAACACGCCACGCCAAAAAATGCCACAAGTATACTGATGAGTGTGAGTTATGGCCACTTGAAAACCAGCAGATAGAGGAAGAGACTCTCCCTTAACCTCCCTCATCTGCCTAAAGACATAACCTTCAGAAGGAAGTCAATTGTCCCCAGCGTCCTCCCCAGGAGTGTCATCAACCACAAAGACGGTATCCTGTCACAAGAGACATTAGACATCAACTCCACCCCCAGACAAATTCTGTCACAAACTGTCTTACCTCCACCTGTCTCTCCAAGGGCCCAGTCATCTTTCCTAAAATCATTCGCTCTCCCTGCCTACATGCCTCTTCCCTTCCCCTATTCAGATTCTAAACTCTAAAGCCACTTCTTTGAGTTACCCATTTTTCCTGCGTATCCCCCACGTATACAGGAGGTAGACGTGTTCATAAACGTCTGTCTGTTTTTCTCTTGTTACCTGTCTTTTATTACTGGGGTCTCAGAAGAAAAGGGTAGAAGGAAAATTATTTTTCTTCCACTACGCAATCCTTTATGTAACTGTAGGTAATTACTTTTCCCTGAAACTCTTTTACACAGTTTCCTAGTGTTTATAGCATAATAACCTCAGCCCCAAAATGAAAACATAATTTCTTATTTGCTGAGGATGGAACAGTATGGCCATTAATGACTTTCTTTCAAATCGTCTTTGATCCTTGATACAAATTGTCTTTGATACTTGAATTTAATACATACTTACAGTTACATTGTTTGCACTTATTGCAATCATTAGACTCAAGGATTATCTTTATAGTTACCACCAAAAGCTTGGGAAAAGTTACATTCGTGAACCTTGAAGCAGACCAATGTTTTCTTAATAGTTTGGCTCCTACATTTTTATTATACAACCTGTGCTTATTACAGAAAATAAGACCTAGTTTGTATATAACCTCAGGGCTTTTTAAAATATATTTTATTTCATAACAAAAGAACTAAACCTACATTCAATAAATATTTGGTGAGCACCAACTATATGTTGATAGATGTTCTAAGGGCACGTGGAGGACAGTGATGAGGACAGGTAATGTCACTTGCATGAAGTTTATAATAAACAGATATGAGCAAAATAATTATGCCCCCATGCTGTTTCGTGTGTTGGAGAATTTGAAACAAAGAGATGGGATAATCACAATGTCCCAGGAGATTAAGAGTGATTCCAAGTTGGCTGGTAGAGCTGATATTCTCAACAAGTGGTCAGGGACGTTTCCCCAGCAGAGATGACACTGGGACTGTCCTCATGATGACAGGGGCCAGGAAGATGCAAAGCCTGGGGAAGTGGGCTTGTCACTTAATAGGACAGAAGAAAGGACTAGTTAGAGACGAGTAAGCAAAGAGGGGAGTAGGAAGAGAAGAGGCTCAAGAGGGGAGTAGGAAGCAGAGCCACTTGGAGCCTTGGGGTCTTGGGAACGACTTTGCGTGTTATCCTCAGCTTAATGGGAAGGCTTTGGAGGGCGTTCGGCTGAGATGTGTTTTTGCCAAAAATCATTCCATCTGCAGTGTGAACATATAAGTAGTGAGGGAAGCATGAGGGGAAGCAGCAAGAGACAGACTAGCACAGTGGTGTAGGAATGAGAGCTCAAGGCTGTCTGGGCTACCATGGCAGCAGTAGCCAAACAGAACACGGATAGGGCCAGTGAGACCTCATAATAGATTGTATATGGAATGTGAGGGGAGGAAAAGAATCAGGAAGTCTGGTAGGCTTTTTGTGTATTTAACAATGATGGGTAGATAGAGAGACAATACACAGATAAATAGATGATAGGTAGATAGATGATAAATAAGTGATTAATAATTTGGTAGGTAGGTAATAATTTGGTAGGTGGGTAGATGATAGATAATAAATAGTTGATGCATAGGGTAGATGATGATGGATAGATGCATATATAGATAGTAGAATGGATAGATAGATTATTGGATGGATGGACAGATGGATGGATGGGTAGATAGATGGATAGATAGTGCGAGCTTTCAGTAAGCAATTTGGTTTTTACTTTCTTTCTGGTATGTGAATAGAAAGTTTCAATGGTTCTCTCCATTTACCAAAAAAGTGGAGGTAATTACTGGTTTTAATCATTTTGACTTGGTCCAGCTGAAGCTAGTTTCAGATTAATAGCAAACTACCCCCTGAGAAATTCTATTATTGTTTAAAGAAAGAAATAAAAAGAAAAACTTACTTAACCTGAGAGTTCAGCTCAAAGATATCCCTCTTTTCACCATCAAATGGAAAGTGCCAGCTAATGCCTGAATGTGTGAATGTGGACTGAAACTCATGGCATTAGAAAAGCAAGTCGCCCTGGAAAAGACTTTCATTCACACTGACGCACCATTTGGAAAAGACAGACTTGTCCCAGCATCCTACTTAATGAAGGGTAGCTTCCTTCCTTCCTTCCTTCCTTCCTTCCTTCCTTCCTTCCTTCCTTCCTTCCTTCCTTCCTTCCCTCCTTCCTTCCTTCCCCTCCTTCCTTCCCTCCCCCTTCCCTCCCTGCTTCTTTCCTTTCTCTTTCTCCTTTTTCCCTTTCTTTTCTTTTCTTTTCTTTTCTTTTCTTTTCTTTTCTTTTCTTTTCTTTTCTTTTCTTATTTTTACTATAAATATCTTTGAGGTCTTCCAGAACCTAATTTTAGATTTTCACGAGTTGGGTGTGAGACACTGTGCTCCTCGCACTATTTGACAGAGTGTGGTGTCTAGGGTTGGGTTCTGCAGGAAGCCGATTAAGAGGGTGATTTACAAGCACGAGGTTTATCAGGATCAACATCTGTGGAAAGAAAGGGACACAAGCAAGATTGCGCACAGGGAGAAGTTAAGAGCATGGAATACGGCTGCTTCTAGAAGCTGGAAAGGCAAGGACATGGATGCTTCCTTATGGCTCCAGAAAAAATACAGCACTGCCAACACTGTGCAGAAGATTCCTTCCTCAGACTTCTGACCTCCAGAACAGTAAGGTACTCAATTGATGTCACTTAACCACTAAGAGTGTGGTGATTTATTAAAGCAGTGATAGGAAACTAATACATCCAGAAAGATGCTAATTTTAGTTAATGGTAATTAGTTAATGGTAGAATAATAATTAGTTGATGGTAGCATCTGTGTGGCAGGAACATAGGGGATACATTTGTTGGGAAAAAAATAAATTATTAAAAATAATAGGAAGAGGGTGGATCACCACAGTACTAGTTTCGATTCCCTTCCATGGGAAGAGAAGTACCTGGCTTCGGAACCATGCAGGGGACTGTGGACACTGCAGAGAGGTCTGACAAGTGGGGGCTGCAGGCAGGTACTTGGACGTTCTCTGAAACACGTATTTATTTATTTTTTTAAAGATTTCATTTATTATTTATTTGAGAGAGAGAGAATGAGCAGGCAGCTGCAGAGGGAGAAGCAAACTCCCTGCAGAGCAGGGAGCTTGACGCAGGTCTCGATCCCAGGACCCTGGGACCATGACCTGAGCCCAAAGGCAGACACTTCACCAACTGAGCCACCCAAATGCCCCTGCAACATGTATTTAAAAGAAGGTCTCAGCATACCCAGTTTTGCATACCCCACTCAGAAATATGAAACTTGGAAGCTAATCAGCATCTCCCTCCAGAGTAAGGATTATTTATTTATTCCTGAGAAGTTTGTTCATTTATTCCCGAGGAGGTGGTGTTTGCCATCCACAGTAGGCTTACAAGATGGTAACCCCCAAACAGCCAATCCTGTTCAAGAGGATTTCTGGTAAATCCCATGTCCTCCATCTCAGCTATATGTCTAGGATTGGCTGTAGGCTCATGTAGGGAGGCTTCTTCTGACTTGTCCCTTCATTTCTTTGATGCATAGATTGATGATGGATAGGTGGATGGATAGATGGATGGACAGGTAGGTAGACAGATATGATGGTTGGATGGATGGAAGATGGATGGATGGATGGATGGATGGAAGGGTAGATGATAGATAGATGGATAGATAGATATGATGGATGGATGGATGGATGGATGGACAGGTAGGTAGATAGATAGATAGATAGATAGATAGATAGATAGATAGATAGATAGATAAAGAGCCAGCTCCATTGTCCAGGCCATCTGAGAACCATAATGCCATCTCTGGGAATCAGAGAGCCCCACTGGTAGCCAGGAGGACCACATCCATGAACCTAGAGACGTGTATCATCTTTTACTTGTTCATTAATGAACCCCTCTCATGTTCTAGGCACTTGTCTTGGTTTGCATTATTTCGTTACTGCTGTGTGACAAATCATCCCCAAATGTAGCCAACGAAAACATCACATGTTGATTATCTCACAGCTTCTGTAAGTCAACAGTCCAGGTGTGGCTTGGCTGCATTTCTCTGGCTCAAGGTATCTGACGGGCTTGCAGCCCATCTGTTGGTCAGGGCTGCCATCCCGTCTGTGGCTCACTCAGGTGGTTGTAGGTAAGCCTTGCTCTCTCTTGCCATAGGGTTTCATCACAACATGGCGGCTGGCATCCCCCAGGGCAGGTGCACACACAGTAGACAGTGTTGTAGGAGAGGATCCTGCCCTTGGGGAACCTGACCTGAATACTTATAATGGGTGGTCAGCCTCTCTGATCCTTCCTCTCACAGAAGATGTTATCTCTACTAATAAAGTCATGGTGAGTAAGCAAACTGGCTCCTTGCTTGAGAGGAGGACACCATGTCTGTCTTCCAAGGTTGTTGGTGACACAAATATCCTTGAAAGATCATCCAGAAGGAAACCTATCAGGACGTCTGCTTCTACTACATGCAGAAATGCGAGAGAGTCAAGAAGAATTCTCTGCCCACATTTTAAAAATATGATGTTTTGAATAAATAATAACAATTATGGAGAGGAATAATAGAGCCTATAAAATGTCAAAAACTGAGATGTACTGACACTCAGTCCCTGGAGGGAAAACGGGGTGAGAAACTCCCCAAGGGTGAGTCTCCTTCCTGGAAATTAGACCTTTGCTATTCACACCATCCTGTTTCACGGCTGCTTTCAGACTTTCTAGTGCAATCCAAAAAGAAAAATTGATCTTCAGACAACTCAGGAGTTTTCAACTGTGAGTCATCTTGACCATGTGAATTGTGAAGTTAATTGCTACCATAACCTCCCTGAAAAGAACTGAAGTACACTGATTCAACACCATTAGAAATCCAAAACCAAGGTCATATGCATTGCAAGAGCGTGGGCCTCCTGGACTGTAAGAAGGTCCTGAATGGAAGACCATTATTCCATCCAATGTGACACCTTTTATACCATTAGAGATGCCCGAGGCGTAGAAATTGAAAATAGTTTTGTTTTAATTAGGTTCAGAATGTGTGTGTGTGTGTGTGTGTGTACTCGTGTGTTTATGAGCAAGTGTTTCTCGGCAAGTCCTTTCATTATGACTGAAATTTTGGACTTAAATTATTACCTAAGGACAGTCAAACTATGGATCAGGAAGAATAAAGAAAAGGAAAGATCAAAAGTTTCCTGGCCAATACGGTAAAATATCTTACTGTGCCTTTAATTTTTTTATTTAGTGGGTTTCCACAAATTATCTCAACATGCATCCTTATGGCCACAGAATTGAGTAAATAATTCACTGTAGGGACACCTGGGTGGCTCAGTTGGTTAAGCATCTGCCTTCAGCTCAGGTCGTGATCCTGGGGTCCTGGGATAGAGCCTCACATAGGGCTCCCTGCTCAGTGGGGAGTCTGCTTTTCCCTCTGCCTGCTGCTCCCCCGTTTGTGTGCACTCTCTCTTTGATAAATAAATAAATAAATAATTTTAAAAAAGAATTCACTGTATAACAAGTTATATTTTGTAGTTTATATCTGTGTGAATGACTGCAGCATCCAACTCTCTCTGGATTACAGCACGCCTGTGTGTGTATGGGGTAGTCTAAAACAGTAAGATGGAGAGATGAAGAGATGCTGGATGCAGGAAGAGAAAGAGAGAGAGAAAGCAAGACTCTAAGGAAGGACAGGAAGACATAGGACTAGTCCTTCTTAACATGCACCTCATCTGAGTTTTCTGGAACAAAGTACAGATCTTACAATGGGTGACATGTGGACAGTAAAAAGGAAGTGTTTATCCAGCTTGTTGGAACGGTTCACCATGTAGCCCTGTTGGGTACATCACAGATGGTATAATCCCTGGTGCCTTTGACAATTTGCACTCTTTTGGTTTAGGGAAATAATGTTCAACCCAAATAAAGAATTAACTATGGAGAAGGAAAAAATTATTAAATCTTAAAAAGAATGATGCTAAAACAAAGAACTCCGTAACTTAAGAGATTTCCCCTAAAGGTAATTTATTTTATTTTATTTTATTAAGATTTTATATATTTATTTGATAGAGAGAGCAGCGGGAGCAGCAGAGGCAGAGGGAGAAGTGGGAGCAGCAGAGGCAGAGGGAGAAGCAGAGTTCCTGCTGAGCAGGGAGCCTGATGTAGAACTCAATCCCAGGACCCCTGAGACCATGACCTGAGGTGAAGGCAGACGCTTAACCAACTGAACCACTCAGGTGCTTCTCCCCTGCCCCAAAGGTAATTTTAGTGGCCACATTCATCACTGTGGTCATGGTAGCACACTACATTGTTCATGTTAGTGATGGTGCCAAATTATCAAAGGAAATCACTAGACTATATGCAATTGAAAATTTGAATAAAAATGGTGTGTTTCTAGCTCCAGAGAGAGAAGAAAGTATCAGCTCTTGCTCATTGCCGTAGCTGCACTCAAGTGGGCTGTGAGGATACCTGCCCCATGCTGTTCACACCCTTATGTCATCCTGAACTGCACTGTACCAGGGTCAGTTTATGTGGCCAAGAGGACTCTCCTTTCTGTGCTGTGCTGGTGTATGCCTCCCAAAGCTAGCTCATGAAATACACTCTGGTTCCTATCTCGCTCTCTCTCTTGGCTCACTCATTCTGCAGAAAGCCAGTGGCTATCTTGTGAGCACACTCACGCAGCCCAGAGGAGCAGGCTGCATGGTACAGAGTGGAGGTTCTTTCAACAGATCCTAAGGAACGGAGACTGGGAGCTCACAGCCATGTGAGCGAGTCATCCTGCATGCACATCTCCCTCCCTGCCCCAGACAAGCCTTCAAAGGACTGCAGTCCCAGCTGAGATGAGGAGGTACCCTGGGCCACAGATACCCAACTCAGCCACTGCAGGATTTCTGAGCCACAGAAACTGTGAGAGCATGAATGTGTGTTATTGTAAGATGCTGCATTTGGCATGTGTTTGTTACACGGCATGAGACAGCTGACTGATACACACACCAGCACCATCTTCCATGGTGGGAACAAAATGAAAATATGCAGAAGGATCGGTATGACAAGCATTCAGTACAAAGGTGAAGACATGGATTGACACCAGTGTTCAGGGAAATTGGTCAACAGCATTGGTAGTTAACGACTATGATAAATCCCATTCCCTGATAACGCATCACGTGCCATAATCTCATTCTTGCACATACTATGGTCAATATATTAAAATACAGAATCTTTTATATGATCATATCGAAGTATAAAAGAGTTTTGTTGTTTTTTTTTTAAGATTTTATTTATTTATGTAACAGAGGGAGACAGCCAGCGAGAGAGGGAACACAGCAGGGGGTGGGAGAGGAAGAAGCAAGCTCCCAGTGGAGGAGCCCGATGTGGGACTCGATCCCGGAACGCCGGGATCACGCCCTGAGCCAAAGGCAGACGCTAACGACTGCGCTACCCAGGCGCCCCAAGAGTTTTATGTTTTTATTCTTACACTTCCATGTTCACATTTGAGAAAAAGATATAATTAATCAGATTTATGCTTGAACTAGACAAGCTTATACAAAGTCCACAGGGGGGGAAACGGCAAAAAAAAAAAAAAAAAAGCCAGTAAGATTCAGGGAAAGAAATTTAGGTAATTAAGGGGGGAAATGATGCCCTACAGGTATTAAATCATATTTTAAGCAATCGTAATTCAAATACAATTGACTCGTGAACAATATGGGTTTAAACTGCATGGGTCCCACCTGGACATGATTTTTTTTTCACTAAAGATACTCAATTAATATTTGTATACAATATGTAACATACAAGTATATTTGTATACAGTATTTGCATACAATGTAATATATATTGAATACATAAATATACAATAAATGTTTACAGTATAAATGTATTTTCTCTTGTGATTTCCTTAACCACATTTTCTTTTCTCTGGCTTATTTTATTGTAAGAATACAAAGACTATATTTTCAGGGATCATTTATATAGTCCATAATAATATAATAATATAACATACAAATTATGTGTTGATCGACTGTTTATATACTATTGGTAAGGCATCCAGTCAACAGTGAGCTCTTAATTACATTTTCAGGAAGTCAAAGGTCATAGGTGGATTTTTGACTGTGTGGGGGCTTGGTGCCTCTAACCTCCCCGTGTTGTTCAAAAGTCAATTATAGGGGTGCCTGGGTGGCACAGCGGTTAAGCATCTGCTTTCGGCTCAGGGCGTGATCCTGGCGTTATGGGATCGAGCCCCACATCAGGCTCTTCCGCTATGAGCCTGCTTCTTCCTCTCCCACTCCCCCTGCTTGTGTTCCCTCTCTCGCTGGCTGTCTCTATCTCTGTTGAATAAATAAATAAAATCTTTAAAAAAAAAAAAAAAGTCAACTATAGTTTGGTTCCAGCTCATAGGACATGACGAAAGTACTTAGGAAATGATAGTTTATAGCAATAAAATATGGATATAATTTAATGTCTACGGATAGAATAATGGTTAAGTGAATTATGCTATACTTTCTCAATAAAATGCATATAAGCATTTAAAAGGATGAATCATCTCAGTATAATTATGCATCCGTCTTCCAGCGATCCTTTATGTGGCTAAAATAAGATGTAAAAACAGGTGACCTAGAGAGGTTACACGTGGTTAGCTGCTATCCTTTCCCTTTGTTCCTACAAAAACAGTCCTGAGCTTCACAATGACGCTTCTTTCCTATGGCATTTGATTCTAAAGTGCCCAGAAGGATTTAGTCGAAGTGTGGGCTCGAGAGGTGATTGTAGCACTGGTTGAATTAGACCAAACTCTCTCCGGAACAATTCAGAATGAACGTGGCTAAACGTGCAAAAAAGATAAATACAGTATCTTCAGACATAATGACCTCTAGATATTTGAAATATGGTCTGAAGATTTTCACAAGGCCTTCATTTCTATGTACTCAAATGTAATACTAAACGCCAAGATGAACAGCATATTTGGCTGTCAAACCAGTCTTGAGATAAACAGGGCAAGACTCTCTTTAAAAAAAAAATGCCTAGGGGAGAGAGAAATAGAAATATATATTGATTTTTTAAAAATGTATCCCTATTCCTTCAAAGTTCAAGATTGTTAAGTATTTGGCTCTAAAGCTATGATCCCCTAATTGTTCACAGAGCATCTATTAATATGGTTTTAGTCCTAACTTTTTTTTTTCTTCTAATTAGTTTCTCAAGAAAGACAAAATGGATATCCATTTAGAGAGTGCTATACAGAAGACTAGGATATCTTGGCAGAAATCTGTGAAGCCCTGAATAGAGCTACTTAAAAAGTTTCACCACCAATTAATCGGAATACAATAGGAAGAATTACATTTTACAAAATCGCAGATACAAAAACAGCCCTGGCATTTGAAATAGTCACAGTCGATTAAATCTTCTTCTTTCAGATTCTACTATAAATCTAGATTTAGGAACAGTCCTCCCTACTCTGCCTTTCAAAATACTAAATAATGAAGTGTAAACTCTTTTATTATTTCCCCAATGCTACCAAATCGTGGTAAACCTGTATTCCTTCTTATCTTTAACGGAAGAAACATCTCAATTCTTAGCAGAGCAAACAATTGTTTGTAAATGGCCATACCCAGCACAACAGACAATTGTTCATAGGAGTTGTTTCATGTCGCAATTAGTTGTTAGGGTTACACACTGGCTATCAGGTGTAGGGACAAATACAAAGTATTTTCTTCCGGCTGGCCCCTGCAAACTCTGAAAAAGGGACTTCTTTGCTACTGTGAAATGTTTCAGCTCTCAACAGGACCCCCCCTTCCCACCACTTCAACTTCATTTTCCAGGATTAGCTGAAGGACATTGGGACAACATCACATTAATTTCAGCAGACACTAAATTTTATCTAATTCAGCAAGCAAGCCTCTGTTAATTAGGCCTCCCAGGACGAGTGATGGCCAGAGAGCCTCGAAGTGTCACTGATCGATACGTACAACTCAAGCAGCTCTGGTGGTCAATTACTTGGGCTTGTGAGTAAGAAGGAGGGTCCTATTCCTGGGAGCAACCTACACTCGCCTAGGATCACAGTTCGCTGGCACCTTGCCCACCCAGGCCACCAGTTGCATACAGATAGCATCTCTCCCTCTTCCTCTCCATCGCTGCCAGAGGTAAGGTCTGCCAGGGGGGAAGCGCGCTCCCCGCCACCACCGCGAACGCGGCTCATGCCTTCCAGCCTTGAGCCTGATGGATGGGGAAGTCAAGCTGCTGACACAGCCGCCGAGATCTGCTGTTTGATCCCAGGGATGCAAGCCTTGTTTGATGAGGCCGCAGGAGAGGATGTGCGTGCAGCCTAGTTTAACATAATCCTGCTCTGCGGTTGCTGAAAAAGAAAAGGGCACTAAAAGCCCACACAAGAGTGTTTCCTTCCTGGCGGCCCTTCTCCCGCAAAGAGCCTCACGCCTGTGTCTTTGGGGCGGGACACCACCCAGGCCAAGGGTTGACATATTCACGCCTCTATGAGGTGGCCGACCCCGGATGTCCTGGAAGACTCCACTGGGCCGTCACAGCTGACATTTCTGTATGGAAACAATGCAAAGAAAAGGAAACAGGTCTCCGCAACACAGAACAAATTACTGCGGGGTGGGATAACAAGCACATTTAGGAAAGGTGGGGTGGGAGGGAGAAAGGCCAGTGCTAACAGGCTGAAGGTATCATGTGTCGACATGGCTTTTGCAAAAGGAAAAAGAGACATGGCCGCCCATCACGGAAGCTGGTGCGTTAGGACAGCGGATTTGCTCTGTCGGGTCTAACTTGTTTTGCGACACGGGCATCGTGAATTTTCCCCACTGGATATCTTTCTAAAAAGCAAGAAACTATGGTCTGAATAACCACCCATTCCAGGTTAAAATGTGTCTCTTCATCCTTAATTTCAAGTATGCAGAAGCCCTCTTTGTGCGGCCATGATGAATTAAAGCCTGTGAGGAGGTGGCCACACATGTTTCCTGGTGGTGAATTTGGTTCTAAAGTGAGTGATTTGCAAAACTGTGGTCTTCTATAAGAGGACATGATGGGAGAAGGAAAAACGCAGGAGAAGTGTAAACATTTCAGGAGAGTGGAGGTCACATGGGGTTTTACTGATACAGTCTTTGGCTTTTCCTCAGGTTCTGACGAGCAGAAGACCAAAAATGGGCTCTTGAAGCAGATGGTCTGGATGTGTGTTTGTGTGTATTGCCTTCAATAATAATAGCGTCCTGGGTATAATGGAAATGAGTCTGTGCTTTATGTGTTTCAGCTTGCAAAGCACCTTGGCTTCCGTATTCTCACTCACGTCCCCACAGGGATCATATGAGAAAGGCAAACTATGGAGCTCATGTGACACATGGGAAACTGAGGCTCAGTGCGGAGCCCCGGCCTCCTCCAACCACCACGAGGTCCACACCTGAGACCACACCCTCCTGACCCTATTGGGCTTCACCGTCCTCCTCCATGAAAGGAGCATGATAACGCCGACTGATGGTGGAAGGGTTATTATCACATCTCATAGGTGGGGAAACTGAGTCACAGAGAATTACCAAAGACCATGTAGGGGTGCAATGGGGGCAGTCTGGCTTCAGAGTCTATGCCTTAAATCTCCACACTAGACTCACTGACAGCAGCTCATAGATGAGGGATGTCGCCAGGAGGGTAGAGTCCATGGCCAACGGTGGTACCAGAAGAGGGGAGAGCCCCAAGGTGACCTTGGAGCCATGAAACAGCATCAAAGGCTGGGATGAGATCTTTGCCTGTCATCCATCCATCAAACGAAACCCACGCAATGTTCTTGATCCGATTAAGACCATACCTCTTCACCAAAAGTATGATGTGGTAACAAGTCATCAATTAAGGGACACAGATTGGAAGAGGGAACGCTGAGACATTTAATCTTATGGTGGGAATCTTTACAGAAAAGAAGTGGAAAACCCCGACTCAGACAAAGCAAGGATGGAATACAGTTTTCAGTTTTTAGGCAATAAAATACATCACACCCACCAACTCATCATGTCTGAAACACGTGCTTTCCAAGTAAGCCCCGTTAACCAGAAGAGGAAGACGGGTGAGTGAGTGCAGAAGGGAAAGTGTGGCCCTTTTTGAAAGACCGCCTTATGGGAATTCAACCTTATCTCAAATTTCTCTCTTATGAACATGATAATTCCTAAAATTTTGATAAGAGATTTACATATCTTCCAGCTTGATGCATTCCTTCACCGGTGAAGGAAACGGTACAATCCTATTTTACACTGCTGAGAAATTTATAATGGTGGGAGATAAGAAAAATAGGCCCAACCATCTGAAACACACAGATTAACAGTCTGCATCGATCAATTCGCCAGATAATTGCACAACCGTTCCTGTCACTTTCTAGAGCAACGGCTTCAAGGTAAATAATATTGATGCTTTTTCTTTTGTGATATTTTAATTATATTTGCAAGAATTATATTCACGGGCCAACGTATGGAAATTTAATTCGGGGGAATGCTTTCGTTCTCCCAATATTAAAATTAATATTTTTCTCGTTGATGATTTTGATGTTATATGCAGATGTAGCATAAAGCTTTAGAAAATTGTTTCAGATGGTGTGATTGGAAAGGCTCCAGAATTAACAGCATATACAAAGAAAGAGCATGGGATTCCATCTGCTAAATGGGGCCAACAACTCCCAAAAGTGTGGACTGCTTCCCCAAGACCCCCACGCCCTCCCCATGCTTGTTCTTCATGGCACTTATAATTTATAATGTGCAATTTACGTTGTGCTCATTTGCTTTCATGTGTATCTCCCTTCCTAAAGCCTCTTCCAGCCACACCCTCACCCTCACACTGGGGGCAGTTTGAGAGTAAGTGACGCAAGATTTGGGGACAGATAGGAAGCTGGGACGGGAGGATGGTGGGAGAGAAAAGGCGTGAAGGTCGGCTGGCAGGTAGCACGTGTGTCCTGCAGCTATAGGTCGGTATTTACCAAGACAGGGAGAACATGCAGCAGGACAGCAAGAAGGGAGGAAGCCAAGAATTAAGTTTGTCACTTCTTAAGGCTAAAATTCCTCTGGGGAATCCAAGCAGATGCATTAGTCAGGAGAATGGCACGGTGTTGGATTTCTCAAGATGTCCCGGCTGGAAATGTGATTTAGGGGTTCTGTTAGCATGCTGAGGGCATGAAGGACATAGTATAGCAACCAGAGGCAGCACCAGGCTGAGGACGCCACTGGTTACGGGACGTGGAGGTGACAAAGAACGGGAAGTGATGCTCATGAGAAGCCATTGGAAAGGGTGCCAGTCGCAAGTCTGTGTGTTTCTTTTTGTTTTAACAATCCAGATCATCTTTATAAAGCTATGCTAAGGTGATGCTTCCCCTCAAGGAACCCATGATTGCTTTCTCGGGTCTCAGGTAAGTACAACACAACAGATCCTCAAAACAGCTGTCTCCATGAGACCGCGGACTGAAATACGTGTGAGTCAAAATTTAGTTGTTGGTAGCTCAGCTTTCATGCCTCGGGTCAGGAGTGCAAGAGAGACCGCATCCCTGCTTTTCTGGGCTTTGACATGGGGACAAAAGGAGCTTTGCACCGCGCGTGCTGTTGGAAGAGAAGGCGTGGTGTGTGAAGACCAGATGAGGCTTGTCATGGGACAAGACAGGAGATGGTATGTCCTTTGAGGAGGACAAAATCAGGTCCGTGCCTTCCTTACAGAAAGACCAGCTTGCCGGTCCCAAGATCAAAGCCGTCTTTCCATATTGGCTGTTGGCTGACCAGTGCTTGCCATCACGCCTACGTAGGAGGGCGGACACTCAAAGCAATACTCCCACTGGCTGCAATGTCCCCGTGCCATACACAGAGAGATGAAAATGTACGCATCTCTATTATAGACGCTGGGAAGCATTTGTTAACGAGGAGAGACAAGGAAAAGTGGCTAAATTTGACTACGGGAAAATATGCGCACGAAGGGAAATAGCCAAAAAGACATCACCTAAATGAGGCACAGAGTCTAGCAGAGCAATGTTCTTAGAGTTCGGGAAATCTGGTTCCAACATATCCATCATCAAATGGCGGCATGACCATCTATCTGGGCCCCAGCCCCCTCTCGAAGAAAAGGAAACTGGTGAGTTCTACTTTAGCAAGTTTTATAAGCATCAAATAGGACAATATATATCAAAGTACCTAAAAGCATGATATGGCATGTGATTAATGTCCAGGATATTTTAGTCCTTCATCTGCAAGTGTTTCAACTATTTATATTTTTACTCTCACTTCTTGAGAATAGTGGTGAATACAGCCATTTACTATATAATAATTTTCACACCTTGGCCAAACGCTAGGCAGACTCTCTATTAGAAAACCTATAAAAATTTCATAAATACGAAATTAAAGCCTGCAGGAATGTAAATTTTATTCTGTGGTTATGATGTGTGCCTGCAGGAAATGACCCTTGATACGCATAAAGCTGTATCATATTTATGCTCTGATTCTGATGCCCGGATAGTGGAGAGTGGAAATAAAGCCACCCTTTTTCTTTCATCTAAAATTGGCAAAATAAGGGAGAATTATGATAACCACAGTGGCTGTCAAGCAGATTTATGCTCATTATTGTCGGGAGGCACAACAATGGTTCTGACTACTCAAAATTAGTCAAGTTAGAGGCCTTAAAACTATAAAGGTAGCCTTAACCTAGGCTTGGAATGAATGTATGATTGAAGGGGTGCATCGAGTCTACCCATATGTTTGAAGGACTTTAGAGTTTTCGGTACTCAAGTCCAAGGACACAAAGATGGACAAGAAATATCCCCTATCTTCAGAGAGAAAATGGTTGGGTTGCAGAGCGATAGGTCGAAAAAATTCATTGCAAAGCAGTGTGAAAAGAGCTAACCTTCCCAGAGATGGCAACATAAGAACACATCCTTGTTCGTTGAACGGACATCCACACAGTTGCTGGACGTGTGTGCTTGGTGTTTGGGACATGGAGACAATGGAGCTTATAAGATCTGTACACGGTCTCAAAACTTGTGGCCAAGCCCAACCAAAATGCTGGCCCACTGCTCTTGCTCCATTCATGTGCTCACATCTTTTTTTCAGTCATGCATCCAGGGCCCTGCATGCCTTCTAGTGCCACTGTGAAGCGCCATGTTTCTTGAAGAAGGCAGGCCGCGGTGGGGGTTCCTCTCACATCACTTTCCTACCTATATCCTGGAGTGCCTCAACATTATGTGCATGAAGGTCTTTATAACAAATGTAATGCCTTCTTTGTCTTGACCTAACACTGATGTATAACACAAGCTACCGCAATCAGAATTTGAAAATAAAGCAATACCATGCTTTAGCCACGCTTTAAGGAAAAAAGCAAGGAAAATAGCTCCCACAAAATAATACGTATCCCAACCTATTAACAAGTAGGCATGATTGCGGAAGCATACATAAGGAAGTAAAGATGCTGGTGCCTCCTTAGGATGCATAAGCCTGAGTGTAGGAGGAGATCGGAAGACATTTCTAAGGGAAAAGGCAGGAGTGAGAAGAGTAGAACCCAAAAGGCACTGATAACAATAGCATTAAGATAAGGACCACCAGACAAGATTTCTTGGGTGGTGGTAGGAGGAAGAAAACACGGAAATAATGGCAAATAAATTTAGGCGAATGTGCCGAGACAAATTATAGGCTGTTCAAGGGGGGGAATCGAGATAGGCTGGTATTTGATCACACAAACTTGGGTTGGCCTTATTGATAAGCACAACATTGAATGTACTTCTCAGAATATGGAATGAAACAAGTTATGGCAAACTGGCACAGAAAACATAGTCCTACGTGGAAACTCTTCTGTATGTGAAGATGATCCCAATACGGGGAGTGGAAGACGGTTCCAATATGGTCAGTGAAATGGTTTTCTATAATGGTGCTCAAGCTTTGGCAAAACACTAAACGAAACCAAGTATCTCTGCTCTGTGCACAACATGGGGGTTAGCGGCATCGATCCCCGCCTTTGCTTGCACAGTCAAAAATCCGTGTGTAATTTTTGACTCCCCCAAAACTGAACTACTAATAGCCTCCTGTTGACCCGAAGGCCTACCGATCGCACAAACACTCGAGTCACATGTATGTGGTATGTTCAACGTATGATACACTGTATTCTTACAGCAGAGTGAGCTAAAGAAAAGAAGATGTGATTAAGAAAACCCAAAGGAAGAAAACGTACATTTATGGTATCGTACTGCATTTATTGAAAAGAATGTACATCTAAGTGGACTGGCATGGTTCAAACTCGTGTCATTCAAGGGTCAGCTGTATCATCTAATGATACATGACTCTTCGACTCAAGAAACTCATTGTTTTGGTTTGGGAGGAGTTAAGATGGCGGAGGAGTAGGAGACACCGTTTTCAGCCGGTCCTCCAAGTCGAGCTGGATAGGTACCAGACCAGCCTAAACAACCACAGAACCAGCCTGAGACGCAGGAAGACGCATCTGGATCTCTACAAATGAACATCTCCAGCGCTGAGTATTGAGGTACGAAGTGGGAAGCCATGAAACTGTGCACAGATATCGGAAGATAAACGGAAGGGGGAGGGAGCCGCCGTGTTCGGGCGCCGGGAAGCGGTAGCCACTTGCACGGGAGAGCGGGCGGGGCTTGCGGACGGCACCCGCAAAACAGCAGACTGAGACTGTGAGCCGGGTGCGCGCGCCACCAGGCATCTCGCGGAACACCGGAATCCCGGTGCGCTCACTGGATCCAGACTGAGACCGGGAGATCCGGGAGCGGGCGCGGGGCGGCTGGCGGCTGGTGGCATTAGAAACACAAAGGACAGAGACGCGCCGGCCCTGGAAGTGAGGGCTGGGACGCCGGGTGTGGGGCGCACATCCCGGGACGCTGCAGGGTTGAGCAGCACCAACAGAAACAGAGTTAAAGTGGCCAGAACATTAGTAGAGAACGGGCCGCAATCCCTCTGTTCTGTGACAGGGGCTGAAATTTGGCCGCTGCTGCTCTGACTCTCAGAAGAGGCACAGCAAACCGCCAGGGAAAGCCGCCAGAGAACAAAAGCCTGGAAATACTGGCTCACAGGGTGCCCATCCCCATCCCCCCTCGCAGGGGACACGGAGACTCTACCCAAACATGGCTGCCTGAGTATCGGCGCGGCAGGCCCCTCCCCCAGAACACAGAAGGCAGGCTGAAAAATCAAGAAGCCCACAACCCGGGCGCCTGGGTGGCGCAGTCATTGAGCGCCTGCCTTCGGCTTAGGGCATGATCCCGGCGTTCCGGAAAGGAGTCCCTCATCGGGCTCTTCCGCTGGGAGCCTGCTTCTTCCTCTCCCACTCCCCTGCTTCTGTTCCCTCTCTCGCTGGTTGGCTGCCACATAAATAAATAAATAAAATCTTTAAAGAAGAAGCCCACATCCCTAAGATCCCTATAAAACAAGGGGCACGGCCTGGGACCAGTCAATAATTTGGGCTCTGGAAACCCTGCAACCTCTCTTCATCAGAATGACAAGAAGGAGAAGCCCCCCCCAGCAAAGAAAAGACAGTGATTCTGTGGCCTCTGCCACAGAAATAATGGATATGGATGTAACCAAATTATCAGAAATGGAATTCAGAGTAACGATGGTCAAAATGATGAGTAGAATTGAAAAAACTATTAACGAAAAGGATACTGAGAATATAGAATCCCTAAGGACAGAAATGAGAGCGAATCTGACAGAAATTAAAAATTCTATGAGCCAAATGCAGGCAAAACTAGAGGCTCTGACGGCCAGGGTCGCAGAAGCAGAGGAACGGGTTAGTGAATTGGAGGATGGGTTAATAGAGGAAAAAATGAAAATAGAAGATGGTCTTAAAAAAATCCACGCCCACGAATGTAGGTTACGGGAGATTACTGACTCAATGAAACGATCCAATGTTAGAATCATCGGCATCCCCGAGGGGGCGGAGAAAAACAGAGGTCTAGAAGAGATATTTGAACAAATTGTAGCTGAAAACTTCCCTAATCTAGCAAGGGAAACAAACATTCGTGTCCAAGAGGCAGAGAGGACCCCTCCCAAGCTCAAACATGACAAACCTACGCCACGTCACGTCATAGTGCAATTCGCAAATATTAGATGCAAGGATACAGTATTGAAAGCGGCCAGGGCAAAGAAATTTCTCACGTACCAAGGCAAAAGCATCAGAATTACGTCAGACCTGTCTACACAGACCTGGAATGAGAGAAAGGGTTGGGGAAGCATATTTAAAGCTCTTTCAGAGAAAAACATGCAGCCAAGGATCCTTTATCCAGCAAGGCTGTCATTCAGAATTGATGGAGAAATAAAGACATTTCAGAATCGCCAGTCACTAACCAATTTTGTAACCACGAAACCAGCCCTACAGGAGATATTATGGGGGGTTCTATAAAAGTAAAAAGGCCCCAAAGTGATACAGAACAGAAAGTCACAGCCAATACAAACAAAACTTTACTGGCAACATGGCAACATTAAAATCATATCTCTCAGTAATCAGTCTTAATGTAAATGGTTTGAACCATCCCATAAATGCCACAGGGTTGCAGATTGGATAAAAAGAAATGACCCATCCATTTGCTGTCTACAAGAGACTCATTTCGAACCCAAAGATGCATTCAGACTGAGAGTAAGGGGATGGAGTACCATCTTTCACGCAAATGGACCTCAAAAGAAAGCTGGGGTAGCAATTCTCATATCAGATAAATTGGATTTTAAACTACAGACTATAGTTAGAGATGCAGAAGGGCACTATATTATTCTTTTTTTTTTTTTTATTAATAATGATTTTTTATTATATTATGTTAGTCACCATACAGTACATCCCCGGTTTTCGATGTAAGGCTCGATGATTCATTAGTTGTGTATAACACCCAGTGCACCATGCAATATGTGCCCTCCTTACTACCCATCACCGGTCTATCCCATTCCCCCACCCCCCTCCCCTCTGTAGCCCTCAGTTTGTTTCTCATAGTCCATAGTCTCTCATGTTTCATTCCCCCTTCTGATTACCCCGCCTTTCTTTATCCCTTTCTTCCCCTACTGATCATTCTAGTTCTTATGTTCCATAGATGAGAGAAATCATATGATAGTTGTCTTTCTCTGCTTCACTTATTTCACTAAGCATTATCTCCTCCAGTGCCGTCCATGTTGTAGCAAATGTTGAGAACTCATTCTTTCAGAAGGGCACTATATTATTCTTAAGGGAAGTATTCAACAAGTGGATATGACAATTATAAATATATATGCCCCCAACAGGGGAGCAGCAAGATACACAAGCCAACTCTTAACCAGAATAAAGAGACATATAAATAAAAATACATTAATAGTAGGGGACCTCAACACTCCACTATCAGAAATAGACAGAACACCCTGGCAAAAACTAAGCAAAGAATCAAAGGCTTTGAATGCCATACTCGACGAGTTGGACCTCTTAGATATATATAGAACACTACACCCCAGAACCAAAGAATACTCATTCTATTCTAATGCCCATGGAACATTCTCAAGAATAGACCATGTTCTGGGACACAAAACAGGTCTCAACCGATACCAAAAGATTGAAATTATCCCCTGCATATTCTCAGGCCACAACGCTCTGAAATTGGAACTCAACCACAAGGAAAAATATGGAAGAAACTCAAACACTTGGAGACTAAGAACCATCCTGTTCAGGAATGACTCGATAAACCAGGAAATCAAAAATCAAATTAAACAATTTATGGAGACCAATGAGAATGAAAATACAACAGTCCAAAACCTATGCGATACTGCAAAGGCAGTCCTAAGGGGGAAATACATAGCCATCCAAGCCTCACTCAAAAGAATAGAAAAATCTAAAATGCAGTTTTTATATTCTCACCTCAAGAAGCTGGAACAGCAACAGAGGGACAGGCCTAATCCACGCACGAGGAAGCAGTTGACCAAAATTAGAGCTGAAATCAATCAAGCAGAAACCAGAAGTACAGTAGAGCAGATCAGCAGGACTAGAAGCTGGTTCTTTGAGAGAATCAATAAAATTGACAGACCACTGGCAAGACTTATCCAAAAGAAAAGAGAAAGGACCCAGATTATTAAAATTATGAATGAAAAAGGAGAGGTCACGACGAGCACCATTGAAATTGGAAGGATTATTAGAAATTTTTATCAACAGCTATATGCCAATAAACTAAGCAATCTGGAAGAGATGGAATCCTTCCTGGAAACCTATAAACTACCAAGATTGAAACTGGAAGAAATTGATTCCTTAAACAGGCCAATTAATTATGAAGAAATTGAGTCAGTGATAAACAACCTTCCAAATAACAAAACTCCAGGCCCGGACGGTTTTCCTGGGGAATTCTACCAAACATTCAAAGAAGAAATAATACCTATTCTCCTAAAGCTATTTCAAAAAATAGAAACAGAAGGAAAGCTACCAAACTCATTCTATGAGGCCAATATTACCTTGATCCCCAAACCAGGCAAAGACCCCCTCAAAAAGGAGAATTACAGACCGATTTCCCTAATGAATATGGACGCCAAAATCCTCAACAAGATACTTGCTAATAGAATCCAACAGTACATTAAAAGGATTATCCATCACGATCAAGTGGGATTCATACCTGGGATGCAAGCGTGGTTCAATATTTGCAAATCAATCAGCGTGATACATCATATCAACAAGAAAAGACTCAGGAACCATATGATCCTCTCAATCGATGCCGAAAAAGCATTTGACAAAATACAGCATCCTTTCCTGATTAAAACCCTTCAGAGTGTAGGAATAGAAGGTACATTTCTCAATCTCATAAAAGCCATCTATGAAAAGCCTACTGCAAATATTATTCTCAATGGGGAAAAGCTGGAATCCTTTCCCTTAAGATCAGGAACTCGACAAGGATGCCCACTCTCGCCACTATTATTCAACATAGTACTAGAAGTCCTTGCAACAGCAATCAGACGACAAAAAGGGATCAAAGGTATTCAAATTGGCAAAGAAGAAGTCAAAATGTCTCTCTTTGCAGATGACATGATACTCTATATGGAAAACCCAAAAGAAGCCACTCCCAAACTATTAGAAGTTATAGAGCAATTCAGTAACGTGGCAGGATACAAAATAAATGCTCAGAAATCAGTTGCATTTCTATACACGAATAACGAGACCGAAGAAAGAGAAATTAGGGAATCCATCCCATTTACAATAGCACCAAAAACCATACGTTACCTTGGAATTAACTTAACCAGAGACGTAAAGGACTTATATTCTAGAAACTATAAATCACTCTTAAAAGACATTGAGGAAGACATAAAAAGATGGAAAGATATTCCATGTTCATGGATCGGAAGAATTAACATAGTTAAAATGTCCATGCTACCCAGAGCAATCTACACTTTCAATGCTATCCCGATCAAAATACCAAGGACATTTTTCAAAAACTGGAACAAACAGTCCTTAAATTTGTATGGAAACAGAAAAGGCCCCGAATCTCCAAGGAACTGTTGAAAAGGAAAAACAAAGCTGGGGGCATCACAATGCCGGATTTCGAGCTGTACTACAAAGCTGTGATCACAAAGACAGCATGGTACTGGCACAAAAACAGACACATAGACCAATGGAACAGAATAGAGAGCCCAAAAATGGACCCTCGGCTCTTTGGGCAACTAATATTTGATAAAGCAGGAAAAAACATCCGGTGGGAAAAAGACAGTCTCTTCAATAAATGGTGCTGGGAAAATTGGACAGCTACATGCAAGAGAATGAAACTTGACCACTATCTCACACCATACACAAAAATAAACTCCAAATGGATGAAAGACCTCGATGTGAGACAGGAATCCATCAAAATTCTAGAGGAGAACATAGGCAACAACCTCTACGACATCGGCCAAAGCAACCTTTTTCATGACACATCCCCAAAGGCAAGAGAAACAAAAGATAAAATGAATTTATGGGACTTCATCAAGATTAAAAGTTTCTGCACATCCAAGGAAACAGTCAGAAAAACTAAGAGGCAGCCCACGGAATGGGAGAATATATTTGCAAATGACACTACAGATAAAGGACTGGTATCCAAGATCTACAAAGAACTTCTCAAACTCAATACACGAGAAACAAATAAACAAATCAAAAAATGGGCAGAAGATATGAACAGACACTTTTCCAATGAAGACATACAAATGGCTAACAGACACATGAAAAAATGTTCAAAATCATTAGCCATCAAGGAAATTCAAATCAAAACCACACTGAGATACCACCTTACGCCAGTTAGAATGGCAAAAATAGACAAGGCAAGAAACAACAATTGTTGGAGAGGATGTGGAGAAAGGGGATCCCTCCTACATTGTTGGTGGGAATGCAAGTTGGTACAGCCACTCTGGAAAACAGTGTGGAGGTCCCTTAAAAAGTTAAAAATTGAGCTACCCTATGATCCAGCCATTGCACTACTGGGTATTTACCCCAAAGATACAGACGTAGTGAAGAGAAGGGCCATATGCACCCCAATGTTCATAGCAGCAATGTCCACAATAGCTAAATTGTGGAAGGAGCCGAGATGCCCTTCAACAGATGACTGGATTAAGAAGTTGTGGTCCATATATACAATGGAATATTACTCAGCTATCAGAAAGAACGAGTTCTCAACATTTGCTACAACATGGACAGCACTGGAGGAGATAATGCTAAGTGAAATAAGTCAAGCAGAGAAAGACAACTATCATATGATTTCTCTCATCTATGGAACATAAGAACTAGGATGATCGGTAGGGGAAGAAAGGGATAAAGAAAGGGGGGGTAATCAGAAGGGGGAATGAAACATGAGAGACTATGGACTATGAGAAACAAACTGGGACTTCAGAGGGGAGGGGGGTGGGGGAATGGGATAGACCGGTGATGGGTAGTAAGGAGGGCACGTATTGCATGGTGCACTGGGTGTTATACACAACTAATGAATCATCGAGCCTTACATCGGAAACCGGGGATGTACTGTATGGTGACTAACATAATATAATAAAAAATCATTAAAAAAAAAAAAAGAAACTCATTGTTTTAACATTGTGAGGGAAAAAGTACTTGAGTTTACAGAGAATATAGAGTTCCGTTGTAAGCGCGGATAATTGTGAAAAGGTTTTTTCTTTTTTTTTTTTCTTTTCTTTTTTTTTTTACCTACGAGGGTATCTAGGAAAGCTTTTGAATACCATGCAGGATATGAGGGTCATTCTTTGTTGTGGGGCTGCCTATGGGTTTCAGCATGTCATGCAGAGAAGACCCAACTTCCAATGTCTAAGGGCCGCCATTTGTTGCGACTGCTAAAAATGTCCCCCCAAATTTCCCAAGTGCTCCATAAGGGGGCAGCACCATCCGCATTCAGAATTATTAGAATTCCCAGGAGTCCCTGAGATTAGCTAATTATTAGGTGAGCAACCACTGACCTCTGAGAGGGTGAAGGATGGGGGAGAGTATGTAGAGGGATGGTAGGGAAAAGAGAGTGGCACATCGCGAATACCTGCTGAGGCTCAGGTTTTAGATATCGGACCCAAATCTTTACAGTGACTGAGCTACTCCCTGTCACCCTGGTCTGTCTGCAGACCCACGTCCTTCCGGTGCTCCACACTGAGAATGGATTGCTGGACAATGTTCATCCTCTTGGTTCATTCTACAACCGCTTTCTGGCAGGAGCCTGCATGTAACTTAGGCCTTCCTGGGGAGGCCCAACCCAAACTGAAAGGCACTGCTTCGTCCTGAGGCAGAACCCAGCAAATCCAAGCACCCCTCTCTCTTCCTCACCAACAATCAAGTTTTGATTCTCACAAATGAAGGTTCAGCCTTGGGTATCGTTAAGATAACCTTTGTGTGAGTGAAGTTCTTTGTCTCAGTATCTTCAACTTTGGGGGAGGCGTGAGTGACCTATGGGAGCAGGGACGCCTAGCTCTGAGAACAGGTGTGTGCTTTCATGGGAGCCATCCTCCATCCTCCATGCACGTCATTTACATCTGTTAACACTTCCAGCTCATCCAGCGGAAAGGATGGTATAAATCAGAGGGTTCATCTACGTTCACTGGGCAAACATGGCAGGCGAAAAGGCCAGGCATCCCTGACTGCCCTTCCGGACAATGCAGAAGTGAAAAAGAAGGGGGGGGAGGCCTCCAGGAAAACAGGTCACCCCAAGAGAGAAAGAGGAGAAAATAGAACATGAAAGGGGAGTGAGAACAGTGACTAACAGAGCATGAGCAGCTGACATTGAGATGTTCCCGGGGTTGGAATCACGCCAGGGGCAGAGCCGCGCAGTGGCCCTGTGACTTACGGCTGCATCCTCTGAGGAAAAGGATTTGCATCTCCAGGCGGGAATCGCTGCTGTAAATTATGGTGAGAAAGGCATGCACAGACACCCATTCGTCTACCATCCGGAGACTCAAGGTGAGACGGAGCAGCGCCATGTGCAGTGGGGAGTGATGTCACACGGGGAACTTTGAAACACTCATCTTGCAAGGGTGGTGAGTGGGAGTTTAGACAATTCTGTCAAACCCTTCAAGTCTTACATGAAAGTTCCAGTAATCCCTTCTATTAAAACCGGTGGAATTGTCATGCAAATTGCCATCTCCAAGAGGTCTGTTTGCACCTGCTAGGGTTCTGGGCAGCTGCTCCCAGAGCCTGGGGTGAGGGCAAGGACCAGAACAGGTGCAGAGCTTAGGAAGGATTTCTTCAGCTGGAATGTGTGGAATGATAGACACCAAAGACAGGATTTTCATGTAATATTTTACATAGGAGGCAATTTCGCCTCTCCCTCTGTGTGGGCAACATGAAAGTGTGGGAGCATATCAAGGTCTGAATAAGGGTGAACAAAACAATCACCCACACCTTCCCCAGTTGGACACTGAGCAACTTCAGATTTTGAAGATGGCTCAATCCACATGCATGGAAAGAGCTCTTCTCTTGGCTTTAAGAAATCAAGCTTGGCCAAGAACAAATGGGAAAAGGAGTCTTGCATGGAAAGGGAACAGAAAAAAGAATGGTAGGTAGTTGTCAGGGGCTGGAGGGAGGGGAAATGGGGACACTGTTCAGTGGGTACAGAGTTTCAGTCACGCAAGGTAAGTTCTAGCATTTTCAGAAAGCGTTTTCATCAGCTAACCTCCTTACTTCCACCAACACCAAACATCTTCCCATAGTGAGGTTCATGAACGAAGTGGGTTGAGAGAGGCTGGTGCTTTTGTTACTTTTGCTGATTGTCTTCAAAACCATTTTCATGCTAATAGAGAGGAGATACCTCGAGGCAGAGAAATGAACTAATATTTCCCTCTAACTTTCACAACAGTGAAAGAGTTGATGGCCTCTAGGGAAGTCGTTTGAATGGGAGAGGCTATGAGGTGGGACACAGAAGTCCTTTTTGGCTGCAAGTAAGTCAGTAAGGGATTACTGACTTTTAAAATTAAGGTTGACCCTTGAACCACATGGGGAGGGGGATGGGACACCAATCATCGCCCAACACACACACAGTCAAAAATCTGCATAAAACTTGTGACTCCCCCAAAACTTAACTAGTAACAGCTCACTGTTGACTAGAAAGCTTACCAATAACATAAACAGTCCATTAACACACAGTCTCTATGTTCCCTGTATTATATACTGTGTTCTTACAATAAAGAAAATCAGAGAAAAGAAAATGTGATTAAGAAAATCAGAAGGAAGAGAAAATACATTTACAGGGCTGTACTGTATTTATTGAAAATATTCAAGTCTACGTGGACATGTGCCCGTTCAAAGCCATATTGTTTAAGGGTCAATCGGATTTGCGAATAATTCTTCAAATGCAATTAAATGCACCATCCCACTCTCCAGTCTTTTCTGTACCAAAGCTGAGGGTGATCTTCTGAAACAAGCCGGTTACTCCTCTATTTGACACTCTTTGGCACAACGGAAAATGTCCTTAGAATAAAGTAGTCATGCTCTAAGATAAGGGGTGATTCCACATCTCATCTCCCTTTCCTCCTGTCAAATCTGGGTTAGGTTCATGTTTCCCTGTTTCATGGCCCTTGGGGCTCCATTCACATCGGAACGTTTCTGTGCCTCCTCTGGGCTCCGGGGTCCTTGAGGATGGAGACTTTCTCTTTTGTTTCTGGCTGTTTCACTGCCAGCACCCTTGGTATGTATTGATGACGTGAGTCGACACACTCTGCTCTCATGTCCCTGACTAACCTTTGGCAAAATGTTCAGGTTGTCAGGAAAGACACGTCAATGAAGGTTTACTGAAAATGGAAAGTGCTCAGTGTTGGTATTTGCGAAGGTGATGTCAATGACATGCCCCCAAATATGCCTGGTGCATCACCACATTCCTCTCAGGAAAAAGATGCTCCTTCCAGCATTTCCCCTTGCCCACTTTGTTCTAAATGGGTGGGAAGACGTTTGTGGCGGACAAAATGTCAGCCTGGAAGGAACCTGGACACAGAGCATTCACTATATTAGTTATGGACACGTTAAATGGCAAAGCTAACATCCAAAGATTGGGTATCCAGATATCTTCTAGGCAAGTGAATTCTCAGCAATAGTCCTTGGACTTCCGGCATCAAACAGAAGTGACGAATTTGTCAAAGAATATGCAACTTGCAGAATCGCTGCCAACTGGCTAGATCAGAATCCCCGGTGGGAGGCTCAGAACTTGGCATTGTGTAAAATTCCCCACATAATTCTGATAGGAGATCTAGTCCACCCCTGATACAACAGTTTAATAGCCCTATGGCATTTCAGAAATATGGTCATTCAGTCTCCAATTGAAACTGTCTGATTACACTTAACTGCTTTTCATAGAGGTTTATTCCATTTGCAGAAATCTCAAATGGCTAGAAAGTCTTCATTTTAAATTAACTACACCTACTCCCCCTTTTCACTTTGATTCATTTGCACTGACTTGCTCTTAGAGAACCAACAGAAGAAATCTAAACCTTTCTCAGCTTTTAAAGCCCTTTCAATATTTGGAAAGGGCTACCATATTGTATTGATGATGGCTGTGTATCCAATGATCAAATTATCTCAAATTTAGTGACGTAAAACAGCAACACTGATTGCAATTTCTGCAGATCGAGGCTCCATGCTGTTCTGAGTTCTCTTTTCTCCAGATCCCCGTATCACTGGATAATCTCTCATGAAACCCACATTTGCATTTCTTCATCCTCTGGACCACTTGGACCCCTTGGCCATCGTTCTTCAACCATCCCATTCAAAAATGAAGATCCGAAGGCTCTCTCTGGGTCTCTTCTTCTTCCCAGATGCTAGTTATTTTAGGACATTTAATTTCAATCTGGCCACAGTACCCCAGATATTTTTTTGCACGAGTCCATAAGCAACAACTTAGAAGTCCGGATGTGCAAACGCATGTTATGATACCCTCTGTCCCCACCATGGTTCTTTTCTTGTGTTGGCTTGATGTCTGCAAACCCATGTTAGAGATGAAGTCTCATCGCTCAAGCTGGGAAAACTTTGTTCTCCCATAGCATTGAAGGCTGAGACGTACACGGAAACTCTGTCGAGCTAGCTACCTGCCCTCCCCCCTGAGTGGCCTCCTTTAGGTTATTTTGAACTGTTCCCAAATGCTGAGGAAGTTTTCAGCAGAAGTGAGAAACACCACGCTCTCCATTGGTCTGTGACTACCATTGTTAAGAACCCAGCAAAACATTTCCCGTAAGATTCCATAAATCGGTTTATCAGCCAGCCCTAGCATCCTGAATGAACGCGGATGGAGTCTTGAACGTGCTGTGCTCCTAGCACACGCGGACCAAACCCTCTGTGTCTCCATTTTCTGCATATTCGATTCTGTATTTTCAAAACGTGCAATGCCGTGCGAGCAGCCAATCTCCACCCCACCTTCAAAATAGTCATCAACATTTGTAGTGTTGGGTCCATATGGGATTTACGTTGGGAACAAGCACAGGACAGAGCAAGCATCTATGGTCGGACACGTGCCTGCTTGCTTTCTTTTCTGTGGGTTGTGTCCCACGCCACAGGTAAAATATAATATCCATGTAGCGTGGTGGGAAAAAAAAATCATTCACGAGATGTGAATAATCACCTTTTTTGATGGTCGTGGTAATAGTTCTAAAGGTTTAATGAAATACTTTAAGAACAAAATGTATGTAAGAGTTGTTCGTTCTTCATTTCTGTTATTTCTAGAGCTTGCTTGTCATTCCTTCCGGAAAGACATATCTGTTCCTGGTAATGTTTGGTAAAATGTCCTTAGACCCATAAAAGTTTAACCCTTGAGGGACATTACTTAAGCATGAGTGGAGAATGAAGGAGTTTGGTAAAACTGTGACGTAAGTCAACAACGTGGAGATGGGGTTTTCTGTCCAAGAGAATAGGATTCTGAAGGCTGCTCACTGATTTCCACGAGGTCCCACCCCATAATTATTAATTGCCTTCACCCTGAATCTTACTGATTTCACACAATACAGATCGTCTCTCTGTCTCTCTCTCTCTTGAATTTTAAAGTTATTCCCCCAAGAAGATAGGGTACCATGTCCCATATACTACTGTGTACGTTCAACACGCATTCGCTGATCTTGAATCCAAGGGTGGCCCCTGTAGGGGGTACACAGACACCTGGAGAGCATCATAAGTGTGAAGATTTGCATTAATGAATGACACGTGTCATTTCTCCCTCTCTATTCCACAGAATGAATGAAGCAGAGGAAGAATGGATTCAGTCAAAATCAGATTCGAAAAAAGTCTTCATGGATTCGTGCTTTTTTTTTTTTAACCAGGCCCACAGGTGCAATGATCTGTCTCCACTTGCGATGGCAAGATTCTGCCAGGTAATTCTGCAGTCTCCTCACTTTTCTGAGGGGCTTTCTTTTCTCAGCGGATATTCGTGCTTTGCCACAGACTAGGAGCACTGTGCCGAATTTGGTACCTTTGTGTTCTGCATAATATTTTGAAAGGGGAACACAGAATACAGGGGATAGTTTTAGACAACGAGAACGGCCTTCATGGGTGAAAGATTCACACCGTAAACCAGAAGACATTGTGATGCGGGTGTCATGCATGTGTTGTGACGAGGTGTGGTTTGTAGGGTCACAGAGTTTGGCATTACTTGAGCAGAGAACAGGAGAGACATGCACCAGGGTGAGGCTGAGTTCACGACAGAGCCGGGCGGTCTTTCTAGGGTGCTGGAGTGGGGAGCTAAGGGTTGAGGTCACCTTCTTCCCAAAAGGAAGAATTCAGAGAATACACAGAAAGCATGTGTACAATTACATTTATAGTTTTCTATATAAAATTGTCTCTGTGGCGGGCATTCCCGTTAATAAATTAAATTTTACAATGTTAAATGTTAAAAATCTCCCTAAGAAAACCCCTTGTTTTTGAAGCCAAGACTTGTGCTGCTTTGAGGAACTTCTGAGTGAAAGACGGTGAGCTGGCCCCTGAAGGAGAAGGGAGTCTGGGAGACAGGTCTGGGGTGTGGGCCACCTCGGGGATGAGGAACAGGACCCCGAGAGAGGGCGCGGACGGCACTGAATGTTGCTACTGCACAGAATGTCTCAGGACCCCATACGGTGAAATAAAACCAAATACCTCTTCCACCGCCCCCAAGAGACGCTTCCACATGGCTTTTCAAAGCACCCCACGGAAACACTAAGAGGGCTTTGCTGATCCCACAGAAAGAAAAGCCATACATCACCTTGTGGGAGAGCAGCTTGTAGGTGCAGGGAGAGAAGTAGGGCGGAAAGAAGCAGCTGAGCGGGAGGGGTTTGCAGCCCACCTGCGTGGTCTGAGCACACGGAGCACTGAGCTCCAGGTACGGAGAATACAGATGCAGGGAAGATGTACTGGACTGTAGGAAGGGAATATCTTGGATGCAGTGAGCAGAAAAGGACGCAGCCTGCGGGTGGGGTGACACCGAGGGCCATGCTGTCAAGTGGAAGCTCGGGGGTGGGGCCGGGGGTGTGTCTGGCTCTTCTTGGACCGTGGCCTGGTGGGCTTCAACCCACCTCCCAGGCGTGCTGCAGGGGAAGCAGCAGAGTGGCCGGGTTCCCACATCATTCAAACACAATGCATCTCCAGCACGCAGCCCACGGCCCACAGGTGGCCAGGTACCAGGTGTTTTGGAGCTGACTCCAGACTCCTTCCCATTCTGGCCCCAACTCTGAGTCCTGCCCCACCTGCTGCAAATGAGAACACACCCTGTCATGCAAGTTCCTTCTCCCCTAGACCTCCATACCTCAAAACCACAGATGGGCTCATTTCCGGGGAAGGGGGGTTGTTAGTGTCTAAGACTCATTCGAAGGAGCAGGTGGCAGCTGGGCTGGGGGTACATGATCAAAACCAGCTCACCGACGTGATCTTGGGAAAGCAAAGTTAAATTAATTCCACTGTGAATCCTACGACCACGAATAAGCCTTGTGGGATCAATTCCCGGAGTCACTGCAAAAATGCCTCTCGATCTTGTCTATATTCTAACCCAAAACATTTACTACCACCTTTACAAATTCTCTTGACTTCATCAGAAACAGTGTCCAGGATTTTCAAAATGCTCCCATAGTTAGTCTGCACCTGCTCTTCTTTTCTCATTTCCTAAGGGAAGATGACCTGAGCTGGAGTTTTAAAAATTTCCTATGCACTTTTATTTTTTTTTTTTAAGATTTTATTTATTTATTCGACAGAGAGAGAGACAGCCAGTGAGAGAGGGAACACAAGCAGGGGGAGTGGGAGAGGAAGAAGCAGGCTCATAGTGGAGGAGCCTGATGTGGGGCTTGATCCCATAACGCCGGGATCACACCCTGAGCCGAAGGCAGACGCTTAACCGCTGTGCCAACCAGGCGCCCCTCCTATGCACTTTTAAATGGAGACTCTATTTTATTTAACTTTATAATATACCTTAAAATAATACCTTTATTGCAAACTTCTGACACTCAAAAAAATAATATGTACTTGCAAGTAAAGCATGACTGTAACAAATGCACAATCTCTATCAGACAGCAAGAATGCTAACCTGATTTTTGGTTCTAGTGATGCGCTTAACAGAATCCTTATACGGGGATTTAATATCTCATTTTAGAAGGTGGTTCTTAACTTGGTCACTCCCTAAACTCCTTACCTTTGACCAGAAGACCAGTTAGGACAACTGAAAGACAGGGAGGAATATGAATACATATATATACATATATATATATATATATATATATATATATATATATGAATATATAAAAATATATATAAATATATAAAATAAACCTTATGGATATACAAAGTAGCATAAACTCACATGTATCCACACTGCAATGTAAGCTTCCATAGATACACATAGTAGCATAGACTTATACGTGTATATAAGCATATACATAGTAGCATAAATTCACAAAGATATACATTACAAACATATATTGTAGCAAAAGAGAACAATTCAAGAAACCTTGATCTTTATGTCAATGTAGCAACAAACTCTTTATAAGTCCTAGGTTTGAATATGTAGGAGCAAATCTATAAAGTCCTTGCACTAAGGCAGAAATAGAGGCACATGGCTAATTCTCGGTCTTCCTGCTATTAGACGACATCACCTGTGAGGTTTTCTCAGTCTTTTTACGATTTTGCATGTAAAAGGAAAACCACAGAGTCACGATAATGTGCACATTCCCCCAACTGGTGTGGGTTAAAGGAGGGCAGGAAGCTTGGCCCGTTGATACTGTGAGCTATCCTTAGCTGTGCACGAACGTCACACACGTGTGCACTCCAAGGGGATGTGGGGGCAGCCTAAAGCATCTCCAAGGAGCACCCGCCCTCACCTTACGAAGCTGCCCCATTCTATCAGGCCACACCTCCTTGCTAAATGGATTGAACACAGAGAGCAGTGTGAGTACAATGTGTAATGTGATTCACAGCACACAGGCCGGTCTACATGGTGAGTGGTTCTGCAGTAGGGCTCCTGGATTCTTGCAAGGACCAACACATTTCTTTGATTATTTCTGGGAGTGACACATCCGTGTTTATATAGTGGTGATGTGGGCATGCAGGTGCTGTTGGAAGTCATGGGGGAGAACGTTCTTGCTCTTAGCCGTGTGCTTTAAGAATGTATTTATTAACAGGATTTTCTATCAATGGACCTATCCACATGGATAGGTTTCCTGCTGCCGTTGCTTTCAGGAAGTACCACTGGGTGACTTAAAATCACAAATGGATTATTGTGCAGAGGTCGAGGTTCCAAGTTTAACATGCGGTCTTGCCGGGCTCAAGTCAAGGTCTCGGTGGAGCTGTCTTTCCTCTACACTAGGGGAAAATGTATGGTTTTCGGGCTGCCCCTATTCCTTGGCTCACCGCCCCTTCCTCCAGCTTCACCCCAGCCAACTTGCATCTCTAACATTCCGTTATCACATCTCCGTGGCATTAACTCACTCTTCATTGACTTTTTCTTTTTCCTCAAAGGTTTTATTTGAGAGGGAGAGAGTGAGTGAGAGAGAGAGAGTGCACAAGTCAGGGGGGTGGGGGGAGCAGAGGGAGAAGGGGATTCTTCGCAGAGCAGGGAGCCTGTCCTGGGGCTTGACCCCAGGACCCTGGGATCACGACCTGAGGCAAAGGCAGATGCTTCAACGTCTGAGCCACCCCAGTGCTCCTACAATTTTTAATATATATGCATGTTATAGATATGCTTAGTGTAAGGTCAGCTGGCTGGTAATCTTAATTCCCCTTGGCCAGCTGGTATAACAGATTCACCCCTTGGCCAGGGATGAGCGTGTGGACGTCTTTGTGGAGCTTATATTCTGCCCAGCACGATACATGAAGACATACCCATGTACATCTGGGATGACACCTGTTTAGAATACCTTTTCTTTCTTTCTTTCTTTCTTTTTTTTGAAGATTTTATTTATTTATTTGAGAGAGAGTGAGAGAGATCACAGAGGGGGAGGGAGAAGCAGACTTGCTGCTGACCAGGGAATCTGACTTGGGGCTCGATCCTAGGACCCCGGGATCACGACCTGAGTTGAAGGCAGCTGCTTCAGCCACTGAGCCACCCTAGAATACCTTCTCATAACCTCTACACGACACCTGTTTCATAGCACCTACTTTACCATGCATGCTGAAGCAAACAGAGCTGCTAAAACACATGCGATCAATGAACACAACACCCCACGCGTGCCCTGCTTCCACTGGGCCAGGCCTCCAGAGGAGCACAAAGTGGAAAATTGTCCCAGAGCTGCACACACAGGATGCTGTTGCTTTGTAAGGAGGAATGTTGGTCTTTCCCTCCACCTCTCCCAGCCCCTCTGCCCCCAGAGACGGCAGCTCTCTGGAAAACCACAGAGCGAGAAGCACAGGGAGGCTGTCAGCCACACAGAGGCTCCAGGCAGCATGCGCCCGGGGTACAGGATGCTGAGTGGGTCCAGGGAGGCTGTGCTCGGGCTTCAGTGCATCTGGGGAGGGGGCTATGAACCGCATTAATGCCCAGTGGGAAAGAAAACATGATCTGGTACTAGGACAAGAGGAGTTTTCACAGCAAACAGCAGCTGCAGGAGAGAATGCCTGGTGTCAGCAGGAAATACACTCCTGCGATGTGACCCTAAAACATCCATAGGAAACCTCCCCCCCTAATAAGGGGGCAGACAGAAGAGCAAAAGAGAAGCCACAGACCCAGCCTGTTGGCATTACTCAGCTCTCCTCATTCAAAGGTTTAAGAAAAGGGGTGAAAATTCACCTGGATCTATGGGGGGAAAAAAGCAAAACAAGGAAACATAGTATCAACCCAAAGACTAAGGGGGAGCCACTCACACAGAAAATGTTACGTGGAATTTTTCGTTTCCTGAACTTTGAAGTTAAAGGAAAAGAGTTCTTCAAGCACTCACACAGGGAAAATAAGTAAAATAAAACAAATAAAATAAAATAAAAATCTAAAATAAAATAAAAATCTAAAATAAAAATAGGCTACCCACAAGAAGTCAAAAATCATGTGATGCTGAGACATTTCCTATGGAAGGCTGAGAACTAGAAATGTCTTTTTCATATGAAAGTAGAAAAATGGGTATCCAAACAGTTTTATATCAGATCAAGAAATTTGTCATACTGTAAAAGCAAAAATTCTCAAACGTTCAAGGATTCCATTTCTTTATAAGCCAAATATTCTTCTCAAAAATAAAAATCTACTTCACGTCACAAAGACATGAAGCACAAAGAAGAACACGAAACATGGAGAAATTAGGGGCGCCTGGGTGGCTCAGTTGGTTCAGCAGCTGCCTTCGGCTCAGTTACTGATCCCAGGATCCTGGGATCGAGTCCTGCATCAGGCTCTTTGCTCAGCGGGGAGCCTGCTTCTCCCTCTGCAGCTCCCCCTGCTCGTGCTCCCTCTCTCTCTGACAAATAAATAAATAAAGTCTTTAAAAAAAAAAGAATGGAGAAATAATGGGTTTGATTTTAAATTAATTCTAAGCGGGGTCTGAAAGTAAATACTAACACTAGATATGCACTGTGTTTCATACAAAAGCAAAGTTGCAAATATGGTTACCGAAATGAATTAAATGTCAAAAGCTGTCGAAAGGGATATATTAGTTGTAACCCGCCTCACAAAAATAATTTGGGTTTCAAATCCAATATTCCGTTAGGAAAGAATATGAAAATTCGGGTCAATAAAAATATAAGTTGCCCTCATTGGATATGGTGGGAGGTTAAAGAGAACCCTTTCATACATGATGGGAAACAATGTATCAATAACAATGTAAGTAACTTATATTTCTGAGACACTTGTTAGGTACCAGGTGCTCTTCTCAGATTCATTAATATGGGTTGAATAATTGTCCTAGTCTGTTTGGGCAACTGCAATAAAATATCATAGACTGGGCAGCTTCCAGACAAGAGACTTATTTCTCATAGTCATCCAGGCTGGATGTCCAAGATCAAAGCCCCACCGCATTCACTGTCTACGGAGAACCCGCTGCCTGGTTCATAGAGGGCCGGATTCTTCTTGTGTCTCCTCGTATCCCTCTGGGGTCTCTCTTACAAGGGTACTGAGCCCTTCCTGGGGTTTCCCTCTCATGCCCTGAGCAGCTCCCAAAGATGCAACCCCCCAAATCCCATCCCATTGGGGTTAAGGTTTCCATATGAATTTAGGGGAACATTCGGGCTCTAGCAATCCAGTTCTCGAGACACTAAAAGGGAACCACGAGAGCATATGTTCAAAAGTAGAGTCTGCCCTTCTAATCTTTGGAAAAGATGTGAACAAACAATGCATAATCACAGGACAAAAGACAGAAAACAAAGGAAATGGCGAGGAAGCCTTAAAATCCCTCACCAGCAAGGAGAGGAGCGGAGCCAATCACGCCTGTATTGTCACAATGGTTGGAACAGAGAAAAGGTTAAACTCCCACATAAACAGACAAAGTCTCTCAGATTGCGCTAAGTAAACCCAAATCCAAACATTTTGGTGAAAATAACAGCCTAAGTACAGGTCCCTTAGCTCCACGCTTCTAGTTAACGAAGCCTATGGAACCTGAGAAAAATTACCGACGGAAACACAAACGGGAAAAGAGAAACAGGGGTGGCGTTCAAAGCAGCTGAGAGCAGCAAGAGAGGCGCGTACTGCAAGGAAATTCTGCCAGGTGTGGGACAAACCGGCCTCGATTCAAGAGGCCACTGGAGCAGCTCAGCGCTCCTCGTCCTGAGAGGCAAGTGTAATTTTGCGGGAAATGAGCGGAAGATAATCCACAGAACTCCAACAGCAGCATCCACACTGCATCTCCAAAGGGCAGGGTTGTGGCCAGCTGCCAGCCTCCCCGGGAGGCCGAGGCCGTGTGTGACGCCGGGAGTGAAAAACTCAGCCACTACCTGCGGTGTCCGTCTCTACCGGCTGGGAACAACCACCACACACTCGCCTGTTCGGGGTAAAGGAAGAGGAGGACAGGGCTGGGAGTCCTGCATCTTGAGGCAAGAGCTAACCGTGCAAGCCATACGGGGCTGGACAGGTAGAGCGTTTCCAGAGCTGCCCAGTGACAACATGGTGAAGAAGCGAAGCCCTGCGGGGCTGGAATCGGACACCCCAGGCGCCCCACACATCCTGAACCAGCCATGGGGTCGGCGCCTCCCCACCCAGGTCCCTGTGCTCATGTCCTACTGCGGACTGAGTGCGAACCACAGCGGCACCAGGACCTGCCTTAGACTAGATCTGTGGTTGTCCTGCACGTCCTGCTGGACACACACACACACGCTCACACACACTCACGCACACGGACACACATGCTCACACACTCACAGATGCTCACATTCACCCACACACGCGTACACACTCACATGCGTTCACACACATACACTCACATGCTCGCTCACACGCACACACACACATGCCCACATGCACTCACATGCACATACGCTCACACACGCAAACTCACACAGGTGTATTGAGTTAACTATTAAAAGCGGCCATTAATGACCATGTAAAAATGCTATGAATAGGAAGTTAGGGTGAAGAGGAGGGCAAAACTATGTTTTTACGATACCCATTTTGTGTAAAAAGCATAACTATAATATGCATATACATTAAAAACTGTAGGGGCACCTGGGTGGCTCAGTGGGTGAAGCGTCTGCCTTCAGCTCAGGTCATGATCTCAGGGTCCTGGGATCGAGCCCTGCATCAGGCTGTCTGCTCAGCGGGGAGCCTGCTTCTCCCTCTCCCTCTGCCCCTCCCCCTGGTTTGTGCACACGCTCTGTCTCTCAAATAAATTGTAAATTAGATGGTGCATAGATGGATGAATACAGATAGATACCTAGATTCATAATAGATGGATAGATGATAGATGATAGAGACAGAGAAAGTTCACAGGCATAGATGGACAGAAAGACAGACACACTGACAGATATTCAGGTATTCATCAACCTCTCTTTGGCCTCTTTTTGGAATTATTCATCAACCTGGTCTCAGTGACCCAGGAAAATGATATAACAATATAAATGTCTGAGGGGCGCCTGGGTGGCACAGCGGTTAAGCGTCTGCCTTCGGCTCAGGGCATGATCCCTGGGTTCTGGGATCGAGCCCCACATCAGGCTCCTCCGCTGGGAGCCTGCTTCTTCCTCTCCCACTCCCCCTGCTTGTGTTCCCTCTCTCGCTGGCTGTCTCTCTCTCTCAAATAAATAAAATCTTAAAAGTATATATAT
Organism: Ursus americanus; assembly: GCF_024610735.1. Classification (NCBI taxonomy): domain Eukaryota; kingdom Metazoa; phylum Chordata; class Mammalia; order Carnivora; family Ursidae; genus Ursus; species Ursus americanus. The sequence continues at coordinate 118,597,081 of NC_142164.1, read as the reverse complement.
ATATATAAATGTCTGAGGCTTAGTTTCCCTATCCGTAAAGCAGAGATACGGACGTATATTCAGCCTAGTTCTTGCAGAGAGCACTGGAATATTATCCGTCATGGGCCTGACCCATAGAGTTTTTCAACAAATAATACTTTCCTGCCTCTTCCAATGTGGAAGTGCACGTACCCACAAAGACTTTTTGTAAAAATAAGCAGCATTAAATCCTGGACCCCATTTCAGAGCAAATTAAAATCCAATCCCAAACTGTAAATATGTCTGTGCACTGCATTTTAAGAACGCTATCTGACATAATCAAAAGGTATTACACAATTGTGGTTCTTTGAAGAACAAAAAAAAGCCCAGAACACACCAAGGCGTGTGTGTGCTACAGGTGTGTGTGTGAGCTGTGTTGTCTAAGTGTGCACTTGGCAAATTTTTTCAACGGAAAAAGCTTGAAGCAGACACGATGGACCATTTGTTTTAACGCAAATACCTCAGAAGGTCTCTCAGATGCTCATACTCTGCTATTGCTCAAAAGAATGTGAAAGGGTAAATGAGTTTCTCTGCCAGTTTAATTTTCATTTTGGGGGAAGAAATACTTTCCAAATGTACAGAGTGATACCGTGAAAATATATATTCATATTTATATTTAAATATAAAATACCTTATTGTCAATCTCTGTCACTTAATCTCTTTTAAAATCCCCAAAAACGTGTGTTTTTCACCAGAGGCAAATATCTATGGTGACTCTCCTGACGGCACTTCACCTGCAGTAGTAAGCTTAATGTGGCCACTTTATAGTATCGATTTGCATGTACTCGGATCATTAAAAACATGACAGGACAGATAAAGTGGTTCTGTGTCTTAGTAGTGTTTAATAGAATTTCGATAACCGCAAAGATATTAAAACAAGAACAATGTTAAATAGATGTGCACTGACAATTGAAGTACTCCCGTCAGTGGCATTGCCTCCCGACCATGAACTTAGGTAGGAAAAGGTACATTCAGAAGTTATGTATGCTTATATTTATTGTGAAAATATATCCATGAAGGTCTGTGCATAAATGGAATTGAAAATGGAATAAGATTACCAAACATTGGCATTTTTTTTTTAAGATTTTATTTATTTATTTGACAGAGAGAGAACACACAGCAGGGGGAGCAGCAGGTAGAGAGAGAAGCAGGCTCCCTGCTGAACAGGGATCCTGGGATCGAATCCTGCATCGGGCTCCCTGCTCAGCGGAGAGTCTGCTTCTCCGTCTCCCTCTGCCAGTTTCCCTTCCCCTGCTCATGCTCTCTAATAAATAAATAAAATCTTAAAAAAAAAATCGCTCAGTTAATTTGTTCCAAAATTTCTGACCCTACAGAAATCATAAGGCCAAAGCAAACAAAAATATTTGTTCGGTCATTCTAGACCATTGAGTTTCGAGATGATTTGTAATACATCACAAATCAATACAATCATCTTCGTGTACCTGCAGCATCCAGAAGCTGCAACAGACCAAAGACAAAACACAATGTGATTAAGGATTTCCGCAGTCCCAGGGACCCTGACTCTAATGGAGGGACTGTATCCTCCTGGATCCCTCACGAATGTAAGGAGGTTGGGAAAGTGTCTTCCAGGCCCCACAACCTTGGAATGGCAATGCTTCCATGAATTGAACATGCCCTTATGCACCAGTAGCTGTGATAACATAAAGATTCAGCCTCAGGTCTATTAGCAGACTCGTACATTGGCTCAGTGGTCCCCAGTGGAGGGTATTAATGAGAAACAAGGCTTGAATACCCCATAGAATAAGAAAGGGAGTGTCATGAATGCTACCCCCGGTCCTGTTGTCAAATTATTAGAGTTACCAATAAGAGGAACTTGGGGAAACAAACAAACAAACAAACCCACAATCAGTGTTTTGTCTATACCCAAAAAAGTCACAGGATGCCTGGGTGGCTCAGTCATTAAGCGTCTGCCTTTGGCTCAGGGCGTGATCCCAGGGTTCTGGGATTGAGCCCCGCATCAGACTCCTCTGCTGGGAGCCTGCTTCTTCCTCTCCTACTCCCCCTGCTTGTGTTCCCTCTCTCTCTGGCTGTCTCTCTCTGTCAAATAAATAAATAAAATCTTATTTTAAAAAAAGTCATGATCATGTTGAGGTAAACAGAGTCTCAGTAACAGAAAGTGGAAAACACATGGAGAAACGCTGTCAAAGCAAGACTGGTTTGCCCCTGACCCTGTAAATCTCCACTTGATGGGAACGTCTCCCCTGCAGATCCAGCACTTGTCCTAAGCTCAATATTGTCCACGAAAGGGATTCTGCACCAGAGTTTCACTCGCTTGATATCAAAGGAGTCTTGCTTCTCCTCTCTGGGTGAACTTTGCATTCATTCGTTCAAATGAATACTGAATAAGTATCCCATAATTGTAAGTGACTGGATTAGTTTCCCATTGCGTCTGTAACATTTACCACACAACACTGTACAGTTTTAATCTTTCGGTTCTGGAGGTCAGATATTCACAGGGGGATCTCGCTAGACTCTCGTGAAGGTGTCGCGAACTGTTCCCTTCTAGAAGCCCAGGGGTGAATTCATGGATTGCCACTTCCAGATTCCAATCTGCTTTCCTATGCTCATGGCCACCTTTCCATCTTCACTGGCAGAAATGGGGAGTTCTTTTTCTCACACCACCATGTCTTTGGGTCCCTCTTCTGCCTCCACTTTCTCTCCTTATAGGGACCACTGTGATTACCTTGGGTCCACCCAGACAGTCTACAATAACCTCCCTATTTTATGGTCAGTATATTAGCAATCTCAATTCCATCTTCTACCTTAATCCCTCTTTAGATGTAAGAGGAGATAGTCACAGGGTTTTGGAAATCAGGGTGTGGATATCTTTGCAGAGCTATCATACTGCCTACACAGACACCTTACTTTTCCCAGAGATATAACACAGACCCTGCCATCTAGGGTTTCCTAGTCTAAAGGGGATAGAAGACATGGGAAAAAATAGTTCAAACACAGCATCCTATAAGAACTCAGAAGAGGAGATATGTTAGTGCCAGGGCAAGAATAGACTCCTCAAGGGGGTAACTTTTGAGCTAAGTCTAAAAGAACAAGTAGTCTTAAAGACCGAATGATATTGGGGTATCAATGGGATGGAATATTGAACTCCAAGTAAAGGGAATAGCATGGACAAGGCAGGAAGGCCAGAATTGATGAGCTAATATGCAAGGGGATTTTTATGGTGTATTCTTCTTAGAAAATGGGTAAAATTAAAGATTTGCCATGCTAAAACCTCTAGGTTTTGTCATATAAGATTAATCTAGCAAGGGAATCTCTGTTTTTTTCTAGGCATGGTCTAATGGGGAGCCTTCAAATATAATCAAGTCTTTGGTTGTGAAAAGAAATGGAAGTGATAGTGACAGAAAGGGAGATCTTCACCCCATCAGGCATCCCTATTCCCTAACAAGTGGAAAGTATATGGAACATTAGACATACAAGGAGTGCTCCACAGAGTACTCATACAAAATGAGCAGTGATATTAAAACTTGTGAAGTGGGGATTGATATGATCAGACTTGCACATTGGGACAATCACTCTGACTACAACATGGAGAATGGACCACATGAAGAAGGGTCTGGAGGCAAGAACACCAGTCACCCTGCACCCTGATTACCAGAAAAAGTTCTAATTTTGTTTTCTGGTGACAACCTTCCTTGCATTTACACTCCAAAACTTGGATCCTTTCTCTCCCTCACTGCATGCTCTAATTTGCAAATCAATGTTCCAGTCTCTTGGTACCTGGTAAAACCATCATGATCCACCCATGTGGACTTGCCTAAGTTCTGCTTTGGAACATTCCAGCAGGAAGGCAGAACTGTATTCTCTCCACCCGGCCACTGGCTCCTGTCTTTTCCAGGTACTCATTGAGGTCTTGGAAAGATAAATTGAAGCTTTCCAAAAATAGAAGACACCAGCTCATGAAACCCAAGTGATCCCTCCCTAGAAATAATACTGGTGGCTCAAAGACCCATGAAAGATACTATACAAGGAAGCACTGGATTGTGAAGAAGGTTCAGTCAGATGTCTTTAGGGCAGTGAGACCCGGCATGTAGTCTATGGATGGCTGCCATTCCCAGTGAGCTGAGTACAGAAATGGAGAATCAGCATGTTGAAATGTATATAGAGATTTGGGGCGCCTGGGTGGCACAGCGGTTAAGCGCCTGCCTTCGGCTCAGGGCGTGATCCCGGCATTACGGGATCGAGCCCCACATCAGGCTCTTCCGCTGTGAGCCTGCTTCTTCCTCTCCCACTCCCCCTGCTTGTGTTCCCTCTCTCACTGGCTGTCTCTATCTCTGCCAAATAAATAAATAAAATCTTAAAAAAAAAAAAAAAGAAATGTATATAGAGATTTGATACAGTCAGTATTTGTCTGTGGACTCTAATCATGAGACCGTGAGTTTATACTTTGTAGGTCTTTTTACTTCATCTTTCTTGTACTCCATTTTGGTTTACAAAAGTTTCGGTCTGTGAAACATCAGAGATTCTTTATTTAAAAGTGTTGCTCTAGGATCTTTTCCATTTCCTGAGGTTGGAAGGCAGGTAGACTCAGATCAATGGCTGTGATATTCCTCTACCATCTTTTTTTTTGAGAGGGAGCGAGTGGGAGGGAGGGACAGAGAGAGAGGGAGAGAGAGAACTTTAAGCAGTCTCCACACTCAGTGTGGAGCTCAACAGGGAGCTCCATGTCACAACCCTGAAATCATGGCCTGAGCTGAAGTCAAGAGTGGGACACTTAACCGACGGAGCCACCCAGGTGCCCCTAGATCCCTCTAGTATCTGTGCTCACTCTCCTTCCATTTCAGTTAATCCTCCACCAAATGCCACCCTACTTTCCACTGCTATTGTCTTCATGCTTTGACCTTTGCTCTGTCATCTTAAATGATCTCTTCAGATATAAGCAAAAGTATGTCCTTAAAACGTTACTACCTATTGCATGTCTACCACGTCCCAAGCACTACGGAGCATCTTATATACATTAATTTTCACCCTTTTAATAAGCGTCAGGGGAGGGAGTCACCTTATGGATGAAGAAGCAGGAGTCCAACGAGAGGAACCGCCTGAGCTGGTTTGGAGACCAGTGTACATTCTTTCCGCTCTGCTACACTTAATTTATACCAAGGGAGCATGTCTGGTTTCACCAAATAATTTTAATTTAATCTTTTCCTAGTTCAGGGTCATAAACAATCTGAAGTCCAGTCATGCTGACCTAAAACTATAAAAATGCTGTAGAGGAAGCTCAGTGGCCACATTTCATGAAGGCTTTTAAAGATCTGAATTCTAAATAGCTAATTGCAAAGGTTCTTTGCTAAACAGTAAAATTAATGATTTCAGAGGCATCATTTAAATAGAATATAAATTTTGATAAAAGCTCAATGTCTCTTGCAGAAATCATGACAATGTCACTTATATGCCTTTACTTTCTCAAAGGCAGATTGTTAGGCATTGACATTTGATGATGCAAATTTATTTTTTAAGACCAAGGAATTATAGTGGAAAGATATAAAACAGAGATGATTGTAAAGGTGCTCCCTGTACCCACCCCCTGCAAAAAAGAAAAAGGCAAACTTTTTTTGCCTAAATCCAAACTCTTAAAAGAATTACCATAATATCTAAAATTCAAATACAGTATGACCGAGGAGAAAACAAGAATTCTTATATTTAAAAAATCTGTTCTGTTTTAATCAGAATCTCACTTGTACATGACACAAAAAGATCCCAGTCTTTCTACATTATCATCCTTAAATTCAGTTACCACTTGGATATCTTAGTGTCCCAGATAATTATGAAGCTCTTTATGTACATTTATTTCTCACAGATCCATATGCAATAGGTACTATAACCCTCATTTCACAAATGAGGGAACTGAGTGTATCAGTCAGGTATTGCTGTATAACAAACCACTCCCATAACTTTGGGGCTTAAAACAACAGCCGTTTATTCTTTGTCCCATGTCCGAGGCAGCTAGGAAGTATTTCTGGTCTAGCGTGAGCTGTCTGATCTTGAGTGGGGCTCCATCCTGAATTTGTGGTCAGATGGCAGTCTAGCCTGTAGGCTGGCTAGTAGACAATGTCTTCAACTGGGACCATCCCACAGGCTAGCCTGTGCATGTTCTTACAGCAGTGATTGGGGTCAGAGATAGGAGGCAGAAGTGCTTTCTCAAATGTTGGCTTATGTCACGTTGGCCAAAGCAAGTCACAAGACCAGGTCTGTAGTCAGGAGAAACAGAGGACTACAAGGTGAGTTTTTTTTGTTTTCTTTTAAAGATTTTATTTATTTATTTGACAGACAGAAAGAGAGCACAAGCAGGGGGAGCAGCAGCAGAGGGAGAGGGAGAAGCAGGCTCCCACTGAGCAGGGAGCCCAATGCAGGGTCCTGGGATCATAACCTGAGCCGAAGGCAGACGCTTAACTTACTGAGCCACCCAGGTGGCTACACCTACCCCCAGGCACCCTACAATGTGAGTTCTAAGTGGGTTTGTGGACCAGGTCTGAACCCAGTGCATATTCTTTTATTTTGCCACAGTTAATTTACACCATGGCGTTATGTGCATTTTCACCAGCTCATTATAATTAATCCTTACCTAGTTCACAGTCATAAGGAAACTAACATCCAATCATGCTGACCTGCTTTATAAAAAGACACCTCAGGAAACAAAGCACGGCTTTTTGCAAAGCACTTGCAAGTTCTGAGCTATAAGTAGCTAATAGCAAAGGACATGGATGTAGAGACGGATGTTACACAGGGCAGTTTATGCAATCAGTCCACTACACGGAGGCTTGGGAAATGTGAGAAGTTGTCTATGGTCGGGCAAATAGTAATTTGAAACCAGGCCTGTGGAACTCCAAAATCTATGTTTGTTTCCATAAAGCCATCTTGCCTCTATTGTACGGCCCTAGCAGGATGGACTTCATCTGGTTCACTTACCAACAATTTCTGTATACATTATACACACAAGGGATGTTGGGACACCAGGATGTAACCGATGCAACATACGAAAAGGAGGTGAGAGACAAACATGCAGAATTCAAAACGGATCTATCCCCCAGCTCTGGGATCCCTTCTCCCCATCAAGCATGCAAGTTAAGCGTGGATGATAATGTATGATTTCTTTGAGGGAAGCTTCAAAGAGAGTAAAGAGCATGGGTTTTATTAGAAGCCCGGAGACAGACCGATGTTGTTCCCTGGAGGTGAGATGTACTGAGAACTGCCTCAGTTGCCTGACTCACACCAGAGAAGAGAAAGTGGGCCACAGGTGTGGGAGCAGGTGACTGTGTCAGGGTCGGTGTGCATGTCTGTAAATCTGTGCATTCAGGTTGATGCAGGGGAGACTCAATACAGAAGGGTCTCCTAGGAGCCCACTAACCTCATGACACTAAGCCCAGTGTGGCAGGATAACACCTGCCCCCCAAAGATGTCCATGTCCTAATCCCCAGATCCTGTGAATACGTTACCCTGTGTGGCAAAAGGAACTTTGAAGATGGGAAGAAGTCAAGAATGATGAGATGGGGAGATGATCTGGTGTAGTCACACAGCCCTTATAAGAGGGAGTCAGGAAATTAGAGTGGGTAGGAGAAGATATGAAGACTGAGGGGGAGCTTGGATCAGGGAGGCTAGTATCCACGATCACAGGATTCCTCCCTAGAGCCTCCGGAAGGAGTGCAGCCCTGCAGACACCTTGGCTTTAGCCCTGGGAGACTGACTTCACACGTACAACCTCCACAACTGTAAGATAATAAATTTGTGTTGTCTTAGGTTGGTGTTAATTTCTTACAGCAGCAAAAGGAAACTAATACCCACAGAGAGCATGTCAGTGGCCCAGCAAGTCTGAATTCCTCAAACTTCTTCCTATTTCCAGCCTCTGGCAGGTTCTGAAACATCCAGATAGTAACTAGGGAAGGAGAAGTCTACCACTACCTCTTCCCAAAAGCCTGGCAGCCTATTAAGCACAGTCCTTGGCTGTGGAGGCAGAGAGGATGCCTTTGTTTTTAGTGAAACTGAAACGGAGTGGGCCTTCTCATAGAGAATTCGAAACTACATTTTTTTCACATAAATTGTCTGTAGCCTATGTGATACTTGGACGTTTGCATAAAGCAGGGTACACAGTAGCCACTGTTCCCCATTAAACAACAGCTGAAGAGGAAACAAGAGATGCAGTGAATTTTCGTTTTGCTTCCATCATAGCTGCTGTGCTGGTTGAAATGACTGGGTAAATGTGGAAACTGGAAGCAAATAAATGGGTCACATGAGCTTTTTTCATCCCCTCCCAGCACCTGGAAGATAATTCCCCATCTCTCTCCTTAACAAATTGAAGCAATTTGTTGGAAGGGGAAGAGGAGCCAACAGTAAGTGTCTGCTGTGCATTTTGCATAGAACACATACGAAGACCTCATAGTCCCACTAGGAGATGGTCATTGTCTCGGTCCTACTGATTAGGAACCAAACTCAGCGAGATGCAGAGATTCTCCTACAACTTCACCATGTATCTCTCTCTAAACCCAAGCTTGCCCCTACTTCTCCCTCAAAATCAACTCACATCACCAAGGGTTAGACTCCATCACATTTTTTGCTCCCAGTACACACTGGATTATTGATTTTTGCCACATCTTTCACACCTTCACCTGACAGTATCCTAACAATCTTTCCACCCATGTTCTCTTGGTGGAAGTATATGAACTTCTTCCACAGAAAAAAGGGACGGCTCTCCTTTCTCCACATCTGTGTAAATCAACAGTATATTGATCTGCTTGAACCCCATCAAAGATACTTCTGAAGTCTTCCATGTTCTGGGTTTCCCCCACTCTCCCTAGGATTCACTTACCCATTTATTTATTGGAGCATTAATCCCCACAGACTGATAAACTCTGGCCTCGGATGAACAACCTATGTCTGGGGTGTCATCCATGACCCCACAATTTCTCACGTATTTTATCAGAAAATTGCACCGATGGTCTTGGGCATCTTTGCAAACTACCTCTGGGAAATGCCAAGTTTCTCAGGGTCCCCCAACATTCACCACCCACGACTGGCAACTGTGTCCTGGCTTGGATGTCTTCTCATAAATGGGCACCACTTCATTACTATCTACCCATAAGTTGGTTTTTAGATCCAACTTGGGCCATCTTAGGAAAACTTCAAGTCATGGACATCTGGCCCAGCACAAAGAGCAGGAAGAGCTCTGCAGGAACACACTGGATTCTTCACTCTTGAGCTGTGTGATCCTGGGCAAATCACTCAACCTCTCTGTCTCCTCTTGTGTAACCCAAACAATGCTGCTCTGGTCAAACTCACCACACAGGGTTCTATATTCCTGGACCATTTCTTCCTTCCTTCCTTCCTTCCTTCCTTCCTTCCTTCCTTCCTTCCTTCCTTTCTTTCTTTTTTTTTTAAAGATTTTATTTATTTATTTGACAGAGAGAGAGACAGCCAGTGAGAGAGGGAACACAAGCAGGGGGAGTGGGAGAGGAAGAAGCAGGCTCATAGTGGAGGAGCCTGATGTGGGGCTCGATCCCAGAACGCCGGGATCACGCCCTGAACCGAAGGCAGACGCTTAACCGCTGTGCCACCCAGGCGCCCCTCCTGGACCATTTCTATTCAAAACATGGAAGATATCATATTGCTAACATCACAAATCAAAGAAGAAATTTCTTGGAGGTTTAGAGTAGCTTTTGATTTGCCTTTCTTACGATGTACATGACTTTCTCTAGTTTTGCTTTGGAGCAAGACCTAACATTCCATTCTGTGGGCACACTCAGTGTGTTTCTAGAAGAGGGGGAACACGGGTAAAAATAGGTGGATATTGCAGTTCTGAAAGAACAAGGATTTCAAAGCCCCCAGTGTCATCGAGCAGCATGCCGCTGAAACTTACATGAGTGTGCACATTTCCATGAACATTTTCAACACACTCTATGGTCATCAGGCTCTGCTCAGTGTCTTTGGACAGAAAAATGCAGCACATGTCAGCTGTTTAGGAACTTAATATCCAGTTGGCAAAGGACTTTGCTACTTCCACATCCATTTTAGGAACGGCACTGATAGAGCAAGGCTGGAGATGGTGGTGGTGGTTGTTACAGACGCTGTCGTGGGGTAAAGGATTACTGTCCTTAAACTGAAAATGGAGATTCCAGCCAACACCAATTTGTCACAGATCGTAAAGAAAACCACAGAACTGGAGTATTTAATTAATCTAAATGATAAATTACCTGTGAATCTCAAGCCAGGCGGGTAGCACCTATGAGCAGAACACGCACGTGAGAAAGAATAATAAAGGGGAAGTCTGGTCTAGGAATTCACCTTATAAACAACATTATTCTAAATTTTACAACCTAATACTTTGGAGCCTCATAATGTATTTGCTCATGATCCCTGAAGAAGAGAAAAGTTAGAAGCATTCCTTAGGGTCTCTCCAAAGATGTATTGCCATGTATATTTGCTATTACCAAATATACCCATTAAAATAAAGGTAGCGGACACCACCATCACCCTGAGGAGATGTGTATTAAAAAAAATAATCTGAGCCTAACAACCAATGCATACAACCTAATGTGTACATGATATATACAGAAAAATAAAATATACAGCCACATGGTTATTCATCCGACAACAATAGTGCAGCCTCCTTAGGGACAAAGATAAACTGAAAATCAATGGAATATTTTGAAAACTGAATATTTAATCAAATCTTCCAGGCATCTAACTTATATATAGGCATTGTAATCATATAGACATGTATATATTTTTTAAAAAATCTTTATCCCTGGAAAATTGTCATGCATTAAGGAAAGATACCTCCTAGAACCCGTGCTCCCCTCCTTTTCACCCCAAAATCACATTCACATGAAAAGAAGATCACTTCCTTTCTTGAAATCTGAAGCATCTCTGAAGAGGGAGGAGAATTTGCAAAATCAGGAAAGAGCTACTCTCAGAAAACCCAATCACCTTTCAAGCAATGATACAATGCCAGATGTTAACATTTCTCTGAGGAACTCCAGAGAAGCGAAAGCAATTAGGCGCTATCCTTCATTTCTTCTGCTCTGAATCTCATTACCAAAGATTGCAGACGTGCCGGTGATGATGTACGTATCGCAGGTGGCACTTTGTCATTGCGAAAATAAAGCGTGGACAGAATTTTACTATGAGCTTCCTTGGAGCGGAGAGGGATGGAGAGGGGGCGGGAGAGCGAGACATAGGAGTTGGGGGGGAAGAGGATGCTAAGCTCATAAACGAAACCCCATGAATGACAGTATTTTGAAATGCTATTTCACAGTCTTTATAATTATAGAGGGGTTTTAAGCCTGTTATAGGCAATACACAGTGATCGACTCTACCGTATAGACCTTCTATGCTGTGGCCACAAGAATTACCACCACAAGAACACCAGCTGTTCCTCTAGGACTGGGGAATGTAAGGGGAATGAATGTAGGCATCACCTTATCCCAGGCATCAGCCAGCCCAAACTTAGAGTCAGGGACATCATTTCTACTCGTGCCCTACTCCGAAACAGCAAAACTCCTTTTCCAAGCCACCAGTCCCTTTGTCGATGAATCGATGGAGAAAGAGCAAGCCTCCCACAGGGATCCTCTCTGTCTAGGATGCCCTGATTCTAAGCAATCTTGACTATTCCCAGTGGCAAAGTGGGTGTTTGTGCGCGTTCTGTGTGGGATGACAAAGTGGAGACATCTGTTAAGGGACATGCAGATTTCTCCATTTCTGTCTGTCAAATTCAGCTTCTGGAGTGTTCCTCGGGACTGCTGAGGACATCATGTACACGAGGATGGCCACGTGGGCAAAGAAGCTGCATGTGAACAGCAGGCTTGGGTAATTCTGGGAGGTCCTTCCCCATGTGGCTGCGGGAGAGGTAAGAGAGAAAGCACAGTCTATGTGCAGGTGCGGCGCTCCTGTGAGGTATCCCAGTGTCATCTGGCAGAGGAACACAACTCTCCAGGCTCACCCCACAAATTAGAATGTCGTATGTTCCTGTATGAGGGAGAGGAAAGTAGCACAGCCCCATGTGCCTGATGGTACTCTGCATCCCTTTGCTGGCCCATAGCACAGCCGGGGCTTAGGACGTGATTTCCAGGCTGGAGGAGGTATTGCTCCCCCAGTAGACAAGCCACAGCCAATGGGCATAGGACCCACCAGGAATAGGACAGGCCATCCAGCTCAACGACTACTGCTCTCCCCAAGGCCTATTTGTAGCCAAAAAAGTGCAGGAGTTCTATAAAACACTAAATTATCACAAAGTCCCTCTCAAAACCACAATTGCAAAGTAAAGCTCTTACCATCTTATTCAGAGAGAGAGAAAACAAAAGTGTGGCTCCTTTTAAAAAAAAATAAAGAGATAAATATTTTAAATTCCTTGTGTGTGTGACATATTCATTATATGGCAACTGAAGGGGATTCTCTGGCACATGGTAAAAATTTCTCCCCTAGATTGCATGTCCAGAGTCATTAGTATTAGTGAAAAATAAGTGATCTTATCAAGTCTTAACATGTTTTGCCCTTTAGATTTTTCTTTTGCAAACTAAGGTTAAATTTACACAACGTAGGGGCGCCTGGGTGGCACAGCGGTTAAGCGTCTGCCTTCGGCTCAGGGCGTGATCCCAGCGTTACGGGATCGAGTCCCACATCAGGCTCCTCCGCTATGAGCCTGCTTCTTCCTCTCCCACTCCCCCTGCTTGTGTTCCCTCTCTCGCTGGCTGTCTCTATCTCTGTCAAATAAATAAATAAAATCTTTAGAAAAACAAATTTACACAACGTAAAATTAACCATTTCAAAATATACACATAACTCCATGGCATATAGTGCAGTCACAGTGTCATGCAGTCTTGTTGCAGACCTGCTCACCCCCTCAGAAGGAAATGCTGACCTCATAAGTAATCCGTCCCCATTCCCCCCCACAGCCTACAACCCCCGGAAACCACTAATCTGCTGTCTGTCTCTACACATTTGTCCATTCTGGACATTTCATATAAATAGAATCATGGGCTATGTGGCCTTATGTGACTGGCTCCTTTCACTCAGCATAACGCTTTTAAGGTTCATCTATGTCGTAGCATAGGTCAGGACTTCATTCCTTTTTATGAACAAGTAATATTCTACCTCCTTCAGTTTTCAACCTTCATCATGTGTATATTAAAGACCATCCTCCTTTTGCATGTAGTTCTTTTTTAACACTCTGACTCATTGGTGACTTCAGCCCAGAGCAATTGTAGTATACATATAATTTAAAGGAAGTAGGCTCCGAAATCTGAAAACATTCAGAATCAGAGAAAAATCTGCTAGAAATGTAGAACTACATATCAACAGCCATCTCAGATAGTCAAAATTGTTCTACGGGTTTCCTTTTCCTTTTAGGCTTAGAAAACTGAAATGCATGTTTTTGATACAGGGTTGAGCCATTTCTAAAAAATTCATGTCAATGAGTGGTTCTCATCAAAGAATACCAAGGCACCAACTGTGTTACTATAAAGTAGAGTTGAATTTGAATCAATGTTGCATCTTTGTTCATCCTCTTTAACCTTATTCTGAGCTGCATTTCTCCCAAAGCAGCCAGAGAAATCGTAGGCTCCACTTTCCAAGACGTGTAGCCACGCTATGTCCTACAGACCACCGCAGTAAATACTGACTCTTGAGTTTAAAGTCTTGCTCGCAGGCACCTGGGAGACTCAGTCGGTTGAGTGTCTGCCTTCAGCTCAGGTCATGCTCCTGGGGTCCTGGGATCGAGCCTTGCATTAGGCTCCCTGCTCGGCAGGGAACCTGCTTCTTCCTCTCCCCTTTCTACTGCCTGCTGCTCCCCCTTCTTGTGCTCTCTCTCTCTCTCAAATAAATAAAATCTTTAAAAAAATAAAGTCTTGCTGCATATTCCATACAAATATCACTCTAGATTGCCAGATCACTTTTGACCAGCATTGCTCAAATTATGGTGAAGAGAACAAGAGTTTCAAAAGACACTAATAGATGCTAGGAAAGAGAGAAAGAAAGGCACTGTAATCTGGTAAGTCGGAAAAATTTTAAGTTTCAAGCTTCAGTCACAGTTTCTTATCTCTGACTTCTTGATTTGTATATCTTCAATATGCTAATACCACATCACAAGAGTAGACATTAGAACATTTCTCAGTTTTATTTGGTCTCACAAACTTCCTTCAAGAAGCCTCTATCAATCAAGGCTAATGTTCCTCAGTACAAGTCATGGAAAATGTTGCTCTTGACCTTTTTCAAATATTTATGCCTTAGAATGAAAAATAAATTTAGGAGCAAGTGTGGCTTGCAATAAGGGAGGGGATGGACTAAGGGAAAAGAGGGAGAACAGACATTAACTAGAGCTCCTGGGAAGCCCTGTGGTTTTGAGGTTAGAATAATAGAGCACACACTTGACCTACTTCCTAATATTGTAGGGTGATGTCTTCTCTGTGCATTCAAACTCTGTAGGAACTGTAAAGGGGCAATAGGGAAAAGAAACCCACTCTGTTTAAAGAGGGGATGGGGGTACCTGGACACCTCTCCAAGACTTGTGAGGGCTAATCTTATGTGGCCATTTGATTGAGCCAGGGGTGCCTAGATATTTGGTCAAACATAATTCTGGGTGTGTCTGTGAGGGTGTTTCGGGATGAGATTAACATTTGAATCAGTAGTAAAGCAGACTGCCTTGTCCGTGCAGGTGGCTCTCATAGAGTCAGCCGAAGACGTGAATAGAACAACAAAAAACTAAGTAGGAGGGAACTCTGCCTGCCCATTTGAGATGGGACATGGGTCTTCTTCTCCCATCAGACTCGAACTTACACCATGGATTCTTCTAGTACTCAGACCGTCAGGCTCAGATTGAGACATATCATTGGTCATCCTGGGTCTCAGTCCTTAAGACTTGGACTAGAACAACCCCATTGGTTTTCCTGGGTCTCTACCTTGCAGATGACAGGTCATGGGACTTCTCAGCCTCCACAATCATGAGACTCAATTCTTTATACTGAATCTCTTTTATATATCTCCTGTTGGTTCAGTTTCTCTGGAGAACCCTGTCAAATATACCACCCTTTCTCCTACAACACCTCCTTCTCTATCTCCCCCAGAAGGCTCCCCTGAAGGCTCTCTAAACATTGCTGATGATTACTGATCATTTTCAGCTCTGGAATCCAGACTCTAAGCAAACACACATGCAAAAAAGTCATACTCAATGTCGAATCCAGACTCTAAGCAAACACACATGCAAAAAAGTCATACTCAATGTTCATGCCCTTCACACAAGACTGTTCCGTTGACCTATTGTATGGTGCTGGCCTTGAAGTAATATTGCAATTGACCATCTTCCTCTTCACTAGCCTTCATATTAATTATCAGTAGATGTTGGCAGTGTATCCCAAGAATATTTGAAATTCCACACCTCAAATCTGATTGTGGGAAGGACCCTCTGAATAAATCACACTATGTCTAAATGTAGAACATAGCAACTCTCTGGAATCCATAGATTGTGAAAAATGCAATAACTCAGCCAGGATGGGTCAGCGGTTTAATGAAACAGATTATAGCTGATTTATATCCACCATGGGTCCCATTTTCTTGTTTTAGTTTTGATTTTCTACCTGATTCCTGACATTTTGATTTAAACTAGCCAATTAAGAAGTCAGATGTTCCAGCACACACACATATATTCAAATTAAATTAAAATTTGTTTATACCTTGTATCAGATAGTTTTAATTAGGAAACCATGGCCAGTCACTAGGAAATTGAGATGGTTTTCATCCGGCTGCTATAATGGATAAAGATGTATTAAATGAAAGAATACACATGTTCATTCCATACATATCTGCTAAGAATGAAAGCAAAAGGTTAAAATCTGAGGAAATTCAGCAAATATTGATTCAGTTGTTCAAAATAAAATCACTGAGCATTTACTGCGGGGCACAGGAAAAGTTCTTGAAGCAGACAGACTGAAGAATAAAAATGTTCCCCAAAGAAATGAGGAATAGAACAAACAGAAAATAATGTGATAAACTAGGGGAACCAAATAGGAGCAAATATTTGGAGGAGCACGGAGAGAGTTGGTAAATTTGTTCTCATAGAATTTCTTCTGAGTGGACAGAATAGTGGAAACAGAGAAACTTAAATGCGCCTGAACATGTTTCAAATTAAGAAGATTTTAAGATGAGATGAAATATGTCCCTTGATACTCTGTCCCCTTTCTACTCCAACTTCGGCTGTCATATATTGGCCACTCACTGTATGCCAGCCTTAAGTGTACATCCTTGACACACATGGGATAATAAGTCATTTGTGGGGTCTTGGAGCCTAGGTTCTGGGCACAGCTGTCTAAAATCCTTGGAATGTCTTGAGTGACAGGAGTATCTTTGTTATTCAGATGAGGTGACTCATGGATAGCTTCAGGAAGGGATGCTGGTCACCAGAAAGATCAAATACATGTTCAGAGTCTTGGGGCTTTCAGCTGCCCAGCTCCTGGGTAGGAGAGGAAGCTGGACATTGAATCCCTATATGTGGCCAATGATGCAATTCAGTCTTGCCTGCCAGATGGAACCCCCATAAGAATTGTAGACAGAGAAGCTCGGTGGATCCTCCTGGCTTGTGAACACTGTGGTGTTCCGGGGTGGTGAGTGTTTATTCCATGGGGAGAGGGCTCAGAAGCTTTGCACTCCTTCCCAGACCTCAGCTTACATGCATCCTTTATAATAAAATGGCCATTGTAAGTACGGTCCTTTCCTGAGTTCTGTGAGTCACTCTAGTGAATTTGAGAACCCGAGGGATTTGGGAGAACCCTCCTGAATTCATAGCCAGTTGGTCCAAAATGTGGGTGGCCTGGGGACCTACATACAGGCTGGCATCTGAAGTTAGGACAGTCTTCTTTGGGTCTTAATTTGTGGGGTCTGTGCTACTAAGTCCAGGTGGTTATTGCCAGAGTCGAATGGCAGTACACACAGTTGGGACTGAAATAGCTCATTTGGAGGTAGACAGTCACGTGAATCCCATTTTCCCAGTTGAACAAAGTGGGGCACAGACTGATCTGCTCAGGGTTGAGCCGGGATTGGAACCCAGCAGTTTGCTTCCAAGCCTATACTGTTACTACTTTCCCACTCTGCCTCCTAATAAATGCTTCTGTTTTTGGAAGATACGTTAGTTAGGTTACCACCTCACTTTCCAAAACAGTATTATGATTTCAGTGGTGGGCAGTCTATTGTCACAGAGTGCTCAACCCTAGAGAGATAAAGACAGGTAAACGAGTGTACAGTTACACTATAAGAAAAGGAATAGGCACCACCATGTGGATAGCTTTATTGCTATAAATCTGAGTAATTTTCCTGGGATTTTATATAGAGAGAAATATAGCTGACTTGAACCCTGTGGCCATATTTGCATATGCAGACATTTTCCAATGCAATAAAAGCCTTGAAAATCCCATCTATATTGACTTTAGTATAGAGAGATCTAATGAAAGTTTCATCGGGTAATACCTTCTATTCCGTTTGCAGTTGGTGCACGACTTATGTTTCCACGGAGGAGCCAAGTCTCTGATCTGCCTCCAGTGGATTTCAAGGTTCAAGTCCCCAGTACTGCTCATGGCTTTCAAGACTTTACTAGTCCCTTATATACTCCCACACGATAAAAAGCAAGATCTGTGCTCCCATATTTGAAGTGCTGTAAGAATAGAGAGGGTTTCCAGATGTAGTTTTTTTAAACAAATTTTAATCTATTTATTTTAGAGACAGAGAGAGCTAGAGCTACTGCATGCTGGGGGGAGGGACAGAGGGACAGGGAGAGAGAGAGTCTCAAGCAGACTCCCGGCTGAACATGGAGACTGATGTAGGGCTCGATCTCATGACCCTGAGATTATGACCTGAGCTGAAAGCAAGATTTGGCCGCTTAACAAACTGAGCCACCCAGGGGCCCTGAGAGAGTTTCTAGTTAATTATTTAGGTGGGATTCTTAACTGTGTATGGGACTTTTGGTCTGTCCCCATTACCTTCTCCCCAACATCTTCTTAATAAATTTTGTAATGTTACATAGCAACGGTTAAGGTGGCATGATTCCATATGCCATTAATATTACCTACTATTAATCAAACATTATGATATTTGGAATGTGCATGTATCAGCATCTCAGAGCCTAGGCATGCTTTGAAATTCTGCTAATACTGGCTCAAAAGTCTTGATGTAGCATCTTATTCTTATGGATGTCTTTGTTTGAGTTTTCCCGGGAGCGGACCCTGAGACAAGGAGTTGGGTGTAGAGAGTTTATTCACGAGATGATTCCAGGAAGCATAAATTAAGAAGCAGAGAAAGTGACAGAAGGAGATGAGCCAAAGAGGATGTGTTAGTAAGAGGCTAACTCGGCCAGTCACTGGGGCTCCAGTCATTCTGGGGGAAGTCCTTCAGAGGGAAGATGTGGTCTTGAAAATATCACCCCTGCCCCAGGACAGGAGGCTAAAGCATTTGACCCATCCACACAGCCCCACGCTGAGAAGGGAGACAGAAGAACTTGACTGAGATGCTGTCGGCCTGCGGAAAGCCCTTGTCCACTCCACCTGCTGGTGAACTCGGGCAGGCCGACGGGATGAGGGTTGGGCACCTACAGAAGCTTCAAGAGGCTTAGGGCACCACGCTGAAAGTGCTCCCCGACCCATTTATTTTGAGCTCCTATTTTCAAATGCTCAGAATGCTAAGGAAATTTCTGTACATTCTACTTGGGCTTCTGCACTATAACCAGATGTGAAAGCACCCCAGGTCTGTGCTCCTGGGCACCCCAGAATTCTCCCTGATCACCTCCCCCACTAAAATCGGAAGACCACAGAGGTAGACTCTAGGTTTCCTTTGTTGGCAATTTGCCTCATCCACAGAAAGCACTCAGTCGTTATTTTGTTAAACAAATGTGTTTAACGATGTGGATGAACGGGAATATAGATAGATAAACAGTCTCCTAAATGTTTAGCTCCTGTGAACAGAGGGACATGCACCGAAATCCCAAAAGATGCTCACTTTTCATTCAAAAGTCTGAAAGAAGAAATGAAATTTTAGAACCATTTTTTTCACATCATCTTAAGATTAGACAGCACGCAAAATGAGTCGTTAAGTTGAAAATTATAAAAAGAACCACTGAAAGATACTCTGTATCTCCTATGCTCCTTTTATATCTTCTTAATTCATTCTGAATAACTTGCGGTACATTCTCTACAGGAAGAGGACCAGGCATCTAAATTTCCCTGGGGGTTTGGGGGTCAACGTAGAGGGTATATAGGCACAACTCACAGCCTATATATATTTTAGACCCAATGGCATGATTTTCAGAGGGCTTTTCCTGCGATCAGACTTACAGTTTGACATTTCAAATATTTATAATCAACACTGCCAGTATCTAGCGACAATTAATTTCTAGAGGTAATAGGCTGGGGTTGTGGTCATTTGCAATTCTGTTCAAGACTATCACTGCCCAGTAGAAATACAATGAAAGCCACACATACAAGCCATGTATGTGACTTTAAATTTTTGAGTAGCTCCATCTAAAAAAAGGGAAAAGGAAACAGCTAAATTTAATAGTATATTTTATGCAAACCAATATACCCAAAGCATTTCAATGTGTGAACAATATTTTAGATATCATTGAGATACTTTACATTCTTTTTTTTTTTTTTTTTTGTACTAAGCCATTGAAATTTAGTTTGTACTTTGCACTTGGAGCACATCTCAGTTGGGATTCGACACATTACAAGTGCTAAAAGCCACATGGGGTGAGTGGCTGCCATACTGGATCATGCAAATCTAGCTTATCTTGGGGTGAACCATGGTGTGTGATGGAGCTGAAATTAGTGAATGGGTTTTAGGACAGAGAAGGGAATATCTTCCATTGATGGTTCTGAGATTGTCAATTCCTTTTTGTTACATGCTACACCCATCCTGATCCTCAAAGCAAGGCAGGTGTTCTCTATTGGGGGTCCTTATTTCTCACTCATGTGGAGGAACATTCTGGGAAGTTGAGCGTAGATGACGTTAAAATGATAACAGAAGTACTTTGGAACTAGTTGATATTTCAAGTCCTGGGAAAATGACAAGTTGGTCTAGGTCCAGCCCTGCCTTTCTGGAACCACCTATCCCTACAAAAACAACTATTTTCCAAGAAATGCTCTTATTTCCTACTCATGATGTCTTTGTCCTTTATTCCCCTAATTGAAGGAGAAGCCTGTATTGGCTTCCTATGCCTGCTGTAACAAATTACCACAGAGTTAGTGGCTTAAAACAACACAAATTTACCATTTTACAGTCCTGGAGAAGAGAAGTTTGAAATAGATTTTGCTGGGCTAAAATCTAAGGGTCAGCAAGGATTCATTTATTCTGCAGACTTTGAGGGAATCTATTTCCTAGTCTTTTCCAGCATCTAGAGTCTCCTCATTCCTTGGGGCACGGCTCCCTTCCATCTGCAAAGCCAACAACAATTGGTCAAGCCTTTCTCAAACCACCTCTGATTCTTCTGCTTTCTTTTTTCTCCTCATGTGTAAGAACATCCTGTGATTCAATTGGGCCCAAATGGATCATCCAAGACAATATCCCTGTCTTAAGGTCAGATGACTAGTGACCTTAATTCTATGTGCAACCTTAATTCCTTCCTTGCCACCTAAGGAAGACAACATATTCACAGGTGCTGGGGATGAAGACATAGACGTGGGGGGGGGCATTATTTTGCCTACCTCGGCCTCCTTTTATTATAATTCTCTTTGGTTGTTAATGTCATTGTGTTTGATGAAACCATAAATTCTAAGGAAAAAATGCCCAACTAAAGCAGTAAATGTCTTCTTCCCAATCACGGCTCTGTCCAAGACAAGCATCTACAAACTACCATCTTCAACTTCTGCATTAGAAATCCTTTCCACCATATGTGTATAAATGCTGTCTCATTCAGAGACTTGCAAATGTTGCACAGAGCAGAGGATGATTTTTCCCATAAAACATGCATAAGAAGAGAAGCCAAGAAACATTGTAATGCTTTCAGTCACTTGGTAAATGGGTCAATTTGGGGAATAGAATGAGTATTCAGCACTAAATGTTCTTACCATTAGCAACATTTTCCAGAGTTTCCACTTTCAGAAAGTCACGTTTTCTTTTAAAAATATGTGAATGGGTCACTGAGTTTTAAATAAGGGTGTAACATTTTTCCTAGGCAAAGGAATTAATTGTTATTTGATTGGGCGTTCCCTCATATATGGCTATCATGGCAGACGTGCAAAGAACGGAAGAAATTTACACAAACTTCACAAGTAAACATATACATCTAAGCACATTAACTTGACTTAGATCCTAAAACACACATATTTCTTTTATTGGGGACGGGAGGTTAGAAGTATATTAGAAGTCAAATATGAAATCAAATCTGCTTTCAAAACAACTACCAAAAGTGATGGGAAGAAAAGTTTGTTTTCATTAACATTTATGTTTTTGCTTTTTTGTGCTACCTCCACGGCACCACAGAACATGAAATAGCCCACGGTTAATAACATTTGTTAAGTTAACAAATAGAAACTAAATTCAAATATTCCTAAAAGTTATTGCTTTTCATCTAATGTGTGCTATAAGGATGGTTCCCTTGGAAAAGCATATTTTAAATACCAAAGAAAGAAAATTCATGCAACCTACAGATCCTTATTTAGCTCCAGGGCAGCTCATAGAGTTGGGGAAGTGGTTTCCCCTACAAGAGCTCAAAAAGTGCCGGCTGACAAAGGGTGAAGGGCAAGAGGAAATAGAGCCCATGTTGACCTGCAGTGTCACAAGAAAGGGGTGCCATTTTTGTGACTTGTCTTTGGAGGATGGTGCCTCCTTGTTATTCTCACAAAGGACTGCATGTGCCAGTTGTGTCTCTCTTGGTGTCTTACAAAGACCATTACAAAGAAGGTGAAGACCAGGGAAGTCCCAGTCCAAGGAGAAGAGCATATCACAGATCCATTCAATTCTTTTGACAAATATATGTGACAGCGTTCTCTGCAATAGCTGCCATTCAGGGACTTGGGTGGGGGGCACAGAAGTTATCTAGATAGATGAGAGGCTCAGCTATGTGGAAGTCACATTATGGCAGAGAGGAACAAAGTGCTGTAGCACTCTGGGAAAGACAGACATCACATAACTTGCTCTATAAATGAAACTTGACCTGGATAATTAAAAGAAGTCCACTGGGCCCCAGTGGGTGGGTCTGAGGTCA
The DNA here is from genome assembly GCF_024610735.1 of Ursus americanus. Lineage (NCBI taxonomy): Eukaryota > Metazoa > Chordata > Mammalia > Carnivora > Ursidae > Ursus > Ursus americanus. Next base: position 118,574,862 of record NC_142164.1, on the reverse strand, counting down.
CATTAGACGATGGCCATGGATTTCAGGCAGGGGAAGAAGTGGGGTAGCCATAGTCACAGTGTTTTCAGATTCTTTTCATTGCTCTGGGGAAGGCACTGGTAATATTCTGAGAATCTCTCCGGTACTGTATGTTCCCACCAGGGTCTACCTTTTCCGATTGCTGAGAACTCTAAAATCCCCTGAAAATGAGATCTAAGTCGGTGTACCAAAGTTTCCCCAGACACACTGCCCCAACCCTTCAAAGGTATTGTCAACACTGCAGGATCCCTATTGTCTCCTGGTTCCACAACGAACACTTATTTACCTACTGCCTTCTTTGAGCTGGGTAGGACTCCAGCATTGTAGATTCAGCAGTGATAAAGGAAGACAATGCCCTTGCCATCCTTTGGTTTTTTGAAGCCAATGGAGAAGTGGTGTTGGTTTAGGTGGAGGTGGTGTTTGTGCAGGAGGCAGAGGTAGGCAACAATTTAATGGATAGGAGAAGTAACAGACAGCGTTAAGTGCTGAGCATTAAGTAGAATATATATAACTTCATGCAATGATCCTGGGAGGAGACTTTGGTGGATGGATGGTCAGGAAAGATCTCTCAGAAGCAGTGATATTTATCAAGAGCTCAAAGCTGAGTGGCTTGACGAAGGGCACCCTGTGTTCCATATTCATGATTAAGATTTTATTGACCAGGTCTAAAGGTTCAAGAAGATTAGCAATAGAGCATAGTCTTTGAGTAGAAAGTTTATGGTCAGAATATGAATGGACTGACTGTCCTATAATCACATTCTGAGGCTCTATAAAAATTTGAGGACTTCTCATGACAATTTTTCCATCACATCACCTAAGCTGTATGGTGGGGGAAAGATTCAGATGAGCATTTAGCATTTGTTTTAAAGTTGGCTTTGTGTTTCTCTACACAAGTGTCTTAGGCTGCTAGAAGGTGTTTCTGTTCCTACTGTCTTGCTCTAAATAGGAAGCCTGCTTCATTTCTTCTGACATCTTTATAGTCTTAAGAACATTTCTGCAAATGTCTATGTCAGCTGCAAAAATAGTCTTTTCTAGTGATTTTCTAACTACTGTTTTAGCTGTCCTTGTACGTCTTTAAATGAGGAACCAGCAGCCTAGTACTAGGAAGAATTGTGAAATACGGCCATTACGGGCTTAGCCCATTACTCACCTTCCCTGTTTTGGTTTTGTCTTGGTCCTCACTCACTTTTCCAATCTATTTTCAACTTGGCACTGTTAATTGCATGGCAAAATATTAATCTCTAACCTAGGCAAGATGAATTACTAGAGGTGTTAGTAGATACTAGTCGGTGGATAACAGATACTGTTGGTGGCCCATCCAGATTCACTCTCTACCCTTTGGGTACCCACTCTCCAGCTGAGAAGAATATTGGCTGCTACAAGCTCAGAGCTATACCAGCTGCTCTCAGCCAAATGGAAAATATCTGGGAGGTAACATTCCTCCCCAGAAGTGGTTCAAAGCCAATGACTGATAGGACCACGGTCCAGTTATCCACTGCTGTATAGAGAAGTCCCCCCCCCCCATAGATTTAGGGACAAAAAAAATTTAATCATTTTATTAGAGTCATAATCTGTGTAGGTTCGGAATTTGGACTCAGCAGAGTAATCATAGCTTGTCCTGTTCCATGACGATTGGGGTCTCAGTTGGAAGGTTCAAATGACCTCAAGTGACCTGAAGAACTGGTTATTGGAATTCCCTGGAGGCTTCTTCACTCACTAGACTGGTGCCTGGGCTGGGAAGACTCCCGTGCTCAGATGGGACCCTTGATGGGAGCACCACATGTGGCCTCTCCAGGAAGCTTGGGCTTCCTCCCAGCATGCTGGACTCATGTGTGATGAATTAAGGCTCCAAAAGTGAGTGTATCAGCAAATCAGGGGGACATTGGCCTTTTATAATCTGGCCTCAAAAGTCACGTAGTATCCAACAAAAGTGTAAAAGGAAGCTCAACATCACTGATCATCAGGCAAGTGAGAGACCAGCTCACACACACCAAGATGACTACTATACAAAACAAACTAACTGGGGTGCTTGGGTGGCTCAGTCCTTTGGGCATCTGACTGTTGATGTCAGCTCAGGTCATGATCTCAGGGTCATGGGATGGAGCCCTCCGTTGGGCTCCATGTTCAGCGGGGAGTCTGCTTCTCTTCCTTTCCCTCTCCTTCTGCATGTACTCTCTCTCTTTCTCTCTCTCAAATAAAGAAGTCTTTAAAACAAACAAACAAACAAACAAACAAACAAACAAACAAACAGAAAATAGCAAATATTGGTGAGGATATAAAGAAAAAGGGACCCCTGGGCACTCTTGCGGGCAATGTAAAATGATGAAGGTGCTATGGAAAACAATATGGCGGTTCCTCAAAATAATTAAGAATGAAACTACCACGTGATGCAGCAATCCCACTTCTGAGTATGTACTCAAATACAAGCAGGATCTTGAATGATATCTTACATCCATGTTCATACAGCAGCATTATTCACAATGGCCGAAAGGTGGAAGCAAGCCAAGTATCCACCAAAATGTGATCTATACTATAATACAGTATGACCCCGCCTTGAAAAGGAAGGACATTCTGAGACCTGCTACAAGATGGATGATACCTGAGGACATTATACTAAGTGAAATCAGCCACATACAAAAAGACAAATACTGCATGAGTCCACTTATATGAGGTAGCTTGAAGAGTCAAAGTCATAGACACAAAAAGGTAGAATAGCAGTTGGAAGAGATGAAGGGAAAAAGGGACATGGGGAGTTGTTGTTTAATGGGGACAAGGTTTCAGGTATGCAAGATGATAAAGTGCTTTGGACATGCATGGTGGTGATGGTCACACAAAAATATCAAGGTAGTTAATGTCACTGAACTGGACACTGAAAAATGGTTAAATTTTGGAACAAGGTGGGGCATATCCACAGCACTACTTGTGTTCCAGAGCCACTCATGGGATCAAGTTCAGACAAGCTCAGCTGCAGTGAGACCCCGTCTATGTTCTTTCCCTGCTTCTTTTGCTTCCCACACCTCCTGGGACGTTTCCCCTCAGAGCCCTCCATCAGTAAATCACTTGCCCGTGACTCCTCAGCTCAAGCTCCACTTCCAGGAAATCTGACCTAAAATAGTCTCTGACACTGAAAAATCTATGGCAAGTCCAAAGGGCTGTGGAATTGTAGATGAGTGCAGGACTATGGGGAATCTGTTTTGAAACAGGAAGTCTTTTCATCAGCACTTTTGAATAAGCCCTGAAGGATGCCAGGCACTCACAAGACCTGTCCTAATCACTGAGCCATATTCCTCCCAAGGCCACGTCTGCCACTCTTCATTTTGACAGGCTACTCTTGAGAACAAGGAAATTAACTCGGGGAGACAGACTGGTGAACACCAGAGGGAAGCAGTGCTGGGTAAGTTTAGGTGCCCAATGCGAGCGACCAATCGTCCTTTTTTGCTCTTTAATAAGAGGTTTCCCTGATTCGGGACTTGCAATGTCCCCACCAGGAAACTCCCACACAAACCATGATGGGTTGGGCCACCAACAGCGAGCTTGCCCTCATCAATCATGAATGTCTACGATTTTGTAACCCTCATGTTAACATGACTCTGCATGCATACATTAGTAACCTCTGTCTGCCATAACAAAGGACTACAAATGCGGTGGCTTAAAACAACATAAATCTATTGTGTCACTGTTGTGGGGGCTAGAAGTCTGAAATCAAGGCGTCGGCAGCGTTACTTCCTTCTGAGGGCTGTGAAGGAGGGATCCGTTCCGTGTCTTTCTCTTTGGCTTATAGAGGTTCACCTTCTCCTTGTGCCTTCACACAGTCTTCTCTTTGTCCATGAATGTGTCCAAATTTCCCCTTTTTATAAGGATGGCAGTCATATTGGGTTACAGTCTACCCTAATGACTTCATTTTAGCTCAATTACCTCTGTAAAGGCCCTATCTCCAAATACAGTGACACACTCTGAGGTTCTGGGGATTAGGACTTCAACATATAAGGGGGTGGGGAGCAGTGGGGATACAATTCAACCCATAAAAATGCAGAAAGCTGAGCATCAGCACGCACGAAATCAATATGGTCACATTTCCTCCTCACACAAGCTTCAATGAGCCTTTCTGACAAAACAGGAAGATAAAGGGTGAGTTCTACTGCACTATTTCCATCAGTGCTTGGAGCAAATTCCTTTTGGGACCACCGGCCAAATATCACAGAGAACAGTCTACTTAGCATGTCAGATAAATCAGGTTGTAAGAACTCAGAGGAAGATCTGGCAGTCCTATGTACCCCGTGGAAGTCCCCAGACTCTGGGACATATGCCTACATTAAAAGTCAACTCAACCCAATCAAATGAATTAAACGACTTCATGAGGTGTCTTCATTAAAGCAGGCTTGGTTGCATCTGATGGGAACAAAGATCTTCAGTTTGCTAGAAAGGCAATCTTTAAGAGCCCCAAAATACAAAGGAAACTACATATGGGCTTTGAGGGAGATGTCCAACAGTGTAGCACTTTGGTTATCAACATTTTTGCATAGAAGTACTCTGAATTATAATCCAGGAGATCTTGGATACATTCCAGACTTTGATGTTTATTATTAAAGAACTTTAACCATTTCATCTTCTTCCTTGCACCTGAGCTTTCCCCATTTTAAAGAAGTTTTTATTTTAATCAGCCAGTGCTCATCACAGGTGCGCTCCTTAATCCCCACCACCTATTTCACCCATCCCCCTACCACCTCCTCTTTGTTGACCATCAGTGTGTTCTCTAGAGTTAAAAGTCTGCTTCTTGGTTTGCCTCTCTCCTTCCCCCCTCCTTTATTTGTTTATTTTGTTTCTTAAGTTCCACACATGAGTAGATCATATGGTCTTTGTCTTTCTCTGACTGACTTGTTTCAGCTAGCATAATACTCTCTAGCTCCACCCATGTTGTTGCAAATGGCAAGATTTCATTCTTTTGATGACTGAGTAATATTCCATTGTGTACACATTGTGTACACAAACATCTTCTTTATCCATTCATCGGTTGATGGACAGTTGGGTTCTCTCCATAGTTTGGCTTTGTTGATAAGACTGCTATAAACATCAGGGTGCATGTACCCCTTCGAATCTGAATTTTTGTGTCCTCTGCATAAATACCTAGTAGTGCAATTGCTTGGTCATAGGGTAGCTCTATTTTTAACTGTTTGAGGAACCTCCATAGTGTTCTCTAGAGTGGCTGTACCAATTTGCATTCCCACCAACAGTGTAGGAGGGTTCCCCTTCCTCCACATCCTTGCCAACACCAGTTGTTTCTTGTGGCTTTGATTTTAGTCATCCTGACTGGTGTGAGGTGATATACCTCACTGGGTTTTGATTTACATTTCCGTGATGGTAAGGTGATGATGAACATTCTTTCATGTGTCTGTTGGCCATCTTGATGTCTTCTGCAAAGAAATGTCTGTTCATGTCTTCTGTCCATTTTTAATTGCATTATTTGTTTTTTTGGGTGTTGAGGTTTATAAGTTTTTATATATTTTGGATACTAACCCTTTATCAGATATGTCATTTGCAAATATCTTCTCCCATTCCGTAAGTTGTCTCTTAGTTCCGTTGATTGTTTCCTTCACTGCGCAGAAGCTTTTTATTTTGATATAGTCCCAATAGTTCATTTTGAGTTTTCCCGATTTTTAAAATAAAGAGATAGTAAGGAATCTATGTTCACCTTTAGTTCTGGGATACTGCGAAATAAAGGCAAGTGCCAATAATAGATAGATAGGTAGATAGATAGATAGATAGATAGATAGATAGATAGATGATAGAGGAATAGCTGGATGGATAGATGAATGGATGGACGGATGGATAGAGAGATAGAGAGATAGCTAGATAGATGGCTAAATGGATGGACGGATAGATAGATGAATGGATGGATGGATAAATGGATGGATGGATGGATGGATAGATGGATGGATAGGTAGGAAGATAGATGATAGATAGAGGAATAGCTAGATAGATGGATAAATGGATGGATGGATGGATGGATAGATAGGTGATAGATATTTTCTAAAAAGTAATCCTTCTGGCTTAGTAGATTGGCATTGATAAACACTTGTTTCATTGAATGTTAACACTCTGGTCGCCTAAATGCATTCACATCATCAAACAATGAGGAGTTCACACCCAATTCATGAAAAGGATTCCACTGACTAAGTCAATGTCCAAACGGCTCATAGTTTTTTTTGCTTTTTTTTTTTTTTTTTACAAAGTAAACCTATTAAATGAATCAGCACCAAGATCAAATAATGAGTCGGTAATTACATCATGTCATATCTTATGTATGTTAAAAGTGTGCTAGGAGCAGAAAACTCAACCATATATTACATTCACTGTGTATTCGATATCTGTCAAGACCCATGGGCACTAGGGAATTACCTGCTTTCTACTGGCAGTAGAAAAACTTGTCATTCAGATTGATGGAACAACCAATTTATTCTTGTATGATGCCATTACATCAAATGGCATTATATCTTGACATGACCTAAGAATATGCAGCTGTTTTTCCATTAAGCAAAACACTAATCAGGAAGATTAAAGTTTAAACACCTCTGGCAGGATTCAACTCAATGCTATGGTTAGGATTTCTGTACCCCCCCCCCCAAATAAGCATTTACTGAATCACAAATGCTGACTGCGCATCCGTTCTTCCCCCCAACCCCAACACTTTCTTGGGTCTCATTATGTTACAGGTTTTATTATTTTTTATTATTTTTTTTAAAGATTTTATTTATTTATTTGACAGAGATAGAGACAGCCAGCGAGAGAGGGAACACAAGCAGGGGGAGTGGGAGAGGAAGAAGCAGGCTCATAGCAGAGAAGCCTGATGTGGGGCTCGATCCCATAACGTCGGGACCACGCCCTGAGCCGAAGGCAGACGCTTAACCGCTGTGCCACCCAGGCGCCCCTATGTTACAGGTTTTAAAAATCTCTTATCCATTTTATGCGAAAGCGTTTGTATTAACTAACTCATGTGTATCCAGCAGTAAACATCATTCGACAAGCAGAAATCAAGGACCCCATCTGATTTTATTAATAGGGTTCACTGATTATTGTTGGTTAAATTCCCCATAAGTCGTTTCAGACCAAGAACAGAGGAAGCAGACCACCAATAGAGACATAAAATATTGAGACGATGAGCAGCTGTTTGGAGACAATTCTGTTTTTGGTACAGATGTGAGTCAAATTAGGGTACAGTGTAGCATGCACTGGCCCAGGAATGAGCTCAAAGTGGGAAGCCATAGGTTGTGTTCACATGCACCAAATAAAGTGTGAAGTCATACCATTCTGGTGATTTTGATCCATCTACATGCCAATCAAATACTCCGTATGAAAAAGGAATGGCATCCTTTCTTTCGAGCAGGCATATTGCCTTTCCCATGGCTAAGTTCCCCACTGTGCCTCCTTACTTGGGTTAAATAAGTATGCTGGGACCATTAACTTAAGTCCCTTAGGAGACTAAGGGAATAATCACATTTCTCTCCAGAAGACTCTGTACTGTGCTTTCCTCTGCGGGATGACACTGATTTGGATATTGAAACTTAATTTCAATACTAAGTTTTCAAAACTACATTTTGAAACTCTGTTTCAAAATCCAAGAATCCTCTCTCTTTTCAAACCTATAGTAACTCAAAGACTTGGAGGAAATGTGTTTCTTTTTAGTTTTTATTCCACTATAGTTAAGTCTTTCTTAAACTTCCCAGCGATTACTTTCAGTTTAACTAGTGTGCGAGCACTGCCGATTCCAATGGTCGTTTCCAGAAATGAAATGTGGCAAGAAATGATTTCTATCAGTTGTACCCTTGCACCTCCATCCCGTCACCCGTGAGCACACATTCATACACTGTTGATGGCGAATACCTAACTATCTGCTGCAGTTCAGTTGCTCATAACAAGCACTGCTCTAGCTATCTTCTGCACAAAGCAACTGACATGGAAGATGTGTCTACAAATCACTGGCTACGTCTCCAGGAAGGACCCCTAGGTCAACAGGACTGAAACAGCCCTCTGGGAAAATGCTGGTTTCGCCACAGCTGGGGGGGAGGGGCGGGCACGGGAGCTGCTGCATCTACGACCTAACCCAGAACCCCACTTCACCTGCAAGATCTGCCCTTTTCTCGGCACCTGACTCAGTTCGTGAAGCAAGTATTGAGAGAATGCATCTGACAGGTGAACCTAAATCACATCCCAGAACCCAGATGCAAGGGCATCTGGGAAATGTAGTTTTTCACCTTCCAGCCTCTGTAGTTCGTATAGGATGCCTCACTTGGACATGGAGTAGGAACTGAGTCAGTCAGTGAACCTTAGTTTCCTGCAAAATCCCTCTATAAGCACGTGTATTAGCTATAAATAGGTTTGCTACCTTCTCAAAGGCAATCGTGTCTAACTTACCATTCGTTCTGGAATCTGGGATGATTCTAATCAGTTCACCTTTGAAACTGTATTCCTAGTAAGCAGACAGACCTGTAAACTTAAGATTTATTTGAACTCCTGTCACGTTGGGTACTCTTTCATAGGACAACAGTCTAAATTATCAATCCTAACATAAGAAAGAATATGAAGCGATTAAAAAAAGTTTAGAAAGCCTATAGCACGAAACACTGTCTCTGAACCACACCTCTTGCATTTAGGGGATTTCAAGGTGGCAGGGGATTAAACAGCATGGGGTGGAGGAAGGACCAGAGCAAGAAAGCTTTCCTATGGTGTTACTGAGGAAGGATTAAATTTCCCCACAAGCACCCCACAGGAGGGTTTGAAGGGGACTGGGGATAGAAACACAGCAGCAAGCAGAAATGAGTGTCATTGATTTGCCCAGTTCAATAAGCAAGATCCACAGGCATTTATCAGGGAGCTCACAAAGTCTTTAATAGACAACACTTCCCAGTGGCTGAAAAGCAGTGACTGAGCTGGTGAGGTAACTTCTCAGGTGGATCTTCAGGGTGCAACTGAATGTCTTGGACAGAAGAAGTTACAGAAGGTTCTCAAGCCCCCACCTCCCATATTCCTAGGCTTGGGCTCAGACACATATCCCCCGTTCCCCAAGTGATGGTGATGAAGGAAGCTGGAAATTGAGTAAGAGCACAGAGATGGCATGGTGGGGGGGTGGGGGGGAAGTAATTCAGGTTAATGCAAAGGAAAGAACACGACCCTCTGCAGTTTGTCATTTTTCTCTAATTTAATTTTAATTTTTTTTCCTCTAATTTTGGAGTTGAGCTGACCGCAATGAAAAGGGCATTTTCAGCAACTGGCTTCGAGTCCAAGATTGGTTTTCCAGCTATTGGCATGTTCTCTTTGAGGACCTACAACGTCTTCCCCACCCTCATAAAGTGTAAGCACACACGATTTTCAGTTATGATGATGGATGGCGGCACTGTCCTTGCCCGGGAGGGTCTGCTCCGCAAAGTTCAAGGTTAAGTAAAAGAGAAGTGTTAACTTGTGTTGTTTAAATGATAGAATAAATTAGCTGGTTTCTCTGTGATCCCACCCATCTTCAGGTATCGTGAAGAACAAGAATTCCTGCTACTGGACGACCATCAGAGGCACCTGATATGCACTCTTGGTGCGTTGTGCTGATGGTGTCTATTGCAAACCTTTTAGTGGGATGAACTTCCCAGGTTTTAATTACGATTCCATCAGATATTATTTGCATCAGCTATCACAGGCAGCAAGGCCGATCTGCTTCTGACAGTGCAAACAGCTGGTTGGATACAGACAAAAGGTATTTTCTGTCCAGTGCAGGGCGGCTTCATAAAATCCTTATGTCTCCCATTAAAGATCAAGAGATCCCTTGCATAATATCACTCGCGGTTATGTAGAAATGTCCACGGTTAGCAGTCAGAAATCAGATTCTTTGTCCAATCCCATCCTTTCCTCTTGTTAGGATGTCTTGTGGGGCTATGGAGTACCCTACTCAATGGAAAAGGGATTTTCTAAATGAAGACTTGAGGGCATGTCGCATTTACCCTCAACGGTCAGAGACCGTCTACATGCACTCCTCATGGTGCAGGACCATGCAAGTCCCGAGGTCACCGCTGTGTGTGTCATGGAGAAAGTGGTGTCCAGAGAGGAGGCAGCTCAGAGGGGACTCTGCATCTGCAGTGTTTTGGGAGAGACTCCCGTGAGCCACCTCACTGTGCCAACACTAGACGATGGCAGCATGAACACATGGTCATTTTTGCTGATTTGACAGGATGGCATGGAATTGTATTACTGGGTTCCTCTCTCTGGCATTCAGCCCGTGTTCTGCAGCTGACTACGGGACGGAAAATGCAAACCACACGTGGTCCAAATGCACATCACAGTTCAGCGCAGGGGCAACTGTCTGGGTTTGGGTTAAGTCTGCTTCACGCTGTGACATTTCACGCCTGTGGGTCTCCGTTTTCCCATCAGAAACAGATGGATTAGAATTCCAGGCAAATAATAAGAGCATCCTCAAAGTGATTTTGTATTCATGTCTCCATCGATTAAAATGTTGTCCAGCCCCCAAATTTCAGATGGTGTAAATGGCCTCCCTTCAAACCTTATGATGATTTCTTGTTCGCGTTCCACCAGAGAGCTTGGCACAAAGTTATGTGTCTCATCCTAAGTGCAGTATAGAGCATTCTGCAAGTCTATACCTTTTAAATGAGAGGTGTTTACGTTAAGATGAACCTTTAAGAAGTAATTTTATTTTTATTTAAGATTGTATTTATTTATTTGTCAGGGAGAGAGAGAGAGAGAGAGCACCTGCGCACAAGCAGGGGGAGTGGCAGGCAGAGGGAGAAGCAGGCAGAGCTAGGAGCCTGATGTGGGACTCAATTCCAGGACCCTGAGATCATGACTTGAGACAAAGGAACAGATGCTTCACTGCCTGAGTCACCCAGGCGTCCCTAAGAAGTAATTTTAAAACAGGAGCCTATTCTAAATAAGGAGCATACAGAGAGAATGGGGAAATTGCAAGGGATTTCACCTACTGTCAGAGGACTAGAATTGCAATGTCATTTTGGCCACTTACTGTACGTTTTCATTCATGTGTCTGTTCACTGAACAGATATAAATTAACTACCAGGACCTGGACACGGCTATGTTGTTCTACACGCAGCTACAATCTGTCCTTTCCAGAGCCCGACATCTTAGCAAGGGACAAAGTTAATAAACTCCCCAACCAGAACCTGTCAAAGGAGACTGAGACTTCACATTGTGTCTGGATTTGAAACTGCCAGGGACACCCTCCCTTTGCTTGCAGTTGGGTACCTGGAGAGGTGCTAACTTTTTCTTGACAGCTGACTCCACCCGATACATAGACTTGTGTGGTCGACGATCCCAAAGTCAGTGGGCTCACTTAGAGCTTATGGAAGCAGGTGCACCTTCCGAAAACAAAACACTCCCTAAGTATGGTTCAGCTGCGCTCTCAGGAAACCGGAGAAGCTTCACCTAAGTCGGTCAGAGTGTGCTTAGTTCAGTCCTCACACCTTGCTGCCTCCTCCGTTTACAATACTATAATGCCATCAGCGGCATTAAAAATATTCTGAGATCTACTGGCTCCTATATTGGACATGCTCAGCTTGGGGGGATTGCAAAGATATCCCTGGGTGAATGGGAAAGAAAGGTTCAGACTTCCATTTCGTATGCAGTGAGTCAGCTCAAGGTGGAGTTCCGTAATAGTTTCAATCTTGATTGACGCTTCCCGCCCCATGCGGTTCTTTTCTAAGACGTTACAGGGGGGTTTGTATGTCAGAGGCAGGCGTGGTTTGCTCATTTCCATTCACTTTTATTTTCAGCCAATTGTAACCGTTCACCATGTCCAAGTGAGGATGCCATCTAGTTTTCACAAAGGCAGCCCCCAGGAAATGCATGAGTGACTGAAAGGCTCCAACCAGGACACCGAGACTGACCTCAATCAAGCACACTATGGAAAATGGTGCCAATGACACAGCGCCTGACTCTTGTCAGCACATTCTCAGACTAAAAGCAACGACTCGCTAACAAAGGCTGACAAAAGGTTCCCTCCCACTCCAAATGAAATTCTGAGTTTTCAAGAAGGCCACTGACGAGTAATCTGCATCCGCTCTCGGGAATGAGGAGTCTTCCTGGGAATGGGTATTGTGCTTTGAGACGTTTCATAATGGTCTGATGTGTCGAACACTTATAAAAGATAGACGCACACATTTGGACTTTATTGCTTTATCCATGGGAGAGTGTGACCATAAGAGCGGGGAGAACATGGTTCTAACGACTCTCCATTATCTTTATTAGGAACTGTCATGGTCAGTGGTCACCTTTGGATTTCATAGCCGTCTTTGATTTTAGGTTGGGCCACAAGAAACTGATACAATGCAACCATTTTCAGCCAACACACATGACAATTTTGTGTGGTTGAACTTAGTCAATACAAAACCCAGAGCCAATGAATATTTGAGGGTCTTCTTTATACCGGTTCCTATGCTCAGTGCTGGCCGTACAATGGCTAACAACACACCCACTGCCCCTCTCATCATAGAACCCACGTCTTCTTGGGAAGACACACAATTAAGATTTTGTGACAGTGTGTAAGAAAGAAGTAGGTCAAACATGTCTGTCTACTCTAGTAGCAGAAAGTTTTAGATCTGCTGAGGAACAGTCTGAGGCAGGTGCAGACTTCGATGTGTTAAGTGCCTGCTAGAGCAAAACTACTTTCAAGGATATCTTTAGAGGGGTGTCATCACAATAAATTAAATCCACTCACCAGGCTCTCCTCCTCCTACTCAATATAAACCTGAAAAGACATAATCCAGGTGGTCAATGTTTGTATCAGCCCAGAGGCCAAGTCCAGCCCACCACCTAAGTTTTACTGGAATATGGCCGTGCCTGTTTGTATTGTAGGGAAAGAATAATCTTTCCTCTATCCTCTTAGGTTCAGTGCCTGGGGTCTGCAATTACACTGACAAAAGAGGGATTAATAGAAAAGGCATACAATGTTTATTGATGTAACAGAGGTTCACAGAAAAAGAATGAAAACTGAACCAAGGTGTCAGACTTGGGGCTTATGTATCATTTTAACAAAGGGTGATAAGTTATACACACTGACCAGGAAATGCGTGAAGGAAACAACAGAAGATCAGGGTTATTCTAGTAAGGGCTGTTTATGCAGACTCATCTAAGTATTAATGCCCCCTCTGTAATGATGAGTCACTCTCCCCATCCTGGTAAAAGGAAAAGAAAGGAGGGCACCTTTCTCACAAGAAATTTATACTCTGCTTTTGGGCAGAGTATATGGAGGGCAGGTGCAGGAAGGGAAGTTTTTGTGTCTGCTGTTTCTCAATTGCTTTTAGTTCAAAATAATCCATTTGCCGAAGTGGCATATTTTGGAGTGCCATATTCTGATCCCTTGCAGTTTACATATTGTCTGTGTTTTCATGCTATGCCAGTAGCAACTAGTTAAGACAGAGTGGTCTCGATTGCTATAAAACCAAAAATATCTACTATCTGGCCCTTTACATCCAAAATTCGCCAGCTGCAGGTTAAATCACAGCATCGTACATTGTAGAAAAACACAAAGGGCACACACCTGTGTGCCAGATACACTGTGGATAAGGTACTATTCCAAAACAGAACAAACGGAATTCAATAAAAAGATATGTGTACACTTGTCTTGAGGTTTGCTATCACCGTTCTTTCTAGAAATGCATGGTATGAGTTTTGATCATATATAAACGGTCACTTAAACCTTTCCAGGATTTGAAGTTCCAAAGGTTTTTCTGTTGTGAAGAAAAACGAAATGGGGACCTGGCTGGTTCAGTTGGAAAAGCATGGGATTCTTGACCTCGGGGTCATGAGTTCAAACCCCACGTTGGGTGTAGAGATTACAAAATAAATAAATAAACTTTAAACAAAACAAAAGAAAAAAAAAAATCCTAGCATATCTCAGCCTTCCCAGGAAGCAGAGAAACAGAAGTGTGGTCTATGCGATACGCGATCACAGCTCCCTAGCCATCAACATCTAAGTGTAAAATACCCATGCAAATAGGAACTCATTCTTCTGATAGGATCTGCATTAGGCTAAATTGTTTCCCAGAATAAATTTAAAGGGTGTCTCATGTTAAACCTCCACGATTACAGTTCTTGTAGAAGTAAGTCTATACAGAAAAGAAGCAGGTCCTTTATTAATTGATAAAAATTTTTCACGAGGCTGATAACTGAAGTTCCGGGCCTTGAGAACACAGGAACTGTTTATTTTGAAAGCCACGGTTACAAAAAAAATGCGAATTTTCTTTCAAAGAGATTTTCAAAAGCATGACGAAAGGACAGATATAAGCCATGTTCCTCTGGGCTGTAATAGGGACTCATGATCCAAGAAAGTCTTGTCATCGACAGACATAGTCTATGAGTAAGGTTTATCCCTTTCTTTTATTTTGGGTTGGGTGGGATTCTAGTTTCTTAGCCCATTGACAAGTCTTTTGTCTAGGGTATGTGCAATTGCAATGCAAGGTTGAGAGAATTAATAAATGCAAGACACAATGAGTTGAACAAGGAACAGCGAATCCCTGGGTTTCTTTGAAAGTCACCAGAAGACTGTGCCTGGAGAATCCTATCATTTAGCTGAAGTACTGCCTGACGTGTTTGATGACACATCCTCACTTGGTAGAAACTGAAGGAGCTGGCATTAGCAGCACACATTTTCTGCATTAAGGCTGATCGTCCTCTGAGGAGGAGCTGGCCTCCTTCAAAGTGACAAGGACAGAAAGGAAAGCAGCTCCAAATTTAAAAAAAAAAAAAGCATGTATATATATATATATATGGTGCCAAATGGACCTTTAGCCCCTTTCTGTTTTGAAGATGGTTTGGATTGTTTTCTTGAAAGAAATATTCCTGGTTGTTCTTTTAATGGTAGAAAAAGTCTTGTTGGCTTCATGGCAAAGCAAGAAATATAAAGGACGGTCTTAAGAAAGTCCCTGGCCTTCGCCACACATAATCATCTCCTGGGAAGTCTGTAAAGTCCTGTTGCCCCAGTCACAACCTCAAATCGCTGTGAGTTCCCATCAGTAGTTTTTCAGTTACCCCGGTGATTCCAATGGGCAGTCAAGTTCAAGGGCCCCAGGGGAGAGTAGACCACACCATCAAACTTCAAGGTCATGGACCAGTGTTGGCGAGGATGTGGGGAAAAAGGGACCCTCGTGCTCTGTTGGTGGGAATGTAAACTGGTGGAAAATATCGTGGAGGTTCCTCAAGACGTTAAAAATAAAATTACTGTATAATTCAGCAACCACACTACTGGGTATTTACCCAAAGCAACACAAGCTTGAAAAGATATACGCACCCCTCTGTTTACTGCAGTATTTTTTTTTAAAGATTTTATTTATTTATTTGACAGAGATAGAGACAGCCAGCGAGAGAGGGAACACAAGCAGGGGGAGTGGGAGAGGAAGAAGCAGGCTCCTAGCGGAGGAGCCTGATGTGGGGCTCGATCCCATAACGCCGGGATCATGCCCTGAGCCGAAGGCAGACGCTTAACCGCTGTGCCACCCAGGCGCCCCTACTGCAGTATTTTTATGGCAGCCAAGGTATGGAAGCAACAGAAGTGTCCATGATAGACAAATGGAAAAGGAAGATGTGATACGTGTACACACACACACGCACAGGAACATTACTCAACCATAAAAAAGAATGAGATCTTGCCATTTGCGGCAATGTGGGTGGACCTAGAGTGTATTATGCTCAGTAAAACAAGTCAGAAAGAGAAAGACAAGTACACATGACCTCACTTACACGTAAAATCTAAAAATCACATGAACAAACAAAAAACCCCGGAAACAGGCTCTTAAATACAAAGAGCATCAGGTGGTTGCCTGAGGGAAGGTGGGTGGGAGTATGGGTGAAATAGGTAGGGAATTAAGAGGTACAAACTTCCAGTGATAAAATAAGTCAGTCACGGGAACGAAAAGTGCAGCAGAGGGAATATGGTCGATCTTACTGTAATAACGTTGCATGGTGACAGACGGTGACTATACTCATGGGGTGAGCATTGTGGAATCTATATAAGTGTTCTATCATGATGTCCTGCACCTGAAACTAATGTAACATTGTTTGTCAGTGATACTTCAATGATAACAATGTTTTATGATTTTATTTCTTTGTCAGAGAGAGAGCACAAGCAGAGGGAGAGAGAGAGAGAGCGCCCATGCACAAGCAGGGGGAGTGGCAGGCAGAGGGAGAAGCAGGCTCCCTGCTGAGCAAGGAGCCCGATATGGGACTTGATCTCAGGACCCTGGGATCATGACCTGAGCTGAAGGCAGACACTTCACCAACTGAGCCACCCAGATGTCCCAATAATAACAATGTTTTAAAAGCAAAACTACAAATGAAAGCAATTTGAAACAATGACTAAAGAAGGTAATAACGAACAGACATGTTAGAAAGGACCTCAGGGTATGGGCTTCAGACATTTGACTACAATGGTTTATTAAGGTACATCTTCAAAATGCTTTATTTGGAATCCCCGTCTTCACCTTCACTCAGCGTCTGCCATGGCAAAGACTTCTGAGGGCTTGACAAGGAGCCAGTCTCTGTCATGTTGCAACTTCCTATCAAATTTGGGAATTGCAATACGGTAGAACTGGAATAGGCTTGTCTTTGGGGCAGGAGGCTGTAGGATTTTAGAGCACAGGTTGTCAAGAGTCGAAACGATGGCGGTCAGAACCCGAGCTTGGGCTTGTTCACATGGTAAGAACGTGGTCAGAGATGTTTCTTACAGTTGGTTCCATGGAACACATGCCCATGGCAACAAGAAACCCCAAATGTGCTCCCTTTGAGAGAGAGCGCCATCCCTGCAAACGTTCATCACTGTTATTGGACAGAAGTTTGGAAGTCAGGAGCATGCAGTCAGCTGGTACGAAATGTAAAAATTCATTTCTGAAGGAATAATTTCTTGAAGCAACCATGCTGCTAATGTGGATTGCTGTGTGACAACCACGGACCGTGTTTCTTCAGTTCTATGTGGGAAGGGAGACTGCATTAAATCTGATTTAAATGGCCCCAGAAAAGGCAATTTACCACATGTGGGTGAACATTTTATTATCAAGAGGAAATTCATTTCACAGGCACAGAACCCACAACAAGACGTATCATGGTTGACAGTATCTGGCGTCCTCATTAATGACTTTGGGAGAGCTGCCAGTGCCTGAACGTGACAAGGACACTGAAATCTCATGTTTTGGCTGAACGTGGAGCAGGAAGGACCTTCCAAAAAGGAGGCTTCCAAACACCATTTCAAGATGCCCTGCCATTTCCCAGCCACAGTACCGCCAACGAGAGCCCACACCTCCCGCAGAGGAACGCCGTGGAACGGACCCCAGACAAAAGATGGGTTTGGGAGTTCATATTGTACTCTGGCACAGGGAAAAAGGCTGTTTTGGCCACTGTCTCAGGAAGGAGTTTTGGAACTAGAAGAAGAAATTAGGTATGACTCACTGAGCTGATTACCCAGGACACACACTGTGAATCATTACACAAGATGTAGTCTCGGTATAATAAAAAGACCAACATGCAGCCAAATATAAATGTGAGTCCAACTCGTTCTATTTTATCTTTGGAGGCAAAGATACTGCACGCTGAGCTTTTTCCTCGCTTCATGAATGTGACAGGGGATAGAAGCATGTTCTTAGTTCTCGTATATTTGTGATGTTGTCTGGCTCGCTAGCTCTCTCCGACATTCTGGATTAACATTTCCCTTTCCTTTTCTTTTGAGTTGGATATCACTGATCATTATGTCTGAGCTTCTCTTCTGTCAGCCATGCGACGTGTCTGTTTCGTTACGTGCTCAATACATATTTGTTGGGTGGGATGGATGAATAAAGGAATTAATCATATTTTTTCTTTCTTCTTTTACCTTTCTGATTTGTTTTACCTGTATTGACTTAATGACCTTTGTGCTTTACATTATTACTGGGATTTCCTCAAGATTGATTACTGAGCTGTTTCTCCATCTTTGGAGACGTCCTTAGGCCTGACAGATGAAGTTATTAGGACCAGCAGAATGTGTGGGTGCAAAAACTCACTAGAGATAGGGCAGAAAGGAGGGAAGGAACCATCTGCATGGGGGTGTGAACAAACAGGAATCCCTGGAGAAATGAGGGCAGGGAGATCCGAGACTTGATTCAGTGAGTTAAGAGGTCATTTCTCAGCAGCATACGAAGGCTGCTATGAACTGCAGGTGAGTCATTAGGCAATACAGCCAACACTGAGGTTAGGCCAAGCAAGGCTGGAGACAGACAAGAAGAGAAATCATGGTGTCTGAATCAGAATGGTCACCATGTGCCAGATTCTATAGGGCTTATTCTGCCTGGTGGTTGACCCAATGGCCAACTGTGGTAGACTAGGGATGCATACCGCATGAAGAAACACACAAGGGAAACTTCCGCACACTGACTATATTCATATATGATCTTGACTATATTCATGTATGCAGTGATCGCCACCCTTCAAAAACCCTGGGAATGTGGCATCCCATCATCTTCCACTCCCTCCCATAACTCATGTCTAAAACCAAACACAGTTGACCCCATTGTTTGTAGGGTCTGCATTTTCCAACTCTGTTACTTGTTCAATTTATAACTTTTTCATCAAGACTTGTGAAGCTTTCACACTCACAGACACGTGTAGAGCGGCAAAAAACTTGAGTCAGCTGACATGCAGCTTCCTAGTGGAATCCAACAAGGAAAACCATCTTGTTTCAGTTCTCACACCACAAGAAAAGCGTCCTTTACCCGGTAGACTTGGAGCCACATTTTCTTTCATTTTTGTGATTTTTTGTTGCCGACTTCACTGTTTAAAATGGCCCCCGAGTGCAGTGCTAAAGTGTCGTTTGGCATTGCTAAGCTCAAGAGATGTTCAACGTGCCTTACAATGAAAAATACATGAGTTAGGTAAGCGTCCTTTTTCAGGCATGAGATACCACACTGTTGGCCCCAAATTCAAAGTGAATGAATCAACTATAGATTCCGTAAGGTGTCTTTCTTTCAATAGCAATTCACACAAAATGAGGTTACGTATTGATTGGGTGATGGGAATGTTGTGAGCAGAGGCTCACAGGAACCTAACCCTGGGTTTCCCCTGGGAGCCATGTTCATTATTCGCTGATTCAGTATTCACTGTGACTTTATAGTAAACATTACTTCAGTGCATAATGAGAATCAACCACATTTCCTTTTCCCAACTGACCTTGGGCAATTTCCCTTGTCTCCCAAGTTTCATCACTCAGGCAAAAACCACATTTCATCGTATGCACCCAAACCCCACTTCAAGGTGTTTCTCTCTTCCCTTCTCTTTCCATCGTCCATGCAAGCCACACTCCCAGGCACTCGCTTCATAGCTGAATTATCACCACCATTTGTTAGCTGTTCTCCCCGATTCCTAACTGCCATTCTCTCTGTAGCCTGGAAAAGCTACTGTCTACAGTCTTTATGTCCTCAACTTTTTCTTCCCAGGAAGGTGCACCCCTCTCTGCAAAATCCAGCTAAAGGACCACCTCCTCCACGAAGCCCTCCGTGTTGCTTACATTCTGCAGTGACATCCTCCTCCCCATACTCTGCAGAGCACCTGTAGCCCGAGGCACTCGGCTGATGAACTGATAGTGTCAACGTGCACTTTGTACAGTTGCTGATTAAGTTTTTCTCCCGTTTCCATCAAATTGAGACTTCCAACAACTTGGGCTGCCAGATGAAATACAGTGCCCTCGGTTAAATTTGAATTTCAGACGAGCGACGGATGCGCTTTCACTAGAACTGTGCCCCAGATATTGCAGAGATATACCTGAACTACAAAAGACAGGCTGTTTATTTAAATCTCCACCTAAACCGGGCATTCTGTATTTCTATTTGCCAAATCCGGTAGCCCTACGTTATTGGAATGAACTGCAAGGAAATACAAAAGTAGCAAATATCTTGCCTTCTAGCTGTGAAGACAGGGCGTAAAGAATAAAAAGATTGAAGCCATAGGGAGGAACTTGTACTCAATTCAGACACCGGCTGAGGAGGCAACAAATGTAATTCAAGTCAGGTTTGATTAACTGGTTCAGGTTTCCAGGACAAGTCCTTAAGGCTGACTTTTGAGGAAGAAAAGACATGGATTTTGAGATGGGGGAAACCAACTGGGTGAGTCAAGTGGGGCTGCCAAAGTGGAATACCGGAGACTGGGCAGCTTCAACAACAGACATTTATTGTCTCTCAGTCTGGAGGCTGGGAGTCTGAGATCCAGGCGGGGCTGAGGCTCGTCCCTCCTGAGGCCTCTCTCCTTGCCGTGTAGACGCCATCTTCTGCCCATGTCCTTGTACGGTCGTCCCGCTGTCTGTGTCTGTGTCCTCATGCACTCTTCTCATGTTGGATCAGGGTCATCTTAATGACCTCATGTTACCTTAATCACTTCTATAAGGCCCCATCTCCAAATACAGCCCCATTAGGGGGTTAGGGCTTCAATGTGTAAATTTGGGAGAGGGGGACACAAGCCAGCCCATAACACCAGGAAAATGTCCCTGGAAGACTGAACACTGTACAAATGACCATCAAGTTCCTCCATCTCTCGGTTGTTTTTTTTTTTTTTTTAAAGATTTTATTTATTTATTTGACAGAGAGAGAAGGCCAGTGAGAGAGGGAACACAAGCAGGAGGAGTGGGAGAGGAAGAAGCGGCTCCCAGCGGAGGAGCCTGATGTGGGGCTCGATCCCAGAACGCCGGGATCACGCCCTGAGCCGAAGGCAGATGCTTAATGACGGCGCCACCCAGGTGCCCCCCATCTCTGGTTTTTTAGTCCAGTGTTGCCAATGTGGTTTCCTGTGTTTGTTTTTACCAATTTTTTCAAAATACCAAGAATCTTGTTCCTGGATTGTCGAAGACAAAGCCTGACCTCATTAGTCACAAAGAACTATGACAACCGCTCTTCCAAGTGCAGGGGAAGTGAAAAGAAGCTACTCAGAGAGACAAGCGTGAAGATAACCACTTAATCACCATAAGGCAGTATTCACGAAGGTTCTGATGATAATTCCTATTGGTAATGTGATTCTATGCAAGCAGTACAAACATAGGAACACAATTGTAAATGCTTTGGAACCACAAGACTCACCTCAATCCCCAGGAAAGGAACGTAGGTATTGTCACATACTTGGAATATTGGGGGGATTTGGGGTAACTTCATCTATAATAACAATCACCGTGTCCATGCCCCAAGTAGGGCATAGTCATTGTTCTAATGCAGTATCCTATGACAGAACTTCCAAAGCTTGGAGTTATTCCTTTAGGAACATTTCTGTAGTTAAGACTTGCAAAAGTTTACCGGCTCAATCATCCTCAGAGCAGGGCTTGGAGAACAGTCTTACTTATACAAGTTTAAGATGAGCTTTGTTTTCTGAAAACAAGCAGATGAAAATGATTTCTCACCAGCAGTTTGTGACCATCCGTGTAAAGGAGAACTCCCAGCTGGTTCCCAGCCTGATGAAGTTACGTGAACAGGACTGTCAAGCCAAGAATGGAGTGGGGTTTTTGCTCTCTTGAAGGTGCCTGGCCAGGCTGAGTGTTCCCCAAACCAAACCATGGGTCATTGCATCGTGCAAAGCATGAATGTGCTGGCGTGTTTGTTTCTAAATCTACTTATGGAAGAAGACTGTAGGTAGCATTTAAAAAACAAAAGACTTTCAAAAGCTCATTTTCCAAAGATTGCCCTGGAAAACAGGATGTATGTGGTTTCCAGGACATCATTGATACTGATATATTTGCCAGAGAGAGTTTTTTGTTTCAATGCTAGCCACCAGAAACGTGAGTTCTGACAAGGGATGGATGGGACCAAACAGTGGAGGAATTCCAGAACAGGATGTTTGTTGGTCCTAACGATTTGGGCTCTGTTGGTAGTGAAAAAAAAAGTATTGCATATTTGCAAAGAGAAGACAAAACGAAAACGTAAAATGCTTAATTCCTCACAATGACCAAACATGGTGTATCATTGCAGATTTTATATAATAGATATATAGGATTTCTCTGGAGAGGTAAAGCCAGTGAACGGCCCATTTAAAACTCATTTTTAAATTCCAGAATTCCCTGCCGCCTTGACTCAGGAATGTAACATGAACCCATGCCCCCTGTGGGTCCCCATGGAGGGAATAAAATCACCCAGTTACTAAACATGCGTAACTGCCGTGCCAGGATGATGCTAGACATAGGGCTCTTCTTACAGGACAGCCAATGTTCTTTCCTAGGAGGACCGTTTCAGGACTGTACTTGTGAAATTGCCTCTACCCACCCCAAAAACACACAAGCTTAGAAGTCCGGGGGCGCCTGGGTGGCACAGCGGTTAAGCGTCTGCCTTCAGCTCAGGGCGTGATCCCGGCGTTATGGGATCGAGCCCCACATCAGGCTCCTCCGCTGGGAGCCTGCTTCTTCCTCTCCCACTCCCCCTGCTTGTGTTCCCTCTCTCGCTGGCTGTCTCTATCTCTTTTGAATAAATAAATAAAATCTTTAAAAAAAAAAAAAAGAAGTCCGTGCCTGATCATGTTATAGACTGAGGCTTGATTTATTGTTTCTTTTTACAGGCAGATGATTGGACAGGGTTTTACATGCTGAGTTGTTACTGCTGATGTACACTTTTATTTCTGGCTTCTCCACTGGTTGGTCCGCAAGCAGAGAGGACAAGCCTGCATGTTTTCAGAGTCTCAGACCCTTGTGTCTTGAAGCAGAATCGGTAGATTCAACCATCTGATGTAATGAGACAGTGCTGTGATAAGTTCTATATTGAACATCGTTCTGTCGGAAACACACACGCTTCCTTTGTCTCAACGCTAGACGTTTTCACCTGTGCACCTTAATGCTGACACAGGGCAGATCAAACACTGTACATGCGTCCACACGTCGCACCTGAGTGCTTGCTGATGCCCGAGCTCTTTCTCAGGGATCACGTTACCGGAGTCACTGTGTAAGGTGGGTGTGTAATTTCACAGCCCTCAATGTGGTTAATTGGCTTTGTCCCCCAAGTGTGAGGTCGCTGAGGGCTCCCTTCACTCTATACCATTTTTCCCCCTCCTGCAGTACAATGCACTAGGTGTTTTATTTTGTGCTTCACGGAAGATGCCTCGGGGGTCTAGGACTTGGTGTTCAATTTTCACGTGACCCTGGTACTTAGCGATGTAGACTTTTCTAGCTCCGAGCTACTCTGACCTGTGTTTTGACGGAGTTCTAGGGCAGGAAGACTTGGCAGGACAGGGGATGGCTAACAGATGCTGTTCTTTGTGCATTTCTGAAAAGTACAATTAAGGTCCATTTAATTTGGAGATTGCCGCTGGACATGTTATGAGCTGGTTCCTAAAACCAGGTTTCAATTCTGTACTTCACCAGGTTTGCAAAGTATGGGTTCCTGTTTTAGATCCACTGTGGTTGCTGTCCACCCATCCAGAACGAGGGACTGACCCCTTGCCCTCATCCTCAGATGGCTCCCACTTTCAATCCTGGACTTTCTGCAGTAGAGTAGACGAGGCGGGAGGAGGAGAAAACATGCATCCCAGAGAGAGAAGATCACTTAGCTGCGAAATAACAGAAACATCCTTTGAACGTCAGGAAAACTAACACAGGTCGCCGTGGAGACTTTTGGTTCCTACGTCACATAATTTGGTAGCATGGTCTGAATTCTTGAATGCACGGATGATTCTGATAATACAGATGTGTATCTGTGTGCTGTAGGATCTGATCTATATTGAAGAAGGTGCAGCATTCTTCTGTTATGTATCATGAACCGGAAGACCCACCTCCCCGCACAGCCACTGGCAACCATGGCACAGGATACGCAGGAGGAAGCATTCAATTCCTCCAGAGGGTCTTGGCTTGACAGAGTCTCAGGTCCACCAGGGACTGGACTGGAGCCTATGATCACGGGCAGGTCATTTAACCACCCCGTGCCTCAGTCTCCTTCACCGTAAAGTGGGATCACATATCTACCTGGGGATTGCAAGCTTTATAGGAGTGAGTTTATATAGAAGATGAGATATGTAAATCGTGCACATGAAAAAGAACTCCATACGTAACAGGTGCTTTGTCTTTGTTAGTTAATATTATTATTATTATGGGTGTTTGGTAAGAGGGAAACCTTCCCCTATTATGTCCACCTGTAGGACTGGGTCCTGTGGGATTGGATGCAGAAGACAAAAGAGCCCAAGAGGGAAGACTGAGCATAAGATGACCCATGGAGCACATGAGCCCACAACTGTGGAGGAATCCCATGCGTTCAGGCATCTTCAGCTACCCATCAGGGAAGCATGCCCTTTGGGAAACAGCTATATGAATCCAGAAGTAACACCTGTCTTCCGACTCACCTTACCAAAATGCATGTCAAGATGGACCACGTTCACTTGTTTTTTCAGCAATGGAAGGTTCCGGACACATGTAAGAGCCAAACCCACTTACTGGTTTTCTGGCCTTGCCTTAAACAACCACCATTATTGCTTGAATGGCTACATTTAATTAACAAATGTGATAAAGGGTTCATCTTCCTGCTTATGACACGAAACAACGCTGGCTGTTTTTTGAGTAGCTAAAGCAGGGGTCGGCCAATGTTTCCTGTAAAGGGCCAGGTCAGGATTATTTTTGCCTTCAGGGGCAAATGGTCCATGTCACTGCCGTCCAGCTCTGCCTTTGTAGCATACATACAGAACTGGGGGTGGCAGAGTGCCAATAAAACTTTATTTATGGACACCAACATTTTAATTTCATATCATTTTTATGTGTTGTGAAATATTCTTTTGATTTTTTTCCCCAAGCATTTAAATATGTATAACAACCATTCTTAGCTCATGGGCAAGAATGCTGAAAACAGGGGACAGGCTGGATTTAGCCCGTGGGCCATGGTTTTCTAAGTGACAGAACCCAAGCTCCTTAACTTGAGACTCCAGGGCCTCTGCAATCTGCCCACATCTGCGTGAGATAAAGTGTCTCCTAGCTTTTCATCTTCATTTAGTCAAGCCCTGTCCTACAAGGGCTGGCTAAAGGTCCACCTCATGTGTGAAGCCTGCCCAGCTCCTTCCAAACACATTTATGAACATCCGTCAGTCATGCAGTGAGATACAGACCACTCCCTTTGCAAGGACAGGTGGAGATGGACCAGTCATGGTTGGCCTGCCAGCCCCGTTGACCCTGTCTGTAGTTGTCATCATAACACATGCATACCCATTAAGACCATTGTTGAGGATTTAAAACAGACCGTATATTTAGAAATCTCAGTATGGTGTTAGCACAGAAGAGAAACTCACAAAGTGGGGCTATGATAGAGAGGAAGATGACGGTGATGTCAAGTGGTACCGCAGGCAATGATATGGATGAGGGAGCTCTGTGAACATCAACCACCCCGACCCTTCCATGCTAACGCTCACAGGGATCATGTCAAATGCATACGCCTCTTCCACATTAAGCGCCGGGAGTCCCAACACGTGGTTCCCTCTCAAAGTGCTGTTGCAGGCTTCGGTGGGCAAATGAAGATAGGAAAATCTGTGTTGCCTTCGCATAAGCAATGGAACGTCTAGAAGCCCAAGATCAAACGTAGATTCCCGTTCAAGCAGGCCATTTACGGTTGAGTTGATGAACGTTGGCTCCGTCATACCCTCATGCTGCCACCTTGTTTGTGTGGGTATTTAAGAACAGTGCCGCTACCTAACTTCTCACGTGCCCGTCTTCCCTCTCTCACTCAGTTATAACCCAACTGAAGGAGAAATGTAAGCCCAAGGCCCAGGGGGCACCTGCCTTACGGTTCAATCTGTGGAGCAATGCCCTCGGTGACAATGATCGTCCACTCACTCCTCTGAAAAGCAGCAATGACCATCTTGCAGACAGTCACACCAGAATTCCAACAACCACACGACTGGATCTGAGGTGTCTGTCAGTCTTGCTAAAGAAGTCTGTGCGACGATACGAAGGAACCATATAGCCACGGAAGCCTCCCCTGGGCGGGGAGGGCCGGTGTCTCACACACAAAGACTAGGTGATAGAATTGTAAACACTGGTAGGAGAAGATAGTTGGTACCTTGGGAAGCAAGAGCTGGGCAGATGCTGGGGAAATGTTCTCTTCTGACCCTTTGGCTTTCCTAGTCAACTGAAGTTTCTAGAGTTAAATTAGATGCCTAGAGTGACACAGCTTTTGTGACCGGGGCTTTTCAGTCTTGGCACTGCTGACATTGGGGGCCCGATGACTCTCTGGGGTGGGGCGTCCTGTGTGCTGTCGGATGTTGAGACCGCCCTGATCTCCTCTCCGAGGCCAGTGGCCTCCCTCTTTCTCCTTCCCGTTGTGATAACCAATAATGCCCCCAGACATTGCCAAGGATCCCCTATGATGTTAATGGTTCAGAATGACGCCCTAGACCCATCTTTCCTTGATTTTAATAGTTAAAAGTGTTTCGACGTTAGAGGACACATCTTTCAGTACTGTAAGTTTCTAGAAACTAAAGGTTTTAGCAAACGAGCATCATCTTCTTAGAGCTAAGTAATGCCATTGTAGCTTCTTTTGAAAAACAGTCCTCCTTTCTTTTTCAGCCATACAGATATAAAAGCTTTCCTAACATCCTTTGGTTCCTCAAGAATAAACAGTCTCTCGTTCTTTCCTCTCTGAATCAGTCAGGGACTCAATTCAGACAGAGTAATTAGAGAAGGATCTCCTTGTAACAGGCCTATTTATAACGGTGTGGGTGTAGAGCAGTGGTGCTCCGCAGGGAGCTTGTGTGTCCCCCAGGGGGAGGTTAGAGATGTCTGGAGACATCTTTGGTTGCCAAATCCGAGGACGTGTGGGTGGCGGGGGTGTGTAGAGGCCAGGCTAAACATCCGGCAGTGAACAGAACAACTCTCAACACATGCAAAAGGAATGATCCTCCTGAAATGCTCAGTAGTGCTGAGGTTGAGAACCACGGCCTAGGGGGACAGGGGGCAGTCTGCAGTCACCTGGGGCCTGGGTCATCCATGCTGCTTGAACCCTTAGGCACAGGAGGGCAGAGGGAAGGAGTCATGGCGGACACCAGAACGGTGGATTGTGTAGACGCGGCCATCAGGGCAGGAGCAGCTCACCCACCACAACATGCCTGGAAGGAAGTCAGCCAAGGGAACAGGGAGACTCACGTTTCTCTTCTCCCTGGCTCACTGAGCTCCCCACTGGCCAACCCCCCCAGGAAGCCAGAGGTGCGATGGCATCCATGCCCATCAGCCTCCAGGGGCAGAGAGCAGGGCAGTGATGAAAGGGAGAACACAAGGGCACAGGCAAGTGCAAGGCTTCCAGACACTAAAATTCCTCAAGATTCAGTCACCTCTTTACTGCTTGGGTGTCTTTCAGTTCGGATCCCTGGATGCCCACCTGCTCCATTCACTACTGTGGGATCGTCATGGCCAACACGTGTCCCACACTCCCTGGATGACTCCGCCCCCACCCCCTTCCTCACCCAGCCTCCTTTCTGGTGCTTCCTCTCGTAGCTGCCAACGTTTTCCTGAAGGTTCTGCTTGACACTCATGCAAGAGCGAAGTCTATCAGCCCTCAAAGTGATAACCTGGAGACTGACATGGAATGCGACAACGGTCTTTCTTGGAAAGAGGAACCGGTTTGAACTAAGAGGGCGTGCGTGGGAGTCACAGCTCTGACATCCACTGGCACCGAAATCTATGATGTGTCCGGCCTCCGCCGAGCAGGGGTTGCCACGCTTGCGGTCTGCTCAACGGCAAATTCGGGAGGATAAATACCACTGGCGAAGATTACCCAACGACCTTTGGGCTGAAATCAGCTCAGAGACTTAACCGGAAAGAGCTCACGGCAATTACTATTTTCAGGGCTAGGAGGAGGGAACGAGGCCCGTGAATTTTCTTAAAGAACAAAGCACAGCCATAATAGTTATTTTTAGTAGACTTAGACCCAAAGTCTCAGGTTCAATGGGATAATTTGAAACCGTTTTCATCGATAGTATTGGCAATCTGCCCTCTGATAACAGTGAACTGACAATTTTCCCCTCTGATTGGACTGAATTGGCAATTGTTCCCTCTGATGCTATTGAACTATTGTCTATCCAACAATCCTTAGGAAGCAATCTTTGTGCTCTCCACTTCCTGCGTTTTATCCCACAAGGCTGCTAATCATAACCTTTCCATTATCTTTTGCTGGCCCCATTCCCCAGGACGCCGTTCAAAGAGCTCATTGTGAGACATTTTACCAGGCAGTGGCTCTGGGGGTGAGAGGTTCCTTCAGTAAAGATAAGCCAGTTTGCAAATGCCTGCTGTTTACCATTACAATCCTATGTTTACCATTGCAATTGCATATCTCTTGAAAGTATGAGGGAGGATGCTGGGTGGCCCTCTCAGCTTCCTCCCCTACGACAGGAGATAACTCTCACAGCAGGCACGGCTTCTCAAACACTTAGTGAACAAGTTAAAACACAGCTTATAGGGAAAGTGAGTTGTGGAAGACAGACACCATATGAAGGCAAGGAAAGGAGGTAAAGATGTGATTACGAATCACCCCCCACCCCTGGCTGCACTGAAAATCGCTTTGAGTTTAGAGACACAGTGAACACTAACTAAATGTGTTCCAGACAGAGATCCCAAGGGAACATGGTCCTGGTCAGTGGTAGCTAGACACAGTTCGGATGAACCTGGGAAACTGACCCACTGGCTGTGGCTGAAACGCGAAACTGAGGCTGGCCACGAAGGCTGAAAAACGATCGGAAATTGTTGGGGAAGGGGTTTCAACATGCAGAGGGTCTGACAGTGTAGGATAACCCCAGTCCAATTCCAGATGGGACAAAAAACCAGACAGCCTGTTCCCAAGGCGTTAGATCCCCGCTGGTAGGAAGTGTGCAAAGTTCAGATGACAGCTCAAACCAATACTTCCAGTGGGTTCCATCACAGTGAAAATGCAAAACTCTCACAGGGAAGGCAAGGTGGCAGGTGGTCCAACCCCTTCCTGTGTCTCCACTTCCCCAGCACACCAGAATTTTTTGGAATTTGGCATAGAATTTATCTTCTTCCAGGTTTATTAGATGTAGTTGACATATAATTACCATATAACATTGTGTACGCTTAGCACAACAATGTGTTGATTTCATACCTTACAGAGACGGCTCCTGACTTGACTTAAAGACGGTTCACGTTTACCCTAGTGCGAACGCGGTACGCTTTCAGCATCCCTCAGATTTTGAATTTGGATCTTTTCCCCAGGCTAGCGATTATGGTACTGTGGTCTCTCGTGATGCCCGGCAGCCGCGGTGACCCACGCAATCACGAGGGTCAAGGAGCGATACGATTATAACGTGTCTGTTCCCACCAAACGATGTTAGTCACTTTCTGTACAGGAGTCAGTAAACTCCATGAGATAGTCAACACTCCAGTATAAAACGGTCTGCGTGTGAGACGATTTTGCCCAACCGTTCTGAGCACGTTTAAGGCAGGTCTGTGATGTTTCGTAGGGTAGGTGTAGTAAATGCATTTTCAACGTAACGATATTTTCAACTCACGATGAGTTTCACTGGAACGTAACCCCATTGCACGTTGAGGAAGATCTATACGTGGGGAAATGATAAGCATGAGCGAAACTGGACTCCTTTCAGCACTCACAAAAGCAGTCAAAATGTTTGATTAAACACTGGGACGTTAAGACCTGAAACTATAAACTCCTTGAAGAAAACACAGGGGAAAATCCCCTTCACATCGGTCTCACCAGTCATTTTCAGGGACAGGACACCAAACACACAAGCACCAAGCAAAAATAAACAAGCGGGACTCCATCCAACTAAAAGACTTCTGCACAGCAAAAGAAGCAGTCCACAAAATAAACAGGCCACCTTCGGAATGGGAGAAAGTATTTGTAAATCCTGTATCTGCTAATGGGGTTAACATCCAAAATCTAGGGGCGCCTGGGTGGCACAGCAGTTAGGCGTCTGCCTTCGGCTCAGGGCGTGATCCTGGCGTTATGGGATCGAGCCCCACATCGGGCTCTTCTGCTATGAGCCTGCTTCTTCCTCCCCCACTCCCCCTGCTTGTGTTCCCTCTCTCGCTGGCTGTCTCTATCTCTGTCAAATAAATAAATAAAATCTTAAAAAAAAACAAAACAAACAACAACAACAAAAAACATCCAAAATATGCACAAAACTCATACAGCTGAATAGAAAAAAAGAAAACAAAACAACCCTGATTTAAAAATGGGCCTAAATAGACATTTTTCCGAAGATGTCATCCAGAAGGCCAACAGACACACGGAAAGGTGCTCGACATCACCGATCATCAGGGAAATGAAACCAAGACCACCGTGAAATAACCATCTATAGTTTTATATAAATCACTCCAAATCATTTTCTCTGCATATATTTGCAAATAGAGTTTTACAGATTTTGTTTCAAACACTCTCTCTTCCTCTTAATGTCATAACATCTTTCCATGTCGATAAGTCATTTCTATATCATAACGGACAACACATAGTTATACAATTCCCTTTGTCAATCAAGTATGGTTGGGCATATAACCTGCTTCCTCTGTTTTCTGGAAGTGATTTTGGGCAGTATCCTGAGGCCTATGTATTTTAGACAGACTGAAGCATTTCTTCAAGTTGAATTTCTAGAAATGGAATCACTGCGTCAAAGTAGTCAACGGATTTATATACGGCTTAGATTATTAGTGACTCTCTCCTCGACCCCTGGAATAATGCTGTTATGTATATGATCTGAATTGAGGAAACGGGCATTTATGGCTTTTAGATACTACATGTTTCATACGTACGACATTTTGGATCGACAAAGCTTACCAAGTTATTAAAAAAAAAATAAGCAGTGGTAAAAACTGTAGAAATTTTCATAAAGGAGATATTGTTCAAAGTAGTTAAAATTTTCAAGTGCTTTTTTTTTTCTTTTTAGGAAAAGACCTTCCCAGTCCAAATTTTACCATACTTTAGGCAAGTTAATAGTAATCTTTTTATAGATGGATTCATAACTTATTGAGACAATTATATAACAATTTACTTGCACAATACACTGATTTTCTAATTTCCAAGAGCATTGTTTTCCATCTGACACAGTCCAATCTTCCAACAGAAACTTTCTTGAAAACAGCTGGTCTATGAAAGAATCGACTATCTCTGTGTACCTACATTATCCCCAAATTATGCCAAGTTTGGGATCCTTTCAGAGATGATAGATGCTATGTGGGCAGAACGTCACTCTAACGTCCAAGAAAAAAACATTTCAGGGCACCTGGGTGGCTCGGTCAATTAAGTGACTGCCTTCAGCTCAGGTCATAATCCCAGGGTCCTGGGATCAAGTCCCGCATCAGGCTCCCTGCTCAGTGGGGAGTCTGCTTCTCTCTCTCCCTCGGCCCCCTCCCCCTGGCTCGTACTCTCTTTTTCTCTCTCTCTCTAAAATAAACAAATAAAATCTGTAAAAAAACAAAAACATTTCAAAAAGCAATGGTGGTCCCTCGCTCCAAATTCTCTCACCCGGCAGCCTACAAATATTCCTCATGGTATTAGTTTTATATCCTGACACTGATATCCAAATCGTATATAGAAGGTAGACGAGTGAAGGGTTTTAAGATATTTGTCAAAATTTTTCCTCCAGCGTTGTATACGGATAACTGACTCCTGACCAACACGGGTTTGAATTGTGTGGGTCCCAACAACATACAGATTTGTTTCAGTAATACAGTCCAGTCCTGCAAAGGCAATTTTCCTACAATTTGATCACATTGTGTTTTCTCTAGCTCACTGTATTGTAAGAACACAGTGTATGATACATAGCAGCAGTAAGGTTTCTCGTTAACAGAAGGCTATTAGTAGTGAAGGGTTTTTTTGCAGGGGCGGGGTGTCTAAAGTCACATGCATAAGTTTAGGAGCACCTGGGTGGCACAGCAGTTGGGCGTCTGCCTTCAGCTCAGGGCGTGATCCCGGCGTTATGTGATCGAGCCCCACATCAGGCTCCTCCGCTATGAGCCTGCTTCTTCCTCTCCCACTCCCCCTGCTTGTGTTCCCTCTCTCGTTGGCTGTCTCTATCTCTGTCAAATAAATAAATAAAATCTTAAAAAAAAAAATAAAGTCACATGCATAAGTTTGACTGCTGGAGGGGGTCCATGCCCCTAACTCCCACCTTGTTCAAGGGTTAAGTGTAGCTGTAAATCGGGACACAACTAAGATTCGATACATGCAGACCACAGGACAGGCTAGGGTAGATAAACCAAAGTAGGCTACAAAGAGAGAGGGACAAGCGGTCTCCGTTTACCTGCGTGAGTGATAAACATCCCCATGACACCGACAAAATGGGTTCGCTCAGGGAAATACTGCATTTCCTTTTGGGGACGCAGTGGGCGGAGGAATGCTGTGTTTTGACAGAGACTCTCAATTGTGTCTCTCTAGCCCCGTGGAGCGTCCTGCATGTTTTATTTTTAGCCCACTCAAGTGTGTTTTGGTGCATCTTGGAATATTTTTAAGGTGCCCAAAATGTTCGAGAAGGAAGAGTGGTCCCCATTTCCATAAGGACGCTGGACCTGGAGCAGGCTGAGACCCAATTACCTGTTTGTGTGTCTCCTAATTGCATACAACGTATATTTACTATGTACTGCATACTGGGTCCACAACGCTTACCAAGTTATCACAAAAGTAGGGCAGAAAAGCCTGGGGATGTGTGCCCCTTCATTTCCCGGACCAAGCCCAACTTCTAGAGACTAAATTCATGCACGTATATGTCATGCCCACATTATAAGGATGCTCACAGGGTCCACACTGTCCAGATGCCTAAGCCAAATAGGGTTTGATTCTCTGCTGGGATCTCGCCTGGACAGAAAGGCAAACGCCCTCCCACAATTTGTTCACAATCGACCAGTAATTTTTTGCTCATTGTAATAAAATGGCATTATATAGTCAGAGACTGCAAACATATAACCAAATACACTAAACCTAATTTCATGAGTCACATTAGTGTTCAATTGCTATCTACAGTAACATCAGCTCCCAGCAGTAGTTTTTTTTTTCTTTTTTTTTCAGAAATGTTTCATTCAAATGAACCTCCTTCCACTAATTTCAGGCAACACCGAGAATCAGCCATTCCTAAACAGTTTGCTCTGAAGGGCTGTTTGGAATGGCTCCTTATTTTCCCATAGACATTTTGCTAAAATCTGCCTCCATGTGTCCAACGCACAAATACATGCTTTGTGTTCAGTCATTACAGAAGAAAAAAATCAGAATAATTACACATTTTTTTGCTGTTATTTTGCTGCCCTTTTTTCGGTGGGGGGGTATTTTAAAGGAATGAGTGTGTATGTCTCCTTGGTGAGATATAGTCTGTTTTATAGTTGCAGAAAGATTCAGGTGTAAGTTCTCCTGAATCAGTTAATCGGTTAATGAATGTGTCTGCTTCCCTCCAACTTTGCGTCCCCCAAGCCGTTTAAGGAGGTGCTTCACGGAGCTGTAGTCACGTGCATGTGACCTTTAGAGAAAGGACAAAAGGAGAAAGGGACTGGAGGAATGGAGGAATTCTATGACAATGTAATGATCTGGACCACACATCTGATCCCTGATGCTACTCTGTCTCCCATCTTCTTGTCCCTGTGCTGCCCCTCTTTTCCACTGGATACAGCTCAAGACCCTTGAAAGCAGAGCCTATCTTTTGTATATTTTGCTAGCCCTACCTCACAACAAAAGAGACAGTCCATCAACTGTTTAATTAGATGGACCTATTCAAATGGAAACCATTCAAAATCTTCTCCTGCGGATAATTCTGACTCTCTGATACTTTGCCCATAATCTCATCCTTTTGTTAAATGATTACTGCCCCAGCTTTTAATCTGTGATTTTACTTAATATTCCTCATCTCTGGGATGGTGATTATTATTGTCACTTTTACAGAAAAGGACAGTGCAGTTCCTTTGAAGAGACTTTTGTAGCTTAGCCAAGGTTGCCAGCAAGAGGCTGTCAGAGCAAGAATTTTAACCCATCTTAACTTGGAACGAAAGCACTGCTGTGTCCCTCATGTATATTCATGCTTCCAAATCAGCAAACTGACGCTTCTACCAGGCTTCTTGTACAAACGCACATCCTGCTAGATTCCCCCACTGCACCTGTCCCAAGAAACAGAAGCAATAGGATATATAAATATATATATATATATCTCCTTTGTATACACTCTTTGTATTTATATATATAATTTATAGTTATAAGTTTCCTTCCCACATATATCATTTACATATACATATATATCCATTGTATATCCTTCATATTTATATGTATCCTTTATATATATTCTTCACATGTGTACATAACTTTTGTGTATCTATACATGTATGTATCCTTTATAGATAGTCACCGTCAATGTTTCCAAATCTCCTGTACAGATACTCCCTCTGTTTCCATTTCTCCTGTATAGACATTCACCCTCTATGTTCCTATGTCTCCTGTATAGATATTTACCCTCTATGTTTCCATTTGTCTTGTATAGATATTTTCCTCCATGTTCCTATGTCTCCTGTATAGATATTCACCCTCTATGTTCCCATTGCTCCCTTATATACATACATAAGAAAGGTTTATTAGCAAGAATCAGTGATCATGCAGGCTGAGAAATTCCACGATCTGCCCCCCTGCAAACGGAAGACCCAGGAGAGGAGTGGTATAATTCAGCACCAGTCTGGAGGCCTGAGAACCAGGAGAACCAACGGTATGAGCTTCAGTCTGAGGGCAGGTGCCAGTGCAACCAGTTCGACAAAAAAGGGCAAATTCTCCTGTCCTCCACTCTTTTGTGCTATTCAGACCATCAACAGATTGAGCAAAGCCCACCCACACTGGAAAGGGTCATCTGCTTTACTCAGTCTACTGTGTCAAAGGCTAATCTCATCAGGCAACACCCTCACAGATGCACCCAGAAATAATGTTCAGCCAAATATCTGGCTACTCCAGGATCCAGTTAAGTTGACAAGTGCAATTAACCAGCACACCCATGCATATACATTTCTACGTGGCCAGCAATATGGCCATGTATTTTCTCAGTTTCACTCTTCCTTTCTCCTTCCCTTCTTCTCTCACATCCCCAGATTTCTTTGCAACTAAGACTAGTCAAAACAACCAATCTATAAAACAAGATACAAAAAATATAATCAAAAACAAAAACAAAAAAATTTGAGAAATACTGGTTTCATTCTTCAGTTTATTAAATTTACTAAAAGGGTCAGACACAGCAGGCTTCCTTCAGCTCTTTACCCTTTGCTCTTTTGTCCCCTCTTTACTACTTGGAATGCAGATATGATGGCTGGAAGTGCAGCAGCCATCCTGTGACCATAAGGCCAACATCTGCATGATACAGATGGCAGAGCAGGAAGATGGACAAAGCTTTGGCTACTGATACCGGCTGGGGGCTACTAAACCAACCCTGCAAATACGTAACTTTGTTCACTAATGCTACTGGCATTTTCATTTGGTTTTGACATCTTTTACTTAAAAGCATGTCTACTTTGACGATACCGTAAAGTCTGATTTCGCTTCAATGCTGAGCATTCATAGTATGCATTGCTTTCATTTGATGCTCATGGAAAAAAACTGTAAAACAAGGTTGCTCACCAAAAAGTTTGTAAAACAAGGTTGCAATTAATGAAAGTATTATTTCTATGTCTGTATAAGGTTTTGCCAGGAAAATGAAAGAAAAAGTATTCAGGATCCAGAAAACTTCTTTTAACTTTGTTCTTTTCATGTTTATGGAAAACATTCATCAAAATACCTTAAAAACATGCAGGAGGGCAATGAAAAATGCCAAAGTTTTTTTTTTTTTCCCTTCTCTTTCTTCTTATTTATTTTTTAAAAAAGATTTTATTTACTTATTTGAGAGAGAGGGAGAGAGCACAAGCAGGGGGAGCAGCAGACAGAGGGAGAGGCAAACTCCCTCCTGAGCAAGTAGCCCAACATGGGGCTCGATCCCAGGACCCCGGGATCACGACCTGAGCTGAAGACAGACGCTTCACCGACTGAGCCACCCAGGCAACCCTGGAATTTGATTTTAAATTTAAAACTTTCTACATCTTGCAGACACATTAGCAAGTTAGAAAACATCAAGTTAGTGAGCAAATAGCCACCAAAAACGAAAACAAAACCAAAATTAAAAACCCAAGAGAAATCACTGAAACAAAATTCTCTAAAAATAAAGTAGGGATGGTACATAGCGAAAGAAGCACCAATTCTTGAACTGTGGATGATGCCAGAGACGGCAGCCCTTATCACTCTGCTCTTGACTCGGCTTTGATTAGCCAAGGTCCCTCGCACAGCGCTTTGCAGACAGGCAGTCCATAACTGCATACTGAATCAGGACATCTCAACAGCTCAAATCAAACGGTACTAGAAATATTGTGATCCCCTCGTCTGCAGTAAAAGCGACAAGCCTCCAGTGACATTGGCGTTTCTGAGCCAGTGTCACAGAAACCAATTCTAATTCCCTCCAAGTCCATGGACATATAGGGTCCTACTGCGTGGCAGCTGAGTGGCATTGAAGCTAGGAGTGCAAACCTTCTTCCATCACGAGCTTTCCTTTGAAATGCTGAACCGTAGGTGACCCATGCCATCTTGACCTTCAGAAAGTCTCCTTCCTCTGCACCCTATCCTGCCAATGGAAGTAGAAAATCTTGATGCAATGATACATTTCTCTTTGAACTTCAGAAGCCAAGGGATGCTTCTCCTGAATTCTCTTGCATTGCTACCCATCTGGTTCTCACCTGCTGCCTTTATTAATTCTATTGCATACAATTACAAGAGAAGGACTTTCAAATCCAAATGAAAGTTTAGAAGAAGGGGTTCATAGAAATGGAGTCTTCTTTCTGCATCTGGAATGTCTTCAGCTTAAACTCATCTTCATACCAACTCTGGGCTTCTCAGTGGGTCCCCCAGTGGTCTTGTCCTACGCACATCTCAGCCATTCCCTCCTCTGGCCGTACACTTTATTTTGCAAATATGAATGGTGCCTCTTTACGAATGTCAGCTAGCCCACCCTAGACCACTTCCTCCTATTTTTCCTACAGCCTCCCTCTTACCCAAAGCTTACAGTTATGTATCCAAACAGAACCTTCCCTCCATTGATCCTACCATTTTTCATAATTCCTCACAGCCTTCTTGAACTCATTTTCCCCCCATCTTATACTTTAATTTTGTGGTCAAACATTAAAATGTCCTTTACATGTGCCCTTAATTCTTCCGCCTCCTCTTCCTTACTCCCTTGAGCTCCTCCGTCAGAGCAGACACTCAAATCCCACTGTTCACCTACCCCATGTTTGAACATACCCAGCTGGATGTGGTTGGCAAAAATGAATCCAGATCACGCTGGATGTTTCATTTCAATGGAGACTGGAAAGCCTAACGAAGTCTTCCATGCAGGCAGGTGAGCATATTATATTTCTCTACACCTTTGTCATTTACTGCTGTTCTCAAGGTCTCTTTCTTCCTGGCTCCTTAAATTTCCATCTCCATCCCTACCTGCACTCTGCGCTCACAGTATGGCTTCCGACTTGGCTGAGCCAAGTGCAAAGGTTAGTTAGAGGACGTGCACAGCGCTTCTCCCTGCCTCTGCTCCCGCAAAGTGCCCTCTGCCTCCTGCGGTATCCCATTCTCTCTGCTGGACCCATTCCCCCTTCTCATCAGCAAACAAATGGGCTCTCATTTCTCTCATCTTAAACAACATCAACAAACCCTCCATTGAGTTTTCTGCCACCTCGTGCTACCATCACATTGTTCTCTGATCCTAATCACACAGTTCCTTGAAAGAATGGCCTATGGGGGCACCTAGGTGGCACAGCGGTTAAGCGTCTGCCTTAGGCTCAGAGAGTGATCCCAGCGTTCTGGGATCGAGCCCCGCATTGGGCTCCTCCACTGGGAGCCTGCTTCTTCCTCTCCCACTCCCCCAGCCTGTGTTCCCTCTCTTGCTGGCTGTCTCTCTCTCTGTCAAATAAATAAATAAAATCTTAAAAAAACAAACAAAAAAACCCCCCCAAAACCCACAATGGCCTATAATCCTGTTTCCAGCTTCTTTTCTACCATTTTGCCCTGGATCCTCCCCAATCACTCCACCACCACCACCACTGAAAATCACCAGTGATCTCCATGCTGTGAAGCCAGTGGTTATTTCTCACATCTCCTGTTAGAAGGTGGAGGAGGGTCGGTAAAGGATCCTCCAGACTGAAAAGGCCTATGACAGCTGAAAAACGAAGCAAGCCACTCAATACCGTTTACAGAGAGTTTTCTCCAGGGCAATGTACTGTTGGGGGAATGAGAAGTATTTAAAATGGGGCCGTCTGTGCCCTAGAGGCTCTGTACTAGTTATCTAAAGTGGCACCATCTGGGGGTGCCTGGGGGACTCCGTCGGTGACGCGTCTGCCTTCAGCTTGGGTCATGATCTCAGGGTCCTGGAATCGAGTCCTGCGTCGGGCTCCACGCTCACTATGGAGTCTGCTTCTCTGTCTCCCTCTGTGATCTTTCTCACTCACGCTCTCTCAAATAAATAAATAAAAATCTTTTTAAGAAATGGCAGCCATGTGCACGATAGCCAAACTATGGAAAGGGCCCAGATGCCCTTTGACAGAAGAACTGGTAATGAAGATGAGGTACATATATATACAACAAAATGCTACTCAGCCATCAAAAAAAATGAAATCCTGCCATTTGCAATGATGTGGATAGAACCAGAGGGTGTTATGCTATGTGAAATAAGCCAATCAGAGAAAGACAATTACCACATGATCTCGCTCAAATGTGGAATTTAAGAAATAAAACAGAGGATCATAGGGGAAGAGGGGAAAAAAATAAAACAAGACAAAACCAGAGAGGGAGACAAACTGTAAGAGACTATTAAGCATAGGAAACAAGCTGAGGGTTGCTGGAGGGGACGTGGGTACAGGGTTGGGGTAACTGGTGATGGGCCTTAAGGAGGGCACTTGACGGAATGAGTGCTGGGTGTTATATGCAACTGATGAATCACAGACCTCTACCTCTGAAACCAATATATATTATACGTTAATTGAATTTAAATAACCAATAATACATTATATGTTAATTGAATTTAAATAAAAATTTAAAATAAAAGAACTGAGCCCCATTCTACTGTGAGTTTTCTTTTCCCCTATTGCAATAGTCCTGAATAAAATCTGTTTTTACCACCTTAAAAAAAAAATAAAAGAAATAAAGGGGCATCATCTCTGTACCAGTCACCTCTGTAGTTACCTGAAGTGGGGTCCTTCTGTGGGCTACTTTGGGGAAGATCAGAACAGGTCGTCCTGCTCTCAGGTTGGGGATTTGTGGACAGGCATGGGGGCCAGAACACGTAGCCCCAAGAGAGGTCATTGCAGGGGCATGAATGAGGCATAGGGGTCAAAGGTGGAGTCAGTGTGGTCAGCACTCCTACACCTGTCTAACCTGACCACCCAAAGGAAGTTGACACTGTTGACTGACCGTACTTCCTCCTTCAAAGAGTTTTTTCTTCTTTCCCTGTTTGCCTCCTGGATTTCTGGGTGGTCCTTCTCTGTCTGCTTTCTTGGTTCCCCCCGTCCTTCTTACCTTCTATCCCAACTGGCAAGAATGCCCAGCACTCAATCCCTGTGCCTTCTCTCTCTCTGTCTACACTTACTCCTAAGCGATTCATTGAGTGTCATGGTTTTAAATACTACCTGTACGCCGATGATTTCCAAACCTGTAGACCCTTCCCCAGAATTCCAGAAATATATGATCATCCCTGTATGACATCTTCACTTAGATACCTGATAGCTAAGCCAAGGCACATCCAAAGCCAAGATGTTGTTGTCACCCCCAAATCAGCAATGTCTTCAAGCCTTCTGCTAATGTCCACACTGTCCGTGTCTTACAGTTGTAAGCCACAAACGTGCCTGTTACCCTCAGTTGCCTGCTTTCTCCTTCAGCCCTCATCTGGCCTGCTAAGAAATCTACCAAGATACATCCGGAATTGCCTGGCTTCTCACCAATGCCCTGGCACCATCATCTTGCCCTTGGATTGTTGCAAGCATCTCTTGCGTGGTCTCTCTGCTGCCTCCTTTGTGCGAACTGCCCCCACCATCCCATCAGCCTAGTAAGATGTTAGGGCACATCATCACCCATCTCAGCAAACACCTTCCATATCACCTGGCTCCACATCTACTCAAGCTCATAAGCTTTACGGTGACTCTCCACACCATAGACTCTCTGGTCCCTCATGACTTCTTGGCTATGTATTCTGTCATCCACACACTCTCTTTCGTGCTCCAACTTCCCTTCCCCTTTGTTGGCCCCCTAACTCGCTCCATCTCCATAGAGCCTTCCCCTTGCTGCTGCTGCTTCCAGAGCTGCTCCCAGCCCGGAAACTTTGTGGCTTCTTCTTTCACATCCTTCAGGCACCTGCACATTCCCCACCTCAGGAATTCCTCCCTTGTGCACTGTCCAACATTTCAACCAGAGCCCTGATGCTTAATAGTCCCTGTTTATTTGTGCTCTTGGAAATGGCATTTCCAACCAACATACTGCATATTTTATGTACTTATCATCATATCTATGATGTCTCCCACTTTAGCAGATAGGTCTCACAATGGCATGGATTCCTACCTGTTTTGTGGATGACTGCTATCCCC
This sequence comes from Ursus americanus, assembly GCF_024610735.1. Taxonomy (NCBI): domain Eukaryota; kingdom Metazoa; phylum Chordata; class Mammalia; order Carnivora; family Ursidae; genus Ursus; species Ursus americanus. Next base: position 118,534,268 of record NC_142164.1, on the reverse strand, counting down.
ATGTCAAGGAATTGTGTGAGTGAACGCTCACACATTGGTTGGGTGAATTCTGACTACCAGCAGAAAGAGCTGGAAGAGTTGAGGGCAGTTGCAATAAGAAGAATAGAACCGGAGCTTCCAGAGACTACTGTCTGAATTATTGGCTTTTAGGAGTTACTTGCATTTTTCTTCAAAAAAAAAAAAAAAAAAAGAGAAGTATAATGTCCATATAAATGATAGCTATTCAATGTGGTCTAAAAGATTTGTTCATCTTGTAAACATCTGGGCGTTATAAGCATTTGCTGCAGGGACAGGGATTTCGTTATGTACTTCTCAGGGGCCAGAATGTCTCAGGAAGGAGGAGCTGTGATTCGTTGGTGCTTGAGACCCGCTGGTAAATATTCTGATGCCCAGTACAAATGTGATGCACTACATGTCTTTAAAAAAAATGAAAAAATCAAGAAAAGGCTCTCTTCTGCCTTCTATTCCAATTTTCTTTATATTCTACTTTTAAGGGATAAATTTCTGCCTACGATTACAATTAAAAGGTGTTGTTGTTGTTGTTGTTGTTTTTCCACAGAAATCAAGTCAGTCCTTCAGATCCAGTATCTAAACAACGTGACCCAAACCTTAGTTGTAAATATGCTAGTAAGCAGGTGGTTCGTTTTTCTTATTTTTCTGAACTCTGGACTTTTTTCCCCCCTTTCTTTCCTATGTTGATCTGCCACAAGCCAAGGATTACGGTTCTGAATTTGTGCTTCTCCTCTTCAAACTGTTTAAGCAACAGATAACTTGTGGTGCCCCATTCAGCCATGTGTGTGTGGACAAGTGGGGTTACAGGGTTTGATCTGACAGCCAAAGATACAGGTGGTGGGGAGCAAGAATGTAGGAGCCAGACAAGTGGATTCCCACACTTTGAAGTTTCTGGGCAGATTCTGTCCTGCTACACCATGCTCCGTACCAAGACGATGTTATGTTTTATGATGGAGGAAATGCTCTTAGGAGAGCCTGGCCAGACGAATCCTTCAAATAAATTCTGCACCTGTGCCTGCCTCTCAGCCTTCTGCTAACAGACAGGAGTGTGCTATGGAATTAGTGTCTAAAAATATAACTGAATAAACACACAATAGAAAACACAAAGGAAGCAAGAATTATGGGCACACTCAAATGGCAAAAGCAAAACTTGAATTACAGGTCTGAAAAGCAAGATCTTTTCTTGGAAGACTCTGTTCTCCTTTAAAAAAAAAAAAAAAAGATTCTAATTCCAAGAAAACGGAATGTAACACAAAGCCTTTGAAAGGGAACAAGGAGGCAGCTCAGCACTAATTTAGTTTAATTAATGCCATCCTGTTCTTTAGTCTACAAACAATTATTGCAAATGCAAGATAGCTATATCTGCCCTTCCTTAACCGCTCTCTATATTTTTACAAAACCATTTATCACGCATTTGTTGCTACCAAGAATGGAACTCTGAATTATTCCCACAGTATTTTGTGCTTCTTATAGAATGACCTCATTTTAACACCGGTTCTTGAAGAGGTAGGAAAGACTGCCCACTGGGTTGGCTTGCCGAGGGCACGTTGAATAAAATCTCACCAACATCACTAAAACCATTCTATTTCTTTCAGTAACTGGTACCATGTTGGGTTTGTTTTTTCCTCTCCACAAATGGTCTTAGCAACAACCACCAATGGATATTAGGAAAATGATTCTTTATAGTGCCTCTAAGTTTGAAAGGAACTAAAAATTACTCTACTGTGGTTAGTAGGATGATACAACTAGCAAGGCCTACCCTGTCCTTTTATGACGTAATGAGGAAACAACATTGAGAACGCTGGGAAGTCATTTCCTCTCCTTTAAGGAAAAGAATGCTCCCGTGTTCCTTCTGAAATAAAGCTTCCATTGTGAGGACTGACACTCGTACCTGGGACCATGAGTTTGTTCCAGTGCTTAGAATCCTAAGGGACCATTGATCTAATTCAGATCAACTCTGTTCCTCTCACTTTGTGGGTATCTCTAGGCTGGAACCATCCTCCTCAATCCTTAACAACTTAGGTGCCAGGACTCGAGCATGCACCGATTCTTGGAATGTGTAATAATGACTTGTAAATTCTCTTTAATATCTTACATTTATTTTTTTTACGTTTTAGTAAATTTGTCACTCCATCCCATAAGGATATCCCAATACTGGGCGCAGTAAAAAATTAAAACTATAAATTACCAAAAATGGGCACAACCAAAAAGATGTGTTAAAAATAGCTTCCCACTTAGTCAAACTGATACCTCCCCAGAAATGTGCTATAAATCACTTGCCACTTCCTGTATTTGACAGGAAGTGCACAACAGTTATCCTAAAACTCTGTAAACTCCAGATCACTCTTTCATACCTTAGGGATATGTGGATCCCAGTTTCAGAAAGCATGATCCTAGAGAAACATTATCATTATTTAAATATTTCTTCCTGACCACTGGTATCAATCATGTACCGCACAGACCAGAAACTAGAAGCCAATATATTAGACAGGGATTACTTTGTACTAAGGTTGCCATAGTTAGCGAATAAAAACACGGGATACTCTGTTAAATTTGAATGCCTGATAAGCAACAGATCATTTTTCTCAGTGTATGGTCCATCCATATTGATGTGAAATTCAAATTTAAATGGGCGCCTTGTATTTTATCTAGCAACCCTGTTTTGTACTGGTGTAACCCCCCCTAAAAAAAAATCACACCTTGCCAAAATGCACTTCTCCCTTGGCTCTTTGTATCCTACGCCCTACACCAACGTTCCTTTCTATGATGTTTCTATATATCCTTTCATATGACGGAGCTGTGTGGTCCAGAATGCCTTGGTTACGGACTGTGTCCTTCTACCCCAGGCCATGTTAGAAACAGAACTTGGCCATTTTCCAGGCGTGTACAGAGGAGGTAATGGAGGTGATGCAAGGGACACTGGGTGAGGAAGAGAAACGTCTGTTCTGCCACAGGACAGAGATGACCACGGGACACCTGTGACTCTAAATGAGACAGAGGCAAGGAGGGTGGGTCCACTTCGCCAGGAGAAGTGGAAACGAGAGGTTGAGGGCTGTTCTCTCAAGCTTTCCTCGGGGGCAAGGTCTCAGCTCTAGACCTTGCTTGAGTTTGCTTTCCTCTGTCTTTTTCCTCCAGGACTTCAGTGTGATGCTGAGCTCCAGTACCATTTTGTGACCTGAAGGATGGGAGCCATGTTCTAAACTCAACAGTAGCTCCTCAGAGGTTCTGTGGTGCTCTCCCGTCAAGTCACAACCTACAGATTGGTTCAGTCTCTCCTCCAGCTGGGGCTGGATGTTCTAATGCCTGCAATGACCCTGAGGTTTCTGATAGATGGTGGTCCTGTCCGAAGACACAGACATTGCTCAACAAGGACCAAGTTTCCGACTTCATTTGTATAGTTTCAGATGTGTTGAGCTTGAAAACACACAAAGAGGCGGTTGGATAAACAGATCCACAGCTCAGGAGATAATGCAATGAGTGTAATGTTTAAGAGAACAAAGAGATTGGATTAAATCCTAGATGTTGACCTTGGCTAAATTCCATAATCTTTCTATGCCTCGGTTTTCTCACCTGTTGAAAGGGAATAAGAATATGAAGACCTACCCCCTAGGGATATTATTAGAATATCTGAGTGTCTGGTTTGAACACTTTGCAAGTGTTCTACCTTGTCTCTCTCATATGAATCATGGACAGGTGCTTCTCCACGAAACTGCCGGACTCAGTAAGGTAGCTCGGGGACACACTTCCAGAGGAAGAGCAAGAAGGGCTGGGGACAAAACCTGCTCTTCTCTAACACACAACCATCTGGAAGATGAGGATGAGCCTGGAAAAGGTTACAGGGAAAGTAAGGAAATATGAGAGAGGATATAGTGATGTGCCATAGGGACGTGGCCAAGGGGCCATGTTGATAAGAAGTCCCATAAAAACAAAGCTTAAAAAAACAAAACAAAACAAAACAAAAAAAACCCAACCAGGTGTGCTGCCATTAATGATACAAAATTTTTGGAGTCCTTGTGATAACTGTTTGGGGGGCAGGGATGAAAGGGCCAGAAGCCAGGCTGAACTTGGCCCAGGAGGGAATGGGAGTGAGCACATGGAGGCAGCAAGTGTGGACCAGTATCTTGAGAAGCTTGCTCCTGAAAGGAGGAGAGATAAAAACTAAGGATGTGAACGTCTGAGCTCGTGTTCTGTTTAAGAGCAAAAATGTGTAACGCAAAGGGAATAATTAGGTAGATTTGTTATACACTACAGGATGGAAATGTATAGGGCCGGTACAGTAATGGCTTTTGCTATTTCTGTTTCTGTGCCTAATTGCGACTGAGCAAGTCAGTGTAAATCAGAAAATTGAAGAGAGGCAGCTCTTCTGTGCAGGGACCTTGAAATGCGAAGAAGTTCTGCTGGAGGCAAAGGATTTCGTGGACCTCTAATGCAGCGGACAGGACCCAGCCTGTACCCTGAGGACTCACTCCAAGATAAACAAGATGAATCGTTTTCCTCCACAGCTCTCTCCTACCCTTCCTGGAGCCTCTGCTGTGACAGGTAGGTTAACAATCTCTCCTGTTATATCAAAAACATCTTGAACGTTTAAAATGCTAGCTTCAAGACATTCGACTCTTGTGCAGGTTCATGCCCCAAAGCTTTTAAATTAGTAAAAATTAGCTCATCACTTATGTCTGTGAACACGTTAGGCAAGCAGCGTCTTCTTTCATTAAATATATGTTGATACGTAAATGTATGTGTGCGCATGCGTTTACGGGCACGCCATACACAAGCACTGCTTCCAGCAAACTTCCAAAACCATGCCTGTCTTCTTCCTAGGCCTGGCAACTGCTTATTAGCTCACTTTGGTAGTCACAGAGTGCAGCCTTCCAGGCAGGAGGGCGACTTCATCCCGGACAGGTCAAGGCATGCTTACCCGCGGTCCCTCATCCCTTGCAAGCCAGAGGCCGATGGATGATAGATGGCACTCGCCAGGAGGACCTTTCCTCCGTGATTACACATGGGAGGCATGCGTTCTTGCAGTTCCTAATCGTGCAGGGTGACAGGCACAGGTTTCTCTCTTTCCTGCCACCTTCCTGGAAATGAGATTCTCATCCGTTGTCCTTGGTAACCCCCCTGCTTTCATCCTTGCGGAGTTAAGCTTTTGTTCCCAGGGAAGGATTAAGGCACAGATCAAACCTTATAAAGCGGAGCAAGCTACGGTTTCAGGTCAAGGTTCACACGAATTATGTCAATTTAAGAACGACCTTCAGAGAGCAACTTTTTTTTTTTCAATACCAATCCCGCCAAAACTAAGAAGTGCAAAGGTGAACAGGAAACCTTTATGCAAATGTCACATTTTACTTTCAAATTCCTAAGCACAATTACCCATTAAGTCCCAGAAAATTGGTAATAACTTAAAAAAAAAAAGCAGATAATGGGTAAGTACTGTGGCAGACCAATTATAATGTATGCTTAAAATTATCTTTTTGCAAACTTGTTCTCAGCTCTTTGGCTCTTTTGATTTATGCGAACTGTGACTTTTTATCTCTAGGTTTCATCCCTCATTTTAAGAGATCTGGTGAAATCTTTTACACTTAAGAAAATGCAGGGAATCCAATTTCTTTTCTCCCAAGACAAGAGATTAAAAAAAAAATTCATCATTAATTTATTATGCTGTTGAACTTGAAGAAAACTTCTATTTGCTTCTCTGTGTCCGGATATATGATATACAAAATAAGGGTATTTCATATCACTAACAGGTATGTAGCAAAATATAATTTGAGAGAAAGGTTTTCAGTAACCTGTTCTGTAGAAGGAACTTTGCACCTGGGAGTCATAAGTTGGGCAGATTTTTAAAAATCCTTCAGCAGTTGGAAACGACTGAAAATAGCAAGATAGAGCAATTATTTTGAGAAACTTTTTTTTTTAGCCTCCATAGACTCAAATCTATTAAAAAATTGTCTTCTTTAAGTGTTATTATGAGTTTGTCTTTTAAAGTTTGGTAGTGAGAACAAAATGTGCCTAATTCGTGTTCATTCTTTATTCTATCTGGATTGAACGTGACTTATCATGGATGTAGCTACAGGTGATTTTGTAGCCTTTCTTCCTTAATGAAATTTTGAAGTGGCAAAAATTCCCAAAGGAGATTTTTTTCCCCCAAGACTCATGGCTTCTGTGATGTGCCCTCTTCTGTCCCTTTAGTTGTGGAGTCTGTCAGTCCTCAGATCGGCTCTAGGGGTATTTAGGATGATTTGATAGTTACTTAGTTGTGTTCACCGGACAAGAGGAGCCTAGGCTCCTCCTACTTGGCCGCCATCTTCCTTCTGTGGCTGAGGCAAGAGGGATTTTTATCCTTATTGACAGTCTTGCCCAAGTGTGGGGGGGGGGATTGTGTTCCTGGGAGAGGCTTCCTTAGAGATGTCATAGAAGCCACAGCATTAGAGAAAATAACCTTATATTGTCATATGAATTTCCCGACGCTTGAAGATGTATTTATTGTTACAACTTAGAGAGGCTATTCCATGAAAAGAATTCAAGAATTCTAGATGGCTGTTATAGAGGGAGTCACATGAAGATCTTTTCAAAACACACAGATTTGCATACCATTGTTTCTACATTTGGTATCACTGACATAGGATTACCTCTTCCTCCTGCATGGCTGCCTTCACTGAAATCAAGGGATAAAAGTCATTCAGGGATAATGAATATGAGAACACAGAGCTGGAATCTTGGGCCTCTAACCTTTAGCCTCTCCTTCCCTCAAAGACAAAAGGCTCAGCTTGATTTATGGTTTATAGTGGGAGTTGACACATTATGGCCCATGGGCCAAATCTGGCCTTTTGCCTGGTTTTGTAAATAAAGTTTTATTGGCACACAGCCACACCCATTGGCTTATATATTGTCTATGGCTGTTTTCACGCTACAAGGACAGAGTTATTATGGCAATTATAGGTGTTGCTGAGAATTAGCTAGGTCAGGCCAAAGTGCCATATTTATAATAACTGAATTATAGGCAACAGGGAAGAAATTGTTTATCAGCCAAAAGCAGGGGACAACCACAGACCCTAGTTTCCTAAAACTTAAAATTGCAAACTCTCTTTTATACAATCTAAGACCCATCAGAGAATTATCTTGTGGGTAGTGGGGGTTGGAAGATGCGGTCTGCAGGTCATAAGCGAGCAAACTTGAAGAACTCGATTTGAAATGATCAATCATTGTGTTTTTTTCTCTAGTGTCTGATATTCCGTGTCATATCACAGGGGAACAGTTTCCTCTTTGATCATTCTTACAGAGAAAGAATCCCTCCCTCAATTTCTCCTTCCACTAAGCTGGGGTGGCAAGAGGTCTCACTCTTTTGGATTCTTTCTCTCTCGCTTGGCTGCCCTGATAAAGAAAGCCTATTTGTCACTGTCGCCTATGCCATGCCACCCCAAGTTGTCTGTACCGGCCCCCAGTGAAAAGCTCTTGGCCTGACTGTCCTAGATTCTGGGGCCAAAGAAGGTCCTTCTTTTCCGTGAGGGGGAACTAGCCAAGTCTAAGTGTGGGATTGAAGGGAAGAAAATCTATGCAAGTCGCTTTAGTCCCTATTCAAGGTCTCCTATAGGCTGAGCTAAAGAGTGGCATGCATGACTTTGCTGTGGTCTGCTAGTTCCCTGCTGGGGTTTGGGGTGAATGGTAATATAGAATCCTCACACTCCAGACACTGTGTTCTGGGCTTAAATTTTGTGGGGAGAAATTGAGGAGACAGTTCAGCATTCTTGGACATGCAGGGGAGGAAAAAGTTTTCCTCTGCCCTCTAAGGTTATAGTAATGAGGCCTGTGAATACTGATAAAGGACAGATTAACAATAGAAAGGGTTTATTTGTGCATATGGAGTCTTTATACAAAAGAAGAGCCCAAGGAAGGAGTTAGGCTAAGGAGCTTATATGCCATTTTAACAAAGGACAATGAATTGTACATAAGTGACAGGAAAAAGCAAAGGGGTTTGGGCTTCTGGGGGTAGTAAATTGTGGGAGGGTAAATATATGGGGGAGAAACTAATGGAAGATAAGGATTATCTTAGTAAGGTGTGTTTGTTGATCTTCTGTCTACAGTGATAAGGGCTGTTCTCCTCCTGGTACGGGGGAGGGGAAGGGAAACACCTTCATGAAGGCAAATGTATGCCCTGCTTTGGGGCAGATGGTGGGAGGGTGCAGAGTTCTTTCTGCATTTGGTTCTTCTTAATTCCCTTCAGCTCAAAATAGCCTTTGGCCAAAGTGGCATATTTTGGGATGGCATATTCTTATCCCCTCCCCATCCCAGATATCCTAAGGATGAATAGTGCTCCCTAAAAACTGATCGTCCACCCAGAATCTCAGAATGTGACCTTCTTTGGAAGAAAGGTCTTTGCAGATGTAATTATTTAGGGATCTGGAGATGAAATTGCCCTCAATTTAGGGTGGGCTCCAAATCCTTATAAGAAGAGAGGACACAGAGAGACACACAGGGAAGAAGGCCACGTGGAGAGGGAGGCAGAGAAGGGAGTGATTCTGTCATGGGCCCATGGGCCAAGGATGATGCCACTAGAAGCTAGAAGAGGCAAGTAAGGAGTATTTGTTAGGGTTTCCACAGGGAACATGTCCCTGTGGACACCCCGGCTTTTGGACTTTTGGCTTCCTGACATATGAGAGAATAAATTTCTGTCATTGTAGGCCACCAGTTTGTAGCACTTTGCTCTAGCAGTCAAAGAAACCTACAGCTGACCTATAAACAGCACACGTTTGAACGCCATGGGTCTACTTCTATGTGTTTTTTTAAAAAAGATACAGTATAGTCCTATAAATCTATTTTCTCTTCCTTATGATTTTCTTTTTTCCCCTTCCTTATGATTTTCTTAATCACATTTTCTTTTCTCTAGTTTACTTCATTGTAGGAATGTAGTATATAACACATTTAAAAATATGTTAATTGACTTTTATGTGGTCGGTAAGGCTTCTGGTCATCGGTTGGCTTTTAGTAAAGTTTTGGGGGAGTCAAAGTTATATGGGGATTTTCACCTGTGTGGGAGGTTGGCTCCCTGAACTCCCCCAGTGTTCAAGGTTTGACTGTAATACACATAAACAAACACCTCATCAACATTATTCAGTTATTACATGCTCACATTTATCTCTGTGTATCGAAAAGTCCCTTACAAGGTGCCTTACTATCTACTATTATGTACTATTTATTGAATAATTGAACTCTTAACGTATGCTGGGCACTATGCATGGCTTTTTGCTGCACGTACATTTCAACGCTTTCATATATATATTTCCAAATTGTGCTACCACCTACACATCTCCAGAGTCTTAATCACTAGCACTTCTAAAATATTTAATAGAATAATAGAACACTTCTTCTTTTGCCAATTATCATTTCAGCAATTACTTTAATATCTAAAATATTTTAAAGGTTTCTTTCATCTCAGCAGAAAGTCTTTCCACCCAGGGAGCTGTGACTCAAAGATGTATTTCAGCCTTAGGCAAAACCGTTTAGTTTATGATCCCAGATTTTTGTTATTTGGGTTTTCATTGTTGTGGTTCACAGACTTGGGAAGGAATGAAAATTTTAAGGCAAAGACTTTCTCTAGTGTAAGAAGCTGAGAAAGCAGGCAACATTCACCCTAAATACTACGCATTCAGAGAGATGGGTGGGAAATAAAACCTTGGCATTCTGGAAAACCATGTTTTTATTAGTGCCAGAAATATTCAATGGGTACTTGTTATCTCCACTCACAAGATCTAAGACTCAAATGTAGGATGTTGGCATTTCACCAGTAAACTGCCTTTCCACAGGAGTCTTAAGCTCTCTTAAATGGTACCACATTTTCAACACTTCACAAAGCATCAAACACACGGACACTTGAGGCAAACATGAATATTTTATTCTCCCTCAATAAAACAGTTAAACACATCCATTCTCTGCCATTCAAGGTTTTATGACCTAAGGCCATGGCTACACAATTCAAAATGAACACAAGAAGAAAAAGAAGAAGAAAGAAAGAAGTTCAAAGCCACCGGACTATCCAGGAAGTTTTACTTCTCTCCCTTGATTATGTTGATTTAACAGAGACGTAGGACCTACCACATCTTGGGCGAAGAGTGGCCACAGATAATTCTGGATTTTGGTTCTCTAACTGGTGTGAGCCTTTCACAGTGATCCTTCTGTGAGTCTTCTGAAACCCATATCCATTGTTTTTTTACCACCATTGACTATTGGCGCATTCCAGCTCTGCTGGGGCTGCCTTCTCGCCTTCCTAGGTATGTGGAATGAGGCGATCTGAAGTGTCTTGGGAAAGTAGCTCTCATCCACAGAATTGTCACTGCCTCTAGAATTAAGAAGAGGTGATGCACACAGTGCCCACTCAAACGTGAGACATGCTCTGTTGAAAGAGGAAGCAGATGGCAGTGTTTCCTTTCCAGGTCTAGGTCAGAAACGGGGCTTCTGTTCTTCACAGGGGAAATATGGCCCAGGCACACACATCTCTGCCTGTATCCAGCTGGTCATCTCCTCTGTGCACACAAAGTGATGGACCGTGAGGGGACTTCTGGCTCTTCCCAAGAGCTGTTTGGATGAGTCCAAGACTGAAATGCAGAGGTGTGCCCATGTGTCCAAGGGCTTCAATGTCCAAGGGCATGCAAGTGTGATTACCATAGTACAACCCCATCTGAGTGCACTGAAAAGAAGGATAGCTAAGATGTACACACGGCAGATTATGTGGGGTGAATCCATATTATTTGAAAAATACACTGTATGTGCTGACACTGTACTGCATGTCCTTATTAAAAAGTCTGGTAGAACATAGACCCAAGGGGTCATTACCCCAGCAAAATGGAGAATTGGAGGAAGAGCTTGCAAGAAAGCTGGGAATGAGGAGGCAGGGTTTTCCAATTTACATTTATACTTCTATATGCTTTCCTTTTTTCTTTCTTTTTTTTTTTTTTGGTCTTACAAACAAATATTTTAGTATTTTTCTTTATGGGCTTTAAAATGGAATGTACCTGTATTATACCTGTTTTCCAGCTATAACAACTAGGAAACATTAATTAAAAGTGGGGAAAAAAGATGGAGGGAGGAAATCTGAATGGTCAAAAAAAACCACACGGAAACCAGAGAAAACCATTATTAACAAAGATGCAAGTTAAAACAATTAAAAACTATGAAGATTCATTGACAACAAGCTGAGTGCCCAATAATGTCAGACAGATGGGACAAAATGTGTAATATTCACAAATAAAGTCATGTCTGGCCAGTAACAATGATATCAAAGGACATTATGAATTTGTACAGAAAGATATGAACAATATATAAAATTTTTTTTTCCCCACAAAGATCTTTTATCTAAGGATCCCACGTTGTGGAGGCACATTCTCCAGGTTCATTAGAAGGCAGTATGGAAGGTTGTAGTATAAAATGTAAACATCAGTCATTCCCGAGGTAGGATCAGTGTAGACTGTCATTGCATTCTTTACGCTTATAGACACTTTCTAGGTTTAGAACGAACATAGACTAATCTGACATTTGACAAAGAGGAGATATAGTAAGAGTTGCATGTAGAGTCTTGGTCTAAAGTCAGCAAACACAGATGTCACATTTAAGAGTTTGTGGCTACAAATGGGGACTGACATGTACATGGCTTGTTATATCTTTTTTGTTAAGATTACTTATTTATTTATTTGAGAGACAGAGACAGAGATAGTGACAGAGAGAGCGAGAGACAGCAGGAGCAGGGAGGAGAAGAAGAAGCAGGCCCCCCGCTGAGTAGGGAGCCCAAATGAGGCTCGATCCCAGGACCCTGGGATCATGACCTGAGCTGAAGGCAGACGCTTCACCAACTGAGCCACCCAGGCACCCCTGTTACCATATCTTATCAATAAGGCTATCAATTTAAGCTGTAACCACATAAAATGGGCTTTAGAAAATATGAGGTCATTTAAATCGAATGTGAATATTGTGGGCCATAAATCACTCTTAATTTGACCACGGTTGAAAGTTACAGAGAAGTGCTGAGACGTGGACAATTCTATTTGTCCTTTACACAGATCAAGCCTCTCCCCACAACATTCTCCTCTGGGCTTTCCAACGATACTAGGTTTCACATCCAGCTTTTCAAAAGGAAAAGGAACAGAAGGAAAATTGAATATCAAACATGATTCATAGCCCTCCGTACCTCCATGACTGAAGACTGCAGATAAAACACATGAAGAGGTCCCAGATAGAGCAAAGCCCTTTCTCCTAGCACACAAACGGCCTATTTTTATATTCAGAAGAGAACTCACTTAAAAAAAAAAAAAATGATCCTTTGGTTCCGACAGCTATTTGCAGGCTTTAGAGAAGGGGAGGAAAGGACTGCCTTTCTCACTCAGTGTTTGAATAAGGGTCCTTATGTTAAACTGACATCTTGGTCTTAGGGTGAAACTCCTCGGAGGCTCTCAGAAAACAAAGAAGACAGGAGTTAGAAATCTGCTTTTTCAACCCCAGGGTCAGACTCTCAAGTACCAGCTCTGGTCTCCTTTGCGTCCTTCTCCCTTCAGTGGTGGGGGCAGCTGAGCTTTCACATTTCATGTGATGGAGCAGGCCTTCTCAAACATTAATGTGCACGCAAATCCACTAGGGGTCTTGTTAAAATTATAGATTCTGATTCCACAGATCTTGGCGGGGAAGGGACCTGCAATTCTACATTTCCTACAAGCTCTCAGGTGAACCAATGCTGTCTGAACCCTGCCTGAATTTGAAGGTTTTCAGCAGTGCTAGAGGAAAGAATAATATTTTCTTGCCTATGAGAATTTTCCATAATTTGCCCATCATACGGTCAGTTTGTGCAACGTTTCTGGGTATACTCATTTTTTTTCTTAAGATTTTATTTATTTATTCGACAGAGATAGAGACAGCCAGCGAGAGAGGGAACACAAGCAGGGGGAGTGGGAGAGGAAGAAGCAGGCTCATAGCGGAGGATCCTGATGTGGGGCTCGATCCCATAACGCCGGGATCACGCCCTGAGCCAAAGGCAGACGTTTAACCGCTGTGCCACCCAGGCGCCCCTGGGTATACTCATTTTTTATCCCAGAATGTAGATTGGGTAATTACAACAAAATGAAATGTCCCTGAAATGGATCAAACAGTAAAGAAAGAGATGTTCCACGGTGTTAGAATCTAATCTGTCTGGAAACTGAGGGTATGGTCTACTTTCATGGAAACTGAACCAACTAGGTGGCATCATACCCTGCTAGGAGGCAGGACAAAAACAGAATTTAAGAACACAGGCACACTAGCCAACATTGTGGTAGTGATGGAAGCAGGTAAAATTGGTGTTTCCTATGTCAACCCTCTTCATTGCACAGAAGTAAAAAAAACTGTGGCACATTAAATCAACCCTTGATGCCATGAAATAATAGGAAGGTGTAAACCAAGGAGCATTCATTCCAGACAACTGTACTATATCAACAACCCAGAACATACCCCCTTATCTGAGTCGTCCAACATGCAATACAAATGGCATGCACAATTCATCTCCATGGGAAGTCCACCCAAAGTATTTTTTGTGAATCTGTTTTGCAGACTTTATTAAAGATACCGTAAGTGAGATAAAGGGGGACAGACTTCACGCATTTCATAGCTCTTAATCCTCTGGACCTTTGTTCCCTAATGTCTTTTAAAGATTTCCACCTCCTATTCTCCCTCCTCGTCTCTTTCCTCCTTTGGTGATCTTCACCCCCTCAATGAAGCAAAGGCATATGGCATTAAACCCATATGCCCTATCAAACTCTATGCTCCACAAAACCAAAGAATGCTGTTCCCTTTAAGTGTCTATTTAGAAACCATGTACTGTTACGTTTAGATGTTGATGGAATGGTGTCAACTTGACCAGTCTAAGGGATGCCCAGATAGCTGGTAAAATGTTACTTCTTGGAGTGTCTGTAAGGGTGTTTCTGCAAGAGATTAACCTTTGAATTAGTAGCGTGAGTGAAGAAGATCCACCTTCACCAATGTGGGTGGACCTCATCCAATCCACTGGGGGCTTGAATGGAACAAAAAGACTGGGGAGGGACAATTCTCTTTCTCTCTTCTTCAGCTGGCATGTCCATCTTCTCCTGCCCTCAGATACTGGAGCTCTTGATTAGAGTGGTCTCCTTGGCGGTAAAGTTCTTTGTAGAGCTTGTAGTAAATCAGGAGTAATTTTTCTTTACTTAACACTTTTTGTGATGTTTGGCATTATTTTAGTAAAGTTTTTTATTTGGGAATAATTTTAGATTTACAGAAAAGTTGTAAAGATAGCATGGAGATTTCCCATACAACCTTTATCCAGTTTCCCCTATTGTGAACATCTTATATGCTTGTCCAAACCATGCAACCAACTTTGGGACATTACTATTAACTGTATTTACAGACTTTATGAGGATTTCCCAGTTTTTCCAATAATGAGATTTTTCTGTTCCAGGATCCCACCCATAATACTACATTGCATTAGTTATTATGCCTCCTCATCTCTTCTGCACCATGACGATTTCTCAGAATTCCCTTGCTTTTTTGTGACCTTGAAAGTTAAGATATTTTTTAGAATATCCCTCCACCTGGATTTGTCTGATGCGTTCTAATGATGAAACTGCAGATATGGGTTCGGGCGAAGAAGTCCTCAGAGGTGAGGTGCCCTTCTCATCATGTCCTGTTAGGACTCCATGATTTCCATATGACTCATCACTAATGATGTTAACCAAGGTCACTTGGTAAAGACAGCATCTGTTAAGTTTCTCCACTGTTAATCATTTCTTGTGTTGTGTGACCATGGGGTTTTGTAAAAAATGGATCAATTTTCAAAATACCTAAAGTTGTATTTTTCTTTTTTTTATTGAATTCCTTTTCTCTGTTTTCAATTTATATCTAATTCAATTTCACTTGTGTTGCTTTCTTCCAGAAAAAAAAAAATCTTATATACCATATTTCTCATAGAACTCTGCTGCTTAAACCCTCAGGCTATTCTTGGATGGGATAAAAGGAAACCCATATTTTGAGCATCTCCAAGGTGTGAGGGAAAGTAATAAATATTTTATATACGTTTCTTACTTACATTTCACAAGAGCTCTCTAAATTAAATATTAACAGACCATTTTTTCAAATGAAGAAACTAATTTTCCCAAGGCCATAGTTAAAGACAGTAAGTAATAAAACAGGTATGAGAGAACCCAGACTCTTTACCCAAGGTTCAAGATCACCCACAGACTTTTCAAATTTGACTTTGTCACAATACTACATGGGTCCATTCCCACCCACCCCCCAAAAAGGAAAGGTGTATGCCCCGCACTATAAGCATTCCCTAAGTATCAGTGGCTTGAACATTCACTCCTGCAGCCCCTATTCCTCAAGTGGCCTCCCCAAATATCACTCATCCTCCAAGCTGAAGCCTACCTCCTCCAGGAAGCTCCCAGTGACTATGACGCCCACAACCACATCTTCTCCCTTGTACTGAGCGTGCTGTTTCTAGCGTTCACTAGCACTAGACGATGGTCTTTGCTCCCCTGCATCCAGCTTGTTGAACAGGGTTAGTCCATCCATGCACCATGCCACGTACAGTACACAAGTTCCAGCCCTGATTAACAATGTTTACGCTAGCAAACTCCCAGCAATGGTTTCTGGCTTCTTGGCTGGAGCCATGTCTTTTGTCCTTCTCACCACATCCCACTTCCTGACTTTGACCCTCTCCTGTGGCCTCCCCTTGCATTTGACTACATGCCCATGTGAAAGTTAGCCAGCTACCAAGGTAGAGGGAACAGTCCTCAAGATTGTTATCACTTCTTTTTTTTTTTTTTAAGATTTTATTTATTTCAGAGAGCGAGAGCATGAATGCAAGCATGAGCAGGGAGAGGGGCAAAGGGAGAAGCAGACACCCTGCTGAGCAGGGAGCTCATCGCGGGGCTCAATCCCAAGACCCTGAGATCATGACCTAAGATGAAAGCAGACGCTTCACCGACTGAGCCACCCAAGCACCCCAGATTGTTATCACTTCTGATGCTGATCGCAGGCTCTGGGGGGTTTCCTGAGACCACCTCAGGTTCAATCATTCCACAGAAGGACTGATAGATCTCACAGGAAGCTGTTTTCCTTCCAGTTATGGTTTACTGCAGTGAAAGGGGACACAGGGAAATCAGAAATCGGAAAAGGCATCTAGGGATGCACGTGGGAAAACTGCAAATGCAGAGCTTGCAGGAGTCCTCTCCCTGTGCAGACATGGACCGTATTACATTCCCGGCACTGATGTGTGACAATACACAGGGAGTATTGATTGCCATGGAAGAACACTCACCTGAGTTGGTGTCCAGAGTTTTTATGGGGGTTCCAACATGTAAGAACGACAGACTGACCATGCGACTGACCTCAGTGTCCAGCTGCTCAGGAAGACAAGGTGATACTGCATGACCCAAAGCCCCTACCCTCTATCACTTTGTTAGGTTTTCTAGCATGGCCACACCCCCACCCTAAATCACAGTGTTATACAACCCAGTGACCCAAAGCAAACAAAGATACCCCTCTTAGAAAGGACATCCCAAGGGCTTAGAGGTCACTTCCAGAAGCTAAGGGGCAAAGGCCAGATCTTTTTTTGAACAAGATCAAATTTTAGACTACACTGTTGGGTATCTCTTACTGTCTGGGGGACCTTCACCCTCTTTTTTGACACTTAGCTCTGCATATGTTTCTCACCATAACCGAACATGTGTGTGTATACAGACACTCAGACATTTATAATGATGTTTTCACAGTGCTAGGATCATGGTTGATTTTTTTGTTTCTCATTTATACTTTTCTACTATATCCATATATCCTACAAAAATAGTTGCTGTGATAATTAGGACAGGAAAACAGATTTTAATGAGGCTTTTTTTAACACGTGGCCTGTCCAATTTCGTTCACTATGAACTACGAGATTTGTCCACTCAGTCACTGATACAAAATACTATTTGGAGGATCGTACGCGGTTTTTCCTCCCACGAATTATGTGAAAAATCACTAAAAAGGATATGTTAAGAATAATGTAAACTGTACTTGCTAATTAGAACTAGGCATGTTTTAAAGTAAAATACCCTGAGTACACAGCTAACCAGCATCAGCATAAACAAGAGACATGTATACACAAGCATACGTCCACATGTAACTATATGTACATGTTGATATGGAGACGTGTGCATGGTGTCACTCAGGAATACGAAAGATGCTTCAGCCAGTATGACCATGGGGATACACTGCTATTTGTGTTATCCAAATTTCTTCTCTGCCCGTTCAATGGGGCTATTTCTCGGCACAGCATGCACTGTCAGTGGAGACAATAGAACCTCTAAGGGACCAAGACTGAATCTTAGGGGTGAAGGAAATCTTAGTATTTTTATGTATGAAGCACAAATATGCACTCAAGTACAATGTTACTATGGTATTAAACTTTCACGGGAGGGAAATGGTTCAATAAAACAAAACGTCCCCCCACCAAAAATGAAAGCAACTCCTCTGTGAAGACTCATCTTCTTCAACCTTAACTGAGAACTCCTTCCTCTGACACTAGCATTTCTAGAATTTACTTCAGCCCTAACCACAACAACATCGAATGGAGGTTATGGTGTCTCCCCCTCACGTGTGAAGCTCACCAAAGCTTCCTTGTAATTATCTCTCAATTTGCAAGAAACCAGTGCTGTGTCTAGCACATGGGAAGTGTTAAATAATCATTTCATGAATAAATAAACCAGCTAAGAGCCAAAGGTGAACAATAAAAATAACTCACAAGTATTGAACACTGACAAGGGGCCAAGAACAATTCTGATAGTCTCCTAAATGCTCACAGCAACCCAATGAAGGAAACACTGTGGTCACCATTCTCATTTTATAAACAAGAAAACGGACACAGAGAATTTAAGCCAAGTTTCCAAGTCGACTCAGTAAGTGGAAGACCCAAGGACAGATCCCGGAGCCTAAACATTGCTCCATTTCCCTGTATCAACACATCATCATTATTCCTGACAGCAATCCAGCACTTGGAAGAAGTATTCTTTATGCTAAGAAAGAATAAACATACCCTTCATAAATAATACAAAAACAAGCAACAGCTTTTACAGACTGGAAAGCTACTGCCAAGGAGCCTGGAGTATGCTGGCAATTAATAAAACATTTTTAAATGTACTCTAATTCAAATACAATAAGGAAAATCAATTAATGATTCTGAAACAGAGAGCAAGTAGAAACAATTATTATAATTTTGCATGTATTGAGAACCCATAACACTCCCACTGTCGGGCTCACAAAATCCATTTCCCCATGCTGTGAGGTGTAGTTTTAACCACTGGTAGAGATGTCACTCTACATTTTGTTGGACCACAGTTTTAAACTGGTAGGGTGTACCTGTGAGAGATTTTTTTTTTTTTAAAGTCAAATAAAGTAACAGTCATGTTCTCACTAATTCCATATAATGTGCTTGATGGCAATGCTATACCCCTATGTATGACTCGACCATACCATTCACACACAATAAATTCCAGGCACCCATAACTGCAGGAATTCATGTCCCATATTTCTGTCTCGTTTTCAATCCAATCTTTGCTATAAACTAGAAGACAAGTCCAGAAGGTCCTGTGTTTAGATTAGAGTCTATTATTTCTGCCACATGAACTCTCTTTGACATAACACAGTCACTTTGGAAAGTTCTTATTTTGTTAAACGTGTCCCTGAGCAAATGTCTAAATAATTACAGTCCCTCAAAAATGAAAACTTTTATGCCATGAAATTCAACTAGTGGGAAAACTGCTTTCAATTGTCCCAAGTCTGTTGCAAAGCGTTGTTTTGGTTTTACATTTAATGTTTCTCAGTTTTGTGCCAAGCCAAGAATCGGAGTTTTGAAGATTAGCTTTCTACGGTGATCACTGGTCTCTTTGCACGCTTTCTAAAAAGTACATCTCTAGCTCCACTCTGTGTGAATAAACCTAGAGCTTCTGGGATGACCGACCAACCATGATTTCTCACGTCAATGGTAATTCTAACAACAGATGTTTGGGCTGCAATTTATAGCTATGGAACTTTTTACATGTGTTGTTTAAGGTATTCTCAGAAGAAGAGAAGATATGGGGGCTGCTAGCATCTCTGTGACCGAAGGTTCTGGGGAGAAATATCACTTACCAGAGGTAGTGGAGGAAGCTGCAGCTATAAACAGACCGAACGTGATGGCTCAGACGTGGTCACTCTCGTGCACAGCGTAGAGCTTCTGCCAAGGATCAGTGGAAGCCTCTGCTCCACACAGTCATTCAGGGATCCAAGCTGTCACGCTTGTACCATTTTCAGTCCACATCGTGAAGCGTCCCTCTGGGCCTCAGCTCTGCAGTCAGCTGGAAAGAAGTGCAGGGGGGACATCCTGTGTCAGACTTACATGGTTATGCCTTGCACATTCACGTCTGCTCACTTCTGGGAGGACCTGGTCACCTGGGCACGCCTAACTATGTGGAACACTGGAATTGGACATGACGGGGTATATGGAAGAAGGGGTGGGCAAACGGTGTCTCCCACAGCTAAGAACCAAGTTCTTCTGACCTGAATCCTATATCTTCTCTCTATCCATCACTGCCTGAATGCCCGGTTTAATTAAAGTATCATTGGATCAACTGGACTGCTTCCTCACTGCAAACATTTTTTGACAGGGGATACAGCCATCGCTGTTTTCAGGCCAACCCTCTACCCACCAACATTTTCCTCCAGGAGGAAATTGGCTTTTTATCCCTTTTGAACACGATTGATCCCCAAGGGCTGAGACATTCGGTGCAAATCGAAGCTATAGGACATGCAGATAGAATGAACCATGTCAAGAGTGTAAGGTTTAGAGGTAGGTGCTTCCTGTTTGATTCTGCTCAGGGTTTGTGGTGCCAGAATCCTGGATTCTGTAGGTACTTCTAGGTAGGTACCTACTGGGACCCACCCTCTAAGAGTGGGCGGTCTCCGTAGGTCATGAGAGTCTTATAGAAATGAAGTCATTTGTCCAAGAGAAATAAAAACACATGTCCCCCAAAACTCATATACGAATGTTCATAGCAACATTCTTCATAATAGACAATATGTGGAGAAAGTGTAAATGTCCACCGACTGATGAATGGATAAGCAAAATGTGTTCCATCCCTATAACGGAATATTATTTGGCCATAAAAAACAATGAAATTCTGACACATGCTACAATGTGGATGAACCTCAAAGACATTATACACAAAGAAGCCAGACACAAAAGGTCACATAGTGTAGATTCCATTTACAGGCAATGTCCAGAGAAGCCAAATCTATAGAGACAGAAAGCAGACTGACTGGCGGTTGCCAGGGGCTGGCAGTGGGTAGAATGGGGAGTGACTGCTGATGGGTACTGGGTTTCTTTTGGGGGGAATGAGAATATTCTAAAATTGTGGTAATGGGTGCACAATTCTGTGAACGTACTAAAAAACACTGAGTTGTAGAATGCAGGTGTGTGACTTGAGTGGCATGTGAATTCCATCTTAATGAAGATGTTATAAAGAAAAGAAATGACGTCCTTTCTAAGGGGCATGCGGTGAGCTTGTTCCAAAGGGTCAAGGTAGAGGCTCTGGAGACTCCAGAGTGCCTCAGGATTCCCTTAGCAACATAGCCAGGAAAAGTTGCAGCCACATAAGGATGGTACCAGTGACATCCCATGAAACGGGAATCCACAACACAGTACTTGTGCATATCCTCAGCTTCCTTCTTTATATGCTGCGTGCATGAAGCCTGAGCAGCCAGGAGGCTGACTGTTGGTGCTGATGTTCCCATCATGATTCGTCCAAAGGGTTCACCCAGGACCATGCTGAACTGTACCTGAACCTTGTGATCCTGGAAAATGCGTAAGGTTAAGAAGTTACCCCACCCCCTCTGTTCTGGAAAGCTGCTGAGTGCAAAGAACCACCCTTCCTCATGTGAGTTAGGTATGGCTCAGGGATGCCCACTAGTTTACCTAGAAACCCAGACACCTGCCCTCCAGATTCCCATTCTTGGCCTTGTGAATGATTCACTGGACAGCTTGTGCCCACTGATCTGTTAGAACAAAGTGCTTGTTAGCCAAGCTTTGGTTCAGCTGCTCTCCTTCCCCCAAGGCCCTGAACTTTCTACTGAGCTAGGTTTTATTTGGTACCCTCAGCCTGAGCAAGGACAGTCCCTCCTGAGGACAGGCTGGCTCAGGGGAAACCAAGCTCGGGTCTACCATCACATTGTGATTCACCTGCCTTCCCCATGCCTGGTTCCTTCTAGACTTGTAGGTCATGACAGTCATGATTGCTCCTCTCCATAAAACAAAATCCCTTTTTGCCTAAGTGTTCTTGCTGACCTTATAGACAGAGCGTCCTCCCAAACTCCATAGACCCATGCCCCTTGTGGCTTTCACCCCTCATCAACATCTTTTGGAATAAAACTCTCTCCGGACTAAGTCTGGATTTGGTTTCTGTTTGTTTGTTTTTATTTGTTTTGTGTTTTGACACTGAAACCCACGTGGGCTCTCAGGATTAAATTGACAAGTGGTTCCTCCTAAAACCATCACTAGTTCCTACCCTGGCCTACTTTCCTCAACGCTGATGGAACTGATCCGTCAATACATCTCCTTGCTTCATCTGTGCAGCCCCCTCCATCTTCTGTTTTCTTGTAACAAGTTTAATTACCACTGATAATCAGATTCTCAAAACACAGCAATCCTTGCAGAAGCTGTTTGATTTGGAACTTTTGGAAGAAAGTAAAAGGACTTTTTTCGTGATGATGCAGCTGACAGAGTATGATGAGAACTGTGGCTTTCTGCAACACAGTGGGTTACAGAGGATACACCTTGTGTTCTCACATGCCCACTGAGCAATGCTTGAGCAAGGTGTAGAGGGAGCCATGTCCCATCTGGGCTCACTGGGATCGTCTCTTGGTACTTTCTTCTCGTTCCCCAGCTGATCTGTGCCCAGAACTCTTCCTTTTGACTGAGTTAGTTTCTATTGGGCATTTTCTTGAAATGCTGAGCGTTTATCCATGCATTTCTAGCCAGGTGTTTCCACCACACAGGGACAGGGACAAGGGCTATAAGTCCTTTGTATTGTGTGCCCTAATGTTCCTCCAGGGTAGTCATTTGGGTTGTTGGTTTTAATCCCTTCCTGTCCTATATTCTGTGGGCTGAAGTTCTAAGAACAGGTCTGACAGCCATCACTTTGGTCTCCTGAAAATTTGACTCCAAGTGAGGGAGGAACTGAATGTTTGGGAACTTTTTGCCCGGTTGCTCATCTGTCCCATTTTCCTACTAAAATCCACAACTGTTCCAACCACGCAGAAATAAGTGGCTCACATTAGCTTGCCTATTCTGGTACTTTATCAAGAACTGTATTCTAGGAAGTGAATAGTGGACCTCCATCTATATTGTAGGTAGTTTCTAGGCTTTATTTACAAACAGAGTGCTTTAGACAAAGCCTTTTGCATAATACAAATAGCAAGTGATTATTCTCAAATGACCATAATACTCCTAGTCGAAAGCTCTTTCAATTGAAATGGCATTAGCATACATCTTATTTTCTGGAAAATGTATTGGAAACTGCAGGAGAAAGGCCCATTCTCTGTGCGTTTGGGAGAACTAAGCTATTGAATAAAGAGGAAAACTGAGATGTTATTGAAAGACCTCATTCTCTACTTTGGGGAGGTTTGATAACTCAGTTCCAGAAGTGGGTTTTGGGCTCCTTTGTGTTTGGAATGAGGCACTGATAAGCAGGCAGGAATTAAACATTGAATAAGATATGGTCCCTTCTCTCAAGACATTTATAATGTGGTTTTATGAATACTGCAGTCAAGAATCCCCAACTACCATGCGAGAGGATGACACATTCTAAGTTTGGGTTTGTTTCTGTTTTCCCCTCCTAAAACCAACCAAATTTAGCGCCTTCACCCACAAAATGATCATATCCCCTGGGACCCAGACAACAGTCCCAAAAATCGAAAGCTTGAATAACTTTGTCCTCTGTGTGATATCTGCTTGATTATTAAAAAACAAAAAAAACAACATCCAGAAGTCGATGACTATTTTTGCACTAAATAGTCACAATCCATGGCTCTCTGCTTTGATTTAAGGCTCTTTGGGGTCACTGAAGTGTCATTTGGAAAATTGCTTCCTGACGCATAATATTATGGTAATGATTCCCTAAAGCCTGGCATAAAGGCTCTGCCATGAGAGATAACAATTTATTTTCTTCCAAGTATTGTTTTAAAACAAGAGGCAGCTGGGGGTCAAGAGAGAGGCTCTGGGTTATAACAGGCTTAATGCGACCCTTGGAATTTTTTTTACACGCTTGGGAGGAGAAAGATTGTTCATAAATACTCATTTACAGAAACAGTTCAAGAGACACAGAAAAGATACATTTCTCTTCCATCTGAGCACACAATTATTATCTAATAACAATATAAATAAGGAGAAGAGAGGAAGGTGCCAGAATTTTGGGGGTGAGGTTAGAAGCTGAGAGACCTAGATTCAAATCCCAGCCTTGCCTCTCATTGATTATAACCCTTTGGTTTACAAATCAAGCTTTTTGAGCTCAGCCACCTGCCTCAAAGACAGGGGTGAAGTTTAAATACAATATTGTGAGCAAAAGCTAAGAAACAAATATACAGGGCATGGACATACACTATAGTATAGTTTACGTACATAGCATAAACCCAATAACTGTACTGATCATTGCTGTTGTTACTGTATATAGGAGTTATACACAAAATAATGACATACACAGGGCCAGCTACCGTGCTCTGTTCCATATCTGAGATAGGTGGTGTGCTGTATGTTTATTTTGACTAGGCTATGGTGCCCAGTTTTTGGCTAAACACTAGTCTAGATATTGCTGTGAAGGTATGTTTTAGATGGGATTACATTTAAATCACTACACTTCAAGTAAAGCAGATTAGTCTCCATAATGTGGTTGGGTGGGGAGTGGATGGGGATGGAGGGGTGGGTCTTATCATTTGAGGGGCTTAGGAGCAAAGACTGAAGCTTCCCAAAGAAGAAGCAATTCTTAAGACAGCAATATAGAATCCCTGCTGAATTTCCAGGCTTCTGGTCTACCCTGAAGATCTGGGGCTTCCCAGCCCCCATAATCATGAGCTAATTCCTTAAAATAATGAGAGAGAGAGAGAGAGAGAAGGAAAGAAATACAAATATAGCTGTCTGCAGAGACAGAGACAGATCTCTCTAGATAGATAGATAGATAGATCAATCGATCCAATAGAATTAGTTATCTATATAGTATAGATCTCTCTGGATAGATGATAGATAAATAGATATACCCAACAGAGTTGTAGTTATCTATATAGATATAAATCTCTCTAGACTGATGATAAATACATAGATCAAACTGAATTATAGTTATCTATATAGTATAGATCTCTCTATATAGATGATAGATGGATCAATTAGAATTACAGTTATCTATATAGTATAGATCTTTCTAGATTGCTGATAGATAAACAGATCCAATACAATTATAATTATCATTGTATAGACAAAGATACCGGGTACATCTATACACCTGTCTATCTAGAGATACCTATCTCTGGCTCTCTCTCTAGATAGATCTATGGATGGATAAGTATATATACCTATATCTATGTATGTCTTTATCTCTATGGATATCCTATTTGTTCTGTTTCTCTAGAAAACCTGATTAATTCAGGCGGGGAGAACCACAAGTAAATAGGCAATCTGAACGCTCTGTGATGGGTCTCACCACAGCGTAAGGTGCTATGAGAATGTATAGTGTAAGGGCCACTTAATGCTGTCTTTGAAGGACTGGATGAAGCTGCCTAAAATGAGGGCTGAAAATGAGAACACCCTTTAATGGGTAGATACAAGGGGAGGATCAGCTGGAGGATTAAGAACATAAACAAGACATGTGATGTACGAGGCCATGAAAGACAAGGGGGAAAGCTTTCCCAAAGGAAGGAGAGTTCGTGTGATGGGAACACTGTAGAAAGTGTACATCAGAGAGAGGAATATGTACCCTGGGGAGTTCAGGCAGGTGTTAGTATGGCATGAAGACCAGATGCAGGGCATGGCCATGGAGATGGCTGGAGAGGAATGGGGGAGCAGATCCTGAGGGGAGAAGACCAAGAATTCAACAAGTACAACTCCCCTGAACCTCTCAGGGTACAGATCAATGGCTGTCCCTGGGAGAGCACTGCAGGGCAGTGGCAGCCCCAGGGAAGAGCCAGGCAGTGGGAGAAAGGTTGGAAATGTGGAAGAGTTTGCTCATTGTAGAACAGATGTCCCAGAGGGAGAAGAGCAGTAGAGGCTAGGTCAGGAGTCTGCAGGGGGGTGGGGACCCAGAGTTCAGGAGATGTAGTTGTGATGACCCAATGGGTTCACCTCCCGGACAGGGACATGGGAAGCCTTAGTCCATAGTCTCAGTGGAGTCACCCAGGGAGCTTTATGAATACTGCTGCCAGGGTCCCACCCCAGAAATGTTGTTGTTACTAATGTGGGTGCAGCCTCAACGTGAGAATGTTAAGAACAATCTGCCCACGTCATGCTCATGTACAGTCTAGGGTAAGAACTATCCCAGTCCAATTGCAGGTCAGGAGAACTTTACTTCCCAGGACTCACACGCTTACAGAGAGCAGCTGCTGTCTCTGGCAGTGGGGGGACTCCAGGTGCTTGGGAAGATGTTTACCTTGGCCTAGATCATTATAATTCTGAGTGTGTTCTGACATATGTGGATGAATAAACTCTGTGTTCTAGATGGGGTCTTCTGGGGTATGGGTTGCCTTACCCTGGAGCCAAGAAAAAGCTCCAGGTTCAAAACAAGTGGCATGAAAACTCTCAGGCAGAGAGTCCTTTTTCTGAGTCTCCTGGGAAAATCAGAGTATAGACTTCTCAGTTTATACTTGAAAAAGCTGCAGTCTCTGGTATTTGGGGGATTCGACTTTCTGGAAGGGACCATCCATAGTCCATGAGGTAGCCAGTATCATCTCAGTTTTAAAGAAGAGGAAACCAAGAAATAGAGAGGTAAGACAAATTACCCCTGGGTTATCCATCTAGTGGTTTGAATAGTACATTACTTATGTATTGCTAAAGGGATCACTGGGGCCTATCCAAGTCTGTCTCCACAAAAAGCCAAGACCTGAGTTCTTATTTAACTTCAAAATGAAGGATATGAGCATTGATTCAATAATCCCATCTCAAATTTGGTTTTTCTAGGAGACAAAAAAAGAGAGAAGCTTAACTGATGTTGGAAACATGAGTTTTATGTGGGTGTCCCATGTGGTTGCACTGGTGGCAGAGGGAGAAATCTTACACGAAGATCCCACACATGTGAGGGGAACGGACTTCTCTGACCCCTGAACAACAGAACTCCAGCTCTATCACAATCTGGACACTTGGAGGGAGGGAGGTGTGAATCTCCTGACTGTACGTTAGAGCCTATGATCCTTAGACCGATGGTGGTGCCAACCCATCCTCTGAGAAAAGAGGTTTGATTTATCCAACAACCTGTAAGGCTGGGGTTGGCTGGCTTAAGACGGGGCTGTGCCTAAGGTGTGGAGGGTAAACGGTGGTCAGACTCCATTTCTTTCGTGCCTTGTAAGTCCAATAGACTATCCTTTATCTTCACCACAATCTTGCTCACATATCAGTAGTGTCCCATGTAGTTGACTCATTTCCAGGGTTTACTGAGATCAGCAACTCCCCAAATACACTGACTATCTTTCCTAAACAACGGCTTTGTCCCTAAGGTACCTGTGAGGAGGAGGCTATGGGGTCCCTGAGAGCAGAGTGGGTATGAATGGCTCCAAAAGCACTCAAAGGGTGAGGTATATGATTCTAAACCTTGCTACTCACATAAATTTCCCCTAAAGACATGTGTTCCTCCACTGGGTGTAGGCACTGCGTCTCACTGTGTGCAGACAGCAGGGTGGCCTGGTGGTCTACCTCCACCAAGCCCACACGTGTCATTGCCTCTTGGTAGCTGCATCAAGACTGACTCTCTCTTGGTGAACAACCACGTGGGTGTGAAGAAATGTCCCCACGGGAGGCACACTCTAGTCATAAAGGCAGATCTCACCTGCTCTTTGGAACAGATCTCTTTGCACAAGCTAATTAGCCCTTAAACCCAAGTACAACTGTGGGACACAATCTATTGTATCTGATAACATTGAAGGTGTAATCACGCTTCTAAACACAGAGCCGTTTCCCCTGTCTAAGCAAATCTAAATGAAAAAGAATCTATCAGTTAAAAGCTTTCTTCTAAATATCTGTAGCTCTTATCAATAGATTTTTGACTTAACACAACATAACAATGGAGCTGCCATTCATGAATCCTGTAGCTATTTTGTAAGATCACGTTTTGGAAGGTATGCCATTATTTAAAACTAAAAGTTTATACTAAATTACTCTGTGCTATGTAACACTGAAGAATGCATGAAGGTATGTGCAAAAGGCCTCTTGAAATACATATTTCTTTTTGGCAGAAAAAATAATTTTGGAGACTCCTATTGGTGGGAAGTGGGCCCGTGGGCGGATGGACCCTGGGTTCCAGCAAACTTCAGAGTAGAAGGACTGTAACTGGGGTGGGATATGATGGCACGCAGAATAGGCTGGGCTTCTATTTGGCCGTCTATGTTGGGCCTCTTTGCATTCATCTTCTAAAATGAAATTGCCCAAGAGAATAATTATTCATCTTTTCAAAGAAGGGAACACCCAGTGCTCTCCACGCGGATCCAAATTTAGATTTTCAGGGTCTAATTTAGACACTAACTTCACAAGCTAAACTCTTTCTCCATAAAGGTAGACTACAGGAAAAGAGAGAAAAACATGTAGGATGAGTGGGGTCAATAGATGTCAGAGAAATTCCTAGATTTGGCCCCTGCAAGGGTCGAGGTCACACCACTGACAAGATGGTGGTCCAAGCTAATGGCGTGGGTTGGTGGATCCATTCTCACAGGCTACAGTCGATGGTGCCCCTGCAGCTGTGCAAGGCAGCTCCTGGTATAATTCCGGGCATGAGTACACTCAAGGAGACTTGAGAATAGCCCTTCTGAAGTAAGGTTACACATCATTCTCTCAGCTACTTCCTTAGAGAATTCTGAATGCACGTTCCATTAAAAGAACAGTACAGCAACAAAGGGACATGCTACTTGCTACTACTGTTTACTTAGAGATTTCAACCCACCTTACGCTCCTCGGATGAAAATTACAGCTTCTCATGGACCTACCATTCTAGGAACCAAGATATCAAGGTGAAAACCCTCCCCTCTGATTGTCTGAGCATGGAATACAAACAAAATAATTAGTGACTCGAAAGGCATTTCAAACATTAGCTCACATGTAGCCATGCAAAACAGGGAAGATGCTGTTTGTAAATTCCAATCACTACTTAGAAAGACTTTAAGGATTCATATCCTAGGCAACAGAAATGTGTTCTGCAAAAGAAACCTTCCCACATGCTTTTCTATATTTTTCATAGTTAAGCGTTCATTTAAACAAACGAGGAGTTTCTTACCTCTCTACCCAGTGGTCCTTCAGCAAACCAGCTTCTTCTTCTCCAAGTCACTCCACGAATGGGCAGAGAGAACTGGATCCCATTGGGGGGACCACAGGCTGCTCCTCATGTAAGAGAGGTAGAAACTTTCACATCAAGACTTCCAGGTATACATACTAAGGTATTCATTGCCATTATCTTACAGGAGAGAGCTTTGTGCAAAACATCCTTGTCCCACAAATCGGGAACTGGCTTTCAGTGGCTGAGAATCAATAGTACACAGAGTCATGGAATTTGTTCCCCATAATAAGGAGCATTTCTATGTTGACACACATCTTTTCCGGGTTGAAGAATAATCAATAGAATAAATTTGAGACATCAGACTATGTTTATTGCAGTTGTTGGATAAAATATTATTTTCTTCCATTGAACTTGAGATTTTGGACCCTTTGGTGATTAAGGCAAGGGATATAAACCTAATCGCAAACAGTCAGGAACACCAAAGCTAGAACATCCCAGGGATTGCCACCTGAGACCTCTGCCTGGGGCTCTCCATGTGATGCTGCTCCTTGGTCAGTGATCTGATGAACTGAAGGCAAGGAGGAAGAGTGTCTACTAATTGATGCTAAAATGCTGAGGCCCTTATCCTCCCAGACCATGCAAAGCTCTGCCGTAGCAAAGGAAGTCAGCACAATGAAAAAAGCGTGGGATCCACAGTGAGAATATGAAGTGAGCACCATCGCTTTGCAATATGGTGGCCATGGATTTGGTAGGGAGATGTCAAAGTACTTCTGGGAAACTGTGTGGGTTCCAGGCTGTGGCAACCTCCTGTTCTGGCAAAATGCATCGTCTATGTGGATCAGTCCCATGAGCCTGGACACTGAAGTTTGGGGACCAGAGTCTCAGGCTGTCATGAAGGGGTACTTCCCTGATGAGTCCTCATGCGGCAAGTGGCAAGGCAACGGTGTTTTAAGGACATGTAGCATTCAATGAATGGGGCCAATGGTCATGAGTTCAAGAAAGTTTCAGTAGGACAGAAATTTACCATAACCTCCATCTATCTTCTTCATTTTTCAAATCCAATTCTGCAGGATACCCTGCATCCCTCTGTATATCATGAGATGCTACATCCTGGAGGCCTTTTGGTGCTGCAGTGATCTCTTCAATGGAGCCCAAGATAGTTTTTATGTTGAATTTCATCTACAGTGCATACAACCATGTGAAGTTCTTTCTAAAAGAAAAGAAAGAAGAACATGAATCAACAATGGAAACATGGATTTGTTTTTCCCTGTGTCATTCACATTTGGGAATAAAAAAAGTAGCCAGCAGTTTAATTTTAGTCTTCATTAATTTTTAATAAATTTGTACAATTGTCCAGATTTAAATCACCGCTGAGGAATGAGAGCGCAGCAATAACTGACTCAATTTGGGTCAGATGTCTATAATGATGCTTAAACACAGGTTATGTAACAAAAAACGAATGAGAATGATCCTCTCAAATTAAAAACAGTAACAACAACAATAATAAAACAAAGACAAAGAAGATATAACAAAAGAAGAGAAAAAAGCTTCAAGAATCAAACGAATTGTGGGTTATCTTGGCCAAGGACTATGTTTACAGATTGACACGATCAATCATGACAGTACTAAGAAGTCACCATGAGCAAAAAGGGAGGACTTCTGATAGAGCAGAAAATGTGAACTCTATTCCACAATCTAGGTTTCCTGTGTCTTGATAAAAGTGCGTCCACTTTCCATTACCAAGTCCATGCACTGACCTCATGACCTCTGAACTTCAGATGTCCAGGCTTGGACCTCAGAACAACAGCTAAACAGGATTGCTTGTTACAGGTCTGGAGAAGCTCAAAGCAGACACCTCCGCGATCACGTATCAAGGAACAGGTAGATGGTGAGCATCGTTAGACAAGAAATAAAGCCTCAAGGCGCATGGCTGTGATTTACTTCTAGACTACATCATTGAATATTTAGTGTCATTTAATGTGATAAGGTATAAAATAGAATGTTATAATAATTTATGTCATGTTCTCTGACAGTATATGGTATGTATGTTATCTTCTAAATTATGTCTCCTTGCAGCTAAATCAGCAGGCATTTGATAGGAAAAAGTCAACATACTGTGATTAAGATATTGAAAAATACATACAACGCAAGATGTTCAGGAAGTACTTTCTTGTATTTTCTTAGTTCCTTAATCAAAGTTGGTCACTGCCCCTCCCACACATACATCAAAAAAGATGCTCTCTTCAGCCTTTCCTAGACATACTGGTGAAGGGAATAGAGTGGAATTGCAAATTACAGGGTTCTAGATCTTTGTTAAGTTTGTTCCTAAACATTCCTGGAAAAAAAAAATAAAAATGAAAAGTAAGCCACGACCACTTTGGACAAAAAGACAGAGGCATACGCTTGTAATGGGGGTCACTTTATAGACACAAAAGGCATATGTAAGAAATGGAATACAAGGGGGAAATATACATTAATAAAAAATAGGGTCACCAAAGTAATCATGGGTGATACTCTTTTGCTTAAAAAACTGGGTAACTGTGATCTTACATGTGGTGCCTGCATATAATTGTTTAACATGTCTTCTAAAATGTATATGTTCTAACAACCACTTTATTGAAAGATGAAACACAGTATCAGGTCTCCTGCTTTGACAGCCCTTCTTAGAGACAGATTAGGGCATTTCCTGGTCCCTGCTGCAAACCAGGAGTTATAGACAGACCAAGACTAAGTAAAGGTCCCAGCAGTTTCGGCTGGTTTCAAGGTGAAAGGCGCTCTCTCACATTGGTATTACTGTTATGCTTAATGGTTCATTTATTTTTATCTTCTTTATTATTTTTCAATATGAGCTTATAATTTCCTCATAAAGTCTTTTCTCCAATTTTATTCTATTCATTACTAATTCCTTATATTTGTGTGCCTTTGTGGAAGATATTTTCTAAAAATGTGTGTTCTAATTGTTGCCAATATACCAATATACAAGCGATTGTGACTATTTCCATTGCATCCAGCAACTGTGATAAAACCTCATTGGTTTGAACAATTTACCTAAGTATTCTTTGAAGTTTGAGGTTTTCTAGTAGACAATAAATAAGCTCTGAATGATAACAGCTCTTTCCTTTTAACCGTCATAGATTTTAATTTCTTCTTATTCTTAGTACCTCCAATACAAAGGTGAATGGAGGTGGTAATAAAAAGCATTCTTTTTTTTTTTTTAAAGATTTTATTTATTATTTAAGAGAGAGAAGTAGTGAGAGGGTGGGAGAGGGAGAAGCAGACTCCCAGCTGAGCACGGAGACCAATGCCCTGAGATCATGGACCTGAGCCGAAGGCAGACGTCCAACTGACCGAGCCACCCAGCAGCCCCAATAAAAAGCATTCTTATTCTTGATCTTAAAAAAAAAAAAAAAAAAAAGACTAACCTTTGCACCATTAAATATATTTTAACTCAGTTTTATTTTTTTTAACTTTCTTTCTTTCTGAGAGACAGAGAGGGTGAGAGAGTAGGGGGAGGAGCAGAGGGAGAAGCAGGCTCCCACTGAGTGTGGAACTGGATGCAGGGCTTGATCCCACGACTCCAAGATCATGACTGGAGCCCAAATCAAGAGTCTTATGCTCAGTGGACTGAGTCCCTCGGGAACCCCTCAACTCAGTTTTGTTTTAAATAGATATTTATCAGAGTAGGAAGGTAGCTCTCTGACCCTCATTGGTAAGGGTGGCTTTGAAAAAAGAAAGTAAGGAATAAATATTAACTTTATCAAATGCTTTTTATTAATCTATTAAAATGATCATATAGCTTTTTCTCTGGTGATTAATAATCTGACCTTTCTAATGTTAATGTAGCTTTGTATTTCTAAGATAAATTTTCCCATGATGTGATTATTATTCTTTACATATTGGTAGATCGTTTTGTTGCTATTTTAAGGTGTTCATTCCTAGATTTAACAAAATGTATTCTTCTTGGATAACTTGGTTATTATAGTTAGGTATTCTCATAAAATGAGTTGAGATTAGTGTCTTATTTTTCTGGTCTCTGGAAGTGTTGTATTGGTTTGGAATTATTTGTTGATTGTTAGAATTAACATAGAAAAACCACATGGGCATACGCCCTTGAGTTATTAAAATTTATGTTTCTTCTTAAGTCAGTTATATGTTTCTAGGATTTTGAAAATTTACATTTTTTAACTTATTGGTGTGAAGTTGTTAATGCTATCATTGTATTGTCTTCTTGATCTCAGCAGTATCTATACGTCTTTCTTTTTTTATTCTGATAGTATATTTCTCTCTCCCTCTCTCTCTCATATTCTCCGTCTCTCTTAATCAATCTTGCCAGAGGTTTTTCAGTCTTACTATTTTATTCTTTCTACTTTGGAGAAGTTTAATCCATTGTTTTTTTTCCTAATACCCTGTGCTAGATGTTCAACTCATTGATGTCTATCTTACATTCACTTCTTTTTTTTTTTTTTTAAGATTTTATTTATTCATTTGAGAGAGAGAGAGAGACAGCCAGTGAGAGAGGGAACACAAGCAGGGGGAGTGGGAGAGGAAGAAGCAGGCTCCCAGCGGAGGAGCCCGATGTGGGGCTCGATCCCAGAGGGCTGGGATCACGTCCTGAGCCGAAGGCAGACGCTTAACGACTGAGCCACCCAGGCGCCCCCTTACATTCACTTCTAATATCAACATTTAAGATTTTAAATTTCCCTTTAGATCCTGCTCTGTAGCATGTCCCATTTTTAAAGTATATAGTATTATCATTGTTTATCTATATCTTCTGTCCCATTATGATCTCTTTTTTGACCCATGACCTTAAAAAAAAAGTATGCTTTAAAATTCAAAATATGCAGGTTTTCTCTGTATCTCTTTGCTCATGATTTCTAACTTAACACATTATAAAGAGAGAATGTGACTGATATGACACCAGCCTGATGAGCTTTATTGATAACCTGCTTTATGAAGTAAGTGTTCAATTTTCATAAACATTCCATGTATTACAATGAGGGAATATATTTTTTCCTTTGCAGCCTGCAACGTTCACATGCTAACATGAAATGCGTTTTTCTTTTCATTATATTTTCTGTTTAAAAAATTTGCTCCTTGTGGGAAAGTTATTGAATTGTAGAGCAATGCTCCAAAATTAATGCAAATAAGTTGATAGAGTGCTTAGCACATGCTTATGTATGGCTATACACTAGGCATTAAGAACGCAATGATCAAAGAGACCAACATAGTGCATGTTCCCATGGACCTACCTTGGTGTCTAGAGGGGAAGAGAGAGAAGTACACACATGGTTCTTGAATTATTGTGTTAAATGACACAGAGGGAAAGCACGGTGTGTAATGAGGAAGGTTCTGACTGAGATAAGGTACTGTAGCTAAGTCTGGA
The DNA here is from genome assembly GCF_024610735.1 of Ursus americanus. Lineage (NCBI taxonomy): Eukaryota > Metazoa > Chordata > Mammalia > Carnivora > Ursidae > Ursus > Ursus americanus. Next base: position 118,500,365 of record NC_142164.1, on the reverse strand, counting down.
TATAGAATATAAAAAAGTCATCCAGGTATATGAATCATCAAAAAAGGTTCAAGTACAGGTCTGTCGCCCTACCCTATTCCTCTTTCATCCTTATCCCCCTCCCCATCTCCACCAGGACCTTCTGTCTTTCTTTCTTTCCTCTTTCTTCCACGTGTTTACCTTTTGGTTTCTTACCACCACAGCTGTCTTTCTCTGGAAACATATTACTGGTCCCTCGGGACAAAACCGCACAATACTGTGGGTGTGTTCTGTTCAGTAGAGTTCCTAATGACATCCACACCCCATAAATGAATTTTTCCAGTTCAAAAGTTACACGGTTTATCAAATTTTGTTGTTGATTGGGACTGTGCACATATAAATATCAAAGAATATTTTTAAGTAGTTACCATGCTCTGTATTATTCTAAGAAATGCAGTCACCTAAAGTGAGGGACTACTTTCACCATGTTCAACATTTCTTTCTTTCTCCTTTTCTCTCTTTCTCCCTTCCTCCCCACTCTTCCTTCCTCCCTCCCTCTCTCTCTCTTTCTTTTAGAGACAGACAGAAGGGGGAGGTGAGGAGAGGGGGAAGATGGAGAGGGAGAGAAAGAATTCCAAGTAGGCTCCACACCCAACATAGAACCCAACGTGGGGCTCATTCCCACAACCCTGAGATCGTGACCTGAATTGAAATCAAAAGACGGTCACTTAACTGACTGTGCCACCCAGGCGCCCCCAAGATTTCATTTATACTACAATTGTGTGAAGTTAGAGAAGTTTTTGTTATTGTTAGATGGATTCACTGAAGACTAATATTGCCCTGACAGTCCATTAAAACATCTGGTTATTTATAGTATGTAGTTGTTGAGCCCTGTCTCCCCGAGTTGGTACCCAGAGGCTGGCATATTTGACCAAGTACTTTGCTGATATGAGTCTCCATCTTGTTAGATTCATTCCATCGATCCAGCCCAGCAATAGCCCTGGTTTATTTTGGTCTCAAGTGTGTCACTCAATCCATTAGCTAATCATCCTCGCTCCTATTACTTTGTACCTCTGGTCAGCAGGCTATCCTTTTCTTCATCCAAGTCATTAATTAAAATGGTCCACAGGAGAGAACCCATGAGCAAGCAAGGGGGAGACCGTGAGAAACCACCTTCCACGTGGACGTCCATCCCTTCATCATTAATTTCAATGATTTTAACCTGATCTTAATTGTATCATCACCCAGTGCTCAAAGCTATGATTAAAAAACTTTGTCATAATTTTGCTCAAATGAAGATACTATCCTTCAGGTCTACTACATTTCTCGTATTTATCAGTCCAGTGAAATGATTTTAGTCAGGCATGATTTGTTCATAATGAGCCCACCCTGACTCATAGTGACCTCCACTTTCTAATTTAAGTGTTCACCAACCAGCCTTGAAAAGAATCCATTTCTAAATTATCCTCAGGGATGACATTAAGCTCATGTTCTCTCAGAGCTAAACTGCTTCCTTGGTGATTTCAAGTGAGTTCTAATCATCAGATCCAGGGTCCTCTTCTCAGCTATTCCTGCTTGACCTCTTCATGGCATTTGGCATTGTCCAACACCCCATCTTTCTTGCTTACACATTTGTGCAATTCATCTTCTTGGTCTTTGAAAAATCAGAACATTTGGTCATTTTCAGTTTTCTCGATGGAAATCCCTGTTGTCTTATAAATGACTTCTCAACGTTGCCAATGATAATTAGTCCAGACAATTTGCAGGCTCTTTCAGAATTTGAGAAGCAGCTTATCCAGGCTAGAAAAATCTTTCTTCCACAACCGGTTTCCCCTTCTAAGCTCTTCATGGTCTTGGGATTTTAATGTTCTCCTAAATGTTAGTTTCACAATTACCCGTCTGCGGGTTATTCTCAATGACAGAGCAAAGGAAGCAAAATAACAAAATAAAAGTCCTAGAGATACTCTGTCTCGCTATGAAAGAACTAGTCAATGGTATTTATAATTACTTAGGTGATGGAACACCTAGAATTTAAAGTTCTTTCTGTGGAACCCCTTGATATTGTGAGAGGCCATAACTATTGGTAGTTCTGTTCATCTTTTGGCCAATTTGGCCAGCCCAAATCATCCCATTCTGAGGTTTTCTGCTAATAATTGCTTGTTTGTTTTTGTTTATTTTGAGGAGAGTTGTAGTAAAAAAATCAGAGAACAAAGAGGATGTGAAAAAATTATGAAAAAGAATTACAGAAAATAGGAAAAAAGAAAAATGAAAAAGAATTATGGGAAGAAATATTTAAAATTAAGAATATTTTGTTATTGTAGTTAATCGTGGTGAGTTGGGGAAAGACCACAGCCATCACATAATTTTAGAAGCAAGGATCCAAGGAAAATTTGGTGTTGCATAGGGCAACTACTAAGCTTGTTGTCAGGAAGTGGCGAGGGTTCCCCCAAAATGTCCATTACTTGAGTACAAGCAGTTACCTGAGCAGAGCTAATTCCCACCTATTATTCTACCTTGGGAATTAGTGGCCTTTTTGAGAGAAGAAGTCAGTAAAAACCTGATATTTGTTTCTCAAACCTCTCCATCTATACTTCAAAAAAGATTACAGACAGCGTGAACTTTGCCTAAAGAGACAAATGTCTACAGAAGGTAGACAGATGTGAAGTGCTCCAAAGTAAAGGAGAGGTAGTTAGATGCCACAGGATGGAGACTTTTTTTTTTTTTTTAATTTCCCAAGTTTACTATAGCCTATATATTTCCCCTTACTGATGATTAGTTATGCCCTTAAACAACAAAGGAATATATATCCTTCTCTCCAGGACTATCATTAAATTGGCAAACAGAAATGACTGTTTTAAAGTATAGCGTGGCTTTGGAAAAAAGATAGTAAGAGGAACATCAGCAGATGGAAAGGATAGTGGCAGCCATAAAGAATTAATGAGAAGGGCACCTGGGTGGCTCAGGTGGTTAAGAGGTCAGACTCTTGATCTCAGCTCAGGTCTTGATCTCAGGGTCATGTGTTTGAGCCCGGCACTGGGCTCCATGCTGCGCGTGTAGCCTACTTTTTTAAAAAAATGTGAATCTTAACTACCTGGGCACTGTGAGAGAAAGATTTAGAGGATAATTCTCAGTCAATCCAGAGAAGTACCTGTGAAGGCTTCACATATTTTGTCTAGCTAACTGATCCTGCAGAACACAAAGTAAGATCTTCTCTCTCTGTTCTAGTTATAGTATGAACTCAAAAGCTCTTGTGGTATCTTTCATAGTTTTAGATGCCTTACCTCATTCTGGACTTAAGTCTTCTTTTTCTCCTTCTTCTCCTCCTCCTCCTTCTTTTTTTTTTTTTTTAAAGTAAACTCTATACCCAACATGGGGCTGGAACCCATGACCCCAAGGTCAAGAGTCACATGCTCTACTGACTGAGTCAGCCAGGTGCTCCTGGGCTTAAGACTTATTGCTTTTCTTAAAAATTTCTGCAAGAACTTTATATTCTTTTTTTGGTTCTCTGTCCATCCTTTCATATTTGGCCCATGTTCTCATAATTTCTGAGTTCGTTTAGAGGGCTTCTCTGTGGTCCTCACAATTTCTGTTAAAATGTCATCTTTCTTGCATTCGTTACGATTATTTGCCATTGCACTGTCACGGTTTTCTTTTTGAAAATTGCCTGTCCATACAGGCCTTGCTCAGCGGGGAGCCTGCTCCCCCTACTTGTGTGCTCTCTTTCTCTCTCTCTGATAAATAAAATCTCAAAAAAAAAAAAAGAAAGAAAGAAAACTGCCTGTCCATTCTCTGTTCTTGCTCCATATGTAAATGAATGACTTTTTTTTTTTATTTTATTTTTTATTATCACCTTAAGCAGTTTCTTTTAAAGAAAGCCACACCTCTCTCTGAGAATTCCCCATAATACTCTTACAAGCCCATGGAAAGGTTTTAGATTCCTCCCTGGTTATGTGACCCTCCTTGCCATTTCTTGTCAAATCTTCTTTTCCGTGTTTTAATTTTCTCCAGTTGTATTTTCCCCTTCTGTTTATGAGAGTACCAATTACATGTGCCTTGGACACTCTATGCCTGTTTTTGTTGTGTCCCAGCATTTTTGCTCACCAGTAACTTGCATTATCATATACCCTCACTCACAGTTATCAGGGGGCCTCTTCACCTCAAAATTCACAATTTGGGGGTGGGAGTGAAGACTCTCACACATTTTCCTCAGCAGTATCAGCACAACAGAGTTGCTACCGTCTTTAAATTCTGTTCTGTCATGCAGTGCTTGTATCACACCTTGCAAAAAGTGCTATGACTAAATGTCTCCTTGACTCATGCTGCTTTTCCTGCTTCTCTGCATCCTCCCCTGGCATCCCTGATTTCCTTTTTTCCCCAAAAAAAGTTTTGCCTTTGGGGCTTTGCCACCACTCTGAAGAAGATATTGGAGATGCTCCCCCTCCTTTGGCATCTCCCCTTCACACTGTCCAAGTTTTCGTTACACTGGTAGGCTTTCTTCATATATCGTGGTTCAACACTTACATGGTTCTTCACTTCATCAAAGATGAAATTTAATATTTTCCTTCTCTTTGTTGTTTTCCATTGCATTGGTCAGGAAAGAGAGATATGTATAGCTAACATTGTCAGTGAGAAAATTTGTTATTTCTGCTTATTTATAAAATTATGAAATTTAAAACAAATATAATACGCTAATTATCTCCATTGTAATTGCCATACAATTACATATGGGTCCCTTATATGTTTTTAATATTTTGCTTTTTGGTCCATATCTATGAGACTGCCAATTCCACAAGTATTGACTCATCTAGCACATGTTGGCTGGCTGTTGAGCCAAATCGGCCCAATTAGAGAAATGATCTTATGTTCTGCTCATTTCATACAAAGATATAATAGTCCTTGGGGGTAGAGGGAGCAACACAAATTTGATCCCATTTATTTGGATATACAAGACTGAGAATTTTCAGATGGTCAACATCATTCAACGTGGCTGTTTTTTCCGTCAATTTTCAAATGAGCTGCTATCAAAGCCATGTATCGAATCTACTTCAGATTGACTCTTATGTATGTAAAAAAAAAAAAAAGTGCATATGTGATAATAAATGCAGCTTTCCCAAGTTTTTGGAAGGACTCTGGATTTCCTTTGTTTCAATTCTCCTGGAACAATTTCTTCACTGTCCTCTTCCATATCTTCACAAACTCAGAGATAGCTGCTTGGCAATGGACAGATGATTCAGCCTGGTTGTACCTTACTTCCTGTTTTTGGCATTCTTTTCTGTCTTCCTGGGGATCAATAATGCCAGGGAATTTTGGGATGGGAAGTACTCTTAGAGTCTAACTCCAGCTCCCTCACTTTCTAGATTGAGGAACAGCGGCCAGGATCCTGAGAGACAGGCACAAGTTCTCAGCTAGTGAGTAGTGGAGCCGCTTTTCCTGAGATCAAGTCTCATGTTCTTCCCACAGCCTTTATTTTCAACGTGAACACCAGGTGAGTAGACAAGTACACACAACCAACAGCAATTATGTCCTTAGAAACATATAGCATCACCCTCAAGCTCAACGACTTGGCAGCTACTCAACCTTCCGTTTTACCTCCAAGTAAAAATAAGACATAATGCATGTCTTTAGCATAAATGTGACCTTTGGGTAAATGCAGGGCAGGCAGAGACTTTATGTTCGTCGGTGATGAACATCTTTTTGTTTTCACATAGATATCCTTTCTTTATGTTTATCACAGTCTCAAATTCCTCTCTTCCCAGAAGATGGCATAAACAGAATATTTTTGTCACACACTTTTTTTTCTCCATTTTAAATGATTTTTTAAAATGTACCAAACACATGGTGAAAATAATGGGCCATGGCAGGTTATCTAAGCATCCGATTTTGGCAGTCACAAACAAGATACTTGCCTGCAGGCCAGGCAACAAAAAATTGTTAAAGAAAAACCAAAACTTGAGTCCAAGTGATTTGGTGTTGGGCGGTCAACTGGACAGTGAAGGGCCAAAATGTAACAGCTCCACGTGTGGGAGTCAGAGAGAAAAAGATTTTCTTTGGGGGCAAGAGTACACTGGCAAGCTGTGTCCTGAAGGAGCATAATGACAAAAAGGCAAGGGACTCATGAAATTTTAGGCAATGCCACCAACCCAAGCCTGACACCTATGGCAGCAAAGCAGAACGGAGAAAAGGCAAACACGGGAAGTAGGGGCTTGCTCTGATGTGAAAAAGGAACCACCAGCACGGCTGAGTACAAGGCTTTCCCTCTGAAGTCTCCCTAAACCAGGATTCAGTAATGAGCCAAGGAGATTTCTACTCTTATTTCTACTCTTACATTCTATATACTTGGCGCTCAAGAGCCTGAGACAGCCTGAGACGTGCCATTTCTCCTACATGACTGTCCACCCTTTTTTGGTGGGAATGGTAATCCTGATTGGTCTAACCTCATGACTTCAGTAGGAGAAGCTGTCCCAGCAACCCCCCGCCCCAGAGGCAGTGGCATTTCCAACGAGGTGAGCTCTCCCTCTGCCTCCTCCTTGCTATCCATCCGCTCAGCTGCTGAGGAGAGACCCCCCCCCCCACTGCCCTCCTGGAACTTGTAAAGCTCCTCTCTTATTCTGATGGAGGTGTTAGCGACAGTGAACAGAAAGACTGGGGAAAGAGTCAAACCAAAAAGCATGCACTCTGGATGGGAGAGATAGATTGGCAATTGCAACTTAACTTTCTATCGATTCCTCTTTTCAGAATGATCTATTCTTTGATGCGACACTTGCAAAGGTTGTTCCAATAAGTGATTTTTGCTTAACTAGAGAGTGCGCTGGGCACCTATTGCTAACACAAGACATGGTCCTCATTCTCAAAGTGCCCCAGAGCACTGGGATAGATGGACAAACAGACAGGTGTGTTCAATGTAGGGATGACAGAAAGAATGCACTGAGAGCCCAGAGGGGAGTGCTGGGTTCAATCTGGGGCTGGAGAGGGGCTCTTGAAGAAGCAATTCCTTGAAGCATTCAGGATGTAGCCCCCTGCCTATGCATTTCTCAGGAGGAAGAAAGCACGAGTATGGGAAATACCATGTGTGTCTCTGTGTGAATTTAGGGTGTGAGTTGATAGGAGAACTCCCTTTCATTGGGAGTTAGCAAATTTTAAGGTGCAAAGTTGGGTGGGGTAGGAAGTGCAGTTGAAAAGATGAGCAGTGACTAACACAGCAAAATCCTCCTTTGCCTGCCTGCCCTGAATCCTGGAGGGAATCGGAGCCTTGCCAGGGATTTCTGCAACTCTGAAAAAAACCACCACCAAAGGCTACATGCTTCTCTTTGTTGCTATGCCATCTTCCATCAACTGGCTAAAAAAAAATCTCTATTTAATTGATGACTTTTGTTTTTCTCCTCCTGCATTGTATCTTTAATTTAAAAATGAATAAATAAATAAAAATGCCACTGGGATGCCTGGGTCACTCAGTCGGTTAAGCGTCCAACTCTGGATTTCAGCTCAGGTCATGATCTCGGGTCGTGGGATTGAGCCTTATGTCAGGCTCCGCGCTGGGCGTGGAGCCCACTTAAGATTTTCTCTCTCCCCTCTCCCTCTACCCGTCCCCATCCTGCTTGTGCGTGCTCTCTCTCTAAAAAAGAAAAGAATAAAATAAAATAAAAAATGCCACCGAGAAATGATGTACACGTGACTTTGAAATCAGAATTTTGGCTCCGCTGGTTTTCGTTATGTGACTTTGGGGAAGTGACACCCAAGTGCATCCCTTTTCTCAAAAATAAAGTGGAGATAACAATACCTAGCTTGTAAGCGTAAATGAAATCATCTGTGAGCAGACGTCACAGATGATCAATAAATGGAAGCTTATTTCTATTCCCAAGTGGATGATAAACCGATGTTCTGGAGCAGGGGTCAGCAAGCTTTTGCTGTAAGGGGTCAGGTGGCAAATATATTCAGCTTTGGGGGCCATATGGTCGCTATTTCAACTAATCGATTCTGCAGCTGTAGCAGGAACACACCTGCGGACGGTACATATTGAAGGGGCATTAACAGTGTTACGGTGAAATTTCTTTACAGACATAGATGGTGCGCTACATTTGGCCCGTAGACATACTGTGCTGAGCCCCACCTAGAACATTTTCCATGGGTCGTAAAACTCAATTTATGTTATTAAGTGGTTTCTCTTAGTTTCTGTCACACATATGACTTCTCAAACAACCCCGAGAAGCAGGTATTAACTGTCTTTGCTTTTGCAAGGAGAGCCCAGGGATGTTAAGAAATTGACGTGATCAACACTAGTTAGAAAATGAAACCGTGCACCTTTCATTTCCATCACATATAACTGGTTTCTTTATGGCGTCTCCTTCCTGATTTGATGGTTAACGCTCCTTGATGATGCTGACGTTCTTTAGGAAAGGAGGTGTTCATTCCTCTTGTGGCTACGATATTTCTAATCTACTCTCCTTCCTCTGCTGCCTGCGAGCATGCTGGATTTTAAATTTTTCTTTGTAGACTCTTTTAATGCATGCCTCCTGGGCCTTCTCTCTTCTGCTCTGTCCGAATCCATCACATCCTACCCACATGACAGTCCCACGTTTTATGCTCTTTGTTGTTGATTTCCAGTTTTCTAAGTTTCCCACATAAGTAGTTACTGCCCCAGAGCAGGCTTCCCAGCCTTTAATTTTATTTTGGTTGGAGAACAGATGAGACAGGGGTCTTTGCAGCTGGAGGAGAAGGTTGTGTGCAAACTTTCTGATTCATAGGGGCTCAACAGGCCATCTCTGCCTCGGGTCTGAGACTGGAAATGAAATTCTGCTTTCGGGACATTCAGATTCTGAAGAAAATATGATGTGAACCCAATTTATTCTCTTCTGACACCTCTAAATCTATATTTCATATTTGCTAGTCTTTATCACCCGCTAGGGCTGGCGGCTGTCCAGGATGCACGTTTCCTTGGAAGCCCAAGAGATGACTCTAAATTCAGAGCCAAATGTAACCACAGAAATGGCAAAAAGTGCAAGGAAAGGTCAGACCAGAGCCCTCGGCAACTTCCTGACTTTTCTACTTTGTGGTCAAGTTATGCCTTTAAGATGCTTTCAAGGGCATCCCTTCTTCAGGGTACAATTTATTAGATCTTATAAATGTAGAGGGCCAAGTCTGTGTGTCCTCTAGGGACTCAAGGGGCAGTTGTAATCCCCTAGGGTTTTTTGCTGTCATGGATCTGTAGCTGCTGAGAGTGGGCGCTGGGCACCTAGACTGTCCAGGGCTGGAGGCAGCAGGTGCACTCTGGAGGCGAGAGCCAAGTACACATGGGCAGACATGCCGAGGCCAACTTGTAGAGGGGGGCTGCATCGTGGCTTAAGGAAGGTGGACACTCTGAGAATCTTTATGGGGCAAGACGTTGCCTCCGGATTGGCCATCTTGGGGAAAACTTTCTGAAGGCTTTTGACAAACCTAACAGCACTCTTCAGTAATAGAACTTGGAAAGATACCAAGCGCACTCATTTTTAAAAACTCTGGCCCTATCATGGCCAGAAGTGATGATACACGTAGAGATGATAAAATGGCCAGAAACGCACTGATTTCTTGACTCGGTGGATTCAATGGTCCTGTTGCTATTAAGCCACCCAATTTTTGTTCAAGATTATGCCTGCAAAGCAGAGCCCCTGGGTGAGCACATTGTGTGAAACCCAATTAGTCTTCAGACAGAATTCTTATCCCTGAGGCGGGATCCTCCCGTGGGTTTATAGTCGGTGTTCTCTTGGTCAAACCCTGAGTTTCCTGGGGCCAAAAATTACTTGGATGTTTTTTAAGCCCATGGTGATACAATTTAATTAATGTAGCAGGAGGGCTGTGGGTACCTCTAGGCATGTCATTAGTTGACTCTGATTCAAAAAATCTTTTAAGATTTACTTATTTATAGGAATTTAGAGAATGTTGGGTAGGCACTCTACTAAAATTTAACCCCACTGGCTCTCCTTAAACACTTTCCTATTTAATTCTTCTATGTGGCACACTCATGGCCTGTATATTTTCTCTTTTTCTTTTCTTTTTTTTTTTTAATTAACAGCTTTGTTGAGATATAATTCACATGCCGTACAATTTAATGGCGTTCAGTGTATTCATAGAGTTGTGTGACCATCACCACAGTCAATTCCAGAATGTTCTCATCATCCCACAAAGAAACCCTGCATCCTGTGGCCATCACCCCAATCCGTCTACACCTGTAGCCCTAGATAGACATGGATATTACATCCATGTGCACCTGTCTCTTCTGGACATTTCAAATAAATACAGTTACACAGTTTGTGTTCTCTAGTGATTGGCTGCTTTTCCTCTGTAGGACGTTTTCAAAGTTCATCCATGTTGTAGCATGTCTCAGTACTTCCTTTCTTTTTAGGGCTGAATCACGTTCCATTATATGGACAGACCACAGTTTGTACATTCATTCATGGACTGACAGACATTCGGGTTTTTTCCGCCTTTTGGCTATTGCGAATCATGGTGCTGTGAGTGTCCATGTTTCTTTTGTGTTCATGGTTCATTTCTCTTGAGTGTACAACTAGGAGTGCAGCTGCTGACTCCTACGGTTAAGCACCATGCTGCCCCTTGTCTGTTCCCCCACTACAGTGGACAGTCCCCCACGAGGGCCTGGACTTTAGTCCGCATTGTTTATTCTGCCTGGCACATGGATGGTACTCAGCAAAACCTTGCGAGCATGAATAAAGGAATGGATAAATGTAGCCTGAAGACTTGGGTCTTACCCTTGGCTTTTTTTTTTTTTTTCTATTAACTCTATGATTTGAGAAAAGGCAAAAAGAAAATGTTTCTTGACCAAGGTTTTCACATTATAAAATGTTGCACTGGAAGAGATGCTTTCTAAAGTAGCTCAAGGAAATAAAATAAATGAAGGGATGGGGTGGGATAGTTTTTTCCTTAGAACACGGCGAACAATGAACTCTGTATGTAGTAGAGTTTGGCATTCATGAGTTAATGGAGACGCTGTATAATGATTTCTCACTCTCAGAACAGGAGGAGTTTTCAGGGAAGGCCCTGTGGTGAAACTCTGTACATTTTTCTATATTAACACATGGCACTCAAAATGCTATTTCGGCTGGTCATGTAGGAATATGGGAAAAACCAGTAATAAGCAGTTATTAGTAGGTAAGCAATGATAATACGTGTATAAAGTTTTATTATACACATGCAGATTTTATTTTATTTTTTATTTATTTATTTTGAGAGAGAGAGAGAGAGAAGGGCCAGAGGAAGAGAGAGAGAGAATCTTAAGCAGGCTCCACGCCCAGCGCTGAGACCAAATGGGGCTCGATCTCACAGCCCTGAGATCATGACCTGAGCTGAAATCAAGAGTCAGACACTTAGGCACCTCACATGCTAATCTTAAAAAGTAGGGTTTTTTTAAACCTCTTTAAACAAAAAAACCCCTGAAACATATAGAATGTAGAGAAATAACAGCAATGAACGCCACGTACTACTTACTACTGATCACTCAGCTCAACCATTTTCAACTGCTGGCCTCTCTTGCTTCACCCACACCTCTATGCATCCTCCCCTCCCCTCACTCCTGGGTTATATTAAAGCAATTTCCAGATATCCTTTCGTTTTATCCACCAATATTTGAGCAACACGTGAGATTCGGGTGAAGATTGGTATTTAGTTTATGTTGAATCTCATCATCTTTAATCCCATTCAAGAAAAGTCACGGGAGGTTGTTTTATTTTTTGAATATGATGACTGTCTCCAAGTGTTTAAAAAGGGTATTTGGAGACCAAACTGTAGGTATGATACTTGTTCAACATTTTGGCACTCTATTCTTTCCATAGTTGGTAAAATGATAAAGAAAGGCTGGGGAATGACTAAAAAAGAAAATTTGGGGAGACTTTAATAGTGGGTAATAGATAGAGCAGGGTGAAATTCAGGATGGGGTACATCAGGAGCTGCTGGCAATCTTCTGTGCTCTGACGTGGTTCACCCAGCGGGCTGATGTGTTGTTATTCCCCATCCGTAATCATCTGTTATATGTGCTTCTGCAAGGATTCAATATTTAATATGAAAAAAAATATTTAAAGGGAAATGATAAAAACAAAAACAAAAAACTAGAAGACAACGTAAGTGCTGCAGTATTTGACCAAGAAATTCTTTCATTTCTTTCGATTTTCATGTCCCCGGATATGAAATACAGTTTTTATGTCCTTAGTGGTCCGGGTCCCTGATGCTTTCAGGGTTCTGAAAAGCAAAGGAAGGATTTTTTTTTCTCTATATGCAATTCTTTTATATTTCTCTGCCCCAGACAATGGGCACAGGTCCACAGGATTTTTTGAAAGGGGGATAGGAGGGTAGGCAGAGATCAGAGGACTTACAGGGAGGCTGAAGACTTCAGGAAGATTTCAAAAATATCCACATTGTTAATAGTGATTATGTCCAGATGGTCCAGTTATTGGCAGTTTGCTGTTTTGCATGATGGCCTAGCTTTTTATAATGAGAGTGAATGACTGGAGTAATGAAAAATAAATGAGTAGACATTATTTTCTTCGCATGTGTCTCTTCTCACATAGATTGAGATTATGCAGACCACATGAATTCAGTGCCCCACTTGTGTCTCAGACCAGTGTGCAGTGCACTGAAGACACCCAAAAACAGTTGTTGGACTCAATAGGGTGAGCAAACGTTCCATCCTGCAGTTTCACCCATTCAATAGTGGAAAACTATAATAATGATCCATAATCCCTCCCCGTGGCTGTGCTTTTGAGCATTGCCACTTAATGATAATTCTAAGAGCAAAGATGACTGAACAATCCTGTCTTGTATTTCCCCTGCATACATGGTTATTCTCTTCGTCAAGTGTGAAGTAATAAGGAGCCATTCCTTGTTTGTTGAGTGCCTATGTGCCAAACTCCATTGATTCTTAACAAAGCCGAGGATGCAAGCATTACAGGTGGGATTGGCCCCCTTTTCCGATGAGGAAAACGTATACAGATCTTCCATTTCTGAAGGCTTCTTGAAAGCATAACTAGTCACAATTATTTATGCACCTGGGGGAATTCTCCCACAGGGAAGCTGTTGTGTTGCTGTAAATAGTGTTTTAATCCTGTGCTCTCTGTCCTCGTCACTTAGTAAAGGCTCAGTGGAAGGCTGTAGTTTTCTGACTTGGGTAGTATGATGGCCTCTTGCTTGCCGTGCTGTCTGTCTCTGTGTTCTCCACTCTGTTTGGGCAGATGCCCCTGATCCGTCCTGCTGGAGTTCCCGCCTGTTTTCATTTGGCCCATCTCTGTGTTCAGCAAAGCACAGATTTCCTTGGAAGCTTTCACCAACCCTATCTCAGCGTCCTAGTGCTGCTTGACAAATTCCTACAAATGGACTTTGTAAAGCAAGGTGCAGCACACCGGGTGTACCTCCACCATGAACCTCGTCATACCATGCTGTAATTGCTGGCTGATCCGTCCGGCTGTCTTGATCGCAAACTCATAGAAGATAAAGATGGAGTGGCATGTTTGCACGAGAATGAATGAATGAATGAATGAATGAATGAATGAATGAATGCTGTGCTTATTCTTGTGTTGATTCTTGCATTTTTCTCCTGGTTGAAATTGGCCTCAACTAACTTTGTAGGATGGGGAGAGCTAATCAAAAGTTTTATTTGCAAGCAGACCTCTGGCATGCCCACAGAGATATAGTCATTACAGTCAAGATTTATGGCTTCTTTTCTCCATAACGTGTCATGACTTTTTCCGCTCCTTCAGTCAGACTAGCTAGAAATTGGTCTCCAGGGAGCCGAGTTAAGGCATTCATAGCTAGGGAAACTCTCTGGACTGGTTTGCCAGGAAGCATACTCGTTCATCCCTGCTGTCCTGTTAATTATGAAAGATGCCTTTCAGTCTCTACTTGTCCTGATTTTGATGATAAATTATAGTCACTCTAGAAATATTAATATTTTCAACATCAAATACATCCATTTTTGGTGGGGGGCAAAGGGAAACCAATGAAATATCTGTAATGACCCCACCTTCACAACACGTGTTACTTCCTCAAAGCTTAGAACAATCACTGTGATTCCTGAGAAAGTTACGAACAAGAGGAAAATTACTACCAATTTTAAGAAGTGACAGGTGTTCCAGTCAGCCTGAAATACCACTATTTCCACTTACGTATTTTGTGTTGAAGGACAGAGATTTTTTCTTTTTAAGATTTTATTTATTTATTGGACAGAGAAAGACACAGTGAGAGAGGGAACACAAGCAGGGGGAGAGGGAGAAGGAGGGGGAGAGGGAGAGGGAGAGGGAGAAGGCTTCCCGCTGAGCAGGGAGCCTGATGCGGGGCTCAATCCCAGGACCCTGGGATCACTCCCTGAGCTGAAGGCAGACACTTAACGACTGAACCACCCAGGCGCCCCAAGGACTGAGATTCTTATACTCCCCCCCTTCTTGGCTAAGGACTGCCATGAAGGGATTCAGTTTCACTGACAAATGGTGGCAGGACTCTTTCATGTCCCAAGAAGTCTAGAGAATGTTCGCCTTGCACAGGGTCCAACTGCACCGGCAACAGAGGTGCAGAAGTAATGAGCTGAAAGCAAACTCGCCATGTGCTCCAAGGGAGAGGCAAGCGTGGAGGACAGACAGTCGTGGAATTCACAAAGAAAACATGTCTGCCAATGACGCAATCAGCAACTCCCATCTCGCCTTGAAACCAGGACTACACAATGCAAAGCTAGGGAATGAAGACAAACTGAATTGAAAGGCGGTGTTCGAAGATGAGCTTGGGTCTGGCGGGTCTGTGCACAAGGATTTTCCTTGGATCCATTTGAAAATGAATAAGTGCCGCTTAAAATATCAGGAAACAGCGGGAGGGAAATGCAGGAGATTCAGGGTCATCTATTTGAAGAACTGAACCGATTTCCTTTAAAAAATAATAGAGCAGTGGGGAAAAAAAAGTAAGAGAAAAGGAGGTTGTTCAATAATTCTGAAGATCACTTCTTCAAAGAGCAGAACGATAGCACGATAAATATTGACTATGAGCCGGATCACATCAAGTTGGAGCCTGGCAGAATGACTGGGAAGACTGGTTTTGACACCAGAACAATTAATAAACAAAGACCAACATGAAATCCTTTGTCTATCCCTAACATGTAACTCATTTTTCACAATTGCCTATAAAACATCTACAACTTAGCGTCACAGAAAGATCATAAATAAAGATTTGCCTTTTATTCTCTTCAATAGACCATATATTTACATCCGTTCGCCTGACAGAGCCATTACTGCACATTAAGCAGAAACCTAGTAATATTTGAAAAACAGTGATTTTATATTTGGATGATATGCAGATCTTCTGCTATGTATGTGGAAAATGGAATTATTGCTAGAAATGTTATTTAAAGATTAGGGCACGGAAGTAGTATTAAGAGGTCATTAAGTTCCTTCTGCAGAAAGGAACTTATCTCGATTCACTCAAAGAGCTTCATGCCACTCTGAGGTCCTTCTGCAAAATTTAAATTGCTCCACGAAAGACCCTATGTGGCCAAGCACTGAAAGAATGCAAAATCTCATAAGCACCATGGACAATTCCAGTATCTTCCCCGAAGTTCTGGTAAAAAGAGGAAAAAAAAGGCAGACAAGCTGTCAAATGATTCAATTTGAGTACTTATTATGTATGTCACTGTGTGAGCTACAAAGTGGAGAACATCAAGACTCTAATCCCCATGAACTTTGCAGTCTTGCTGGGGCGGCAGGGGGAAATCGGGGCGACCTGCACGGACCAGCACTAAGTAATAATACACAAGCTTTTGCATCAGGTGCTGTGATCAAACACTAATAAACTGTGGTGGCCACTGAGGGAAAGCAGCGTTCAATTCAACTGTTTGCAAAAAGGAGCATTTCACAGAGGCGGTGCCATCTGAACTAGACCTTTAGGAGTTGGTAGGATTTTAAAAGGAAAAGCACCAAAGGAAGAAAGTAGGTCAGGATGGGCAGAGGCACAGAAGTGAGGCAATCTTATTTTATTCTTTAATTGTGGTAAAATAGAAGTATTAAGTACATTCACACTATTCTGCAACTGTCACCACCATCCATTTCCACAACTTTTTTCATCCCGCAAAACCAAAGTTCTGTACCCATTAAACAACTATTCCCTGGTCCCCTTCACCCCTGAAACCACCCTTCTGCTTCCTATCTATACATTTGATGACTCCAAGTATCTCATGTAAGTGGAATCATACAGTATTTTTTTTTTTTTTGGACTAGCTTATTTCACTTAGTGTAATGTCTTCAAGGTTCATCAATGTTGTTGCAGGTGTCAGAATGTCCTTCCTCTTTAAGCTGAATAGTACTCTATTTTGTGTATATGTTGCATTTTGCTTATCCATTCAGCCACTGATGGACACTTGGCTTGCTTCCACCTTTGGGTTATCGTGAGTAACTCTGCTATGAACGTGAGCATGTCACTATCTTTTTGAGACTTTGCTTTCAGTTCTTTTGGGGACAAACCCAGAAGTGCAACTGTCAGATCGTACGGTAGTTATATTTCCATGTTTTGAAGAACCACCAGATTATTTTCCACAGCAGATGCACCATTATACATTCCCACCACTGGTGCACAAGGGTTCCAATTTCTCCACATCCTTGCCAACACTTGATACTTTCTGGTTTTGTTTGTTTGTTGTTTCATTTGGTTTTTCTAACAGCCATCCTAACTGGTGTGAGTTGGTATCCCATTGGTGGGTTTGGTTTGCATTTTACTAAAAGACGTTGAGCATCTTTTCATGTGCTTGCTAGCCATTCGTATATTTTCTTTGGACAGATGTCTATTCAAGGTCTTTGCCTGTTTTTTAATTGAATTGTTCACTTTTTTTGTTGTTCAGTTAGGCAGTCTTGGAATATTAGTGATGCTTCTGGAAGGCTGGGTCATTGTTCTCACAAGGAGCATTAAATCTGAGAATGTGAGTCCAATTCTGATCATGGCTCAGATAGGTCTGAATGCCTTGTTCAAGATGCAGTGTGGGTTTTATCTGAAGCCAGGGAGGTCTGAGTGCAAGAGTATGTCCCGAGTGCTCTCCGACTCAGGAATTTCTGTCTAATGCCCATGAGAAGGCTGTACAGGTGTGAGACACGGGAGCATGCTGCAAGAAGAGGTGGAGACTTCAACTGGGGATAGGTGATGATAACCATGCCATGGGTTACCTTCAAGTGGAGAAAAAGGTGGAGAAAGCATCAAGACAGAAGACTCCAGAACCAGCTCCGTTACATAATGGTGTGCCTCAATTTCCGCACAGTATCCCTGTGAGGGTTAAATGAGCTCATGTATGAAAAACCTAACAGTGCAGACACACACTACTAAGTTGGCTCAGCTTTTATGACTCAAGCCAGGTGCTGGGGCCAACACCCAGGAAGTATCAAGTGTTGGCAAGGATGTGGAGAAATTGGAACCCTTGTGCACCAGTGGTGGGAATGTATAATGGTGCATCTGCTGTGGAAAATAATCTGGTGGTTCTTCAAAACATGGAAATATAACTACCGTACGATCTGACAGTTGCACTTCTGGGTTTGTCCCCAAAAGAACTGAAAGCAAAGTCTCAAAAAGATAGTGACATGCTCACGTTCATAGCAGAGTTACTCACGATAACCCAAAGGTGGAAGCAAGCCAAGTGTCCATCAGTGGTTGTCACATGCCAGGCTGTCAATGCCTACTTGGCCACCTCCTTTTCCTTACTTAGTTATCTTCGCGACGATGAGGCATCTCTGAAGATCCTGCCTTTGCCACCCATCCCCCAGGACTTCCAGCAGATGTAGCCACGGGAACACGGCAAGTGGCGGCTTAGCTTACATTGTGCTTCATGCTTCCCTCGCAGGCAAATCATTTGGCACAGAAGCAGACGCGGAGGTCCAATGCCTGATGCCAGCTTTGTGACTGACTTTGACACAGACTTCAGGATTAGCTCGTTAATCTCCCTCCTGGATTAAATGAAGGTCATTATGGAGCTACCCAACGTAATAGGATTTTGGGGATTTTTAGCATTAATTAATGACGATCTTATTCTTTGAGGCCCCAAGAAGACCATCTAAATGCCAAAGTCTAACAGGCGCACAAGAGCTATATTATGTATGATGAAGTTTTGATGCTAACTGAAGAAATGAGAGAGAATAAATGCCGTCTCTTTTGAATATAATGTGGAGGGAGTGAATCACTTCCAAACCGAGTATACCCTGTCTTATCTGATACCGAAAAGAGTTACATTTAGTGCAGGTAACATTCACACACTTATATGATCCTTGCAAGACTGGAAACCCTCAGGATTAGGTGGTCCCTCACCTGTGATCAATACCAGGTGGCTACTCGAAAGGAACAGCACGTGCTTTCTCCACACCTCAGGCTGCTGGCATCACAAGCAATTTTCAGTCTCTGATTTTTCACTGGAGGTAGAAAAATGCTTACCTAACTGCTTTATTTGTAATGCTGTTCTTGCAAATTCTGTGCTCAACGTAAGTAAAAGGGGCATAAACATAAGCATCATTCAGATGTGGTTCTGTCTCCACCATAATCCAAGCTTTGAAATGAGATAAACCCATGCCTTAAGATGAGTCAAAAAAAAAAAAAAAAAAGTATGCCTAAGGAAAAGCCCCGCATTCAAGGTTTTTGACCAAATAATGTGGCATTACAGTCATGAAATACTGACGATAACAGGTGGGGCAGTAAGCATAAATAATTAAGAAGGAGTAAAACTACTTGAAATCTGTTGGGGGGTTTGCAATGTAGCTTAATACCAGTCAGGTCAAGAAAAAAAAAAATCATTATTTAACTATTTACTTTTTTTTTTTTATTGTATGGGTTCATGAAGTTGTTGAGAGGTAGAAGGAGAAATAGGAATTTTTGAAAATAAGGATACAGAGGCTTTTATAAAATCATATCTGCTCTAATAAAGAAAAATAGGAATCTGTATCACCTGAAATAACTTCAGAAAAACTCAAAGCCAAGGATAATACTTAGACTATTCAACCAATTCCTGACACAGGCAGAAATGAGAATATTATATTTAAAATATATTATTATATAATATTAAAAATATAATATTATATTATGCCAACTCCAAAAGGAGGACTTTTGTTAGTGGAAGGGGATGGAACATTCTTGCTGTGAGTCAAAAGAACACAGTGTCAGAATAAGTCATGAAGGACATGAGATAATTTTAAGAATTTGAGGAAAGAAGGGAGGGGATGCAATGCAGGATGAGTAGATACTTAGGATGTTGAAGGAAGGCTTTTATTCTCTCTGTAAAAAACCAAAGCAAAGAGAGTTTGAAGAAAACGTGCCTCATCCACCAGTTAAAGGGAAGTCCAATATTGACAGTATTATTTTCAGCGTATTGAATACGCCAGTTAATTCTGTGGCCATACACAGATGGAAAGACTATATGCAATAGATTCTTAAAAAGAAAAAAAAAAAGATGACTGATTCTAGCAAGTGACTGTGTGATGAAGAACTAAAGTGAGCATATAATTCAACTTGTGTTAGGAATGTCACTGGTATGGTGACATTATCCACTTTGGAGGGGACTGAGACATGAGCAAGCTCCATCTTTTTTGACATTTATTTGGGGTCGGTAAGAACAATATCCAAGGTTGTTTTTCTTTTAAGAAAAGAAGACATTCTAGATGTGTAGACTTCAGACTAAAAGAATTTTGACCCCTAAATGTCCCAAGGTCAAATTTTAACATGTCTTCGTATGGAGGCTCAGGTATTTGGGATAATGGGAAAAAAATCATATTGAATTTTGTCCTTCCTGTCCCCCCTCCCTTGGGTCCACAAACACAAATATGAATTGTTTCCAGCCATCTGTCCCCTGGAACAATCACTGAAGGCAATCTGGTGAGGACCCATTGGCATTTTTATAGCAATCAGCAAACTAGTCAAGATGCCCATACCCAGAATGAGAGAAGATGAATCCACCTCTGGTTCATGTGACACCCTTCACATGTCCAGGACAGTCATCCCACACAAGCCTCCCATCCCCAAAGGCCAACATTCTCCATTTCTTCATCCACTCTTCCTAGGAGCTGATCACCAAGACTCTCCACCATCTTGCCCATGTGCCACGTTGTGGATGCCACTGCCAAGCCACAGACCCCCAGTGTGGATTCTGCACCCCAAGGCTTGAATTCAAGGGTAAATCATTACACTCAGTCACATGAAACCTCTTAAATGTGACCCACTGCTCTGTAACAATGTGTAGAGTCTCATACCTACTGAGAAAAAATACCTGTTACCTCATGCACTTTGTTGTGGACGGCCTTAAGTCTTCATCCATAAGGTGCTGATAGAAACTAAAAGCAGAGACTTTGCATCAATATCTCAAACCTAGAAGCCCTACACTGAGAACTACCTTCCTTAATGATATGCAGGCTGGATCCCATAAATCAAGACCATAACCTAATGCTGTGTGGTGGGACCTGGACACGAGGGGTTTTCTTTCTTTTTTTTTTTTTTTTTTAAGATTTTATTTATTTATTTGACAGAGATAGAGACAGCCAGTGAGAGAGGGAACACAAGCAGGGGGAGTGGGAGAGGAAGAAGCAGGCTCCTAGCGGAGGAGCCTGATGTGGGGCTCGATCCCAGAATGCCGGGATCACGCCCTGAGCCGAAGGCAGACGCTTAACCGCTGTGCCACCCAGGCGCCCCTGGACACGAGGGGTTTTCTAAATCTCTCCATGATTGAGTGGTGTGCAGACAAACGTGAAGCCTACTGTCACCCAGCAATGTGACCACCCTCTCTTCCCTAGTAGGATGATGGACTAGTAACCAACCCTCTATTTCATTCAATAAGGCAAATTCCAATTCAGGAGGAGAGCGCTGTCATTACAAAGGATCCAGACTGACTGCATGTTTTCAAGAAAGTCAGTGCCAAACCTTAGCAACTGAACCATTATCAGTTCTTTCAAGCCTAGTTTTGAAGACTCTTCATTAGAAACTTCTTACAAGGTTGATCACGGTCTAGTCAGAAAGCCTTTGGGTTTGGTTGTTAACATGGTTATTAATTAACATGATTGTACAGGCATCAAATGCATTTCTCCCTCTTGTTTGTAAGAATGCCACTGGAGACCATGCCAACTGTAGGTAGACAGTGAGAACATCCTCACAACAGTGAGACATACTGCCCGGTTTTCTTCCAAAATCTTTACTTCTCTCTGGTTTCCACTGTGTGCGAAAAAACAGAATCTCCTCTTGAGGAAATCAACAGCATCAATTAGGAAGTAAACTGCTTGGTTTTTGGATTTTGTTTCAGAGATTCAAAATATTGATGGAGGATGGTCAATGAGGAAGAGCTTTTTGGCCATTGTGTCTGACACGGGAAATACGTAACAGCTATTGTACAGTGACAATATTATTACGTTTGGACAAAAAGTACCTCGCAAACTATTGTCTGGCTCCCTTTCTCCCTCTTCCTTTCCTTTTTCTTTCCCTTTCCTTTTTCCTTCCCTTTTCCTCCCTTCTCTTCCCTTCCCTCCTTCGTCCCCCCTTCCCTCCTTCCTTCATTTAACTATCACAACTGAAAACACAGTCTCTCCGCCATTCTTTTCTTTTCTCTAGTAATGAATGCTTTCATTCATGGACATTATCACCCTCCCTCTATCAGTAGATTTTGTACAATGTCAAGACTTGGGAATGCATGAGGGAGGAGACCTGTAGGGGGCACAGTGCGTTTGTCCTGCTGCGTTTGCTCACTGGCTTTCCCTCCTCGGTGTCTGTCTGTGGCTTCCCTCCTCAGAGCAGGTTCTCTCTAATCCTGTCTAGAGTGGTTTTGCTGATCCTCCAAGAGCTCAGACACTAAACTCGAGATTTCAAAAGAAAGGGTGTAGGGACCTACCTTCTGGGAATGATATCCGTAGGAAAGACCTGATTGCTACAGTTTGACATGTGAATCTGTGGCTTATAGGAAGGTTAACGCTAGGACTAGAATACAGGTATTTCCATTCAGGTAATTCGGGTTTTGAACAGGAAGATTGAAATATCAAGCATACTCTACCAGCTGGGGAACATAAGTGTATTGTGTGATTTATGCAATAAAATATACATATCAAAGCATTTATTTATTTCACCAAGTTGTATGATATAACACAGTCTAGAGTTTAAATTGAGCGATTCTTCTCTATTTCTGATACTCCCTCTAATTCTTCTCTGTCCCTCTGGGCAAAACCACTTAAACCTTTTATCTTGGTTTCCTTTGTGGGAAAATGGGATAATAGACACCCCTTAGCCATTTCAGAGTAATGTTTTGATGCCAGCCGTTATGTGATTATATGAGAAAAAAGCTTTGAGCTTCTGGCAGTTAGCTGCTCCATAAATATTATTAGCAAGCTCTGGAGATTTTATCTTTGGAAACTGACAAGTATTTCTCTTCTAAAACCTCATATCTTTAGCCCCTGGACACATGTTCCTGATAGCTCTGTCTTCACAGAGATCCACTTCGCTCCATGAGAATCGCCAGGGCTCTTGGCACAGACTTGCTTCTGAGCATCACGAGACAGCCATGCCGCCTTGCGGAGTCTGAGGTAGACAAGCTGCGGATCCCAGCAGGACGACCTAGATGGTGGGAAGGAGTTACGAAGAAAGGAGTTCCTTCTGTGGAGGTGACCATGGACCTGGAGAGGCACCCTGAGAGGTGAGCACAGACAAAGTGTGCAAAGTTGTTGCAGCAAACGCTCCGTGTTGAAGGAAACAGATGGCAGCCATTCAGCTCTGAGCACACGATGGAACTTTCTTGTTGATTCTTCTCCACAAATGGGTTGCCCCTAGACATAGAGATTCTGCCACAGAAGGAGACCTGTTCCTAAAGCACCTTCAACATAATTTCCTCTGTTTATCTCAAAGATACTCTTGTATGTTGAAAGTGTTCTCCATTCAGCAACTTGGGGAAAGATCATTTGTGAAGATAGAAATCCCTCAGAGAGAGAAGGAAGAGAAAGAGAAGAAGACAGAGGAGGAGGAGGAAGAGAGGGAGGAGAGAGAGACATCCTTGTTGTGTGAATAGCATTCACTCTTAATTTCTCTCTTCATTTTTGTAAATCAGGACTGAATTATCAAGAGGGCATAAATCAAATGACTAATGCCATTAAGTCCTTAAAGATTAAAATAAAAGTAGAATTCATAAGATGTATTCTTTTTTTTTTAAAGATTTTATTTATCTATTTGACAGAGAGAGAGAGAGAGAGACAGCCAGCGAGAGAGGGAACACAAGCAGGGGGAGTGGGAGAGGAAGAAGCAGGCTCCTAGCAGATGAGCCTGATGTGGGGCTCGATCCCAGAACGCTGGGATCACGCCCTGAGCCGAAGGCAGACTCTTAACGACTGCACCACCGAGGCGCCCCCATAAGATGTATTCTTGATTAGTTTTTAAGATGTATGCCGGCACAGGGAATGAAAAATACGACAGTAAATTATCTGAGCCGATGATATAAAAAACTTCCTTTGCTTCATGAGAACTGGCTTAGCAAATTACATAGGTACTCACTCAGCAGTCCTGTACAGTGATGACTGAGATTAGGGATGATTTTCCAAACCATAGAATGGAGTGATTTTTTATTTTTTATTTATTTATTTTTTTTAAAGATTTTATTTATTTATTCGACAGAGATAGAGACAGCCAGTGAGAGAGGGAACACAAGCAGGGGGAGTGGGAGAGGAAGAAGCAGGCTCATAGCAGAGGAGCCTGATGTGGGGCTCGATCCCAGAACGCCAGGATCACGCCCTGAGCTGAAGGCAGACACTTAACCGCTGTGCCACCCAGGCGCCCCTGGAGTGATTTTTTAAAAAATTCTACTCCTGGAGGAGTGCCTGGGTGGCTCAGTCTGTTGCACATCTCTCTTCCACTCGGATCATAATCCCAGAATCCTGGGATGGAGCCCTGTATTGGGCTCCCTGCTCACTTTGGGGTCTGCTTCTCCCTCTCCCTCTACCCTTCCTCCCACTCATGCTCTCTGAAATAAATAAAAAAAAAAAAAAACAAAAATCTTTAAAAAAGAATAAAAAAATAAAAAATACAAATTCTACTCCTGGAATGTGGGATCCAGTCCATCCCATATAAATTTCAAGAGAATAGGCCAACAAACAGAAATGAAATAAGAGGAAAATAATTAGGGTAACAAGCATGTGTTGGTTTTATAGCAAAGGTGGTAATTTGGTAACAGTGATCTGGGGATTTTTTTCCATGGGAATAACTTGTTTCCTCAGTTTTGTGGTGCATTGCCAGCAAGCTAAGCTGCTTAAAATGCTGGGTTGGCTGTGGTCTCTTCCAGGATATTTAAGCTCTAATCCATACCCACAACTAGCCATTCTGTGAATGTCTGGCCACAACATGAACCAGAAATTTGGAAATTGGAAAGCAGGAGTGAATCCATTCAAATCTACTGGGTGTTAGTTCAAAGCATCTCATTTGGTAATGATGGGTTAGCATTACAATCTTTGGTGGGGAGCAGACTCAGAGATTCTTAAAATTTAGAAGGATTTTTAAATTCATCAAATGTTACCTCTCAACCAGTAATAATTGCCTCCAAAATGTGTAGCTCCTACTTAAAGTCAAGGATTTTTTTTTTTTTTTCAGTAACTCTCCTGCACCCAAAACTTATGTTTGATGCTAGAAATACAAGGATGAGTAAGACATCTGCCCTTAAAAGTCTGAAAACCTAGCATGGAAGACAACCAAAATACAGGTATCTTATCTAGAACATTCTAGAAATGGTATGGAACACAAAGGAGAAGCATTTAAAGCAACCTTGAGGCATTTAGCCCAATCTGGAGGACGAAGAAGGTGAGAATACATCCAGGAAAGCAAAGTCAAGATTCAACAAATTGTAACAGTCCAGAGGTAACTGATATCAATTTTTAAATGTGTTTTCTAATATTAAATGAAAATCTGCCCCCATATAACCTTTATTAACTGTCTCACGTCTATCCTCTGGGGTTACACAAGCTATCTCTAACTCACCTTTCCCCACCTTAGTACTCAGAAGGGAAAAATTAAATAAAGTGTTCCATACTGTGGACTGGAATCAACATCAATCTCATCGCTCTACAGTAATGAATCTCAAGGGAAGTACATACCAGAATCTAGGACTTCCCGCCTTGAGGATACTCATGTAACTCTCAAGCCTGCCACTAGTAGGCATTCTTACTCCTAAGCCTGTCGTAGACCTTTGGTGGCTGGGGACAGGACAAGAGATGGGATTCCCAAGACACACAGGTGGCCAACAGGCACACAAGAAGATGCTCAACATCACTGCTCTTCAGGGACATGCAAATCAAAACCATAATGAGATATCAACTGACACCTGTTAGAACAGCCATCATCAGAAACAAGAGGTAACAAGTATTGGTGAGGATGTGGAGAAAAAGGAACATTTGTGCACGTTGGTGGGAATGCAAACTGGTGCAGCCACTCCAGAAAACAGTATGGAGCGTCCTCAAATAGTTAAAAACAGAACTACCCTATCATCCAGCAATTCCACTCCTGGGTGTATTTCTACAGGAAATGAAAACAGGATATCGAAGAGATAGGTGCCGTCTAATGTTCACTGCTGCATTATTCACAGTAGTCAAGATATGGAAACAACCTGCCTACAAATGAATGGATAAGGGTGATACGCACAAGCACGTGTGTGAGTATTACTCAGCCATAAGAAAGAAGGAAATCCTGCCTTTTGTGACAACATGGATGGACCTCAAGGGCATTATGCTAAGCGAAATAAGTCAGACAGAAAAAGACAAATCCTGTAAGAACTCACGCGTATGTGGAATCTAAAAAAGCCAAGCTCACAGAAACAGAGACTAGAACGGTGGTTGCCAGGGGCTGGAGGGAAGGGCAAAATGGAGAGCTGGTAGTCAAAGGGTACAAACTTACAATTATAAGAAGAATGGTTCCAGGGATATAATGTACAGTATGGTGACTTTGGTGAACAGTACCATGGTGTACTTGAACGTTGCTAACCTTGTAGAGCTTAAATAGTCTCATCACATACACACATGCAAGGGTAATTATTTGACTGGATGAAGTGGCCATCATTTTGCAATACATATCAAATCATCACCTTGTACACATTAAATTTACATAATAGTAAATGTCATTTATATGTCAATAAAGCTGGAAAAAGATAAACAGATGGAGCAGGACAACTTACAAGTTCTCATCTTCCTTTGTCCCTCCCCCATTTCAATAATCAGATCAACATGGGATGGATTCCAATACAGGAGCTTTCCTGAAGTCCACAATCAATACAGTATTTCAGACAGGGGTTATAGAGCCCCATCCATGCCCTGATCCCACACTTGATGCCATACTTGGTTTGCTAACCCACTGTTCCTGGTACAAGGTTTCCATGACTGGGGATGGAGCGGTTCTCAGGGGTCTTTCCAACACCTGTAGGGGTGCAGCTGTGGTTCCCGCTCAGCATCACCTCTCATTCTCATTGATAAGCTAGCTTCTGTGTTGGTCCCACAGACATCTGTGTTCTTGAATGCAAGTCACGAGGCTTTGCTCTCCTGCCCCCAAAGCTTCCATTATTTCCCATTCAAAGATTGCAATATCAGATGTTTTCATTTTGTATTATTTGCGATGCATTGTTATTTTTGATGATTCAGGAGAGCATTGTACCTGGAATGTAGAGTAACAGAACGCACCAAGTGCTTTAGGTGCATTTAAAGAGCTCCGTTTAGTCTGCTTCAGAAAGGGTCAAGGAATGATGAGTAACCCAAGGTACTTGTTTTGAAGGCTATTCCAAGAATAACATTGGCGTATCATACAACCCACTGCCGAGGCTCCCTGGGATATTCTGGCCAAACTCCCTTCTCAGGCCTGCATAACGCAGTGCAGTGGGGACAACGAGGCTGGGCACACTGCGTGTCAGTTCTGTGTTGCCCGCTGCTAGAACAGCCTTTACTGGGATGCCTGGGTGGCTCAGTCGGTGAAGCCTCTGCCTTCGGCTCAGGTCGTGATACCAGGGTCCTGGGATCAAGCCCTGCATGGGCAGAATGCGTGCTATCGCCTCCCTCCATCTCCAGGTGCCAGCCAATGTAGCAAAGCGAGTGGGCAACCCCAAGTGCCTAAAATCCAGCCCAGAGCTGGAGAGCTCACACATCCCTGTGTATTAGCAATTGCATGTGCAATCATACCACCAGCTAGGACTGGCCAGGGAAAAGTGGCCCAGAGCCATTTTGAGCAGAAGCCTGATGGCTTTTGGGAAACCACACAGCCATCCCACATGATGTGTCTGGTGAGGTTGCCAAGGCTGGGCTTTCCTGGCTCCTCTCCTGACCTTCAACATGTCTAGAAAGTTCTCAAGTACACAGGGGTGCCTGGAGAGGTTCTGAGGACCTCCTGCTTCTGCCACTGCCAGTAGTTTGTCTTTTCTATCTGCAAATGGTATTCTGCTCAGATAAGTGCCCTTTTATTATAAAAGTAATGCCTCTTATTTCAATGACAGCTGTATGAAAACATTAGTTTTGCTGTTACTGGTGCAAACTCATAAGGCAGAAGAGTCAACACGATGGGCCACCTGGACTGGGATCTCATTGTTGAGCAAACTAGAAATATAATTAGGTAGAAGGGTTTGTGTTATAGACTAGAAACTGTCAAGGACAGAAAACAAATGTAGTGTTCAACCCCTCTCCCCTGCCAAATACCTTTAAGCCCTCTGTACCTCCTTATTTCTTATCATATTGCCATCCCACTTACTTAACAGTGCCAGGGAAGGTGTGGTCTGTAGTAGAGTCATGAACCACTGGTGAACCCTTTGTGTCGGCAATGTCTAAGGTAAACAAATTTGAAAAATTGGTTAAAATTATACACATCTAATCTTTTATAGGTGGGGCTCTCAGCTATGTGTTTAACGATGTCTTTATGATTTTTATTACAGACATCAATTTTATGCTCAGATTGTCAGAAATATAGCTCTAGATGCAGATGTGCATATTAGCATTGAGGGCAGAATCAGCAACAGCTGGGTATTATTTCAGAGACATTCACTGCAACGGTGCATGCACAAAATGCCTGTAATGCTTCCCTTTTTGATACTTGGCAACTCCTAGGAGTCAGTGAACAAGACTCTGCTCCCTAATTTTCAGAGCACTATAATAGGGCTGATCTTATGTAAAAGCAATTGCAGAATTAAGGATTGCAGGATTCGCTGCCCAAAGGGGTTCCTTATGCACCTGTAAAATCATGTTCTCCCCTGTCTTTGCCAGCATCCTTTGGTTTACCATCATCATTCAAATCCATGCCATCCACATCATTAACAAATTGGACTGTGGGCACGGTCTCAACTCTGGTACATTCTTCCACCTTCCTTCTGTTGGTACTGTGATAAAGGAAAAATTCCCCCTACTGGTTTATGAATCTAGGCTGAATTATATCTGGAAAGGCAAGCCTCAAAGTCTACCAATGTTTTATCCATAGCTAGGGAAGTCCTGAGTGTAAAGGTGACACAGGACATGATTATTTTAGAGTTCTCCCTAATGTTTCTGAGACATCTGAGATGTGTTATTTGATTTCTTCCCCTTTTAAGTGAGGGTATTCATCATGTACTATTGTTTCTGGGGAGTTAAATAGGAGCAATGGAAGAACTTCTACTTCCACCAAAGAAACAATAACAAGGACTGGATTAACTCTCCCACCAAAAACCTCCAGAAAAACAAACAAAATATATGAAACAGTGACTTTCATGACCCTGGATATGAGATAGTGATGGATAGTGAATCCTGAGGGACAGATACAAACAAGATGCTTGCTATGATTGCTGAAGCTCACTGCCTTGATCTTGAAAGAGTTTCCAGGATGCAGTGCATACAGGGGAAACTGAGGCAGGGCTTGAGCAAATATCTGAGTGGAGGAGAGGGACTGGAAAGTCCAGGGAGACCAAGGTGCTAACAGTCAGTGGAAGAGAGTACCAGAGGGGAGAGAGCTGTGCAAAAAGGGAGCACCCCAGAAATCTTCAGAGGGTCCCCTTGAGGATTCAGTAGTTCCAATCAGTGCATACATGTGAGAACACTATGTGAGGCCAAGGAAAGAATCACCTGAAATGATTAAAGGAATAGTGCTTGGTGTTCACACAGGGCTGGGAAGAGTGCCTGATTCTACCAGCCACAAAAAGACATAATTCTTAAGGCACTGGGTCCAGAAAGGTCTTGCCTTAGCTGTGGGGAATAAATAAACCTAGACTGTGCATTGCTCTGCAGCTTTCTAACAAATCTAAAAGCAAGACCCCAAAGTTGCAAATTGTTTCTAAGGAACTTATTGGAAAATAGTATAGCTCAAGAATATTTACAAGAATACAAAATATCTAATACCTAAAAAGTTAAAAACACAATGTCTAGCATCTAATCATGAATTGGTAGGCATGCAAAGATGCAGGAAAATGATATGCAGGAAAAATGACACATGATTTAAAAAAAAAAAAAACAATAATTTGAAACTGACCCCTAACTGATGCAGAAGGTAGATCATGCTTTTGGGTCTCAAAGATTTTGCCCTGTATTTCCTTCTCAAAGTGCTCTGGTATTAGGTTTCACATTTCAGTCTATGGTCCATTTTGAGTTAATATTAGCATGCATTTGTTTGTATGTATTGTTTGCAGGCATGGATCAAAGTTCATTTTCTTTTTATAAGGATATCCAACTGTTCTAGTATCATCTGTTGAAAAGACTACTGTTTCTCCCCCTGAATTGTTTTCGTATCTTTGCCAAAAGCAGTTGTCCATATATATGTGAGTCTTTTCTATTCTGTTGATCTACTTGTCTATCTTAATGCCAATACGACACCCTCTTGATTACTGCAACTTTATAATACATCTTGAAATCTGGTAGTGTTAGTTTTCCAACTTTGTTTTTTGTTTTTCAAAGTGGTTTGGCTATTCTGGGTCTTTTGAACTTCCCTACAAGGTTAGGATCAGGTGGATAATTTTTAGGAAAAAAAGCCAAAATCTTAATAATTTTGATTGGGATTGTGTTGAATCTATAGATCAATTTTGGAGGACTGGCATCTAACAATACTGAGTCTTCCAACCTATGAACAACGCACATCTCTTCATTTATTTAGTTCTCATATTTCTCTCAAGAGTGTTTTGTAGTTTTCAGTGTACAGGTTTTATGGATCTTTTCTCCAAATATTTCATATTTTTGGTGCTACTGTAAACTGTATTGGTTTTTAACTTAAATTTTTGACTGCTCATTACTAATATATGTAGTTGATTTTTTTATATAAAGACATCTGCTAACCTCATTTAAGAGTTCTAGTAACTATCTGCATATTCCATTGGATTTTTGCTCTATGCACAGAGATAGTTTTACTTCTTCCTTTCTGACTAGGTGCCTTTTATATATTTTTATTTTTTATTGCACTGGTTCAAATCTATAGTATGATGCTGAATAGAAGAAGTAAAAGCAAATAATGCTGGTCCTAAACTTAAGGGGGAAGTATTTACCATGATGTTAACTTTAGGTTTTTAGAAGACGCCCTTTATCAGACTAAGGAATTTCCTTTGTGTTTCTAGTTTGCTGCAGGGTTTTAATCAGTACTGGAGGTAGGGTTTTAAAAAATTCCTTTCTACATTTACTGAGAAGGTCTTTTTTTTTTTTTTTTGTAGTTTGATAATATTGTGGATTACACTGATTGCTTTACAAATGTTTCAAAACAATATTATATTGTAGCCTACTTCTGTGACGTAAACTAGCCTGTTCCAGCTGTGTGTGAATTATTAAATAATGACAATATTCTGTTCTATTCTACTGTGACTCACATGATTGTATTATAGTCTTTCACTACTGGGTAGCACTGGAATCTAAGCAATGCCTTCAGAAGCAATTGAATAGAACACAGTAAATTTGCCCAGGTATAAAAGGCTCCCTTCCGTGGCTGTATGATTCCAGTTTGTATGCTAGGCAGATACGCACCGGGGTGATTTCTTCAGATACTACTCCAAGGAGGAAGGCATTCTCACTGCTCAGCTATTATAACTGTCCCTCTCGTCAGTGTTGTTGTTTTTTCTTAACAGCCATAATTAGCCCATGGCGAGCTCTTCTTTGAGGGTGTATTCAGGGTTCACTTACACACTGGCCTATGCACTCTGCTAGCTGCTAGCCTTCTCTTGGTCTGCTCTATACATTAATGCCATTCACTGGAACTTCCATTTTCCAAAATTCCATTTGCACCTGAAGTGTTTTCTAAGCAAGGCTTCTCTCCACAGTTTTCATGCACTGTTCAGAGATTGTAAAGGTACGCCAAGGTTCTGCCAGACTGAGTTTGATGTATAAAATTCAGATGCATGAAAAGTGATTGTGGAAGGCAGCAAAGGGTTACCATCATGGGGATATAGTGAAAATTCCCTGCTGTGAAGCTGTGGACACATCACTTTATCCATGTGGGCCTGATTTTCCTGATCCTTAACTCCTTGTGAATGGGTGTCTTGCAGTTGGGATTAACCCCAAGCTTTCAGAGGTTTTCCAACTTCAAAATGCTCTCTTCTAAGAGAGAACTCCATCTTTAAACCCCAGGGAAAGCAAGCTTGTCATTTCAGCCTTCCCCTTATTTAAAAAGGTAATTTGTGCTAATTCTCCAGTGCATAGCACTTACATCAATTCATCATAGAAAGACCATTAGGCATAAGTGATAAATATACAATGTCAACTTTGAAAATTGATTTAGCACTTCTGACTATAAAAACTTCAGATATTTTTAGGTAAGCAAATAGATGCTTTTGCTTAATTGTTTTACATCATCAGATATCAGTATGCATGATGGGGGCCATATCATGTAGTCAAATGTGAAAGGGAGGGTAGACCAGGCACAACTCACTGAGCAGATGCTTCTGCTGAAGTTGTGAACTAGTGTGTGTCAGTCTCCCCCTTAAGTCTTTAGGATCTTAGAGAACAGATTGCTTATTCTTGTATTGAATTGGGGATCTATGTTACATAACCTTTTGGACTGTGTGTATTTTTTCTGTCCAGTTAGACCTTCTGATGGCCCCAGCCTGCCCAGGCCATACCAGCATAATGAAAGGGAAAAATCAGTACGCTCAGTGTCCCCTGTTTACAGGAAAAGGGGTTAAGTCCTGTTGGAAAGCAGACCCATGATCTGAGGCCTAGAGAGTCAAAGCATCTCTTCCCTGACCTGTCAGGGTCCTGGAGGGACAAACAGAGAGCAGCAGAAGTACTATCATCTTCTTATCCTTTGTTTCACTTGCACATCATTAATTGGTCATTCAGTTCTTTCCCCCAAA
Source organism: Ursus americanus (assembly GCF_024610735.1). Taxonomy (NCBI): domain Eukaryota; kingdom Metazoa; phylum Chordata; class Mammalia; order Carnivora; family Ursidae; genus Ursus; species Ursus americanus. Next base: position 118,468,162 of record NC_142164.1, on the reverse strand, counting down.
GCTTGGTCTCAAATCCTTCTAATACAGTGTGTCAGAAATCCAGCTCCACCATGACATTTGGGAATTGGACACAACACAAATTCACTTTCCCTGGTCTTGCCCGCAGTGCTGAGATTCTGCATGGCACCCACTCTTTCCATTATACCTCAGTGTTTCTTCATTGTGGATGATGTATTCTCCCACTCCCACTTTGGGGGACATTTGGAAACATCTAGATACATTTTTGGTCTCCACAACTGGGGATGAGTGCAACTGGCATCTGGCAGGTAGAGGCCAAGGATACTGCCCAACATCCCAACATGCACAAGACAGTCCCCCATCCCCACCATGCAACAAAAAATGATCTTGTCCAAAGATCACTAAGGCCCAGGTTGGGAAACCCTAATGTGCCCAACATGGAAACCTGAGAGTCTCTCTCCTCTAGGACTGAGCTCTGATCTATAACTTTATTTACACAACTGGGATTTTGATACCTAAACTATTCAGCCTTTCCTCAGAAAAGCTGATTATCTTGCCAATGTTTACCAGCTGGAGACTGAATTCATGTTTTCATTGGTTTTCTGGAAACCCCTTCCTGCATTCCCTCAGGTATCCATGTTGCCCCAACCATGCATTAGTGTGACATGCTGTGTTTAACTTGCAAAGATTCTCATGCCAAAACCATCCCAGTAGACTTGCTTCAGCTCATCCTCCCATGCCAGCCCTGTACCCACATCATTGGTTCCTAGCAGGTCTCCCACCTGACCTTGCTTCACTGGGATGCAACTGTGGCCATGAGCCAACATCTAACAATGCCAGTTTCAAAAGTTCTCTCAAATGCTGCCTGCCATCAATTGAATAAACCTTCACTGCAGAAACAACCACATATGCAGGTGTCGTCTAATATTTTTTCTGATTTCTCTGAGCCCATCTATCCTAAGAGAACTTCTTCACACTTCATTTCCAAAGTGGAAGGATTACATATATCTTTTGAAGGAGGAGGATATATAGCTCACTTTTGATTCAAGGTGAAATCCATAAACGTGTGTTACTAAGCAAAGACACCTCAACAGAGACAAGAAGATTCACATTATTGGCAAGGTACCATATATGATTGTTAAAAAAAAAAAATCTGGCTTTTTTACGCTCTTGTCAAATTGCTCTGACTAATCACAACAATGAGACGTTTCAATTTACCAGGGGCAAGACAATGGAGTCAGGGCAGGCGACACTGAACAGCTAGTCTATGCAGAGATGCAAGGGGAAAGGTATGGGTCAGTCCAGGAAGACAGGAAGAATGGTACTAGAGAAATACACTTTGCTGGAGGAAACTGGCAACAAGGTAGTTAACAGTGCTTAGTTCTATAGTCACAGGACCGAATGCCACTCGGCTGCTGCCAGCAACCAAATGAAATGGGCAAGAAGGGACACTTCCACTTACAGATTTGCCATGACCGAAACACTTCCATAAGTATCCGTATTAGTCTGCTTAAGCGGCCATAACAAAGTGGCACGCACAGGGCAGCTTCAACAACAGATTTATTTGTTACAGTCCTGGAGGCTGGAAGTCCAAGATCCCGGTGTGGGCAGGGCTGGTTTCTCCTGAGGTCTCTTTCCTTGTAGTGTAGATGCCGTATTCTCCCCGTGTCCTTATGTGCACCCTCTGTAAGTGTGTCTTCGTCCTAACCTTCTCTTCTTATGAGGACTGGATTAGAGCCCACCCTAATGACCTCAGTTTACCTTAATCACCAGTTTAAAGACCCTGTCTCCAAATACAGTCCCATTCTGATGTCGTGCAGTGTAGAACGTCAACATATGAACTTTGCACCCTCTGTAAGTGTGTCTTTGTCCTAACCTTCTCTTCTTATGAGGACTGGATTAGAGCCCACCCTAATGACCTCAGTTTACCTTAATCACCAGTTTAAAGACCCTGTTTCCAAATACAGTCCCATTCTGATGTCGTGCAGTGTAGAACGTCAACATATGAACTTTGGGAGGGGGCACAATTCGGTCCATTTCAACATATTTTTAGTGGCTGTTCCATAATGTTGTTGTGAGGTAAGGGACATGTGAAAAATGATGAATGGAAAAGACACAATATAAAGTAATGGGGAAGTCCCAGGATAGTGGCTGCCTCCCAGGCACAAAATAGCAGGGTGGGGAACTAAATCAGTGCCTTGCATGTATATGGTGCCATATGGCAGCTAGAACACAGATTTCAACTCATCTTCTGCCCATTGCTTAGGAGAGGTGTTGCCCCCAATACATGAAGCTATCAACCACCCTTCCACCTGTTTTCTCCTCGCTCTTAGAAAATTAGTGATGTGACCCCGTTGAGATGTTCTCTACTCTACTCCAAGCACAAAACTTGGTGCTGCCAATGCAGGACCTTGTCAGTAAGGATGGGAGCAAACAAAGGTCAGCTGGCTATGTGTGTGTCATTCGTGGGGGTGGGACTAGAAGGGGAAATTGGATGGCAGCATGGGCTACGGGGGTGGTAGGGAGAAGCGAAGCACAGGGGTATGCTGAACACCCCCAATTTTTACACAGTACAGAAAATGTTTCCAGTTCTCTTTTTTTTTTTTTTTTTAAAGATTTTATTTATTTATTCGACAGAGATAGAGACAGCCAGCGAGAGAGGGAACACAAGCAGGGGGAGTGGGAGAGGAAGAAGCAGGCTCCCAGCGGAGGAGCCTGATGTGGGGCTCGATCCCATAACGCCAGGATCACGCCCTGAGCCGAAGGCAGACGCTTAACCGCTGTGCCACGCAGGCGCCCCTCCAGTTCTCTTCTACTTGCAGTTTTGATCTAGACAAACCATGTTGGAATTTCTCATGAAAATATGTTCTTTTCCCTATCAATGTTAGAGAAAAATAGCTTTTTATATAGTTGTGACTCTCAGTTGACTATGTTTGAGTCAGGTGGGGAGTTAACAGCCTCCCAACTGGCAAGTAACATCTTCTACAACGTTAAACCAAGTAATTGTTCTTCTAAAATGGGCTCGCGGTGACTGAGTGGCTCGGTCGGTTAAGCATCTGCCTTCAGCTCAGGTCATGATCCCAGGGTCCAGGGATCGAGCCCTGTGTGGGGAGCAGGCTTCTCCCTCTGCCCCTCTCCCTGCTCATGCTCATGCTCTCTCTGTCTCTCAAATAAATAAATAAAATATTTTTAAAAAGATTTTAATAAAATGAGCCTGACAGGATGAAAGTCTGCATGTGTTCAAGATGATGTGCTGCCATGGCTTTAAGATAATTGGACCGGAATGGTTATGCATTTCCATGTAATCTTTATATCTCTTTTGCGGGTGCCGAAAAGTTGGCATTATGTGAGTCATAGATGGGGAACTAAGACAAGAAGCAGTGAGTATAAGAGCCATGGGTTGTGAGTTGTGAGCGGGGTAGAAACCACATTGATCCTTTTCAGTGCAGCGTATGCGTAGACAGCAGGGCTGCCTCAACATTTGTAAAGCCGTCTGACTTGTGGAGTTGGAGGCTGTAGATGAGCAGGGACAAATGTTGGAATTCACTTCTCTTATTTATCCTGTGACCTCTTGACTCCTACTTGTTCTCACTCAGTTTCCCTCTTGCTTCCTGGGGTGGCAGCAGGGTGAGTACCTATGGCTGATTGTCTCCTAAATCCCCTACAGGGAAGCACGGGCCAGCTGTGGTTGGTGGCACCAGGGAGGGATGGCATCTGGTCATTTTTGGGTTTTGACCTGTAACACTAGCAGGGCCTCCACAGCTGCACTTCTCACTGTTCATGAGAGGTATGGTGGTCAAGCCAATGCAATCAGGTATACATCTGATGTTCCATACACCATTCCAAACAAGCAATATGGCACTGGGCAGCCCAGTGAGGACAAGGACTAGAGTGACCATGATGTCAGATCAGTCTGCGGTGCATCCTTTGTACCGGAGAGCAGGAGGTGGAAACTGCCTAGTCAATACCCATGCTCCCATCCCCTCTTCCTGCTTCTGATCAGAACGCCAGTTGTTCAAAGCTTCCTCATTCCCACAAGTAGCCAACGAGACTCAACAGTGACTGGATTCATCTTGAACTCCTGGGTAGTATCCAGGTGACTGAAGGCCGATCTGTGCATATCCCTGGACCCACAGCTGTATTCCAGGCACAGAGGGCCACATGTCTTCACTTGAGTCAATCAGACTGATGAAAAGACCCAATGTTCCCCTTTTCTCCTCCTGGAGGGAACAAGGAAACAGTGTGCTCTGCTGCTGCCTCAGCCATCTGAAGACCATTAGAGCCTAACGTTTACAGGAAGCCCAATCTGTGAGGGCACAGTCGAAAAAGGACCACCCTGCATCCTTAGAACAGTACTGAGCAACTAAGCTCAGTACTAAAAGTACTAAAGCAACCAAGCAGGAAGCCAGCTCCACTTCTGATCTCTCTCTTCCTTCAATAGTACATGTCAGTATTGTTTTGGCCAGGTGGAGTCAGGTACCATGTACGTGAAGTTGAACCATCCCAACCAATATGAGTGGTGATATCAAGCCACTTAGCAACATGAAAACATTTTCCAGATTCACCTGTTTAACACTTTTGTGCATGAAAAGTTTGAATTTCTATTTGGAGATTTTTCAGTAGTACCCTAAAGAGATCATTGTCATGCAACTGTTTCTAGAAAAGGTATTCAAAGGAGAAAACAGTGTCATTTCTAGCACAGACTACGTAGACATACATTTCTTAGAGATTTGGGTCCAATTACGGTTCTAAAGCCATGTAGCTATTTCCTATAGTTTCAGTTCATGCAAATAAACAAATGTATACACATATACACACACATATGCAAAACTACAAAAATTACAGTACTGGTCCATGATCCCCCTGCCCTTGTTTTTAATCTTCAAAGTCAAATTTCTGGACGTAGGGCTGTGAAACAGAAAACAAAACAGCTCGCATCCAATGGGCTGACTCTGCAGCTCATGAAAACCTGCAACTCCCAGCTGGGTTTTTCTTTCTTTCTTTCTTTCTTTCTTTCTTTCTTTCTTTCTTTCTTTCTTTCTTTCTTTCTTTCTTTCCTTCCTTCCTTCTTTCTTTTTCTTCTTCTTCTTCTTCTTCTTCTTCTTCTTCTTCTTCTTTTTTAAACAATGTTAGCTCTAATTCTCTGTCATTACAGAGGGTATTTTAATTTCATTATGGAACAAATATTTTTTTCTGATTAGGGAGCTGTTAGATACCAAAATTTAATGATATCTTGATGGATTTGAATAGGTGATGTTTATGGGCACAAGTATTTTCAACTCCAAGAAGATAGTATTTTTGTTCCTTGCGCATTTAATACTTTCAATTAAGGGACGTAAAGTTCCTTAAGACAATGTAAACTCACAACTGGAAACCATTCAGATTAATGTCACAATTAAATATATTGAAAATAAAAGCATGAATATTAATGCACATAAAATACAGTGTATAAAGCCTTTCAATACACCACCACGTTTTGATTGTCATCAAAAATCATTGGCATATATATTTTCCCCCTTCTTCAGATAAAAACTTATGGATGTATGACCTACTATTTGCAATAAAATTGAAAAAGAAGTGGTAAATTCCTTTCAAGCAAGGGCTTTATGAACAGATAACTCTTGCATGAATGCATGAAAAATATGTTTGAAAACGCCTACAATGCACGTGTCAAATGAGGCTGGCATTAAATATAAATAAATCAACATTCATCAATATTGCTTAAAGGCAAGTGCTTTAATGTTAAATGTTGGAAAAATCAAGTGACCCCAATTTAAGGTAACATATAATTCCTGATTGTTCTCAGTCTTTAATCCTAATTTGTTCTAAATTTAATTTAATCCTATTTTGTTCTAAAAATTTAATCTTATTTTGTTCTAAAAAGCCACAGAACCTTAAAAGCATATTGCCAAGTGAAAGAAGCCAATCTGAAAAGGCTACACACTGTGCCATCCCAACTCTATGACATTTTGAAAAAGGCAAAATGATAAAGAGAGTGAAAAACAAAACACAACAACCAACCAACCAACCAACCAACCAATAAAAAACTGCGGTTACCATGGGTCAACTGGGAGGGATGGATGAATAGATGGGACACTGGATTTTTAGGGCAGTGAAACTATTCCATATGATACTACAATGGTAGACACATTCACTATACATTTGTCAAAATCCAAAGAATGTACAACACCAACAGTGAGCCCTAATATAAACTACGGGCTTAGTTCATCATAATGTAAAAATACTGCCACATAGATTGTAACATTTGCACCAAACTAACAAAAGATGTTAATAAGAGGGGAAACTGGGAGGGTGGACATATATGAGGCTTTCCGTACTTCCAGTTATGTTTTCTATAAACCTAAAACTTCTAAAAAAAATTATGAAGTCCATTAACACTACATAATCATAAAGGAAACAATCCAACAATAAGATATAACAATTGTAAATATTTATGTGCCCAGCATGGGAGCACCCAAATACATAAAGCAGCTATTAACAAACATAAAGGAAGAAATTGATAGTAATATAATAATAGTAGGGGATGTTAACACCCCCACTGACATCAATGAATAGATCACCCACACAGAAAATGAACAAGGAAACAATGGTTTTGAATGCCACACTGGATCAGATGGACCTAACAGATATATTCAGAACAGTCCATCCAAAAACAGTGGCATACACATTCTTTTCAAGTGTACATGGAGCATTCTCTGAAACAGATCACATAATAAGCACAAATAAGCCTCAAAAAACTCAAAAAGATTGAAGTCTTATCATGTATCTTTTTCAAACAATGCTATGAAACTAGAAATCAGCCACAAGAAAAATCTGGAAAAAACACAAATACATGGAAGTTAAATAACATGTTACTAAACAATGAATTGGTCAGCCAAGAAATCCAAGAGGAAATAAAAAATACAGGCATATAAATGAAAATGAAAAAGCAATGGTCCAAAAATCTTTGGAATGAAGCAAAAGCTATTCTAAGAGGAAATATTATAGCAATACAGGCCTACCTCAAGAAGCAAAACAAAAACAAAACCAAAAAACCCAACCCCCCAAAAAAACTCAAATAAACAACCTAATAACCTGACCTTACAACAAAAGGAGCTAGAAAAAGGAGAACAAACAAAGCCCCAAAACATTAGAAGGAAGGAGGTAATAAAGATTAGAGTAGAAATAAATGAAACAGAAACTAGAAAAGCAACAGAACAGATAAATGAAACCAAGAACCAGTTCTTTGAAAAGATAAGCAGAACTGATGCAACTTCATAGTCTGAGAGAGATGGAGGGAGAGATGGGGAGAGATGGAGAGAGAGGGAGAACTCAAACAAAATTAGAAATGAAAGAGGAGAAAAAACAACCAACACCACAAAAATACAAAGGATTATAAGAGCATATTATGAAAAATTATATGCCAACAAATGGGATTATCTAGAAGAAATTCCTAAAAATTCCTAAAAACATGTAACTTACCAAAGCTGAAAGAAGGAGAAATAGAAAGTTTGAACAGACTGATTATCAGCAGTAAGATCGAATCAGTCATCAAAAAATCCCAATAAAAATAAGTTCAGGACCAGATGGCTTCACAGGTGAATTGTACCAACCATTTAAAGAAGAGTTAATACTTATTCTTCTCAAACTATTCCAAAAAATAGAACAGGAAGAAAAGCTTCTAAATTTATCCTATGAGGGCAGCATTACCCTAATACCAAAAGCAGATAAAGACACTATAGAAAAAGAGAACTACAGGCCAATATCTTGGATGAACATAGATGTGAAAATCCTGAACATAATATAAGCAATATTCTGTTCCAACAATACATTAAATCCAACAATACATTAAAAAAAAATAATTCACCACAATCAACTGGGATTTATTCCCAGGATGCAAGTGTGGTTCAGTACTCATGAACTAATCAGTGTGATACATCACATCAAGAAGAGAAAGGTAAAAACCATATGATCATTTCATAGATGCAGAAAAAACCTTTGACAAAATATAACATGCATTCATGATAAAAACCCTCAAGAAAGTAGGTTTAGAGGGAATATGCCTCAACATAGTAAATGCCAATAGATGAAAAACTCACAGCTAATATCATCATCAATGGTGAAGAATTGAGAGCTTTTCCCCCAAGATCAGGAACAGGACAAGGATGTCCACTCTCACCACATCGTACCCACAGCAACTAAATAAGAGAAAGAAATAAAAGGCATCCAAATTGGTAAGGAAGAAGTAAAACTTTCACTACTTGCAGATGACATGACAATATATATAGAAAACCCTAAAGACTCCACCAAAAAACTGCTACAGCTGAGAAATGAATTCACTAAGTCTTGGGACACAAAATCAATATACAGACATACAGGAGAGTGGGGTGCCTGGGTGGTGCAGTTGGTTAAGTATTGGACTCTTGATTTCAGCTCGAGTCATGATCTCAGGGTTATGAGATCAAGTCCCACATTGGGCTCCATGCTCTGTGGGGAGTGGGCTTGAGATTCTCTCTCTCTCCCTCTCCCTTTGCCCCTCCCCTCCTCATTCTCTCTCTCTCTCAAAAAAAAAAAAAAAAGAAGTCTGTAATTTCCATACATTAACTAATTAAAGTAGCAGAAAGGGAAATAAAAATTATAAAACACCGATGAAAGAAATTGAAGGCAACACAAACAAATGGAAAGATATTCCAAGCCCATGATTGGAAGAACAAATATTGTTAAAATGTCCATATTACCCAAAGTGATCTACAGAGTTGGTGCAATCCTTCTCAAAACACCAACATTTTCACAGAACTAGAAGAAACAATTCTAAAATTTGTATGGAACCACAAAAAAACCCAAGTAGCCAAAGCAATTTGAAAAACAAAACTAGAAGTAACACAATCCCAGATTTCAAGATATACTGCAAAGCTGTTGCAATCCAAACAGTATGGTGCTGGCACAAAAACAGACACATAGATCAATGGAACAAAATAGAGAGCCCAGAAATAAATGCATGATTAGACGGCCAATTAATCTATCATAAAGGAGGAAAAAATACACAATGGGAAAAAGACAGTCTCTTCAAGAAATGGAGTTAGGAAAAGTGGACAGCTATATTCAAAAGAATGAAACTGGACCACTTTCTTACACCATGCACAAAGATAAACTCAAAATAAAAAGGTTTTGCACAGCAAAGGAAACAACCAACAAAACTAAAGAACAACCTACTGAATGAGAGATGATATCTGCAAATGACATATCCAACAGAGGATTAGTACACAAGATACATAAAGAATTTACACAACTGAACAACAACAACAACAACAAACCCAAAAATAATCCAATTAAAATGAGCAAAAAAAAAAAAAAATAGGCAGAAGACACAAACATGTATTTCTCCAAAAAAGATACACAGTTGGCCAATAGGTACATGAGAAGATGCTCAATATCACTGATCATCAGGAAAATGCAAATCAAAACCACAATGAGATATCACGTCATACCTGTGAGAATGGCTAAAATCAAAATCACAAGAGATGACAACTGTTGGAGAAGATGTGGAGAAAAGGAACCCTCATGTACTGTTGGTGGGAATGCAAACTGGTATAGCCACTGTGGAGAACAGTATGGAGGTTCCTCAAAAAGTTAAAAATAGAATTACCATATGATCCAGCGATTCCAGTACTGGGTTAATTACACAAAGAATACAAAAACACTAATTTGAGAAGACATATGCACCCAGATGTTTATAGCAGCATTATTGACAACAGCCAAGACATGGAAGCAGCCCAAGTGTTCATCAATAGAGGAATGAATAAAGAAGGAGTGATGTATATTCACAACCAATTATTACTCAGTGATAGAAAAGAATGATATCTTGCCGTATACAACAACATGAATGGATTGAGAGTGTATGATATGAAGGGAAATAAATCAGCCAGGGAAAGATAAATACCATGACTTCACTCATATGAGGAATTTAAGAAACAAAACAAATGAACAAAGAAAGAAAGAGACAAATGGAAACCAGATTCTTAACTCTAGAGGACACACTGATGGTCACCGGGGGGCAGGTGGGTGGAGGCATGGGGGGAATAGGTGAAGGCGATTAAGGAGTGGCATTTATCATAATGGGCACTGAGTCATATACAGAATCACTGAATCACTGTATTGTACACCCGAAACTAACATAACACTGTATTTTTAACTACACTAGAATTTTTCTGAAATTAAAAAAATATAAAGTTCATTCATTTAAAAAAAAAAATTCTTAGCCCTTTATGGCCTTCCTGCCCAACCTATTGTGTCCCTGGATCTTCAGTGGCAATGAACGGATGCTCAGAAATGCTTACTCCCATTTACAGATGACACTTTGGTCACTGTGCCGTAGATATCCCAGGGCTTTTCCAAGAGAGCTTACGTCACTTAACCAGAACTTTTAACTTAGGCTCAGGAGGCAGGATGAAGAGTGGAGTCAGAGTTATTGGGTTTCCAGACAGACAGGGTTTCTATGCAAACTAATCTTTGTAATAATTGGATTTTACCCATTAGCAGCCAAAAACCCTTGACAGGTTCTTCCTTGCCAACCAAGTAAGGACCAAACTCTTTGTGGCAGAAGGAATATGGTGATGTTCACGGTATTAGAATAAAATCTACTGAAACATAATCATCCTATGTTAGCTCAAGAATGTATAATATACATATATTACTATTCTTATTTTGAGGTAATGCAGAGTCTCCAAAAATTGGTTTTACTGGTGTCATTAGTCCTCATGCAATTATTTTTATAAAGTGAATAAGCATGGTGTATATTTGGTTTGAACTACTGGATTTTCTTTCAATTTTTGGAAGAATAGGGGTGCCTGGGTGGCTCAGTCGATTAAGCATGTGACTCCTGATTTTTGGCTCAGGTCATGACCTTAGGGTCGTGAGATGGAGCCCCTCGTTAGGCTCCACACAGGGAATGGAGTCTGCTTAAGATTCTCTCTCTCTCTCTCTCTCTCCCTCTCTTGCCCTTCCCTCACCACACTCATACATGAGTTAGCACTCTCTCTCTAAAAAATAAATAATAAATAAATTGATAGAATGTTAGTCTCCTTTTAGTTCTGCTGATTACCTGTATCCACTTAAATATGCGTATACATATTTTGTTGTTTGTTTGACGTGAGTTTTAAAACAATGTCTATTGAGCGCCTGCAATTATGAGAAAAACCAGCATCTCACTTTGAGTACATCTTGTTTTCACTTCCAACTGCACTTGTTGGAATGACTTTTTTTTTTTTTTTTGTTAGTTACATTATTCTTGCCATATCGCCAAAGTTGCTGGCATTCATTTTCCCCTCCGTGACCATCATTTGCCCAGGCTTCCCCATGGTTCTACACTCAAGCGCATCCTTTACGTTTGCAGGGAATCTTTCACACTGCTGCTCTTGGCTGGTGAGGATTCGACCTCTGTCTCTGCCTGTTTCCTTCAGAAACATACACTCCCCGAATGGGTGTGTGTTTGGACACAGTGGTGTCCTTTAAAACTTACAGGTGGCTTCGGTCAGGTGTTTGGAGCTAATAGTCTTCCTTCGAGGATTTTTTACGTATTGTTCCACTGTCTTCTAAGTACTTCATGTCTGACAAGACAAATCTTACATTCCTAGATTTTCTCCTTGAATTTCCACTGAGTTCTTTCCAAAAGTTAAAACACCATTAGTTTGCTAGAATATTTGTTAATTCATCTATATAAGCACAGCCTTGCGTTTCACTGTGCGTTTTTTTTTTTTTTCTTGCAGATTCAAATTTCCGTGTATTCCAGAAACTTTACCTTCAATCGTATATTTGAATCCTTTTCCTGTTGCAGTCATGCTCGATCTTGGCAGGGTACCAGCTTTATTGATGTTCCATGTCTTCTATCTCTTTCTGTCTCTGTGTCTATCTCTGTCTCTGTGTCTTTCTGTCTCTGTGCCTCTGTCTCTCTTCTACTCACTTTTCATTCTCATTCATTTCTGAGGCTCTGCATCCTTCCTTTGCACTCCCATGTAATGTCTTATCAGTTTTTCCTTAAGGCTATATATCTCTTCTTTAAATTCTCGTTTCAGAGAAACAACATTTTCTTTTACTGGTTTGATTTCCTGCACATCTCCCTGCTCGCAGTTTTGGCTGCTGTGTGGTAGTCTTTCTGGTATATGTCTTCATCGATCTTACCCCGTTCTTTTGTTTTTCCTTGCATCTTTTTTTTTTTTTAAGATTATTTATTTATTTGAGAGAGAGAGAGAGCAGAGTGAGAGACAACCAAGTGGAGAGTGAAGGGGCAGAGGCAGAGGGAGAAGCAGGCTCCCCACTGAGCAGGGAGCCTGATGTGGGGCTCAATCCCAGGACCCTGGGATCATGACCTGTGCTGAAGGTAGATGCTTAACCGACTGAACCACCCAGGCACCCCAGCATCTTTTTAATAGCCCCTGGCTGGCTGCCACCTTTTTAAGCAGTATTGTTTCTCATGTTGGAAGGAGGCGATGTCTGTATGGATGCACTATGTGAGCAAAATCTGGGGGCATGGACAGAAGAAGGAGTGATAATGATGGGCAGCTTACGTTCCAGGCTGTGTCCCTGGGGGTTTTCTTAACTGCACGCGCCCAGTGGATAAACCTTTTCCAGCCTGACAGCAAGTTATCTGGGGTCACACTGAATGTTTGAGTGTGGGTGTTGCTCCTTGAGATTATCTTCCCTACAGTTTAGTAGCTGCAAGGCTCTGTGACACCTCCTGATTTCTTGCCCCTTTGCCAAACCCAAACACACAGTCTGCTCTGGGCTAAGATTGCCTCCTGATTTTTTTTCTTACTAACTACCCCTACCTCCTGTCCTATGCCATGACTGAAGCATGATGTAAGAAGCCTTCCAAAAACGTTGACCTGACTCTTGTAAGCAAGGAATCGTTGCTTTTCCTTTCAATGGGTGCTGCCCACTTTAGATAACTCTGAGTCATGAAGAAAAAGACATCTTCTTTTGGTGTCCTCTGTCATTGTCAACGAATTTCTGTTCCACTGTCTGGAACATGTCTGACAAGACAAATCTTACATTCCTAGATTTTCTCCCTCAATTTCCACTGAATTCTTTCCAAAAGTTAAAACACCATTAGTTTGCTAGAATATTTGTTAATTCATCTATATAAGCACAGCCTTGCGTGTGCTTGGCCCATCATTCAGCACGTCCTGTGATCAGGGCTCTAGGGGATCTCCAGTTTCATCAAAGATAACATTTTATTGTTTCTTAGTCTCTGCGCTGCTTTGGGTTGGTTTCATCGAAGAAACAAGACAGATATATATGTATACAACCATTTGAAATTGAAAGAGTCACTCCTTTCTTTCAATCCGGTCTTCTTCTTTTCTCCCCAATGAATTCAATACCAAGGAGAGAAGACTTGAAGAGGATATCCAACAACGTATGTTCAAATAGTCATGGATATAGGGCACAGAACACTCGGAGAGAGCAACGACGCACTTCTTGATGCTATTATGGACAGTCCAGAAAATATTATTAGGGAGGATGAAGAGCTGTAGGAACAAACCTGATGGGCAATTTTAACTCTATCAGACAGATAGTATATAAGCCATAGTAATTTTTCTCTTTAATTCAAAACAATTACATTGCATATAGAGATGGCCACATTCGATTTTTTTCTAAGCTATTTTGATCAAAATGTACCAAAGCATGCATTCTCCCCTCTTTTTACCTTAATTTGTATTTTTTCCATTTCCTTCTGATTTTGCCCATAGAGTGCATTTTCCCTGTTTGAGCTCCATGCGCTGTTGTGCAAAAAGTCTGTTGGCCTAGAGAAGCACAGTATTTACATGAAAGAGCAGGGAAGGATCCATCTGGGGTGCATGACTGATGTTGGCAATACAAGAAGAAGGATTCTGATTTGTTATATAAATCATCCTGAGAGCCTCCAAGAGTGAACACATAGGGGTTTCTCCTTATTTTCACGGTGCTTAGGATCACCTTTTAAACAGAGTTAAAATTAGGGGACGTGTGATTTTGGAAAGAGGATTAACCAAAGATAAGAGTTTTGATACCTCTTGCTTGTAACCAGTTGACGTATTTCAACAAAATGAAAGGTTTAAAAGGAAAAGGGTTCTTCCCACTACCATTGCTCAGTGCATATAGAAAATAACCCAAACTGAGAAACAGACCAACGTAATTCTCAAAATTCATCCCATTGTTGTTGGGTGGAAATTAATGTTACTTAGCAATTTCATATTGTAATGGATTCATATTGAAGTAAAATAAGGTGACTTTAGGGGAAAAAAATCATACACGTACAGGAGAATTAAATCCTGTGTTTAACTCGGAGCTCCATATCCCATTGGGATGAATATTTTTCTTTCCTCTGATTGTTCCTGTTTTCTAATGCAGGAAGGTCTTTTTTTTTTTTTTTTTTTTTTTTTTTTTTAAGGATAGCCAATTTGAGCCAGTCATTGCCAAGGCTTATTTGAGAATTAATCTGATATTTATGAGCTTATTTCGTTAACAGGACTTTCTTAAAATATACATAATGATGTTAGATTGGAAATGACTACCCAGTGGCAAGTACAAACACTTTATCTCTATGGGTGCTGCTGTGGGTAAGTGTATACTTTGGGGGTCTAATATTGGCACTCTTCTGCAAAAAATTCTGACTCTGGTAAGTGGAGAAAATAGCACAGACTAATGCTTATTTTTCAACATTTTCTTCCAGGCCACCATCTGGTTTGGGTTACGACTGGGAAGACCAACCGTTCCAATCCTAAAAGGTATTTATAGATTTCTTTCTGTCAGTGCACTGCCTCTGAACTACACAGGTACGGATAGGGCTTGAGGCACAGCAAAGAACATCACACAGACGTGTCGCATTTTAATATTTTGTCCAAATGAGGTTGACCATTCAGCATGGAGGAGACCTCATGGCAGTGACTGCCTGCTGTCTGTGTAATAACCCTAACTTGAGGGCACTGGTCTGCAGAATCGGCCCCATCTGTACTTTCCAGGAAAACTGGTCCAGTATGGAAGCACCCTCATTTTCAGAGCCCCAGCTGTGGGCCTCGGTGCCAGCCCAGAGCTTGGAGCCCACTCCAGGAAGTAATTTAGGACACAACATCCGGACGCAATCTACATCCACCATTGAGAAAAGCCAGCTGAACTGAATGGGTGCTGCTGCAGGGCTGGGCACAAACAGAAATGCTGTCCTGGGACACATCCCCATAAAACGGTACGCACTTCTCAGAACCTGATCTTGCTGTGTTTGTGCTGCCCACAGTGGGAGCTTTGCTGAGTTTTCAAAGAAGAGAGCAGGCTCTGAGTTTTCCAGGAAAAATAAGTGCTTGAGCAAACAGTAGCAGGCATGCACTACTAGACTACAAAGAACATTACTGGGCTCCTCTGATGTTCGAGAAAGGTCCCGGGCAGCTCAGATCAAAGTTTCCCAACAGCACGCCCCTATGTGCACACTTACCTCCTGCACCCAACAATTAAATCACAGGAGTTAGCACTAGTGAGACAGTGGATGCCCACGGTCGTCCCCTTCCCGTGCCCCTGCCCTACCTTGTGGCATCCCTCTTCTCCCCTTTCCTAACTGGACTCCTGTTACCCTCAACCTCTCCAATGTCTCCTGTGAAGTGCCCACTCAAACCTACTTCTCTGCTCCCAAGCTTCCTATTCAAAAGCCCTTCACTATCCACACTCCTGCATCAGCGTCTGATCCCCTCTAGCGAGCAGTTCTCAGCTAAAAACGAGGAGGAAGCAATCTGATTAAGGAGGTTAAGAGGGGAGTCATGTTCTTAGGGGTATTTGCATTTTCACAAGGGGATTAAGTGACATGTCTGACACTGTCGGCATGGAATTCTGGGTACAGGGCAGAGCACTGGAGAGCAGGAATGAGCTCCCTTACGCGCAGGAAGAGAGATTTGGAGGTGGGAAGTATTTTGAGGGTGTTTAAATCAAGCAGGCGTGTGGCTGCTTCCTCGGTGGAGCTGTAAACACACATCCCTTCTGATGAGTGGCATCTCAAGAACCAGGGAGCATGGCAATGGGAGAGAATCTTAGTTAGTGGACTGTGCTGGATTTGTGGGATTAAGTGGATTTTAGGGGGAAATGCCAGTATGACTCATGGGGAGTTCTTTCCTCTGTGCCTCACCTCCACCAGGCTAGACTCCTCGCCTCTTCTCTCCTTCCCTCTCTCCTGGAGGCCTCATTTCTTGAAAGAGGAATGGAAACTCTGTGCATCTCTGATGGGTCCTCATTACCTTTAAGGATAAAGCTAAGGTTCCTTCACGAGAATATTCACCATCTGGAGCTGAGAAGCTCTGCCCGTCTTTCTGCTCTCAGACTTTGATTCCACACCAAACTCCCACAAACACAAAGGACCCCCTCCTGGATTCTTCTTGCCCTGTAGTGACAGCCCCATTTCTTTGCTCCCTGTAGTCTCCGTTCATGGTCTCTGCTTCACTTGACTCTTCTGCAGTCTGCTCTTAACTCCCACCAGTCCCCTGGGCTCCCATCTGTCCCATGTGTCCAAGGACAGATAACCAAACCCCATGTCTGTCCTCCGTCCTGATCTTTCTTGGTCTCTCAGCAGCACTGGAAGGTTGACCTTCACTTTCATGAAATGCTCTTTAGGCTTCTCCTAGATGCCACCACCAGTTCCCTTCCACCTGTTTTCATTGGGCATCTTCTCATCTATTAAGATCGAGGCTCTCCAAAAGGTATGCAGATTCTTCCAAGCGGGATATTGCCTTATCTTGCCAAACTACAGAACCAGTATCAATACTAATATAATATAAAGCGCAAAGCGATTTGAGCTCTTTCTTCCCACTATGGGTCACCTCTGTAGGCTCTTCTCAGCAACATCACGCATAGCTAAGCCTGCTAATGATATTTAAAAGTGCACATATGTTACACTAGAAAATGGACAGAGTCCATTGATTCATTGGGCATACTCTAACTACCCTGTTGAGATCTTCATCGATCATTTGTCCAAATTACATAACTGGTTAGAAACACAGGAAGATAGTTTTATACAAGCTAATTAGAACAACATGTGGGTGTTGGTAGAAAGTGCCAATAACATTGGAATTTGTGGGACTTTATCACAGAGCCAACTTCTACCAAGATCTTCTCTTCCGATGGCCTCTGGACTTTCCTCCTTTGATGGTTACAAAAAATGCTATGAACACTTGTGTACAAGTTTTTGTGCAGGCGGACATTTTCCTTTCTCTCAGGAAGACACCTAAGAGAGGACTGCTGGGCTGTATGGACAACATTTGCTGTACTTGTTCAGAAACTGGCCTGGCACTGAGCACTCCTTCTTGACTCTGTAAGCCCCAAATTAAATCAGGTGTCCACTGCTGTTCTTAGATCCCATTCTCTCACTCTGCAGTGCTTGTGACAATTTACAATTGCACCTTTATGTGTGTGATTCCTTACACTGTCTCATACTAAATTATACGTTGCATGGAGGAGTCTAGGCCACATCCATCTCGTTCACAGATGAGAACCAGAACAGTCAGGGGAACTGGGTGGCACTTTTTTTTCCCCCCTCGAACTCTTGGGATACGTGTTGAGCTAGTCCTTCAAGGAGGTTCTGGCCAGAGAAAGGCAGGTGAGAGTTGACAGCTAACACGAAGGAGTAGGCAGCATATGGGTCTGCAGGCACTGTCACAGGACTTGATCTGCCGGTCTCTGGGGTCGTCACTGGTCCCCTGGGAACAATTTAGGCAATGGGCCCAAGGCTGACTTCCATCTTCCTAATGGCGAGTTCTCACTGGAAGTGGTGAGGTGGTGGTGGTAGTGGTGGGACGGGCCATTTGCAGATAGCAGTTTGGAGGAAAGAAATCAAGGTAGAGAAATAGAACTGGTGTTAGAAATAGTCTAAGGGAGGGGAGTGATGGGTGAAAAGCCTCAGTCTTGATCCTTAAGAGGTCTTAATGACACCCTCCCTAGGAATAACCTCCTGCCATTTCTGAGGAACTGGGGGTCTGAGGAAGGGATAACTTTCAGAGCCCTGCAGTATGGTAGAAACACCCGCAAACTTTGTGGACTCAGTTCCGGCGTTGAACTGGCAAATAACTTGCTTCATCGACACGACTACGCATGGGTAAGAACATCAGAAGAGAACAAACAGCTCATCACACACAGGCCTGAGAAGTACTTGCAAAGAGAGGGCACTCAAGAATGACATTCTGCAGGGTTTTCTGGAGGTAGGTTGAGAATACCAAAGACCAAAGTAAGGAGGGAGCTGTCTCATGCATAGACAAGCGGTAGCATCCAAAGACCTTAATATTTCCCCAATTAGAGGACATCAACTTGTTTCAAGAAAGTATTTTTCTTGATAAAAATTGCTACTGCAGCTAAGGCAGGCATGTGTTCTGTGTGGCCTTTGACAGTGTGAGTAGATAGCTATTTAAATGGCGGATTCACTGCTCTCAGGCAGCACCCGTATGGGCTGGGTCTACACCAGGAGGGTGACCACAGGACATCAAATATCCTTTTTTACTCTAACTACCAAGAAAACTTATTTCTTTCCCTATGGATAAAGATAATTATGTCAGGAACAGCTACATTTTCTGCAGCGTGAAGTGAGTGTTACTTATGACCCTGATCCTCAGCCCCATCACTTCATATCCAAGTGGCCTTTTGAGTTACGTAACCTAATGATGTGTCGTTTCCCTTAGAGGTAAGAAGGGGGAAGCTGGGAGTACTCCCAGCCACTGCTCGGAGCACACAGAAACAAAAAGAGCAAAGCAAAAGGCAAGGATGTACGTTCGTAAATAAAGAGTGCCTAGCTCATGATGAGCACTCTCAACAAATGCTAGACGACCTGGTTTATGCAGAAATTTAGAGTGTTTTGCAATTTTCAAGTGATCTGCATATGCGAATACTTCATCCTAATTAAAACTGTTTTCCATATTTCGGCAACTATCTGGCTCTTTGCCTTTCTTCTCAAGGTAAGCGTTTTTCTACAGGAGCCACGAGGGTCTTGGGCTTGCCTTCAGAGAAGACACAGAGCATGCACCCAGTGAGCAGAGGTGAAGGAAGGAAAGGTTCCCTCTAGGGACACGGGCTCTGCTGGTGCTCTGTCCTGGGCCTTTTGTGGATCCCCTGGATCTTAGCTATCTTGGTTCTCTGGATTTCTGACTACTGGTATACTTGACTCTGGGTGGTTGACTTCTCCTGCTGGTATCACTGTGCCTGGCGTCCGGGCTACGTTAGAATTCTAATCGTTTTTAGGTGTGTGTGCTCTGATTTCAAGTTATCCCTGAGGCCCAGGTGGCACTAGTTTCTCACCTGTCCTGCCAGCTCACTCAAGCTGTGCAGTCCCTGAGCCCTCTCCTTGGTGGCACAACCCAGGCTTGGGCATGACTCACTGATTACATGCACTGCGAAGATTTCATCCTTTCTCTTTGGTTTTATGGAAGAGACCCCAAGAGGCGAGCCTGACTGATGACTGAGAAGTTCAGTGACATATAAAGCAAGCCACAGACTCAGGGAGATCTACAAAGTTCGCACGAGATCAAAACAAAGCAAGCCACTCCTCAGAAGGCCAAAGACCATGAACAAAATCTTAGCAGCAGCTGGAGGAAAGAGACAGATTGCTTTCAAACGTAGGTAATTAAATCAAAACGATGAAGTCAGATAACACAATCGTTAAAGGGTAAGAGGAAATTAATTTCAAACCACAATTCAGTATCTAGTGAAGACAGCCTTAAAAAGTGGTGAGACAGACGTGTTTAGACAAATAACTGAGATAATTTGTCATCAGGAAACCTATCAATGTAAACACTCAGTGCTGTTACTCATTGACTGGGATTTCTACAACAAGGATGAAAGTTTACTCTTAAGTTGGTTTCCTTTTTTGTTTCTGATTTTTATATGGAATGTCTTTTTCACCACCAGCCATAGAATTGATGTGACTTACAGAAAAATAACTATTGTTTAGTTAAATATCTATCCGTAATTTAGTAAGACTTTGGAGTATCAAATGCATACCCACTCTTTCCTAGAGTGACTTTTGAAGACATGCCATTTTCAGTGACTTTGGATTATATATGAATTCCCCATCCCTGTGACAAGGAGTTTTGTAAGTTGATGTATTTGATGGCATGTTTCCAAGGCCTCATGCTTGTTAAGAAACTAGAGAACATTAGGATAAATAGTTCTTTATAAGTTTTATGCCCTAGAGAAATATATTATTAACATTATGGTAAATAATTTCAAATAGTTTAATATAAAATACTCATTTCATACGCAATGTTGGAGAAACGCATGTAGAATTTGGCAATCATGGGTTTCGGTCAACAAAAGGCAATGCTTTTTCATACAATGCCTTAATACTAATGGGGTAGTCTGACAATCTCCAAAACAACTTTGTTCCAAAACACCTGCTGCTCTGTGGAGAACCAGGAAGAGAGAGGTAACTATTTAGTCCTTCAAAAACCACTTGGGTCCAAAGATGCACAGAAAAAAGTTAGTTGATTTGATGAGCAATCAAATCAGTTTAGGCAACACCATGACCTGGGTACAAGTCTCACGTTTCTACCTCCTCCCTTCTGCAGACTTGATAAATACCCTCGGATGGGCTCTTACTCAGTTCTGCATTAACAGAAGAGTTTTTCTGATGAAATGTTACAACCAGTAAATACATCCTGTGGCCAATGGAGATAAAAGTGCTATGTTCACAAGATACTATTAAAAAAACTCACGGGAAACCAGAATATTTTTAGATGTCTTGAAGATCTGATCTTCAATTACTAAATGTCCTTAGTAAACCAAGTATCTTCAAACCAATGATTATATTCAAAGAAACAGGAACTTCAGGGGCTAAGCACGGACCACTGTTTACAGAGCAGAAACGATCCATATGTCTTGATAAGGCAATTCTCTCCAGGGTAAAGCAGATGTCTTCCAGACCTCCTTTCTCTCTGTTAGCTCACTGAAGTCCAACCAAGGGAGTACTGGGTGGAAGAATCCTAATACGTAGTCATTAGTACATTCTTAAAAGTGTTGTGTATGTTTCACTGAAGAGGAATTAAGAAGAGACTGTATCACGTCTCAGGGGCTGTCATCAGTATCAGATGCTTCCAAAGGAGGTGCAGTAGATAGTGAAATGCTAGGGAAATGGTACAACACCGTGTAACAGCCAGTAATCCCTGCATGTTCCCGACAGAGCACACATTAAATGCATGAAGAAAGCACAATGACTCCTTAAACCTTCTCAGCAGGAGTCATTGTCTAAATTGGCATTATTATTATTCCTCTGTGAAACAGATGGCTTGTTAGTGGGATGCCATTACTAAGAGGCACTGGGGCAATGAGGCTGATGTAGGAGAGTAAGAAAGACCATGTGTACCTTGGCCAAACATCAGTATTTTCCTTTGCATGAAAAAATAAGAGTTTGGCCTTGGTTGTAACAACAAAAGAACGAACAATGTACTTGAGATTAAATTTACCCTAGAGGAAAGTATACATTGATATAGAGCTGTATCTTTGAGGGAAGCATGAGATCGCTTTGTGTTCTTCATGCAAAATGGCTTAAGGATTAGAAAACATACATATTTTGGAAGAAAGAGATATCAAATTCAACAAGTGATCATTTCAGAGATCTTTTGTTTGCTGCACACAAAGGTACTAATGTTTCCCTCACAATATAAAAATGCCATTTTACAGTGTGAGTGGTGTTTGGCTTTTTAAAAAAACAGGTCAAAGAGTTACACTTACGTCTTCCATTTGTTAAAGGATAACTTTTTTTAAAGAAGGTAAAATCAAACTCCCATACATAACATGAACTGACATCAAGGATTTTATTCAATTCAATTAACTGGTGAGGGATCCAGTAAGATGTTACAACCGGTTTGAGGGAGAATTGAGAGAACGGACCTGTACACTGACGATCAATAACGCTGAAATGCATTTGCTGAACAGATATAAAACTGATCAACAGCCAGAGGCAACCATCAACAGACGACCAACGGTGGTCACATTTGCATTCATTACCATGACTTTGCTACCACTCCCTGTTAGAAATTAGCTCCATGACAATCAGTGACGCATCAGCAGGCAGGGTGAACCCAGTGATTGTGTTTCTCCCATATTTCAATACCTTTCTCAATGTTCCCACCACAACAGGCTGAGTCAATGTAGTAAAAGGGGTTCACTGCCAAATTGTAAGGACGTCGGGTAAATGAGCCCAGAAATGTGCTAATAAGGCTATTGGTCACTAAGTATATATTCTGAATTCAAGCTGTATTTGCATCAAAGGCTGTGTTAGAAAAATGTCTCTTTTTAGAGGAGGTGGATGGTTTTTTGTGAGGTAGAAACCACGTCCTCAAATGTGGACATGAACCTAGATGTAAGATACAGGCCAGTTACCTTCACGCTGAAAACAAACTACCATGGCACAGTTCAGAGTGGGCCTCTGAGTGGAAGTCCACCAAGACGTTCTGAGGACACAGCCTCTGAGTGGAGGTCCAGCGAAAGGTTTTGAGGGTATAGCCTCTGAGTGGAGTTCCACTGTGAGGTTTTGGGGGCATGTCCTCTGAGTGGAGGTCCACCGAGACATTCTGAGGACATGGCCTCTGAGTAGAGGTCCAGCGAAAGGTTTTGAGGGTACAGCCTCTGAGTGGAGTTCCACTGTGAGGTTTTGGGGGCATGTCCTCTGAGTGGAGGTCCACCGAGACGTTCTGAGGACATGGCATCTGAGTGGAGGTCCACTGAGAGGTTTTGAGGGCAGAGAAAGATGGTCAATTTTGCTAATAAGGAGAATAATTTCTCAGGGCTCGTCCGTGACATGGTGTTTCCACTGAGACTGTAAATAAAATGCAGTTACACTCTCACTTCTATCAGCTGCTATGGCACATTAAGACCAACACTTAGAACAATGAAGTCATACAGGAAGTATATAAATATAACATATACATACATATACATACACACATGTATGTAAGCATATACATATATTTTACATTTTCCAGCCAGGGTTTAGAAAAACTGAAAAGGAAAAGAAATGAATGCAAATTGAATTTAATTTTGTCTTGGAAAAGGAAGCAATTTACATATAATACGTATATGCTTAGGTACGTATAAATACACACACATATATACACACATGCACGAGCACTGACACAGAAGAACGTGTATGTATGTGCATTTGCCATACAGGACTATCACATGATTCCTCAAATGCAATGACACCGTATGATCATTCCCATACAATGTATGATTATGCACATGAGTGTTTTGGTCTCTGTTCTGGGCTGTGTCTGTTTCGCTCTCTCAGCTGGGACGTTGTGGTTTGTCAGCACTAGTCAGGGTAGGCTGAGCCCACATGGGATAGGAGGCTGACCGCACGGGCTGGAAGGACCGCTCACGTGGTGATTTCCTGGGTGCTGTGGGTCACCCGAGTGGGCGCTGTGGCACCCAGGGAGGCATGGCGGGCCGCTCACTCGAAGGGCGGCAAACCGAACAGCTCGGGCTGGAAGTCCTGCAGGGAATCCAGCACCAGGGTGGCCTTGGACGTCAGGTGTTGGTGCAAGTTCCTATCTGGAACCATGACCACCTGCATGCCAGCTGCAAGGGCCGCCTCCACGCCGTTGGGAGCGTCTTCAAACACGAGGCACTGTGGGGTGAGGAAGAAAGACAAGGTTGAGACGGCCGTTCCCGCAACCAGGCAGCTAGACTGGGTTTTCATGATTTTTATTATTGACATGCCTGCCGGCGTTGCCACAGTGGTGTACATGAACACAGAGATGAAGGGGAGGCTTTCCAGTCTGCGAGCTGCGGTGAGGCCAGCACACCGCGTCTTACACACGGTCCCGCGGGCTTCCTGCGGCCACAACTTTACAGGTGACAGCGTTCTGCCGCGGCTGCCAAGGCCCTGGTGACACGTGGTCCAGCTGGGTGGCAAGACGGGATGCTGGGTTTAAAACTCTGTTTTCTTGGAATCATACATATCTGTGCCATCAATAATTGAACATTCAGAGCACGAGAGTAAGGTGTGGGGGGGAAAGACACATGTGTTTTAAAGGTGAACTCACTCCAGAGCTGGACATGTTTTAGGAACTGCAGTGTGGAAAGTGAGTGGTTAAGGTATCTGGATGAAAGCCTGGGCCTCTGTGTGAGCACCGAGGCATGCAGCGAAAATCTCCAGCACCAAGACCAGCTGCCAAGAGCGGGATCTCCGTCGGCTTACCGTGCAAACCCACCCTATTATCAGGATGACTGCTGGTCCGTCAGTCTGTGCGCTGTGTTTATCAGACAGCTCCTAAACATGCTATCTCGTGAACAACGCCCCGGGACTCTCAAAATGAGCGATCCTAAGTCTACACATGCATAGATAGGCGGTCATCCTACGTCACTCTCCATCCAGGGAAGACACGTACCTAGAAAGTTGCCTCAGTTCCTGGAAACAGCTTCATCAGTTCTTCTCAGTGGATTCTACTCTGTGGGGGTCCGAGATGTGCAAAGGGGGCTCCAGTCACGGCTGTGACATGCTCCCCCACTGTTCCCACTGTTGTCCTCAGGTGACCCCCAGCTGCCAGGAGGTGCCATGGTCACACCCTTCCACATTCCCAACCCCTTGTCCCCCTCCTTTCATCACGAGAACGGTGTCCCTAGTGGGTAGTGGCAGCTCACTGTGCTCGTGACCCAGCGAGGCTCACGGATGCTGCTCTTGGTGCAGTGTGACACCGCAAGTTCTGCACCCTCTGCTGCCTTTAGGTCCCTGGAAAATCCATACACATTCACACTCACACGCACACACACACCCACAGGCTCTTACACACACACACAGAAACCGGCACTCAGGCACACGTGCGCACACTCACACACACATTCACTGGCACTCAGGCACACGTGCGCACACAAACTCACACACTCAGACACTGGTGCACACTCAGGCACCCACACTCACAGACACATACACACTTACACTCAGAAACCTGCACTCTGATACACACATGCACACGCACTGATACTCATGTACATTCAAACACAGACACACCTACGGTCTTTCCTGGTGGAGTGTTCTGGAGCACATACACGGACTCTTTCCTTTGCCCTTCCCCATCCTTCCCTCCAGCCTGGGGCTGAGAGATGTGAGCCAGCTACCCTGTGAGGCAGAGGTAGGGCTCAGTGAGGCCCTACGCATCATAATAACACCCCAGGGTCAACTAGGCTACCTGCACAGAGTAAGCTGAGGTCAGGGCTCAGTGAGGCCCTACGCATCATAATAACACCCCAGGGTCAGCACTAGGCTATGCTCACAGAGTAAGCTGGTTTGCCCCGGCAATGGGCCTTTGAGCACTAAAAACTAGGCAGATTTAGAGAAACAATACACTTAGTCCCTTTGCCTTCCTTCTGAGAACTTAGAAAGGCCCCCGGGCTCTTTTTCAAGCTCTCAGCTTCCGCCCTGAGTCAATGGTCTCCATCTGAGTGGGACAGAATCTGCTTAGAATGGGCACTTTTGTTCTTTAGCTCGGCCTTTGAGACTTCCTCTTAGTGACATTTCCATCCCTGCCTCTTTACAGTTAAGACCTAATTGCATTCTAAATGTCCTTCATTGCTTTATCGGGGACCAGGGATGGACACTTAGATGTCCAGTGGCATTGTGTTTTTGAATGATGCCCTATGTTCTCCGAGGATTTTGAAGCTTTATGCAGTCCAACTGTGAAATGTCAGTCGGTACAGAGGAAGGGATTTTGTTGGTCCCTTGGGGTAACCCTGCTTGGCGAAAGTCATGAAAGCAGCTTTTGCTCTGCACCTTTTGAGGGACATGGTGGGCGGGCAGGTGGAAGGGAGATCTGGTGCTTCAGAAACCGTGGCACTTACCGAAAAGAGGGCCCAGAACATTGCAGAGAGCATCACACCTGAGAGTTCCTTCCAAACGCCACTGTTTGCGTTCCAGGACACACCAGAAACGGTTAGGAGTGACGCGGAAAAGCTTTGCAGGCATTTATGGCCGATGCACAGAGCACCTGGCAATCCTCTTTTGCAACGCTGGACCGTTTCCCAAGGTGTGCACATTGTCCTGGTTTCTCTGTTTTCCATTTGTACTTGTCTCCACTAATTTCAGAATTAGTCACCCAGATACAGCAGAGAGATCTGAACTGTGACGTGTGCGATGCCCACGAGAGTGCGGAAGCCTTGGAAGGCATAAGGAACAGTGAAACGTCTGGGGAGCGCGGCGTATCAGCAGCAGCACGCAGCTGACAGAACACGCCGTGCCACGGTGGGCTGTTGGAAACATGTCAGTGTGCACAAGCACGTGAGCCCCGGCTCGCCGGCTGCCACGGGACAAAGCGAGGACGCAGGCCAGGGTGTGGCGTTCCGCAGCTGAGGGACGCTGCTGGCCGGGAAGGTGCCGAGCACCTGCGGTCCGTGACGCAGACGCAGCCAGCGAGGGACAGCACCCTGACTGTGTGCGTTCTGTCAGGGGCACCACAAATGCCTTTGTTCTTCCTCCTTTCCCACGGCCACGTCACGTCGTGGCCTTCCAAACACATGTCTCAGACGCGTGAGCTGCACATCACACATCAGCTAACCAGATGGCACTGCAGAAACGTGCAGGTAGTGAAACAGGACTTCGGGTGTTGGAAGGCGAACCGGCCAGCCGACCGGAGGCCGTGTGGGAGGACGCTGTGGCAGGAACACTCGGCACATGGGTGTGAGCCGTGTCCAGCAAACGTGGCACCTGCATGCCCAGGCTGTTCACCCTGTGGAGTAATCGCAGCAGCCAGATGCAGGACAGCAGACGCACAGCAAACATGCACGCTGCCGAGAACCACCCCGGTGCTGGGTCTGCGCGGCCAGCCTCCCCACCACTGCGTCCAGGACTCGATTCCTTGTGACGCCACAGCATCTGCAATGGGGCATGTTCTCCGGCGTCTTCTGAGATGCAGAACTGCAAAGCAGAACCAGTCCTGTATTTCGAAGCACCTATAAAAATGTCCCAAAAGCTTTTTATGTCCTCCTTCTTGCCTGTGTCTTGACTCCTAAGATCTAATGTGTTTCTAAGGACCACGCATGGGGGAGAAGTGCCCAGTGCTGAAACACCTAGACATTTTATGAATAGTCATTGCACAGCTGATCTACCTACTGAAACCCAAAAATAAATCTTTGAAAGTTGCCCGAAACGACTCTGCCTATTAATCACAGCACTCGAGGGTCATAAAAGCATTGAAAGATATAAGCTAGAATAACACAGCTCAGATATTGCACATATAAAGGCAGAAAGAATGCGTTTTATTCAAATACCCAATATCTCCGTGTGGTTTCCACCTGCCACACCCGGCTCACAGGGAAAGAGTGTCATTCCGCTGAACGTTGCATCCCTAAGCGCTTCGCTGTTCCCCAAGCTCTGACCTGGCCCTTCTCACCCTGCACTGACTCATTACGCTGGGCCATAAACTCCTTCGCACCCACTTGTAAAATGTGAATTGCTTACTTGCACTTAGCTCTTTGCAGGAAGGAAGGTGGGGGCGTCAGACACCTTTGTCCCCCCTTGACCCCGCGTCCCATCCCTGTGCCACGAGACTCACATGTGGACCTGTGTGTGGACATGGGTGTGGTGCACTCTAACGTAGTGATGTTTTGTAGCATGGCACAGGTACTCCGGGTGGTGGTGGCTGGTAGGTACTCCAGGACACGCTTCCACGACTTGGAGGAAGCTTGTTGGCAGCAAGACTATCGTCCTCCCACCTGTGTGCACGGGACAGGAGTGCACCTGGCTGTAAGGAGGCAGGGCTGGAGTACCCACACCTTCTTGGGGTGCCGTGGCAAACCGTAACATCTGGTGAACACCTGCTCAATCAGGGGAGATGCTGCAGGTGTCCTGGCCCAGGACATAAAGCAACAAAGAGACTATAGGGTGTCCGAGCTGGAGGACAGCAGGTGACCCAGTCCTGTCCTCGTCACAGGAAAGGGTTCTGAGCCACGGGAAGCTCGGAAATGAGCTGGAGATCACACGGGCGTGCAGGTGACAGAATTTAGGACCAGAGCCCGGGTCTCCACAATGTAATGTTCTTTTCACTTTACAAGCTGAAGGCGAAAATAAATCTGAATTCCATCTCCAGAAGAGGAGATGAGCTTAATTAAAGTGCAGCCTGAAGGGTTTAATTTAGAAAGAATGACATTTGCGAGTATCCGGGAGGTGAAGCATTTCAGGGGCTTACCACCCGGAGGTGCTGAAAGCACTTCTGTGAAGACGTGTAAGGAGAACAGCACCGGGTCAGGCGGTGTCCATGTGCGTGTCCTTGCAGCCTGGTCATCAGCTCCACCCGGGGCATCACGGGGCCCTTGCACTTGAATCTTTTAAAGACAACCAACCTATAACTAAGACGTTCTGTTTCATGACGAACCAGTAAGAGAATGCTTGTGCGACAGTGGCAGGCATGCACAGAAATCCTATGCATGGGATTCAGCAAATACTTAAGCAGAAGGCAGTCTGACGGTGGAGGCACGGGACAGGAAGGGAAAGGTCATTCCAAACTTCCTGACACGGTGGGTGCCAAGGGCCTCTGGTTTGCTGGAAGGCACCCTGGTTGTGTGGCAGGCTGGGTGTGAGGCCACTGTGGGGCGCTCAGCAGAGATGAGGCACCTGTACGGTTGTGTGGCCAGGTGTGCAGCTGCGACTGCAAAGACAGACGGGGGAGAGTGGGGAGGGCCTCGGCAGCTCTGGGCTTCTGTTCCCCCAGAAGGGACAGTGAGCAGAGGGGGCAGCAGCAGAGCTGGGTGAGGGGCCATTCTGGAGGGAGGGACGGCCACCGAGCCGTGTCCTCTCCATCTCCTCCTCTGCTCTGACTCCCGGGTGATGCTTTCTGCTTGGCTCCCACAGCTTGAGAGTCAGTGTCCCCTCTGTGCCCTCTGGTCATGTCCTCACCAGCTCAGGTCAGCAGGACCAGGACAGGGTGGCGGTGGCCCGAGAGGGAGGGGATGGATTGGATGAGGGTCAGTCTTCAACTCTGCACCTTTGCTCCCTGGGGACAGAAGTGCCCAGACAGACTAGAGATTTCACTTGGTGACTAATCCTCTCTTTCCAACCGTTACAAGGGTCCCTTTTAAGTTACATGCTGTTCCATAACTAGCACTTTCCAAATGTGACTACGTCGTCTTGAGGGAACAGGGCTTCTCCCTTTGGTGCTGAAGCAAAATTTGATACGAAGTCCCTTGAGGTTCACTCCCCAAACGCTCAGAGACGACCTGGGATCGTCTATGTGCACGTTAAGTACTCCCACGGGCGCGCCCGTCGTGATTCACCATCCATACAGCCAGATACGATCTGACTCCAATCCCTGAAATCAGCGCTCAATGAAACCACTATTTTTAAGTTAAAACTCCGACTGTATGAGCTTTCATAGATTTTATTCTGTGCGTTCCTTTGGTAATACCAAGTTTCGTTCTTACACTGTGAGACTTCAAAATTTCAAGGAGGCCTTAAACTTTATTTCTGATGGGTTTTCCGTCGGCAGGGCTCATAACTAAAGTTGGTTTTATTAATCTCCATGTTCTCTGTCAGACAGCGAATTAGTATAAATCAGTACCATGATATTGTGAAGATGAGTATGTATACATGTCATTAGGTGTTTACTTAAATAATAAACCTTTAAGTAATATAAAAATGACAGACGTTTGCATCTGTTTTGTTATTACTTAGTTTTTCGTTTATATTATGTGTCTGTCCGTCCATGCACCCATCTATGCATCCAACCATGCGTTCATGCCTGTCTATCTATCTATCCATCCATCTAACCATCAGCTATCCATCCATCCTTCTATCCATCAGCCATCTATCCATCCATTCCTCCCTCCATCCATCCATCATCTACCTATCCATCCCCTCCTCCATCCATCAGCCATCCATGCATCTATTCCTCCCTCCCTCCATCATCTATCTATCCCTCCCTCCCTCCATTCATCCATCCATCATCTATGTATCCCTTCCTCCATCCATCCATCCGTCATCTACCCATCCCTCCCCCAACTATCCATCCATCCATCCATCCATCCATCCATCCATCATCTATCTATCCCTCCATCCATCTATCTGCTATCAGCTATCTATTGACTTACCTACCTACCTACCTATGCACCCATCCCCCTACCTGTAGGTACAGATCCTAGCTGTGCTGTGGTCCCCTATGAAACACTGTCTGACTCTGACACAACTGACAAGTACTTTGGTACTGTGACAAGTACCTTGCACTTTGCAGAGCTACTGTCTTCTTGAATTAATTTTGGTCTGGAAATCAAAGAACAAAACCAGCACTGACATAAACATATTCACAACCAAATCCTCTAGAGTTCCAAGCTACATACATGAATGAACGGCACCACTAAATGGATTTCTTTTCCTGTTGAGAAAAGCCTTTGAAGGAATGGAGGATTTAACAACTTGGTGGTTGTGGGCACGTGTGAGAGGCGTCCTGAGAGATTGTCTCATTTTATTCATAAACACTAGAGTCCATTTTAAAGTGTATGCGTGCAAATTAACTGCTGAGCAAAGGACTTCGACAGAACTCAGAAACCTTCGTCTAACGGTCTCTTAATAATATAGATTCTGTGTCCACCAAATCTGTCAGGCGCCATTGAGAACCCCCACAAAGCTCTCAAAGGCACTGGGGATTTTAAAGATTCATAAAACAAGTCTTAGTAGTTTCTAGACACTCAACAGAATCCTTTTTCTCCTTTTCCTACTTTATGTATTTAAGTAAGTGTGCAAAATTGCTCCCGTTTTCCTCAGGTTTTGCACAATACTCATGACAAACAGGTATGAGCTGGGGCCCCTGTTGGTTTTGTGTGTTAGGAGCTAAACTATGACATCAGCCCCCTGAAGGTTATCCATCAACATAATTAATATGCTTACATATGTGACACACGGGCTGAACTGAGTTCGCACCAAATTCACGCTGAACACTGACTTCCAGGATGTCACTGTGTTTGGAGACAGGGTCTTTACGGGGATTTTAAGGTTAAATGGGCCATGGAGAGGGGCAATCAGACAGGCTTGGAGTCCTCATAGAAGAGGAAGAACGAGACTGCTCCGCTCCCCACTCCCACACCCAGAGGAAAAGCCACGTGAGGGCAGAAACCAACCTCACCAGCACCCTGACATTGGACTCCCAGCCTCCTGCAGAACCAAGAGGGTATAAATGTCCGTCGTTTAAGCCACCCCATCTGTGGTGTCTTGCTATGGCAGCCCAAGCGCACAATCACGACGTGCAGGGCATCAAGTTGTACTTAATTGTCAACCGGCACTTTGTCGGTGGAAGAACTGCCTTTAGCCATCTCACATCAAAGGGAATCCATGTTTCCTCCACGGCCCAGCTCCACACGTGCCTGGAACAGCGAGAGCACGGGCATGTCTGGCTGTCTTTATGAGGACCAGCTGCAAAGCCTCAAGCACACGGAGCTGTCATGGGCAAAGACAGTGCCTTTGCTGCCCTGTGGACATGACTGTTCCGAGCGGTCTCCAACGGTCCTGTGCAGGAGAGACTGACATGCAGGGAACGCCGACGTAAGTCACTGGGCCTGGAGAGGATTCAGCTCGGAATGTCCAAGCCAGCCAAGGGCAGCGCTGTCCCACGTGAGGTGCACGTGTCACAGCCGCCAACGCAGCAGGTGCGTCTTCAGGTGTGTCTGGGTCCTGGCACCTGTTACTAGTGGCCCAGCCACCTACTTACTGACCAGGAGAGCTCAGTGAATGGATCTGTGCTGTGGTGTCCACAAAGATGCCCTCCAATCTCCTTCCCTCAAACATCTAAGGCGGCCACTCAGGGATGAGGGCTGGTTTTCACACCACATCCTTGCAAACTCAGCATTTCCAGAAAGGAAGGTGTGCTGATTCTCGGGTGAGGCTTGCGATCATCGTGTCTTGTCTATCGAAGCGCATATTAACGTGTAATTCTAAACTGTCCACTCCCATGTCATCATGTGCGGCGTTTCCAGAACGGTCTCTGATGCACCAGTCCAGGGAAATCTTTTGCAGAAAGCAGATTCTGTGCATTAGACGATGGACTGAGGGTTTGTGATGTGCAGTGAGCACAACAGTGATCCTAGAAGTACTGCTTGTGCATGAATCTCTTGTGTCAACTTCCCTAACCCTAACCCTAACCCCAAATGTAGAAGCTTGTTTTCAGGGGAAGGCACTGAACGTCCCCAAAAGCAGTGCTCTGAGGAACAGTATTTGGGGGGAAGTTTTCCACAACATACACCTGACCATGGCAGGAGTCACACTGACACAAGTAACATTCACTGGCCTTGTTTCCCTAGATGTTCTGAATCTTTCCTTACGAAATCACTTTAATTTAAGGGACTCACAATAAACAAAAACAGATGACGCCAAGTTTCACTCTAAATGTCTACAGGGCTTCAGCACTGAGGTTCTGTTTCTATCTCATTAGAAATGAAAGTGAGTGAAAAGATAAGGAGCTCTGGGACTCCTGCCCTTCCCTCCCCTGCCTGCTCAGGTGTGGGCTCTGCTGAACGTCCAGGACAAAATGCGCCAAGGGGACACGTGGTCAGGTCACTGGGGAGGGTGTCCTGTCCTCTGTTCCTTTCCTTTAGAGAGGGGAGTACAAACATCATCTCAATCTTGGGATACAGAGCGGCATCTTTCTTTCCCGTCTATAACCACCGATTCAGAGAGAGCTCCTGTCAGGAGACGAGCGGGGACAAGGTGCGCGAGAGCAGGACAAGGATATCCTGGAGCCTGGCAGGAGGGTGGTGGGAAGGGGGCCTTGCTGGGCAGAGCCAGGGGATGCAGTGGAGTGGGTGTCTGAGCCCTGAAGGTGGATGGGGAACAGTGGGGAAGGGGTCCTGGGTTCTTATGGGCTGAGAGCTTCTCTCAGGAGTATAAAGGACAAGCCCCGAGTTTCCAAGGCTCTTCTTGGGTTTTGCAAATGGCATGTGGGGAGTATTTGTTGCTAAGACTCTAAGCGGAATCCAAATCCTGTCCAGAGTTATATGCATGATCAGAGAAGCCCACTCCGGGTCTTCTGCTCCTAGGAGCCTGGCCAGCACACTGTACAATACATTGGCTTTCCCGCTCTACCCAGGGAATACATAAGAGAATCCTTTGACCTCCCATGGGTTTATCTTACAGAGTTCAGTCTTTTGAGCTTCCAACGCAGTTTCTCCCTTTAGTAACACAGCGGCAGTAAGGAGCTCAGACCCATATTCAGCCACACGTCATCCCTACTGAATGAGTGGTCGCATGTGCTAGACTGAGGTCTGCGAGTTTGGCACCAACCTTCTCCCGACCAGGAGCACCTCAGGACCTGGGGCGAGTAGCAGGGGTCAGCAACGGGATCCTGGAGGAGTCAGGAACCCAAACCCCTACATGACAATCTAGAACCAGAAGACAAGGAGCCCAGGGAGAAGAAAGCCCAGGGCTAGGAGGCCGAGAGCAGCTTTACTCCTGCAGCAAATGTACCTTCGACACACCCCGATGGTCTTATCTGCATTTTCTAAGTGGGGGAAACTGAAACTGAGTGCAGGCACAGCACAGTAGTGGGCAGACGGCCCTCAAAGATGTCCCCGCCTTACCAGAACCTGGGACGGTGGTCCCTCTCATGGTAAAGGGGCTTTGCAGATGGAATTCAGCTTACGGACCTGAAGATACGGCGGGCGTCCTGGATTGAATGGGGTGGGGGGGTGTCTCATCGAATCAGCTGTTCCCTGAAAAGCTGCCAACTTTACTCTGGCTAGAGTGGGAGAGATGCTGCAGAGAGACAGAGAGAGAGTTCACGTGTAGGAAGTGTTCGATGCTCCTTTCTTCTAGGCCGAGAGAGAAGACCAGATCAGGCCTGCAGGAGCAGAGGGCAGAGCCCCAGGGAGAGCCAGCGGGGAAAGCAAACTATGGTCCTATCCTGCAAAGAACTGCCTTCGGCCCACTACCTGATGAAATGGGTTCTTGCTGGCGCTTCCAGATAGAAGCCCAGCCCCGCCTGGCTGACTTCTTGATTCCACACCAGAGTCCTGGAGCGGGGAAGCTAGCTACGCCACACCCCGAATTCTGACCCAGGGGAACCCAGAGAGAAAACCCGACGTTGTTTCAAGTGACTCAGTGTGGTAACTGGGTACAGCAGCAGTGAAGAGTGACTAGAAGGGACTAGGCCAAGGTGAAGCCTCAGAATTCACAAGTAACACGGTTTCCAAATATACTTAGTTATAGATATTATAAATCATTGCGGAAAAAAAAATAAACAACTAACACACCTTCTGGTTCTGCTCAGAGGTCTTTAGCTAATAAAACAAACAATGTATTCCTCCCGGAAGTATCGAGGAAGAATGTTTGGTAATCTGCTGATGGCTGAGAAGAAGGAACTTGGCAAGAAATTCCCATCCCAATGGCCAGTCTGCTTTACTTGTGCAAAATTCACACCCACGTTTCTTGTGCATTCATCTGGGGGACGATGTTTTGTGTTAGCAAACAATGAGATCTTGCATTTTAATCCTGGTGATGGAACAAGATAGGTGATGGGGCTGTGGACTTTCAGAATTTAGTAAAGTGTTCAAGAATGACGGGTCCAAGGCTCCCCACACCCCTCAGAGATTTGGATCCTCTCACAAACACTTTGGACAAGGCTATTGCTAAGTCCAGGCTGAAGTGGGTGTTCAGATGTTCCTGTCGGCCTGGCATTGAGTTCCCAGGGCACAGAGATTTGGGGCTGCAACTGCAACACTCCCCAACCACTTGAGGTGACCTATGCACTCGAGCTTCAAAACACAAAGGAATGGGGCAAGTCCTAGTTTGGACAGGCCTTTTCAAAAAAAAAACCAGAAGATCACCCCTGAATTTGTTAAAGGCCATCCTTGGCAATCGCTGGGGACCATTAATTCCGTATGTATTTAATCCAAATTGTGATGAATCCCATGTTTCTCAACCACGGTATTCATTATCATTCCCCACGGAGTGTTTGCAGACATATCCCCCGCCCCCAAAAGGCACCCTCCATGACAAGCTAGCAACACAGGGGTGTAGGCTGAGACGGAGAGCGGGAGGAACCAGCGAGGGATGGAGTGGCCAGGCTGAGGGGTTTTCATTTTGCGAGGTGGCAGGGGAGGGGGGACAGCCACGGGGGCGTGGAGCACAAGCACACTACCACACCAGTGTTTACAAACCCGGAAAAGGCAAAAGCACTGATTTACGGAGAAACCCACAGTACCCGTTAGGTGGCTGTCAACACTCTATCATGGCAATACTGCTCCCGTCTACTACGAATCATTGCACTGCACAACTGCTCAGTGAATTTTTTAGAAATCCGAGATACGAGGGATCCTTTTAAATATCT
Source organism: Ursus americanus (assembly GCF_024610735.1). NCBI lineage: Eukaryota > Metazoa > Chordata > Mammalia > Carnivora > Ursidae > Ursus > Ursus americanus. The sequence goes on along the minus strand of NC_142164.1, from coordinate 118,432,916 downwards.
GATATCCTGTGCCATTCTCCCTGGGAGCGTGGTGGCTTGACACAGACAGGTTATATTCTACATGCTGCTGTGACGGCCTCATGAGAACGATCCTTCTCGGAAACCGATTTCACAAGCCCGTGCACAAATACACACGCAACTGAGAATACTGTGTCATAGTTGTGCTGGTAGCACCACATTATAAGAATAGATTATGAAGGAGCCCCTCCAGGTAGGTCACAAATCATGGTCGCGAACGTCGCTTCCGGCACCCCATTTCAGCAGTTTACATTCTGTGTGATATATGCGTCTGTCTATATGAATCTCAAGAATGAGAAAAAAAAAAAATTCATGGCTTCGCGATGGGTTTACCGGGAGTCACACTGAACAGAAGTGAGCAGAGACGGCGCACACAGATAGAGCGCGGAGCTCCTGGCAGTGTAACGGCAAAGGAAAATGGTGTTGTGGTCTTTGTAATGGCAAAGGAAAATGGTGTTGCCATCGCGTCTGCTTCCTCGCTTCGGCCGATGCGAAGATGCTGGGCAAACACCGAGAGCAGTTACTACCCACACCTGATTCTGAAACGAAGGCGAATGCCCATTTGATCTGGGCACACGTGTGCATGGGAGGTATGTCATACTTCCTGTCCAGGGAGATTACATCTCTCCCATTGTTCCATTGGCTACACTGAACACCAGGTAATGATGTGTGTGATTCCTGCACACATGGTACTGTTAGATAAGTATTCTACACGAACAAATTGGGGCAGGCCCATTCTTAATGACGATTGCAAATACCCATGAACGGCTGCCTCATTCACCTCAAAGTGAACACAACCGTGCACTGTCGTCTTTACTCAAGGGTGCTGCCAGCAGCGGAGGAAGGGGGATGCTGCCGAAGGTCTGGAAAGATGAGAAGGGGCCTTTGTGAGGTCCTTAGCATTGAGGATGTCACTGGGCGAATCCGCAGGACAGTGGAGCCATGTGGTCGGGAAGGGAGGACCTGGAGGAGAGCAGCAGGTCCCAGGAGAGGCCTCAACAGGCTGGAGGGTAGATGGACCAGAAGGCAGGAGAGACAAGGCAAAGATGTGGCCAGACAGGATCACAGTGCCTGATGGGGGTGGTGGTCTAGGAGGAAGGCAGGGTTTGAGAACCAGACACAAGCTAATTTCAAAGCAAGGAGGCCATGGGAGCTCAGCAAGGAAAGGATGCTGAGTCTGGCCAGCGAGATGCTGAGCACAGGAGGTGGCCAGGAAGTGACAGAGGGGTTGCTGGGACAGGAAAAGAGGGACGCTTCGGGGGTCAAGGAGGTCTAGAACAGGCTCCAGTGGCTCAAAGATTATACTGAGCTGAGGATAATTGAGAATCAACAGCTGCACAAAGAGGGTTTTTGTGAATTCTGCGTATCTTCCTCAAAGCACAGGCTCCTCAAGCATTCAACTGTCATGCATGCCCTCCCTGGAGTTTTACGACCAGCGAAAGTTGACTCTTAGTGCTGAAGAGAGGTCAGCACAGGTCAGCACCTGGATAAGAACTCGCCTAAACATTATGACATTGTCATAAAGCTATCATCACATCGTGCTCAGTTCGGCAGCACAGATACTCATAAAGCTATCACATCTCCCACCTGTTCTAAGAGCCCATTTATTTTTCCTGAGGGTCATTTTTTCCCCTGAAAGTGTCCCTCTGTCTTTCTCCAACCCCTATTAAGATGGTATATAAGCCCCAGACTCCAACTGCCTCCTTGAATCACATATTTTGCTGTGAACTGCCACATCCATAAGTAAATAAAAATCTGTTTTGTCTCTTACTAAGGCCTTTTGTCCGTTTAATTTACAGGCACCCAATACAGAACCTAAGAGAGTACAGGAAACGCTTCTCCTCCCTGACAGTGGAATTTGGAAAAGCAGGCAAACTCAGTAGGGACACCAAGCAAAGATAGGTTCAGTGAAAGAAAAGAAATTAAAGGGTAGTGACGACTGTGAAGGTAATATTCAAGATAGTCGGATTTTTTTTTTTTTTAAATACAGTATGGGAGGGCTTGGTAAATCATGTTGCAGCAGACACTGAATAATCCTGAAGCCATTGTATTTGCTCAGTGGTTATTAGAGACAGGAGGAGAAAGCGGTCACGTGGCCTGGCCAGTGATGGTGGAGGCTGTGGGTTCCTGAGGTCCCTGCAGGGCAGACTCCGGTGGCGTGGTGACTCTCTCCTCTCCCAGGAGGGACTCCAGCATGGCTATGCCTCTACCGGGGGTGGTGGCCATGCAAGGCTAACTAAGGAACATCCAATCACGCAGAAGACAGAGGGCCCCGCACAGCTCACCTGGCCACCAAGTAGAGTTTAAATTTGACACAGCAATGCATGTGCTTGCTTCCCATTATTCTGGGAAGTAAAGTTCTTCACAGAGACCCAAAAATGGCAGACACACGTTGACGGCCCACGCCTGTCCGTAGACTTTGGGGACAGAGACAGGGTAGGGTAAAAAGAGGTATTGAGAGTGGTTCTTAAATTAACATGTTTGTTTGTCAAGAAGTCAGGTAAAATATATTAACTGCCTTTTCCCACACTGAAAAGTCCACTCAGGTGATTCCTTCTGTAATTGAGAGAATAGTCTTAGTTTTACCAGGAAGACGTCACCCAATTAGAACTCACCAACTATTATGCCTTTATCGTTCTTTCTTTTTACTCTTTAAGTATATAAATGCTTAATGTGCAGAACTTTCTTGAAAACAAAAGAAAACATAAGAGGAATTAAAAAAAAAAACAACAATCCTGAAACTCAGTTCTTAACAAGAAACTGAAATATGCAAGGTAGTAACGACTATGCTTCTCAGAATTGATTTTGGGATTAACTTGTAATAGATGTCAACCCAAGTAATCCCATGTACATGAGGCCATCATTGTTTTTATTTTGCACCAGAGATGTGCAGCGTTGTGGGCTAGGAACTCAAATGGAGAAGTCACACACCCTGAGGACCTGGGGGTGACGCCCAGCTTGTGGGTCAACCCACCTCGTGGCTTGGGGCCCGGCCGCTCATGCCTGTGAGACTGCAGAAGTCGTGTGGTGTGAGAGCCGGAGCACAGGTGACCGTGCCCCACGGGGTCTCGGACAGTCGAGGGGGGCTCACACATGCCCCGTGCCTCCTCGGCACACAGCAGGCACTCAATGAGTACTCGTCAGCGCTGAGGATGGGTGGAGGGGACTTTTGGAGATGGCACCGTTTTTGCTTAGTTTTAGCACAAAAGAATGACACGCGCGGCTTAGAAATAATCGTTTCAGTGAGAACGTGTTTCATGCCAGCTTTGTTAGGCATTTTCTCCTGGTAAAATGGTAACTAACACTTCAACATAATTTCTCCCTTTGACACTGCCTGTTTTTTCCTCCTTTCTATTACTACTACTGTACCTAATTAATTGGATGACACCCACAGCATAATAAATTCCCGCCGGCAACTGTGAATCTCTCCAGCGACTTAATAATCCTAAGAAATGCCCTTGAACTTGGCAGGCGCACTCCTCTCCTGGGCCGGCGCTGCACCAAAGAGAAAGCAGTGGGACATGTTCAAAGACCTTCTCGTGGTTCAACAACTCTCTTTGCAAGCACTTCATGTATAAGGTAGAAAAAAGAATCCAAGTACAAAATTAAGTTTGTGTCCACAACAAGGAGCCTGTTCAAATTTTCCTTTAGTGTCACCACATGCAGATCACCTGATGAGAAACCCCAAAAACCTGGACTGTATTTGCCTAAGAAATATGACAAGAAAGGTTTCATTTCTGCAAGACAAATACATGCATAAATAAACACGGATTAGCAACAAGGGTAATGTCTAGAACACTTTACGAGCTAAATTACTGTTAAGATATGCAATTGCTCATTTTTCTTTGACAAGTCTAAAACAAATATTGTCAGTGAGAAGAACAGGGGGATATGCAGACAATATGGGGAGCTCTGTGTTCACTCTGCAGTTGTGTCTCCGCTTTGCACGGTTTCCTTGCAAATGGCCTCATGCGAAGCGAGGATGAGAGCGAGGGCGTGCTTTCCCTATCAACTCTGTTTCCCCACACGCTTTAAAGCACGGAAATACCACATGTGCACTGACAGGGTGCCTTGCCAAGGAAGGACGGCTATCGTACCGTGGGAAGGAACGTAGCGCGTTTTCCCTTTCACGGCCTCTGCCATACGAGCAGCTCAGGTGAGGGCCAACATCCCAGGAAGCCTCCATCAGCTCCTACAGTCCTACTGGAAGCAGGAGCCTGCAGACTCTGAACGGCTCTGCGAACCCGCCTGTCCAGAGCAGCGGCTTTACATCACTTGTCAATCAACAGCAACGTGCACCCAACAAGGAAAATGGCTTTCACAGCAGGAGGGCTTCACCACCTGAAGGCGCAGAGCACGTGAGGAAGCGAGGTGCTTAGGAATAACCAGACATTCGCACAGGATTTGTAGGAGGATGCCAAGCACGCAGGTGTATCAACGCCCCGAAAGAAGACACTGACCCATGCTGCACCCTGGATCTGGCCCCGTAGCCCTGGAAAGGGGCTCGTCTTTCACTCTATGGTTGAGGGAGCCGGCAACGGTGGGCTCGTCCCTCGTCACACAACTGCCGTCGAGCCGGATTCAGTGATGAGATGTGAACCAGCCCCCGTGTGTGTATCGACACGCTATCAGTGGTACTGCTATCGCTCAATGATCCTTCATGGCTGAGACGTGATAAAAAACGTATGTTTGATCCTGGTCACTGGCTCCCAGCACAGACGTCCTAAAACCCTCGGAATTTCTTGAGCAAGCGGAGCATCTTTTGTTATTTCAGATAAGCCCCTTTCCCGAGTTTCTGCTAATTAACAGAGTACCCTTGGTTCGTTAGATGGCTTTGGGATGGGTTCCAGAAAGACCAAGGCACACTTAGAGGGATGGGGCTTCCAGCCCTAGCCCCGACTTCCAAGGACAGTGATTTAATCACCAATGGGCAATGATTTAATGAATAATGCCTACGTAATAAACCTCGTCAGACCCCTCAAGCATGGGGTTCTTAGAGCTTCTAGGCTGACGAACACACTAAGGAGCGGGGACAGGGGCACCAGGAGGGCATGGGAGCTCCATGCCCCCTGCCAGCCATGCCTGGCCCTAAGCAGCACCCCCACGGGGCTGCTCCTGAATTGTCTCCTGAGTAATAAATCAGAAAATACACATAAAATGTTTCCCCGAGTGCTGAGACTCATTCTAATGAACTACTGAAACTCACAAAAGGGCCTAAGAACCACCCCCAAATTAGTAGCTGTCCAGGCAGAAGGGTGGGTGGCATGGGCGGCCCCAGAGGTGGGGGCACCGTGAGGGGCTGAGCCCTGAGCTGGGGGTGCACCGAGTGTCAGGAATGAACTCAAGTGTGCGATGGCCTGCGGGTGTCATGGACCACAGAGCAGCCCCTGACTCACACACACTCATTGCCTTCAGAGGGTCAAGGCAGCCAGCTGGACCCCGTGCCAAACTAAACAGAATACGACAAACACAACAACTGATCCATGAAACATGCCCAAATCACTACGCTTCATTTGGAAGCAGGTTTCTGAGTAATTCCTGTGACTTGTATCAGAAAAGGGCCGGCATCCCACCTCTGGCTCTCTGGTGAGTGAGGGGAGGAGAGAGCTAGAAAAGAACAGTCACGAAACGTTCTTCCCTGAACTAACTCACTCTAATCCAAAGTCCCAAAAAACAGGAACCAACAGGAACACAGAACCCCACTGTTGCCCTGAGGAATGCCCTTCCTGCTGATAGCACGCAAACAGCACCAACAGAAACCAGCCTCTCAACTCAGTCCCATGTCCTTCTGGAATCTGCAGGGCACACAGTCAGACCTCAGCCTGCCCCCTCTCAACTCAGTCCCCATGTCCTTCTGGAATCTGCATGGGCACACAGTCAGACCTCAGCCTGCCCCCTCTCAACTCAGTCCCCATGTCCTTCCGGAATCTTCACGGGCACACACTCAGACCTCAGCCCGCCCCCTCTCAACTCAGTCCCCATGTCCTTCCGGAATCTGCATGGGCACACAGTCAGACCTCAGCCCGCCCCCTCTCAACTCAGTCCCCATGTCCTTCTGGAATCTGCACAGGCACACACTCAGACCTCAGCCTGCCCCCTCTCAACTCAGTCCCCATGTCCTTCTGGAATCTGCAGGGCACACAGTCAGACCTCGGCCCGCCCCCTCTCAACACTGTCTCTCTGGAGTTCTGGAATCTGTGTAAGCACGTGGTGGAGGCGAAGCTATCCATCCCAACAGTAACAGTGCAGGGAGGAGAATCTGAAGCACAACTGAACACACACTATGCACTGAACATACTTCCCGGTCCTTGACACGCTTTGCCCCATCTCCACAGTGTACCCTGCATGAGGAAGTACTGCACATGGCTGGAGAGTGCACACTGGGGCAGCAACTCCACCAGTGCCCTCGTCCTGCAGAAACACAGAAGCCTGCACAGTTCATGATAAAACCACGGGCACTGTGAGCAAAAACCCTGCAGTAAGAAAACATCCCTGGACAAGCATGTGGGGGGAGCGCAGTGAGGTCTGATGATTTACGTTGTGTTGCTACCAATTCGTTCCGTGAAGTCTGCTCACTGCAAACAGGAAGCTGTCATGCCACATCAGTAAAGCCCCCTTCCCTACAGAATGTCCACTGGGCGGCGTTCGGTGAAACGTAAGCTTCCTAACACAACGTCAGTGCATCCCAGATCGCTGGCCTGCTACCGCAGGTGCAGATGTCCCCCACAAACTGACGTGATCTGACCTTGTCCCTCTTCCCGGGCCACGCCACGGCCCTGCTCTCCACGGTGGCCCTCCCACAGCGGACACAAGGCCCTCCAGTCATGGACAAACCCCACCCGGGTGGTGCACTGGGCAACGGGGCTGCCGCTGCCATTTCTCCTCGCTGCTGGTCTTACCTTCTCCACGGGAGGAGGAGGAGAGAATCTCTTCGCACAGACTAGAAATATGTCGGGATCTGGTTTCCCAGTCTTCACTTCGGGGTCATCTCCCAAAACGATGTGGTCAAACAAGCTGAAGAATTCCTTGTGTCTGCTGGTCTTCATCTGAAACGAGGCGCGGCTGGAGCTGGTGGCCACGGCCAAGGGCACACCATGCTTTCGCAGGTGGTGGATCAGTTTCTCCACGCCTGGGGAGGAGAAGGGAAAAGCCTTCGGTGAGGTGGAGGAGGCCACACAGGGCCACAGGAACTCCTGGGCACGCTGTACTAGCTCCGGGACCTGGACTCTGCTACCTACTCCCAGGAACGATCCGATCTGACACAGAGGATCTGAACGGGGGGCTGGGGCCTCTGAAACACACTCCTCAAACCAAAACTCAAACAGCAGTTCAGGGCTCCGCCACAGCGTTTCCCAAAGTAACAGAAGGGCATTTTACTGGAAAGAAACCCTGCTTTGTGTGCTGGTCCTCTTTTGTTGAAATGTGGAAACCAGACAGAGTGAGCCCAGGGAGGGGCCTCTGCACTCGGTGTACCGTGTTTTGTTTTGTTCTGTTTCCTGAAGCAATGAATATGCAATGATTATGCTGTTGGTGTTTTCTGAGAAAACTCGCCATGCTACTGAAAGCGATTCAATCATTCGTCACACAGCCGGGGAGAGGAAATCCTGAAAGGGCTTCTACCAGAGGCTGAGGACGAAGGCCAGAGCTGAAGGAAAGCTGTGACGCTACCTGATAAGGGAACAGAGGCTGAAACAGACCTTGCTGAACGCGGCTGAGCCAAAGAGCAGCAACGCATCACATGGAAGGAACACTTCCCACACCCTCAGTAACTGCTGGATTAAGTACAGGGAACACCAGTATTCACAGAGCCAGCTGAGAGAGGGCTGGTTATCAGAAACGTGCCGAATACAACAGTACTCTCCACCCTGAAACCTTTGTCGAGTATGACAGTAATGTCTAAATCCACACGCAGCATCAATTATCTAAAACAATATTTTATTTATTATTATTTTTTAAAGATGTTATTTATTTATTCGACAGAGATAGAGACAGACAGCGAGAGAGGGAACACAAGCAGGGGGAGTGGGAGAGGAAGAAGCAGGCTCATAGCGGAAGAGCCTGATGTGGGGCTCGATCCCAGAACGCCGGGATCATGCCCTGAGCCGAAGGCAGACGCTCAACCGCTGTGCCACCCAGGCGCCCCTAAAACAGTATTTTAAATAACCGTATAATCATTACTGTTTTAGTAACTGCATGAGGCGATGTCCCTACTTTCTTAATTACTAGAGAAAAGACTGACGCATTCATTTTTTGCAAACAGCTAAAGCTGTTCACAAAGACAACAAATACTGTGAGCACTTGACCCTTAAGAGGAATACTCCTGAGATGTTCGAAGGAAAATGTGGATCTTAACTCTGTGCCAGGACGATGTAAAAGAAAGCAAAACCTAGCACTCCGGTGGATGTGAAATTCACAATGTCTGATATCCGATCAGGAGTTACCATGCCTACACATAAGCAGAAATATACAACACATGGCCAGGAGAAAAAAAGCAATCAATAGAAATGACCAGAGACATGGCTGAGATGAAGGAATTGGCACATCATGACCTTCTAGAAGCTTCAGAAACATTATAAATACGCCCACGTTAGAGACTATCCTAATGCAAAAAATAAAAAGTGATATCCAGTTACATACCATCTACAGAGATCATGACCTTCTAGAAGCTTCATAAACATTATAACTATGCCCAGAAAACTTACTTAAATATCATATTCAGGCAGCTTAAAAATAAATGGATTGAAAACCATATATTCTGTAACTACTAATCAAAAGTAGGGTTAGCTATATTAAAAGCAGAAAAGGGTGCTTTAAAACAAGGAGTGATGAGTCTCAGAGATAACTAGGTACACTTCATAACGACAAGTAGGTCAACTGATCAACAAGACATAATTCTAAAGGTGTATGTATCTTACAACACAGCTTCAAAACACATAAAGCAAAAACTAATAGAACTGAATAGAGAAACAGACTGAGGTTTCATAGTCCTGTCACTAATTGATAGAACAAGTAGACAGAAAGCAGGATACAGCAGACTTCAAAAAACACTACCAAGCAACTTAACTGAATTGACATTTATACAACACTTCACCCAAAATAGCAGAATACAATTTATTTTCAAGTGCACCGGGAACATTCAACAAGATAGAACATGAGTCCATGAGCTATAAAAAATTCTAAAACATTTTACAGTAATTGAAATCATTCAAAATATGTTCCCTGACCATAAAAGAATTAAAATAGTTATCAATAACTGAAAGGTATGTGGGGAAAAAATATTTAGACATTAAACAACACAATTCTATGTAAGACATGAGTCAAAGATGAAGTCACAAAGGAAAATGAGATAATCTTTTGTACAGAACAAAAAGCTAGCATATCAAAATTCGTGAGATGTGGTTAAAACATTTAGAGGAAAACTGATGGCACTCAATGCTTATGTTACAAAAGAAGATGGTCTAAAACCAGTAATCTAAGTTGTCCCATTTAAAAACTAGAAGAAAGAAGAACAATGATTTAAGCTTTCACCCTGAGAAAGTGAAGGAAAAGAGCAAAATCAAGTTAAAGCAAACAAAAGAGGGGCGCCTGGGTGGCGCAGTCGTTAAGCGTCTGCCTTTGGCTCAGGGCGTGATCCCGGCATTCTGGGATCGAGTCCCACATCGGGCTCCTCTACTGGGAGCCTGCTTCTTCCTCTCCCACTCCCCCTGCTTGTGTTCCCGCTCTCGCTGGCTCTCTCTCTGTCAAATAAATAAATAAAATCTTAAAAAAAAAAAAGCAAACAAAAGAAAGGGAAGAAAAAAATAAGAGAGGAAATCAATGAAATAGCATAAAGGAGAATACAGAAAATCAATTAAACGAAAAGGTGGTCCTTTGAAAAGTTCAATTTAATCAGCAGATTGTTAGCCAAACTGATCAAGAAAAAAGAAGGAAGATCGAAATTTAACAATGCGAGTAATCAGAGCCCATCACTTAAATTCATTAAAAGGATTAAAAAATATTATCAGTAGCTTTATGCCAATATATTTAACAGCTTAGATAAAATGGACAGACTTCTTGAAAGATACAAAGCTCACTCAAGAAGACAGTAAAACCTCAACAGCCCTATACCTAGTAAAGAATTTGTTAGCTAAAAAACCTTCTCATATCTAGGATTGGATGGCCTCATTGGTGAACTTCAACAAACACTTGAGAAAGAAACAACACCAATTCTGAGCAAACTTCAGAAAATAGGAGGGAACGTGTTCTAACTGATTTCATGAGACCAAATATTTCTGATACCAGAGCTGGAGAAACGTCAGACAAGAAAACTACAGATCCATACACCTCACGGTAACACCTTTGCATTTAAACACAGTTTCAACCAGTGCCAGTCTTCCACATAATCAGTTTCCACGCAGTTTGAATACATTACTTGAAAGGATGGAAATGCCAAAACACTCAATTAGTTTGCAACAACCACTGATGAATATCATGGATTACACCTATTAGCTAAATTTCAATTAAAAACCTTTACTTAACTGGTGGGCGGCAGGAAAGGATGCTTATGATAAAAATAGAGCTAATGACAAAATTTTGTCTGGATATAGTAATTCAAGGTGAGTACTGCTAACCTTAAAGATAAAACTCAGTCATTGTACCAGCAAACATGGGCTGACTTGGGAACAGCAGAGAAGCACAGTCCAGGAGAAGCAAGCTACAGCAAAACCACAGGCAAGTCCAACAAACAAAAGAGAGGGACATTGTTTTACAGAGAAGGAGGAGCAAGTTGGAGGGGTTGTTTTGAACAAAAGTCCACGGGGTAACGCAAGAGTCCAGAATGATGGTTTCTCACTGGCTGAGTTGCAGAGGAGGTAGGTTTCTAATAGAAGAGGCAGAGAACACCTCTCCCTGCTGGGGCCTGTAACTGGTGACTGTTTCTTGTTGAGGATTCTTCTGTTCCGGCTATAACTGATCATTCTTTCTGTGATTGACATTGAGTGGGACAGCTTCACCTACCAGCCTCCCCTCCTAGTATCCCGCATGCACTTTTAGCGAGGTTTCTCCTTAAATATGTTCACAGTATCAAAATAATATGAATTTAAAACAAGATTTTCAAATTACTAGATTACACAAGAATAAACCAAGACTGGGGCGCCTGGGTAGCGCAGTCGTTAAGCGTCTGCCTTCGGCTCAGGGCGTGATCCCGGCGTTCTGGGATCGAGCCCCACATCAGGCTCCTCCGCTGGGAGCTTGCTTCTTCCTCTCCCACTCCCCCTGCTTGTGTTCCCTCTCTCGCTGGCTGTCTCTCTGTCAAATAAATAAATAAATAAATAAATAAATAAATAAATAAATAAATAAATAAAATCTTAAAAAAAAGAAAAGAATAAACCGAGAGTAAAAAAAAAAATAATGGAGCATATTTAAACATCTGGCTCTGTCTAAAACACATGGGAAAAGAAAGTTTTGCTGAAAATGTTCTTTTGTGCTATTCATTTACAAAAAGATCAAATATAGTTTCTATCATGTTAGCTAATCCCGTCAACATTTGTAGTTCTGTGCCTGTTCTGTCACGTACCCAATGTATACAGTTGTATGCATACACAGAGGCACAGCAACAAACCTATATGGAAGGGTGCGTACTGAACATCTGTATTGACAGGGGAGAGAATCACGATGGTTCTGCAGGACTGTTTTTCAATCAGCCACAGCGCACTGAGCGTCTTGAAAGTGGCTGAGACCAGTGTGAACATGAAACCCAAGAGAAGGATGTGACCGCAGTCCTCCGGGTGGGACACCAGGCAAACATGCAACCTCTTCACACTCCATGTTATCATTCATCAAAGGCCAATGATCCATTTTCCACATGGAGCGGCTATACGGGAGTGCAAGGAGACGGTCATGCACATAGAATCACCTGGTGGCTACTTGACAGGCACGACGGGAAGCCCCCAATACATGTTGGCCATTGTCATGATCATCAGATAAAACTTGAGGGTACAGTCACGAAGAAATCATTCAGATCTCTGGATATATAATTGGCTGCCTCCGTAAAAAAATGTTTGTATCTTTTAACTATTGTACACCAGCTTTCTCTTCTGCAGTCACCGCCCCTGAGAAGGAAAAGACTAAAGACATAAGTGGAGTTCTGCCCTGCAGAGAAGCCGGTTAATTAAGTATATAAATGAAATCCAGCTAACAGCTTCTGGCCCTTGGTGTGCTGACGTCGCTTTAAGGGAAGGGCAGAAAGACAGATCTCCCTTGCTACAAAGAATCAGCTCTTGGAGGATTAATCTATAGGGGAAGAAATACGAATGTGAAGAATCAGCAGTCTGGATAGGAAGAATGCTTTTCCTCTTACTTCATCCTAAAGACCTAAGATTGATGACAGAGAACACGGATGCTGCCATCAAAATGGATTTGGAAGAGGAAAGATGTAGGAAAGACGGAGAGCTGACACGAGTGAAGGTGTTTCTTTGGAATTCACGCACTGAGTGGATATATCCGTGGACATGCCACCAGCTCTGGCCTTGTGTTTAGTACTTGCCCCGAAACACAAAGACCTACAGTGAGGAGTTAACAATACGGGGGAGATGAAACTCGTACAGAAATGTGCCTGCCATTAGGAACTGTGGAGTGTTGCTGAGTGTAGAAATCTCTGGACTCAGACCTAGGAAGACGGTGCTGCCAGCTGATGAATGCCACCATCGACCCATAACCAAACAGACACCGATGCTGTCCTGGGACCACATACACTGTGTACGGCTCTGCCAGCCTAGCTTTTACACATGCATTCTGGTGACAGCGTAGGGCCCCTCTTCACCCCGACCCACCCACGTGCAAGGGGCTTGGGTATACTGCCACTCTTGGAAGGTGGCTTTCACAATCGCCAGGAACGCAGGTAGGCTAACACCTTGGTGTTACAGATCAAAGGCCTGGGATCGAGTGCAGTGGGTTGACTGGTGGACCCCAAAAAGATATGTCCAAGTTCTAACTCTTAGTCTGATGATCTTATTTGAAAAGAGGGTCTTTGTAGCTATGATTAAGGGCCTTGAGAAAAAAAGATCACCCTGGATTTAGGGTGGGCCTTAAATGCAATGGCTAGTCTTTTAGTCAGCTTGGCCTGTTAGAACCCAACCCCTAAGACTGGGTGGCTTATGAACATATTTATTTCTCAGAGTTCTGGAAGTTGGAGTCTGGAAGTGGATAAAGGCACCACAGATTCCGACACTGGCGAGGCCCTCTTGGAGCATGGTCAACCTGTCACTGTATCCTCACATGGTGGAAGGGGTGAGCTAGCCTTTTATAAGGGCACTAATCCCATTGGTGAGGGCTCCACCCCTATAACCTGATCACCTCCTGACAGCTCTCCTCCTTCACACTGGGGGATTAGGGATTCCAGCTATGAATGTTGTGGGGGGCACAAACGTTCAGACCATAGCAACTGTGTCCCTGTAAGAGAAGAGGAGAGACAGAGATATGGCCCTGTGTAGACAGACGCAGAACGTGGAGGGATGCAGCCCAAGTCAATGGATGCCTGGAGCCCTCAGAAGCTGGGAGACACAGGGAAGGATGCTCCCCTAAGCTTTAGGAGGGCGTATGGCCCTGCCGAGGGCCGATTTTGGATTTCTGGACTCCAGAACTGTAAGAACATACATCCCTGTTGTCAGAAGCCACCACGTTTGTGGTCATTCATTACACCAGCTGCAAGAAGCTAATACAGGGACCCCGGGTGGCAGAAGTCCTGCAGGAGACCAGAAACTGGGGCCTTGCCTCTGAGAAAAGAGCGAAATGCTTGACAGCAAGGGTGAAAATGCACTGGTGACATTGCAGAAATTGTTAGCAGTCAAGGAAGGGCAGAGCTCGGGAAGGGGAAAGGTAAAGAAACACACAAAGGCACAAAGATTTTTGCAGATGCTCTGCATTTCAGTAGGAAGAGGCCCCGGGAATCTCTAGCCACCGACATTCCCAAGACCCAAAGAGCTGGCAAGGGGCAGTCACTGCGCTGGGGTCAACAGCAGGAAGGCGTGGAGGATCCTGGGAGATGGTGGAGCAGTGGTTCTCCACAGGGGTATTTTGAAACCTCTCCTCACTCAGAGGAGATATTCGGCCGTGCCTGGACTTCAACTAGACTGATTTCTAGTCAGGGCCTGGAGATGGAAGGCCCATGGGTCATGTGTTCATAGTCCCATGAAGATCAACGAGTACTGACTCACACTGAGGGCCTGGCCCTTTCACGGGTGGATTCTAAGTCCTTCTGCCCTAAGTAGGGGGACGGTGACGGAGATGACCGCACCTTCTACCCTCGTGCCAGGATTCTGGATTTGAAGGACAGGCCCTTCTTAAGTGATGACGATTTGGGGGAAGGGTTCCCCTTCCAGGAAGCGATGCTTCACTGTGAACACAGCTGAGGAGCTCTGAAGTTTCCATCAGCCTCATACCATATTCAGGTGGACACGACAATGATCTCCTGGTCTACCATTTTATTTAAGGCACTGGTTCTCAAGGAGGAGGGGGGCAGTTTTGCTCCCATCCCTGCTGGGGGACATTTGGCAATGTCTGGTGGTTGTCACAACCGGGGAAGGGAATGCTCCTGGCATCTAGTGGGTGGAGAGCAGGGATGTTGGTCAATATTTTCCATCCTACAGTGCACAGGACTCCCCACTGCAGAAGGACGCATCCAGACCCAGATGTTACCACTGCTGAGGCTGAGTGGCCCTGCCTTCGCATGACAGACTCTGTCTTGGAAACCCTGGCTTCTAAGACGAACCTGGGCTCTTCCCCTGTGTCCAGCATCAGAGCACACCTGAGGGGTTGATAAGGAATAAGAAAGAACAGTGCCATGTTCCTCTCATCCAGAGTTCCCAGCCTGGAGAGAGGTCCGCAGGCCAGCAAATCACAGTGTGATAATGACAATGTTTCACGTCTGCCTCCTCCACTTCTCTGTAACTCAACCGCTGTCTGAGGTCACACTGACCTGGTATGAGTCCCAGTTTCCCAGTCCTTGTGCTGCTTTCACTTCTTTCCACGGCAGACAGAACACCCTGTCTGAAAGCTGGATCATTTATAAAATGGGATGGGGTTGGACGTCCTCATCACATGGTTCCAGGCAAGAGAAAGTCACTGGTATGGACTGAACCCCCTGAAATTCCCATGTTATAGCCCTAAGCCCCAAGGGGGTGGTGCTGGATGTGGAGACTTTGGGAGGTCATGGGGGTTATGTGAGGCCATGAGGTGGAGCCCCCTCATGAGAGCGGAGCCCTTATAAGAAGAGGAAGACCCATGGGGCGCCTGGGTAGCGCAGTCGTTAAAAAAGCGTCTGCCTTCGGCTCAGGGCGTGATCCCGGCGTACCGGGATCGAGTCCCACATCGGGCTCCTCCGCTATGAGCCTGCTTCTTCCTCTCCCACTCCCCCTGCTGTGTTCCCTCTCTCGCTGGCTGTCTCTGTCACATAAATAAATAAAATCTTAAAAAAAAAAAAAAAAAAAAAAGAAGAGGAAGACCCACCTCGCCAGAACCTCACCATGCTGGCCCCCAGAGCTTGTACTTCCAGCCTCCAGCACTGTGAGAAACACATGTCTGTGATTTACGCCGCACAGTCTATGGTATTTTGGCATGGCAGCCCGAGCTAAGACACAAAGGTGAAAGCATTATGTTCGGGCTATACCCTTAAGTCTTGGAAGATGGTGGCTACAAAGTTAATGTCCTTCCTTCATTAAACCTGTCAAAGGAGGAGAGTTCCCACCAGTTCTATGGCTCAGATTGACATGCCCAGATGACCCAAAGCTACAGGCCCCTCACACATCATGCTTACAACCCTGTCACCCCACAATGAAGCCCACTAGGCAACTAGGCCTATACTCAGGACTCCCAATCAGATTTCTGGGGTGTACAGAGTTGAAGAGTGTCTTCCCCAAAATTCATGTCTACCTGGAACCTCAGACTGTCACCCTATTTGGAAACAGGGTCTTTGCAGGTGTAACTGGTTAAGAATCCAGAGATGAAGTCATCTTGGATTTATAGGGTGAGCCCTAAGTCCAAAGTCCAACAACTGGTGTTCTTACAAGGAGAGGACACAGAAATGTGGGGAAGAAAGCCATGTGAAGAGAGAGGTAGAGATGGGAGAGATGCGGCCACAAGCCAAGGGATGCCTGGAGCGCCCAGAAGTTGGAAGAAGAGGCAGGAAGGACCCTCCTCTAGTGCTGGCTTGGGGCACAGGTGGGAGCCTTGCACAAGTGAAAGCTATCGTCTGGAACAGGTCTTTTTCTTGGTGGGCCTCCCAGTGTTTCTGTTTGCATCTTTGTCATGAGGGGCCTCATGTGTCCGGAGAAGAAGGTTCCAGGATCTTGCTGGTTGTTGAGGTGAAGGGGCATCACGGGCAGATGTTCCCTTCATCCCCAGTGCTCTCTGCATCCTCCAGGAGCCTTCGTGTTTGCCATGTGAAGCCTCTCTGGTTCAGTGCATGAACAGAATCCTGTGTTCTGCTGGGGTGGGGAGGATGGCATCCTGGATGTGTAAAATGGGGCCAAGGACCCAGGGGTCCAGCTGCCTCGCATCTAGGATTTCTACCCGCCCTGCAGTGCTGTCTGCCCTGTTTCATCCTGCCTTCTGTGAAACACGCAGCCAGCCTGTCACCTGTATTTAAGAGTCAAAAGAAGACTATTTTGTGACACATGAAAATGATTTGAGATTCAAATTTCAGTGTCCACACAGAAAGCTTTCTGGGACCATGGCCACATCCTTTCCTATCTGTGTGGACTGTGGCTGCGTTGAGCTCAAAAGGTAGAGAGGTAAGGAGGTGAGACAAATGCCGTGCACGGTCTACAAAGCCAAAAAAGCAGAAAAAGTCTGCCGACCTCTGCTACACAGCAAACAGACCTTGTGCATGTACCGCAGAAAAAACGTCGAAGCGATGGACAAGGAAGAGGTAAATTGCATTGTGAAGGAAGCCGCCAAGCATTAGGATCTATGTCCTTGGCCTCTCAGCCAGGGATGCCAGTGAGAAGTATCAGAGCTAACAGGGATTCTTCCAGAGGCCTTACCAGGGAATGACCATTGTCGAAAATGAATCCACAACCCCAGTGCCTTCTTCCGTCATACCTTTAACTATTTGCTAATTATGCTCAAATTACTGGAGCATTATCAAACGGTCAAAATAATGTTGAGAATATAAATACAATATGCACAGATTGTATACAGTGTATAATAAAATGTGGTATCTAATGGGGATATACACAGCACACAGGTATATTAAGGTTTACCAATGTCTAAGGTTCAACTCCTGTAGTATGCAGCTAAATCTCGCTTTGGATATTGGATAATTTACCACATACAGAATATTTTATTCATCAGAAGTCCACCATTACAATGCAATTGGAAAGGGGCAGCCTTTTTAAATCTGTAAAATATTTTCTTCACCTTTTGAGATTTAGTCTGTAGAAATCCCTAATGGGCAAAAACTGTGTATATAAAAATCAAATCACTTTGATATACCAACACGCTTGAAATCTCCTTATTAAATTGCTGTTTCAACAGACTGTGCGTAGACAGAGAAAATCAGTGAAATAAGATTCATATGACCCAGAGAGTATCTGAGTTGGAAGTTGTACATTATTTTCTGAAATGTGGGACATTCAGAAAATGACCATTTCCGGCAAATTAGTGACCTTTTGATCACATGCACTGTTCTGCATCTAGACCGTCAACTCACAAGGCTGCTGGTTTCCCCCCGAGAAGATCCCTTGTTCCACGAGGGTCTGGAGACATCCTGGAGGTCCTGCCCTCTGCCCTCAGCATCAGCCCAGGCCCCGCCCACCTCATCCCATGGTCACCTTGTCCGTGCAAGCGACAAAATGTTGCCCTTCATAACTTGTGACATCGCCTGGAAAACTCAGAATCCGCTATCCCCGCTTCCCAAACCAAGGAAAGACCACGGTTCTGTGTCACGTAAAGGACGAGACAACAGGAGAGCAAGTCCAAAAGGGATGGCCCTGAGTGGTTGTCAAGTGTATTAGGAGACTCCACTGAACAGATCTGACGATCGGGAGTCCCGTCCTCACACAAACGACGACAGGGATTGTCACGGAGACTCTTCGACAGCTGTGGTCGGCTGTTGGTGGTGAACCGAGGACGCAGGGAACATGGGGCAGTCTTTTCTCCTTGTATATCTCGCCAGCTGACTGGAGCACTGCGGAATTCTCACAGATTCCAGAAAGACTGGGACACTGTTTTTAAAAACCATATTGTATTTCGATGTTTTCTTCCATCTGTTTTGCTAATATTGGAAGAGAGTGGCCCACGACCATTGACCCTGCAACAATGTGGAGGGGGCTGAGCCTCACAGAGTTAAAAGCACATGCACAGGGGCACCTGGGTGGCTTGATCAGTTAAGCATTTGCCTTCAGCTCAGGTCATGTTCCCAGGGTCCTGGGATGGAGTCCCACATCGGGCTCTCTGCTCCTCGGGGAGCCTGCTTCTCCCTCTTCCTCTATCCCTCTCTCCCCCCTCCAACTCATTCTCTCTCCCAAACAAATAAAACCTTTAGGAAAAAAATGCACATGTAACTCTGATTCACCCCAAAATTAACTACGTAGAGCCTACCGATAACAAACAGCCAATCAATACATAGTTTGTATGTGGTATATATTACATACACTGTTCTTACAATAAAGTAAGCCGGAGAAAAGAAACTGTGACTAGGAAAATCATTAAAAAAACAACCCACATTTATAGTACTGTGCTGCATTTATAGAAAAAAAATCCGCATCTAAGTGGACCCGTACAGGTCAAGGGTCAACTGTATTTCAAAACACTGATAATTGCACGGAAAATTTTCATTCTGTGCCTTTGTTTATTTGATTAAAAGTTGCTTAAAGTGTTAATTTTATTTACTATGAGTCACTTTTAGGGTTGCTGCTTCTAAGGATTTGTCGCCACAAAAATCAACGTACAAAACCACTGTTTAAATAGTCTTTTATTTATAGACCAAGAGAAAAATATCACAGGAAATGCTGATAGCTCATTGAATCTTTGTGCGTCTCTCTTAGAGCTCTGAATAATCAGATAAAACTCTAAGTTCACTTACGCAAGGAAGTGCTAGGAACATTTCAAAACCAAGCCTAAAATAACGCGTCTAGTTCGGCGCAGACAGAGCTGCCGAACTCCATGTTTACCATCACGGTCCTGGGCTAACGGCCCCGCAAGTGCCCAGGCCAAGAGCTCACTGTTCACCCTGCACAAGCCCAGTGCTGCCGACGTCATGGAAGGCACATAAAGCTGCAGATGCTATGAATGGACAGGACAGACTTGGGTTTCCAGTGTCTGCACACGTCTGTGGCAATCGAAAAGAAACGTGAGCACCTTCCAAATCGCTCCCATCAGCGGGGGATTCCTTTTGCCTGACTCGTGCATCCAAAAACACGACCAAAATAACAGCAGACCCTACCCTGGTGATCCCCGAATAATCTGAAAGTGATTCGCCCGATTTGCAGGGAGCACGATATTAAATTACGATCGTTTCCATCACCGACTATTTTTTCTTGCTGGCATTTTGCACGAGTTTCCACTGTGGGCCCAGAGTTTGTATTGTGAAGTTTCTGTTGATGCCCATTTCTGGGAATCATTTCAAATACAGAATTCTTGCCATTTGAGTGTGTGCTCCGAGGAACCGCTGAGAGAGGGAGAAGAGTGCCTCCCTGTGTTCCTGTGTCTGGTCGGCTGGAGAGTCGCAGAGAAAGGCCCCAGGTCTGGAAGGTGGTGCAGGAACCACTTGCCGAGGGGTGCCCACTTTCAACTGGTGAGCCAGCAAAGAAGTGCCCGGTGCCGTGCCTGAGAGTTCATCTGACCGTGTCCCTGACGCTGGGGCCCACTTAGCACCGGTAGGCGCTCAGGTGCACAGGAAGGAAGGGTTTCTGCCCTAATGCAGCGTGTCATCCCGCCTGGGGCTGAGGACACACGCACAGCTGCCACATTCACGTGAACATCCTCTGTAGTTGACCGTTACCATGTCTTTCTACCTCGCCTGTCCAGGAATTTTACCAAACTCCAACTACGTCATCCTCACAAGGCTTCTGGCATTTTAGAAAAGTAATGTAATTTTTCTTTATTGTGGCAAAATACACGGACATAAAATTAACTGTATCTAATTGGGCGGTGCAGTGGCAGTAAGTACATTCTCATTTCTGTGTAACGGACACCATCAGCTGGTTCCAGAAAGCTCACGTTCCCAAACTGAAATGCTGTCCCCGTGAAACGCTAACGCCCCGTTCCCCCTGCCCGAGGCCTTGGCGCCCATGCTCCTACTTTTTGTCTTCACGAATGGGATGACTCTCAGTGCCTCCGGGGGTGGGAATTCCGTGTTCGTCCTTTCGCGACTGGCTCAGTGCACTCGGCATCGTGCCCTCAAGGCCCATCCGTGTTACAGCAGGTGTCAGCACGTCCTTCCTTTTTAAGGCTGAAGAGCATCCCGTTACATGCAACTACTGCTTATCCATTCACCCAACAGTGCACACTTTTGGCGTTACGGAGAGTTGCCTTCAATTCTTTAAACAAGACATGTAATTCTTTATTTCCTAAGAAACAATCATCAAGCCCCAGTGCAATACCTTGCCTGTTGTGCACTGTATCTCTGAAACAAGGCTGTGACTACCTCAGATGGAAAACTAATAAACTATGCCCCCATACTGTCTGCATATAGACGGCATCCCCGTCACTGTGGTCAGTCTGCTAGAAGGGAGCTGTGCAGGTGGGGGCAGACCGGGCAGCCTTCTAGAACCTGGCCACTCGTCGGTAGAACACATCACTCCGCGTGCCCAGCACATACCACCCATGTCCCAATTTTGCACCTCTGCAGAAAGCACTTGCTTGGAACATACTCAGAGCCTCTCCGGGGGCCTCAAAGCTCTTCTCCCATGCTGTAGGCAGCCTGTCCCGCCCAAGTCTCTTGGCTCCATCCATGAGAACTGTTTATCTACTCATTTTCTCTCCTCTTGAGTTGACAAGTCTTTGAGGCAAGGATTTCTTTTATCCACTATCTTATCCTTTCAAGCACTTAAAAATCTGGGGAAACCACCACACATTTAAAAACAGAAATTGTCATTCTTTTTTTTTTAAAGATTTTATTTATTTACTTGTCAGAGAGACAGAAAGAGCAAGAGGGAGTGCACAAGCAGGGGGAACAGCAAACAGAGGGAGAAGCAGGGTCCCCACTGAGCAGGAAGCTGGATGTGGGACCTCATCCCATGCCTCGGATCATGACCAGAGCCAAAGGCAGACACTTCCCTGACTGACCCACCCAGGTATCCCAGAAATTATAATTCTTTAATTTGAGAAAAACACTTCCATCCACAGGCAGGTAATATCTAGGATTCTAGAGAGAAAAGACACATATCTCATTTTGCTTAGTCTAGAATGTCTCCATCATAATTTAGTAAATAACAATGAAAGCAATGAGCAGTCTTTGAACATGGAAATTTTACACCCAGAAAGAAATTACATCCATATACAACATCAAACAAGCTGGCATTTTTAAGGAAAGGGGGAGAACAACTTTGAAGGTTTGCCACTTATATCTGAACAGCAGTCTGTTTCTACGGCTTCTTCCCAGGCCCTGCAATCCTGAATTTTCCTGGAGATGTGCGTGAGTTTATCTCTTAAAGAGAAAAGAAGCACGGGATAAGCTGAATGGATTATCATGGTTGTTAGCTTATGATTTTCCTTGTCACTTGTTACGTGTGTCCTTTAATTGTGCAATGCTCAATGAACGTGGGAAGCATAGTTAAAACATGCGGACTCCCAGCTTAGCCTGGAAGGCTTCTCGAGTGCTGAACAATCAGCTAAGGGCCCCACATGAGAGCTGCCGCCGGAAACATCAACTGGAAAGGCCAAGGCCTTGAGCAGGCAGGACTTCTCTGTGTGGATTCTGCATGGATTCAGAGAAGGGCCCAGCCGTGAGGATGGCATCCCACAACAGGCTAGGACGTTTTTATGTTATTTTGGGATGCCAACCTCCTTGATGTAAGGCCGCTGCCACATCGTCGGGGCAACATCGTGCCACAGTCAGATATCCGCATTCTGGACCCCATGCCAGGCTGTGATGCCACTCTCCACGGTCTTGGGGCAAGTAGCTGAAATCCTGCAGGCCCTGATCCCACCCTGTTCAACAGGCAGGTGCGATGCGTGACCACAGAGGGTCTCGCACTCACACCTGTGAGGCCCCGAGGCCACCCTGTGCGACTGACGGGCAGGTGTGACACCTGACTTGAGGGGGACTCGCACTCACACCTGTGAGGCCCTAAGGCCTCCCTGTGCGACGGGCAGGTACGACGCATGACCAGAGGGGACTCGCACTCACACCTGTGAGGCCCGAGGCCACCCTGTGCGACGGGCAGGTGCAACGCGTGACCAGAGAGGACTCGCACTCACACCTGTGAGGCCCCGAGGCCACCCTGTGAGACGGGCAGGTGCAACGTGTGACCAGAGGGGACTCGCACTCACACCTGTGAGGCCGTGAGGCCTCTCTGTGCGACGGGCAGGTGCGATGGGTGACCAGAGAGGACTCGCACTCACACCTGTGAGGCCCCGAGGCCACCGTGTGTGACGGGCAGGTACAACGCGTGACCAGAGGGGACTCGCACTCACACCTGTGAGGCCCTGAGGCCTCCCTGTGCGACGGGCAGGTGTGACGCGTGACCGGAGTGGGACTCGTTCTAAAAACACGGCCTGACGATTCAATGTAAATGATTCAAAGTTGTCATGCTATGAATCCTGTACGGAGTTTCTATAGAAGTTCGTGAATGATTTTGTCCCTTTACGGTACGTGTGAATGTGTGCGTGTGTGTGTGCGTGCGTGTGTCTGCATGTGAGGCATCGCAGGGGTCTGGAAGGATACCCCCTTTCCATAAGGAATGGTTCCATGCACAGAGTAGGAGTTAGAGGGCTCCCAATGTCTCCCCTTTCGTATTATATGAAGCACGTGTAATTTCTGGTAATCACAGAAACATGAAAAGCAGTGACACTGTGACTGTGGCCTGTTACCATGAAGGTAGGTTTCCAGACGTACGACTGTCCTTTTATTCCTGCGGTGATAAATTTCACATGTGAAAAACCATGTTGAGACTCACCTTCCATGAGACTTGCCATCGTGGAGTGATTTAAGACTCTTTTCACCTGTGCACTCCTATAGCCTCAAACGTTCAAGTACCCACGCCTCACTGAGTTCCAGCCCTCTTTTTTCAGGTGAGTATTAATTTGTGCCAGCATCACAGGACACTGAGCCGGTGGTCCACTGAGACCGTGTGACTCCACCTCAGGTGAAGTCCTTGCATCCCGGGTCCCCTCTAGCCCACCTGCCCCTGCCCTCATCATCATGTGCCCTAAACCCACAGGGACACTCCCTCCCAGCCTGGTTTCAGTCTGGCACAACTCATCTTCAAATACCCCAATGGTTTCCCACTCTGGGAAGCAGCAAACAGAGGAGCTTGGGACCAAGGACCCTCCCTAACCGAGCTGACAGCCCTGACTATTTACGCCTCAAGCACATCAACGATGAGAGCCCGGCTTCCAGCCGTCACAGAAGCAAGTTCCTTTGCTGCCTAACAACCTCCACGTCAATTCCTTTCCATCTGGAATGGCGGTGCCCTCCCCGCTCACCTGCCCATACCTTATACATGCTCCTCAGTTTATCCCAAGTTCCAGCAACTGCCAAAAAGCTGCCACGGCTCCAGGAATAAGGTGCCTTATTTTCGTCCACATCCCGTCTTGAACGTATTTCTGGCGTGAGCTATGCTATGTGGGCTTTCACATAACTATGCACGTGCCCTGAACTGACGGCACACCCCACACGGAAGGGTCCCCCGAGCACCCGCTCAGCACTAGACGCACTGAAGGGCTCAAGGAGGAAAGACAAAAGTTATAGGACGGCGCCAAGGGACTGAAAGCCTTCTTGCCCAGCTGCGTGGTGGGGAGCACGTGCAGAAGAGGAAGGAGGATGCTAATGGCCTGCAGGGGCAAAGGCTGTAAGAAACACAAACGAGGAAGACAGGAGGAAAAGAAAAGGTGCACACTTACACCAGACGGAAGACCAGAGGATGATACAGGCTGGCACATGAGATGGAATGGACGCAGGGAGCCATGGATGAGGGCCCCTACAGTGCTGCGTCATGCCCACTACATGGATGGGCGGTGTTTGTCCATGAAGTTGAGCAGAGACGGAGAAGGGCACGACACACTTCTCAGCCCCGGTGAGGACCGGAAGCGGCCTGGGGGAAGGCCCAACATACTCTCCCAGTGTATAGGCCGCAGCAATACTCGCAGTTATGCAAGCAATCCTCCACTGTGGACATGTACCTTCACTGTCCTGGGTGAACCTGAGCCCCAGGAGTGCTCGGACAGCTCGGTGGGAGAGGGGGGACTGATCCCGCACACACACCCCAACCTCAGAGGCCAGGACACCTGCTAGCTCCCCTCCGTCAGCCGCCCCTCCCTGCGGACAAGGCCTGGACACCACACCATTGGCTGTCCGGGTCACCAGGGTTCTAGCTCGTCATCTCTGCTCTGTCCCTCTGGGGGCTCTCCTAAGGAGTGAGGAGGCAGGAGGCCCAGAGGTGCCCAAGCATGACGGAGCAGTGCAGGGCTGACCGCCGCACACCCACCTGGCCTTGTCACACTCCTCTGAACTGGCCCGGAGCCAACGCCTCAGGCTTTTCCTTGGGAAATCCCACAGTCAGTGAAAGAACGCAACAGGGAAGCCTTCTGGAGGATTCCATACCACGAAAGGTACCTCTTTCTTGTTACTGGCCTTCTGAGCCAAATTACACTGACTAAATTATGACAAAATATATTATTGCCCCCATCCCAAAGAATCCGTTGATGAAGGAACGGGTCCAAAACAGAATGTAGGTAACCAACACCTTCCATGGAGATTATTCTTAAAAAGGTTTTCCTACATGCCAAATCAAGGACTTTCCTTCTGTTACGCAGTACACATTTCAACGTGTAAAACCATACCTATTAAAGCTCCAGAAAACTTATAATAGATGAAACACATTTGTACGGTTTTCTCCATTTTTGCCACAATTTTAAAGAGCTCTGTTTTCACAAAATAAACCCAGCACTAACCGACGGTTTCCATTTGCCTATGAAGTCATGTACCAAATCCCTACTGAACATACCGTCCTGCCGGGGACATTCATGGCCAGTGCTTCAAGAAGAGACACTT
Source organism: Ursus americanus (assembly GCF_024610735.1). NCBI lineage: Eukaryota > Metazoa > Chordata > Mammalia > Carnivora > Ursidae > Ursus > Ursus americanus. The sequence continues at coordinate 118,407,706 of NC_142164.1, read as the reverse complement.
TCGTTACAATTTAACGATGCGGCCCTACTGATGTGAGAAGGATCCACATCAGTTCTGCCTGTGTGTTCAAGCCCCATGGGTCAGCCCTATCCTCCTGGCAGGCAAGGACACAGCCCTGCATCATACCCAGGACCTGCTGCCCCTGGTGATGGGCCCAGGTAAAGACACACCCCTGCATCATAATTGGGGGCTGCTGCCCCTGGTGATGGGCCCAGGTAAGGACACAGCCCTGCATCATAATTGGGGGCTGCTGCCCCTGGTGATGGGCCCAGGTAAGGACACACCCCTGCATCATAATTGGGGGCTGCTGCCCCTGGTGATGGGCCCAAGTAAGGACACACCCCTGCATCATAACTGAGGGCTGTTGCCCCTGGTGATGGACCCAGGTAAGGACACACCCCTGCATCATAATTGAGGGCTGCTGCCCCTGGTGATGGTCCCAGGTAAGGACACACCCCTTCATCATACCCAGGACCTGCTGCCCCTGGTGATGGACCCAGGTAAGGACACACCCCTGCATCATAATTGAGGGCTGCTGCCCCTGGTGATGGACCCAGGTAAGGACACACCCCTGCAACATAACTGGGGGCTGCTGGCCCTGGTGATGGACCCAGGTAAGGACACACCCCTGCATCATAACTGGGGGCTGCTGCCCCTGGTGATGGTCCCAGGTAAGGACACACCCCTGCATCTTAACTGGGGGCTGCTGCCCCTGGTGATGGACCCAGGTAAGGACACACTCCATGCATCATATTTGGGGGGTGTGGGCCCTGGTGATGGGCCCAGGTAAGGACACACCCCCGAATCATAATTGGGGGCTGCTGCCCCTGGTGATGGGCCCAGGTAAGGGTACACCCCTGCATCATAACTGGGGGCTGCTGCCTCTGGTGATGGACCCAGGTAAGGACACACCCCTGCATCATATACAGGACCTGCTGCCCCTGGTGATGGACCCAGGTAAGGACACACCCCTGCATCATAACTGGGGGCTGCTGCCCCTGGGGATGGGCCCAGGTAAGGACACACCCCTGCATCATATTTGGGGGGTGTGGGCCCTGGTGATGGGCCCAGATAAGGACACACCCCCGAATCATAACTGGGGGCTGCTGCCCCTGGTGATGGGCCCAGGTAAGGGCACACTCCTGCATCATAACTGGGGGCTGCTGCCCCTGGTGATGGGCCCAGGTAAGGACATGGCCCTACATAATAATCGGGAGCTGCTGCCCCTGGTGATGGGCCCAGGTAAAGACACACCCCTGCATCATAACTGAGGGCTGTTGCTCCTCGTGATGGGCCCAGGTAAGGATACACCCCTGTATCATAATTGGGGGCTGCTGCTCCTCGTGATGGGCCCAGGTAAGGACATACCCCTGCATCATAACTGAGGGCTATTGCCCCTGGTGATGGACCCAGGCAAGGACACACCCCTGCATCACAATCAGGGGCTGCTTCCCCTGGCATTCTGCCATCCATTCCTCCAATTTAACTTGCTAAATACCTGCGTGGGCTGCAGCTCTCACCTTGAAAGCATAAAAAAATGAATGCCAGTGAATTAATAATACAGCCTCTCGACAGGCAGCCTTCTTGTCTAATAAGCTCAAGGTGACTTCCACAACCAAAAATACCCAACCAGAAAGTACCTTCAGAAAGAGAAGGGATGAAAGTCGTCAAGGGTTATGTGATCATCCACTGTTTAATAATGGGAACAAAGCAGGGACTGAACAAAAGGAACACCCAGATCTAGAAAGAGGATGGTGGCCACCTTTTCCTGACTATTGTCCCCGCACCCAGCGCTCTAGGAGGTCACCTTTGCAGTGGATTTCAGGTTCGGCTCAGGTTCTGAGATGACAGGTGGGGTGCAGAATGGAAAGGTGATGGGGTGAGCATGTGTTTTAGGGTAGAAAATTTGCCCTACTTTATGCAGGACTCATAGAACCAAATAACATATCTAATGTATACTGATTTTAACTGTAACCAGCTTCACCAGTGACAGGAGGTAAGTAGAAAAAGAAGTCATCCAGGTTAAGCTCTGTAGGACTAAACTTTCTTTGCAGAACTGCCTCACTTTTCAGGTAGACATTTCTGGATTCGATGATCTTCTGTGATTATCTATGACTGGTACCTTACTTAAGTGATACCTGGTCACGGGGAAAGCCAAATGGGAACACTGCATCGACTGGATTCACCAAGTAGAGTTCAGGACATAGACGTCTTAGCATTCTAGACACGCTGCCACACTAGCTGAAGAGGACGTCACATTTTCTGGGTACTGCAGTAGAACATATCTCAAGGATTTCTTAGAAAACAGGACCAAAATACAAGAAGGAAAAGTACTTGAAAGGCTTGGGTGGATAAGAAAGAAAAAAGGCATTTGCGTGCCTAATACATTACGGGTGCCTGACGTGTTAAAAAATGACAGATAATCCAGGTCATATGTGAACTGTCTGCACAAATCCTAACCTAGATTAACTAAGAAAAAACAAGAGAAGGCTCAAATAACTAAAACCAGAAATGAAAACAGGGGACATTAAAACCAATGCCACAAAAATTAAAAAAGAGGATTTAGGAGAAAATATTAAAAAAGTGTATGCCAACAAACTGGATAAGCAAGAAATGGATAAATTGCTAGAAACATATACTCTTGTATCAAGGTCAAATTATGAAACAAAAAGCCTGATCAGATATAAAATACTAAGGATATCTATTCAGGAATCAGAAACCTCCTAACCAAGAAAAAGCCATCACTGATGAAGCCTACCAAACAATTAACACCAATATTCCTCAAGCTCTTCCAAAAATTTGACGACGAGGGTCCGTACGCTCATTCTATGAGACCAACATTACCCTCATATGATAACCAGACAAAAACAATAAAAGAAAGTTGCTATCTATAAGGAATATTGATGCAGAAATACTAAAATACTAGAAACTGATTTCAACACCACATTTCAGTAGCTGATTTCAACAGCCTGACCATGGGGAAGTTATTCCTGGAAGGCAGAGATGGTTCACAACACCCAGAAATCAATGTGATACACCACATTAACAAAATGAAGGACAAAACTGTATCAGCTGACATGGAAAAAGCACCTGACAAGACTCAACACCTTTTTAGGATACCAACACTCAAACTGGGAAAAAGAAAAGTACGTAGAATAAAAGTGTCTCCACATAACAAAGGCCAGATATGAAAAGCCCACAGCTAACATCACACTTAACAGAAAAAGTTGAAAGCCCTTGCTCTGAGATCAGGAACAAGGTAACAGTTCTATGCATAGTACTAGAGGACAAAGCCACAGCAATTAGGCAAGAAAGAGAAATAAGAGGCATCCAAGTTGTAAAGGAAGAAGTGATCTTTGTTTGCAGATGACATGATCTTATACGTAAAAAATCCTAGTTTCAAACACACAAAAACTTTTAGAACTGATAAATTCAGCAACATTTCAGGATACAAAAATCAACATGCAAAAATCAGCTGCATTTCTAAACAGTGACAATGTACAACCTGAAAAGAAAGTTAATACAATTCCACTGATCATGTATCAAAAAGGAATACACTTCTAAGACGGTGAGAGACTTGTATACTGAAGCTACAAATCATTCCTGAAAAAAATTTAAAAACATACAAATAAATAGAAAACATCCCATGTTCATGAACTGGAAAATCTGATATTGTTAAAATGTCCACACTACCAGAAGTTATGTGCAGATTCAAAGCAATCCCTACCAAAAGCTGAGGACATTTTTTGCATAAATACAGAAATCCATCCAAAGATTTATGCAGACTCTCGAGGGACTCTGAACAGCCATAAAGATACTGAAAAGGAGTAATAAGAGTTGGAGGTCTTGAACTTCTTGACTTGAAAATATATTATAAAGCTATAGGAATCAAAGTGATGTGGGACTGGTATGAAGACCAACAGAAGACAACAGAAAGCACAGAAATGAACCCTCACATATATGGCTGAGTGACCTTCAACAAGATGGCAAGACTTCTTGAGAGGGAAAGGACAGCATCTTCAACAAATTCCCATCAAACTGGGAATACTGGATATCCACATGCAAAGGAATGAAGCTCAGCCCTTACAGAACATACAGAGATTAACTTGAAATTATTTAAAGACCTGAAACTATTACATTCCTCAAAGAAAACATAGGGGGAGATATTTATGAATCTGGATTTTATAATGATATCTTGCATATGACACAAAAGCACAAGGAATGAGAGCAAACATAGCCCAATGGGACTGCATCAAACCTAGAAAATTCAGCACATCAAAGGACACAATCAAGAGGGTGAAAAGGCAACCTATGAAATAGGGAAAAAAATTTGCACACCGTGTATCTGATAAGAGGTTCATGCAGAAAATGTAAAAAATACATATAACAAGCAAAAATCAACCCTATTTTAAAAAATAGGAAAAGACTTAAAAAGGTATTTCTCCAAAGAAAACACAGAAATAGCCAAAAGCGTACGAGCTGAGGCTGCAATTCATTTCTCATTGGAGAAGGGCAAATCAAAACTACAATGAGTTACCGCTTCACACGTCTTAGAATGGCTACTCGCAACAACCACCCAAAACCCCAGAAGATAATTACGTGTTGGTGAAAATGTGGAGAAAGTGGAACACTTGTGGACAGTTAGAGAAAAAGTAATGTGGTGCAGCCACTCTGGAAAACATTATGTTGGCTCCTCAAGAGACTGAAAACAGAACTACCATATAATCCAAGAAGCCCACTTCTGGATATATAACCACAGAAATTGAAAGCACGGCCTCAGAAACGTATCTGTATTCCCACGTTCATAGCATCGTTCACGTTAGCCAAGAAGAGGAGATGACTCCAATGATATTCAACAGAAGAATGGACAGACACAGTGTGGTCCAGTGACACAGTGGGAAAAAGGGAGAATATCCTGCCTCATGCTACAGCGTGAAAAAACCTTGAGGACCTCATGCAAAGTTCAAAAAGCCAGTCAGGAGAAAAAGGACAAATCCTGTAGGACAAATCCTGTAGGAGCCCATTCACTATACGAGGTACCTGGAAGAGTCCAATTCATAGGGACAGAATGTGGAGTGATGGTGCCAGAGGCTGGAAGGAGGCCGAAAGAGGACTTAGTGGTTAATGAGGACAGAGGTTCTGCTTTGCAAGGTGAAGAAGTTTTAGAGACGGATGGTGGGGACCGTGACCCAACCGTGCAACCCTCACTATGCCACCTAACTGGACACCTGAAGATGGATGAGATGGTAAGTTTCACTGCATGTTTTTAACTGTGATTTTAAAAATGAGCCGTACGGGTCATGGTCCCAGGGTCTTGGGATTGAGCCGCATGTGGGGTGGGACTGCCTGCTCAGCGGGGAGCCTGCTTGTCCCTCTTTCTCTGACCCTCCCCCCAGTTTGTGTACTCTCTCTCCCTCAGATTAAAAAAAAAACAAAAACAACAAAAAAAAAACTTTAAAAAATGAGCTGTATGGATGTGTTTCCAGCATGAAGGGTTGTCAGGGTACCTCCATGTGCAAAGGGCGCAGGACGGGAGCAGACGCACACAGTGTGTATCACACGTACCCACTCCTGACATTCACATATACGTGTCATCTAAGCACAGCCCACATGGTTTCTAGGTCACACAGGTGCTGGCGTTAGCTGGGCCTTTCCAAGAAACTCTCTACTTCCAGCGTTATTCAATCTGCACCTTTGGATGGATGTATAAGTATTTCCAAAAAACCCATGTTTCAAAAATGACTACAATTCACATTAATACAACTGTACATCCAAAATTACTGCTATAACTGAATTTTTTTTTTTTCTCCCCTAGCACCAGGAATCCCAAAGATGGAGTAGTCACCTTTCTCCCTGGAAGATTCTTAAAATTGCACTCCATTTTTAAGCATTTTTCGGCCCTGCAATCTAGAACATTCTTGACCTTCTCACCTTTAGTAAGAAACAGCAGACAATTCAGTTCTGATCGATCTTCCGTTAACAAGCCCCCAGGGAGAAAAGTCATCTTTGCTTTCAAAGGAAAACAAGTAAAGAACAGGGTGAAGGGCATACCAACAGACATGTTGAAGATGAATTATGCCCTTAACTTAAAAAAAAAAAGAAAAAAAATTAACGTTCTTTGGGGGAGATTTAGTGGCTTGCTCATCCTTCATTTGTTAACGTTTAAAGAGTCGCTAAGATAATCCTGTACCTGATTTTGAACAGGAGACGGCAAAGCCACCTATCAGACTTTGAAGCAATCCCGTCATGAATATAATGTTTATATAATATTGAAACAAACACAGTTCAAACGCTTCTGGACCTTGCAACTCAGTGAAAGGAATGCATATTATGTTTAAAAGCCCTTAAAAAAGACAAGACGGAATCACAGCACAGGATTAACCAAACTCTCTCCGGAGGAGCTGTGAGCCTCACCCAAGAGGAGATTTTTCTGAGAAGGTACCAAGACAAAAGAAGATGCAAAGCCAGCCCGCCACCGGCCGCTGACCATGATTTACAGCAACACTGCGAAGGCGCAGGAGTATAATCCCGTCAAACGGGAGGGGGCGGTACCTGGCATCAAAGCGGCCGTGGGGAATACTTCTTTCAACTTCGCCTGGCTTTCCTCCACCAGCTCCTCTTTGGACATGGGGAGCTGCAGGACGTCTATTATGATCTGGGCCGCCTCCAGTGCCTTTTTTCCCATAACAAGGGACTTGACATCCCAGCTGTACTTCTTTCCATAGCGGTCACAGATTTCTTGGAACACCACTGAATAGAGCCGTTCGGTGTCTGCAGAAAGAGAGATACGGCGACGTTTAGGGGTGCGTGCGTGTTCATGTGGAGGCCCTGCTAGATCAGCACGTATCGTGGGCATGTGCACGGAGATCTACGGAAATGCTGGAAATGCTGCCGGTCACTCGGACCACAGTGCCCTGGGTCGCTGCCCCTCCGTTTGCTGCAGTGTGCTCGCAGCTGCAATCTGCAAAGTTAAAAATGGGGAAACAAATGAACATTTTATGGTTAATCTTTGATATAAAGATGGATGCATTTGGGCCTACATGTGCGCCTGGGGCGGTGAAGGTCCTCCAACATCACGTGACGGCATCACCTGGTGCTGAAGCTGCCTCCAGCGGGCATCATGCAAGGGTCAGTGTGGGCACACTTCCACTGCCCCGTGGCCGTGCACACAGCAGGTGCACCTGGCCACGGCCGCTGCTGTGAAGCTCCCGTGTGAGCACGGAGCACGTCTGCACGGGCTCGCGTTGCTCCACTGCTCTCTCACTGAACTCACCGAGAGCCCTTCTCATGCCCGCTGTGTGTGTGGGAGGGGGGCCTTCCCACACCCAGCAAGTCCGAGACACCCGCCAGACACCTGGCAGTTCCACTCGCTTCTGACACTGTGTCAGATCCTACAGGTAACGTGTCCCAAACCGTCACGACATCACCTCACACCAGTCAGACTGGCTGCTATCGGAAACACAAGTACAACAAGAGTGGTCAGGATGTGGAGAAACAGGAACCCCGCACACTGTTCGTGGGGATGCGAGCTGGTGCAGACACTCTGGAAAACACTGCAGAGGTTTCTCCACAAGTTCAGAACAGAGCTGCTGTAGAGTCCAGCAATCACACTTCTGGGTACTTACCTGGAGAAAACAAAAATGCTAATTCAAAAAGACATATGCATGGGGCGCCGGGGTGGCTCAGTCTGTTAAGCATCTGCCTTCAGCTCAGGTCATGATCTCAGGGTCCTGGATCGAGTCCTGTATTGGACTCTCTGCTCAGTGGGGAGTCTGCTTCTCCCTCTCCCTCTCCCTGCCGCTCCCCCTGCTTGTGCTCTCTCTGACAAATACATAAATAATATCTTAAAAATAAAAGACAAATGCACCCCATATTCATTGAGCATTATTTACAATAGCCAAGATATGGAAGGAACCCAACCATCCATCAATAAGTGAATGGATAAGGACGGTATACAGAAGAAAATACTACTTAAAAGAAACGAAACCTTGCCATTTGCAAGAACATAGGGAGACCTACACGGTGTTATGCAAAGTCAGACAAAGACAGAGATTGTTTGATTTCACTCACATAGTGAAACTTCAAAGATAAAAACCAAGAAAGTGAAGAGTCTTAAACACAGAGAACGTAGCGGTGGTTGCCAGAGGGGTGAGCGGGTCGGGGGGATGAGTGAAACAGGTGAAGGGGACTCGGAGGTACACACTGCACGTATGAAATAAGTCACAGGGATGGGGAACATGGCGCGGGGAACACAGTCAATGCTTCTGTAATAACTCTGCATGCTACACACATGCTAACAGGACTGACTGTAGCGATCATTTTGTAATGCATGGAAATATATGATTACCAGAATCACTACTATATAAGCCTGAAACTATAAGATACTGTGTATCGGTCATACTGAAAATAGAAGGTACTCAGTCCCATAGGTCTGCCCCCAATACCCCCTGCTACGCCAATTCCAAGTCCCAGTTGTCACCTGTGCTGTAGGTGGGAAGGGGATCTCACAACATGCTCTTGGTTCCACCGATTTGCTGGAGTGGTTCCCAGAGCCCAGGAAAAGTTTACCGTTCCCCCGTGTATTACACAAGGATGTGACCAAGGATACAGAGAAACACGCACAGGGTAGAGTTGCACAGGGCGAGGTGTGCAGGGAAGGGCACGGAGCTCCCATGTTCTCTCCAGTTCGCCATTCTCCCAGCACCTGCGCGTGTCCGCCAACGGGGAACCTCTCAGGACCCCCGTACTTTTGGGGTTTTCGTGGAGGCTTCATCACAGAGACGAGAAGTATCATCAAGCCCACTTACAGCCCTGCTCCCCCATCTGGAGGATGGGGCTGGAACGCGGAGTTCCAAGCTTCCCAGCACGCCTTGGTGTTTGTACTGGCCAGCCCCAGCGGAGGAACCCGCCAAGGATGGCCTCTACAGAACAGAAGACGCTCCTGTCCCTCAGCGAAGGACAAGGGATTTAGGAATTGGTACCGGGAAGCAGGGTCAGACGGCAAACGTTAGAGCAAAGATGCTCCTACTGATCTTATTATCACTTAGGACATTTCCAGGCTTTGGGCAGCTCTGTGCTAGGAACTGGGAGCACAGACCAATACATACGGTTTCTATTATTTCACAAGGCTGCGTGTCATGGTGAAATTCAGGTCAGTCTGGGAATTGGATCCCAGCTGGAGACTTTCTAAGCAGTAAAGCCTCAGACAACGTAGTTAGCATCCTGGGCCCTTTCCAGGTTAACAAGCGTTGAAGGGTACTACTGGTAATAACTGGTAGTATTACTACTACTATATAGCATAGTAAATTAAATACAGCATGGTAAGTGGTACTCACTATATTTACATTTATTTATGTTTACGTCCCTATGTATTTAATACATCAGCAGTGTTAACAGTACTGACCGATGCCAGCACTACCAAAGCCATGAGCCACGGTAATGTCCTCATCTACTTTGTACATAAAGAAGGTTAATGGCAGGGATCCTCGCACTACTACCCCCAAGACGTACGATCATACCAGTGTGAGGACTGGACACTCAGTAATATTCTCAGAGTGTGTGTCCGAGTCTCGGGGCGGGCCCATTAACGCTAGCTGTCACCGTGACAGGCATCACTGTGTCCACCATGGGCCCCTTGAGAAAGATCAGTTCACTGAAAATCCAAACGTGGGGCAAGTGCCTGAGAACTGATGACTGTCTCCCAAAGGCAAGTGTTTCCAGACCAGGCAAGTCACAGGGGGCTGAATGTGTGCTGGTAACCCTGAGCCCAGGTGTGCAAAGGAACACAGAGAGGCTCTGCCGCGGGCCCTGGCCTCGCTCTTGGCTGTGGCATCAACAGAGACACTCGGTGAAGCCAGGAGATGACGGACAGGAGGTGGGGCACACAGGACTTGGAAGACACACAGATTTCCGGTTCCGACTGGTTTAGGAGATGGACCACCCTGCTCTCGTTTCAGCAGGAAGGCTGACATGCAGGGCGTGAAGCAGTATGAGTGATGCACATTCTAGACTGAACTTGTATGGTTTGACCCAATAACAAGACCACCTCTTCTTCTGCATGGGAGACAATATATGGAATCCTAGCACACAGTGATGTCAAGAGACTGGGCACAGGCAGAGAGAGGAGAGGCCCGGGTGTGGGCGTGCCGCAAGGGAGGATCCACACACATGGGTCTGTCTACACGTACAGATGTTCACACTCACCTACGTGTTCATGTGCACTGATGTGCACACAGCCGTGCGTGCCTATCTGGGATTGCCTGAATCGGTTCTGAAAGTTGTCAGGGTGCCACCCGTGCATGGCTGGTTTCACCCGGAGATCTCTGCTCCTCCCCGATGCCCAGTCTGAGGGCTGCCGGGCGCACACTGCAGCCTCCCCGAGCCAGCGGATGGCAGGAGGCATGGTGCTGTCTCCTGCGAGCCGTGGCTGTGTTGCCGGTGCGGTCTGTGTGCATCTTTCCCACAGGAGGTCAACAGATGCCTGCACAACACAGTGCCCCCACCACCTGTTTGCTGCCGGCTTTGTGGATGTCACCGTTCACACGTCTCTGTTTGTGGGCTCAGCACGCCCACCGGGGGGCCCTGTCCATGGGCCCAGCGTGCACATGTTAGGGGATCTCTGGTTCTTCCGGGTTGGACTGGGGCTGGGCAGGTCCCCTGGCCGCCTCCCCTGTGGGCTCTCAGGATCAGCACCGGCTGCTCCCTAGGACCCCGGCTCTTCTTTCAGCTTTCAGGGTGGGCTGCCCCCAGCCCCCATGCCTGCGTCCCCTGGCTTCCAACTCTGCTCCTCCTCCCACCGCCCCTCTGAATGCATTCTGCTAGGACCTCTGTATGGCCTCCTTTCCCTGGACCAGCCTGGAACCCTCAGCACCGGGGTGGGATGCCTGGTCTTGACAGCAATCAGCAGCAGGAAGAGCTTTTCTCTTCCTTCTGCTTTCTGAGGCAAAACTCCCCGGAGACAAGTGTCAGGTAGAATTTCATTGTCAGCACTTGAACCACCTGGGCCCCTTGCTTGTCCAGCACAGGCTGCACTTTCCCGTGGCACTGGGTAACGCCCAGAACACACAGATCTCAGCTCCCCCACCCTTGTTTCACATCACCTCTGCATTAGGAAATGCCTCTTGTGATTTTGTTTTCTTTTGCCGGCACAAAAGATGGTGAGCCTTTAAGGAAACCCTTCCGGGGTCATCTGTAGAACAAGCACGGTTGGGACAGCCACCCGAGTGACTCAGGGTTTTCTAGAACGCACGCTGCACCTGCACGTACCCTTCCTGAAGAAGGCAGACAACGAAGGGAAGGCTGGCTCCTCCCCGTCGTCATCGAAAGCAGAAAGGCCTTCTCAAGCCTTCTGTGGCCGAGGGTCTCCGGTAACAAATGCTCCTTTTGGGTGCACCCCTGGGAGGGGTCGGAGGAGGGCGCTATGGGAAGGAGGAGGACAAACAGGCAGTGATGTGCACGTTTACTTTCTTCACGTGCACATTTTCCTCTAGTACTTGAGACAAGTCTGCAACGAAGAAACTCCAGGCACCAAGTGAGCGAGAAACTAGTGTGGGGTCTAAAAAGCAAAGTCGAGCATGCAGGGAGAAGCAGCAGAGAGAGGCCTGGCGGAAGATGGAGGTGGCATTCGGGGACTCCTGCTAACGCAAGTGGACAACGGAGAAGAAAGGGATGTGAAAGAAATACTAATCCCAAAGACAGAAACACAGCTATGGTCTTTAAAATGCTTTCAACAGTGTTTATTTAAAGGCTCGTGTCAGAGCTTTTAATTTAAAAGACACTGAGCTGTGGGATTATAAATCTGCATGAGACGGTGCAGACCACTTTTCCTCACAATGTAGATAAAATCATCCCAAATCCTCGGTGAATAAGCGAGGATCTAAACAAGTAAGTAAACTCCTCGGATCCCACGGCATACTTAGGAATTAAAGGGACAGAGGTTTGAAAGGAAACAGTTCCAAAGACGGGCAAGAAAGACGTGCATGACACACCGTGCCTAGCTACCGGGGGCATGGGGTCCCCCTGTTCAGAAGCGAGGGAGTGAGGCCCAAGCTTTGCAACTTGCTTCTGCGTTATTTCACAAGAACATCATTGTAACGTGTATGGCAAGGTAAGCTGCTGCCGTCCCCAGGTGTGTTACAAAAACGTTCCTTGTAAGGCCAACCTCCCTGCGGCTTGGAAGAGGGAGCCCATGCAGCAGTGGGGAGCTGCTGCAGGTGAGCTGATCGGGTACGTGGGGACAGGAGGGCGTCAGACGGGAGCCAGGACCCTGGCAATCTGGGCACGGTGGCCGCAAGGCACGTGTCGTCATGGGTAGCATGCTGCCCTCCCAGGTGGGGAAATGAGACATTTAGGTTTAAAGTCATTGAACTGATGCAGAAGGCATTCCTGCTTCTGCTCCTGTAGGAAGGCCTTGGTGTCCTGCACGGTGGCCTCTATGACTGGGATTCTAGAACTGTCATTTTCTTCTCATCGCTCATGTACTGACATGTTTGCTGAGTCCCTCCCTGGCTCCCAGAGCCAATGTGCATTTTACCCTATAAGGTTGTAAGGGGAGAGGGTGTTTCCCCACGTCTCTCTTACAGGAAGCTGAGCCCCTGGACTGTGCAAACAGGAGCCTAACTGCAGTTTAAAAAGAAGGAGTCGCATTGCTTCATAGCAAAACTCCTTTATCAACGTGTCATTGTTAACCATGTATCCTAAGACCTGATTTCTCAGGGCGCCTGGGTGGCACTGTCAGTTGGGCGTCTGACTTCGGCTCAGGTCATGATCCTGGGACCCAGATCGAGTCCCACACTGGGCTCCCTGCTCAGTGGGGAGCCTGCTTCTCCGTCTCCCTCTGCTGCTCCCCCTGCTTGTGCTCTCTCTCTCAAATAAATAAAATCTTTAAAAAATAAATAAATAAGACCGATTTCTCTGCCCATACCCTTTGTGCTCCAAGAGCTGGAATGAGGTATTGGGAGAAAGTGTGGGCATCAGGAATCTGAAAGCTGAACAGTAAATTCCCAGCTTGGCCACTGTTTAGCTGCCAGTCCCGGGACAGGTTTTTAAGGCTCCTGGCTTGTAGTTTCCACCCGGGGTAGCAGTGGTACCTGGCCACCGCTGGCCTGCAGGGTTGGGTGTGACCAGATGCTAGGGGTGGACGGCAGCAGGTGCTCTGAAGCCAGGTACCTGGGTCTGCGACCCTGCCCTGCAGCTGAGAAGCCACAGAAATCTGCCAACAGGTGCTCAGCCCCTGGCTGGGCCTCAGGTTATGAATCTGCAGAACTGGGGATGGTAACGGGGCCACGGCACACCTTCTGGGTGGTTGTGACAATTATGTGCAATAGTCTATGCCAAGTTCTGAGGATGCAGGATCAACTCCAGCATCATCATGCAGAACCCTTGTTGGGGGGGACGTCTGCCCCGCACCTGATGTGCAGAAGGTTTGTCACCAGCATGCATCCTGGAGTTGGGAAACCACAAGCCCTGCTTTCTCTCTGTACAGCAATGCTCTAGTAAGGGCGAAGACCTGTTTCACCTGACACGTCACAGGGCCTCGTGAGACACAGTTTCCTTAAAAAAAAAAAAAAAAAAAAAACACCAACCGTTTACTCTTTGCAACGTATTCACAAAAGTACTGCACCTCATAGGCATATGAAACTCGCTTCATAAACACTTGTTCACTACTGCCTGGCCCGATACAAGAACATGATCCCTCATTTGCAATTCCTTAATCCATAAACTTCTGCAAACTGACACGTCTTCATTCAGCAGCGACATCTGACCTGGACTGGCACAAGGAGGGTTTAATGTTTACTTCCCGTGAACCCTCACACCCTTCTCTACAGGAATAGCTAGGGGTTTGCTTCTGGGTCCTGCCCCAGACCCTGCCCCACGGAGAGTATATATATCACACAGTATACACATTATATTTTAAAATTGGTAACAGAAACATCTAAATACGACTGGCTCCACAAGGTTTGGAAAAGGGATTCGGAACCCACATCAACGATTACTCATCAGCCAAGTTATACCCGCGGTACCTTGCAGAGCACGACAAAGCAAGTAAATGCTTCTTCTCAAAACTTAATGTTATCTCCAAAATAGTTGCACTTTTATTATTTCCAAACACAGAAAGGAGGTGCAGTGATCAAAGGCCAGTGTTTTGTGTGACAGCTTAGTTCCTCGAAGATACAAATACATTTTTACACGGAAGAGCCCATGCTGAGTGAAAATCAAATTGTCAGAGCCGGTAGATCAGAAGATGACAATGGAGTGACTGAGGGCTTTCTCTCACTCACAAATGTAGCAGTGTTTTCGAATGGGGCGAACACTCCATATTTTAACTGTGAATCAGCTTTAATAATAAATACCCAGAATAGAATACTGCTTGATAAATGTGGGGGTGTCATTTTTCTAAGCTGTTTCGATAACATATAGTTGGTGACTGGTAACTGCTGAACAGATATTCCTTTCTTTTTTTTTTTAAGATTTTATTTATTTTTTTAAAGATTTTATGTATTTATTTGTGAGAGAGAGAGAGCAGGAGCAAGGGGAGTGGCAGAGGGAGAGGGAGAAGCAGGCTCCCCGTTAAGCAAGGATCCCAGGACCCCAGGATCATGACCCGAGCCGAAGGCAGACACATACCTGACTGAGCCACCCAGGTGCCCCCTAACAGATATTTTCTATCTACTGATTCTGTCCCCCTAAGATATTCTATCACTAGTTTCTGATTTTCTGCACTGATTCTCAAAGTGCGGTCCCCAGAGAAGCAGTTATCAGGAATGCAAGTTCCTGGTCCCACCCCAGATCTGCAGACTCAGAATTTGGGGTGGGGCCCTACAATGTGTGTTTTATCGAGCACCCCCAGGCGAGTCGGGTGTGTGCTGAAGTTGAAAACCACTTAACTAACATAACGTGTTTACTCAAGTCCTGTGCTTTATAATGTCAGTGATTTTAAAAATGGATCAACTTCAAGAAAAGCTTAATTTCGATAATGACATATATACACTTGTGAGTGTAAATTAAGGAAAAAAATCACCTATGACATTAATCCCAATGTTGATTTTGTTTCCTTCCTTTACCTCCAAATGAGATCTATTTTAATACGTTTTTAGTGGAAGAAAAAATTTTTAAAGTAAGAAATTCTGAATATGCCCTGTTCTTTCTGAAGTTGACGCCAGCAAATGACTTCAAGCAACTGGAGTTGTCGGTTAACCGAGTGAACTGGGTGCCCCTGCGGAGGAGAGGAACCAGCTAGGGGATACTCTGCACAACACGGTTACACACGGCAAGGGCTCACCTGCTTTGAAAAAACACCTAACTCACTACACTTTCTTTTAAAGAATAAAAGTATAGACCGTTTACTGGAACATAGCATATTGAAAGAATTAGTTCATCGGTTCATTTTTCTCTTAATTGGAAATCAAGAACACAATTTCCAGCACTGGGACCAGCGAACCCAGAGTCACAGCCTGTCACTGGCGACCTTGTTTGGAGAACAGCTACTCAAATTCCCTCATTTGCTGTCTGCATGCTGTCAAATTCCCTCATTTGCTGTCTGCATGCCGTCAAAGTCTCTCATTTGCAATCTGCACGCCCTAGGGCGGGATTTGAATCCCCCTAGTGAACGCACCTGCAGCCCTGTGAAGGACATCATCGCAAAGTAAGAGTCCTTTTCCAAAACTGGACTTTGGGTCAGTGGCACAGTTATGTGAAACCCTGAGCTCTCCATGTCGTGGGCCTGGAAACCTGGAGATTCACAGGAGACAGGAGCCAAGCCGCCTGAAAGCGCTCCATCTGATATCTCGGTTGCCTTGGGCTTTTCTTGACTTCTTAAGGCAGCCAAGCTTGCTTAATAATTCCTAGAACCCTAAAGGCAAAAGCTGTTTCGCAAGGTCACTGCAGGCAACAGGATTTAACTCCTGGCACACGGCACATGGCCCAGATCCTCCTGACAGAGCTATTGTCTGGCTCCGAAGGGCTCCCAGGCGTTCTCCCGCTGGCGCAGGCTGACCTCCGTCTGTCCATCGGCCAGGTCGCTGTGACACACCAAGGCCAAGCAGGCCATCTTCGTGTACGGATGGAGGAGCATATCTGCTAGGAGCTCCGGTCAGCCCAGGGGTTGTAGGAAGGCTCTACAGGACAGCCAGAGGAGGACAGAGGGAGGTATGCAAACACCAGATTCTGGTAGAGGCTTGGCAAGGGAAGGAAGGAGGCACTCCTTGAGTTTCAAAGTCTTAAATCACAAGAGGAAGCATGGAAGTCAGCAAAGAGCCCTCAGATGAGAACAGGCCAGGCTGCTCATTCGGAGCCAGGAGGAGGTGACCTGACCACAGGCTGCAGGGTGGGGGTGGGGGAGCAGGAGGTGTGTCTACAAGCAGGGCCTCCTGTGGTATGTTTTGAGAGCATATCTGGTTTTGGTGGCTTTTCCTGCACGGAAGGCTGGTAGTCACTGCAGACTGAGCAGGTGGTGGGCAGTGCCTGCTGCAGAGGACGTGCTCCAGCATCCAGGCTAGCTGCTGGGGGCTGGGGGTGGGACTGGGGGTCAGAGCTGTGCGGTCACCTAGGTCCCAGGCACTGTATGCATAAGCAGTCTCTTGTGCGTAGGGCTGCAGTTTGCTGCCTGATAGTGCATCCTTGCTCAACATCACAAAGATTGCTGTCCTCTGCTTCTGGACCATGACCCAAGACGGGGAAACACAAGCATGCAAGTCCCGGGGGCAGATGTCTCTCTCTTAAACACACGAGATGCCAACCTGGAAAGCCACCTGCTGAGCTGTGAAGGGGCAGAAACTGTGCTGGCTTGCCCCACTCAGGTCCCATTAAAGGAAACAGCCACTGAGGCAGTCAAACACGGGGACCACAGGCCCTTGGTGGATGCTGCCAGCCTGCTCCCACATCTTCCTGGACACCCAGCGATCCATAAGCAAACCTTTACCATTTCCCCAGGCAGGTGGTGGGATCCCAGATGCTGCCTGGCACTGTTCTCCCCCCACCCCAGTAGGTCTCTTTACCCAGCAACACCTGCGTCCTCTGAGCCTTGCTGTGTTTATGGCCATTCAGAAGGGAATATTCCCATGCCACCGGCACACCGAAAAGACCCTGTTTGAGGATGAGGAGCTGCTTAGGAAAAGGAAGTGCAACCGTCAGGAAACACGGGAGCAGTTTAAAGAGCTGTTGCACCCCTGTGGCCACGAACATGGCTGCATTTGAGTCTGACCCTCTGCTCCATGCTCCAGGCCTGCCAGCTAACCCCGTCCGCATCTTTTCCCTAATCCTGCTACGGATCGTGAGGATTCTGCCGTAAGAAGGGTGCTTTGTAGGAAACGCTCCAAAGCCTTAGCGGAGTGAAGATGGGTCTAAACAAAAACCAGACGTGACTATGTCACAGGGAAAGGAAGTCCCCCCTGCCCCCACCCCCAAGCAACCACCAGAAAGCTTTCTTAAGAAAGTAGTGCAGTGGAAAGTCACAAACAAAAAAACATGTTCTTTCAGGATTCCCGCAAGTCTTTATCCAGATCTCCTTCCATGAAAAAACAGCAGGTGATACAAGCCACAATAAAGCTACCTGGATATTCAGTTGTACTGTCTGCTCATTTTGCTTCATTACTGGTGATCCAAAAATATTATTTGCTCACTGTTCTTCACTGCTAAACACATACTATTTCATTTATGCTTTGGATACTGAAAAAACAACAACAACAACAACAACAAACCTCTAACGGTATAAACTAGAACCCAGTTCAATATAATTGGGTTCCCAAATCAATTTTGGGATTGGGAACCCAAATCAATATAATTGATTGGGAACCCAAATCAATATAAATTTGATTTATAAATTGATTCCCTCCCCCCCAAGTTAAAATTCAACCTGAGTCTCAAATGGCTGAGTACAGAGGTCCTTCTGGAACAAATATTTATAAATTGGTTAACACCTTGTGTTACAAAAGTAAATGTGACAGGCACCATGGAGCAGAAGCCTAGATGAACAATCTTAAGAACCAGACATCGATCCTGGGTATACAGCAATGGCATATTCTTGACATACGATCAATTCGATTAAACGAATATTTATTGGGTACCTACTGTGTGACAGGCCCTGAGAAAAACCTGGTAATTGAGGCCTAAACAGGTTTTGCTGGAAGTGACATAAATCCATGGTATCAGAACCAAACGGCTCACTAATGTTTGTCGAAGAAAGTAAACAAAGGAGCAAACACCTACAAAGGTCTGAGAAACTTTGCAAAAAGAATGAGAAAATGCCGATGTATCAATGTGAGTATTTCTCAAGACCCTGAAATGTCACCATCCGCTAACCCCAATGTGCGGGTGGCCAAGAAAGGTCCTCTCGGACATGCATGCAGAAGTCAGGCAGGGAGGGAGGGTGTGCTGGGACATGGACTCCCGGCAGTATGGGCAGGAGAAAGAAAACAAGATGGTGAGCACAGACGAGGAAGGGAAGGATGGTCAGGTGTTCTCCGGCAAACATAGCAGGTTCTTAGTTGCTGTGAGTACTCAGGTGTTTTCTCCCACGGCCACTGACGCTCCGAGAGCTTTATACACACAGGAAACAGAGGCTTGCATTGACTCCGTGCTGGCTACTTAACCTTTACCAATGAGCCTCCACGTAAAAGGTAGTGCTTCCTTGTAGGTAGGGATATAAACGACAGAAATGAATAATTAACAAGCATGAAATTATGAGTCACGATCATATTTGCTTCAAACTGGAAGCTGGCTTGCTCTAGCAGGCTTACAGAAAAGTATTTAAGTATTTGATGTATCGCTTCCCATGGCTGTAAGCTATCATCAGTTTGGAACCGTAAAGGAGTAATAATAAACTTGATTGCTTAAAATAAGGAGCAGTAATAACAATTTGAGTCATCCTTTGTAAAGTAAAACCTTTGATTAGCATTTGGCATGATTCACTGGCATTATCAATTATTCCACTTAGCAGGTATGGATATTGCTCTAAGGATTTTTTTTTTCCTGGTAATCCATCCTCAATTTCTAAAACTCATTTTTAAAAAAAAAGATTTATTTATTTTAAGAGAGAGAGTGTGAGCAGACCTACAGACAAAGGGAAAGAAGCAGATGTCCCGCTGAACTCGGAGCCCAACGTGGGGCTCAATCTCATGACCCCAAGATCACAACCTGAGCCAAAACCAATAGTTGGACACTTAACCGAGCCACCCAGGTGCCCTTAAAACTCATTTAAAAGATGAACTGATTCAAAAAATGTTGCTGGATCACACACATATGTATGGAAATATAACTGCATTATGGGAAAAAAGAAACATTGGTGCTCAGGATCATAGATCTAAATATAAAACCCAAACTACAAAACTTGTGTAGAAGAAAACATAGGGCATCTTGGAATGTCAGGTTATATGTTTTCATACACAGAACACAAAAAGCAAGAGTCATAGGAGAACACACGTACAAAGGGGCTTTCATCGAAATTAAGACACCAGTAAGAAAACAAAAGGCAAGCCACAGATGGAGGAAAAAATATTTACACCCCCCCCACACACACACGTGTGTGTGACTTGCATCAAGAATATATAAGAACCTAACATTACAACTCAAGGATGAGGGGAAAAAAGCTGCCGTAGATAGAACAACAGTCCCCCCCTTGTAGAAGGTCTACAAACTAATCCCCAAAACCTGTGACTATCGTATGTCACAAGGCAAAGGGACTTTGCGGTGTGGTCAAGTTACATGTCTGGAGATGGGGGTGGTCCCTGATGATGCAGCAGGTACAATGTCATCACCAAGAGTGTTTACAGAGGGAGGCAGGCAGGTCAGAGTCAGAGGAGGAGGGCTGAGCACAGCAGCAGAGGCTGGGAGTGAGGGAGGAGCGCGAGGCGAGGAATGCAGGAGGCCTCTAGGAGCTGGGACGGCAAGACAACGGAGTCTCCTCCAGAGCCCTGGGATGGATGCAGCCCTGCCAGCACCTGGATTTGAACCCACCGAGACCGAGGTCCCCCTGGCCGCACCAACACTGAGGTCCCTCTGGCTGCACCGAGACCGAGGTCCCTTCTGACCTGAGACCAAGGTCCTCCTGGCCTCACCGAGACTGAGGTCCCTCTGGGTTCACCGAGACCGAGCTCCTCCTGGCCTCACCGAGACCAAGGTCCTCCTGGCCTCACCGAGACTGAGGTCCCTCTGGGTTCACCGAGACCGAGCTCCTCCTGGCCTCACCGAGACCAAGGTCCCTTCTGGCCTCACCGAGACTGAGGTCCCTCTGGGTTCACCGAGACCGAGCTCCTCCTGGCCTCACCGAGACCAAGGTCCCTTCTGGCCTCACCGAGACAAGGTCCTCCTGGCCTCACCGAGACTGAGGTCTCTCTGGGTTCACCGAGACCGAGCTCCTCCTGGCCTCACCGAGACCAAGGTCCCTTCTGGCCTCACCGAGACTGAGGTCCCTCTGGGTTCACCGAGACCGAGCTCCTCCTGGCCTCACCGAGACCAAGGTCCCTTCTGGCCTCACCGAGACTGAGGTCCCTCTGGGTTCACCGAGACCGAGCTCCTCCTGGCCTCACCGAGACCGAGGTCCCTTCTGGCCTCACCGAGACCGAGGTCCTCCTGGCCTCACCGAGACCGAGCTCCTCCTGGCCTCACCGAGACCGAGCTCCTCCTGGCCTCACCGAGACCGAGGGCCCTTCTGGCCTCACCGAGACCGAGGTCCTCCTGGCCTCACCGAGACCGAGCTCCTCCTGGCCTCACCGAGACCGAGGGCCCTTCTGGCCTCACCGAGACAAGGTCCTCCTGGCCTCACCGAGACTGAGGTCTCTCTGGGTTCACCGAGACCGAGGGCCCTTCTGGCCTCACCGAGACCGAGCTCCTTCTGGCCTCACCGAGACCAAGGTCCCTTCTGGCCTCACCGAGACCAAGGTCCCTTCTGGCCTCACCGAGACTGAGGTCCCTCTCGGTTCACCGAGACCGAGCTCCTCCTGGCCTCACCGAGACCAAGGTCCCTTCTGGCCTCACCGAGACAAGGTCCTCCTGGCCTCACCGAGACTGAGGTCTCTCTGGGTTCACCGAGAACGAGGTCCTCCTGGCCTCACCGAGACCGAGGTCCCTTCTGGCCTCACCGAGACCGAGGTCCTCCTGGCCTCACCGAGACCGAGCTCCTCCTGGCCTCACCGAGACCGAGGGCCCTTCTGGCCTCACCGAGACCGAGGTCCTCCTGGCCTCACCGAGACCGAGGGCCCTTCTGGCCTCACCGAGACCGAGGGCCCTTCTGGCCTCACCGAGACCGAGGTCCTCCTGGCCTCACCGAGACCGAGGGCCCTTCTGGCCTCACCGAGACCGAGGTCCTCCTGGCCTCACCGAGACCGAGGGCCCTTCTGGCCTCACCGAGACCGAGGTCCTCCTGGCCTCACCGAGACCAAGGTCCCTTCTGGCCTCACCGAGACTGAGGTCCCTCTGGGTTCACCGAGACCGAGCTCCTCCTGGCCTCACCGAGACCAAGGTCCCTTCTGGCCTCACCGAGACAAGGTCCTCCTGGCCTCACCGAGACTGAGGTCTCTCTGGGTTCACCGAGAACGAGGTCCTCCTGGCCTCACCGAGACCGAGGTCCCTTCTGGCCTCACCGAGACCGAGGTCCTCCTGGCCTCACCGAGACCGAGGTCCTCCTGGCCTCACCGAGACCGAGCTCCTCCTGGCCTCACCGAGACCGAGGGCCCTTCTGGCCTCACCGAGACCGAGGTCCTCCTGGCCTCACCGAGACCGAGGGCCCTTCTGGCCTCACCGAGACCGAGGTCCTCCTGGCCTCACCGAGACCAAGGTCCCTTCTGGCCTCACCGAGACTGAGGTCCCTCTGGGTTCACCGAGACCGAGCTCCTCCTGGCCTCACCGAGACCAAGGTCCCTTCTGGCCTCACCGAGACAAGGTCCTCCTGGCCTCACCGAGACTGAGGTCTCTCTGGGTTCACCGAGAACGAGGTCCTCCTGGCCTCACCGAGACCGAGGTCCCTTCTGGCCTCACCGAGACCGAGGTCCTCCTGGCCTCACCGAGACCGAGCTCCTCCTGGCCTCACCGAGACCGAGGTCCTCCTGGCCTCACCGAGACCGAGGTCCTCCTGGCCTCACCGAGACCGAGGGCCCTTCTGGCCTCACCGAGACCAAGGTCCTCCTGGCCTCACCGAGACAAGGTCCTCCTGGCCTCACCGAGACTGAGGTCTCTCTGGGTTCACCGAGACCGAGGGCCCTTCTGGCCTCACCGAGACCGAGGTCCTCCTGGCCTCACCGAGACCGAGCTCCTCCTGGCCTCACCGAGACCGAGCTCCTCCTGGCCTCACCGAGACCGAGGTCCTCCTGGCCTCACCGAGACCGAGGGCCCTTCTGGCCTCACCGAGACCAAGGTCCTCCTGGCCTCACCGAGACAAGGTCCTCCTGGCCTCACCGAGACAAGGTCCTCCTGGCCTCACCGAGACTGAGGTCTCTCTGGGTTCACCGAGACCGAGGGCCCTTCTGGCCTCACCGAGACCGAGGTCCTCCTGGCCTCACCGAGACCGAGGTCCTCCTGGCCTCACCGAGACCGAGGTCCTCCTGGCCTCACCGAGACCGAGGTCCTCCTGGCCTCACCGAGACCGAGGTCCTCCTGGCCTCACCGAGACCGAGGTCCCTTCTGGCCTCACCGAGACCGAGCTCCTCCTGGCCTCACCGAGACCGAGGTCCTCCTGGCCTCACCGAGACTGAGGTCCCTCTGGGTTCACCGTCTCGACCGAGCTCCTCCTGGCCTCACCGAGACCAAGGTCCTCCTGGCCTCACCGAGACCGAGGTCCTCCTGGCCTCACCGAGACCGAGGTCCTTCTGGCCTCCAGAACAGTATGATAATAAATTGTTGTTTTAAGCCACTAGCCATGAAGCCATTTGTGATCATGAGTGACAGCATCAGTAAGAAACTAACACACAACCCAGCAGAGCAACCGCTTTGGAAAACAGTCTGGCAGTTTCTTGAACGCCGACCGTAGCAGCACTAGCGATAAAAAGGAAAATACAACCTATCGGTACACGCGGTAACATGAATGCGTCTCAAGTCGATTACACGCAACGAAAGACATCAGATAAAGTTCTCACAAGTGCCAACTAATCTACAGTTTGATAAGCAGACGAGCAGCTACCTTGGGATGGGATGACAAGACGGAGGGACTCCGGAGGGGCACAGGACTTTTGGGAGTTTGGGAAACATTCTTGCCTGGAGTGTTGGAGTGGAATCCCATGTAAACTGATCCAACTGTACACGTTAAGCTACCCTGGAAGGCCAGCGCCACTCGAGTTTCTTGGGATTTGACTTTCCCTCATAATGTCATTCCTACGCCGTCGCGGAGGAAATGTGCCAATATCCATCCAAACTATCGTTATGTCCTCCAAACATGGTCCATCTTACATAAAACTGACTGAGCCCTCCAGGACTGAGACAATCTAAAGCAAAAATCACCCAACAGGTAAAACATGACCCTTCCCATGGGTTTCAGCTCTGCCTTAATAGTACGGCCGTCACAGGACAGGACAGATGAAGTACGATTTCCCGAGAGTACAACAGACACTGAGAGCCACTGTTTACAATACAAGGTCAAAAACGGTATGGGGAGCACAGCGTGGTCCTACTGTTGTCAAATACAGAGCTGTCCCTGGGGTCAGCCCATGGCTGTCAGGACGAGAATGTTGGAGATAGAAAACAGCGTCCACGAAGATGGTTCTCGGCCCACCAGAAAGAAAGCTGTCTGTTAGAAACCATGACATTTGTACCCAAGAACAGACGACGTAGCAGTGTTGTCTTGTATGTTTGGACTACGAAGAAATAAAGACTTTCCCGGGATTTCAGGTGTAACACAAGCTTTCCCTAGGGAAATCCCAGGTGCCCCTGGACATGTGCCAGGTCAGGTACACGTGTTCCCAATGAGCCAGGGGTGCCGCCAAACACCTTCCACGCACCCCAACGATCACACAGAGCACTTCTCACGGAAACCACAGGACAAATAACCCCATTCCCTTTCTTACGAAGACGTAAAAAACAGACGGATAAGGTAACTTATCCCAGCATCTGGGCCTCCTCTCGTTCAGTGCCTCCTGCGTCCTGTGCACCGAGCATGCTGTTCTGCTCTTCCTCCTGCCCCTAGGGAGGTACCGACATGATGGGGAAAGGCGAGGCGTGGGCATCGGTTGGCTGTGGAACCAGCAGCAGCAGCACTGGGATGCAGCATGGGCCCCGAGAACAGAACAATGGGGAGAAGGGAACGTCGGAGGCAGAGGGGCAAAAAGCAGACAGGGCGACATTTACTGAGCTCTGAGACACTACCACATTAGACACAAGTATTTTCTAAAATGGACAGAAAT
Organism: Ursus americanus; assembly: GCF_024610735.1. Taxonomy (NCBI): domain Eukaryota; kingdom Metazoa; phylum Chordata; class Mammalia; order Carnivora; family Ursidae; genus Ursus; species Ursus americanus. The sequence continues at coordinate 118,383,383 of NC_142164.1, read as the reverse complement.
TCAGGGAAATCACTGTGGGATTTGGTGGTGATAACGAAGTGCTTTTCAAGTTAGAAATCTCCCAAAGTCAGCCTTGGACTTGCCTTACAAGGTGCCGATAGCTTTCTTATGTTGAATGATATGTTACTGATCCATACGTGCTATCAGGCCAGTTTAGAATCAAGATAATGAAATAAAGGAATGAATGGATAAAATAAATAAGAAACGGAGACTCTGACACGTATTCCAGGCGAGTGGGCTATTGGGCATTGAAACGCACTGGCGTATGCCGTCCACGAGCTGTCACTTCACCGCGCGGCCTCTGTACATACCCTCGGCTCCGGACACGGGGACTCCAGCTGGGCTTCTCTGGGCAGCCCCGCAGCATCAGGATTCCCTGGGAGCTAGAGGGGAAGTGCAAATTCTGGGATCCACCCAGACCCACCGAGCCAGAGAGCCTGGGGCCCTGGCCCTGTGGGCTGTAACGAGCCGTTTGGAGGCATCTGACGCCAGCCCAAGCGTGAGACCCGCGGGGCTAACGTGTCATCAGAGTTCACGGCTGTGACACGACAGAGAATAATCAGTCCAAGAGGGGCAATAATTGCCAGCACTTCCCCCGGGGTGAGCGGCACTGGAATCTGTGACCACCATCCGTGGTATGTACTAGGAACATGCCGTAGCCAGCTCTCAGACGGGCAGCCTGATGCCGGCAGGGCACACTGTCCATACCATACAGGAGGCAGAGAAAGGGTCACCTAGTCTCACTCACTGCATTCCTCACTTGGGCTCCCAGATGCTACGCAAACCTGCCTCTCCCAGAACAGCCGATGTGTGCCGGCACCCAAATTCTCACGTGGGTTGGAAAGGTTCATCTCCTTAAACCCACATGCCCTCCGTGTGCAAATGCACGCTCCAGGTCTCACGTTTGCCCTGTTCCGTTCTGTCTCGTTGGAAAGACTCATCTGGAAGATGGGGGGGGTAGCAACACTTTGCTGCGGAATCCCCTGCATCTGGAGTTTTTCGGCGGAGGGAACGAAGGGAAAGTATTACCAGAGTCTGGCTACAAGCGAGCAGTCACCCAAGCGGGAGTTCTCCCCAAAGATTTCTCTTAAACCTGGAGCAGAACTCCCCAAATTGGAGCACAGAGGGTTCCATAAGCTTACAGAGTCCTACAGGGACATTAATCTCTGCTTTTCCTACAGGGAACCTGTCCCCGAAAGGGCCTGTTACCCTTCATCTGCCCCCTGTCACGCCTACATCGAAATCTATGAGGACCCTCAGCCCCTCCAGCTGGTGGAAGAAGGGCCCACAACAGCGCTAGGCAGGATCTGAAGGCATCCGTAACAGAGAAGCTACAGGAAGATCAGTACCATTCTCACTCGTAGAGGGTAGAGTCGCCTGAGAAACAGAAGACAAAGTGTTAGAATCTGAAAGCCACACAGAACACCTGTTTCTGTGTTGGGAAATCAGTGAGGTGGGCGTTGGGAGTGTCAGGAGCCAGTCGCCTGTCTCGGTGGCTATGGGCGACGCTGTTTCCTGACGGCGGCTGCCCCCACACAGGCCATGTAAACATCGCTGTGGCATCTGGAGACAAGGGCACGCTTGCCCAATGCTATGAGGGCATCCTGCCAGGATGCGCGGGCAGGGAGGACAGTGGTATGGGGAAGGGGGCCTGTGTCATCACCGGCCACACCTGCCGCAGCATGCGAAGCTCTCTTTCCAAGCAGGGGTGTCTCGGGGGCAAGCACTGCGGAAGCTGCGGGAAGCTCTGCCCATGGACGAGGTGGAGTGACGACGGGGCCAGATACATACATACACACGGATCCGCACGTTGGCTTTGCCACCTCCTAGACGTGTCACCTTGTCAAAGAAAAAACCCACTGAGGAGTCAGCTTCCTCAATGGTACAACAGGGAGGATGTTCCCTGTCCCCTAAGGTTTAGGACAAAATATACTGGCAGAAATTGCCCAGAAGAGAGCATGTGCTCCACACACAGTGGTTATCGTAAGGTGCGGCTGGAAATAAAGCCAGAGGTGCTCTTCCTAAGGGGCTCTCAAGAGGATGCACGTAAAAATACAAGGAGAACGGTGAATAATGAAAACACGAGTGAAGCAAGCCAAGAAGAGCATCCTAGCAGGGGACCCTTGTCAGGCCTCATGTCTAGGAGGGCACACCCCGTGCGTCCCGAGCTCTTGTCCTGAGTCCCAGGCTTCCCCAGGCCCGAGGCATTGGACCACCAGCCGGCACCACATACTCCACGGAGCTCAGGGAGTCGTCTATCCACGCCCACATCATCCTGGCCAAAAGTAGGCTGCACTCCTCTTTTGCCTTTAATTATGGGGAAGGCAGGCTAGCTGGGATAATTGAAGAGGTGAGGCCCCGTGGCTCCTGGGGTGACAGCCTGCTGCATGCATGGGAAGGTGAGGCTCCCCAGACAGAAAGGACCCACAGGGAGGTGACCCAGAGGAGACAGGTGTTGGGGAGGGGCTGGGGCCAGTGGAGGTTGCAGGCTGCATCAGAACCCTGGAGCCTATCCCACGGGGAGGGCGTTCTCTCTGGCATGCTGTGTCATGGTTTCCCCCCACAGCCGTGGGATGGTTCTCTGAGGCAAAGAGCCTGGGCGTGGAGTCGTAAATTCAAGGGAGCTACACGATCTTAAGGGTGAGCTGTCCAAAGAGGAGCAAGCCTTAAATCCTATAAAGTATGTTTTTATCCACTTGTACAACAAGCTGATACACATAACGAACAGGAAAGACCCCAGAAGGATGTGAGTAACATTGATAAATGCTCAGTATAGGCATATTGTTCTCTCTTTAAAAGCATGCTTTTAGCAGATCGCATATGGAAACAAAGGCTTTTCAAATGACTCTCCTTGTAGGGCCAGCTATCGATGGCCGCCCCATCTCCTGCCTTTTCCACACGGATTTTTCAAAGCGGAATCTCAGACGGTGCAGATGCTTATTACAGCTTGCTTTCCTGTTTCCTGGAAGGAGGCTACAGCTGTTCCAACGGGCCCCACACTGATGTGCCCCTGCTTCCGCACGGGGGTTCCACCAGCAAGAGTCACGGGCCGCAGCTTCTGCCGGGCGCCAGCAGCCATCCCCGAACACCACCACAGGGAGTCAGGGTGTAGGACACACGGACATGGCTCTGTGTCTGCGCCAGGATGACTTGGAAAGGCTGCCCACACAGCACGCTGGCGCTCTGGTCACCCACTTGCAAACCAGTGTGTACGTAGGAGGTGTGATGGTACGTAATGCCCTAATGCCCCCGGACACTTCAGCCTGGTAAACTCAACCACATTCTCCTACAGGACTTCTCCCCAGGTCAAACTGATTGCATTGCTAGAGACTTGTTACAATGATGCGTGGATGTCCCTTCTCCATCAGCACTGTTTTTAGGATTTGAATACAGCTGACCACACCAAGAAAAGTTCTCACCGGAAGGTGGCACGTAACCAAAGAATGATCCATATTTATTTTTTGTTTTGGAAAATATCCTCACGCACAGTTTGGAAATACTTAAACACGCAATATTTCTTATACATGAACGGTTGTTTCTTGATTCATTATCCAATGACCAACTCAAAAATTCCTTTGGCAGTCTTTGTAAATTATGTTCAACAGGGATGCTATCATACTATCTTTATACCTTAAAGCAATGGTTCACAAACGGGGGGGGGGGGTGATTTTGCTCGTTGGGGACATACAAGACAAGATAAATGTGTTTTTGTTTGTAAATCTTTTGTTCTTATCTGATGTAAAAGACAACTGCATTAAGCAATAATTATAAATCTCTACTTATGAGCACATAATGTAGAAAGATGTAATCCTAATGACAACAACAGCACAAAGGAGGGGGTGGGGCTGAAACTGTATCACAGCAAAGTTTTTATATACTTCTTAAATTATGCTGGCATTAATGCAAACTAGATGGTCACATGTTAAGTTGCTAACTGCAATCTTCACAGCAACTGTGAAGAAAATAACTAAACGCACATCTAATGAAAGAAACGACAAGAGAAGTAAAATGGTATACGAGAAGATATCTAGTGAACGTGCAAGAAGGCGGTCGTGGAGAAATAAAGGAACAACAACGAAATAAGACAGACACAACAAGCCGTACCAAAACCATAGTTTCTCAAGAATGGCATTTTATGGGGGCGCCTGGGTGGCACAGCGGTTAAGCGTCTGCCTTCGGCTCAGGGCGTGATCCCGGCGTTACAGGATCGAGCCCCACATCAGGCTCCTCCGCTATGAGCCTGCTTCTTCCTCTCCCACTCCCCCTGCTTGTGTTCCTTCTCTCGCTGGCTGTCTCTATCTCTGTCGAATGAATAAATAGATAAAATCTTTAAAAAAAAAAAAAAAAGAATGGCATTTTATGAAAATGGCTAAAACTTCCCAATTAAAAGTTTACGTAAAGACTGCCAGAACAGATTTTAAGAAAGAAAAATGACATGATCCAACTATGGGGCGTCTATAAGACACATTTTAGATTGAAAGGTGCAGAAGGTTTAAAGGATGGGCAAGATATCCAATGTAAACACAAGCAAGGAAAAGAGAGGCAGACCGATGGACTCAAGACAAACACCTTTACTAGAAACAACACAAAGAAATCTAAGAGAAACATTTTACAAAGAGGTCATTCCGCATTCCACAGATGCAGTAATTACAAACATGTGTGAACTCAGCAACACAGCCCCGATTACATAAAACAGAAACTGGTAAAAAAAAAAAAAAATTTGTGGAGAAAGAGATAATTCAACAAGAGTAGGTGGAGATTGGGATATCACACTTTTAACAATGAACAGAACTAAATTAAAAAGTAGCGAGGAAATAAACCAGATTTAACACCATTAAGTACTTAAACACCACCAACCAGTGGGACTTGGCAGACATCTATGGAACATTCCACCCAACTGTAATATCACACACCTTCTCCAGGAAAAGGCGGTATGCGAGGGCAAGGCCCCAGAAACGTACAAAGGCTTGAAATCATACAACATACTTCCCTAATCAACAATGGGATGCAATCAGAAGTCAATAATGGGGAAAGAATTGGGGAAATTCATAAGCACGCAGAAACTAAACAACACGCCTGTGTACTCAAAGGTCAGAGAAGAAATCAGAAGGACAACTTGGAGATCCTGTGGGACGAGTGAAAATGAAAACGCAACACCCCCAAACCTGCAGGGTGCGAGGAAAGCATGATTGGAGGAAAGGGGATGGCTACACACAGCTATGCTAAGGGAGAACGGTCAGAGACGCGGAGCGTGTGGACAGGTTCGCAGAAGATGAAGGGGCTGTGAGCCAAGAACACGGGCAGCCTGTGAGTAGCTGGACAAGGCAAGGGACTGGATTCTCCCCTAGAGCCTCCAGAAAGGAATGTGGCCCTGTGGACACCCTGATGTTAGCCTGGGGAGACCAACATGGGATTTCTGACCTCCACAAGCCCGCCGACCTAATACACTTATGTTGTCACGACCTGAGCCAAAACCAAGAGTCGGACGATCAACCGACTGAGCCACCCAGGCGCCCCTGTACAATGACTCTTCAGCACATCAAAAACAGAGCCTACAAATAAACCTTTCTTGACATTCATTCACACGGGCTTTCACAACTGAAGGTCAATGGCAGAGACAGTTTGCAGAGGGTACGTGTTTCAGCTTCCCCGAGGCTGCCCACCAGCTGTTAAAAGAGCACGGTGGCCTCGGTCTTTCATAGCGCTACGTCATAATCACACATATATAAACCTTATTAATCACTGGGTTCTTTTTTCCCATTTCCCAGTGACACATCATGACACTTCCATTTAGTGAATGTCAATAATTTAAGTTCTTCCTGAATTTTAAGAGACAAATATATGGCCACGGCGTTCCAGATGGATGGCTCTTTCTCATACTCTAGATGGATAAACTCTGTTAAGAATTAGCTTCCCAGCCCCAGGCTTCATGGCTTAATGGTGAATCCATATATTCTTAGGCCTGCTGAATAAATGAAAACCAGCAGCTGTCCTGCACAAAATGCAAAGTTTAAAGACGTCCTTCCCCCAATTCCAAGAACAGCTTCCATTGTCTACCTTTTAGGGGCCTGTCCTGCTACTCCTGTTTCTATCCTTACTATTGGTATGAGGGAATCCCCTCCACCAGAGGGCCTGTTGGAATAGGACACCAACAGTGTAAGCATTACTACAGAGACAGTGCCAAAACCACTCTTAATTCAGGGCGAAGCAAATCATTGCGAAATCTAGCAATCACGCGGAGATGAACTCAGTGCCCAACAGCACAAAGTGCTCCTCCTTTAAAGACACAAAGGGCCACACTGGGCCACACATCACAGGCATACTCTTTGGCTGTTCGGGACGCTTTCTGTTCACTTATTTTCGGGTGTGGGTGGGGATGGAGGAATGCCAGAAAACTCAACTGCGAACAGATGACAAAGCAAGACCGCACAAACTTCCGCGGTAGTCCTGCTGGTGCGGCACTCACGGAACAGCCCTGAGCGTTCACTGTCCAAACCCCGGCGCGGTCTGCCAAAACAGAGGTCCAGACGGCTTGATCCCTTCACAGTATCAGACATCCTACGTTCCTGGGTGGACTGGTCTGCTAGGGCTGCCACAACAAAGGAACACAGACTGGGTGGCTTCAACAACACGCATGTATCCTTCCTGGTCCTGGAGGCTGGGAGTCTGAGATCCAGGCTGGGCTAGAGATCCAAGCTGTGTAGATGCCACGGTCTCCCTGTGTCCCCTCACGTGGTCATCCCTCTGTCCGTGTCTGTGTCCCCATCTCCTCTTCTCATAAGGACAGCAGTCCTATGGGGTCAGGGCCCATCCTAGTGACCTCATTTTACCTTAATCACCTCTTTAGAGACCCCACTTCCAAACACAGCCCCATTCTGAGGTCCTGGGGATGAGGGTTTGAACATGTGCATTTTGGGGAGACACAATTCCGTCCACAATACAGCAGTATAGATCTTCATCTACTTGGTATTTCCTTCTGTCAAAGGCAACCAACCACTTAAAATTATCCTTGTAGATCTTGTTTTTCAGGGGAAGTGACAAAGAGAATGATCAAGAAATAAGAATCAAGATCCTTTTTAAAAGGATATGCTCACATAACAGAAACTGGTTGACATATGTCAGATTTTACTGAACTCTACTCAGGATTCCTGCGAAGATCAAAGAGCAGTAAGGGATGGGTCCCTCCTTCTAAGCACAGTATACTGCTGGTAGTCAAAAGTAGTGACGTGCGAGCGTTCCTGACCAACGGGGACAAGCTTCGTATCCTGGTTTCCAGCTGGAAAGCGGCAGCTGACAAGAGGCCACCTCTCTCTGAACCCGTAGAGGCTCCTTGGACAGAGAGTGAGGGCTGGCTGCATGTTCACTTTCTTTTTTTTTTTTTTAAAGATTTTATTTATTTATTTGACAGAGAGAGAGACAGCCAGCGAGAGAAAGAACACAAGCAGGGGGAGTGGGAGAGGAAGAAGCAGGCTCATAGTGGAGAAGCCTGATGTGGGGCTCGATCCCACAACGGCAGGATCACGCCCTGAGCCGAAGGCAGACGCCCAACCACTGTGCCACCCAGGCGCCCCTGCATGTTCACTTTCTGACCCATGTCAGTCTATGCCTTATAAGTCATTACTCTAACTCAAAGCACATGAAAGATACCAGCGTACAATCACATGTCAGCTTCATAGCTCTCCTTAGGACTTGCTCCAACCTGGAAAGTATAATGAAAGTGTAGCATTCCTGTCGAGTTCAAAGATTACTGGATTTAGGTGGAAAGACATTTACATATATGCTAAAAAATGCAAAATCTAATCCGTTGGGTAGGAATGAAAACGTAACTGGTAGAGGACCAGTTCTCCCTCACAGACAGGTAGGTCACTCAATGCCCAAAATATTCAGTGACAGAAGAAGGAAGACCACCGAATAAATGCTTCTGTGCTGTTTAATATTTTATTACGTACACTCTTCACTGAATTTGGGCTGCTGGGGCAACGGTGCTGTAAATAAACGTTGAAATGCACACTCACATTACTAGTCTTCACTCACAACTTAAGATGACGTCTGAACTCTATCGGAACAGTCACGTGAGCTTCACATTCATCATTCTCACAAACTTCAGTTAGTAGGCCAAAGTGATCACTGGCTGTTCAGAAAGGTTCCATTTGTTAATTCGGACAAGAGAAGCACTGAACAAGGAAATAAAACCTACTGGCTTTCTAAGTGTGGTTTAATGACCCTAAAGGTGTTCAAGTTGATAAAAGAAATTGTAAATAGAATCAGACGCTGTTCTGGCCTCTCAACGGTGATGGCTTACATCTACTAATTTTGTATGTAGAACAAGCAAATACTAAATGTTTAAGCAACAGGGACATTTTGAACCCCTAACATGAATAGTCACCGAGAGAACCTCCATCCCTCGGTGATACTGGGGACCTGTGACGGCCTGCGTCCGTCAGCAACAGAAGAGCAGAGACTGAGAAAGGATGGGCATCCCAGGGTACCGCAGGTGGAGACTCGCTGCCCCAAGGCAGAACCGTGCTCCCGGCACTGCAAGCTGATGCTGGATTGCACTTTCCTATATTCAGTCAGAGGTGGGCGGGGACCTTTGGAAACACGACAGCCCCTCGTGTATGAGGAGGGTTTTCTCAACGTGAACCTGGGTACCGTTTCCACCTGGAACATTCCTATCCGGGGACATGTACTCCCATCACCCAAGTACCACACACCCAACGTATATAAGGCCCTTCATTTACAGCCTAGTGTCACTGCAGACAAGTGATGCCGTGCACAAAATCCAGACGGCTATCAGATGAAAGAGTGAGGCCCACGGTGACTCTCCTATAAAGTATCAGGAGTTTGTATATTAGATTATAAGTTCCCAGGTCAAGCTCCCCTCATCTCTTTCCTGTAACTGGCAACTGGGTACTAGGTTTAATTGCATTTAAATGCAGGTGGACTATGAGATACTCCAGGTGAAAGGACAAGGGGAACATGGGTCTTATGTGGGAAGGTAGGAAGGAAGAGTCCTTGGCCTTCGGCAGTTGGGGCAACCACAGCTTTGAACATAATTAGAGAAGCAAGTATATACGAGAGAGGTGCCAGGATGTAATTAGTTACAGCCCAACATCTCATTAACAACAGTTAACAACACTTAAAGATCACAAAGCACACACCCAGGGATATCCCAGGTTTTGTTCTCGTTTCTACGCTCATATTGGCTGCGTTGTGTTGGAAATGGAGTCTGGGGAGAAGGGCATGGTCTCGTACATCAGATCCAGCCCGTTCCCCTCATCCCATATAGATAGATAGATAGATAGATAGCAGGTATCCACACAAACAGGTGTGTAATGACCGGGGTTTCTCCATCGATAAACACACCATGTCCGGGCACTGCTGTAAGTGTTCAGACCCAGAGTCCACAAAACTGACCTAGATCCAAACCTCCGTGGAGAACACGGTCTAGCAGCCAGTGTTTTGCTCACACATTTGCTGCCAGCCTCCGGAGTCAGGCTGAGCCCGTCTGTGCCTTCACAGCGCTTTAAGCATTCCGCCTGCCCCAAGTCCCTACAGGAAAACACAAATCGCATGCAAACACCTTTGCCAGCAATGACCGCCTCTCTGGGAAGTATCACTTATTTATTTCCTCCAAGAACAGCCTGCAATTTTACCTCCGCAGATGATGCCCCACTTTTTTGAAGGACTCAGACCTTTCAAAGGGCATGAGAAGATTTCGCACACTGACATGTCCAGAGAGGCTGTACCCGGAACGTCAGGCTTTGGTTAAGGAGGAGTCAGAGGGCCCATGGGAAACCTGAGAATGACGAAGGATCCCGACCTGCTCCCTCTGTGTCTGGTCACACGCTTTCCTCCTGGCTCCCAAATCAGTTTCTTTTTCTCTATTTCCATGCAAAACTGAACAAAGCAAAGCTAGACACATGGAACAAGATGGGTAGAAGTCAATGTAGCCGGATTTCCAGATCCTTCCTCCCCAAACCCATGATCCAGCTCTGTGAGTCTGTGCATTGCATGTGGGAAGAGGGACTTCACAATGTCAACTTGAATGGTCTTCCAGAGGCTGTCACCAGACAAAGAGGGGCCTAGAGGGACGGCCATCTGTTTTGATGTTCTTGGCAGGGTGTCAGCATCAAGCATTTTGCCTGTGTCCACTGGGAAATCATGGTAGTTTTCTCCATGACATGCTTCTCAAAGTTGCCAGACTTCCAGGCCACTGAAACTCAACGTGTGCACGTGTCCACGACAGAACTCCTCACTTCTATGAAGCTTTATTGCTTCCTCCAGTGTGTACTTCAGGACAAGCCACTGCTCTTCAGCCAAGGCGGAAGGGAACGCTGGCCACCTCCATCTCCCTCAGTCCCTGCAAACCACGCCATGAACTGAAAAGCCTCTGAATCAGCCTCTCCTCTTCCTTCCACGCCAACCCTGTGTCCTTGCAGTGGGGTGCGCGGTCAGTCGCTCTCAAAAACATGTATCCACGTCCCGCCCACCTGGAGCCTGTGCATGGGAACTTATTTGGAAAAAGGGCCTTTGCAGATGTGATTATGTCAATAATCTCCAGATGACGTCATCCTGTATTCGCTTGGGTGGGCCTCAAATCCAATGGCAGGTGTCCTTCTAAGAGACACAAGAGGAGACACAGACACAGAGGAGAAGCCATGTAAAGACCGGGGATGTGGCCACAAACTGAGAAACGGAGGCCCCAGGACCTGGCAGAGGCAGGAAGGACCCTCCCCTAGAACCTTGGGAGGGAGCACGGTCCTGCCCACACCTTGATTTCAGACCTGTGGCCTCCAGAACAGGGTGAGAATCGTTAAAGCCAGCAGTATGTGGTACCTTGTTCTACCAGGCCCCAGAAATGACCACAGTCCTGGTGTCATGCATTAGACGACCACACGAGCCTCCGAGCCCATCTCCCTACGTGCACATCATCAGATACACCTTGCCAGAGCACCGTGTCCTCCTGGCCCGGGATACTCTCCACCTTTCTTCCTCCACCTAACTCACTCCCTCAGCTCTACCTCGGACCACAAGATGAATGTTGTCTGGGAGGCACCCTGGGCTGCTGGCCCACTTCCTCTTCCTGGCTCCCAAGGAAACTGGGTCAGCTCAGCGCGCAAATGGCAATGAAGTAGGATGGAGAAAGTCATTCCCCCCGTGCACAGTCCACGGCAGCCCTGACCATGCCCCTGGAAGCACGCGGCTGGATCCATCCCTGCTCTCAGTACCCGGCATTTGAGGGGCCCGTTAGCAAAGCCTGTGGGATTCACAAACTGAATGAACGCCCTGACCACCCCTCTCTGAGAGTCCTTGTGGATCCGTCCTATCATGCTTTCCTTAAATTGCTTTTTGAACCTAAAATTCAACCCACAAACAAAGCCTCAACAGCAGAAAGTGCCACTTGTCTTCAGCCATCTGGACGGACCCACGTATAGGCCAGCCGCTTGAGACCACCTCACTACGTTGGATGGCTGGCTACCTGTCTTGTTCCAAAGACCCAGTGAGCGACTTTAAATGCCTTGATCAGGTTGCTGGCAATCAGGCATGGTCAGCACAACTGGTTTAACGAGACGGCAGCTGAGATATGGCTGGAGCCTTCAGGAAGGGACCAGCTCGTCAGGCTGCAACTGGAAGAGCCAGAGATGACTTCCATGTTTGTGTCATGAGCACATACCCAAGCACAAAAACATGCAGCCCACAGGACAGGGCACCACACATGCCACGGATAGAGCTGACGGTTATTTTTAACTGCACCAATGCTCTTTCTCTTGGAAAGTAATTAGGGACCTGTTTATGGCCAAACTGTGCAAAGAAATGTAGGAACATTCTAGGGGAAAGCTGCTGGTGAGGACTACACTCTTCATCCAAATGCTCCTGGGTGCCGGGACCCTGCAGTTTCACCCACAGGAGCAGCAGGATTCCAGCATCGCCAGTGGTGTTTGCAGGGGGGTGGTGCAGAACTGCCCTTGAGAAGACCTGTGTTTGGTGAATTGTTGCCTCTCTCTGCAGCTGTGACAGGAGGCATCAGGCAGTAAGTGCCGCCGTCACTGCCTGAGCTCCTGAGGCCTCCACTCCGTCCTCTGCAGCACGGGTGATGACAGCACGAAGAGCCTGTCACCGGCGGGCAGAGCTCAGCAATATGACCGCCTGCGAATGCTCCCAAGGCGCGGAGCATGTGAGAAAGGCTCTCGACATGCACTGGTTCAGTGAGGAAGCCACTGAGAGCCTACAGAAAGGCAGTGGCCCTCAGAAGGACGTCGAAATGGCTCTGCAGTATTTAGAAAAAGGTAAGGATTGCACTGTTTTGCAGGTGGGACAGAGGTGAGGAAGGGAGGATTTGCAGGTAACTCCCAGTCTCTGTGTGTGTGTGTGGCTCACAGGAAGGCCAGAGAGGAACAGACCGGGTAGAGAATCCTAGGCTCCATGTGAGATACACGGTGTATCAGGGTAGGGTTGTGTGGTGGTGACGGGGAAGCACTGAACAATGCAAGAGACAGGGGAGGGCAGACCACAGGGTCAAAGAGTCCTGAAAGCAAGAGCGTTCACCGAAGCTGGTTCACAAGTGATCTCCAAGACAGAGAGGGGGTCCAAGCCAGTCAGAAATTAAAGAGGAAGAGAAAGGCGTGAGGAAGCCAGAAGAGGAACGGTCCACAAAGCCAATGAGACAGATTCCCAAGGACGGAGTGGGGAAGCAGCACTGATGCAGAGAGTTCTGGAACTGTAAGAAAAGAGTGCCTAGAGGATGTGGCAACACAGAAGTCTGCTCCCATTCTAGGCACAGCCTCTGTGGGCCGTGACATGGAAGCCAGCTCTCGGGAGCACAGGGCAGTGAGGGAACAGGGCACAGAATGCGGCCGCCCTTCCAAGAAACGTGGCAGAGCATGGAGATGGGAGCAATGCACTCTGGCCGGACCACCAGGTTGAAGCAGCATCTCTGTTTTCGTGTGAAGGGCGGACTTAGCGTGCTGTATGCTGACGCATACGAGCGTTAGAAATAAGGAGCAGCCATGATTCATCCCGAAGAAAAGGCAAGCATCACCTCCCTTGAGAAAGGATGGGCCAGGAACCTGTCCAGGGGGAGGCATCAACGTCAGGAGGACCATTCCCTGGCCTGACCGGAAAGAGGAAACCATGCCGGTAGATTCCTGGGAACTCACTGCAACACAGCACGTGGATGAAGAGGCCACGTTAGAAGTACACCCTCCAGGGGTGCCTGGGTGGCTCAGTCGTTAAGCGTCTGCCTTCGGCTTAGGTCATGATCCCAGGGTCCTGGGATGGAGCCCCACATCGGGCTCCCTGCCCCACTGGAAGCCTGCTTCTTCCTCTCCCACTCCCCCTGCTTGTGTTCTCTCTCTCGCTGGCTGTCTCTCGTCTCTCTCTGTCAAATTAATAAATTTAAAAAAAAAAGAAGTACACCTTCCAAATCCGACCTCACTGTATTGCCAGCCCCAGCAGTACAAGCAGGAGACGGTACGCAGCAAGATGTCTGGTATCACAGATGCGATTACACATACATGGGAAGTTCTTCAGGCAGACAAGGGCCATCCTCCTACCTAGCGGGGATGTTATTTTACTCGATCTAACAGTGCGCGGTAGTGGGATAAAGAGGGCTGCATCATGTGTTCAGAAGATGAAAACTCTTTTGTGGAATCATACTGAACAGTGCAGTAAGGGCCCTGGTCACCTATCAACATGGTCTTCGATCCGATCGTTTTTATACTTGGCTAAGCCTCTGAAGTCCAAGAAGACGTCACACCCCGTCTGGGATATGCTGAACCTGCACGTGGCTGCAAGCCTGTCCGCAAAGATGCAGAAGTTAGGCTGTGGGTTTCTACTCAGCTCTGCATGCAACAAGCGCACCGGGCTGGCCTGCCTCAGTTTCTCTTTAGGGAGGACAAGGTGCTTTGATTCTAAATCTCAAAGTCCAGGACAATGCCACTCTAAGGAGACAGCCACCTAAGCGTGCCATATGACGAGCTGATGCGTGGTCATCACAATGTGTGCACAGAGCTCAAAACACAGGGTGGCAAAGTGTACAGACTCGGGTGGCCTTAAAGTGTTGTGCTTACAGGCAGTAATCAATTTAACCAAAGGAAATGATTCATGTTAAGATGCGAAGAAGGGAGGGGTGCCTCAGTGGCTTTGCTGGTTAAGCATCTGCCTTCGGCTCAGGTCCTGGAATCGAGCCCCACGGTCCTTGATCTCAGGGTCCTGGGATCGAGCCCCGCAGCGGGCTCAATCTCCCTCAATCACTCCCCTTGCTTGTGTTCTCTGACAAATAAATTTAAAAAAAAGAAAAAAAGACAAAGGAGGGGAACAACAAAGAGATGTAGAGTGAAAATTAGCACGCAGTACCAGGCTGTACTGAAGTCAGCAAAATGGTGGGTATTTAATGAAATCCTTGAGTATCTGTGGCCGAAACAAAAATATGAGTAACACCTTGCTGTGGGAAACGCTTCTTCAATCACCGTGTAACTTTTGTTTTTAAAAGCAAGAGCTACAGGGTTTCCAAGCTCCCGAAATTGAGGTAAACAAGGGAAGGAGAAGTTTGTATGTGCGTTCGAATCGGTGACCCGCCCCCCCAGGGCCCTGCTGCCAGGGATAAGACTGGGCTCGAGGGAGCAGAGAAAAGACGCGGGCAGCAGGGTGAGAATCACCCCATTGGTTCACTCAATCACGTCAAGATTCCTGGGACCGTGGTAGCCTACAGGTAGTGAGAGAGAAGACAAGCCCACGTCCAGAGCTGCCGAAGTCGGCTGACAGGTGTGTAAGAATCAGTCCGCAGATCACAGGGAGTCGGCACACGTGACAGAGGGGCACGGTCCCCTGGTCTAACCAGTGAGCCACGCGAATGCAGAGGATGGTAGGTGGCCACTTTCTGAAGAAACTCAGGAAGCCGTTATTCCTGTTTTTCGCATGTGACCTCCTGACAGAACGTCAGCTTCCATGAAACGTGCTGCCACAAGAAAATCTGGTCCTGCTTTCCAAATCCCCAGGGCCGGCTCCCGCTGCACGGTGACAACATGGTGACAACAAGACAGAGAAACAGAGGGCCGAGATGGAAAAGGGAACTCGCCTTCTCCCAATGTTTCCCGCTGCCCCACGACATCCGGGAATGCCGCCTCAAGTGTCCAGGGAGCTGAGAGTTCTGGAGGTCTTACTTCATACTTCTAACGTGAATGTTAACGATGTCTTTTTACGTTCTTGTCTTTTTAAGCACAATCTGCTGACTATGACCTAGTAGTTAACGTTTGGTTTTGTTTCTTCGTGCTTCGTGCTAAAGGCTTCATCATCCCGTTCCCTCTTGGTAGGTTTCAACGGCACGGAAAAGTTCCAAGTAGTAGGGAAAGACCCATACAACCAAAGCCTCGGTGCGGCCAAACCTTACAATTTGCAGACACCATGACACTTCATTCCTTTATAGCTCGGCACGCTTCTCCTAAAAAAGAAGGACACTCTTCTACACAGCCAAAATAAGTTAAGAAAAATGAAGTTAACCCTTCCAAAGCAGACAAAGTGTAGACAACTGTATTTGCTTTCTATCTGTCTCTGGTTTCCAAGGAGTCTGACGCCAGAGGTCTGAATGCCCTTGGACGGCATCCCCTGCAACCACTGGGAGAGATCACAGCCTGTGATGGGAATGAGAAGGAAGTAAAGGCAGTATGCTCCGCGGGCCGCAGACGTATGCATGTGGACAAACCGACCCTAGGTTCCCACAAGCACCCTCTCTTCAGAGTGAGTGCTAAGGAGGCCGCCATGTTCCCCGAAACCACACCTGGCCCGTCTTTGTGCCTAATGGTTCAGGCCTTCAAGACACATAGGCGCCATGGCCATTGCCTATACCTGGTCTCTCAGGCTCCTGAGTTCTCCCCAAAACGCCCCACGGGCCACCATGAAGGATGACACTGGGTTCCACAACGCTTGTGAGGACAAGACTTGTCAGCAGGCTAGGACTAGGGCGACAGAGCAGACCACATGCAACAATCTCCCCAAAGAGGCAACGAGGTGCGTCAGCAAGCTCTTGCCGGAAACGGCTGAGTCCAGCTGCGCACTGGACATCATCTCCAGGTTACAGGGGATAGAGGAACAGGTAAGGAGACACCAGGTAGAAACAACCAGACAAATCCCAAATCCCGAACCAATGCAGAACATTCCATAACGTAAGCGGCCTGGACTCTTCCAGAAGTCACCATCGTGGGGGAAAACAAAGGTTACGTGACTGGGGAATGGGGGGCCTTTTCTGATTTTTAACAGGATAAAGGGACAGAACTACCACGAGGAACTGGTTTGGAAAACACTAGAGCATTTTCCGCTAGACCAAGAGGACATCCTCACCTCCACGTTCCAATACAATCATTACTGAGAATCCTTTTCTTCCTTTTTAAACTCAAACTGTCTGCTTGATAAAAATACTGTCTCTCTGCTTCAGGCAACATGTTTATTGCTCAACCCATTTCTTCTCCTGGTCTGGAATGTCCACTCTTCTTCTTTGCCCCTTTGTGTACTTGAGAAACATCCTTCGGGTGCTTCCTGTTCAAAGCACGGCTCTGTCCCTATCATCCCCCTGCCGTGTTCGTTATCAAGTTACGCACAGATTTCACTCACCATAGTTTATGGCCCATCTGCACTCTGAGATGAAAAGAAGAGACTTGTGCTGAATCCCGTACAGCACCTGGCCACCACACAGTTTCTGAACAGACGAGGATGAGTGAATGCACGCCTCTGGAGATGTGCCGTCCCCCACGGTGACCACCAGCCACAAGAGGCTACTTAAATGTAAAGTACGACTAAATCAAAGGGGAAATTCAGTTTCTCAGTTGCACTCATCACACGTTACGGACGCAGGGAGCACGTGTGGTTCCTGTCCACAGTACAGACAGACAACATTCCCACATGGCAGGCAGTTCTGCGGGATGGACAGTGCTGGTCTGAAGAGCAAGGACGTGAACAGTTCTCATCAAGGACACCCCACTTCTCTTACGTATACAGGGTGTGGAGAGTCGGGATTTCAGGACACGAGAGGGAGGGAAGTGTGCTGCTGAGTTTGGCTTTCATCCCCCAAACCTCAAATTAGCTCAGATGTGCAAACTATGATTCTGGTCTTGTTCTCATTTCCTGTAGAGACAGGACGGTCTACTGGGGTTTGCACAAACTTTAGTTTGCTCCTCAATCTCTCCCCGACTAGCCACATCATCTGCGAGATTTTTAAGCAGAGCATCCTTGATCACAAAGGGGACTATACCTTGATCTAGCTCTTAGGCCCAGGAGTCAATGGCTACCAACCGCCCAGCGCAGCAGCACAAGCAATGCCCATGAAACTGCCCGCCAGGCAAGGGTGTGTGGAGGTGACCATCCTTCTCCCAGACAGGGGTCCCTCTTCGTGCAGACACTCTTCCCACTGACACTTAGCTACTGACTGCTGACATCACAGGGAAGGATGTGAGGGAGCCAGAGCATAAAGGAAGGGCGTGAGGTGCCTGCCGAAGGCTCACAAGGTACGCTACAATGTGCTAGAACGGCAGGCCACCTCTACCAAGCCAAGGGGGACCACGCTTGTCGCACAGAAGTGACGTGTGTTACAATTACTACGTTTTCAAGAAAACTCTCCATACGTGCCCTTGAGGCAGTTTTAACCACAGAGATCTGCACATTACGGCCCAGACCGCCCCCACCCATTTTCACAATTAAGTGAAGGTTTTCACAGATCAAATGCTCTCATGATTAGTCACTGGTAGACGCATACACTTGCCAGCAGGAAATGTTTTTCCAAACGTAATCCACTCTGGTACGATATTCTATGTTCCAGCTATGGGCTGTGTCTGAGTCACTTTTCAAATACCTCACCCCAAGGTGTGACGCGTCATCTGGGCATCTATATAATGAGTGCTTTTAGTGGACATTTCTTAGGGGCATTATTTTCCCTGCTCTTTTACAAGGCCTTAAATCTGCACTACTCCTGGAAAATGACAGAGCGTAATGTAAATCACACGAGTTAAAAAAAAAAAAAAAAATTGAGGTAAACGTCACATCATCAGAAAGACAAGAAAGACCAAAGAATCCCCAAGGAACAGCCCTTCCAGAAGAAAGAAGGAACAAAGTTAAAACCGGATCATGAGACAATAGGAGGATGGTGGTTCTCCCACGACGACAGTATTTGTGAATCTAAGGGCCCGACGAAGCACACTGCGAGGTGCGGAAATGCAGGAGAACGCAAGGACAGGGCATCACACACCTGCACAGACGGGGATCTGCTGAAGAGTGCAGTCTTGTCGGCTGGAGAAAACGCTCGAGTATCAGCACCAGTTTGCAACGTGGATCTCGATCCCTTTTCAATTATTCTCCAAAGAGGAGCAGCTGTGGTGACCACTAACTACAAGAACAAACTTGACGGGGACACAGTTCAGGTCTAGTAGAAAGCATCCCCAAAAGGGACGAGTTTACCAGGTTCAGCCTGTACTTTGATGGTGGTATTGCTGACGAGTGTTCTGCAACATACAACAGAGTCTCTTTTTCCGGGAGGGTCCTTCCCCAGGGCCCCCACCAGCACCTTACTCCAAACCAAGAAAGTCGGACTCAGGGCTGCCTTTGGTGTGGGCTCTTCTCTGTCACCAGGCCTCCCACTGGCCTCCGAATTGCAGCAGACTTCTTTGCAAAGGTGGAAGGAACTTAAGTTTCACCCAGCAAGCCGAACTAAAACCCCAGCACGTGGTGTTAGCTGCCAGGGGAGCGGGGCAGAAAATGTGAATGGCAGCCCTTGGAATCCGGCATCAGACCCCAGGACACACAACAAAGGGGGTTTCCACAATGCAGACCATACATGCCCTGATGATCTCATGCACTGTGCACTGACAATTATCTCAGGCACCGATTATCTCAGGCACCCAGGAGAGGGCTCTCGGCAAGCTCCAGGGCAGATGAGAAACACATACAAAGGCACCTCAACAACCCTTTGTTCTGCTCTACCTTCCTGAGGAGCTGCCAGGACCCTGAGAGTGTGTTCAGAGCATAAAAGAGAAGAACCACTGGACACTGTGAAAAGCTCCTTGTCTCCACTTCAAAAATATCTTGCATATCACGTGGGGGGTTAGATGACAATGTGTTCTGGTTCCCAAGAAAATTAATGTGGAGCATGCAGTAACATTATAGAAGGGAATTGTATTTTTGTCATCAGCTTCCTGGACGCTCCAGTGTGGAAAGAAATTAGCCTAGGCGAGGCGAATAGGAGGAGAACCACATTGCGACACGGATTCTGACCATAGACTGGGCACAGCAGTGACGCGGTCCAGTCAAGCAGCGACTTTCTGAGCTCATTGAGAGTCACAAAAGGCCCTGCCCCTCCCGGAACCTACGGGCTGTCCAGAGCCCCAAACACGCACCTGCAGGTCTCAGGTGCTATCATTTGGCAGGTCGGGAACTAAGGGAGCACAAAGACGTCCAGCACAGGTCATGTACTCTAGTGTGCAAAAGAGAAGCGAAGCATCACCTGTTGAAATCCTGGAATCTGTGCTTACGGAGACGTGGTAAATTATTTCGACAATGCAAATATTCTTCTCATGGCCTTGCCCAGACCTATCTCTTATTATTTTCTGATTTTTAAGAAGGTAAAGGTAATCTCATTTTTCTTTGCAAATTTTTAATGGATGTTAAATAATCACTATCAGACACCTAGAAAATACGTTTTATGTGCGCTACATTTTACACATTCCAACGTTCTGAATATTCTTAACATCCACCCTCCCCTCTGCCTGGCCCTGTTATCAATAGCAGACATCATGGGTTGCTTCCTAAAGCCCTTCACTGGACCGTCCAATACAACAGGCATTCACCGCATGTGGCTAAGGAACACTTAAAACGTGGCTACTTTGAACTGAAATGTGCTTACGTGTAAGACACACAGATTTCAGAGGCCAGGTCTCAAAAATGAGTGTAACAGACCTGGGAAATTTCTACACTGATGTGTTGACTCACAGTATTTTGGATATGTTCAGATAGGAAAAAAACTAGACCATTCAAGTTCGTTTCATCTGTACGTTCTTGCTTCAGTGTTGTTGTGCAATGTTTTATGCAGCCCTATTTCTGTTAAACAGCACTGCTCCGCACAACAAACGTCTTGTCTTTTGAAGAGAATGGGCCCACCCCTTGCGCTCCTAATTTCAGTTATTTACGAACTAGATAATCTTCCCTATCCAGGTGCCGAGATACTGTTGAATACCTGTCATCTTCTTCCTTCGAAATCTTGTCCTGGTTCGTAAACAATCTCAGTCCCCTTTCCTCTTTTTCTAAATGGCATTTGAGAACCAAAATTATTACTTGAATCATAGTTGATTGTTACCTTGTGTCAACAAAAAACAGAATCCGAAAGCGTTGTTCCTATTTCAATTGTACTGGAAAGTGCCCTGTCATTGCCAACATTTCTACAAAAATCTCCACTTACTTCCTCATTCTCCTCTGATTACACAAGCTTCTCCGGAATATAAGCATTCCCCATGAAACTAATTGTTTTCAATTTCATTCCCCCTGAGAACACCAGTCCTGGGGGCTACACTGGCAAATGGAACTTCCAGGGGAAACGCATTCGCAATTCAAACAAGCAGACCTACTGCAAAAGGACTCATTATGAATTGATGGTAGAGGGTTACACAGACAACAGACACTCGGGATGAAGTCAGGCGCTGAAGAACTAGAGCGGGGATAACTGGCTAGACCAAACGAGATAAAGCAGTACATTCTGGACAGCGGTGTTTTATACAAGACATTTTGTAAAAGAATGGAATAAATGATTTCCAAGAAAGTTCTGCAAAACCTACTACCTCCAAGAATACTAAAGCAGAGAGGAGGAAAAAAGGGCAGAAAATACGGAGAAAATCTTCCCAAATGACATAAATTCTGGGTTCTCTGACCAGTTCAAAGGATTGGGTAACAGTGCCTGGGACTAGACCGTTAAGGGTCCTTACCTAGCGAGTGGAGCCCCTGCTTAATAGCTGCCCGTGCAGGTACCGTGGTCACATATGCCACATTCATGGCTTCAGGGAATAGCTGTGTCTGAATCTGGAGTCAGAAGCAAGGATCCAGCTCATTTAGAAGTGTAATCACTTTAATTTTAATGAGACATCTCGGTTGCATTAATATTTATGAGACACCCACAACAGGTTCTTTGAACCTTCCATTAGAGGGCAAGGAATGTATTGGACAATTTAACTTCCTGACCACCTGAGCAGGAAAATTCATGTCTACAAACTATACTTATGAATCCCAGAAGGTTTCTGAAATGGAGTCATTTCAGATTTAGTAGCTGCATACACTGTTCTCTGCAATTAGTGACCTCTATGGGGAGTTTTTTTTTCCTCCTTAGGAATCCATCCCGTCTCTATCTCTGGGATCATAGAACCAAGTGACTGTTTTTTGAGTGCCTTAAAAAAAAATGTCTTAATTACCACAGAACCACCTAGCAAATGATCAGCAGGGGGGCAAGGTCTGACCAGGGAAGATGAACACATCACCTATATTTAGAATCAGATCAATCGGGACTCATTCCTCAGCTTTGTTCCTTCTTTGCTGTGGGACCTTGGGCAAGAGACTTAACCCCTCTGAGTTGCAGTGTTTGTTTTCATTTGTGAATGCAACCACTTTCTTCTACTCTGCAGGGTTTTAGGACAGGAAGCGATAATGTGTCAACATCTCCACCAGGTCAGGAGTCCACATAGGGTGTGCAGGCATTTTTACAGTTCCAGGATGGCTTCTGGAGGCTATGAGGTCAGAACACTATAACTTCATGGGGTTATGATGTTGATGGGTAGCGCTCAGGACAGTTCTCTGCTGATTTATGCATTCAGCGTTCTCTTCCTTGAATTCCACTTGAACTTTTCTTGGCTGGTGACCTTCCTGCCTCTGACCATCGACTATCAATCTCACTGTTTGAAAGCACGTAGAAGGACTGACATTCCTTCTCATCAAGAGCACAGGGTAGCTTCTTGAACTTTCATGCACTTGGGTCAAAATGCAGAGTGCGATGGGGCGATTGGGCGAGTGAGAGGTGCGCCCCCCACCCCACGCCCTGCACTGCCAAGCTCCTCCTCAGGTGAACTTGAGCTGCAGGTCACTGCGGGCAGCCAGGGCAGTAAAGAGGGCTCCTCCGCCTCCGAGAATGGATGATGTGCCGTGGGGTGGGGCGGTCCTGTGCACCCACAGCGCGCCCCTGGACTCCAGCAACAGCCCCCTCCAACTAGCTCACCCCCACCGCATGCAGAAGTCCCCCAATCGGCGAGCTGAGGAGCCCCTGCTCTGTAGAATGCTACAAGCAAGGTGCGTGCACCCCGGCGCCCACGGGGACGGCCCCGGGGCAGGCCGGCAGGAATCCGCCGGGCTGGTGTGCACGCGGGGAAACTGAGGCCGGGCGGCCGCGGTCCCGGCACCCGCCACAGGAAGGAAGCCTCCCGCCCGTAGGGTGGTCCCCGAGCGCCGCCCCCACACGCGCCGCCCCCCCCCCCACGCACTCCGTCCCCACGCGCGGCGCGGCCGCCGGAAGTAGTGCCCCAGGCGGCGTCGACGCCAGAGCCCCGCGCGCGGCCGGCCTGACGTGGCCCACGGCGCCCCCGCCGCCCACCCGGGGGTCCCGGACTCGGCCCCGCCGCTGCGCCCCGGCGCTGAGAGCCTGCACCCCCCCCGCCCCTGTACCCTCCCGCGGACAGCCCTCGAGGGTGGCGGCCGCAAACTACCCACCAAGAAGGAGGCCGTCCATGTCAAAGAGCAGGTGAGTGACGGGCCGCGGCGGGGGTACGGAAGCCGCCATTGTGCCGCCGTCACAGCCAGGTGGGGGCGGAGGGAGGTGCGCGCGCTCGCCGGGCCGCGCACGCGCGCTTCAGGGCTGCGCGCTAGCCCCCCCCCCCCGCCGAGGCGCTCTGCGCACGCGCACCCCGGGCGTCCGCGCCTCCGCGTCCTGAGCCGCTCCCGTGCACGCGCTCTTGGGGCCCGGCTGCGGGTCCTGAGCCGCACTGCGCACGCGCGCCTCTGGCCGTCTCGGGAGGGTCGTCGAATGCGCGCCCTGAGCCGCGACGCGCACGCGCGCTCCGCTCTCCCTAGTGTGTCCCGCGCGCGCGGGCGCGTCTTGGACGGTCCCCTCGGCGGGCGCTGCGGAATGGGGATGCGCCACGAACGGGCACAAGTTTGCCCGCATGCGCCCCGACAAACGGGGCCGCGGAGAGCCTAGTTCCCGGTCTTGGGGGCAGATGCAGGACTTGTTTGGAGAGGGCGTGAGGAAGGAGGGCGAGCCTAGAGGATCGGTGCATGGGGCTCTTTGGGGGCGGGGGGAGGCCTGTAAAGGTGCTCGGATTGGTATAACCGCGAGCCCCCCGGTATATGGGAGCCCAAATGGCCTGGGTATGCACCTTTTATTTAAAAACCGCAGCGGCCGTCCCGGACCCTCGCCGGTTTCTCTTCCGGTTTCGCGCGCCCGCCGCCCCGCGGAGCTCGCCGGGCGCATGCGCAGGGGCGAGCGGGTCTGCAGCCCCCGTGCCGGCCTGTCCCGGTGCGTCCCAGAGTGGCGCGTGCTCCAAAACCAACCCTGGGGGGGTGGGTGTGATAGGAAAGGGCCGGAACCGAATTGTTAACGTGCTTTGCCCCTTGTCTGCCTTCCCTGCTCTGTTTTTTTTTTTTTTTTTTACTTTTCCGCTCTGTGAATGCAACCTGAATTTTTTTTTTTTTTGCCAGTCTCAAAAAACACCTTTTTGACTCTGTTTCTGTTTACTGTTGGTTGGTGTTGCATGCACATGTTTATGCACAGGGATAGAACCTCTTTAAAGAAGCATAAGTTAGAAAGTTCCAGACGGTGTATTTCTGAGAAACTGCAAAAACCGCACTTGGGGGTGGGGGGCAGCTTGGATTCAGCAAGCGGAACCTTTGTGCCTCAGTTTCTTCGTGTGTAAAATGTGGGTGTTAATGGAGACAACGCAGGTCCAAGCTCTTAGTATCAGCAAATGGTAACACGGTCAATGAATGAATGTCTTTCGGAGTTCTTGCTGTGGGAGAGTCTAAGCATGATTTCTTTTTGGGGACCCTGGACCTCAGAGAAGGCAGTTGGTCAGCCAGTTAGGGAGAGGACTGTGACCCCAGCGTGCTAGGCTGCTGTAACAAAATTCCATAGGCTGGGTGGCTTGAACCACAGATGTGTTCCCGTACAGTTCTAGAAAAGCCAGAAGTCGGAGAACAACGTGCCAGCAGCAGAGTTAATGCCTCCCCGGGGCTGTGAGGACGGGATTGTTCCAGGCCTCTCTCCTTGGCTTGTGCGTGGCCTTCTTATCTTATCTCTTTATATCATCTCTTCTCTATGGGTCTATTTCTGCGTTCAGGTTTCTCCTCTTTGTGAGGACCCCAGTTACGACCAAGCTTTAATCCAATTAGCTGGGAGAAGACTATCTTCCAGTAAAGTCCCACGAGCTACCTAGGTGTTAGGATGCCAACTTTTTTTTTTTTTTTTTAATGCCTGCGGTATGCCCGTGCTTGCTTGCGGGAGCCTGTAGAATTCTCTTTCCCCGAATTTCCTACAGTCTCAAGAAACCTTCGGGGATGTTTTTCCTCTCCCACTGTAACATTACGTTGAGTTGATTCCTTAGATAAGAGGGGAGAAAGCCTCCAGCGCCAGGACTAAGAATTAAGCACTGCAGGGAGTCACCTAGAAGCTGCATTGTGGATCTCTAAGTCAGGGATACTTGGCTCCCTAGAAGGAGTCTCAAGAGTTGTCTGGATTTCTACAGATTTGCTGCAAAAATAAGCCCACTCGTAAATGCAGGTGAGGAAGAGAGGCATTTGGAGTGTCTCCCTTGCTCTGCTCCAGCCACTGTGGCTTTGGGCATGGCTCTTGCAGAGAATCCAGTTTGTTCACTTATAGGAACCAAGGTACCAGCTGGGAGTTTCCCCTTCACCTCCTTTGACCTGGCAAAACCTTGTTGCAATTGCAGAAGAGATGTCCTGGGGACTTTTGTGGACTTAGCCTCTCCACAGACATGAAAACATGATCCGAATCTTTTTTTTTTTTTTTTTAAGTTTTGTTTTCCACATTCTTCAGAAACATCTCTTGCATACAATGGGAGATACCTCTTTATTTAAAAACGAAAAAACAAAAGGCAAAACCGTGAGAACCATCATGCTTTTTGGTCACACGCTAGATTGGAAAAAACTGAAAATGTTAAGTGGTTTCTATGTAAGTAACTAAATGCATGTTAACTTCTGTTAATTCTCCCAGCAGTCAAAGCTTTTGTGGAGAGGGAGGATGGATTTCCTTGCACGGATTACAATTTATTTTTGCAAAATTGTGCTTTCCCCGTGGGTTGATGGCTCACTTTTCCTGACAACTTTATTTTTTTTTAAGGATTTTATTTATTTATTTGTCAGAGAGAGAGAGAGTGTGTACAAGCAGGGGGAGCATCAGGCAGAGGCCGAGGGAGAAGCAGATTCCCCGCTGAGCAAGGAGCCCAGACATGGGGCTCCATCCCAGGACCCTGGGATCATGACCTGAGCCAAAGGCATCAGATGCTTAACCAACTGAGTCAGCCAGGTACCCCTCCTGAAGACTTTAAAATGCAACAGACGACCCAGTAAACTCTAGTACGGTGGTATCAAAAACACGTTTACAATGGATCGTGCAGATTAAAAAGCACGGTCCTTTCCTGCATGATGAATAAACTGAAACGTGCCGTTCATCGTAAAGCAGAGAGATATGTATGCCTTAGCTTATTTTAGCTTCTTTATTTTGTTGTGTTGGTCCTTCCGTCCGTGTGTCTGCTTTCTGTGTTGTACTTGGAAGGCTGCTCATTGCCCATGTCATCTTTGGGAGCAGACCCAGCTCTGTGGTTCAGCCTGAGCAGCTCTCATTTTCTTCCCTAGCTCCGACCTGGTCCCTGGGAGCGTGAGGGTGATGCACCGTCCCCTTCCTGCGGGTTGCCTCTGTGGGCCCCTACAGCCGCTGGTGGCTAGGGCTGGGTCTCAAAGGGATGTGTGCAGGCAAGCCATGACGGACGCTCGAGGTCACCACTGGCAGAACTAGTCAGGCTTTGTGGGGAGTTTGGAGAGCCCATGATGCTCTCTCCAAGGGCAAGCATTCCTTGCATGGCTCGCCATTCCTTTAGCTGGAGAACTTGCAGGGGACCGGCTTCAGACATAATGGTGGCAGGGCAGAGGGTTATGCATCAAAGTATGCATACCTTTCCGTATGTGTAAGCACATGTATCTGTACTTTATTATATATCATATGTGGGCTTTGTATTTATACTCTTTGTGGATATGCATGAATGCTTCAAGTAAAGATGGTGACTCATTGCCAACCATGAGATTAGAGGGTTGGAACTTCCAGTCCCACCCGTGATCTGGGGATGAGAGAGCTCTGGAGGTTGAGTCAGTCCCCAGTGGTCAGTGATTTAATCAGTCATGCCTATGTGATGAAGTCTCCATAAAACCCGAAAAGGATGGGGTTCAGAGAGCTTTTGGTGAACCCTTGGAGGTGCCTGGGGAATGTTGCCCAGAAGCTCCATGCCTTTTCCCTATACCTTGCCCTCTGCGTCTGTTTCATGAGGATGTTACTCTGATCCTTTGTCATATCCAGTGAAGAGTAAGTACACCGTTTCTCTGAGCTCTGCGAGCCACTCTAGCAAATTAATGGAACCCAAGAGGCGGTGGTGGGAGCAGCTCAGTCAGGGAGCACAGGTGACAAGCTCAGCTTGCAGTTGGCTTCTGATGGTGGGAGGAGCAGGCTTATACACCGGCGCTTCACCTGTGGGATCTGACACATCTCCAGGTAGATGTGTCAGAGTGGAGTTGACTTGTAGGACACCCAGCGAGGTTGGAGCATCACTTCGTGGTGTGGGAAAATCCACAAATAGGAACTGGTGTCAGAATCATGATCCCAAATGCCTTACCTCCAAATACCGTCCCACTGGGGATGAGGGCTTTGACCTGTGAATTTTGTGGGGGACCAGGGACGGGGAGCAAACTTTCAGTCCATTATAGAGTGTTATTTTGTCTTTTGCCATTGAGTTATTTTCAGGTTTCATAACATACACCTGTAGTTACTTCTCTGCTGGATAGGGTGGCCAGGTTGTCCTAGCATGCCTGGACTATCAGTTTCACGCTGAAAGCCTTGATCCCCAGAAACCACTCAGCCATGGGCTCAGAGAAGACACTTGGCCACACGTAGGTTAGGACTGAGCGAACAGTCTCAGCAAGGTGGCCTTCCCTTAGCTGCCCCCAGCGTAAGGTACAGGTAGGTTACAGGTTAAGACTGAGCCAACAGTCTCAGCAAGGTGGCCTTCCCTTAGCTGCCCCCAGTGTAAGGTACAGATAGGTTATGGGTTAGGACTGAGCCAGCAGTCTCAGCAAGGTAGCAGAGCGGTGATAGGGTCCATCTGTTCTGGCCTTGAAGCAAGGGGAGGGTGTGGTTGGGGACAGAAGGCTGAAACGCATGTCACTGTCAGTGATCGTGGGGACATGCCTCTGAGGACTGGAAGGGCAGGTTATTGTATGGACCTCCATACCTCAGTGTCCACGTGGGTCAGTCTTCCCTGCAACGTGGGTATAAGCTTCATGCCTCACAGTGGAACAGCATACCGTTCAAGGAGACTTTACAGGTGACTCCCCGGGCCTCGGCATGTGGGTAGAGATGCAAAAAGTAAGTGCAGAAGTCACCCACCCACATACCCCTAGTCCAGGCTTTCCCCTCCACGGTGTTGATCATTTGGGCAGGAAAATTAACGTGGGCTGAGTTATGTTTCCCAAAGTTCATGCATTGGAAGCCCCAACCCCCAGAACCTCCTAAAGTGACTGCATTTGGAGATGGGGTCTTTAAAGGGGTAACGAAGTTAATAATGGGGAATGGGCCCTGATCCAATCCAAAGGGTGTCCTTATAAGAGGACACAGACCCACGCAGGGAGGACAACCACCTGAGGACACGGGGAGAGATGGCATCTTACACACCCAGGAGAGAGGAGGCCTCCAGAGAAACCAATCCTACGCCCGCCTGGATCTTGGATTTCTAGCCTGTGGTGATTTGTAATGGCGGTGGTAGCCGATTAACACAGTAATGCTGTGTGGTGGGGACCGTCCTGTACCTCATGGGGTGTTTATCAGTATCACTAGTCTCTACCTGGTAGAGGCCAGTAGCACCTCCTAAAGTGAAAGTATGTATGTAGGTATGTACTGTATGTCTGTCTGTCCATCCACCCATCCACCCATCCAACCGCACACCCATCCGTGCATCCGTACACACATACATGCACACATACTGCAGTCATATGTTGGAATCCAGCAGCCTACTGAAACAAGAAAGCAGGTTCGGACGTTCAGAGGTTCTGACCCATATATGCAGTACCTTGGACCGTGGCCCTTGACTCCAAGAAGTCATGATGAAGTTTGAAGAGCCCTCTGACTTGGATGCAAGAGGGAGAGAACAAGAACATACTCCCTGTGCAGCTAAAAAGTTTCACCACTCATTTTTATAACATTTTCCTGGCAAACACATGCTCATTGCTGCATGGACAGTGAGGCCTTCCATGCCTGTAGAACAGTTGCTGTCTTGCTCACAAAGAGAGACCCTAGGTGAGCAAGATCACTGTGAGTTGCTGAGGCCATGAAGCCCCGTGGAGAATGAGAATGTGTGTCTCTAGTTGTGAGTGTGCTGTGCCCATGTTCCATGACCTTTTCCTTCATGTCTGGACCTCCAGGTCCCAGGTGGCATGCATGGATGCCCGTGCTGTCTGTGGCTGGGTGCAGGTGGACTGTGTCTGCTCCAGCCCTGGGTGCTTTCAAGGCCTTGGCCCCTCACTCCACCCTAAGGAGATGGTGTCTGCATTGCATTCAGGCTCACGATGGGTCTGCAGGTGGGACTTCCTGTAACAACACTGGGCATCTGAAGGGACCCTGATTTTCATTGCTAAATGCAGATTCACGTTCCTTCCCTTTCTTCCCGCATGTAGCTGGCCTGGGAGTAGGGAACTCGGGGGCCCCTTCTTGGGAGGCCTTGGGTGTATTCCCCACTCTGCCCTCATTTCCCCACAAGTTCAGGCAGCTCTGGAACGGAGGCTTGGCGTATGTCAATGGCTGAACTTGCCGCTCCTGGCATTTTCCCTCCGGGATGTGGGTGACGCTTTGCAGAGAGGGTCATTATTCTTGATATTCTTTGCTATCAGACTACAGTCTAGAGGACTTGCCTCCAGGAGAGGAGCCAAGCTTGCTGCTCACTGTGATAGACAACACACGTCCGCAGGGCAGCGTCATGTGAGCTCTTGCCAGACATGCACATGTCAGGCCCCACCCAGACCCACCGAATCAGCCAGGTGCCCAGGTGGCCACGGATCCCCTCCTGGGACATGCTGGGTACTCACTCTGCTGTGGTATGGGGGCATAGGAGAACCTCTGCTGGTGTTATCGTTATGAAAAAGGGTAGGAAGCAACTTAGGCCTTATCAGTGTGTATTATCTGCATGGACACTGGTGGGTGATCTCCACGGTGGGTGGTCATGTGTCCTGATCAGCTTTCCCTGTATCTTGGGGAACATAACGGGGGATTCAGGTGGCGTCCATGCCCTCGACTCTTTTATTTCAGGTTAATGCAATGTATGTTTTGGGTTAAGTGTATTTATAGGTTCTTTATTTCATTTTTAAATCAGCCCTTACAAGATGGATAAAGGGCTTAGAGAAACTTCTCTGACAAAAGTACAAAGCAAATCTAAGTTAATGACAAGGAAAGGTAACTTCTGGCATGAACTTTATAACTTTCACCGATGAGGAAAAACACACGTGGCATATAAATGTATAAGTAGATAGCACTCATCCAAAATTGCATGTATGGAGGGAGGAGGAACGCTCAAAAACTGGGGGGATTGAGGTCCATCGTCTAGAGTTGCCTCTCTCCCCTTGGGATCCTTCGGTGACCAGACATGACCTTGGACGTCTGAGGGAGGGGCCCGAGGTTCATTGTACCCCCCTGGTAGGAGCCCTGTTCACCACTGGGAAACATGGCACCCAACTAGGTCTCCTGCCCTCTCCCTCTCACCCTCCCTCTCATTTTTAATTCTTCCCCTCCCGATTTTTAGGGTCTGGCTAAATCATCCGGCAGAGTGATCTCCCTCCAGGACCTGTTAGGGGTAGCTGTGTCCGTGGCGGATATGCCTGGGGAGGTCGGCCTCTTGCTTCCTTCCGTCTCTTCCCCTGATTCACAGGAGTGGTGCCCAGGGCCCTGTGTGCTGGATCTCCCCCGGATGGACAGAGTCCCCACTCAGCCTCACCTCGCAGAGCACACATCTTGCACAGGGCTACTCTGATAAAACCACCACGGGCTTGTCGGAAAGGCTTTGATCCCACGTGGCAGGTTATACACAATGCAGGGGGCCCCACTCAGTTCTTGGAAATAGTTATGCAAGACAGGTGTTGGGAGTCCACAGGAAGGAATGATTTGGTGTTTGTGGTCAAAATTGGGTTTCCGTTGCATCACAAGTGTAGTAAAAGCCATCAGCCCTCCAATGAGGAGGACATGCTCACTGGTTTATATAAACCACGTCAACAATCTCGCTGGGGAGGTGGTGTAATTATTCTTAAGTATAAATGAGCTAATGCAGCTCGAGAGAGGTTGGCTGCCTCACCTCAGGCCACACACCTGAGAAGGAGCAGGGTGGAGTCCTAGCCCAAATGGATCTGGCTTCCTCGAAAAGAACGCACAAGCAGCACTGTCTATTTTTATACTTTTCTAGATACTTTCTATTTTTTTTTAAGATTTTATTTATTTATTAGAGAGAGACAGAGAGCACAAGCAGGGGGAGCAGGAGAGAGAAAGGGAGAAGCAGGCTCCCCGCAGAGCAGGGAGCTCCCTGTGGGGCATGATCCCAGGACCCCGGAGTCATGACCTGGGCCAAAGGCAGATGCTTCACTGACTGAGTCACCCACATGCTCCTTTACATACTTTTAAATGTCTTATATTGTGGATAAGTAATCAAAACCATAACTAATGTGAAAATCAAATATATTTATTTGTACCAAAAAAAAAAAAAAAAGGAAATAAATATTGTGGAGACCACCAGCAAAAAATAAATAAATAAATAACAAGAAACAGTAAGAATAAAAAAAGAAAAAGGTCCAAAAAATAACCAAGAAGAAAATGAATTTTTTTTTTAATTTTTTTTTTCTTGTGCAGTTTGGGTATAAATCTATAATGGCAGGTGGGGAGGAGGAATTTTACTCACCTCTTCCTAGACTCTTCCAGCTGCTGTCAGAATTAACTTGCCATGAGACAGATTAGCAGGAGAAAAATCAAATTTAATTTCATAGGTACAGGAACCCCACATTCGTGAGAGTTTCCAAGTCAGAAAGGTAACATGAAGTGTTTGTGCCATCCTGAGCTGAGGAATGGGATAGGGACCTCGAAGGGGAGGAGGGCAGTTCACGGCAGCTGGCACAGCAGAGTAGATCTACATTGTGAATTGTACAGAATGAGACTTTTTAGAACTTGCAACAGTGAAGATTTTAGGAATCTAAAGAGCAGGGGGATGTTCTGTGTGTAGATAATCTAGGTGTGTGTGTGTGTGTGTGTGTGTGTGTGTGTAGGAGGGGGTGTTTCTTTTGTGTTTTTTTAAGTCATCTCTGTGCCCAACGTGGGGCTTGAACTCACAACCCCGAGATCAAGAGTTGTATGCTCTACTGACTGAGCCAGCCAGATGCCCCTCATTGTGTGTTTTTAAGAAACTTGAGGAAATATATATAATATTTAAATTTGTCTTCCATATATACATATTAATATGTCATACATTACATATAAATGTGTGCATTTGTGGTTTTTAGAAACCTACGAATAGAAGTCATAGCATATCATTTCAGCAGGCTGATTTAACACGTACACGTGCGTCATCTATGCAAGCAGATGCGTGTGTGTCCTTCAGAGGAAAGTTTTCTCTGTATAACATGGGTGTCTATCTGTGTGTATATAATTGCACAGATTTAAGAGTTTTGTAATAGTTTACGTAAAATGGGGGCATCAAACAGGTACCACAAACGTGTTTTCTTCTTTTGTGGACACACTTCCATTGACTATGTTTGTCACCTGCCACGATATTTAACGTGCAAGGGAGAACATTTGAAAAGCATGTATTACTTTTTTTTTTTTTTAAGATTTTATTTATTTATTTGACAGAGAGAGATAGCCAGTGAGAGAGGGAACACAAGCAGGGGGAGTGGGAGAAGGAGAAGCAGGCTCCTAGCGGAGCAGAGAGCCTGATGCGGGACTCGATCCCAGGACCCTGGGATCACGCCCTGAGCCGAAGGCAGACGCTTGACGACTGAGCCACCCAGGTGCCCCTGAAAAGCATGTATTTCGAGTCTGTTCCCCAGGGCCATTTCAACTACTCTGGATGAACCTTAGACGTAGTCAGTTCCTGTGAGTCCTTCCTCCTGCAGTGGACCACAGTGCCATTTAAGGGAAGGTGATACACCAGCACTTCGTTATGGGTTTAATGATAAAGCTTCAAGCCCGAGAATGTATTACATCAAAGAGCCCTGTGTAATTCACACACAGTGCTCATGAACAATGAGAAGTGCGTGGTAATCGAAAACCATAAATGACCAGAAACACCTACCCGGAAACAACTGAGAAATTTCCATCTGCTTTCTTTGTTTGGCACCCGCCCGCCTTACATATGAATTGCATGGGGGGCGGGGTGCTTCCGGGAACGTTCATCGTGATCACCAGGGAGGGTCTCAAGACAAGAGATGGTTTAGCGTTTCTGGGCGTTACGAAGGTGGTGGGTGGCTTGCTGGAGAACAGCCAGGCTCATCCTGGGTGTACAGAGAGCTACACGCAGCTCGTGCTGGGTCGCAGTAGATCATACAACAGGAAGACTGCATTGTGGATTCTGACTCCACACCCTGTCCTCCCCATATGGCTAAGACAGGAACCCTTCTGTGAGCGCCATGTTGCTGGTCCAGTTGCCTGATTTGCATTGAGATGCTTGCTCCTTGATTCAAGGCCCTAATGACCAAGCGTTGGTCTTTAGGTCCGGTCTTGGAGAATGAGTCTTTGCTTGCTAATCCCCGAATGACTGCATTGCGCCCTAGTTCTGTGGGAGTCGAGAATTTTCCAGCCACCGTCTCTCCATTGGACTCTTCCTCTGTAGAGAGGCATACCCGGTTTTGGCTTGAGGGTTCCCGTGTGATGCCTTTGGTGGTTAGCCCGGTGAGAGGGCTGTCAGACACCAGTTAGGTTCAGCACTGAACAACTTCCTGAAGTATCTACGTGAATTAATAAAACAAAGCCTCTTCTTTTCATGACCCCAAAGCAGAGTGGTTTACATAGTTTGAACAAGTGGAATATTTTCACTTACATACACTAAAATTTGCCAACAAGGAGGGTTTGTTTAACTGCCAGGCATTGTGCCCTGGGCTGTTGTCCCTAATCAGTAAGCTTCCCTGGAACATAGGGTTCTGCCTGCTGCAGAAAAGAGGGCTGGTGCTCAGAGAGGTTAAGTGCTTTTCTGAGGTCACACAGCGAGCCAGTACCAGGGTCAGAACTGAATTCGTACCCATCTGCCTCCAAGTCCTCCTTGCACTTTCTAAGATAAATCATCCTGTGGGGATATGTATCATAGTAAGGTACTAGGTTGAAAGCATCGGGAGAAGGGCAAAGAAAGAAAGTGTGTCGGGGGGAATCTTTGATGTAGGTAGCCTGGATCCCCCCGGGTTCCGTGGCCCTGTAGCAGAGGTGCAGAAGGAGACAGGAGGGGTTTGTGAGGGGATTTCTTTAGCACTGGTGTCCCGCGCATGCCCTGAGAGTGCTGTGCTCCTGTCTACCCCCCAGAGGAGGATTCAACGAGACTCCGTACAAAGGAGTCTCTCTGGGCACAAGGGGCTGATCCCGTGTGAGGAAGTTGGAGAGGCTCCAGGCGCTGATAGAGGCTGACTCTGGACAGCAAAGATACACAACCCGACCGCCTCAGTGACAGACGGGTACTAGCCTGGGGGAAGGCTTGCAGCCACAGCGCAGTAAGACATCTTCCAAGGACGAGGGAGGAGTCACCTGGATGGCTCCCAAGAACTCGTCTCCACTGTGCCTGAAGCCATCTCTCAGTAGGACCCTTGACAGGAGCACTTTCTGCCCCTTTGGTCCCATCTTTCCCTGCACACTCCATGCCTTGGGACCATAGCAGCAGCTAAGAGTGGGCTGGGCTGTGAATGAGAAAGCCAGAAGCGGCTCTCCACATGCACCCCTCCGGGACCACGAAAGCCGCGCTTTTGCTGGGGGTGACTCACCCGGGAATTAAAGGGGTAGCAGCATTTCAGTATTGTCCTAGACGTTGCATACTGAGCTTTATGGCGTTCAGCGGCTGGAAGCATCCAGAGGCATGTTAGAATTTGGACCACGAGCTTATATAACACATCTGTCGTACAGATAAGTTTCACAGAGACTCCGGGAGACCAGATGTCACTTTGCAATGACATCCGGGTCCTGCTCATTCAGGATGAAATATCTCTCCAGGTTTCGGGGTGCCACTAGTATCTGGGGTTACTGTTAAGAATGGGAAATACGTTCGCACCTGCTACGTCATGTGTGAATTATTGGAGTGCCTGCCAGGACCCGGAGGCACACAAAATCATTAAAAATGAGCAGTGTTTTATTCATAGACGTGGAGTAATGAAAACAAAGACGCAGAGGGTGGTTTTCCCTTTTTTTTCCCTTCTTCTTCTTCTAAACGAAACACAATGAATGACGTGAAAGGAAATATAGAAAGAGAAAAACCCGGGAACTTCTGTTTTTTGTTTTTTTTTTTTTTTTTCTGTTTTTCCCTGGTGTGTGATTTCCCCCCAGGACGTAGGAGCAGGGCCTCCCGTGCTCGTGTCATCACGGTGCTGTCATATCTGCCTGCTTGCCACCCACGGAGCTTGGTGGTGTCCTTGCTCACCGCCTAACCCTCGGTGTTGACAAGGAGAATGAATTCCTCGGGGCGCTGTGTGATGTGTGGGTAGGTGTAAGTCACCTAACAGACAGCCTTGCAGGGCTCGTGCGCAGCAGGCTATCTGCAGAGCGTTCAAAACGTCTGCCCCGCCATTAGCACCCTCAGCCGCGTCCCCAGTCCTTAGTGCTAGAATACAGCACGTCAGCAGGTGTCCGCCCTCCGTCCCCCGCCCGCACGCACAGTCCTTCCCCACCTTCCTCACCAACACCTGCTCTGGGTTCTGCGGTGCACGTCCGGTGTTGTTGTTTGTTTGTTTTCCACCTGAGCATGCCGACAGGTGAACAAAGGTTGCAGTGAAGCGTTTGAAACTGATACACGTCTTGAATGAGCTGATAGCTAACTTGCAATTAGCGTGTTCTGTGCAGGAAGTGCAGTTGCCCTCTGATTGAGACGTAAACCATGCAGGGTGTGAGGAAGGACCAAGAGGACACATAGAAGCAGTTAAATAACTTTTTTATGATGGATTCGCCCATCACCCCGTGATGACTCTATGTTCAAGGAGGGTCAGTGGAAGCTGGCCAGGCTGTCTCATTGTTATTCACACCCCGGGAGCTTTGGGCTGGGTGCCGTCCAGCATGGTTCCTTGAAAAGCTCTGTGAGATCTTTGGAGGAAGGGTATCGTGTCTGAGTCCCCTAGCGAGCGCCTCGTAGGAACTGGTGAGTTGGATTCATTTTTTGTCGTGGTTTCTCTGCTGCTGAGATATTGAGATACGTGATGTCTGGCAAACGGCTACCGGGGAAATAGTCTAACGTTGCTGCTTCAGACGAAATCTTAAAGTTTCTTTTTCTGCCCCTTTCTGGGATACTTAAAACAGGGGGAGAGTTAATTAAAGAAGCTGTCGAGCTAAGTCTTAGCTACGGGAGATAGCATTTTCGGGGATCCTCAGGGGGAATAATGAAAGCGTGTACCTTCTTACCTGTTGTGTGACATTTTTTAAAAACCTGTGGAACTGCCTGCAAGAATTCATCTGTTTTCATTTGTTCCTTTGCCCTGAAACAGGGAGGTCTTTTCGGGAGAGGAAAGCGATTGCCAAATACTTTCTTTTCTTTCCTTTTTTCTTTTCTTTTGTTTTCTTTTCTTTTGTTTTCTTTTCTTTTTTCTTCTTTCTGGATTAAAGTGGTAGTTTGAAAACACACGGTGGATACAAAGAATAATGGAGAGCCCAGAGGCAAGAAACCCAAGAGGAAATGGGCAAATAAAGAGGTGGACTTTGTGCTGTAGCTTACTCAGAGGAGAAATTGAATTAGCTTTATGTATCAAAATATTAGAACCAGTGCTTCCAAGTTAGAATGAATGTGAATAAGGTGTATGTGCCATCAAGCCTATGCCAGCAAACATTGGTATTATCCTAAACTTATGACTCATTGCTTTCCTAAAGAGTAAATTTGACACAGAATTCATGGCAGGTCTCTTTTCTTAAGCTTTTTAAAATTTTTTTTTGAAATATTTGGGGTGCCTGGTTGGCTCAGTCGGTTAAGCGGCTACCTTGGGCTCCGGTCGTGATCCCAGGGTCATGGGTTCCAGCCCCACGTCAGACTCCCGGCTCGGTGGGGAACCTGCTTCTCCGTCTCCCTCTGCTGCACCCGCTCGCTCTCTCTCTCGTCAAATAAGTAAAACCTTTAAAAAACATATATTTTTTGAAATACTTATTTTAAGCGTGTGGATACAAAATCTGTCATGAACCCCTTAAAGCAGAACACAGGTGATCCCAGTTGGTAGCTATGTGGCTTAACACGCAGCGTTGGTTTTGCTCTAGGCTGCGGTGTTCATTACTCCACTGTCGGAAATTGTGTTGGGCCGTGTAGACTGTCTTTACAGAGGATCAGGGTTAAGCAAGGAATGTTACGCAGCTC
The DNA here is from genome assembly GCF_024610735.1 of Ursus americanus. Classification (NCBI taxonomy): domain Eukaryota; kingdom Metazoa; phylum Chordata; class Mammalia; order Carnivora; family Ursidae; genus Ursus; species Ursus americanus. The sequence continues at coordinate 118,346,547 of NC_142164.1, read as the reverse complement.
AGAAATTGACCACTCTTTATTCTGAAAATGTAAATTGCTTACAGGAGAGAAGCATGGGGGAGGGCGTGACCTTTGTAATGCATGCCCTATGTAATCTAGCAATCGTGAGCCGGCCAAATGTATGATTTTTTTTTTTTTTAATTTTTTTGCAAAGAGAGGTGGTAAGGCATGTGTATAATCCCTTCCAGATAAACCCTCCATGCTACTGTCTAAGTTAATTATGATGTCGAGGGCTTGCCTGCTGCTTCTCTGGGTATCAGCATTTTTCTTTTTAGATTTACTTATTTATCTGAGAGAGAGAGAGAGAGAGAGAAGGCGGAGGGGCAGAGGGAGAGGCTCTGAGCGCCCAGCCTGAGGCAGGGCTCGATCCCATGACCTAAGCCGAAATCAAGCATCAGACCTTGAACCCACTGTGCGAGCCAGGCACCCCTCGACCTTTTTCAGGTATGCATGGATTCCATCCTCTGAGCTAAGCCTTGAGGATTGAATGGGAGGGGTGATAAAACGAATTGTCTTTGGAGATGATGTCACCTAAAATGGTGAAACTTTTAGACGATTCCACTTTATGGTCATTTAGGACAGGCACTCTCTGTCTCGACAATCCCACGATCGTACCTGACAGATTATCCGTATGAATTGGTGTCTACAGTAACGTTAATATTTACCCACCAAGAAATTGCCCCATTTTCATTTATAATGAGATTATAGCCTAACAACTGATGACATCATGATCCAGAAATGTAAAAGCTTTCAGTGCTTGGGGGGAAAAATTTACAAGGGCTTCCTTGTATTTGCATTTAAAACTGAGCTGTACAGGGGGCCTCGGTGGCTCAGTCGTTGAGCGTCTGCCTTCGGCTCAGGGCGTGATCCTGGAGTCCTGGAATCAAGCCCCACATCAGGCTCCTCTGCTGGGAGCCTGCTTCTTCCTCTCCCACTCCCCTGCTTGTGTTCCCTGTCTCGCTGCCTGTCTCTCTCTCTGTCAAATAAATAAAATCTTAAAAAAGAAAAAAAAAAACCACAACTGAGCAGTAAATGTCAGGCGTCCCTTGAAGGGCTGATTAAAGTAAACATGAAAAGTTTGTGGGTGAAAATCCGGAGGCCTGTTCTCCAGGCCACTCTCCATGTCTGTTGTTTTGTGTGTATCTTGTCCTCTCCTCATTGAAATTCCTACCTTGTTTGGAAATTAACCCTGTAAAACGTGGTCGCTGAGTCAACCAGCCCTTACCTAGCACCCTTGGGATTCAGGTAATGAAAGATTTTACAGTGATGAAACAGAAGTCCAGTCTTACCTCCAGAGTTGTCCAAATGGGAACACAAACACTGCTTGTAAATAGTGCAGGTCGCAATGTCAATAATAATTAAGTGCTCATTAAAAGGAGGAAGTACAGGGCAGAGACTCACATGGGGCAAATTCACTGTAGTGCCTTTGACTTTCCACTCTGATAGAAACCACAGAGGTGAGAGGGAGGGGGCCCGGGGTTCCTCTGAGCAGTTCCGGGACTGGGGGAGGCCTCGTCCATTGATGGGCACAGGACTGGGGTGTCCTCGGTTCCAAGTGATTTGTCTGCCCCGGCGTTTCTTAGTTTTCGCTCTGGAAGGCTCATTGCTATAGGGACTGACCTGCGTTTCTAGGATGTTGGGACTGTACCCAGGAGATGCCACAGCGCACCACCACCCCCGGTACAGAACTGTTTCCAGACATTCCAAGTGTTTCCTGGGCAGGAAAAGCCGCCCCCAGTGAAGAGACTTGCTGAGTGGAGGCGTGGAGATAAGCCTCGTCACCTCCTCTCAGCTGTTTGCCAGGGTTCCAGGAAGCTCCGTGATGTTGGAGGTTGTCCCAGCTGGTCTGACCTGAGTCACTATCAGACACAGGTTTCCTGTGTCCCCTATCTGTCACAAGGGAAGTGTGGGCTTACACAAGTTGAGGTGACTTGGCTAGCATCCTTTTGAGCATGGACGGGCTTCCCCACTGCCTGGTGTCTTGACTCCTTTCCTTTTTTTTTTTAAGATTTTATTTATTTATTTGAAAGAGAGGGAAAGAGAGAGCGCGAGCATGAGTTGGGGGGAGAGGCAGAGGGAGAAGCACACTCCCCGCTGAGCAGGGAGCCCGATAAGGGGCTTGATCCCAGGACCCTGAGCTGAAGGCAGATGCTTCACTGACTGAGCCCCCCAGGTGCCCCAAGACTCCTTTCCAAGTGCTCCCTTCTGCATTACGGATCTACAGCCCTTTGTCCATAATCAACAAGAACAAAGAAAACAAAAGGATTGCAAAGCAAGGTTTTTGGGTAGCTTGTTTTTGGCCGTTCTGCACCGATGAACGTAAACCGATGTAAACTTAAACAGTGTTTATTCATCCCACGGAATGCAGATACTCATTATGTTTTGCTGCAGAACTATTCCTATGAGTGAGTGCAGACGCCTGTCCAGAATTTTGTTCCAGGGTGCGTTACAGAGCGCGTGACGGATCTGCCATTGTGTTTTTCCGTGTATGTGTGTCTATGTGTTACATACCAAGAAAATCACCATGTGTAACACTATGTTTTACATACCAAGAAAATCACCACGTGTAACACTATGTGTTACATACCAAGAAAAACCAAGAAACTAGACAGTATGTACATATATCAAATCATTACGTTGAGCTCCTCGAACTTAATGCATGACATGTCAATTATATCTCAGCAAAACTGGAATCCGTATTTGACATGCAGTAAAACTGGAATACAGATGTACAAATGTGCCAAAATTGTACTGAGTTATAATTGACATACAGTGTCTCGTGAGTTTGGAATAGCTGATGGGATGGTTTGATACATATCGTGATGATTGGATACATATTGCGAAGTGATCACCTTAGTAAGTTTCCTTCACACCCACCACCTCAGGAACTTACAAGTATTTGTTTCTCGGAATTGTTAAGAGGTGTAATACGATGAGTGCAGTTCTGTAGAAAACAACACTGCCCATTAGGAGTGTCAGAAACTATCCTGGGGGGGGGGCTCCTGGGGGGCACAGTCGTTAAGCGTCTGCCTTCGGCTCAGGCCGTGATCCCGGAATCCTGGGATCGAGCCCCACGTCAGACTCCTCCGCTAGGAGCCTGCTTCTTCCTCTCCCATTCCCCCTGCTCCTGTTCCCTCTCTCACTGGCTGTCTCTCTCTCTCTCTGTCAAATAAATAAATAAATAAATAATCTAAAAAAAAAAAAAAGAAACTTCTGGGAGCAGCTCAGCTTTGCAGCAGACTCTGCATACTTTTAATAAATTTATTTTGATTTTTTAAATTACCTTTTAAAATCCCCCACCCCCCAAATTGAATTCTGAAACACACTTGGCCCCAAAAGTTTGCGTTTTGAGACTGCGGAGCTGGGATTGTAATTGTAAGCAGGGGAGGGTTCGTTTGGAGCCTGTTGTGACTTTGAACCATCAGAGGATCGTTGTACCTTGTGATTTTTTTTCGGTTTAGGCTATCAAACTATGCCGTAATCCCTTCAGAACTACCTTCCACCGCTTCAAACCTCGTGACTTTTGCAAACTCTGCAGGCTTTGCGATAAGGTGGGACTAGTGAGAAACCTACATTCAGCCAGAAAAGTGGGGCAGAAGTTCGGTATCTTTTGGTCGCCACACCCGGTGAGAAGCAGCTTCTGACCGCTCCTCCCCAGCCCATGCACCTAAGAGGCAAAGACCCCTTACTCAAATCTGCTGGGAGTCACGATGGCCCCGCCTGGGATCTAACGGCTGGGATGGTCAGCAGCACATCTTGACTTTGGGAAGGCCAGATGTCTGATTGCATTAAGCACAAACACCGAGTCCACTTTGGTTATGAAGCATTTGGTGCCGTTTGGCGAGCACGGGTGCATGAACAGGCTTTCTCAGGCTGAGCCCTGTTGATATGCAGGCTTGCATTATTCTTTGTTATGGGTGAGTTTTGCACATTGTGGGGTGTTCAGCTCCATCCTTGGATATTGTCCAAGAGATGCCATTAGTACCCACTCAATTGCAACAACCCCAAATGTCTCCAGACTTTGCCCACTGTCCCTAGGAAGGCATAATCACCCCCAGGTGACAACCGCTGGTTTAGCTGATGCTGTACGGGGTGATGAGCCCTATTTTACGGGTGGGGAAAAGCAGACCCACGTTCTTTTCTCTTCTTTCTTTCTTTCTTTTTTTTAAGTTTTTATTTATTTGAGAGAGAACGAGAGTGAGTGACAGAGAGAGCAGAACCTGGAAGGAGAGGCTGAGGGAGAGGGAGAAGTGGGTTCCCCGCTGAGCAAGGAGTCTGACACAGGGCTTGATCCCACGACCTTGGGATCGTGACCTGAGCTGAAGGCAGACGCTTAACTGATTGAGCCACCCCGGTGCTGATGCATCAGCGTCAGGAGCTTTTCTGCCCCACCGTACGATCACACAGCACCTGTGTCACTCATCCGGAGGGGTGTCGAAAGCCATCCTCTTCATGGGCATTCTGGGCCGTACCAAATAATTCACATGTCACGAGGCCGACTCACGATAGTCAGCCCCATGAAGTGGATTCCGGCACCTTCTCGTTGCCAGTGAGTCCAAGTGACAAGTTCCTTAATCTAAGAGGTAATAGTGGCAGGTGTCTAGAGCTGGGTGCATGACTCAGGAGGTCTTAGGTTGGAAGTGACAAGCTCAATGCCACCTCACTGATACATAAACCTCAGCTTTGGTACCTCTCTTTAAAGTTTCTGTTTTTAAATCAGGGTGAAATTCACATAGCATGTGGATAACAATTGTAAAGTGTACAGAGGCATTTAGTTCGTTCTAATCCTCAAACTTTCTAAATCATTCCCCCAGCCCCCCAGCCCCCTGCCCTCAGGCCTTGGTGACCACAGGCGTCTGTATATTTGCTCCTCAAGGACATTTCCTGTAAATAGAGCCATGCACTGTGATGCCTCTTGTGACGGCCTTCTTCCCCGCCACATCGTAGCTTCGAGGTTCATGCATATTGTAACAGGTCGCACAATTTCATTCCACTTTACGGCAGAATTCTATTCTGTTTTATGGATACAAAGGGATTTTCTAGTTGTATGTGCGGGAAGGTCGCAGGATCAGAGGAAAAGCTGTGGGATCTAGGACTGGTCTTTGTAAGGCTGATTGATAGGAGCCGTAGCTGCCGTTTCTGGCTGCCGACGGAGGCCGACCTCTGTATCAAAACAGTTTGTTTCGCATCGTGGTTAAAGTCTGTGGTGTTATCAGTGTCTTGTGTATATATGGAAGTGGATACTGTCCTAGTTATTTTCCGTTGCCGCATAGCAGATTCCCACAAATGTCGTGGCTCAGAGTACCGCCCACCGATTATCTCGCAGAACCTACAGGTCGAGTGTGTGGACATGGCTTACCTGGGGCCTCTGGTCAGGGTCTTACAAGGCTGCACCAAAGTGTTGGCTGGGGTTGCATTGTCCTCTGGAGCTTGGGCTCTCCTTCCAAGAAGCTCATTCAAGGTGTTGGCCAGTCGAGTTCCTTGTGATTGTTGGACGGAGGCCCTTAGTTTCCAGGGACGGTCCCTCCCTGTAGGCATTTCACGCCATGACTGTTTCATCAAGGCCTGCAGGAAAATGTCTCTTCTGTTTGGAATCTGTTTTCAGGAACTCACCTGATTAGGCCAGGCCCACCCACAATAAAGTCCCTTTTGGTTAGCACAGAGTCAGCTGACCAGGGACCTCAATCACAAAGACAGCATCCCTTCGCTTTTGCCATATCCTGTTGGTTAGAAACACATCACGGGTCCCCTCACTCTGGAGAGAAGAGGATCACACAAAGGTGTGAGTACCAGGGGCTGAAAGCCGCAAGGCTGTCTTAGAATTCTGTCCGAAGCAGGTGCCTTCTTGTGGGCAGAGCTGGGAGTCTAAATAGGATGTAGAAAACGTATGTGCCACGGGGCGCCTGGGTGGCACAGCGGTTAAGCGTCTGCCTTCAGCTCAGGGCGTGATCCTGGCGTTATGGGATCGAGCCCCACATCAGGCTCCTCCGCTGTGAGCCTGCTTCTTCCTCTCCCACTCCCCCTGCTTGTGTTCCCTCTCTCGCTGGCTGTCTCTATCTCTGTCAAGTAAATAAATAAAATCTTAAAAAAAAAAAAAAAAAGAAAACGTATGTGCCAGGAACCAAACCAGCACACATTTGGAGAAAGTGACGTGTGTGCCAAGATTGTCAGTACTGGTGGTCACAAGTTCGTGTTAACGTCATTTATTTTCATTTCCTAATAATGAAGGAATGGGGGACCCAGTACCTCATGGAATATTTCACAGTATTGGGCCAGAATCTGTCCTTGCTCATCATAGCACTGTCCTCCTCTCGCTCAGGAACATGTCTGGGGACCCCTCTGGAAGGGTGCACCAGTCAGAAAGTGCCCTTCCCGCCAGGCAGGCTTGGTGAGGTCTCCCTGGACTCCCCCTGCCTCTCCCTTCATGCAGGGGCCCCCCTGCTACAGCTGGTGGGGAACGGCTCTCTCACTGATGGGAATTGTTATGCGAACACCTGCGGTGTCTCCCCTCCATCTGTCCTTGCCCTGAATGTCCCCTGGAACTCAGGCTCATGTCCCTCTGCCAGGGAGGGGGGAAAGGGGTCCCCCTTCCCCACCAGTTGTAGCCTAGAGCCCTGCCTCCGCTCACACTAGGGGTTTGGCCCTTGTGTACGTCTCAATTTGAGGATGTAAATTTGTGCAATCAGAATTGATAGCAGAAGGCGGGATGGGTATGTTTTTTCTTTTAAATCAGTTTCAGCTTCAATACATCTTTAATGCTTTTTTGTTAGGGGTGAAATTCACATATACAATTAACCACGGCAAAGAGTGGAACTTGGGGGCATTTCGTGCATTCAACCAAGTCTAGTTCTAAAACTTTGTAACTCATTCCCCAAAACCTCCCTCTCCCCTCCCATTGCCCCTTGGTGACCACAAAGGTGGATTCTGTCTCGGTGCATTTGTTGATTTTAGACATTCCTCAGAAACGGAATCACCTGCTGCGTGACCTTTTGTAACTGGCTTCTGTCACCGAGCACGGGTGTTCAAGGTTCATCTGTGCTGTGGTGCGTTTCGCTGTTTTGTTGTATTTTACGTCTGAATCACATTCTGTTTTACGGATAGATTGCATTTTGTCTCTCTGTTGATCTGTGGACAGACAGTTGGGTGGTTTCCAGCTTTTGGCTCTGCACATACGTGTACGGATGCTCATTTCTGGCCCTGCTTTCAGTCCCTCTGGGTGTCTACTCAGACACAGAATCTCCGGGTCCTATGGTGGGTCTGTGTAACTCTTTGAGCAACCCCTTTGCCGGCTTCCACTGCAACTTTGCATAGCTGTTCATTGTTGAGGTCCTTCCCTTAGAGAATTTCGTCTGTTGGGCTGAGAAGCCCTGAGAGGCAGAATTACGATATCTCCTGTCCGAACTTGTGTGGAGGAAGCATGCGTTCAGCTGTGAAAGAGCAATTGGCAAACCCTCGGCATATATTAAGAGCACTGCTAGGACTTGTTTCTGTCTGCCCTGCACCTTATCAGGACGGGCAGTCGCCAAGGTATGGTGAATGGAACGGGGAGTCCCAGAAACCGACACCAATGGGCAGGATGTCATGCTTCTGAGCTCATGAAGGGCTGTAACAACCTCGGGCAGGCCCAGAGGTTCAGGGGGGCCATCCAGACCCATGCTGGTGCGGCCGCGGGTGGGCAACACCTTTGGGTAGCTCCCTTCCCAGACTTGAAAATCCGTAGGGGCCATTCCCAGTCCTGTGGCGGGCTGGCCTTTCGAGGACGGTGCAGGAATTCCAGGACAGTGAGTTGGTAAGTGGAATCTGCATCCGAGCTTGCACTGGGTCATGGAACCAGGAGCCAACAGGGTCAGCTGGGACTCATTGCCCACCTGCCAGTTCTCCAAGCTGGGTCACCTGCCTTTCTTTTGGTACCTGGCTTCTTTGCTTCTCTCTCCTGCCACTCCCCTGCCATGTATCCCCCCTGCCTTGGTCTGGGGACAGAACCAGAGGGTGTGAAGTCCAGAGGACAGAGCCAGTGTACCATCGCCTTACGAATATTTAAGCTCCCCTTCGATGAGGGGCCGTTAGGTTTGGGTTTACTGTACTCATTTACGTCTCCCTTCTGATGCCCGTTCCCTCGCCCTCAATACAGTTGCATCCAGCTGACAAATTATGAGATTGGGGATTTTATTAGACATAATAGCATAGAAGTGGCTGAATGACTAATCACAAATTATCCTCAGCAAATAGAGCTCCTGGCCACTGCCCAGCCATTAATTAGGCCATGAAACATCTCATGGTACAGTGCGGTACGCGGAATGTATGTGGGAATATACCCAATTATATATCCGATTGGATCCATTGCAGGGATCAATACTGGTGACTCCGGGGGGCCTTCTGCAAAGAAGTACAGAAATTCCCTGCATTCCCAGCTGCCTGCGACCACACCTGCCATGCAAAATTTTCTAGTGGAAACACGAGTCCTATGATTTTCGTTTACGCTATGCATTGTACATTTGCATCTTTTCGACCGGATGAAACTTGTGTATGAAATTATACTCGGAGTATAAGTATTTCGACTTGGTTCAAGCGGTGACCTAAGGTGGGGAGGGGAATGTCATTTGGATCTCTGATAAGTACATGGTAACGATATTTGGAATCACTTTGCGTGGCCTTTTTATACTTTTCTACCAACAGGTTATCCAGTAATCACTTTGCAATGCTGACAACCGTTAGTTACTATATTCATAGAATTAGGATTTCCTGACTTTATTTTTTTCTTTTTAAAATGTTTAAAATTTATTGTTCGTCTAAATTCAATTAATTAACATATGCCGTATTATTTGTTTCAGGGGTACAGGTCTGTGATTCATCAGTCTTAACAACACTAAGCACTCACCACAATGCATACCCTCCCCAATGTCCATCACCCGGCCACCCCATCCCCCACCCCCCTTCCCCTCCAGCAACCCTCAGTTTGTTTCCTAGAGTTAAGAGTCTCTTATGGTTTGTTTCCCTCTCTGGTTTCGTCATGTTTCATTTTTTCCTCTCTTTCCATGTGATCCCCTGCCTTGTATTTTAAATTCTGCATATCAGTGAGATCATATGATAATTGCCTTTCTTTGATTGACTTATTTCGCTCAGCATAATATCCTTTAATTCCATCCATGACGTTGCAAATGGCAAGATTTCATTCTTTTGATGGCTGCATAATATTCCGTTGTATATATGAACCACATCTTCTTTATCCACTCATCTGTTGATGGACATCTGGGCTCTTTCCATAGTTTGGCTATTCGGGGTTTTTTCTGGTTCCATACAAATTTTAGGATTATTGGTTCCAGTTCTGTGAAAAAAAGTTGATCACATTTTGTTAGGGGTTGCACTGAATGTGTACATTGCTCTAGCTAGCATCGACATTTTAATAATATTTGTTCTTCCATCCCATGAGCATGGAACGTTTTTCCATTTCTCGGTGTCTTCCTCAATTCCTTTCATGAGTATTCTATAGTTTTCTGAGTACAGATCCTTTGCCTCTTTGGTTAAATTTACTCCTAGGTATCTTATGGTTTTGGGTCAATTGTAAATGTAATCGGCTCCTTAATTTCTTTCTTCTGTCTCATTGTTGGTGTATAGAAATGCAACTGATGGGGCGCCTGGATAGCACAGTCGTTGGGCGTCTGCCTTCGGCTCAGGGCATGATCCCGGCACTCCGGGATCGAGTCCCACGTCAGGCTCCTCCGCTGGGAGCCTGCTTCTTCCTCTTCCACTCCCCCTGCTTGTGTTCCTTCTCTCGCTGGCTGTCTCTCTCTGTCAAATAAATAAATAAAATCTTTAAAAAAAAAAAAAAAGAAAGAAATGCAACTGATTTCTGTGCATTGATTTTATAACCTGCCACATTGCTGAATTGCTATATGAGTTCTAGCAATTTTGGGGTGAAGTCTTTTGGGTTTTTCACATAGAGTATCATGTCATCTGCAAAGAGTGAGAGTTTGACTTCTTCTTTGCCAATTAGGATGCCTTTCATTTCTTTTTGTTGTCTGATTGCTGAGGCTAGGACTTCTAGTACTATGTTGAATAGCAGTGGGGAGAGTGGACATCCCTGCTGTGTTCCTGACCTTAGGGGAAAAGCTCTCAGTTTTTCCCCATTGAGAATGATATTCACTGTGGGCTTTTCATAGATGGCTTTTATGATATTGAGGTATGTACCTGAAGTTTTAGTCAAGAAAAGATGCTGTACTTTGTCAAATGCTTTTTCTGCAACTATTGAGAGAATCATATGGTTCTTGTCCTTTCTTTTATTAATCTGGTGTATCACAATGATTGATTTGTGGATGTTCTACCAACCTTGCAGCCCAGGAATAAATCCCACTTAGTTGTGGTGAATAATCCTTTTAACGTACTGTTGGATCCTATTGGCTAGTATCTTGGTGAGAATTTTAGCATCCATGTTCATCAGGGATACTGGTCTGTAATTCTCCTTTTTGGTGGGGTCTTTGGTTTTGGGATCAAGGTAATGCTGGCCTCATAAAAAGAGTTTAGATTTTTTGAATCAGCTTCAGAAGAATAGGTATTAATTCTTCTTTAAATGTTTGGTAAAGGGCCACCTGGGTGCCTCAGTCAGTAAAGCATCTGCCTTCGGCTCAGGTCATGATCCCAGGGTCCTGGGATTGAGCCCCACATCTGGCTTCCTGCTCAGCAGGGAACCTGCTTCTCCCTCTCCCTCTGCTGCTCCCCCCCCCCACTTGTACTTGCTCTCTCTCTATCAAATAAATAAATAAAATCTTAAAAAAAAAATAAATGGTTGGTAGAATTCCCCTGGGAAGCCATCTGGCCCTGGACTCTGTTTTTTGGGAGATTTTTGGTTACTGCTTCAATTTCTTTGCTGCTTATGGGTCTATTTAGGTTTTCTGTTTCTTCCTGATTCGGTTTTGATAGCTTATACATCTCTAGGAATGCATCCGTTTCTTCAAGATTGTCTAATTTGTTGGCAATAGTTGCTCATAATATGTTCTTACAGTTGTTTGTATTTCTTCAGTGTTGGTTGTGATCTCTCCCCTTTCATTCATGATTTTATTTATTTGGGTCCTTCCTTTTTTCTTTTTGATAAGTCTCTCCAGGGGTTTATCAATCCTGTTAATTCTTTCAAAGAATCAGCTCCTAGTTTTGTTGATTCATTCTACTATTCTTTTGGTTTCTCTTTCATTGATTTCTGCTGTAATCTTTATTATTTCTCTTCTCCTGCTGGCTTAGGCTTTATTTGCTATTCTTTCTCCAACTCCTTTAGGTGTAAGGTTAGCTTGTGTATTTGAGACCTTTCCTGTTTCTTGAGAAAGGTTTGTAGTGCTGTATACTTCCTCTTAGGACCGCCTTTGCTGCATCCCAAAGATTTCATACAGTTGTGTTTTCATTTTCATTTGTTCCATGAATTTTTAAAATTCTTCTTTAATTTCCTGGTTGACCCAATCATTCTTTAGTAGAATGCTCTTTAGCCTCCATGTATTTGAGTTCTTTCCAAATTTCCTCTTGGGATTGAGTTCCAGTTTCAAAGCATTGTGGCCCGAAAATATGCAGGGAATGATCCCAATCTTTTGGTACCAGTTGAGACCTGATTTGTGACGGTATGTGATCTCTTTTGGAGAATGTTCCATGTGCACTCAAGAAGAATGTGTGTTCTGCTGCTTTGGGATGGAATGTTCTGAATATATCTGTGAAGTCCATCTGGTCTAGTGTGTGATTCAAAGCCCTTATTTCCTTGTTGATCTTCTGCATAGATGATCTGTCCATTGCAGTGAATGGGGTGTTAAAGTCTACTATTATTGTATTATTATTGATGTATTTCTTTGATTTTGCTGTTAATTGGCTTATATAATTGGCTACTCCTATGTTAGGGGCATAAATATTTACAATTGTTAGATCTTCTTTTTGGATAGACCTTTTAATTATGATACAGTGTCCTTCTTCATCTCTTATTACAGTCTTTGGCTTAAAATCTAATTTGTCTGATACAAGCATTGTTACCTCAGCTTTCTTTTGATGTCCATTAGCATGATAAATGGTTTTCCACTCTCTCACTTTCAATCTGGAGGTGTCTTTGGGTCTAACATGAGTCTCTTGCAGACAGCATATCGAATGGATCTTGCTTTTTTAATCCAATCTCATATCCTGTGTCCTTTGATTGGGGCATTTAGCCCATTTACATTCACGGTAACTATTGAAAGATATGAATTTAGTGCTATTGTATTACCTGTAAAGTGACTGTTACTGTATGTGGTCTCTGTTCCTTTCTGGTCTATGTTACTTTGGGGCTCTCTCTTTGCTTAGAGAACCCTTTTCAATATTTCTTGTAAGGCTGGTTTGATGATCACAAATACTTTTAGTTTCTGTTTGTCCTGGAAGATTTTTATCACCCCTTCTATTTTGAATGAAATTCTAGCTGGATAAAGTATTCTTGGCTACATATTTTTCTCACTTATCACCCTGAATATATCATGCCAGTCCTTTCTGGCCTGCCAGGTCTCTGTAGATAGGTCTGCTACTGATCTAATGTTTCTACCCTTGTAGGTTATAGACCTCTTGTCCTGAGCTGCTTTCAGGATTTTCTCTTTGTCTCTGAGATTTGCAAGTTTCACTATTAGATGTCAGGGTGTTGACCTATTTTTATTGATTTTGAAGGGGGTTCTCTGTGCCTTCTGGATTCTTGTTTCTTTCCACAGATTAAGGAAGTTTTCCCTTATAATTTGCTCCAATAAACTCCCCTCTCTCTTTCCTCTTCTTCTGGGATCTCAATTATTCTAATATTGTTTCACTCTGTGGTATCACTTCTCTCTGGAATTCTCCCCTTGTGATCCAGTAGTTGTTTAACTCTCTTTTTCTCAGCTTCTTTATTCTCCCTCATTTTGTCTTCTATGTCACTAATTCTCTCTTCAGCCTCATTTATCCTAGCAGTTAGAACCTCCATTTTTTATTGCATCTCATTAATAGCCTTTTTTATTTCGACTTGGTTAGATTTTAGTTCTTTTATTTCTCCGGAAAAGGATTCTCTAGTGTCTTCTATACTCTTTTCAAGACCAGCTAGTATCTTTATAATTGTCATTCTGATCTCTGGTTCCGACGTCTTACTTATATCCATATTGATTAGGTCCCCAGCAGTCAGTCCTACCTCTTGTTCTCTTTTTTGATGTGAGTTTTTCCATCTTGTCATTCTGTCCAGAGAAGAATAGATGAATGAGAGAACAAAATACTAGAAGGGCAACAATGACCCCAGAGAAATATACACTGAACAAATCAGAAGAGACCCAAAACTGGGGGGAAGAGGGTAAGAGCGAGAATATAATCAGACAGGTGAGGAGAATAGAGCAATGTACTGGTTTCTGTGTGTATTTTGGCCTGTTTTTTAGAAAACTAGATCCCCAAATTGTAAATAAAGAAAAACTTGTAAATGTAGAAAAATAAAATTAAATACAATGAAAAGATAAAATGTAACTGTAAAAATGGAAAATAAGAAGCAAGAAAAAACAAAAGAGAAAGAAAACAACAACAACAACAAAAAGGAAGGAATATAGACAGACGGGTGAACAGAACAGAGCAATACACTATCTGCTGAGTGTATTTTGGTCAGTTTGTTAGAGGAAACTACATCTCAAAATTCTAAAGGAAGAAAAACTTACATATACAAAAGTAAAATGAAATACATTGAGAGGATAGAATGTAACTGTAAAGATAAAAATTTAAAAAGACTTTAAAAAAGAAATTGGTAAGATGATGGTTGAAAAAGGAAAGAAGAAAAAATTTTTAAAAGAGAAAAAAAAAGAAAATTAAAAAATTAAAAGACTAAAGAATCGTGGGGTAAAAAGCCATGAGTTCTAGGTGCTGTATTCCCCTCGTGCTGGAGTTTTGCAGTTCTTAGACCTGTAGCCTCCTCATGCAGGAATCCTTTCCCAAGACAGTTTTCCCTGTGGGACATACTTTATTATATTCTTACATCCGTCATCATCTCACGCAGGAAACACATCTCGTTTCCAGCAAGTATATGCACCGCTGCTTTTTCCTGGCATGTTACAAGAGCAGAGATTCTGGAATGGAATTTCTCTCAGTGTGGTTGAAAACCAAAGCTGCCGGGTCATTGCTGCATTCATAAAAAGCATGTTTAGAAATAGGGCCACCTGTCCATTTTCCATGTACGATATAGGAAAAATTGAATTTACATAAATTTGGGAAGGATTGGCACTCCTGGCAGCCTTTTGGTTAATAAAACTATGCTTCGATTAAAAAACTTCTGCCATTACCAGGAAATCATCTTGAAGATATTGTTCTTTCTTTGGATATCTTCCTAAGGATTGTGACTTTGGGGTATCCGTGAACTGTGAGAGCATGAGGTGCCCGTGTTTAAAAGAGGGGCGATGAACAGTATCGTGCCTGCTCCGTGGAAGTCTATAGTACCTTTAAGACGCCGTGCCCCTGCCGTCCACGTGTGCTCAGAGTCTAGAATGCTTCCGACGAGTGGTACTTGTATGCTGAATATGGGCCTGACCCACTTGCCTGGGCCATTGCTTCCTTTCTGTTCCTACCTTTCACTTGGTTGGTCAGGCTCTTTCTTTTTCTGTTTTTGTCCTCACCTTAGTAACTTCTGTATTAAGACCCTGGCTTCTCTCAACCGTGTTGGTTCTCTGTCCTGGCTGTGCTGCCTGCAAGAGACCCCCATGAAGCTCTTTCCAAATGGAGGCAAATCCCAGCTGCTTCCTCTCCTCCTGGTATCTTAGGAAGCTGCCTGCCCAGCTTGCAGGCGCACGGGGCAGAGCCTTTGCACGTTCACCTGCCCTCCGTGAAGACCAAATGAGACAGTGTATGTGGAAGCATCTGTTGTAAGAGGCAGGCAAAGCTAGTTAGAGAAGCAATGTCCACCAAATCCTCAGTGCAAGAGTAGGTTCCCTAAAGCAGTGTGAGTCGCAACACTGGAGGCCTCCAGACGCATCGGGAGAAAATTCACACTTAGCAGAAAGAGAATAAGAATCACACAAGATCCAACCTCTTATACCTTTCACAGGGGCCCATGAGGACGAACTCTAGTCTCAATGAATATATTTGTTTTAACAAATGCACTCTTGTCTTCCTGTTTTTCTTTAAGTAGTTGGTGGAATGCATGTTTACAGTGTGGAGGCACATTTTACATGTCATTTAATTCACCCACTTGCACGATTCGGTGGTTTGTATCAGGTTACCAAGTTGTGTGAGCTCCCTAAGTCGGTTTCAGACCATAATCATCACCCCAGAGAAACCCTTCATGCCCACTTCCCCATCCCCATTACGATCCCCTGCCTGAGCAGGTGTTCGCAAAGCACCTTTTTCTAGCTTTCCTCCAATGTCTTTGAACCCACGGCACAGGAATATTGCCCTCGGGATGCTGAAAGTCATCCAGTTACATCACTCTACGTCATGACCCTATAATCATTGTCGGACAGACAGCCAGAACTCAGTCTCTCAGGCACGAGAAAAGGAAAGCTCTGCGTGCTGTGTACAATCTCCGTGACCCTGCTTGGAATGCTTGCATTTCATCTGCCTTCACGTGAAATCACGTAACCCCTCTTCTGCCATCGGTCCTGGTTTCTCCAACTCCTCTTATCTGGTTATTTTCCAAGGAGATGCCTCTGGCTTTCTTTCCTATGTTCGGGCCCTTCAGACTGATTTTCCCTTAAGCAAGCCAACTCACCTGTCAGTGAGACCGCCATGACTTGCACATCTCCGACAGCTATCAACTGAACAGATGCGTGACTTTTTCAAAACACACAGTTGATAGTAAGGGTGGGGAAAATGCACTGTGTATAGGCATATTGCACCATTGTAAATAAAACCCAAGACTTTAAATCCGGACATGGAAGCATGCTGGGGGATTATTTGGGTAGGGATTTTCAAGAGTAAAAGTCCAAAATGATGTGATTAGGGAATAGACAATAGACCACCACGCCTGATCTGGACGATGAATAATGAGTTCTTACCTACACATCACAAAATTGGCAGACAGGCCTGATCTATTAGTGATCTGGGACCTCAGTCAGTGGTCATCTGCTGGGAGTCTTGCCCAGCTAAAAGCTTAATATCTGGTAAACTCTTTTCTTTCTGGAAACTTCATCCTGCAGATAAAATATGGCTCTGAAATTGGCTGTGATAAACAAGGAAGAATTGGTTGGTGAAGGGCAAGTGATGCTATCCTCGGGAGGAAGTGACCATTCTCTTTTAAAATCTCTAATTGTAAATGACCAACATACTTCGTTCAGCATGTGCCCTGGGGCTTAGAGTCAATTAGAGAAAAATATAGATGTTCTCTCCTGGCCGGGGACTCTGAAACAGGAATGACTCATGCATCAGGAAGAACTCAAACATGAATGTCTGCTATTACAGTCACAAAACCATAGAGGGTCCAGCAGAGGGAGGGAAGTGTAAGGAATTAAAGCAGCAAAGCCTCGAACCCAGACGTTGAAAGGGAATGTATGCGAGGTCGGGGAGGACTGTGAGAATAACCAAATGAATGGCTTCCCTTCTCCATAGAAAGTCAGGAAGATCAAAACCCCAAACGCACTGATCAAATTACTCCCTCGGTGCTCCGGTTCTGAGGTCTACCTTGATTGATTTTCCATGCCCTTGGACAGAACAGCACGCCCACTGCCTCAGACCTGTTGGAAGCGGGACATTTGCCATGTTTAGGTCAGAAATCCTAAAATCAAGGTGTTGGCACATTCTCTGGGGGTGAAGCTGTTTTGTCTTTTCCAGCTTCCAGAGGCCTCCCGCATTCCTAGCTCGAAGCCCCTTTTTCATTTCCTCCGGCCTGTTCCTTCCCTCCTTATGTTCCCTTCTCTGACTCTGCCCCACCCACATCCCTCTTATAAAGACATCCTATGATGACGTTGGACTGGGATCATCCAGGACCATCTCCCCATCTCAAAGTCCCTTTTGCCATGTAAGGTGACATATTCACCAGTTTATGGGGATTAAGATGTGGCCATCGTTGGGTTCCATTGATGTAGCTTGTAAAAATAGACCTTGGGGCACCTGGGTGGCTCAGTCAGTTAAGCATCTGACTCTTGATTTTGGCTCAGGTCATGATCTCAGGGTTGTGAGACCGAGCCCTGCGTCAGGCTCCTTGGTGCTCAGCCGGGAGCCTGCTTGAGAGTCTCTCTGTCCCTCTGCCCCCCAACAGGTGTGCACTCACGCATGCTCTCTCTTTCTCTCAAATAAATAAATCTTTAAAAAAATGAAAATAGGGGCGCCTGGGTGGCACAGCGGTTAAGCGTCTGCCTTCGGCTCAGGGCGTGATCCCGGCATTATGGGATCGAGCCCCACATCAGGCTCCTCTGCTATGAGCCTGCTTCTTCCTCTCCCACTCCCCCTGCTTGTGTTCCCTCTCTCGCTGGCTGTCTCTATCTCTGTCGAATAAATAAATAAAATCTTAAAAAAAAGGAAAAGAAAAATAGACCTTGAACAGTTTTTGTGGGCCTGTCACTTAGCTATTTATGTGTTTTTTCAGGAGTTCATTTATAACTGCCATTGCTTGCTAAAATGAGATTATTATATGAGTAATAACTGTGTGTCCACTGACAAGTGGTGTGAACGTTCACTTCTCCTGCCTTCTCCTGCATTGATCTTATACAATAGAGACGTTTTTCTCAGGTCAGTGTTCTTGAGCCAATTCAGGGACATGTGTGGTTGCAAAGAGAGACAAAGGTTTACTGGAAGCAGATCCATTCTATCAATGCAAACCCTTTCAAATGAGAATGTTGATCATAATTGGGCATTTCTTTTGTTTTGTTTTGTTTTTGCTACTAGAGCTTCAGTGCTAAAAGGAACTAGCTCTGTTCAGTAATTTGTCTTTTGGTGTTTAATGATTTTTAATGGCGCTTAATTTGGGGGGGGGGATTTTGTTGGAGGCCCAAAGAAGGGAGTTTCAGCTCTTGCCACCTCTCCTAATCTGCATGCTCCCGGCAGGTGCGGCTGGGACACCACCTGGCTGGGGCATCACCTGGCTGGGGCATCACCTGGCTGGGGCATCACCTGGCTGGGGCATCACCTCGCTGTGGCATCACCTCGCTGGGGCTTCTGAACCTGTTGGTTTTCCCCTCACTGCTATTGCCTGTGATCATATTCTCTTCTGTCAAAACTTTGCCCTTTCTTTTCCTTTCCTTTCCTGACAAACTTCTCAAGAGCTGGCTCATTCTAGCCATTGACCTCTGCTTTTCTCCCTATTCACTGGATCTCCGTGGATGGCACTGGCGTTCCGACCCAGAATCTCAGGTTTCTAAACCCAGTGGGGGATGAAGCAAGAAAAGTCAATGTTCCTACTGGTCAAATCGCTTCTTAACCAGCATAATGTAGCAGAGATGAGTCACCCTCTGCTGTCATGACTGGCCAAGGCTCCATGGGTCCTTAGGATGAGGCAGGTGGTTCTGGGTGAATAACAGAGACGTGGGGTTGTGCTGTATTTGAGCCGTGCCACCTGCAACATTGAGCAGGACACCCACCCTTCACGGGCTCCAACCAGGTCCTTAGATTTCAACTCCCAATGTGACTAATTCTGCAGACTCAGTGCCTGGGGGTTGAGCCATGACACCCATGTCCTCCAAAGCGCCCAGGATAAAATCCAAGATCTGCTGTCCTGAGTTTACATCAGGCTATAAATCCAGATGTGAATTTAATGAATGGTACTGTACTTTTGGGGGGGTGGGGATGCGAATCAAGTATTAGGTAATTTATAAAAGTCTTCACCTGAGAGAGCTGGCATGTGCCATAAATTCCCCCCAGCCACCCAAGATTGATAATTTTACACCGAAAGCGAGTAATTATGAATCTGCCTCTAAATCACTTTTTAGAACCCACACCGGAACGTTGACAAACTGTCCTCATAAGTCGGACACCACTTATCAGCTCAGTACCAGTGAGCAAAGCCCAAAACTGGTGTTTTTCATGGATGGCATGATTGTCGATGTCCTGACTCACCCATGCCTGTAGAGAAGGGAATATTTAATGTCCACCAATGAAACCCTTCCTGTTTGAATCAGCAGGGCGAGTGTGTTTACCAACCAAAGAATAAGGGACTCTACTCCATGGTGTGTAGCCATTTCTGTGTTCAAAGTCCTATGTATATTAATTCAGTATAGTATCACATTTGGCATAGAGTCTTAAGATTATAGAGACCAGTCTGCCAACTGTTGGGTCCCTGGGGTAAAACAGAACCCTGTTTGTTGACACCGTCCTCATGAAAATGCCCTTGAATAGGGCGAGGTCAGGCCAAGAAAGAGTGAGCATGAAGAATGACAGACACTGTTTTAGGGAGCCATCTGGGAAGGTAACTGTCTAGGAGGTGTTGACATGAGCAGTTGAACAGTGTGGCCTGATAAAGGACGGGAATCTGCAAAGACCTGCTGATGTGCCCTCACGTAGGTCGCTAACCTGTGGGCCATTGGCCAAGGCCACACAGCTGACCACTGTCACCGGACACCCAGCAGAACACGACCTCACACCAACATCATGGTATGTCAGGTGTATTGAGTTACCAGTGGGCTTCCAAGCCAGCAGCAATGTCAGCAACCTTGCTGTCATGGCTGGGATGAAGTCTGTCCTAGGAGTTGATGCCAGAGACATGGCCTCTAAGAAACAATTAATTTTGTTATACCTTGATTCTGTTTTTTAAGGATCTACTCAACTGTGGATTACAAAATTGTCCCCATTTATATCTCACATGAAAGAATGAGTATTGGTATATCCTTCCTTTCAGTTACAAATTATCCTTCATAATTGAAAGGAAGGATGTACAAATGATCATAGACTCAATAGTTGTCAACATTTTGCCGTATTGGCTTTATCTATCCAGCCATAAAGTTGATGACTGACCCTGCCTTTCATGAGGCAGATACTCAACAGTGCATCCCACAGTGGGCACCTGAAACCTTCAGGAGCTAATTAAAAGGAATCCAGGTAACACTAGCACACATGTGCATACAGTAGGTGTTGGCCAGCATTGATCATGTGCCTCCCCAGTGCCCAGTACCAGGTGTCCCTCCCTGGCCCCACCATGGGATGGCTGTTCCTCATCATGGGGTAACTCCATCCAGGCATCCAGGATAGATTTTGGACCAGTGTACCCGACTTGACTCTGAAATGCATTCTAGCGTTAATCCTGACCTTTGACCTCTCAGGTCCTTTTACCTGTCACCAGTGGAGATTGTCTTTTCAAAAATACCACCTGTTACAGGAGAAATGGGTGGGTTGTTGGATAGGAAAGTGGTTTAAACAATAATGAATGCCTGTGGATTGTATGGGCTTCCTGGGGTAGATTGATGGATGCTGGTTTGAGAAATAGGTAGAAATGAGGCCATGAGACATGTTGCAGCCTACAGACATAATAGGTAAGTTCTGGGTGACCTCCGGCATCCCTTCCCTTCCCCTGACTCTCTGGGCTCTAGGAGAGAGAACTGGGGACACCCATCTATTTTTTTTTCTTTTTCTTCTTCTTCTTCTTTTTCTTCTTCTTCTTCTTCTTTTTTTTTTTTTTTTAAATAATTCCAATACAGTTAACCTACAATGTTATATTAGTTTCAGGTGTACAATCTAGTGATTCAGTGCTTCCATAAGACACCCAGTGCTTATCACAACAGGTGAACCTCTTCATCACCATCACCTGTATCGCTTATCTCCCCAACCACCTCCCCTCTGGTGACCATCAGTTTGTTCTCTAGAGTTAAGGGTCTGTTTCTCATTCCACTATAGGCATGCAGGCACACATGCTTGCGTGCACGCATGCACACACACACACACACACACACACACACGTACATACCACACCTTTATCCATTCATCTCCCAATGGATACTTGGGTTGTTTCTATAATCTGACTGTTGTAAGTAATGCTACAATAAACACTGGGGTGCATGTATCTTTTCAAATTAGTGTTTCTGTGTTCTTGGGGTAAATACTCAGTAGTGGAATTACTAGATCATATGGCAATTCTATTTTTAATTTTTTGAGGAACCTCCATCCTGTTTTCCACAGTGGCTGCACCAGTTTGCATCCCCACCAACAGTACACGAGGGTTCCTTTTTCTCCACATCCATGCCAACACTTGTTATTTCTTGTGTTTTTTACTTTAGCCATTCTAACAGGTGTGAGGTGATATCTCATTAGGTTTTGATGAGCATTTCCCTGATGATGAGTGATGTTGAGCCTCTTTCTATGTGTCTGTTGACCATCTGTTTGGAAAAGTGCCTGTTCACGTCTCCCACCCATTTTTTAAAGTTGGATTATTTGTGTGTTGAATTGTATAGGTTTTTTTATATATTTTGGATACTGCTTATTAGATGTATCATTTGTAAATATCTTCTCCCTTTCAAGAAGTTGTCTTTTTAAATTTATTTTGATGGTTTCCTTTGCTGAGCAGAAGCTTTTTATTTTGATGTCATACAGTTTATTTTGATGAATTTGTCGAGACTTTTCTTGTGGCCTGATATGTGATCTGTTCTGGAGGCTGTTCTGTGTGCACTTGAAAAGAACGTGAATTCTGCTGTTTTAGGATAAAATGTTCTGAATATATCTGTTAGATCTATCTGGTTCAGTGCATCATTCAAAGCCACTCCTTCCGTATTGATTTCCAATTAGGATGATCTCTCCACTGATGTAAGTGGTGTATTGAAGTTCTTACTGTATTCTTATTGTATTACTGTTACCTAATTGTATTACTATTACTTCTTTTATATTTGTTATTGGGTGCTTGATATATTTGGATTCTCCCATGTTGGGTGCGTAAATATTTAGAATTATTATATCCTTTTGTTGGATTGTTGCTTTACAATTATACAGTGTCTTTCTTTGTCTCTTGTTACAGTCTTTGTTTTAAAGTGCATTTTGTCTGGTGTAAATACTGCTACCCTAGCTCTCTTTTTCACTGCTATTTGCGTGATAAATGCTTTTCCATCCCTTCACGTTCAATTTGCATGTCTCCTTAGGTCTGAAATGAGTCTCTTGTAGGCAGCATACAGATGGGTCTTGCTTTTTTATCCATTCCGTCCATCACCCTGTGTCTTTTGATTGGAGCAGTTAGTCCATTTACATTCAAAGTAATTATTGATAGGTATGTACTAATTGCCATTTTTTTTTGCTTATTTTATAGTTGTTTTTGTAGTTCTTTTTTGTTCCTTTCTTCTCTTGTTTTCTCTCAGAACTTGCTGGCTTTCTTTGGTAATATATTTAGGTTCCTTGTTCTTTATTTTTTTTTTTTGCACATCTTTTTCTGGTTTTTGATTTGTGGTTATCATTAGGTTTCTATATAACATCTTAGGCATATGGCAGTCTATACCTGTGTGTATCCCTGTAATGTATGTTCATGATCTCTGGATGCTTAATTACCTTTCAAGAAGAGTAGGGCTGTCATTATGTAGTAGTTAGCCATATGATCATGGCTGGGGGACAAGATTCTCCAGAGATGAATGGTGGTGTGAAAGGCAAGCCTCTAAAAGACGTCTTTCATTGTCATCTGTCTTGTCAAACCACCATCATCTCTGATTCTTGAGACCAACAATCAACAGGTCACATTTTCACCATATCTAGGTCAGGGGTTGGCAAACATGTTCCACAGGGGGCTACATGGTCAATATTGTTGGCTTTGAGGATCATATGTGATAGTAGTGGAAAGGTAGCCATCAACAGTACATAATGGGATAGATGTGACTCTGTTCCAGTAACACCTTATTTATAAAAATATGCAGTGGGCTGTGTTTGGCCCACAGGTCCTTCTTTGCCAAACCTTGTTCCATGGGATTTTTTTTTTTTTCACTCTTATTCAGAAGTCCATGATCATTAACACCTCTGTTATCCTTGTGCTTATTAGTGTAGCAAACATACAGTTGAAGAAAATGTTTATTTGCTCTTCCTAGAATGCAAAATTCCTCAGTCAAAAGGCTATAGCATAGATTTCACGTTAAAGAGCAAATAAGGGTGTAAAGCAATACATTCACAAGAAGTATGTGAGCGGGAACACCAGAAACTCTACTATTTCAGACTTTACTCCTCACCCAGCTTGTTTGTTATTGGTATGCTGGTTCTTGGATTACTCAGAAGATGTCCCTGGAAAGTCTTCTTCTTAGCATGATGAATCCGTAAATTGAGTTCACATTACAATCATCTTGACTGTGGGTTTTTCTGATCAGTGACTGCTCTATCTTGCCTTTGAATGAAGCATTGACAAACCATCAAACTGAGCTTGAAGACCTCTCTCCCATTGTTTTTGGAGGGTTTGCTTAGGATTATAGCTTAGTGGGAAGATGATGGGGCTGTTTCACCGCATTGTACATGTATTCAAGATTAAAGCTCTCATCAGCTCTTGTCTTATGTTCAGTCTCAGGAAATAGATTCTGGGACAAGGAGCGTTTTGGTGGTGGTGGTGGGAGTTCTTAGGATCTACACTCATAAGGAGGAGGAGGCAGAGGGAGAAGTTGGGTTGTCATGCCCTTGCAACAAAGATCTCAGCTGCTGTTGGAGGGAGCTCTGGAGCTCGTATGACCCTCAGAGTTGTCTTACTTTGAAGTAAGGAAGGTACACCTTTGGGACCCATCCATGGTTACTTTGAGGGTGTGGTGCTGGCATTACCTTGGGAAAGGCAACTCTCTCTGGCTGAGAGCAGTTCCCAAAGACACACTTAGCTAAGAGCCAGGTTACCAACACAACCAGAAGCTGGCAGGGAAGGTGAGCTCTGTCCTCACTTGAGTTCAGGACATTTGCTATGCCATCCACCAAGGCTCTTCTCCTTGCAAATTCTGCTCCTTCATATTCAGAAGATGGTTTTCACCATGGATTTCCATTAGCTTCTTAAACTCCTTCAGTCTGTTTCCTGAGTATTCACACTTGGCTTGCAATGGTTACTTCTATATCCTGCCAACCTTTACAAGTAAGTAGGGTGGACAGCTCGTCCATGTTTGCCCAGGGCCATCTCAGTTTGAACACGGGGACCCCTCAGTCCCGGACAGACGAGGAGGATTGGTCATCCTTTGGCAAACCAATCAGCCAGATTTCAACAACCTGCCTTTCCATTTCTTTACTGTCTTCCCATACCACCTCCTTCCGAGGCACAGCACAACCTGACTTCTTTGATGACCACACTTCTCGGCTACTGCTGATGACAGATGCTTTCTCCCCTTCCTCTCATTGCTACTCACGGGGTGTCTTGAGCTCCTTTTGACATTTTCCCAGTGCAGGTAAGCCTGATGTCACAACAAAGCATCATGATACCAGCCAGTAGCAGAGGCTGGCAGGTTAAGATAACAACCTGACGCGTCCACACAGTTCAGGTTGGGTTTTGCTGCCAAGTACGACCTGGGAGTTTACAAAAATTTTCTGATTACCGGGACTTTTTGCATCTCAAAATCAAGGGCAAGGTGTAGTGGTTGTTGACTCCATCCTTAGGTCCCTGGTGTGGTTTGCAGTCTTGTACAACTGAATTGAGAGGGGCAGGAGATTGATGGACAGATGAGCAAGTCAATGACAGGTACGATGATTATAGATAAACAGAGACAGGAAGGGGTAATGAAGCATGCTTATGATTTGCGAATTCGCCAACTCATCAGTGTACGGGTTCCTGATAATAAAGCAGACATAACCTTGTGGTCTCCAGTGCTCTTGTTCCGTGACTATAACTTGGATTATAAATTGTGTCTAAAGAGACTTATTTTCACGTCATTTACCGTAATAATAGTGGAGCCATCGTGGATACGTACATTGTTGCTGTGTGTGATTGTTGGAACTGGACGTGACCCCTAGTTCCCCTTCCAACTTCTTCTCCTACCTCTGCGATCACACCCGCTTTAGTGATTATTGGACCAGTAGTCTAGTGCATAGTTTCTAAACCTTGATGCTGCTGACATTTGAGACCAGCTCCTTCTTCATGGTGGAAAGCCAGGGTGTATGATTCTCTATGCTGGGGGGCTGTGTTGGGCATCATAGGACATTTAAGAGCATCTTTGGTCTCTACCCAATAGATGCCAGTTGTATCTGTCCAGCCATGAGAACCAAAAATGTCTCCAGACATTGCCTAATGACCCCTGTGGGGTGGAATCACCACGGGGTGAGAACAACACCGTTACTGTTTTGAAAAACATCCTTGGAGCATGGACCTTTAGATTTTCCTGTGCTGTTTCCCTTCTGCAGGTAGGGTTTCTTTCAGTAATACCACTGTGGTAGGCATTGTGACTTAATCTCCTTCGACCGGTTTCTTCTTCTTCATCATTCACCAGGGGTCGTGAGCACAAAGTATCTGATATGGGTCAAAGCGTTTCCATGCTGATACCTTAAAATCTATTTTCTGTAAATAAAAGGAGTGGGCAAGAGAAAGGAAAATGATGATTTGGATCTTTGCTGCCTCACAAGGGGGAGTCAGCCGGTTGTTCAAATCCACGTCCATGCGCTCTTAGTCTTCCCAATAATGTCATGGTGCATGGGCAGAAGAGCTGACCGTGCCTGGTGGTTCTGTTGTCCCGGCAGTGGGAGGTCAAGGAGCAATGTTGACAGCACAGCATTCTATTTCAACAAGAATCCGACATGAAATGCCATGCTGGAAGATTGATTACAGTTTCTAATGCCATCTTCGGGGCGGGGGGGGGGGTGGATAACATTTCTGGGACACTGACGGAACCTAAGAAATTGTTGCTGGAAGCTTAACTTCAATAAGGCAAGATCCATATTTATGAAAATCTGCAGAATAGTAATTTTTCTCCAGTGTCGTATTCTCTTGTGAATATGACTTAACAAGTGGGATACTATTTCATATTTTAAAGCATGAACAATAAATTTATAGGTTAATTGTTTCAAGGCATATGCTACTTTTATGTAAATGTCAACAACTAAAACTATGTATATATTCTTTTTTTTTAAGATTTTATTTATTTGACAGAGGGAGAGAGAGGGAGAGAGCATGAGCCAGGGGGAGAGGCAGAGGGAGAGGGAGAAGCAGACTCCCCGCTGATCAGGGAGCCCGACGTGGGGCTCCATCCCAGGACCCTGAGATCATGACCTGAGCTGAAGGCAGACGCTTCACTGACTGAGCCCCCCCCCCCCCAAGACGCCCCTGTATATACTCTTGAGTAGACTCAAAGCCATCCTCACGTGTAGGGCTCTATACCACAGGTTGAAGAACGTTTCGTGTAAAGGGTCCAACAGTCCGTATTTTCAGCGTTGCAGCCAGTCTCTCGTGCAGCTGGTGAGCTCCGATGGTGTTGAGCGGACACCGCACAGCTGATAAGGGAGCGAACGGATGTGGCTCTGTTCTCGCACACTTTCTTTGTGGACACTGAAAGATCAATTTCATGTACTCTTCACGCACTGCAAAGTATTCTTTTCTCAACCATTTAAACATGTGGGGAACGTTGTTCCTGGGCTATAAAAACAGAGAGGGGACAGTCCTACAAGCCAGCGTTTGCAAGCCCAGCTCTACTCAGAAAATATTTACTGAGAGCTTGCTGTGGCTGACACATGGCCCGTCCCCTCTTGATCCTTTGAGCCCGTGGGAAGGACAGATACCAAATGAGAAGAAACCGGCTAAATAGATTATCGCACAGAGTGATAAATGCCATCGAAGGGAAACAAGGTGTTAGGATCGTTAGCCATGGAGGGATATATTTGCTTGGGGTTGGTAATCAGGGGGCTTCTCAGAGGGGGTGGCAAGTCCGCCGAGACCTGTAGGTAAGCAGGGGTTAGGCGGCGAGAGGAAAGAAGACCCGTGCAGAAGGAGAGATCCTTGAGGCAAGAAAGAGCTTGGTACCCTGGAGGATTTTAGCCTGTGCTCATGCAGTGTCTGACTCTTCTTCCTTTGAATTAATTCACAGGATGAGCCCAGTGCCCCTCATTCGTGTCTGCTGAGAACCACTCGCGCGTCACACGTTGTCTTCTGAGAGCCTGCACATGGTGGTCTCTGGAAGCTGACATCTCTGAGATCAACCACCCAGGACCGTCTTCAGTGGGTACCCGTGTGAGTATAGGAAGTGCCCGTGTAGTTGCTTCACTGTCTCATTGTTGACAAGGCACACACCTCCCCGTGACTGCTGTTTAAGGCAGGTCTGAGTACTTGGCGAGCATTAAATGGTGTTGTGCAAGATCTCGTATTACAGGGACAAGATGAATGTAGAGCCCACCTGTCCCACGAAAGGTCACGTTTGCCAAAGGGGAGCATCTGTGGGGGACACACGTGCTTTCTAGACAAAGACAGTACCACGAAGGAGGGCCGCGTGCAGGGTCTGGTTGCAGAAGCACATGGTGTGTGTGTGCGGAACGTGAGTGATGTGGGGCGAGGAGTTTATAAATGGTTGAAGGCATTGCCTGGACCTTTGAGGTGACTCTAGGTGAATCGCCAGCGCTGCAGAATAGTGGTGGAGCGGGTCCTGCTCATGGTTCTGCTGGTTGATCTCAACTGCTTTTCTGCTTCCGACACCTGAGGGACAGATGGGTTCCTTCCTGCAGGAGGAGCGCCTCCCCCTGATGGAGGTGAGCGAGGAGGGACAGGACTGCTCCCTTCCTGCAGGAGGAGGTCCTCCCCCTGGTGGAGGTGAGCGAGGAGAGACAGGGACTCTCCCTTCCTGCAGGAGGAGCGCCTCCCCCTGGTGGAGGTGAGCGAGGAGGGACAGGGCTGCTCCCTTCTTGCAGGAGGAGGTCCTCCCCCTGGTGGAGGTGAGCGAGGAGGGACAGGGCTGCTCCCTTCCTGCAGGAGGAACACCTCTTCCAGGGAAGGTGAGCGAGGAGGGACAGGACTGCTCCCTTCCTGCAGGAGGAGCTCCTCCCCCTGGTGGAGGTGAGCGAGGAGGACAGGGCAGGTCCTTCTGCCATTAAGATGTCAAGGTGAACACTGTCAGGAATTCAGAGTGCGTCCCCGTCTCCTGTGCCAGCAGGATCAGAGAAATGTGCACAGAGATGCTTTCAGAGAAGGTATGGGTTCCCATTGGTAGGGGAAGGCTCCCGAAGATGGAACCATGTCCTGGGGTCAGAGATAATGGGATGTGGATCCCAGCTCTCCACCTGCTGGCTTCATGTCCTCAGGAAGCTGATTAAGTTCTTGGTGTCCGCGTTTCCTCTTGGAAAATGGAGATGCAAAGGACGGGTTCCTAGGTTGACTGAAACGTGAAGGATGATGTCGTTGGGGGGACAAAGATGCTGATTAGTAGCATGCTCCTGGCACCCACAGTGACAGGCACTGAAGGGAGGGTGGCAGGCAGGGAGATTAAAGATTCTGCAAAACTCCGGTCTGGACCCTTGTGTTGCCGAGGGCAGGCGGGCAGTTCTCATCGGGGCGATTTTGCCCTCGGGGATGGGACTCTGCAAAGTCTGGAGCCATTTTTGGTCTCCTCACTTTGGAGGAGCTTTGCTGCTGGCGCCTGGTGGGCGGAGGCGGGGGGTGCTGCTTAGCACCGTACACAGCCCAGCCCCACCGCAGAGATCCACCCAGCCCCAAACCCCAACAGTGCTGAGTGGCAGAAACCCTGCTTGCTCACTTAATCTTCTCTTTCTTCCTGGAATATATTCAGTGGTCTTTTACTTCCAGGGATCTGCGTTGGAATAAGAATTAAAGAGAACAAAAAGAGAAAGACCTTTTAGGGTTTTTTTTTTTTTTCCTATTAAATTGAAACCCCACAGCAGAGGCTTCTCCTACTAGAGGAAACGTCCATGGAGGCTTAAAGCCTTGGCTTGTACTCATTCTTAATGCTTAGCAGCTTAACAGATTCATTTTCTATTGTGATTTCTGTAATTTGTTCCTTAAAAGGCTCGTTTGTTCCTTTTCTCTGTTTCAGAAACAAACTTTTTGGGGGTTTTAAAGAATAATTTATTTTCTAAACTTATTGTTAATGCAGGAGCTGGCTTTGAGTTCTGACATAGCTTTCAAAGCCGTAAGCACCTGCTAAGTAGAGTTTTATTTTTATTCCCCTAGAAAACAACTGTGGATTTTGCAGGGAAATACTTCGGATCCTGTGTGTGTGTGTGTGTGTGTGTGTGTGTGTGTGTGTGTGTGATTTTACTCTAGAAGAGGACATTGGCATTCTTTGGACCCAGCTAGAAGAGCTCAGAAACAAATTGACAGACTCAGTAGCTAATTAAAAGTATGAAGCCGGAAAGGCTCATGATTAATTCATGATAAACTAATACAGCATTCATTATTCTTTCTTAATGTTCTGATGTAAAGTGGGAGTCTTTCAGTGGGGACTAAAATATCTATGCCTAAATACCTAATAACAATATCCATTATATCTTACCAACATAAAGCCATCCTCGTGGGTATTTAAATGTACTTCACAATTTAAAATTCAGGGTTCTTGAATACAGCCTATTAAACTTTTCCCCTCTCCTTAAGTGGATTGGCGATAATCAAGAAAATACTTTTATCTTATCTTTGATATTTCTCTTTCCCCCCCTCCAAAAAAAAAAAAAAAAAGGCTTAGTGAAATTAAAGTTTTCTTATGAAACCAAAAAAAATTTCCTTTTTAGGAGACATTGTGTTATGTGACAAGGCCTGCCAGCAGTCTCTTGATTTACTCTGCTTAAATATATACTAGGATAGTCATTTTTTAATCCTTTGGTGACAGTGAAAAGATGTTTCAAGGGGATTGTAAATCCTTAGTAAGGATATTTTGTGGCAGCACATACTCACGATAATAAGCACATTTGGGGGGTCAGGATCATGCCAACCAGGAAAATTATGGTTAACTGTGCTGTGTGTTTCTGAGAAAGTAAATGAGAGAAGGTTCATGCTCAGCTACGTCATGAGAGAAAATAAGGCAATCTGGAGATCGTATTGTGGACCAAGTGACCGTTGGCAGGGGGGCACCTTAACGTCACATGTGTCCAGATCAGAGGCAGCAAGAACACAAAATCACCTGTGTAACGTCCCTGCCAAAAGCCTTCCCCTGGAACTGTGCACGAGGAAATGAGTCGACGAATCCAGGATGTAGTACATTGTAAGAGACAGTTGACCTGGATTCTTCTAAAATAGTCAGTGTCATGGGAAGCAAAGGAAGGTCAGAGACTGTTCTGGATTTAAAAGGATGAAGGAACAGAACCCCGGTACCTGAATGCGGAAAGGGTCCCGGATGGAGGGAAAGGAACAGGGAGGCAGAGTTATGTGGGGGCTGTGTCGACAGTGAGCTGATGGATTCAGTGTTCTTCTTCCCAGTTGGTATGAGGGCCTCGTGGTTATGGAGGAAATCTCCTTATTCTGGGAGACCCACACCCAGTTCTTTAGAGGGTCGCGGTTATGATCTCTGCAGCTTTCCATGAAACATCATGATACACAAATACAGATACATTTCTCAGCCTTTTTTTGTTTTCTGATGCAGAAAAGTATGCGTGGACGTATGTGTGTATATATGCATGTGTATATGTGTGGAGAGACAGAAAGCAAGCAACCATTGCAAAAGGTAGCAATTCGTAAGCCTAAGTGAAGGAGTATCTTTTTTTTTAAGATTTTATTTATTCATTAGAGACAGAGACAGCCAGAGGTAGAGGGAATACAGGCAGCGGGAGAGGAAGAAGCAGGCTCCCAGCAGTGGAGCCTGACATGGGGCTCGATCCCAGAACGCCAGGATCACGCCCTGAGCCGAAGGCAGACGCTTAACGACTGAGCCACCCAGGCGCCCCTGAAGGAGTATCCTTGAGTTCATTTTCTTTTTCTCGCATTCATTTTTATTTTCAACTATTTTGCGAGTTTGGAAGTTTGCAAAAATAAGCGTTGGGGAAAATACATATGGAGTGATACTGTCGTTCTCCTGTTTGAGGAGGTGTTTTGGTTCCATTGGTTGTGTCGTGTGAAATTTTGTACAGGACCAGCGTGTAAGAGGCACATGCTGCGTGCCCTCCTCCGTCGGAATCGGGAGATGCGTGTGCTGGCCGCGATGCTCCACGTATCCTGGTCCCGTTTGTGATGGCCGGGTCATCACACCGTGTGGTTGTGCGTTATACTTGGCGAAACCTCATCCCTGGGACTCTGAAGATGATGATGATGAATCCCTGTGTCTTTGTAGGGTGATGTTGGCAGAGTGACTGTGGACGCCGTCTTCTTGCTTTTGCTCAGGTGGTCGGGGTCAGTCGGTGTTTGCATCGGAATAAGAATATCAAAGCCCGTCTTGCTTTTTTTTTTTTTGACAAGCACAGCCTGGCTTCAGAATTTAGAGCAATAATTTTATTGCCTTTTTTTTTTTAATGCATGTGCTAGTACCTAAGGAATAAGGCATTCCATTTTACCAAGGCATCGCAGACACTCATGCCAAATGCTTAGTTTGCGACCTTGACATCTGTTCTAGTGAGAACATGTAGGTCGCTGGGCCCCATGTGCCGTGCTTGGCACATTATTCCCACTGGAAGCGTTAAGGGCTGCTCACATTGCCACTGGGAGCCTCCTCAGGCCTGGGGGGCGAGGTCTGAGGTGATCCCACCCACTTCTAAGCAAAGCAACACTGAGTTTCGTGTATGTGGGGCTTTCTAAGGGGTGTAAGATGCTGTGAGTAAACTCAGTGGCGATTCCTGATTTGCCTGTCCTGTTTTATAACTGAGGACCACTGACGCTGACACCTGTTTGGTGATTGAGATAAGGAGGAGATGGGTCTCTCCATGGTCTCAGCTGGGTCTTAGCCACAGTTTCGGGAGCAGCATGACCGTCCAGCTGCAGGGACTGTGAACAACAGCGGGGACACACGCATTATGCTGGAAGACAAGATGTTTAGACTCAGAGTTCTCTCATGCAAAAAAATCAGCCACTGCTAGCATTGCTTCCCAGGAGCCCCTTATGCGTGCATCCACACATCTCTGCATCCATACTGCCACGTCCAAGCACGCCTGAGGCTGAGCTGTTCTCCAATGACACGTCTGCAACACACCAGCGTCCTAATGGACTTCTGTGCATCCGTCAGCAGCCAGACACATTTTCTCGAAACCTAGGCATGATGCTGCCTCTGGCCCTGTTGGAGCTCCGCGGTGGCTCCCCATTGGAAAGGAGATGGGATTGTGAACCAGGGCTGGGAGGAGCTCCACGGTGGGACTCCTACCAACTGTGACCCCTTGCTGTCTCTGCCCCTGGCAGACGCATTGCATTATAAAGCTCTCCCACCAGCCGGGCAGTCTGCCCCCCTGAGGGCTCCCCCACCAGCTGACTTCTCCTGGCTCAAGGCCTCCGGCTAGGCGAGGCCCCCTCCCTGCTCCAGACACTCGTGCC
This sequence comes from Ursus americanus, assembly GCF_024610735.1. Classification (NCBI taxonomy): domain Eukaryota; kingdom Metazoa; phylum Chordata; class Mammalia; order Carnivora; family Ursidae; genus Ursus; species Ursus americanus. The sequence goes on along the minus strand of NC_142164.1, from coordinate 118,314,350 downwards.
CCATGTGGAGTGTTTTTCCGTCTTGGATGGGATCACTGGTCCAGTCTTGATGCTTTGAGTCACCTCTGTCTTTGCAGGCCCATTGCATGCTCTGTGGGGGCAGGAAACACATAGTGCTCCCTAGGATGTTCCAGCAAGGCGGAGAGCCTTGTAGCTGTGTAGTAAATAAAGGTTGAATGCGTGAATGAAAAAAGATGCTTCCTATGTCCTATTAATAGTAAATTATCAAGTAAGCTTCCTTGCAAAAAAGAAAACAAAATCACCTTTCCGATAGGATTTGGCCTCTCACTTACCCCAATGTAGAGAATGGTCTTTAACTGTGGGGTGCCTCGAGCTGTGTCTTTGACAAATGTGATGGAGGCTAGGACTTGTTGTAGATGATCTCCAGTTAACCTGTGTAGGTTCCTTATAGCAGTCAAAGCATCTCGTTCCTGGAAGAAGCATGTAGTGGGTTTTTTTTTCTTTCTTTCTTTATACACAGAAACAACACTTTAAACTCAGGTCTCTGGATTTTCTGCCACAGTGCATTGCATGTGCTTTCCCCATGACAGTATTAAACAAGAAAGGCCGCCCCTCCGTCTACACTACGCGTGCGGTGCTGTGTTGATTAGGACTCTTTTCCTTTTTTTTTTTTTTTTTAAAGATTTTATTTATTCGACAGAGATAGAGACAGCCAGCGAGAGAGGGAACACAAGCAGGGGGAGTGGGAGAGGAAGAAGCAGGCTCCCAGCGGAAGAGCCTGATGTGGGGCTCGATCCCATAACGCCGGGATCGAAGGCAGACGCTTAACCGCTGTGCCACCCAGGCGCCCCATAGGACTCCTTTCCTTTTAAAAAGCTTCTATGAAGCTTTTCACTTTTACGAGTGAGCTCTGTAGAAAGATCGTCAACGACCACGTAGGTCCAGGTATGAAATATGAGATGATTTGAAGTCGGGGAATAATCCATACCACACGTTCAGATTAGTCATCATCTCTCTGTATAAAATGTCAGAGACACTAATAAAATGCCTGTAATTAGATTGATTTTATAATGTAGAGGCCAGCCTTCTAATTTTAAAACAATAATCAGATGATGATGAGTGGTTAGCATAATACTGTTTCAGCCTGTACAGCGGTGATACTTTAGATCTCTTTATAAAATCTGTACTTTTCTCCTATGCTGCCTTATATCTGTATTTTCATTAAAATCAAGGCTGACTTTGACGACAGGTGGAAATTTACCATCGAATATCATGTTTTCCTAATATCCTTCTTTTGTAACTTAAGATGTGCATTCTTTTTTGAATTCTACATTTTTAAAAATTTTTTGATTTTTTAAAAACATTTTTATTTATTTATTTGAGAGAGAGATTGAAAGCATGAGCCGGTGGGGGGGGGGCGGGGTAGAGGAAGAGAGAGAAGCAGATTCCCCACTGAGCAGGGAGCCCGATGTGGGACTCAATCCCAGGACCGCAAGATCATGACCTCAGCCGAAGGTAGACATTTAACCGACTGAGCCACCCAAGTGCTCCTGAATTCTACATTTTTATAACCGTACTTTGATCTGTGGGGGTCCTTAGATTTTTGCAGTCTGTTTCCAGAGCCTGAGGGCATTTGGAGAGCGTGTTTAAAAATGTAACGTTTCATACTAGATGAATGGGGAGCCGGTTGACTTTAGTTAACCTGTCAAGTTAGTGTGTTTCAGTAGCTCACATTTGGGGTGGGGTTTGATTGAGTGCAAGGCTCATGTATATTTACCATAGTGGCTCAGATGGGGTCATTTCCCTGATTAGTTACGTATGTTCTTTGGTTTGAAAAATAAGCATCAGACTCGTTCCTCTGCGGGGAAAGAAAAAAACATGGACTCCAGAATGCATTTGCCCCTAAAGGACATTTCTCTTTGCTGAAAATGGGAAATGGCCTCACCACGTCCTTAGCTTTTAGAGACATTACCATCCCAGTGCAGAGAGAAGTGTGTTAAGCACATTTAATAATGCTGAACATCATACTGATATTTTAAAAGCACTTGTGATTTTTCTGTTCAGATTTATTTCACATTTCAAGTATCCAAGAACTTTGTGAACTTGTACTTTTTTTTTTTTCGATAATAGTGGTCTTTAGTTTATTTGAAATATTTTTCTAGGTTGTCTTCATTTAGAATGTCAAAAACTGAATTAGTCCCCACGGTCTTGTTTTCTTGTGAATCATTTGAGAATGGTATTTAAGTGACCTTTTTTTGTGGTCTGTGTTCTTTCATAATATTGAAAAGCATGCAGGAGGTATGAGGTCATTCCCTTAAGAGAACTTTTTGTCGGACTTGCAGGAAATGTCGAGGTTGTATATAGGAACTCTAGACCCTCACATGTTGTATCATCTTACGGTGTATGTGATGTGGAAGAAGACACGTTTCAGCTTTCCCTGCATCATCAATGGGATTGACACCCTGAATGCCATCTGATGTCCGGAGGCAGTCCACATCCTAAAAGCAGTGAAACGAGTTCCTTTCTTTCTCCTCCTCTGTTTCGATGTTTGTTGGATCCAACATGGAACACAATGGGATGAGATGGAAAAAAAAACAAGATGGGGAGAGGGAGGAGGGGGCATCAATTTGGTTTGTTTTTTGTTTAGTGATGGGAATAAGTCACCAGCAATGAACATGCATGTGTGGGGCCCTGGTTGACACGTTTCCCGAGTACCGAGTCTGGCAGTGGAAGCTCTTGTCGATCTGCCCCGAGAACGTAGGTCCTAGCGGGCTCTGCAGCCCATCAGACGCACCCACCACTTGCAGGTCAGCACCTCTTGGATGGTGAAATGCTCTGAGTCAACAACAAAGATGCTCCTTTAAAGAACGTCCTCAGTGTGAAAACCCAAACCGATCTCGTGTTTACCTTAGCCTCTCTCTCTCTCACACACATACATCCAGAGACATTTCGGGGCAGAGTTAAGGTGCAGTGAGTTATTGCTATAACTGCAGACAGTCGGCATCAGCCCCTTCACGTCCTGGGAAGGAGGTCACTTTGCATCGAGTCTGCATTCCGGCTTTGCTGAGGGAAGTTGTCCTTCCATACCCTCCATCCATGCCACTTTTCAAATGCCTTCTTCTCGGTCCTGCTCTTCTCATGAGTTGCTGGTCCCTGATGGCTTCTGTCTGTGTTTGGGGGTTCCCCCACTGTGTGAGGGCACTGCCCTGGAGGTTTGGCGCTCTGATCTTGGGACGTTGATTAGATGCTTCCTGCCCTGCTGTCTGGGTTGCAGGGCCATGGACCCACCCATGATATGACACGAGAACAGCACTTTGAGACGTGAACTTGAGCCCTCCCCAGACTCTGGGATTGTGGTCTTGCAGGCAAGGACGGATCCATGAAGTCATGTCCACTGGTGTTGTGTTCTTAACATCCCCCATTCAAATGACAGTGCCCCCACCCTGATCTGAAATAGCATCTGTGCCTTTGATCTCTTTCCCTCTTTTTTTTTTTTTTTAAAGATTTTATTTATTTATCCAACAGAGAGAGACAGCCAGCGAGAGAGGGAACACAAGCAGGGGGAGTAGGAGAGGAAGAAGCAGGCTCACAGCAGAGGAGCCTGATATGGGGCTCCATCCCAGAACGCCGGGATCACGCCCCGAGCCGAAGGCAGATGCCTAACGACTGGGCCACCCAGGCGCCCCTCTTTCCCTCTTATCTTCACATACTTTGCTGGTGGTTTTCTTTTTTTTTTTTCCATCTAAACATACCGGAAAAATTGCAACAAAGAAAGGAAGCATGTTAACTTGTGCTGAAGGCTGCAGAGCTCCAGAAACAAGGATTTGGACCCATGGTTTTAGCTCCAGATGTAAGGATTTAGACTCATGGTTTTAGACCGTTAGCTTCTTGAGACGCTGTGCTGTTATAATCAGAGGTTTCTTCCACGAGGGAAAAAACTCCAGAGATGAGAAATCTGTGTTAATTCAATTCTCTAGCAATGAGTATTTATTAAGCATTTACCATGTGCTTGTGCTAAAAGAATACGTGCTTAAAAAGATTTCTCTAAAAAGAGAATTTTTTTTTTTTAATGACTGGATGACAAGGACCAGCTGCACAGTATTTGATGGAACATTATGATTTAAAAATCAGAGCTCATCACATTCAAGTTGTCTCAATTAGGGTCTCTTCAGGCCAACTGGAAGCACAGGTTCATTGTCTTTTTATTCCCATTAGTGCAAATCATCATATTTGAGGAGTTTTGTAATTTAATAGTGACATTGTGTCCTTCGGCACAAAGGCAACATGATTAAGTTGTACTCGCGGGCCTTTCTTTTTCTGACTATAAAAGTAAGTAGAATATTTGATAAATGCAAGAATTTATTTGAAAACCGTGTAAAAACCTGTGGTTGTCCCATGCCTTCAAAACTGATGATAAATGAAGTTATACCCTCTTTCCTTCCAATTACATACATGTATCTCTACACACAGATACACGTCTAACGCATACATATCCATATAGAAATGCGAATAGCTGTTTTTAAAAATTTGTGATCATGCTCTTTTCCACCCTAAAATTACACTGTGAACATTTTTCTCATGACAGTATTCTTCAAAACTCAAGAATTTTGGGGCGCCTGGGTGGCACAGCAGTTAAGCGTCTGCCTTCGGCTCAGGGCGTGATCCCGGCGTTATGGGATCGAGCCCCACATCAGGCTCCTCCGCTATGAGCCTGCTTCTTCCTCTCCCTCTCCCCCTGCTTGTGTTCCCTCTCTCGCTGGCTGTCTCTATCTCTGTCAAATAAATAAATAAAATCTTAAAAAAAAAAAAACAAGAATTTTAAGGGCTGCATAATATTTTATTCCATAATTTACTTACTTTCCGCAATGCTTATAGCTTCACAGATTTTTAATGTTGTTAGGAATGTATTGATAAAAGACATGTGTGTATCCTTCAATATTTTCATAAGATAAATTCCTAGAAATTTAAACACTGGTTCAAACACTGTGAAACTGTTGAGATACTTGATTGCCAAACGTGCTCCTGAAAGTCTGTCCGAGTTTGCATTTGCACAAGCAGTGAGCAAGGGTCCCCATGACACCTTCTCCTTTGCAAGAGACAGTGTCAGCACAACCTAATATTTACCAAATTGATAGGTCCCAAGCAGCATTTTCCTCATGTGTTCATTTTAATTTTTGATTCCTAATGAGACTGAGTATTTTTCATGTTTCTGTTAATTTATGATTGGTTTCTTGTTCATCATTTGACATTTTTAGTGAGGATGTTGCTTGTTCCCACCTACCCTCCAACCCTCCCTTCCCTCCAGCTAGTATGTGATCCTGTACGCTAGCCCAGTGAAGAGGGGTGAACTCCACGCTCTGGGAGCTAGCTTCTGTCCGGTTGAATTATGTTGGAAGTAAAGAGTGATTTTTTTACTGTCTCAGCACCAGGATCCTGATTTCACGGTAAAAGAGAGAAGGAATGGGAATTTAATTATTGCAATTATTATTCATCATGTTTCACTGTTTCCCCCCAAGATACATGTGACATTTCTATCCAGTTCTTGTTTGGGGTTGTCAGTGAAGAGTGTGTAACACCCCGAAAGGCAGGCAATTGGGCGTGAATGCTCTTGCCCCACGCCAAGTGGCAGGTTCCTTGGAAGCAGAGGCCAGCCACCTGAGTTGCAAACAGTTGGCGCTGGATGTGTGCATGGGCTCTGTTCATGGGCCCACGCAACTGGGAGCCCTGTTGGTTTGGCTGGTGTGCAGCTCCAGGTTAGAAATCATTTTGCCTTTGGATTTGGGAACCATTATCTGATATGATTTAGTGTGCCTGTTGAAACGCCAAAGCCACTCTGAGTCTCTCTCTTTCTGGATGTCACACATCTCCCCTTCGCATGCACATATGACTTTTCCTTTGCCCTCCATGTCCTAAGATTTGATGATAACGGGCTTTTCCTCTGGGTCTGCCTTCAGTCATGGTTTTGGACGTGTGGTTGTCAGTTCAATATGGACATTCACATTCTTCAATGTCTGAGACTCTGTCTTGTGTTACCACTTTGGTAATTTATCCCTGTCCATGCTTTCTCTTTCTTTTTTCCACGGGTTGGATCCCTCTTAGGATATCCTGGCTTTGTATATTCTCCCCTATTGTCAATCACCTCCATGTTTTTGTTCCATCTTCTTTGAGGTACTCTCAACTTACTCTTCCCGGCTGAATTATTTTGTCTGTCATATACTGTATTTCCCAAACTTCTGTTTTGTTTTCTAAATGTGCTTTTTTTTCAAAGCATCTTTTATTTGTCTACTTATCAATTGATGGATTGGTTGGTTGATGATTTTAAGATTCCTTTTTTTTTTTTTTTGGTCCTTTTGTCTCTGACCCTCATGTTAGAGACTCCTTGGAACCGTATTCTGGTCCTTTGCCTGTGTTTATAGAGAATAGGGAGGTTCTGAAAAGCCGAGGGAAAGCAGTGTGCTAATTGGGACACTTACATAGGTCTTGCTTGTCATAGAGCTGGCCTTGACATCTGTGACCTGCAGCGGTCAATAGCTGTTGTCTGGGAACGCCCACTGTCTGCAGAGAGGAATGCAGAGAATCAGGACCAGCAGGTAGAGGCCCCTGGCTGTGTGGGTCAGGGTGGCCCACCCCATTCCAGTATCACAGGCACCTTTGTGGGCACTCAGTTTTCATGCCCTCTTGGTTCCTTACTCAGAGACCCTTCCAGCATCTGCTTGCCACACTCCAAGAACCTGTCTGCTCTTGTCTTCTTTCCACCAGCCTTTGTCTGACTGGCTTAGTAGTTATTTAGCATTTCCTTATTACAATTTTAAGTGGTATGTAGAGGCCATTGATGATGACGCATGTGCCATTTTACCCTTAAAATTTTATTTTCTGCTCTCCCATCTGCAGAACAGTATTTGTAGCCTCCTTGACAGTGAGAAAGGTGAGCCCCAAAATGGTTAGGAAATTTCCCGAGAGCCACACAGGTAATGTGTTAAAGCAGAGGCTGGAACCAGCTTAATCTGGCTCCAAAATTCACATTTTACTAATTTTCAGCTATGGTATGTGTTTGAGCTGTAAAGACACAGCTGACACTCATTTCTGACCATCATGATGGGCATTTCAAATGTTTTATCCTCATACTTTTATAAAAAGATCTTGTCCCATTTATTAATAATTGAGCCTGGATGGCTCAGTCGGTTAGGCATCTGACACTTGATTTCGGCTCAGGTCGTGATCTCAGGATTGTGGGATCGAGCCCCATGTCCAGCCCCACATTGGGCTCCCTGCTGAGTGTGGAGCCTGCTGAAGGTTCTCTCTCTCCCTCTGCCCCTTCAACTCCCCTGTGCTCTCTCTCTTAAAAAAAAAAAAAAAAAAGATCTCGTCCCATTTATCAATAAAGCTTTTCTTTTCCATAACAACAATAACAATAAGACCTTAATGCAGAAGCGTTAAAGAAAAGGCATGGGTAACTCCGTGTTGAATAAAAGCTATATCCTAAGTTGAAGGAAGTGCTAACCCAAGTTACGCTGAAAAATTGTGTTGTGACTTTACTGATTATTTGATAGATGACACAGACCCCATGGCTATCAGAGAAAATAATTTATTCGTTTAGGCTTGGCAAGCAAATTGATATCGTTTTCCTGTAATCCATTTTGAGAGCTTACAAATTTTATTAAAAATTACACCTGTCCCCTCCTGTAAAGGAAACACATTTTTAAGAGGTACTGATTGATTTCTCTGCCTTACTCAGGACTTAACGTTTTTATTCAGGAAAACAGCTAGCGTACTGTTCTCGTGTCCCCCTTTGCACTCCACACGGGACTTGTGTTGGCATTGTCTTCGAGCATTTCCATGATCCGTGGAAACCGTAGGGAGTAAGGTAGTTCTCACAAATGAAGGATTGCACGATACTGCTTATCTTTAGCAATTCAGTCAAGAAAGTCTCTCTTTATGCTTTCAGGCAGAGGAAGGACTGGATTTACAGTTTCCTTATGGTTTGTATTTGTAAATACTAATTTTAAAAAGTTTTAATGTTTCTTTTTTTAAATTTTTTTAATTTTTTATAATAATTTTTATTTTGTTATGTTAGTTAAAAGTTTTAATTTTTCTAAAGGATGTGAGAAAAAGGTCTTGTGGCTAATGGCGGGGAAAAAAAAACAATTTAAGGTTTCACCATATAGAACTGGTGTAATGGGTGTCAGGAAAATTTAGAGCTCCAGCTATGTCAACATTGCATTCCCAGTTCAACCGCCAGCTGAAGAAGGACCCGCGTGTACAAGGGAACTTGCCTATAACAGAAGAATTGTTCTCTAACTTGATGGAAAGGATCATTTCCGTGAGAACTTGGGACAGGTCTAGGGTTACATGTACCTGTTAAAAATTGTGACCTTTGTGCAAATCAGTGCATGACAACTATTTCCTCAGTCCCACCCCGTCCCAGGAGCTGAGCTGATTGTACGGGGGAGCATAAGGAGAATGGTCCCCTGGCCTCTTGAAGTTGATGGAATGATGGGAAACACAGCCATGAAGTTGGATGCTGTTGGAGCCAACACAGAGTTTGAAGCCCCCACTTCTGTCTTACAGTAAAGCCAGCTGTTGGCTTCACAGGCCATGATGGGAGGGAGCTCGTGTGCTGCTGTGCTTATAAGAGAGTATAAATATGCATAAACAGAACGTGGGCATTTAACTATTTCTCTCAGTGACATGGGCATTTAGCTCTTTCTCTCCATGACGTCCTGAGTTTTCCTGATTCTTCACACCTTTGTATTTTATTTTTTAAGTGTTTTTGTTTGTTTTCACTGTTGTAATAAAAGTAGGACGTGTTTGGGGCACCTGGGTGATGCACTTGGTTACCCATTCTCCTGTTAGTTTTGGCTCAGGTCATGATCTCAGGGTCGTGGGATCGAGCTCTGGACTCAGCACAGTCTGCTTGAGGTTCTCTCTCCCTCTCCCTCTACTGCTTGTGCTCTCTCTCTCAAATAAGTAAATAAATCTTTTTAAAAAAGGGACATGTTTACTGTAAAAAAAAAATATCTAAAATCGGAAAAGCCTAAAAACAACAACAACAACAACAACAACAACAAAAAACCCAAAACACCATAACCCCATCATGCACAAGAAGCACTGTAATTGGGTGTGTGTATGTGTCCTTCCAGAATTTCTTAGGGATGATACGTAGAAATGACAACATACTGTTTGTTCCCTTGTATAATTTTCTTCTTATAAAATTGTATTTGAAAACAATTATAGATTCCGAGATAGGTACAAAACAGTAGTACAGGGAGGTGTTTTGGGGAAAGGACTATTGCTTTCGACACAAATATTTCCTGTCCTTCTAGACCTGGAAATTCCTCAGTACTAAAGATAATTGCTGTCTTCACCTCCTGCCCTCCTTGCTGCAAAGGTCATGGCTTCAGACAACAGAAGTTTATCATCAGACAGTCCTGGTGGTCAGAAGTCCACAGTGGGTGACAGCGGGCTGGCCTCAGGATGTCCACACGGCCAGTCCCTCTGGGAGGCTCTAGTGCAGAATTCGTTTCCGTGCCATGTGCAGCATCCAGAAACAGCTCTATTCCTTGGCTCCTGACCCCTTCCTTCATCTTCACGGCCAGAGAAATGACTATCGTCCAGTGTCTCCCCATCTGCCTTTTAGAAAACCCTTTGTGATGACATTGGGCCCACCTGGATAAGCCAGAATTTCTTGCCCACCTCAAGGTGTTTAACCTAAACACCCTTGCAGAGTCCCTTTTGCTTCGTAAAATAAGATAGTCACAGGTTCTGAGGATGAGGACATGGACATCCTCGGGGGTTGGTTTTTCTGCCTGCCCCACTTGCCTTTGTTATTCTGCTCTGAGGCTGGTCCATGCAGACAGTGTGTCGTGGGCCTTGATCGGATGCCCGGGGCCATGCCAAGCCTGGCAGGAGTGTGTAACGTAGCATTGCGGCTCCGTGCAGATGGCCCCCTACTTGTGACAGTTAGACTTAGGATCTTTCCACGTTTGATTTTACGATGGTGCGAAAGCGGTCGGTGGAAACTCTACTTGGGATTGCGGATTTGGATCTCTTCCCAGACGAGAGACAGGCAGCACTGTCCTGTCTGGTGATTCTGGACGGCGACAGCTCCCAGTCGGTCACAGCATCACGGGGGGCTGAGAACCCACACACTGACAAGCCATTCTGGCCCCAGATGGCCATCTGTTTGTCACTTTCAGTATTCGGGAGATGACATAGTCAACACTTTATTATAAAAAAAAAAAAAGGCCTGGGTGAGATGATTTTGCCCAACTGTAGCTAATGGAAGTGTGGGAGCACATTTAAGGCTGGCTCGGCTAAGCTGGGCTGCTCTCTGTAGGGTGGGTGGTTTCAGTGCGTTTTTGACTTTTCTGATATCTGCAACGTACACTGCGTTTATGGGGACAGCACACCATGGACGTATCTGGAGATAGAATACAGAATAAGAATTGGGTACAAAGATGACGAACGGCACAGATTTTTTTTTTCATACGTGGGATAAGTCTATGCATTTATAATGCAAATATCCCTAGCTCAAGATTTCTCTAGGTTTGCACAGGAGCACCTTTGCTTTAACGTTGATACCCGTTGTATTTGTTCGTCTTGTTGCATGATAAACAATAGCTTCAAACAACACCCCTGTATTATCTCCCTGTCTCTGTGGGTCATGAGTCCAAGCTTGGGATAGACTGGTCCTCTGCTCAGGCTGACATCAAGGTGTCAGCCAGACTCCCTTCTCATCTGAGGCTCAGGATCCTTGTCCAGGTTCAGTGGCTGTTGGCAGGATTCAGTTCCTTGCTGTTGGGGTCTGAGGTCCCTGTTTCTTTGCTGCCTGTAGCCCTGGGCCAACACCAGCTCCTAGAGGTCACCCGAGAGTCCTGGGTGGTGCTAGCCTCCATAGACTGTTCATGTCAGAATTCTTTATTCCCTCTTCAATGCCAACTGGAGCATATCTCGCTTGCTAAAGGACTCAGGACCTTTCAAGGTATCACCTGATTGGGTCAGGCCCACCGGAGACAATATCCCTTTTGAATGAACTGTAAGTCCACAGATGAGTCCTCTAATTACAGGAATGACATCCGTCGTATTCAGAGGTCCTGTCCTCCCCTCAAGGGGGCAGGATTATACAGACCGTACACACCAGGGTGGCAGGAATATTGCTGGCCATCTTGGAATTCTGCCTGTCACTCCCAAATATGTCTGGCCTCTATCATTTGGACCTCATCCCTCCCTAGAGGTTGTCCTCCATGCAGACAACCCTCCTTCTCTTTCCAACCACCCTTTCTTACATCCATTGGATGTTCTTATATCCTGAGCGACCCCTCATGTGCTGGTGGGGTTCAAGGAGAAGGCTGGACCACTCTTGGACTCAGTTCACACTGGCTTGCTTGTTTGTTTGTTTGTTTTAAATGTCAGGGCTGGAGAGACCTTTCCCTGCCCCAAATGGGTGGAAGGCCTGTCTCCAAGTCTAAAAGCCAGGATGGAATCCAGACATCTGCCATGTCCTTTTTCCTCCCCTTCCTTCTGGGGCCTCCCCCACATAGATCCATAGAGCAAATAGTTGTCTGTGTGTTCCTGTCTCTGTCTGCCCATCCTCGGACCCGTCAGAACCTTTTAGTACTGCAGAAGTAAAGAAGTGCAGTGTGGGCTGTGCAAAAGGTAGACTCACCTAGAGGCTGACTTGGTGCAAGATTTCAATTGAGAAGGGCATGTGCTTATAAGTCCTTTGGAGAGAATTATGTCTCAAGCTAGACGAGGGGCTACCAGAGTTTGCTATTCATAGGGGAGATTTTATGTCATGCTTACATTGGACTCTGTGCCTTCTTGCCCTGGGAGCGAGTTGTTTTAAATAGATTAAGTCTTCCGGTGATCCTGAAGATAATCCCTCTGAGATCACCAGAATACTTCCTTATTTACATACACAAAAACCACAGTTCTTCCCTTTTGATGTAAGCATCAGGATTTGCACTAAACGGTTTTCTTGCTAACAAATGCAGTGCTTTAATGAATTTGCATGATACAGTGGTAACCAGCATTAAATGTAATGCTTGTGATTTAAGTATCCACACACCCCCTTGCTGTTGGGGAGTGCTGCGGTCAAAACTGGTTTGTAATCAACACACAAGGCTGCTACTGTTTCTTTTTTACGTATAAAAATTGCATCCGTCTCTGAATGTGGGAAAGGAACCCTATACACGGCCATCCTCCCACGCCGGCTCCTTATTTTATTATGCATCCCATTGAGGTTTTTGTTTCTCACCACCCACCTTTATCTGTCTGCTCCAAAGATTGTTACCTACTTTTGTCGGAGGACTAGATGGGCTCTTCCAGACCTTACTGTGTAAAGGACTGGTCTGTAATCCTGCATCAGAGAAGATCCCGTGGATGAGGATTGAGAGAGCTGCATGCAGACCTGATCACTGCTTGACGTCCAGTGTGGAACTAGTATCCCATTGCTGAAACCCAGAACTGACCACAGGACACAGGATGCTGTTTGGGTCTTGGCCTCAGACATGGGCACTGAGGCAGTGGAATGGGTTCATCATGGTAGGATTATCCTGTTAGCCCTGGGGAGACAAACTCAATTCCGGCTTGGATGTCCCATTAAGTGTCTTCCATATGGGTCCTTTGGAGTCCAGGGGACATCCCATGACAGAGACCTTCATATCTAGGATAAATCAAAGGAAACGCTTTTCAGGACCACCTGGAGGATCAAAGTGGTGAAGCAGCATTCTGGGCTCACATACTATCCCACAAGATCACCAGGAGATGGGAACGGAGTTCTGGAATATTCCATATCTTTTAGCAAACACTTGGATTTTTTTTTTTTCCTTTTTAAAAAAATTATTAAGTTTTCATTCCAAAGAGGCACTTGCTTTTGTGCCTTCCCTATGGGGGGGGGGGTGTAGGAGCAGGAATATTTTCCCTTCTTCCCTTGCTAGGTCCTTTTGGCCGGTCTATTAATGAAATTGGTGTAAGACAGACGAAGAGGAGAAAAATTTAATTTCATACGTACAGAAATGTGAGGGGATCCAAGACAGTGAGGCACTTGAAGCTTCCATACCATGCTGAGCTAAGGAGAAGGGAGTTGGGGTCTGGGACTTCAAAGGGGAGGGGAGAGGGGCACCTGGCTGGCTCAGTTGTTAAGCGTCTGCCTTTGGCTCAGGGCGTGATCCCGGCGTTCTGGGATCAAGCCCCGCATCAGGCTCTTCCGCTGGGAGCCTGCATCTTCCTCTTCCACTCCCCCTGCTTGTGCTCCCTCTCTCGCTGGCTCTGTCTCTCAAATGAATAAATAAAATTTTTTTAAAAAGCAGGGGAGGAGAGGAATTCACAGGAAGATGGAAAGAGCAGGTGTTTGGTGAGGGTCACAGAGAGGGATGTGAACAAACAGGGCTCTGCCAAGCTCCCCAGCCTCCCCCCGTCAGCCCAGACTCTGCGGTTCTCTCTGATGATAGCTGTCTCCCTGGACCAGCCCCTCTGTCTAAATCTCCCAGGCAGGGAAGGGGGAGCTCAATAGCTCTTCCTGAGTCTTTTGGCCGTTGATTGTCTTCAGCTCAAAATAATACATATGCCAAAGTGGCACATTTGGGGAAAGCTTGTCCTGAATCCCTTCAGAGTAAAAATAATTATTTTGCATCCATGGGTGAGTTTCCTAAGAGCGTAATTTTATTTTTTTTTCTCAAAAACGTCCTGTCAACATTTTGCATCCCTGAGGACCCCGTAGAAATATAAGATAGAGATAGAGATTTCATAGGCAGCCTCACATTGGAAGTTGGGAGGGTCATTTCCTGCAGCCTGGGGATTTTCTCTGTAATTTGACTATAAATTCTCCTTTGCAATCAGTGCTGAGGGGAGCCGTGACAGACCCTCAGCCAAATAGAGCACGCTCTGCCGAGATATTACTTCACAGGTGGGTGTGTTTGGAGATGGGTCCTCAGGAATGTGAAACGTCCTCATAGGCTCCTCCCTGGTCATTTTGCCATCCAAATAAGACCTTCTCTGATCTTACTGTCTGCAGACCAGGGGGCTGGGAGGAGCCCTGTATTGTGGCTGAATGCAGACCCTCACCCTGGACCAGTCTTGGCTTGCAGTCGTGGCTTCTGTGCTGATTAGCGGTGTGACCCCCACCTAGACCCTTAACCTTGTCTTGCTGCTTGATGGAAGGAGGAGGATGACTGGGCTTCCACAGCGAGGAGTGGATGTGGGCCCACCCTGTCGCTCATTTGCACATGGGGCATTTTTGAGAGTGAAAGGAGGTGTTGATGAGGACAACGAGCACGGCGCTTAGCCTGGGGTGGTGTCTGTAACACGCTTGCGGGGTGCCCACACCCCCAAAAGGTGCTGGCCCTGCTCCCAGCTCCTCTTTGTATCACCATCCTTGACGTGTAGCCATAGGGCTGTACCTGGTATACAGCAGGTGCACAATAAATGCTATTGAGATCCTTTCCACCTGAGCACATTCACGTTTTCAAGTCACATCGTTTTTGATGGCTTGCACAGGACACCCTGTGCACCTTTGGAAACTCGGGCAGATTTATCTATGTCTTTCCTTTCTTCACCTTCCCATGGAAGCAGCCCCCCCATCTTCCATGAGCTCACGTGCCTTATGGTCTCCAGGTGCCGCCGTGCAAACCTTCTGTCCTGCAAGGAGGACTTGATGTTTCTGTGCTGGAATGGGAGTCTGAGACAGCACAGCCCTTCTGTTTTTTCATGGGTCCTCCTGGGTTGTGGAAGGAACAAAGGCAGCTTACACATCAGTGGGTAGTGGTGAAGAGAAAAACCGGTTTTGTGGAGGCAGGTAAACCAGGGTTCAGTTCGCGGTTTGGCCTCTTGTACTCCTGGGTGGGTCAGCTCCGGGTTCTCCGGAGCAGACAGACAGACAACATTGCTCTGGAATGCAGTGGGAGATGCGAGCGGTGTTGTGACCGTCCAGGATTCCTCCTGGTTGTTCTCACTTTGTACCCCTCACCCGTTCCGTTCTCCTCCCTGGAGGAAGCCCCACGGGGACTCCATCAGCAGGCTCTCTTTCCTCTGGCTCTGGTGTGTGTGGCTAAGGAAAGACGACATTCAGAAGGGAAGGGGACTCGTATTGAGGTATTCATGCAAGCCCCTCTTCCTTCCGTAAAGGTCTGCAGAGGAAGGGCTGTGTTTTGGAATGGAGTCTCTGCTCCCATCAAGGGCCCTTGTTGGCTCTGGTGACCACTCTCTCCCCTTTAGGCATCAGGATGGTTCCAGGCTTCATGGCCAGCACTGTCCGCCTTGCCTTCCCTCTTCCTACCCATAGCCCTGTCAACCTTTTAGTGAATGCTTCCATAATTTTCTTATTTTGCATGAATCTTCCCTTTCCTGATGGGATGTCTGACTGATTCGGGGTTCTTCCTGGGCCCCTAGGAAAACAAGAGCTCATTTGTAGACCACAAAGGCCATCCATGGTAGCCCCAAGCAGAGTAGGTGCCGCTCCTTTGCAGCTCAAGTGTATAGCAAGCATATTGGGACAGGGAGCTCATTGAAGCTGATCAGAGACGATCCCTTACTCACCGAGTAATAGGTAGACCAGTTCCCCTGCAGCCTAAATCTGTGTGACTGAGATCTCACGAGATGAGGCAGGCACACACCTGCCTCAGTTTGCCTCCAGGATCCTGCCCACGATACACGATGTTGGTGAAGTGGCATCTGGCTTTCTGTAGATTCTCCGTACTGATGACGGTCCAAGGAGGGCTGTGAGTCTCAACGCTTCTTTATGATCTCTCATGGGACAGGAAGCTTGACATGGTGCTACAACTAAACCTGGAAAGAGCTCCGTCTCTGCCAGATGCCCCCGCCTGCCCCCCCAAGACAACCTGGTCTCCGTGCTGACAGACACAGAAATGCGGAGCCAGGAAGGAGAGACTTTTATCCAAAGGCATTCTTTCAAAGGGGGAAAACGCTCGTTATGAGGTCTGCACAGTTTCAAAGCTTAGGCAAAAAGGGTTTTATTCGTATGAGGAGAAGTAATCAAAGCCAGGGGGGGCCAGGTGTGGGAAGGGGGGGCCTGAAGGGACAGCGGATCTGAGATAGGTTTCCCCTGGGGCCAGCCTGTCCTCAGGAGGGGCCTCTGATGGCTCCGGCTGAGAGTGGGCCAATGTGCAGGGCCCCGCGGGCAAGAGAGAAGCTGAACCAAAATCTGACAAGCATTTTCTTCTGATGCATGAGCAGGGGCAAGCCATTCCATGAAGGATTTGACTCAAAGAAAGGGAATTTGGAGGGTGTGTGTCTGGCTTTGTCCAGGGTCGTCTTGGGGGCATCCGGAAATCTTATCTGAGTCATCCAAGAAAAGGAGATTCGTTGCAGTGACCCATGTTGCAAAACAGCGAGAGTGGGCGTATTTCTTAACCATCTGTGTTTTCCAGGATCACAGGGCTTGGGTGAAACCGAACGTTGTTCGTGAACCTAACAACCTTTTCTTCTCTTCACTGTGGCTGAGTTTCAAGGCGGGAAGTGTTCCAGGGGTACACCAAGAGAAAGCATCCTTGGGCGTGTCTGTGTCCCATGACCTGCTGGCCAAGCTCTTGCAGCCAAGCCAAGCTGTGCATGAAGATGTATTTGGAAGGGATGCCCGGACTTGGGTGGGCAGGCCCTGTTTCCGGGGAAAAGGCTCCCCCTGGGAATATACTCGTTCACCTCCCGCTGATTCATGAAGGAAGAGAGGAAGGGACATGAGTCACATTGCCGTCTTCTCATCCACTAGCCCGTGTCCCCGACAGCACGGGCCAGGCAGGCGGAAGCAGGAAGATGCCTTGCAGATAAACATGTCTTGCAGTGGGTGTGCCTGTGGCTTTCCACCTTGAAGCAAAGGCAGCTGGGACGTGCACGGCTCCTACCTGCTTCCGTGGGGTGTTCTCCTAAGACGTATTGTCCCGCACTGGTGTTCAAAATCTGTTGTTGCTTGGTGATTTCCATTGATCGTAATGATTTTCTGGGATGCTTAGCAAGGGAAGGTTTAGAAGGGGTTATAAATGGGGCTAATTAGTGAGATGCAAATCGCTTTTATGGCTGTTTCCAAACATTTAAATGACCCATAATTAAATTATGTTGCCAAATTATTTCTTAATTATCATCTTCCTATTGAGTTTATTTCATCAGGAGATCTCACGCACAGTGTGATGGGCAGAGCAAGGAGCATGGGGCAGATGGATGCCTTGCAGAGAGCAACGAGAATGTTCGTCTGCTTGGGTTCCTCTCTCAATGGGTAGGCTCTCATGTTTCTCTTTCCCCTTGGATCTCTCTTCAGTGCTGAGTTTGTGTATGGGCTGACAGGATCTGCGGGTTGGGAAGGATTACAGGCGACACTTTGTTCAAATTCCCTACTTCTCCACCAAGTCAACCCTCCCACAATAGCCCCAACAGATGGGGTTTTCCAGTCTCCGCCCGGTCATGGCCAGGGAAAGATGCCATATGCCAGGCTGATCATTTCGTGGTCTGGCGGCTCCTGGAAGATCGCGTTCCTGGTTTTGGACACCGTCCTGGCTCTGGTCTCCGAGACAGCAGCTAAGTCCTTTCTGTCTTTTGCAGATGGCTTCTCAAGCAAATTTAAACCCACTTTTAATGCCTTTTGTGTGCTGGGTGAAAGGTTAGCGATTCACGAGCAATCACATATGCAGAATGGTGTCTGTGCCCCTGAGCGTCCTATTTCCCTGCACCTTGATAAGCCCATGTCTGTCTCTTCGTCTTCAACAGCAGTGATGTGAACTGAAAAGTGTTATTTCAGCTATGGTCCGACGCGGGCAGAGTTGGCTGGAACTTCTCCTTTGTCTCAGAAACATCTCCTTATATAATGTATGCTTAAGGAGTATTAATTTTAGCCTTAGGGACCAAGTCACTTCATTGCTCACCTAGCTAACACTTATGCCTTCATCGGCTAACGTGAGTCTTCACGTGACTCACAGTGAGATCACACCGTCTTGATATCAGCATCCTCCCACCGTTGATGATACTCGTTAAATTGAGTAGATGGTGTCTCACCACTGGGTTTGATTTTGCAAGTGTCCATCTCCTGCTACACTTACTGGCGTCCTTCTGAGACTGTCTTCTCTGCCCAGGCACACAATGTCCTCCACGTGTCGGATGCGTGTTCTTCTCTGTCCTCCACGTGTTGGATGCGTGTTCTTCTAGCACGTTCATACAGATCGTTGGTGTCAATTCCTAGGAGAGCAGACTCAGTGCTGCACACCCTCAAAACCTCCCCCCTCACACACCTGTTGTATAAGCCAGCCCTCTTTTGCGATACCTCTTCACCAGCCTACAGCGCCATAAGTCCCATACCATGGGATGTCCAGATTCCTGGCTAGCATGACTCTTCGTTCTGCTGCAGGTGCTAGCAGACCTGAAGAGTTCTGGTTACATGACGTTCTAGGAGTGGAGGCCTGCCTTGTTCCCAGCCAGCTCAGGACGGTACCGAACATTGCCATTTAGCTTCCTACATGCACATGGACCACCTACAGAAATACTGATTCCGGAATCATGTGGCCAACACATCTTGAGTTAGTCGGTTAACTACGGTCTGGTTTCTAATGCCTTCCTTGTTTTACTTACAAACACGATGTGGTTGTTTTGGAGAGAACATGATGGGACAGCGTGCTCCTCTAATCGGTCAACGTATGTCTGTGGACATTTACCTAATGAGGTCAGGACACTCTGTGACTACATTGGACGTCCTTTGTTTGTATTTGCATAGGCACCATGTGAAAAAATAAGGAAGTGGCATTATTTGCTAATTAATTAAGTAGAATTATATTCTGTTGTCAAGTATAATCATGTTGCTGTTTGAACTTGGATCTTCTTGGTTTTCTATTGTTATAACCATCTATCGGCAAGTGATAATTACTTGCAGTGTAAGCAAACCCAGCAGGTGAACATCTTGGCCAAGGGCATGCCTTACTTTAGAGAAGACGCTCTGCTGTTCAGACACCCCTGGTGGGAGTGAGTGCAGACACCATAGTTCTGTAGGGGGACATGTGCCTATGGCTGCAGATGGGGTTATCTTGAGTCTTGTTCGAGATAACATTTAACCCAAAAGCAGTTACCATCATTAAATGTCCAGTACCATGTAGATTTCACGGAGTTGCTTGTCCGCGAGCAGAGAACGCTACCCTAAATACTGGGCCTGCAAGATGCGTTGCCTGCACACCCGTCTTCCTTTCCACCTCCGAGTGTTTCAACTTTTTATTCCGAAGATCGGATCTCCTTATATATTTATAGCAAAACTGATTCTCAACTAAAGGCAATTTTGAATGGCTTCCATTTAATCTTATTAAAGGTTTGATGAAGTCTATAGAGGTTATTTATCCAGAAGGTATCACCAGTAGAAGACAGTGGATATGCTTGAATTCTTTTATGAATCCTTTAACATACTTACTCATTATTAGGGATGTTTTAGAGGGTGTGTCTGGTCATTTTAATATTTCTACGTCTTATGCTACTTTACATTTTGTTATGTGTATCTAACATAGGTATGCATATTTTTACATATATGTTTATAGATACACAGAGAGATTTTGTTTTAATGGCGGACATTGAGTCTAAAAGTCTAGTGGACACTAAATTCAATATTCGGCCCTAGAAAACATCACAGTCCTTTGTCCATCTGGCCCTTGTGTGACCTGCTTTGTCAGTGTAGATGTTGTTTGTTCAGCTCGAATGAGGTCCAGTTCCCTTGTGGTTTCAAATGTTCTATGAGAGATCCACACTCTCCCCTCAACAGAGCTTGGGATCTGATACCAGGGAGGCTCAGAGGATGCTACTCTTCACCACAGTCTGCTGACTGGCTGCTTTCCCCTCTTCTCTCCACTTCCTCCACCAGCAATGGAAGCAGATGCGGGTCTCTTGTGTAGGAAGTCCCATCCCACCCTGGATTTAGTGCATGTGGCTTTTGGTGCATGCTCAGCTTTCTGATGGGTTTTCAAAACACCAGGACTTTAACCAAGAGCCTCCTATTGTGTAGCTGGTGTGGAAAACCATCGGGCAGTTCCTCGCTACGTTACACATAGAATCTCCAAACAGTGCGCCATCCCGCTCCTAGGGATATACGCCCAAGGAACTGTAAACAGGTTTTCCAACAAAAACGTGTGCACGAAGGTTCATAGCAACACTAGTCAGAAAGATACCCCTAAACCAGAAGCAACACGAACGTCCATCAGCAGATGAATGGTGGAGTGAGATGCAGTGCTGCCTTACGATGGAATAGTATTCAGCCCTGAAAAGGAACAAAGTGCTCATACCTGCTACTGTGTGGACAAACCTTGAAAATAGTGTGCTTAGAGAAAAAAACCAGACACACATGGTAATAGAGTATATGATTGCATTCATTTATCTTTTTTTTTTCACCTGGGAGATTTATTTATTTTATTTTTTTTATGATAATTTTTTATTATGTTAGTCGCCCTACAGTATATCCTTAGTTTTTGATGCAATGTTCCACGATTCATTATTTGCACATACCACCCAGTGCACCATGCAATATGTGCCCTCCTTAATACCCATCATAGGCCGGGTATGATTGCATTTACATGAAATGTGCAGAATAGGCAAATCCTTGGAGAAAGCAGATCAGTGGTTGCCAGAGGCGGGAGGAAGGGAGGAATGCGGGATGACAGTGTATTGGATGTGTGGTTTGCTGTGGGGCTGCTGAAATGTGGTGGAAGTATGTGGAGGTGGCAGTTGTACCACGAGGTGAATATTCTCAACACCGGCGAATGTTCTCGATACCAGTGAATTGTACACTTTACAGTGGTTTAAGTGGAGGAGTTGATGTTATGTCAATGTCAGCATCTTAATATCCAAATAGTTAGATGGAAAAAAAAAAGGTTCTGCATTCTGCTTAGAGATCCTGATAGCAATATCCATATATTTATAGTCACTAAAATAACCAGTAGTGATTATGGGAGAGCTTGTGTGTTGGGGGTGGGAGCTCCCACCTCCATCGTCCCTGCAAAGATGGCCAGGCTGATGATCATTTCCCTGAAACGCCTTTCACGCGGAGGAGTTAAGTAGGTTGTGGAAGGGTGAGGTTCATGGTAACAGCGGGCTGGCCGTGCACTTAGTGGGGATGTCCTAGTTGTTTTTTTTTTTTTTTTTTTAAAGATTTTATTTATTTATTTGACAGAGACAGAGACAGCCAGCGAGAGAGGGAACACAAGCAGGGGGAGTAGGAGAGGAAGAAGCAGGCTCATAGCGGAGGAGCCTGATGTGGGGCTCGATCCCAGAACGCCGGGATCACGCCCTGAGCCGAACGCAGACGCTTAACCACTGTGCCACCCAGGCGCCCCCGTCCTAGTTGTTTTGAGATACCTTTGTCTTGTTCCCTAATCTGGTTGTGCAGTCAGTCATGCCTGGCCCCGATCCCTAACAGCTAAAATCGTGTTCCTCTTTCTCATCTCGAGTCATTGCCCAGCTGAACGCTTCTCACCCCCATAAAGACAGCTTTAGGACCCCAGAGCAAACAACCCTGGAGGCCTTCTGACATTACAGCCGCAATGACAGTGCCAGGATTTAAAGAAACTTGTCACTGTATTTTCAACCCTTCTTGCTTTCCCTTTTTCTCCTTCAGACTTTCTGCAGTGCTCTGTCTTCTCTCCTTTTAAAGTTGCTGACTGTTCTCTCCGATTGCCTGTGACGTAGGCCCATTCCTTTATACTGAATATTAGAAACTACAAATGTTAGAAAGGTGAAGTCAGGGTGCTCAGGGATATTCTGGCCAGGTGATCCCGGAACAGGCAGATAATCCCTAACCTGCATTGACCCAGTTTCTGTGTCTTCCTGTGAGGTCTCCAAGAAAGCTCTGTGTACGACAGTGACCTCCTTAGGGAAGGTTATGTTTTATTATTTGCTCCAGCACCAAACTCCAAAGAATTCTAGCAAGTTAGACTGGCGTCTGCCCAGAGCTTCTGTCCTGCGTAAACCAAACAGGGAACATCACTCTGTCCCTTGGAGGAAAGGGTGTGTAGCCCTTTGGAGCCTCCTTTCTAAGGGTCCTAATCCTATCCCCTTCCCCAAAGTCCTGCCTCCTGATAACATCACCTGGGAGGAAGAGGTTAGGATTTCAACATCTGCATTTCTTTGGAGTGCGGGGGACACAAACATTGAGACCATGACAATTTCTATTTATGTTTTTATTACCAAATCCTGTTGTGATTCATCATTGCCAGGAAACAGGTCATCTAAATCTGGCCCCCCCCTCACCTTCTACCATATCTCGTCGTAATGACACTTCTGTTCAGTGCCCTCTGGTACCAAGAACTCTCCACCTACCTGGGTAACCCCCAGCAAGCCCGAGAGGAAGTTGTGAGATGTTCACATTCCCCAGCGTTTTGAGGACCCCTGTGCTTCATAAAATTCAGTTAATTTTACATAAATAACTGCATGAATAACATGTGGTGTAGATGAGTAACCCTGATCACGAGTGGATGATGGTGGAGCATTTACGTGTGGAGCCCACGGAGAGGTATCATAAGGTGAGCAGCGGAGTGATGTCTTCCTCCCACACAGTTGCCTTACGTGAGCACCGTGGACACCACTGCCTTGGCCAAGGCACAAAGTTGCACGAGATGGACCTTCAGGATCTCCCCGGAATAGTTAGAGTTGAAATGGCTACGGGAGAATCCCATTCACGACCTCCCTCCGATGTGCTCCCGGTGAAAGTGCACTAGCCTGGAGGTGGCGTGCACCGTCGGACACACGTTATTCCCGCCAGTTGCAGTTGGCTTCATATCTCTTAATTCCAGGGCTCTGACGGCCCTGAAGAACAGCTGTTTTCAGAGCATTTACTCTTCCGAAGCATGGGAAGTGAGGTGCTCACAGCAGTATTCCACGTCGGTCAATTGCGTTTGTGAATGTGCGAGATACTCTTGATCGCGTGACTGCGTCACAAAAGGCACTTTGTTCTTTAAGGGGGTGAAAAACGCAATTCACCGTTAAGATCACCTCTTACCTTAAAGGCAGTCCACTCATTACAAACTATACTTTTGACAAAATGACACTGCATCAAAGCTCCATGGCATTAAATATTTTCTGGGGGCCGTGATGACCTAAGTAAATATTTGCTTTGTGATAATTGTGAATCATTATCTGCAGAGTGGGGGAACAGATGATTGTCTTTTGTCTTAGAAGCAAGCCGTTAGATGTGAACATCTAGCTACGAGACCTTCAGCCGTCTGGAATGGAAATAATGAGTCAGGAACAATAAAAATTTCTCCTGTAACATTTGGGAAAAGGGTGAAGCATTCACTTTGATAAGACACTGATATTCATGGACATGTCAACGTAGTAATATAAGGTGATATAAATGTGCATGTGTGTAATCTATCAACAGAGACAGGTATGTATTTTCACATACTTTGTATCCTTTTACATATACGTATATATGTTTAAATACAGTGTATGTGTGTGTATATATATATACGCATATTATAAATATATACATATGTATATATGTGTATATGTATATAGAGGATACAGTGTATGTAGTGTGCACATATAAGGTACACCAAAAATGCATTTAGGAATTTAACCCAAAAGTTATTTAAGAACTTTATGAGAGAGGCGCCTGGGTGGCTCAGTCATTAAGGGTCTGCCTTCGGCTCAGGGCATGATCCCGGCATTCTGGGATCAAGTCCCACATCGGGCTCCTCTGTTGGGAGCCTGCTTCTTCCTCTCCCACTCCTCTGCTGTGTTCCCTCTCTCGCTGGCTGTCTCTCTGTCACATAAATAAATAAAATCTTAAAAAAAAAAAAAAGAATTTTATGAGAAACTATATGATACATAAAAACGATAATTTGGGTTGTACGTAAATGCCTTGTATGCAGGGACACAGATGCCAACCTACATGTTATTAGCTTTGCAGATATAGTTACTTCAAAATATGTACATCTTCACAAATTTTAATCCTACAAAGAGCTGTGAAGGATTCCATAACCGTAGTCAGGAGTCCAGGAGTACAATTAATGCTGATTAGCTATTATCAATATTTTGTCTCTTAAAATTACACAATTGCCATCAATAGATGAGTGGATATGGGGCACCTGGGTGGCTCAGTCGGTTAAACATCTGCCTTCAGCTCAGGTCATAATCCCCGAGTCCTGGGATCAAGTCCCACATCAGCTCCCTGCTCAGTGGGAGCCTGCTTCTCCCTCTCCCTCTGCTTGCTGCTCCCCTGCTTGTGCTCTTTCTCTCTCTGTCAAATAAATAAAATCTTAAAAAAAAAAAAAAAAAAACAGATGAGTGGATAAAGAAAATGTGGTCCCTCCACACAGTGGAATATTATTCAGCCTTGAAAAAGAAGGACGTACTGACCCCTGCTACCCCATGGATGCACGTTGAGGACGTGGTGCTGAGTGACATCAGCCACACACAGAAGGACGAATACTGTATGATCGCACTCACATGAGATGCTTAGAGTAATGAGACTCATGGAGGCAGAGAGCGGCAGGGTGGGTGCCAGGGCTGGGGGACAGAGGGGGACGGATGGAAATGGTTAAGAGGGTGAGTTTTAAGTGGATCTTTTCCACAATTAAAAATCATTGAAAAATTACATCATCAGTCATAAAATACTCAAACGACCCAGCCATGTATAAAGTAGAATAGAATGCTGCTTCCAGCCACAACGTGCACCTTGGTGGTACCTTGTGGGCGGGCCCCTCTCGTCACATTTCTCTGTGAATGGATTTGGGGTCCAGGAGTACTGGACTAGCACCCTGTTCCATCAGTCACTTGCCACATGTCCTTGAGCCGGTGATGTCATGCCTCGGGCTCACTCTTGTCTTGTATAACACAGGAGTCACCCCAGAGCCTGCCACACTGGTTGTTGGACGTAGAGAGTGGTCTCTGTAACATGGGTACCTCGCGGCTAATGATCTGATACAAGCTGAAGGGTGTGACTTGTTGGTTCGGCTCCTCATGCATGTCTACGTCCCCATGTCTCATTCCAAAGCTTTCCACTTTGGATGTTGCTTTTCCCACTGGGATGGAGTTTATATTTCTTGGTTGCTCTGAACTCCGGGGGAGAGGGGGGCTCCCTTTCCTCTGGCTTGCCTGGTTGGGTCTTGAGCAGACTAGAGGACCACTATGACATTGGCCTGAGAAGTTCCCCGCCTCCTGGACCGGGCCGGGAGGGGTCTAATGTAGGACTCGCTGAGTCGCATCGGTGCCATAGAGCACCTGCCTCTTAGCATTTCTCAGTGTGAAAGGGAACACTCAGCCTTGCCAAGGAACCAAATTCAGGTTGAGGCAGCCAGACGTGGACTGGACAATGAGGGGAAATGCTTTTTAGGAACTCAAACATCATGGGGTGTCGAAGGCTCCTCATACTCTGATTTTTACAGTTTTCATGGAATATTTTGCTTTGTGTCGATGCTTTCAGAGGCTTACCCCTGTCCTATCGAATTGAAAGAAAATATGGAGTCAGTTCCAGGCAGACTTAGGGAAAAACCGTCAGGTTTGGGGAACATAAATATGACAGGGCTTAGATACAGTAGGAGCCCTGGTGTTGTCCAGCCGTAGACACAGTTGTGCAAAGATCAAGCTCCTCAGGTGTGTGTTGGCAGGTAAGGAACATGGGCACCAATTAGGGAAGCGTCATGGCTAGACTCCCTGCATGCAACCCTCTCCTTCATGTCCTGGAGTTTACTAAGCCGTAACAGCAAAGCAGACAGAGAGTCAGCGGGAGCCATGGGGGTCTTCCCACTGTCTGAACGTGGTGGTACCCCAAGCTGTCTGTAGATTTCAGTTGTAAGGAAAGAGGTTAAGACCTAATTTTTCAAATAGCTTTCATTATTAATACTGTCATATTGATGTAATTAACTTAATTGTGCTGTGGGTAGTTGAGTGTATCGACGAACGCAAAGACCAGAGTGCCGTCTATTGTGGCATAGTCTGTAAAAACAGCAATTCGCCAAATAAGTAAAACATGAATGTTTACTTTAGAAAAATTGCAAGCAATTCATTGTTTTTTATTAAAGTATTCTTGACACACAATGTTACATTAGAAAAATCACAATTTAAAGAGCTATTTAAATCTATAGAAACACCTGTATTTCTATAAGTCTATAGAAACACATTATTCACGGGCGCCTGGGTGGCACAGCGGTTAAGCGTCTGCCTTCGGCTCAGGGCGTGATCCCGGCGTTCTAGGATCGAGCCCCACATCGGGCTCCTCCGCTGGGAGCCTGCTTCTTCCTCTCCCACTCCCCCTGCTTGTGTTCCCTCTCTCGCTGGCTGTCTCTATCTCTGTTAAATAAATAAATAAATCTTTAAAAAAAAAAAAAAGAAAAGAAAAAGAAACACATTATTCGCATAGGTTTTTGCTGTCCTGATGTCAGACAATTTTTATGGTTTTAAAACAGGACATCTATTTAGATAACGCTTTGTTAACCAAATTTATCGGTCAAGACAATTATTATATATAGTTTGAATTGAATAAAATTGCCTTTCTTCTAAAAGCTATGGCTTGTAATGTAAGGTTTTCTCTATTTTCAATGTGCCTTTTTCTCCACCGAGGGAAGAGATTAGGAACATTTTCGTTGCCATGGTAAAGTTTCTGTTATGTAAGCGTAGTGTTAATTTTTCTTTAATGAACAGATTTAATGTAATTACATCTCCAGTTACGAAAATGTTCTTTTGTCTCTCTCCTTCCTAATAACTC
Source organism: Ursus americanus (assembly GCF_024610735.1). Lineage (NCBI taxonomy): Eukaryota > Metazoa > Chordata > Mammalia > Carnivora > Ursidae > Ursus > Ursus americanus. Next base: position 118,287,721 of record NC_142164.1, on the reverse strand, counting down.
TGTTTCAGGAACAGCTACTTCTCACGAAAGTGTTTTCCTGCTTTTTTGCCAAATTAAGATTGTTCTGAAAAATGTTTAATTTTTTAAGGAGGGAAATTGTGCAGTTTTTCAGAAGTTAATGTGCCATGCTTGTATTTTGGAGTAGAGAACTTTTATTTATGTTTTAAGTACTTTTATCAACTAACTGTTTTTAATAGTTTGAAACATCTTTATAAACACCCATGCTTGTGGAGAAGAAATAAGTTCTGGTTACTTCAGACAGTAGTAATTTATATGCAGGGAGATTCTAAATGGCTCTCTTTTCTTATAATAATATTTTTTTATTATATTATGTTAGTCACCATACAGTACATCCCTGGTTTTTGATGTGAAGTTCGATGATTCATTAGTTGCGTATAACACCCAGTGCACCATGCAATACGTGCCCTCCTTACTACCCATCACCAGCCTATCCCATTCCCCCACCCCCTTCCCCTCTGAGTTACCCAAACCCATTCTGTGATCAGAAATTAATACTCTGTAGATGTTAATAATTATTAGAGGGCTTTGATCCTATTGGGTTTAATTCCAGTTAAAAAAAAAAAAAAGTCTACACCTAAACTAAACGTCTCAGCAAAATGCACAGAAAATTAGAATGAATTTTTCCAAAGGAAGACACATATGTACAATGGATCCTTATAGTGGGGAATGCACATCAACCCCTGATTAAATTCTGCACTGTCTGCCCGTCGTGTTCTTGGTGGGCTGACAGTGCTGTCCATTCCTGATCCCGGCTCTTCCTTGAGGCTTTTCTCCGACGCACAGTGAGAGCCTTGCATGGAAAACAAAGACCAAAATGATGGTGTGCAGCCATAGGAATGCTGTGCGTTCAGCCATTCCCAGAACAACACAGGAAAAAGAATGTGGAGGGAAACCTATCCCCTGAGTGGTTCTCTGCATAGTGGCTTTATATAGTTCCTTCTCTAATTCAGAATAAAAGTAAAAACGCAACAAAACAAAGTTTTTGAAAAAATGAATTTTTAATTCGTGTACAATAAAAGCAGTGTAGTCCAAAGTAATTCTCTGAATAGCTGGATTTGGGGTGAAACTTAAGACTCACACAGACCCTGGATTTTGCTTCATTTAATCTCTCTGTCAACCGTTTCCCTCTGGGCTACCATAACTCCATTTTCCATTCCCGGTATTTTCAACTTTCGATTGTAAAACAAAAATTCATTTTTCACATGGCTGGTGAGCTGAGCAATGTGTCTTTAAATTACTTACATAAATTCTGACTACTCATTGCTAATGAAGCATGTTCTTAAAATGAGTTCAGCATGGCCTTTGAGCCCCTGCCGTGGAAAGCCTTTGCACACCCTCCTTAACGCAACCAAACTTCGCATCCAAAGCTCTTAGACTTTGTATTAGTTTTCTGCGTCTGTGTAACAGATGAGTGTAAAACTTAGCAGCTCAAAGTAACATGTGTTTGTTATCTCACAGTGTCTGTGGGTCAGGAATCTGGCACAGTGTAGCTTGTGCATTGTGATTGAGGTGCAGGCCCGGGCGGTGGTCTCATCTGAAGGCTCTGTTCTCAAGCTCACTCAGGTGGCTGTGGGCGAGATTCCCTTCCTTGTAGGTGGTCAGCCTGAGGGCCTCATGCCCTTGCTGCACCAAGGGCAAGCCTCCCTAGTTCCTCGTCATGCGGGGGTCTCTCCAACATAGAATCTCACTCCATTAAAATCCTGCAGGAGAAGGAGTCTGCTAGCCAGACGGAGGTCATAGTGTTTTGCAACCTAACCACAGACGTCATGTGCTATCTATTTTCCACATTCTGTTCGTGAGAACCAGGTTACGAGGTTCAGCCACACCCAAGAGGAGGGGATTATACAAGATGGGAATAACCAAAGTGTGTCACTGGGGCCAGTATGTGGTCGGCTGCCACATTTTGCTTGAAACTCTGTTACTGTCCTAATCATAGTCTACACAAAGTTGTAGTAATAGCGCCATGATGACTACCACTAACACCTGCTCTCCCGTAGTGATGAGTCACTTTTGGGTTCATAATGCTAATTGTATAACTTTATCTTCTCCATGATACGTACAAGGTATCCTTATGTTTATCCCCATTTTACACATGATTATCCCCATTTTACTGACAGAAAGGCTGAATTCACGGCCCTAGGTTTCTCCGCCACCAGGCAGGGGGCCTGGATTGAAACCTCAGGTCACCTGTTGAAGCCACGTTTGTCACTCCAGTGCTCACTGGAGTGGGCGCCATGCTCATGTGGATTCCCTCCTTTGGGCAGCCAGAGGTGTGGGGGGTGGTTCTGTGGCTTGTGCAACCGTGAAACCAACCCGAGGCTGTCACCATGCTTGTTATCCGATTTTTGCCCCAGAGGTGTGTCGGATTGGAATGGATTTGGTTGCACTGTCGGTGAATTGCTTGTACCTGTAAAGGTGTCAATGGATTCACGTCCTCCTAACAAGGGCCTTTTGTATATACTGCATCATTTTGGAGACTTTTTCTTCTCTTTCTTTCTCTTTGCTTGTGGGGAGACAGAGGAATGTTCTTCCTTCCCCGCTCCCCAGCGTTATTGAGGTATAATTGACAAAATCGTATACATCTGAAATGGAAACGTGATGATTTCATATGTGTATAGATTGTGAAATGATTGTCACAATTCAGTTAATTAACATACTCATCAACTCACTTATTATTCACCATTTTTTGGTGTGTGGTGAGAATGTTTACAATCTACTGTTGAAGGCTGTAGCGAGTATACAGCACGGTGTTAGTAAGTGTAGTCACCACGCTGTCCCGTGGGTCCACAGAAGGTGTTCATCATAAAACTGAACGCATGTCCCCTTGGACCAACATAACACCAGTGTCTCTGTGCCTGGCGAGCATTCCGTTCTCCTCCGGTGAGTTCAGCTTCTTTTCTCTTCAGGATTCCACATGTGAGTGAGCTCACATTGTGTTTGTGTCTCTGTTTGGCATAATATCCTCCTGGTTCATTGCTGTTGCCGCAAATGGCAGTATTTTCTTCTTGTTATGAGCGAGTAATATTCCGTTGTCTGTATAGAGACCGAGTCTTCTTTATCCATCTGTTGGCAGGTGCTTGGCTAGTTCCCAGAGCTTGGCCACTGTGAACGATGCACAGAACATGGGAGTGTAGGTGTCTCTGAGATCCCGGTTGCATGGAAACCCTTTGTTTGCGCCATGTGGGCCCACTCCCTGTGGCAGAGACGGGATTGGAGGAACGGTGGATGAGTCTGAGGCCCAGGCAGCTCATGCTTCCTGCCCAAGAGCTCATGGCTGGTGGCCTAAGCAGGGACGGACAAGACCCCTGACTCGTAATTCTCCACACATTCCCCGACTTCCCAACAAGCAGGGAGAAAAAGCCACCAAAGACAGAATTGAGGGCAGCGTTAGGGATGAGGGAGTGGCTGCAGTCAGAGCCATGGGTCCCTGCTCGGTTATCTTTAGAGGAAGGGAGTAGTGGAGAACAGAATTTGGTTTTTCGGGAAGGGAGAATGCTTGAGAGGGAGAGAGATGCAAGACAGGGGAGCAGAAGTAGGTCAGGACAGAGAGGAAGGTGTTGCTTCAGGTCATTGATGCGTAGGAGTAAGTATCCTATGATTTGGGTTCCTCAGGGCAGCTGGCAAGAAGAGTGTTGGGAGATGGGTCTCCGCTGGTGAACAGGGAAGGTCGCGCATTGCACACACACCAGTGACAGACAGAAGGCAGATAAAGCCAGGGAAGCACGTATGCTCAGGACCTGACCTTCCTTTGAAGAGCCTTCTTGAGATTGGCGCCCGTGTGCACGGGAGTTGAGAGGCTTCTGTACATGGTGGGGGCCTGTCCTGGCTGAGAAACATCATCTGTGAGCATTGAAGATACACTTGTGGGTACAAAGTAGAAATTCACGGTTCCTCGGATGGGTGGCCGTTTCCGAATCCTTCCGTAGACTCCAAGCTGCTTGCGTGGAAGAGCAGAGGGGGTGCGTGGCAGGTGCAGGACGCAGAGATGTTGCGGATGGCTCTACAGACTCCGGGAAGGGTGGCAGGCAGACAGAAACTCCGCGGCTCTCCGCGGTGGGCAGCTTTGCTTGTGGGGTACAGCCGAGCATCCTCCGGTGACCCTCAGGCCCCACACGGAGGACTTCTCCTGTCGCAAGTGTCGGTCATGCCGAGGCTGGGAGAGCCGGTTCATAACAGCAATAAGCTATAACCAATCATCATTTATTCACATAATAAATCATTCCTAGTAGTAAAATACGATTTAAATCAAGAAGGTGATGAGTGCCTGCTCCCGTTACTTCTTCACATGGGTGACTTGGTAGGGAACTAGGCAAAGCACGTACAGTGCCTACACACAGGCAGAAAGCTGTGGTTTTGAAGTAAGTTGTGTTTATTTATTTTGTATATAAAGTGAAGCGTGAAAAGTGTAAGGAGGTGGGAGCATGTGACCACGGGATTCTGGCTGTCGTCTTCTCTGGGTGTGAATGCCCCCCGTTGGGTGCTTATGGGGACAGGAGGTTAGAGAACATACTCTTGTATATGTCATCGGTATTAGCTATGGATTTGCAAGGCGTTAAATCCACTTAGGGACCCCTGCTGTGCCAACCCTCCGCATTCCACGGGCATTACTGATGGGCGTCTCTAGTCATCGCCAAAGCTCTACTGTGTGTCACTCCTCGTGTTGACAGATGGATGCTAATTTTCAAATCCTTCCATTACCCATAAAACCTTCCAACCATCTAAAACACAGTGTACCGTCCTTGTTAATCTCCTCTTCGATGGAGTTCGAGCGAGACATTGTTAATTCAGCAGAGAGGACGTCAGTGTGTTGTCTCACGCAGCTTTCATGAGCCCTCGTCTCCCCCAGCCACTGCCCTCGTGGGGCCCACAGCGTGGTTAGGAAAGAGAGCATCTTTCCGGCCTTCTATCCGCACAAGTTGTCAGTCGTTGGTTGCACGTTTGCCTGGTCGCGGAGACCGCCTGGTGTCTGAGAGTACGTTCAGAGAGAAGAAAGTAAGGAGAATACGGCTGTGGAACGCGGCTGGGGATGGTGGCGTTGTGTCCTGCACACCTCCATGCCGTCACCACGGGGCAGGGAGCCGGGCCTCTCCCTGGCCAGGCCGCCTGGTAAACAGCATCCCTGCCATAGCACCCGCCTCAGCTCTGGCTCTGAACGGATGTGGGCATGGGTGTGGGACTGCAACCACTCGAGGATGGGGAACAGAGTGGGAAGGGAGGCAGACAACAGATGAAGTGGGAAGCCGACGTCCTTCCATAGAGCGGAGAATGTGATGCCAAGGGAATCCGGCTTCTGGTTCGAGCTGAAGGGTTGAACAGGGACCCTGACCCCACTGTCCAAGAGGGGGACAGCCAGTGATAGAAGATGACAGAGCAGGAGTGGGATGAGCAGAAGACGGGAAGAGACTCCCTCCCTGCCTGTGAACGGAGAAGCCAGCAGAAAGAGTGAGCTTAGCATCCCAGGCCCCAGAAAGGGCCGGAAAGCAGAAGCTCCAGGTGGTTCTAAAGAGGGGGTCAGGAATGAGAGTGGAAACCAGAGGACTGTCCGCACGTCTGTGTAAAGGAGATCGGGTTTGTAGGTCTCTGAGGGTTTCAGAGCTGGCAAGCCCCCTTGTCAGCCAGCCCCGGGAGAGAAAAGGCTGGGTCCTTGGAGAAAGTGCATCAGGGAGGCCGTGAGCTCTGGGCATGAGGCCCAGCCTGGGGGCACAGGGAAATGAGGGGTCAGAACAGGGCAGATTCATCAATGTCCGTGTCGGGAAGGGAAGGCAGCCAGCCCCTCCCTTTACTGCAGTCCCAGAGTGCGGCCAGCCAGAGGGACGCGCCCCCAAGCAGGAGATTGAGGAGTGCTCGGCGGAGATACATACAGGCCAGGAGAAGAGGCTCCCAGGCCCTGATGGGTCATCATACCCACACACTGGCAGGCCTTTGATCTGGCTTCGTGCGTCCTACCCTTCAATGGGAGCAGACCACCAGGAACCCCAGGTATCTGAGCAACGTCTCTAACACGACACGGACAAAAACATGAATGCCGAACACGCGGCAGGGACTGTTCTGTGTTGTAGGACAGAGCAGTGAACAGGCAGACATACAGCGTACGATACACCTGGTCCTGTTCTGGGTGAATTGGTTTCCCTCGAAACCATAACAAAGTACAGGCAGCCTTGTACCTTTACCTTGCTTTGCTCACCGTGGACCCCTCCTTTGCACCTGTCGCTGACCTAATGCCCCACTGCCTCCCATTTGTGAGGACACTTTTGCGTGTGTTGGGCCCAGTTGGACAATCCAGGATCATCTCCCTTTTGCAAGATCTGTAATGCCATCTGTAGAATCCCCTTCTCCTGGAACGTCACGTGCTCATTGTTTGCAGGGTTTAGGGTGTGGGCGTCACCCAGTGTGCGTGCTGTGATGACAGTCCCAGAAGGTGGCTGGGTTCCCTTCCTTGGGTACATTTTGTCTGACCGATTATCCAGCACCTGGAGCTGCTGCCCCAGCCTATGAACCTTGTGCTCCTTGAGTCTGGAGATATTTAGCCATGTTTCCCTTAAAAAAAACAAAAACAAACCAACAAACAAAACCTAATTTTAGAAAGGAGATGGCTTTGCAGTGTCTGTCTATCCAGGGCTCAAATACAGAACTTTTAGCTACTTATGGAGCTGGCCTTCCATGAAGAGATGGCCTATGACTGTGTTTGCATTTTTCCAAACAGAGCATCTGTTACGGCGTTGGGTGGAAATGAGAGGCCATTGCTGTCCTTAGAGAAAGAAATGCTTGTTTTGGAAACGAGAGGATTAAGTTCTTTGCCCAGCAATGTGTTATCGTGTCTTTGGAGCACATGTGGTCTGGGGCGGACGGGTTGGAGGAAAGTCCCAGAGAAGGAGACGGTGCGCCACATGCTGGTGTCCTTCACGTCCCTCTGTCTGCTTGCCCTTCGCAGGGAGATGAGGATCTGCGTGCTTCTGATGTTGTTCCTGGGGGAGGCCCAGAGCCACACAGCCTCAAGGCCCAACTTCGTCCTGCTGATGGCCGATGACCTTGGCATCGGAGATCCTGGTTGCTATGGGAACAAGACGCTCAGGTGCGGTGACGGGGTTGCCACTAGTGACATGAGCTTACGCGCGCAGAGCGCAGAATGCCCACACGCGTTAGGTGCACACGTCCACGTGTGACTTTACATAGATAGACACCGATGCTGGCGTTAGGAAGGAGGGTGGGACTTGATCTGTTTGCACAAGGTAAACCCAGAGGGACCACGAGAAAGATTGTCATGAGGACTCTTTCTTTTTTTTTTTTTTTTTGTATTTATTTATTTGACAGAGAGAGACAGCCAGCAAGGGAGGGAACACAAGCAGGGGGAGTGGGAGAGGAAGAAGCAGGCTCCCAGCAGGGCAGGGAGCCCGATGTGGGGCTTGATCCCAGGACCCTGGGATCACGCCCTGGGCCGAAGGCAGACGCTTAACGACTGCGCCACCCAGGCGCCCCATGAGGACTCTTTCTTACTCAGCAATACTCTACTGCTTTTCACCTATTGTCCTTTTCTTCTTCCCATTGGTTCACCTCTTCTAGGTCAGTTTCTCTGTTTGGTGCTGGCTTCATTCCAGTGGGTGCCCCCACAGGCCCTGTCCCTGCTTGTTAGCTCCACACCTTCTTGCTTTCACAATTACCAGCCACCCTGGCCAGGGAAACAATGACATGAACTGCTTCTGAGCCTCATCTTACCAATGGTCAATACAAACTGAATGACCCAAGATGGGGGAAGAGATCGTGAGCTTTTACGAGAATTTTCTCATAAGATCTATGCATAATACCAGCATGTAGCAGGGGGACGGACGCACCAGTGAGTGCCGCAGACGGTGATGGACTCTCACGGCCTCACTCTGGGTCCTCATCTTCGTTTCAACATGGCAGTGCAGCTCGGAAGAGTGTTGCATGGCTATGTCTCTGATCAAACACAAAGTGGGTGTCGGTTGTTTTTTTGAGGAGAACCTGGCTTGCGGATAGACATGTGTCCGTTCCACGTTGAAGCTTTCCGTGACATGCTGCTTGTCGTGTATGGAATGTGCGTCCACCTACAACATTTATGAGAGCTTGAAACACATGGACAAGGATAGAGGTTTCAATTGACCACATATGTTTTCTGCCCCACCTTTGGCTTCATTTTGTAAGATGTGTCGATCTTCCTTTTGGATGCTTCTCATACCTCTGTTGCTGCCAATTTAATTTTTCTTCTCAGAGTCGTAATCATCTCCTTAATCTTGCTCATGTTTTTTTCACTTTACTTTTTATTATTATTTATTTTTATTTAAAATCAGTTAATTAACATATAGTGGATTATTAGTTTCAGGGGTAGTATTTAGTGACTCATCAGTTGCATATAATACCCAGTGCTCATTCCATCACATGCCCTCCTTAATACCCATCACCCAGTTACCCCATCCCCCACCCACCTCCCCTCCAGCAGCTCGCAGTTTGTTTTTCCTAGAGGTGAGAGTCTATAACTTATGGTTTGTCTCCCTCTCTGATTTCATCTTATTTTATTTTTCCTTCCCTTCCCCTATGTCCATCTGTTCTGTTTCTTTAAATTTCACAATGGACTATTACTCAGCCATCAAAAAGAATGAAATCTTGCCATTCGCAATGACACAGATGGAACTAGAGGGTATTATGCTAAGTGAAATCCGTCAGTCAGAGAAAGATAAATATCGTATGGTTTTTAATAATATATGTATTCCTGAATTTCACTGAGATAATAAAGTTTCCAACTCAGGTGTTTTAATTAAAAATTTACAGTCAGGCTTTAATGTTTCTATTTCTACCAGATCTCAAAAGAAAAAAAAAAGTGTATACAATCACGATGAAGAATTCATGTCCCAACGTACCCCACATCTGTCTGGTTCCATATCGGATTCCAGTTCTTTATGAATTTCATTTTTTATTTTGTATTTTATCAGCTCACACCCCAAAGTAGTCATGTTTCAGTGGGCCTGTCTAGGCATGAGGAGGTTTAAGGCAGATACACGGATTCGGTCTTCTAAGGCTTCTAAATGTTGTGATGGAAGTCAGAAGCACGGTGGAAATGTGGACTGTTAAATGCGTCCGCTAAATTCATGGATGGGAGAGCAGGTGGACATGAGTCATGCAATGAAATGACCTTCACCTTCAAGCTCTGCATCAGCAAGGGCTACTCTGTGTGGGCACTGGCGCTGGAGGCTGCAGGCCACGATGAACGAGATGCGAGCTCCCGCCTCTGTGCACCTGCGTTGGAGGGGGCAGTTAGCCGGACCATCCCTTTATAGTGAGGAGCTGCTGGCATAGGATCTGTGTCCTACACATGGACCAGGCCCCCTCGTGGGACTCAAGGTTGGCCATAGGAGGCCCACGAGAATCCCATCTCTGCCAGGACCTGAAGGATGGAAGGTAGGCAGGCTGGCAGGCAGGCAGGGACTGTGTTCCCAGTGGAGGATATGGGATGAGAGCTCATTGTGGTCCCAGAACTGGAAGAGGTTCATTTCTGAATGCCTAGCAAGTGTGCAAGGACACCCTGACAGGATCGGCCTGTCCATTCCCAGAGCAGAGGCACCACAATGCATCACCCATCCTCTGGGAGTTTCCCTGGATGATTGAGAGGTGATTCACGATAAAAAGCACAGTGGAAACTGCATGTTTCAAGATCATCATGAATGACATGAGTCTTCTGTTCTAGGACTCCCCATATTGACCGGTTGGCTGAAGGAGGGGTGAAGCTCACACACCACCTGGCAGCTTCACCCCTGTGTACACCAAGTAGAGCAGCCTTCATGACAGGCCGGTACCCCGTCCGATCAGGTAACCCCCGGGCTCCACAGCCATGGCTGTCGTCCTCCTGGGGGCATCCCTGACCTCCTCTTTCAATGGATCATTTCTCCTGCTTCAGGAATGGCGTCTCAGTCCATCATGGGGGTGTTTATCTTCTCGGCCTCTTCTGGAGGACTTCCCACCAGTGAGATTACCTTTGCCAAGCTTCTCAAGAATCAAGGCTATTCAACAGCTCTGATAGGTATGGGCAGCTGAAGAGGGGGAGTTGAGGGCCTGGGCAGGGTGAGTGGCAGAGGGCATGATAACTGCCTTTTTAAGGCAGGGTGAGTGGCAGAGGGCATGATAACTGCCTTTTTAAGGATCCCTGATAACAGTTTGTACAACTTCACATAGGGAAGAAATGATTCTGATTCTCAATTAAAATACAATGCACCTATCTGGGCTATTTGAAAGTAAAGATATGTGTTGTGCGTGTGTGTGTGTGTGTGTGTGTGTGTGTGTGTATGGTTAGATAGATGACAGATAATGATAGATGGATACATGGGTAGACCGATGCATGTATGGGTAGATAAAGGACATAGGTGATAGAGACAGGAATGGATAGATCAGTAAATGAAATGGATGAGGGATGGATCATGGATGGATCATGGGTAGATGGATAGATGGATGGATGTGTGATGGATGGATGCATGATGAATGGATGGGTGGATGATGGATGGATGAATGGGTGGGTGGATCATGGGTGAATGGATGAATGGATAATGAATGGATGGATAATGACTGGATGGATGGATGATGGATACATGGATAGGTGATGGGTGGATGGATGGATGGTGAATGGATGGGTGGGTAATGGGTGAATGGATGGATGGGTGAATGATGGTTAGATGGATGTATGGATGGATAATGCATGGATGGATAATGACTGGATGGATGGATGATGGATACATGGATAGGTGATGGATGGATGGATGGATGGATGGATGGTGAATGGATGGGTGGGTAATGGGTGAATGGATGGATGGGTGAATGATGGTTAGATGGATGTATGGATGGATCATGAATGGATGGATAATGACTGGATGGATGGATGATGGATACATGCATAGGTGATGGGTGGATAGATGGGTGGTGAATGGATGGGTGGGTAATGGGCGAATGGACGGATGTGTGAATGATGGTTAGATGGATGTATGGATGGATAATGACTGGATGATAATGACTGGATGGATGGATGATGGATACATGGATAGGTGATGGGTGGATAGATGGATGGTGAATGGATGGGTGGGTAATGGGTGAATGGACGGATGGGTGAATGATGGTTAGATGAATGTATGGATGGATAATGAATGGATGGATAATGACTGGATAGATGCATGATGGATACATGGATAGGTGATGGGTAGATGGATGGATGGATGATGGGTAGTTGGATAAATGGATAATGGATGGAAAGATAGATGAGACCCAGGGATGAGAGAGATGATAGCCAATAGATTGATAAATACTTATGCGCAGCCATACAGCATATAAAACTACATATATACACTATGCTATTGAATGTTTTAATTTTATATATTAATACTAAAATTGTGTCAGACTTTGTCTCAGTTCACATTCTCGTTGATTTTATTCAATTGATAGGAATGATCCATTCTCCCTTTTTACTTGATAAGCATAGGTCTGTGCGGGTCATCGGATGAATCATAAAATCTCTCAAAGAAGCGAAATGACCATTCTCTTTCCTCCCACCTCTTGTCGTAAAACCATCATCATGTTTTTCTTTTGTGAGGCACTCGCTAGTTTAGTGGTATAATTAACGTTTTATAAGAAATGTTCATAGATGTTTTAAATAATTGCTGAGCTGGGACTGTGATTTCCTCATGCTTCAGGGGTAGTTTTTTCAGAAAGAATTCATTTTCACTTTTAATATTCAAGGGTCAAAACCAAGTTGGTTCTGTGACTTCAATTTTAAGGAAATGTTCTTAAAAAACACTTGTGTTTTTCTGTGTCTTTTTATCACCTGTCTGAAATATGTCGGGTGTTTGTCTTTTGCTTTGTTATTTTCAGCACTAAATTCGCTGTTGTTTTCTGGTAGAGTGAGTAGTCGGTACCCCCACTGTTTGTGGAAAAGGAAGCGAAACACTGTAGGGTTCTACAGAATAGGAGTTTGGTTAGTACAAGTGCAGAGTGATCCCGCTTTTCCACGTGTGGGAATCACAAGCGGACACTCAGGTCATGGTGTGCATCGGGTCTAAACATATCATCCATTTGTCTTCTCAGGCAAGTGGCACCTTGGGACAAACTGTCACAACAAGACCGATTTTTGTCACCACCCCTTGAGTCACGGCTTTGACTATTTCCATGGGATCCCCGTGACCAACTTGAGGGACTGCAAGCCCGGAGAAGGCAGCGTCTTCACCAGGGCCATCAGGGCGCTGGTCTTCATCCCTCTTCAGATCATTGCGATCACGCTTCTCACCTTGGTGGTCCTCAAGTGCCTGGGGCTGGTCCGCGTGCCCCCTGGGGTCTTCGTCTGCCTTCTCTGCCTTGCTACCATGATACTCGGCCTTCTAGTGTGCTTCCTGCATTACTTCCGGCCCCTGAACTGCTTCCTGATGAGGAACCATGAGATCACCCAGCAGCCCATATCCTATGACAACCTCATGCAGAGGCTGACGGCGGACGCGGCCCAGTTCATACGACGGTTGGTATCGCCTTTTATCGGGATGCTGCCTGTTGCCACATGGTGCTTGGTGATCACCATGGAGGTTAGAGAAACCGGGTGGTACTTCTAGCCACGTTTCCCCTTCCATGCTGTGGAGATTTCTGCAGCCAGACCCTCAGGAGGAGAGACGTGCACAGTGGAATGGCACGTGCAAGCAAGCGCGATGCCATGGGCTCTCATCCAAGCGGCTCTGCCATGTGTCCCTCACATCCTGTGCTTCTGAAGCCGGGTCGAAAAATGTCTCCCAGATGAGACAAAACCAAAGGGGCTTGGGTATCCCCACAGTCATTACTCTTCAGGTGTGCATTGTGTAAGTATAGGTGTTGTCCTTGTGACAAAAACGACACAGGGAAGTCCAAATAGTCTTTGCAAATTTCTGAGCAAAAGAACCGTGTGAGGAGCCTGGATGGAGCGAATGATCTCGTTTAGGTCTTTCAGGACCCCTTGGAGGCCTAGTGTTGAGGGTTGCCGTCAGCAAAGGGCATAACCATCCACAGAGGGGTCGGTGGCAGTCCTGAGTAGAGACCCATCTCAGGAGCACTTGCTATCAAAAACAGACAAAACCATGTTATTCCTTTTGGATCTTTAGAGAAAAGAGGAAATTTCATGTGAAAATCAGATGCCTGGTCTGAGAGCATGTGTTGCTTGGGCAGCAAAGACTGGAGACACGCGTGGGTCCAAGCTAAAATGGCAGGAGGAACGACGTTGTGCAGTTCTGGACAGAAGGAGGAGGATGTTAAGCTATCGGTCATGCTTCTGAGCGCCTGTGGTCATCACGGGCACAGGGAGGTACCGTTGAGTTGGTGGTGCCGACGTAAGCCTAACTCACTGTTGGCCCACACGGCCAGAGGAGCGACTGCTCAAGCTTTGTGTTAGCAGAACCCAGACCTGTGAAAAATTGAAGATTGCCAGTCTTACCTCTCGAGGTCCCTCCTGTGGAGTGCTGTGGCAAGGCTGCACATCTCCCCAGGACAAGCTCCCTGGCAGAGTCTAAACCCCATGTCTCCCAGGACCCTTGGAGAAGTAACTGGAGCGTGGTTGGGTTTCTGGCGCAGAAGCCACAGCTGTTGTTGTGCCCGTAGATTTTTCTAGAAGGGGATGCCGACTTGTGATCTGACGCAAAAGTTTTAGAACTTTATGAGGTATGCATTTGATATCGTCATCTAGTAAAATATACATAGAGTGTTAATAGAGACAAGGTTCTCTTCATTTTTTCTAGCAGAGTGATCACTTCTAGTACTTTGCACCTTATTGTGTTGTGTCTTATTTTTTAAAAACTCTCTGGCTGTGACAGTAAATTAATGTCATCACTCAGCAGGGATGTGCAGTCTGCAAGGGTGACAAAGCTCTTACCTTGTGGGGTAAGCTCGCTGCGTTTTATAAGCAAGCCAACGGCCATTCCAAGATAGGATGGCGCCTCACGGGACTGTAGACCTGTCCATTGACTCTCAAAACCCAGCAGTGTGCTGTTTGCCAAATTTGCTGTAGCAGCCAAACATGCACCTGTCAGTCTGCATCTACCAGACATCTCTCAGAGATGTATGGGAGGTGGCGAATAATACGGTGACCCCTGCAAAATTTGCAGAGTCAGGAATCATCCTTAGCGCCAGATGACCCCCTTCTCTCCAACATGTGGTATTTTGATGGGAATGTTCAAATCCATACAGAGTATGAATATTCACATGATTATAAGGCATTTTAATGGGTTGCTCAGCACGTGACTCTGGGAGGGGACCTAAAGCAATTTGATCGTAAGGGCCTGGAAGCCTGTGCAGTTGATTGAAAACATCTGGATGGAAACTATCCTTGGCTGCGGTTGTCCTCTTGTGCGATGTGTGATACCTGACTCACTCCGTGGGGTAGCCAGGCATTTTGAGAATCCCCTTAACATCTCACCGAAGAAACGTAACAGTATTGGCAAAATAATACTAGGATCTGAAAATACTAGGATCTTTTCGGGGATCTGAAGATTCATTTGTAAGTATCGTCTCATTGGCCAGCATATCCCGAACAACGTAGGCTGGTCTTTACCACCTTTGGGTGAGAAATGGATTCAGCGTTAGGAGCAGAAGGAGAATGACTGAAAGCAGTGACAGCGTTGGTGACATTCTTTCATATGCGTTTGAGTTCAGAATTTCACAATGGAAACCAGTGCCTTCTCTCGATGCATTACCATAAAAGACTGTCTGGGCGTGCACAGTTCCCATGCGATTCGTATGTCGAAAGTAGTGAGGAAGATAGTTTAAACTCTTATTTCTAGATTGTATATTCTTTCTCTAAGCCTTGTGTCTGGAACGAATGATACTGCAGATGATCACTGGGGGTGTGGAGCTGGGGAGGGCAGGGGCGTGAGGCAAAGATGCTTCGTTGGCGTGTGATGCTCTCAGACGCGGTCTCCTTAGCCAGATTTGCTACAAATGTGCCTCTGGATTAAAGTGCACACTTCTGTGTTGAGGAGAGCGATGGCTTGGAATGTATAACCGTGCACTCCATGGTGCCTCATGCTAATTTACTCTTAGGGGTAAAATTTATCTTGGGGAGATGCTTCTGTGGGGAAGCTCGATGATTAGCTCACCACACCATATGTTGTTAGGAGCTGTATAGTAATGCAAGAGACAGGTCATCCTTAATGCAATTTAATTAGCAAGAAGTCCGTGTTGCTCTTACAGCAGGAATGAACTGTGAATTTCTTAGAGATTCCCAACCGTGTTTCTGTGTCCTGAGCAAAGCTCCCTTGGCCATCGGGCTCTTCAGGGCTGTATAAATCAGAGCCAGCTTGGGCGCACTGTGCAAATGGCGGCTCAGCTTGGGGCATGTTCAAGTATCAGCAGTTCTTGTGGCGTGATTATCCGTGACCCACCAGACACTGGGGGTACACATATCACCTGGGACACATCTCACACTCATCAGCTCCTTCTTGCTACAAATCATCCATACGAAATGGGAAAAGGACATGTCTTCTTGGGGAGGAATTTGAGGCTCCACACTTTGGAGGGAATAGCCAGCGCCCTACAGGAAATAGTACAGACTGGATCAAACCCCACAGTAGAATGCTTGGGAAGGCTGTTCTCTCTGTCAGAGTGGACCACGGGCACACCTTTGGTCTTCCATGGACTCTACCCACTTACCCTCTCAGAGTGAGTGCAGGAGGATGTGGAAGAAGACCAGGGAGTTTTACAGATGGAGAGGAAGAGTCCAGGTCTCACGCCCCAAGGGTAGAACGCCTCCTGGTAATTCTCACAGGAGCTCTGATGGCCGTACCCTCATTGCCATGGTGATGGAGAAGTATTTGCTTATTCTGAAAAGAAATCTGGGGCTGCATAGTTACAGGTGAATTCAGTGAGTTAATTTTATTCACAAAGTAGTTTTTGTTTTGCATAAGTCGAGGCCACGTTTTAAAAGGTCAGTGCCAGTGGGTAGGATGAGACCCATGTTTCACATCGTCCTCAACAGAGCGAGGTGAACCTTGGTCACTGTGCAGCATGAAGAGCCGGGAATGTTGACCCCTTTCCTCCCTAAATGCATCGGCAACAGTGCTTTGGGGCTAGGCACGACATTTAAGTTGAAAGAAACCGCTCTCTCTTTCTGTGTAAATATACAGTGTTTGGTCTGAAGAGCGTGTTTTTCAGGAAGGATGATGGCTTTATACACACCTGCGTGATTTGTGTAGTTTATGATATGCAATTACTGGATTCGTAACTTCGTAGCATTATCTCCTCCAGGGCTGTCCATGTTGCAGCAAATGTTGAGAACTCGTTCTTTCTGATAGCTGACTAATATTCCATTGTATATATGGACCACAACTTCTTAATCCAGTCATCTGTTGAATTCGTTACTGGCCCGTACCATGTACGGGCCCCCACGTTCAACATGCATTGAGCAAATTCAGCATGTATTCCAAATGTATGGAATGTATTCAGCATCAGCCCCTGTGTATTCTAAGAGTGTGTATTAGAAGTGACATAAATGCTAGTAATTTGCAGTTACGCTTAGGATGGGCCATCTTGTATCTTCAGTATGGACTCTACTAGAGAAAAAAATCCACAATTTGGAAAAGAGCTAGAGTTCTGTTTTTAAACTCTATGTTCACAGAGTGGTAAGATCTCCTTTTTGTGACTTTCACGAACCCTGATCCCTGACTGGTCCCCAAAGGGAAGGGAGCACGCCATGGGAATGATGGAGAGTATGAGACTCCGGGGGACATAGCGTTGCTGTGCAGAGAATATGCCCTTACTGGGGGGTCGTGGGTAGCAGCTCCCTCTACCATGTCCTGTGTTCTGTGGCTCTACGGGAAATAGACTTCCTCCTGCAAACATGGTTGCTGTCATCGTAATGCCCCAAAACCTGGGACAGCTGATAAATGTATCATTGGAACACCTGACCTTTTATCCTGTCGTGCTTCCGTCGATATTTGGCACTGTCAGAATCCTGAAATGCATTTACAGGGTGCCTTCAACCTAGCCTTTGACATTTCCAGCCAGACCGTGATGCAAGTGGCCAATGATGAATGGCTGTGACTTGGCCCAAAGCATGTTCCGAAGAAAGGGATCGTGGGATGACTTTATTAGTTTCGATAAGAGTTTAAGCCAGAAAGGAAGAGGTGTAGTATTGATCTTTAATTCACAGTGAGAAAAGTGCGTCAGATTAACAATGAAGGGCAGTGCACCGAAATACACACACACGTGTTCAGCAATGGAAAGGTTAAGTCATTAAATGATTGTCTTGCTCAGTAAGGGCAGATGCCCTTTGGTTGGTCTCTATCATGCATGGGTCACCAGGAGACAGGTTTTAGAGTGGAGGGTATCTTGGGCTCTTCGAATGTGCCCGTTTCCTGCTGAGCATGCCACAAGCTGTACGCAGTTGCGGAGGGATGCTTGTTTTTCGTGATTCTGCATCCAGATCCGTGTCTTTCCTAACTAAGTGAGTGTAGATAAAGCCCTGTCGGACCCCCCTTTTTTTCACGAAACACACAGATCTCTTTTATGCCCTGCGATCGTGACCTAAACTGAAATCGGGAAGCGCGAGCTTTCGGATGTGTACGACAGGTCCAGGATGGTGAGGAAATGAGGGATGGGTGGTATGCATCCTGAGGACCCAGGGAATGGGACATGGTTCAGCTCCTTCAGTGTGGTGAACGGCTGTCCTACAGGAACGCAGGCTGGTGCTGCTGACTTCCCACCCACTGCTGACTTTCCCAGAGAAAGCAGAAATGCCTGTTTGTGGGAGGGAACTATTTGGGGGAAACTTCCCAATGTTTTCGATATTAGCTTGTTTTTTTAGGCACTCAGAACCCCCGTGGAATGAATGAATTGCTGTCCTCTCTGCGCCTTAGCATAGACCCCAATTTGACTCCATTCCCAGGCTCCTCTGTTCCTGTCTTTCGTGGGCTTCTCTCCCTGTCCCCAGGCTGAGCGTGAACTTCAAGACTACACAGTCTATCTGGTATTGTCTGTCTGAATCAGATCAGTTATTCCTAGAAGGGCAGATTTACTCTGATGGGGTGAATATACTCTCCTGTTCTTTTTTGCCCCCCCCCCCATGAGGGTCCATCTGAGAAGGCTCTCTGCACCCTTTTTTGATGCTCTTCCAGTAACAGCAAAGACATGGGATTGATTTTCTAAAAGCATTTTGGAAAACCCATCTCCTTCCTCAAAATCTCATTTCCTATTACAACAATTCTAATAGTTTCCTAGTTCCTATTACCTAAACCACAGGGAAACAGTCTTTTTGTTTAGTTATTTATTTATTTATTTTCTGCATACGCTCAGTATTTTGCACTCTCTGGGTTCAGATAATGAAGGAATGCGTGCTGGGAGATTTACAGCCGGCGCCAGCAAAAGCTCTTCCCTGCACCTGTTACGTGGTGCGGCGTGTGGGTGACTTTAGGTATTTGCATTCAGATCCCAGTGGGGTTAGGGGGAGGCATCGCAGGTGGTGAGGGATGGGTTTAGAGTCCAGCGTCCTTGGTGGCTGAAAAGTCCTCGGATCTAACGCAAGACCAAAGAGCCACAGACAAGGCTGCACACGTGGAATCCTTGCACAGAGAGCCCAGTGCAAAGCTCAGTAAACGAGGCCGGTGTGGGCACGCTGGAGGGTCGTGAGCAAAGACAGAAATCAGGCTGCATTTTAAACTCCACTAACACAGATTGGCTTTTAGACCGGGGTGTCCGTTTCATCTTTTTTGGTACGAGAGGGTGGCTTTCCAACTTTTCTTGTCTTCCTTTTTATTTTTGAGATGTCTCTCCATTTTTCTGTGGCTCCAAGAGTAACATGTGCGACTCTAAAAAATTAAAGAATAAATTCTAAAGAATTTCAGATGCATTAAAGAATCTAAAGGAGCATTAATTCTAAAGAATTGAAGAAGCATTAAAATTAAAGTGTGTAAAGTAGAAAGTTGAAATTGTGGCCGGTCTTCACTCCTTCACACCGAGAACTTGCCTTCCCCAACTCAAGATATAGTGAAGCATGTGTGTTAGTGGTCTCTTTCTGGGCTTCTTTGCACACCTATGGGCTTTTATTTTACTCTAGTTTTAAAAGACTTATGTATTTCTTTTAGAGAGAGAGGGCAGAGGGAGAGACTCTTGAAGCAGACACCCTGCTGAGCACAGAGCCCTACGTGCGGCTCGATCTCACGACCCTGAGATCATGACCTGAGCTGAAACCAAGAGTCGTACGCTCAACTGACTGAGCCACCCAGGGGCCCCGATGGGATTTTATTTTATTTTTTTTTAATGTTTTTTTATTATGTTATTCACCATACAGTACATCCCTGATTTCTGATGTAAAGTTCAATGATTTATTAGTTGCGTATAACACCCAGTGCACCATGCAATATGTGCCCTCCTTACTATCCATCACCGGTCTATCCCATTCCCCCACCCCCCTCCCCTCTGAAGCCCTCAGTTTGTTTCCCAGAGTCCATAGTCTCTCATGCTTCACTCCCCCTTCTGATTACCCCCCCCCCCCTTTCTTTATCCCTTTCTTCTCCTACCGATCTTCCTAGTTCTTATGTTCCATAGATGAGAGAAATCATATGATAGTTGTCTTTCTCTGCTTGGCTTATTTCACTTAGCATTATCTCCTCCAGTCCCGTCCATGTTGCAGCAAATGTTGAGTAATCATTCTTTTTGATAGCTGAGTAATATTCCATTGTATATATGAACCACAACTTCTTAATCCAGTCATCTGTTGAAGGGCATCTCGGCTCCTTCCACGATTTAGCTATTGTGGACAATGCTGCTATGAACATTGGGGTGCATATGGCCCTTCTCTTCACTACGTCTGTATCTTTGGGATAAATACCCAGTAGTGCAATGGCTGGGTCACAGGGTAGCTCAATTTTTAACTTTTTAAGGGACCTCCACACTGTTTTCCAGAGTGGCTGTACCAACTTGCTTTCGCACCAACAATGTAGGAGGGATCCCCTTTCTCCACATCCTCTCCAGCAATTGTTGTTTCTTGCCTTGTCTATTTTTGCCATTCTAACTGGCGTAAGGTGGTATCTCAGTGTGGTTTTGATTTGAATTTCCCTGATGGCTAATGATTTTGAACATCTTTTCATGTGTCTGTTAGCCATTTGTGTATCATCATTGGAGAAGTGTCTGTTCATATCTTCTGCCCATTTTATGATTTATTTGTTTCTCGCATATTGAGTTTGAAAAGTTCTTTGTAGGTCTTGGATACCAGTCTTTTATCTGTAGCATCATTTGCAAATATATTTTCCCGTTCCGTCGGCTGCCTCTTAATTTTTTTGACTGTTTCCTTGGCTGTGCAGAAGCTTTTTATCTTGATGAAGTCCCACAAGTTCATTTTATCTTTTGTTTCTCTTGCCTTTGGAGATGTGTCATGAAAAAGGTTGCTGTGGCCAATGTCGTAGAGGTTGCTGCCTATGTTCTCCTCTAGGATTTTGATGGATTCCTGTCTCACATCGAGGTCTTTCATCCATTTGGAGTTTATCTTTGTGTCTGGTGTGAGAGAGTGATCAAGTTTCATTCTTTTGCATGTAGCTGTCCAATTTTCCCAGCACCATTTATTGAAGAGACTGTCTTTTTTCCACCGGATGTTTTTTCCTGCTTTATCAAAGATTAGTTGCCCAAAGAGCTGAGGGTCCATTTCTGGGGTCTCTATTCTGTTCCATTGGTCTATGTGTCTGTTTTTGTGCCAGTACCATGCTGTCTTTGTGATCACAGCTTTGTAGTACAGCTCGAAATCCGGCATTGTGATGCCCCCAGCTTTGTTTTTCCTTTTCAACAATTCCTTGGCGATTCGGGCCCTTTTCTGGTTCCATCAAATTTAAGGACTGTTTGTTCTAGTTCTTTGAAAAATGTCATTGGTATTTTGATCGGGATAGCAGTGAAAGTGTAGATTGCTCTGGGTAGCATGGACATTTTAACTATGTTAATTCTTCCGATCCATGAGCATGGAATATTTTTCCATCTTTTTGTGTCTTCTTCAATGTCTTTCAAGAGTGATTTATAGTTTCTAGAATATAGATTCTTTACGTCTCTGGTTAAGTTAATTCCAAGGTAACGTATGGTTTTTGGTGCTATTGTAAATGGGATGGATTCCCTAATTTATCTTTTTTCAGTCTCATTGTTCGTGTATAGAAATGCAATGATTTCTGAGCATTGATTTTGTATCCCGCCACATTACTGAATTGCTCCATAACTTCTAATAGTTTGGGAGTGGATTCTTTTGGGGTTTCCATATAGAGTATCACATCATCTGCGAAAAGAGACATTTTGCCTTCTTCTTTGCCAATTTGGATACCTTTTATCCCTTTTTGTTGTCTGATTGCTGTTGCAAGGACTTCTAGTACTATGTTGAATAATAGTGGCGAGAGTGGGCATCCTTGTCGTGTTCCTGATCTTAAGGGAAAGGCTTCCAGCTTTTCCCCGTTGAGAATGATATTTGCTGTAGGCTTTTCATAGATGGTTTTTATGAGATTGAGGAATGTACCCTCTATCCCTACACTCTGAAGGGTTTTAATCAGGAAAGGATGCTGTATTTTGTCAAATGCTTTTTCTGCATCTATTGAGAGAATCATATGATTTTTGGCTTTTTCCTTCTGGATAAAATCTAAGACACCTATCGATTTGTGAATGTTGAACCACCCTTGCATCCCAGGGATGAATCCCACTTGGTCATGATGGATAATCCTTTTAATGTACTGTTGGATTCTATTAGCCAGGATCTTGTTGAGGATTTTGGCGTCCATATTCATTAGGGAAATCGGTCTGTAATTCTCCTTTTTGATGGGGTCTTTGTCTGGTTTGGGGAACAAGGTAATATTGGCCTCATAGAATGAGTTCGGTAGCTTTCCTTCTGTTTCTATTTTTTGAAATAGCTTTAGGAGAATAGGTATTATTTCTTCTTTGAATGTTTGGTAGAATTCCCTGGAAAACCATCCGGGCCTGGAGTTGTTTTGTTTTTGTTTTTTTTGGAAGTTTTTCTTATCAATGTTTCAATCTCTTCATAATAAATTGGCCTGTTTAAAAAATCAATTTCTTCCAGTTTCAGTCTTGGTAGTTTATAGGTTTCCAGGAAGTCCTCCATCTCTTCCAGATTGCTTAATTTATTGGCAGAAAGCTGTTGATAAAAGTTTCTAATAATCCTTCCAATTTCATTGGTGTTGGTTGTGACCTCTCCCTTTTATTCATAATTTTATTAATTTGGGTCCTTTCTCTATACTTTTGGATAGGTCTTGCCAGTGTTCTGTCAATTTTATTTATTCTTTCAAAGATCCAACTTTGAGGATTTTAGTTTAAGGATTACTTTGATTTAGGGGTACCTGAGTGGTTCAGTTGATACCACATTCGACTCTTGACCTTGGGGTTGTGCATTTGAGGACTAGACTGGGTTTAAAGATGACTTAAAATGTTTTTTAAAATATTCTGATTGGGGCATCTGGGTGGCTCATTTGGTAAAGCATCTGCTTTTGTCTCAGGTCATGATCTCAGGGTCCTTGGATCGAGTTCCACCTTGGGCTCCCTGCTCAGCGGGGAGTCTGCTTCTCCTCCTTCCTCTGCCCCTCCCCCTGCATGTGCTCTCCCTCACTCTAATAAATAAATAAAATCCCTAAAAAATATTCTGATTTATTGAATGAATGGTTTGAGGACTCTGTGTAATAGAATGCGTGCTGAGCTCAGCAGGTGAATACCCCAGACGGGCGTCTGTCACTGTCATCTCTGTAAGCTTCCACGAGTCCACGAGGCTAGGTCCGACAGTGATGTGTTTGTGGAAAGCATTCACGGGCGCTATCCCGCTGCATGAACCTCCGGAAGGTGCCTCTCTCCAGAAGCAAGTTCTGACCCTGCCACCTTGAGATGCGTTTGGTGGCAGGACCTGGCAGGGCTCACCTATAGAGTTTAAGTCGCGAGGGCGGTCTCAGCCGAATGTGCTTTCAGTAGATGTGAAGTGTGTGGACGGAACAAAGGGATGGCCGAAGTATACACATCTGTGTGTGTTCGCAGCGGCGGCTGGGTGAATCTCCACAGCATGAGCTGCTTTGTGCGTCTGAGGGCTCTCCGACTGAGCCAACAGACAAGCCTCCTTGCATTTCCACTGCGCTCGACGACGCCGGTCAAGTTGGGACATTGGTTGCATAATAACGGTCAAGCCCTCGGAGGAGGAATATTCTGTTCGAGAGCTTCGTGGCAAGCAGGAAAAAAATAAATAACGCCTTCACCATCCCCTCGTGTATGTTTTCAGTCCACGTTTATAGGATGTCAGTCTTCTGATTCTCGGATTGAAATGATTACAGGTTGCTGGGAAGGCAGGCACGGAGCTGCCTTCTGTATTTTTCACAAATAACGTGAAGTCATGTAGTAGCAGAAGGTTCTGTCTTTTCCCACAACGTGCAAGACAGAGGCAATGAGTTTCCAAAAACGTCGTTTACTGAAGTGCTCCGCTAATAACACAGGACTGAAGCTGTGACTGAGAAGTCTCCTGCCCACCAACTCGATGAAGTGTTGTGGAGTTTTCAAGGTCATAGGGAAGGGAGACCCAGACGTCCTCCCTGAGCCTGACCCGCTCTCTGTGTCTGGAAGGATCTTGCTCAGCGAGTTGCCTCACCAGAGAGTAGGCTGTCAGTCACAGCCTAGAGTGTGTGCGGGGCAGCCAAGCATTTATGGGTGTGTAGCCCATGCACCATTGACCGGGCCTCTATTCCTGGATGGTCAGTCTTTGCCGTGCGGTGCTTTGCAAGCTGGTGTGCGTCTCTGCATTTTCCAGGAGTGTTGATGCATCTAAAACCTCATCACCGTGCTTGGACACCCAGGACCTTGGCTGGGATCGGCGGTATCTCGCCTGCTCAACGAAAAACGGCTCTGTAGAGAGATGCTAGAAAAGAGCATTCTATAAATATGCATCGTGTTATGATGAACCTAGGAACGGCCTTCTCCCCTTCCACAGAGGGTCCACGTATATTGCAGGGCAGGGGTCCCACTCCACAGCTGGGCTTGAACTCCCCTGCTGGCCTGACCGCTCTCAACTACCCCTGGTCATGTCAGGCTCCTTCGTTTGCTTGTTGGGCTGATTTGATTGTCCATTTGTTCGTTCTGAGCTCACATTTCAAAATGCCTCAATCTTGGGATCCTGCCAGGGAGGCCGATGGCGGGCTCTTTCTTCTTCCTCTTTTATTAATTTATAATTTTTTCAGAAGCTCTTGGGCACGCGACGCCTCTTCATTCTCGGCACATTCTGCCCCTACAGGGCAGAGGTCTGTGACCTTTCATGGCCTAGCATCACTTCTTCCAGGGTCTTGGAGGGCACCTGTGCTTAGAAGGAGCCAGAGAGATGCATTGGGAGACATCCTCATGTGCAGATCGTCAGCTCAGATGGCAGCTCCTGTGGGTCCATGTTAACATGAAGGCACCTTCTTTCCTTCCTGACCCATAATGGGGAGAAGTTGTGGTAGACCAGTTGTCTTGGGTTTGGATTCTCATGCAAATTCTGCTTCCTGGGGAGAGCTGGCATAGACCACGTGCAAACTTTTCTTCGCTCGTTTGTTTGTTGGGTTTTGGTGATTTTTTTTTTTTTTTTTGTCTCTTTTGCTTAGCTGTGAAATAGTAACAGTGTCACTTTGTTGTATACTCCTGTAAAAAAGGGAAAGTGACGGAATTCAATACGAGCCCTGTAACTCAAAGCCATACAGATGATTCGCAGTAACTGGCTCAACTTGATCTTCAGCCAGCAGGGACCTGGCTCATTCGAAGCTGATGTTTTAGGCTTATGTTCTGCTTCAGAAGGCAAGGGGAACATCAGTGCAGGGAGCAGCCTTCCGTGTAAAGTGTGATAAGCAGCAGGTCTGAGGGGTGGCCCCCCAAGGTGCTGTAGGGGCTGCAGGAACCCAAGCTATTTGCACGTCAGGAAATTAACAATGCATTTAGCAAAGTGTGCAGTCATTTATTTACTGGAGGTTAGCTCGTTAGCATTGCGATATCTTGTTCTAACCTTGAAATGTTTTTGGTTATCCTGAGGACTTAAGGAACTAAATAGATATGTAAACGCATCATTGATATCATGAAATAGATGATTTCCCGAGAGCTTTTGCTGGCTGACAAAGATGATGAACAGAGGGGACTGTCCCTTCAAAATGATCAGAGACTTCTGACTTAGAGTGTATATGTTAGGCACATATATCTGCTAATAATATATAGAGATGTATTTGCATGTATGTGTATATTTATAAATAGCCATACTGATAATATATATGTTTGTATGTGTGTTTTTATGTGTGTGTATATATATAAACCTATAGTAATTATATATATAGGTGTATGTGTCTATACCCATATGTGTCTGTATCCATAATATACATATGTATGCACATGTATATTAATAACGTATATAGCTGTATACATATATGCTCCTGTGTATGTGTATACCTATATTAATAGCATATATATGTATATGGGTATATATATATGTGTATGCACACACAGCCCTATATTAATAATATATACAGGTGCATAGTGTATGTGTGTGTATAGGTATACATATAACTATAGTTGTGTATAGATGTATGTATTATATATGAAGTTGTATGTATCCTGTAGGTGTATATAATAGTACCTACCCCAGATCACCTTTCTCACCAACCACGTTGCATCGCTGCACCCCTGCAGTGCCCGGGAGTCCTGGGTGGGCCCGCGGGAGCCGGGAGAGCTGATGCAGGATCTCATTGACTAACAGAGGTTTACTGCACTTACGCTCCTTGGCAGGCACCGTGCCGGGCCCTGCAGCACCAAGATGTCCGTGACATGCCCCAGTTCATGGTCTAGTGGGACCAGGAAAGCACGTAAGGGATTTGTAGGGAGTACACCAGATGCCCTAGTAGAAATGGCATCGGGCCACCCATCTATTCTGTTATTCACTCCATTTGTGCCCCAGCAGCCTTCAAAAGGGCACTTAGGCAATAGTGCCGTTTAGAGGGAAAGGAATTTCTGACGCTTTCCCAGACAAAGGTGAAATTTGAACCGGTTACATAAAACCAAAGTGCATCCACTAAGTGCATTTCTCAGAGATCGGCGTGAGGCAAAGAGGAGGTGGTGTGACTCCTTGACTCCTCTCAGCAGACCTGGGCGGGAACCCCCAGACCTTCCCATACTCACCAAGCTCAGGACTCTTGTCACAAGGCTCACTCATTGACAATGACTTATAACTCTACACAGCTGTGTGTTTCACCCATTACAACACAGGATGTTTTGATGCACTCGGAATTAAGAAATGCTTTTGCAAGAACTTGAGACTCTTTATAGATTGGGGCCAGTTCAAAGAATGTCCCATGTAAATTCCAAAATGTCAGTGTTGACAGTTGAGCATTTATTGCAGGAGACTTGTTTGGTAGTAGAAGGTGGGCAATATGGTGGAACAGTTGACTTGGCATTAGACCTGTACATAGGTTTTGCTACAAGAATTCAAGAGATGGGTGTTTACTAGGTAGTAGCATGTGTGTGTGTACGTATTACAAAGAGAATTCGCTTTTGAAGGCCCTTGAGTTCCTATTAATCACCATATAGAGAGGGAAGAATAGAATTCAGGGGCAAAGCAGGCCATTCCCACGACATTCCTTCCATGGTTGTGTCCTTGGGGGATGTGTCGAGAATGTAACACTTGTGTGTGCTGACCCAGACAGAGTGACCATGAGTCTTGTCTTCATAGGCACGCTGTGAATGCTTCCATTTCTCCAGTAAAACATGCAGTATTAGACATCATCTTGCGGTGCTTTCTGACTTTTGAGGTGGCCTCCCGTCATTACTACTTTAATGGCAGTGGGAATGGAGGCGCACGTGCTCATGTTGCTGTCTCCTCTCGCCTCTCGCAGGAACACTGAGACACCGTTCCTGCTGGTCCTGTCATACCTCCACGTGCACACAGCTCTCTTCTCCTCCAAGGACTTCGCCGGCAAAAGCAAACATGGCGCTTACGGCGACGCTGTCGAGGAAATGGACTGGAGTGTTGGTATGTGTGTCTTTATCTTCCGTGAGTGCTCACGGCAGGCCCTCGTCTTCCTCCTCCTCCCTCACGTCCTGTGAATGTGCACTTCTGTGCCCCATGCCTTTATAGACAGTAAGTGGCTTTCCGTTTCTTGTTTTCAAAAAAGGTAATGAAACACTAAGTCAGAAAGATAAACAGAATATAAAAAGCGTCTTCAGCCCCAGGTGCGTGGTTGAGGTAGCCAGCGGCTCATCGCCAGGGGAAGACTCGGTCTGGGGACCAGCAGGCACAGGTTAACGGAGAAAAGGAGCCAACGCACTGTTAGTCATTCTCATCGCGGATCCTGCTAACAATGAAATGTGGGCAGCGTGGTGTGTTCTGCCGCGTTATTAGATAAGTGGTAGGTTTAGGGATACAGAAGACCGCAGGCGCCCACAGCCGTGGCACGCCGCCTCGGGGTCTCCTGGCGATGTTGTTCTGTTTGGCATCACAACCGAGACGGTCTTATTCTTTGTGTCCTTTCTCCTCCTTTCTAAGCAAATTACTCTATTCCTGAAAAATGTGCCATTGTTTTCAGAGGTGCTGGGAAGACGTCTTACTTAAAAAAAAAATGTGTCCTCTCCATTTCCATGAGATCATCATGACCCTGCTCTCTTTGCTTTTCTCTGGCAGAGCTGAGCACTGTCGGGTCTGTTCTGTAGCGTGGAGGGGAAGCAAAGTGATGGAAAACCAGGGGGCTCTGAACTTGTCACTCAGCGCCTGTCTTTGCCGGGGACACCGTGTCTTGTGTGGACGTTGTGCAATCCCTGTGGACAAAATGGGGCACAGTTGTCCAAATGTCACCAGTCCAAAAGTTGCTTAGGATTTTCACATGTTTGTTTTCTTTTCTTTTTTTTCCTCCTCTCATTCTTCCTCCTCCTCTTTGTGCACTGAAGTGATGGTTTTTAACTGTTTCATCCAGATGTTTTAGAAATAACCTGACCATTGCCAAGGAGCATTTTATGTATTTATTTACGGTTGGTTGGTTGGTTTTAAGCTGCGAATTGAACGGGATGCTGGTTGCCTACAGTGGTGATGTCAAGGACAAGTTCTGGTTTGTTAAATCTCGGAAGGAGCACCGTCTTAAGAAACAAGAGGACAGGACCCTTATGGTAGCTTCTAGCTCTCCATCTGCCGTCTCCATGAATCTGAGAAATGTCTTAAGTTTCTAGGCTCTGTTCTGTCATCTTTACACGAAAAATTCAGATGGGATGAGTCCTCAGTTTCTTTCTTCTCTGGGGGTCTGTGATACTGTAACAGAACATGGGGCGCCTGGGTGGCACAGCGGTTGGGCGTCTGCCTTCGGCTCAGGGCGTGATCCCGGCGTTGTGGGATCGAGCCCCACATCAGGCTCCTCCACTATGAGCCTGCTTCTTCCTCTCCCACTCCCCCTGCTTGTGTTTCCTCTCTCGCTGGCTGTCTCTATCTCTTTCAAATAAATAAATAAAATCTTAAAAAAAAAAAAAAACAGAAAGGGAGTCCCTATGACGAATGCTGGGATTCTCTGAAGCTCAACGTTCCCCTTTCTTGAGATTTGCAAGACAGATGCTTGTTCTAGGGCTCTCCCGTACACCAGGGCAAGCCTGCCTCTTCTCATTTTGCTTCTTTAAACGTTGCATGGGAATCATTTTACATTTTGGACACCTTTGCAGTGTGAATCAGGAGAATATTTCATCCCTTTGATGAGTGTTATATTTTAAATAACAGGTTTCTTAGATGACACCAAGACGTTTGTGGACTGGCACGCGAGCTCATGGTGGTATCATCAAACGAACTGATTAATTTTTATTTCACTGTCATGCCATGTATGCGTACCCTGACTCATTAGCAAGTCTAACTTTCAGTGTTTTCCTACTCCTTCTCCCCTCTAGAATGAAACAGAGAGTGTTTTCAGTCTTCGAGATCTGCGTCAGAACCTTGGTAGATGATTCTGTGCTTTTCTTTTTGGACAAAAAATGAAATCCTCCCCCTTGGTCGTGACATTAATTTCTTGGGATGTTTCTGCTGTTTTACCTGTCCAGTACAACGGAGCGTTTCGAGGAACATTCCTTCTTTCCAAGAAAAGCCTTTCCTTATGAGGCTGAGGGGACTGCAGTGTTCTGAATAATTACATAAAAAATAAAATGGGGATATTTGCTTAAAACTGTTGCATCCTGCAGGAGAGACCCCTGAGACAGGAGCAGAGAGCTGCAGAGGGCACACCTCTCCCATTCGGAGCCATTTTCTTTCAAAATTGTTGGACACGGCCTAATTATAAGGAGCCTAACTTTCTCCACTGCAGGGTTCTCTGTACCTGGAAAGGCATGGTCACAACAAAAGTGCCTTTGTTACTTAATTGCACTCCACGGCCATTCCCACGCCACGTCCTTGCGTTTATGGCCTTAGTTTTAGCTGTGTGATGGCGCTGCCTTGCATGGTTATAGTCGCCAAGGGAAGTGAGCACGCAGATTTGTAGTGAGGACCACAGAAGGGGTCTTGCAGAGACGTGACCACATGGGTGGCTCACATCCAGGATCTAGACTCCCTCTAAGTAACCCGACAGGTGGTTAGCCTTCTTTCATAATCTTAGTGACTGTGGGCTCAGGGAGTGCCACACACCCAGCCCTGGACCTTGCACACTCGCTCCCTCCTTTGTGCCATGGGCCGTCGGTACAGCACACGGTATGCTCATTGTCCCCATTCTGCAGGTAAGGCAGGTGAGGGTTGGTGAAGGGTGCTGCACCTGCCTCAGGTGTACTAATTACAGAATTAATAGCAGGGATGAGCAGGAACCCGAATACAGGTGTGCCCCCAGAGCATGAGGGTTATTGTACCTGGTTCCACCACTATCCCTGTAATGAGAAAGGCCGCCTCACAAGCCCTGGGTGGTCAACACTCAATCACAGGGAAAGAGCTCATCCCTACATTACTCACGTTTATTGAATACTCTGTGCCTAATTTTTTTCCTTCTTTTTTGGAGGGGGCGTGGAATAATGCTAAGTCCCTTGACGCAAGGGAAGTTAGGAGCCATGGAGGGATTTGAGATTCTTCCAAGAGATCTTAAAATAACACAGCACGAAAAGTGATGAATGAGTGTCCCAGCGAAGACGCAGATAAGGTGCTTGAGAGTTTGGAGAAGGGCGGGCATATGGGGCCAGTGGACACAGCCCATCATGTCATTTCAGCAGGGTACCCCCACCGTAGAATCCTGCGGGCAGTCGGGGCACCGACGCCAAGTGTGATTTTCAATCCCAAGTAATTTTGAAACCTCAGAGCTTTGGGGAGGAACAAATGGGCAAAATCACAGTGTGTTCAAATGTGCATGGAGTCTCTTGGGGGTGTGACATCCTAGCTGTTTTTCTTCCCCCTGAAATGGAGAGATATTCACTTGGGATCTGTGAATGGAAACAGGGCAGAGGGAGCAGGTGGAGGGTTGGAGGTGGTGGCCGCCACTGGTTCCTTATCTGTGGCTTGTACCATTCCAGAGGACACCTCCAGTCCATCACGTGGAATTTCCACGAGCTCCACATTTATTTACAGCCCCATGCTATTAATATAGAGCTGCGGGAAGGACTCTTAAATCAGCACTTGCTCAGGGTTCCACTAGCAAATTCCGTGTCCTACACAGAGATGCAAGTCGAGAACAGTGAGGTGAACGCGGATATAAATCTCTGGCTTCAGATCACCTTTCAATTAAAACAAAATCCCTGTCACTTCCAAAGCTTGGGATCCAGTGGCTGATGTGAGATTTTTTTTCTTTTGAACAAAAACCATGAGCCTTTATCTTTAGTGGAAGAAGCACTGACCTTCCTGGTGGCATGGAGAAGTCTTCAGGAGTGAGTTTTCAGTGGCTATCTGTGATGCGGGACCCGCTTGTGGCTGTGTCTGATACGCTGACCTTCAGTTTCTCCCCGCCTTTCCCTCTGTGGGGCTGGATACTGCCACCTTCTCTGGGTGCAGGGATGGAGCACACAGCCAACCAGAAGGAAAAATAACAGAAGGGTTCATACAAGACAAGCTGGGGGTGGAGGGAGGGTAATGGTACAGAGTAAATTCCTCTTTTCCGTGCCTGACGTATAGTTGAGCACATGGCATGCAGTATCAGCGGCCACACGTCAAATCCGTCTTGAGGAATGGAGAGTAAATTGGAAGGTCTCATTTAGCAGATCAGGGTAGTGACAAGGACCTCAAGTAACACAGGCAGATGAGGGGCCTTGGATATTGGTCAAAGCCCGTAAAACCTAAGGCAGAATTCTAACCAGGGTTTGGCATATTGGGCATGAGTCTAACAGATTATCCATTTAAACATGGACTCTTTCTGGGACGATTGTGAGACCCTGAAATGCAATGTGCGATGGATAACCCCTTACTTAGTAGGTCTATTTGCCTAGGCCAAAGTGCTTTGGTTGGGTTCACGTAAAAGACATTTGCTTCTAGAATGCTAAAAACCAGGGGCATAGCAGGGGCTCAATAAGTCCTATTTAAGGGTGAAATCATGGGGGTCAAGTGCCTGATACTTGCTGAAATTGCTAGGGAAGTGTGGCTTTCTTTTACCTATGTGGATAATGGTCTGCCTGTGGGAGTGCCTGAGATTGCTTTGGAAGCGGTAGACTAACTCGTGACTCAGGGTTTACTTCTATTGAAGTCCAAGGTAAAAGTTTAGAAATGAACTTCCATGTGTCTACTTCTCATCAGCTAGCATCACAGGGTCTAAAAAAAAACAATGGCAATATTCTCTTTGTGATTCTTTTGTTCTCTAAGGAATGTAATCTGGGCCGTAACGCTGTGTATTTCCTTTGGGATTCAATACATCAGTTTTCTATCTTGAATTTTTAAACGCTCCTTTTCTTGATAAATGGGGCCTCCTCTAAAGCGTGAAAATAATGTGTTCGCTCCTGATGCATACTGAAAATGGAAGGCCAGGTAGAACATTGAAAGGAAGGACAAAATGGAAACAATCCCCAAAAGAAAAAGAGAAGAACCCCTGAGACAGAAAAGTAAGAGAAGTGAGGGTGTTAGAATTCAGGGTAAAGAACACTGAAAAAAGACAATCAACTCCAACTAGGAAGAGGTGAAAAGACACAAGTGGATTTAGCTCCTATAAGTGTTAGGGTTGTAGGAGGTCGCTGAGAGAGAGGTATTTGAGGAGCTCAGGATCACTGGGGTTGAATATTCCTTCAAGAGGCATGGAGGGACGTGGGCAGAGGTATAACTTACTGGACTCTCTCTGAGCTCTGTCCTGCTTGGGGGGAGACCAGGAGTTGGGTGTTGGCTCAGGATGTGGAATTGGGTAATTTTCAGTCCAATGTTGAGACAGGAGATAGATCACTGAATTGACTGATGATTGAAATTTTGCCAGAAAGTATCACAAAAGACAATTCAGCTTTGGAGTTTGGGGCATTAGGGAATGACCCAAGTGTCAGGCCACGGCAGGGGAATGAGGAAAATGGGGGGCTGGTGGCTTGGGAGGTGATGGGTTGCAGGTCCAAACAAGATGGTAGGGAAGGTGTTGGAAGTCTGGGAGGAGGTAAAAGTGTTTACATGGCAGAGGTAGAACCATTCCAGGGATGCACAGGTGTGTGATGTGCTTTTAGGAGTTTGGATAAAGGACGAGAAGTCAGGTGTCTTGTGTCAAGCACATCAAGAGACTGGAGAGCCAGGGTATCCAGCTGACTCCTTCCCTGTGAGTGCACTCACATGAAAGCCACCAAGCTCACTTCCCTTATGACTGGAATAGCTGATTAGCTTCATTCACTTTCAGAGTGGAGGTTGATGGCTGGGCAGGACACTGGATGAATAATGGTGTACTTTATTGAGAGCAATGTAGAGCCATTATGGACCACACAGTCATTAACTGAGCTTCCAGTTTTATCAAACGAACGCTCAGTGGAGACTTGGAAATTATTTCAAGGATTGGTCACCAGCCAAAGTTCCAGGTTTTTAGCAGGTTTCAGGGAGTGAGGGAGGTGGGGTATGCACACTAAATCATGCTGGCTCCCAGCTCTGTACAGCAAAGCCCCATCTGTCTGGACCATGGCATGAAGGCAGTATTAAGAGTAAAATGCTCATAATGCATGACTCATTGTCACCTTGTAGCTGTGGTGCACATCACAATGAGCTGTGCTCAGGACAGTCCCTACTCTGAGGCAGTGGGAAGTAGAACATGGAAACATTTTGTCCTAAAACTCTTAAGCTTCTCAAGTAGAACAAGTACATCCTCCATGCTTCTGCAGCCAAGATTGGATGTGTCGTGAATTCTTAAAACGTGTTTTTAATTTGCATTGTGTTTAAAAGTGTGCTCTGTAGAGTTTAAATAAAAATAAATAAATGAAGTTAGGAGGCACTGGCTCCAGGATAGACAGAATGATGGAGAAGAACGGGAATCCCAGAAAAAGAATCTCATGTAAATGTAAAGGTGGCCTTTCAAGGCAGACAGCTAAGAATAGATGATAATGTTAATTGCAATAGGACAAATAAACTTTGGGAGACATTATAATTACCTTGCTGGTGCCTGGCACTATGGTGTTTTGTATGCACTTAAAAGAGACAGTGATGGTGGTTGTGATGATGATGGTGATGATGGTGATGGTGATGATGAAGGTGATGATGATAATGAAGAAGATGAGGATGATAGTCATGATGATGGTGGTGGTTAATGGTGATGAAGGTGATGGTTTTGAAGAGGAGGATGGTGATGGTGATAATGAAGATGATGGTGATGATGATGACAATAATGGTGATGATGATGACGATGATGGTGATGAAGGTGATGATTTTAAAGAAGATTAGGATGGTGCTGATTATGATGATGATGGTGGTGATGGTGATGATGATAATGAAGAAGATGAGGGTGATGGTGATGATAGTGATGATGGTGATGATAATGATGATGATGACAGTGATGGTGGTGGTGATGGTGATGATGATAATGAAGAAGATGAGGGTGATGGTGATGATGGTGACGATGGTGATGATAGTGATGATGATGACAGTGATGGTGGTGGTGATGGTGATGATAAGAAGATGAGGGTGTGGTGATGGTAGTGATGATGGTGATGGTGATGATGATGATGGTGATGATGATGACAATGATGATGGTGATGAAGGTGATGATTTTAAAGATTAGGATGGTGGTGATTATGATGATGATGGTGGTGATGGTGATGATGATAATGAAGAAGATGAGGGTGATGGTGATGATAGTGATGATGGTGATGATGATGATGAGGACAGTGATGGTGGTGGTGATGGTGATGATGATAATGAAGAAGATGAGGGTGATGGTGATGATAGTGACGATGGTGATGATAATGATGATGATGACAGTGATGGTGGTGGTGATGGTGATGATAATGAAGAAGATGAGGGTGATGGTGATGGTAGTGATGATGGTGATGATGATGGTGGTGATGATGACAATGGTGATGGTGATGAAGGTGATGATTTTTGAAGAAAATGAGGGTGGTGGTGATTATGATTGGTGATGATGATGATGATGATGACGATGATGACAGTGATGGTGGTAGTGATGGTGATGATGATAATGAAGAAGATGAGGGTGATGGTGATGATGGTGATGGTGCTGATGGTGATGATGATGAGGTTGGTGATGATGATAATGATGATGGTGATGATAATGGTGGTGGTAATGGTGGTGATGATAATGGTGTTGGTGATGATAGTGGAGAAGATGATGGTGCTGATGGTGATGATGATGATGATGGTGTTGATGATAGTGGTGATGCTTCTGAAGGTGATGATGATAATGAAGAAGATGATGGTGATGGTGATGATGCTTGTGGTGAAGAAAATGATGATGAATGAAGAATGATGAAGATGATGATGATGATGATGATGATGAAAATCACAAAGATGAAGAAAAGAGGAAAGACGTGATGATGGTCCAGACAAGGTAGTTTCTCAGGGAGCTGTAGTTTAGGAACCCAGAGTAACTTAGCCAAGCTCACAGAGGCAGCATATGACACCTAAGATGTTATCTGATTCTGGGCTGTGTGGCTGTTCCCCGTTCATCTAACTGAATTCCCCGTGCAGATTGAATTTGGAAAATCGACCCACAGAAGAATGCAGAAACATATAATTGGGCTTTATTTATCTGAGATATTCTTGAGCAAGCTCTTTCTAAGCTTAAAAGCAAAGAAATAAACAGTAAAGGACAATATTGATAGACTTAAATAAAGTCTAAAATTTCCTGATGTCAAAAAAGATAACTCAAAGTATTGGTAAACAAACCAGTTTAAAAGCGTATGTGATATCTACGTAGAATAAAGAGAAAATCCCTGAAGTGTAGAAGGAACATATACAAAGATATTGATTAAAAGATAAATACTGGGAAAGGGACTTAAGTGTGCCAATGTAGTGTGTCAGATCACTACACACTTGGTAGCATTAAGCATTATGACTTCTAAAATAATAATAATAATAATAATAATAATAATAATAATAATATAATAATATAATAATAATAATAATGTAATTATCACCCCCCTAAAAAAAATCTTTGCTAATGTGATGAATTACACAAGAAACCTGTTAAAATTACATATGCCACCTTGTATTGATTCCTAAAGAGGGCAGATATTCCTCTTGGCTTTTTTATAATTAAACAAAAAAGTCTGTTGTCATGTACGGGGCAGAGTGAGCCCCGTAATTTTCCTAAGCCCCTAGTCCCAGGACGACCTGATGAAGAGCTAAGGCTGCCTGGTCTTCTCCAAGTTGCCTCTGCTAACCATAGCATTCAGTTTACTTACAAAGTATGTTTTAACTATTCAGCCAGCACTTGGTGTTTCTGACTCCCAAGGCATCTATGACACAATTATTAAAACTCAACTCAAGCAGCAAATTGGATTTTATTTTCACACTGGTGCTTCTCTTCATTGAAAATTCCCTTTTGGAATTTTCAGCAGACTTTAAGTTGCTTGGGGGCCTGTGTGCGTGTGTGTGTGTGTGTGTATACACAGGGTTCTTTGTCATCATGACTCTTTTCAAGTGCATGCTGAAGAGCACACCGTTTTGGCAGAGTTTCTAAAATCTGATTAATTCAGTAACTTCAGTGTGATGCTAATTCCCCAAAGTGGAAATTGATGTTAAAAAAAAAAAAAAAAAAGACAACCAAACAAGGAACTAGTTTATCCCAGACTATCAAATCTTGGGCACATGGTTAAAGTGGCACCTCAGCTCTGAATCAGATAAAATATGACCTCTAGTCTTGTCACCGTAAGCCCTTCTTACCAAGATAATCATGACATAGAGCCTGCTGACAGTGTCTTCCCAGGGACTTTTGACAGGTCCTGCTCTTACAACACCTCTCCCTAATGGACAGATTTTTTATTCCAGCAGATCGAGCCAGGAGAGAAATGAAATAGTTCTTATAGACCACTGTTTACCTGAATGCAGGATACCTAACAAGGTTGTGGAAACTTCGGGAAGACATCTAGGAAGTGAGGATAACCCATAAATTGTAAAGGGATGTCTAATAAGGACCCACTTCGGTATAATTTTCTCTCCACCGTCGTCAAACTGATTTAATCAAGAGAAAGTATAAAAAATCGCATGCTTGATTTGCAAAGGGTTGCATTAAGCTTCGGGACGTGTGCAAAAGAATTCAGGAAATGTGCAGTGGAGCCATGTCAGAGCACTTGATGTATACTTTCAAATTACAGGGCTTTGTCAATATCGTATATGTGATGTTGTTCCTGGAATATAATTTTATTTCGGTTCATACACCTTCCAGCCTTGAAGGAAAAAATAAATGAATTTACGATAAATGAAAATCAAATCAGCTATGCCAAAATTTTCCATTATTGTCAGTTTCTGAGATATATGTTTGAGGACTCCTTTGTGAGCGATGGTTTGTAGAACACGGAAGGCGCGGGATGGCAATGACTGACCTGGAATCTTGCTTCCCTCCGTATTTCCATGTTGGGACAGTTTTCTGTCCATCAGCATCTCATCTTTGCAACATGACGTTACCATCTGTATTTTTTTTTTTTTTTAGTTTGAATGTTTTCCTCATTGTAATTGTTTTTCTAATTGCCAAAGTAATCAGACACAAGCAAAACCAAAGAACGCAGACCCAAGTGACATTAAGGACGTGCCAGGAGTGACCCTCCCCATGGTGGGCAGCCTCACTGACAATTTAAGACATAGGTTTCACTCCTTCTGTGTCCCCAATATTACATAATAACATTAAGCCACAGTCCTTATTATTAATAGTATCTTACGCAAACTCTCTGCACCGTTTTTGCAGTTTCGTTTTTCCACAGAAGTAAATACTGGGCTAGTTTTCAATTTTAGCATTTCGGTTTCCATGTCACATTTCTCAGACTCAATGTACTGAAGCATTCCTCTGGGAGGGACAGCAGCATTGCCACTAAGTTTTTGTTTTTCTGTTTCAAGCAGTGCTGTAACACTGTTTATCTCTGTGAATTTGTGTGAACATACCTGAAAGAAATGTTTCCCAGAATTAAAATGCTGAATCAAAGGTCTTAAAAAATTGAATTTTAGTAGGTATTATCTAAAACATCTTATTTTTTCCCCTCCTTAGTGGGACACCCATTGATGATCTGTGTGAATGCTAATTTTCTCATAATCTCAACAACTCTAGATATTATGATTCTGAGAAGATGTTTACTTTTGTATTTCTCAGGTGAAAAATGCTATTTCGCCATTTCAGTTTTCCTTCCTGTTATACCTGCAATTGAGACTATACATTTTCATCCATAATTATGTTTTTGCTCCTAAGAATTCCATTCTTGTAGCCCTTGAATGATTTTGTATTGGATTGTCCACCTTTTTTTTCTTATTGCTTGGCATGGACTCTTTACATATTACGGACATTAATAGTTTATTTTTTGTATGTTACAAATATTTTTCCTGCTTTTTGTCTTTTCATTTCATTTATAGGCTCTTTTTTTTGGTGAATTTCTGTGGTCAGATTTGAGTGCCTCTCCTTTGTGACTTTGGGGATTGATGATGGGCTTTAAAAAGGTTTTCTCTACCTACGAAATTATGTATTGTGTTTCCTCCAAATATATTAATGGTCTCGTTTTACAGTGAGGTACGCAAAGTATGGAAAGGAATGTGTGTGTGACCATTTGCTCGTTATGGCTATTGGTCTCGGGTGGTCAGTGCTCTTGGCTAGTGTGGGACTGACCTCTCAGTATTTGAGGAAGGTGGGTTGTGGTATCCCAGTGCTGTACTTTGCCTCTGGGCAGCAGACTCTTTCTGCAAGGTTCGTACAGATTTCACACTAATGAGGCCCGTACGGCCGCTGCCAGCCAGTCGGTGTTGTCCAGTGGTCACTTCCCGGGGTTCCCAGCATGAGACGATTCATCAGGGAAGGTCTGCTCTGTGAGTAGGCAGTGCTGATGGGTTCAGCCCTGTGTCGTCAGCACTGGATTTGGTGCTGAAGCATACTGGGGCATGCAGGACTGGCTGTTGCGCCCCTCGTCTCACTACCTGTTCGTCTCAGGTGTTACTACTGGTCCTCCTGCCCAGGGGCACAAAACCTTGAGATCACACAGGGGAGAGGCTGTCCCCAAATGCCCCCAACAGGACATTTCCTGCTCTGGTCCCCACTGTCTTCCCCGGGCAGCAAGGAGGGAGCAGGTGGCTGATGCCATGGGCATCCTGATCTCACTGGTGATCTCCCTAGCATCCCAATGCTCCAGGTGTGCTCCTGGGACCCTGCTCTGCTTCCCCTTGATGTTCTTGACTTGTATTTCTTCTAGGTTAGTTGTTTTACTTTCAAAGAGAGTTAGGGATAGGGAGGGGGCAGAAACTAGCGTATAGCCCCCTTGTTTCCTGGGTATTCAACAACCAGTGTTAAAGCTACATTGATTTTTGCATTCAGAGCAGGAAAAGAACAATTAGGGATCATTAGAAGACGTTTCTAGCATGTTACTGAACATAGGATTTAACAAAAAGCAAGCAATTCATGAGCTCGGTCCTTTCTTCCACCTAAGAAGACTATCTCAAAAGGCTGTTAGGGATGTGAACCTTTCTTGGCTGTGTTAAATTGGGGGCTTAGGGTCATGGGTTTGGCTCTCCTGCTGGCTCTTCTACTTTCCTCTGTCATTCTGAGTCTCCTGTAGCTACCGTGTTATCACCTGCCCCCTGCTGAAGCTATTAGTAAGAAGCATCTGCATCTTCACTCGGGGGCCCCCTTCTCCCTCCAGGCCTTAGGCATCCATACTAGTCCTCATTCAGTCCCCTGAGGATGGGCCTGTATTAGTTCATATTGCAGATATGGAAACCAAGGTGTATTGAAGGGAAGTGGCTTGCCCCAGCAAGCTCTGACAGCTGGCGAGGGGCAGGGGCAGATTTCAGACCCAAGATGCCTTTACGCCCCCACATGGTATTAAGGGGAACGGATGGCCTCATGACATGTGACTTGTGCATGTTGGTGGCAACAGGGGTACAGGGGAAGGAGGGAGACTTCAGGGCCAGATGCTTGAGGTTCTCCTGCATCCCCAGGGCCCCTGGCTGGCAAGCCGGGGCAGATTACCATTCTCACTGGGCCTCTCTTTCTTCATCTATAAAATGGGGTTATACCATTGCCTACGCTGTTGGGATGTCTTGAAGCATGCCCAGGACGTGTGAAGACCTCTACAAAGTGTGCTGTTATTAAGGCGGCTGCACGCGCACCTTCCACCGACCCCCTCCTGTCATTCTGCGCCTCCCCTTTGCCATCTCTCTAAGTATATTTCCTAATGCTTGTTTGGTGAAGGCAGAAAGCTCATGGCCATAGATGTCCCAGGGCACAGTTTCATGGGTTAGAGTCTTGTGACCTTTTGTTGGTTTGCTATCTGCCCATGAGATGGTATCCATAGTATCTATTCTCTGAGATGATTGGGCAAGACTGTGTGCTTTCCATCTGTAAGAGTTGCATCCCCAAGGAGCCCTGTGGAGTGGGAATTCAGGTTTGCTCCGAGTCTGCCGGTTGCTAACCGTCTGTGTTCCGAGCTGACTACTGGGCTCAGCCACTGGAGCGGCCTCTCTCAACATGGCGGCTGGAGCTCCGGGTTGGAGACAGTGAGGGCTCTGGACTCTTCTGTTGACTTAGGGAAGTAAGCATTTGGGAAGGACAGTTTCTTTATGGCAGGACTCTGGACATCATTTTATTTGCTCCCAAGCACTAGGAAGTGAAGGCAGATTATAAAGTAGCATATTTCCATAAATGACTCCTTCTCGATCCAAAATTGATCTTGTCCACTGGGTCCCACAGACGCCATCGATGCAAAGAGTTAAAATGGGGACAGATGTCTGTCATTTCTGGAGTTAAGTGGGTGCTTGCCGTAGTTCACACCCAATGCTGTTCATTTAAGGTCTTCAACTGTAGGTGCACCCATTGGCTTCTGATTTATTGGGTCCTGAAGTCGTAGAACAAATCCTCAGTGACATTCACCTGCAAAGTCTTCTTTGAGCCAGTCGTGGCAAAATGCAACTTCTGCATATGTGTACCTCTCCGGTTAATAGAAAGTGGTTATCGGAAGAACGCTGTTGTCATAATATTGTTTCGTT
Organism: Ursus americanus; assembly: GCF_024610735.1. Lineage (NCBI taxonomy): Eukaryota > Metazoa > Chordata > Mammalia > Carnivora > Ursidae > Ursus > Ursus americanus. The sequence continues at coordinate 118,247,181 of NC_142164.1, read as the reverse complement.
CTGAAGCAAGACAATCCTCGGGAGAGAAGAAATATGACAAAATTACAGCATTTTAAGTATTTTAACTTTAATCATTGGAAGGTGGAATTGCCTGTCAGGTACCTTTGTCGGCACTGCTGTACGTTGCCAAGTTTCATCAGTAACAACCATCGTATAAATGCATTTATGCGTCTGAATCTTAGCAAGTAAATATGCTGTACTTGAGGCAGAAGAAAACCTTCAGTCAATAAGCTGCTTTGACGATCTCTGAAGCCTGGAGGACTGACTTTGAGGAAAAAAAACAAAACCTTTCACCTTGTTTACACAACTTGACATTTTGGTTTTGTTTCATGCTGCCTTGCAGCTAAGCAGAGGGGAGGAAGAGAAGTCAAAGGACATTGTGATTTATTTTGACATGGAAGGAATCACCGTATTCACACATAGGGTGGATGCCTCTGTCTCTGAAATGCTTTGTCATTTTATGCACAGTCATCTCTCTGGGAGGGCATCCCAGCAGGGAGATGCTTCTGTACAAAACCCAGCTCTAGTGCACAGGAACCATTGGCCCCGGAGGGTTGCAGTCCACTAGACTGGGGGAGGAGAAAGGGAATCCTTGACCAGAATAGTGTAAATGGACTCAGGACAGCCACAGGTGTTGGGGAGTATGGGTGGGAACCATACTAGAGAGCATGCACTCATCTGTGTCTGTATTTGTGTGAGTATGGATATCCTGTCCTGTCCCACTGAAGTCAGGAGATCCCCGAGCTAGTGTGGCTCCACAGATGGCCTCTGCTTGGTTTTGTGTATGGCTTTGGTTTTCCTGACCTCGCTCTGGAATTCTCTCATGCCAGTGCTCAGGTCATTCCCGGAGCAGGGTCTTTATGCTCATGGACGAAACTTTCAATCCCTCCGCCCGCAACAGCTCCACAGTTCCACCTACAGTATTTCTTTATGTGGAGGAGGGCCCTTCTCACCTTGCTGCTACCTGGGTCTAGGTGGCCCTGGAAATGCAAGTCATAGGCCAGGGCCATCTCTTCCCAAGCTCACTGTCTGAAATGTCATTTGCCTGCTGTTTGTTATGGGTTCGGCTTTCTGCTTTGATAGCAACCATAGGAGAGGTCCCAGGGCTTGCCCTTGTTTTAGGAGGAAGGAGGACATCCAGTTCTGTGACTGTCAGCTCTGCAGCTCCTGTTGGCCTTGAGGTAGTCAGCTCTGCAGATCCCGTTAGCCCCCTGGCGATCAGCTCTGCAGATCCCGTTGGCCCTCTGGGGATCAGCTCTGCAGATCCCGTTAGCCCCCTGGTGGTCAGCTCTGCAGATCCCATTGGCCCCCTGGAGGTCAGCTCTGCAGATCCCGTTGGACCCTGGAGGTCAGCTCTGCAGATCCCGTTGGCCCCCTGGAGGTCAGCTCTGCAGATCCCGTTGGCGCTCTGGAGGTCAGCTCTGCAGATCCCGTTGGCCCTCTGGCGATCAGCTCTGCAGATCCCGTTGGCCCCCTGGAGGTCAGCTCTGCAGATCTTGCTGGCCCTCTGGCGGTCAGCTCTGCAGATCCTGTTGGCTCTCTGTCACTCTCTGCACAGCAGGATTGGGCATCCATGTCCTTGGGCAGCCTCCTGGCATTGGAAGGTGGAACCGCTTGTACCCACTGGACATGAGCTCCTCAAGCGTGTTTGCAAAGCATTGTGCTCAATACTTTCTAAAGAGAAAAGGATGGAATTCCTACCAGAGAGCCCAATGGGGAGTATCGTGTGGTTAAAGACATAGACACGTTAGGGCCACCAGGAATGTAAAGTCAGAACCATCTAATCGTCTCTCTTCCTGTCTTGTATGGGTGACGCTCTTAAAGTTATTTTCTGTCTGTTCCTCCATGACTCTGTCTGACCCATTTGCCCACCCATTGGACACGCTGCACTCTTGCTGTGGTCAGTCCCAGACTCTGCTCTCACTGCCCTCATTTTCATTGCTTTGTTCTTACACGTTCATCCTTATCTTCAACAGCACATGCTTTTCTCCCTTAACCCATTCTTGATGGTATATGTGCATTGCATAAATGCACATCTAGAAAGCTTATCGTAAATCACAGTATCAGAAAAATCCAGTGACAAGGCAGCAAGAATAAAGGAAACGAGTATGGTGCATGTTTTCCTTTCTCTTTCGTTCCTATGTGAGTTTCCAGTCAAACTGCATTTGGGGCAAAGTAGTCTATTTTCTGCAAAAAGGGATTTTTGCATCCTTAGCCCAGGGTTGTAAAGACCACAGAGGAGAGGACAGGGAAACATGGGGGAGGTCACTGGGGCAGGACCAAGGCACGTCTGGCGATCCCAAGAAACATTTCGCTGTAACATTTAGTCGGAAATGCATTGTGTGGAATATCGATTCTGGTCCTCCAAATTAATTTAGTTCATAAATCATTAACCTCTGGGTTTCATAAACTCTGTAGGAGCGTTACCGTTTTTACAAAGCCCAGAGCTTAATTTCACGTTCTCGGGCTTGGACGGGTATTATTTTACCTTGAATTTACATCTTGAACTAAAATGAATCGATTTTAATGCTGTTTGATAAATCCTTTCCATAAGGAAAATAACATCATAAATTATCCAGGAAATCAAGTCCCAATTAATTCAAACAGGATTAATAAAACATGTGGGCTCATTTTAATAATACAAATGTTCACCGTGACCACCAGTGTGCAAATAAGAAATGTTTATTGACCCCCAGCCCCTCACCTGTAAAATCATTTGGTGATATTCTGGTAACTTACTGAAGCATTTTACATGGATTAATGAGTTTACGGGGAGGTATTTCTATCATGTGTCATTTAAAGATAAGAAAGTGTAGTTTTGAGAGGTTAAAGTAGCTTGTGCGTGATTGCCCACCAGCCAGGAGGCCGCACCTCCGTGGAGCTGGCGGGATAACTGGACTGTCGAATTAACTCAGGCGGTAGGCTCTCTGCTCCTCTCCAGCGGCACACTGTCTACACCACAAGCCTGTGTGATCATGTACTTCAAGCTCCTGTGTTCTAAGACTCCACCAAGTCCCATGTTCTCGAGTTTGCCTCGTACACCATAAGGAAGTCTGTGTTCAAAATTAGAGACCAGGTACAGAAAACAGTAAGATGTCGATGTGGGTCATACAGGAGTGTTTTTGGGGGGTAGTATTTCCTCCACCTTCAGTTAACCATTTGAACACATTTGATTTGCCAGTTAAATATTTCCAGGTATGGGAGGAAAAGATGCGTTAGGACCCAGGATACGGGGTTAAAGCAGCATTCAGATCCTATCCCACGGAATCCCATTGTATATATTTGAAAGGTGAGGTCAGAATTAGGGGTCAGGAAGAGATTTAAATACCTGTTGCTGTTACGTCAGGACCCAGTTAGGGCTTGTCAGAAGATCAGTTACGACGGTCCCCCTGCAGAAGTTTCTTCCACCTGCTTGAATTAGTGGAATTAATAAATCAGATTCTGTGAAGTCGTGTATTAAAACACAGTGCATGGTGACTGGCATCCTATGCTCAGCAAATACTAGTTGCTATTTTCATTATTATTATTATTATTATTATTATTTCCCAGATGTGTGAAACATCTTTGTTTAAAAACATGCATGTTATGCCTCGTCATCACTGTGACCTTCCGTTTACTGGGGTGCAGCTTCTCTGCAATGTCTGCCGAACTCCAGGGCGAAGCGTTGGCTTGATGGGGAGATCTCAAGCTCTTGGGAATACTTCATGGATGAGAAGAAAGTCTGTGACGGAAGAGTAAACATGAATTCACACCAGCTTGTGTATTCTTTCAATATCGTCATTGCTACGATGGCTTCTATTTGAGATGGCCCACTCTGGACCTCACACTCTCCGGAAGAGTCCGTCTGCCCAGAGCCTTGGTGGGAACAGCTGAACTCTCCCCAAGAGCTTGAGATCTCCCCCTCAAGCCAGCGCTTCATGCTGGAGTTCTGCAGACATCGCAGGAGAGCTGCACACAAGGTGAACTGAAGGTCACATTGATTCGGAGCAAAACCCAAGAGAGGAGCTTGGGGCGGTGTGAGCCAGCGTGCCCAGGAGGGCTGGAACCTGTGATTTACGTGCAGGGTGTCTGTGGAAGGAAACAGAATTTTCTATTGTGTACCTTCAGCTTTATGGATGGCAGAACCCAATGCCAACAAACAAACCAACCAAAAAAACCCAACAACCACAGAAAACCCACTCCTGAAATAAAAGTGAGTGCACGCAGCCCAGCTGACAGAGGGATGTCAGGGCAGCCCTCCCTCCAGTGAGATGTTGCAGAAGTCCTCGCTGGTGTGTTTGCAGACCATTGTGTTGGCTTTGATCAGAGGACTGTCCCCAGGGGCGGCCCCAGAACCCCCAAACCTTATTTTCTAGCAGACAGTAAAGTGCAAGAAGTACAATGGCATGGGTGGATGGAGAGTGGGAAGACCGTATGCTCCCCCTGAGCACTGCCCTCACCAACAGTTCCCCACCAGTAGTCGGAGCCCCTGCTGCCCAGGTCAGCCATGTCCCCGTGATGTGTAGGACCCCGTGGAAGCAGTGACCTCAGGCACGCGCTGGAGTGGCTTCCTCTGGGTCACAGGCATGCCCTTTGGGTTTCCTCCCACACATGTGTGATTGCAGTGAACAGACATAGTGACATTGGTCTTCTCTGTGCCCTTTCCTCGTTGACACGGAGAACACCGGTGAGCTCACCGGGAATGAGAACGGGTTGGAATAATTCAGATTATTTCCAGCAAATGCAATTCCCTGGGGGGAAAAGAAAGCAACAACAAAAAGAAGATCGCGGAGTCGAGCCGTGAAAGCAGCCCAGATGGCGAGAGCAGATGCAGGTGCAGGGGATAAATCACACGTTACAACTGTGATGAGGGCAAAGACAGGCTTAATGGAGGAAATCACAACATTATCATAACAACCAGGTACAGCACAAAATAAGGAGCTGACGGAGCGAGAAGTTCCAGCAAAAATGGGCAAGAGGTCACCAGTAGAAAAGCAACATTGAAATCCTAGGCTTTTCCATGTCCTGACTACCCTAATAATCCTCAGTCTATGTTATGACGTTTCTTGACTGGGTATAAAAATTAGGTGTGAAATTGAAACCGTACCCAAATCTCGTTCTTGTCACAGTGTTTTTTTGAAATCTGTAAATTGCCAACCATCTCCTTTTATTATGAGTCAGTGTTTATTAAACATTCGTCACACATAGGGTTCCTTCTAAAAGTATGGCTTTCAGACAGACAGGTGTCACTTGGGAGCATTTTAGAAGTTCCGAAGGCCCCGTATGTACTGGATCAGAGTCTTCATGGTAGCGTGGTTCCCAAGGCGATAAATCAGCCCATGAACATCGGAAGAACGCCAATGTGTGGTACGAATGCACTAGGGAACCTGTGTTCTTAATACAAGGTCTTGATTATTAGTCTCATCACCCAGAAGAACGAAAAGCAAAATACGTACATTAATGCCTAAAGGAGCATAATCACTGTCTTGGTATCGCATTGGCTTACTTTAACATAGCTCTTTGCAAAAGGATGTGGGATGCCTTCTAAGCATGTTTTGAGTGACATTTTCATGTTCCTTTGGGAGATGTGAAAGTTAGCGAGATAATTAAAGGGTGATCCCCACGTTAATGGATATGGTGAGTCTGATTGAATGGAACTCAAACAAGATCTGGCATTGAATGCCACCATGCATATCTCACCCATGGTGGCCGGGGAAGGAGTTGTCCTTCTATTAAAGGCCTTCGGAGGGATGGTTCCCCGGCTCCTTCATCATCCGCGTGGGGCAGGCATGCTCGCTTGCTTCCAGTCCCTTGCTGGGGATAGCATTCCAGCCCCTTTTCTCTTGCTCAGTCGTTAGTAGAGATGGAAGCCAGCCTTCTCTGATCACTCAGGCATGGATATGTAACACAGGGAGGACTTCACCCTCTTGTCCCCACTTCCATAGTGTCTGAAATCATCCTGCAAGACTTTCATGTGAGTAATCGAGATCCACACTGCATTTTAGGCAGTAGCTGTGTTAGATCGGAGTCTGGTAAGCTGGAACGCCTACGTCTATTTAATTTTTGCAGTATTTTGCTTGTTCCTCTCTAAAAATACTCTCCGATAATGGAAATTCATAATGAAGAACATCAGTTTTCCCACTCACACCACGAAAGCCAGTGCATCATATTTGTATCTCTGGTGACTTAAGGAGGGCAGATAAATCATCGAATCTCAAGAATTTTATTTTTGCTCATATACTATTTTTTTTACGTATAAGCTTTTGAACTTGGTTTTATACTGTAGATAACTCATAGGCTTTCCAATACCCCATCTGGGGGATCTCTTGAGCTCCGTGTCGTAGAGAAAATCAGAACCAAAGTTTTGGAAATCTGGACCATTTATTTTGGAAGGAAGTACTAGGTCACGTTTACCTGCATTCAATGGGCTTTGCTTCCAGCTGGAGATATAATAAATCTATTTGCACATTGACTGATACGTCCTGATATATGGGATGCTGGCTATGCTTCTTTTTTTTTTAATGTTTTTTTATTATATTACGTTAGTCACCATACAGTACATCCCTGGTTTCTGATGTAAAGTTCGATGATTCATTAGTTGCTTATAACACCCAGTGCACCATGCAATACATGCCCTCCTTACTACCCATCACCAGCCTATCCCATTCCCCCCACCCCCCTCCCCTCTGGCTATGCTTCTAATTCTACATAAGCTAACAGAGAATTGCCTTTCTAGGGCCACTGACAGATTTCTCTGTGCCAGTCAATAAGAGATTCGGGAGAGGACCAGGACACAGGTTCAAGTTAGCTTTCTAGAACAATGCCAAGCATTGCACATACCCAATGGAGAGTCTGAGCCACCACTAGGGGCTATTATTAGGTACTCTCATTTATTTTCAGCTTCTGTGACTCCAGTGGGATTATTTCATTCCCACCGTTAACCTGTTGATCAGATAAAACATGTACTAAAATAGTTTTAGGGGACCTTTTTAGGGTTTCCTTGTGTTTCCTAGAGTCATGTTGAGTATGTGGAAATTTTCTTAATTATTCATGTTGTGTGGCTGCATGAGACATTTTTTTTTCCTTAATGAGCACGTTGCTTCCAAAAGGGTAAATAGTTACTTCACAGCATTTTGCTCCAATATTTTGTCTGAGGTGACGTACCTTGTAGAAGAAAAGAGAAAGCCAAATCAGCTGAAATCACAAGTCTTCAATTAGGCAAGCCCATTTTTTTTTTTAAATAATGATCCTTAAGCTTTGTTGCTTTTTTTTTTAAGATTTTATTTATTTATTTGACAGAGAGAGAGACAGCAAGAGAGGGAACACAAACAGGGAGAGTGGGAGAGGAAGAAGCAGCCTCCCAGCGGAGGAGCCCAATGTGGGGCTCGATCCCAGGACTCTGGGACCATGCCCTGAGCTGAAGGCAGACGCCCAACGACTGAGCCACCCAGACGCCCCTAGGCAAGCCTGTGTTTTAACTCCATCATAAGAGCTAGGGTATTTGAGCCATCGCAGTGTGACCAGTCTTGGGCTGTTGGGGATGACATTCTCCTCCATCGTGCCTCCTGGCAACATTTTAACTATTTTACATGATCATCTCTGACTTAGAAGCAAAGAACCCCACTGAGCACGCTGGGCACCTAGGATTCAAACCACTTCTGTTCCTTTAAGGGGCCAGGAGGCAGAGCCCAAGCTCTGAGTTCCGTGGGATAGCTCGTCTCTTGGGCAAGACGTAGAATTTGGTGTGTGCATTGCGAAGCCTTCTGTCTCCTGTGTGGAATATCATTGCCTGATTCTTGACAGTGGCTTAACCCTTGTTTGTGGAATGAATAAATGGCATGAAGGAATTCTGTCAAATCTAGGCTTCCTCTGGAAGCCACATTCACACCTGGGGAAGGAAGGAGCCAGATTTGTACATTCCCAAGTTGTGTCCTTTCGGTTTACAAAACTCTGGTCTGAAGTTGTTGTTTTTTTGATAAGCTCACTCTTGTCCCCAGTTAAATAACAAAGTGCCCCTGAAATGGTCTATTTTCTGTATTTGTTTCATTCAGGGAACAATGTGAGAAAGCTTTGGAAATAACACATTTCACTTATAAGTTTTCCTGCAGCCCACCATCGGTAATTCGAAACTATCATCCTGTATGAATTGGTATCATTATACCTTGAGAACCTTACTGAAAAATAATATTTGTGGACCTCTGACTTGCAGCACACTGCTCTGAAAGCAAGAATAATACACCAGCATTTGTTCTCATGGGAGATTTCTGTTCAGCATTTTTAGGAGAGAAATATGTGAGACCTTTATGGGATCAATCTTATGAAAACTTAAACAGATAATGGGCTTCGGGCTTTACAAATGAGATTCTGGCATAAGACCTAAACTGTGTGAGATCCAGAGCGCATGTTTTGGGGAAGAAAGAACTCAAAGGAAATCAGAAATCTGACAGCATCTGCACACATTGGGCCAAATATTCCTTTGTTTGTAGATGCATGATGGCCTCAGCTAGATTCCCGTGTATTAATCCCAGCCCAGCTGTATAGGGCACTTTTGATGAAAAAGATGGAAGTCATCACTCTAGGCAATGAATGAGAAAAATTGATGGGGACAAAGTAAATATCTTATCACAGTCATTTGGAGGACTGGGATTGTGAGGAAATCCCCCCACCCCGGGCGGGGGCATGTTGGGACGGGGAAAGTTATAATATGTATTTCAATAGAAAGAGTCTGGGTAGTTAAGTGCAACACAGATTCACCTGGACATGGAAGGAGCCTGCCGGGGAAACGGTCAGCAGGAGCTGTAGTGAGCTCGAACAAAGAAAATGGGTCTGCAAGAGGCTCTGAGGGCCCAGCCCCCAGCACACAGCCTGTGTTCAGTAGAGGCTTCCTAACACGTGTTGGATACGTGGATGAAGAAGTCTTGGATGTGACATTACCTGTGAAAAGGCACTTTTTGAAAAAGTGGCAGGCTATTTTTGGAGCAGTTTTAAGTTTACAGAAAAATTGAGTCGTAAGTACAGTTTGCATAGTATCCCTTTCTTCTGCACACAGTTTCCCTTAGAATATCGTGGGTTAGAGCAGTACATTTGTTGCAGTCCATGAGCCAATGATGATGCATTGTTTTTGACTAGAAGTCGTAGTTCACCATAGAGTTCACTGTTGGATGCCTGCATTCTGTGGATTTGGGCTGAGGTATTAAACATGTATCCACCATTATGGTATCAGAGACAATACTTTCATTGCCCTAAAAATGTCCTGTGCTGCCTGTTCACCAACACCACCCCCCACAAGGCTGTGGCAACCACTGATCTGTTTACCGTCTCCGTAACTTGCCCTTTTCTGAAACGTCACGTAGTTGGAATATCATACGTACGTACCTTTTTAGATTGGCTTCTTCCACCGGACAATAGGCATTTCAAGTTCCTCCGTGTCTTTTTGTGGCTAGATGGCTCATTTCTTTTTAGTGCACAAAATATTCCATTGTCTGGTGGACGATCGTGTATCCGATCTCCTACTAACGGATGTCTTGGTTGTTTCCAGGGTTTTGACGATCATAAATAAAACTGCTGTGAATATTTGCGTGCAGGTTTTGTGTCCGTACAAGTTTTCATGGATGACACATTTAAAAAAATTCATGCAAAGTTTCTTCTAAATATATGAAAGGTGAATTATATTTGAAATGGAGGTGCATGGTTGCACACCCTTTTGGAAAATACTAATTAGGACACAAGGAAGTAACATCTTCAGTGCTCTGCTAACTACTTGGTCTCCGTTATTTTACTTAGAAATTATTGTATGAGTCCAAAGGGGCATTTTCTTTCAAAGTGTAAGTGAGGGTTATATTGTCTTATTTCTTCTCCCTACTTCAACTCATTAAGCTAATTACCATATTCAAAATGATATGGCTTAAATTGGTGTTAGAGCCACATATCCCCAAGCACACAGGTGATTTGCTTTGCTGTACCAAATAATACCACAATTAATGTCTGCCTGATAATGATTTATCCTGGGAGACGAATCTAGAATGGCCCTCATGCATCTTATTCCTTGGTTCTGAGTATGACATTTATGTATATGGTGTGGCTTCTTGGAATGTTTATTATATGAGTTAAAAAAATTGAGAAAGATTGAACATACCATAGCCTGTGGCATTTGCAATCAAATAGCAAAAATATATTTTGTAACAGATGACTTGGGTTTTGCTTTTGCTTTGGAAATCATCTGTGCCACCTCCATGGACAGTTGGCTCTGCAGCCCCCATACTCCCTTTCTGGACCACATAGGTGAAGGCGCAGCCCCAAAGTGGAGGGCCTGTCCCCACTGTGGCATGACCTATGTACCAGGTAGAATGTGCTCATATTCACGTATTCCTCCTGCTGCTAGGGATACCTGGCATCCTTACAAAATTTAAATTGCTGTGGTTATCCTCCAGTTATGAGATGGGTGCCCCCACTAAATTTGGTTCCCATGTCTAGACTAATGATGGCACACCTACAGCAAGAGGCTATGAAAACGTTTATTACTTACATAATGAAGCTTTCTTTGGGAGGAGCAAGGTTGCTTCCAGGCTGGTCTGAAAATAGCTTGAGAGTGATGGGAAAGGAGAGTGATTGACCTTTCATGGTGGGAGGAGGCAGGGGTTGGGTGGAGCATTCAGACAGGGGCTGGTATAGCCTGAATCTCCCTCCCCTAGCACTGCAGGGGACCACACCCAGGCTTTCTTATTGGCTTATTGGGCACAAGTCAAATAAGGACTGGCAAGGCTTAAGACCTCTTCGCAGTCAAACATCAAAAATGGAGTCAAACCCTAATACCTCAGTCAGAGTATAAGTGCATGCGTTAACTTTCAACGTTAAACTGGTAGCATGTGATCTCTGTGGAGATCACAAATTGTATTCCTGTACTTTGACCATTATTTACTTCTGATCTGATGGCTGACAACAACTTCCTAATCAGACCATCCATATTTCAGCCCCTTCTGTCTTCAACCAGCTTCAATTTTTTTTTTATGGAAAATTTAGGCATAAATAGAAGTAGACAGAAAAGTGCACAGGGCGCCTGGGTGGCACAGCGGTTAAGCGTCTGCCTTCGGCTCAGGGCGTGATCCCGGCGTTCTGGGATCGAGCCCCACATCAGGCTCCTCCGCTAGGAGCCTGCCTCTTCCTCTCCCACTCCCTCTGCTTGTGTTCCCTCTTTCGCTGGCTGTCTCTATCTCTGTCGAATAAATAAAAATAAAATCTTTAAAAAAAAAAAAGTGCAGTAAACGTGCATGCACCCCCGGTGTACATTTAACAGCCGTGAACTCATGCCTAATCTTGTTTAATCTATACCCCATCCTCTCTTCCCTTCCTCCTGTACTAATTTGAAGAAGACAGGCAGCTATCCTACCATTTTGTCCAGGAGTATTTCAATAGATGTCTCTATTTTCCACCCTCATGTCTTGTTTTCTCCTCCGTGATTCTCATTGAGTCCATCCACTTAACTATGTAAGGTTTGTGAGTCTGGCCTTTGGAATAAGGTTTAACCCTTACTTCCCTGCTTTCCAACTTCCTAACTTACTGTGAGCTTGAGCAGGTCACTGTCCTTACAGAGCGCTGTTGCTCCCATCTGAGAAACGAAGCCTGCACTGTTTACCCATAGGGTTTCAAGTGGTCTAAATAAGAGAGTGTGTAATAAAGTCGTTTGCAGGCAGAGACTGCTCAGTAGATGGTACCTGTTACACTGACTGCTTTTGTTGAAACTGTGATTGTGTTGAAGTACTGCTATGTGGGCAGCGTAGTGCACAATCTCAGGTGTGGGGAATAAGATAGGGGCAAGAGAAAGGAAAATATAAGGAATACTGGCACTCCGAACAGATAGTCCTACTGTATCTGCTAGTATCTATTATAAGTATTAAAAGAGCGCATTCATCATAAAATATTTATAGACATAATTTGTTCATATATGAACATTCGGGGTGCCCGGGTGGACACAGTTGGTTAAGTGTCTGATTCTCGGTTTCAGCTCAGGTCATGATCTTAGGGTCCTGGGATCGAGGCCTGCATTGGGTTCTGTGCTCAGCATGGAGTCTGCCTGGGATCTGTCTCTCCCTCTGCTCCTTCCCCCACCCCCACTCTCTCTCCCTATCTTTTTAAAAAATAAATAAATCTTTTTTTTTTTTTTTTTTTTTAAGAATAACACTGTTGGTTTGGTGTTCTCCACTGAATAAGGGAAACTGGTAGACTTCTTTATATCTTAAGGACCATAGCACCTTCCTCTAAGTGTTTCATGATCTATGAGTCTTGTTCTTCTAGAATGCTTTCTTACGTGTCTGTACAGAATCACTCCGTGATGCCTAGAATTTCAAGTGATGCTTCTAGATGACACTTAGTTCAGTGACCAAATCTTCCAAGAACCTGCCACAGGTGGGCTTTCTGATTACATTGCAGCCCCTGGTGGGACCAGTGTGGGACAGCTACAGTGCACAGGAGCATTTCCTTCCCATCTTCAGAGAAGTCGATAAGAGCAAATGATCTCCCTTTCTGTTGTAAAGATGGAACTGCGCTAAAATGGAACATTTCTCCCCTTCAGGGCAGATGTTGAATGTTCTTGATGAGTTGAAACTGGCTAATAACACCCTTGTCTACTTCACCTCGGATCAAGGAGCCCATGTGGAAGAGGTGAACACCAAGGGAGAAGTCCACGGAGGCAGTAATGGAATCTATAAAGGTGAGGAGTCTATGAAGGTGGGAAATGCCAGTGTCGGTAAGCTCTGGCCTCCCAGCTTACCCGTTGGGCACCTTTGCCTTGATCTTTGAGCTTTGACATTGTCCCTGTGCGACTTTCCAATATACAGGACTTCACTGTGTTCCAGGCATCAAACAGGGAAGTGACCAGGTCACTGTTTCTGTTATGATCCCCACGGAGATTAAAAGCACACTTTCTAGGTCAAGGCATTAGAATGAGGGCATGTTCACCCAAGGTAAATGCAGCCTCTATAGTGGATGGCTGGTTAAAACAATAAACCCATGTATTAGTTTCCTGTTGCCTCTTGAACAAAATCACACGGACTTTTGGCTTAGAACCACACAGTTTATTAAGTTATTTTTCTGCAGGTTTCAAGTCTACGATGGGTGTCACTGGTCTAAAATCAGGGTGACCGCAGGGCTGTGTCCTTCTGCAGGCTCTGGGGAAGCATTTGCTTTCTTGTCTTTTGCAGCTTTCTGGAAGCCATCTGTGTTTGTTGGCCGATGACCTCTTCTTGCATCTTTAAATCCAACAGTGCAGAATCTTCAGACCTCCCTTCCTCTCTCTTTCTCTCCAACCTGTTTCCATAATGCCATCTCCCTGACTCACTTACTCTGAGGGACTGCTGTGATTCTGTTTGTCCCACCCAGATCATGCGCTGATTTTCCCATTCCGGGGCTCTTCGTCACATTCCCAAAGTCCCTTTGGCTGTGCACGGTGGCATTGGCACCGGTTCTGGGGGATGAGGATGTGCCTATCTTTGGGAGATGGTTACTTTGCCTGCCCCGATGTGCAGTAGCTTTCAGGCTCACGCTTCGTTCCTGCCTCATTAGCTCAGCTGCCTCCATGACCAGTCAGACTAGTCACTGGGGAGATGAGAGAATGCAAAGTAGATCTGACCCAGCTACTGACCCTAGGTTGCTTGCAGCATGCACATATTGTGAGTATAAGACATACGTATCTCATCATGATAAAAAGGGACCCATTTCACACACTTTGATGAGAGGCCCAAAGGGGCATATCCGTGCTGAGGGGTAGGACACCCACCTGAATCTGCAGGGGGTTCTTGCATCATAGGGCAGGATGAGTGGAGGTGACCATGCTGAGCCATCGTGTCCCAGCTAGTGAGGGCCACCACCATAAGACAGCAAGATGCGTAACACCCAGAAAAGAAGGTGACTAACATTTCCCTAGCATAAGGTGATAAAGTACTGCTCTTTTATATCCTCTCATATGGATGTTTCGTAGATTCCCAGGGATGCGGGGAATCCAAGTTTACCTCCAAAGATAGGAAAGGACAATAAATAGGATGGTTTGGTCTATTAATTGGTTTAGAAATATTGATTGGGCTGTGCATCTGGCCCTGGGCCTGAGGCAAGAATAAATATAACATGTGTTCTGTGCCCTGGAGGAACTCAGGGTCAGCTGGTCGTTCGGTGGGTGGATGACTGAGCACGTGGTCGCAGGAAGCCTAAGCATGGAATTTTTAGTAAGGGCGTCAGTATTTTTAGGCACAAGAAATGGTGGTGCGTGCGGCAAGAAGAGCCTCAGGAGGCCTGGGGGCCCCGGAAATGTTTGCAAAGTTGGCAGGGCTGGGATGAGATAGCCAGAGCGTGTTCTTGCTCTCTTGTTCTGCTTCTGGCTCTTTATGCCCGGCCAACACTCACGCAGTCAAGCGCTGGGCGTGAGAAGCAGCACACGGCTTGTCCTGCAACGTGAAGGAGCTGGGTAGCGCTGCGTCTCAGAGCAATGAGGCAGAGAGGTGGAGAGAGGGTGGTGTGTTATCTGTCCCAAACGTGGCATGCCTTGTACTTCTGTGTTTACACCTCCGTATGTGTGTCTGCAGTCCTCTTAACTCCTGAGCACCTCAGGGCAGGGACCTTGCTTACATGTTTGGTTCCCTGGAACCTCGGACAGGAGGATTCCTGTTGACCGCTGGTCCAGATGACCTCCATAGGATGTGCACGCCCCTTCCTTGTCGTGCCCTTGTTACCTGACCAGGATGTGGCATGAAATGCTGTCGGACGCGGGTCAGGTGAATGACTCGTCGTGTTTCATCTACGCGGGACTAACCGTCCCCTGCAGCCCCTCTTTCCGCCAGCCCTCCCTCTGTTCATCATCTTATTTGAGTGTAGGGAGAAGTGAAAACTTGGGTCGGAAAGACAATGTCGAGGGTCCCGGAGAACGGTTGCAAACCAGGGTTATCACAGAGCCCTCACAGCATGTCGGGAGCCTCTCCCTGATTTTCTTTTTTAAAGAAACATATTGGATGTGTGAGCAGTGTTTTGCTATTTTGCTTGACTGCTAGAAATACCACGAGTGTATGACACTGTGTATTAATATCTCAGCTGCGGTTCTGTGGCAAGCATTATCCCTTTGTCAGGCTGAGTTGGAATCAGGCTCTCGGTGCAACATTGTAAAGATGCTCTGCTCTCAAAGGAAGATGTGGTTTCCTTCTAGTGGTAGGAGATGACCAAAGGCTCTTCTCAATGTCACATCTCGTTTTGTAAAGCTGCAAACTCTGAGACCCTCGGACGCAGAGGAATCGCGCTCTTTAAACTCCCTGATCAAAAGCGCATCTTTTTCTGAACAGTTAATGATTGTTCTCCTCAATCAAAACCTCTCGAAAAGATCTTTAGTGTATGAGCGAGGGCTTCCACCATATTAACCAGTCAAATCTACTTCCCTAATGAAATCTGAGGGTGAATTGGATACAGTGGCTACAGTTAAATCATCCTTCTCCAGAATTCAGCACAATCTTCCTTTTAATCGTGGGGACAGAAGATCCTTGCGGTAGTCTTCATTTAAACAAAATAATGTAATATTATAGGGGTGAGGGAATAGTGACACCATGAGTACTTTCTCTCGTGTTCTTTTAAAGGAAATGTGTTTGCAGCATGAATCTCCTATTTAGATTTTGAGAAGGGTAAACCGTGTTGCTCAAAAGGCTGTAGCATCAAAGGAAATTGAGAGACAGAAATAGGGTCCAGTGTGGACTGTGAATGTGACCCTAGTGAAATTGGAGCAATCTTGGCAATGTCTTCATCCTAACAGCTCCTGGTACGTTTACTTCTGAGAGCCTTCTAAATCAATTTTCCTTCCGCTGTCCACATGTTCTGAGTGATTGTGTCAGCCTAATAACGCTAGCCCACCAAGTAACGATCCATGTTCCCACACAAGAATTCAGGAAGCGTTGGCTCCGTTAGTGTTTTTAGTTAATCTGACAGTGTTCCCACACTGAGCTGTTAGGATTTTCGCCAAGAGCAAGATAAATAAATGAACAACAAAATGCCAGAACGTTTGCATTGGCCTGTGACCACATACAGTGGTTAAATGTAAAAATTTCAGCAGGGCTGTTAAAATATTGAAAATGTGCACCCTGCTAATGTGAGAGCGGGGATTAGGAGTCGGTGCTTTAAAGGAACAGAGGATTTACGATCTCCGTGCAATCCTGAACAGTCTCTGCTACGCACGGGTTGTGGTTCTCTGTATAGTTACCTGGACGAGTGTTGGGTCTGAGGTGGAGGAGTCCTCAGAAGACCATCTTCATTCTGCACCCTCACCTGGACCAGAGAAGTTTAATCGGAGCTCAAGGCAATAGTCGTGTAAATAGTGGTTCTCTTGTGGAGGGAGCAGCTGGCCCCGCTCTACGTCACTTGATGTCTAAGTCAACGTTTGGAGCCCTTAAAGCACTTCGTGTAGAGATAGGTGGAAGCAAACACTTCGAAGCTTCTTCTAAACCATGAGTGCTGGCTCTCCCTCCTCCGCTGACCTGCCTCTCAAAGGTGGAGACCTCTGAGGCTCTGTCCTGAGTCCCCTTGCTTCCTTACCTACACACTCACACTCTATGATTACGTCCAAATGCATGACCTCAAGTGGCATGGGAGTGCTGGTCACCCCCACACCCTGCCTTGACCCTTGCTGGGAACCCCAGACTCCTCCCTCCGGCTGCTCACGTGAGGATGCTTGGTAGACACATCCTAGTTAACAGATCCACACTAGAGATCTTCTCCAAGACTGCATGTCTCATGGGCTAACCCATGTCATTGATTTGCACCAGTCTTCACTCGGTGATTCAACCCCCAACCCCCTTGAGCCCCCAAAGCCTCTTTCTTTGATCTGCCCTCTACCTCATATTCCAACAGCGTGTCCTATGAACTTTCTCTTCTAAGCATACCTGACATTGATCCCCTTGTCTCCTCTCCAACCGTTACAGCCTCCTCCAGGCCAGCATCACCTCCAGTTCACCTCCCCTGTGGGTTTGCCGATGGTCTTCCTGATTCTTCTTTGTCGTCAATCCATTCTCTGCCCAGGTCACTGTACTGTGTTGAGTTTCCTAGGGCGGCCACAAAGTGGATGGCTTACAAACCACAGCGAGTTATTCTCTCTCTCACTTCCAGACACCAGAAGTCCTAAATCAAGGCGTCAGCAGAACCATGCTCCTTCTGAAAGCTATATTGGGGGATCCTTCCTTGCCTTCTGGTGGTCACTGGCAGTCCTAGGCTTTCTTAGCCTGTAGACGCATCAGTCCAGTCTCTGCCTCCTTTGTCTTCTCGAGGCTGTTCTTCCTTTCTTAAAACACTCTACTATATTCTCATCCACTGAGAAAGAAACGTGAAGTTTGCATGTTGGCAGTACACGGGCCTACCATGACCTAGAGCTGCTCTATCTTCCTCGTGCCTTTCTGGTTTTTCCAAGATTTTAGTCTTGTTTCCATCTTACAGCCTTCCCATTGCCAATTCCTTCTGGTGGGAAGCTCATCCTCTGGTCTTCGCGTTCCCGTGTTGCCTCTGTAAGATCTCCCTGGACCCCTCAATCAGAACTTCTTGCCCCTGGGGCGCCTGGGTGGCACAGCGGTTAAGCGTCTGCCTTCGGCTCAGGGCGTGATCCCAGCATTCTGGGATCGAGCCCCACATCAGGCTCCTCCGCTATGAGCCTGCTTCTTCCTCTCCCACTCCCCCTGCTTGTGTTCCCTCTCTCGCTGGCTGTCTCTATCTCTGTCAAATAAATAAATAAAATCTTTAAAAAAAAAAAAAAAAACTTCTTGCCCATGCCAACCAGATACTCAGCATACCATCTTGTTATAATTTCTTGTGCATCTGATATTGTCTGTTTATAATTTATGTGCTTATGATCTGTCTCCCTTCTTATAATGTAAATCCCGTGGGAGCAGGGATCTGGGGTGCCTTATTTGCCCCTCTGTCTCATTCCTACAATAACTACATTGTAGGTGTTCAGTAGACACTTGCTGAATGAATAGTGAACATGTCCCAGATTTCTCTTCCTTCTGCTCCTGGTACCATACCTGAGTATCTTCCCCTTTTTCACCTTAAATACCCTCCTGTTGCTGGGACCAGAATAACTTCCCTAAGATTTTCTTAGAGTCGAGTTTAGAGTTTTCTGCTCTTTCTCAGAGGAGAAAAGTCCCTGTAGTGTCGGAAAGAGAACGGTAAGACCAGCTCTGGCTTCATTTCCATTCCTGTCTCCAATCAAGGTCACCCTGAAGGAGGCTCTCCCCCCACCTCCGTTTTACTCTGCCTGAAGGCAAGTAATAAATGTCAATGGAATGGATACATTAACTCTATGGACGGCACCTGCAGAAGCGTGGGGGTGGTGGAAATCCTATTTTCCTGAGCTGTTCACGAATGTAGACTTTCCCTGCATGCAGAAAAAGGCTTTGCAAATTCCCTGACACCTGTGTCTGAGGCCCTGCACTCCTGGCATCTCTCCTTCACCTTAAGTGCAGATTCTACAAGCAGCCAGTTTGGCCCCTGTCCATACCGCTTGTGAGTTGCTTCTTCCACTCCCTGAATTTGGCACTTCATGCCCTCATGCAGTAACACAGCTTTCAGACAGCAGTTGATGCTTTTGTTGGAGGAAAACCAAACCAAACCAAACAGCAAGAGGGTCTGGGAGTTTATTAGAAGGCAGTTATGTAATGTTTAGGCTCTGTCTTCAGATTTTGATGGATATTTTCATCAGCTTCCCCAGAGCAGGCAAAGCAGCCCCGTCTTGCTGGTGTGGGTATTCAGTGTGCCGGGAGGCACCTGCAGCCTTTTCACCTTTGAAAGAAGATTGCATGTGGTCTTCATTTATGCTGTTCTGTTACATTCGAGCAACAAGCACTCATATATTGACTCTGTACAGTACGCCAGGCATGGGGCTAGCTTCTAGGGCATGAAGGCCAAGGATGCAGGGTCCCCGAGCGCTTGTAGCTCATATTCTAATGCCGAGATGGAGATCTACAGAGATAATTTCAGAATAACAAACTGCTGTGCTAAGGGAACTCTCGGGAACGGACTGTTAGAGGTAGTCAGCCCAACCTGGACTTCTGAGAGCCTCCCAGGGGAAGCTGACCTTTTGCAGGCTGCTGTTAAGTGTTGACGAGGAGAGGAAAAGTGAGGAATTCATTCTAGGCAGGAGTGAGATGCTTACGGTGAGCACAAAAGTAGCTCGGTGTTGACAGAGATGGAAGACTAACCCAGGAGGGTCAGGCGATGTGGCTGATGAGGAACCCCACATCCACGTAAATATGTCCCATAGGAATGTGTTACACAATAACCATTGCCATTTGGGTAATAGTAAAAATCGCTTGTGAACAGTATCGCCCAAATCCAGCATAAGGAAAGGGTAGAGGCACGAAATTAAGGATAAATTGAGGAATGACTGTGTATCTGGTCCCTCATCTTTAGAGCTGGAATAATATGGTTGTTATTAGAGGAACATCCTAAAGAACTTTTGTGAGGATTAACAAGTCCGTGCGTGCAACGTGTTGGCAAACGCACCCAGGATGTGCCAGATACGACTGTCATCCACGGGAGCACAAGACCTGTGACGGCATATGTGTCGTTTCACTTACTTCTGTATCCACAGGACCTACAGCAGTGCCTCACGGCTTCAGAAGTCACTTCAGACTGATTACATGACTGGAAAAGAAATACTTGAGCTTGGGTTCGAAGGATGCATAGTTGGAGTAGGCGAAGACAGGACTGGAAGGCCTTGGTAAATCCACTGCTGTTGGGTTGTTGATTGGAGAGAAGGGAGGACATCCGTGATGTGTCTTGTGATTTTAGCTTGAGTGGTTGTGTAGATGGAGATTCTCTCGATGAATTAAGACTCACGGGTAGAGAGCTATATTTGGTTGGCACGTGGGGAGGTGTATGAGATCGTTTGGTGTAAGAAGAGAGTCAAAGACCAAGCCCTGAGGAACTCGTACCTAAAAGGTGAGGTGGACAATGATGATATCATAAAGGCTACATAGAGTGATGTGGGAAATAAGAAGAAAACTTGGAGAAGAGAAGATTCAGAAAAGAGCATGAACGGTGAATGGTGCGAAAAAGGCCAGTAAGATGAGGGCACAGGTCCATAGCATTTATTACCCATGTGATGCTCACAAGTATATTTTTAGTGGAAAGGCGGGGGGCAGAGGATGGATGGATGGAAGGGTGGGGCAAGGGGGAAAATTTCTCACGTTCTTTTGAGAAATTTGTGCAGGGAGGCAGACTTTTGTAAGCAGGACTTGGTCGTGGGAAGGATCGAGACTTACGGAGAACAGATACATTTTCATTGAGGGGCGGTGTCTTACTGGGGAGATGTCAACTCATGCCCAATACAGGGGTTGGTATTTGGTCAAGAATATGATGGATGATGGTGTATTACATTATCTGAGCCAACAGTCAGGACCACACAGATAGGGCAAGATTAGCAAACACCCTGAACGCTGCAGTGCCATTTGGAATGATTGGGACTGTCCACTTATCCAGAGAACATACCTGCAGAATGCTCAGTTGTCTTAGTGCCGTGATGGAAGGATTTCATTGTGCTGCTTTCACTTGGCACAACATATGGCCGTGATACCACAAAGTGAATGACTGCAGTTTGGGACCATGGTTGCAGAATCTGTATCAGGGGGCACGGTTCATGCTTAGATAATGTGTATTGGATTTACTCACTTTTGAGCCATAGCAGATGCAGGTGATGTGGTCGGGTGTGGTCTGTGCAGAGGGAGGCTGGGGTTGCATGGCAGCCAAGTGCAAGACAGTGGGAAGGATGATGCTATGGACGTCAGTTGATTAAGCAGTGAATTAGTTTGTTTTCAAGCGCTCGTGGTCCTGCTGGGATGATACGATGTGCACAGAATTGATCTTCATGATTGTCAGGCATCCCTTAAACAAGAAACTGGAAACATAGGAAGGAAATGGTCGGTAGGAAAACATCGTCTGCCGTGGTGGTCATAGGAGGCTTAAATCAACAGGACGGGCATTATGTGGTCCAGGCTTTCAAGGATGTGTAGAATCATTTGGGGGTTGGCAGAGCAGACATCCAGACGCAGAACTTTCTAGAAGGTGAGATGGGACAAGCGGTTTCCTGGGGCACTAACGTGAGACTTAGCTGAACCACGGTGTGATCTTGCTGAGGTGGGTCAGAGCCTGGACACGGTCCGCCTTACATTCTCTACGTGTTTTAGTTTTCGTCTCACAGGAGATATTAAGAAGGTGTTCAGGTTAGTGAAGCAATATGTTGTTAGTAGAAGCCTCGCGGACATTTCTCCTTCATACTGTAGGATTTAATATCGCGAAATAAGGTTTGGTCACTGCACTCACCCGAATGCACCATCTAAATTCAGTAACTCAGGGCAGGGCTTAGCTAACTGTGGTGTGAGGGCTCCACACATGGGGCCTGGTGCCTGATTTTGTAAATAAAGTTTTATTGAAACACAGCCACACTCATTCGTTGGTGAGATGTCTCCAAACAAGACAGCAGAGGTGAGTGTTGGGAAAGCAGTTATGGAGCACTTGAGCGAAGTTGTTGACCAACCCCTACACGGACGAGTTAGCAGTTTGATGTCAGGTTCCTTAAGGAGTTACTCTTAACTTTTTAAACTGTGTCAATTCATTTTAAGGGTGTTTTCCAGTGCTGTACCCCTCCTTGGAGCACTGACATCAGGAGACCGTTGCTCTTTATTTTGCCCTTGAAATAGGTTGATAGAAGCCAGATGATTCTATCTATAATTTGTGGGGTTCAGTGCCTCGAATGAATAAGTCAAGAAAAGAGTAAAATATAGCATCTTGGGTGAGAAAGCATTGAATGCAAATCGCAACCTTCATACGTATCAGTGTAGTTTGTGTCAATCCAGAGAAACCCTGTTACGCGGACATGGGGAAAAATGGCCAGGAGGGTATTTCGTAAAACTCTGCTCCCAGATCAAGCGTACGAGTGACTGGCATATGCTCTTGCCACTGAAAGCGATTCGACCTGTCGGGTGGCAGCTTTAGAAAGGACAAAAATTGAAGCCTGGTTCGGAAGCAGCCGTTCCTGACAAGAGTCTGGTGGTACATGCTAGAATTTTCTCTGCACTCACCTGGAGAAGTTGACAAGCTCAGCCATCATACCTCTGTGACTTCGCATCATGGCAAAGTGCCATCTAGATGAGAGACATGTGACTTTGACAATTACTTGACCAAATTTTAAACTTAGACCTTGCTGCTTTTCTCTGCTCATACATTTTCAGGAAAAAAAATCCGCATTTCTTACCGTTTCTCTCTCTCTTTTTTTTTTTTCCGTCCTGTAAACCGTCTCCAGCTTTCCTGTGCTTACACCTCCTTCTCGAACTAAATCAGGCCTCTGTTGAGTGAGGGCAGGTGTTTCTAGGGATCCCCCGTGGGCTGTTGACTCGCAGTCAGAGGGGTCACATGGGGTCATGTGAGCTGTCCTTGGAGACTTGGAGTTTCTGTGGGGTGAGATCCTTGTTCATACATCGGAGCTGTAGCTGGTGCTATCACTTGCTGGCCATGTCTTCTTGGCCTGAGATTTGGCAGCTGTGACATGGGGTACCTACTTTGCAAAGTGTGGTGGGGAGGGAATGAGTTAATATCCTCAGGACCTTGAATTGTTCCTGGACTATGGGGCACTCCGTCATCATTCCTGGTCGTTGAAAGTCATTGCGTGATACAAACCTGCTGCGTGAATGGAGCTCAGCGTTGGAGCTCCTGTGAACTTCATTCGGGAACAACCATTGCAGTTACTGGGAGAGCCGCAGTGTGTGCTGTCCTTTTTCAGCCCGATGGGCGCATTTTGCACGTAGCCCTTTCCATGGAACACGGCAGGAGGAATGAGCCTCAAAACTACACCATCTGACAAGTAAGGATATTTGCTCATGAACACATGCCTGGAAATGTGTGATCATACTTTATCAAACATGTTGCTCCCTGGCGAGAGTGTGCACGGATGTGTTTATCCTCTGTTAAAAATTTAAAACAGGTTTTTTTTTTTTTACCATTCCTGTTGTAAAAACACTCCTTTTACAGCTTTAGAAAACTGGGTGAGACTCTGATATATTTATTGATATATTTCTCTAGTTTCTGCATATAAATTCAGAACTATAAGATGAGAGACTTAGACTATACATAGTGGGTTCATATTTTCCCGACAGAGTGTAATAGTTCATCCCGAGTATGATGGTTTGTCTTCTGAAAAATAGCTGGGGATGACACCATACCTGGTCCTGCCGCCCCGTGCATACAGGTGGTCAGTGGATGGCTGCGTTTGGGGGCTGCAGGTACACTGGCTCGCAAGGAAGTCCTGTGTCTTCCTGGAGGGTGCTCTCAGCATCCCACCTGAGCACGGGGTAAGTCCCTTCCCTGCACCCACGTAGAACTGTTTGCTGCCAGGGGGCTGTTTGTGGGTTGGAGCTTCCTAGGGGATCTCGACTCTCTGGCAGGGTGTGACCTCTCGAAGGTCTCTTGGGGACTTTTGTTTTCAAAGTGGTTATACATCTCATAGGTTTTTCTTCCAACACCCAGAGGTCTGGGACCTCAGCGAACTAACTAGAGCAGAACAGATCCCTGATATTTGAATCATGATCTGTACGTACCTTGGATGAGCCTGTGGATTGCTATGGCACTGTCTGCGTTGTGTGTGTGTGTGTGTGTGTGTGTGTGTGTGTGTGTGTGTATAAGAAGATAGGCATGTATAGAAATAGTAAGAGAGATGGAGAGTGTTTGGTTTTCTTATGGTAAGATTGAGTCTTATTCACAAAGTAAAAGCAGATATTTCCATTGCTGGTTTTTCAGCTTTTTTAAAGTATGACTAATAAAAATTGTACATATTTAAGATACACAATTTGATGTTGGGGTGTATGTAGACATTGTGAAATGATCACCACAATCACGTTATTTAACTTAGGCAATACTGCACATAGTTACAGTTTGTGTCTCCTTTTTGTTGTGGTGGTGGTGAGAACACCTGAGATCTACGGTCTCAGCACATGTCATGTATACAATGACACAATGCAGTGTGGTTTAACTGCAGTCACCTTGTTGAACATTAGATCCCAGAACTCACTCATCTTGTGTAACTGAAACTTTGTACCCGTGACCAGTATCCCCCCAACCCCAACCCCCTGCTGGTGGCAACCGCCAATCTACTCTCTGCTTCCGTGAGTTTGACTGGTTTCCATTCCTCACGTACGTGAGATCACGCAGTATTCGTCGTTCTGTGTCTGGTGTATTTTACTGAGGACAATGCTCTCCAGGTTCACATATGCCATTTCCAATGGCAGGACTTCCTTCTTTCCTCTGCCTAGAATTCCACCGTGTGTGTGTGTATAGCCTCTCACATTCTCTTTATGCATTCATCTGTTGATGGACATTTATTTCCATATCTTGGCTGTTGTGAGAAAAGGTAAGTGTCGGTGAGGATGTGGAGGAAAGGGGGCCCTCATGCACTCTTGGTGGGAATGCAAAGTGGTGCAGCCACTCTGGAAACAGGATGATGCTTCCTCAAGAGATTAAATACAGAATGACCGTATGATCCTGCAGTCCCGGGTCTGGGTACCTATCCAAAGGAAATGCAGTCGGAATCTTAAAGAGAGGGGCGCCTGGGTGGCACAGTGGTTAAGCGTCTGCCTCCGGCTCAGGGCGTGATCCCGGCGTTGTGGGATCGAGCCCCGCATCAGGCTCCTCCGCTATGAGCCTGCTTCTTCCTCTCCCACTCCCCCTGCTTGTGTTCCCTCTCTCGCTGGCTGTCTCTCTCTCTGTCAAATAAATAAATAAAATCTTAAAAAAAAAAAAAAAGAGTCTTAAAGAGACATCTGTGCCCATTCATGGCAGTGCTATTCTAAGACACGGAAACTCTATCCAAGACACGGGAAGTTTGGCCCGTCTCAGTCTCACTCACATGTGCATTTGCAGCCAGCTGTCCCTTTACGTTCACCTGGGGAGCCCCCAGGAAACCGTCCTTGGACATTGCCTTTTTCCTTAAAGAAGATACATCTTGTTGACTTTTGGGAAGATAAGAGAATGTGCTCAGTGTCCCAGTTTTTCTTAAGCCTGTGGTTCGGGAGTTGTCTTCCTGAGTTTCTAAATCCAGCCCACCTGTGGTCCTCTTCCAACAGTATACAGGCAAGCCAGCACCAACTCTCTCTTGCACCAGACATGAAATGGTATCAAGGAGTTGTGCAAAGTCACAGACTTCGGTGTTGGACAAAGCTGGGTTTGTATCTGTGCCCTAGGTCACTAGCTCAGGGACCTTCAGTACGTAACTTTGCTCAGCCCCCTCAGGGATAGGTGTAGATCGCCCCCATCTATAAATTGGACAGCAGGGGTAGCACGACTGTGGGGTAGGTGTAATGATTTAACAGGATGAAATGCATATTATAGGCCATCGAATTTTGCTTCTATAGATGGGAAGTCCTAGTACTGCCCCCATGAGGTAGATGTTAGGATTTAGTGAATGAAGTGCATATCATAGTCCATATCACTAGTACGTGATCAGTTAAATTTAGCCACTAGAAACAGTACATATAGGACGCGTAGGTGGCTTAGTCGGTTAAATGAATGACTTTGGCTCAGGTCATGGTCTCAGGGTCATGCAGTCGAGCCCCGTGTCAGGCTCCTCACTCAGCCCAGAGTCTGCTTGTCCCTCTCCCTCTGCTCCTCCCCACCACTTGCTCTCTCTCAAATAAATAAATAAAATCTTTAAATTTTTTTTTAAAGTCCATATAAAACCGTCTGAAGTAATTTGTATCGTTTTCCCTGATGGGATCCAGAGAATGCGAACTACTTAGTCAACTAGGGGAACACACATATGTCATCTCTGTGTATTTACTATAGTTTTTACTTTGGAAGCAGTACAGATTAACAGAATTACAAATATTAAACATACTTATTGCTTTCCCTGCACCCAGCTTCCCCCAGTGTTAACTTTCTGCATAACTACTGTTATGTGTCAAGAAATTAACTTTGAGAGGGCGCCCGGGTGGCTCAGTCGTTAAGCGTCTGCCTTCGGCTCAGGGCGTGATCCCGGCGTTCTGGGATCGAGCCCCACATCAGGCTTCTCTGCTGGGAGCCTGCTTCTTCCTCTCCCACTCCCCCTGCTTGTGTTCCCTCTCTGACTGGCTGTCTCTCTGACTGGCTGTCTCTGTGTCAAACAAACAAATAAATGAGATTCACTTTGGAACATCACGTTGAAGTGAACTATGCATTTTCCACTAACGTGCTTTTTCGTTTCAGGATCCACTCTGTAACACCACATTGCACCTAGGTGATACATTTTCAAAGGATTCTTTTTCATTATTGTGGTATTTTGGGTCCACCTTCTGATTGATTTATTCGATTTTATGTTAACCAGTGGGGCAATAAATATATACAGTAGCCATTAATGGAGCAAGATCTTTATGTTAGGTAGCAGACTTCCTTTGTCGTTCATAAACTGTAAGTGAAGTTCTACGAACTTGATGTAGTAGGATAGTCATTGCGTGTTCATCTCGTAGAAGGATAAATGCGTGAACATTCTCTGAGCTTGATCCCATACATGGAGAAACAAGTGAAAATCCTATGAGGATTATCTAGAAGGAGAACAGGTGCATATTAGAGTTAAGTCTGTGAGTTTGATCAAGTAGAATAGATTTAAAAAAAAAGTTCCATGAGCTTAATCTAGTCGAGTACTAGGTGAAAATTCTATGAGGTTCATCTGGTCAAAGGAAAAGGTGTGCATATCCTGTGAGCTGAATCTTACAGAAGGATAAACAGGTGGAAAATCTATGAGTTCGATCCAGTAGGACAAAGAGGTGAACGTATTACGAGGTTCATCTCATGGAAGGAGAAGCAAGTGAAAATTGTATGAGGCTTCTCTAGTAGAAGGATTCGCATGTGCATAATCCGTGACACCGATCTCGAGGAATAAACAGGTGGAAGTCTTTGAGCTTGATCCAGTAGACGGATAAGCAAGTTTAAATTCTGTGAGTCTGGATAAGCAGGTGAAAATGCCATTATCTCGATCTGGTAGAATGGTAAACAGGTGCACATTCTGAGTTGGATCGAGTAGAAGGATAAGCAGGTGAAATGCCGGGAGCCTGATCTATACAGATAAGCAGGTGGAAGTTGTATGTGCTCGATCTCACAGAAGGATAACCAGACTACTTCAGAGTTGAGAGTCCTCCTGTAGCCCATTCCGCTATTGACAGCTTGAATAAATTATGGCAAAGTATTTGAACTTCCCTATTCTTTTTTTTTAAGATTTTATTTATTTATTCGGCAGAGATAGAGACAGCCAGCGAGAGAGGGAACACAAGCAGGGGGAGTGGGAGAGGAAGAAGCAGGCTCATAGTGGAAGAGCCTGATGTGGGGCTCGATCCCATAACGCCAGGATCACGCCCTGAGCTGAAGGCAGACGCTTAACCGCTGTGCCACCGAGGCGCCCCGAACTTCCCTATTCTTTGATGTGATATCTGCGATGCAAGAGTAACGGTATTTGTCCGATCATTACCTTAAGATCATGTTGGAAAGATTTAGTGCGATACTTTTAACTTCTCGTGGAGGCCGTTCTAGAAACTGCAGACTATAATATGAATTCGTGTGTGGATTTTCCCTGATGTCTGTGCGTATAAAACATTTAGTGCCTGGAGTTTAAAGATCTTGCTTATAAGGGGAGTTCAGGCTACAGGCGTGAGCTATGCAGTTCATTCTGCAATGGTCAGACTTCAGTGTGCCGTCATCAAAAACCAGCATGACGAAGTCAAGCTTTGCTTTCGAGATCCCTTGAACCTCCGGCAATCCATTTTTTAAGTTTCCACGGCATTTGCAGCCTTTGTTAAACATGCATTGTATTCGTGCATTCTCTCCCTGCGATGCATCAACGTTCTCCTTCGGCTTTCTTCATTTCACTCTTTCATTCTTCTTCTAAAGTCTGAAAAGGTATTTTCAAGTAGCAGAACATCCATTCTCTCCCTTCTTTCCAGCCTGATGTCCATGGTTATTCTTCCCGTGGTGTTCAGCTGTGCTCAGCACATTTAAAGCCATGGGGAACTTTCGGGGAAACCATGCATCTGGTTTTACGTCTGTCTGTGTCCTTCCTGCATGGCCTGGGGGGATTCGGCCCTTGGGGCTCAGAGCTCCATGCGGGCAAGCCTCTTCCTATATCCCTCCAGGTGCATTCCTTGCAGGTCTTGGAGAACATCTTCTTTGCAGAGCCACTCCCCGTGGAGCTTAGCTTACCACATCATCCCCTCCCTACACCCCTGTCGTGCTCTTATCTGCTTATAGTCGAGTCACCTCGTACAGTCAAAGCTCGTTTCCTCAACGAAAGAGTAAGAGCCGTCCTGCGAGTGAAGTACTAGCATTGATGAAATGGCCATCTTGGGTGCTCTCCTTCTGTTCTAGGCACTGGACTTGGCGCTTGGGATAATTCCATGTGATACTCAACCGACTGTGTTGGGGGTGTGAGGCACGGACGCCTGAGCCCCAGAGCTGGCGTTTTCCTTTCCTGTGGCAGCCCTGACAAATCATTGCAACTTCAGTGGCTCAAAACAACACAGATTGATTATTTTATAGTTCCGGAGTGCAGGTGTCCAAAATGCGCTAAAATCAAGGTGTTGGCACAGCTGTGTGCCTTTGTGAAGGCTCCGGGGGAGAATGTTTCCGTGCCTTTTTCACAGTCTAGAGGCAGCTGTATTCCTTGATTTGGGGACCTCCTTCCATCTTCAGGGTTGGCCACATAGCATCATCCAGACTCTCTCTGCCCTGACTCTGAGTCTCCTGCTTCCCTCCTTCCCTTATAAGGACCCTTGTGATCACACTGGACCCACGCAGATAATCCGAGATCCTATCCCAGATTATCCTGAGGATATGGTACCCATATAAGGTATACCTGCTTCCCTCCTTCTCTTATAAGGACCTTTGTGATCACACTGGACCCACTTAGATAATCCAGGATCCTAAGCCCTTTGGCCATGTAAGG
This sequence comes from Ursus americanus, assembly GCF_024610735.1. Classification (NCBI taxonomy): domain Eukaryota; kingdom Metazoa; phylum Chordata; class Mammalia; order Carnivora; family Ursidae; genus Ursus; species Ursus americanus. Next base: position 118,218,242 of record NC_142164.1, on the reverse strand, counting down.
TACCACATCGCCAGGTGTTGAGCATGTCAACATGGGCATTTTCGGGTGCCACTGCTTTGCCTACGACCACTGGTGAAAAGTAGCAATGGAATTTCAACTTTGTGACTCTGTAGTCATTGACTTCAGTCCTCTTTTGCTCTGAGAGTTGAGTTTCTCCGATGACAGTCGTAGCTCGTGACCACCAGGCAATGCTGGCATGTGCCGTGCATAGTAGGGGCCGTGTCATATTTTCTTCACCACCATGGATGCTATATTGCTCACAAAATTTTTATTGAAACCATGTAATGAGAGCACTTGGTTCTTCCAAATCACCCACCCCTTGCCGAACATTGAAGAGCATATTGAAATGAGCCTTAAACCAAGCTTTGAAAAGACATATGTCTCCCTGTTGCCTCTTTTTTTGGTCTTCCAGGGGGAAAAGCAAACAACTGGGAAGGAGGTATCCGGATTCCGGGCATTCTGCGGTGGCCGGGGGTGATAGAGGCTGGGCTGGAGATTGATGAGCCAACGAGCAACATGGACATATTTCCTACGGTGGCCAAGCTGGCAGGATCGCCGTTGCCCGAGGACAGGTACCGTGACTCAGACGCACTTGGTATTGTGTCATTCGGCGCTCACAGGGGCGAGCGTGTTCTGGTTTGCCTGCACGATGGCATTGCTATCTCCGGCTGGGCTTATGATCCACGTCCAGTTAGGGGACCGACTGGTGGGGCTGCCGATGCAGAAACACCGTCAACCCCATTATCCCAGTGGGAAATCAGCAGCAAGGTGTGGTGTGCATGCATGGTCTTATCTCTCGCGAGCCTTCCACTTTCAACACCCCAGTGATCCTGTCTCTCCCGGCTATTCCTTCCATGGGCTTATCATAGGGCAGCTGGGCAGCTGCCTCTTTGACCCACGCTGTTTGGCTCTCCTACCTTTACTTGGGGTCCCCCTTAGCTGCTCTTTGCTGCAGCAGCAAGAAAGGCAGCTGGATCCCCCGTTAACGGCCCTCCCTCCCAGCATGTCTTCATTTAGCAAGTTCTAAATGAAACGTCTTTCTCTTAAATTTAAATACAACTTCATATGACATTGCCAATGGTTTCTTCTTAAGTGTTATCACCAATCTGAAGAGTTTTAAGTGAAGCATGCTGATTAATTGTTTTCATTAGTTTGGTGGCAGGCCAGGCTAATGTCGTGCAGGCGGGCTGCAAATCGTGTTTGAATTCAGCTGCCAGCAGAATGAAGAGGGAACGGGAAAGCAGAGAGGAAAGCACAGCTCAGCCCGGGCTACGTCCCTGGGTAGCTTTGCTCACATCCTGTTGTTTTCAGGCTTCTTTTATTATTTATTGTTTCCTTATTGTTTTCAAGTTTGTTCTTTAGGTGTATCTTACACCCAAAACATGCACACGAGCACGTGCACACACACACAGACACACACACACAGACACACACGCTAGAGGCAAGGCAGCATTGGACAGCTCGGCCCCTCACCAACTTTGCGGTCTCAACACCCATATGCATTCTTCCGTGACTGAGGAACCCAAAGACCTTTGTATATGTGGGTTAGGTCTGTCAGCACTTATCATAAGAGCCCTTGAACCTGGAAGAAATTCTGAACACACAAGAGCGCCCACGCGCACCTTGCATCCGTGGACAGTGATGATGTCATCACCCGCCACAAATCCCCTGCAAAAGTGTGGTGTGTGCTCCTGTGGGGGCCATTGCTTCGAAGGCAGAGAGCATTTGGTATTCTCGTGAAAACAGTTTTGGCCCCGTGGGCCCCCTGAAAGGGTTTTGGGGGTCGCCCTGGGTCTCTGGGCCACACGCTGAGAGCATCCGCCTAAGAGCATGGATGCTGCTTGGGTACCAGCAGCAAGGTGTGGTGTGCATGCATGGTCTTATCTCTCGCGAGCCTTCCACTTTCAACACCCCAGTGATCCTGTCTCTCCCGGCTATTCCTTCCATGGGCTTATCGTAGGGCAGCTGGGCAGCTGCCTCTTTGACCCACGCTGTTTGGCTCTCCTACCTTTACTTGGGGTCGTGGCTTCCCCGTTGGGTATGTGTTTCACTTCATGGGTGTTGATTCCCCATCTGGAACGTGGCTTGGGTAACGGTGCTGACCTTATAGTCTGCATGGGAAGACTGAAAGCGCGTAAGCTTGTAAAGCACATGAATGGTGGCCATTTTTGGTTTCCCCGCCACATTGAGAGGGAAGAAGTACATCAGCTCAGTTCTTTCTTCTCCAACACTCAGTGATTATCCAGAATCCTAGAACCCTAAAGGGAGAGGGCTGATGGGGAGTTTTAGGATCGACTCTGGTCATATTACTCCTTTGTTGCCTCAGTGACAGACAGAAAACATGGCAGCAGCAAGCCATAAAAAGCGTTACCTTCTGTAAAGCCAGAAGTCTCACGCCCTGTCTCATCTACTCATGGGCCCTTGTTCTTACCCTTGGAGTACAACTTAGTCTTTCCTTAAGGAGTGCACACAGGGTGTTCAGGTAATTTCCTGAACGACATTTTTCTCTCACGGCTCATAATCTTAAAATCAGCACTATCTTTACCCTTGCAGTATGTGTAAATGGGCTTCTTTGCAATCAGGGGAAAGACGGGGAAGGAAAAGGTCAGAGGCAAAGAGGGAAATCCATTAAGGGAGATCTTGCAGCTCATGCCTCCCGCCCAGCCCAGTCGGAAGCTCATGGAGGTCACTCTGTTTTCCTTGAACGTGCCCATTGAAGAAGGAAGCGGCCTCCCTCTTTGGCAGGCCCAAAATATTTCATGTGGGAGCCGTGACATTGGTAAGAACCCCCTTCGCTGTATCGAAGATGCTTTTCGTGGATCTCCATGATGCGTGTTGACCCAGCTCAATGCGACGGTGCTGGCTCGGGGTGGAGCTGTAGGGCCCCGTAAAACGCCATCATCAGCCTGGAGACGACATGGAGAAGAAAACGGAACTCTGCCTCCAGATCCTTCATGGAAGTACAATTAATCACACAATATCCTCATTAAATCATGTTACCAACCAGGTCCAGACCACATCCTCCTATATCTGCCCTGGAGACCGGGAACATTGAACGCAGTGAATCTCACCTCGGTGACTCTTTGCCCCAGGGGTCATGGACCATGTCTTGGAGATATTTTTGATTGTCTTGACTCAGTGTTCCTGGCGTCCAGAGGCCAGAGATGTTGCTAAAGATTCTGCCAGGCTCAAGATAGCTTCTCACAGGAAAGAATAATTCAGCCAGCATGTTGGTAGTGCTGGGGTTGACAGACACTGGACTCAGGTTCACTCTTGTCCTTTTATGGAAAATATTATTATAATGCATTAATGTCATCAAACCTTTCCAATGAAAGCATTTAGACAGTATCCCCATATGTGTATCCATCCATCAATGATTCACAAATATCTCTTCTTTAGAAGATAGTCTTAACTCCCCCCGCCAATGATTGGTGAGGTCAGCCCCCCTGATTTCTTGCATGAGCAGTATTAAATTTACATTTCTCAGGAGAACAAACTCATTTCAAGGGTCGAACCCAAGCTGTGTGACGAGAACTTAATGAGGTACCCTCACATCTTTCTGCGTGTTTTGTGGGAACAGGAGGATTTCTGTTCAAAAGGCCCCTAGCCTTCAGGTATATCCTCGTCATGCTCAAGAAACGTTTTGAGTCTGGTGGGTGGCCGTCCTGACCAATCAGAGCTTGGTGGGAGACAAGAAGCCCTTCCCCACAGGGTTTCTACTTAGGTCAAGAGAGCAGTGCTCTGGGGATACGCGGAAGAGAGATTCGCTCGGCAGAGTCTCAGCGCTACTGTGAGAATGATTCTCTCATTCGACCCCGTGGCGTGCCTGTGTGAGATTCCTCTCTGCAGTGAATTTTTCCTTCACACATACTTCACTGATCCATTTGCATTCAGCGGCACGGTTTATCAAAAGAACTTTTGGTGGCCATTACCCCAGGCGTGTTCAGAAAAATCATTCCCCCATGTCTCCAAATGAGCTGATTCTGGAAATAAAGGGAGGGCAACCTTTTTTTTTTTTTTCTTTTTTTTGGTGATATAAAACATAGGCAACAGGGTTGACATGCGTAAGAAGAATGTATAATGAAATGTATTAATTCCCGAAAATGAAAAATCTTCCATCAGTCGCATCTTCGGAAGCAGATAGAATATTGCCAGAGGAAGCCTACGACCATGCTCGTTGCTCACAGATCTCGGTGATGAAGAATTGTAACGTGCCCTAATTGGTTATTAAACCTTTGGAAACTTTCTAAACTCTAGTCATAGACAGTTCAGCTGGATCGGGAAAGGAAGTGGGGGAAGGGGGTGCTGACATCCTTCAGAATCACATTTTACAGGTGAAATATTTCGGTCTCCTCCCCCATAAACAAAACAAAATAAAATAGAAATTTGATTTTTTTTTTTTCAAGTTAAGAAAATCAGTCAATACCCGGATGCTTGGTACCACTTTCGTGTCATGAAGACAAGGGGAGTGACTTCATTGTCCCGTTTGATTTTGCAGCCCAATAGCTAGGCAAGTGCAGAGGAGTATTTCAGGAGAGTTCTACAAATAAACCTAGTTCCTCTGCATTATGCAGAATAAAAGGTGAAACTCTTCTTGTACGTGCTAGCACTTACAACCGACCTTGCTTTATGTTCACGTTACGCAACGAGTCTAATGTTTATGAAGGGAAGCATTTTTTATGTTATAACTTTGGTTCCTTGGGATTTCCTTGATGAAAATACCTTTCTGGTTCCTTGGGATTTCCCTTAGTTTATGAAATATACACATACTTGGTTCTAAAAACGTTTTCTTTGCTATTACTTTCTACATTGAAGAAATCACTTTATTTTGAAGATTGCCCCAGTTGTGCCCCAAATTAACCTCTTTGTCAGTCCCCCAAAACCCTCTTTTCTCTGTCGCCTCATCGCCAAAGCTTTTCCTTGTCGTATGATCCCCAGATCCTTCTGAGAGCCAGGCAGAGGCAAGAACGATTGGGCCAATGGTTCACTGGTTCGGAGCTAAGAGAGAGGCCAGCACATCCAGGGGGGAAATGAGGGTCACTGTCACCCAAGGAACATTCCCAAAACATGCTCTTTGCAGTGATGTGAAGGTCATCCCTTGGTATTTAATTTGACCTGACATTTGAAATGCACGGTGCTTAGAAAGGAATGCTTGAAATCGTGACCATCATCGTGGGACGGGAGCCAATGGACAATACTCCCACGTCACTCTCCGAATCAAACACCGTGTCAGAGGAACACGTTTTCACAGAATCAAGCGGACCCGATGAAAGAATCCTTCCAGTTTCATTGCAGCAGCTCCGTGTGCACACTTGCTATGAAAACTTAAATTCGCCAGCAGAAAAGGCCAATTAAGGCATCTCTGGATAGAACACAGCAATGCTTCGTGTCACTTTGAGAGACCGTCGGTCCCGGTCCCCCAGGTCATGATGTGATGGGAACCTCTCCGTACAGGCAATGTCAGGGGACATGTGGTGTCTCTGGGTTATGGCCACCGCTAACTGTGACTCACACACGCGATTTAAAACAATCCCAAGTGTTTTGACGGCTTAGACACCATTTAAAAGTTGAACCCAAGTAGGGTAGGGTCCCTTTCCATTTCTCATGGCAGGAATGAGCCCTGTTTTGACAGGCCATATTTCTGTAGCTCTCTTCAATGGTGGCTTTCCATGGTGTGATTTATTGCCCGCTCCTAGGAATGAGTGTGTTAGGTGTAGGATATTAAGAAAGAAAAGAAAGAAAGAAAGAAAGAAAGAAAGAAAGAAAGAAAGAAAGAGAAAAAGAAAAAGAAAAAGAAAAAGAAAAAAAAAGAGCTCTAGGTCTACCTCCAAAGAACAAGGAAATAGAGGTAGAGATTGTGTCTGGGAATGAAGTTGCGTTCTCTGTCCTGAGTGGTCCTGGAAAGGCCTGCAGTCCACGTGAGGTGGAGGTCCTGGGAAAGGGGTTGCCTCCCTCTGTCCCCTCCTCTGGGTCATTTTTCACTGCCCGGGGCTTCTCCTCATCAGGCATTTACACCTGCTTACGCCAGTGCCTCCCTTCCTTTCTTTCCACCTTATTCAGGATTGTGTCTTAGTACGGACTGAGTCTTTCTCAAAAGGAATTTGAAAGGACCGAGGCACAATGACTGCCATTTTGGGATAGAAAGAGTATTTCAGACAGTGTACCGCTTCTGAATTGAAGCGTCTCTCTACCTTGCTTCCTTCTCTTCTCATGGCGAATGGGAGCATGGGCTTGGGAAGGGGGCCAAGTCTGCCTTTTGTTCTTATTTTTAACTCACCGTAATAGAATATTTTCGGTCTGCAGGCTTCTGCAGAGCTCATGATTAATAGCAAGGGTTGGGGCCGGAGAAGTGCTAAGCAACGGGGCTGTAATTATAGCACGGGGGTTTTAGGGACACCAAAATAAACCACACACAAAGGTCAGGGGACGCGGGGCCTCTCAAGAACGCTAGCCCAAATTATATAGCCAAGTCTGCCGTCCAGTTTCTAAAGTCCTCATAATAAGGGATGGAGGGTTTTTAATCAGAGGAACGTAGTCCTCAGGTGAGATCATCAGACTCTTTCAGAGTCGCTCTCCGCCCTCGTTCCAGTGATGAGGCCTGATGGAATCAATGATTTCCGTTGGTCTAGTGGGTGTTAATGTAAGTTTCTCTCAGAATATTTAGGCTTTTTTTTTTCCTTTCTTTAAATGCAAAATAATCTGATTGTGCTCATAAACAATTGCATATTATCAATTGTTTGCATTCTGGAAAGTTCCCCTTGGTCTACTTACATAGGCATAGAAGAGAAATTTGTATCTGGGAACAATGCATCCAGAGGGTGTTTAGTATCATAATCATTAGAATTTATTCACAAAGTAATTCCTTCTGATTTAGACGTGTGCTTCCACGGACGTCCGTCCAATCTAAGTTGTTCCCATGCTATATATTACCTTTTTGCCACCTAAGTTGTTAGATGCTATTATTTTCCATAGAGCTGTACTTGGTGAGTAAAGCTTCCTCTGTGCCAAGGGAATAGGCAGAACCTGAGTTTAGGATGAGCAGCAGGGAGAGCAGTTGAGAGATGCCCAGTAGTCAGCTGGGTTTGCGTTTGCATCCCATGGTCTGGTACTAGTCCCAGGACCTTGGCTGAGTCACATATGCTTTCTGGATGATGTTCCTTTATCTCATCACCAAGGGATGATAATGGTCCCAACTCATGGTGCAGGATTCAGCGAGTTCATACGAGAAAAGAATTGGCCCCACAAAGTTGCATATGGCGCCCAACGGGGGTCAATGAGCATTCTTAGTGTTGGTTGGTTGGTGGATTATAATTACGTGACTCTATCACGCTTTCATTTGCTAGAAGGACAGCTGACAGGTTGGGACGGTTTAACGCAAGGATGGTGTGGCCATTCCCCCGCTGATGCTCTGCTGATTTGTCCTACAGAATCATCGATGGACGTGACCTCATGCCGCTGCTTCAAGGGAAGACCCAACTCTCCGATCACGAGTTTCTCTTCCATTACTGCAACTTCTACTTAAATGCCGTGCGCTGGCGTCCTCGGAACAGTGAGTAAAACAGACCTTTCCATGCTTCTAGTACGTTCGCCATCGGTGCCGTGCAAGGAGATGAGATGGCAAGAGCGCTTCGCTCTGTAAAGCCCAAGGGATACCTCTGCGTGTCACGTGGCTTTGTTTCGAGCTCCTCCTCCTGTCTTGTTCCTTCTGGTCCCGTCGCTGTCCAGGCACGATGTCAGCGGACCCCGGCCCTGACTCGTGAGTGGCTCCTCCTCCCAGGCAGAGGAAGTTCAGGTTGCAGCCGGGCACCGCGGCCCCCGTCCTTCATGGCCTGCTGGCTGGCTGCCCAGCTTCTAGCCCGTAGCCCAAGTTCCTTCTCGCTGTGACTTGGCACCCAACCAGTGCCTGTGTTCTAGGAGGCACATGGCTTGCATTTGCACGTCCTCTGCCTGGGAGGACTTTCCTTCTCATGCCTTTTGGGGAACGCTTCGTGGCTTAGTAGCACCTCCCGCCCAGGGCCCCGCTGAAACACCGCCCCTGTGCCCACTGTCTATGCTTTGCGCCCTCCTAGAGCTTTGCGCTGTCCCCCGGAATGGCAGTTAGGTGTTTATGTGACTTTCTCTCCAAAGCCTCAGCCGTGGCAGGGCATGAGCTCGATTCAGATATCTGCCTCCATGTCCTCGTACCTCCCAAACTCGGTGTTCTTTGCATCGTGCATTCTACCCAAAAGAGGGTGGAATTTGGGTTTTCCGATACAAGTTTTGGAGTTGTACTTGTCACAGGAGCAAACGCAACCGAGCGGTAATCCGCGGCGTAGGGATAGGCTGCAGACTTTTTTTTCTGTATCTTTACACTTAGAATCGCAGTGACGTTCGGATCGCGAAGAGGCATGGGAGCGTGTGGGAAACAGTTTCTGCCCGCGTTGTACAAGCGGCAGGCAGATGGGGAGGAGGGACTTCCCGTTTCATCCTCAGAGGAGAAGGAAAACTCCCCTTTTTCTGTGTCGTGCTTTGGTTCCTGCTCCGGGAGGCTGCACTCTGCCGGACCTCCCACCTGATGGCTCACTGTTAAACTCGGGGTGACGTTCATACTGGTTTTCCACACCTCCCACCCCCACCCTGCGCCCCCAGCCAGTTTGCCAAGGGCTTATCTCAAGAGCAGCCTCGCCTTTCCGTTCAAAGTGGAAAATTACAGCCCTTCCATTAGCCACAGAAATCACAGCAGGTTTACCTTTCAGAGTTTCTCCTCTAAACCCGGGCGGCTCTCTTGCCATGTTTCCTAGAAGGTAAATATGAGAGAAACCTGAGTGTAGGATTCCAGAGCGGGGAGCATTCTGTTTTACTGATCTCGTCAGTGCGTCTGTAATTCCACACGTCAGCAGGGGCACGGTTTCTTGTTCACGTTTATCGACACAGGCAGGCCTGAGTCATCCAACGAACGGGAGGCGTCCTCCTTCCCACTTGTGTGTATATAGACCTGGAAATGCGCAGAATGAAGGTGGTGTGACTCTCGGCTGGTTAAAGAAATGTGATAGCGTGTCCTGAACTTCCCAGAACCGCGTTTCCGTGGAGCCAGCACCCCACCCCCCATCCCCCACAGTCGGAGAAGCCGGAAGGAACATACTGGATCGGGGGCTGGAGAAACACAGTCTGTGGAGGAGGAAAGACAAAAGGGACAGAGAGAGACAGAAAATAGGGGTGCGTGAGAAAACCAAGACCCAGATTCTGACAGGCAGCTGGGATAAAATTTGCTTCTGAGACACACCCAAGTGACATTTCCTCCTCTGCAAAACTTGAACCGGCAACAGATAAGGAGACAGGGTGGTATTTCGGTGCTGGAGGCGTCCGTCCAGCTAAGGGGTCTTGATGCACCATGGTTTTTAGGACCCATCTCTTACTTGCCTTTGACGTTCTATCTGAAACTTGGGAGCAGTGCTTGTCCGCGATCTCCCGAGGCTTTGTGGGTGTCTACCCAGTACTTCATCTGTTTATTTATTCTACAAATAGTTTTGAGCACCTGCTGTGGGGCGCTGTCTGTGCTAGGATGAGTGTCTGTCCAAATGCCCTGTCGCCGGTGCTTGCTTACGGCTTAGACCAGGATGCGCGGCCAGCGGGGTCAAATGCTGGGAATGCAGAGGCGCGTGGGGGAAGTGTGACTGTCATCCGTATGGAGTTACCTGTCAACAGTACTGGTTGGGTAAGTTGGCTGAGATCATCTCAGATCTGCTTTGGGAGGAGATTGCCGGTGATGGCTGTACTCTGTGCTGGGACACTGTCCATAATTCTTCAACATAAGAGGAAGCCTAAGCTCACAATATGTTATTAGAAAAGAAAAGGCGGGGAGAAAGAAAAGAAAACAGGGGCACCTGGGTGGCTCAGTCGGTGAAGTGTCTGCCTTGGGCTCAGGTCACGATCCTGGAGCCCCGGGATTGAGTCCTGCATCGGGCTTCCTGCTCAGCAGGGAATCTGCGTCTCCCTCTACCCTTCCCCCTGCTCACACTCTCTCTCTTGCTCTCTTGCTCTCTAAATAAAATCTTAAAAGAAAATGGAAATTTGAGATGAGGTTTTAGTCGCAGGTAGGAGCCAGCTCCCGCTTGGTCGTGAATCTTTCCCATGTGCTGTTAAACCGTTGCTAACTTCAAGTCAGTCTGTGCTGGGAATATTGACACCATGGGAATCAGCAGACTCAGCAAATCCGGGCTTTGTTCCTCTCTCAGAGGAAGAGCTGACGTACCAGCAGGTCATTGCTACCGGGAAATTAGACCTGACCGCACACGTTGTTAAGGTCCGATTACCATTTGTCCTGATTAGTTGGAGCCCGGAGTATTCCCGACTTAGGAAATACTTACTCTCCAAACACTTAGAGCTACAATTCTGTTTCCACCCTTTTGAAGCATGAATCCCTTTTAACTGTTATATACACCGTTGTCTCTATAATTTAATAATTCCATAATTATAATTCAGTTGTCTCAGCAAGTTGAATGACATAATTTAATCACAAGCTGGTATCGTTACTGCCAGTACATTGTGAGAGAACTCACAAACGTGTTATTATAACATGCATAAGTTCTCTTGCGTTGAAACGGAAATTTTGAGTTAAAATGGAGTGTTCAATGTGCATTAAAAGTCTTGGCTTTAAGTTTAGGCATACGAGTCAGTGCTATTAAAAATCCGCTGTAATGACAGCTTGATTTTATGGATAAAATTCATTTTAGAAAGCAGGTACCTACTTGGCTCTAGGATTCTTTTATTGATTTTCAAGCTTGTGATTATAGTGTATAAAATAATTGCTCATATGAATATGTGAGAGCCCCCAGCCCAGCTGGACACACAAAAATTCACAGGACGTGGTTAACCTGATAGTGAACCCAAAGGGCCTCACTAATCCGGCTACGTTTTCAGTGCAAGTTTTCTGGAAACTTTTTTTCTGTGATTAAAAAAAAAAAAAAAAAAAGCATCTTTAAAAAAAACAGAACGAAACGCTGTAGGATAATAGGATTCCTTCTAAAGAAATGTGTTCCTGTCCAACTTTTTAAAAGGTGCCTCCTTTCCAAAATAGGGGATAAGGAAGGTTTATTCTTCTTCAATTATGTAATCTTGTTTATTATTAGAATTTCTGTAATGAATATGCAGATTTCGTTAACTCCTTTCTGTTTCCCATGCCTATGCAAGAGAGAAGTAAGGTTTAAAATCAAAACAGCATGACCGCGGTTAAGGAAAGAAAAATGCTTGCTTTGTGGACCGTCTAAATTTTCCACACAGTTAACAAATTAATTTTGCCTCTAAACTACACCTAAGAAAAGAGACAGTATCCTACTTACAGCGGCTCATGTCTTCACGGGTTGACAGTTAACCAGGGTGACACGGCTGTGCTTGGCTTTCATCTCCGTTACTCATTCTGCTGGGTGCCCTTCCCTGTCTGATCATCGGAAATGGGATCTAAAGGGTCAGAAATAAAATATCAAGGGCCAACGCTGCGGTGACACGAGCTGCGGCATTTTGCAGCGAGGGCTGCTAAGGATGAGCTCGTCCTTCAGCTGACCTTGAGAAGGACAGCTCTTGCCCTCTGCCGTGACCCGTGTGGCAGGTGGACAGACCGCAACCACTGGAGGGATTTATGTGAAGTCTCAGGCTTTCCCTTTCGTGTGTGAGTCCCTCCCCTGAATGCCGCATCCCGCGAGCTCTGCCTTGGCAGGCATTCGCGCGTGCATTGCCGTATGCGCCTTCCGAGCCCAGTAGAAGGGACAGCATGTGTACGCACGGTTGTGGCCGCACGGGCCCGGTGGGGTCCCACGACACAACGGAATCCGCTTTGGCAACCGGGGAGAGCAAGTGATGTACGAGGATGGAGGCGGCTTCCCCGAAATTGTGAGACCTTTATTTCATTTATTTTATCTCATTAGCGCTCAGACTCTCAGGAACGGGCTGCACTTCCCGGCTGTTCATTTCCTTTAATGGGAAAAAAACCTCATAAATGGATTTTTCGTTTTCTTCAATGTAGTCCATTAAACATATATTTTCATACAGCACTTTGTATCCTCTTACATTAGACAGTACTAGGCAGGTTTTAAAATAGACATCCGGGGCACCTGGCTGGCTCAGTCGGTAGAGCCCGCGACCCTTGATCTCGGGGTCATGAGTTCAAGCCCCGTGTTGGGTGCAGCGATGACTTAACAATAAAACCTGTAAAATAGACGTCCACTTTTCTACTAAAGGTTTCATATGCCTGACCCAAGATTTCATTAGTATCGGGGATGAAAAGAGTGTCAGCTGTGACTTTGGCTAATTTGTCACAATGTGGGGGCATGTGGCTGCTCAATCCTTAGAGCATGGCGATGCTTGATCACGGGGTTGTGAGTTCGAGCCTCTCGTTGGGTGTAGAGATTTACTTAAAAGTAAAATCTTTAAAAAAGAAATGGTCACAGTGCAAACTTACTTCCTTATAGAGACGGAATAAATCAAAATTAGATTTTCTCAAATACCGAAAAGGACGGTGTTTTGAATGTTTAAACACCTTTTTCGATAGTCGTTCAGAACATGACTTGTTCTCATTATACTTCTGCCCGTTTTAACCTGCATGCTGGGTTCTGCCATTTTATCGCTCGTCTACACTGGTTTGCACCTCTCCTCTCTGTGACTGACACAGGGCCTGTCCCCGGTCTCTCAGGATGCCTGCTGATGTCTCCAGGTTCCTCCTGAGTTGCTGCCGTAGGCTCTCGGACCTGCTGTGTGCTGCAGGGACATTGCAGTGCTAAGCAAGGCACGTCCTGTTTAACACGTCTTTGTGTCTTCCTTGACTCTGCATCTTCTGTGCAAAACTGTGTGGTAGTTGGTAACATATTCTGCCATCCGTTCATCTTTTATTCTTGAAATTTGTCACCTTTTTCTGCTGTGGCCGTTGTGTTTCGAAAACATACTTGCTAACCCTACACCCTGGTGTTTCTTCCTTATCTGTGGTCAATCAGACACTCTGCTGCGTACTTTGCATGTGAGATCCCTTCTAATCCTTGTAATTTAAAGAGGTCTTGATTATGTTAGTGTCAGATTCATCTGTAACAGGAAAACGCAATGGGACAGTAGCATACATCGCGGGGGAATTCCCTCGTCCATGTCATGAGTGACGCGTAGAGATCAATGGTCTCCGCAGTCTCGGGTTGCAGACTCTGGGCTCCCCTCCACTACCTGGAAGGTGCAGCGGCTTCCTGTGTGTGCCAAATGATGGTAGTGTCCACCGAGGGGCAGCAGGATGGAGGAATGGTGGGAATGATGAAACGGAAACAGTGCTGGTCAGTTTTCTCCAAGGAAGACAGGCAGACTCTCCCAGGTAAATCCCACAGGCCAGAAGGTGGTAACCAGTCCACACCTAGCTTCAAAGGAAGCCAGGAAGTGGAGCCTTCGTCATGGGTGTCCGTGTGTCCAGTAACACCTGATGAGTGTGGAAGGCTCAGAGGACGGGTAGTAGTGTCTCGCACAGGTATTTCTCTCGTTTACAGATGGGGAGACACAGGCTTGGAAGCCGCGTCATTAGCATACAGTAACAGAGTCGATGGCAAAGTTGGATTTGTGGCCACGCCGTTTGCTTTCAGAGTCTGCTCCTCCGTGAATGGGAACTTCTTTAGCTAAGGCACTAAGTTCTACACGCACAATTGGAAAGCGGGTTCTCCGTCCTGTCTAGCTGCCTGCACGTGTGCAGGTGTGGATTGTTTCTGGGATTCATCCGTGCTGTCGTATCCCCTAAGCGTGGCCACCCTTGACGGCATCCGCTCTTTCTTCCCTCGATGGCTCCATGCCTGACTCCCACCCCGCCAGCGGCCCTCATGTCTGTCCTTCATGCCCCTCCGTGGACAGGTTTTCCCAAGGCACAGGTGACGTGTTTACCATGCTCATCGCTCAGGAGTGCCCGTTTTTCGATGGCAAGAGACTCCAAGAGAGACATATGTCTGACATCTCTGATGTCCTCTCATGTATTTGCCATTAGCAGACGTCCCCCAGCAGTCTGGGTGTGGGTCATGCTGGAGGCTGTGTTGGGCACTGCACAATTTCAAGCAGGACGCTCCCGGGAGAGACCACAGAACGCACTGGGCTTTCTGTCCGCCCATGCCGGCTTCCACGATGGCAGTAGGCTTCTTCCCTCCTTCAGTCCTGCTCCAATCATCGTGTCATCGGTTAATTTACCCCGTGAATGTTGACGGACCATCTACTCCATGCAAGGCGCTAGGTGCTGCGCAGTCAGAGATGTGGGAGATGCTGTTGCGGCTTTCAAAGAGTGAAGGACATAGCGAGAGAAATGGAGTGAGTCCACAGGCAGAGATATGTGTAGTCAGAACGTGTGAGCGGGACAGAGAGACCGTGATCACATCCGGCAGGGATTCGAACAGGCCCACGGAGACGGCATTGTTGGAGAGCCTGGGAGGATGGGGGTATTTCAACATACAGAGGCAAAGAGGGGGAGGCAAGGCATTTACCATGCATCGTGTACCCATTTTGTACTGGGGTTGATATTTCTATCCCCCAATGATTTGTTTCTTTAGTCAAAGGGAGTGTTTTGTGTTCTGACAATCAGCCATCCGTCAGGGGAGCTAGGCTTGCTGTAAATCCTGCCTGGATTTGAAGCAGGTGCTCTTAGCTAGAGCCCTGAGCTGGGTCCTTGTTCATGCTACTGTTGTCGTACGGGGTTCCAGGCAGGAAGCAGGTGGACTTGTAATCCATTCCCTCGGTGCTGGACCGTCAGGGTCTGGGCTACAGTGAACAGGTGGTAGTGTGCATGGGGGTCAAGAAGAACGAGCAGAGAGGTCACCGTGGGCTTGGGAGCCGTGGGACGGATTTGTGGACATTAGCAGATGGCGTCCGCGTTCCTGGCGGGGGCACGCCGGGGGTCGCATGGCCGTGAGTCCCCTACGGTGCGAAAACAGAGCGTTGTTGAAACAGTTCTTGAAGAATGTCAAGATGGCGCTGTAGCAGGAACCCCTGCCAGACCGAAAACCCACAACGTCTGTGTGTGCCTTACGTGATAGACACGCGGGATCGTCCAAGCGTCCAAAGTACATCGTGCTGGGACTAGCAGGCGGACGGCATTCATCACGGGAAGTGTGAGTCTGAGTGATGAATGAAGAGCCCGCGTGCTGAAGCCATTTACATGTAATCGTCTGTGCTCTTGAGGAATCCGTAGCGGAGGGAGAGGGTCTGGAGACGTGTATCACAGTGAAGGGATTTCAGAGCAGAGGGAAGCCACTGCACGTCCTGCTTAGACCCATGTTCTCAGCTCACTCATACGTGGCCTTCACTCTGCACCGGGCTCTGTGTAACCACGGGGTTTTCAACCCTCAAAGCAATGTCACGAGGCAGGGACTGTTATTATCCTGACTTTACGGAAGGGGAGACCGGACACAGACAGGGTCACAGCCGTGCCCAGCATCACACAGCTTGGACACAGCAGAGCTGAGAGTGGGACCCACGCTGTCACAGCCGGGGTTCAAGCAAATCGTACAGCACAAGCCACAGAAACAGGAAAGAGTTTTTGTGTTTAAGTAGGCTCTGTGCCCAACGTGGGGCGAACACTCACGACCCTGAGCCAGCCAGGTGCCCCAGGGAAACGCTTCTGAACTCAGAACAAAGGGAGTCTCCCCGGGATGCTGGTCAGTGCTACGGACCAACAGGGACCCTAACGTCAAGTGAAATGTACTTTGAAAAGTGGATTGGCACCCGTTATGCAGAATTAAGTTATGTTCTAAATGAAACTGTGCAATGTCCCACTTAATCCCCCTGCATTCTTGCTATAACACAGAATAATGGCTTCCCTGGGTCATTGGGCCTCTGTTATAAATGAGTCCAAGATGCTGTTGTGGTCAAATATTTATCTGTGACAGAGGCGAGAAGAACAGTCTTTCTTCAGAGTACGTAGAATTTTAACAGTAGAAAAAAATATGTTTAAAAAAAAAACATTTTTAAAAGAAAAAAAAACATTTTTGTAGTATATGGAGAAATGTAGGATGAAATATGTTATGAAAATAATTTTGGAAGATAGGAGAAAATACAGCTATTAGCAATGTAAGGTAACACCAGATACTTCCTATTTTTTTTAATAATAATATTTTTTATTATATTATGTTAGTCACCATATAGTACATCCCTGTTTTTTTTTTTTTAATGATTTTTTATTCTATTATGTTAGTCACCATACAGTACATCCCTGGTTTCTGATGCAAGGTTCGATGATTCATTAGTTGCGTATAACACCCAGTGCACCATGCAATACGTGCCCTCCTTACTACCCATCACCAGCGTCTCTCTTCCCCCACGCCCCTCCCCTCTGAAGCCCTCAGTTTCTTATTTTATCACACACCTGGGACGTAACGTTTTCCTTTGAAATGACGGCTCTGAAAATGTCCGTTCCTGGGTTCCTGGTGAATAATGAGTGGAATGAGGTCCATGTCTTATGAGCCTATGTGCAATAAAATGTATTTCCATTGCTCCGAGTGGAGCAAATCCAAAATGGTCCAAAGAAATAGTACAGAGAATAAGCAGTCTTTTTACAACAATGTTTAAAATTCAGGTTAGAAAATAAAACAGGCGCATATCCCATAGAGCATACCAAACAAGCAGAGAATCAGAAAAATGAATTCTTCGTTCTACAGTTGTCCAAGCTTGGAGCGATCCCCCGTGGCTCCCGGGTGAGGATGCCCGAGATTTCCTGCCAGGCTTTAAGACAGTGCTGCCGTTCGCATCCCGGCAGGCTTGAGCGAAGGCGGTCATAACGGGAATCTGTGTGCACGGCTTTCAAACCAGGTGGGAAGCACGGGCCCTTGCAATGAATTTGTTCCGGGAGCCTGCATTCTTTGGGGGTTTGAAACACACCGAGGCTTGACTCGAATGTCAGGTTGGAGATACCCTCTGGATCAGCAGCTATCGGAGCAGCAGCACAAGGGGCTTCCCGCTCACATCTGTCTGTAACAGCCTTGGCCTCGCTGACCCCGACCGGGGATGGGTTCTCGGTGGCTGCCGTGTGTGGAGCCAAAAACAGTTCTAAAGGAAATCGGTCATACTCGGGAGGACATGGGGAAAAGAGGAGTTGATGGAGAGAATGTTAAGGAAAGCCACGTGCTTTTGCAAACTCCACGGGAGAGGGTGCTCAGGGAATTGTGTCTACAGCCTGGTGTGTCTGCCTGACTTCGTCGTTAAAAGGCAGGTGTGCCGAGCACCTGTGAGGTGACACAGGTGCGATGTGCAGCCTCTCCCAGCATCCACGAGGCCAAGGCTGGAGGCATCCTGATACGGAGTCCCTGTAACGTAGTTATTTATAGCATGTGCACACGGCCTGCCTTGTGCTTCCTGTGTCTCCCACCTGCCCCCCAAAACCCCAGGGAAGCTCACATTCCCTTGCATGCACTCATCTGAGGTCAGGGGCTGCTCGGGAACCAAGCGGACACCCATGACGATTGCATTAATATGATTCCATTGGTTTCTTTTGTATTGGCATTGGTCGGTCACTAAATAGTCACCATAATATATGCAAATTACAGAATTGGGCAGTAAATACGTATGGGACGCCACGCGGTGGGAACGTCCCTGGGGGTTTACATAAAAGCGCTGGAAGTAAGATGCAAAGGAGGACATGCTCCTTGTGCACCTGTTTGCAGTGGGTCACTAGCTGTGAATTCTGTCGCTCTCTGCCACTGTTTTCACACGAAGAGAGCCGTTTGCAGAGCGGTGTCCGACTCCGTTTGATGACCACTCAACTCCTCACTAACTCATTAACATTCTGAAATAAACAGACAATCCGTTCTTTCATAACAACTTTTTGTAAAGCAGGCTTTTCCCAAAAACTTTAATATTCAGGGGGTATCATGGAACACAGGCTTGATTTTCAAATAACTTAACTTTTAGGGGCGCCCGGGTGGCTCCGTTGGCTAAGCATCCGACTCTTGATTTCCACTCAGTCTTGAACCTCAGGTATGTGAGTTCAAACCCTACGCTGGGCTTTAAAAAAAAAACAAAAACAAAACCCAAACACTTAATTTTTAAACGATATAACCATCCCATTCTAGGGTCAATGAATTCTCCTAATTTGGCATTTTTTAACAGCTTTCCTAAAAAATAACTTCCCTAAAGTTCCAGTTGCACGATTTTTAGCAAATGTATGGAGCTCTGCACACCCGGCCCCAATCTACTACGAGGACATTTCCTCCTACTGCCCATTTGCTGTCCCTCCCCATCCTTGCTAGCAGGCTCATTGAGTTGTTGTTTTTCTCCTTTCAGGCTTTCTCAGAACAGAGAAAATAAAATGTTGCCTGAGGTCTTTGTGTGTGTAAAATGGTGTGCGATGGCCGTGTGCGTGCGTGTGTCTGCGTGTGCGTGTACTTTTAGCATCTCCCTCGTGCATGTTAGCAGGGAATCTCCCTCTTCCGGAAGCTCCTCTGGCTGAGTTCTCTGTGCAGACAATTCATAGGCTTTGTCTTCTCTTGCCTGCACTGTGTCGCCTAGGACACTGTGAGAGAGAGAGAGAGAGAGATTGAGAGAGAAAGAGATGAGAGGAAAAAGGAAGAGAGAGAGATTTTTCTCCATAAGAAGAAACTGCCGTGGTGACCAGGTATCAATGTGCCTCATATTCTGTTCTGCCATTTCCTCTTTGGCTGTGCAACTTCACGCCTGCTCCTGCTTTGTGTTGTTAAGCCATGGCTCTTAACGACGGAAGGACGAGACGTCCCCCCGGCCGTGGGCCTCTGACTGAGGCTCTGCGTTCCAGAAGCGCACGGCTGCATAGTTTCTGTGCATGCTGCCCTCCGCGGTGAGGGTGAGGACGCTTTCCGCACCCGCCAACCTGTGTCCTTGTAAACCGCAGGCACGTCCGTCTGGAAGGCCTTCTTCTTCACGCCCAAGTTCAGCCCCAAGGGCGCCAACGGCTGCTTCTCCACGCACGTGTGTTTCTGCCACGGGCAGTTTGTGAACCAGCATCGCCCGCCGCTACTCTTCGATATTTCCAGAGACCCCAGGGAGAGAAACCCGTTATCACCGATGACCGAGCCCCGCTTCCACGAGATTGTCGACGTCATGCAGGAGGCTGCAGACCGCCACGCCCAGACCCTACAGGAGGTCCCCAACCAGCTGTCGCTGGGCAACGTGCTCTGGAAGCCGTGGCTTCAGATGTGTTGTTCGTCCTCCGGGCTGTCCTGCCAGTGTGACCGGGAAAAACAGGCCAGGGGGGTTAGCCGCTACGTGCACGTCCGGGGACGCGACTGAGGCCCCATGCCCGCGGCACCTCCTGCCTTGGACACGCACACAGGGGGTAGCCCTGGGTAAAGCCAGCCCTGTCGGCACCTCGGACAGGGAGACCCTCTCCATCGTACCGCCCAAAGGCTCCATCAAGAGCCCTCTGGTTACCCCAGGGGAAAAGCAAAGTCTGCGGTATACACAGGGATAAATGCCACACGTGGGGCTTCCATGGCCGCGTGGGGGTTCGGGTGGGTAGGAAGGAGCAGAAGGTATCGTATTCACACCTCTGCAAATGAATGGACCCATGATGTAAGGTGTCATTATTCAACGATGTGAATGTGTTGCCTTGCCTGCCACGATTCCCCTGGCACGCCAATAAAAAAGAGAACAGCACTGAAAAAGCTTTTACTAAATCTTACTATATACAACTTAGAATGAGTAAAGGACCATCTTCTTCACCAATAATAGGTGATGCTAAATTGCAATTTGATTTGGAAGACAATTATTATCGGTGTTATTTAGAGCACACATTAAAAACTTTTCACAATGGATATATTTATAGATACACAGTTTCTTTCTTTCCTCGGGAAGTCAGAGATATTTAAACTATAAAGCTAGAAACTTCACACTATTTAGGTAAAAGCAAGAGAGGTTCACAGATAGACTTTTTTTTTTTTTTCGTGCAATAGACTTTTTGTGAAATCCTTCAGGAACCATAATCCCAAGACAGGCTGTCCTGAACGGATTTCCGTTGCATAATTTATGGTATTATATTTGGGTTTTACTGTTTCTTGAGCGGAAGTTCTCAGATAAAGGCTACCTCAGGGATTCTGTAGCACGAGGAATCCCTCCCAATGCAGTGCAGAATCATTGGCCTGGAAACTGTATTTCTTGGCAGCGAGAATGCATAAGCAAATCTGTGACCCATGTACAAAATCCTGATACCTTCAGTTCTTGCAGAATTTGCTGATGAGACCATGATGGTTCATATAAGTACTCGTATCGTGAGATGTACAGTTTTCTTTTAATCCTGCTTCTTCCAACATCAGTAATTGAGGGGCGAGGCATCACCAGGCCACGTACAAGGTGGGTGGGCAGAGCTCGGTGGAGGGAAGGTCCTGAGTCTGCTCCACCAGCCCCCAGTGAGGAGGAGAATGCCCCCGAGTAGAGGATGGTCATGTCACTTGATCAGACACTAGACGTCCTCCAACAGTATCTTGTGGATTCCTTTCCGGATTAGTGGACAGGAGCTGCCGTTCACGTGCCTGTCCATTCGTCTCTCTGGTGCGCGTGTCTGGTCCCTCTTGGCCTGGTGTTTGGTCTGTTCCAGGAGACAGCAGGTAGACAGAAAGGCTGGACCCCATGGCCGTGGGGAGAGAACATGTGCTCTCAGGCGCTCCGACCATGGACCTCACATCTCTCGACGTGTCCCCCTCCCCGGGAAGAGCTTCCAAGATCCAGGATTGTCCTCCTTACTCTGGAGATCCGTCATTTCACATTTTACATATTTCTTTACTTTCTCTTAAAACCTGCAAGTGATGTTTTTTTTTTCCTCCCCTCCCCGGGAAAGGTTGAAAGTTGGCGAGCAAACAGGTGTCTTAGTTTTCACGTGGATTTCTAACTCCTGAAATTGCCGAGAATCTGTCCTATTGCTTTAGAAAACCATTAAAGAGTGTGCTAGCATGTTTATAATGGGGTAGGGTTATGGCTGGTGTTATTATGCAGAAACTATTTAAAACCACTATTATAAACTTCTGTTTTATGCCAATCGTGTTTATGCAAAGCTTAACTCGCTCAATGCAAGTGGATTTCTAGACAACGCTTCAAGGGGTGGGGATGTCTGTGGGAGGATTAAGTGAATGGAAGCCCTTTGATGGATTATGTGAATACGTATATATGTATAGAGTTGTTCACTCTGTACAATGTTAGCAACACATGAAGGACATATATACCTCTAAAAATAAAATCAGTTTTAAAACATTTGCCTCAAGAGGCCCTTGGGTGGCTCAGTCATTTAAGCGTCTGCCTTCAGCTCAGGTCATGATCCCAGAGTCCCAGGATCGAGTCCCACATCGGGCTCCCAGCTCAGGGAGGAGTCTGCTTCTCCTTCTCCCTCTGCTCCTCCCCCTGCTTCTGCATGCTTGCTCGCTCGCTCTCTCAAATAAGTAAATAAAATCTTTAAAAAAATATATATTTGCCTCAAAATAACTTAGATGACTGTTATAAACCAGGGTATTGGAAAATCAGATTTATTCATAATAAGCATAATTCTTAGGTTTCAACCCACTTGCCATCTGAAAGTTTTGCTTGGAAGCAGGAAATCTGAGTTCTTTTTTAAGCAGACCCCTAGCAAAGCTCCTTTATGACCTCGTTTGTTTTGTTTTCACAAGGCTGTACGAGGCCAGTTGTTTTCAGAGCATCTCCCTGGTATTACCTCTTGAGTTGTATGTCCAAACCGTCCTGGGTTTTGGAGCTTTAAACAAATGCTTTTAAAAGGAAGCCTTCTATCCGTGGCATGTCATAGATCTGACACGCTAAGCAAATGGGCACGTATGGACAGGCATCATTTCCCAAGGTCAGTAACCCTGTATGAAAAGCAGAATCGCAGCCTGCGTCGTTAGGGATTCAAGAAAGGAAAGAGACGTCGGATTGCCCTGGAAGACGTACAGCGGGGAGCGGAGAAAAGATGCACGGGAAGGACTTGGCCCACGTCTGAAAAATGCCGTCTGTAAAGCGACACAGCTGCTTAAGGTTTCTGAAAACCTCGTTCTAATGTCCATGCAAAGCAAAAATAAAATTTTCCTTGGCGATGCAATGTCATGCTTTGCTTTCTGGCGTGACTCGATGCAGCAGATGTGTAGAGGGTTAACTATGTGAAGTGAGGGGGAGGCTGTGGGTTTCAGTGGGACAAATACTGATTGTGTCCCTAAGCCACAGAGAGGGGTCACGAGTACAGACACGGACAAGAAATAAAACAGCTTCTCCCCTCTGATCACACGTGCACACTGCCTCTGGCCTTTTCAGGGACTCGTGAAAAATGCCTTAATCCCTTTTAAAATCAGAAGGAAGAGGATGAACATTTAGGATTGAAGATCACACGCGCTTGGGTACCAACACGGTCGTGAAATAGAATCGTAGTGTGTTTTCACGTGTTTTAGGCTCATAGCAACATGTCATCATCGTGAAACCTGTTTACTATGTTTTCCCTTCTCGGGCACGTGCAAGTCTCGAATGGCCCTGTACGTGGGGGAAACACCCCTTGTGCTCAAGACATACTTGGAGCAGAGAAGTCTGCAGGGTTGAAATTTTGAAACAGAAAACGTTGATCTCTCTGGTCCGGTTTTGAGATGGGATTCCTTCAGAAAACCGAACCCGTGTTGGAATAAAACACAGCGGCGGTAAGAAGGAGGAGGACAAAGCGCAGGAACCAGGGGCCCCAGATGGGGTCCCATGTGACCCAGGACTTGTGCACAAATGCCAACACGGATCCTTAGGGAGAAGGTAGTGTGGACAATGCATAGTGACTTGGAGGTGGTCCGAGGTGGCTTCAAGCTTCATGATGCGCTCGTTAGCTCTCAAAGAATGTGCTGTGGGATGTCAGTGTCCCCATGAAATCCAGGCTCCCGCCAGGACACCTCCAGTGGGCCTGAGTGAGGGTCTCTAGTGCCCTGGCCATACTTGGGGTTCTGGTACCACAAAATTCTGTGCTGCTAAAGCCAGCTCCAGCAAACATCACTTAATGCCATTGGTGCTGTGTTTAATGGGCTCTCAGTAAAGCAACTGTCATAATTTGCCAATATTTAACAGCGTCAACTATTATGTTAAAGGAGCCTTTTCAATTAAGGAAATGTCAGCTCTCCTTCTTAGGATACTTACCGGTGGCTTGAAAAGTACCCGTGTGTTCACGCAAAGGAAACATCTTTCACGTAGCGATATATCCATTTCCTAAGAAGAAAAGAGCATCTCGGAGACCCTGAGATGTTTACCCTAAAAATGATTCTACTTGTGAGGTTCAGATACTCTAAATGACTTTGCACGGGTAGAGCTGTTTAGCTTACATGGCAAACACGTCGCATCTTCATAAAGGCGGACTCCACGATGCCTCGGTTTGCTTTACCCAGTATGCAACCCGTCACTTTCGTATCGAAGTCTAGGCTATAAAGTTGGCCTCGCTGATCATGTGAGAGTCTCAGGTTACAAACTGTATTGTCTGTGGTGGTGTTTTCCTAAAGGCAGAATCTCCAGGGACTGTATTTTTGTAACTATGCACATGGCGTTGACTATGAAAATGCATGTTGGGTAAATTTAAGAGGGTGCAAAATTAAGTACATAAAGTGCCATATTTGCAAACATACGGCGTGTTCCCCAGTGGGCAGGGCCTCTTGGTAATTACATTTGAGGCAGAGACTTTCAATCCAACAATCCCACTTCTGGGTGTTTATCGAAAAGAATTGCAGTCAGTCGGAGTGCCTGGGTGGCTCAGTCAGTTAAGCATCTGCCTTTGGCTCAGGTCATGATCACAGGGTCCTGGGATTGAGCCCGACGTCAGGCTCCCTGCTCAGCAGAGTCTGCTTCTCCTTCTCCCCCTGCTCGTGTTCTCTCTCTCTCGCTCTTGTTCTCTCTCTCTCAAATAGTCTTTTTTGAAAAAAGAATTGCATAAGATCTTGAAGACATATGTGCATTCCCGTGTTCATTGCAGCACAATTCACAACAGCCAACATGTGGAAACTACACATACGAATGGATGAATGGACAAAGGAAGGGTGGTCTGTGCA
The DNA here is from genome assembly GCF_024610735.1 of Ursus americanus. Lineage (NCBI taxonomy): Eukaryota > Metazoa > Chordata > Mammalia > Carnivora > Ursidae > Ursus > Ursus americanus. The sequence goes on along the minus strand of NC_142164.1, from coordinate 118,194,261 downwards.
TTAATTCTCTGAAGATTATCTACTGTGTGAAAGTGGGGATCAGATAAACCTCAGCATAAAACTATATTGGGGCTACCAGCCTTTGACGGTGGCCCAGAATGGAGGATAAAGGATTCCACTGTAGAGCAAGTGAGTGAGTAGGCAACATTGACTACGTTACACAGCCAACCAATGATAACTTCAACACCGACCTTTTGCTCAAAGTGGAATCGTAGATTTTGCTTCATTGATTGTATGAGCATAGCAGGTTTCAAAATATGTTACAGGTATTGGGGGATGATGGTATTTATAAGGGCAAATTTTTCCAGTGAACATATTTTTATAAAATATTCTTTAAGGGGCACCCGGGTGGCTCATTGGGTTAAGCATCTGCCTTCAGCTCAGGTCATGATCTCAGTGTCCTGGGACTGAGTCCCACGTCAGGCTCCCTGCTCAGCGGGGAGTCTGCTTCTCCTGCCCCTTCCCCAGCTCATGCTCTCTCTCTCTCTCTCTCTCTCTCTCTCTGTAAAATAAATACATAAAAATCTTTTTAAAAAAGCACTGTGGTGATTATGGTGCTTTAGTTTTGTTGATCAGATTTTAGCCTTAGAAAAAGATCAAAAGACAATGTTGATGTCTTCAAACCGACTTCTTTCCGCACCGTTTGTGATAATACCACGTAACTCCTGGTTAATATGTACCATTAATTCATGCAATTTGTGCTTCTTACGTTTTTCTTTAAAAGTCAGGGTAGAACGTGTTCAGCTACCACCACGCATCAGGATGTTCTCCCGCAAGATCTGAGAGTGGTTGCCTCTCAGGTCGGAGGCACTCTCAGGGGGAAAGCAGCAAGCACTGTGGGAAGAGGTGGGGAGAAGTCAGGGTTGCCGATAATTCAGGAGAGGATGCATGGGGCGTTTTAGCAGACAGGGGAGATGCACTGGGTCAGGAACTGCTGAGAGAGAGGAGGATCACACAGTCCATCTGTAGGAGCTTGTCTCAGGGACACCTGCTTCCAGCCATTGTTTCCGGAGTGGAGATGAGGCGAGTTTCTGGAGCACGTTGCACGGCACGTCAGATGAGGCGAGAACTGGTCCCAGGGATGCCCCGTTGGGAGAGGCTGGACTAGGGGGTCGTGTTCAGTTAGGTTCATGCAACCCTGGCTTGATTCCAAGTACTTTTGTGCACTGATGTACTTGATCTTCACTATGCATCTGTCGATCTCCGTTCTGTTATGGAGGAGGAAGGAGGTACAGGGAGCAGGACATAAATAGGTCGCTTTGGGCTCAGATTTATATAGTGATCTCTTGGTTAAGAAAATACGTAAAAGGGGGCACCTGTCTGGCTCAATGTATAGAGCAAGTGACTCTTGATCTCAGGGTTCTAAGTTTGAGCCCCATGTTGAGTGTAGAGATTACTTAAAAATAAAATCCTTGATCGTTTGTTGTTGTTAAGTAGGCTCCATGCCCAGCATGGAGCCCACTGCGGGACTCAAACTCACGATCCCCAGATCAAGACCTGAGATGCAGTCAAGAGTCAGATGCTTGAACAACTGAGCCACCCAGGTGCACCCAAAATAAGATCTAAAACAATAATAAGTAAACGGATTGATTTTCGTGATCTCCATATATGACTGCCCCTGCTGTGCACCACACAACTCTAGGGGCCACATGAACACACTGCAGTGAAAAGCGTGCTTCCTAAATTTGTGCAGTGCACGACCCATACCGCCATATGGAGTACTGGTTACATTGTGACTTTGTATAATTAGATGGATATAGTAGTCAGTGATAGCACTTCTTCCGGTGGTTTGCCTGGCAAGGAACACAGAAGGATTGTGTGTGAATTAAAGCCATGTGTTGAATCCATGAGCTAGCATACAGACTTGAGACCTTTCCAGAGTGCAGGAAGCAAGGCGGGTGTGTCAATCATGAAACTATAGTTCAAATTAATTGTTAATGTATTGCATTCAAAGAAAAAGGCCCTCGGTTTTGTGTTTGTTCACCTTTATGCACCATGTCAACCTTGCATTTGCCGCAGATATCTAGCTCGCTCCAGTGTCCAGACACATAGTAAGAGGGGACTACTGGCTGCTGGTGAGCCGTGAGGAGAAACGTCACCTGTTCCTCCAGGGCTACACCTGTTAGAGCATCAGTTCTCAGTAGAAAAATGCCCTAGCACGCTCTCAACATCCCAGGTCGAGGCTGCTTCCCCAGCCGGGTGTCAGAGTGAAGGTGACACCAGCCAGAGCCCCAGACGACCCTTGGTGAGCACACAGGGTGACCTCACAAGATACTCCTTTGATGCTTTAGTGAGTGAGATCTGCATGTTGTCATTACACTCATCTTGGAGACCTCCTGTCACCGCCCTGTTCCTGCAAAGGAATAGTTACTAAATTGGGCAAAATACATCAAAGCTGTTTGTGCTAAGCAATCCTGTGACATTTTGGACACTAGAATAATTGAGCCTTAATGAGGCTTATCGAAAGATATTTTAAGTTGTTGGAGGAGAGGAAAGATGAGGACCATTTCGAGCAGGTGTAAAGCGAAACAAAGAAACAAACAGGAACTGAATGTTTAGGTTGACTGTATCTTCAGAAATATACACATCTGCTAACCTTTCCAGAGTGGGAATTAGGGAGGGAAATATCACTTTGAACATCTTACATCACACGGAGATTCAGTAACCGTGTTCTGCAAGCTCAATTCTTTTGCTTTAACAACAACAAACCCTACATTTTAATGCCATTTTAAGTGTGCTTAAAATGCTCAGTCCTGTTTAATTGTATGTTAAAATTTGGGGACAATATATTTTAAGGAAAAAAGGATAATAAGAGCACTAATGTTTATTTGCATCCCGCTGTTAGCTTTTCAATGCAAGTAAACCATCTTTAGACCTTTTATCATTTGAATTCAGTTTGCCCTTTTTTCTTTTTTTCCACCACAGTAATGTTTAGTGAATTCTGGTGCTAAAAAAAAAAACAAAACATAATAATAATATAGTGCTATTACGTTCCATGGCAATTTAAAGGGCATCTTGTGTTAGGGAAATATTGAAAACCACATTGTATAATTTCTGTTACAGCAAGGCAGTGTTAAACACTCTCCAGGACTATAAATGGTTCTTCTCACGGAAAGTTGTTTATATTCAACAGTGATGACGATGAGAACCACCAAGCAACAATGAGGCCACAAGTGATGTGTTAACAGTGGCAGAAGGGGGTGGGAGGCCACACAAAGATTGTTGTGCAGGATGGGAACTTAATCATCCCCACTTGTTTTGTGGTCCCGTTCTCTTTCAAGATGATAAACTAGAGGTTGGGGATCCAATGTGCCATTGGTCGTGGTGTGGCAATTACCCAGTAAGACTCCATCTGCAATGATCTTAGATAATGCACAGGAAAGCGCTTGATTAATGCTTCTGTCCAAACCACTGTTTAGCTCCAGGGCAGGCAGAAAAGCCAGAATTTAAGAGCTTCACCCCTCACTGTCTTGTGTGTCAAAACCGTGCAGGCATGGGGTGGCAGCTCATACTTCCCGTGCTTTAAAAATACATATTTCTCTGCAGAAGATGGCCTCTCTGCTTCTCTGCTTCACACAAGTTTTCTTGAAATACAAGAAATCCCTCTTAATGGAGTCAAGCATTCGTTTTGGAAATGACAGTGCTCTTGGATTATCTTCTGATGAGATCTGGCCATGAGCAGGGTCCCTAACAGCTAGATGGCATGTTGCCCTTTCTAGAAATTCGTGGCAATGACAACACTGCTTTTACTGCAGCCCGGGCAGCTATGTAAATGCTCGCTCTGCGAATACCGTAGATAATTCGCATGGCTCATCCATTTTGAAACATTCCGTGATGGCGTGGAGCTAGCCGCAGCCCCGTCTGCCTCTTCTGTGTTTCTGTTGTTTCTCCAGACGAACCCCCTTGGCTAGGCTTCTCATTTCTCCTTTGTGCAACACAACCACAGGAAGTTGCATTCTATGGAAGGAGAAGGATTTGACCCAGCCAATGGATAATACCCCAAATCACTAATTTTGAGGGCTGCATTTCAACATAAAAGAATCCAGTGTCTATCAGATGAGTAATTCTAGTGCCAGAGAAGGCTGGATGGTGAAGACAGGGGTCGCTGAAGAGTAAGGCATCACTGTGGTTAAACACGATTATTTTATAGAACACATTTTAATTATCCTAATAAGAGACCATCACCCAATTAGAAAATGTTTTCAGCAGTACCATATTAAGACCTGTTTTGATATCTCTTTCCTGCTGCTTTAATTGTAGTTTCTAAGGACAAATGGATACGGAAATAGTACTCTAAACCATTTCGTATTCGGTCGATGAATATTTTCCTCAACCATAAAGTACGGATTTGCCAATGGAGAGAGTTAATCACATTGCCCTAGATTTTCTTTTATCTTGGCAGAGAAATACAGAGCTCTTTCCAGCATGAAACTCAGTTGTCTGACTACTTTGTGGTTCATTTTACCTGCCAGTACTGAAGGTGTGACGAAAACGACACTTCTTCATCAAACACTAAAATATGACATGAACTTCTAGAAAATACTCTGTGCATATTGCATTTTTACATTTCGTGTGGGATTAGTAAAGACCCTCTATGTATAATTTGCATGGGATTGCATTGTGTTTATGCTGAAAGAAACAAGCTTCCAATCCGCCCGTTGAAGCCTCCACAATTTGGAACGAAAGCTGAGAATACAATAATGTCATCGTGTTTCATGAAAGAGGCACAGATGAAAATTTAAATTTTAAAATCCACACTCATCTCTGCTCTTCGAAGTGGGAGGACAGGATAGAAAGAGTGCATTGCAGTTGCTAACCATAATTAAAAACAAAACGTTATCGTGGGAAATTTCAAACACACACAGAAGTGGGGACGATCCTATGGGACCCTGCATGACCTCATCCCCAAGCTTCAAAAATTACAACCACCGTGTCAGTCTTCAAACACAGTAGAGTTAGCGTATTTTAAAATTGTGCATTGTCACCCGTGAGCGGAATATAAACATTTTAATGTTTCAAGATCTGCATAAATCGCTATGATAATATTTGTCTCCGGAGTGTATATATTTCCATACGTCTCCTCTGTAGGATCCAGTGAGTTCTGCATTGGAAAAGTTCTTAATAGATCAGGGGCTAACTTGATCTTTCAAAGAAGCACATGTTTTTAGACCGCCTACTCCTCTGGGACACCCAGAAGTGCAGATCTCTTGAGAGACCCACATCAGCTCAGTTACCTTCAGAATCATCCAGATTACCTAATAAAAATGGCTCTTTTACAAGTAATGTTTCCATAAGAACCGTAATGACCTCAATTTATATATCCAACACATTTATTTAATTCTCATTCACCTAAAAATCTCGGTTAAATGACTGCTTTTGTGTCATTTGATCCACTTACCTCTTTAGAGGACAACTTCTTGTTTTTCTTTGGGCTACTTTGAAATAAAACTGAACATCTCGCGGGATAACCCTAGAATAGCAGATTCCAAACATTTGCTGGATTCCAAATGCCCAGTGATATTTTGGTGTATTTGGAAAGTTAAATTCTCAGCAATAAAAAATCAAAATGCAAACTTTGCTAGCTCTAGGAATAAAAGTATCAGAGCTACAAAACAAAAATTAATTTTATTTTGTGTACGTGTGCGGATAACACAGATCTAATAAGATAGTTTTGACGCATGTTTGAATATAATAAGAGGAATAGGGCCCTGGACTAATTAAGATCATTCCTAACCATATATAACATAATGCAGCTTTCCATTATTTGTGAGAACACTTACTTAGGGTTTGGCAATGAGGATTAAACTTTAGCCATAGCATTGAAACCTTAAAGAGGGGTTAAACAGTGCGGATGTATTTGTGATACCCCATCAATCAAATTGATTGGTTAATTATTTTCTTATTGTCTGAGCTCTTCTTGCATTTTGGGGATTAAAGACATGAAACTGCTTTCCTAAGGCTTGATGTTCTGAGGAAGATGTAGGTTTTTCAAGTGCAGAGTGGAATCAATCTGAGCTAATGGGTTGATGCCAGTGTCCAGAATTGACTCACGTTCGGAACTGTGAGATAAATCACAGAAGGACTCAACTCTGTATAGATTGCTAGTGCATGCACTCTGTCGTTTGGTGACTTAAAACGGTAAAATTTCTTAGGCATTTATGATGCGGTTAATTTGTGTAAACATTCACATGCTTTGAGAATGTGGAGTTCAGCAGGTGAATGGGCTGCATGGCTTTATTCTTGCTCTCTTGTCAATTTCTTGGTTTTGAGGCTGTTTGGAAATGATCTCTGGTCTTCCACTCCAGTGTCTTGTTCTGTCTAAGTCCACGTAGTAGAAAACCATAGTCGTAGACCTTCAGAGAAGTATATCACTCTGACCCAGTCATGTATTAGTTAGCTATTTCCACAATAATGCTGTGTAACAAGTGTGTAACAAGTCACTCCAACTCAGTGGTATATAACTGTGAATTTATTATTATACTTATTGGTCTGCAGATTGTCTGGTTTGGCTCTGCTCTGTGTATTGCATTCAGGACCCAGGGGCAGAGGACAGAAGTCCCCCAAAGGGCAAGAAGAGACACCTGCTACTCTTTAGATCTATGCTTGTAACTGCCATTTCTGTCCACATTTCTTTGGCCAAAGCATGTGGCATGGAAGTCTATGCCTCCCATAGATGTTGAGGGGATTCTGTAAGAGAGTTTTCATTAATGTGTAATGCATACCACAAAATTAGCAGCATAACATAATACCCATTTATTGTCTCATAGCTCTGTAAGCCACAGTCCAGTGCAACTAAGTTGGGTTCTCTGTTGTAGGTCTCACCAGGATGAAAGGAGGGTATCAGCTAGGGTTGATAGCAGTTCTCACCTGGGGCTTGAGAGCCCCTTCCAAGCTTAATGGTTAGTCACAGAATTAATTTCCTTCTCACACTTTCTGCATAAGATCCTCCATGTTTAAACTGACAACAGCAGGTGAAGTCCTTCTCTGCCGCTTTGCCCCTCAGTGGATTGGATGGGATCCACTCACATGGGGGAGAACAGTCTGCTTTGCTCAGTCTACAGATTCAAATGCTAATCTCATCCAAGAACACCCTCATAGACACACACAGAACATGATGATTAGCTAAATATCTTGGCACCTTATAGCCCAGTCAAGTTGACACATAATGAAATTAATCATCACAGAGCATGCCAAGTTCATGAGCATTGTTGCAGCACAGTGGGGAGATGGGGCTGGGAGAAGGCAGGGACCTTGGTATAGAAAGTCTCATTAGAGATCTTGGCCTGTATTCTAAAAATGTTGGGACCTCACTGGAGGATTTTAAGCAGGGGGGAGGGCTGATCACATGTGAAAGATCATAGTTGCACATTGCACGGAAGAGAGAGCAATGTGTGTTGAGGGTAAGGGCTTGCTATGGCCATATCTGTCATCTAGGTGAGAGGTGATGTGGCCTGGCCTTAGCATTGTAGAATGTGGAAAACAGACATATTCAAGAGTTCTTTAGAAGGCGAAGTAGACAGGAGTTGGCAGTTGACCAGACATAGAAGTTGAGGCAAAAGAAAGGATACTCCCTACTAGGGAACTCAGGACAGTTATAAAGGTCTTGCATGTACTTTGGGGCGAGGATTGCCAGTTGTAACCTATAGATTGCCAGAGTGTCGGTGAGTTCTCTATAGAAATTATTTTCTTGCCTTATCATTTTACTAATATACCAAAACCACACAAAACGACCTAAACCTTCTGGGTGATGTGGGCAGCGGCCTCATGACTGAGCACTGCCATGTTATTCCAGACTCTCCATTGGAATTTGCATGAACAGTTGCATTACTGTTGCATGGGGACCACATTATGTCACAATAAGCCGCTGGACCAAAGGCTTGGGACTAGTTCAATAGCAAAGTTTTGAGGGAATGGAGTTACCACCAGGCTGACAAAGATAGCAAATCCAGAAAATCCATACATCAAGAAATCAACGTCAGGAGCAGGAAGGATACTTTCTTGCAGCAATATATACTGATGTCATATTAGAAGATATTAGCTCTCAGAACATGGCAGTAAGCCATAGAATGTGTCTTTGTGGCTACACGGCAAGGGGCAGTGCAGCTAGGAAGGATCCACACAGCGGGTGTGCCTAAGTCTTCTAGTGGAAGTGTTGTTGCCCACTGCTCCGTGTCTGTGATACTAGAGATGGGTCCTAGAAGAAAACCATCTACTCTTCCCAGCATATGCCACACTCCTAGGAAATTGAAGATGCCTTAGAGCTCCCACATCCCCTCCAAGCATGCGTGATTGGTGGAACCAGGTCGCTGGCTCTGTCTCTTCAGGTCTATGCTCAAATGTGGCCTGATCAGAGAATCCTCCCCTGACTCAACTGTGTTTCTTCTTCAGTGGGGCTTACTTGTCTTCATAGGACTGGTCAGCACCAGGTTGGTGGTAGTGACTTGCAATCCCTCCTGCCCCGAGCTGGAATGCCATGTGATGATAAAGGACTTCCTGTTATGGTCACTGCTGATCCCCAGAGCCAAGCACAGAGTGAAGCCTAGAAGGTCATCAGTCAGGCATTAGTTAACTAATGACATCAGTCAACTAATGACATCAGTCATTAGTTAACATAAAACAAACCTGTGAATTAACAAAAGAGAAGGGTAAGATCAGGAATATGAATATGCATAGAAGGAGGGCTTCTATGAGAAGGAGAGGTGTGGGGGGTTGTATCAGCGTGGAACTGAAGGTTGTAGAGAATGGGTACAAGCTCTGCATCCCCCTCTCATACAGAGATGGTGCATTCCTTGATGGGGTCTCTCTTCTTTCTCAGAGATTACCACAGAGAACATGGTTAACACTCATGGGGACAGTGACTGCTGAACTACATGGGGAGCTTTGAGGAAGCAGACAGTTGAGGGTTGCATAGAAAGGGTAAGATGAACAGGAGACATGAAGAAACACCCAGGGGGAAAGATAACCCCTCTCTTAGGGTCAGCTAAAAGATTAGCATGGCTGATCTTTTGAAGGGCTCACGGTCCGCATGGCTTCCCTCACTCACTCTGGAAGAAGCAGTCAGTGCGGATAAGGAGCCGTTGAGTTCCAGGACAGAGGAGAACAGCCCGAGAGCCCCTGGGGCATGGTGTCAGGGAACGAGAAGAGAGGGGACCAGGAGGACGTGAGTACAGAGAAGAGAGATGGATACTCAAAATGAGCTTTGGCTTTTTCACCACTTACTGGAGCCGTGATTACTGCAGGTAGTGTTGGGATCAAGGACTTTGATGACTGCAGATAGTAGTTGTGATTTATGGCTTGGATGACTGCACATAGTAATTACAGTCAAGGGCTTTGCACTCGTAGCAGAGACCTAAATTAAATGTGACTTACACAATACTGAACTTTATTTCTCTGCCCCATAAAATGTGTGCTAGTATTTGGGCACCTTTTTGTTCTGACTTTGTCAGGGGTTCATAGTCCTTCCATCTTATTGTTTTGTTATCCTTGGGGTGCTGCTTTCTGAGACAGTTCACTATCATGTGATATTACAGTCACTGGGGAAAGGAGAAAGGGGGATGTATGCCTGTTCTGTCTAGAACCTTATTGTAGAAGTTGGACAGTGTCTGGCTCTTAGCTCTCATTGGTTGGGACATAGTTATGGGACCAAGCCGAGCCACAGAGGAGTCTGGGAAATGTAGTCTTTAGCACAGAGCTAGGTGCTTACATGATTCCATAACTGTGAAAGATGTGCAGAATAGGTGTGGATGCTCCTGAAGCTGCCCTTCAGGATGACGTATATCCCGTGTGTCATCACTCTTGCCTACATTAGGTCATTTTATTCTCATGCTGTATCTGTGAGGGAGGAAGCGTTTTCTCAATTTACAAGTGAGAAAAACGAGCTTCACTGGAGGGAGGTAGTTTTCAGTGAGTGGATAAAACAAGGAAAGAATTGGAGGCAGAAAGTGGGGCAGGAGCAAGGGAGGGAGGGTGAAATGGTACTCTACATTCTTGTGATTGCAAGCCCAGTAACGTGCGTGTGTTTGTGTGTCTGTGCGTGTGCATACCTGCGTGTGTTTGTGTGTCTGATGGTGTGTGCATACCTGCGTGTGTTTGTGTGTCTGAATTCCTGTGTGTGTGGATACCTGCGTGTGTTTGTGTGTCTGAATTCCTGTGTGTGTGCATACCTGCGTGTGTTTGTGTGTCTGAATTCCTGTGTGTGTGCATACCTGCGTGTGCTTGTGTGTGAATTCCTGTGTGTGTGCATACCTGCGTGTGTTTGTGTGTCTGAATTCCTGTGTGGGTGTGCATACCTATGTGTTTGTGTCTGAATTCCTGTGTGTGTGCATACCTGCGTGTGTTTGTGTGTCTGAATTCCTGCGTGTGTGCATACCTGCGTGTGTTTGTGTGTCTGAATTCCTGTGTGTGTGCATACCTGTGTGTGTTTGTGTGTCTGAATTCCTGTGTGTGTGCATACCTGCATGTGTTTGTGTGTCTGAATTCCTGTGTGTGTGCATGTGTTGTGTGTCTGAATTCCTGTGTGTGTGCATACCTGCGTGTGTTTGTGTGTCTGAATTCCTGTGTGTGTGCATACCTGCGTGTGTTTGTGTGTCTGAATTCCTGTGTGTGTGCATACCTGCGTGTGTTTGTGTGTCTGAATTCCTGTGTGTGTGCATACCTGCGTGTGTTTGTGTGTCTGAATTCCTGTGTGTGTGCATACCTGCGTGTGTTTGTGTGTCTGAATTCCTGTGTGTGTGCATGTGTTGTGTGTCTGAATTCCTGTGTGTGTGCATACGTGCGTGTTTGTGTGTCTGAATTCCTGTGTGTGTGCATACCTGCGTGTGCTTGTGTCTGAATTCCTGTGTGTGCATACCTGCGTGTGTTTGTGTGTCTGAATTCCTGTGTGTGTGCATACCTGCGTGTGTTTGTGTGTCTGAATTCCTGTGTGTGTGCATACCTGTGTGTGTTTGTGTGTCTGAATTCCTGTGTGTGTGCATACCTGCGTGTGTTTGTGTGTCTGAATTCCTGTGTGTGTGCATGTGTTGTGTGTCTGAATTCCTGTGTGTGTGCATACGTGCGTGTTTGTGTGTCTGAATTCCTGTGTGTGTGCATACCTGCGTGTGCTTGTGTCTGAATTCCTGTGTGTGTGCATACCTGCGTGTGTTTGTGTGTCTGAATTCCTGTGTGTGTGCATACCTGCGTGTGTTTGTGTGTCTGAATTCCTGTGTGTGTGCATACCTGCATGTGTTTGTGTGTCTGAATTCCTGTGTGTGTGCATGTGTTGTGTGTCTGAATTCCTGTGTGTGTGCATACCTGCATGTGTTTGTGTGTCTGAATTCCTGTGTGTGTGCATACCTGCGTGTGTTTGTGTGTCTGAATTCCTGTGTGTGTGCATACCTGCGTGTGTTTGTGTGTCTGAATTCCTGTGTGTGTGCATACCTGCGTGTGTTTGTGTGTCTGAATTCCTGTGTGTGCATGTGTTGTGTGTCTGAATTCCTGTGTGTGTGCATACGTGCGTGTTTGTGTGTCTGAATTCCTGTGTGTGTGCATACCTGCGTGTGCTTGTGTCTGAATTCCTGTGTGTGTGCATACCTGCGTGTGTTTGTGTGTCTGAATTCCTGTGTGTGTGCATACCTGCGTGTGTTTGTGTGTCTGAATTCCTGTGTGTGTGCATACCTGTGTGTGTTTGTGTGTCTGAATTCCTGTGTGTGTGCATACCTGCGTGTGTTTGTGTGTCTGAATTCCTGTGTGTGTGCATGTGTTGTGTGTCTGAATTCCTGTGTGTGTGCATACCTGCGTGTGTTTGTGTGTCTGAATTCCTGTGTGTGTGCATGTGTTGTGTGTCTGAATTCCTGTGTGTGTGCATACGTGCGTGTTTGTGTGTCTGAATTCCTGTGTGTGTGCATACCTGCGTGTGTTTGTGTGTCTGAATTCCTGTGTGGGTGTGCATACCTATGTGTGTTTGTGTGTCTGAATTCCTCTGTGTGTGCATACCTGCGTGTGTTTGTGTGTCTGAATTCCTGTGTGTGTGCATACCTGTGTGTGTTTGTGTGTCTGAATTCCTGTGTGTGTGCATACCTGCATGTGTTTGTGTGTCTGAATTCCTGTGTGTGTGCATGTGTTGTGTGTCTGAATTCCTGTGTGTGTGCATACCTGCGTGTGTTTGTGTGTCTGAATTCCTGTGTGTGTGCATACCTGCGTGTGTTTGTGTGTCTGAATTCCTGTGTGTGTGCATACCTGCGTGTGTTTGTGTGTCTGAATTCCTGTGTGTGTGCATGTGTTGTGTGTCTGAATTCCTGTGTGTGTGCATACGTGCGTGTTTGTGTGTCTGAATTCCTGTGTGTGTGCATACCTGCGTGTGCTTGTGTCTGAATTCCTGTGTGTGTGCATACCTGCGTGTGTTTGTGTGTCTGAATTCCTGTGTGTGTGCATACCTGCGTGTGTTTGTGTGTCTGAATTCCTGTGTGTGTGCATACCTGTGTGTGTTTGTGTGTCTGAATTCCTGTGTGTGTGCATACCTGCGTGTGTTTGTGTGTCTGAATTCCTGTGTGTGTGCATGTGTTGTGTGTCTGAATTCCTGTGTGTGTGCATACCTGCGTGTGTTTGTGTGTCTGAATTCCTGTGTGTGTGCATACCTGCGTGTGTTTGTGTGTCTGAATTCCTCTGTGTGTGCATACCTGCGTGTGTTTGTGTGTCTGAATTCCTGTGTGTGTGCATACCTGCATGTGTTTGTGTGTCTGAATTCCTGTGTGTGTGCATGTGTTGTGTGTCTGAATTCCTGTGTGTGTGCATACCTGCGTGTGTTTGTGTGTCTGAATTCCTGTGTGTGTGCATACCTGCGTGTGTTTGTGTGTCTGAATTCCTGTGTGTGTGCATGTGTTGTGTGTCTGAATTCCTGTGTGTGTGCATACCTGTGTGTGTTTGTGTGTCTGAATTCCTGTGTGTGTGCATACCTGCGTGTGCTTGTGTCTGAATTCCTGTGTGTGTGCATACCTGCGTGTGTTTGTGTGTCTGAATTCCTGTGTGTGTGCATACCTGCGTGTGTTTGTGTGTCTGAATTCCTGTGTGTGTGCATACCTGTGTGTGTTTGTGTGTCTGAATTCCTGTGTGTGTGCATACCTGCGTGTGTTTGTGTGTCTGAATTCCTGTGTGTGTGCATGTGTTGTGTGTCTGAATTCCTGTGTGTGTGCATACCTGCGTGTGTTTGTGTGTCTGAATTCCTGTGTGTGTGCATACCTGCGTGTGTTTGTGTGTCTGAATTCCTGTGTGTGTGCATGTGTTGTGTGTCTGAATTCCTGTGTGTGTGCATACCTGCGTGTGTTTGTGTGTCTGAATTCCTGTGTGTGTGCATACCTGCGTGTGTTTGTGTGTCTGAATTCCTGTGTGTGTGCATACCTGCGTGTGTTTGTGTGTCTGAATTCCTGTGTGTGTGCATACCTGCGTGTGTTTGTGTGTCTGAATTCCTGTGTGTGTGCATGTGTTGTGTGTCTGAATTCCTGTGTGTGTGCATACCTGCGTGTGCTTGTGTGTCTGAATTCCTGTGTGTGTGCATACCTGTGTGTGTTTGTGTGTCTGGATTCCTGTGTGTGTGCATACCTGCGTGTGTTTGTGTGTCTGAATTCCTGTGTGTGTGCATACCTGCGTGTGTTTCTGTGTCTGAATTCTTATGCAGGTGTGCATACCTGCGTGTGTTTGTATGTCTGAATTCTGGTATGCATTTGCCTACCTGTGTGTGTTTGTGTGTCTGCACTCATGTGTATGTGTGCGTGTCAGTGTTTGAGTCTGCGTTCGTATGTGCTCGCTATGAGGGCTGAAATAGAGGTATGGTTGAACAGGCAAGCCTTGCAAGCTTTCAAGAAAGGAGGTAAAATGTTTCCAGAAATTAAAGGACAGCAGGTGCGTCTCTGCTGTGCCTCCTTGGCACCTTCAGAGCCCACATGGGTCAGGCAGGCAGAAGGCGATGGACATAAAAGTTCCAGGTTTAGTATTTGTAGCAAGTCAGTCTGTGTGCCACGGTCTAGACAGAGACTGATCCTAGACAGGGATCAAACCCGTCTCTGTGCAGCATTCTCTAAAATACAGAAATGCTTCCTCATGGGTGAGTTGTGCTTTTGGGCTTAGACTCTCTGTCCAGGAGGGAGAGTGTCATTTTTACAAGAGGGTCATGCCCCCCCCCCCCGGGATGAAGGAGGAAATGACCCTTGTACAGAGGTGCTCAGCCCTGGTTTCATCCTCCCCCCGCTGCCTCTCTCCCACCCTCTTCCCTCCAACTGAGTGGCTTTGCAAGAGCCCCGAATGTCATGTCCCAGGCAAATTTGAATCACATTAGGATTGTAAATGAATTGGAGAAGTAGCAGATGCAACAAACTGGTTGCTGTCTTCAGATATGACATCTGTGCTAAACCATATATCTCGGCAGAGAGACGGCTCTTCCTCCTTTCTCCTTATTGATTTGGAGGTGCCGTGTAACACGCTCCAGAATCAAGCATAGTGGCAGTACAGGGAGTGAAGGGGCTATAAATTCCATGCAGGGCAGCTTGCACTCGGTGTATTTCAAGGTAATGAGCCTACCTAGAACTCTTTTCTAGAGCGAGCTCTGCCCAGAGCACCTGCTCGGAGGCCATGCCGTCTTCTGAACTGGGTAATCCCCTTCTCAGCTCACTTGACTGTCCCCCAGACATACACACAAGCACCTTGGAGTAGATGATGACTGCATCTATTGGCCGATAAGAAATCTATGATCTTGGGTCGCTGCGGGTGAGGACAGCGGTGGGCGCACATTTCTTACCAGGAATTTGGATTGGTAACCGTAGAGTCAGGCACCTGCCTGGAAGACCTCCAGCCAAGACACCAATGATGAGTCTTCTCTCAGGGTGACACTGGCAGCCACCTGATGGCTGGAGTCATGGAGAGGAGGTGGTAGGTAGAGAGAAGAGAACAGAGAGGTAGAGAAGCAGGAAAGCTCAGTGTGAGACAGTGAGGAAAAGATGTCTTTTCTGCAAAAACATGGCTCCACATCCAGAGCCCCTGGTGGTCGGCTATACTTGGTTGCCTTCCTCTACATTTCCTGAGCTTTCTGTGAATTCTTACAGTAATATTCAGTGCACACATGGGGGAGGGGCAGAGAGAGAGGGAGAGAGTCTGTCCCGCAGACTCCCCGCTGAGTGCCATCCCAATCCCATGGCTCCATCCTGATCCCGCAACCCTGAGATCATGACATGAGCCGAAACCAAGAGTCCGATGCTCCAATCACTGGGCCATCCAGGCGCCCCAAGAAATGTGGGTTTGATGCATGGTATATTTTATGTGTTCATTGGTCTGCATGTGATGAAGGAGACTTCATGATACTCGGACAGCCCTTGGACTGGCATTTCATGAAGACGTACATCGATGCTGAGCCAGGGCTTTCCAGGGATTCAGCTGACGACCGCTGGTGGGTAGTGATGACGCAGTTACCCATGAACATCCACAACAGCGTAAGGAGCCTTCATAGGTGACTAACCAGGAAAGTTGTTCCGTTGACTGCATCCATTGGGTGGTTTTGAGCAAGTAGAGGGAGGGGTGACGAGGAGGCATGAGTTCCGGGGACAAAACTCTCACTGGCATTGTTGCAGCATACTTCTCCAGGAGTCCTGCTTCCCCGGCAAGCTCTCCCTTTCCCTGTTGTCTCACGCTGTTGCAGAGGATGTGGGCTTGTGAGCCACCAATGCTGCTCCTAAAAGCCCTTGGTTCCTGGCTCTGTGCCCATGCACTGAATTCCTCTCCTGTAGGGTGGGTGTGCAGACCGCTGTCACCGTGGAGGGCTGTAGCGTGGTGTGTTGGACGTACAGACACGCACTCACGTGTTGGCGTGTTTGTAGGGCATAGACCATATGGCTGACCCACGTTTCCCAACACTCCTTGGCCATCCACAGATACCCAGCAGCACTGGCTGCCCTCTGGCAGACTGGTGTCCTTTCCGCAGGATCTGCTCCATTCCCCCACAGCAGCTGCTGACCTGTGGTCCTCGTCCCAAACTCTGCACTCCAGAGTCAGACTCCTGTGGGAGGTTCACCTGCCATGCTGGGCTATTGAGTGCTGGGGTCCAGCCACTGCTGTTTCTCTAGGACCCTGAGCCTTCTGAATGTTGTTCCTGGTAACTTCAAGCCTCTCTTGCTTTCTGCCAGATTTCCCTGCCCTCAACACTCCCTTCAGGCCCCCTCCTCTGTACACTGACCCTGCATCCCACTCTTGGGGGACCATCCCAAAACCTGTTTTTCCACCAGTTCTCCCTAATCTGACCCCCTGCTGCCTTGCTATTCCGGGTAGGGATTTTCCTGGAGCTCTCTCCTCTCTGCTTAGACTCCCTCCCCGATGTCCCTCCTTCCGGTTAGAAGTGACCTCTAACCCCTCCTGAAGTTGCAGTCTGTGTTATTAATTCCTCCCCGCACACTTGAAACTCAGCACACCCCACACGGAATGGACTAGCCTCCCCCTTTCCCAGTAATGTTTAATAAAACCCAAGTAGCCCCACTCCTTCTCTTGCTTAATTGCATTCCCATCTTCTGGTTCATGAGGCCTCAAAATACTGAAGTCACCTTTTCTTCTTTGGCAACTCTTCATGTAATTTTATCGAGTTCTGTTGATTCCACGCGAGAACCATCTCTTGAACTGGTGCACTCGTATTGATTCCAAATGCCGCTCTCTGGCTTTAGGGTCCTGTCATCTCTTGTCTAGGTTATTTCTGACTGATCATCTTTCGTACTACGGCTTCTTGCCGATTCTAATCTGTTCTGAAGATAAACACTGCAGCTGTCTTCCTCGATGCTCCTTCCCTAACCTTATCTTCCTGTCTGCGTTTGCTCTTCTCTTCATATTTATTTTATTCTAGGCACATCAGATAACTTGCCGTTTCCTCTTCTTGCTCATGGCCATCTATCCTGGCTCATGCTAACGGACCCTGCTGCGAGCAGTGACTTTTCTCCGTCCCCCCCATGGATGTCCACGTTCAAGTTCTCTTGCTGCCAGAAGAAAATTATCCCAACTTAGCAGCGTAAGACATCCCACATTTATTATCTCGCTGTTGTGTAGGTCAGAAGCTTTTTAGGGGAGGGTGGTTGGTTGGCTTGTCTACTTTGGGTTTCATGAGGCTAATGTCCAGGGGGTGGGTGGCCTGAGACCTTATCTGGAGACTCCGAGGGAGAATCTGCTTGTAGACTCATTCAGGTGGTCGGCAGAATTCAGCTCCTTCTAGGTCGGGACTGTGCGTTCTCTTTCCCTTGCTGGCCCAGCCGGCGGCCGTTCTCAGCTCCTCATGGCTCACCTGCGTTCCTTGCCAAGTTGACCCTCCGTCTTCAGACAAGCAGCAGGTCCCTCAAGTCCTTCCAGGCCTCAGATCTCTCTGACTTCTTTTTTGTGGCACATCTTTTCCATTCCAGCAAGAAAACGTTCTCTGCTTTTTTAGGTTGATGTCATGGGATTGGGCCAACGTGCATAATTCAGGATGATCTCTACATCTGAGGATCCGTAACCTTAATTCCATCTTCACATGTCCTTGTCATGGAACTTAGCAGAGCCACAAATTCAGGGGATGAGGAGTGGACATATTTTGGGAGGCATTCTGCTTACACAAAAGCCCACTGATTTTGGAAAATGCAAACTCTGTCTATAAAGTGACTTTTGCTTCATTGCTTCCTTCAGGGTAGTACTCTCATGTTGTGCTTATTAATGTCCTCCTAATGCTTTATCTTATTTTGTGTAATATTTTATTATATGAATTTACAAGTGGGCCTCACCCCATCAATTATAAATTGCATGAGCTGAGAAAATGCACCCTGATCACCTTGATATTCATGTATGGCATACAGCACACCACCTTACATGCATTTATCAAATAAAATGAATATGTTTATAATAGTTTTGTGAATATTTATGAAATGCTTCACATGTCTGAGACACCAAGATCTTCAGATCATGAACCATTTGAAAGCATCAGTTAAGACAAAGGTAAATGTTGGGACACATGGGTGGCTCAGTCAGGCGTCTGACTGTTGATCTTAGGGTCATGAGATTGAGCCCCACATCGGGCTCTGTGCTAGGCAGGGAGTCTGCTCGAGCTTCTCTCTCCCTCTCCCTCTGCCCCTCACCCTGCTCATGCTCTCTCTCTCAAATCAATAAATAAATCTATATTTTTTTTAATTAAAAAAAATTACAAAGGTAAACTCATGATAGGTAAAACTTCCTTAGTGTTCCTCACATCAAGATATACTCTGGCTTACATGGAAGGAGAAATTTGCCCCACACTTGGTTTTATTTCGTTGGGTTTTTTTAAAGATTTTATTTATTTATTTGACAGAGAGAGAAAGAACACAAACAAGGGAAGCAGGAGATGGAGAAGCAGACTTCCACTGAGAAGGGAGCCCGATGTGGGTCCTGGGATCCTGACCTGAGCCGAAGGCAGACAGTTGGTATATTAGTTAGTTGTGTGCTGTTGCAGCTGAAGTGGGTCCACAGCTCACGCTGTCTCACTTGAGTGCCATCCATGTGTCAGCCCAGACTGGGGTCTCATCTGAAGGTTTGATTGGGGAAGGGGATCTGCTCTAAGCACATATGGTTGTTGGCAGATTCAGTTGGCAGATTCCTTCCCAGCTGTTTGCTGGTGTCCTTTCTCTGTTCCTTCCCACACGGGCAACTCCAACTGGGCATCTTGCTTCTTACAAGTGTTCAAGCTGAGAAGGCAAGAGAGACCAGAAGCAAGGTGAAGTTCTAATTTTTTGTGAGCTGATGATGGAAGCAACATCCCACCTATTTGTTAGAAGCAGGTTTCTAGGTCAGTGCCCATACGAGGGCAGGCGGTAACACAAGGGTGTGGATTATCAGGAGGCGGGATCTTTGGGGGTCAGTGACAGGTGTGCCGTCCACATCCGTCCTTACAGCGATTGGGGTGTCGAAGCACATGAGGTCACTCAGTGGGTTGAAGAGCAGGTGCACTGGGAGGACAGAGCAAGTGCAGGTATTGGGAGAGCTTGGTGATGGATGGGCTGGTACTTCAAGGAAACGGACTTGGTGCATGGAGAGAAGATGAATGGAAGACTAAGACCAGAGTTTGCCTTGAAATCAATAATCAGGGCGTAGTCTAGCAGTTAACAACCCGGCCGGCCCACTTGCAAGCATAGGGCAGTACCATAGAGGTCCTCATTGCATGTTGAAAGCAGGATGCTTCTAGGGCAGTCCTTCTCAAATGCTTTGGTCTCAGGACATCTTTCAATCTTAAACATTCCTGAGGACCCCACAGACATATGTATATGGGCTACAGCTATGAATGCATGTTAAATCAGAAGTGAAAACGGAGACGCTTAAACATATTTACACATTCATTTAAAAGTAACAATAGTAAATCTATTTCATGTTAACATAATGAGATTTATAAAAATACCTATATTTTTGGGATGCCTGGGTGGTTCAGTTGGAGAAGCATCTGCCTTCAGCCCAGGTCATGATGTCAGGGTCCTGAGATCGAGCCCTGCTTATGCTCTCCCTCTCTCTCTGTCATATAAATAAATAAAATCTTTAAAAAAAAAAAAAACTGTATTTTCTAAAATAAAGCAAAATGGTGAACTACGTGGCATTACATTTTTGTACATTTTTGCCAATTTTTTTCATGTCCTGATTTTAACAACAGACAGCTGGGTTCTCGTCGCTGCTAATGCACTCAGTCTGTTGAAATGTATTGTGTTGGTTGGTGTGTACTCAGAAAATCTGGCTTCCCATAGTAATGTAGTTGAAAAAAATAGGATAATTAATAGCTGTGGATATTTTTCTCTAGTACTGCAGCAAAATTCCACACCAGTAGGTTCTTATAGGTTAAAAAGTGTCCTGTGATGGGGCGTCTGGGTGTCTCAGTCGTTTAACGTCTGCCTTTGGCTCAGGGCGTGATCCCAGAGTCCTGGGATTGAGCCCTGCATCAGGCTCCCTGCTCCATTGGGAGCCTGCTTCTTCCTCTCCCACTCCCCCTGCTTGCGTTCCCTCTCTCGCTGGCTGTCTCTCTTGCTCTGTCGTATAAATAAATAAAATCTTTAAAAAAAATAAAAAATAAAAAGTGTCCTGTGAACCCACATGCATACACATTTTGTTCTCTATAACATTGAACTCATTGTTTTATCTTGCACCTAACGTGCGTGTTTTACCCATGCAGGACTTTGTAACATTATGCATTAGTTCTTTCAGAAAACAGCAGTTTGCTAGGTTATGTAGGCCTTCCAAATATTCACACATCTCATGATACAGCGTGGAAAGCTCACATTTATTTAACATCGCCACCACTTTTATTAGGAACGAATTTAAGGTTTGGGAGGCACTCAAGTTTGTGGTGGCAGAGGTCAGATTTCTCAAATACCCATTCTTCCTGAAATCTTGAATTTTGTCATTGGCAGCAAAGACTTGTCAGTTGTTTTCCATCAAGTGACAGACTCGCTTTGTTCATTTTTGGGAAAACGTCTGAATTACCATGATCGTCTGCCAGGCATTCTGTCACATAAAAATGGTAACGCCTAAGTCACATCACAAGCTCAAACAGTGGCATACTTTTTTTTTTTTTTTTTCCTGGAGACAACCATCAGACATCCTCAGGCAAGACAACAACGTTATGTGTACTCCACATTTTATCATGCAGAATGCTTTTTTAAAGGTTTTATTTACTTATTTGACAGAGAGCACGTAAGCCGCAGAGGGAGAGGGAGAAGCAGACTCCCCGCTGAGCAGGGAGCCTGATGCGGGGCTCGATCCCAGGATCCTGAGATCATGACCTG
Organism: Ursus americanus; assembly: GCF_024610735.1. Taxonomy (NCBI): domain Eukaryota; kingdom Metazoa; phylum Chordata; class Mammalia; order Carnivora; family Ursidae; genus Ursus; species Ursus americanus. Next base: position 118,173,499 of record NC_142164.1, on the reverse strand, counting down.
AGCTGAAGGGAGATGCTTTACCGACAGAGCCCCCCAGATGCGCTGTCATGCAGAATATTAAAAAGATACGTACTCACGAGATATTTGAGAAAATGAATGATTTTTTACAGCTTTGTCCACAACATTCTTAAGTGAAAGTGACGTTGTTTTACTCAAGAGTGTGGTAGTGATGGACGTTGGTTTGGGACCACTGCCTCGATCAGGCATAAGGTGACAGCAGCTCCACGTACCCCCGCTTTTGCTCCCTGGATGGCATGGTTCGTGCGCTGAAAACAGTCAATGGCATTTCTGTATTATTAGGAAGACAGATATGTTCCCAGGGACCCTGTAAAAATGTCTCCCAGACTCCCGGGGGACCAAGGTTCAGACTCTGAAAACCGCTCAGCTAGAATCCAGCAGGCAGTATCCTTGCATGAGGCTGTAGGAGGTCACGAAAGTCACGTTTGACTTTACTGAGGGCTGGTGCTCGCTGTGCCGTCAGCTCTGCAGCTAAGCCTCCCCTGGGCGTTGTCCTGTCTACCATCACGTTGCTGGTCACCAAAAAAAGCAAAGCTTCTCAACCCAGAGAGAAACTCATTACTGGCTATTTGCCCAGTAGTCAGAGCCCGGTCTTCGGAGCCTCCTACGTTCTCCTGGTTGTGGTTGTAATTAATTTAATTGTCGCATATTCACTCGTAGCTTTTACTCGTTTACTTAGAACCTCACTCCTGTGTGTGCTGTTTACTCATTTACTTGGTTTTGCAAATGTCTTGTCCAACTAGACACAGTAGCTCTCTTCAGTCTTTGCCTTTCCCAGTCGATTACACTACACTTTGAAATATGAAACCCTTCCAAGATCTTTGTTAAATAAAGATAAAGAAATGGGCACCATCTAATCATGCGATAAAGAAAATAAAGATATAGTTCAGCATATCAGCCCCGTGGAGAATGCAGCTGTCCTTGCTTTTGTAATAACAAAAGAGTGGATTGGAAAGAAAAACAAATTGAAACAATCTTTTAATTCTGTTCTGCTGAAAGCGCCCTTGGAAAGCACCTAGGAACTATACCACAGGCAACACCAGGCATTACAAATAAAGCCGTGCTCGAGACAGACAAATAGGAGTTAAAATGATTATTGATTGAACAGCAACGTACATCTAAAAGCAAGTGTTTTTTAATTGCCCTTTTATCAGTCGAGCTTGCGTGAGGGAGCGATCTTAAAATTTAGTTGTGACTCAGTGTTCACACCCCAGCGGCATTCCCATTGTAAAGCTTGCTGCTTTGCATGCTACGGGGAGAAGATTTGTATAAGTTCCTGATGAAGGACGGTGTGCTGTTCCTGGTGTTACCACCGCATGTCTGATTCCCCTCACGGACCCCAGAGTGCCTTTCGGTCACAAAGCACTGACATGTTTGTCATCTTCTGAGCATGGAGGCATTGGGGGAGCTTTTGAATACCAGTCACAAGAGTGATGTGTCATAGGGGAGTGCCTTGACATCTCTCTGAATCTCGGCTCCCTTTTCTGCAAAATGGGAGTAAAGACGTCTACTGTTCAATCATGTTGTCAAAGTCAGGAATCAACACCGTGTGCTATGAGTATAATTTGTTTTCATAAGGCCCATTCTGTTTGCTCGCATAATAATTTTTCTAATCCACTGCTTTCTGAGAACTGGTTTTTTTTTTTTTTTTTTTAATATGCAATGATCCCCGTAACTCACCTCCTGTAAGACATATTCTCAGGGGCGATTTCTCTTATTGCTAATGATGCTACGTGACCCCCTCTCTCTGTCACCCCCACCTGTACCCCGAGCTCATTGGCTTCCATGCCTGCATTTCCACCTGTCACGTGGGCTTCATGTTCTTGAAAAAACTTTTTCCTGGGGAAAGGCTGTAGAGGTCTGAGTTCCTTTTGCTGACTTTCTGTGATGTGCAGAGAAAGGGACACCACCCGCTAATATGGCTACTGTAATTGATTCGTCTGTACCGCTAATGGTAGATGGCAGGTTCCCAGATATATGGGCTACGATCGGGCAATCCTGTTGGGAATCTGTCTTGACTATTGAGTTACCAAGGTCTGCCTCAAAAGTATCAGCCCTTCCTTGCCCTTCCTTTGTGCACCATATTCGAGACGAGATAAAAGAGATAGCAGGAAGACAGCTTTGGTTGGCTCCTGTAATTCTGGTACATTATTATTAATTTTCTTAACCAAAAAAAAATGAGCACGTCAAGATTGATTAGCATCCGTAATGGACACGTAGTTTAAGGATTGTCGCAGCATGACTTCTGCCCACTGCAGCTGATGGCGAGAAGGGATGATTCACTGTCTAGTACTTAGACTAATAGTTACGCATGGATATCGCATCTAATGATCTCAGACAAGCTGCCTTGTGACTGCATGTCTACACAGCCGTGTACACTTGCTTTTCCTAATTGAAATTAATTGGAATAAGTATGTGTCAAATAGTGAAACTCAGTAACGTAATTTTAATGGAATGATTGAGCTCTTTTTCATACTAATGAGCCTGCGTATATTTTCTCTTCTTACAGAGGTGTTCTTTGATGTGCCTTTTAATGACAATGCGTTTTTCATGTGCCAGGTTCTCAGATTTCTTAGAAGTAGGGTAAAATACATCAGGATCTGTCTGCAAATGAAAAAAGAGGTGGTCAATTCACTTGTGTCACAAAAGTCGCTAAGGTAGGGAGGAATCCAGTGCTTCAAACCAATTGGCAAAAAAAAAAAAAAAAGCTATTACGTGGAGTAATTATTCCATAGATGCTAAATAAATTTATCTGAAATGAGCAAGCATGTTAGATTAGAATTTTACGAACTTGGTATTCAGCGTTCATATGAACACAGGCGTAGACAGGCTTGGGACGTTTTGAGTGGTTAGTGGGCATAAAAGATTTATTCACCAGCAAGGTTGTATCACAGTATCATTGCGAAGATCTGTAATTGGCAATGACTTTCAAAATAGTACATAGGGCCCCTATGTACTGCATATTACTCATGTCATGGGGGATGACTCCCTGGTCTGTCAGAAGTTGCCCATGCAGGGGCGCCTGGGTGGCTCAGTCATTAAGCGTCTGCCTTCGGCTCAGGGTGTGATCCCGGCATTCAGGGATCGAGTCCCACATTGGGCTCCTCTGCTGGGAGCCTGCTTCTTCCTCTCCCACTCCCCTGCTGTGTTCCCTCTCTCGCTGGCTGTCTCTCTGTCACATAAATAAATAAAAAAAAAAATCTTAAAAAAAAAAAAAAAAAGAAGTTGCCCATGCAGAATTTGGAATGCATTACATGGGATAGGATCAGATTCCTCATCTGTGTTGCTGTGTTCTCACATAAAGCAAAGGAGTCTATATTGGTCCAGGCGCCAACTGTTGATCTCCAAGGAGATGGAAGGGAAAGCTGTGTGTGCACCAGGGGAAACCGTCCTGAAGCCAACAAGCTTGCCACAGAAGGCACTCCTGTTGATTAATTCCAAGGACACCATGTGCATCTTGATGGTCATATCTTGATGTCATGAATTATTATTGCTGTTTGCTGTATGGATGTACACATGGGTCTTAACGTTTGTCATGTAGTGTATGGATACACACGTGTTTGATGCAGAGGAAGGCCGTGGCTTTCTAAAATAGTCCTGGTTTGCTGTGGGCAGACACACATAGGATGTCACTCGGTACCAGCTCTGCAAACGCAGCCTGGCATCTTGGGAAGACGGGCATCTCCTTGGATATGCCAGTGGTCAGCAGCAGGTGCATGTTTTTGTAGCCTCTGAACCGTCACACGTGTATACCATGGGACTTAGGGCAATAGGGACTAAACATTCGTGTAAGGTTGGCAGATGAATTTGCATCAGTATCAGCCCGTGGGAAAGTCCCAGAAACAGTCCAGGCAGAGGAGAGAATCCTTGCCAGTGATCTGGGTTAGTGTTACAATTCTTTGTTTCTTTCTGGCTCTGGATTAGGTCAGTTGGTTGTATCACAAAACCGCCATCAAAAGCTAAAGGAAAGCTTGCTACAATAGCCAGAGACTCGGGCCAAGAACATAACATGTTAAAATAGTTTACACTGCATTGCCCCTGTGGGGGGGGGGTAAGTTTCATGATCTACTTTGTGGCCTCGTGGTCTTGTCAAAACGCTCATGTGCAGTGGTGTTGGGGGAAGAAAAGAAACATCTCAAACACTCAACTTGTGGTCCAGGGTGGCACAGTGAATTGTGGTTTTTTATTTTGGGTCAATATTCAGAATCAGATTCCTGGTCGGGTTGGAATCCTACCCCCCCCATCTCAAAACTGGTCTCCCGTCCTTGTCTCAAGATGGTTCACAGGGAGCCTCCAAAGCTTCTTAGAGGTGGGAGAGTGGCTGGTGGGTGTTCTTTCTCCCGTCTTTCCTTGCTTCCTGCCCCACTCAAGTACCTGCAGTTGGCATAGCCCAGGCTTACCCTCTGGATGAGAGAGCTGTGTTCCCGGTGGCCACCCCCCCACCCCCCGTGGCTGGCTCTGTTGCTCCCAGCATTCTGGCTCTTATTTCCATGTGTCCCGTGTTTGGGGCACTGCACTCTGCAGTCCTGCAATACGGAGTCACGTTCCCCCACGTCTGGAAGAAAAGTCTGCTCTCTTCCAGGTGGGAGAGACCGAATCTCACCTGAGCTGTTTGGAGACGTTTGGAGAGCCAGAGCGCTGAGATGTTGGGCAGGTTTGTCTGGAAGTGTTTCTCGGGGCTGTTTCTCTGCGTAGATACGCCAGGCCGCTGTGGTGCTCTGCTCTGCTCTCCGTCTGCCTTAGACTGCTGCCTTCACCTTCAGGGGTCTGTCTCCTCCTCAGGGTCTCAGCCTGCCCACATCTCAGCTCTCTGGCTTCGCTTCTCCCCTTCGTCCTCCTCAGCTCCTCCAGCCCTCTGCTGAGAACCATGTTTACTTGTTAATCCTGAGCACCTGTCCATGGACTGTTGATAGTGAAATGCCAGCTTCATCCTTCCAAGCGTTGCTCTTGGTCTATCGTGAAAAGCTTTTGGAACTTAGAAAGCCTTTTCCTTTATCGTCCGTGTCCAGCACGACAGACGCGGGTATCTCTAAAGTTTGAAACTTGAGACACACCCACCATGCCACCCAAGATGGAGCAAGGTGTTCTTTGTTCTAGGGACTGGGGCCTCCTTCTGAAGTAATCCATGGTGCTGTTTCTCTGGGTATGGTGGGCACGGCCTCGGGAACGATGGGAAATCAAAACTGTTTTGGTTTAATGCTCCGAGTAGACTCTTAGCTTTATGTATTAATATATGTGTATTTTCTATGCAATCACTGATTCCCGGCCTACAGCTACTTATTGAAATAAGCCACTTTTGCATATTTATAGTTCGGATAAGTAGCAATTTTCAACGCTAATATTCTGAAGGGGAGAGTGATTGCAGAGGGCGAGTAGAATATAAAGACTGACAATTGCCAAGTTCTTCTGCAGAGACAATGCAGAGAGCATCTTTATAGCTCGGGGTCGACTCCAGTCCTCCAGGCAAAATCGGATCTTCCTCCATCCTCTTCACTGTTGGGGTCAGCTTATTTGGCTGGCTGGGCTTGTCAGCCTTGGAGAGGAATGAGAGACCCCCTCTTTCCTCATCGCCCCACTCTGCGGTAGTGGAGGGACGGGCAGCCTGGGACCTCTGTCTCTGGGGCTTCGGCATTTCGCTCTTTCAGGCCTCAGTCCCCCCTGCTTGCCTCCTATTCCCTGCCTTTCTGCTCGGCGAGAATAGTCGCACTTTGCTTCTGTGCTGTCTTGAGAGGATGAGAACCAAGGGAGTAAGAAGCAAGGGAGGAGGAGTGGTGTGGGGAGGTAGAGGTGATACCAGTGGTCTTGTCGGGCTCATTCCCCAGCGCCTAGAACCACCAGGACCCTAACATGAGCGCCCACCGACCTGCTCACCCTTGCTCAGGAAGGGCCCTTACTCCCCACATGTGGCATAGAAAAGGTCACTGGAACATCTCATCCATTCATGGGGTGTCCATTGATTGGCATGAAGCAGCATGGAAAGAGGGGCATCAGTACCTGTGCTGGGACTTCGAAGAGCTGACGCTGCCTTGCTCATGTCTGAATCTCTGAGGATACAAGAAAGTGGGTCTAGAAGGTCCTTACTTGTGTCTGCTTCAAAGCTGGAGAGTTCCCAAAGGGGAATAGGGCATAGACATGCCAGAGGGGTGGGATTATAGTTGTGCGTTGGAAAATTTCACGTGTGTGGAAACATCCATCCACCTCCTCCCTTTAAATGCCTTGGCAGTTTTGCCCACATCCGCAAGTAAAGAGCCGTTTCTTTTCTTTCTTTTTTTTATAATTCTTTATTATATTATGTTAGTCACCATACAGTACATCCCTAGTTTTTGATGAAAAGTTCCATGATTCGTTACTTGCACATAACACCCAGTGCTCCATGCAATACATGCCCTCCTTAATACCCATCACCAGCCTATCCCATTCCCTCACCCCCTCCCCTCTGAAGCCCTCAGTTTGTTTCCCAGAGTCCATAGTCTCTCGTGGTTCATTCCCCCTTCTGATTACTCCCCCTTTCTTCTTCCCTTTCTTCTCCTACGGAACTTCTTAGTTCTTATGTTCCATAGATGAGAGAAACCATATGATAATTGTCTTTCTCTGCTTGACTTATTTCACTTAGCATTATCTCCTCCAGTGCTGTCCATGTTGCAGCAAGTGTTAAGAAATCGTTCTTTCTGATAGCTGAGTAATATTCCATTGTATATATGGACCACAACTTCTTAATCCAGTCATCTGTAGAAGGGCATCTCAGCTCCTTCCACAATTTAGCTATTTGGACAATGCTGCTATGAACATTGGGGTGCATATGGCTCTTCTCTTCACTACGTCTGTATCTTTGGGGTAAATATCCAGTAGTGCAATTGCTGGATCATAGGGTAGCTCGGAGCGGTTTCTGCCGGTAGAGTTGGTTTTTTGCTCAGAGGCAGAAAAAAAATGTATGTGTCAGAGCAGAACCTGGGAGTTAGCATGTGAAAGGTGTAACCCAAAGGTGGGCAAAGAGAAAGATTTACAGAGAGCACTTGGGGGGTGCCCGGCTGGCTCAGTCAGCAGAACATGGGGACTTTTGAGCTTGGGGTGGTGAGTTCAAGCCCCGTGTTGGGTGTAGAGATTATTTAAGAATAAAATCTTTAAAAAAGGGGGGGGGGAATAATAGAGATGGAGACAGAGGGGAAGGAGGAAGAGAAACATCTGGAAGAGGTATTTTTTATCAACAGAAAGCAAATGGATTCAGCCCTGGCTTCAGCTTTTCCTTCAACGCGGTAGTGACACAAAATGTCTGGTTCGCCTTGGAGAACATTCTCTGATTTCATTTATTCATTATTTGGCATACCTGGAGGTTTCACAGCTTCCGCCAGAAGCCAAAGAAAGACTGTAGGCACAGTGGGAAAGCTTTGCGGCAGAGTCCTCACACACGGCTGACTCTGGAGCCTTCTGATACTGGCAGCCGCTCACGGTTGTCCAGAGATAGCTTCATTGCAACGTGCTCTACGGAAATACCATATGCAGCCCATGAAAAATATTCCGTGCCGTGGACTTCATCAGTCCACCTGCTGCAGGAGCCACCGCGGGAAGGTCGGACGGGGCATGGGAGTGTGTTTACTGATGCCTTCTGTTTGTGTGCTTTTCGATCCTCATTCCATGAAGCTTCTAGAAAGGACAAATGCTCTCATTGAGAGTAAGACATGAGTCTTCTTTTTCGATGCTCGTCTGTCTGCGCATGGTTGCAAACCCCTTCCCCGTGGCATCCTGACCTGACGAAGCAGCCGACTCCTGTCTGATGGCTTTGCAGGGTGAGCCCTGGGCTGCAGGCTTGGACATCTGCAGGGAACTCCATGTCTTACCGTAGACAGCGGGAGCTCCGTCATGCAGTTCAGAATCAAGTCATTATGGATATGCAGAGGAGACTGGACCAGTGCACAGGGGGGCCATGGTCAGATACCATGAAACCACTTGTAGGGGGAGCCCCAGCTTGTTCTTAGCCACCAACCCATGCTTCGGTCCTTCAGAGCCCTGCTCGGGGAGGCTGGAGCTGCGACTCTGAAAAGCAGTGGTGTGATCCAAATGAAACTTATGTTCTCACGGGGAAGAAACACTGGAATGTGGGCAATTCACGTGGTCCAAGATGGTGCACTTTCATCGTTACCTCTTGGCTTCCTGTCGGAGTCTGCCCATCAGGGATGCTAGAGAGATACAGCAAAATGGGAAGAAGGAGAAGCCGTTGGCCAACGCCCTTAACTTTTTGGACCTTCTAGACCCACTTTCTTCGACCCTCAGAGTTTCAGACACAAGTGAGGCAGAATCAGCTCGTGAAGGTCCCAGCACAGGTCGTGAGGCCCCTCTTTCCATGCTGCTAGGTGGCCTGACATCGTCTCTTCACTTTGTGCCCAGCCCCAGGATGAAAGCCGTTTCCACGGCCATCACCTCTGCCTCTCCTGTTTGCTTTTCAAGTACTCTGCCACCTTTCACACTGATTTCCAATATAGAACTTTCTTCGTTGGGTTAAGTAAAGCAGTTTGTCTGTTCTTAAGCAGATCGGACACACGTGTTTAGGACTATGGTTGGAGGGCGCTCCTGCAAACCCTCCCGCGTGCGCTGAGCGCAGACACATAGCGTCGATGGTCCCAGGGCATCCCTCACCCTGTGCTCAAGGCCATTCCCCTGTCATCCCAGAGTGGGCCTGTCTGTGTGTCCGGCTAGTGGGACATGAGCAGACGTGACACAGGCAGAGACTGGAGAAAGCATCGGTGTCCTTGCATTTGCTCTTCTCCCCGCCACCACCAGGAAGAGAATGAGCCCAGGCTTGCCTACAGGTGGCAGGAGAACGGGGCAGGAACTGTACCAGCACGGGTTTACCCTAGTCATCCCACCTGGGGCTGTTGGGCTCATGCAGCATCCACTTGACCCCCTGATGTGAGAGCAAACCCAGTGTTGAGCAAGCCTCCACTCCAGATGCATGGGCAACACGTGCGTTCTTTTATTTGGAGGGTTTCTTATGCAGCGCTCTTGTGGCTAGCACGTGAACCTCACAGCATGGGCCCATCTGCCAATATGATGGAATGGCATGCATGTCCCCATGTGAGCTCTGTTGACCCTCTCCAGACCCATCTTGTCCTCACTTGATAACTCATGCTTTATTCTAAAGGCAAACCCAGAGCTTTCCTCAACAGCCTTTTGGGTCAAGACCTTTGCATTTTCATGGCCTGTTGTCCACTCTCTGGAGTGTTTCTTGAACTTGTGTTCAATTGTGGGGTAGGTGAATGGCCTCCCCTGGTCTTGTCTGGAAACTCCCTGACTTTCTTCACACTCCTTTGTGACGCTCACAGCCTCCCACCCACCTGGCTCGGAGCCCACGGCCAGTAAATCCTTCCGATGATTGCCCCCGCATTTTCCAGCACCTCTCCTGACATGCAGGGTCTTTGATATACTACCTTGAATGTGCCGAGTGTGAAATTAAACTTTTATTCACTCTTGCCCCCTGAGGATAAGGGCTAATCAATACCCTTTGTACGACTATTGTTGATTCACTTCCAGGCTTGCAAACTGAGCCTGGGTTATGCCTCAGAGTTCATTCTGTTGAAGCATGAAAGTGATAACTACCTCCTTCATTCAGCTGCACGTTGCAAGCATTTATATCTGTGTGCCAAGAGATGGATAGTCTCCCCAGTGGGTTGTATCCTGAGCAGGTCTTAAAGGAGACATAAGAGACAGTCAGGTAAAGATGGTGGGGAGGGTATTCTAGGCAGGGACATGAGCAAGGGCCAAAAGCATGGAGATGTTTCTGGGGATCTGTGGACAAAGGAAGTTGGAGAGGTACCAAGGGAACAGGGCCATTCTGAGGAGCTGGTTTCTTGTTTTACTAGAGATGTGTAGTAGGCAAATGATATTTGCATTCCATAGAGATCCCAACAGCAGCTTCAATAGAATCTACCAGCCTCAAAATGTATAGGGGTGGTTCTAATGGGGTGACTCTGCCTCCGATGGGATATTTGCACCCTGTGAAGACACAGTGAGAAGACTGTTTTGTTATTGCAGCCCTAACAACGCAAGACGCACGTTCATCAGGTAACTTTCTTCTTCCGCTGGAGTTTCTCCTGATGATGCTCAGGAAGGGAGAGAATAGGCTGACCGTCCAATCACGCTGGTCTTCGTGGGAGTTGAATTTGTGATGTACATGCCAGCATTGGTTTCGTTAAAGAGGATCCTTCCGGAGCTACAGCGTGGCGGGGAGAGACCTCCCCAGTGTGCAGGGAGACGGTGATTGCAGCTTGAGCGCCCATGAGAAGATGGGTGGATCTCACTGCTTGCTTTAACTACAGAAGCCCCTCCAAGCCCTCCAACCTCCTTTCCCAAGACAGTCTTCTCAAGACATACGGTACCCGGGCTCAGTATGTCCCAAGTGGTATTCCTTGAAAAAAAAGAAAAAAGGTCCAATATCCAATCCATTTGGGAAATGCTGTTTCTTCTAAATAAATTCCTTTACTGGATTTTTCTTGGGACTTTTTATTTTTGAAGATGTGAAAATTCAAGTAGGAGATGTATTATGAATCATTTCTGAAACATACTTCAATAAGGAACACGTCTTCCATGGTCTCTATTAATTTCGTGTTTCTTTTTCCTGTCATCCCATTTCTTATTTTGTGCATGGCTTCCTTTCATTCTCGAACAACACCAACCTGAGTAGCGATTTCAGTGTCTTCTGTTACTCCTTCTCAAGAAAAATTAATCACACCCGTCCTTGTAACTATCTCAGTTACAGACCAAAGCACGTTGTATTAACGTCATTTGTCCATATCTCTGTCTCTTTCAGTAGAGACATTTTCTTAATCATGTTCTGTGCCAGAAAGATACATTATTCTAATTCAGCTTATCATCCTCTGTCTCCTCCCTCTCCTCATTGGATGCCTTGAACCGGCTCGGTGGTAGTGTTTCTTAAAGTCGGATTTGGGCTGTAATAGCATTGGTTTCACACATGTGAGTCTGGGCTGCCATCAGAGTGGGAAGGAGAGTGAAAGTGGTAGGCACGTTGCTCAGGATGAACACAGAGGCAGAAACAGAGGGAAAGAGAAAGGCACTCATGGTAGTAGTTAGGATTCCTGGCCAGCCATGGCCCTTTTGAGGTTGCCAGGCTAGACTAGGATGGAGCATGGATTCACATCGGCTCTCCCTGACCTGTCATTCCTGGGCAGGCAAGCCCCAAGACGAGCAGGTGCTTGGGATGTACCCAGCATGTCCCTTCTGGTCCCAGATGCAGCTTTCACTCCGAGTATTATTTTCATTGTATGGTGAACCCAGCAGGGAGGGATTCAAACGCATTTCCGAGGAAGGGCAATAGTTGATCTCAAACATGAAATCAGTCAGGCAATCTTATGTTGAGCTGGATTTTTCTTGTGCGTGACTCCTTAGTATGGCATAAGAAGTGGCTGCTAGGTGTCTAGGTGTCTGAGGTTTCTCTGCAGGTAGCCTCCAGAGATGAGAAGTACAGTGAGATGGTACAAGTAAGCATTCTGTCTTATGGGAGCCTACTGTCTCTTTTTCCTAATCTCCTTACAGTTCTGCTCCAATCTTGGCTAATCTCAAACCCATCCATCAGTTTTTAAAGACAACTCATGAAAAACAAGAAATTTTGACTTTTTTTTCCACTGCTTTTTAAGATCCAGCCAATAGCAATCTGCATTTTCCAGTATCTACGGAGAGACTGGGGTGGTAGGGAGAGGGAGAAGAGGAATAGGAAAGTACATTTTAATTGTGTTTCTCAGTTTCAAGCATTACTGGTTTGTTTCCATGTTGGGAATCCAGAGCCTGTCTAAAATGAAATAAGAAAGCACTGTATTGGGGCACCTGGGTGGCTCAGTTGGTTAATCATCTGCCTTCGGCTCAGGTCATGATCCAAAGGTCTTGGGATGGAGCCCTGCATCGGGCTCCCTGCTCAGGGGGGAGTCTCCTTCTCCATCTTACTCTCCCTCTGCGCTCTCCTTCCTTTTCTCTAATAAATAAATAAAATCTTAAAAAATAATGCATTATATTGAGAAAACCCATAGAACATCCATACGAGCATGTTGATTAAGGTCTAGGAGGAGAGGGATTGCTTGTTGTGACTAGGGGTTCTGCCTTTTGCTAACACAAAATGATGATATAATAAAACCAGGGGGAAGAAAAGGGAATGAAATCGTGGTTGGAATAATAGATCAAGGAATCCATCTCTCTATATTTCATGTGTCTCATGTATAATTTCTTTGCATTTAATCCTTCTATTATCTCAGGCATGCAGAGTCGATGAAGTCTATTAGAGGGTACTTATTAAAGGTCTGTGTTCTAATCAATGTAAAATTCATTTTCTGTTTAAAAATAGAGAAGCGATTTTTTTTTCCAAGGACCTCTCCTAAGAGTCTGGCACAAAACAACACCCTTTACAAGTACAGTAAATGCACTGCAAGACAACCAGGGATTTGTTTGCTCACATCTTCCCAAAGGTTTTGGATAGGCCATTCAAAAATAAATGCAATTCTCAGTGGGACTTCAGCTGCGTAAAAGCTTGAGAAATGAAATGAATACAAGTGCTACTGAGAGAAAAGAAATGTTTCTTACAGTGGAGAAGCAGTACACACACACACACACACACACACACACACACACACACATATCCACAGTTTGTACTAAGGAGTAATATTGGCATAGCTCTGCCACTATCTCAGAGTATCGCAAAAATAAATGAATTCTGCACATGCCGTGCCGCCATGTAGCTTACACATTTTTACACATTGCTGGTAGAAGAAGTGGGCATTGCTCTAAAAAATGCCTCTTCTGACACAACTCTGATGATATAACAATGATATTTGACGTTCTTCATGATGAGTTCTGCACACAGCAATTTACATAGATGGTATAAACTTTTCCTAATGGTGTAATTGTTGTTTTCCATATTTGTCATATTAGGATATTCATCAAACTAATTTCTGGAAACAGGGTTCCAAATGAAGCCAAGAAGACTTTATGCTGGGAATCAGTTTTTGTTTTTTGTTTTTTGTTTTTTTTTTAATTAACTTAAATATTTATTTATTTCTTTGAGGGAGAGAGAGTGAGTACGAATGGGGGGACCCGACACAGGACCCTGAGATTATGACCTGAGCTGAAGTCAGATGCTTAACTGACTGAGGCTCCCAGACACCCCTATCATTTTTTTTTTTTAAGTAGGCTCCACACCCAGGATGGAGCCCAACATGGGGCTTGAACTCACGACTCTGAGATCTGGAGATCAAGAGTCAGATGCATAACTGACTGAGTCACCCAGGTGCCCCATGGCAATCAGTTTTATAAGACTATTAAGCAATGAATCCACTTATTTTTTGATTCACCAACATTTCTGAGTACCTAGAAGAGTGCCTGGTGCCTAGTATAGCTTGATACATATGTGTTGAGTAGATGAATGAATGAGCAACTTCTGTGTAAGAAGGTCTTCTTGGGTTACAGGACCGAAATAGGGATGCTGCCCTCATTTCTGATATGGGGAATTTGCCTTGCTTGTAAATGTCAGCAACTGAAGATAGGCGTGGTATATAAAAAGGGAGTTCTTGGACAAAATTAGAACTTGCAAGTGTGTGGCCAGAAAGGATTAATGGAACATAAGACATTTTTATTTGATCAGCACAGGGGGTCGAGAAGGCAAGAATCACAAAAGGGAGAGAGGATGCATGTCCATGTGGATAAAAATTGTCTGGGAACCCACCTAGAAGCGCAAGATCAGGCCATGGGGAGAATTCACTCTGTTTACGTACAGACGGAAAGCATGGCCTCAGGATCCATTCAAGGAAATCTTTGAACATTGCCATTAGAAATATGAGTACTCTAGGTAGAATCATGACCTCCTCCCCTGACCCTGAAGATATCTATGCCCTCATCCCTGGAGCCTGAGAATGTGGGAGCTTGCATGGCAAAGGGGATTTTGCAGATGGGATTCAGTTAAGGACCTCAAGTTGGGTGGGGGAGGGTTATACTGGATTATGTGGGTGGGCACCTTGTAAGCACAGGTGTCCTTGTAAGAGGGAGACAAGGGGTTGGATTCAGAGAAGGAGATATGCCAACAGAAGCGGAGGTCAGAATGACGTGACTGTAAGCCGAGGAACGTGGACAGCCTCTAGAAGCCACCTGATTTGTTACAGCAAGCACAGAAAACAGGTGCAGTGAGCTAAGTTCTGGGACCCACCTGCCTTTCTCCTCCTAGCGTCCTTGCTTGGCCCAGAGCAACAAGCTTGGTAGCTCTTTAGCATTAAACGCCGTGTCCTGATTCACAGGGACAAACATGTGAGCATTGTTTAAGATATCTCACGGCAGGCCGACCCTTTGAAGGGAATCCACACTTGATCATTTGCCTCCTGTTGCTATGGTGCCCAGACAAAATGGTGCAGACGCTTCTTTTCTCCCCTAAGGGCAAAACCATCAGCTCATATATTCCAAGAAAGATGTGCTGTTTGCCGTCTTCATTCCAGGAATACAGGTGTGCACATTATTTTTTTTTCCGAAAGTATGTGTGTGTCAGAAAATCGTTTCAGTGAGCCTTCAAAATATTTGGAAGGAAATAGTCTAAAATGCACAGTTATTTACATTGATTCTGTTAACCTCTGGCATATGCTCATCTCTTCTTTCCTATTTTCCCAGAGCAAGTCACAAACTGTTTGCCCCAAAATAGGAAAGATATTTACAAATAGGACAGCATCTGTTTTCTTATCTTTTTCTTCAGTGTCTGTGAAGAAAAATGACTCTTAGATCATCATCAATAATTATGACATTCTCTGAGTGGGATAAAAACCCACCATCAAACGTATAACCTTCAAGGATTCACCGGAATACACGGATTACGTCCTGCAGCTGGTTGTTTAATGACATACGCACAGTTAGGTTCGGTTCTTCGGTCGACTGTGGAAACCATCACAGATTCTTTAGATTTCTGTGGCATTGGAGAAACCCAACTGCAGTGCAGATTTCATGGCAAGGGTGAGCATTTTGTCCCCCTGATCTTTGACCCTGTGTGAACCCACATGTACACAGTGATGTGTATTAGAGGTGGTTCTTCATTTGCAGTGAGGACCCCTGTTAGAACACAAGCTGTAGACACACTGATGCCGTCCATCCTCCTTGATCGTGGGGCATAAATCCAACCCCCAAATTCAGACAGTCCTCTCTCTCAGTCACCTTAAAGCCCAGCAGGGAGGAGTGGGTTTTGATCTAACAGAATTCCAATTTCCCGGGGTACCTGGGTGGCTCAGTTGGTGATGCGTCTGCTTTCGCCTCAGGTCATGATCTCAGGGTCCTGGGATCGAGTCCTCCCCATTTCTGCTGTGTCTCGCTATGTCTGTCAGTATCTCTGCCTCTCTCAAATAAATAAAATCTTAAAAACAAAACAAAACAGGGGTGCCTGGGTGGCACAGCGGTTAAGCGTCTGCCTTCGGCTCAGGGCGTGATCCCGGCGTTCTGGGATCGAGTCCCACATCAGGCTCCTCTGCTGGGAGCCTGCTTCTTCCTCTCCCACTCCCCCTGCTTGTGTTCCCTCTCTCGCTGGCTGTCTCTCTGTCAAATAAATAAATAAAAAACAAAACAAAGCAAAACAAAAAAACAAAAATCAAAAAACCAAATAAAAGGATTCCAGTTTTCCAAGCCCACAGAGAAATGTTGTATACAGTTATGCAAATAGGAATAAATGCTACATTTTCTGTTATTCTGCTTGTTGTAATTATCCACAAAGACAGTGGAGGTGGGAAACAAGTACCCACCTAGAAAACATCAGGAAGTATCCACCTAGTGAAATGAGTTTGTCTGGTTTTCATTTGCTCAGAGGTTCTCCCAGTTAGATTTAGATGACAAGATTTAAAGACCCAAGCCCAGCATAGTTAGAAGGACTTCCCAGGTAGTTGTAATAAAAATGTATTATTTTATTATAGAATGTCTTCATCCGTTCGGGCTGCTGTAACAGAATGCCATAGCCTGGGGGGCTTATAAATACAGACATTGATTTCTCATGGTTCTCAAGGCTGAAAGTCCCAAGTTCTCAAGGTTGGATGTCCAAGTTCTCCAGGCTGGAAGTCCAAGTTCTCAAGGCTGGACGTCCAAATTCTCGAGGCTGGAAATCCAAGTTCTCGAGGCTGGAAGTCCAAGGGTCCATGATCAAGGTACCATGAGATGTGGTGTCTGATGAGAGTCCCCTCCTGGTTCCTAGGAGGCTGTCTTACTGTGTTGTCACATGGTGCAAGGGTTAAGGAGCTCTTTTGGGATCTTCTTTATAAGGACACTAATCCCATTCATGGGGACTCCACCCTCATGACCCGATCACCTTCCAATGGCCCCACCTCCAAATACCTTCTTATTGGGGGTTAGAATTGCAACGTATGAATTGGGGAGGGAACAGACATTCAGACTCTAGCAAACAATTGCAAGAGGACAAAGTAGGAAAAAATGCAAGACTATCAAATGCAAGTCAGAACTCCAACTCGAAAGGGATGACGTGTTCCTTCAGAGCATGGTAAAGCCCTCCGGACAGCCCCGGATGGTTGATGCTGTGGTACCAAAGGCAAAAGGGACACCAGGCCCCCATGAGTGCTTGTGTTGGAGAAGACCTTGCTGTGGGTGCCAAGAATTCAACGGCGAGCGTGTGCCCACAAAGTCCATGTGATGAAGTATTCTGTTGTAGGAAAACCCAGCAAAAAATAAAGTTTTGGGCCGGCGTGTCCCAGTATGAAGATTGAACTTGTGTGTCTGCGGGTCTGCAGTTGCATTTGGGCTGCGGTGTTCGCCGTGATGCTCATGGTTGAACCCAGAGCTCTGACGTATGGTGGGGAATAGTGTCCTAGCAGGTTGTCCTGTGGATGCGGTCTGGTACATGTAGTGAGGTCTCTTCACTGTGCTGAATCGTTGGTTTGTTTCTCTAGAAATGCCCTAAATCCTCTCCTCCTTCTGCTCGCTGCCCTGGGAGGCTGAGCGGTGTGGACCTTATCTGGGGATTCTGTGTCTCGGGCTTCAGGATGGTTTGACCAATGGTGAGCGCTGGTGGGAAATCAGAGGGAGGGAGGGGGATGAGGACAGCAGCACCTGAGGGCTACAGTGGATCTCAGCAGAAGCAGGCTTTCTTCTCAAGGTGCCTGCTGCAGACTTACCACTCCCCCTGCACGTGTTAGGAGCTCTGTCCTCGCCAAGATGGGTGCTGCTCCGTGGCTGCCCGTCCTGTGCTCCTGCACCACTGATGCTTTCCCTTCCCACCTGTCTCGTTAGACCGTTAAGGGAAACAGCAACAACAAGAACAGAGTCTTTCCACCGATCATCGCAATGTGAACATGCCCTGTTTCATGTGAGGACTTCTTGTGTCTGTTAACACCACCTCGTCACAGACATGCTCCAGGTGACGGATGCATGGATCACTCACCGAAGGTGGGTCTGTGAATGCCAGCTTCAGGGTATTGTGCCACGCTCAAAGGCTTTGGAATACAAAAGCACCACTAAAGGTTAGGGTCTGGTCATAGAATCATTTTACCGAGCTGGGTTGCAAGGTTATCTGTTTAACTCCACACTCTGCGGGTATGGGTTTTGAACTCGGACATTGTCCACAAGTGCTACGATTAAATGCACGGTAAACGCATATTAACATGCATGAGGCTGCGTGTATATGTGTGAGTATTTTCAGCATATATCCCTTTTTTATTTGCATAGATTTCTCACACCTAATTTTACCCGTAATTGCAATTTGTGATGGTAATTTGTGAGTCTGGCCATATCAGTCTAGCAAACGCACTATTATATATTGGGGTTTTTTTTAGATTTGTACTTTGGGTTTGCAAACCTCTGGAAATTGTACTTTAAAAATTTTACACAACTCGAATAGGGGAAGAGGTTGTTTAATCTCACCCGGCAACTGTAGGGAAATCCTGCTACATTATTTCCCTGGTTTTCAAAGACCCTTTCAACCTAAGTCATTCTGTCCATCATGTAGGATTATCCTTGCTTCTAGTCCTTCTGGTTAAGATAAAAGTTCTCTTCTTAATATTTCATAATAACCCTCACTGCTAGACTTTAGTGGGAGTGCCAGAATCATTGGCCAGTTATTTTTGGCTGGGAGTGGGGTGGTAGAAGTGTTGCTTTCTGCATTTGAATTAGAACTCAATCCAGGCATGCCCTCTGAAATGCCTCAGGATGGTTTTCTTGGCCCAGAAAAGACCCGATAAAGCTGGGCTTCGAAGGGAACTCAAATAGTGAGTTCTAAGCCTTTGCCATGAGAGTATGTCTGAGGCAGGGGGTCTCCCAGGGCACCTGTCGAGCACACTAGTTTATCCTGAATTTGCCATGACCTAAACCCAGGGCCCTCGACCAGTATATGCATTTCCTGAAAGTCAGGGACATTCCAAATCCAGTAGTAGCCCTCATTAAGGCTGCCCGGGGGCTGAGAACTGTTGTAGGGATAATAGCTTTCAGATTCTTCAATTGTGTTTAAAAAATAATAGTTCCCATATTAAAAATTCACCTTCAGTTTTCCAGGAGAGTTTATCAGAAAATGTTAAATATGGGGCACCTGGGTGGTTCCGTGGGTTAAGCATCTGCCTTCGGCTCAGGTCATGATCCCAGGGTCCTGGGGTCGAGCCCCATATGGGGCTCCCTTCTCCGTGGAGCACCTGCTTTCCCCTCTCCTACGGCTCCTCCTGCTTGTGCTCTCGCTCTCTGTCAATAAATAAATAAATAAATAAATAAATAAATAAATAAATAAATGATTTTGAAAAAGAAAAGAGAACTAGTTAAATGCAGGAGACTTTGGATGCATGAAGTCTGCGTGGGTAACAAGGTGCTTGCTTAGCTCTTCATGGTGCGTACGGATAAATTCCACCCAGATCCATGCTATTGATGGTTCTCTACCCTTTCCACTAAGAGGTTGAGTATGAGCAAAGTCTTGGTAACCAAGGCCCCCAAACTGTTCTTGTTTGAGGGTCATAGCAAATGCTCTCTATTAATATTTAGAAGGCGATGCGGATCTGCACACTTTCTGTTGTCATTAACGTAGTACAGAGGTTTCCATTCTTAAGGAAGCTATAAATCATTCCAGCGTGAGGTTTAGCCTCTGAATGTGAAATGCCTTGTCCATCTAGGGTTGACTTTGGGGAGTCTGATTTCTAAAGGAAGGGTGTTTGCAAAGAGATTGTGGGACTGGATAGTGTATCAGTTAACTGTTGCTATATAACAAATAGCCGCCAACTTAGCAGCTTAATTCAACACCCGTCTGTTGTCTCACACATTGCACGGGCCGAGAATCTGAGAACAACTTCAGTGAGTCCTCTGCTCAGTCAGGATGTCCACTGAGCTGTGTTCTCATCTGCAGGCTCAACGCAGGGAGAATGGGATTCTGAGTTCCCTTAGCACGTTGGGAGAAATCCTTTCCTTGTGATGGTGGCATTCATGACAACTCATTCCTTCAAAGCCAGCAACTGAGTTGCTGGCGAAAGGGGGTTTTGCGGCTTTGTCCAGAGATCTTCTTTTAAAAGGCTCCTCTGGGGGCGCCTGGGTGGCTCAGTGGTGAAGCATCTGCCTTCGGCTCAGGGCGTGATCCCGGCGTTCTGGGATCGAGCCCCACTCGGGCTCCTCCGCTATGAGCCTGCTTCTTCCTCTCCCACTCCCCCTGCTTGTGTTCCCTCTCTCGCTGGCTGTCTCTATCTCTGTCGAATAAATAAATAAAATCTTTTAAATAAATAAATAAATAAATAAATAAATAAATAAATGGCTCCTCTGATTAGGTCAGGCCCACCCAAGATCATCTCCCCTTTGATCAAACCCAACCAATGAGGTAGACGTCAGTTTATCTCTGAAACCACTTCCCTCCCATTCCCTCTGCCATGCTGAGAAGAAAGCCACAGGGAAATCCAGAGCCTATGGGAAATATGCAATGGAGGCAACAGCCCCCACAGCAAAGAAATAATTGGTTTAAAATGTCAATAGTACCTGTGTCAGTAGACGTTGGGACACCCTGCACTACATTTTGACTTAATAAACTGCTTCTCAAGCATTGCTTTTAGAGTGGGGGAAAAAACCACGCCCCTTTGCAATTCTTGTGTTATTTTTTATTTTTTTTATTATTTTTCATTTTTTTTTAAGATTTTATTTATTTGACAGAGAGACAGCCAGCCAGCGAGAGAGGGAACACAAGCAGGGGGAGTGGGAGAGGAAGAAGCAGGCTTCCAGTGGGGCAGGGAGCCCGACGTGGGGCTCCATCCCAGGACCCTGCGATCATGACCTGAGCCGAAGGCAGACGCTTAACCACTGAGCACCCAGGCGCCCCTGGTGTTATTTTTTGGATGTAAATATTCACTGGTGTTGGCTGTTCATTTCTATGACTCATGCATCTTACTTCTTTTCAGCTCTTTGTTTATGATTTTCCCTGTGGGTGTTTTGCTGTTACAAATTTGTTTGTTATTTCTCTGTGTCTTGCTGTATGTTCTGCAGCTCTGGGATCCTTCAAAGGGGCGCTATATAAAGTAAATAACCATAATGATGATGGTGTATAGTACTTATCTCCAGCAATTTCAGGGGCATCATGAAAGGAGACACAGAAAAGCAAGTGACAAAGGACTGAGTTTGCATCTTGGCGTTTTGTCTATAAATAAGCAGAGGCCAGCTCTCCTCCGTGGTGAAGTATTCATAGATTTTTTTTTCCCTGCATAAGCGTGCATTTAGTGGTTGGGTGTGTTTTACCCTTGGATACATTCAATTTGTCTTCATTTTACAGTTTATTCTGTTAATTAGAAAAGGTTATAAGATTAATAACTAGTCTCTGCTAATGCATCTGACGGACTGGAAGTTCAGCCTGATGAGGGCTCCCCCCCCGCCCCCAGCAAAGAGACATAAATGGTCAGTCTGTGTGCAGGATATCAAGCTTTTGGTGAAATGCACTGTGGAGAAAGTGTTCAAGACTCCAGTGGTCTTTTGATGATGTCCAAAATTATGCAGACATCAAAAATGCAGTTTTATTCCCCGTGCATTGTAAGTTGAGTATCTTGTGAGAGTTCATATATTATGAGTTGAGATGTTGGAAACCACGTGAGCCAATTCTAGGCGAACATCTGTAATAAGAGCAGTAGTATTAATACAGACAACAACAAAAGCTTATATTTTAATCAGGTTCACAGTTGCCAGGAGATGTCATGTAGAAACACAGATATGTGTGGATTTTCACAGCCATAGCATGCATTTTTTTTTTCCCATAGCAGTTAAAAACTGATTTAAAAATCATGTATTAGGTGGAAAGCTGGAGCTCAACCCCGTTTTACTGACTCTGGGTTTGTTTGTCTTTATATTTATAAATGATGCTAGGTTCTGGAGGGGGAAGAAACAATATTTACAAAATATTAGAGTCTGCGGATAGCGTGTTAAATCGATTAGTACAGTAGGAAACAGTTGTGTATGCAGAGGTTAGAGGACCGTCCTCTCACTTTTGGATGGCCATCTTTATACTGTGACCTCATGCAATGGACACAGAGAGAGAAAGTGGGAGAAGAGGCTTTTGGGGTTTCTTCTCATGGGGGCATAATCCCATCATGGACGCCCCCTCTTATGACCACCTCTGACTCTCATTACCTCCCAACCCCCGCCCTCACTGCCTTTCCAAATGCCATCACGTTGGGGCTTAAGGTTTCAAGGTATGAGTGTTGGAGGGACACAGTTCTGTCTGCAGCCGCACTTCTGATTATCGGATCAGAGGCAACCATTGGGCAGTACATAATTTCAGGAAACAGATCTGACAGACTTGCTTTGAGCTAATGGTGAGATTGCAGGATTATTCTGGGTCATGTTTAGGGGTGTCTGATTTGCCTTTCAGGGTTACCTGCATTCATGTAATCCCCAATCATGTTCTATGTCTGTTCATCCCACAAAAAACTCGTACCTACTGCACTGTTAAAAATTTGGGGGGCACTTGTGTGGCTCCATAGGTCGAGTGTGTAGCTCTTGGTGTCGGCTCAGGTCTTGATCTTAGGGTTGTGAGTTCAAGCCCTGTATTGGGCTACAGGCTGGTCGTGGAGCCTACTTAAAAAAAATTTTTTTTTTTAAGGAACCCATGTTTAAATTGAAAAGGTATAGCATTTTGAAAGGTGGGAGTGTGGACACCTGGGTGGCTCAGTCAGTTGAGCTTCAGCTTGGGTCATGATCTCAGGGTCCTGGGATCAAGTCCCACATTGGGATCCCGGATCAGTGGGGGGTCTGCTTCTCCCTCTACCCTACCCCTGGTTGCACACACTCTCTCTCTCACTCTCAAATAAATGAATAAAATCTTGAAAGAAAGAAAGAAAGAAAGAAAGAAAGAAAGAAAGAAAGAAAGAAAGAGAGAGAAAGAAAGAAAAAAAAAGAAAGGTGGGAGTGTGGCTGCCAGTAACTTTCTGATCAATAGTATAAGGTAAGAACCGTTTTTATAGAGGAAATAGCACAATGGTTTTAGAAATAGTATGTTAGCATTCTGACATTTTAAAAAAAGTTTGAAAGTTTCCACTTAATAAATAAGTCCCACCTTAATTGAATGTTTCCTTTTAAAATCTTAATCCATTTAAACATCTTTGTCTCAACTTTTTTTAATATTTTTAAATTTTTTTTAAATTCCAATATAATTGACATAGAGTGTTATATTAGTTTCGATTAATTAATTAATTCCAGTATAATTGACATAGAGTGTTATATTAGTTTCAATTAATTAATTAATTCCAGTATAATTGACATAGAGTGTTATATTAGTTTCGGGTATACAATGTAGTGATTCAGCATTTCTATACATTACTCAGTGCTCATCGTAAGTGCACTCCTTAATCCCATCCCTATTTCATCCATCCCCCCACCCACCTCCCCTCTGGTGACCAGTAATTTGTTCTCATAGTTAAGACTCTAGATGTCTCTTCTTTCTTTGTTTCTTAAATTCCACATATGAGTGAGATCATATGGTATTTGTCTTCCTCTAACTTGTTTCACTGAGCGTTATGCACTCTAGTTCCATCCATGTGGTTGCAGATGTCCAGATTTCATTCTTTTTTTATGGCTGAGTAATATTCCATTGTATCTCTGTGTGTGTGTGTGTGTGTGTGTGTGTGTGTGTGTGTGTGTATCCATTCACATATTGATGGATACTTGGGCTGCTTTCCTAATTAGTCTCTTGTAAATAACGCTGCAATAAACATTGGAGTGCACATATCTTTTCAAATTAGTGTTTTCCTATTCTTTGGGTAAATACCCAGTAATGCAATTACCAGATCCTATGGTAGCTGTATTCTTAACTTTTTGAGGAAGCTCCATACTGTTTTCCAGAGTGGCTGTACCAGTTTGCATTCCCACCAAAAGTGTGCAAGGGTTCCCTATTCTCCACATCCTCGCCAATACCTGTTGTTTCTTGTGTTTTTTATTTTACCCATTCTGACAGGTGTGAGGTGATATCTCATTGTGGTTTTGATTTGCATGTCCCTGATGATGAGTGATGTTGAACATCTTTCCCTGTGTCTGTTGGCCAACTGGATGTCTTCTTTGGAGAAATGTCTGTTCATGTCTTCTCATTTCTTAACTTTTTTTTTTTTAATTCCCGTTAGGTAACATACAGTGTTATATTAGTTTCAGGTGTACAATACAGTGATTCACCACTTCCGTATGTGCCCAGTGCTCATCACAAGTGCTCTCCTTCACCCCCATCAACCTATCCACTCATATGCCTCCCCTCTAGCATCAGTTTGCCCTCTATAGTTAAGAGTCTGTTTCTCCATGTCTTCTGCTCATTTTTAATTATATTATTTGGGTTTTTTTGGTCTTGAATATATAAGTTCTTTCTGTTTTTAAAGATTTTATTTTTAAGTGATCTCCACACCCAATGTGGGGCTCGAACTCACAAGCCCAAGGTCAAGAATGACATGCTTTATGGACTAAGTCAGCCAGGTGCCTCTATATGAGTTCTTTATATATTTTGGGGGCACCTGGGTGGCTCAGTGTTAAGCGTCCACCTTTGGCTCAGGTCATGATCCCAGGGTCCCAGGATCAAACCCCACATCGGGCTCCCTGCTCAGCGGGGACTCTGCTTCTTCCTCTCCCTCTACTGCTCCCCCTGCTTGTGCTCTCTCTCTATCTCTCTCTCTCTCTGTCAAATACATAAAATCTTTCTAAAAAATTCCTTATGTATTTTGGCTAGTAGCCCCTTATCAGATATATCATTTGCAAATATCTTCTCCCATTTGATAGATTGTCTTTTTGTTTTGTTGACCGGTTTCCCTCACTATGCAGCAGCTTTTTATTTTGATGATGTCCCAATAGTTCAATTTTGCTTTTGTTTCCCTTGCCTCAGGAGATATATCTAGAAAGATGTTACTATAGCTGACGTCAAAGAGATTAGTGTGTATATTTTCTCCTAGGAGTGTTACGGTTTTGGGTCTCACACTTAGGTCTTTGATCCATTTTGAGTTTATTTTTGTGTGTGGTATAGGAAAGTGGTCTGGTTTCATTCATTTTCATGTAGCTATCCAGTTTTCCCAACACCATTTGTTGAAGAGGCTTTTCCCCATTGTATATTCTTGCCTTCCTTGTCGTAGATTAAGTGACCATGAAAACGTGGGTTTATTTCTCGACTCTACTGTTTCATTGATCTTTGTATCTATATTCGTGCCGTTACTATACTGTTTTGATGACTACAGCTTTGTAGCATATCTTGAATCAGGGATTGTGAAACCTCCAGTTTTGTTCCAACTGAATGTTGCTTTTTTCCAATTATTTCAGACTTTATATGTCAGGGTAAGATTTAGAAATCAGGAATTGCTATATCTTTTCTGTGTCATTATTAATGGGTCATTGGTTTAGCAAAACCAAACCAAAGTTTTTCATGGTCTCTATATTATGAACAGGCATTGAATAGGATTCATTAGTGAGGTCACCTTGAATGATTAGAAAATACTACTTAGTTGTTGGTACTAAAATTGGGGAGAGTAGATTTTAGTTGAGAAACAATGACAGAATAAGGGGCACCTGGATGGTTCAGTTGGTAGAGCATATTACTCTTGATCCCAGAGTCATGAGTTCAAGTCTCACGTTGGGGGTAGAGCTACTTAAAAAAAAATTAATGCAGAATAATACAAAACATAGGAATCTGTCATGAAAACCTGGCATGTAGAGGAATGATACCTAATATTTCTGGAGTTGAGATGGGGGTTTTTGAGTATGGTTATACATTTTGTGACCATTCCCCCCAATTGTGTGACTTGGAGAAAGTCTCCTCCTAATTTTAATTGCTGTTTATTTGATAGTGGCATTGATAATATGAATCCACTGTCATGAAGTGTTGGTATAGAGTATCCAATGAAAAAAACCCAAACCAAACCAAAAAACAAACAAAAACGGAAAACCACAGAGAAGTAAAAAAAATACAAATGAACAAAACAGAGCCTATGGACTCTGAGAAACAAACTGATGTCTTCAGAGGGGAGGAGGGTGGGGGAATGGGATAGGCTGGTGGTGGGTAGTAAGGAGGGCACGTGTTGCATGGTGCACTGGGTGTTATACGCAACTAATGAATCATCGAACTTTACATCAGAAACCAGGGATGTACTGTATGGTGACTAACATAATATAATAAAAAAAATATTATTATAATAAAAAAAAACCAAACAAAAACAGAGCCGTAAACAATTATAAAGTAACAGTCAAGCAGAATTTCAATTTTATCATGCATCTTCTCATTCAGCAGGATAAAAATTGACTTTGGTTGTTAGCTCTTCGTGGAATATTTGTTAACGACTTGGCAAATTACAAAATTAGGCTTGTGAATGATCACTGTTGGATGACAGAGGATATCATCCTACAATCCAGATCTCGTGACTTGAAGACAATTTCATTACTTCCTACGAAGTAAAAATAAAAGTAATTCCCCTCCACTCTGATACACGAGGCAGGTCTATAAGTTTTGAAGTACATGGGCTTCATCAAAATTATGTTGCAGTTTCAATTCTGTGTCTTATCCATAATAAGTCCTGAAAAATATGGTACATTGTCCAGGATGTTGAGGCAGTAGGAAATGTGATTCTTGGCTTGTATGTAAACCCTCATTATTTCTATTTCTATTATTTCTACTTTCATTTTTAGGAATTTGAAGATCTTTGGAGGGAAAATACTAGTAGGTTGCTAGAAATACCCTGGATTTGTCAGCCTAGATTTTTATTTTATTTCATTTTTTTTAAGGATCTTTATTTAGTTCTTTATTTATTTGACAGAGCGAGAGCACGAGCAGGAGAGGGGCAGAGGGAGAGGGAGAAGTAGACTCCCCGATGAGCAAGGAGCCTAACTCAAGGCTTGATCCCAGGACCCTGAGATCATGACCTGAGCTGAAGGCAGACGCTTCACTGACTGAGCCATGCAGGTGCCCCGTTGTCAGCCT
This sequence comes from Ursus americanus, assembly GCF_024610735.1. Lineage (NCBI taxonomy): Eukaryota > Metazoa > Chordata > Mammalia > Carnivora > Ursidae > Ursus > Ursus americanus. The sequence continues at coordinate 118,147,086 of NC_142164.1, read as the reverse complement.
AGATTTTTAGAGTAGGGAAACTTAGTAGCTTAAAACAATATACATTTATCATGTCACAGTTTTTGTGGGCCAGGAGTCCACGTGTGGCTTCACTGGGCCCTGAAGCTTGGCATCTCTTATAAGACTACAGTCAAGGTGATGGCTGGGGCTGTATTCCCATCTCGAGGTTTGACGGGGGAAGACCGGCTTTCAGACTCATCCAGTGGTTATTGGCCAGATCCCATTTCTTACGAGCTGTTAACGGGAGGACATCCCATTTCCTTGCCATGAAACAGCCACCAAGGAGTTGGGTCTCTCCAACATGGTATCTTGTGCCATTAAAGCCTGGAAGAGATTCTGCCAGCAAGATGAAGTTGCAGTCTTTTGTTAGCTGGTCATGGAAGCAACATCCATTCCTCTTGCGATACTCTGTCCTATGCAGGTGAGTCCCTAGGTCCCAGCCCTCACCCGAGGGGAGGGGATTACAGAAGGACTTGAGTATCAGGAAGCAGGGGTCATCGTGGAAGTCTGCCTTCTACGGATGTCTGCCCCCTCACTCACTAAATCCCAAAGTGAAACAGTTAAGAACTGGCGTTGAACAAGAAGGCACTGGAACCCATCTCCTTCGCAAGTTTGTCCAAGACCCACTGACAGTCTTCCGCCTTTCCATCTATGTGGGTCCAGTCAGCGTGGCCTGATGCTGACTACCAAGCAGAGATTTGTCCTTGGACTTGTCTCCTCTGGCTTCCAACATCATGGTCATGACATGTAGAAGAAAGCACACCGGCTGCCCACGCGCTCATGGAGGGTTCTTCTCATTTGCCGTCAGTGGATACACCCTCCCTGCATTCGTGACTTTCAAAGCCCAGTGGCAGCCAGGATGTGCGAATTTCCTTTTAAAATATGCTTCTGTGTCAATGTTACCAACAACAGACTGTCAGTGCCTGGAGCGATAACCTTGAAATCTGAGCCACAGATCTGCAAACCTATTCAGCTGCATGGTTTCCGGGTAGTCTGAAATTGCAATGCTTTTAGCTCTTTTTTTTCTCTTTTTTCTGACACTAGAACAGTCTTTTATGATTCCTTTTAAAGTCAGATAACTATAGTGTTCTGTGTTCTGAGGATATGCCCTACTTGCTTTTCTGTTAGAGGAATAGGATCCCCCTGCTTTACGGATGATTGTTTTTAGGAAAATGACAAGTCCCCAGATGCCGCGTGCACTCAGCTTTGACACGGCCATGTCCACAGTCCTGCCATAGTTTCAATGCACGATTTCTTTTTTGTAGGTGAGAATTTCATAACAAGAAAGATTTAGCTCCATGTTGTGGAAGACTGTCTAGTTAAGCTTCACGTCAACTGGTTATAGGTGTTTTGGTCTCTGAGCTCGAGGGTGGAGGATGGCAATGAGAAGGACAGTGTTGATTCACTTGGGAATTTCACATAGTTGCACTTTCTGCCACATTTCTATTGAACGGAGCTCTGAAAATTGGTGGCTGCTGTGTCAACGGTACTCAAATTAAAAATTAAATAAAAATAAAGTGTTTTCATTCTCCACACACACACAAAGATAGCTGTGAGGAATTTTTAACATCAGTTAACAGTATTTGTTGTTTTTCTTCCTGACCGGTTCCCTGCTTGGCCCCCCGCTCTGCCCCGCAGGCTTTAGCACATCCCACCGAGTAGACACATTATTGTGTCTTGTATTGATACGTGCTAAGTACCAGGTCTGGGCTAAAGTCTGGAGGCACTCAGGCAAATTAGATCTGCACTATCCCTCAACGAGCTTATCACCTAGAGAGGATCCGATGAGGAAATTGACAAATAAAATGCAACTCAAGAAGCTGTAGGAAATGGGAGCTTGTTGCTGCAGGGATAAGTTGCATTAGGTAGACAGAGAAGGGCGAAAATTCTTCCTGGCAGAGGAAACAACACTGTGCTCGGAACCGTTACGGAATGTTTAAGGGATCCCTGTTATTTGTTATCCCGACAAACAGATAACAGACATGTTATCTGACACGGCCATATCGGTGGACACAGCTGAAATAGGAAGACATTTCCTCCATGGGATGAAAGAGGTGACAACGTAGTAAGAGACGAATGGTCAAATCTAAGTGATATGGGAAGCATGGAGAGGTGGGCAGAACGCCAAAGGCACTGTTCCTCAGAAGACATTCGTGGGACAACTTGAACCAATCTATCTACAGGCAGCACAGGGCAGACGTGAGAACCCAGAGTCCGTAAGGTCTCAGAGAAGACCTTGCTCCATAATGTTCACATTCCCAAGTACATCACACCCAACAAAGAGTGAACCAAGGGTAAAGGGAATAAATCTAGTCCACCCTCAACCCCCAGAAGACTGTATATTGCTTTGGTAGTGAGCTTTAAGGTGGTTTGGCTACATTTCCCATTTCCCCGAAATCTGGGATGCACTGTTGGTCAATTCGGTATGCTTCATCCCAGTACACAAATAATAGGGCTTGCACTCAGGAATGTTTATTGTTAGCAGTGTTTACTGGAAGTAACAACATGGAAAAGATACATCTACATAGTTGTTTTTTTTTTTTTTTTTTTTTTTAAGATTTTATTTACTTCTTTGAGAAAGAGCAAGAGAGACTATGAGTGGCGGGAGAGGCAGGCAGAGGGAGTGGGACAAGCAGACTTCCCACTAAGCAGGGAGCCCAACATGGGGCTTGATCCCAGGACCCTGAAATCATGACTTGAGCCGAAGGCAGACATTTAACCCACTGAGCCACCCAGGTGCCCCCATAGTTTTCTTTAAAAATTTGTGTTTAAGGGTAACATGGGAATTAGGCAATACTTAACCAGAGTCAGTTCACACATGACCCACTTTCAACCTTATGTTCCAAAGAATTGGCTCCTTCTTAACAAACCTAGTCTTTCATTTCACATCGTTTTGATACAAGTAGTCCAATAAAGTTATTAATTTCATATTGAAATGCAAATGCGTGCAACAAAAATGTAGTCCTTGGGGAACGGTTTCTAGAATGATACTCATATTTTAAACCACCACTTGCAGTCCCAGGGTAAAGCCACTTGTTATGATACATTATCATTGTAACACACTGCTGGTGGTATGTAATACAATTTTCTTTCTTTCTTTCTTTCTTTCTTTCTTTCTTTCTTTCTTTCTTTCTTTCTTTCTTTCTTTCTTTCTTTCTTTCGGGGGGAGGGGATCTGTTGAGGGTGATTGGCCCATAAGTATTCTTTCTCATGCTGCTTTGTCAGGTAGTGGAATGAAGATTATGTTAGCATCATAAAATGATTTATTGAGCCTTCCCTTCTCTGTTCTCCATAAGAGTTTGAATAAAATTTGAATTACTTGTTCTTCGAGTGCTTTGTAACAGTCGCTGATGAAGCTGTGTGAGCCTAGCATTTTTGTTCTGGATATATTTGACTAGGAATTTAATTTTCTTAAGACATCTATGACTTGAGGCTTTCTATTTATTCTCTTGGTTTTTAAGTGACATGTTTTTAGGGATTTATTGCCTTAATGTTTTTCCTATTATCTCTTTAATGCTGTAAGATCTTAAGGTACCCCCATTTTCCTTTGCAGTATTGGTTATGTCTACCTTCTCTCTCTCCTGCCTGTTGAATTATCAGACTCGCCAATTTGCTCATTTCATTGGACCTTTTGAAGAACCAATTTTTATTTTCATCCATGTGCCCTATTATATGTTTCCTTTCTATTTAATTAAACCCCACTCCTCTCTTTATATTTCCTTCTTTCTGCCTCCTTCCTGATTATTTACCAATTTGTAACATTTTAGGATGGTGATGAGTTTGTGAATTTTCAGTCTGTCTTCCTGGCTAATGCACACTGTTTCCAGGAACACTGCTCTAGGTGCACCCGAAAGATTTGATATGTGATTTGCAGATCATTTATTTAAAAATGTTTTTCAATTTCCATTATGCTTTCCGCATGTACTGGTGGATAATGCAGACTTTGAAAAACATTTCCAAATACCTGGGGATGTCGGAGTTAATGGTATGGTGGTCAGAGAGCTGCAGTGTGTGTTTTCACTGTTTGAAAGCACATCGAGACTTGTTTTTTGGGTGTAGCACAGCATCAATTTACACAGACATTTTTTTTTTAAAGATTTTATTTATTTATTTGACAGAGAGACAGCCAGCGAGAGAGGGAACACAAGCAGGGGGAGTGGGAGAGGAAGAAGCAGGCTCATAGTGGAGGAGCCTGATGTGGGGCTCGATCCCATAACGCCGGGATCACGCCCTGAGCTGAAGGCAGATGCCCAACCGCTGTGCCACCCAGGCGCCCCTACGCAGACATTTTCTGCATGCTTGCAGAGGACGCATACTTTTTAATTTTCTGTGCAACGTATATATGTCTATTAAGTGTACTCATTGAAAAATTTATCCTGTTTTTTAGAAGATTTTATTTATTTATTGGTCAGAGAGAGCACGAGCAGGAGGAGCAGCAGGCAGAGGGAGAAGCAGGAGCAGGGACCCCGATGCAGGACTCGATTCCAGGACCCTGGGATCATGACCTGAGCCAAAGGCAGATGCTTCACTGACTGAGCCACCCAGGCGCCCCAACTGAAACATTTTAATCTCTATGTTTACTAATGTTTGTGTGGTAGCTCTACCAGTTATTGGAAAAGATACATTAAATCCCTCCCCATGATTAATAGAGATTTGTTCACAACTCCTTTTAGTTCTTTCAATTTTTCCTTTCTGTATTTTAAGGCTTTGTCATGTTCTTTCTCACTGTGTATTTTGTTTATCTAGCAGTGAATCATTCATAGAATATATTTAGTCTTATAAGACAGCTGAACTGCCTTTCGTTTATTTGGTTTTTACAAGATTTATATTCTTCCATCTATTTGCTTCAGCCTCTTTGTATATTTTTGTTTCAGATATAAAAGTACCGTAATGCATTTATTCCTTCACCTGTTGATGGACTTTAGGGCTGTTACCTGTTTTTGGCTTTTTTTGCATCAAGCTGATAGGAACATTCATGTACATGTCTTTAGGTAGACATATCCTTTTATTTATCTTGGATTAATATCCAGGAGCAGGATGGCTAGGTCATGTTTAACTTTATAAGAAATGGCCACAATGTTCCCCAAAGGGATCATTTCATATTGATCAGTGTATCGTGGTCATAGAAGAGCAATATTTTGATTTCCAACACCACCAACTCATGCTACAGTAAGGGAAATAGAAAACCAAAGTCATTAGAACATACTTACCCTGTTCCTGATGGACAAGCCCTGGGGCAGAGTACCCATAGGAGACTCGGCTCGGCTTTGTAGTCAGGAGCTCAGAGCGTGGGAAGAACAGAGAAATCGGGCTGAATCCTAATCGACCTGCACTAGGCAGCATATCTTACCTGATGATGCTCGGAGACTTGACTAGCTTCTAAAGACATCTCTTAGATGACGGAGCTAAGCATCTAAACTAGCTGTAGTCAGATCCGAGGAGTCATAACATCACGTCCATCTGTAGCTACTTCCAGTTCCTGAAGACTGTTCGGGGTCTGCCTTGGGAAACATGAGACAAGAACCCATTCCATAATTAACTTTTACTTTTCAAAAAAATTTCTTCCCTCCCTCCCTCCTTTACTTCCTCCCTCCCTTCCTAACTAATCTCTGCACCCAACGTGGGACTCACAACCCTGAGATCAAGGCACATGCCCCACTGACTGAGACAGCCAAGCACCCCAATTACCATTTCCTTTTGGTTCATTATGTGACATGGCTTTAAAAAAAAAAAAAAAAAAAAACATGCCTTTCCATTTTAATGGCTGGTGTCCAAGAGGGTTTAAGTTTGAAAGTTATTAAACACATACATGTTTTTAGTTCATAGATTTTCTTTTGAGGACGCCTGGGTGGCTCAGTTGGTTAAGAGTCTGCCTTCGGCTCAGGTCATGATCCCAGGGTCCTGGGATAGAGTCCCACATTGGGCTCCCTGCTCTGCAGGGAGTCTGCTTCTCCCTCTCACTCTGCCTCTCCCCCTGCTCTTGTTCTCTCTGTCTCTGTCTCTCTCAAATAAATAAAATCTTAAATAAAAGATTTCCTTTAAAAAAAAAAGGTTTTCTTTTTAAGAATAGTTTCATGGTGGTGGAAAAAGTGATCACAGTTACTGAGCTACTGTGGATCCATTCTTATTCACTGAAGTTCAGGGTTGACACTGGCGTTCAGTCTTGGTGTTGTACCATTGTCTGGGTTTTGAAAACGGCATAATATCATATATCCGCCATTGCAGAATGCAAATATTTTAAAATATCGGTTAACTAAGGACACAGAAAGAAGCTATTAACTAGGTCAAGTCCAGAAGTGATGCTGCAATGAAAAATACCTGGATAGAAAATGCCATTATCACAAAATCCTATTTTTGTTTATAGTGTCCAAGTAACAGTGTCAGATTCAGAGAGAAGAGTGTACTTTTGGGTATACACAGCGAAATTTCAGATATAAAATATGCTTATCTTTGAGAAAGTTACAGGAAGTGGAGGAATTTATGGTCTACGGACAGGGATTACAATGTTTGCGAAACTGATTTCATGGTGGAACAGGATTAGATTTCTCATGCCCTTAATTTTAGGAGAGTGAGCACCGTTAACTTTCAAGGTTACCCACGACTGAACTATGGCTTGATCATTGAGAACTGGAGAAACTGGAAGAATTTTTATTTTTGCATTGGAGAAGAAGCAAGAGTGCCTCATGTGTAATCTGCATTTCTTTTTTCATACCCTATTCCAAGAATACATTACCAGTATTTTCATACACCTGTTTTTCTGCCAATCCTAATATGTCTTCTGACTTTTAGTATTTCCTGAAATTTATATTATAGTCCGAGTTTTTATATTTTACGGTCTTATGCAATTCAAATATCTTTCGCATCCAAAAATTATTCTTGTGATTCCTGAATGTTTTTTTCTCTTTTATGGGGGAGAAAGATATATCTTTATCATAATGGTTCTCAGTCACCTCTGTTCCTCACCAGAGGGACATCCAGCAATTTGGATGCTTTTTTGGTTGTTTTAAGTGGGAAGCAGTTGTTCTGGGGTTTCGTGGGTAGAGACCAGAGACACCACTGTATCTTGTAAAGGGAGCACAGCCTGCACAACAGAGCACCAAGCCGCCCTGCACGTCAGCAGTGCTGGTGTTGAGAAACCCTGCTTTAGAGCTGACTCTTTCAGGCTCTTCCCATGCCCCACCTGACTGCTAAAAACAAATGTTTGTCAGGCTGGGACGTCTGTATCAACAGCTCTCCCACCTACTATTCTGAAGAGATGGGTTAAGATATTACAGAGAAATAGGGGCGCCTGGGTGGTACAGCAGTTAAGCGTCTGCCTTCGGCTCAGGGTGTGATCCCGGAGTTATGGGATCGAGCCCCACATCAGGCTCCTCTGGTATGAGCCTGCTTCTTCCTCTCCCACTCCCCCTGCTGTGTTCCTTCTCTCGCTGGCTGTCTCTATCTCTGTCGAATAAATAAATAAAATCTTTAAAAAAAAAAAAAGATATTACAGAGAAATAATAGGATTAATTCATGCAGAACCCAGTCATACACCAAGCCAATATGTGCCAACAGAAAAGAAGAAGCCAGGGTGGTCAGCAGGATAATTCAGCAAATCCTGTCACTGGGTAGAGAATATCTGTCTTGGAAAATTAAAGAAGGATTGTGGCTTGGAAAGAATAAATTAGGTCATGTTGTAGTTGTCTTTAAAACACTTAAAAGGTCCACTTCGATTAACTTATCATTTTCCATGCCCAAATCTCAGTGAGCTTCCTCTTATCATTCTGAGAGAACACTGTTTTCTTTTGTTTTGCTGAGCTCAGAATTTGAGATGCTATTTATATTTTTAAATCTTGGATACTTCCCCTCTCCAGTCAGCTTCCTGATGTCCCAAATAGTGTTTCTTTCACTAACTAGTGTTGCGAACATGGCACACAGCCAGTTCAACCTCACCGTTGTCCATTGACCATGGGGGTCACTTGCGGTGGTCCTTACAGGGAGGGAAGACGTTGGTTTTCTCAAAGAAGAAGCAACTGTAGGAACAAATGGATGCAGGGGGGACTCAGGAATATGCCTACCTTGGAAGATGGGCAGAATTAGGGTCTACATCATGGTAAAGGTCCTGTTACGATAATATTTCGACTGCTAGGTGGAGGAATGTAGACCCTATGGGGTAGGTAATTGGGACAGAGCCTTAGGCAGGAGTGACACACACCATAGCAGCTCTGTTTGTGAAATGTGAAATAATCTTCCGTAGAGACTTTGTTATGGAGATAAACACCCAATGTGTACAATCATGGCATATTCCACTGTCACGTGTGTTAGACCCATCCTTCAAAAATCTCTTCTCTTGCATGGCTTTTAGAACACGCATCTTGTGTAGCAAGAATGTGAAGAATAGCATGCACCCAGCAGCTTCTTTCTGGCTTACGTTGCAGCTGGGATATTCTCATGACAGATCATTTTCTTTGGATCACCATGCGTTTGGGCTCTGAAGAGCCTCTCCCTGAAACATTGACAGTCTCAACACTATAGTCATTCATAGGCCTTTGGATACCTTTGCTGGACCCTGCACCTGTTATGTTACTTTATCAGTTTAGCTATAGTTTATTTCAGAACATTTTTGCCTCTCCCCTTATTTTGAAGTTTTGAATGAAGATCCTGTATCTCTCTTTTTGTGGAAAACAGGGTGTTAAAAAGGTAATGACGTGGGAGGTGGCGTGTGGGAAGACAGACTTTCTCCTCAACTTTGGTCCCGCTTTCAGCCCGTGCTGTCATCCGTTGTCACTACCGTGTTTAGACCTCAAGTGGGATGCGCGTTTCCCACTCCCCAGTCAGCGTCTACCAACTCTATGCTCTCCTTAGTTCTTTGCATTGACTTTCTGATTCTTGAGTCCCACCTCTTAAGTATTGAGTCCGGACTTTCCTCCTATTCACCTTTCTTTCTTGCTTTCTAATTTCTAAATCCCCCTTACCTGTTGGGACTGTCCTCATCTTAAAATCATATGATCATTTTGCCATTATAATCCAACGTAGACACATCATCCTGTTCAGGTTTTTTAGCCAATCTTTCATTTTCCACACACACCTCTGCAGTTGCCTGCAAGAAAACTCTCCATCAGTGTCAGTTACTTGTTTGTATCTCTATGATGCTTTTACAGTCCTGGGCTCGTGGAAAGGGTCCGTGATGGACCGCAACATGTGTTGTGAGCTTCTCGTTGATTTCTCTTTGAGGGCCCAGGGCTGGAGTCATGAATGTGTGACCTGGGCTGTCCCACAAGGCCTCCTGGCTTGTACATGTTCCCCTGTCACTGTCTTGAGATTCTTAATGATTTTGGAGGAGGGCCCCTACATTTCTGTTTTTCATGACTTCACTGGTGCTATGGAGAGCTCAGCCTTTAGTCTGCTGACTTCACCAACAGTCCAAACGATATAAAGCATATGACGTCGCATGTTTGCATGTGACTTTTATGCTCTCTGTTGTCTTTTAATATATCTCCAAAACTTTCTCTCAATTCCCTATTTATTTTACCATGAAACAGAGATTCTTCCCCAGTTAGTGTTCATCATTTCAACTGTACAATTTACAGGTGGCTGCAGCTAAGTCACAACAGAAATAAGGAAGGGTATTTTTAAAATAGATTTGGGTATGGTGTGCCTATCAATAGTTAATGACTTTTGAGCTATGTAGATGTAGATATAGATATCGATACAGAATATAAATCCTGAATATTTTATATAACTTTTATAGCTAAACTTATCTGTTCAATCCTCAGAACTTCTTCCGTGGACTCATTACTTATTTTATGCTTAGATCCTTTTGTATATAAAATTCGTTTGCTCTCACCCCTAATGTTTCAATTTTCATAAAGAACATCACTCTCCCCGCGCCCACCCTGATTCTCCAAGTCAGAACCCACAGTCCCCTTGACTCCTGCCTGCATTCCCTTCTCAGCCACCACAGTTGACAGAATCCACTCTAAAAATCTCTTTGATCTCCCCCTTTTTCCTGCCATCACTGCTAGTGTCTTAGTTGGAGTTCATCAATTACAGCAAGTTTCCTCTCTTGACTTTCTCTATTGCTGTCTTGGGCTGATACTCTGTGCTGGAGCCGGAGGATCTTTATAAGACCTCAATCTTGTCATGTGCCTGCTTAAAATCCAGTAGGAGTCATTCCTGATTTCCTTTGAGATAAAACTCCAAGTTCTGTAACATGGTGCTGAGGCCCTTGGTGATCTCCCTGTCAATGGTTGTGATAGAATTTCTATGCAATTACCTACCTATATCCATTTTCACTTGCTGCTCTTCCTGGGAGAGACATTTTCCCTGTACTAATTACTTTTTTTTCCTGGGTTAATTCTTCCTCATTTTCAAAGACTCCCCCCTAGACTTTTGAGGAGCATTATCTCTTACTCTCTTCAGGGCTGATTTCCAGCCTCTCATGTGTCCCCATGCTATCTTGAGTTTACTGTTCCTGCTACATACTTGACCTTGTGTTGCAATTCTGTAATTGGGGCTGTTGTATGTATGAGGCCAATGTGATTCACATGTGCAAAAACAGCCTTTTATTCAACCCTGAATCTTCATGAGCGTTGCATGCTAGTCAGCTAGAGAGAGTGGGAGAGTGAGCACATGTTTACGAGAACACTGTCTTGGTCTCTCTTGAATGTCTTTGCAGCCTGCTACCATAATCACCCTCAATTCATTTTATTCAGACCTCAATTCTTTCTACTTGAAAACCAATAAAAAAAATCCTCTTTGTCTACATATACATGGACAGAAAGTGTCAGGATTAAGAACCTTCCTTCCACCAAAAATGCAAGAGAATCATCTACTCTACTTTAAAAACACCAATAGAGATTTTCCCTACTGTGATAGGTCCTTTAGAAAATACTATTCTTTACCGATTAATATACTTCCACAGACAGAAGACTATTGAGAAGCTGTCACATTAACAATAAGTAATATATTGTCATTATTTACATCTAAATCCTTGAGTTTCAAATTAACAACACTTGAAGGAGACCTGTTCACACAAATGAAATTTGAATTGTAGATAAAGTGACACTTTGGAAGGGTTAGGTCACGTTACAGCTTTTCAACACCACCAAGATTTAATTTATGCAGTGTCATTGCAAAGAGAGAACTCTAATGGCTTTTTAATTATTCTCAACTTCAAAGAATAAATGGGAGGGAGACCAGTTTCCAGACAAAGGAAGGAAATATTGCAAGCTGAGTAGACATAATTATGCAGCAATGTCCTAGTAAAAGTATCGTAGGACGAGGGAGTGGAGAACACTTTTCTGCACCTCATCCTGGAGAGTAAAACACAGTCACATCCTTTGTTCACTTCCCTACCGTCATGCCTCGCTCTCAAAGGCGGGTGATCACGGCAAGTCATGGAGAATTTGTGGAAAGCTCTGGTTACCTTTTTAGGGAGGCTCGTTGGGCTGTGGAGTACAAAGAAATAGCAGAATCCATTTGTCATGTTCATTTATAGGAGTCAGAGATAGAGTGACGTTGATACAATAGCTTGAGAAAAATCCATAATAAACATTGTCCGAAATAAAACGTTGTAAACACTGTGTGAGAAGAGAAAAACGTTTTAAGCTTCTGTCTCTTTGGGCCCATTGTGGGAAGAGAGTTTTGGCCATACATGGCGACGTAGGAACCGTTGGTTTTGCACTCAGAAAGTGCATGTTGAGTAAAAAGTGAGTTTCAAAGGAGCTGTACCTGATACAGGATTATTTTGAGTTATATAAAGCTCATTTGAGAGCTCATTCCCTTAGAGAGCGTGGAACTTGTATGTTCACACAACAAATGCACACTCTTCCTTAATCATAATATTTACCGTTTATTGAATCTTTGTAGCGTGCCAAGGACTAGACATTTGCTCCCAAGGGTGCTCCTCGGAGGGACCTTTAGATGGAGAGATCCAGTTTTTTCCAGTGAACGTAAGGATGAAAAGAATGGATGGAGGAACAGAAAGACACATTGGAGAAGCAATAAAAACTAAGGAAAACAAAGATGGTAGTGCCGTTCTGATGAACACAGGGCATGGAGACGATAAGTAGCCTCTCCTCCAGCAGTCCTCACATGCCAGTAAAAAATTTATAAGGAGGATCTTGGGAAAATTCAGGCACATGTGTGTTTTCATTAAATCAAATGGCATAAACCAAGATAGAAAATCTTAGCCTGATAGGAGAGAAAACTAGTTCCGCCACCCACAGTGTGATAGAGTTTATTGTTTTGGTGAAGTCTTTCTTATGGCTCCTGGGTCGCTGCTCAAGTGTAAAAATTCTCTTCAACGCTACCTTAGAATGATGTTACACGCGCATTTGCAGAGCCTTCCTGAACTATCTGAAAATATCGATTTTGTGACGAGAAGCATTGAGAGTTACTCCCTGCAAACTTCAGCTTCCTATCAGTGGTATGGGGGAAGGTCTACAGTTTCTTAGGTTTTAGAGCTTTGGGTGACAAGCTCAAGGGAACAGCGAACAACGCATATGAAAATAAATGTTTCTAGATAAGAGGGAACTGGTAACAGATTTGGTTAGAAGGTTCTTCTCCCGACATGAAGTAGTTATTTTTTTTGAGCCCTCTTCGAGTATTTAAGAGATGAGTATAGTTTTGTGTGTTCATAGTTTCGGTCCCAATTGGGGAGCGGCAATTTCTTCTAGTTCAAAAGTTGAATGTCAGAAGTGTGATGTCCCATTTGTAAGCTATTGAGCAGGACTCATTGACTTTAAATGTGTGAAGGAAACTGCCCAAACTGGAAAATGTCCACATCAGCATGGCCGTCACGTTACACATGGAAACCACTTTGAAAAGCAAAGGTCATAGGTAGATGCTGTGTACGGAGATGCCGTGCACAGATGCTACGTTCAGTGCTTCCTAACAGGTTCCCTGGTGAGAACATGGAAACCAAGTGCGGGATGAGGGTGGAAATATTTCTTATACAGCGTTTCTTCACTCCATGTACCTTTGATCTGTTTGTGTTTGGACACCATGACATTCCCTCTTCTCTTGCCTTTTTTTTTTTTTTTTTTTCAATTCCTTTTACCTCTTTTCCGAGGAACACACACCTGTCATGTTAAGGCGGTGAGTGATGCAGAATTGGGGAAGAACTCAGGAAGGCTACCATTTAGTGAAAGAAGCAGACATGTACAAAAACTCCCAACCCCGCCATTGTTAGGCAGATGCCAAGAAAAGCCATAACAAGAGGTGAAAAGACAAGAAGCCTTAGCAACTCTAAATATAAAACTCATTCAGTAGGCAATGAATTAAATCATCTCTACACCCACGGATAACAAAATAACACCCTTCCATATTGCAGCTCACCAGGGCCAGATCTCTTCCCACACCTTTGTAAATCACATGTCATCATAGCCACTGCACAATCTGAAAATGGGCCTATAATAGCATCAGTTTGTAGAATGCAAGAGATAGTGAATGTGATACATTTGCGGGCCTTGTGAATTGTGGGAGAATCTCTCAAGGACCCAAGAGGACATTTCCTTCTTGCAACAAAACTTGAAAATTGATACTACGCATCATTTGTTCCCTACCAAAGTTCTCCTTTCACTGAAAGTTCAGAATTTGAATTTTCCATGATTTCCCCCCTAGAATTCCAAGATATTAAAGAACGAATGCAGCAAAGGGGAAAATATTCCATGGGAATTAATGACTGTCTTTTCATAAAACTTTATTCCATAATTAAATGTTTCAGTTGTGTGTCAATGGATTATGTATTATGCATACCGTATTTGTTTCATAAGCATTTTATAGTTTAACAGCAAAATTAAATGGCTGTTTTTAGTAAATGGATTCAAGGCAGATCTTTCCCTCAGTCCCTCTCCTTACCATCACTGCTGTTTTGGTTCTCTGGACTTAAAACCACATCAGTATGTGCAATGCCTCACATGATCAGAACTTTGGAGTATTCAGCTTTCTTCTCCACAGCCATAACTGTTCCCATTACTGAGGTTTTTTGTTTTTTTTTTTTTCCAGATTCCTCTGCCCTTCATTTATTCAAAATCTAGCTACACTTAAAAAAAAAAAAATCATTCATTTCTTGGCCATTCTTGTCTACCGTGATTTCTCTCATGTGTGCTGCAGGAGTACTTGCTCTTCTCTTGAGTGTGTTTGGCAATTATACTGTAAGATCGTAAAATAGCTTTGTGTCTTCCTGACTTTCTTATTCTCCTAATGCTCAATAAAATGTATAATGTTGACTGAATTGTAATAGTTCCCAACCAGGTGGAACATAGCTGCTTGGAAGGCCTAGAATAACAATGACTTCTGTCCACTTATGTATTCATTTTTGTCCTTTTATAGTTACTTTCTATATTTGGAAATTATATGATAATTATACATTTTAACAATAGGATTACAGTACACCCCTTAGATTAAAAGTGACATTTAGTTAATAGTTGTAAGAATGTGTATCACTGAGGGGCCCGGGTGGCTCAGTCAGTTAAGTGTCCTACTCTTGATCTCAGCTCAGGTCTTGATCTCAGGGTCATGAGTTCAAGCCCTGTGTTGGGCTCTATGCCTAGTACGTTCACTAAAAAAAAAAAAAAAGAGAGAGAGAGAGAGAGAGAATGTGCATCGTTTAAGGAATTTAAGATTTGAAATCATTCTGTTTTCTAAAAGTAGAAAAAAAAATGTGAATCATCTAAAAATCCTGATCACCTAAAGGACATTGCCAGGAAACAATCTGTATCATAATTTTAGACATTTGCAATTAAATCCCACTTTTTAAATGTACAAGGAACATGGTCCCTCTTGAGTGATATACCGTTTATCAGCATAAACAACTTAAGTCTAAGATCCATGTTCTTCTACAGATGTAACAGACTGGAAGATAAATTACCAAGATTAAAATTCAGTCTCTTCCTTGGCTTACAAAAATGAAGAAGAAATCAAACTCCGTTGCACCTTGAACATTTAATAACAAATAGCAATAACGGATATTTATTTTAACCAGGCAGTAATCCATCTGTGAACATGAGTATGAACGCTGATAACAATATGAATTATGGAAACAAAAGAAAACAAAACCACATAGAGATACATCATTTGGCATGATTTATATACACTTGCTGTTCCTATAGGGTAGACAGCTATCCAGACCTCACAAAGCATAACTAGGGGAAGAGCATGCATGAGAAGATCTCCAGACATGCGTGATTATCCAGCAAGATTAAGTGTGCTATCAGTGGTGTTCAAAGAACCTTCAGGAAGGATCATCTTTAGGTGGTGTTTGGGATGGACAGTAAATCATTGTGGGAGAATTCAGGATGAGATTGACTGAAAGGGTCAGGGATGGCAAGGATGCTCATATCTCAAGGAGGTAGGAGATAAGATGTCAAAACCCAGAAAGAGAGATAAAGAATCTACATGGTTCATTCGTTATATGTTTGGCCTGAAAAACTTTCTTCCAACACTCTGAACGTGAAGGAGGAAATTTCCAGACCTCAGACATAAAGCTTCTTTCTGTAGCTCTGCTTAATATCAGCTGGGGATTATGTTGGATTTGGATTCAGTCAATCAGGGATGGGCGTGAGAGTCTTCATTTCTAACAAGCTCCAGGGTGGTGTTAATGGTGGTTGTCTGCAGAGCATGAGAACACTGTCATATAAGAGAGGATGCTGAGATATCAATACACTCCACCCTGGGATGGTTGAGTGAAGCCAGGCGTGCCTGGACTTCTCAGCCGCCATGTTTATTGATCCCAGTAGGGCATAAAGGTGTGCTCGTTTTCTGTATTTTCTGGGACAAGAAAAGGGTTGGCATGTCTGCTGCCACACCGTATTATGGGTGTGATACTGATAAATTTACAAGTAGAGGGAGGAACCAGAAGGGCAAAAAGTGGTGGATAGCATGCCATTTTAGGTATTTAGAAAATCAGAGGACTGATAACTTTGAAACAGAAGGTGTTTGGGGCGTGTTGAGTTTCAGGAACAACATACACGCTCAGATGGAGATGTTCAGTGGGTGTGCTGGGCAGAATTCTGGCTCCCGTGACCTCCAACCCCTGGCATAACTCCCATTGTTACGTTACGTGGCAAAAGGACTCTATTGATATAATCAAGGTTACTCAGCAGCTGACCTTAAGTGGGGAAATTATGCTGGTTTTTCAGGGTGGGCGTGGAATCACTTGACCTGTTAAAAGCAGGGTATTTTGCTGACTGGGAGAGGAACACATGTGACAGAAGGAAGAGTCCAGGGGAGCTGAAAGATGGAGATGACATTGTGTTCAAGAATTCAAGCAGCTTCGGGACGCCTGCACGGCTCAGTTTGGTTAAGTGTCTGCTTTCGGCTCAGGTCATGATCTCAGGGTCCTGGCATGGAGTCCCACGTCTGGCTCCCTGCTCAGCGGGAAGTCTGCTTCTCCCTCTGCCCCTTCCCCTGTTCATGCTCACTGTCTCTTTCTCTCTCTCTCAAATAAATAAATAAAATCTTTAAAAAAAAGAAAAAAAAGAATTCAAGGAGCTTCTAGAAGCTGAGAGCAAACCTGGTAGAGAGCCAGTGAGGAAGGTAAGACCTCAGTGCTAGAATCCCATGGAACTGGATTCCACCAATGACCGGAATGCACCTAGAAGTGATTCTTTCTCAGAGTCTCCAGATGAAAGTTTATAGTGGCCCACATGTTAAGTTTGGCCTGTGAGACTGTGAGCAGAAGACCCAGCTGAGCCCAGCCAGACTTTTGGACGGCACAGCTGTGAGAGAGTAACTCTGTGCTGTCTTCAGCGGCTGATTTGGGGCCAGTTCATTACAGCAGCAATAGAATAGTCATACACCAGAGGTGTGTGATTCGTGATAAAGGGGGAGTTATTTGCACGGATCACTAAAATATTGCTGAGACAGAAGGTCAAGTGTAGGGTATTAAGCCTGCATTGTGAGCGTACGCTCTTCTTCCTGTTAGAGTGGTGTAAGAAACCAGATAAAGAGTAGAAAGCAGGGGTGCCTGGGTGGCTTAGTTGTTAAGCATCTGCCTTCAGCTCAGGGCATGATCCCAGAGTCCTGGGATCGAGCCCCGCATCGGGCTTCTCCGCTGGGAGCCTGCTTCTTCCTCTCCCACTCCCCTGCTTGTGTTCTGTCTCTCGCTGGCTGTCTCTCTGTCAAGTAAATAAACAAAATCTTAAAAAAGAGAGAGAGAGAGTGGAAAGTATCCCTGCAGGAGCAAGACTAAGAGATCGTTCCAATGCGCATTACAGAAGCTTCTGTCTGGACTTAGATGGCAGGCAAAGAATCTGACAAAGTGGGCACTGAACATGCATGACAGAGTGGTTTCACCCGGGTGGGGAGAGCAGCTCTGCAGGAGCAGGAGGAAGCCTGGGCTTTCTGCCATCAGATGGTCTGGGTTCCTTTGCTCTCGGTAAGTCCATCCTCCAGAACCTTGCCTGCCACCACATTTGAGGACTGGTTTCACATTCATCCTTTTAGTCTCCAATAAATGACCTTAAGCAATGACATTCCTTTGCTTGGGAGTCTGTAGACCAGGAGTTTCGGTCCTTCTTTTGCAGATTCCCATCTCGTTGGACATCATCCTGGTTTCTGTGTCTGGTTTCCAGACAACCTGGAGTAACTCCTCCCCACCCATGCTACCTTCAAATATGCCGGCTGTACTCACTGTTGTCTCTGTGGGGATGGAAAGATAGGTGACTTTGTCTTTAGGTTTAATTTTCTTCTCAAAAATTCCCTTCTTGGCAAGGCTTTCCTGAAGTATATATAATGGCAGTATATAATGGCAATCTGCATAAAGTGCCAATCCCAGATTCCAGCTTGGCACTCCTTCCAGTCCTTTCATTACACATATATCTGTATCTGTGTCTACGTTGATTGTCCGTTTCCTTGGCTGGAGGATTAAAGAAATGAATACATGAGGGCAGGACTTGGTTTTATATTCCCAATGGCTAGAACCATGCTTAGTACCTGCCAGCCATTCAGACGTATTTATTGAATAATCAATGAATATATATTATATATAAATTAAGTAAAAATACACATTTAAATCTACCATGCACCACGTGAAGATTAGTCTACAAAGTCAGAAAGGTCGAGGCTAGGGGCGCCTGGGTGGCGCAGTCGTTAAGCATCTGCCTTCGGCTCAGGGCGTGATCCCGGTGTTCTGGGATCGGGCCCCACATCGGGCTCCTCCGCTGGGAGCCTGCTTCTTCCTCTCCCACTCCCCTGCTATGTTCCCTCTCTGCTGGCTGTCCCTGTCAAATAAATTTTAAAAATCTTTAATTAAAAAAAAAAAAAAAGGTCGAGGTAGAAGATCTACTGAGACTGTTATCCCCCTTTCCATCTGTCCATACTCATTCCCGAATATGGACAATCAAAGTGAATATAGCAGATTTCTTTTTCCTTGAACGTATGTTTTGTATTGTTTCCCTCTAATATCTGCAGAGCCACCTACTTGGTACTCACAGCCCCATGCCATGACATGCGTGGAAAAGCTGCATCATGAGGCTGTGAATTTATGCCCCTTCGGACATTGGTGCTGCACACTGTAAGCTTGTAATTCATCACCGTGGAACCTCTCCTTGGACACGCAGCGTCAGAAGGCACAGCAGAAGATGTTGGCCTTTTGGACTCCAGGATTATAAATACCTGCAGGATTAATTTAGATGATCTAGCTGGCGTTGTCTGCTCACATTCTCACAATCCATGTAAAGTGGCTGTGTGTGAATGTGAACATATTCATCTAAAAATACTAACATGTAGAGGATAATAAAGCCAAACCTTGCTTCACATCCTTTGCTAGTAAAAAATCAATCAATCAATCCTTGGCTAGCTTTTTTTTTTTTTTTTTTTTTTTAAACAATGCTAAGATTAATGGTGTCAGAAAAGGAATAGAATTGCTATTATAATTTGGAAAGTTCTGGAAACATTTGGTGCTGCCCTTTTGGAAGACGATTGTATGACATTGAGCAAGGATGGTCAAGACAATTTATTCTTTGGAAACGGATCCTGTAATCTGTGTCCAGTGGGGCTCCATTGTCCCCTGGAGGGACCTTGTCTATGTGTGTATCTCGTAAGGATAATTTTCAGCCACCGTAATAGCCAGTGGGCACATAACTGGGAAGGAGAAACATCCTGCTGGGATGGGGTTTCCCATGTGAAACAGACCAGATTGCGTGAGCTCCCCAGATCAGTCGGGAAGTGCAAATACAGGGAAAGGAGAGGGAACCAAAAGTTGAGATGAGAAACTAGGGGAGCAAGATATCACCATGCTTCTAGAGTTTTCTCCTCTCTCCTCTCACTTTCCTGTGGTCATACAATGTGCTTTTCATAAGATAAATATAAGTACATCCCCAGTGCCTCGAAGAGACCGGAAAAGGGCATGATTCATCTCAGCTTCTCCTGGGGTCTCCCTTGTAAAGTGGCTGTTGTCACAACAGAGCCTGAGGTACCCCACGCCTGCCCCAAATGCAGACACGATCAGAGTCACGTACTTAAAGTGTGTTTCAGACATGTTCACACCATTCCACAGATATCAATATGCGGAAGGGTCTGAAATAGGCGGTGCTCAGTCATGGCAATTTTGTTTGTTATAATAGAGCTCTGCGAGTGCACGGAATTAATTCAGAGAAATGCATGGGTGTTCTTTCAGAAGATGGCCCGGAGAACTTCCGCGGAGTTGGGTTTCGCTTCGCACCGTGGTTTAAGCATGCTCGATCCTCCTTGCCCTGGTGGTCTTCCTTACACGCTTCTCCTGTATCTGGCCCTCCTCTACTTCTGGGAGCTGGAAGAACGTGCATGCTTCTGAAGATCCGTGTCTACAGACTGTGCATGATGAGGCATGACTAGCAGTGATGTGTGCCACTTCTGGGTTGAGGTAACTGCCTTGACTTACGTCTCCTGTGGTCAGTTGCCTGCTGCTAGAAAGCCTGAAGGCTCATATTGACGTGGTGGCATCATAAGACGGTGAAGCCTCCATTGGCCAGTCTGTGAGTGACAAGGACGAGCAGACTCTCTGCTCCTCGCACAGGGTTGAAGTGTAGGCGAGGAATACAGCTTCGTTCGACACCAGCGAGATTGTGGAGTGGTTAGGTACGGCCCCAGAACCTGGCTTATTCTCATTCAAAGTCTCCAGGGAGTAAATTAATGATGGCGGGCAGGGGCGCCTGGGTGGCACAGCAGTTAAGCGTCTGCCTTCGGCTCAGGGCGTGATCCCTGCGTTATGGGATCGAGCCCCACATCAGGCTCCTCCGCTATGAGCCTGCTTCTTCCTCTCCCACTCCCCCTGCTTGTGTTCCCTCTCTCGCTGGCTATCTCTCTCTCTGTCGAATAAATAAATAAAAATCTTTAAAAAAAAAAAATGATGGCGGGCAGTACTCAGTGGCTCTAGATGATAAGTTTGTAGTCAGCATTTATATAACATTCAGAGTGTATAAATGGCCATTGCAAAAGCTCTGGCTGGTCCCAGAGATGACAACCCACTAGAAATCCTATTTGGAAACATCTTTTTCCTGGGAGGTTATCAAAACTCCTGACATTATGAGTTCTGAGTGGCTGGACCCTTGCCAGCTTACGATATGGCTCTGACAAACTTCATTAAGTCAGAAACCCCGAGAGGGTAGGATGCAGGTCTTTGCAGTGGCACACAGTTCCTAGGTTTGCCTGAGCGATAGAGGACTGTAGTAAAAACATCTTGAGCATTCACAAACACTCCTAATATCACTAGCAATTAATAATAAATGGCACTCAGAACTGACTACGCAGAGTCAATATACAGAAATGTCATCCTTTTGGAGTGGAGCTATTTCGAAATAACATGTTAAATTGCAATAATATTAAACTCAGCTGTCATTTCAGTGTTAGGTGGCGGAGGACTTGAGTAAAATGAGGATCGTGGCCGTGGGGAAAAATTAAAAAGTAGGCTTGACAGAAAGAGGGAAAAGTTGATCTTAGTAGAAAATATGAATTTATGCGGAGCGTGTCCTCCAAATCTTCCTTTTATCCCTCTGGGGAGAGAGAAACTTTCAACCATTATATTTATAGATACAATTATAAATGCAGTCTAATCCTCTTTTCAATTATAAGAAACTCGGCAGACAAAATCTGACAACACACACAATAGAAACACGCCCAAGCTGCGTAGTTTGGGGCGGATAAAACCCTTTTCTGCAACACATGCAGAGATGAACAAAGTAAGCGTTGCCATGATTTTTTGCTGCTACGTGGAAGAAGGCTGGAGATTTCACAATCCACTTCTGCTTAAGTTCTTATTTGGTGATAATAAAGTCTATTGACAGCATTTCTTTTATAACACAACGTCGTACTGATCTAATATGGAATTAAAATAATAGTAATTAAAAGGGAACTCGAGATAAAGAGGGCATACCGTGAGTCTGAATTATTCAGTGTGGACAATGAACCTGACTTTCTTGTTCAAGAAATCTGATTTTGTATAAAGAGAATTTGTCGCTTCTTTGAATAGAAATAATGGTTGGAAATGCTTGAGTTATTTGTGTCAGATTTAGAAAAAAAGAAGTTTAGCGGATTCAGAACTTCCATTGATGAAAATTAAGTGATTGCATAGCTTAGGAGAGACCGGTAAATTTATGATACTTTATGGAAGGTCGAGATTATGATGCTGGCAGATTTTCTCTTTTCTATCACCACCCCCCCAATTGTGTTCCCCATTGTCTGTGCCCTAAACGTCCCAGGACACTAAGGCTTCTCCCTGACGGATCTGGCTTGTCTTCAGAGCTCTGAGGTCTAACAGGGGCTGGGGCTGGTGACCAGGACCTTGGATCCACCTGGAACTCTGGAGAGAAATGCCCTACCTGTGTCCCTGTTGCTGGGAAGTGGATCTTGGGGGGAGGGGGTGAAATGATCGTGGAAGGTCTCCTCCTTGGTGGTACTTAGAAGAATGTCTCTGTTGACTTAGGTGCTGCCCTGTGTAACCCTGAAGGTAGAGAGATGAACAGGGACATGAAAATTAGAGGAGAACAAGAGATAGGACACAGACACAAAGGCTGTGAGCAAGAATAAAGGCCATATTCGTCCATGCGTTGCTTTGACGTTTCAGTGCGCTCAGGCTGGGGGGAAGTCAAGGAAGGGCCCAGGTACCTTGCACCAGGTAGACGGGCTCCCTGGAAACAGATGAACACGTGGTGTCCTGAAGCCGTGTTGTGAATCACCTGTGGAGTCTTGCCTGTGCTTAGATGTCGTTGTCGAGTGCTTACTTAGCCAATATGGGCAGAACGTAGGACTCATTTTGACGCCAAGATATTTCCAGTGGCTTTCCTCCTCCACCTTGCTCAGTTTGCTCAAAATACCATTGCCTCACACAACCGCTTTTTTCTTTGTGCATTTAATGAGATGGTCTCTCTTTTCAGCGTCCAGTCGACCGGTGTTTGTTTAACGTTAATAAAGACATAAAACTGGTATGATGTGAGAGACTTGGAGGTCAAGGGTATTTTGCTAGCTGTGGCTAGGTTTGGGGTCTGAAGTGACTTAAGGTAGTTCAGAACAGAGCTGTGCTCTGAAATAACAAGGTTGAAGGTAGAACACCTTCCAGTGCTGGCTGGAGTCCTTGCCCACAGTCCACATCCTAACCTTGGAAGCCCTGTTTGAACACCCAGCAGGCCTCGCTGAAGGGCCCAGTAAGGCCAGTTTGGCTCCACACCTCAGGAACCAGCTGAGAGCCCCTGCCTTGTCCCTGCTGGGCAAACACAGCCAGCCTGGAGATGTAGGAGTCTAAACTCCCTTCTGTCATTATGCGGATCGGCCTGTTGTTATGGTTGCAGTTGGAGTTCGCATTTGAATACTGGAGAGTGAATTCTCTCTCTTTACCTCTGTTCCTGGGCTTTCTCCTAAACCCTTTCAAGCTAATTGCTTTCCTTGTACTATAATCTGACATCAGAGAATAACTCAAGTACAAATATCTTAAGAAACATGCACTACCATATAATTGAAACCATTTCAAGTCTTTCGGAAAGCTATTATGAAGAACTCAGGTTTAGTCTATTTTTATTTATTGCTCAGACTAGCTCTTCTCTCTAAGTGCCTCCCTGTGCCCTCAACGGGGGGGGGGGGGGGGGTCCATTTGCAAGAGTGAAGAGTTGAGATACCTGGGCTGTAGGTGAGAGCAGGAAATGGAAGCTCTGCCTGGAGTTGCTCAGGAGAGGCCAGAAATGAAGGTTGGGGGCATCAACCCAGCCTGGGTGACACCTTAACTTCACCCTTGGGAGACCCTCAACAGAGAACTTTCGAGAGCCAGCTACACTCCAGAAACGCAGAACGCTAAGCTAGTAAATGGCTATTGTTGCAGGCTGCTTGATCTCTGGAAATTTGTTACAGCCCCAATAGAAAGCTAATACAGGTGCATCTCGCCATAATTTTGGCGCGCTGCCTATTGGCCTCAGGTGACTTTGCCCCTTATTGCACAAAATACGGTCTGCGGCCTGGCGGCATAAGTATCACGGCAGAGTTTGTTAGAAACGCGGAACTTTGGGCCACACGCAGACGTGCTGATTCAAAATCTGTGTTTGGACGAGATGCCCCGGTCATTTCATGTGCACGCAGAGGCTACCTGTCTGCATTCAGAGAGCCGGTGAAGACGAGAACTTATGTCTTATCTAGCCACATGACGAGAGGTTTCCAAAAATTACTGAGATAAAATAGATCTCTTAGTGACACCACCAAGGAAACACTAGTCTGTGGAACATTTCTTCATCTTTATCTACTGGAAGCCTTGGAAATACATGTAATTCTCCCGGTCTGTTTCGTTGCTGGCGAATCTTGTGTTAACGCGATGTTGACAGGACACTCCTGGGAACCAAAATGACTTCAGCCCGGATCTTGGCATTTTCAGTTCCAAAGTCAGTTTTGTGTGTGAACGGTAATCCAGGCAGGACAGGGCAGCAGGTGCTGTGGAAGACGTATGCCAACATCAGAAGTTGGAGGGTATTAGACATTTATAAAACCACCTTAATATCCTCCCTTTCATCACAAACACCTTGGGGCTTCCTGAAGTGTCTCTCTGTCTACCTCCTGCCGGCGGCTGGAGTGTATTATCCTCTGAATCCGACCACTCCCTCTTCTCTCACTGTGTCAAGTCCTTAAACCCTGGGTGATCATTTCTCTTTGACAGCTGGTCTGGGGACGCGGTAGGCATGTTAATTATCAATCTGTCTTCTCTCTAATCTGGGTTATCTCATCTTTATAAGACTCTCCATCACGCTCTGTCTCCAAGATCCTGATCTCAGCCACGGCCCTGTTCTCAGCCCCCGTGTTTAGCCTACACAAGATGCTATCAGCCCACATTTCTCCACCCTGAGTTGTTTTTTCTGCTAACTACTGCACTCACCAAGCACTTTCCCTACGCACTGGTCTTTCAAGCATCCTGATTGTCAAAGATGAAGCTAACAGGCCGCTTTGATCCAGCTTTTTAAGAGATAACATTTCCCTAATTAAAGTTTCCCAGAGGCAAACCCAGATGGATGTCAGAATAAAAACAGAGGGAATGGAGCTCAACGTGTAAATTGAATCACTAATACAGGTAAATTGGGGATTAATCTATTGAACAGAAACTCCCTCTAATGCATCGAGAGGGTGTTCGTTGAATATGTAATTATTCTGTGGTTTCAAATGTTGTAAACTTCCTGCTGATTTTTTTTTTTACAGTAAACAAATGGTGTCGCTTAAATCCTCACATTTGTAGAAATAAAAACCAAGTGTATTATTATGCTCTTACTGTGATGAAGAGGACAGTCCTGTTGTAGTGAAGATTATGCTCTAAGTATGATGACTTAAGCATATGAGCAAATACTCAAGATACAGCTTGTTGGAAGCTAGATGGTGGATGTTGGAAGCTAGATGTTGGATGCATTCAGTAAACACTAGGACTAAAATGTGTGCTTTTGAGTGCCTCAGGGCAGGAGGTGTGGTCCACAGGGAGATTTAAATCCTACCACAATCAACAGTAAAAATATTGATAACTTCTGCTCTTCAAAACATAACATTCACAGAGTAAAAAGGTCAGTTAGGGCATTGGAGAAGGTCGTTGTGACAGATGTAACAGAGAAAAGAGTTATATGCTGCATATAGAAAGAACACCTTTAAATCAATACCAGATATGCAGAAAACACAATCGAAAAGATGGACCGATTAGGGACTTTGAGAAGACACCATCCGAATAACCAAGACGCATATTTAAAGCTTCCCAAATTCGTTAATCATCAGGAGAATGCAAATTGAACCCACAGGATGGTACCACCCTACAAGGTCAGTATCAAAGAAGGAGCTGAATTTTATGCCTGATTTAGTCTGACATTACTTCTGCTCATTTTACACCACACATATTATTGTTGGTCAACGTATGCCTTAACCCCGTGAGCTTACTTTACGTTTCTGGTTATTTGTCAGTGTTTCTTCCGTGCCTGACCCAGGGCCCAGCACAGAATAGATTCCTGTAGATGCGTGAGTGCATGTTTGCTAGAAAAAGCATATCAGATGAAACAACTTTTCATACAGTGGAAGCATTGCCTGCTATCTTTTCTTTCTTTTTTTTTTTTTTTTTTTCCCCTTTCAGGTTTATTCAAAGGGTCATTTGCAAACTTTAAAAGGAGAATTAATTACAAGAGAGAATATCTGCTGTGTGATGTCTCTATCCCTTATGTTGGCTAATTGGGTTTGGCTACTGAGAAGGAGAAGTGGATTCTGGAGAATGGGAATTGAAAGTTTCTCATCCCCATATTAAAAGGCATGGCTAACTGGTGGTGAGAGGCACCCCAGAGAGCTAAGTCCTTGGCCATCCTCCTTGATCTTTATTTACTTTTTCTAAAAGACAGACTCTTCAGTGGAGGACCCTCATGTCTGAAAACTTGGGTTATTCTTCACAGTCTGCTAAGAAATCCAGCTCTCTGAAGAGGAAGGGATGATTCCGATCGCTGGTTCTTAAATA
Source organism: Ursus americanus (assembly GCF_024610735.1). Taxonomy (NCBI): domain Eukaryota; kingdom Metazoa; phylum Chordata; class Mammalia; order Carnivora; family Ursidae; genus Ursus; species Ursus americanus. The sequence continues at coordinate 118,121,180 of NC_142164.1, read as the reverse complement.
ATAATACTGTCATAATAGAGAGCCCTAAGCTGTCTCCTCTAGAGATGTGGAATTCATAACCCCGACATAAAAATGCCATTTTAAACAAAGAATCCTTGCAAACAATACTTGTGTTTAATTTGAGGCATAAAAATGCCATTTATTTGGAGAAATCCTTGCGTAGAATCTTTGTGTTTAATTTCTAGGTGTAACAACAGAAAAGAGGGAAAGATCATTTATATCTTGTAACAGCTGAGCCCTTTGCCCCAGACTTTTGGTCTCTCCACTCATCTTCTTCTCCGATGTGATCAAGAGGGGTTGTGATCCCCCCCCCCCTGCCTTGAGTATGCATTTCAGGAGGTCACGTGCAGGGGAAGACACTTTGTTATTCTCATTATCTGTTCTGCATGGAAAGCAGGCACAAGCTTAACCTGGAGCACGGTAGTGAAGTGAAGCCTGGATTCTTGCTGCTTCTGAAATTCTTGGTTTGGCTCATTATCTTGGGCAAATAGATGAATTCTAATGATCTGGTTACTTAACATGCATAAATAAGATACTATAGTAAAGGGTCCGTCTCCATTTTTGACACTTGCCTGATGACAGCTTTCAATAAAAACTCCTCCCTCTCTGTCCTACTTGCAAACAAAATGATAAGAACCCCTAGGTGCACCCTCCTTTGGCCAGGGTGGGAGGTTTAAGCTGTGCAAGCCCCTACCTGTGTTCAGGAACCCTCAGACCATCTCCATGCCCTGACCACCACGACAGCTCAGCTGTCTCTTTCCATGCTTTCTAGAGCCATTTTGGACTCGTTTGGGAACCTGCCCTCTTCCCCCCCAGAAAGCCTCCTCATGCGAGTAATAAATCTTTTCATATATGTATGATGCTTGTGCTGTTATGGATCTTGACCTCTAAACCAAATTGTGAGTGGAAGGGGGTCTAACCCATCACTGCGGAAGGGCTCTAACAGATGCAAAACCCCAGCCCTGAGCAATACCGTGGAAGAGGCCAATATCATTCTGCAGAACAGCCAGAGCTTCCCTTCTTTGGGCCAAAAATGCACTCACCCATCAATATTGGAATAACTTGCTTCTTAAAGACTTTCCAATAGTGATATATTTTATTTACTGTTCTTCCCTTAGATGCCATCTACGTGGGATTTGGGGCCTGAAGTGATTTTCTCCCCTATGAGCTGCCATAGCGTTTTGCTTGTTACTTTCTTGACCAATTGATTACAGTCTTCCTTCCATTACAGTTATGTGGGTACGCTGTGTTGCTTTGGGCAGTGGGGTTATCTGCTCAGGACGAAACACTGCCTTACACAGTCCATGCTCAATGAATGTGTGAATGAAGCCATTTTGAACCCCAATAGCAAAGGTGCAGTGGAAGCACAACGCTATTCAATTTGCAGCGAGCATTTATGAGGACGCATCGAAGCATTTATAGATCCATCCTGAGCCACCATAGCAAAGATGTGATAAAAGCAAACTGCTGTTCGTTTTGCGCCCAGCTTTTATGAGCACACATTTAAGAGGGTCAAACAGGCTTCTCTTTGCTATACCGCTGTCTCATCGGCCCAGTGTACAAGATCACATGTTTTCTTGTACACGCACGTGGGACAAAAGCGAGAATGAGCCTTGGAATATGGCATCCCCAGCGTCTTATGGATATACAATACTAGCCTCTTATTTATGGAACTATTCATATGGGCTGCCCCTTTTGCCACCCTCATTGCATGTAGTCGTTCCGGTGACCATGCCAACAGCACTCTAAAATATATATCATTTTTAACCCCATTGTACAGATCTGGAAAACTGAGGACCAGTGAAGCAAAGGGGTTGTCAAGGTCATATGATGGTAACATGGGATGCCAGGCACACGAACCCACCGGTTCTCCTGCTAGATTCCATGTACGCTCATAGCGTGTGTACCGTTCAGCCTTTTATTAGACTGCAAGCTAACTCCTAATGTTCTGAACTCCTGGAATCCACACCCTTTGTCATTGCCTTGTCTTGTGTGTGGGAAGGACCTGAGACTCTCTTCTCACCAACAGAACACAACCGAGGAGGTGTGGTGCCACTTCTGTGATGATGTAACAGTACTTTCTAAATGATCCTGATTGTAAGAATTACCTGGGAGTGCTTTTGAGATGTGCACAATTTCTACCCTTTAGGACTCAGTTAATTTGTTTACGAGTCTGGAATTTCAGCAAGGTGTTCATGTATTTTGTGCACAGGCAGAGTTGCAAAGCACTGTCTTAGATTTAGGCAGCCTGTCTTGACTTTGGTTCTATTTTGGACTCCTGCAGAGCCTTGTCTGCAGTGAAGCGTTGGGACTGGTTTTGCTTTTTGGTTTTTGTTTTTCTATAGATGCTACCCAGGTCATTCTCATGTGGAGCAGCACCGTTGAGAACTGCTGACTTAGAGAACGGTAACTGGCAAAGATTCTATCAAGTATCCATGCTAGCTTTCCAATGGGGAAAGGATATAGAGGCAATTAATGTTCGAGCAAATATGTACTTTCCTGTAAGACTGACTCCCTCAAAGCAAGATCACCAGTTCATCTTTCAAGTCTACTTGTTAAAGTGATTGATTCTAAAATGTCCCTGGGGCGCCTGGGTGGCACAGCGGTTAAGCGTCTGTCTGCCTTCGGCTCAGGGCGTGATCCCGGCGTTATGGGATTGAGCCCCACATCAGGCTCCTCCGCTGGGAGCCTGCTTCTTCCTCTCCCACTCCCCCTGCTTGTGTTCCCTCTCTTGTTGGCTGTCTCTCTCTCTGTCAAATAAATAAATAAAATCTTAAAAAAAAAAAAAAGTCCCAAAATGTAAGTGTAACTGCACAACGTCTGCTAGTAAGATGGTTTTGAATATCAAAGTGAAAAAAATAAAAGCTACCAATGAGGAGCCACCTGGCTGGCTCTGTCGGTAGACATGCGAGCGTTGATCTCTGGGTCATGGGTTCGAGCCCCACGTCGGGTGTAGAGAGGACTTAAAAAACAAAAGCTGTCCATGGAGATGGTGGCAGAATTTTCTTTATAACATCTAAATTCTTCTAGAAATATGGGTTGAATGTATAAAGAGTACAGATCCAGACAGAGTTGGCTACGTAACTTGTGGAGTCCAGTACAAAATGAAAATGTGAGGCCCCGTATTCAAAAAGTAGGAAAAACATGCTGTCAAAGGAACAAGGTGTAAAGCAGTTTCCTGTCTTCCACACTCTGTCTCTTGCCTTGTCATGGTGTTTAGTATTTGCTCTTCCGTGTTGTTCTAAGTAAAGGAAAATTAAAATTTTAAATTATTAGCTTGGGTGTTACCATCCATCTTTCTATTGTGCAATGCCAGTTTTAACTGCAAATATAAGAGCATTTAACTTATATATGGAACCACTGAAATCACCCAAATTATATTTCATAGCTACTATTTGCATATATATTTTGTTCTCACCAGAACAGGGGAAACACTACACAAAACTAAGTCAGCTGTTTTTATCTTGCTTCTTTCTGTTTGCACGTTCTGCCAATACTCTCCAACATTGGTTTGCTGATGAGGTGGAAGGACAGAATAGGAAAATAATTCTGGGCTCACCTAGCTTTGTGTTTCCTGCTGTGTGATCAGTTTTAGCCTGAGTGATTGGGAGATACCACAAGAAAGGTTGCGGTAGGTTTCCATTGTTGTATTTCTGTTGAATATCATTGCCTTCCCTTCTTTTCGCATCTGAAGCACACTGTGGTTCAAATGTAACGCATAGCCTCTCTGAGCTGTTAGCATTCAGACTTACTCATTATAGATGTGACATACTGACCTTGTCCTCACCCTGAGCCTCACAGATCCCCCACTCGTTGGGGGTCCCCCAGAACTCAGTGCTCTTGGAACCCTGCATGTGCTGCACAGGAACAGAGCAGCGAGGAACACTGAACACACATCTTGTGTGCATTTCTTCTTCTCACATATATGCTCCATTCTCCCATTGCATTCCACTTTCAAGACACAGGTACAAAGAAAAAATCATCAAGAATTTCAGTGATGACACCAGAGCATTAAACCAAGCATGGGGTCCCGTGTGACTGACAGCACAGGTCCTGGGCCATGCAGCCCGCCCTGAAGGTCTACATAACTATAGTGAGAACCAGAAAACAAAGGAAAGAAATGGAACCAATGGTCAGCATTGACATCAACATGCAGACGTGGCTCTGTTGGCTTTGAGACTCCAGAAATCAGAGGAGACGGTTTTCTTCATCCTTCTTATGGATTTTCAGTAAGCCATAGGCCCCATGCTGGCCTCTGACCCTACGTCTCAGCACGGCTTCTCCTGTCACAATTACAAAGTGCGGGTTGAAGATCATTTGTGACAAAATAGGCAGTGTTTTATATGACAGAGCAGATGGAGCCTAGCTGAAAGAAGCGGGTGCTTCTCTGATTGTCCATCTCTGGTCACAGCGCTCAGGATCTGAATTTGGAGGATAATGTGTTGGGCAGAGCATGACATAAATGATGTGCTTATTAAATCATAAGAGAAGCCATAAGTTTTAATTTCTCTCGCTTGCTCCTTTTGTCAAATAATTCTGAAATCAATTCCTACATTGGTATCCCTGTAGCCTGACACCATTGTAATGTCTGGGCCACGTTGGATGATGCGTGTCTGTTGACATCCAAAGGTTTGGAGAAGGAGCAGACACAAACCCCGCTCCTCTCCCTTACACCCATCTCCCCCTTCCATCCTACAGGGGGTGAACCACATATAGAGCCAAAGAATGACTTTTTTTTTTTTTAAACACCATTAAATTTGATTGACGGAGTTAAAATATTTTTCTCCCTTGTCCAATTGGGTTTCCAAAGACCATCTCAGCGCTGAGCACGACTGCATTCATTTTGGAAAATGTGAGGGCCTTTTGAACAGTAACAGAAGACTTCTAACGGAGGCATGAAGCTCCTCAGAAGCTTCCTCTTTGAGGTTCAGGTTGACCAGGTGCTGTAAGAACAAATACAAATTAAAAAAATAAATAAATAAGAGGCTTCATTCTCCCTGATAAGAATAAAGGATGAGATGTTCCCCCTTTGCTTAGAACATTTACTTTAGAAAAGTTGTAAGTTGTTTTTTTCCCCCCTCTCTTCGAGATACATGTCTCTGCCAAATCCATGAGATGGCAGCTGACTCCCTAGTTAGAGCAGAACTTGTCCTAGGACTTAGAGGCCTCAATTTGCCCTTAAGTGTTTCATTTGAAACAATGATTGCATTTCTGTCAGGCTTGGATTGTTTCTCACTCAGCTTTCCTGAGTATGACAACAAGTACGTTCTTAGAATTCTTTACAGGGCTGTAAAAGTAAATAAGGTCCTTCTGCCAGAATGTGCTCTTGAAGAACCATGGTGACCTAGGTGTGCACGAATGTGCGTGTGCATGTTTTTTTTTTGCGTGCGTTGTTAAAGCAAGAAGATGTCTGGGAGGTGTGCCCATGTCTGCCTCCAAATAAAGAAACAATCAGCCATCATCCTTTTCCCTTCTGACCTGCCAATCCTGAGACTGTCATTTCTTAATGATATCAATTTCTTAATATCCCCTAGCATAACACACCCTTCTGGGGGCTCTGTATCCCTTAGATGCCACTTAGCTGAGACCATGGCCCATTTCTTCTGTGAGGCTCTGCTCAGCAGGTGCTCGTGTGGCCAGCCACGGATGGGCGTGCAGCAGGAAGCTTTGACGCTGCTGCAGTGCGAGCACACCGCAGTAATTATCCCATTAACTCACGCCACTTTATTCAAACACTTTCCACCTTTTAACTGCTGAATCTAAGCTTCAGAACTTATCCTCTCTCCCGTATCCTGATGCTTATGCAGAGTAAATTTGGTGAAGAGCAAACTCATTTTGAGGTTATTATTTGAAAGAACAGTTGACACTCCTTCAAACTAGGACTCTATTCACAGATTAACCTTCTTTTATTGCCTGTCTTTAAAAAGCCAGGCCATTGTATCCCATTAGAGATTGCTATTGTTATTTTGCACCGCTAATAATTAGATTCAGCTCATTAACATGGGTCCCTTAGACTTTTTTTTTTAATTTTAGACCATGAATTTTGCATTCATCGATGCACAGGAAAGAAAATGCAAACCTGAACTGCTCTCAAACGGGGCCCCAGGTTTAATTTTCTTTCCTGACTTCATTTGTCGGGGAAGAAAAATTTCTCCCCTCGCCTCTCAGGTTCATTACGTGGGCGTCTGAGAATTAGTGTATGTGCTGCCAAAGCGAACACCAGGGGTGTGAGAGTTAAAATAACAAAAGGAAGGTGAACAGGAGAAAAGGCACAGTCTTTATTAATTTCTATGTGCCCAGAAAGGTAGGAAAACACAAGTGGTTTCACTCAGGGGCTTATATCCCCTTTTAACAAAGACTATATACCCTTCGGGCTTCAAGGGGTGATAAATTGTGTGAAAGGGACTAGGAAATGAGTGGGGGGCAACCAGTGCAAGATAGAGGCTCTTTTACTAAGGTCTGTTTGTGCAAATTCACCGTGGTAGCCACCCCCCTCTGCTGATAAGAAATGCTGCTCTCCCGGGAGGGCAGGTGTGGTGAGTGTCCACGTACACCCTGCTTTTAGGCAGATCCTAGGTGGCAGATAACTCTTCCCGCATTTGTCAATTCTCAGTACCTGTAGCTCAAAACGATTTTCATGCCAAAGTGGTGTATTTTAGGGTACCATATTCTGATCCCCTTCCCATTTTGTCTGCATAGTTGGAAGTTGTTCAGTCTGTTTTTATTCCTTTAATATGCATATTTAGCTTTTTAAAATTTGATATTAATCAGAGTTTTTCCCCGTGAGAATCTCCAGCTGATCCCACTCCCTGTAAGACCATCTTTCCCCCACCTGAATTGCATTCACAGTTTTGCCCTAAATCAAGTGTGTGGGGGGCACCTAGGTGGCTTACTCGGTTAAATGTCTGCATTGGGCTCAGGTCATGATCCTGGGGCCCTGGGATCGAGCCCCACGTCGGGCTCCCTGCTCAGTGGGGAGTCTGCTTTTTCCTCTCCCCCTGCTACTCTCTCTCTCTCTGTGTCAAATAAATAAATAAAATCTTAAAAATAAAAAGAGGAAGAATTATTCATTAAAAAAGATAAATAAATCAAGTGTGGGTCTCTTTCAGGACTCTCTTTGGTTCTGCCTGTTCTTGAGCTATGACCATACCTGTAAATTGAGTAGCTTTATATTGAGAGACTGAATATCACATGGACAACGTCCAGATCAAATACAAAAATAGAACTTGGACCAGTCCAGAAGCCAAACCCCCGTCTCTGCAGCTGTTGGCCTGGAATGCTCAGGACCTGGTCACCGTCTACCAGTTGCCCTAATTTTTCGCTTTCTTGCAACTCAGAATGAACCCGATAAAGACAACCATGCCAACCCAATCACCTACGGTATCTTGCTTCTACCTAGCCTGCCTCCAGCTTCCTTGACTGACTGAAGAGTTTCTGCTTGTTCTCATTTGGAGTGTGGGATGTCTTTGTTTATGTCCACAATTCTGAGTCTCCAAATGTGGTAGTGTGTGTCTTCCAGTTTTGCTCTTTTTCAAGAATGTCTTGGCTCTGCTAGGTCCTTTGAATTTCCATATAAATTTTAGAACCAGCTTCTCACTTTCCATGAAAGTCAGTATCGTTTTTTTCAGTTGGGATTTAATTAAATTGATGTACCAGTTTGGGGATAGGACAAAGCTTGGTAACCCGAGTCTTCCCATTCATGCAAGAGTTTCAAACAGAGCTTTCATTTTTCAGACCAAAACTTTGGACTGCTGTCTTCAGCATGGAGAGCCCTTCAATGATTGGTTCATGGTGGCAAGGGACTGGAAAGGATCTTCAGGGCTAGCACTCCTCTGTGCTATCTCACCTCAGGGATTTGTCTTTCATAGCTGATTCTCAGTCACCAGCACAGATCTGCTTTAAAAAAAAAAAAAAAAAAAAACTTACATTTTATCTGTCATTTTCTAGTTTCTGTACTGGATGGGGTTGCTGCAATATCCAGTTGGCCATTATGCTGGAAATGGAGCTTCTCAGGTTTAAAAAGTGTTCTTTAACTAATGTTCCTAAGTTTTATAATCAGTTAGGTAACAGTATACCATGTAGTGATTGGATTTTTCCCCCTATAATTTCTTCTCTTTTCCTTAATACTAGAGGTTTACATGCAAAGAAGTAGTTATACTCAAAGCTACAAAAGGATATTTATAAAACTGAAGAAAATTAATACCAGAATTTTCTTCTCAGAGGAAGTTTGCTGGGCTTTAAATTTACTGATGTATATAACGAAAAGAAAATCATTTTATCTTACCTGTGTAACTAGAGGTGGGCAGAAAAGATTTCATAAAATTATTCGTGTAGAAAGGGCTATGCATCTCTAGCAAATTAAAATTTCTAGAGCCTACTGACTTTAAAATTACATTGCAAATATGTAGAGATACACATAAGTTATTTTTAATTGAATGTTTTACAAAAATTTAGCAGCATTATTCTTTATAGACAAAGATATCTTTATAGCCCACTGATTCCCTTTCTGTGTTCCAGTAATAGTGGTGATTAATCCGATAGCTCAGAACATTACCTCTTCAATGAGGAATATCGGTGTTATAAATCATATTTTCATATTTTTATTTTCCATTCACTAACTCTTCAAATATTTCTGGCTTAGGATAAGTCCTTTCTCCATGTTTCTTATGCAGCGTCTCTGTTAACTGTTGGCCATGGTTGGTAAAACCTGAAAACTGTTGGGAGAAGTCCGTTTCACCCATGCTGGCATCGTGAGCAAGGTGGACATACAAGCCTTTATGTTATTCTGTTTCGTTCCATCTTCCTTCCTTCCTTTTTCCGTCCCTTGCTTCCATCATCAGAACATGAGACCATGCATTGGGTAGCTCTAAATTCATTGTGGTTCTGGTACCATGTTGAGTGGCCTAAGGTTCCCACGCAGCTTTGTCAAGGCGGGTTCATGCTGCTTCATTTCATGGGTAAAATCTATGTCTAAATCTTGTTTAGCTGTCATGATCTCTGTTTAATTGGCTGTAAACTGTTCTTGTTCTATGAGTGCCCAATGGGCATAAAGAAATCCTTGCTATGTCATGTACCAATGAGACCCACATTCTCCAGTGAGTATGAACGTGGGGGTGCACACTTTGTGCGTTTATGTACATGGCGCGTGGTGGGTGTTGGAACAAATATCTGTGTGACGGATGTCATGTTGAGTACCATGGATTTTAAGTCCTCGCATAAATAATTTTCTGCCTCCTAATTTGAGGAAAGAGGGGATGCTTCTCCTTGCCTGGTGTGTCCTTCCAGTGGTGGCTGTCGATCTAGCAACAAATCTTCCCTTTTCCTTACTCCCTGCCCCCACCCGATCCCCACGGGAAGTGGACTGCCTTGTCTGAGTTGTCAGAGGCATGCTTCCACCAGCTGCATCTTTTTCCCTTTCTTCTGGGAGTCAGCAGCCTGTGGGACAGTCCGTCTTGTCTGCTTTTCCATATTGGGAGTCCTAAGGGCGCAGTCTTAAGGGAAGCCTACTTCCATCCAGTGCCGTCTGGAACAGAATGCATGAGTGTGGTTTTGCGGTCGGCCCTAAGATTGCGACTGACCAAAGCAACCTTCTCCAGTCTCTGCTGTATTGATGTTGAGAAGATAGACAGTTTTGTCTCCGTAAGTCATTTTTTCCTAATTACTTGAGAGCTTCGATGGGGCAGAGAGATGCTATTAATTGGACTCCTTGACCCTCAAAGAGGTGCTTGGTTTTATGACCTTTCTTTAGAATCTTCTAGTGAGTATACTAGAAGCAGAACAACACTGAGGTTTTCGTCCACAAAACAATATAGGTGTCTGTGCATACGACCTGTATTGTGCAAGAGGACTGGGCATCTCTGTGTTTTATTCCTAGTATTCCAATGCTTATATGATAAACGGTATCCAACAAAATGATCATTGATGCTGGTTCCAGGCACCAAGCTCTCATTTATGTCTCGTTTGGAATGTTCTTTTTTCTTCCACGTGATATGGTCCACCAAACCGTGACCTGGATGCTGCTTGCTTTGTTTTCATTTTGCTCCCTTTATTCTGCATGACTCACATCTTGAAGATTCAAGAAGCCTTAGAATTAAGAGTAAATGATATCAACCTTCATGAGTGACATAAAGCATTGTGTATGTCAGTCAGAAGGTCGGTCATCTAAATAGGACATGACACTCAAATTGTGTGTACATAGAGGGTCACAGGCCAATAGCTCAGGATGGAAACACAATTTCTTTAATAGAATCAGCTGTGATTATGAATCAACTCTATATCTGCAGCTCTGTGCTGTTTTGGGTGAAGTAACTTCTTGGAACTGTTTAAATTCAGGCAAGTGTGAGTTCAAAAATACCAACTTGTTATAACTCTGAGATATTTACTATCAGATTAATAATTCCGTGACTGTTGATGAGATCATAGAAGTTAAACATTACAGGATTTGAATTCTCTTAATACCTGAGACTTAACTGACCTTCTTATTACAATTCCTGAAAATAATTTGCAAAGACTTTCTTCCAGAGCAGGAAGTTAATTGCTTCTTCTCTTTTGAGAACCGTTCTTCGGCATATTTCTCTGTATGTATGTTTTCCAAGTTGTATTTACTTTAATAGAAACCCGATAGGACTTCTGTTACTTGAAATGACCTTGTGAATCCAAACAGAAAACAAAATACTGGCATATGATCCTCTCCACACTCCAAATCGTGTACGAAAATAAATCCCAGAACCCGACTTCTAAGTGAAACCCTTATGCAAGGCTCTCACATCCACACTAACGATGCAATGTAGTGCTCACAGGATTCAGAAGAAAATGCTGGCTTTGGTTTCTTTGGGATTTCATTTTTAACTTTAGTGTCAGAGTCAAGTTTCCAGTCATTTCCACCTTAAAGGGACCTAAAATGAATGTGTATCTACTCAGATCACATTTCACTGGACGGAAGTGATGCAAAATCTGGGGGCTGGTGGACAGTTCATTGCCAATCCATGGCATGGGTAGTTTAGATACATATCACTTGCCTTGAGAAAATAATGTGTCTTTCTTGTTTTCACTAAATAAATCATGTCTGGCGTAAAGTTATACCTAATGACTAATGTATGTTGGATAGTTTTTCTCAGAGACTTATTGGTAGTATCATGTCAGTTGTCTGTCATCTATCTGTGTATCAACTCCATCCATCCATCCATCCATCCGTCCATCCATCCAACCACTCATCCATCCAACCACCCATCCGTCCGTCCATCCGTCCATCCGTCCGTCCACCCGTCCGTCCATCCATCCGTCCACCCGTCCGTCCATCCGTCCGTCCAACCGTCCGTCCGTCCGTCCGTCCAACCATCCATCCATTCATCTATGAATGCCTATTATTTTTAATAGTAGAAAGTTACAGACAGAGTTGACATATTCTTTGTATGCTTTCTCCATTCATTCCCATCCTGCCTTCCCCCCAGAAAAATTCAAATCCAAAATTTGGCATTTATTTTTCATTATTTGTCTTTAAAATGTTGCTGTGGGTCACATCTTTTCAGAAATAATATGTTGACTTGTTCTGCAGGATGTAAAGCTTTACATAAATGGTATCATATTGTGCATATCCTTCTGGTACTTAGGGTCTCTGCTCCCCCCATTTGTGTTAGAGATTTTTGCATGTTCGTGTATCTCTAGTTGATTCGTTGGGTCTGCTAGATAATTCTTTCATTGCTTGAATATCCAACATAGGGCTTTGTTTCTCTACTGATGGAAAGTTAAATTGTTTCCAGTGTTCTGCTTCTAGGAAATGCCTTAAGGAAGATGCCTATGCATGATGTTTTGAACACAGATATGAGTGGTTCTTTAACATATGTAATTAGGAATGGAATTGCTGGCTTTGTATCGCTCTACAATGTGGAGTTTGAACCAACTTCTAACAATTGGCTTTGGCAGACTTCTTAATATTTATTGATCTTGTTGTGAAATAACAGCTCACTGGTGTTTTATTTACATTGCTGTGATTACTGGTGCAATCAAATACCTTTTCCTACATTTATTAGCCATATCCTTTTCTGAGAATTTCCTGTTTATATTCTTTGCCAGTTTTTCTTCTTTGGTTTTGGTTTTTTTGTTGACGCTCACACACACATACAGATAGATGCATGTATTATTGATACAAAAGATCTTACATATATTTATATAATACGTATTCTAAAATACATATATTTATATAATATGAATCTTAATTATATATTATGGATATAAAACTTTCATCAGTTTTATGTACAAAAAAACAATATCAGCCGTGTTTTATGTGTTTTGTTTATTATTGGTCGTTAAAGTTAAGGCTACAGAATTTGTTGTATAATTTTGATGTTATCAACGCATCAGTCATTTCCTTCTTGATCTGTATTCTTTGTACCCGTTAAGAGAACTTTACTCAAAGTCATAACCGCATTTTAATATATTTTCTTGTCGAAGTTTTAAAGCGTTGTTTTGGGTTTTTTTTCCACATTCAGGTACAGTGGATTACATTTCCTTTAAAAATAGCACAACCTTCACAACCATCTGGCTTCTGAAGTATTTAATACCCATCCAGTCAGATAATTAGTATGCAAGACGTGTCATCAGAGTTGAAGAACGGAAAATAAAATGTACATAACAGGCTCAGGCTTAATCGCTAATAAAAGTGAAGATAATCAGTGTAACTCTAAAGTATCATTAACAACCTGAACAGAAGCACACGTAGATATGAAACAAAGTCTAATACAAGGAAAGCATTTTGATATCAGCATATTGCCGTTGTGCAAGCAATTAGAGCTCCACAGCAGTGAGCTAGGAGGGAGGATGGCTTCCAGCTAATTCCACATGCAAATCCCTCCTGTTGAAGGGTTTAGGACGTTTATGATGAAGCCTAGCTGGGACTTGTCTTAAATCACTGTTCTCTAATTCCAACGGAAATTACCGTGTGATAATATGCCTTGTTTCCCAGGCACATCCTAAGTGGCCAAGGTGGGCTAAGCTGAACTGTGTGACTTTCTTTCTCGTGGCTGTCGTGGATGCTGACATTTTGTTTCATAAATTATTCTGTATCATTCTGAATCCATTGACCAGGGTCTGATCGATGCTGGGTAAATAGATAAAAATTGTATTTTGGAGCCAGTTCAGACTGTATTGATCTGAGAGCAGAGGTGGTCATATTAATCAATGGAAGCCCTACTCTTTTTGCGATCTCAATCACTGGATGGAACCAGATAGAGATATCCCGTGCTTAAGGAATACTTTGGTTAGTTTAGGTGTCAGACAATTCTTAGGATGCCTTGTGGGAGAACCACATTACCCCAAACATGAGATGGCCTGTAGCCATTGGGAAGACCAGAGAGAATGTAAATGACTACAGACCTAGTTTTTCTGTGCATATGTATTTTTTAAGTTCTCTTCCTGCAGATGTTTGGTGCATTGGCTCAAGATATTTGTGCCAGGTGGTGCTATCCAACTAGGTGAGCATGGGCCCTGAGTAGTGAGAGGTGAAGAAACATTCCTGATAACTGGCATAGTGCTGACTATAGCCTGAGACTGCTCCAATTTCTCCATAGGCATACCCTGGGCTAGGATTCTTGGGACCCAGGCAGGGAAAGCCAGCCAAGGAGTGAGAACGCCACACGGGGAAGAAGAGAGGGCCCAAATGGTGATTCTGCAAAATCCCAGCCTCAGCCTGATTTCTGGAGGGCCCTGGAACATAAACAATGCCTTAGAGGCTTTGTTTTTGTTTTGTGAAGGTCTGGGAGCTGGGCATTCATGTTTATCTTGCATGCAGGTGCTGGCTACAATTTGGAATGGGGGGAGGGGCTGGAGATGTTGGAGATACAAAGTGAGGAGGGCTTTGGGGCTCCTAGTCTGTCTCTGTTCTGTTAGCCCAAACACAGTCGGTCCCCTGAGGTCGGTGCTGGAGGTAAACACCCCAAAAGTAAGTGTGGGGCACAAAGAACTGGCAAAAGGATGTGCTGGGAACATGGCAGAGCTGTAACAACGTGGGCTATAGTGGACGTTCGGTATTTATTGAACAGAAAATCTGCCTATAGATCGTAGAGCAGTGTAATGGGCGGCAAATTGAAGACGTCATGGAAAAAAAAAAAAAAGGAGAAAAGGAAGGAAGGAGGGATGGTGGGAGGGAAGGAAAGAAAGAAGGAGAGAAACCCATCTCCATCTCAAATATTTCTTGCCTGGAAAATAGCATTACTGGTGATGGTTTTCTCAGCAATCATCCTTGAAGAAAATTGCCTAATCACAGAATGTCCTTTTAAAAACAGATTCCATCAGGCATGTGTGGCTGATCGAATCTGGAGTTTGTAGGAGGGAAATTGGTTGATCAGAATAGACAGAGGGGACTTAATTTGGGGAAAATTATCGAGGAGATTTATGTAGTGGCAGAAATGGTTATAACTTGGAAAGCAGCCAGAAAACGCTGAATCAGAGGGATTATAATGTAATCAATACTCCGTGAACAGGTTGCGTGAGAATAGAACAACGTTTTGTGAAGCGTGGTCCAAAAGCAATGACAGACCTTCGATTTGAAAAGAATTCAGAGGTGCTCTATTTTTCCCTGATAAAAACTTTTAACAAATGATTATTTAGTCACATACTTGGATGGAGTTTTACCTTGGGGTTCTTTTTTTTTTTTTTTTTTTCCTTTTCTTACCATAGAACAGGAACTGTTCCAGCAGTTAGATACAAGTGCTGTTTTATTTTTCTGAAATTCTGTTGTTTGTTCCTTATCAACATTTGACACTGTAGGACAGGTGGGGGCAAATTACAGCTCAGGGGCCAAGTCCTGTCCCCCAACCTGCTTTTATAAATAAAGTTTTATTGGAACAGAGCAATGGCCATACTCGGTGTTGCAAGGGCAGAGATGGGTAATTGCAACAGAGACCAGATGGCCCATAAAGCCTTAAGTATTTACTGTCTGGTCCTTTATAGAAGAAGTTTGCTGACCCCTACATTAGGGTATGGGAAATTCCAAAAGAGCCCGTACGCCTTTCCTTCCATTATCCCTGGAGAGTGCGAAAGGTCAGAATTGATCTTGAGAAAAGTAACATGTTCTAATGTCTAACCTTTTCTTTAGCCGTCTCCAAATTATATAGTAAAAAAGACATCCAACCGATGGTTTATCTGTGACTAGAAAGTGATAGATGGATTTTGTTTTGTTCTTTGTACATATATAGTTTTTCTGCACTTTTATTTTTATTTATTTTATTTTATTTTTTTTAAAGATTTTATTTATTTATTTGACAGAGAGAGACAGCCAGCGAGAGAGGGAACACAAGCAGGGGGAGTGGGAGAGGAAGAAGCAGGCTCATAGCGGAGGAGCCTGATGTGGGGCTCGATCCCAGAACGCCGGGATCACGCCCTGAGCCGAAGGCAGACGCCTAACCGCTGTGCCACCCAGGCGCCCCTCTGCATTTTTAGCAATAAACATGCAAGTATACGTTCTATAATAGAAAACACGATGTTTCAAGGTTTTTATTTTAATTTCAGTATAGTTAACATACATTGTCATACTCGTTTTACACGTAAGAAAACAAATTTCTTTTGGCAAAGCTGGACTTGTAAAAGCTCTCAGAAAATTCTTTTCTCCCCGGTCAGGAGATGGTGGGTGTGGGTCTTGGACATAGATCAACATTTAATGAACATTTTCCAGTGTTTGGATAATTTTACCTATCCTCTATAAGCATGATGTGATGTTGTGATTTATAATAAGAAATACATATTCGGTCTTTGTCTTGGTTTCAGAGCTCCTAAAACCCTTGGCATTTCCTGTGAAGAGGTGTCTTTTGTAATGATGATATAATGATAATGAGGTGACTTGGAGAGCACCTGAGTGTGGGGCGGGGAACAGCCTGGGCAAAAGGGACGGAACTTTCAGTCCCACCTTCGGGGAGGAGGGAGGGGCTGGATGTTGAGTCCGTTGCTGCTGGCTAGTGATGTACTCAGACTTGGCTTAAGTAACAAAGCCTCCGCAAGAGCTGGGTTTGGAGAGTGTCTGGGTTGGTGAACACGTGGCGATCTGAGGAGACAGGAGCACCGGGAGAAAGCACAAAAGCTCCGTGCCCTTTCCCCTACACCTGATCCTACGCGTCCTTTCCAGCTGGCTGTTCCTGAGTTATATCCTTTCGTAATAGGCCGGTGATATAGTAAGTAACTTGTTTCTCTGAATTCTGTGAGCTGCTCACAGAATGGACCCCAAGGAAGTGGGTGTGGGGACCTTCGCTCAGAAGCACAGGGAACAGTGTGAATTTTCGATTGGAACCTCAAGTCTGAGTGTGTGTTTGTGTGTGTGTGTGGGGGGGGAGGGTAGTCTTGTAGGACAGAGCCTTTCCGTGGAATCGGACTCTCCCTCCAGGTAGAGTGAGTTGAACTGTAGGAGACCCGGCTGGTGTGCGAGAATTGGCTTGGTGTGTGGGCAAGAAAACCCCACACATTGAATGTAGTGACCAGAATTTCACACGACGTGAGTTCTCAAGATTGCATATCCCTATTCTTACTTCAGAAGACTTTAATTTTCCCAGTAAAGCTGTGTTTGCCAGGGAGTTGGGTTCAACACGCACTTTAATGCTCCTGGTGTTTTTGGCATTTCACCTTAAAAATGATCAACTAGTAACTGCCTTTGAAACATGAGGTGTGTACAAATAATGCGTCACCAGTACAACGAGAGTATGACAAAACACTCCTGTTGGGGCACTATATATTGGTAAAAATATATATTTCTAGATAACTGCTCATGAATAATAAATCATATAGTAATTAAATAATCGCAGAGTGATCATCTCCATTCCAAATGTGTCTATTAGGTGGGTATTCATATTCATAAGTGAATAATTGGAGGTTTTAAATAGACATTTGATTGTGGGGCATATTTTCACAAGTGCCTAAATTAGGTCAGGTGTGTTTGCCTCATGTACTTAAAATAGGGCTAATAAGAATATTTTCTAGAATAGCAATTCCAGAATTTTCTTCTGTTCAGGCCTGGTTCTTGTGAGATGAAATTCTGTGTCCTCTGGCAAATGGCTAAGTACATTGGGAAATGCTGTCCCTTGGATTTGCATTGTACTACAGGACTTTTCAGAGCCTTTACCAAGTGATGGTTCTTTGTGAATGTTCAGGAGACGGTCGTGATGTACACCTTTTTCTGGGGATGCTGTTTGGCAAGACGTTTTTGGTTGTTAAAACAGGAGGGAAGTATAGTGTATTGTCATGCAATGGGTAGAGGCCCGGGATGTTGCTAAATATCCCTCAGTGCCCAGGATGGCCCCCGGGGCAGATGGTGATCTAGGGCTAAATTCCAGTAGTGCCGCGGTTGAGAAATCCTGGTGTGGGGAGGCAGGGGATTTGCGGAAGCGCTGGGTTTGTGTGACGTTTCTAATTTATGTCATGGTCTGGAGGCATTTCACTGAACTCTGGGACTCTTAACAGTGAGGCTTGAGGGAGGGGTCAGCACTGGTGTGGGGCTCTGAGGCTGGGAAGTCCGGGAGTATCCCGGTCTTTGTGAGGAATCCACAGTGAGGCAGGTATGCTGCAGAGTTGAAAGACGCCCTGTGAAATAACATCAGACAGCTGCCTGGAATCAGGCATTTCTGCGAACATCTGGTCAACCAGGCCAAGTGGTCCCAAGGTCAATCTATTGGGTTGGACTATATAACACTCCTGGTGAGCAAATATGCTCTAAGTAGAGAAGGTGTCCAGAAAAAGCACTCACACTAGTCATGTTGATTGTAGGAGAGAAACATGATTCTGAGTGATTCATATCCCGAAGTTGTTTTCAGGTCAAGGACATGAGTGTCAAATTTAGGAGACAGGATCTGGACGGTATTACCTGTCCCAAGGGAAGACAGTAGAGGTTATGAAGGATAAAGAAAGGGATGTTCAAGTTTATTGGTTTTGTTTTTTTTTTTTTCCTAGCGCTCAGTGACTGAAATATAAAAAGAGCATGATATGCATGGGGGACAAGCAAAGTTGCATTGGGGTCCTGTGACCATATTGTACACCAAGGTAGGAAGCCCCTTCTCCCACCTCCCTGCTGCTTGGGGCTTCGTTGCACTGCAAAGCCAAGATATCAGTTGTGCTCTGCCCTGTGGGGTGTTTCCTGGCCAATAGCAGGAGATGTCCCTGGGGAACCGGGGCCTGGAAGTGACAAAGCTTGCGTCTGGTGTAGGTGAGGCATACCCACAGCACGGTGCTGGCTGGAGGGATTTGAGTTTGCGTGAGGTAAATCAGCTTGAATTTCTAGCACGGCTGAAAAATAACTCAGATGGCAAGAGTGAACCAGCAAATTGAATTAAATCAAATATGGACAAATGGAAGAGTAAACTGCAGAGAAATAAAAGCTGAGGAAGTTATAGGGCTTTAGAAAAATGTCTGAATTGCTTAGAGGGAATAGCTTGTTATCTGCCAGGAGAGGCTCGGATAAAATGAAATGTAGTTGTAATAATATAATCGCGACGAAATATAAATGTAAATAATAGGAACTGTTAGTAGAAAGAATATGCATACAGTTCCTTTCTCATATGGCACATCCGCAGGTCTGTCCTTCCCATCATCCCATGTAAATTAATTGGACACCTGCTGTGTCCTGGGTACTGGGCTTGAATTTGGGAGCATAACACGGGAATGAAGCATATTCTCTACCCTCTAGAATTCACAGAGTGTAGTGAAAGACAGACATATGCAGTGAAGGGCAACATAATGTCATTTTGTCATGCTGGACCCTGCTTTGATGGTCAGAGATGTGACGATTTTTAATTACATTGGGGGAGTGAATTGTGGGCTCAGTAGGGGTTTATCTGACAGTGGAGGTTGATAGAAATATTCCATTCAAAGGAAATCAAGAAAGCCCGTCTTTTCTGCACTGTCATTTCCAACAGGGAGCAAGGCAGTCTTGGAGAAGGATAAGTTTCTAGAAGCCACCATTTATTTGGATCAAGCAGTCCCCTAGCCCAGAGTGCAAATCCACTTGTCTTCCAAAGGGAGTCCACAGAGGAGAAATGGTGGGTACGTGACCCCTCGGTGGTCCCACAGCGCTCAAATCGTTCCGTAGGTTACTCTTCTCCACATGTGGGCAAGGTGTGCTGGCGATTGCATCTCCCCCAGTTGGAGGATGAAGAAACCAGCTCAAAAGACTTTTCAAAGTCAAAAACTCAATGCCATGTGCAAGTAAAACAGCTTAACTAAATCTCGAGATTTCAGGCTTCTGACTGCAATTCCTGAGGTGTGTTATCTCACCACACACAGCGCTGGAATTTGCTAATTATTGATTTCACGCTAAACAGGAAAAAAAATGAAGTTATATTTCATCTGAACGCAGTGTTTTCAGAAAACCCATAGCCTGTTGTGTTGCATTTATGGGAAAGTGATTGACTTTCTATATCCAGTGTGTTCGGAGGAGTGGGATTCAAGGGTAGGTCAAAGGTTAGGTCCTTTGGGAGAAAAGGTAAGAGAGAAAAAGTAAGTTTCTGTCACTTTTCTATAACCCCAAGGCACTAGGTCTGGGAGATGGTGGGAATGTTGTTCTGGAGAGACTGGGGAGAGTAATCTATTCTGGAATGGTGCCTATAATCTGGAAAAGAAAGGGAGCTTGTGTTCATGGAACTAATCCATTTGAATAGTTTGGTAAACAGCATCATCAGCTTGATTCAGAAATAATATGACCACCAAAGACACTTCTTGATATATTTATCAATAATTCCAGCTTCCAGGGGTATGTGGAGCCTGACTGAAATATTTCTTGAGACATCTGGTATCTGGTATATTGGATTTTCTTTCTCAAGTACAAAAATCTCTCAACTAAAAAACAAAAAAGAAGTTAAAAGTTATTTTGGGGAAAATTATTTTAAAACCTTTGGTTCATAGCTAAACACTACAAATATTTTTTTTTTTTTTTCAAATTTTGATGGCATTTATAAAAGTCACATTTAGTTCATTGACATGCAAATAATGTACTTCATAGCATTTTCTGTTCTGTTTGAATCACAGAGCCCGGCTGTGGAAATAACTTGCTCCTGTCTCCACTTGGGGGCTGATAATTCTGTACCCCTTCTCCACGTTTCTCCCAATGACCTGCTTTACTTAACAGTTACTCCCCATGGGAGCCCTTACTGCAAAGCTGGGGTTTTTGTTCTACCCTCTGGCCCTGAAGGAGTATTGGAACAAAACTCAGGTATTTCCTAGGGCATTTTTTTGAAGGATTGTGATGAGTGTCCTCATTTTTCATCCAAAAAGACCAAGGCTTATCCTCCTTCGGTTAAGCAACAGTCCATTAAAATAAGGAATTGTATGAAATGATGGATGCATACTTTAAACAGTATGAATGAATGAATATGTACAGATTTCCAACTCCGGTGCAGGAAAATGATCTAAGTTTTTAAATTCTACGTTTCATGGAGCGTCTCATGGGCCCCAGTCTTCATATTATATATTCCTATGTATGTATATATATATTCACCTAACTTAGAGGGTAGCTAGTTTGCCACAAGGAGGTCAGCGTGCTGGCAAATCGGCCAGAACGTTTCGCAGAAGGCATGGGCTCTCTGTTGATTAGTTTGACCAGATGATTACATTGAGGTCACTGTAGAGAACTTTATGTGGTAATAAAACGAATACGTTCTGATTTGGGTATTCTTTTCTTGCTTGGAGTTCTTCTAAGTTAGGAGTTGCGTAAGAGTAGGATTTGGGGAATGAAGACCTCCTCAACCTTTAATTAATATTCCTTTGAGTTGATGATGGGCAGTTGTTATTCATAATATATTTGTGGCTGGTATGAATTTACAATGAGAGAAGCCCAATTTTGTTCTATTATTATATATCTGGTTTTACTTCAAACTTGTCTGATCAAGTTTCCCAGACAGCAAGTTTCACAAATGTTGAACACGCACCATTTGATGTTATAGGGGAAATCTCCTGTCCCTGTCCATCTGTTCCCTGACAAAAAAGGGGAAAAAAATCACTCTAAAGTGAGGATTGAGTAAGAAACTTCCAACGCACAGTGCAGGAAAATGACCTCGGCTTGTAAATTCTACATTTTATATAACCGGCCTCGAGTCCC
This sequence comes from Ursus americanus, assembly GCF_024610735.1. Classification (NCBI taxonomy): domain Eukaryota; kingdom Metazoa; phylum Chordata; class Mammalia; order Carnivora; family Ursidae; genus Ursus; species Ursus americanus. The sequence continues at coordinate 118,100,116 of NC_142164.1, read as the reverse complement.
AGTCCTAAGGATATAGCCCCACGAATGGAAGAGACCTACGTGTGCAAAGAGTCCCAAGAGAAGGCCAATAATTTCTTTGCATCTCCTTGGGCTTGATGCTTGGGCTGGATCGAAGACAGGTTCCCTGAGCTGGTTGCAAGCAGGTGTGGGAGAAAAAATAAGGGCTGTGGATAGTACCTTCTCATTTCATCTAGCTCAGATCGACCTGTTAATGGAATGGAGAGTCCCATCATTGAATGGGGATGAATGATCAGATGTATGTAATTCCAGGGACCCACAGGAATCTGGCTTCACCAGACTTTGCAGGCATGTGATAGCTATGTCATTGCTCCAAACCCTGGTGATAATTAGTCAGTTGAGAAATCGGCTGATCCTGGCATTAAAAAACATAACTCCTGGTTTTTTTTTTTTTTTTAAGATTTTATTTATTTATTTGACAGAGATAGAGACAGCCAGTGAGAGAGGGAACACAAGCAGGGGGAGTGGGAGAGGAAGAAGCAGGCTCATAGCAGAGGAGCCTGATGTGGGGCTTGATCCCATAACGCTGGGATCACGCCCTGAGCCGAAGGCAGACGCTTAACCGCTGTGCCACCCAGGTGCCCCTAACTCCTGGTTTTTGCCGTGATCACGGGGCTGCTCTAATAGATATAAAATTTGAATTTGCCTCTCCTCCCCTATAAGAATTGATGATGGAGATTGTGTCTGTCTGTTATCTGCCTCTATCCAGGATGCTTTAAGTAGCTCCCTGGTATTTTGTTGTGTCAACTGGACTATAATCTGTTTCACCAACCCTATTGATGGATATTTAGAGTGTTTTTAAACTTTTTTTTTTTTTTAAACACAAATGGGCTAAGTATGTTTGTACATGTGTTTGCACGTTTGCCTGATGTTGTCCCTGGGATAAATTCCTCAGGTAGAAGTGGTGAGTAGATAAGGCATGCACATTTAAGATTTTTATAATGTATTTCCAACTGCTGACATTGTTTCCAACTGTTTCCTTGTATTGACGTCGTATCCTGATATTCCGTAGTATTACATACTTTTGTCTTTGTTGGTCTTCCTGTTGAAACACACACATTTTTGGCCCAGATGTATGTGGTAACTCCTTTTTTAAACTCTTATATTTTTAAGAAAGAAAAAAATAAGAAAATACGTATTTTCTTCCTTTGCCATAGGTGGACTTTTTTCTTTTTCCTCATATTCTAATGATTTCTGTTGATCTTGTAGTTTGTTTTTTTATCAGAGTGGAACTAAATTTTTTGGTAAGTTTTAGTTGAAAAGAAGGGTCCCTAGCTAAGGAAAGGTGAAAGAGTTAAGATCCGTACAACTATTTATTTGTCAGGAAACTGACTTCTGAGCTAGGAAACCGAGCAAAAATTTTAATATAGCTCAAAAGTAGAGGCATTTGTATTCATTATTCTCTATTGAGGTCCTAATCATTATAAGATGATACAAAAATTAGGGTGACTTAAGCATTTATAATTTTCCTAACAAAAGCCATTTCATCTATTTTAGTCATTCATTTTTAATCAAGCATGTCTATGAGAAAAGAATAAATGTAGCTAAATCATTCTTTGAAAGCAAATGAATTATTAGTATGAAGTAGAAAAAAAGTAAAAGCAACTACAAAGTAAAATGGAATTAACAAACTTTAAATTTTGACATATATGTTAGAAAAGTTTTCTAGGCACTAGGGAGAGAAATGGAATTTTACCTGGAACTTCTGTAGTGATCTATATATGTGGTGGGGTCAAAATATTTTTAAATAATGCCTTTTTGGGGCACCTGGGTGGCTCAGTTGGTTAAGCATCCGACTTTTGGTTTCAGCTCAGGTCATAATCTCAAGGTCGTGAGTTTAAGGCCTGCATTGGACTCCAGCATGGGTGTGGAGCCTGCTTAAAATTAAATAAATAAATAAATAAATAAATGAAATGCCTTTTTTTCCCCCTTATTTAACCTTAATGAATTTGTTGGAAAGATTGAGCCCGAATGGCAATGCCACAGGGATTTGTTGGATATCATTAATCCACATGTGGAGTACTCTTTGGGGAACCCTCGCAGCTGTCACCGTTTGCATGCAAATACAAGTTGACCCCAGTAACGAAAGACAAGAAACCTCTCATGTAGCCCAAAGGGGAACAGAAAATCCTGGTGCAGAAACTTCATGAAGTAGTGAGGGTCTTCCTACAGGCCACACCCTGCAGCAGGGGTTAGAGGCAAGAAGAGATCGATGTCCTCTGTCACGATTCTGGCGATATGACCCTTCCCTTTGTTCCAGGTACAATTATCTAAGACCATCGCCGCCTTTCCATTATTTATTTCATTGTCTGCTTTTCTGAACCACACAGCAGCGTCCCGACCCTCTGAAAGGATGTGAGTGTCTGTATCCATGGTTCCCTAGGTCTTGCTTTAAAAGAATCCTGGAAACCCTGTCCTGGAAAAGGAAGGAAATCAGGGCTTCAGGCAGTTTCATCAGCAAGTTTTGACTCCCCCCCCCCCCCCATGATGATGCGAATATCTTATCAGAGGCACTTTCATTTGCAAACAACAGAAAACCTTGTACGGGCTCAAGAAGATAAGCAAACAATTTATTACAGGGCTAGAACAGCATCCTTTAGAACCCCCTGGGCGGATGGAGAGCTGGGCCCCTTGAGGAATGAAACAATGCACAACAGAGATATTGGAAAACAGGTGTTTGCTGTCTCCCTCTTCCTGGGGGGTCTTGGAAGAAAGAATCGTACTTCATTGAAAAACGTGGCATCGGCCATGTGCCCCTCCCGATTGCTGACTATGAATCTTTTTGTGCTCTTTGAACCGTGTTGGACTTCTTTGCAAATGGGAGGTGACTGACAGAGATGGGAAACTCTGTCTTGTTCAAGAAAGTTTTAACTGACCGACCCCCCCCCCCACCAAAAAAAGTTTTGCCTTGATTTACAGTTCAGTTCCTTGGCTCCATATGACTGTGTGCTTGTCCCCCCTTTGAACCAGCTCTAACATGTGTTTGGGTCTCTTGTTGATTAATGAGTGAAATAAAATCTTTAATGTGTTCATTTTTCATCTGTAAGAGTCACACTTCACTTTTTTTTTTTTTTTTTTTTTTGGAAAATGATCTTTCCTCTCTTGCTTTTCCTGTTCCTCATGCATCCAGGAATGCGGCCGTTTCATCCCATGCTGATTTTGCATGATTTCTGCTCAAAGGGACAGTGTCTCTAAGTCTCAGATACAAATTCCCGATAGAGAAGAATGTGTTTGTAAGCGTTCCACTAGCATCGCTCCACCCTTGTGAGGCTAGGTGTGTTGAGAGGGTGAGACCTCCCGCTGCCCACATGCTTAATGGACCCAGTATTTGGGATGTTGGGGAGGAAGTTCTCAGTAATGTGAGAGGGAGGGGGGGAGGGACCGGTAGAGTGTGTGTGTGTGTGTGTGTGCACGCTTGGTGGTTGGGAATGGTTCTTGCCCAGAGCAGATATTCAAAGTTAACTCCTGAAGATGTAATGGCTATAAAAGTAACTCGTACATGCCTTACGGAATTGGGGTATCTGTGGGAAGGGACAGAGGACCTTAAGCTGGAATGAGAAATGCCCATCCCTTCATCTCACCAAACTTCATGGAATTATGTCTGTTACATAAAGCCCTTGCGAGGGGCTCTGGTGTAGATCAAGGGGATGCAAAACAGACAGGACTCACGGTAATTCAAATTAGTGTGTGGTAAGTGCTGTAAAGAATGACGTAAAAGTTGTTGGGAGTTTGGAAGACGTTGCCATGACATCCTGGTTGAGGGAATTAAATACGGCCTTCTGCTATCCTAGCAGTCCGTATGGACCCTGAGTAAGAGACCAGATTGGAACTTGTGGTGCGTGGTATAGGGGTGTGGTAGGGTTGGGGGTGGGAAGAGGTAGAAAGATACCAGGTATTCTGCCATAGAAATCTCTGTATTTCCTAGAGCCCAGTCTTCTGGGCTGTCTGCTCCCAGCACAGTTCATTGTCTTTTAGCTACTTTGCATCTCTGCATTGTAGCTAACTGATGGATCTGCACTCTGTAGACTTGGGTAGACTTTCCTCCCAGCAGAAGTGGTTTGCCGCCATATGCAATTTGGGTGCATTGTTGACTTGGCCTTTCCACATCCTTCTCCTGCCCCCCTATCGCAAGAGTATAATCAAATCTGTAACACTCATTTTCTGTCTGTATCACGGGTATGACTTTACCTTGTCCTGCAGATGTATCTTTGAACAAGCCCACTTACTGGATTCTTGTATTGTTGTAGTTTGTCTTCCTCTAGTTAGCGCCCAGGCTGATGTCTCCTATTTCAAGAAACTATTGCATAGTTGATGGCATATTTTTAGGTTTGAGCTCCTACCCCCAGAAGGAGGAATCTAATTGGCCCCATTTTGGCCACAATGCTTACCCCAGTTCTGATCAGTTGTCAGGATACAGGCTCACTTCGTTGGGTGAGGGATGAAGGTTTAACACAAAGTTCATTGTTGGTTTGTGTTTTCTGCCTTGGCTAGCAATGCCGCCGTTAATGATGGAGTCGCTTCAACTTAGTAATCTCTCGGTTAACCACTGTGTCTCCAAGAGCTGATTTATTTCATAACGGACATGGGACTTACACAGGAGCCCAAGATAAAGGCAAAACAAAAGTCAGTTTACAAAAAGCTAGGCATTCTTTTAATTTATGACAGTAAGGCTTTTCCAAGCGAGGCTCAAACCTGTGAATCTGGTATCCTGGTATTTTAAAGTAGAGGTAAAAATATTAGGAGAAACATATCTGGGGCTTTTTATATCTCCAGTCAACCTTTAAACTGTAGAAGTTTTTTTTGCTTGGAGTTCGGTGTGATGAAAATTATTTCCCATTTCTAATGGCTGCTGTATCATCTTGGCACTGCAAAACCATTTTTTGTTCACTTATTCTCTAGCAATCGTGGAATTGAAGGAAAAGTGTAAGAGCCTTTCTGTCCAGCCTTGGAGACCGTTTGATTGCATTGTTCATACAAAGGCATCTTCACATTGAATGTGAATCCCGAGGGCATGGAAGATTGAAAAGTATCCTGGCACAGGAAACTGTTCTAGCAATAGTTTAGTTCTTCATTGGTGAGTCAGGACACAGCTAATAGAACTCTCGGGTACATGTAACATTATCACGAAACCTTGTTAAGATAAACTAGCAAAAGCAAAGACAATGGATTTTGAATTCAAATAACTCTTAATCCACAGGTCGGTAGTGTAGGTGTAAAGAAAGAGAGCAGGCCAGAGTCAGAGATAATCCCCAAAACGTGATCCGTGGCTGGGAGTTCATTGGGCTGGGAGTTACAAGAAAAGCTGACAGCATCATTTTCTGACTTTGGAAGGTTTTTATTCCAAAGTGGTTATCAGTGGTTGTGAAATGTATGTGTCCTCCAAATCTCTATTCAATGGAAGACGTGGACATGGAAACGGGAAGGGTTTGCGAAAATTAAGAAGCCATAATTCAGAATTTTTGATTTTACAGAATCAGAGTTGTATTCCATCATTTTATTCTATTCCCTTTTTATGTAATTAGCATGTCCTCTTCAAATGCATATTTTTTAAGTGAAAGAAAATCTTTAAGAGATCAGAGTGCATAGAAAAGAAGGAAACAATGAAGCAAACCAAGGGAGACTTTTTTGTGTTTTCTTGTTCTTTTCTTTTGGGTGGTGAAACCATCAAGAAGATTACTAGGGTCTTAAAGGACCACAAACATCCCACAGATGCATTCGGTATGTTGAATTAATTGAAAATGCATCGGGTACTAAATCTCCTAACGCTGGCGGCTCGAGATGAAAACAAATGGAATGGAAATAAATTTGTTTTTATTGCAGTCTTGCAGCCTCATATGTATGGATTTGTAGAGTCTGTTCAATATTTATGTATTCATCATTTGATCCATAGCTTATATCTGCCTTCAAAGATGGCAACTCAACTCTTTATATGTTGGGTGTATACGCTTGTCACCAGATTTTATATCCTGTTCTTTGGAAGTCACCTTTCTTGAGCTAGTAAATGCTTATATGTGTTAACATTTAATACTTTGGAATATGTTTATTTTCACATTATTTTAAACATACAGAAAAGTTGGGAAACTAGTCCACGGCATATTGTGGACTTTTTATGTAGGTTTATCAGTTGTATACATTTGCCTCCCTTTTATCTGTCTCTTCTCTCCTGACCCTTTTGAGAGTAAGTTAGAAGCTCTTTTACCCCTAAATATTTCCGTGTATGTGTCTTCAGAAGCACAAAGACATCCTCTTACATAACGAGGTACAATGGTCACAGTCAAGAAATCGGACCTGCATGCAGTGCTGTTGTCTGTCTCCTTCTGTATTCATATTTTGTCCGTTTCCCCAGTGTGACTTCTGTTTCCCCGTCAGAGCAACCCAAGATCATGAGTCGTATTTAGTTTTACTTTTATCCGGAACTGTTCCTTAGCCACGTGTTTTCGGAGCAGCTCTCACTGGCGTTTGGTGGCCAGCACTTAACTGGGTTAAGTGGTAATAGAGTATGTAGTTATAGGGTCAACCTGAAGATAAACAAAAATGTAGTAGTCTGGGTCCTCAGAGGGGGCCTTGAGGTTGGTAATAAGTTGATAGAGTTACCCTCTCCTGCAAGGGTCTTCAGCCGGAAGGTCACAGAGTAGGTTTTGTTAATGTATCTAGAAAAGGCATGTTTCATAGAGAAAAAGAGCAAACAGTTAAACTCTGGGCAGACACATATTTAAGGGCTGGTTATAGAACTTCCACTTTATCCACATGTGACCTTGTTCTAATAATTGGCAGTAATAATTGCAACTAAACATCACAGCTATTGTTTAGTTTGATTAGATTACCTCTGATTCTCACAGATTCTATGGTCAATCTAGCCTAAATACTAAATATGACAAGGTAATGAAAGGTACATCATTTGGAGGTAGAAACAATTATTGTGTAGATTTCAGTGGATGTCGAAACAATTATTGTGTAAATTTCAGTAGATGTCAAGCCGGGTCACGCCAGGGAACTTGGACGCTGAATCTTTTGAGGGCAATTGACATCATCATCGAGGTACCACCCCACCTTAGCCCTAGACCAAAAACTCACATGACTGGGGTCTCTGGATTGAGAGCAAGGCAGAGCCCAAGTCCGCACAAAACACCTGTGTCAAAAGGCATAGATAGTTTCCTTGAGGTATGCCTGTAAGTTTGCTATTAAAGTTTCATTATTCAGCTGCCACACCCAGTTCATGGGTTGATGTCTTCCCCAGGTATTTTTAAATGCTTTTAACAAAATTCCCATGTTAAGAGTGTACATAAATAGAGATAACCCAACCAGCTTTACTAAAAATCTCCTAGTGCACAGATAGTGTGTGCCTGTGACTCAAACGTTGGAGGCCATGTGATGTCCCAGTAGTTTCATATTGTAATGGCCCCAAGATTGGCCATATCCTCTTTGCCCCTATTAGGAAAATAAAAGAACTTCCTAAGACCAGTAGAATCCATGGGGGTGGGGTGAGGAATTCCCAGTAATGCCACTCCTAGGTAAGTGAATTAATTCAGTAGTTACAGGGTGCTGCTGTAGTTGACTGGTTAACTGGAAAGCCAGTCCTCTGTCTAGAAAACAGTGGATAAAGGGGAGAGGGGCAAGAGTGATGTGGTGGACATTAGCAGGGACCGGTTTATGAGGAGCCCCAGGGGTCTTGTGAGGAGCGAAATTTAGTACAATTTAAGGAGAATCTGCTATGAAATAAGATCCACATACATTTATCCCCCTGTCCACATTTCTTATGTATTTATCTTCAGTGTTTCTATTTTGTTCAGAAAAGTGTGGAAGAAACAGACGAACGAATAAAGAGAAAGATGCTGAGACAAGGGAATTACTAGGTTATGATCCAATTGGAAAACCAACATAAAAATTCATAGTGGAAGATATCAATTTTGGTAATATCAAGGACAAAGAGGCCAAGAAGACAAGATGATTGAGTGCCGGGTTTTAATCTTCCCCTTGATGAAGGGAAGCAAGATAGCAACTCAGGTTAGAAATTTCCATGTTTCTTTGTGCTCTGCAAACATTTAACCGAAGGGGTTGGCCTTAGGAAAGGCAGAGTGTTTGGAGAAGGGAGGTGCTTGGGCGTGACGAGGTGAATCCCGGCTGGGCTGGGAGTTTGCAGCAAAGACGAGCAGGTAAGAGCTCAGTACTGTGATCCCGGTGAGTTGAACGTGTTGCAGTTTCAAGGTTGGGTCAGAGAAGGTTCCGTGTCAACAGCAACAATTTTTTTTTTTTTTGGTTTGTTTACGATTGTGGGTTTGCTTCTGTTGCTTCCACAACATAACAGATCACCACAAATTTAGCAGTATCAAACAACCTCATTTTATTATGATCTCTGATTTTTATAGGTCCGGAGTCTGGGTGGGCTTGGCTGGGATCTCTGCTTGTGGTCTCCCAAATCTGAAATCAAGGTGTTAACGGGGCTGGGCTCTTACCTGCAGGCTCGGAGGGAGGGGATTTGCTCCTACTCCCACTCAGATTATTGGCTTGACAGTGAGAGCAGACCTGAGGTCCCTGGTTCTTGGCTGGTTGTCAGCCAGGGGTCATTATCAGCTTTTGAAGGCTTACCTACACTACTTGGCTTATGCCCCTTTCCTTTTGAAAGCCAGCGATGCCATTACCAAATCCTTCTTATACTTTGAATTTCTCTGATATCCTCTCTGTCTCTGCTTTTAAGGGTTTATGTGATTACATGGAATCTGCCTGGATACCTACCTGGATACCTACCAGGATACCGTTGTTGATAATCTCCGCATTTTAGGGTCAACTGATTCGGAACCTTAATTATATCTGCAAGGTCCCTTTTGGCATATTCATAGCCTCAGGGATGAAGGCTAGGAGACTTCTTGGGAGTCAGGGTCCATGTCACAGACTTTGGTCCTACTGTGGCACGATTTATGGCAAATCTGCATTTCTGCTCTTCAGTGTCTTCCGAAGTGAAATGGGGAAAATGGTGCACGTGTGTCATGGGGATGTTGAACAATGCATCATTAGTTTTATAGCAGACGGAATGATGCTGGACATGTGCTTAGTGCCCACTAAGGGTTAGTTTTTATTTTAGAGAGGAAATGTAAATGCAGTCAGGATCAGAATCTTGAGATGAGTGGCTCCTAAGACAAGAAGGGACTCCAACATTGAGATCACTGGTTGGCGTGAAAGTCAGGCAGGGTCATGGAAAGCAAAGCCAGTTCTTCCTATGGGCGGGGGGGGGGGGGGGAATTGTGTTTAGTCGATACACAAGCGCACAAGCATATATGATTAGTTCATGTACATTTGACTGTGAATGAACAAATGACACGGGGGGATCCAGGGAGAATACCCTACTGAAAATGTCTCCTCCGCGGGAGATTTCCTCCTCCGTGGGAGACGTGAAACCAGGTCTGATGAGGGGAGTGATGGAGATACAGCCGTCGTGTTTATGGAGGGAGCACACTTGGATGCAGACTTCACCTGGAGTTAACTGAGTGTGAGAAAGCCAGTGACAGCCACACCCCGGCTCTGGCTTTCCCTGCAAACTGACTCTCTAGGTATTTCCCAGATTACAAAGGACTGTCCCACCCACTGATGAAAGGTTTTGAGATCTGCTCTGAAACTAGGAGACTGGAAGGAAAAGGAATTTTCCTCCCCTACGCGCTACAGACCTTAGAAATTCACTGTGCGGTCATCCAGATTGTAAATTCACTCCGAATTTGAACAGATATTTGCCTAATTTACATAATTGTATGACTTTAGTGGTGCTTGTGTTTTCTTCTCTCCTCACTTAAAAAAAAAAAAATCTCTGCTTCATTTTGTCAGAACGTCTTCCTCGAGGATATGTGAATCTTTTAAAATTGTCCAGAGATTATTTGAGTGTCCTTAGAACAAGGAAGATGAGTAAATTGCCTCTTAGTTTTTTGGTGCAGAATATCAACTCTGATCGTTCAGATCCGGAAGGGAAAGCACTGGGGGGGGAGGGGTCAGCAAAGGTCACTGCAGAACATGTCTTGAGGTTCAGAGAGGATTTGAAGTTTTCCGTAATGTAGAACTACCAAAAATAAAGTAAAAAGAAGACATTTTCGTTAGGTTTTGCTCTTCATTTCTGTGACTTCCATTAGCAAAGTGTTGAGAACAAGATACTGGTTCTGTGTACCGAGAATAAGGGAAAGTAAACCTCTTTTAGCTACTTACAGAAATTGTCAGGCTTGACTTCTGAAGGAAGGTAACGGGACAAGTCTAACTCCACACTGAGATGCAAATATATATTGAAATATAAATTGAAATATATAGTATATAACAATATGTCATATGTTGGTGTTATACTGTTATAATATGTTGACATATGCATACATTAGAATATGAGTATACATACCTATATGCACATACATTGTATATATAATATACATTGTTTGTGTATATATCAGGTAATATAACACTTATGTTATAAATTATGCTGTGTACAATGTTATACATTGTATAATTGTTCTGTGACATTGCATATATGTAACAATGCTTTTTACTGTAGTATGAGGTTATATATATATATATATATATATATATGTTATATAATGTTTCTATTTTTTTTTTTTTTAAGATTTTGTTTATTTATTTGACATAAAGAGTGAAAGAGAGAGAGCATGAGCCGGGGCAGAGGGATAGGGAGTAACAGGTTCTCCACTGAGCAGTGAGTCCCATGAGGGACTTGATCCCAGAACCCTGGGATCATGACCCGAGGCAAAGGCAGATGCTTAACCAACTGAGCCACCCAGGGTCTCCGCCCCTTTAAAATAAATAAATAAATAAATAAATAATAAAAAAAAAATATATATATATATATTTTTTATTTTTTTTTTATTTTTAAGTAATCTCTACATTCAACATGGAGCTTGAACTCACAACCTCGGGATCAGGGGTCACATGCTCCAGTGACTGAGCCAGCCCAGTGCCCTGTTATAGAATGCTTTCTGTGTGTGTGTGTGTGTGTGTGTGTGTACGTGTGTGTACAAGACATATATGATTTGGGTATATCTAGTATGATGGAAAGCAATGCCTTTTCCAATTTTTATCAAATATTTGAGATAATCCATATTTATATATCCATGATTGTCAGTGTAAATGTATAACCAAAAAAATGGACTATTAGGAAAATTATTTTTTCCTTGTTTTGGGCTGTGTCTAAATTCTGAGTTGACAGCAAAGAGTTACTGAGTCTCCCCTGAACACAGATTAAATCAGGTCTCCTACGTGAACAGGCAGTATGCAGTTACACAGTTTGCACACAGAATGTGTCGTGTCCACAGGGAAGGGTTTTCACAGTGGTCGGCCTCATTATCTCTCCAGACTGTGTTCTATCCTTCTGGTTGTCCCGTGTTGAGCACAGCCCAGGGTCACCCTGGGTGGACCATACTCTGGCAGAGGGACGAGCAGCTTGTGTGTGGTCCTGACTTGGCGTCTTGGGGAGAGGTGTGGCTGCAGGGTACTCTGGGATTTGTGCTCTGGCGTGGGACCCCGGCTCCTCTTGTTTCTCCTGTGTGTAGGGAATCCGGGGAAGTGGCATCACCCTTGCTCTGGGGACCAGCTTCCAGGGGTGGTTACAGCTGTGCCAGTCCCTCTCGGGGAGAAGGAAGGAGGCCCTGGCCCCGGGAACATCACAGCCCAGCAAAGGCGAAGCCTCACCGTGTCACCCCGCAGATAATCCATTCATCTCTCCACGTTGACTTTCCTTATAAAAGGAGAGGGAGTGACTATCTGTGATGAGTCCCTTTAAAAGTATTCCTCACTCACAGCAGTAATGATCTCCCAGTTACCCGCAGAAGAGCTCATGCCTAGCCTGGCTTCCCCGTGCACGGGAACATGCACTAAGCTGGGACAGTTCTCTTCATTTATGTGGCCATTTGTTACGTAAGTGATCCTGAAGAGAATAATCTTGATGCAAGAAATAGGGGCCGTTATGCCTGTGATTATAAGTGTGAAGTTTACCTTTGCATTCAGACTTCGCTGTGGGCCCGTGCAGGGCAGAGCTACCGTGACAAGGAATGATGAGGCGTCCTGGACTCTCCTTCACTGGTTCTGCTCCTTCTCGCATTTCACTGGACATTATGCCTTCTTTCCCCCAAACACGCCACATTAGTTCTTTTTCTTCTTTATATCGTTCTGAGCTGATGGGAAAACTGTCAGCTCTCATTTCCTTTTTCGTCTCCCCTGAGACAAGGAAGTAAAAATTTGCTATACTAGAAATATGCTTTCTTCTCCCTTCTTCCTCCTCCCTGGCCTCCACCTGTACTTCCTTCTCCTCCTCCCTCCTCCCCTCCTCTTCTTCTACATCCTGCTCCTCCACCTCTCCCTCCTCCCCTCCTTTTCTGCCTCCTCCTCCTCTTCCCCTCTTCTTCTACCTCCTCCCCTCTTCTACCTCCTCCCCTCTTCTACCTCCTCCCCTCTTCTTCTACCTCCTCCCCTCTTCTACCTCCTCCCCTCCTTTTCTACCTCTTCCCCTCCTCCTCCTCTTCCACGCCTCCTCCTCTTCTCTTCTTCTACCTCCTGCTCCTCCTCCTCCCCTCCTCCTCTACCTCCTCCTCTACCTCCTCCTCTACCTCCTCTTCCTCCTTCCCTCCTCCTCCCCTCTTCTTCTACCTCCTGCTCTTCCTTCTCTCCCTCCTCCCCTCCTTTTCTACCTCCTCCCCCTCCTCATCCTCCTCTTCCCCACCTCCTCCTCTTCCCCGCCTCCTCCTCTTCCCCACCTCCTCCTCTTCCCCGCCTCCTCCTCTTCCACGCCTCCTCCTCTTCCCCTCTTCTTCTACATCCTGCTCCTCCTCCTCTACTTCCTCCTCTACCTCCTCTTCCTCCTTCCCTCCTCCTCTCCTCCTCCTTTTCTGCCTCCTCTTCCTCCTTCTCTTCCTCCTCCCCTCCTTGTCTTCTACCTATTGCTTCTCCTCCTCTTCTTACTCCTCCTCTACCTCCTCTTCCTCCTCCCCTCCTCCTCCCCTCCTCTTCTACCTCTTCTTCCTCCTTCTCTTCCTTGTCCCCTCCTTGTCTTCTACTCCCTCCTCCTCCCCTCTTCTACCTCCTGCTCCTCCTCCACTTCCTCCTCCTCCTCTTCTACTTCCTTCTCCCCTCCTCTTCTACTTCCTGCTTCTCCTCCTCTTCCTCCTCCTCCCCTCCTTGTCTTCTACCTATTGCTTCTCCTCCTCTTCCTTCCTCCTCTTCTACCTCCTGCTTCCTCTTCTTCCCCTCCGTTTCCTGCTTCTCCTCCTCCTCCACATCTCTTCCTCTTCCTTGTCCTACTGCTTCTCCTCCTCTTGCTGCTGCTTCTCCTCTTCCTCCTTCTCCTTTCTTCTATTCCTCCTGCTGCTCCTGCTTTTTCCTCCTTGCTCCTCCTCCAGCCCTTCCCCTTCCACATCTTCTCCTCCTCCTATACTTCCTTTCCCAGGCTCCTGCTTCATCCCGTTCCCTCCCCCTTCCTCCTCCTCCTCTCCTCTGCCTGCTCTTCCTCTTGCTTCTCTAGTTTCTCTTCCTTTTCCTCATACTCTTCCTCTTCAACTTCCTCCTGCTCCCCTTTCTCTTTTTTTCTCCTCCTCCTCTTCCTCCGCTTGCTGCTTCTCCCTTCTGCTCTTCCTGCATTTTCGTCTCCTCCCTATCATCATCATCATCATCATCATCATCATCATCATCATCATCATCTTAAATTTTCATCCGGGGGGGTTTACTTTTCACTCTTTTATCCCCCAATCTAATCTCATCCTACCTGAAAACACAGCAGATAAGATACCTTGCACTGGTGACTATATCCTTTGAAGCTGGATCACAGGGTCCCCTATTTGTCTTTTAAGGCTTTGTCTAGGTGACTTTGTGCAGGGTTACATGCATAAATACTGTCACTTCTATGTGCCTTCTATGTCCATCTGTAAGGCAGACTCCTTAAGGGCACACGATTTCTGTCCATGGTGCAGATTAACAAGAGAAAATCTATTTTTAATTGCATGCATACACATGGGAGGTCAGAAAGAAAAATGCAGCACGAGGAGGCAGCCGGATGTTTGTGACTTACTTCCCATCTTAAAGGAAGAAGGGGAGTTGGGCTTCTAGTGAGGGAGGCAAGTTACAGGAAGGGGAAGGGAGAAAATCGCTGTAATTAGATGCTGTCTTGTTATGGAGATAAGTCTCTCAGGTGGTAAGAATTATCTCCAGGACTCGCTCTTTTTCTGGTGAGAGACATCTTTATAAATGGAAATTTCCTTTATAAATTTCCTTTACAAAAGGGGAAATTTATGTACTGTATTTTGAGGTGGTTAGAGGGAGGTAAAGAGTTTTTCCTGAGTCTTCTGAATTGCTGTAGCTGAAAATAATCTATATGACAAAGAGGCCTATTTTGGGGTGCATATTCTGGGACCCTACAACTCAGGGTATTATAGGGTCTTGTAAGTAGAGGCTAGGAATTACTTGATGGGTCACACAAAATATATGGACAATCCTATAGGATTCGGTCCTAAAACATAAATTTATTGAGCACATACTATGTGACCATTCCTTTGTTAAATGCATGGGACTGTACATTACGCACAGGGAGATAAAAATCCCTCCCAGACCTAGTATTGCTCTGTGTTTCTGGAGGATGATGTTACTCACAGAGAGAGAGAGATTGTAATGACAAATTACTGGTTTTGGTGCGTAGCTACTCGGAGCTCTGCCCTGACCCCAGGTTCATGGGAGGTGTGTAGACGCTTGTAACAACAGCTTTGCTTTCATGTGTTAATTTCTGCTCGTGCTTCAGACTATCTATGGAATCTTCCTTTTCCTCTACTGTTTTCTTAGTTTCAAATTTCCATATCTCCTTGGGATTAGTAAATGGAATGTGTTCTGTGTGAAAGAGAAACATGATTTCCTTGATGGAAAGCAGGATTAGAAAGCGTCTACTCACACATATCCCCAACGTCCATAGCACGTCGTATGGCCATATCACGTTCTCGTTGATTACCTTTACTTTGCTGGCTTTGGGGGTTGCCTGGGACAGATACCAGCACAAGGTAGCTTCACCAGAACAGGATAGGTGTGACTGCAGGGCCAGAATACTCAGGCTCAGTTCCTCTGACAGACAGGTGTTGACTTACCCTTCTGTGTCATGCATCCATCCGGAGGCTGTTGGTCAGTCTGTCTCCTATAGAGACGACTCCCCCACTTGGTTGGAAAGAGTTGGCAGCTCAAAGTAATCCTCTTTGATGCTTAGTGATTCTAACGAAAGAGGAAGGGACTCCTACTGGAGGGGATGAAAAATAAATTTCCTTCTATCCTCCTGAGTCCTTGGCTGAGACCCCTGTACTAAGATTAACAAGAGAAAAAAAAAAAAAAATAGAAGTGTAGTAACCTGTCTCCTGTATATGTGGGGGTACCCCGGGAAAATGAGTAACTCGCTGAGGTGTCCTAAGCCACCAGCATAACCATCTTCTGTTAAAGAGGAAGGAAAGAAGGGTGTGCATGTGTTTGGGGGTATCATGGTGGGGTGATGAGGAAAGCGATAGTAAACACAAGGATTAGGTTTTTTCATGCAGATTGAAGTTGGTATCTTTTCCAGTGGTAAGATTCTCTTGTTAACTAACCTTCTTACCTTGGTGCTGAGATGAAGACACCTTTACAAATGAAGATTCATTTATAAATGTGAATTTCCCTTTCCAAAAAGTAACTTCTCCTGTGTTTTCAGAACTTCTCCTGCATCTGCTGTGGTTCAAAATAATCAGCTCAGAAAATTCCTTATGCCAAAGAGGCCTATTTTGGGGTGGCATATTCTGCTTTCCTTCATCACTCTGAGCATTACACAAAACTCTGAAGACATGGAGCAGACCTGCTGATGTGACGTTTCTCCCCCTGGGACAGATGAACACATCTGATGAATGAGACACTGGGATTGGCCAGGTCCACCTCCTAGGAGCATCCTTGTAAGGGGGAGACAGGTGGATACCTGTCCCTGAGAGTCCGGCCAGGGCTTGTGGGAGACAGGTGAATACCTGTTTATGAGTCCTGCCAGGGTTCATGGGAGACAGGTGGATACCTGTCCCTGAGAGTCCCACCAGAGCTTGTGGGACACAGGTGGATATCTGTTCATGAGTCCCGCCAGGGTTCATGGGAGACGGGTGGATACCTGTCCCTGAGAGTCCCACCAGAGCTTGTGGGACACAGGTGGATACCTGTCCCTGAGTCCCGCCAGGTCTCGTGGGAGACAGGTGGATACCCATTCCTGATGGCTTCACCTGAGCAATGCAGATTAGAGGAAGGGCCATTCCTCAATGGGGAGAAGACAGAGACCTGTACACCAGCCACGTACCCCTTCCTTTTGTCTCATCCAGAGTCAGTACATCATTACAGTTCATAGCACTGGGCTCTAGAGTCCTCATGCCGATGTCACACACCTGTTCTCAGTAACCACAGCTCCGGAAGACAGCTTTTGCTCACGTGTAGGAGGTTCATACAACAGAGTATCTCATCATGCCTTTATGAAGAAGAAGAGACCATAATCATCGAGTGACTGGAATCAGGGTCTCACGTGTAGTGCCTGTTTGGTTCATAAGGAGGCGTTAGCCCATACGCCGTTGATTCTCGAGGCATGCTCCCAGCTCTTACGGTCACTCTCGTGAGGTGTCTTCCTCTTAGATACCCCACGTTCTGGAGAGTTGCTAATGTCATGAGAAAATGCAGGTCAGGGTCGTTACCTGTTCCAGCAGAGGTGAAGACTGACAGTAAGAAATTGAGCTTGCTACTGTTTCTCGTAGCATAATCCAACCCGTGGACCCCATGCCTCCCTGTCCTGTTTCACACAGTCTTGGTTCGATGTCTCCTCTCCGTGCTGGTCAGTGGTCTACAAAACATGATTCGATACCTTCAATCTTGAAAGCTCATCCCTCTGTTTGCCTGGAATGTGCTTATTTTAGATTTCAAGGGAGTTTTCTGTGGGGCTAATGGGGCAGAGTGATGTCCACATAACTTACCATCGTACGCTGTTAGTGAACTGTTGGCATATTTGCTATTAGCCTTTTGCCATCCTTTAAGCGGGCTTTCAACCTATAGAATAGTGATGAGAAAAGCCGCTTCTGCGTGCTGGGTTCGCCTTTTCCTTCACGCTCGGGTGGTTCTTTTTCTCACTGTAAAATGAGCTTCGTGAACTCTGACAAGCTCAGAGATTTTGTGGGACATAAGAGGCAATCATTTTATTTACTTCTATTGGAAGTGAAGTTTTTCTTGTAGTGGAAGACACAGAGAGGGGCACAGGCAGGCCGTGTCCGGCTTTGTGAATTTTCACAACAGGAACCGACGTTGGGTCGCCACCTCCAAGAGAAGAAAGCAGAATGTTGTTTGCTCAGAAGCTCCTTTCGTGCTCGCTCTGAACCCCACAGCCCCCCAAAACACAACAGCGTGCTAACATCTGTCAGAGTGGATTCATTCTGCCGCGTCTTCACTTTCTATTAAAGCGGTCTCTTACGGACGAGCTCTTTGTGTGTCTGTGTGAATGTGCCTGGCTACTTCCACTCGGCGTGGTGGTCAGGACGTTCATTCGTGGTGAATAGCTGCAGATCTTTTGCTGTCAAGTGTTTCATTGAATATCCATTGCATAGTTCTTTGAATGTTTTGTCTCTCCCCTTAAATTTTTTGGTAGAACATATCCTAAGGATTTGTTTTAAGAGAAGACGCGTGTGTGCCGTAAACATGGTGAGACCTTGACTGTTGAAGAAAGCGCTCATGCTGTGCGGTCGTTGGGGTATAAAATCCTGGTGCAGGGATGTCTGGCTGGCTCAGTCGGGAGGGCATGTGACTCTTGATCTCAGGGACGTGAGTTCAAGCCCCATGTTGGGCATACATGTTACTTTAAAAAAAAAAAAAAATCCTGGTGCAAATGTATTTTCCTTCAGAACTTTGAAGTCCTAGGTCTATGCCTTCAAATCCTCAAGGATGTGATGAGACCTGTGGTTTGTTTTTTAAAGATTTGATTTATTCATTTGAGAGGAGAGAGAGAGAGTGAGCAAGCTGGTGGGGAGGAGCAGAGGGAGAAGCAGATTCCCCGCTGTTCTGGGATCATGACCTGAGCTGAAGGCAGATGCTTCACCCGCTGAGCCACCAGGCGCCCCAGAACGTGTTTATAAGAAATAACGTCCCCCATCCCCATTAAGCTTTTAGAATTTTTCCTTGCCATCCTGCGGTTCTGGGCATTCCCCAGAGTGTGGAGCGGTGTGGCTATTGTCTTATTAGGCTGCCTTACTGTCCTTCAGTCTGAAGGTACAATCATTTCTTCTACAAGTGATTAAATTATTCCATAATTTAATTTATTGCCTCTCTCTGCTCTGGGTTCCCTCCTTCTGGAAATCCTCTGCGCTTAGAATTTTACCTCCTTGCTCTTTCCTCTATGCCTCTTCGATTTACTTTCTCTTTCTCTGTAATTTTTACTCTACGTTCTGGAAGATTTGCTCAGTTTCATCCTATGGATCATAAATCTTTTCTTCAGCTGTCTTCATTCTGCTCTGAGATTTTTTGTGAACTTTATTTATTTCTCGTAACGATCATTCCCTGTCCCATCCTTTTGGTAACATACTGTCATTTCTCTTATTGAACATCCTCTCGAGTCCCTTAAGATACTAATTAGATTTTAAGAGGATTTTCTTTCTTCTGTTCTATCTGCTTCATATAGTTTTCGTTGTTCTTTGACATCTCGGCGATGACTTTCGTGTCTTTTTATCGGGCTTATGTGTTTGTTTTTCTACCAGCTGGTTGTCTTTGTTGAGCTGTTTATAGTACTGACTACAAGACTGAGTGGATTAATGTAGGTAGCTGGAGTGAATGCTTTCCAACTAGATGGCTCTGTTTCTTAACATACTTTCTTCGTAGAAGTGGGGACGACCAGTCCTGTCCGCAAATGGGTTTTTGTGAGAGCTCACATGGGGTTCACTTAGGTACTCTTAGGTTCTCAGTGCAATGAAAACAAAGGATGCCTTCATCCTGCCAAATGAGGACCCTGAGCTTTTCATTCCTTAGCAAATCTTCCTTTCATTTCATTATCTGCATTCAAGGATAATCTCAGATTTCCTTGGTTTTTGTCTTTAGTCTCTCTTTTTGCATCCACAGCTGTATGAAGAGCTGTTGCATGAAAATCTCTCCCTATTTAGAAAGCAAGACTGAGGCCTTTGGCTGAGGACAGTTTCTGCAGCTGACCCATAGCCCCATTGGTACGAGGGGCTGTGTGGTAGACCTGCATGTATTCCTATGCATGGTGTGTGTGTGTGTGTGTGTGTGTGTGTGTGTGTACCCACCCCCCGATTCTCGGTGTATTCTATCTACAGGTCATACACATATCAGTTTCTAAGCTTCCATTGTCATTTATATACTCATACAGTCTCATTTCCATTTAAAGATATTCTGGTGGTACCCTCTCTTCTTTCTGACCCTACCATGGAGTTGGCATTTACCTTTTATGACTTGATTATCATTTCAGTAGCATCCTGGGAAGGGAGGGAGGGAGGTAATGTATGGCTTCAATCACCATATGGAGCTAGAATTTCTATCCACAAGTTATTAGCTGACTTCCAGACTGGCCACACAGATGCTATATAGCTTCTTAAAATTTCCCTTCTAAATGTTTATCATCAACTAGGTGATCAGAACTTATTTTATATCCCAGATTTACAGAGATTGTTTTGTGATTTTTACGTTTTTCTGTGTAGTCGAACGTGTTTGTATTTGTTGGCTCCCGAAAACATTTGTGCACGTTGGAAAATGGCCAGGCTTCTCAATGGTTTCTATGTCTTTAGCCGTTTGACCTTCATCCTGTTCCATTTTGACTTCTATTTTATTTATTTATTTTATTTTTTTATAAAGAATGTATTTATTTGAGAGAGAGCAAGAGCAGAGGGAAGAGGCAGAGGGAGAAGCAGGCTTCCCGCTGAGCAGGGAGCCCAGTGCGAGACTCGATCCCAGGACCCTGGGATCCATGACCTGAGCCGAAGGCAGACGCTTCACTGACTGAGCCACCTGGGCATCCTGTGACTTCTATTTTAGAATAGATGCTTTGACCTACTGTCCCTGAGATTATCCTTTCAAATATTTCATTAATCTTTCTCTGTCACTTCTTTTTCTCTTTCTCCCCTCCACCTCGCTTTTTTTTTTTTTTTTAAGATTTTATGTATTTGACAGAGAGACACAACGAGAGAAGGAACACAAGCAAGGGGAGTGGGAGAGGGAGACACAGGCTTCCCGTGGAGCAGGGAGCCCGATGCGGGGCTTGATCCTAGGACCCTGGGATCATGACCTGAGCTGAAGGCAGACACTTAACCACTGAGCCACCCAGGCGCCCCTCGCTTTTTTTTTTTTCTTTTCTATTTTACCAGCCCAACTATGCGCATAGGGTATGCATCATGGTTATTAGCAGCAAATTGACCTTGTCTTTGTCAGGAAGCCTAAGTGTTATGTTGAGGCAGATTCTGTTTCCACTAATGCAGGTGCAGTAAACATCACTTCATTTGCAAGTTCTTACCCTTCCTCACACTCACGAAGAACGTGGCTTTGTCATATTGAGCTATTTCTCACAGTTGGATTTCCTAGTTTTGTTAGGAAACTTTGAATTAGACAAAAGGGCAGACATTTACAGTATAAGGTGGTTTTCCTATTACATTTATGAGGCAGCGTGAAGCTAGAAGCAAATTCGTCTTTATAAAAGTGCTTTAAAACCACATCTCATTTTATGTAAATGGCCACTTACTAAGAGCATTTCACCAAAAATAGCAAAATATAGACTATATTGAAACTATGGTAGTTTGTTAGAAGTGGGAGTATTTCAATAAGAGAAATATTTTATTAACTATTCCATCACTGATGGATATTCTAAATTAATCTAACCTAGGATGTCAACACTTGAAGATTTACTCACCAGTGGTTTTCAACAACCAAAAGAAGCTTTTGCCAATGAATAGTGCTAGCAGATGGGGCTTTTCACCCAAATTGTGATTTTTCTTGAATTAGTTCGGTAAACCTCATCTAGCAAAGAAAGAACCAATCTACGTCGAACTGAAATAAGAGCATAATTTGGATCGGAAGTTAATGGGATAGGAGCTCTCCTGAATCTAAATTCAGCTCTGAATAAAGCAGAGCTGGTGCTCAGAGCCCATGGAACAATGTTCGATGCCATATGGTGGGGAGCAAAGCTCCACAGCGGAGCTTGGTTGGGGTTGGGAAAAGGTTCCAAACCCTATCCCCATGTCTACTGGTTTTAATGATGGTGCCCCTTCTACCTACTCAGAGCTTATTAAAAGACACACAAGTCGTAAGTGAACCTGGATTTCTCATGTAATTTGGATCCTCATTTACAGTCTTCCTTTCCTCATTAGAACCGCAGGCGAGGCACAATCTCTGCGGCGTCTCATCTGTAAAATTAAGGCATTCAGAATCCCAAGCGATTTTCTTTTTCACCTTCAATTCTGAATTGAGGAAAATTTGGCTGATAGAACCATGTGTCCGTGGCTGGGTGTAGAGTCACGCACCGGGTTTAGGACCTGCTTGAGAGTGAATCTGGGGGCAGATATACGGGATTGATTTCACTGTTCTAAGCAGCTCCATAATTAAGTAAAAATCTTGTTTTATCACTTGGAAATGAATAGTTTCCTGATGATCCCACTACACAGTCCACTTCTTAGCCCACGGTCTTATTTACCCTTTTTGGAATTTTACATTAGATAATATTTTTAAGCCTTGATGTTTGAAGGAGATTCCTGAAAGTCCACTGGTATAAATCAAGTTGCTCCGTGACCTGGAATCTCTTGCTCTGTGTTCATTTGACACTTCCTGTCTTAGTAAATTCTTCCATGGAAACAAATGTAAGAATACTGATGAGTATCCAAATTTCAGAAACTACAGCTGCATGGGAAAAAATGAAACAGTTCTTGTATTTTTTCTATTAATAAACACATAAGTTGTCCGTATAACAATATAACAAATAGGGCAGTGTGTTAAATGAGGAAAACCTATGTTTCATGTATTAAAATAGTGCTTCGTGGGCATTCTCAAGAGTGACTCAAAATAGTTGAGCTTTATAATTGGATAAGGCAGACAAAGACTTAAAGTGTGCTGTATATCAACCATTTGTTCGTTCAAGCAGAGGAACGATGACACATTCCTAGACTAGATGTCAAGATTCATGAAGTCACCTACTCAAAGAGAAAGGGCGTTTATTCCAATGGCTTTAACGGCAATGGCCATTTTTCGTTGGCAGGCCTGCTGTGTTTGAAAGACTTGACCAGAACGGTTAGTGAATCCTTACGGCCACCCTGCAAGGTGAATCTGAACCACACACATTTTACAGATGAGACAGTGACTGCTCACGTCTCACGTTGCAGAAGGCGTTTGCTGGTGGAGGGCTGGCAAGTGTCAGCACTTCACCCAAGACGCTCCATGCGTCGTCTTTGGGCACCATCTTTGGCCATGTATGTGAAACAGCCCTCTTCAGGGAGATGTGGTTTAGCGAATGTGAGTTGTGAATATGGACCACACAAACCCTTGAAAGTTTAGGGAAGGATTTCTGATTTTGACCAGACATTGCCAACAGAAGTTACCAATGCAGAGGCCCCTTCCTTTTGGTGAGATAGTCATTCAGCTGGTATTTGTTGATGTCTTTTCCATGTTCATTTTACCCATTCATGCATGCATGCAACCCTTCATTCCTTCTTTATTCAACCATTGTGTAATCTACACTTCCCAGGAGCTTTGTGTTTCTGCAGTGCAGCTGAAACAAGGATTTCTATTAAAAACAGAGATTTTGCTTTAATGGCTGGCATCCCATTCTCTGCTACAATGGTACACTTGGGCACATTTAGTTGATATCAGTGTCCAAGGTCTTAAATCACGTGCCGTGTTGTTTCTGCTATGAGGCCAGTTGTTCCTCTTGAGTGTGAAATAGACCTGTGGTCCCTATAGCTAACAGAACAGTGCACAGATCATGGGTACCCTTCCACTGCCAACTTGTAGTTCAGTGGAAATTATTTTCTTGAAACACTGTATTGCATGTTTTTGAGAATTCTAGTTTCAGTCAGCAGACGTGAGTTTTGAAAGTGAACACATGCTTGAATTGGAAACATTTATATTTTGGAAAAGGTACGTTTGGTGGGTGGTGGAAATCAAGGGACAGTATGGAAGGTGTTTCTCGCCACGTTGTGGAACCCATTTGCCACATTAATGCACCTTTGTGACCTGTAGCTCTCCAAGAGATCCTGGCTTACGATATCATAAAGGAACGAGTGTATGGAGATTTATTTTAAGGTGAGGTAGGGTCGCTGCTAATTTGGGCTATATGATGTGGCAGAGTGCCAGAGGAGCAGACGGAGGGGTGGAGGCAGTGCAGTGGCTGGGCTGGAAGCCAGAGCTCAGGATCATTGTACTTGTAGATGAAATAACAATTATTTGGGATCGTTTGCTAATCAGCGAAATCTTGGAAGTGGCTGCTGACAAGCACTAGTGAGGTAATTAAGGCGAAACACTGAATTTGCATACATTTCCACTTGGATCATTGTTTGCAAGATTCCCTCTCTAGAAATAGACTTCACTTCTTTCAGAATGCACACGAAACCCAAGGCGGGGGAACAGGAAACTACAGTGCACCGATAATGCTTAAAACAAAAATCACAGAATCCCCCTCACGTAGACAATTACCTGAAGATGCTACTATCTTTAATTGTAAGGCAGGCTCACCTTATTTTTTACAAATTATGAGATATAAGTAATTGATGTTTGCTGTTTGACATCTTCAATCAATATTGAAGATGTGGCTTTGCAGACACGTTCGATACACCTTTCGAGCTGTGTTATCATTGATCGTATAATAAGTCCTATTCTCTGTGCACGTCTGGAGTGGCCAGTTCTAATAGTTAATGCAAAATTGGGCATGGCCATTTTGTTTCAGGAGTGAAATATAAGAAGCAAACACAGTGCCAAGGAAAAGCTTTATGTATGGCCAGGACTCTAGTTCTAACTAACTTCACATGTGGATTTCAAATTTATTTATTTTTTAATAAGTTCTTTTTTATGTATTTGAGAGAGAGAGAGAGCACAAGCCAGGGGGGAAAGGGAGAAGCAGACTCCCCACTGAGCAGGGAGCCCAATGTGGGGCTCAATCCTAGGACCCTGGGATCATGACCTGAGCCGAAGGCCGTCGCTTAACCAACTGAGCCACCCAGGCGCTCCAGAGATTTCAAATTCAACGTAAAGCTCAATTGTAGAGGGAGTGCCCCTGAGAACACCCTGCATGAAAATACTTTAGAGGTTGTGTTGTGATTTGTGCACTGAGCATGAAACACTTGGTCCAGACCATGACTTTTACCAGTTGTATGGCCTTGGAGAAGTCAATTTGCCATTCTGTTCTTCAGTTTCCTTATTTAGAAAATTGAAGAATGAGCCCCAAGTACTGCTGGGATCTCTTCCAATGCCTACAAGCCTTTAGACATTATGTTAGTAACTTATATTTATGATCATTATGAAATTCTCTTGGTTTGCATTGCAAATGATTTGCAATTCATAATTTCTTTAAATTCTGTTTTGTTCTTAGAAATAAATATTTCATGACTAATCCTAACTGGACATTTTCTTTAGGTGGTGGGGCTTTGCAAATGAACTGGAGAGACTGAATGTCCAAATGGACAGTGGACAGACCATATATGGCTATAGTACTCAGACCTGTCTGTCACCTCTTCAGCAACCACGTCTAGAGTCCCAACTGCAACCTTTTCAGGAGTCGTGCTAGAACGGTCTGCCTCTCTTCCAGTTCAGGACCAACCAGAGAAAGTGAAATGTGGTCCCCAAGCTGAGCATTGGTGGGGTGTGTCCAGTTCCCCAGGCCAATAGCCTGTAGTCACTGCACATCAGAAGCCTGCCTTGGAATCTGGGTCAGGCATAAGTGATGGTGGCTGCCTCCCTTTCTATAGCAAGCTCTGGGTGAACAGCCTGTGTTTGCTTTCATTTGAGGGACAGGAGTGGAGGGGGTCTTTATTTCCACCAACATGGAACGGTGTCTAATACAGGTGGATGCCACGGGTAGAGGCTGAACGCATCACCATCATTGTCGCTGACACACGTTGATTACCGTTTTGCACTGTAAACGTTTCTTTCTATTTGGTGAAAATGGAGAATAATCAATGCTCACTTCTCAAAGAATACAAGAGTGGTGGTGTTTTTTTGCTTGTGTGCTTTTTATTAATAATGGAGAGCTACTTTCCCAGTAAGCCCAGTTTGTTGTTTTTTTCTCGTACGTCTGAAACTTGAGTCAAAAGGGCAGAGAATAAACACGGGTGCTCAAGGCTGGGAGTTGGAGGGAAACGTGGGAAGTGGATGATCAGTCATTTTAAGGGTTGATTTTGTATAGTAACAAACCCCGAAGGTGATCTGTGATAGCAGAGGAGATTTGAGCAATTGGAAGGCAATTTCTCAGATGGTTTTGGAGAAAGGATGAGATTCAGGGAAAGTGGGTACAGCTGAATAGATGTTTTTCTCTGCAATTCGCTACATCTAAGTGGAGCCAATGGAGGTTGCAGGATCGTTAACTGCAGGACTTCTTTGTGTGGGGTTATTTGATCTGGGTTTTTATCCTGCTGCATTCTGTGATCCTAGGCACAGACCTCTGAAGGCTTTCTCTGTGTAATGTGGTTTTCCTACCTATGGGCATCTGTAAGAAAAGGAACAGAGAAGATGAAGCTCTCCTATCCAGGCTTCACTGAGGAACTGTGAAGCCTCTTTGGTGTTGTCCGTTCTAAGAGATGCCCCGTGGTCTCTCCAGAAATTTCACTGGAACAGAATGTGGGTGCTTTGAAGAAGCAAGGGATTGTACAGCTTAATTCTGAGGCCATTTAAGCAAAGAGACTCAAGAATAAGTTGTGAATTTGATCCCTTGGAAAGGAAGAGACAGACAATGTTTCTGAAAATAAATGTGTTTGAACATAAAACAGAGAAATTGCACGAAAGCAATCTTCTGTGTTTGATGGCAATTTCCATTTCTGTTTCAACCACTTTTTCAGGCAAAATTACAGTGGAGCTGGCTTTCCTATTTAACCAGTCTCTGGATATAAAGTCACCCCAAATCTTCAGCTATTGACTTTGAAACACTGCTTACAGAAAAGGTACCTCTGAAACACACTAATCTTGTGTTTCTTTATAAAAAGAAATGCCAGTAGGAAATTAGGTCTGTACCCATGTCACTAAAATCATCTTACCATTTCACATTGGAAGTAGAAGGGCACTGCTCAACCTCTCGCAAAAGCTCATTGAGACATTTTTGGTAAAATGTGTTGGGAAACAAGGATATGAAGTTGAAGGTACTTTATCCACTGATTCCCACATCCGTCGGGTTGAGGGTCATCCCTGGGGTGTTCACTTCCTGGTAGGAACCCCTGAGCTCTTAAGTGGAGTGAGACCATGGAACTGACTAGGGATGCAGCTGGGTTGTGCAGCTGTCCACTGCCGTGGTGCTGAAATCAGAGAAGAGGGGATGTGATGTCGTTCCTGGAGAGAATGGGGGACACGGTGTCATTCCTGGTGAGAAACAAGGTTCATTTTGTTCATTCTGTCCATGAGATACATATATCCTGTGTTCAAGAAGGTCATGAAGAAGGGCATTAAGGCAAAGTACACTCATAGGGGAATTAGGTACCTGGTTTGTCCATCAGGATGCCTGACAGTAGAAACCAACACAACACCTAAGATCAGAACGGTGATCCTGGGATAGGCCTGGGTTTCAGAGTCATAAAGTCAGGACTCTGTAGATGAAGAGACATAAAATAAGGGGATTCTGTATCACGAGAGAACAAGCATTATACTGATTGTCAGCACTAAGAATTAGCCACAACCGTGCCACTCTTCTGCTCTGGAATCTTTGGCATTACAGGCAGGAAAAAGGGCAGCATAGAAGACAATGAGTGGAGAAAGAAGGATGCTCTGTTGGTGGGAGTTCATGTTATGGCCGAATCAGCTCTTGGGGAGGAAGAAGGGCCTTAATGAGAAACTTGAAATGAACGAGTTTAAATTAAAACTCAAATGTGAGGTGAATTTATTTCGACTGGGTTAGATTATTCCATAAGTGACTTTGTGAGAAAAAAAAAAAAAGAATGCTGTTTTTTAGTTATTCACTAATAAAAAATGCATGAACCCCACTTACTTCCTGGATCAAAGTCATTTTCTACTAACTCAGCCCTTTGGTCTTTCACAGAATGACAGTATAGCGAACCACCGTCCAGGACACTTTTCCAGTCCTTTCGATACTATGAACATTTTCACGTTCTGTTCATCTGAGTGACCATCCCATTAAAATTGTCATTAAGTAAGCATACGGGGTGAGAAATACAAGTCAGCTCTATGCTAGAGCCATAAAATCATTAGTCATTGTCTATCCAGTGGGGTTACACGTTGACCAAGGTATATCATCCTGAAGGTATTTCCACCAAGAAACCTGGAAATGAGAACAACACAGTGGATATGCATGTCTATCCAGTAGCATATCCATATAATAGCTCAGAAGAAAAATCAGCTTTTGAGATGATAGTCCTTGTTACGGAAGCTACTGCCTGTATCCTGTCTATTTGTATCATGAGTTATAAGATTTGTCTGTTAGTTTATGGTCGCTTAATTTGCCTTTTAAATGAAATCGCTTGTTTATGTCATATATATTAGGTTTCTTTTGTTGCTGTCAGTTTAAAGCCTTACATCTCTTATACTCACTTTGTTAACACATGTAGTCCTTTGCCTCTTTTCTGTTGTTTACTGACATAGCCTACTCCCAAAATTACACAGACCGTTAAAGAGGAAAGTTCAGCCTGGAACATAGGACACGTTCATTAGCAGTTAGACTTCAGTAAGGGTCAGTTAAGTGTTATATCACTGTCAGCTGTCAGCACCGTCTTCCGTATCAATTCCCACTTGGTGTGGTAGTTTCTGCGTGTAGGGAGGCATTTTGGCTCTCAATCTGCACTTGTTTTCCGTGAAATTCTCATTTGCAGAGTGTCGGTAGGATGCTTGGCACTTGTACGCCATGTATCTGCTCCTTCAGCATTTTCAGCATGGCTTCATTGTAGCCTCATGACACTGTTTAATGATGGTTCGTCTCTGTAGCTCTCTGTTGGCTAGCCTGTGAACTCTCTTTGGGGGCGGGGGTCAAGAATAGGGTCTTTATTCTTGCATCTTCTGCATCCATCTGTCTTCCCCCAGACCCCCATGCAACACAATCCACATTCCTATCGACTGTGTTTCTTGACTCGTAGAAGACACCCAGTAACCACTGGATAATGTCACTGACACAACGTGTGGCCCTTCCTATGGATGTTTACCTATGACCTGATACAAGAGTAGGAGACAGTAACTTATCCAGTTAGGTGAATAAATACGCCTTATCTCTTCTTCAGTCTGGATGGGCAGTGGAAAAATGCAGAGAAAAAGCGCTATCTGTACGGTAATTCCTTAGCTGGAAGATAAATTCCTTGCCATTATGTTATAGGATATATACTGTATTTTTCATCTTGAATTTCCTGTTGCTCTTATCAGAATGCTCACTTTGGAAGAAATGCCAAATGTCCTTGAATGTACCAAGCTAATAATCTGTAGACCCCAGATGGTGTGTCCACGTAGATGTCATGGAGGACACACAACCTCCCCCGGAAAGGACCACACATAGAAATTAGCCAGTTATGTAACTCTGTCCCCAACCATTTACCCTACACCCAGTTTCCGCAGGGGAGTGATGTGCCTTCCTCAAACATCCCTTTTCCCTGAACTGTGTAGCACTTCCAACTGATATTCCAATCAAGTCTCTGGCTCAGGACGTGATTACGCCTAGTCTTTTCCTTTTCACTAATCCCTTCTAATAGAAGCCCTGACTTTCCATTTGCGTTGTGAATTCCTTGATAGTGTGCCATGCCAAGGGAGGGCCTGGCACGGCCCTAGATGCGTGGCAGTGTTTCAGTAAACAGTTGTCGACCGAGAGCCCTTAGGGTGTGAATTATGAGTTCTAGCAAAAGACAAGATTGCGTTTGCATAATTATGAGCTGAAGACTGGCAGGGAAAATGAGGTGTTGAGCTACCTCCGAGTTGCATTGGCTGCTACTTTTGCTTAAAGTATAGTCCACATTACGTTATTGAAGTATTCTAAGTTGAAATTTCTAGAAGTCGAAGGATACGACATACTGTAGTGTAAGGAGTTAAAAGTAACATCTTCATACACTCAGCGAGGGCTGCAGTATCCCGACATATTCAGTCAAGGATGATAACATTAGAGATGCTTGGAAAACGTTCCGGGGACATCGAACTTTGGAGTAAACAACAGTCTGAGAGCCCTTATATAGGGATTCTTAACTTGACATCATGGATGAACTTTGGAGGGTCTAAGGATCCCTTGATGGTGCATCAAATTAGCTGCATGCAGGTGTGCATTTAAAATTCTCAAAGGCATTTGTTTCTTTGGAACGGAAGGACCCATTACTATTCCAATGAGCTCTTTTATTCTATGAGCGGGTTCTAGAGGTAGACAATGCCGCCCTAGTTCGGTCAGCACAAAGGGCCCCCAGGAGCACGTGCAGTCTCATTCATGTTGTGATGGGGAAGTAGGAAATGTTCTTTCGAGCGTTCTTTGCCGCGAGCAAATGTCTGTATTGTCCAAGTTGCTAATTGGCTGTTCTGACCTGTTATTTCACAAAAGGGTGATTATACCAGTTATTAGCTTTGCATTTTTTTTTCTCTTTTCCAAACTTCTTCTCTCTTGCCTTTTGAATTCTCTTAACTCAGTTCTAAGAGTTCTCCTGGCACCACCAGCCTCCCTGCAGACACCTAGCGATGGATTGGCATGGACTCTTCATTCTGTGCTTTTTCTGAGCCCAACTTAATTCAGTTTTGCCAGGCAAGCAATTTTTCTACCTAGTACCTCCTAGATCAATCATTTTGTTATTATTCATGACTCAACAATTCATGCGAGTTTACCACTCTTCACTCTGGAGATTGGAAGACGATTATGCATTGCAACACTTTTGCAACTCCCTCGTTGCTTTTCCAAGATTCTTCCTGGCCTGAAGGGTTCATAGCATATTTTGCAAATACAGACGCTTCATACGTGGGAGGAGACCAGGCATAACTCAAGACCGCTTTCCACATGTCAGACATGGGCCTTTAAAAATCTGTCAAATCAAGAACAATTATTTGGTAATAATTTAAAAGAAAAAAATGCACTTTATATAGAGTAAAAAAATATTGGTGGAACCAATGACCCTGAGATACTAAATTGTGGTTTCTTGGAGTGTGGGTCACAGATCCCTGGTACCTTAGCGCAAATCAGTGCAGTGATACTAAGCTGTGTGCGTTGTCACTTTGTTCTTCCCTGCTATACGTTGCTATTTTATGACTGTTTCACTTAAGAACACCCTTGACAAAGCAGGAAACAATGTTAATGTCATCAAGTCTCAATACTGGGGCATGAGTCTTCCCATATTGGTAAGTGTGTGTAAACTGATAACAGAATGTCATGATTTTCCTGGAGGAAAGCGGTTGTCTCATTATTTGAATCTTGTGCTCAATGGGTCGCTTTCCTCGTGGAATGTCATTTCCCCTTGAAAGAATGACTGCTAGAAACACTTACGGAGTGCATAATTTGGAAGACATTGTTTTTGAAAGTGACGGAAGTGAACTGGTCACTCCCCAAAACGATACCTTCACAGTGCTTCAAGACTATTCTGAGGATGTCAGGATTGACTTTAACAGTTGAGGTTTTTAATACTATCTAGTACGATGTACAAATATTTAGAGGGTCTGCAAAACATACGGATGCAATATTTTTTACATGAATAATGCATCGTGTTACAAAATCATGCATGGCTAAAATATCCTTTTGAAATGCAAGATATACGCACAGATTTTAATATAACAGCATATGAAACATTTATTAATACTGACGATTGATTCCAAATTTCAAGTAATCATTAAGAAATGACTCTTAATAGAATGTGGATGTAGGGGCGCCTGGGTGGCACAGCGGTTAAGCGTCTGCCTTCGGCTCAGGGCATGATCCCGGCGTTATGGGATCGAGCCCCACATCAGGCTCCTCCGCTATGAGCCTGCTTCTTCCTCTCCCACTCCCCCTGCTTGTGTTCCCTCTCTCGCTGGCTGTCTCTGTCTCTGTCGAATAAATAAATAAAATCCTTAAAAAAAAAAAAAAAAGAATGTGGATGTAATATCAAGGAAGAATGTCCACAGTTATCTGAAAAAGCTATTAAGGTACTCCTCTGTTTTCCAACCACATAGCTATACAAGGGGGGATTTTTCCCAGAGACTCGAAAACAACATATGACAGATTGAAATCAGGAGCAGATATTAGAATCCAGCCCCTTACAAAGCCAGACATTAAAGAGATCTTGAAGACTGTAAAAACAATGACAGCCTTCTCCCTTTTTGTTTTGCAAAATATGCTGATTTTCTGCAAATATGTTATTGATGTTTTGACTTAGCATAACTAAGTAAATATAATGGAAATGTCTCAGTTTTAATTTCCGCCGTGGGAAATGACAAAGAGATTCACTCTCTAGGAATCCTCAGTAGTCTCTCAGGAGTAAAGGAATCCTGCGACCACGAATTTGAGAATTGCCAATTAGAAGGATTCCTGAAAATCAGCTGGGGAGTTTGACACCTATGGACTGTTTGGCCACATCTCCTGAAAATTCTAATTCTGGGCTGTGGTCCTCACTCCCGTGGTAGTCAGTGAGTTGACTGGGGTTAGTGTGATAAGACTTTGCAGGTAAAATCGAAATCACATACCGTATGCACCCTGCGTTTGTTAAAATCTCAAAGGAAGCAACAATTTGTTTTCTACCCGTATTGGTTTTTTGATTGACTGATAGAAGTGGGCATGGTTGTGTTTTGGGAACCTATATGTGACTGGTCACTCACTCCCCTTGGTTGCTAAGTTATGTTTTCAACTGTAGAAATCAGTCTTTTCTGTTACCTCCTATGTTTTCTGTGGGCTTGCAATCCTGTTGCTTGGATCTGATGTTCAGAATATAACACGTTTTTTTCTTTTTATTCTCTCGCTCTTTTTGTTTTGGTCTGCACTCCATTTATTCAGTCAGGTGTAAAACACAAATGTTCTTATTTACCAAACTGGTTACAACTAAACAAGAACAGCTTGTTAAAAGCTGTCATTTCAATTAAAGAAAACATGGAATACAGTTGAAAAGACATAATTTCTTTATAATTCCTATGTTATTTGTCTTTAATGTGAAACTGTAAAAATGGAGAAGTGATCTTGTACAGACCGTCTGCTTCGTAATCTAGAAAAAAGGCTATAAAATAATGGTCAATTGTGATAGGGTAAGAAGTTGGAAACATGATTTAGGTAGAATTCCAGAGGAAAAGGTTCATAATGAGGGATCTTTGAGAAACAGAAATACGTCCAGAAAAAAAGAAAAATCCACCAAGTTTCAGTTTGATTCAAAAAATGTTGAGCTACCACATGACTGTGACAAAAAGATGTATAGAATATGCCTTTTTCCTTTTTTCAGCAATTTCAAGTCTACACTCAGGTGGACAGAGTCACGCACAATTTGAAATGTCCTATAAAATGTTGATTATAAAATAGCATTGTCTCATGGAAATAAGGATAAAGGGCCCTAGACAGGGAGCATTTATTGGTAGAAACAAAGAGGTAAAATTGGGGGTCATACCCTGTAAGATATGCTCGATAACAAAACGAAATAGACGGCACAAGTAACATCATCTCAGCAGTGATTTGGGGGATTTTAGGTCTGAAGGGGAGAAGGAAGTGGGTCAAATTGGCATTGTAATTTTTTAAGGGATTTATTTATATTAGAAAAGTTGGGTGCGGGAGGAGGAGCAGAGGGAGAGAGAGAAATCCTCAAGCAGACTCCCTGCTGAACCTGGAGCCTTGATCCCAGGACCCCTGAGGTCATGACCTGAGCCAGAACCAAGAGTCACTCAACCGACTGAGCCACCCAGGTGCCCGGCATGTAATTTTTAAAAAACACAACAGTTACATTGAGCCAAAAGCTATCTTGGCGACATTTCTGTAGAGACAGAAGCAAAAGCAGCAGAGATCTTGGGTCTTGGAGCGGATTCTGGAGGCATATTATCCTTCCAAGCTGCATTGTCGGGATTGTCAAACATTTCCTGAACCCACATGTTCCATACAGTTTGGACCAATCACCAATTAGAAGCAAGCAGAGCAATTCCTGTCTGTTTATCACAGACTAATCAGGAAATGCATTTGCAGGCACGTGGTAATCTGGGTGGTATTGAGGGGTGTGCATGGCGTCAGAGTCTTCTTAAAAATGCACGTTGTGAAACACTGTATTTTTTATGACGACCTCTTGTGGAAACCATCTACATAGTTCCTTGACACATTCTTACCGTGGACGAGTATGTCACTGAACAGTCCACAGTGTGGAATGTTGATAAGATCCACAAAAATTTGCATCCAGTGTTAACCTGGAGGAATTTAATGGGATACTGTTCATGATTATGAGGCTAAGTACGAAGTCTGGAAAATCCCACCCATCGTTGCTGGGTTGACCGGTCGATTTCAGAATCTGAGCATAAGTCTCTCTGAGTGGTGTTGCTGCAGGGAATGGGGCCATCACAGTCTAACTCTTCGAAAGTTTGTAGGTGGTAAGCTCTGCAAAGATGAGTTTGATGTCTCATGGCGTGAAGGATTTCATAGTGTTCTGTCCTGGTATCTAGACGTGGGATTCCACAGTGGACCCTAGCAGCACAGAATTCATGCCATTGTTTTTCAGTTAATGGTGTCCTGCTTTTTACATATCTATTTGTATGTATCTTGTTGTTCTTGGGACAGAAAACATGGTTAACGGGAATAACGGATTGTCTTTTTACTAATTAACTGTGAGAAATCTCTTCCCAACTCTTGCATTTGGTATATATCCAGATAATAATAATTTCTCTAGTAAGAAGTGATTTAATTAATTGGGAAATACAGGTTTTAATCATTGAAAGGCAGAATGAAACCAAATGAAACCCTCCAAATTTTGTTTGAACTGTCTAAAGTAGCATAGACCTTCCAAACTATTTGGAAAATGATGGAAATGCAGAGATGTGCCTTAATTGAAGAAAATCTTACAAGTCTAATGGAGGACTTATAGGAGAATATTAAGTGCCACTTACTGGATAATACAGGGGAAGTGGATGATTCCTAAGAAAATGTAACCTTTCAGAATTTACGTGGAGAATGTAGGAAAATTTAAGGTTAAAAAAAACCCAGTCCGTGTGGTGCCTGGGTGGTTCATTTGGTTAAGCGTCTGCCTTGGGCTCAGGTCTTGATCTCAGGGTCCTGGGATCGAGCCCCAGGTCTGGGCTCCCTGCTCAGCGGGGAGTCAGCTTCTCCTTCTGCTGCTCCCCCTGCTTCTGCTCTCTCTCTCAAATTAATAAATGAAATCTTAAAAAAAAATGTGCTACTGAAAGTTGCAGTGGTTGGTTTAATGGCTGATTTGTATTTCCATAATATAAATTTAAATTTAAATATAAATAAATTTAAAATAAAAATACATTTAAATATAAAATTTAAATATAAATTTAAATTCCATAAATGGAATTTATGGCATTTCTAAGAGTGGGGATGGGCCAGCCCTGTGGGCATCACCTGGAAGCTTGTTAGAAATGAAAATCGTCAGGAGCCCCATCAGTCTTAGCAATGGAATACATTTGGTGCAGGGATGAGGCACAGAGGAATCTATCAGTTAAGAACCTTTCCAGGTGATCCTTAATGCAAGCTCAAGTTTGAGAGGCTCCCGTTTAAAATACTGGAGACAGCAGTGTAGGGGTAGAAAAATAATTTTCTCTCTGTCCACCCTTCAGACTTCTTGGTTCACACCCCTGTAACAAAAGGCAGATTAACAAGACGAAAACAAAAAAAGTTGATTAACATGTATACCTCCTATATACACCAGAGATACACAGAAAAGGAGTCCCCCAGGTGATTTAGAATTCTAGCTATTCCCTGTCTTCAACAAAGAGCAGTGTATTGTGTGTGGCCCAGCAAAGGAAAACCCTTTAGGGCTTCAACGCCTGGGGATAAACGCTAATGAGTGGAATTTGTCATGTAGATTCCTCTTGTCCTTCCAGGTAAAGGGGGTGGAGGGACATCTTTGCAAATTTGTGTCCTGCTTTTAGGCAAATAGGGGATCACTGGGAGCTTGTCTTGTGTCTGCTTCTCAATTACCTTCAATTTAAAATAATCCTTATGCCAAAATGGCATATTTTGGGGTTGCCTGATATGCTACCCTCCAGTAGAAAATATACAAATTATCAATTCATTTTTATACATGAGTGTAACAGTAATTAAAAGATTGCATGGCAAAATTTAAAACAACAAAATAGAATAATTTTCTTTATGAACACAGGTGAAACATTCTGTATAAAATGTTGGCAGGCCTTACACAAGTAGAGCTCCAAAGAATAATATAATCAAGTAAAATTTCATAAATGGATAAAGTTCAACTTCAGGAATTATATCAATATAATTAATGACAATAAAAACTGAAAGTGAGTCATATCCATGTAATTACATGTATGGATGTCATGTAGATGTTTGATAAATACACCACAACAGCCCTTACCAATAAAAAAATCTAGGGGCACCTGGGGGGCTCAGTTGATTCAGCATCCCACTCTTGATCTCAGCTCAGGTCTTTGATCTCAGGGTTGTGAGTCTAAGCCCCACCTTGCATCTCACATTGGGCGTGGAGCCTACTTAAAAAAACAAAACAAAAAAAACAAATAAATCTAAGTGAAACCGATGGAGAAAGAAACTGCTTATAAATGATAAATATTATTGACCCAAAATAACAATCAAGTCTAAAAGTGATTCTGAAAAATGTCTATTCTGGTTGGGTACAGGATAGTGACATCCGTTTTCATCACTATTATTAAACTCTTTTTGTTTACTTTAGATAATAAAACACAAAAGAAGATGATAAAATGTCCTTTTTTTGTTTTTTTTAAACAAGGATTTTATTTATTTATTTGTCAGAGAGAGAGCACAGCAGGGGGAGCTGCGCAGGGAGTCCGATGTGGGCCTTGATTCCAGGGCTCTGGGATCCTTACCTGAGTCAAAGCCACATGCTTCACCCACTGAGCCACCCAGGCATCCATGATACAATTTCTTTTAATATGAGAACATGAGACAAAATTACTTTCATCTGCAATCTACTTGGGGAGAAGTAAAAGCAATCTGAAATTAAGTAAATCTTAACAGGCTAAATTAACATCAATACAAGTTAAATACACAAATCAATATTTTTGCTTCTCTGCAACGGCAATGATTTCATAGAAAACAATGAAGAAAATAACCAACTCCTAATAATGCTGATAATGATCGCTTCATAGAAATAAATTGAATAAAAAAGATCGAGAACGTAAATGCAGAAATCCGTGAAATCCTAAGTACAAAATATAAACCCTGAGCATTTGTAGAGATAGTCCATTGTCTTGGATTTGAATATTTAATTTTATAAAAGTACAAATATGCAAATTGAAGGCATTCCAATAAAATCCCAGTGAGTGGGAGGAGTGAAGGAAAAGGATTAAACATTCTTCATAATCCAATAATAGTCAAAGATATTGTGAAAAAGAACAGTGTTTGTACAGTGATGTCTGTGTGTGCACAGAAATATAATTTACCAGAAATCAAAACTTACGATAAAGTTTCTGTTAGTTAGATTGTATTTTAATTATTATTAAAGCAGATACAATTTAATATTTTTAATTATTAAATAGTTATCATTTTAACACAGCTGAGGAAGTGGACAGATATATTAAAGAAGATACTGACAGATGTATGAATATTTAAGTACATATATACATGCAAATATTAACTATGTAACAAATAATACATATTAAATATATATATAATCAAGCCAACAGTGGAATTCAGTAGGGAAAAACACATAAGATTAATTTATTTGATAAATGATTCTGTCATCAGCTGTGTATTTGGAATAATTAAAAAAAACATCTTCTTACATCTAACCGTATTTATAAGCAAATTCTACATAAGCTTAATAATTAATGAAGCATATAGTATTAGAAGAACATTGAGCAGAGAAGTGTATCCTGGAGTCACCTTATTACTAGACTTTTTGTTACATGAGGTAATACATCTGCTTATTTTTAAGTAATTTCGGAGTCCTCCATTGTTAACGGAAGGCATTCTTAATGCTACATTAGACTAGAGGAACTATCTACCAAGCGTGCGTCCATCACCCAGAGATCTAATGCCTAAGTTTCAGAGTCAAAGAGCTGTAAATTATATTTGAAGAGGTGACCAGTTCAGCTCTCTGAAAAGGTGTGGACCACGCGATTTGTGCCTTTAGCACGAAATAGTGCAAAATAGAAACTTGATGGGTGAGTCATGCTAATAAAACGATATGTGAGTCAGTGCAAAGAAAAAAAAAAAAACAGGAAACACGATTTACAAGTTTACATAATGCAAGGAAAGAGTTTACATGGCCAAATAAAGTGCAGCTGACAGGAGACTCGTCCGGGGAAGGGAAGGTGGCGAAAAGGATGGGGAAGGTATTAAGGAAATCAAAAGCTGGATTGCTGACAAGTAAATTCATGACCTCGAACCAGCTCTTAGTGGCCTGCTTCCCGAATATCGCCCACTGAGTTGAGCACTGTGCTGATAGAGAACACGGTTACCGGTTGTATGGACGTGTATATTTGGGGCAGAGCAGAAGTTCTAGATGCAGAATTCCATCTTGAAGAGTATCCTGTTAAAATGCTCGAATTGATTTAAAAGCAGTGGATTTTAGCACATGTGGTGTGCACAGTTGTAGCCAAGAGAAACACAGCGGAGGGATCATAGACACTTTTTTTCTTGAAGGGTTAACACCTAAGGAATGTGCATTCTTGCTGCAGACCTTTGCAACACGGGTGTTCAGGCTTTGAGCGCCAGGCTCAACAATGTCTGTTGGGGTAAGGGGAAGAGAAGAGTAAGCACTCAGCTGGCTCCAGCTTGCGGTCAAGCCAGTTTCCACATCGCGGCCGGAGGAGGAATCTAAAGAGCTGGTGTTGCTGCTGAATTGGGGTCTTGAGGTCACAGGGTCAGCTCCAACGGTGAGGGGCTGAGTTTTGTAGGATTTGCGAGGTGCAGCCCGGGAGAGGAAGGACAGCAGAGAGGGAGCTCCTGAGACCTAACTCGGGGTCTAGGGTAAATGGTTGGGGGCAGAGTTGCATAACTGGCTAATTTCTATGTCTGGAGGACACTGCGCCCCATGCGGGGAGCCCTGCGCGATGGGCACCTGTACGATTCCATCCTCACAGAGTCCTGCCCCATGGGCACTGTCCCCGCGGACACTGAGCCCCTGTGCACCTGTACGATCCCATCCGCACAGAGTCCTACCCCACGGGCGATGCCCTGGCAGACACTGCACGGCTGTGCACTTGCATGATCTCGTCCGCACAGAGTCCTACCCCACGGGCGATGCCCTGGTGGACACCGCACGGCTATGCACCTGCGGGATCCCATCTTCACAGAGTCATACCCCACGGGCAATGCCCTGGTGAACACTGCACGGCTATGCTCCTGCGGGATCCTGTCCACGCAGAGTCCTACCCCAGGGGCGATGCCCTGGCAGACGCTACACGGCTATGCACCTGCATGGTCTCGTCTGCACAGAGTCATACCCCACAGGCAATGCCCTGGTGGACACCGCACGGCTCTGCACCTGCATGATCAGGCTATTCTCTGCTGCAGGGAAGGTTGAGTGAGTGTTGTCTTGGCCGTGGCGGGTGCACATGTCGGGAAGGCCCTGGGGAGCCTTCAGCTGAGGGCTGTACTCTGCATCTTGCCGGGGTTTGGGCTACACGGGTGGAAGCTCCGAGTACTCACTGCACGGTGCCCTCATGCTTCTGTATCTGAGTCAGAGATGAGTTTGCCTGAACTGAGACAATGACCACTTGCCATTAGAGCCGGTGTTTTCTTTGCGGTGACTCGGTCATCCACTGGTTTTACTGGCGGGAGCGCGGACCCTGTCATCTAGTAATCCTGGCCCAGCTCTGGTCCCAGAGTGTGTGCTCGACTGCCTCGGTAATCAACCGCTCTCCCTGGCATGGCGCTCGGTGCTCGATTGTGCTCCCTGCACTGAGGGACCATTTCCCTTGTTATGAGAGTCCTTCAGTGTTTATCCTGGGCAGACAGGGTCTGTCCTCACAGCATCCCTGTGCTGACTGGACGGACTCCATCGTTTTCCCTGATGCCTGGGTCATCCACCCTGTTCCCTGGAATGACTCCTTGTCACTCGTCTTCCCTGGGTGGATGGAACCATGGTGTGTCCTCCTAGTGGTGTTTCTGGGAATGACGCACTGGTTTTCTGTTATCCTCCACTGAGAGAATTTTCATGTTATTTGGTCGTCAAGGTCTTCCCTAGAATGACTCCATTGTCAGCTCTTTTCCCTGGAGTGACTCGGTTATCGACTATTTCTCCTGCACTAACTCAGTTATCGACTGTGCCCCCTGTGCTGGCTTGATCGTCAGCTATGTCCCCTGTGCTGGCTCGGTTGTCAGCTATGTCCCCTGTGCTGGCTCGGTCATCAACTATGTCCCCTGCACCGGCTCGGTTGTCAACTATGTCCCCTGTGCTGGCTCGGTCATTGATTCTTTCCCCTGGAATGACTTGGTCCTCAACTCTTTTCCCTGGAGTGACTCACTCGTCATTAACTCTCTCCCCTAGCGTAGTTAGCTCATTGACTGTTTCTCCTGAACTGACTCAGTTGGCCGCTGTGTCCCTTGCGCCAGCCAGTCATCAACTGGTCCCTTGTACTGGCTTGGTCATCGACTCTTCCCTAGAATGACCTGGTCATCAGCTCTTTTTCCATGAAATGACTCAGTCATCATTTATCAGCCCTCTTCCCTAGGGTGACTAGGTCATCCACTGTTTCTCCTGGAGTCATTCAGTAATTGTGTACCCTGGGCTGGCTTGGTCATTGACTCTCTTCTCTGGAATGACTTGGTCATCAACTCTTTTCCCTGGCTGAATCAGTCATCACTAATCAATCTTTTCCCCTGGACTGGCTCAGTCATTGACTGTTTACCCTGAATTGGCTTGATCATCAGCTATTTTCCTTGGAGTGGGTTATTGACTTTTTATCCTGATTTATTCATTGACTATTTTCTGTGGAGTGATTCAATCATCACTTGTTTTCCAGACTCAGGGGATCACTCACTGTCTGCCATGTCTTCATCAATTCTTTTTCTTGCAGTGTTTTGCTCATAGACCAGTTTTGTGTTTCTTTCTTTTTTTTTTTTTTTTTGCTGAGATTTAAGTTATTGCCATAATCAGATCTTTTCCCTGAGTCTTTCAGTTATTAACTGTTTCCCTCTGGAACAACTTGGTCATCTGCCTTTTTTCCCTGAGCCGATTCGGTCATCGACTGTTTTCCTTGGAATGACTCAGTCATCGCCTGTTTTCCCTGGATTGAATCGGTCATCGACTGTTTTCCCTGGGCTGACTTGGTCATTGACTGTTTTCCCTGGCCTGAGTCTGTCATCTACTCTTTTTCCTGGAATGAGGAAGTCATTGGCTCTTTCCTTGAATGGTTCAGTCAGCCACTGATTTCTTGAATGATTGTGTCCTTCACTCTTTCCCGTGGAATGACTCCTTCAGTGACACTTTTTCCTGACTCACTCTTTTACTGTTTCCCTTAGAATAACCTGATAATTACGTTTTCCAGCCTCAGATGATCATGCACTACCTGTCATGAGTGTATCATGTGGTTTCTTTGGAGTGATTTCCTCGCACACTAGTTTTCCTTTTCTTTAGCTATTTCAGTCATTTTAATCAACTTTTTTGCCTCAACTGAGTCATCAGCTCTTTTTCCTGGTTTGACTCGGATATCACCTGTTTTCTTTGTAACTACTCAGTCATCTGTTTATCCTGGAATGATTCAGTCATTGATTGTTTTTCCTGGAGTGGCTCGGTGATTGATGATTTTTCCTGGAATGACTCAGTCATCCACTGGTTTTCCTAGAATGACTTGGTCATCCCCTATTCCTGGAATGGCTTGGTCTTCCACTGTGTTTCTTAAAATGACTTGGTCATCAAGTTGTCCACTGTGTTTACCAAAATGATTCAGTCATCAATCCTGGAATGGCTTAGTCACTGTTTTTCCTAGAATGACTGGGTCCTCGACTCTTTTTCTTGGAATGACTCTGTCATCGACTGCTTTTCTTTGAGTGATTCTGTTATCAGCTGTTTTTCCTGGAATGACTCTGTCATCGACTGCTTTTCTTTGAGTGATTCTGTCATCAGCTGTTTTTCCTGGAATGACTCCGTCATCGGCTGTTTCTCCTGGAATGACTCAGTCATCGACTGCTTTTCCTTGAATGACTCGGTCATCGGCTATTTCTCCTAGAATGACTCGGTCATCGACTATTTTCCCTAGAACGACTCGGTCATCGACTATTTTCCCTAGAACGACTCGGTCATCGACCGTTTTCCCTAGAATGACTCAGTCATTGGCTATTTTCCCTGCTATGGCTGGGTCATCTACTCTTTTCCTTTTTTTTTTTTTTAAGATTTTATTTATTTATCTGACAGAGATAGAGACAGCCAGTGAGAGAGGGAACACAAGCAGGGGGAGTGGGAGAGGAAGAAGCAGGCTCCCAGCAGAGGAGCCTGATGTGGGGCTTGATCCCATGATGCCGGGATTACGCCTTGAGCCGAAGGCAGATGCTTAACCGTTGTGCCACCCAGGCGCCCCACCTACTCTTTTCCTTATGCTGACTCTGTCATGGATTCTTTTCACTGATCTTCGTGTTTGTTGTTTGTGGAGTGACTTGAGTATTCCAGATTTTGTATAGGTTCAAGGGATCCCCCACTATCTGCCATCTCTATCAGCTCTTTTCCTTGGAGTGATTTGCTCATGAGCTGGTTTCCCTGGGTTAAAGAGATGGACAGGACTGTCCATCACCAGTTCTTTGCCCTGAATGCCTGGGTTGTTAACTCTTTCCCAGAATGTCTCAGTCATTGTTTCTCCTGGACTAACTTGGTCATCTGTTTTTTTTCCTCTGGGCTGACTCGGCCATCAGCTAGTTTTCCTGTTATGGCGCAGAACTACGTCTTTCTCCTGGAATGACTCAGTCATCGACTCTTTACCCTGCGCTAGCTCGGTCTTCGACTGTTTTCCCTGGACCTAGTGCACTGCTTGCCTTGAATTGACTGGATAATCACCTGTTCTCCAGACTCAGAGAGTCATTCGCTGCTTGTAGTCTGGTCTCTTCATCAACTGTTTTCCTTGGAGTGATTTGTTTATAGGCTACTTTCTTTTGGCCAAGGATAGTTCAGTCCTCTCATCATCAATGATTTCCTCTGGAATGACTTGGTCATCCATTGTGTGTCCTGGATTGACTCGGTCATCCACCGTGTGTCCTGGACTGACTTGGTCATCCACTGTGTGTCCTGGATTGGCTCTGACATGCACTGTGTGTCCTGGGCTGAGTTGGTCATCCACTGTGTGTCCTGTATTGACTTGGTCATCCACTGTGTGTCCTGGATTAACTCTGTCATCCACTGTGTGTCCTGGGCTGGCTCGGTCATCCACTGTGTGTCCTGGATTGACTCTGTCATCCACTGTGTGTCCTGGATTGACTTGGTCATCCACTGTGTGTCCTGGATTAACTCTGTCATCCATTGTGTGTCCTGGACTGACTCAGTCATCCACTGTGTGCCCTGGACTGACTCTGCCATCCACTGTGTGTCCTAGGCGAACTATGCAATCCACTGTTTACTGGGCTGACTCAGCGTGTGTCCTGGGCTGGCTTGGTCATCCAGTGTTCTGTATTGACTCAGTCGTCCATTGTGTGTCCTATGCTAACTGTGTAATCCACTTTGTTTTCTGGGCTTATTCAGTCATCCGCTGTGTGTGCTAGGCTGGCTCGGTCATCCACTGTGTGTCCTAGGCTGGTTCGGTCATCCACTGTGTGTCCTGGATTGACTCTGTCATCCACTGTGTGTCCTAGGCTGGCTTAGTCATCCACTGTGTGTCCTGGATTGACTCTGTCATCCACTGTGTGTCCTGGGCTGTGTTGGTCAGACACTGTATGTCCTGGGCAGATTTGGTCATCCACTGGGTGTCCTGGGCTGGCCCTGCCGTCTACTGTGTGTCCCGGGCTGACTCTGCCATCCACTGTGTCCTGGATTGACTCGGTCATCCATTGTGTGTCCAGGATTGACTCGGTCATCCACTGTGTGTCCTGGATTGACTCTGTCATCCACTGTGTGTCCTAGGCTGGCTCGGTCATCCACTGTGTGTCCTGTATTGACTTGGTCATCCATTGTGTGTCCTGTATTGACTCGGTCATCCACTGTGTGTCCTGGATTAACTCTGTCATCCACTGTGTGTCCTGTATTGACTTGGTCATCCACTGTGTGTCCTGGATTAACTCTA
This sequence comes from Ursus americanus, assembly GCF_024610735.1. Classification (NCBI taxonomy): domain Eukaryota; kingdom Metazoa; phylum Chordata; class Mammalia; order Carnivora; family Ursidae; genus Ursus; species Ursus americanus. The sequence continues at coordinate 118,056,655 of NC_142164.1, read as the reverse complement.
TCATCCACTGTGTGTCCTGGGCTGGCTCGGTCATCCACTGTGTGTCCTGGATTGACTCTGTCATCCACTGTGTGTCCTGGATTGATTTGGTCATCTGCTGTGTGTCCTGGATTAACTCTGTCATGCACTGTGTGTCCTGTATTGATTTGGTCATCCACTGTGTGTCCTGGATTGACTCTGTCATCCACTGTGTGTCCTGGATTGACTTGGTCATCCACTGTGTGTCCTGGATTAACTCTGTCATCCACTGTGTGTCCTGGATTGACTTGGTCATCTACTGTGTGTCCTGGATTAACTCTGTCATCCACTGTGTGTCCTGTATTGACTTGGTCATCCACTGTGTGTCCTGGATTAACTCTGTCATCCACTGTGTGTCCTGGATTGACTTGGTCATCTACTGTGTGTCCTGGATTAACTCTGTCATCCACTGTGTGTCCTAGGCTGGCTCGGTCATCCACTGTGTGTCCTGGATTGACTCTGTCATCCACTGTGTGTCCTGGATTGACTTGGTCATCCACTGTGTGTCCTGGATTGACTCTGTCATCCATTGTGTGTCCTGTATTGACTCGGTCATCCACTGTGTGTCCTGGATTAACTCTGTCATCCACTGTGTGTCCTGTATTGACTCGGTCATCCACTGTGTGTCCTGGATTAACTCTGTCATCCACTGTGTGTCCTGGATTGACTTGGTCATCTACTGTGTGTCCTGGATTAACTGTCATCCACTGTGTGTCCTGGATTGATTTGGTCATCTACTGTGTGTCCTGGATTAACTCTGTCATCCACTGTGTGTCCTGTATTGACTTGGTCATCCACTGTGTGTCCTGGATTAACTCTGTCATCCACTGTGTGTCCTGTATTGACTTGGTCATCCACTGTGTGTCCTGGATTAACTCTGTCATCCACTGTGTGTCCTGGATTGACTTGGTCATCCACTGTGTGTCCTGGATTAACTCTGTCATCCACTGTGTGTCCTGGATTGACTTGGTCATCTACTGTGTGTCCTGGATTAACTCTGTCATCCACTGTGTGTCCTAGACTGGCTCGGTCATCCACTGTGTGTCCTGGATTGACTCCGTCATGCACCGTGTGTCCTAGGCTGAGTTGGTCATCCACTGGGTGTCCTGGAATGGCCCCGCCATCCTCTGTGTGTCCCGGGCTGACTCTGCTATCCACTGTGTCCTGGATTGACTCGGTCATCCATTGTGTGTCCAGGATTGACTCGGTCATCCACTGTGTGTCCTGGATTAACTGTCATCCACTGTGTGTCCTAGGCTGGTTCGGTCATTCACTGTGTGTCTTGGATTGACTCTGTCATCCACTCTGTTTCCTGGTATGACTTGGTAGACCACTATGTGTCCTGGGCTACTCTGTCATCTGCTGTATGTCCCCGGCTGGCCCTGCTATCAGCTGTGTCCTGGATTGACTCGGTCATCCATTGTGTGTCATGGATTAGTTCTGTTATCCATTGTGTGTCCTGGATTGATTCTGTCATCCACTCTGTGTCCTGCTATGACTTGGTAGAACACTTGCATCCTGGGCTACTCGGTCATCCACTGTGTGTCCCGAACTGGCCCTGCTCTCCTCTGTGTCGTGGATTGACTCAGTCATCCATCATGTGTCCTGGATTGACTCTGTCATCCATCGTGTGTCCTGGATTGACTCTGCCATCGACTGTGGGTCCTGGATTGACTCTGCCATCCACTGTGTGCCCTGGATTGACTCTGACCTCGACTACTTTTCCTGAACTGGGGCAGATTTCTCCTCACTATTTTGGTTCTAGTTGCTAAAAGCGTGTTTTCTGGGTGGAAATGTGTGTATGCGTTTATACTCATGTATTGGCACACACATGCATGCATGCGTACACACATAAATACACTTCTAGAAGCGTTCTCCCAGTTTGCACCCTACCAAGAACATAGGAAGGGTCTTTCCTAAGCAGAAGTGTTGCTAAATTCTACATTTTACCCCCAGTTCGGTCACTGAAAAATGGTGTCTGCCTGTATTTGGTGTTTTGCTCATGCTTACTGTCAGGTTTTTTGGGGACTCCTCCATTGTTTTTAACTTTGCTTTCCACTAGGTTTCAGAGTTCCATTGCCTGATGTTTCATGAGTTGCTGGTATTTTGGGGATCCTGCAAATAGTTCTTAAATGTATCAGTCTTTGGTTGCACTTGGCTTTTGAGCAATACTCAGAAACCATTTCCCTGACAGCACATAGCAAGCATGTAGAAGAATAAATTCATTGCTCTCCAAGAATTGGTGAGGTTGACCTGAAGAAGGAATAAATGTACGTGGGTGCATGTAAAAGTACACACGTTTAGGTACCGGATTCATTTGAGGTTCGCCCTTGGGTAGGAATGAGATTGGGATCTACATGTACCATTTTCCAAATGGCTACCCATTTCTACAGGTGCCGTTGATGTAAAATAAAGTAGGGGCATCTGGGTGGCTCATTTGGTTAAGCTTCATACTCTTGGTTTTGGGTCAGGTCATGATCCTGTGTGAGGTCGTGAGACCAAGACCTGCGTGGGGCTTTGTGCTCAGCGCGGAGTCTGGTTGACTGTCTCCCTTTTCCTCTGTTCCTCCTGCTTGTGTTCAGTCTCTCTCTCTCTAAAATAAATAAATATTTAAAAATAATATAAAAAATCCATCCTCGCCCAGTGGTTTGAGATGCCACTCTGATCGTGTACTAAACTTCCTTAGGTACCTGTCTGTTCCTGGATGTTCAGGTCTCTTCCTCCAGCCTCATTGTTCATGTGTCTGTAACTCATTTCTTTATAGATGATTCATGTTGTGTTTCAAATTCCAAAGGGCTTCACCTCACCGAGGATTTTTTCTGGTTTTCCTTGCGTGTTGGCTATTGTACATGAACTTCCATGTCAACTAATCTAACTCTTGAAGATGGTTTGTGATTTTTTTTTAAATTGTGATAACAATTTTAGAAATTAAGTTCCTAAGGTGAACATCTTTATGATTTTGAATCTTCCTATTCAAGGGTGGTTTTCCATTTATTCAATCTACTTTTATTTTCAGAGATTTATAAAGTTTTTCATTTATAGATTTCTTTTGTACATTTCTTTTTTAAGATTATTCCTAAGTTTATTATCTTCTTTGGTTTTTGTGTGCAGAGTTTACTCTGGCATTAAACACTTAGCTTTGAGATACATTGATTACTTTGGTATGTTAATTCTTAGAGCTAATTTACTGAATTATTCTGCTGTTTGAGTTAGTTGTATCATTGATTCTCTACATTTCCCAATATCATCTACAAAACAACTGTGATTTATTATTTTTTTTCTAATCCTTATGCCTCTAATTGGCTTATTTTTTTCTCCTTGAATTAGCACACGCCTCAACGTAATGTTGAATATCAGTAGAGATGTTTTGGGTCCTTGGCATTTTTTGTATGAATCCCTCTTGGTCATAGGATTTTTTTTCATTGTGGTCATAGATTCTGTTTGACAATATTTTGTTTAGTACTTAAGCATGAGTATTCATAGCTGATATGAATCTGGCATTTTTTCATTAGTCACTAACATGCATTTTTAGTTAGAATGTAAAGTCTTTCATTATGAATTTCAATATCTGAAAATACCATAGCTTTCAGTTGTGTATAAAGTTGACATATTAAAATAAAAATATTGTATTGCTCTTATAAATTTTTCAATTACATTTTGGTATCATAGTTTGACAACTATTATCCATTTAAAAGTATATAAGTAAACACTTCAACAACTGAAAAATGTACATTATTATTCTTTCTTCCTTGCATGAATATATTTCATCCATGCCAAGAATTTTACCCTCGACATAATAGATTTTTTTGAAAATATTAATTGTATCAGTATCCTTCCCTATGATCACATTTGTGTATAAACTGAAATTGACTTTTATTCCTAATTCCTAAACCAGTAGTTACTCATATGCTTAGCACTTTTTTTCTTGAGTTACTGTATTTTTATTAAAATGTATCAAAACAGAAATCTATACCATATTTTATAACATACGTTTTTATGAGGGATACTGGGGGAAAATAAAATAATAGTAGAGTATGAATAGATTCCAGTATTTTCCTTGCCCCGTCATCTCACATTGAACTAACCATTGGGGCACCAAACAATTCCGTCACTCCTGGAATAATTGCTAATGCCCCAGCCAATTACTAGACCCAGAACTTTGACCAGTGTTATTTAATGTGGGGTAGATAATTACTACCCAGTGTGCATGAGCCACAGTCAGGAGGGGTATGGTTATCAATTTTTTTGTTAAAGCCTGGCTTACAGGCCACTCACACTTGCATAAGTCATATCTGACATTCAGTTTGTAGGTATATGTTTCTTACCTGAGTGCATTATAGTTGGGTTTTACTATCATGAATAGCTATACATATTAATAAACTACACTATTACAAAAATATAGATTATTGGAATGGAATTTAGAATGTGCTACATGCTTTGTGTGTGTGTCTGTGTGCATATGAGACATATCTAAGATTAGACTGTAAAGCTGAAATAATGGAAACATTTTAGGTGGTCATTATTGTTACAGAAAAGAGTTTTTAAGGTGAATATGATTAATGGAGACAAAGGACACTGTATAATACAAAACAAGATATTCACCAAGAAAATATGTAAAAGTCTAAACTTGTATGCAACTAACAGTATTACTAAAAACAAGAGAATCGGGGCACCTGGGTGGCTTAGTCATTGAGGTGTGTGCCTTCGACTCTGGTCATGATCCCAGGGTCCTGGGATCGAGCCCCACATTAGGCTGCCTGCTCAGAGGGGAGCCTGCCTCTCTCTCTCTCCTGCCCCTCCCCATTGTTTGTTCTCTCTTTCTCAAATAAATACATAAAATCTTAAAATAAATATAAAAAAATAAAAGTTATAGGAGATCGTGACAGCTCCACATTTGTCCCTTTTAGTATCTAATAGAAAAAGAAGTCAAAAAATTGAAAAAAGAACGAGAAAGGGGATTAAAGCCAAACATATTGACAATTTAAATACCACAATTAACGTGTGATAAAATAGACACATAATAAAACTTTGCCCCATTGATTGGAGAGTATATAATATCCAAATATGAAACATGGCTACGTGCCATGACATGTCTTGGTACTGTTGGAAGCCAATCCTTTTCTCTCAACATGATGAAATTAAATTTGAAATCAAGTTAAAATATAATTGGGGTTCCATATTTTTCACAATTGTAATTCTTTTTTTTTTTTTTAAGATTTATTTTATTTATTTGAGAGAGAGAGTTAAGTACGAGTTGGGGGAAGAGAGGGAGAGAGAAATCTCAAGCAGGGGGCGCCTGGGTGGCACAGCGGTTAAGCGTCTGCCTTCGGCTCAGGGCGTGATCCCAGCATTGTGGGATCGAGCCCCACATCAGGCTCCTCCGCTATGAGCCTGCTTCTTCCTCTCCCACTCCCCCTGCTTGTGTTCCCTCTCTCGCTGGCTGTCTCTATCTCTGTCAAATAAATAAATAAAATCTTTAAAAAAAAAAAAAAAAGAAATCTCAAGCAGACTCTGCAGTGAGCATGGAGCCTGATGTGGGGCTCAATCCCATGACCCCATGATCATGACCTTAGCCAAAACCAAGAGTCAGATGCGTAACCGAGTGTGCCATTCAGGTGCCCCTAAAATATAATTCTAAATATTAATACTTTAGGAAAGAAATGTTAAATGAAAATGAGAAAATAGGACTAAACAGATGTGTTATGTATGAAAATCAGTGAAATCCTACTAAAATGAAATCAAAGGGAAATTAATAGCCCAAATACTTTTATGGGGGAGGGGGTAAACAAGCTTAAACATAATGAAATAGTCATGCAACTTGAGAATACAGGAAATGAAAAAACAAGAGAAAGAAGAGAAGATAACAAAAGGACAGTGGAGTATGAGTCTTTTACGCGTACTCAACACAACTGTGTTTTCTGTTGTTTGTCCTACATGGAATTAATGGGATGGAAGATGGTAGGCCTAGAACCTAAGACACTTGGTGTTTTTAGTTTGCGCACCATGAATTATTCATCCCTCATTGGCTGAGTCCAAAATGGATTGCAAAACAAGACGGAGGTTCTGTTTTTCCTTAAATTCTCAATTCCTTGAAGTTTCCTTACTTCCCACCCATGACTTTAGGTGCCCAGAATCTTAGTCCAGGCCGCAGGTTACAGGGCGCTTTGGAAAGCCGTGTGGCAAGACTGAGAGAAATCTGTAATCGCCAGCAGCCTCACTCCTGGTGCAGGGAACTTGAATGTGGGTGCAGACGAGGAAATGTTCACGGACGTTAGGGCACTTTGTCCTGGATATGGTGCAGGGTGGGTCATTTCGAACAGCTAACTACTTGAGAGAGCAAAGTGAAAGAGAGAAAGTTATACACTCTAATGAAACAAAACAGGGGCTTGACAAGGGCAGAAAGAGACCGGGAAGCCCTAACTGACCAGTCAATCTGACAATATCTCTGGAACCAAGAATACACCAGCATAAATGTCGGTTTTTCTATGTGCACGTAATTCCTATCATCGCAGAAAGTGTAGGGCTTATCGAAAGGGGATTGGAGTCCCCATCATAAATCAGGGGAATATGACACCAGGCCCGCCTGGAGCTTCTTTTCCAGATCAGCTTAGAATCTTGGTCATATTTAACCAACTAAAATATGATGAAATACATTATTAAAGCAGGTAGAAGCCATGTGGTATTCCACATAAAGTGTTTACTAAGCTAGAAGAGGGGAAGAGACTCATGAAAATCAAATGTGCAACTTCCACTTACTATATATTTTCCGGTGAGGAAGTCTCAATAGCTTAGAATTTGGATATTACACATGATTCATGAGATTTTGTGGGGTTTTTTTCCTTCTCATCTACAATATGTGACTCTATATTTTTCTCATCCTGAGAATCATGCCCAGAAAGTCAATCTGTTGTTTTATATTCCTTTCAGTTGCCAAGAAAAAAAAAAAAAAAACAAAAAAACTCACTTTTACCTTCTGTTAAAAATCTGTGAAATTTTTACACACTGTGGGTTTTTAAAAAATTCTTCCAATTCAATACAATTCCTATGAGAATGACTTATGCATTAACCAGGATGACAGAGAACAGAAATGTTAATTCATGGTTTTTAATTTTGAATCCTGGGCTTCTCAATGTTTTTAAAGATTAAAAAAAATTTTTTTTAAGATTTTATTTCTAAGTAATATCTCCACCCAATGTGGGGCTCGAACTTACAACTCCAAGAGTCGCACGGTCCGCTGACTAAGCCAGCCAGGTGCCCCCCTGGGTTTCTCAGTTTGAAAGTAAATGGAAATGTTTGAAGATCATATCCTAATATTACAGTAAACACTTGGGTAACGCCTTATTTTCAAACCAGGGTATGTTGGCTTTGAATGCGCTTAAACCTTCGAATGCACAAAGTGCTTGAACACTAATGATGGAGTCAGGGCCCGCATATATGAAAACAAATGGTAATTATGCTCTATAGACTAAACATAAGATTTCAAGAAGGAGCCAGCGCTCTGTAGACATGATCATGTGCGTAAGGGGAGTGACTTTTACTAATCCTAGTAAGAGTGGGGGAGAGCCGTTTGTACATATACAAAGAGAAAACATGAAGCCCAGGACATTTGAGAAATCTGTTGGGAAACGTGATCTTGGTCAGCTAGACAATTTGTGAAATTTCAGCATTTGCAACATTGACAAAAACATTGACAACACACAGTGCAACCCGAGAGCTCTGTTAAATTTCCGTTGCCCTAATTTTGTCAATGATGCAATATTAAAATAGGTTATGAGATGACTAGAGTCTGCCCTTCAACGGGATTATGCTCAGATGAAATTTCTCCCATCTGGGTGTGTAAAGTACGTCCTCCGCAGACCTCCGGGCACAAAGCCCACTTTCATGAGTAGTACTTTAAATGCCTACTCAAGGCAGATCCTTGTAAAAATCAGTTCTTAGATTTTAATGTCGTGAATTGTGATTTAAACTCTAATTTTTTTTTAATAATGATTTTTTATTATATTATGTTAGTCACCATACAGTATAAATTTTTTTTTTTTGACTGAGTTTTTGGTGCCTCCTTAAATTGTATGCACAAGGCAAGTGCCTCACTGTCCTCCCCCCCTTCCCCTGGCCCTGGCTCTGGGAAGGCTGGGATTTCCCTCTCCTTGTCCTTTTTGGACGCTCCTTGAGCACTGAGTGTTAACACAGATGGTGATGAACACCCCTTTGCCCCAGCTGGGTGACCCATTTTGGCAAGGAAATACTTTCCGTTGTTTGCATGTGTATGAGCAGAATTAGAGTTGCATGTCTGTAGTATTCGATTTACCCTTGCAAGATCTGTCGTGATTAATGGGTCCAAGGAGAAAGCAGGGCCCACTTGGCTGTGGAATGAGAGATAACAGAAGCCACTCAGGCTCTTTCAAGGACACTTAAACAAACTCATTTGATAATAATTTGCCAAGCATTGACTCTGATAATAAAATAACTATATTAATTAAAGCTACGGTTTGGTCCACATACATATATGTAACACTCTTATGGGCGAGGCACTGTTCTGGGTGATAAAAATAAGCATAGTATGAAAAAATATATATACCCTTACTTGCCTTCTGCATGTGTATGGCCGTTTGCTCAACCCTGGAGTACGTGCACTTACTTTGTGGCACTATGAATATAAGAACCAAGATTACAGAGGCAAGGAGAAAACTGATCTGCTTCCTGCTCTCTGGAAGCATGTAGTCTAGTTGGAAGATAATGGTTGGACACTTCTTCCAGCAGAGGAAGTTGCATGTGCAAAGGCCCTGGGGCACCAAACTTCAGACCTAGGTGGAGTAGCAGTGTTATGGACTTCTATGCCTATCCTAGAAGAACTGAGAAATTACTAGAGGCTCTTACATGGGAGTTGGACTTACATCAGACTTTGTAATTAAGGACAGGACAGGATGCATTTGAGGAGACAGGTCAGAGACCAGATGACTTGGTGGTTCGCATAGGTCTGTAGAACTAGCAGGTGCAGAGCACAGATGTGAATTCACATCCTCGGGGACTCCAGGCAGCACTGTTTAATGCACTTAGTGAGGTTTCTTCTGGTCAAGGAAGCAGTTTGGGTTGAGCCACCAAAAGTGTGGTGATAATGGAAACCATTGTCCATTGCGCGGTGTATATTTCTGAGCCACTATTCAGATCTGATGCTACTGTTCTTCAGTGCCTTTTTCAAGATAATTGGCTCTTTCTGTACCTCCACCCATGTTATCAAGGTACCTACAACTTAGCCTGTAATGGAGAGATACAAGAAGAGGCATGGGCTATGCCCACTAGCATCTGTAAATCTCTCTGGAGCCAGAATGTATACCTAGTCTCCCCATTAAATATGAGTAACGGGCTAAATTGTATCTTGCTGGCAAGAACAGAACTGATGTACGTAAACAGGGAAGCAGTGCTTTTGAGTACCTTCTCAGAACCCTGGAATCTGGACATTGACACAAAAAGAATACCTATTTAGGGGCACCTGGGTGGCTTGGTTGGTTAAGTGTCCATCTCTTGCTTGAAGCTCAGGTCATGATCTCAGGGCCATGGGATTGAGCCCCACATTGGGCTCCATGCTCAGTGCAGAGTCTGAGATTCTCTCTCCTTCCCCCTCTGCCCCTCCTGTGTATGTGTGTGCACTCTCTCTCTCTCTCTCTCTGAAATAAATAAATCTTTTTTTTTTTTTTAAAGAATAGCTATCTAAAAGCACAGACTTATTTTTAAAAAGAATTGTAATAATTAGGGAAAAAGATTTCATTCAGTATCTGAAAGACTTCTGTTGGGTAGATAGAAATAATGACTGATTTGCAAGTAGAATTTGATTCTCTTCGCAAACATTTACGGAATGTGTCCCGTGTTTAAGGATGAGATCTAGGTTTTCAGTTGTTAGGAATTTGAAGGCTCTTTGAATGTTGATTTTTCTTTTTTATTAATCTTGGCTTTTGATATAGCTACAGGCTTAAGCAATGTCAGGTACACAGATCGACTTGTTATAGTTTCATCATTGCTGCTAGTTGGTGGCAGAACACCTGGTTAAGTTAAGGATTTAAACAGCATGCTAACTAGCAGACCTAGCTCTACCGATGTGCACGTGTTGCTTTAAGAATTCACGGAGGGGGTGAATGTAGACACACAAACCTGTGTTGGGTCCTGTCTGTCACTCACAAGCTGATTTATTGAACATCTCTGTGGGTTAAGTTTTCTCATCTGTTGTTCTAAGGGAGAAAGAACTGAGAAATGTAAAAAGCCTAGCTCATTATAAATACACCCTACATGGTAGAGTCATTATTGACCTCTCTGCAAGCAGAGAAATGGCATGAATAAGCAATAATGATCTTAGAATATGAACATCGTTTTCCAATATAATGCCTAAAAAGAAGCATTCACAGGTTTACCCAACACAACAATCTCAGACTGATTAGAGACAGTATTTTCAGTGATCCATCCTTCAGAAATATTTCCAGTTTCTTAAATAATGAGACAAACAAATACCCTTGGGTGTCTATTTTCCAGCCAAGTGGATCAGTTGAAGGTACTGTGTTCAAGAGGAGACTAGACCATGGTCTTCGAAGGCAGGGATTCTACGTAACGACTAGAGTATCCCAAACTCCATCCTAGCACAATGCCTAGCACAGAGGGAATCACTAAATGCTACACCCTTCCCCTTTCTCTTCCCTTCCCTTCCTTTTTACCATCCTCCTCCATTATTATATCTACTCCGTAGGAGAGACAGCAGGAGGCCACAAAGACCATACCTTACCTTGAGCATTTCTAGATTGTAATAGTAATGTTCACCCAATGCAATGAATGGCATTCTTTTAAAAAAATCAGTTATTGATAGGCCATAATATCACTGAAGTTCTGGAAGGAAACACAGGCCATCTATAAAGATACAGAAAGAACAAAAATGGCAGAACTTCCTTTCAAGACTGATCTAAGTAAACAAATAAGGTCTGTGTTTTCAATTCCATAGGAAGATTTTTCCTGCATGCACTTAGGACATCAGCCCTGGTACTCCTTGTGAATAGCACGTTGCCTTCCTTCGTATACGTGATCAATAAAAGTGAAGGAATGAAGGGCACCTGGGTGGCTGCATTGGTTAGACGTCCAACTCTTGATTTTGGCTTGGGTCATGATCTCGGTGTTGTGGAATCGAGCCCTGCATTAGGCTCTGTGCTCAACCTGGAGTCTGCTTAGGTTTCTCTCCCTTCACCCCTCCCTCGCTCACTCTCTCTCTCCAATAAATAAAAAATCTTTCCTAAAAAAAGGGAACACATGATTCACATTCCAAAAGAATGTTCTGAAGGTCTAGGTTGTGGTGGAAGGGTGAAGATTCAGGGTAGGAGAGGGACCCGTTCGTCTAGAATACCTTTGTTCTTTCGCTAGGCGAGCATATATTTATGTTTTATTCAGCTCATTTTCAGATTTTCTTTAGCTCCAATTTCTGTAGCTACCTCCTCACTCCTCAGCAGTTGGAGGAACACGCATGGATCCGTGCCTGTGATAATGACCGAAGAGTGTTCTGGGAGATGGAAAAAGTCCGGGACTTAAGGAACAGAAATGGTAGCTCAAAATAGGTTCAAAAGTGGATGAGTCCAGAGCAGGGGAGGTGATGGAGAGCTTTGATAGCCTTAAAAGCCAGGCTGACCATTTCAAATGAACATTGGCCCATGGCTTTAGATAGAACTTCTTTTGGCTTCCCAGTAGAATATGGAAGGCAAAGAAAAGGGATGGACTGAATAGACTGCATTGTATGAAACCCGGTCTTTATCTGTCTGTGGTCCCCCTGGATCTCACACAGATCCTGACATCCGATCGCTACTCAGTAAGTACTGTTGAAACCACAATCATATTCAGCTGGAGTTACCAGGTTGAGCCAACAGTGAATGGGTAGTGGAGGGAAGTTAGTGGTGGGGTCTACGGGTACCAGTTACACGCATGATCCTTGTAGAGACGTTATCTGTGTTTCTAATGGTGGTTCCACCCCTTACTGACATTATCCTATTTGCAACTGCTTTCTTCTTTCTGTGTCTTTGTATCTTAATCTCCTTACTTGAAATACTTCACATCCCCTACTCAGAGGGATGTGGAGCTGCTGTCCCGTCCTGTGTCCATAACTCTAAGAAGACAACTGAACCTACTAGGATCTTCCCCAGGATCACAGATGCAAGGGAGAGCTCACCTGCTCTCTTGGAGAACACTAGCTTTGTGGTTTGTTTTGTGTTTTTCTTAAATCTTCGTGTTAGAGTGAAAACATGTAGGGAAATGTAGACAAATCAACCATGAGCGCTAGTGAAATAATTTGCAACAACATGAAGGGACGGTGGGTGTTTTGTTTTGTTGTTCTTCCATATATAGGCAAGGCCCACATTCTGATTGGAAAAACAACTTTCCCCTGGGACCAAGGGGATGGGTCTTGAGAGGAACTATCTCAAGTGTGGATGAGAAAATTGGGGAAGTTATCCCAGTCCACACTTTAGAAAATCTAGTTCGACATAATCACACTGGATTCGTATGTGTATGTCATATGTAATCGTGTGATCTGTAATTCCTGCCACGAAAGGCCCTACACACGTTAATAATTTGGAGATCTTCTACACTTTCTCACTCATTTGTTACTTTGCTACCTGCTAGAGTATTCCGCAAAGGGAAAAAAAAAAAAAATGGAAAGAAATCCAATCAAAGTATGAGAACGCTGGAACGTAGCAAGAATGACAATGTTGGGTCGCGGTGGGCTCTCATGATCACGTCTCCTTCCACTGGTATCATGGTCCAGTCCTTAGGAAAAGCCACACCATGGAGAATATGGCAGAACACACTGAACCTTGATCAGTGGGAGCAAACTGTGTGTTTGTTCAGGTGAAGACTGATCAGAAGCACAGTGAGGCTCAGAGCCAGCGATCGCCAGAGCCCCTAGGAGTGCTTGCTTTGCACAGACCCCAGTAAGGCTTAGACGTAATCAAGGAGACTGTGGCCCTCCTCACAAATATGCCTTGTTTCTTATTAGCGGTGCATGAAATTGATCTACCCTGCAACCAACTGCCAATACTTCAAATAAACTAGATATCTCCCACGGTATACGTCATGTTGGATGACAACTGGAAGCTAGTCTTAAAAAATGATTTCAAAGGACAGAGAGTTGGTTCTAAACAGCTTGCAAATGGTCTCATAACACGGGCAGGAAAATTAATTACTTGCCGCTGGAGTCCCCCAGGGTGTCGTGTATTGTGTGGAATAATTCTTTTAGGAGAGTTAGGAGGGAGGTCTTCGAAAACGAAAAAAACAAGGTTCCCTGATAAATTCTGCCCAGTCCCACCTGCCCTCCCGATGCCACACAAAGGAAACGTATTGTTTCCGATGGTTGTTTTGTGCGGGCCAGACCGTAACTATGTCTTTCATGAGATCGTCAGTTCTCGCCAAGACCTAGAAGGAAAACTTATCCATACAGAACCAAAGGCGTCTAGCATTGCCACAACTGTTTATTTAAAATTTAAATGCATTAATGATTTACGTGTCGTAACGCATAATACGGCATGATTTTCACAACTGTCTGGGTGTTAAAGATACGTAATGTGGGTTGTCTGATGAGAAATCTGGCTTCGGGGGGCGCCTGGGTGGCACAGCGGTTAAGCATCTGCCTTCGGCTCAGGGCATGATCCCGGCGTTCTGGGATCGAGCCCCACATCAGGCTCCTCCGCTATGAGCCTGCTTCTTCCTCTCCCACTGCCCCTGCTTGTGTTCCCTCTCTCGCTGGCTGTCTCTATCTCTGTCAAATAAATAAATAAAATCGTTAAAAAAAAAAAAAAAAGAAATCTGGCTCAGTCATTTGAAAAAAAAAAACAAAACCGTACCTCATCTTCTACTGTGGATGTGTCTTCTGATTTTTTAGAGAGTCCAATCTTCCTAAAAAAAAAAAAAAAAAACATAAAAATGAAATTAGACATTTGTTGAATGTGGGAGAAAAGTTTCACAGAAGGAAATGGTGTGAATTAGATGCAAGCAGATGGTAAAACTCTATGGCTGCTTGCCTGCTCTGTCGATGGGACAGAAGTCGTGTCAAGGTGAATAGGGCAGTGAAAATATGAATGTCCCCATCCTCTTTCAGCCAGAAAAGCCAACCGATTCATCTGACTCTGTCTTCATCAGTTTGAAGGGAAGGTCCCAGAGGGATGAGTTTCCACTTTGTAATGATTTTGAAATTAAAGAAATAAAAATAAAACCTATTCATTCTGCTCTGTTTTCCAATATCACAGAATAATACCAAAATGAAGTATTGTCTCTGAGATCACATCTAGAAAACAGATCCTCAAATGCAGGAGGGCAGTGTTGCCCCTCAGGGGACATGTGCCAATCCCTGGAGACACGTCTGGTTGGTCTGAGTTGCAGGGGAAGGAGCAGGGTGTGACTGGCATCTAGTGGTCAGAGGTCAGGGATGCTGGTGGGCATCCGAACCGAGCACAGCACGGCGCTCCTCTGTCCCCCAAGCACAGCAAACGAAGATGCAGCCCAGAGGTACTGTGGTTTGAAAAACGGAGATGAAGAGGTCTTGCATCCAGACATTCAGGATCACAGACTGAAGTGCCTCCCGCTTTCCGCTATGTGCTGTGGATGGATGCAGAGTGCTGGGTGTGAGGGCATGACTAGCGCTGGAGCCTGGAGCCAGAACTGCCTTGGCTGCGGAACGCGGAAGGAGAGCAAACATCCTAGACACCACGTAGCTGTGGCATTCTAGAGCAAATGGGGAAGGGGCCGGGTTTCGTAACTGATTTCTAGTAAATACATGCTTTATCTGTATATGAAAACAAGGACGTTGCTTCCTTAATATTGAAAAGAAAAGAAACCTTATATAACCAAAATGCATTGTTTTCTTTTAAAAAAAAATTAGCTCTGTATTGTTCTCAATGAAAGAAGTTGCCTCTCCCTTTTCTCCCTTCTCATTTTTCTTCTCATTCCTTTGTCTCTCTCTGCAGTAGGATGGCAGTGGTCACCCCCATTAAGTTTATTTATGTGAGCAACGTAAACATCTTTAATTCCTCTCTGTCTTGTAAAGTCGTCTGAGATTCCGAGGATAGCTTAATTGCCCGAGCAGCAATTAAGATTTTAGCTATCAGTCTAGGAGTTTTTCTCTCAAGGTCAAATACCAAAAGCTAAATTTACAAACTTCCCTGAGACATGGAATTTATCCTAGAAACATACAAATAAGGTTCATCAGTCAGGATTATCCCAGCCAATTGTTTCTCTTTGAAGGTCCCCAAAGGGAAAATACACCATTGTTTGTCTTTAAATGTACAACCTTCAAGTTAATGGCCATGAGGGATGGATTGTTACTCCTCCATATTAACTTCATGGCTGCTTAAAACCTTTCAAGCACGATCTCTTCATTTTATGCATCCTCTCCTTGTAAATTTTGACTCTGTAGTATAGACTTCGATAAGCAAACGATACAAAGGAAACCCACATGTAGCCTCTGCCATGGCTTAAGTGCAGACTTGGTTTTCTGTGGACCACAGTGGTGGCTGCCAAAAGCTATTTTCTGATGGCACAGTGGGGCTGCTCCTGCATCTCGCCTCTTCTTCATTGTGGTTCTAGGAGTTTCTCTTGGAAATGTATCCGTGGGTCTACTTTTATATCCCTTCCAGAGACTTATCTATGTGTATCTCCAAGGACGTTCTTTTTGCCTAAATTTCCTAAAGTAGATGGTGTTATCCGTAAACAAGTGTCTTGAACAATTAAAGCTAGAACAATGTGTACAGTAGCAGTGATAGAAAAAACAAAGGTCTATTGAATGCTTATGAAGATGGTAATAACCTGAGTCTTCCCTCTTGTATGTTAAATTTGCTGTTTGCTCATAGGGAATGTCCATTATAGGAGTCAAACCATTTCTTGGTTGAAAATACCTTAATAGGTTTGACGCTGGCTGCATGTACTGCTTGGTACCGGACAGACTCCACAACATGATGCTTCAGGGCCCAGAGTGTGCTTGTGGCACAGGTGAATACACTCTTTATTCCATAATTCCGCCTTTGTATTATCTACACACAGAATGCATAGTTCGAAGATAGACGTGTGTGTGTATGTGTGTGTATGAGAGACAGAGAGGTTGCTTTTTACCCCATACATATTCATGATGAGTAGTTCAGTGATGTGCATGGGTATTTTGTTTTTTTCACATTAATAAATTAGTATCTAGATGTCTAAGGACATATTTTCTAAAACGTTCATATTTATTTTTTACTTTTTTAAAATATTTATTTCCGAGAGAGAGACAGAAGTAGAGGGACAGGGACAAGCTGACTCCCCACAGAGCATGGAGCCTGATGTGGGGCATGATCCCACAACCCCAAGATCATGACCTGAGCCGAAATCAAGAGTTGGACGCTCAACCGAGTCACCCTGTTGCCCCTAAAACGTCCATGTTTAAAGGAACATTTACTGTTTCCTGCTTGCATTATTTGACTCTCTCACCAACAAAGAGTTCAGTCAGTATATTTTACTCTGGTCCTTAGCCTGTTTGTTGACCTTATATGGAATCACCAACCAAGAGCCCAGCTTTGCTTTCCTAAGACCTAGTGGAAATAGTTCCTTTAAGGAAATGAGAGTCACACAAAAAGAAACCAAGAGGCCAGTGAGGAACATGGTCCTGAGGATTTGCAAGTCAAATGTTCATCAAGACCATGGAAGTTTGAAGCCTTATTTATCTATGTACTGCTTCCTGACTCTACACCTTCTCTCGATTTGAAAGGGGTTTTGGCTTTTAATAGGATATGAAGTTGGCTTCCCTGAGTGGTGTTCTCATTTGGGAAATGAAAGCTTCAACACACAGAGAGGATACCAAGAGGAGTTAGGGCACAGAGAGGATACCAAGAGGAGTTGGGTCCCTTCTAGACTCTGGTGCTAGGACTTGATGAGGAGGGTTTCCTTTGAGCAGAGAACGTGGGGTGTCTGGGCAGAGGCACAGAGGAATAACCAAATGCTTTGTTCAGAGAGATTATAGTCAAGAGGGAGTGGTTGACAAAGCGCCACCAGTCCCGTGTTTCATAGAAAAACGTATAGGGTCCTCATGAGAATGTTGCCATTCATGTTATAAGTGATTCTGAGAAAATTACTTTAACACTGCATACTTTGAATTGATATTTTTATACCTTACGCAAAACTTTGAAAAGGTGGAAGATATCAAGAACACAGTATCATTCACTTTCAGGGGAGAAGAATCATTCATTGCCTACTCTTTGGGATTTATTTAAATCTCACCAATCGCACAGTACTTTACAATTTATAAGCGTTTTTAAAATGAGGATTTCGGGGTGCCTGTCTGGCTCAGTCAGAAGAGCATGTGACTTGATCTCAATGTTGTGAGTTTGAGCCCCAAGTTTGTTTTAGAGATTACTTAAATAAAGTAAAAAAAAAAAAAAAAAAAAAAAAAAAAAAAAAACCTAAAATGAGTGTTCATTTGGTGTTCATAATCTGTTGTGAAGAAACATGGGGTGCACATGGCTTTCCACTTTATAAGCACCAGACTGAGACCACTGGAAACCAGCTGTCCTTTTTATCAGCGATCCTGTGATCCCACATTGGCACATTCATAAGATGATCCTGCATTATTGAATGCGATTGGGGAGCAAAACCAAGACGCAAATTCATTTCCCTTATCTGTTGTGGAGTCCCAGAACCTAGACTCTTTGTTCAGTAGACAATGAAGAGGATAGACCTACTTCTCCGCTAATCCTCCAGTATATACTCTACACAGAAATCTCTTTAGAATAAAGCCTATAGAGAAAAGAAATTGAGCCATGCTTGTCTGGTCAACAAGGAGCCCCCGTGTTCATCTCTCCCCTCCACTTGCTGGCTACTATATATTCTTCCTCTTATATCTGTCCAACAACCAGAGTTCAGAAATCACTGTCTTACAAAGTAGATTCCACGTGTCCTTGGGAGTGTCTAAAAAAGGCTGTATTTCGTTTCTTTTTTTAAAGATGTATTTACTTATTTTAGAGGGAGGGAGACAGAGCATGAGTGTGGGAGGGACAAAGGGAGAAGGAGAGAGAATCTCAAGCAGACTCCGTGCTGAGCCTGGAACCTGATGAGGGATTGGATCCCATGACCCTGAGATTATGACCTGAGCTGAAACCAAGAGTTGGACACTTAACCAACTGTGCCACCCAGGTACCCCAAGGCTGTATTTTGATAAGTCTCCTCCTGTTCCTGGAATTTAAACACAACGTGAATTCAAGTCCGTGAGAAAAGAGTCATTTGCCCAGAAACCCACCATGAAGGATGGAGAACATTAACATTCAGAAATGATTTGCAAGTTGGAAATTCACTTCTGAGCTAAAGTAGAGCATCTGTTTAAGTCATCCCACAGTGCTGCTTAGTCTGTCAATGAGATTCACACCTTTTTTTGTCTTGCCTAGTATCTTTATATACTTCTGCTGGACAGTTCGGTAGAAGGTTATTCAAGAGTATATAAGCTAGTTAGTGGTATGAAAACAGGAATAAGACTTATCAACTGAGAAACTAGAGTGTGTGATTACTTACTACTGAGATAACTCCTATTTCTTCTTCCCTCATTTTTCTCCTTTACACCTTTGCAACAGACAGTTTGGGCTTTTAGAGTCTAGTGGTCTACCACTGAGGTATACCCCTGTGCTTGGATTCTGTAATCAAATGTCAAATTGTGTGTGTGCTTCACCAAGGGTTTTCACCTGAGGTCTGCTCCAAGGGAGGACAAATGGAGTCATCCACCTGAGAGAATGCCTTACAGTTGTTTTCCGGTGTTTTAGACTCTCTCACCACATGCCGAGGTGGAAGCTGACATCATTCTGGTATGCTGGATTCATGAAGGACGGGGAGGGATCATTCGTTTCAGACCGTTTAGTGCCAGCAAAGTGTCGCAGAAGTTGTAAATGGAGAGCACATTTCCTGAACATGTTTCATGTTGAGTGAGATGAGATCCAATATGTTTTTAAACTGCTTTGTTCCAAGAACATGGATCTTCATCTTACCGTTTTCCTCTTCCTTTCGTGCATTCACAAGAGAGCCGCAATTTTTACAGGGAGAGAATTCAGGTGACAAAATCAATGAGAAAAAGAAGGGAGGGAGAGAAAGAGGAAGGTTGACTGGTTCTCACATCAACCCTTCCATTCCAAATCTATGAAGGATCTCCTTTGAAAGATCTTTGCAAGGATGAACTATTTTGATTCCCTTTAAGGAAATAAATGGTGGAACCTCACAGTTATATCGTGTCTTAAAAAAGAATTTTTGCACACCCATTCCCTCCTTAAAATCAGGTCACAGTGGAGCGCCTAATATGATTCTATTTCTGGGCTCTGTCCACAGCAGGCAAGAACATTAAATGTTGTTGGATTATTTTCCAAGAAGATGTTTATTACCCGCTCCCTGCTCTATGCTCTTAAATTCTTCAGAAATATCAAACACTAGTAAATTTAAACAGTTTGTGATCTCCGGAGGCAACACATGGTAGCCTTTTTTCGGATATGGCTGGAGGAAGGCTCTGTAATGGAAGCAATCTGGGGGATAGAATATATTTTCTGTTTACTTTGAACTGTAAACTTAATGTTTATATAGCTATTAAAGTAAAAAAAAAAAAGGCAGGAATATTAAGGCTTAAACATTTGCCTAATGCATTGACATGATTCTGAGTTGCCTGCATTTAAGTGGCTATCCCAAGTTCAGTCATGTCCCATTAAATTAAAATGTGGTCATGGTAAATTAAATTAAATTAAAATATGCATGATCGTGTAAGCATACCCAGTTGGGTTCCTTTCCCTCAGTACTCTGGGATGCCCTCTCTGGTGTATTTGTATGAGTTTCCATTTCCAGACTCCATTTGTCTCTTGTTTGGTGTTGTCTGGCTGCCATGCTGACCCTTCTTGGATCACGTTCTCCGGAGTGAAGATTCTCCTGGCTTCAGATTTGTCTTGGTTAAAAGAGAGCAGTGAGCAGAGTGAGGCACATATCTAGAGCTCCATCCAGTGACAATGATCTCAGATGTTGAGACTTTGCTTTTTATTTTCCTGCAAATAAAACGGAAACGTCATATGATCTAAGCCACTTTCAGTCCAGTTTCTGATGAAGGAGAAGTTGTGGCACAAAAGCAAATGACTTAGATCTCCAATTTCTTTTGATGGTCCTTTTTGTTACATTACATTTTTCTTTTTCCCCAAAAAGGTCTTCTGTAGGACTTTATTCAAATAGAGCTGACCCTTAAGCAACATAGTTTTGAACTGGGTGGGTCCACTTACATGCAGATATTTTTCGATAAATACTGTACAGTACTGTAAATTTAGTTTCTCTTCCTTATGATTTTCTTAGGCACCTTTTCTTTTCTCTAGCTTACTTTATTGTGAGGATATAGTATATAATATAAAAAAAAAATAGAACATATGTGTTAATGGGCTACTAATGTTATCAGGAAGGCTTCTTCTGCTCAACAGTAGACTATTAGTTGAGCTTTGAGGGAGTCAGAAGTTATACATGGATTGTCAACTGTGTGGGGGATCGGTGCCCACCCCCCCCCCCCGTGTTGTTCTCTTGACCTTAGTTCCTTTGCATCCGTAGAGCATGAGCTCAGTGAAATGCACATGCTCTATCAGGTTCCATTTTAGTTAACTGAGACTCAGGCTTCCGAAGGCAGCATGAAGGGCAGGTCTTCAAGGGCAGTGCTTACCCAAAGACTGATCCTCTGCAAGTTGAAATATTTCAGCTCCCCACCCCCAGCCTTGATGATGTCCCCTCCCCTGTTTTCAGAGTTCCTCTGGGCGATTGAGTGTGAGCAAAACAGTAACATTTTCCACATCAGTCCATCACAGCATCCCACTTTATCTTTTATCTATTAGTTAGAAGTGAGGGTGTAACTTACCTGTCAATTGGCTTGGAGGCGGGACTAAACATACGGTTGTTTTTTTTAAAATCCACTTTGCATATGTGCATAATTCTTATTAACCAGATACTTCTTAGGAATGTCGTTTATTCATTATCCCTCTGGTATGACATAGTTCTATTGATTGGATAAGGACCGCAGTTACATGTTTTAAGGACTTTCAGGGGTGGGGATTTTATAACACAGTTGGTGACCTGGGTTTCACATTCTTCTCCCTGACTGAATTTGACCTGAATTTGCAGATGTGGAGAGGAGACAAGGAGGGAGGTGTGTTGGTTGATGCCGTGGGATGCAGTGGGATGCAGAAGAGCAAGGATCTGAGCATGTGGTCCAAGGACCGTAAGGACCAAGGAGTCACAGAACACACCGGGGCAAGAACCCATCACCTGTGGGTCTGCAGTGCTTAATACCATCTTTGGCATTTGTGAATTGGTGGGTACACATTTCTTGATGAAATTGAATGGAACTCATGTGCACTGGGTTGAAATGAGTTGGCTTGTGTGCAAATGCTTTGTGAAAAACTCAGCGGAAATAACGAAGGACATTGAGCACCACAGACACATTGTCACATGCTTAAGGTGGTAGGCGTATGTGGACCTGGGGTCTTTAGTAACTGCTAGCCACATGTGGCTAATTCCGTTTAAATTAATTAAATGTGAGTTCTGCCGTTCCACCTTTCAAATGCTCAGTAGCTACGTGCGGTTAGTAGACTCCCATCATCTCAGAATAATCTATGGGACACAGCTGATGTGGACTTTTAACACTTAAAATCCTGGGAATATTTCTCTCTTCCAATTGGCTTCCAAGCCAAGGAGCCACAAAATCAATTTGTGTCCTGCTCTCTTCATTTAATTTTTAATTTAATGCTTAAAAAAATATGCAATCATTTAAACCTGTAGAAAATGAAGCTACAAAATCTCACCCTCTGTCTTTGGCTGCTCCCACATGCTGGCCGCCAATGGGATGGATGTATGGGGGACTGCCTTAGACGAGGTGCTGTGAAAACACACCATACCCACTTTCTGCGTAGAGTGCTTTGTTTTAAAGGTTGTTCTCTTTAAGACTAAAAGGGAACAAAGGAAGTGTGGTAAAAAATAACAAACAAATAAGAAACGTTTGTTTAAAAACCTAAGTGCATTCATCTTAAATGCAAACCCTACTTCTTTTCCCTGCTTTGTTTTCCTATGTATCTTTTATCACATTCTAATAGACTATATAACTTGTGTATTCATTATGTTTATTGGTAGTCTTCCCTCACCAGAAGTCAGCTCCTTGAAGGCAAGGGTTTTGTCTGTTTTTGTTCACCGTTGCGTATTCAATACCAAAGACAGTCTCTGGCACATGTAGGGGCTCAATAAATATTTGTTGAGTGAAGGGATAGAACAGTTCCACTGTTTTTTCCTTGTTGTTATTTGGCTTATGCATAGTGGTTTGCTTGGCAGGTATTTCTTTAACTTTATTATTCTGCTATCTTCTTATTTCTAAGGATGGGACTCTATCTGCTCTCAGATCTTGGCCAACAACTAGTCAATAAGAATAGGGCACACTTTTCCCCAGGGGGAAGATGAGAGGGAGAGAGAGAGAGAATATATGTGTGTAGGTGCGGAGGGATGGACCAAATTATAAGAGGGCAGGATGAAGGACAGGTCATAGGTGTATGTAATTTGAAAATGCATATTCAATAAAGTGATAGACTTTTATGCTGAAAGACCTCTATTTTCGTAATGCAAATTATAAGAAGCAAGAAGTGAAGCTGGCTGAAGTCTAGCCTGAGTGACATTCAGAGAATATGGAGCATCTCTCGTCAATAAGATACTTCTGGGCATCTTACTTTTGATTTATATGTCAGATGGGAGCTTTCCATGAAGATCAAAGGGAGACCCTGACATGCTCATGAGAGTGATTCTAAACTCTTCCCACTTAATTGAGAGACTGAAATGTACAATGCTCTTTACAGGACATTATGGGATGTTGATATTTTAATCCCATGAAAAAGTATTTAAGAGAAATTTTATCATCAGAGAATATGACCATATTCTCTATGCAGTGTCAAACCTCAGCCACAGACACAATTATCT
Source organism: Ursus americanus (assembly GCF_024610735.1). NCBI lineage: Eukaryota > Metazoa > Chordata > Mammalia > Carnivora > Ursidae > Ursus > Ursus americanus. The sequence continues at coordinate 118,033,651 of NC_142164.1, read as the reverse complement.
TTAATAGGGTGGTTCTGAATTTTTCTTGAGGCTGGTTATTTGCTTCTGTAAGAGTGGCTTGTCTTTTATGAGCAGACGTGCAGATACAGATTCCTGAGACTTGAGAAAAGATTTTGGAAGAAAAACTTAAAACTGACCATTTTTAACCATTGCCTTATGTGTCCCTGACTCCCATGAACTGGGGAAAGACGTCATTTTTTATTGCAGCTGCACGTTCTGTACCGTCAGTTTACAGACTGGGTTCTGTGGGAACAAATGTGTGTGCCATGGAGATGTAATTAGCCTAGAATGCCATCTGTTAAGCGGGGTCTGTCTTTGCGTCTCATTGTCTCATGGATATTGCTGAATTCAATCTACTTTACTGAGTACCTGGTTTTGAACTTCTGTGATATGCAGGTTATGTCCTAACAAGTACTAGGGCTATAAGAAAATGAGAGCACAATGTTCTTAGTTTCCTACTGTGGAAGAAGAAAATAGTGAGCGAGCAAATAAACTCATCTTAGCGAGCTCCCTGCCCTTTGAAGGCATGGTCTCCTTAGGGATAGTCTCAGTTAAAAATAGTGAAGCATGGTTTGAGCATCTCAGTGTCTGTTGGCGTTAAATCAGTCTTCCCAGTCTCCAGGGATGCTTGTATATTGCGCTGAACGTTCTCCACTTCAGATTTCCTTTCATCCATTCTCCCCCAGCCTCTGGGCTCTTGATGGCTGGAGTGGACTGCATGAACCCATCTTCTAGTCCTTGCTTGCTATCAGTGGGAATATTGGATTATTGGCAAGACATTCAAAGAGGTGAGAATAAAGTCACTGGTGATCCTCTCTACTGTTTTTCTATGAGACCACACCAGCTGGCCAAGGAGGTTGTTTCCTTTTCTTTCATAAGTCAAGTTCCCACATGTCTGTGAGTAGTTCTTCAGTAAATCTTAATGACCTTATCTGAATATGCCATCTTTTGCTGGATGCCATCTTGATTTTATAAATACCATGGACAGCGTCAAAAATTAATAATACCATGGACAGCGTCAAAGATTGTAACAAGAGCTCTGTTGATTTTTTTTCTCCCCTCCCTCCTCTCCTCCCTCCTTCCCTCCCTCTTTTCCTTTTTGTAATTTTAGAATAAATAGTGAAAAGATGACGACAGAGAATGTATAGTATTTGAGTTCCATCAGTATACCAACAACACATCCCCATGTAAAGGGTTTATCAGAGACATGGTGTTCTCCTAGTAAACAATTTAAATTTCAGCCTCCCCAAACACATGATAATCAAATTGTTCCAGTCATTTGCACATTGGCAAAAAGTAAGATGTAGGTTTAATCCATCTAGACTGAAAAATGTTTTCTTTTGTTTCAATTCAAGTAGTGAGTGTGGGGGGAGAATAAGGAAGCCTGCAGCCCAATGATTAAATAAATGGAAAAACAGCAGGAATGTAACTTCTCCCCTGACTGCTCTGTGAAACAGTGTATTGTAAGTCTTATTTCCCACCGACTTGTGAATTGTGTTTATTCCCATGCTTAAACTCACTGCATCAAGCTAAAATTAAAAATAGTTTGAATCCTCCAGCTCTTGTTGGAATTTGAACTTAAAACTTGACTTCTGCTTTCTTTTACTAACAAAAACTTTCATGCCACTGTAGTCATTTTACTTTGCGGCATTGTTAGTCCAGAAACGCCATCTGTAACATCTTAGGATGGTGGGAATACTGGTGTTTGTACGAGGCAGGATCAGCCAAGTCTGCTCCACGCTTGAGAGCTGAGTAACCAAGCATAGGCTGTCAGCAGAAGGGTTTTATGAGTGGAGACCAGATGAGGGGAGGTCATTCTCTTTTATTTAATGTTGTCTGTTAAGTGACGCCTACTGTGTTCCCTTCCCTGATCACATTTTTTTCCTCTCCCCGCAGATACGTGCACTGTCCTCAATTTTTTATCTCCCTTATCCATGTCTTTATATTTTTAGGCAGAGATATGCATTCTGACACGATGCGTTGTTTTATACATGTAAAGTGTTTGTAAACATAGAGTTCTGCCATCTATCTTTTTGCAAGGAGGAGTGGGGAGTCACTAGAGATTTCAGCAAGAAAAGTGACTTGTTCCATAAACTCTGTGAAATGTATTAGCCTCACGGAAAGATGAGGAGAGGTTGAGGAATTCTTGCCCTGTCCTGCTTTAGCAGAGTGAGGACAGGAAATGAGCCAGGCTCCAGAGCTTTTGCTGAGCGTTAGGGGAAGGGCATGCTGGAGAAGAAGAGCCAATGGGAAACTGTCTGAGTGGCTTCAAGTGCACTGTTGGCTTGGATTCTGGATGCGAGCGAGTAGATCTCCTTCATCTCCCTGTGTCTGAGTTACTTGATGAGACCTGCTCTTGGTGGGGGGATGGGGGGAGGGGACCTACTGCATCCTTGAAGCTAGGTACATCCATCAAAGTGCCTGAAGCAGGAGGTGTCCTCTGGTGTCTTACAACCTTCAGATACTGGAGCTGATCTGTGTTGGGATGTCTGCCAGATGAGCTGGGATCATCTGTGAGGCATTCTGTTTCCTGTAGAGTCTACCAGGGCCCTTCTCCCCTTGCCAGAGGAATTCATGTTCTCTGGCTTTTGCAGTCTCCTGTGAAGGAGCTGATATTTTTGCCTCGTGGGTTCCTGTGTCAGAGTTCATGATAAACAAAGCTCCACAAGGTCAACAGACATGCTTCCCATGTCAGAATTTACTCGGTTATGATCCCATGCTCCGAAATTTTGAAACCAAGTGCAGCTCTGACAACAACATCATAAAAGATCACTGTGACAAATATGAGTGTGGAGGGATCTTTAAAAATGCATGTAGTTACATAAACGAGAGAACATCTTGACAAGTGACATACCGTGCGGTTGCCGAATGAATGAGAAGTGCTTTATGCACTGGTAAGTACACTCCAGAAAGCTGGTAAGTAGAGAAAGTGAGGGACAGGAGAGTTTATATAGTCTGCTACATTTTCTTCAAGGAAGGGGTCGAATGCTATATATTCATATTTGAATGTAGAAGAATTAAAAGGCTCTGGAGGGAGGGTGGCCAGAAATGGGGGAGCAGTGTAAGGAAGCAGGAGACTATTCAACATAAGCCTTTTTATATAATTTTTGTTTTGAACCATATACTTTTACCTCTTAAAATACATTTAAACAAATAAGGTCTAGTTGACTTGACATTGTATCGATGTTCATTTGTCTTAGTTGACAATTATGCCATGGTTATGTAAACTGTTAACAATAGGGAGTGTGGGGTGAGACCCAAAAAGAAACTGTATTATTTTGGGGAAATTTCACTATAACAGTTGGAAATGAAAAGTTTTATTTTAAGCCGATACACAGACAGCTGGTAAGCGCATGAAAATGTGTTGGACATCGTTAAGTTACCTGAGGAATCCAAATTAAAAGTGCAATGGGGGCGCCTGGGCGGCTCAGTCGAATAAACATCCGACTCTTGATTTCAGTTCAGGTCGTGATCTCAGGGTCGTGAGATCGCGCTGAGCATTGGGGTCTATGCTCATCAAGGAATCTGCCTGAGGTTCTCTCTCTCCCTTTCCCTCTGCCCTTCCCCATGCTCGCTGGCTAGGTGGTGCAGTCTCTGTCTCTGTCTTTGTCTGTCTCAAATAAATAAACAAATAAAATCTTTAAAAAGTAAATAAAAGTGCAGTGAGATGCCATTCGTATGGCAAATAGAATGGCTAAAATTAAAAAGAAAAAAACTGACAATAGACATTTCATGGGAGAAACTGAATCTCTTATGTCCAACAACTTTGGAGTAATGTTGGTTGGTTCTTTTTTTTTTTTTTTTTTTAAATGATATGTTAGTCACCATACGGTACATCCTTAGTTTTTGATGTAGTGTTCCATGATTCATTGTTTGCATATAACACCCAGTGCTCCATGCAATACATGCCCTCCTTAATACCCATCACCGGGCTAGCCCATCCCCCCACCCCTCTCCCCTATGAAACCCTCAGTTTGTTTCCCGGAGTCCATAGTCTCTATTGGCTCATCTCCCCCTCTGTCCCCCCCCCTTCATTTTTCCCTTCCTTCTCCTAACAATCTCCCTGCTATTCCTTATGTTCCACAAATAAGTGAAACCATATGATAATTGTCTTTCTCTGCTTGACTTATTTCACTTAGCGTAATCTCCTCCAGTCCCATCCATGTTGCTGAAAATGTTGGGTAATTGTTCTTTCTGATGGCTGAGTAATATTCCATTGTATATATGGACCACATCTTCTTTATCCGTTCGTCTGTTGGAGGGCATCTCGGCTCCTTCCACAGTTTGGGTATTGTGGGCATTGCTGCTATGAACATTGGGGTGTATGTGACCCTTCTCTTCACTATGTCTGTATCTTTGGGGTAAATACCCAGTAGTGCAATTGCTGGGTTGTAGGGTAGCTCTATTTTTAACTTTTTGAGGAAACTCCACACTGTTTTCCAGAGTCGCTGTACCAACTTGCATTCCCAACAACAGTGTAAGATGGATCCCCTTTCTCCGCATACTCTCCCAACATTTTTTGTTTCTTGATGTTGGCTTGTTCTTGTAAAATGAAATACACGTCTACCTTTTGACTCAGAAGTTCCATTCTTAGGTGTTTATCCATGAAAAGTAATTATGCAAGAATGATTATATCAGCTTTATTTACAAATGCCCCAACCTGGAAACAATGGACTGTACAACAGGAGAATGGATCAACTGTCTGTTGTACCCAGATGCCTACTGTTTATTGTAGACTCATGCAGTGCAATGCCACTTTGCAATCAAAGGGGTCAGACTGATTTGTGCAATAATATGGGAGTGTGCAGGTGAGAAAGAGCATGGGACTTCTGCAAATACTGATCTTCCTCTGCCTTTTCCACAGGAGAAAATGGTCTTCAAATTTTAATGGTAAAAGAAAATGGAGTTTGGAGGGATACAAGCCTTTGATAAATGAGGTAACAATAAGAGGGCACAGGTTTTTAAAATAAATTTAAACTCAGGTGAATTCTCTCTCTTGCTCGTAGTCATTGAGAAATCATAGGTAATAAGAGAAATTCATAAAGGTGAGAGATGGGTAAATGTTGACCCAGTTTTTCTTTTTTTTTTTTTTTCCCCTCTTTTTTTTAAGGCAAGGATAACACTCTGGAAATTACAGACCGGTCAATTAGACAATAATCCTTAGTGTTTTAAAAGAGGTACTCGGCAGATGTCCTAGAGTCTACTAAATGAAGCAGTGTTTTCTAGAACCTCCATGGGTTTGCTAAGAGCCAGTCCCTGCGATACTGAATTCGTGGCTGGGACCTGTGTAGTCATCACCATATTTTTTCGGCAGTTTTCCTCTTGGTATTCTAGAGGAATGTGTAAGTCAATGAGAGGGAAGCCAGAGAGTCAGACAAGTGTGCATTGACAGGTGTGAACAACGCTGGTGATGAGTGTTATCACCCGCTGCTGGGTTGCGTGTCTGCGTCTCCCGTGTGCAAAGCGGTCCTAAATCTAAAGCATATGTGTCTCTGTCTGATGTCCATATCCATCCATATCTATGAGGATCTGCCTGCCTGCCATAACATTAGCCCACCTTCCTCCTTACCGAAGATACTAAAAATTAGCCCCGTGCTGTATTCGGGGAATGAAGTGGCCAGATTATTTGAATGTTCTGTTTAAGGCTCTCGGAACACTGTTTACTCCTGTTGTTGCAAGTAATCTACGATGGTATCTGCACGCTTTCTTGTCTTATTAAATAGAGCACGTAGAACAGAAGCTATCACGTTCTGGGTGATGCATCATTTCATGAAGCATCAGGAATGTTTGAACTTTTGGTGTTACTTACAGAGGGGCAGAGGGACCTAGGTACAGAGGGAAGGAAAGGGGGTTAATATTGGCACCCAGGGGTCATTATTAGAATTAGGTTTTCAATGTTTCTCATTATTTTCTGTCCTAAATATGAGATTCTAAATTCATTATTAGAGGTTTCTAGATCGTTGTGTTTAAGCGCCATCTGTCTCTTATTAAAAGTATGTGTGGTGGGTTAAAAAAAAGTAACAGTTAATTAAGGTGCTGTATTCTAAAGGAGAAGCCTACTATGTGGCAAAAAAGGATACAGGGTGACAGAGTCTTTGCTGAAGTTTCCATTCTCATACTGTCGTGCTTTAATTTGTATTATTTTGTGCATGTAACCCCTTAGCTAATAATCACCAATGAATTAGCAAAGCAGAGACTTCACGGCAGCATATCCAACTCCCGGCTCGATTAACAAGCATTTCCAAGGATTCTGCAAGGAGAAGGCTGAAGAAAACTGCTGAGAAAAAGCTGACATATTCCTAACCTTCTCATATTCTCTTTTCATTAACATTGTGCTATGATTTTAAGGAACGTGTCTCTCTTTCGTTACCAGCGATTTTGTGGGGAAAATCAATTCTGGTTTTAAGACATCTTCCCACCTCCTGCTCAGACACCTTCTGAGTTGTACTGATTATTTTTGAGCGTGTGATAACCAGAGTAAGAATTGTTGGCAGCCCTTAGAAAGGTGATAACTTAGCACATAATTATGTGCTGTTTTGAATGGTTCTCTAAAAGTTTTCCTTATCCGTGCAAATTATAATCTGTTGGGGGGCAAAAAGGAATGATATTGTGAGGTTGTTCGGTGTTCTCAGTCTGAAATGTCATTATGATTGAGATGGTTCTGAGAGAGAGTTTGTAATAATTGTCTCGGTAGTTGGGATGATGGACTGAATGTGAGAGTTAGGGTCCTGGATGTTAGCAGCTCTGTGACCCCGGGTAGATCATGCCTTCTCTCAGCGTCAGGTTTTGTCGTCAACAACAGTGGGGAGAACACTCATCTCTCTGCAGGATTGGTAAACGAATTATCCTGGACAGAACCTGGGACAGCTCCAAGGAGCGCGTGCCTATATGCAGTTAGCTTCCCTGCATGCTTCATTGTGTTCTTTCCCTTACAGTCCCTTCCTTTTCTTTTCTTCCTTTCTTTCTCCTTTCCTTTCCTTTTCTTTTTTCTTTGCTTTTTTCTTTTCTTTTCTTTTTTTCCCCAAGTGGTTTATTTACTACTTACTGAGTTCCTTCCTTTTGTTTTCTAAATAAGCTTTTCTTCTCTTTTTGCCCTGGGAACAAACATTTCCTTACTTTGCTTTGTGTGGGGCAGTCTTTCAGAACTTAAATCTTGACTGCATAATCCCTAAACCCCCACACCTTTTGACCTGGCAGGTGTCACTGGGTGTTAAGAAGTGTCAGAAAAACAAGTGACAGCCAGACACTCTAAAAACCCCGGATGTAGGAGTTCCACTTTGATTGGCTGAGTCGGGTGTGGGTGGAAAGTCTCAGGAAGCAGAAATGAGAGGACAGTAGGTAAAATAATAATAATAATAACAACAACAACAACAATAACAATAATAATGAAGAACTCAGGGCAAAATGTGAAATACTGGAATGTTCATGAAGAAAACACATAGAAGACGGTAAGGTGAGTATTGGAAGTGATTGTATCGTGTGAGGTCTCAACATCCTGCAACAGGTTTCTTAGAGAATTTCATGGGTTCATTACCTAAATAAAATGCAAATTGAAATTTTTCTTAACCTTAAGCAAGGGATGAAAGGCGTTCAAAGTGGGATAGGGTGATTCGTGTAGTGAGTTTAACCAATCACAGAAATAACTGCTTTCTGTTCCTTGGTGTTGATTTCCGACATGGTCCCGCCGGCTGGGCGCTGTAAGCGACTTTGTATGTAGCAAACTAGGAAAACCTCCAAGGCATCCAGTCAAGCCCATTGTGGTTGCTGATTAGCATTGCCGAGTTTTTGAGTTTAGGAAGAATCTGTTGGCTAACTGTACTAGCCTTGGATACTGGAAGTATGAATCACTGGTCCAACAGCGCTCCCGTGATGGTTAATACCTTTTGTCAACTTGAGGGGACCATGAGATGCCTGCATATTTGGTCAAACACTGTTCTGGGTGTTTCTGCAAGGGTGATTATGGATGAAATTAACATTTAAATGGATGGTCAGAGTAAAGTGGGAGGCTCTCTATATCGTGGAGGGCCTCATCTAATCAGTTGAAGGCCTAGAAGATCAAAAGGTTGACCTTCCCTGGTGTAAGAGAGAATTTTCCTGTTTAAACTAGGATGATCAGGGGCGCCTGGGTGGCTCAGTTGTTAAGCATCTGCCTTCGGCTCAGGGCGTGATCCCGGGACCCTGGGATCGAGCCCTGCATCGGGCTCCCTGCTCTGCTGGGAGCCTGCTTCTTCTTCTCCCACTCCGCCTGCTTGTGTTCCCTCTCTTGCTGACTTTATCTCTCTCTGTCAAATAAATAACATCTTTAAAAATAAATAAATAAATAAACTAGGATGGTCAGCTAGTTTCTAGCCTTGGCATTTGACCTGGGAAATTGTGCAGATTTTGCATTTGTCAGTCTCCATAATCTTGTGAGCTAATTCCCTATAATAGATATTATATTATATTGAAGAATATGTATATTAAACAATATATAATATGATATAAGATGTAATCCCTATATTTAATGTATTTACTATAATAAGTATGTGCATATACATATCACATGTGTATGTATATGTGTGCACACGCATATGTCCTTCTGGTTCTGTTTTTCTGGAACTACCCTCTCTACTTATGCAGGAATCATAAAAATGGGTTTAAGTCTTTCCCCAATGCCCCCAGGTCATAGGCCGGTGGTAAAGCATTTGATTAGTAGAAGTAAGTTATTCTGCAGACCTCATTTGGAACGGAATGGTAGAATTCAGGCACTCTGCTACTGTTTTCATTTTGTGCTTCTGTACTTTTATTACGCCCACCAACCTAAGCTCATACCCGACACTCATGGGGACGGTACTACCAGATAAGATCCTTGTATGATCACACTGGTTTGTGTGAAGAAGGATAATTTCTTCTGGGGACATGGGGCGGGTGCGGAAACTCACAGGAGGCAAGGTTCGAGATACATGGTCGTTTGAGAAGCTGGTGAGTGCTTTCTAATGTAGGAAGGTACACTTTCGAAAGAATAATTGAAGTCTCCGTGTCAATTTTTCTCCAAGTAGTGAGAGCCCCCTTCAGGGCCATGAGAAGCACACATCTTTACAAACCGCAGGAGAGACACAAGAGCTTCTCTGTTAGGGGTCAGTGGACTTTTTCCCCAAGGCGCTAGATAGTAAACTTTGCTGGCCAGTCTGTGTTTCGGATAGCCAGCTCTGCCATTCCCGTGCCAAAGTCGCCGTGGGCAATGTAGCTGTGCTACGGGAAAACGATATTTATGGACCCTAACGTTGCAATTTCACATACTTTCCAATTGTTATAAAATAGTCTCAATATTCTGGGAGAACTATTTAAAAATGTAAGAACCATTCTTAGCATGCGGGCCGCACAAAATCAGGCAGCAAGCTGGATCTGGCCTTTGGGGCACAGTGTCCCCAAGACCTGCTCTCTCTTTCTCTCTCTCTATCCATATATATATACATATATATATATATATATATATATATATATACACAGATATGTATATATGTATATATGTATATGTACATATATACGTATATACGTATATATACGTATATACGTATATACGTATATATACATATATACGTATATATATAAAACATACATGAATACATACAGTATTTTATATTAATATATTCCATTATATGTATCTATATATACTGTATATATCCATACATATATTAGATGTATATATAGTATATGCAACTATATATAGATAGTATAGTATATATACTATATAGTAATTATATATAGTATATATGGTATGTATAGTATAGTATATACAGTGTAGTATATTTGGTATAGTGTATATAGTGAAGTATATATAGTATAGTATATATAGTGAAGTATATATAGTACATAGTATACACAGTATAGTATAGTACATATAGTATATATGTATTATATATATCTACAGGATGTATCCTATATAGATATAGGTATATATCCTGTAGATATGCATATATGCTATATATCTGTATATCCTGTATATATATACATATATATGTATATATATAACTATATCCTGTTGATGTATTATTATACCCTGTATATAGACGTATATGTAGATATATATACTATATATCTATGTATCCTGTGTGTATATATATATATATATATATATTATCCTGTGTGTGTATATATATATATATTATATATATATATAACTATGTAACTATATAGTTGTATAGTTACATAGTTATATATATATCCAGAATATCGTTATATATCCTGTGTGTTTATGGATATATATATCCTGTGTATATATATATACAACTATCCTGTAAATACTATATAATACTGTATATATATTATACATATACTGTATGTGTATATATATGTCCATATATATTATATGGATATATACACACAGTATTTTATATTTACAAAGTATTCTAAATTATTCTATATGATTAACATTCCACATTCTAAATATTCTATATCAATATACTCTAACATATATATTCTCTATCCATATATCTATTTAAATACGGGCCTCAGTGTTTCATTCTGAGACCCCTGAAAAGCACCAGTGAATGCCAATTGTCGTATAAAATGTTGCCGTTCCAGCCAGATCTCATTAGCGGAAATGTTATAAAATTGTGTGTGTGTGTGTGTGTGTTTGTTGACGGAGGGTGCGTTTTGCTTGCTCTGGGCTGGTCCTGGAGCTGATGTGGATCTCAGGCTTCTCATCACTAGAAGAGGGAGTTGGTCTAATTCAGGTGTAGCGAACTGTTTCTTAAAAGGCCTGCCAGTGAATGTTTCACGGGTCATACCATTTCTGTTGCAAACTCCCTTCTCTGCTGGGGTAGCATTCGAAAGCGGCAGAGACACTATGGACAATCTGTAAGTAAATAATTGTGACTGTGTTCTAGTGTAAAACGGTACTAAAAAACATAAAGGTCCTTAGGCAGAGACCGAGATCTGGCCCATAGACTGTAGGCTGGTTGCTCTTAAATTACCTTCAGATAGGGAAATGGATGAATGTTACTTTCTAGAAGTAGACCGTCACAGGAGGCTGGGCGATGCTTTCTTCTTTAATCCAAGAAGTTGATTTTACCTACTTTCTGTAACTAGAAAATTTGGTGTGTAAGGAAGGCTAGTTATCTGTGGTAATTATGTCTGTGGAGAAAATCAGATCAATGAATCCTTTCTTGTCTCAGTTCTTCCATAAAAGGAATCATGTGCTTCCAGACATTTATATGTTTTCATAAAGACCTGTTTGCTGACTTGGAGGCCACTTATGGAGAAGAATTACCTACAATTATTTTGTTTGGTATTTGTCTGATAGTAGGCGTTACGCACGGGAACAGTTCCTAACTTTGGTGACAAATGGGCCTTGACCCTAAGAGGGAGGGCCTCCGGCCACTTGGCAAGAAGGTTCTTGGCTTTGTGTGAGAAGGAATTCAAGAAAGGAGGTGCTTCATAGAAAGGAGCATTTTCTCCTTCCAGGTAACAAAGAGGACCTCCCCGCCCTTGCCTCTACTGAAGGCTTTTAGAAGTTTGTTTTCATTTTTTTTTTTTTTAAAGATTTTATTTATTTAGTCGACAGAGATAGAGACAGCCAGCGAGAGAGGGAACACAAGCAGGGGGAGTGGGAGAGGAAGAAGCAGGCCCATAGCGGAGGAGCCTGATGTGGGGCTCGATCTCATAATGCCGGGATCACGCCCTGAGCCGAAGGCAGACGCTCAACCGCTGTGCCACCCAGGCGCCCCTAGAAGTTTGTTTTCAAGTTCGCTAACCATATAGGGAGACTTTTATTCTTCAACGTTGGGTTTAATATGTACATTGGGTGGTTAGTTTTTCCATTGCCTCAGCATTGTGGAATTACCCGTGGGAGCAAGTTTTAATGTCCAGAGTATGTGGCTTGTGTAGCCCGGGGGATTGGGGTCTTGTGTTCCGTGAGTTGGATCTTGTGATGGTATTCCTCATGTGGAACCTTCCTCTCTTATTTCGTGATTTCTCACACAGAGTATGCTAGCCAACATAGCTTAGAGAGATATAGTCAATTCAGGTTACAGAAAACAAAATGGTTATTCATGCAAATCTCAGGAAATGTATTTGAAGTCTCCCTTGGTGGGGGGGCTGGAGTTCCTTGACCGTTCAGGGGCGATTCTGGACCCAAGCAGCCTTTGGTGATCCTTCCTCCATGGCTTGGTAGTTTCCATATGAAGGCTTGTACCCTTGTGCATACGTGTCAGGGTTTCCTGTAAATGGTCTGCTGCATGGTATGGTGTCAGAATTACGTCCATCACTCACGTATTTCAAGGCAATGCAATGTGACGGACTGTTCTTGTAATACACACACACACACACACACACACACACACACACACACACACACACACAGCAAAATCGCTCCCGGAAGACACTGAATTAACAAAAATTAAACCACCTAAGAAGAAATCCTTTTACATGGATGAGCCCCAGTGGTTGATGAAGGCAGTCCTTTATCAGCTCAGTGCAGCGTCTTGCAGGAAATTCCTCGCATGCTCCTGAGCTCGCTGCCTTTCTCGTGGCGCATTTTCCTTATAAAATAGCTCAGTGTGAATGTCTGCAGGTGCTTGAGGCAGATGGTGCCAGGAAATCATTCTTCGGATTGCCTCCTCAAGGAAGTGATCCTTTTCAGAGCCACACTGCAGTGAGCCAGTCAGTAACCTGTATCTTTAGCTGCCCGGGGTCAATTTTTCATGTGAAATGTGGCTCGTATCGGTTGACGGGAGAATAAAACGGTTCCTCTTTCCAAATGGTGTGATGTTCGGCATTCACGACTGGGGATGGATTTTTCTAATGTTGAAATGTTCAGTTTAAAATCTTAAAATGAATGAATGATTTGGGTTACATTTTAATGATTTTACATTTCTAGTATACCGCCAAGTGACCTGAAGGGATAATTAACTGAAGTTGTTAAATATTTATTTGATTACTGAATTTCTGTCTTCCTCCTGGATAAATATTCATTGGAGATCAAGATTTGGAAACTTCACCGCCTGCTAGGAGGTTTTCAATAAATATTTGTAGAATGAATTAAGAAATGAATGAGTATCGTATTGGATTGTTATATTAAGCTTTGTCTTATCTTTGTAACGTAATCCATAAATATGTATTTTAGGGATTTAAATAGAAAGTCTCTGAATTCATATTCTTTTATTTTTAAAGAGCTACTCGAGGGGATTTTACTACCTAAAAAAAGTCTCTGCTTATTTTAGCTACACTAACATTGGGATATATAAGTCAAATTTACATCAGCACAATGTTCTGTTCTTCGTTTCACAGTGTGGAGCCCTACCAAAGGTATTGAAAGCACTAGGGTTCAATTTTTCACTAGTTCATGAGACCTGAGGTTTGTTTGGGGAGTTTTGTGTTGTCCTGGTGAGTTTTCACTCTGAGAGGATGAGTGAAGTCCTTCAGGAAGAGCATGTAGAACAGAAAGGAACCAAGTGTAAAGTCTTGGTAAAACATATATATATATACATATACATATATATATGTATACACACATATACATATGTACATATATACATATATAATTACAAGCATATGTAATATGATTATATATAAAATAAAATATATATTGTATATGTTGTATATATAATACACATAATATATAATATAAAATATGTGTTATGTATATTGTGTGTATATATGTATATATACACATACACACACACAATAAAAATTTAAACATGCAAAAAACCAAATATTTGTCAGGGTCCCCAAGATCAGGGAATACAATGACATAAAAATGAGGTAAGGCTTAGCAAGGCTAAATGCTGGTATGGTTTAGGGTGTTAGAAAATGTAACCAGGGGGCACCCGGGTGGCACAGTCGTTGGGCGTCTGCCTTCGGCTCAGGGCGTGATCCCGGCATTATGGGATCGAGCCCCACATCAGGCTCCTCCGCTGGAAGCTTGCTTCTTCCTCTCCCACTCCCCCTGCTTGTGTTCCCTATCTGGCTGGCTGTCTCTCTGTCAAATAAATAAATAAAATCTTTAAAAAAAAAGAAAAAAGAAAATGTTAACCAGGACCTAGTCATACTAAGTCAATGAAAGCCACATAAACCTAGCAAATTCTATTTTCTGACATTTTAAAAGGGCGACTCATGTGAGATAATTTCTCTAATCTATAATATCAAGGATAGAGTATTTATTTACTATTTATTTTTTTTATTTAAGAGAGACTGAGACCGCATGAGTGGGGGGAGGGGCAGAGGGAGAGGGAGAAGCAGACTCCCCTCTGAACTGGGATCCTGATGTGGGACTCGATCCCAGGACCCTGGCATCATGACCTGAGCTGAAGGCATTTGCTTAACTGACTGGGCCACCCAGGCGCCCAAGGATAGAGTATTTAATTATGATTTTACAAGATTTCTTCACTTTGAGCAATATGGAAATAATCTCAGTGTTTTTAATATACCTTAATGTGCATCAAAGGTATAATATCTTAACCCACTAGAATGGATAATGTTAAAAGGAAACGCCAAGTATTAACGACCATAGAGGCAGTTTTCATCCATAGTTAGTGGGAATGTAACTTGTTCTAACAATGGTTTGGTAGTTATCAATTTAAACTGAAAACTCACCCAGTCGATGAGACTGGAATTCTACCCCTCAGTATGTCGCTGTGAGAAATGAGTACCCATGCCCTCAAAAAGACACAGATAAGAATGTTTACAGGAACTTTGTTCATCATTGGCCCAGACTAGATAGAACCCAACTATGGTCATTAAGATCGTATTGTACTGTATTCTTAAAATGGAGTATTATCTTACAATAGAAAATGAATGAGTCTTCGTGCAAGAAAATGGGTAGATATCACAAACGTAATAGGGAATATAAGGTGCTAAACACAAAAGACTACATGTCGTATGATTCTGATGATAGGAGTTTTTTGAGAACATGTACACTGTATGATAGGAATCAATCACTGTATGAAACTTAACCGTGAGGAATTGTTGACTAGAAAGGAAGCCTTCAGGTGGGGAGGGAGAAGTTCTATATCTTCATCTTAGATTGGTGTAGAGGGACATATTCGTATAGGAAAAATTATCAAGCTATGCTCTGTTAACTTTAAGCTATAGAAGTAATATGCACTTAATACTGTATATATTTTAGAATCATTGTTTTACATTGAGTGTTTTCATAAGAATACAGTCTTTCCTTCTTAATTTCCGAATTGGGAATCTTAACCATCCCAACTTTGCGTTATCTCAAGAGGAAGAGTTTGAAGTAAAACGTAGATTTTACGAGAAGGAAGAGACAGAAATCTCCCACTGCCCTGAGGAAAAGTCAATTACTTCTGCATGATTGAAAGCGATGCAAGATGGTCGCTTCCCTGAGCTCTCGTTCCGTGTCCTGCCAGCCAGTTCAAGAGCTGAACAATAATGCAGTTACTCCTCAGTGTTTGTGGACAGCGGTTCATATCCACTACGGCTGCAACATCATATCTCTCCCTTTATAGGTTTTTGCCAGTGTAAAGGCTAATACGATCATGCAAGATCAGGGGCACTTAGAGAATTTCCCTGGAGTTTTCTTTTCCTAATGAATACACTCCTTCATTGTAATGGATTGACCTTTGAACACTAATGTAAATCTTATGGCTGGTTATTTTATTAATTGCTAGAACCTTGCTCACTGGGGTTGTTAATTCACCCTAAGCAAGGACCACCTGCAATTAATCTTTTTCTAATTCTTGACACCATGGTTTACACTTATTGATTCCTTTTTTTTTTTTTTAAACCAATTAGATATTTTCGTCTTTTACAAACTGACACAAAACCGCAGGTCCCTTAAATGATTTGAATGTCAGGAGAAAAGAGCCCTTAACAACATCAAAATGTGGTGTATGATGCTAAAATTCATTTGCATACAGTGCTCGTGTTAACTCTGTAAGTGGGAACATCCTTTGTAAGGGACAAAGGAATCCAAATATTCCATTCAAGGGACAAAGGAATCCACATCTTCCCTTCACCAGGGCTGGGATGGACCTGCCCCCACGTCGTGGTATGCTTGGCTGGTGACTGACAAGGACAATTCAGATCTGCGTCGTACTTTATAAATCAGAGCTGACAGGTACACACTCAGCCCTGAGTGACGATCTCCATCACTGTGGTGTAGAGCACCAGGGACTGCAGAGGAAGAGGCCAGGCATCTTCACACACTAGCTATTTGTATTCTGAACCACTCTGAAACAAAATGGCACACGCTCATGGGCCACGCCAGCTGGAATACGATAACGTGTCCACAATTGCAGGGTGCGCCTGTTGTATATTTTCCTTTTCTCAGTTCACTGCCTTCTCCTGTGACATGGACCGTTGAAAACGAGTAACCTCCAGCAGGGTGGGAGTTGACAAGCCTGATGCAGAGGGACAGGGACGGAAAGGCAGTGTTTCAGGACTCATACTGAAGTGTCTTGAACTATCAGCCACTTCTGCCTCTCTGCATTTCCTGCTAACCCTTCAGTTCATCTCTCAGACGTCCTGGGTGCTGCATCTTGACGTCCTGATTGATTTACTCCTGTAGCTCTCTGCCCTTTTGGTATCCTGGTGGATTGCATGTCTCCTTTTACCTGCATTGGCTTTTCTAGGTCCATCAAACTAAAGACTCCTGCTAATTTGCTAAGATCCCTCCTATTGAAATATCCCAGTATGAAGCTGTATTTGTCCTTTTCTCATTTTGGCCCTAATGTCCAAGCACTTGTTCCTCGATGTTGCAGATAAATCGTTTCCCCTCTGAGTATGTCTTTTCTCTTACCTCAAGAGTGAGGGGGAATATATCTTGAGGAAAAATACCTTTGGTCTTACAACTTTTTTCCCCCTAAGATTAGAAATACATTCCAATTAGTTTAATATGCCGATTCATATTTTTTATGCTTACTAAAATCCATGTAATTAAACTAGTAAACATTAGCATTTATATATTGTATTATATACTTCATTATTTTTAAATACCGACTTGTTTGGCACTACTTAAGGGTATATGGTTTATTTTTAAATTTCCTTTGACTCTAGAATTCGCTCTACTAGAACTTTTCCTGCCACAGTCCAACAAAACTAACCTTCTCAGGATCACCAGTTCCCTTCCTCTTAGTAAATCTCATCTTTCTTTTAATCTACCAATCCTTAATCCTCATTTTATATGATATATTAAGTTATTTGAAACAACGGAGTAATCCTTTTACTTGATACAATTCTCCTTACATAGATTTCAAGAAGGCATACTTTGCTGATTTTCTTCGTACTTCTGTGCCTGTTGTCTTTCATCTCCTTAACTGTATCATTTTCACTCCCCATTCTACATGCAGAGTGTGCCCCAGTGTTCATTCCCTGGACAGTTTCTTCCACGTTTATATTCATCGCCTTGATAATTTTACCTGATGTGAAGTTTAAATGTTACCTCAATGATACGGACTCCCAGATTATACCCCCGCCCTGAAGTCCAGACTCAGAAATCCAACTTTTATCTCAACATTTCTTTCTACGTGATTGCCCAACAGGTGGCCCTCAGTTATGATGTCCCATGTTAAACTCTTGATAACCCTATTTGAAACCTGCCGCTGGGTTTGCCAACTAAGGAAATGACTGTTGTTTCCTGCCAATAACTGAGACAGTGGGTTCTGAGTGTCTGTCCCCCAATTTCCTATGCTTCTGTCCTTAAAGCTCTCAGAGCAACCTTCTTTTGAAGAACTGTCTGCTGAGGTCCTCGGTCAGGCTATTAGAAGCACATTACCCACACATTTTCAAATGCTAGAAGACATGTTCTTATTTTCAAGATGGTTTGAAGGATCTAAGTCCTTTGCATTTTCATATGAATTTTCGAATCAGCTTGGTAATTCCTACAAAAGATCTGCTTGTGGTTTGTACTTGGATAACGTTGAGCCTATGGACCATTATGGGGAAAAATGACATCTCACAAATAGGGAATCTTACAGTCTGTGGAATTGGTCAATATCCCCATTAATTTATGTCGTTTTTCCTTTATCTCAGCAATGTTCTGTGATTTTGAGTGTAGAGATTTTGGACAACTTTTTGTTAAATTCATACCTAAGTGATTTTTGTGGATGATGAGAGAGTAAGTGATGATGAGAGAGTAAGTGATAATTATGGTTTTTAAAGTGTCATCTTCTAATTGCTTGATACCAATGTGGAAACACTACTCTTACTAATATAGAAACAAAAATGACTTTTGTATATCAGCTTTATATCCCTAAAATCTTGCTAAATTAAGTGTGGTAGGGGGAAATACCTAATCCACGCCATAAGTGGTTTGTGAAAAAGCATAAAGGTGCAACTAGTAGTGGATAAATTTTCATGTAATTTCACATTCCAAGGGTCATACCATGGTCAAATCAGTGTAATAAGAAATAGAATGTGTTTTTAGCACAAACACAACTCTGTGTTTTATGCTAATCATGAACAAGAGGACAAAGGGTAAATGAAATCTCCAGGTAACCTCAAACCTAATTTTAATCAATGGTCTCAAACACATTCCATCTCCAAATGTGCATAAACATCATTATCAAGTAACCAGATTCACTAGATTCAATTTGCTTGCTTTAATTCCCGTTTCTTTCTGGCTAGCCGTCTTGTCCATCATTCATGAAATGGCCCCGATGGAGGGAGACGTGGGAATGATGGCTGAGATTTAGGAACTAATGGGTGAGCGAGAATGAAAGGTGCGTGGGTTTTCAGCGTGGTTAAGATCCAGGCAGGAGCAAGCTGAGATGTAACAGTTATGGCAGGCTGGAAGGAGAGGCTGAAGGGATTTGGAAACATTCAGTAATTATTTTATACTTGTGTCACTTTAGTAATACAGCTTAACTGAGAAAATCAGTCACTTAGCATACACATTGTAACTGTTTTCTGAATGGGGTTGCCCTGCAAATCCCTGTGCATCTGTTTTCTTTCCTCTGTCCTTTTAACCTGAAGCCACAGTCCAGCCTGAAGCTTTCATTGGTTTACACCAGGATATCGCCTTGGTCCAGGCGGGGCTCCATTCCTCTAGAACAGTTCTGACTGGGTCAAACAGCAGATATTATTTGCCAGTTGAGAAATCTACAGGGGCTCTCCATTGTTTCTCAGAACACAGACCTATCAGGGTGCAGGGAAGGGTTCCCATAGCAATGTAAGTCATTCAGTTTTAAAGATGGCTTTCCCTTGGGATGCCTGGGGGAGCTCCGTTGGGGAAGCGTCTGCCCTGGGCTCAGGTCATGATCCCGGGGTCCTGGGATCCAGTCCCTGCTGAGCAGGGAGTCTGCTTCTTCCTCTGCCCCTCCCCCTGTTCATGTTCTCTCTCTCAAATAAATGAAATCTTTAAAAAATAAAGATGGCTTTCCCTTTTTCATCTGCCCAGTCTTCTCATTGCTCCTGGCTGATTGACAGCACCCCACCCCCGTGTCCCACCCTCTCTAGTATTCTCTCCCTTCATGGAATGCATTTTGCCATTTCCTGATGAGGAATGCATTTTGCCATTTCCGATGATTGCTTTTCCGGTTCTGCTGCAGCTGGTTCGCATTTCACCCTTGCTGAGAAGAGAATCGGGTGTCTCCACCCCCAGCATCCGCAAACCACACTTTGTCTTCCCCCAGAGCGTCCTTTACCGTCCCCATACCTGCCATTAGTGGAAATTCACTCTCTGTGTCCAACACTCTTAGTTTTCAGTGGTAGTGGAACATTTATGAGTATTCACATTGCATGAGAAATTTGGAACTAGAGCTCAGTGGGCTAGTCAGGGACAGGAACATGCTTTTAAATCCATGTACTTGAATGGCTTCTCTGCTTCTATTGTGAACACTCGGCCATCAGTTTCTTTTATATACTTCCCGATTGTGGTGCTGGACAAACAAAATTAAAATAGCAAGTACACGGTGAAGCCATGATTTTAAAAATTTGAGGTACGTGCCAATCAACTAGAGAGGTAGTTAAAATGTTATTTTCTAAGTGTGGATATCAGAGATTTGCAGGCTGCTCGTTTTGGGTAGTATCAGGGAATCTGATTTTATAGATTCACGAAAGCTGATTATAATGTAAGTTGTTCAGTCTTATACACTTCTAGGATCCCTGAAATAAAGAATAGGCTAATTGTAAATTGACCCAATGATAGGGGAAGGAATACTCCTGTAAATAATGATATATATTAAACGCAGTGTTGTACGGTCAGAGATCTATGTCATTACTAAAAGCAGAGCAAGAGGTAACTGTGCTCTTGTAAATGGACAAGATAGTGTACTCTGTTTACCTAACATAGCGCCAAGCAGTGCTTCACCATGTCATGTTTTATGCACATTTGCAGCCTTTAGAGTATCTCTAATAATCAGTTCCCCATCACCTGTCCATGCAAAGGGAAGAAGGGCCTTCATTCATCAGAAGGGGTCTCTTGAGTTGGGAGCAAGTGGGTGGTCTTCACATTAAAAAGGGGCGAATGGATCACACACATTCATTCATATTTTCTGTCTCCACTCGATGACAGTAAGAGAATGAAAATGATAGAGAGTGGTAGAACATATGTTTGAATAAATCTCAGAAATGATGGACGTGCAGAACATAGGAAGCAGTAGTGGTAGCTGGTGTGCAAGGAGGAAGACCCTTTTTCTTAGGTGCTTGTTGAGGGTTATTAGGGCTTGTGATTTGATGAAATAAGGCTTATGATGGTTATAAGTGAGACCGAATGTGAGAACAAGAGAACTGATTGGATATGCGTATTAAATTATTGAACCCCTTCACCTTCTCCCTCTCAACCACATAAAATGCTAATTGATGCCTGGGACAGGAATGCAAAAATTTATTCTTCCCTACTGAAAGTAAATGTGACCACATCAGAATTGAACCATCTGTATCTGTTAAACCATAAACACGTCAAGTAACAAACCTCATGCTAGGATTATGTATTTGCGACATCGACGAGTGACTGAAGGTTTGTATCCAACCCAAAGAAAGAATTGCTACAAGCCAATATAAAAGAAAAAGCACCCAGTCTAAAGTGGGGAGAGGGTATAGAAGGTTTGTGGGAGAGAATGAGCCTGATAAGTATCAATGGAAAGGTAAATTTAAATAACAATACACCATCCTATTAAACCAGGAAAGAAAGGAGGCAAAGCAACACTCCAACCTCACAAAATTGGTTATATCTGTAGGAAGAACATACAGGTTGTAAATAAAAGAAGGAAAAGGGGCTGAAGGGGGTGCTGGTTGTATCTTTAACATTCTGTTGCCTTATGTAAGCCTCTCATCTAAGCAAAAGAAATAAGGGAGGGTTTGAGAGAGAGATGGTGGGAGGGAGTGGGGAGGGAACAAGAAAATGAGAAAGAACTTCTCAGGTAATTATAAAGATGCTCTTAAATTACATGCTTTGCACTTTATCTTCTGCCTTTTCATACATGAAAAAAAAAAAAAGACTGCAGAATAAAATCTTTGTTAGAGTTATTTCCTATAGAGCGGCCAATAGGTGTATTTACTGGATATCCTGCAATTTGAACCTGCCTTTAAACGGTGGTTTTTCTCTAAACAGCTGTGGAAATGACTGTCTTCAAGTCTAGTTGCATATTTTCGTAAAAGCTCACATTAACCTATATATTGACAGAAATAAGTTCTGCGATATTCCGGGAAGCGTTCCCTTTCTCATGGAGCTCTGTAATACAGCATTGCAAATCTCAACCATGCAAAAATGTTTTAAAATGAGCTAGAAAATCTTCCTTCTCTAAACTCCCCACAATTCTCAGCAGCAGGGTGTTTGGACAAAATATTTTATCTTCCTTGGGCCATCAGTATTGGCAAGGAAAAGCTCTGGAGGATCGGAATTATGTTTATCCACAGGCTGTGTGTGGAGATGTCTGCCTCACGTAGATTCTTTCTGGTGTCCGGGCTAATAATATAAATTTCAGGAAATACTGGAAAGCTTAACAGTGCTCTGGAAGCTCAGTGAGGAGTTTGGAGGGTCTGAGCACGATGATTCCCATGGGAGTGAGAGATGGCGGGTGGGATGTAAAAAAATAAAATAAAATGAAAATAATTGGTCTCAGTGAACAACTTGGAATCTATCCACCTTTATAAATAGAAGCATACCTGAAGAGAGAAAAATGCAAAGATTATGCCCCAAGTTAGTCTGTTTTTAAACATCCAAGCGTGCTGTGGTACCACTTTTTATAGGCATGTTTTTATTATCCACCTTGGGAGCCAAAACCAATTCCCGTAAATAAGAAAATAAATAGTATTGTTTTAAGAAAAGCTGTTTAATCTATCTTGGAAATAAGGGTTGGTGAAAGGAATGCATTTGTCCCACCTTACCATTATCTCGTGTTTCATTAGGTTCCCGGAGGCGTTCCGCCCTCATGGTCCACTCTACCACACAACGAATCTATTTTTCTAGAGCATTGTCCTGCCGGCTGGCCGCAGTTTGGCGACCGCTTATGTTTATTTATCTCTTGCTTGCGAAGAGATTTGTGAAGTGAGACTGGGAGTCCTCAGATGTGTGTTTACCCTTCTTCCAGCCTGGGCAGAACCAGTAGCGGCCACAGGGTAGCTAGTTCCAGGACGAATTATGCATCAGGACATGTCCCTGATAACCAGGCAGAAGGCTCCCTCGCCATTTCATTTTCAACGGTCGTGACGGGAAGAGGGAAATGTGGACGATTCCAGTTCCCCCGAATCCAGCAGATGAAAGCAACACTGAGAAGCAAGTTGTTGGCACAGTCCTTGCAAAGGAAGAGTCATTGTTAGGGAGAGAAGGGGCGTTCTCTCTGCTGGATGGAGTACGGCCTGAGGCCAAGCTACTCTTCTCTGCTGCTGTGGTGTTTGCTTCCTGCGCCTTGCTTTTTCACTTAGGTTAAGAACTGTATCAATTAGGGTTCTCTGAAACAACCCGATGTATACATGCGATTCTATATGGATACAAATATACAAGTTTGTGGGAGGCAGATTTATTTTATGGAGTTGGTTCATGCAGTTGTGTTGTCTGGCAAGTCTGTGCCCTGGGGAACTTCGGCAGGCTGGAAGCTCTGGTAGCAATTTGAGTCTGAATTCGCTCTTTAAGATGGCAGGCCCTTAGGCTGGAAATTCAGACAGGGAGTTGACCTTGTAGTCTTGGTCTGAGTCCATAGGGTAGACCAGCAGCCTGGGAAGTCAGGAAGGATTTCTATGTCCCAGTCGGAGGCAGCATTTTTTTTCCCCATCTAGAAACCTGTTTTTACAGTTATTGCTTTCAAGTGATTTTGTAAGACCCACCCATAGGAAAGAGGGTAATTTTGTTTATTGAAAGTCAGCTGATGGGAGATGATGACCCATCTGCACCTTCTTGGCAATACCTAGACTAATGTTTGACCAGTTAGGCACCATTGTCTAGCCAAATTGGCAACACTGTAGCCATCCCAAGAATCCATGCCATCTTATAAACAAGCATTTCCGAAAAGGAGGTTCCCGAATAGGAGCCAAACCATTTTTCCTTGGACAGCGTATAGCACAGACTTCCATTCAATGGCTGTTCAGTTGGGACGTCTACTCCTGTAGCTGCCCTGCTGGCTTGACTCTGAACACAAGTGATCCTTAACGTGCATAGCGGCTAACATTTTTCAAATGTAAGAGTCATCAAATACCACTAGATGGGTATTGGAGAGTCTTGTAGGAAGGGTACTCTGTTCAGGATAGTTCAAAAAGCTATTTTAAATACTGTAAGGACAGGAATTAGTGATTTAGTCATCTTTTAATGAGAGGGCAAGTATCTAGAACAGTACTCAGTACCTGAGAGCTGTGGGTCCTTTTTGAATGACTCCGTGCATGACCAGCACTTGAACAAATGCAAGAAGACTCATCAGGGGAAGAGAGCCGTGGAGGCTTCTTCCTGTAGACCCTGCAGTCTGGGAGGTCTCAGCGGATCGGAGAAGTGGCTGTTGTTCAGTGGCTGATGCTGGGTCTGTGTATGGCAAGGATGGTGATTCCCCTGCCAGTGATTGGTGGGCAAACAAATCCTTCAGTTCAAGCTCTCCGTGGTTCTCCCCAATTCATGGTGTATCTGCTCCCGTCTGCTCTCTGTTTGAGCTGTTCTCAAAGGCCTGCTTTTTTTCTCGTGCTAGAGACACAGCCCATATGACCCATTGTGGTCTAACCAGGGAGTTCGCCCCTACTCTGCTGTTTCTCAACATCAATGGTTGTCCTTGGGATTTCACTGATAAACCAAAGCTAGGCACTTCTGTATCCTGCCAGCGAGCAAGTAAGCCCCTATGGGATGCGGGGCCTATAATGCACATTGAGGAAACCCCATAAAGGAATTGAAGAGGTTGTCTGGGCTGGTTATTAAGCACTTGTCTTCCCTTCCAAACCCACCATTGTGATGCTGGTATTGCTGCTCTGCAAATACCTCTCTCCTTTGTCGGTTGGCTCCCTGTTTCATGCCACTAGTGCGGGGCACACCAGAAAGTGTTAGGCGGCAGGGAGAGGAGAGCAAGATTCACCTTTTTGTTTTGTTTTGTTTTTTCCATATGATTGTTGGCATGTTGGAGATATACAGATTTAAATTCTTTGCTCATTTTTAATTGGGTTATTTAGTTTTCTTGTTGCTGTTGAGTTGTATGAGTTCTTTATATATTGTTATCAGCCCCTTATCAGAGAGATGATTTGCAGATGTTTTCCTCCATTCCATAGGTACCCTTTTCAACCTGTTGATGGTGTCCTTTGATGCACGAATGTTTTAAATTTTGGTGTTTCAACTTCATCTATTTTTAAGTTTGTTGCCTGTGAGAAACTATTTTTAAGAAATTAGAAAACATTTCAAAATGCAGCTATTAGGCTAAGTTAAATAAAGACAAGAGGTAGGCATCATGGACTTGATGGTATGTTCTTACTCCTAATGGGTGGAGTCTTGTAACTACTGGTGGTCCAGTGTTCTCCAACTACATTCGGAAGTTACTGTATAAATTTAGTTCTTCTGTTTTTTCCCTTGAAACAAGCACAATTTTTTTTTTTTTAATTTATGTATTCAACAGAGATAGAGACACCCAGCGAGAGAGGGAACACAAGCAGGGGGAGTGGGAGAGGAAGAAGCAGGCTCATAGCAGAGGAGCCTGATGTGGGGCTCGATCCCATAACGCCGGGATCACGCCCTGAGCCGAAGGCAGACTCTCAACCACTGTGCCACCCAGGCGCCCCTACAAGCACAATTTTTAAAAAATATTTTATTTGAGAGAGAGCAGAAGCAGGGGAGCAGGAGAGGGAGAAGCAGACTCCCTGCTGAGCAGGGAGCCCGATGGGGGATTCAATCCCAGGACCCTGAGATCATGACCTGTGCCGAAGGCAGATGCTTCACCGACCGAGCCACCTAGGTGCCCCAAACACGAAATTTTCATACTTGGTTCAGCTCAGATAAAGTTATTGGGTCAAATTTGATATAACGTCCGTGTGTAGGAAACAAACCCCACATCTATGTGCTATAAAGTGCTGGTTTGTCATCCACAGTTTCCATGTAAAATAAAAGTAATTTTACCCTGAGTAAAATTCTTACAATAAACAGGAAAACTAAATCAACCATCCCTCATGCTAAATCAAAGTAGCAGAGATGATTAAGGTAATGATTTTTAAACGGAATATCACTCTATCATAGTGTCTAACCATGCCAAAAGATCCATTTGGCCGTGGCCCAGATGAAATATGCAATAAAGCCAGAAATGATCATTCAAAAGATCTAAATGAAAATGCTCAAGTGTCATTTAGGCAAGTGGCTTTGGGCTCAGAGGTAGAATACAGATGACCATCTCTGCCACGGGGCCTTACGCCGAGGTTTGTGTCTGCTGTGTTTGGTGTCACCTCTGAAAATGCTATTCGTGCATGGGGTCCAGCTGGGTCCTTTGGGCTGTTGGGTTTATCCTCTTCTTCTCTATTTAATGGGAATAATGAGCTGTCACTGCTATAAGATCCCAGACCCCACTTAAATGTCTGCTTCACATTGTGTGGTGCCCATCACATGTCCCTCGGTGGGAGGCCTCTGAATTACATGTAGTTGTGGCTGCAGCCTGTGACCTTGGCGGGGCTGCGTCAGCTCCTGACTCTCACACTGCACTTCATGAGTCTAAGGCTTGCCTGGTTCTTTGCCCTTTATCTTTCCCCATGCAGTCTACGAGCTTGCCTGCTGAGTGGCTGAGTTTCAAGAAGATGTAATGACACCACACGTTCTGAGGGACCTGTGATTTGGGGACTGTATGTTGAGTTGCTCCTTCTATCAGAAGTCTACGTAATTAAAAAAAAAAAAAATCTAGTTTTTAGCTATTGGGTAAAATGACTTCTATGCTATTTCTTTCTTTTTTTTTTTTTTTAAGATTTTATTTATTTAATCGACAGAGATAGAGACAGCCAGCGAGAGAGGGAACACAAGCAGGGGGAGTGGGAGAGGAAGAAGCAGGCTCATAGCGGAGGAGCCTGATGTGGGGCTTGATCCCATAACACCAGGATCACGCCCTGAGCCGAAGGCAGACGCTTAACCGCTGTGCCACCCAGGCGCCCCTATGCTATTTATTTCTAATTAATTTCCCAGCCCTTAGTAATGAAGGGATGCAAGGCCCATTACCCCATCTGTTTATAGAAGACCCTGAAATGTGTCTAGCTGAGTGTCCGTGTGTTGCGTGCTCAGGTCCCTTCCCCTTCTTCTGTCCATGCTGTGGGATCTACATCTCTTTTGTCCTGTGCTCCTACTTTGTCAGTCCATTTACCGTGGGGTGCTACTGTTGGGCCAGGTAGAAACTGTATAGGCATCAATTTTTGAGAAGAGTGGCCCTGAAGTGTTTGTTGGAGTGAAGTCATTCAGGCTTCCTGACCTTTTGGGTCCTTTAAAACAGCCCCGGTGTTATCTTTACAGAGATGTGGATGCTTCTGCTTTTACTGCCCTTCTGCAGTTCCCCAGCCTCCATCCCATAAATTCTTTTCCTTTTCCCTTAAACTTTGTCCAAGTGAGTTCTGGTATTTGTATGCCAAAAAGCTCACACACGTGATAACTAATGGAAACCAAACGGGACGGTGGAAGGTCATCGTCTTGACAGTCAATTGACTTTTAAGTAATTATCAATTCCCTTAACTTTGGGGCATTGATTGTACAATATGGATGAGGCGCTAAACTAAAGGTGGTAGGGAATATGAAGCCTGGCAAGAAAAGTGCTTCCTTTTAGATTTGTAATCAAGTAGGAAAAATGAGAGGAATGCAGAAATGACTATAAAATAAAACGTAACAAATTGAGAGTGAGTCGTTGGGTTTAGTGTGGGTACAGGATAGGTTGAGAAAAGGTGGTGACTGATTAGATTAGAAAGACATCTCCATTTGTTTGCTCATTTTTGAATTCATTCATTCTATATATATATATATATATATATATATATACACATATCCCACATCCATCATCAGTCATCAGAGAGCCAGAGACCCTTCCGATGCCTGAAATTGGAAATTCCGACTTTATATGTAACAGAAAGCTATTTGTTTTTGTTAATATAAAATCATTTTAAATACGTTCAAATTTGGACAAAGTAATTGTCCGAAAGAAAAAAAAAATGATTCTTGGAGTGGAGGAGGGGCCCACGTTACTTTGAACACATTTGCCCTTAACTAAAAGTGTTTCATAGTCTGTCACAATAATGGCCAAATACTTTCTGGTAAATTACTGCTTTCCCCCCCAAAAATAAAAACACAGATTTGTCTTACAATTGTTAACTGAGTACTGTGGCATTCTTTATTTCTGAACTGTACGGAACCAGAACGTGGTCCTGCCGATGCTGTTAGGGTCTGACTACTGTAAAACATTTGGGAGGAGTGCTTCCTGACGATGAGGTGGGGCTGGAGAAAGCACAATGAAAGTAAATCTTGGGTGGCTCATCAAAATGTTTATATACCGTGTTGTGCAAAAAGCAACCTTCCTGCAAGGCATTTTTTAGTAATAATAAGATTGACCCAGATCTCTTTTTACTTTAGTCCTTGAGAGTCATATTGCCCCAAAGTGAGTGTTGGCAACCTTTCCTTGCAAAGCACCAGACAGTAAATAATTTAGTCTTCATGGGCCATGTGGTCTTTGTTGCAGCGAATGTGTTTTGCTGTGTGGCACAAAAATAGCCATGGGAAATAGGTAAATGAATGGGCAAGATCTCCTTCAATAATGCTTTATTTGTTAAGACAAGTAGTGACAAGATTTCACCCCAAGATCGTTCTGCATGGACCCCTTTGAAATTAGGAGTGTTTTGCTTTATTTCTATCCCATCGTAAGAGATTTTAAAGCAATCAAAATCCAAGTTTTATGAGCTTTCTGATGAGAAGATTCAGTAAGTACCCCTCAGTGATGTGTCTGTGTCTCATTTCTCTAATGGAATTGTGATTTCTTAAAGGTTTCTTTCTGTGTTTTATTCATGATCTTTGTGTGCTTTCCAGCGGCAGGACTCAGTTCCTTCGACAAGGTTAGGGTGGTAGAAGCGATTTTATCCTCCACTGAGACTTGTTCAGGACCACGGCACCTGTCCCCTCATCTTCTGAGTGTTCTGTTGACAGATGTCAGTTGAGTCTGTCTTCTAAATTACTCTAAAGAGAGCTCCTGCCCCATGGCTGTGCCTCACTCCATGGGCAGCCTGCATTCAGTAAATGGTCCTGGCGTGGGCGTAAGCATTGATCCACCACCTCATTTTATGGGTGGATCATCTTTGTCCCTGAGGTCTCTCCACCAAATTAGCGGAGGCTTTTCGTGAAGGTTTGTTGCATCAACTCTTCCCTCTGCACCCATGCCCTTCATCTATAGGACAGGACCTTAAGTAAGGGGAGATCTCAGTATGCATTGGAGTGGGACAGGAACTTGAAGGGGAGGGACCAGGAACTGACCTAAAGGAGGAAGGCAGGGGCAGGAAGTGACCTAACAGAAGGGGAAGGTCTAGGTGATGATGTGAAGGAAGGAGAGATGGGACAGGAAGTGACATAAAGAGGAGGGAGGGGACAGGAAGTGACAGGAAGAGAGAGTGGCCATGCATTGACATAGGACAAGTTCAGAGACATAGAGGAAGGGATGGGATCAGGAGCAAAGTTAAAGATAGGGTTCGTTTTAGGGTTAATGATAATGGTGTAAAGAGATCTACTTTGGATAATTACAGAACGTTTTATTGGAAAGATGTGTGTTTATTTCTTTAGATTTAAAGGTCAAAAATTATATTCATATGTATATATATAAAAAACATTTGACCATGAGAGTTAATGTCCGTTGACCATTATTATTAAAAGTTGGAGAGGAAGTTAACAGGGATTTGCTACAATTTTAACAATAAATCATGAGGCGTAATTAATTACATACTTGCATTAAAAAATGTCCATTGGTATAAGAAGGTAGCAGTTATCTGCTGTAGCAGTATACTCATTTGTGATACTTGCCCTATGAATTTGACATGCCATGCAGAAATGCACCGGAAGTAACTATTGGCACATTAAATTCCCCGCTGTGTTTGTTGGTCTTTATTTATTTATTTTTGTGTGTGCTTTTCTTTTTTTTTTTTCTTTCTTCTTTTTTTTTTTTTTTATTTTGCAGTGAGTGTCCTTCCTTGACCATGTAAACCATGGCAGTAAATATTTAATAAACATCTGTTCTTTGATTAAAGAGAAATTCAGTCATGATCCAGACTCTAGCGTTTAATTCAAGACACATCTTTAAATTTCCAATTGTGCCAATGGCCATTTTTACTACTCCTGCCAGAAATGTGGTAAGGAATACTTAAAACTGATTTCTAGAAGTTCACTGCTCTTTTGAGAAATTGTGTTTCAGAACGTTCAGGCATAACATATATTAATTTTTAATCAGTTGAGTACAATCTTTGCTATTTGGAAACGGGATTGTTTCCAAAGACTAAGTGCCCTTTCCCAGTTGAAAGAGTTCCTTGAAAAGCTGAAAGTGTTGGTCTTGCAATAACCAGAAGCCATGTTACTTGCTTTAGACAGCAGTCCTCTAGAAAGCAAGAATTGTGTGTAACTTGATTTTAAAAGTAACTATATTTAATCTGCGAGCATCCGGGATTTCATCAGTGACTCTCTTGTGATTTGCATTCCTGCTGTGATTGCAGAATGTCTCCTTATCCCCACTGTAACTGTTCACACTCTGTCTTACACTAGTGGGTCTATTTCATGCCTGGAGGAAATTTGAAAAGTGAGGTCATGTACAAATTTCAGCGTATGGCTCCATCCTATCTAAATTTAGTGGTTTACCAAGCCTTCTCTGTGTCACTCAGAATCTATGACGGGCTTCTCTCCATGGGCAGTTCCATAAAAACAGCACTTTGGCTGATACAAAATAAATCTAACAGCAACAATACTTTGTAGCTAACCAGAAGAGGCAATGCAGGGGCAATTTGCAAAACTGCACCACTGGCAAGGGTGTGTGTGCACTGCCGTTGTTGTAAAGGCTTGAAACCCAGACATACTCCAGATGTAAGTCATTCATTTTGGCTCAATCACTTCGAGCCTCTTTAATTTTTTATGCATCATTTTAGCTCCCATAATAGAACTGTCATGTGTGAATTTTTCTGGTACTTATTTGAAGTTTTTTTTTTTTTTTTTTTTCTATATATATTTGCTGTCAGCCTCTGGTTTTCTAGGTTATGATTTCTGCACATCGGGGCATTGTTACCTGCTCTGTTTTGTTAACTTACCTTTTCTCTGTTTGCTTTAACGTGCCCTCTTCCTAGTTATGAGGGAAAGGACATCGTGGTAACCTGGGATTTGGTGAACAAGTCCGTGTTCATCCCAGGTCTTTCTTTTATGAGTTTATAAACTTCAGTGCTATCCCCTGTCAGCTTTGGTCTTTGCAGATGGAATCCTGCTAATCCTTTAAGGCTGTCTGCATAGACAGGAGCTCTGGACTTTCAAGCATCCTGTGTTACCTTTTCTGGACCTTTCCCTACTCTCCTATGAGTTTATTGAAATGCAGTGACCTGAGCAATGTGCATTATCCTTACTGCGGTGTGTGTGTGTGTGTTTTAAATTAACTATCATTACTATTATTATTTAATTCATGGTATCCAAGGTTTCCCTAAGAGGAACAGGGACATCAATATCCCTCCCAGGCAGCAGAAAGGGAGAACATATAGGGGATATTTATGGAAGATTTTAAAGAGCCAGGCTCAGAGGTGACAGCCATCACTTCTGCTCACACACCATTGGCTAGAATGTTGTCAAACAACAGCACTTAAACATTTATTTATGTTTCCTACAAACTCTGTGGGGAACTTTCTCAGGACAATTAATATTTCATTTGTGTTTTACTAAGTTCCTGTATGTATACCTGCTGAAAATGTAGGAAGGGTGGTGACCTTTCAAACATCGTAACGAGGATATCCTGTGGGTGGGATCTGAGGGGGAGTAGAATGTGAGGCTTCACACAGGTGTGGACTTTGCCTTCGTGAGGAATAGCTCTGAAACTCCACATGTATTTGTGACCAGTAAAGCAGAAATGAATAAGGCCCATCCAGTGAAGTTGTCTTGCTAGGAGTCCAGTGACCTGAGTTAGCAGGCTTGGGTGGAAGGGAGCTGTGTCCCCAGCAATCATTTAGGGGGTCTGCCTTCAATTCATAGCGTCCCAGGGTTTCCTGAAGGGTCATCACTATATCCCACATGGGAGAAAGGGGGAACCATGGAGGAAATTCATTGGAGATTTTCATGAGCCAGGCTTGGATGGGGGGAAACTTCTGCTCATGAGCCATTGGCTAGAATATCACCAATCAGCGGCTTAAACAGAAAGAGAACCTGAAGAAAGTGCTGCCTGACCCAGTGCCAAAGAAGAGGAAATTGATTGGGTGCATAGGTGACAGTCCTCAGAACACCTTCGTTGTCCCGCTTTGATTTTTGCCTTTTTATGCACTCAGCCTGCATTTCAAATGAGTAGAAAGCTTCAGTTTGGGAGGAACACTCATGTATCAAAGACGATACCGCTAAATTTGGTGCTTAAAGAAACACCGAAGGATGTGGAAGTAGACATCACATCTGCCTCGTGCCCAACGTCGGAAGGCTACGTTGGTCAGCCAGATAGAGAGGAAGGCCAGAAATTCAAAAGTGTCACAACTTGAAATACAGAGCTTTGGGAGAGGTGAAGGCAAAATGGAGTCCAAGAGCAGGAGACTGAGCAAGTGATAAAGAGAGTCAAGAGTTGAGAGAATTCATAGAAACCCCCATTCTGGTTCCAAGTCTGGTTGATTTCTTTAAATTGTATTATAGGTTAAATTTTCTCTGAATGTTATGATATACACATAAGTCTCTGTTGTAAAATCACTATTTATATAACTTTGTGACCCCCACCCTTGGTTTCAAGTGTCCTCACTAGGCAGACAGACACCAATTGGTCTACTTATATTTCTGGTTCCCAGTTCTGCCTCTGGTTGAACAACTTGACCTTGAGATACTACTGGCTCCCCAATATTTTCCTTTGGAATAAGCACGAATGTAATATTTAAACAATCATTAATATATACCCAGTGTGATTCCCAAAGGCTTTACCTGGATTAATTGAAAATCTTAAAGATCTCCATGGACTTGAAGGTGTTATCATTCCAATTTTATAGAAACAAAAGTAAGGGCTAGAAGTTAAATAACTTTGTCTAGGTCGTACAGGCAGCAAGGGTTGAAGCTGGAACCCCAGGCCGAAGCCTTATTTTTACTAATTTCTTTGCGTTGTAAAAAAAATCCTGTAAATCATCTGCAGCACAATATCTAGGGAGTTTTTTCTGACAGAACGGACCTGATCCTTCTTAATTCCCATTACATGTGTACCTTGGAACAGCTTTATTATCCATTCTTCTTCTATTTTATTTTAGTTAAGAAACGTCTTAAAACAGCTTTATTGTAGTATAAATTATATACACAAACTACACATATTTAGTATATAGAATTTGATGAATTTGGATATATGCCATGTCACTGTCACTGCAGTCAAGTTAATAGACATATCCTTCACCTCCTATTGTCTTCTTGTGCGTCCTTGTTCTACTTTTGGTTTTGTTTGTTCGTTGTCCTAAGAGCACTTAACATGAGATTGTCCCTTTTCACAAATGTCTAAGTGTACAAGACTGAACTGTTCACTCTAGGCACCGTGTTGTACAGGAGATCTCTAGGATTTATTCATTCCTCTTCCATAACTGCAATTTATGACCATTGAATAACAACTCTGCATTTCTACTTTCCCTGAGTTCCTGGCAGCCATCATTCCATTCTGATTCTATCCTGATTCTTCATATAAGTGAAATTATGCATCTTGCTTTTGTGTCTGCCTTATTTATTTTTCTATAACATCTGCCAAGTTCAGCCATGTAGCTGCAAATGGTGGGATGTTTTTCTTTTTAATGATTAAATAATCTTCCGTTGTATGAGTATGCCACATAATCCGTGGTTTCAAACTCGCATTTGTTTTGACCTGTGATATCAGTGAGGATCTGTGGTTTTGTCAGGCAGGTGGGTCTGGTAAAAATGTTCAAGGACCGCATGCCTAACGTATGTGTACAGTCAATTTTTCATTAGCATCATAAGTGTCATTTCATTAATGATTGATATTTGGTTCTCCGCCGTTTTTTTCAATCCTCAATTTTTGTTCTTTCCTCGTATTTTCTTATTTTCTGCTTTTTACTTAGTTGCTCAAGTTTTCTCTTTTCTTTCCCACGATTGTTTGAAAACGATACTAATGAAAACATAGTTGGATATATAGTTTAAATTAGTATCGCCGCGCTCTGCCCTTTAGTGATTATTTAGCACAGCTTTTAGCTTTTAGCATCATTTAACTTCCCTCTGTAGATCTGGGTAAAAATTAATTGATTTCTGTTTTTTTAAAGGTCAAGACTCTTGTAAGTTTATCTGTTACAAAATAGTATTTTACATACTATAACATTTGTTACATTATTTTGCTTTTTATAGATTTAGTTCTGAATCTTGCATTATACTTAATCACCATGATAACTATTTAGACACCAGCCACGAGTTTCACTGTTTCATTGCTCATTGACAGTCTGATTATATACAGAACTTCTCTTGATGAGTTTGTGTTAATTTGATCCCTTTGTCTGCTTATTGGAGTTCTGGAAGATTGTTTCTGAAGAATAGCATGAATCTGATATACTTTTAAAGTTGTCTCGTGGCAGAATATTTTTTCTCGGCCGTCCATAGAATCTGAGTTACAATCCTAAATTCCCATGTCTCTCTTTGCTTGAGCACATATTTTACAAGAGAATTCTGGAGTTCTCTTGCTACTTTCTTTGGGATAATCTGATTTCTTAAAGAGGTGAAGAGCTGAAGTCTTGCAAAGTTTCTCCCAGTTTGGATAGTAAGCACTTTCTTAGGATGTATTCAATTTTGGGTTTCTTTCATTAATTCAGAGTCACCCCTGATGTGGGGGCGACAGGGTTTTGTAATGTGAACTGTAATGAACTCCATCTCTATGTCCAGCTTCCTTCCTCTTTAACTACCTCTGGACCAAAATCTGCGAAAGCTATTAAACAAGTTTCCCCGCAGACGGGAGTGTCCATGGGACATGGGAGTGGCTGGCAAAACACTCTGTTGCTGGCAATTTTTTTCCTTTCCCTTTTCTTCCTGCTTGGAGATTTGCTACGACAATCGTAGGCTCAGCAGGCGTTTGCTGACCATGCACAGAAAGACTAGGTGGAACCAAACCTAGAAGGAACCTTGAGTAATGGGTACATTTCTTTTCTTTTTTTTTTTTTTAAAGATTTTATTTTATTTATTCGACAGAGGTAGAGACAGCCAGCAAGAGAGGGAACACAAGCAGGGGGAGCAGAGAGGAAAAAGCAGGCTCACAGCGGAGTAGCCTGATGTGGGGCTCGACGCCAGGATCACGTCCTGAGCCGAAGGCAGACGCTTAACCGCTGTGCCACCCAGGCGCCCCAGTGGGTACATTTCTTAAGTTGTTCCCACAATGCCTACAGTGTTTCCCAAGATAAATCCACCCATAACTATGTAAGTTACCCAGCACAGATTTCTGTAACCTGCAGTCAGGTGAAATCCTCACGGACACTCGATTTGTCATCCCTCTGTATTTGGAGTTGGGATCAAATACTAGCTGTCTATCTACTGTTATGGCTAGGGGAACAGTTATGGTGGAATTCGGCTGTGCCCAATGAATATTATCATTGCAATTTGTAAGAACCCACCCATAAAGATCTTTTGTGGCACATCTGATCAGATGTTCCTGCAGCACTATGCTTACCTGTGATGCTTTTCGTTCTAAATTAAGTTCTTATTCAAATGACCAAAAGATTGCACCTCATTCCAAAAATGGGCAAGGATCGGACCAAAAAATTGAGAGAAAGGAAAGCGCCAATGGCTGGTACATGTGGAAAATAGTCGGTTCTAATCAAGATGGAGGACATGAGAAATCAGCTATTTATACCTGATGCAGTTCAAGGATTGAAAGTTGGATAATAATCAGTGTTGATGAAGGGGCAGGTAGAGATTGAATTGGGCGAGATGACTCCTGTTATTGAACCCTCCCTGTTCCAAGGGTCATTCTCAAGGTCATGTTGTGGCTGAGAGCAAGACCTGACTTCACTAGACACCTGGGAATCCATCAAAAATTCAAATGTGCATCGCCGGTTTTGTTCGTTATCAACAAAACCCCTTATAATTTAACACAATGTATGCTTATGTGATCATTATTAAGAGCGAATGGAAATGGAAACTGTGATTTGTTTTTCACGTGATTAAAAATAATAGCTGTTAGCAAGGTGTTAAAATTAGTATCGAACACAACAGCTGTTCAGCTCGTTTTTGAGAATGATTTTTCTATATCACATATGAAGTACCTCCATTCAGCAATAAACAAAATTCTGTAGAATGTAAGCATTTAAGCTGTGTGACAGATGGCCACTCCTCATTTCCTGATGCATTTTGTAACGGGAATTGAACGGAGAAAACTCTAATAATAATGCTGTTAATATAGTGCCTTTTCCCTAGGAGCTTCAAACACTTGACAAACATTACATAATTAAGGCTTAAATATTATGCAAACATCCACAGGAAGTGGGAAAGAAGGTGCCTCATTCTGTGTTTGCAGACATCACACATCTTCACATGCAGACGCAC
Organism: Ursus americanus; assembly: GCF_024610735.1. Classification (NCBI taxonomy): domain Eukaryota; kingdom Metazoa; phylum Chordata; class Mammalia; order Carnivora; family Ursidae; genus Ursus; species Ursus americanus. The sequence goes on along the minus strand of NC_142164.1, from coordinate 117,997,596 downwards.
TGTGCATAAAGAGAACAGATAAAGAAGTGGTTTCCAATTGTTTCTGAACCTCACCATCACCCCCAGGTAACTCTCATGTACGAGACTTGCCAATCCTCATGCTCGAATACGGCATCATAATTGATAAAGTCTATGACAGAACTTGCTGCTTTTTCCAGTAAAGGTCCCAACCAGCCTGCAGAGTCCTTCTTCAGACAGTAAATGATTTGGGTTCCCAACCCATCGCCGAGTTTCCAAACCATGAAGTCCAAGAGTTATGATAGTCTTGTGAGTCAAGAGTTCCAACTTCTGTCATCACTTTTGTGGGGATTTTTGCTGTTGATTGGAGCTTGAACGTTGGCTTTGAATGGATAATGCAGACCAAATTACCTCCTTGGCCAAAGGCAGGACCCAGGAGCATATAGGATCTGGCTCATCTTGGATTGTAGGAGAAGCGTGGCTCCCTACCGTGGGTTCCTCTCATTAGAAACTCTGAACAGTGAGCCTTCAGAATATTGACTTGTGGTTTTATGAGTGTCTCTTTGTGGAAGGATTAAGAGAAAGAAAAAGATGTTTATTAACTGAAAAAGTGCTTTTTGTCCAGTAAACCCTTCAATGGCTCTCATGAAGCTATAGGAAACCTGAAAATTTTCCAATAAATCAATATGTAATTGATACTGTCATGACTGGAGGAAATTAACGGATGGAGCAACTTTATTTCTAAATGTTGCTTTTGGAAGCGGTATTGAGACAGCTCATTCAACCATCAGGCCAGGACAGTTGGGCTGAACAACACGACATCCACACAAGAATCCCAAAAGGGAGTCAAACCACCGTTTCATACCAAAAGGTAACTTGGAACCGAAGCCCTTGACCAGGTTCCACCTTTGTAACAGCAATTTAAAACATTTCTTTATTTCATCTTGTGCACAGTTTTCCGGAGGCTGGTTGGAATGGCTGCATGGTCCCTTGTATCATACTGCACTGGACCCAGTGATGGGTGCTGCTGAAAAGGATGACCGTATCTGCAACCCACGTTCAAGTGTGCGTCTTCCCACTGTGTGATAATGTTGTACTTGGATAGTGTTGCTCATTCGTAGCCTACTTATTCTACACAATAATGTTTTCCTGAAAGAGATATTGTCATGAAATTCCTGTTTGCTGATGTGGGAGCCTGTTCGTAGAATTCTAGTAAATTATCTTGAGTGGTACAGAGAAAATATATATAATCCAGATCATTACCAGTTTAGTGGAACTCCTAAGGTTAGTGTTTAGTTACAGAGAAGGTCTTTGTGGCCTCAGTATATCCACGTTTTCTCAACCTGGGTACCATTGACATTGGAGGCTGGGTGAGTCTTTGCTGGGGGGTGTTTTGTGCATTGTGGGATGTCTGTGGGATTCCCGTTACAGAGTAGATATCTGCTGCTCTCCTCTCCACAGAATGGAAAACAAACAGCACCTCCATATATTGTCAAAGGACTCCCGCAAAGTGGGGGGTGCGTGTGTGTGTGCGAGTGCACGCAACAGCAAAATTACGGCCCTTGAGCATCACTAATGACGTAAATCACACAATTTGTATGACTAATTTGCCACAGCACCAACTATCGATGTCCTTGGTATCAAATGCGGTCTTAGGAATTCTTGTCATGAAGACGGCCCGCAAGTCACCCTCCTTCACTACGTTTCTATAAACACCCTCCAGCATTGTTTGAATGTTTTAACAAAATTGTGTCTTGTGGTTTTCTTTCTTCATGCCCCAGTCTCTCTGTCTGGGTTCTTTCTGTCCTTTGTTCAACCAGTATGTTGTTGACTTTCCTGGCTCGTCCTACATGCCCTTGAGCAAGCAAAATGTTATTTTTAGAGCAAGATTTAAGTGGAATTTTGAAAAAACAATACACAATAATTGAAGTGTGTTTGGCACCAATTCATTGGTGTGATAAAAATGAAATTGAAGATATATTTTATTTAAAGACAATTCAGTGTTACAGCTCTTTGGGGATTTTGCATGGCCGTGTTACAATAGGATTAGAGATGCAGTGCAGTGTGGTTACTACCGACATGTTTTATATAACTTTCTCCAACCCCCGAGTGCTCTGTGGGTTCAGAGCTTCATTGATGTCCTAGCACCTTAAGGACCCCCAACTCAGAACCCCAACTCATTAACAAGAGAGTTCCCGGATGTGGGGAGAGCTGGGTTCGTATTCTGGCCCTGCCATCCATTGTCTTGATGACCTTGGACCAGACCATTTAAGTCCTCCAAACGACCATGCCTGCATTTGAATAGGGAGTCTATGAGGTCCATTCTCCAGGTTTTTATGAGGGATGATAAAGGCTTTCTACAAGGTGGCTGTGTTTGTCACACACATGAGGGGCTTGATAAATGCTACTTCTCTTCCTGTACACCAGCATGCAGGCTCACTGACTTGTAGGAGAGAAACGCAGCTTGTGCCCTGGACTTGGATGAAACCACGGGCATTTAGAGCTCAGATTGCCATGCAAGCATTCAGGAGTGATTGATGCCTGTGTCTGAAGGGCAGCTTGATTTCACCTGAAAAAGCTGGTCGCACAAAGCATGCACGGGATCTGCAGTTTCCTAATGGAGGAATGTGAGCTAATGGAAAATAGATATTGGTCTCTCTCTATAGTTCCGACCAGAGCTCCTAAATCCTTTGTAATTCCCTGGGTGATAAGAACATCTTGTGTTACGGTGAGGTGACTTGATGGGTTCTTGGTTGGGGGCTGGTCACCACAAAGACCAAGACAATTAGAAGCTTGGAAATTTACGTGTCAAACCCCAGCCTCCAGGAAGGGGAGAAGGGCTGGCCGTGGAATTAAGATCGATCATGATGAAGCCTCCATACAAATGCCTAAAATATAGGGGAGCTTGTAGCTTGGCGAATACTTGGATGTGCAAGGAGAATGGTGCCCAGAGATGGCTCAGCAGCTCCTCACTGTTTCCATATACTTCACCCTGGGCATCTCTTCTGCGCTTATGTGCTCTATCCTTTCCTATGAAATCGGCAAACAGTGCGTACACTGTTTTCCTGAGCTCCTGAGCCAGTCTAGCAAATAGTCAGGTGCAAGGAGCGGGACCTCTCCTCTGTAGCCAGTGGGTCAGAATCACAGGTGATAATGTGGTCTTGTGAGTAGCTTGTGGGACTGAGCCCTTCACCTGTGGGATCCGATGGAGTCTCCAGGTAGACAGTGCCAGAGTTGAGTTGAATTGTAAGATATCCAGCTGGTGTTGCAGACTTGCTTGTTGTGGGAAACCCCCTTTAGCGCCTGGTGCCAGTAGTACTGTGAGTGACGTAGCAGTGTGAGAGCAGGGGAGACCTACCAGGACAGTAGGTTTCTTAAATGGGGAAGGTGATAAACATGAAAATTTGTAGAGAAGTAGATTAACAGTCCTTAAAGATGAGATAGTTCATTGTTGCTGGTTTAGGGCCATTTCTTCCTCTCTTTCTTTCTTTCTTTCTTTCTTTCTTTCTTTCTTTCTTTTAACATTTTTATTGAGGTGTAATTTATATACTGTAGAACTCACATGTTTAATGGTTTTTAATAATATATGGATTTAGGTGACCATCACCACAATCCAGCTGGAGAAAATTTCCATCACCAAAGAAAGATCACTTGTGCCCATGTGTATTTGATCCCTGCTCCAATCCCTAGCCCCCAGCCACCACTAACCTACTTTCTGTGTCTACACGGTCACCTATTCTGGGCTTTTTTCTAAGATTTTTTTTTTCTAAGATTTATTTATTTATTTGAGAGAGAAAGAGAGAGCATGAGGCAGTGAGGGGCAGAGGGAGAGGGAGAGAGAAACATTAGCGGACTCTGTGCTCAACGTGGAGCCCAACTCGGTGCTTGATCTCATGACCCTGAGATCACAACCTGAGCAGAAACCAAGAGTCAGACACTTAACCGACTGCATCACCCAGGTGTCCTGACTATTCTGGGCTTTTAATGTACATGGAATGGATATACGACAGTAGTTTTTGTCTGGCTTTTTTCACTTAGCAACATGTTTTTGAGGTGAATCTGTGTTGCTAAGCTGCATTGCTTAACTGTTGTATTTTTTTTTTTTTTTATCGGTGTGGTAATAGGCCAGTTACGATGAAGCCATATTTGAAGGTCTAGATGAAGGAGGTACGGGGGGAGGCAATCTCTGGTTACTTTGTTGTTGGTAAAGTACAACACACGTAAAAAGTCATGGTACCACACGTTGCTGAGATCGAGAGCTTAGTAATCATTGTTTTTGTTGTCATGATTGTCCTATTTTTATTAACTATTGTTTTTTTAATTCGATTACCAGCATGGTCTTCATCCATTTAATACAACAGGCAGGGGGACCATCTCTTGCTCTTTATCATTTATAGGAACTTCTATAAATTCTTTTAGGGTAATTTTAATGACATTTGATTCGTTCACTGCTGGAAACTCAAGTTGTCTCCTAGCGCCAAGAAGTGTTCAATAAGTACTTGTTGAAAAAGTAGGATAGATTGGGTGGGTGGATTCCCAGCACCGCATGGTGGAATCCAGTAAATGCTTCTTGATGAATAAACGAAGAGTTCAAATATTAAAGTGCTGCAAAACTGTAACCAAGGGTTTAATGCCTTAAAGGCATGGGGTTCTAATATTTTCAGTGCTTTGATCCAGCCATGTAAGTGTTTCCACTTGACTGTTGTCTCATTTAGTTGGCCAGGATCTTAGGCAAAATTCGGAAGTTGCTGGGAGTAGTTCAGTAGTGAAAAGCAGGCACAAACTGGTATGTGGAGCCCAGTGTACTTACTATGGCAAAGATAGATCCTGAATCCTGAAACGTGGAGGGTTTGTGGAGACTTTCGTAGCACTGATGGCATTTTAGCTCACACGACTTTGAGATGGCCCTTTATTTATTTTTTTTTTTTAAAGATTTTATTTATTCATTCGACAGAGATAGAGACAGCCAGCGAGAGAGGGAACACAAGCAGGGGGAGTGGGAGAGGAAGAAGCAGGCTCACAGCGGAAGAGCCTGATGTGGGGCTCGATCCTGTAACGCCAGGATCACGCCCTGAGCCGAAGGCAGACGCCTAACCACTGTGCCACCCAGGCGCCCCTGAGATGGCCCTTTAAACTGCCCATAGCTAGCACTCAGGGATTTGACCTACGTCTTTGTGGGCTCTGGTGCTCCTCACCCTTGGAGGTCACTATGCGCAGGGAGAAGGGTTCCCGAGACAGGTCCACCCTGCAGGAGACTGGCAGCCACGCTGCAGGAGGAATACTGAGACACTCAGCCCGCAGGGGCAGAAGAACATTTTTTACAGATACCTGCAAGTCTGACAAATACTGGGGCCTGGTTAGCAATCTGGGAAAGGAACACTAATAAAAAGATTCGCCTTTTGATGTATAGAAGACACAGTTAACAGTGAGGGGAGGAAAAATGTTTTCAAAAATCGACATTTTTCAAATTAATTTTGTGTTGTTTCCGTAAAGATGTCTGTGATTTGCTAGGCCCTCAGGTGTGGGTTTAATTTTGTTTGCTTTTGATGTATGATTGCAGAAAGGTGTTATTCCTGAAAAGCCATCAAAATATAATTAAAAAGTCAGCGGAGGTGATGTCTCATCGCTAGCTTTGTTTATTTTTTTAATAAAAAAGAAAACCCCAGTTGTGCTCTTAGTGGAGTACAATGACCATAAACTAAGGGAGACAATTCGAATAGTCGGAAAATCCCACACAGGGTTTTCTTTGGAAAGGGAGGTGACAGTCACAGTGCAGAAAACACACAGAAGCACATAGTGTTTCTTTTTCCAAAGTTTTGTGGTTTTTTTTAAGATTTTACTTATTTGAAAGAGAGAGAGCACACGCGTGTGCACGAGTGGGTTGGGGGGCAGAGGGAGAGGGAGAAGCGGACTCCCTGGTAGGCAAGGAGCCCGATGTAAGACTTGATCCCAAGACCCTGGGATCATGACTTGAGCCGAAGGCTGATGCTTAACTGACTGAGCCACCCAGGCACCCCTCTTCCAAAATTCTATCTTACCGTTTTCTGATCACCTGGAATTCATTAAAACGGTCAACAGTGGAAACTGTGCATTAAGATTCGGGTAACAGTTACACGCATTTGTGAATGGGTCTGTCTGCACACTCTTCCTTCTGCCCTTTTCTTAATGCACCCCTCTTTCTGTCTCGAGAACACGGTGACCTTCCTCAGTTCCGTCTACCATCCTCTCCCTCTTAAAGCCTGTCTCCACTGACCCCAGTTGCAGTTCACTCTTGTCTCTTGGCTCCTGCTTATACCTTGTAGATTCGTGCATGGATTTTAGACTTACATGTTCACTGTCCTACTGTACTTTAATATCCCGAAATATAAGAAAATGCCATCCATTCTTGCACCCTTCACCCTAGTAAACGGTCTAATGTAAGATGCCATCATAAAGTGAACTGAGTTGCATTTATTTTTATTTAATTTTTTAAGACGTTATTTATTTGTGAGAGAGAATGAGCACGAGTTGGGGGCAAGGAGAGGGAGAAGCAGGCTTCTCACTGAGCAGGAAGCCCGATGCAGGACTCAATCCCAGACCTCCGGGATCATGAGCTGAGCTAAAGGCAGACACTTAACCAACTGAGCCACCCAGGTGCCCCTGAACTGAGTTATATTTAAATCATGTTTATAATGATAGGACTTTTGGGAAGTATATATGTGTATATATTTGCGTATAGTAGTATGCATATATTTATTTTTTACAAGTAAATTTCATTCATGTGAAATAGACTATTTTGTACTGTTTGCTCACACGGGAATCCTTGCATTGCTACACTTGTTTGCTCAGCTTGAGACTGTTTCCGTGATTCCTGCCTGCTCTCCAAAGAGGGGAGTTAGGTTATTGATGGAGGCATTGTAAGCTTCTTTGTTTGCACGTAATCCACAAGATACATTTTGGTTGTGTAGCCTGTTTGTTTCCGCAGAGTGGGGCTCGTGCTGCCCAGCTCATCTGCGGTGAGATCTGAGGGCAGGACCACAGCAGTGGTTCCCCACCGTGTGGCCTCAGAACAGCAGGAACAACGTGGGCTGGGAACATACGGGAAGGATGCATTCCCGGGACCCACCCCAGAGCCACCATGTCACAGGCTTTGAGTGCGGGGCTCAGCAGTCCATGCTTGAGGCTTTCGGGTGATGCCAATGCAGGTTCAGGTTTGAAAATCTTGGGAACGCAAAGGGGGATGAGGGTGTGTCTTGAGGAATATGCACCTCATTTTCAGGGGCACCTGCCCTGGGTGAGCTCATTGCAAAGGAAGAAGTGGTTATGTTCCAGATGAGGCTGTCCGGAGTGTTGCATGCGATGTGGGGTTTGCGATCCTTCTGTTAGTCCCCCAGACGTCCCAGGGGCTGCGCATTCCCTACTAGAGCTCGCTTTCACACACCAGGCTGGTCGGGGCTCCACATCCCGACATCATGGCTCCTCTGCCCCATTATTCTCCATCGTGGTCCTGATTTTCAGCAGATGCTGCCCTGTTGCTTCAGAAGACACGTCTTCCGCAGAGCTTCCCACGGGGCCTCCTGGCGTGCACAGCGTCCATGAAATGGACCGTTAGCCACTTGTCACTTTCTTCCTCCAAGGCTTCTGATGCTGTTGAAAGCAGCCGCCCCCACACGACAGTCCTCACACTTATTGTGGTCCTCATACCAACTCAGGGCAGCAGCCTCCGGACCTCCAAAGTTTTGTCTTACCCCTGCAGCCGATTTTAGTGTTCTGTAGGTCAAAGCGTTTGTAGTTGTGAGATCACTGCTGTGGGACATGCAGTCGCCCCTTAACCACCAGCAGTGTAGTCCCCACTCCTTCAAGGAGGTCAGGCAGTGTAAAGTCTGAATCCTGTGTGTGGGCTCTGCTTCCCAGCCCAAGGAAGTCCCTCCTGTGTCTGCCTGGATTCCCCAGAAAGCAGGGCAAGCCTAAGACAGAGCTTATGCAATGATGTTTTACTGGGAGACGCAAGCTCAAGGACATCCAGTAAAAGACAGTGCATTACAGCCCTGGTCACAGCAAGACAAGGAAACACAGCAGGATGCACTGGTGGTTTGGACGTGTCTAAGGGGGAAGAGTGAGATCTTCCGGAGAAGTCCACTGGGGGCAGAAAGAGACATCGAGTTACTGTTTCCTGTGAGATCTCCCCTACAGGGTATGAACAGTCTGGTGCTTCTAGGCCATGCAGGCAACCACCGGGGATACCCACACACAGAAGTTTGGAACTTCATTATGTCACATGACCTCGAACATCCACACTTTCATGGATGCCTGAGCACCTTAGCTCCTGCTGCAGTGGACAAGATGGCGGCCAAGCTGGAGGCCAGCCCTTGTCCCAGGTCTGAAGACATGACTCACTGTAGGCAGTGGGTGCCTGGGTGTCTGCAATGGGAAAGCATCTGAGGGCACAGAGGCAGGCCTATGCCAGGAGAATCTACGGAGGTGTATAGTAGGTTCCAGTATAGTGGTTTCGGGTGGGGAATGGTTGTTCTTCAGAACTCTGTCCATTCTGCAAAAATTGGGGCGCCTGGGTGGCTCAGTCAGTTAAGCTTCTGCCTTCGGCTCAGGTCGTGATCCTGGGGTCCTGGGATCGAGTTCTGCGTTGGGCTCCTTGATCAGCGGGGAGTCTTCTTCTCCCTGCCCTTTTGCTGCTCCCCCTCCTTGTGCTTGTGCTCTCTCTCACTCACTCACTCTCTTAAATAAATAAATAAAATCTCTTAAAAAAAGAAGCTCTGATCTGGTACTGTGAATTCTTACACCCCACCTCGCCCCGCCGGGAGAGCAGTCAAGAAACATTAGTTCAGGATCTCTCTAATTTCTGTGCCCTCTAATAAACCCTAAAGCAATAGAAAAGTTTCCATTTCCCACAACAATCAGTGGCCCATTAATTTTTAATCTCATTTTCTACACATTTCCAAGAGCACTGGCTTTGCATACCCAAACTCTTAGTGTTTACCCTATTTCCTCTCTCTCAAAAGTCTAGGCTGTTGTTTTCTTATACCTGGATCATTACTAAAACTTAATGAAGGAACAAAGAAGTGAAATGATGGCTGTATAAAGAAGCGGAGGAGGACCCCATCCGTGTGTGGATCTGTCTGATTTTCCTATCTCTATTACCTGACTCCGTCTGACCTCAATTTGTCACTTCATAGCATTGCAGCTACTTTGAATGTGAAGATATTCAGGTACATAGATGATTCTCTTGCTTCCAGCTCTTATCTTTATACCTCTGTTCTTAGTTTTCAAACCCTGTCCTTGTTACAGCGTGCCCCTGCTGAGCTCAAAGTGCAGCCCTGACTCTGAATGTTGGCTCACTGTCCGTGTGGCACCACAGGTCATAGGAAGAGAGTTTCCCCAAGCACCATGTACCTCTCTTTCCCAGCTACTACCACGTTTACCATCTTAGGGCTTCTTTCTCCTTCCTTCCTCCTTCCCTTCCTTCCCTCCCCTCCCCTCCCCTTCCCCTTCCTCCCTCCCTCCCTTCCTCCCTTCCTCCCTCCCTCCCTCCCTCCCTTCCTCCCTTCCTCCCTTCCTCCCTTCCTTCCTTCCTTTCTTCCTTCCTTCCTTCCTTTCTTCCTTCCCTCCTTCCTTCTTTCCTCTCTCTCTTGCTTCCTTCTCTCTCTCCCTCCCTTCTTTCCCTATCCCCTTCCTTCCTTCCTTCCTTCCTTCCTTCCTTCCTTCCTTCCTTCCTTCTTTCTTGACCATTCCTTCCTCCTTCCCTCTCACTGTTTTTGGGTGTCTTTCTGTCTCTCTCCCTTTCTTATTAAATTTCTCTCTTTTTCATTAAGTTAATAAGTCTCCGTCTTAAGCTGTAAACTTCCTGGGGACAGAGTCTAAACCTAGTTTGCTAAAAACTGTATCTCCACTCTGTATCTGTTGATAGAATGAACATAGAAAATGAATCAAGGCTTGAGTACCCGGGCATCCTCTATGAAAAACCAACAGCCACAATGGGGGTAACTCTCTTTTACTATTCTATGTATTTTCTTTAGGTTGTATTTGGTCCTTAGTCTTGGCAATCGATCAGTGGTGCCTCATAATCGGTGTCTAACAGAATCTGCTTACATGGGGCTGGGTGACTGGTCCCTCTGTGGGCAGTGATGTTTGCCTTGCTCATGAATGTATCATACTTCTGAGGGGCTATGTGATAACAGAGAGGGAGGAATTTCCTCCAACACGTTGGCCTCTGTGTCCAAGCCTGCCTTCCCTCTCCATGTCATTCCTAGCAGGCAAAGGTGGACAGTCCATTGTGATTCACGTATGCCAGAACACTAATTTCAGCTCAGGGGAGATTAGTGCCTAAATTGTGGGAGTGAAGTTGTGCCCGGGGTCCCTGGGAAACCGTATCCATTGACAACAGGCTCCAGTGTGTGTAGGGAAGGATTTCAGCATGATGGTCAGCTTCATAAAATGTCAGGACAGTTATCATTTCTTTCTGATCTAAGCCATTTCTCTTTTTTCTGTGACTTAAGAGATGTTTGATCATTCACTTATTAAAGCTGGTCTACGTCTGTCCTTTGTCAAATCGATTTAAAAAAAAAAAACAAAAAACAAAAAAAACTTGGGGTGCCTGGGTGGTTTAGTGTAAGGTTAAGCGTCTGCTGTAGGCTCAGGTCATGATCCCTCGGTCCTGGGATCAAGGTTCAGGTCAGGCTCCCTGCTCAGCGGGGAGTCTGCTTCTTCCTTTCCTTCTGCCCTCCCCCCCACTCATGCTCTCTCTCAAATAAAAAAATAAAATCCTTTTTAAAAATTAGCAATTATTTATACATAAAAACTAGAGGATATTCATTCAAAAAAAGCCATGGACCTCTACTTTATAATTACCATCTTAAGGGATTGAGTGTCCCTCTCCCTCTACTCCATGGATTTTATGTGATAATTAGGCTTTCAGCCTCTTCACTGTAATATTACCCGGCTATGGAAATATGGGCGAGTGAGTTTGAATTCCTTCATCCCTGTTCTGTCCGTGAGATTCTGGGTGTGAGGGGTACGGGAGTGAGGCAAAGTCGTGAAAACCTGCTTTCTTGGAGCTGAGATTGACAAGGCTTTTAATTGCTTGGATTTTTTTTTTTTTTTCATTTCGACTTCAGCTTCCTTTCCAACAGTCCATTTGAGAGTCTCGCATTATTACTATTTTTGTTTAACTCAAATAAGTTTTCCCTCAATGGACTTCTACTCTCCAGACCTGTCTGATGGGGTACTTCTTAAATTCTGCTCCAACAGTGGTCTCCAAAAGCATCGGTAAGTAAGGACTCGAGTTCTGAAGGAGAAATGCTCTCTATTGGCCATGATTACCTTCCCGTTGGTCTCCCCTCTCTTCTCTGCTCTTTACTCACCTTAATTATTTTGCTTTGAGTATGGAATCAAATGGAAACGTCTTTGATGTCATTAAAATAAAAAGGCAGTTCTGAACCACATTTTCCCTCCATAAAGAATATTTTCTGTTTTAATGCAAGAACATGCTTAGGACATCATTACCTCAAGTCGGCAGAGTACAGACTCGTCCCTGCATTGTTCACCTCTGCAGATCTGGACTCTGACACCGGATCTATGTTGCAGTCTTTTCTCCAGCCACGAAGCTATGTTCCTAACGAGCTGTTGAACTAAGCTCCCCACCAGGTGTCTCGTTTTCCTCTTTGATTATTTTACTTTCTAAGAATCTGTGCCACTCTTATCTCGGCATTCTGACGAAGGACAAAATAAAATATCATTCGGTTATGTTCTGAGTCTAATTAGAAACAAAATGTCAACAGAAAGCATTTATTCATGTAACTAGTCATATGCAAAGTCTATTTCCAGGAGGTTTCTGGTGAAATTATAAGATACTTAATTTTGTACATAGTTTTGGGAGTATGAGGAAGAGAAGTCTGGCCAAATTCATCCCCCTTTCACAAATTCTCCTGTGGTGTTCTCCAGTGATAGTGAAAGTATCATCCACTTTTAAATTGTTTTCTATACCTCGGGCACCTGCCTGGCTCAGTTGGTGGAGAGCGTGACTCTTGATCTTGGGCTCATGAGTTCAAGCTCCACACTGGGTATAGAGATTACTTAAAAAAAAAACAAAACAAAACCTAAAAAAATAAATAGGTTTTCATACCTAAATTAAAGATAGTGTAAATGGTATGTATATCTGTGTATAAACATACTTATTCTCCCCCACCAACCCCCACATATACAGTTATGTAAAGGTATTATTAAACGTGAGCATATGTGTATATGTACACACACACACACACATTTGGAAACATTATCTATGAAGAAATGAATATGTTTATCCTAATCTCGCTTTGAAGCTCTTCCAAGGTAGATTTTAATAAAAACAACATAACTGCATGAGCACGTTCCAATGAGACAGTGTACTCTGATTATTTCTTATGGCATCTTAACAATTTCTGCTAATGAGGTTCACATTTTAAAAAAAAACTTTTATGCTATACATGGCTTACCCAGTCTGTAGGATATGTTTCATTCTCGAATGTAATTTTTTAAAAAGATTTTATTTCTTTATTAGAGAGAGAGAAAGAGAGAGAGAGCTCATGAGCAGGGCGTGGGGAAGGGTAGAGAGAGAAGGAGACTCCCTGCTGAGCCGGGAGCCTGATGCCAGACCGGATCCCAGGGCGCTGGGATCATGACCTTAGCTGAAGGCAGACGGTTCACTGACTGAGCTGCCCAAGCGCCCCTCAAATGTAATTTTTAATATTTGTTTCCCTTAATGTTTACCTTGTACATATATATACATGTATATATGCACACACACTGAACATTTATATGTAGGATATATGTGTATATATTACTAATATGTATCAGTATATAATAATGTATTATAACTATTTGTAGAAAAAGATTATATTTATATTACATATTATATATATACACATTATATATAATAGTCTATATACATTATATATAACGATAGTATATATAAAAACTAATATGTATCTGTAGACATATAACTAATTATATCCATATAGCTATATATCTATCTCTCTATGTAAATTCCTCCACTCTATCTTTCTTACAAAGTCTTAATTGAAATTTCAAGTGATGAGTGAAACGCCATTCATTTTGAAGTCGGCTGAAATAGCTCTTCTTCAACAACCTGGGAAAGAAAACTAGCCTCCAGGTCCCATATAGAGTAAAGATTTGCATAATCAAAGAAAGCAGAAAATCCTTAGAAAAAGCTAGTCGTTGGTTAAACATTCAGCACTTGATGGATTATAAATGGAAGTGCATTCTGGCTCGCAGAGTTATTAGAAATTTCAAGAAATCGTGCTGCAGACCTTGTCTAGCACTATTAATCCACTCCCCTTAGAAGAAGAGATGCAGAGTAAAGATTAACTAGGTCATTCCACATAAGGGCAGAGCTTTGGAAGCACCTAGATTAATTCAAAGGCAAAACTACTGTTGATTACATACATAACATTGGCCAAGTTAGCATATGAAGCAGCAACCCTCTTCTTGTCAACCCTAAAGAACAGGACAAGGGTCTTCTTTTTTTCTTTTTTTGGTATTTTTTCCCCTTGTTTTTCAAATCTTGGCAAGGAGAGGGATTTTTAAAGTTTGAGAAATCGAGTGAGGTTTTATTTTTTAAAGTTGTTGATAAAAAAATGTTTTCTGTCCTTCTCAAATGCATCTCAGGATAATTAATGAATTAGAGTTCACTTTAAAACATCATTTAGTATTGCAAGCACATAACCTTTTCCATGATTATCACTTAAGTGCATTTTTAATTTTTTTATTTATTTTTTTTAAAGATTTTATTTATTTATTTGACAGAGATAGACAGCCAACGAGAGAGGGAACACAAGCAGGGGGAGTGGGAGAGGAAGAAGGAGGCTCATACGGAGGAGCCTGATGTGGGGTTTGATCCCGTAACACCGGCATCACGCCCTGAGCCGAAGGCAGACGCTTAAGCGCTGTGCCACCCAGGCGCCCCTAAGTGCATTTTTTAAAGTATTGCTTGTGAATTTGTTCTGTGCTATACAAGGATACTACCTTTTACAGTACAGTATAGTTATTGGAAATGACCTCATCTCTTTCTTTCTCATGTTTCTTTCATTCTTCCCTGCCTTTCCCTAAAAAAATACTTACTTAATAAATTACCATGTATCGTAATGTATTCTAAATGTTGCAGTGAGAAAATTAGTTAAGACCCAAAATATATCTTTATATAATACTATGCTTCCCCCCGCCATGCCAGTACAGAGCTTTATTTAATTTCATTTAACCAACCATTTTAAACAAGGCTGAGTTTGTAGTTTAAGATTGAACCTGGAGGCATCAAGTAAAACAGAGGCAAATGATCACAGAGGCTCCCCATCCCATCGCTTTATTGCGAACATGAGGAAAGTTCTTCCTGATGATGCCTGGGGACGTGTAAAGTGGTTGCTATTGTATTTTGTGCACTTGGCTTTAAGGGGTCTGAAAATGCATTTTCTAAATGTTTATTTGTAATGTGGTTTAAAATCTTTGCCCTAGAAGGGGAAGATGAAGGGAGGAGATGTTCAGTTTCATCCCGTAATTTGTTCAGCTGGGCTGGGAATGGGTGCCAACTTGTGTTCATTTGACTTCCTCTGTAGTGTAACCATCTGGAGGGGGACATGTGGTCTGCCTGGCGTTTCATGAACCTTCCGCTGTGGCAGGACTTCCAGTGCTAGGCTTGCAAGAGTTCTGGAGGCCCCTTTCTGCTTTCTGTCCCAGGCGTAGCCCTCCAGTGTAGACAGGGAGCAGAGATTTTCTATCCTTCTTGCCAGCTCTTTGGCTGCTCAAAGCTTACCTGGTAGAGTCCCTTCACTATGGCCCATCTGATCCTCTCTGTGCCTGTTCTCCGCAGAAACCTCCAGAGAGGGAGAGGGCTGTAGCCATTGCCTATCGAGGAAAAGTGTGATCCATTCAGGAATTTAGATTCTGGTTGCTCAGAGCTCTGCTGATGTCATAGCTTGGAATTAATAGTATATTTCAGTTGATACTTGTTCCCCTAATTATTGCAGTAGAAACAGTCGTTTGTTTTAACTTCTGTATCCCAACCAGATGTCAGGATTTCATGTTCTGAAAACTTCCAGGCAATGTTATTTAAACTCTCAAAGCAAGCATCATTTTGGCATTTTTGGGGAGCATGTTGAATGCAATTTGAAAGGCCTCTTTTAAAATTCATTTCTAGTTCTGTGAATACTAAAGGTGTTCAGGGTTCTACATGGATTGTTTTCCCCCAGAGGGTATAGAACTGACTCACTAAACCACACCCCTCCTAGACGTGTGTTTCGTTCCTCCAAGGCATCAACTCTACTAAAGACAGTTTTGTCACCACACTCCTTTGTAGCAAGAGTTGTCACTGGTAGCAAGAGCCACTCTTGGCAGGACGAGGGAGAGTTAGCTCCAGCTTTGGTTTTCCTTCTCCCTTCATGGGAACGTTGCTGAGATGGCATCACCGTCTTGCCATCCTGTTAGTAGACATTTATAGCACTTGCAGCCTTCCAGTGAGACCCTCCCTCTGCTCCCATCAGGTATAAAGGAGCCGTCCCGCAGCCCAGGCAGGTGAAGGAGGTCTCTAACGCTCACGGAGCTGGCCCGTGGCAAAGCCAGGAATGACCTTGAGATCTTAGAACTCACTCTCCTTTGTCCTCACTGCTGAACGAATCGTTTATTTTTAACTGGCTGATAGATAAATGCAATAGTGAGGAAATAAGTAAATGCCTGGGAGCACAGCATCAGGGGAGTGGTGAGTGGTAGAGCTGTAACCACAAGACTGTTCCGTGAAAGGAAAAGCTATGTTGACTTCAGTGAACGCGGAACAGGATGGCTCGTTGGTCAGAGAATAACTATACAGACGGTTAGGGGAGCTTCTCCCCAACGTGGAAACAAACGCCTTTCAGCTCCTCAGCTCAGTAAGCAAGTCTGGGTCTCAGTGGGTTTCAGTTGCCAGCCAGCACATGACTCATACGTGGCCTGAGGCAGTCAGCCTTATGTTGGGTGCATTTTCAAACAAAAAAAGGTACACTTTGCACAGATACGTATGGGAGTTGCGATGGAGGTTGATCTTCTTTTATTTGAGAACAGTAAAACAAAGTAGTTTTTATATTAGGAATGTCACAGTCCTTTAATTCAACGAGGAGGACCATCCAGAATGGTTGGATGAGGGGTGTTCGCCGTAGAGAAATTAGTGTTCTGGGTAGGAGGCCTTGCATTTTCCAACCCGCTTGAATGTGAACCTGTGAAGCCTTTTCTCAGTGTGTGTTTTGGGGGAGAAACACGCAGATGTGTAGATTTAAATAAAAAATTAAAAAAAAAAAAAAAAACAAAAACCTGGGGCGCCTGGGTGGCACAGCGGTTAAGCGTCTGCCTTCAGCTCAGGGCGTGATCCCGGCGTTATGGGATCGAGCCCCACATCAGGCTCCTCCGCTAGGAGCCTGCTTCTTCCTCTCCCACTCCCCCTGCTTGTGTTCCCTCTCTCGCTGGCTGTCTCTATCTCTGTCAAATAAATAAATAAATAAAATCTTAAAAAACCAACAACACTGGGGATCTAGTTTGATCTAGAAAGTATAGAGAGTAACCCCCCCCCTTTTTTTTTAACCTAAACTAGGAAAGCTAAATGCTCTAGAACTCAACCAAGTCAAAAGGTGTGGTTTACCCCAATCCCAAAACCCAAGGTGGAGATCTCGATTCTGTCACCCGGGTGCCTGCTACAGGGATGGGTTCTGTGTTCACCGAGAGCAGGGAGGTGGTGTTCTCACCGCACACACTGTTGTGTGTCATGTTGGAGCGTTTGTTAGTACCCAGTGCCCCCCGGGGAATTCCTGCTCCTCTGTTCTTCCAGTACCAACAGGATCCAAAGAACCGCCTAGGCATTTTGCAGCCAGTTGTTTTTGGGAAACAAAGAGAACATCGAGAAAGGAGAGATTCAGGTCTCGGATAGGCTGCACCTGTGTCCCTCAGTGGTGCTCTGATGCTCTTGACAGTTGGAGTCCTCCTGACCTGCCCCTGCACTGGGTGTCCTGGCCTCTGCTGGCCCAAAGTGACCGTCCTGCATCACTGAGGTGCACACAGGAGAGGCAAATCATGTTACCCGGATCTTTCTTTCTTTCTTTCTTTCTTTCTTTCTTTCTTTCTTTCTTTCTTTCTTTCTTTCTTTCTTTCTTTCTTTCTTTTTCTTTGCTTTCTTTTCTTTCTTTCTTTCCTTTCTTTCCTTCCTTTCTTTCACCCTGTGATCTGTCTGGATTTTCAGCCAACACCTGGGAGGAGCATTGAGCTTAAGCTAAGAACCAGCAAATGTCACCGACAAACCACCCTGCTGATTCTGTCGTCATGTTCCTTAATTTCTTTCTGCTTTTGCTTTTGAGGTTTGAATTTTCCCCCCTTTTTCCTTTTTTTGTGGTGTATAGACTATTTTTTTAGAAAAACAGAGCAGCCAGTACAGAGAGTTTCCATAGAACACCCCATTTTGGATTTGCACGATGATAGACTCTTCCGTTGTCTTTTAGGGGGGAGAAAATGGCAAAAGGCCCTAACCCCATTTTCATGAGGATGGAAGGTCAGGTTGGCTATCTGCAGCGTGGAGTACATTTTACCCCTGTTTCAGGCAGGGACTTTATCCCCCAAAGGGTATTTTCCTTGTCCCAATATACCGCTCGGGTTGACGTTTTTATTATGGTTTCCCAAGGGTGCCTTTCCCTCCTTCTGAGGGACCATTGTATCAGGTTTTAGGTTTACAGACCTTTTATCACACGGTAGCAATTTCTTAGTAATTGATACATCAGGTTATTGTCATTAAACCCAGTCTGTTTTCATGGCAAGAGTTATTATGTTTTGCAAAGCAATGCTTCCCAGACCCATACGTCACCGGAGCCCAAACAAAAGAGCACATAAGCTGTGTGGCGTGGTGAAGAAAGAACCTTTTCCGAGGGGCAGCACTGTGCACTGAAACCTTTTCAAACGCTGGCCTTGAGCTTCACAGGCGGGGCCCGGACTGTCATTGTGCTGTTCCTGAGCTCAGCAGGCTTTAAGAATTCAGTGCTCCTTCCCAGGTTTCAGAGCTGGCTGGTTCATCTCGGAGAAGAATTCCTGCTCTGCCCTGCCGGTGTTCCCGAATTCTCCGAGAGGCTCTAGGAACCGGGAAGGCGCGCCAAGCCTGGAATCATTACCATGACGCTTGTGTGCCCCTTGTCAAAGGAGCTGCTGACACAGACTGACACAGACACATTTACAAGTCTGAGCGGCATGGGGAAGCGTCGCGGTAAAGCCAGGCCCGGGGGGCTCCCACTGGTCACCCACGCGGGGAGGAGATGGCAGCCCCTGGTCTCCACATGGGATGGAAAAATGATAGCTCTTCCCTGCAGGGGCAGAATGCACTTCACCGTTTTCCAGAGTCAGTCAGATCAGAGGTGTCTTTGACCCCCGGCTTGCAACCCAGACCCCTCTTTGCCGATCCCCACGCACACATTGTATTCTGTACGTGTGAATCCTTGGTGAGAGCAAGCCCGTGGCATGTTGGAGGAGACAGTTACCCGGACAGAGACCTTTTTCCATCAGAAGCTCTGAGCACCGACAATTCTCCCAGAGTCTCGTTACAAAATGAAAACACCACAGGGAAATGAAATGAAATCGTGGAGTCTTATAGTTATGCAGCCAATGAAACGAGACATGATTCTAGGGACGCTGAGCATGTCACAGTTTGGGTCTTCTTTCCTCTTAGAAATGGCTTTGTGGCGACCGCTGGGGAACGTAACGTGAGGCCAGCACTCGGTTAGCGCTCTGTCCTCGTTTCTGTCTTTCTAATTACCTTCCGTTGTGGTTATTTCAGCCCGTGGTTCATACATCGTCATTTATCATTAGGCAATTACCTCGTCACGTAGCACGTCACATGGATGGAGACACTATGGTGTCTCACAGATGCCCCCGCCCGATATCACCGTGGATGAGTAACACCTCGCACACGGAATAAACGTCATCTACACGCCTCATCAACATTCAAGACCGAGGTCTGGCCAACTCTCTGTAAAGGACCAAATAGTAAATATTTTCGGGGTTGCTGGCCAAGAAGCCTCACGCTCTGCCTCTGTGGGGTGAGAGCAGCCACGGGCCGTACAGAGATGCACGAGGGTGGCCGAGTTCAAGGGAGATTGGATCCCGCATGGTGGGCCGTGGCCCGAGGCTGTTGCTGGCCGTGCAGACCCCTGTCACAGCTCTGCAATAGAATGGGAATGTGTCTTCACTTCCACATCTCCGACATCAGTGCTGTCTGGCTTCCATCTGAGAATGTGTCAGGGAACCTGAGTTCTTTGGGAGCGGGCCCTTGGATCAAAGCACGAGAGTTCCTGACCATGGTCATTAATGACGTAGCGTGCACTTGCCTCTGAGAATCACGTCTCCACAAAACAGAGCAGAGCGGTATGATGATGATGATGATGATGACTGCCACTTTACAGATTGAGAAACTGAGGCATAGTGGTATTCAGCAGACATCTCAGAATCTCCCAGGTAAGAAGTGGGTGTTTGTGTAAGGCGGTGGGTGAGCAGGGTTTCAACCAACACATTCAGTGTTGTGAAAGGAGCAAGATGGGGAAAGGGACTGCAGGCTGTGGCTTCCACCTTCCCGTCGACCCTCTCCTTTGGAGTTGTTTATACAGCTACGTCGGTGATGTTTATCCTTAGATCCCATAGACACACACGTATGTATGTATGTGTGTGCATATATGTGGATATGCGTGTATGCCATGACATGTGTCTACAAATAATATTCTATACTTACCCTCATGTGGCCTAACGACCAAACTTCATTTATTCATCAGTGATTAAAATTGCTTGGCATGGGGCGCCTGGGTGGCGCAGTCGTTAAGCGTCTGCCTTCGGCTCAGGGCGTGATCCCGGCGTTCTGGGATCGAGCCCCACATCGGGCTCCTCCGCTAGGAGCCTGCTTCTTCCTCTCCCACTCCCCCTGCTTGTGTTCTCTCTCTCACTGGCTGTCTCTGTCAAATAAATAAATAAAATCTTTAAAAAAAATAAAATAAAACCGCTTGGCATATTAAATAGCACAGAATTCTGGAAATAGAAAAAGCTATTGGATAGTTCACATGAAATATCCCTTAATATTATTGGTTTGAAGCAATTTGAGGAGATGCACTTGGGTATGTGGGCACGGACACACAGATCAGTGTATATGGTGACCCAATGTGAATATTTAGGGAATACGTTTATCGTGACTCAGATGATGAAGATGTGTTGATTCTTGTAGTTTCTGTAACATAATTCTTCAGAGCAAGCCCTCCTTACATCTTGTGGTTTGAGTGAACCTCTGTAGAGATTTTCCTTTCTTCTTCTTGCTGGCATTTACATATCTGAGTATCTGTTTATCAATGTGTTTTTATCTTATTCTACCCATTGTCTAATTTTAATAGCATAAAAATAAAATTTAATAAAATGCATACGTGGTGTACTGTTTTCCCTTGACTATTTCATTGAAAATATTATCTGATGTTACTGATGTTTCCTCCTAAGGCGTGATTTTTTTTTTAATTTTACTTTTATGTTTTTTAAATATACTTGTTTATTTAAGTGTATTTTTTGAACTGTGGTTGATACAGTGTGTGACATTAGTTTCAGGTGTATAATGCAGTGGTTTCGACAGGTGTTCATGAGTTGTGATTATGAGTTCTCGTTGTTTTGTCCGTGAAGTTGTTGACTGTGAATTATTTGATCCTTTAAAGAAATTATTCATCGTTCAGGGTAACATTTTTTTGCTATCGTAATCAAAGCCATAATGATTTAT
This sequence comes from Ursus americanus, assembly GCF_024610735.1. NCBI lineage: Eukaryota > Metazoa > Chordata > Mammalia > Carnivora > Ursidae > Ursus > Ursus americanus. Next base: position 117,976,859 of record NC_142164.1, on the reverse strand, counting down.
TTGATATCAAGCTTAAAAACAACGTGTTGGTTGTTCTATTCTGTGCATTACGTCCAAGAGGAAAAAACGCTAGTAAAATTATAAATGATCGAGTAGGGGTGTGCCTGGGTGACTCACGCAGTTAATCTTGCGACTCTTGATTTTGGCTCTGGTCAGGATCTCAGGGTCGTGAGTTCTAGCCTCGTCTCAGGCTCTGTGCTGGATATGGAGCCTGCTTGAGATTCTCTCTCTCCCTCTCTGTTTGCCCCTCCCCCTCTGCCCCTCCCCCCTCAAGCTTGAGCATGGACTCTCTCTCTCTCTCTCTTTAAAAAAAAATGATTGAGTAGGGTAATGCAGTTTCTGCCGGTATCTAAGAGTGTTTTGCCTTTGTATTGTGTTTTGAAAGGTTATAGAAGTGTTTATTTGCTTTTATTGCTTCTGCCATATTTTGCCGTGGCTGGGATCGTCCTCTGTTTGTACATTGTGATAGAAACTGGTGTGTATTTCTTCAGAACACAAAGACACTCGATTGTCCATTGCCTGGGGCATTGCAGCTTGAAAAGGGTGTAAATAGCACAGGGGAGCAGGGTAACATTGGTTCCAGGAGTGGATTAGCCCTTTCTGTCCTGTGGAGCGGTACGTATTCAAAAGATTGAACACATCCCTGATCAGTGAAGACAAAGATTGTTTTCGGTTGTGAGTGGCTTCACAGCCTTGCTGAGTCCTGCCTGTCCGAAATGCTCATCTGGGCACTAAAGCAAAGCTTAATGAAATAACATCAGGTCGAGAGCATTGCTTCAGAGTTTGGGTTGAAAGTTCACGTGTAAGTTCATATATTTATTTACACTGTGCATCCTTGTGAGGTGCCTTCCCATGTAGAGCAGTGTATTACCTGTGTCTGTCTATGCATATGGGACGTATGACGAATACTCGTGGCTGGCGGGGAGTGCGTCCTGCATTCTTGGTCAGTGGCATGATTTCCGGTGTCGTTGATGAAATCATCCCGTCAGGCGCATGGCATGGCAATCTTCGCGACCGTTCCCGTGGTGTCTGGTGAATGAATCGAAGGTATCCGAAAATCATGGCCAAAAAACTGGGGGGAAGTCGTGCCTTTCTCACATAGTATGGGACACAAGGAAATGAGTCTAATTCGAAAGCCCAACATGTGTGTTTTTTCATATTCCATGATTAGATGGGCTCCCATCTCTCTCCACCCCACCCTCAATAGCAATGAGTGGAGAGAAAACGGGAGATCATCTGAGGCTTTTCTTTTCCTCCAGGAAAAGATTTTCAACTCTTAGAAAGGAGGTAGGGAGTCCAGTGTGCATGGCACGTACGTATGGACGGGGATACTAAAGAGAATTCTGGATCGTTCACTGCTTTAGCATGTTTCCTTCTCCACACCACTCCCCTGTTTAGTCCCTTGGGGGCTATATTAGACTACCCGGGCACGAATCCTGCCTCCTTGAGTGCTGTAATTTCCCCAATTCTGAAACGCACATGGGAACAGACCCCACTACCCTTTGTCAGTGGTGGGAATTGAGTGAGTTAACGCTAAGTGTCTAGCAGTCAGCCTTCGACAGGTGTAATCCATCTCTATATTGCACGACCGACAGACACCTGTCACATGCCATAGATTGTGCTAGCAGTTTGGGACATCCTTGAGCTCCCCGCTACCACAATCAGGAGGGAAAGACAGCCACTCATCATATAATCATGTACACAGCTACTTTTTTAAATTTTTATTTTTAAAATTTTAAGCCATCTCTACACCCAATCTGGGCCTTGAACTCACAACCCTGAGATCAAGACTTGCATGCTCCACCACTGAGTCAGCCAGGTGTCCCCACAGCTACTTCTGAAATGGAAGTTGTTAGAAATGTTCTTGAGGATGGCTCTGTGGGTCATGGGCGTCAGGTCAGGGGGGCCTGATACTTTTTTAAGAGTTGAAGGGGGTCGGGGGTCACACACAGAAAAGATCTTTGGGGCTGAAGGAGGAGTGTGTTTCTTACTAAAGAATGGTAGGAAAAGAAGTTTATAATATTCTGACATAGCCGATGAAGACAATCAGAATGTGCTCCTTGGCGTAGGAGCTAAAAGCAATTAGGTATCAGCCCTGGAATGAATCCTCCCCCTTCCTGCCTAAGAACAGGACTCACATTACTATTTGCAAAGGTAACATAGTTCCTTTCGTAAAATTGTCTCTTTCTCTGATATCAAGGAGAAAACAACTCTTAATCCCTAGAGTTGACTCTTAATTATTGGCAGGGGTTACCAAGTTGAGTCTGCATAACAAACCATACTGAACAAATCCTTTTCTAGCATTTTCTATCATGTATTTCCTTCTCAGTTTGCCACCCCTAGAAACCCAAACTCTCCCTCCTTCCATTGTCCATTCTCCTCTCAACAATTAATCTGTCCTTTTTAAAAAATGTTATGTAGGCTTCTGGGTCTAACTGCCTCTTTAGGGTTTTAATTTCTTTTCTGTGAATCCCACCCCTTGCATGTGAAATTCTTATCACCAACAGAATCTATACACCTTTTCGTCCGTTAATCTGTCTCATTGTTAGTTTAATTTGCATGTATCAGTCACTGAACCTAAAAGTGTAAAGGGAAAGTTTTTACTCTCCTAGAGCACACAAGAAGTTGCTACACATTCTCAAAAAGGGATCATGGAGGAAGGAGGCTAAATTGGATTTTCTTGGGCTATCATGGGTCTCCCTTTGGTGAAGTGTATGGTCACCTCCAACACATTTGTAGAGACGAGGCTAGCGCTCCTGGCCAAGGGGCCAGATGCAGACATGATGGTCACTCACAGTTCCCTGTACCAGTTGAGGCAAATTCAGGCAGCCAGCCAGAGAGAGCTACGAAGTTCTGAGCAGGAATGGAGTGACCAGCTGTCCAGGTTATGAAGTGCTGAGCAGGAATGGATTGACGAGCTCTCCAGGTTTGCATGGAGAACTCCAGCAGGACAAGTAGTGACCAGGTAGGTGTTCTGGGTGCACTGCCCGCGAGACCATGGGAGGCATAGGAGGCTGTGTCCAGACCATTTTGCTCCTTTGTTGCCATCTTGAATTAGGAAAGCACACACACACACACACAACCCCCACATTTCCTAGGAAATCATACCATGGTGCTGTTCAGAGAATAGACCACTGGGAACCGTGAGTGGCTGAGGATTCGCTCCTAACACGTTCTAAACCAGATAGGATTAACAGATAACATTCGTCTCTAAACACATATATGTATGTGTATATACATAAAATGTAACTAACATGACATAACATTACAGACAGAATAAAAAGTATATACTTTTTTTTTTCTTACCGTCCCAGTCAGGTGGAGGGTGAAAACGCATTTGAGGAAAGTCTCATTGATTTTTTTTTTTTTTTTTCCCCATCGAGTAAAGGAGCATCCATGTGCCCCAGACAGGGTTGTCCCCAGCCCATTAGCATCAGCATCCCTGGGGAGGATCTCACTCCCTGCTCGTGAACCACACCTGCATTCTGTCAGGGGAGGTTTGGGTAACTCACGTGCTCATTAAAATTTAAGAAGAGCTGCTCTGATGATCATAATCTTTTGTAAAAAGAATGAATAAATGAGTGTATATATGAGTAAAATATTGAATAGGTAGAGCAATTAAGAAGGAGCTCCTGCCATGTCTTTCTTTACACTTGTTTTGAATGCTTAATGTAGAGTCTGATTTGCTGGCTTTACAATAGGCTTGGTGTTCTCCACCTGGCTTCCTGCCAAACGGGACCACTTAGCCTGTGGTGATGGAGCTGGAGTTCTTCCGAGCCTCGTCGTCTCTTGCACGGATGAATGTGTCCTCAGCTCACCCTCTGAATTTAAAACTGCTGGTCCATATAGACTCTTGTCCTTGGAATTTTAGAATGGATGTCTGTGAGACATGCCTTGTGTTTTCTTTTCATATATGCCTATACGGAGAAGTAAATGCTTTGGGCACCTTACCATACTAGTCTGTGTCTTACGTTTTATTGGATGATTGCATAAAAAGATGGTTCACACCCTCATTTGTTAGACACTTAGCAGGGTGTTTGTTGAATGTTGTCTATTATGTTGATTTGCATACGGCTTCCAAGGGTCCACTGGTTTTGTTCTAAGTATCTTATCGTAATAATTCTTTCTTTTTAGATATGGAAGCTATTTTATTAGTTGCACACATGAGAAGAAAATGTCAGAGTGTCAAACTTAAAAATGCTTCTGTTTTTATTTTTCATTGAATATATTGACATAAAATATATTAGTTTGAGGTGTACGACATAATGATTTGATGTCTATATATTGCAAAATGATCATCGCACTAAGTCTAGTTAACATCCATCACTACAGGTAGTTATCCTTGTTTTTCTTGTGATTATAACTTCTTGTAAGTTTTCATTTTAAGTCTAGTTAGTTAACAGACAGTGTTATATTAGTTTCCAGTGCGTGATACAGTGATTCAACATTTCCATACATCACCCAGGACTCATCCTGACAAGCGCCCTCCCCAACCCATCACCTAGTTCACCCATCCCCCACCCCCTCCCCTCTGTTCACCACCAGTTTGTTCTTAGAGTTAAGAGTCTGTTTCTTGGTCTGCCTCTCTCCTTTTTCCTCCTTTTGCTCGTTTGTTTTGTTTATTTATTTATTTTTAAAGATTTTATTTATTTATTTATTTGACAGAGATAGAGACAGCCAGCGAGAGAGGGAACACAAGCAGGGGGAGTGGGAGAGGAAGAAGCAGGCTCCTAGCGGAAGAGCCTGATGTGGGGCTCGATCCCACAACGCCGGGATCACGCCCTGAGCCGAAGGCATACGCTCAACTGCTGTGCCACCCAGGCGCCCCGTTTGTTTTGTTTATTATATTCCACATATGAGTGAAATGATTTATCGCTCTTTCTCTGACTTATTTTGCTGAGCTTTGTAACCTCTCACTTCATCCATGACCCTGCAAATGGATTTCATTCTTTTTTATGTCTGAATAATATTCCATTTATATCTGTACCACATCTTTATCCATTCATCCACCGATGGACACTTGGGCGGCTTCTGTATCTTAGCTTTGTAAGTCATGCTGCAATAAACATCACATTCATGCATCCCTTTGAATTAGCGTTTGTCTATTCTTTGGGCAGATACCCAGCGGTAAGACTGCTGAATCATATTGTAGTTCTATTTTTTTTTCTTTTTAAGATTTTATTTATTTATGTGACAGAGAGAGACAGCCAGCGAGAGAGGGAACACAGCAGGGGAGAGGGAGAGGAAGAAGCAGGCTTCCAGCCGAGGAACGCCGGGATCACACCCTGAGCCAAAGGCAAACGCTTGACGACTGCGGTACCCAGGCGCCCCTGTAGTTCTATTTTAAACTTTTTCAGTACCCTCCACAGTCTTCTCCAGATTGGTTGTACCAGCTTGCATTCCCACCCACAGTGCAAGAGGGTTCCCCTTTCTCCGCATCCTCGCCAACACCTTTTGTTTCTTGTGTTATTGATTTTAGGCATTCTGACCGGTGTGAGGTGATATGTCACTGTGGTTTTGATGGTTTCCTGTCTCACATTTAGGTTTTTCATCCATTTTGAGTTTATTTTTGTGTATGGTGTTAAATAAAAAGTGGTCCAGTTTCATTCTTTTGCATGTCACTGTCTAGTTTTCCCAACACCATTTTTTGAGACCATCTTTTAACCATTGAATATTCTTCCCTGCATTGTTAAAGATTAATTGACCATGTAATTGTGGGTTTATTTCTGGGTTTTTTATTCTGTTCCATTGATCTATGTGTCTTTGTGCCAGTACCATACTGTTTTGATAACTACAGCTTTTTAATGTAACGTGAAGTCCAAAACTATGGTGTCTCCAGCTTTGCTTTTCTTTTTCATTGTTGCTTTTGGAGTTTGGAATGTTTTGTGTTTCCACGTAAATTTTAGAGTTGTTCCAGCTCTGTGAAAAATGCTGGTGGTATTTCGCTAGGGATTGCGCTAAATGTGTAGATTGCTTTGGGTAGTATGGACATTTTAACAATATGTGTTCTTCCAATCCATGAGCATGGAATGTGTTTCCATTTCGTTGTGTCCTCTTCAATTTCTTTCTTCAGTGTTCTGTAGTTTTCAGTTGCACTTATAACTTCTAAAATTTATTCCCTAAGCAACTTTCAAAATAAACACTACAGTATTACTGTCATCACTATGCTGAATATCGTAGCCTCAGGACTTACTTTTTATCTGAGAGTGTGCCTCTGACCCCCTTCACCCTCTTCAGCTACCCCCGTTGGCTTTACCCATTTATCCATCAATGGATACTTATGTTGATTCCATCCATGATTGTTATTCCTGAACGATCACTGTGATGCTGTTGATAAAGTCTCTAAGATGTTCTGAGCTGCAGTGTTTGCTAGTCAGGTAGACCCAGCCGAATTACCTTCGTAGGGGTTGTAGGGCTTACAGCGGTGACTAGTGTATGGTAAGCTCAATGTTGGTGTCGGCTTCTGCGCTCATTCATGCATGCATTCGTTCATGTATGGATTTAATCAGTGTTTGTTGTGTAACCTTTTTGTGCTGGTGACGACAATTAGACTCTGCTGTCTTTGAGATTGTCATGTTGGGGTGGGAAGGACTGTCTTACAAATGGCGGGTAATGAGGTGGCTATAATGTTGGCTGTGTGGCATGCCTTGGGAGTTTAATGGAGAGGGCTATGTTGTCCACTGGTGCGAAGGGGCATCCTCACAGAAAAGGGACCATTTACGATGCACCTGAAATGATCAGTCTGGATTCTCCTTTTCCTCTTCCTCTAGTGAGCCTCACGGGGAATCCTCCATCCGATTTCTTCGGGCGCAAGAGCTCAAGTGGCTTATATTATTCACGGAACGATTTGACATGCGATTCACGTGGGTCGATTCACTGTGCATGTCCTTCAGTGCAGAGGGACTGACTCAAGAAATGGAGAGACTTCCTGAGTCCCAGTGTCCAGGGAAAACAGACTGGTCGAATTCCTTTATCAGTCCAGGCCTTGGCTACCTTTCAAACATATGCGTTCCTTGTCCCTTTGGTCCCTTACTTTTCTGTATCACTTGAAATGCTTTTCTCAGATCTTGTTCTAAATAAGAAAGGAGACTTCCTCTGCCAGTACTTTGGAAAATCTTTTGTGCTTGCTTTTCTATACTACCAAGCAATGATGCTGTTTGTCCATCGATGGATCAATCGATCAATTTATCTATCTTCTTTTTATCTATCTATCTATCTATCTATCTATCTATCTATCTACCTATGTTTTTATCTATCTACTTTCTTTGTGGGGGGTACAGAAAACAAACTTTAAACATAACATGGCAGAACAAGGAAAATGTCATCCAGTTTCTGTGGCAATGAATGCAAATACCTCCAGATTGACACCCAGGATATATTTCTTAAGAACAAAAGCCAGTATATCACAATGGCTGAGTCTGGGTGCGGGGCTTTGTTCTGAGGGCAAATATGGTCTGGTCTGCAGTGTTGCCCAAAGGTCAGTTCAGATGATAAAACTTGCTCCTTTCTTCTTCCTCTTCGCCATCACCTCCTTTGTAAATGTTTGTTTTTTTGCAGAAAGGAACAAAATTCAGTGTCAAGATAGTGACAGCAGTCCTATGAATCAGCTAAATAGAGCGGTCTTCTCAGGGATGGAGCTGTGAGATGATTCAAGCCCTTTGCAGGAGAACAGTCCTGTCGATGGGGAGTGGGGAGATAAATGTGTGCCAGTCTACACCTCCATCATTTTGAAGTCTTAAAGAAACAGGCTCCTGACCTTTTGAAGTAAAGCCAACTCACGAATCAACCAAACCAACCAACTTACAAACTCCAGACTGGCATCATTGTGTCCTCTGGAGGGAGGGAACCATTAAGAATCTGTTTGCATTTACATCTGGTCCCCAAGATGTTTTGTTTTATTTCCTCTCAAGCTGTATAAACTAACCTTTGTGGATATTAATTGTGGAATATTCACGCCGGAAGGCAGTTTAGAAATCGTTTTACTCAGGCTTCCCCATTTACAGAAAGTTAGATGTCATTAAAGTAAATGTCACAGTGAATGTAGTTTCTTGATGTAAATTGTGTCAAAAGGGACGGGATTGGCGAGGCCAACTTAACCCTTCGGGGCTTTGGCACATGCCCTTGAATCAGCCATCACGAAGGGTTGCCCTTTGGCATTTATTTGCAGATGGGCTTTTGTTAGCACATGAAGCTTTTCTGTGGCTCAGAGTCTCAGGGCCAGTGGTTCATCAATGGACTTAGCGGTGTGACTGGGGAATGGATTCTATCCCAGTGCTCAGTCCCTGACATGTGCTGCTGAATGAGTAGCCGACATTTCAGGGGTACAGTGATTGCTTCTTTCTCAAGTACCACTGTCATGCTTCCTGCGCCAAGTTGGTATTAGTGAATTCCGCTCACATAGGTTCAGGATGTAGGTTCAGGATGTACCTGTGACATTTGGGGCTGGGATTTGTTTGCGGAGGGGGAGAGTGGGGACTGGTCTCTACGTAGTAGTGATGAGGTTGTGGAATATAGGTGAGGTTCAGTGGGGTGGAGTCCGGAGCCTTTGGCCAAGAAAGAAATCTTGAGGCGTCTTTGGTGCAAAATGTTGGTTTATTAAAGCAGGGGGACAGGAGCCCTGGGCAGAAAGAGCTGCTGCCCCAGGGTTGTGAGGGACGGCTGATTATATACTATGGGGTTGGGGGAGGAAAGGAAAAAGGGAGGTTGAGAAAGTACTTTCATATGTTAAAAAAGACTCACAGGATACCAGAAGCCTTGCCTTTGTCAGGTTAAGGTTGTTTACCCCTCTAGCAAGGTGTTAACATTAAGATGGTTGGGAACTTCCTGGAGGCTGCAGATTATAAGGACATTTAATTGTATTTACATTCCCTTCTGGAAGCTAGGTTATTGACAGAATTGCTTCTGTTCTTGTAAACTGCTAAGACATTTGTAAACTGAGGGAGACTCCAGTCTTGCAGGATTGTGGTCTCTATAGGTTAACTATTTCTTTTCCTTTAGGGTGGTCAGGAGTGCCTGAGGAATGTCCTGTACATCCCATGGTGGGAGGGGGCAGGTTGGGGGTGTTGGTTTCTGCTTTGTCCTCAGCTTGCCTTCTGTTCCCTCATCAGATGAAACTGGACATACTCGACCAGAGCATCCCAAGATACTGCGTGCTACGTTCTTACAAGGGTGAGGGTTATTTCTGCTGCCCAGCTAACTTAAGAGAGTCTAGAAGTTGGCATTCTTTCCCCTGTCTTCCTGTTCCAGAAGTACTTGTCTCCTGCCAGGAAAAATTACACTGGGTGCGAATGTGTTTGCTGCGGTTCCTTTTGTTTCTTTCCGAACTCAGCTTTTTAAAAATTTTTACAATTATTGCTAGCCCTCCCCCATCTCTGTCTCTGTCTCGGTCATGACCACGCTCTGAAGGTGTCCACATGACTTGTGTCTTTCCAAAATGTAAGCCCTAAAGTAAGGTTCACATAATTACAAAGCAGGTTCAGGAATCTAAACTCAATGAGTTTTCACGCCTTGGTTAACTTCTTACCTCGCACGCAGAGAGGACGTAAGACAGGTCCCACCATAAGCAAGAGAACAGAGGGGCAGAAAGTCAAGGAAGCACACGCAAAGTCAGTGTGGGTTCGCAGCTGAGCTCATGCCTCGGTCTGGTCTGGGTCTGGTCTCGGCGCTCACTGCTTACTGTATTCAGGCCCCACAGGATCTCAGTTCTGTTCAGAGATCCCTCGGGTACAGCCTTTCGGGGCAGCTGCCTTTTCAAGATGATCACACAAAGAGGGGTCATGTCTGAAGAGTCTGACAGTTTGCTGCAAAAATCCTTTTTGCGGTGCCTGGCTGGCTCGGTCAGTGGAGCATGTGACTCTTGATCTCGGGGTTGTGAGTTCGAGCCCCACATGCGGTGTAGAGATTATTTAAAAATAAAATCTTGAAAAAAAATATACCCTCCCTTTTTAAAGGGATTTAATCAGTCTTGGGCTCTTAACCTTAACGGTTTGCGTCATTGCGTGAGGTAGAGCCCCTACTTGACATGAGGGACTCCATCCTGCTCTACACACCCACCCACCCCAGGATACCCAGGGACCTTCTGGGTTTTCTCTTCCAAGGGAAGAAAATTAACTGGATAATCTTATCAACGTGAGATCTTAGAGATAAAGCATTACTTATTCCAGTGCATTGTTTGAAAAGTACTTCAAGGCAATTCTCAACCAGATTAGGTGAATTTTAGCAAATAGGGAGTAAATACCTACCTTCTTGTGCACTTGAAAAGCAAAGATCAGCAATGGCTGGAGTTACCTGTTACAGTTGCTCTGGTGTGGGAATGTTTCCAAGCAGGCACGTTTTCCGGATCCAGAGAACGTAAGCCCTTGGTCAACCCCCTAAGCCTAAGAAAGACTCTAAATGAAAAAGGGGTGGGTGAGGAAATCTGAGCCAACGTTTTGAATATAATGGAGTGTCGGTATTTTAAGTATTTAAGTTCTCTAATGTTGCCCAGGAAAACCTGCTGTTTGGATTTTGTTACAGGAGCTATTCAGATGATGCTTTAAGCTACCACTGTCCTGTCTCCCCTCTGGTCCAATGTAGCAATGTTGCTTTGTTTCCCCTTTGAAAGGAGTTGGGTCTATTTTGAGTTTGGATTTCATCCCCTAATTGTGTCATGTGTGCATACGTGCCTGTTGTTTTCAGAAATGGAGGAAGGCAGGGTTTGTATATTCAAATTAAAGACCAATAGTGGGATCACTCAGGAATTATGCTTTTTAAAATAGAAACAGTGCTCTAATGACTCTTATATAATTTAATACTGCCTGCATCTTTTCTCATTGCACAAAGTCAAATGTTACGCTAGGTCCTCTTTGTGAAGTGTTTTGTCTGGTCGACTCTCCCCTACTGAGAAGACAGGAAAGAACGCGGCCCCTCCTCAGTTAATGCAAATGTGCTAAGTCAGCCAACTTGACCAATATACTGAGTCAGAGCAGATGGTTCCTTCCCACTGAAGACGTTTGTCATCACAGGCAGGATCTAAGCACAAAAAAGGAGCATCTGAGTCATGCAGAGTTTGGGGGGCAGCATTGAGGGGCACACGTGTCCTCGCACACATAGGCATGCACACTCATGGGCACATCTATGCCCATATCACACACATATATCCATGGACCAGGCACACACACTATTTTTCTTTCTCTCCCCTTATTCTGTTGCACATACAGGGGAGGAAAAAAAAAAAATCTTTTTTTTTTTTTTTTTCCTTCTACCTGCTACGTTCAATGGCTAGAGCCATGAATCAAACACATAAAAGACAGGTTAACAGGAGGGAAGAAAAGTCATTTTTAATTCATTTGCATTCAGAAAAACAAATGTGGCACAAGAAGGCATCCAGATAATTGAGGTGATGGACCATTTTAAAGCTAACCAAAGCTAAAGAGTTTTGGGCTTGGGGGGGGGCAGTTTGGGGGAGGGGATGAAGCAAACTCTGGCAAATAGGGGCTACCTTGTTATGCAGAATAGAGTCTCTTCAAGGAGAAAAGAATTGTCTCCTGGACTCACTCCTCACCCGGTTTGGAAACATCTTTACAAATGGAAATTCCCATTTTAAGCAGCAATTTCCATTACAAAGGGGAAATTGATATACTTTATATTGAGGCTGCTGGAGGTAAAAAGCTTCTCTTGTGTCTCCTGGGTCTCAATTGCTCTTAGCCCAAATAATCCCAAAGCCAAAGAGGTATACATAGATTGGGGTGGTTTATTCCCGTCCCCTTCAGACACAAGGATAAAGGTATTTTCAGCTGTACCATGATCTTCCCAGGATAACACAGTACAGAATACAGACTCTAACAGTTTACAGTTTTGTACGTTTTGGGGCGGGAAGGGTCTGGAGGGGTTGGCCAGAAGGGGATCAGATTCGGTCGGAAATAGCTAGAACAGAAACAACTGGAAATGGATATCCTGAAGCTTGGCTGTGAAGAAAGGCTGTTTTGTCATGCAGAACTTCGAGCAAACACAGACAGAAGGATCGAGTTTGTTCTGTAATTACTGTGAGAGCTACTTGGCCCTTTGAAGGCTCTCCTGTGGTTGAGCACAGCACTTATAAACAAGAGAATAACAGCTAGTTGGGGGAGCCGTGTGCACTCCTGCAGTCCTGTCTTTGTTTTTACAAGGACTTTGTATTTTTCCGAAGCCTTTGCTCTCTTTCGGTTTACCTTTCAGGATTTACATTTTGTTACAATGTGCAATCCTGCTGCTTTTAGTGACATCCTTGAATTTTCCCATTGGTCTCGCTCTGCCAAGCTTTGAAGCAAGGGGTTCAAGCATGGAGGACATTGAGGCAGGGGGGGTCATTGGATGTTGGAAATTTTAAAATATAGCAACAGATAGAGGCCAGGGTGCATGGTTAGAACAAGGTTTGCAAAGGGTGTTATCAGCTGCAAGGTATATAGGTGCAAGTATATTGGTGTCAGCCTCAAGGAGCCTTCCAGCACCCTGCGGTACTTAATCCAAGGTCATTCAGCACACGACTCCATGGCTTGGAAGTTGTATCGCACCAGAGTTTCAGAGTAAGGACCTCAGAGGTCTGGGCTCATAGTTTGGCTCTGTCCTCTGTTATCTGTGTATGAGAACAACCACTTCCTGTGGACTGGTAGAGGAATTAATGACACACCGTGCTAGTTAACCGTCACATTGTCGGTGCTAAGTAGATCTCACGTTTGTTGTTGTTACTGTTTGGGTTATTAATTTCCCTTCTGTGGTCAGTGAGGATGGTCCTGGTAGTTAAGTGACATAAGAAGATAATCCCTCCAGGAGTCAGCAGGCAGGGACTTCTGCCACCAGCAGACTGTGAGGACACAGAACCAAGACTTGAGTACTGGCATTAGGGTAAATAAAGCTTCTAGTTAGCAGCGAGACTGATTTTGGAAGGTCGGTCTAGATGTTGGTCCATGACTTTTAAAGGTGCATCAAGCTGTACCCGTACCTGGTCCAGATTTTTAACATCTCTCTGCTTAGAAGCAGGAGAATTGGTGATTTTTTTTCCCCAGTAAGGGTTTGATTGCCAAAGGTGAGGTGCTATGCATGATATGGAATAAGGACAGATTTTGATTGTTTTGTTTTGGGTCAAGTCGGAGAGGATCATGGGATTTTCCAGTGCGCTGGGGTGATGGTATCATGTTGTTTGGTGGATGGTGAATTAAAACGTGACTATTTCAAACATGAGAGAGTAGCGTAATGCTAATCATAGGTCAGAGATTCATTCCTCCCTTCTGGTCAAAGGAGTACTCTCAGATTACGAGCAGTGTGTCTTCCTAGACCTACCTCAGGACGGTCTTCTCCAGTTAAAGGTTCACCAGGTCATTTGTTACTTGCATCTTCTATTTCTTTTTTCTTTTTTTTTTTTTTTTAAGATTTTATTTATTTATTTGACAGAGATAGAGACAGCCAGCGAGAGAGGAACACAAGCAGGGGGAGTGGGAGAGGAAGAAGCAGGCTCACAGCGGAGGAGCCCGATGTGGGGCTCAATCCCATAACGCCAGGATCACGCCCTGAGCCGAAGGCAGATGCTTAACCTCTGTGCCACCCACGTGCCCCTGCATCTTCTATTTCAAGAAGTCTCCCTGAGGGCTCTTTTCACTCTAGAGTGCTTCGGGAATTGTCTTAGATTGACTGATAAAAGTTCTTTCTCTCCTGTATCCCATGTCAGCTTCCAACGACTCATTCATTCATTCGGACAAAACATTTCTTTCTCTGAGACCTTAAAAGTGAGGAGGACATGTCAACAGCTCAACAAAGATGTTTTGATGTGGTTAATATTCAGTTTTAAGGTTCATGTGATGCTATTTAACGGACTCAGCCATTCCTCATTTGTTTCCCTGCCTAATTCATGTTATAAAGAATCTCAGAAGTTCCCAGTCTTTTCATTGCCTAGTTCATGTGTCCGTCAAGTTCTCACCCTGGCCCTGGTCAGCAATAACATGAAACCCAGTGGCTAATCCCTACAGGGAATATCATGTCACGTGTGTGCCGTCTTCTGCTGTAGGAATGCAGCTCACAATGGAAAGGAATGATTGCCCATCCTACTAGGTGGACGTGCCCCTCATGGAGCAGTCCTTCTTGGAGTAGGGGCCTCTGGCCTTCCACCGGATGGCTCAAACCAAGAGAGTGTGAATCGTATACACACATGCACATGATCAACTCTTGGTCTCAGTGCAATGTAGGAGGTCGATGCGTAGCTCCCCCTGCTGTGTTCACCTGAAGCACGGGCAAGGACTTTTCCAGGGTCGCTCTGTGTTCCTTGTCCGAGTGACTCACCCACTGGGGCTTGGCCCCTCTCCATTCAATGGGGATTATTCAATTTTATTTGGTAGCATCAAGGGTAAGTAAGCTTGATAAAGTATAGTTATGGTTTTTGATGCCGATGATTGAGCATACCATGTTTATTATCCTGCCTTTGCACTCAAACTCTAGAGAAACATTGTAAAATACAGGGAAAAAAGTCCGGGCAGATACTACTGATACACATTTACCATAGAGACTTTACCCACTCACAGATTTTTTTTTTTTTTTCCCCAAGGAAAGAGGTTTTGCTAGCAAAGCATGACTGTCTAAATCATGGGGGTCTGTTGCGTTAGTGATAGCGATATTGCAACAGAAAGTGGAATAAGATATACTAATGGCTTATCTCTCTAACTTACTCTGTTTTTTGAAGAACTAACCATTGCAAAACTGGCCATTCATAGTACCTTACTATTCTGATTTGATCAAACTTTAAAGTAGACGGTTGTAAGAGAAACATCCTTCATGTTGTGAAGAAATGACCATCTTGAAGGCACTGCCGCGATTTGCCTGCAAAGTTCGTTTGCAGAATGTGGATTCAGATCCCCACGATCATTTCATACTTAGTATTCGATTCTGTGGATGCTGAAGGAACAGGGTTATCTTCTTGCGTCTGTGGTCTGCCATATGTTTGTTAAATGTGTAAACGTAATGAAAAACCACTTTGGGTAACAAGTGGTATTCCATTCTCTCTCTCTCTCTCTCTCTCTCTCTCTCATTGGGGAGGGGGGCCAGATGGTACCTATTTAACGTATTCAGATAGATAGCATCCCATATTTTGTCGTCGTGTAAACAGAAAAGAGAAAGGTTATTAGGATACAGTTTGTAATTTTTTGACAAACAGCCTGATACAGCACGTTCTTTGCCAGGTCTGTCAGATTGAAATACTTTGGCGAGTGGAACTCGCTGTAGTTTATGTGCGCTTAGTTAAAAATGGAGTGAGTTTCCTTGAAATATGATTTCCAAGTTGTTTTTTTTTTTTTTTTTTTTTTTTGAAGATTTTATTTATTTATTCGACAGAGAGAGAGACAGCCAGCGAGAAAGGGAACACAGGCAGGGGGAGTAGCAGAGGATGAAGCAGGCTCCCAGCGGAGGAGCCTGATGTGGGGCTCGATCCCAGAACGCCGGGATCACGGCCTGAGCCGAAGGCAGACGCTGAACGACTGAGCCACCCAGGCGCCCCTGATTTCCAGGTTTTGAACTCATTATGCGTGGATGCACTCCATTCTCACACAGAATGCTTTCCAGCCCAGAGATTGATGGGCGCAAGATGGGGGCCACTCATGTGGCGGACTCATCTGTCCAGATGAGTCAGTAGCTCCATGGAGACATCTTTTTACGAATGTTAATGTCATTTTTAAGATAAACTCTTTTACAGTGTTGTTTTTCTTCTTCATACGCTTCCTTTTTAGAATGCATGTAAGAAACCATTTTCCTCCTGTCTTTTTTATGCAATTACAAGATTCCTGGCCTCAAGAATTAAATTTTCTTTTTTATCCCCTTTATTTTGATCAGTTTCTTAATGACTTAACCATGATTCAGAGTGTAATCTAGGGGGGCACCTGCGTGACTCAGTAGGTTAAGCGTCCAACTCTTGATTTTGGCTCAGGTCGTGATCTCAGGGTCCTGGGGTTGGGTTCTGAGACAGGTCTGTGCTCAGTGCTTGTCCTTCACCTTCCCCTTCAGCCCCTCTCCCATCACTCACTTGAGCTGGCTCTCCCTATCTAAAAAATAAATAAATAAAGTCTTTCTTTAAAACCTGTAAAGTACGGAGGCAGGTTTCCTGGTTGTTAATGATAGCTCTGTACGTACTAAATGTATGATCCTAGGCAAGCAACATACCATCTGGGTTATTCTGTTTGTGCTGTTATAAGATGGGGTTAATACCAGGACCTCTTTTATGGTTGTAATGAGGATTTCAGGAATATTTGTGAAGCACATAAAATGTCACACGGGTTGTCATAAACACTACAGGAGTGTTTTCTCCTGTTGTTATTATATAATACACATTTCCAGCATTTACTTTGCCAAGGTAGGAAATCGTGACAGACATTCTGTCCTTCAACAAACTCTAATCAGACCCTTTTGAGGCTGACTGGGCTCCATGCTTGGGCATGTCCTCCAGGAGCCCAGTATTGGCATAAATCATTTGGTTTGGCCAGGATCCATCATTCTCTGTATCCGATTGCCCTTCCATGTCCCCACCATTCCCCAAGTGCTGTCTGATCAGCCTTGTCTGCTTTCAGCAAGAATCCAGTTGGCTCATTTTAGCAAAGAATTACCCTGCCTCGTCCGTAATTTTCTATCCACTGCTGCCCCCTCTCCCTCACCCCTGCCACCCCGCCGTACTCTGCTTCTTGGCTTTCCTTTATCGGAACTTGAGTCCAGTCTCTCTTGTCTCCTGCAAAACCCCATTGCTGTGGTCTCTGTACCTATCACGGCAGCCCTGAGTAACGTCTCCCTTACCATCGTAACAAATCTCATGAATGATTTTGTTTTTCTTTAACAGTCTCTATCTTTTTAACCCATCATAACTTGGAACGGAACAACCCTATCATCTAGCAATCCCACGTCTGGGTATACATTCCAAAGGAAACGAAACTATTCTCTCAACAACCTGTCTGCACCCACATGGTCCTGGCAGCATTATTCACAGTAGGCAAGGTTTGGAAGCAAGGCACATGTTTATCAATGGATGGATTCATCACAAACATGAGAGAGAGACAGAGAGATGAGCAAATACGACCCAGCCTTAACGTAGAAGTATATTCTGTCATATGCAGGCACAGAGGTGGACCTCAAGGGCATAATGCTACATGAAGTAAGCCAGACAGAAAGTCAAGCACTGCATGATACCACTTATATGTGGAGTCTTTAAAACATAAATTACAACAAAGGTACACGGGTAGGCATTGACAGTCGCATGATGGTTGCCAGGGGCTGCGGGGTTGGGGAAATAGGGACGTGCGGAACGTCTGAGGACCTAATGGTTAGCAAGGTGACGGTAGTCGACACCACTTTTGCATCACTGACGTTCGACACCGAGTAGATCTTCAGGGTTCTGCACTCAAAAACTAGATATGTTTGTGATGTATGCAGGGGAATCCTTTCAACAAGTATGTGATATCAAATCATCATGCTGTAAGCTTTAAACATCTTACCATTTTACTCGTCACTTATGCCTCCGCGAAGCTGAAAAAATACATTTGGGTCGTATTGACTGCACCTACGAGCAAATTTTATTTCTCACTGTAAACAGTCTTTTTTTTTTTTTTTTGAGTCAACATAGAGGAGTAACTTACGTGCAGCATTGATTTTCAACTTGAGAGAGAGAGCAAAATTACAGCCTTACTTCGGGAAAAATCAAGGATAAAGACAAGCAAACCGTTTCCAGACAACACACTCTTTACCAAGCATTTATTTCCAAAGCACAGGTGTTGCAGACGGTGTCTTCAAGGGCTGGATGTAAGGAGCCATTTTATCACATTTATTTACTTACCTGTTTCCTTGAGGGCAGCGTAGACTATTCATCTTTGTATACTCAGTCTCCACACTTATGTATAATAAATATATATAAGTAATGATTTTTTTCTCCCTTACCTCCACATACTTTAGGAGCTGTTCTCATGAGCATCTTCTGGCTCGAGTATACGTTAAGAGTCTCTTGAAATTAAGTGCTGAGCACTGACATACAGAAGGGACTTGGTCCATTTCATTCAAATGAATAAGTGGCTGATTGGAATCAGGGGCAGGGATGAGAGCCAGTGCAGAATGGTGGTGACCTGAGCCAAGGCCGTGTCTTTCCACGTGGATTGGAGGAAGCAGGTGCGAGATGTCATCCACGGTAGAAAGAGTAGACTCAGTTCCCGCTTTTCGTTTATCAAATGTGGGAGGAGGGTTGAGGAAGAGAGGAATCAATGACGAAGCCGTGGTTTTTCCTCAGTCTGTGTGAGCCGGTGATTCCGTCCAGCTGGAGAGCACGCAGGAGTAGCCATGTGGAGGCCCCATGCTGGGCATGAGTGCAACCTCCAGACATAACTTCAAACATGACTCCCAGGAACAGGGGAGCTTTTGGGGAAGTTGGCCGGTCATCAGCTTGTAGGCTGAAGAAGCTGGTAAGGAAGAAAGCAGAATGACAAGACGGTCAGAACAGAATGCTGTGAAGCTGCATCCTTTTCGAGGATTTGGGAAGCTTCATGGGAAGAAGTGGATGGAAGGGAGGGCTAGGCAGGAAACTGAAAAACACTGAAAAACGTCAGGGAGGACCGGGGAAGGTGAGGAGAGCAACGGAAAGCAGTAGAGAACGTCAGTCACATACATGGATGAGGTAAAATGAAGCCTTTGATGTGGTCACTTTTGTGACATTGACAGGTATCTACACCACTGGAGTGCAACACCACTCCATCAAAACATAGAACAATTCCATGAGCACTCCTGCCTCTCCCCCACTGCACCCCCCAAGTGTCCCTGTAAGCATCCCCAACCTACCCTGGCCACCACGTGTCTGGTCCCTGTCCACAAGGTTTGCCTTTGCAAGAATATCACATGTCGTGGAATTTTGCATTTTCTGAATTTGGCTTTTTTTGCTCAACATCATGCACGTGAGTCTCGTCCACACTCTTGCATGAATCCGTAGGTCCGTTCCCAGTGCTAGTGTCTGTGTGTTCCTTCTCCAGTGGAAAGACATGTGGACTGTGTCTGGGCTTTTGACCGTTGAGTCATCAGTGGCTCGTGCAGAGCTGTTTTGGTGCAGGGGTTGAGATGCAGCCAGAGTGAGGTAGGGTGAGCAGTGAATGGACGGTAGTGAGGAGGGGATGCTTGCTAGACATTCATATCTTATAAAATTTGGTTATGATATGAGAGATAGCCAGAGATCTGTAGTTCCAGGGATAAATACAGTGAAATGTAGATTTTGACACTTTTATTGCCAGAAAAGTAATGCTATTTGAACAAATGGACACTTTAAAGGCAGATACAAAGGTCATTTGTTTGTTTGTTGGGTGTTTTTTGGGTTTTCTTATTGTGTTTGCTATTACATTGTACATACACACCTGAAAGATGAATCTAGTAATCAGAAAAATTGTCCAAAATGAGCAGGACTCATGTGAAAATATGCCAGGAACATCTTTCTCAAAGCCTTCGACACCGTATCTTGACTAATAAGACAAGTAAGTAAAATGATATCAGAACAACTAGGAAATGAAAGATCTTGAAAGTGCTAATTTTAAACAGATGCAAAGATGAGGGTAGAATATTATCGAAGATTAAATAATGATATCTTGATGGGAGGGGATAGAGGGAAGGGTTTGGAAGACTAGAGTCTGGGAGAATGAGGTGATCAGCATGTCTTAGGTGGAGGGAATGTCTGGCTACCTGGGCCAGAAGGAGAGATTGGGGTGAATGGAAATTGTTTACAGCTCTTCTTTTCCCTGTGTGGCTGACCGCCTTCAGCTCTGTTAGCGTACTTTGTATTCTGTGGCTGAGACTCAGTGGTATGAAACATTAATCTCTGGAATAAAATTTATATGAACCAGCACCACTTCTACATTGTACTGGCATCATTCCTCCAATGATCAATGGCGTACGAGCTAGTTCATGATGAGGAAGAGGTGCGTATCAGTAGAAAGAATGATGTTCGCGGGAGAGGCAAAAGAAGTTTGGAGTGAAGTTGCAATAATTGTGGATCAGGTAGAGTCCATATCAGTAGTTGTGATTAATTCTTTAACCCCCGCAGTCTTACTAGGAAGCTTTGAAGTCAACTCTCGATTTTACGAACGGATCATGTTCAATAACCTCGAGATGGTCAGTGTACGTCCTGTGGCTAATAGACGCCATTTCCACTCTTGAAATCAGTATCTACCATTTTTCTAAATTTTCAGGACATAGCTGCTCCTTGCCTGAATGCAGTGGCACGCGATACATACACATTGGAGAAATCATAATGTGATGAGTTCTGCGGCGATGGACACATCATCTCATTATGATCCTCTCTAAATGCGACTTTCCATTCATTCTATGTTTGTCACATAGATTCTTCAAGAATAGACTTGCTTTATCATTGCCAGCTTGTCAGGCAGAACCAGGCTTGCCTGTTCAAAATCCGGCACAGCAGTCTCAAGCCGTGGTCCCAAATGGCCACGGCCACAGAATGAAGGGCTGTGACTGGGGTCGGGTTTATCATGGATGTGGCGATGTGTTGTCAGTTTCAGTCATGGCCCCAGTAATATGCCTGTTCCGTCTTCAGGATTAAATCTGGAATACTGTTTCATAATGACCTGTTCATGCATTGACATCGCCAATTAAAGATGAACTTCAGAGAGAAGGATTTAATCCCTTTCATCTTTGAATTGACGCTCTAGTCCCCTGCCTGGCAGCTAGAAGGTGATGCACTTTGTGCTTACTAGATGCATGTATGAACAGGAAAAGAAGGATCCAGTTGTTGTCCAATTAGTGTTAATTTATTTAGACCGAGGGAGGGCGTGCCACCTTCAACACAGCTCAGCGCTGGTGGTACACATGAAATCGAGGTGCGATGCTACAGACTGGGGATGTTCAAAGAAAAGCAAAAGCCAGCCACCTGGTGCAGACGTTCGCACCCACGGGCACAATGACACCGCATCGCCTGTATGAGAAATAGACTCAGCTTTCAGTTATGACTGCACTGGTGTCTATCTGTGGGACTTTGGGCGTGTTTCATTGTCTCTTCCTCAACGTTCGGTCCTGGGAATAGCATCGTCTGCATCACCTGGGAGCTTGTTAGAAATGCACACTCTCCATCTTCATCCCAGGTCTGCAGATGCAGAATCTGTACAGATACAGTATCCCAGGTGATGTGCGTGCACATTATAGTGTGAGAAACATGCCTGGACTGTCTTCACTTTGGTTACTTCGTTGGTAAAACGGAGGAAAATCATGGACCTCTAGAGGCATGAAGGTTATAGAATTGCATGAAATGCTTAACACCTCGTGGTAGTATAAAAATGAAAGCTATTAATAACAAAAATAGCAGCAAAATGTTGCAGTAAATGTGTTACATGTTGGAGTTGAACAGAACTCCACGAAGAACAACCCCCTCTTTCTCTTCTCTCTGAATTCTAGACTTGTATTTACCTTCGATCCTTGCAGTGGCTGTCGATTTGAGGGCATTTTGCACAGGGGATTTCTGGCAATGTCTACAGACGTTTTTGGTTTCCGTGACTGGGTGGAAAAGACCTTAACTGACAACGAAGGGGTAGCGTCCAGGGGTGCTGCTAAAATAACATTCTGTTACACACAGGATATGTACCTACAACAGAGAATGACCCAGTCCCAATGTTAGCAGTGCCAAGGATGAGAAATCCAGAATTTCCATCATCTAGAAACCTTCCTCTGTAGAAAAGACACATTTGCAATTCAAGGTCTTCGAGTAGGGACACAAATAAATAATTTTTAAATGTTCGCAGTCATCGACCATGAATAGCATCGTGTACGTTCCTTTGTAAAAGGAATCAAGGAATGAATCAGAACAGTCAGGAAATAAATTTCTCTTCGTCTCCAAGTACATGCAGTTCTGTTAGTTGTCTCAACAAGAAGTAGGTTTCTTATGTGCTAGGAGATTCTGGTAAAAGCTGAGGATTGAATAATTGAATACTATGGCATTTCATGTTGCATGTGTAAAATGCTCTGATGTAACCCACTGGAGACTGTAAATCAAACACTGAGGCCATGTTTGAAACAAGGACCTATTCCCTTAAGCACAGATTACTGCTAATGATAAAGAAATGTCCAACTTGTATGCGGTAGAAAAATATCAAGTAGAGAATTATTTCATTTACAACAAATGGTCACATTAGTTCTCTGTAATAAAACACAGTCTGGGTCATAAAAACACCCGTCAGAAGAAAAATTTGCCTTAATTTATGACCTTAATTTTGTGTCCGAATTTCCCTTGCTATTCCTTTTTATTAATTTTATGTTTTTTATGGTTTATTTAGAAGCAGAATGCTGTCCCCAGATGGACGAACTTGTTTACTAGTAAATCAGTAAACTTTACACATTGCTTTAAAATAAAGAATTTTGTTGTGATAAATCAAACATGAAGAAATCTAGGTCTCCCAAGAGAGTTGGTAGGTTACATCAGCTAATTCAAACCCTATACCCATGAATCAGTCATGTTTGCTGGTTTATGAGCCTTGCAAAGCACAGACTCTCATTTTTCCTGCTCAGCACATCTCTGTCATAATAAATAGGTAATTGGTTTTGTCCTATTATACTCTTTCTCTATTACTCTTGGCAGTAATCACATATAGATCCATAGGCTTATGGTTTCCTTTATTATACATTTTTGATTAGTTTAACTCATCTTTCCTCTCTTCGTGGAAGAGCACGAGCAAAAATAATCCCAACAGGGGCGCCTGGGTGGCACAGCGGTTGAGCGTCTGCCTTCGGCTCAGGGCGTGATCCTGGCGTTATGGGATCGAGCCCCACATCAGGCTCTTCTGCTATGAGCCTGCTTCTTCCTCTCCCACTCCCCCTGCTTGTGTTCCCTCTCTCGCTGGCTGTCTCTCTGTCAAATAAATAAATAAAATCTTAAAAAAATAATAATAATCCCAACAGTCAAACTCAGCACAGATGATGTTTGTGTTTTGTATTCACATTTCTTTCTTCTGTTTATTAGCATTAATTATTTCATGAGTCCTAGTAATATACTTATCATCTAAAAAGACATGATTTTTTCCTTCCACAAATGATTCTCTGGAATGAAGTCCCAATACGGAGCACTTTAAAGTGCCATGGGAAGGGTAGCATCACCATAATATAATGATCTTTAAAAAGATGACAAATGGTCTTGGGAAAAAATTTGAAGAATTTTTGTACAAAGTAACCTTTCTACCATGCAGTACACCCAACACATATATAACAAGTGAAATGAAATGTGTATTGACATGAAGGTAAAAAGGAATTGCAGAATTTCACGTAAGAATGCATAGCATTTTTCAAAGGCTCAACATATTTCTATATCAATATTCCCTCTACCGTAATAGCCTAATAATCTTCATAATCTTCAAATTACTGGGTGCTTTTATTTCTTTGAATCTGTCTCATTGCTCATGACAGTCCCTAATGAAACATTCAGAAAATGTCTGTTTTCCTGGCAGTTGACTCTGACCTTGTGTGATTCAGACATTGGACTGCTGAATGTTGAAGTGCCTTCAGAGCTGGATACACTCTCAACAGCACTGTTGTGAAGTTAAGCCTTCTTCTTTACCTACTGGGGGCTTGCTCTGTTCATGTTTTACGTGTGTTTAGGGTGCTTTGATACGCAAGGGGAAATAAGATCTTGCTGTGATAGGACAGGGAGGAGCCCAGTGGGATGACTCCTTTTACACCATGCATGATGGTCTCGGTGAATGGAAGACAGCCTACCCCTTCCTCGGCATCCCTTACAGCGTTCAGATTCCTTTCGTAGCCTATTCCATCAAGGAAAGAATCCCCATGAATACAAGTGCTCCCTACAGTATCGACAGTCTTGAACAGGTGGTGAAGAAGACAGGTGAAGTACATGGTATGTCACCTGTTGGCTCCACCTGCTGTATTCCCATCTCGTTCCATCTTATAATAGTTACACTTTTTAATTAAATGCCTTAATTCCTTGTCCTTCCCTCTGACATGGCAGGGCAAGTTGGCTGTGGTGGTTCAGTGTGTCCATTACTTCCTATGTTGTTGAAGATCAACATGGGGTCCAAATAAAGCCGGAGAGGCAAAGGCAATCTGCATGATCTCCACGTGATGAGGCTCTAGGTTGTCTCCTCCCAAAGAAGAATTATGCAGGCTGTTATTGTACATGAAATTCAACATGCGAGGTTGGGGAGCGTTTCGAAAATGTGTGTATGAAGACAGAGATTTTCCTGGATAATAAGAGACAAGAAATTTAACTTTAATTTAATTTAAATTAATTTTAAAGTAATCTCTACACCCAATGTGGGTCTCGAACATACAACCCCAAGATCAAGACTTGCATATTCTACTGACTGAGCCAGCCAAGTGCCCCAGAGACCAGGAGTTTTAGAAGAATTTTTGTTTTTGATCACATATCTATTTACCTATCCCACTCCCGATGATGCCATCCTGACTTGTTTGGGTGGAGGGGGTTGCATTTGCGTCTTGAAGGGGTGAACGTGTCATGTATATTAGAGCAGTCGGGTCATCTCTTCTGAGATTTTGGGTGTTGAACAGAGCAGGGGAAGGGCCTCAGCTGATGACTCAACCCAGGAACGGCCCTCAAATGAAACATTCAAAGAGTCAGTCCCTGCTGCTTGCATCCTAGAGATGTCTTTGTTCTTGTTGGATGCTGGCCTCAAATCTCTCCGAGCTACTAGTTTTCCCATTGTTTTTTTTTGTTTTTTTTTTTTTCTTTTCTACCTTAAGGTAGCTAGCATTTTTTTCCGTCATTGCAAGTAATAAGTAAATCCAGAGGGACAAGCCTTACAACTAATTTCAACATATGATGGTTAGGTGTATAGGAATTACTTCAAATGGATTTTCAATTGGGTTGAAGACACTGGAGTGTGTACTTTTCTGTTGCATTTCTTTTCCATCATTAAAAGGATCGAATACAGAATATTACTATGAAACTTGAATTTATTTTAGGAATTGTTTTGTTAATTGTAAAGGTTTAAAATAAAAATCAGAACATCTTTATTATGTATTCTAACATCAAGTGACTCAAAGCGGTAGAAGCCATGATTTCTTTAACACTGAAGGGTTGCATTTCATATGGGAAATCCAATTAATATTCTTGTGTTCAGGTCACCCGCAGTAGAATGTGGTTGGACTAGGCATGAAATCAGAGGCAGAATAAAGGGCCTTCTGGTGATGGGAAAGACAGGAATGATGAAGGGGCAAACTGCTTGTGACAGATTGTCAATGAGGCCATGGTGATATGGATCACACCTGAGAGGGCCATCACCACTGGTTACACTTGAATCAGAAAACCCCTGTGTGTGCATTGAGCACCACATGGTCAAGAATTAGATAAACATACAGATGATGGATTAATGTTGTCCATAGCCTGTGATAACTGATTTCTATGCAAATCGGTTTAATTATGACTAAGTACATGGAGTTGATTGATAAGGATGACTTTTGTCTTGGGAGATTTCACCTGATGTCGTTATGTTTTACAAACATCCCTCGCCCCGCAAATATTTGGAAGGTTAGGCCATCTGGAGTTGCTCACCTTGTTCAGAATTGAACCAATAGAAAATATGCATTAGGATAAAGGAGCTTGGTGTAAATGTTAGTGCTTAGAGGTCATCCCATTTTAGTAAGGCTAGATACCAGCCTTCTTTTGGGAACGTGTTCCCACTTGCCCCAGGAAAAGCTACAGTCCTCCTCCTGTCAGCTCTTCATCCATGATTAATGACCAGGACAATGGCCCAGACCTCATAAGGAGCATGCATTTGTCTCTAGGGAACCGAATGTTACAAAGTTAAGGTGCTCTCCTCAGGAGTGTGGAATACACATAGGCCCTCTCTACGAAATCATTGTCCGGTGATAACGAAATAACAAGCTCAAAATGTCAACATGAAAAGTGTAATTGACTGCTAATAATTGGATATTGATGAATTGATTATGATGATACCTGGGACCCAGAAGTATTCTTTCTGTTGTTGCACAAAACCCTAGAACGTCTTTTCCCCTGTCGTGAGCGGTGTGTAGGTGAAGTTTATTTACGTAGCTTTCCTGGGCATTATTCACTTGAGTATCGTGATGTATGTCAAGCATGTGTCATTAGGTCAAGTATAAATAAACACAGACACACACAGACACACACAGACACACACACACACACACACACACACACACACACTACAGTCAGGGATCACCACACTTCTGCAAAGTACCAGGTAGTCAACATCTCAGTCTTTATGGTGCAGATCCTCCCTGTCCTCACAGTCTCTCTCTGTACCCCGAAAGCAGCCAGAGGCAATGCAAAAGCAAGCAAATATGGCTGTATCTCAGGTTTTATCTAAGGATCCCCCAAGTTTGAATTTTACTAAATGTTCACATGCTACAAAATATTACCGTCTTAAAACTTTTTCATATATTTAACACACACACACACACACACACACAATTCTCAGCTCATGAGCTTTGTAAAAACAGGCAGCGGAGCACATTTGGCCCTGGGGCCACAGTGTGCAGATCTGTGTTTCATGTCAGCATTGAGTATCAGATTGAGCCGTTTGCAGGAGAGAGAACGGGCCCATCTGATTAAGGAGCCCTGTTTTCTGCTGCATGTCCAGATGCTGCAGGGTGTTGAGAGTTCTCTAAAAAGAGCCAAAGAAGTAAAGGATTTCATGTCTATTTTTATAAAGATTATCCTGATCATGTGACCCGGGAGAGTAGACACCGAGGCCACATTCGTATTTCCAAATGTTTAACTTCTAGAGATCACGTGTAATGCAGATATCAACCATCTGTTGAACGGTTGTGTATTGTTTTATGATGCTGCAGATGAGTGGGACACATACAATACAAATACCGAGATTTATAGATGTGAGTCATTGTCTAAGCATGATTTAATGGGTGTTTTAGGAGCTGACGGTAATTCCTCTTAATATTTCCATATGTCCGTACTGTTAGAGCTAAGGACAAAATTAAACCTTTCCATAAACCGTCCGGTAAAACCTTTGAGCCTCAGCTGGTGCACTGGCTTGGGGAAATTGGAAGGTTCTATTGTGATGTCATGTCCGGGCAATCTACGACCCTGAGATGGAGCTCATAGTCAGTGCTGGTTGTTAACGTCCAAGATCACATAACGTCGTAGGTTTCCAGGGGTAATGCAACTCGGAAGGCTAAGGGAAGGGTGTCCTAACCCTGGAGGAGCAAAAACCGTGTGGGAGTTCTAACCCCAGTATTCAGCATACAGCATGCCACGCCATCAACTCTAAGATGTCACCAACTGAAAGTTCAGCCTTCCTTTTATATATTACCAAGGAATTGTTTTAAAAGGCCACTTTGACTATCACAGTCCATCTGTTTTAAGACACATGCTAATTGTAAGCATGCTCCTTAGAATCAATGAAATATAGTATTTAAACGCCAGGTGATACATAGGTGAGAATTATCTAATTTCAAATTCATAGGAGATTAGGGTCAGGGTAATACCAATTATGGCATGCAAACCGTTTTTATTTTCAATGCTTGCATTCCTTCCTTCTCGTTGTACTAATATGATTGCTTCTGGAGAGTAAATGGCATGAGACATGTCGAGTATCTTATTGGAGCTTACACAGTCGCTCCAGGAGCTGCCGAAACACACGTGAACATAGGTACTGAAGGCTTTGAAGACCACAGCATGTGAGCCTCAACAGGAGGCTCTTCCAGGCAGGACTGGGGACCCAGAGTCTCTGTGTCTTGTGGAAGCACCTTCTTCCCTGCGAACGTTCCAGGCTCTCTGTGCTTGGGGCTTCGGGTTGGTAGAAGTTGAAAGAGCATGGGAGGTTTTGATAGTGTGACTGAACACTTTTGCTTCTGTCCCTTCATCTGGCACGAGGTCATGTGATAGCCAGCAAGGTGAGGTTGGAATTGGGTCTTGTCTTTTACTAACAAAAAGAGAAAAGGTGCTCCCTCCTCAAACTGGAATCCTTGAGGTTTCTTTCCTCTCCTCCTTAAGTGACCCACTGCTAATCTACTTTTTCCAAATTCTACACCAATGGAAAAGGATTATCCAGATCAAGGATTTAGGTGATCATGGTCTTTTCCTGCCTTTCCATACTCCTTCATCCCTCTGGGATGTCTTTTAAGTTCAATCCCATGTGATGAGCAATTCTGAACTTCATTTCTTGTGAGTTTATGGTAGCACTCTCTAAATTATTTAGAGTAATATTACTTCTGACGCTGGGAATGTTATCTTTGTTTTCATCTCCTAGCCTATTGTAGCGACTGACAGAACTTGTAATATTTAGCAGCTCAGAATTTTAGTGTCCTGATCCTCTCGCCAGTTTAAGTTTAAGGGAGGAGGTGTTTTCAGAAGATGTGCACACACGTTTATGCATTCCATCCACGCTTCAGGTTAAAACCCCACGACTGTGAGAGAAACAGCCAAGCTATAAGTAGCCAGCACTGGAAGAAAATTGGCTCATTTTAACAAGTTACTTGTAGAATAGATGAGACTGCCAAAAATTCTGGAGTGCTTTTGCCTTCTCTTTTCCCCATAGTGCTTTCTGAATACATTTTATGTTTCTGATCCTGGGATGTGAATAAAAGCCCATCATTGCCAACAGGTGGAGAACCAGCCAGGCTCGCAGGCGGGAGCGGTTCTCCCTGCTTTACTTGGTGATTGAAATGTCCCACTGAAAGGCTCTGAGGCCTCAGCCATCCCAACAGCTTGGAATTGTGCTAATCGCATTCAGCCTGTTGTTGATTTTTTAAAAAAATAATGAATCAATTATGCAGATGTCTCTGTAGGGCTCTGCATCGCAGACAGCGTGTCTCATGGGGCAGCACAAGGACAAGTGCATCAATGCAACAATGAAGGATAAAAAAATGCAAATGTTGATCTTGTACGTAGAAAACCCCAAGAATTCCATGCAAAAACTGTTAGAACTAATAAATGGATTCAGCAAACCTGCAAGATGCAAAATCCAGACACAAAGATCACTTGCTTTCTGTACACTAACAATGAACTCTCTGAAAAGGAAATTAGGAAAACAGTCCCATTTAAAGTAGCATGAAAAAGAGTAAAATACTGAGGAATAAACCAAAGAGATGGAAGACTTGTACACTTCAGACTGTAAACCATTGTTGAAAGAAATTAGACACAAATAAATAAATGTAAAGTCATCCTGTGCTCTTGGATTAGAAGACAATATTGTTAAAACGTTCATACTACCCAAAGCACTATACAGATTCAGTGCAATCCCTATCACAATTCTAATGCACAAGGAGGACAACAGGGGCGCCTGTGTGGCTCAGTCAGTTAAGTCTCCAGCTCTTGATTTTGACTCCTCATGATCTCAGTGTTGTGAGATCAAGCACCCCTCCCCCCACCCAGTCCAGCTCCAAGCTGGGATTGGAGCCTTCTTAATATTCTCCCTCTCCCTTGCCCTCCACCCTACTCCCATCACTCACATGCTTAAACTCTGTCTCCCTTTCTTTAACAACAACAACAAAAAATTAATATGGAATCACAAGAGACGTCAATTAGCAAAAACATTCTTGATGAAGAACAAATTTGGAAGCCTCACACTTCCTGATTTCAAAATATATTACAAAGCTACTGTAATCAAAACAGTGTGGTCCTGGCTTAAAAACAGACATATAGAACAATGGAACAGAATCGAGAGCCCAGCAATGATCTGTTGGGTATGGTCAAATCATTTTCAAGAAGGGGGCCAAGACCACACAATGGCGGAATGGACGGTCTCTTTTTGACAAACTGTGTTGTAAAAACTAGATATCCCCACGGAAAAGAACGTGGTTGAAGCTATACCTTATACCATATGCAAAAATTAATTCAAAATGGATTAAAAACTTAAACCTAAGACTTAAAACTATAAAACGCCTAGAAGAAAACGTAGTAGGGGAAAAGCTTCACTACATCGCATTTGATAATGATTTTTTAGCTGTGGCATCAGAAATAGATGGATTAGTCGTTAAAACAGACAAATGGGATTTGTAATCTGCACATCAAAGGCAACAGTCAACACGATGAAAAGGCAACCTAAAGAATGGGAGAAATATTTGGAAAGCATAAATTTGATGAAGGGTTAATGTGCAGAATATATAGGGCTCCTATAATTCTATATTTAAAATAATGTCTAAGGGGTGCCTGGGTGGCTCAGATGGTTAAGTGTTTGACTCTTGATCTCAGCTCAGGTCTTGGTCTCAGGGTTGTGAGTTCAAGCCCTTTGTTGGGCTCCACACTGGGCATAGATCCTTCTTAAAACAAACAAACAGACAATCAAAAAAACTACACAAATAACCTAATTCAAAAAGTGGTTAAAAACTTGAATGCACGTTTCTCCAAAGAAGACATACAAGTGTCCGATAATCATACGAAAGGCTGCTGAACATGCTTACGCATTAGAGAAATGCAAACCATAGCTACAATGAAATGGACATCGCATGTCCATTAGGGTGTTCAATATTAAACAGACGTACTGGAAAACTCTTCAGGTGTTGGTGAGGGTGTGGAGAAGTGTGAGCCCTTTTGCATTGCAGCAACTGTGCAGAGCAATATGGGGAACCTCAAAAATTACAAAAAAAAAAAAAAAAAAAAAGGAATCATCATATGATCCAGAAATCCACTTCTTAACATTTATATCTAGAAGAACTGAAAGCAGTATGTCAGTAAGATATTTATTACAGGATTGTTCATAATATCCAAGTTGTGGAAGAAATCCAAATACTTATCAATAGATGAATAGAAAAAGCAAATATGTTGGCTAGAGACAAAATAGAATACTCTTCAGTCTTAATAAAAAGAAAAGAAATCCTGTTTCATGCTTCAAAATGCCTGATCCTTGAAGACATTATTCTAAGTGAATTAAGCCAGTCACAAGAGAGAAATGCTACAGGAATCCACCTATATGAGTTTTTTAAATTAGTCAAATTCATAAAGACAGAAAGACAAGTCGTGGTTCTAAAGGGGAGGGGGACATGCCCAGTGGGAGTAGAGTTTCCGTTTTGCAAGGTGAAGAAGTTCTAGAGATGTGTTGCACAACAGTGAATGTACTTGGCCTGTATGCGGCACCATCCCTTTAAAAATACGTAATAACGCAAAATACTAACTAATAACATTGAAGCCTTCACACTCTGTTTATTTCGAAGTACCTTTTTGAGTCATGCCTACAACAATTCCACACGTGTCTTTGGAAAAAGGTTTCATTATTTAATTACCGTGGGAGTCCGACAGGTCTTTGGGGTATGTTATTGAAGTCTTCACGTCATTTCGGAAGTCTGTAATTCTTTCTGCAGAGCGAGATTGCTAGTTTCTACCTGAAAATTTGTGATTCCGGGCACTGTAGCACTTCCGTGTCTTTAAAGGCTTCCAACAATGCATATTTTTTGCAATTTTATTGAAAGTACAATAAATACACCAATTGAATGTTTTACTTTTGACTTTTTTTAATGATAGGTCTTTATGCAAATATAGACATAATTTTGAGAAGAATAGTGTTTCTGCACCTACTTAGCATGACCAGAAAGTAAAAACAGAATTTCTTTCGTCAATTGTGAGGGGGGGGGATATTAGCTTTTGCTTTATCGGATTTCTCCATAAATACACATGGTGACTAGTGTTCCAAGGAAGTGGTTTGTCTGACATCTAAGGTTAGGTGAATGGGAAAATGGGACAGGGCAGGAAAGGCAATTGGTAAAGCTGTATAGTCTATAAATACTGAGAGTCAAATCTATCATTTAAAATTTTCCACTAGCTACATTTTTAGGAAAAGAAAAAAAATGGGGAAAATGTAATATTTCTTCAAAATATATTTATGTATTTATTTGTGAGGGATTGTGAGAGAGAGAGAGAGTGTGTGAGTACGGGGAGGGGGAGGGATAGAAGTAGAAGCAGCCCCCCCCCCCCCCAGTGTGGAGCCCCATGCAGGCACAGCCCCAGGCCCCAAAATTACAGACCTGAGCCAAACAAAGGCACTTAACTGAAATGAGCCACCCAGGCACCGCTGGAAAATGTTCAATTTAATAATACATTTTTCTTAGCCCAGTATTCCTAAAATACCATGTCATCACGTAATCGATATAAAATTATGAATGAGGGGGCGCCTGGGTGGCACAGCGGTTAAGCGTCTGCCTTCGGCTCAGGGCGTGATCCCGGCGTTCTGGGATCGAGCCCCACATCAGGCTCCTCCACTATGAGCCTGCTTCTTCCTCTCCCACTCCCCCTGCTTGTGTTCCCTCTCTCGCTGGCTGTCTCTATCTCTGTCGAATAAATAAATAAAATCTTTTTAAAAAAAATTATGAATGAGGTATATCATGTACTTTCTTTTATCTTAAGTCATCAACGTTGGTGTGTGTTTTATACGGAAACCACGATCTGATTCAGCTCCTGTGCATTTCAAGTGCGCAGTTGAGTTGGCTGCCCTGTTGGAGTTCACAGAAATAAACGAGGTGATACCAGCCACCTGGCTCCGTGGAGGTCCGCAGCTTACTCCTGTGAAAATGCTGGCATCTCATGTTAGAATTGCCCTGTGAGACAGCAAGGGGGCTCTGCTCTCCGTTTCTCCTGTCCTGGGTTTTAAGTAGTTTTGGAGGTTTGAAGATACCACGTATGCCTTTGACGAACACCTTTGTTGGTTAATTGTCATTAGAGTGAGATAGCAGTTCTGAGCATCTCCTTGCAGTCTGTAGGGCCATTATAGACCCATTACTCATTTTCTGTCTGCAGAAGTGGCTGTTTTTTTTTTTTTTTTCTATTTTAGTATTCCTAATTCTGAGGGCTATAGTACCCAGTTTTCTTTAGAGCCTACCAACAATGCAGACGTATTGCAGTTCTATTGGAAGTGCCAAGGGAACTTTTTTCCTTCTCATTCTTCTTCATAATAGAGTCCATCATAAATTGGGCTCACAAATAACCTTTGTATCATTTTGTCTTTTAGTGCATATGTCCAAGGCGACACAATTTTTAAATACATACAGTAGCAGTGCAATACACTGGATAATAAGTACGAGGCTGTGACATCTCATCTATTTTAAGGACAACTGTTGATTCGCACCTAAAGTTCTTAGTAGACTTACTTTTTCGGCAGCTTCATTGATTGATTGATTGATTGATTGATTGAGGTGCTTGGAGCAGTCTGTTGTTTTCCTTAAATGACGCATAGAGCCTTCTTTTATGCACGT
This sequence comes from Ursus americanus, assembly GCF_024610735.1. NCBI lineage: Eukaryota > Metazoa > Chordata > Mammalia > Carnivora > Ursidae > Ursus > Ursus americanus. The sequence goes on along the minus strand of NC_142164.1, from coordinate 117,943,697 downwards.
AGTCTAGTTTTCTTCATCTGTGTTTAATTGAGAGAGACAGAAGAACCAAGTTTCTTCACTTGATCTTAGCCAAAAGGCCGAGAAGCGATAGAAGAACCAAGTTTCTTAACCCAGAGGCTCCGAAAGCAAATCTTAGGCGACGTGTGGGCCACCGCTTTCTTGCAAGCAGCAGTGCAGGCCACATAGGGAAGAACCGGGAGAAACAGAGGCAGGCAAGATTGAGCAGAAGGTTGTGTTTTGCATTCTCACCTTGGCTTCTCTGTGCCCCCAAGAGACAGAGCTGGAGACAAAGTTGAACACCAGCATGCAGCGGAACCCGCAGGACATAGCATGTGGACATCATGGCCTGTTTGTGCTTAGGAATAGGTGGAGAAGGTTCTTCTGTCATTCTCCCATCTCCAGTCTCCCACTAGTCCATGGTACCCCATAGAGAGTGTCTGGCCCTCTGCGTTTCTGGATTGCTTCTCTGGCCCCTTGAGATGCTGCTGGGGCCCAAAGCGTCAGTCTTAATCTGTAAATGTGGGTGATGCCTGAGATAGGGCATGTCACTCGTGGGTCAGATGGTGGGATCAGCAGTGTCTACTAAAGGCTCAGAAAGTTATGGAAGATCCAGAAGCTGTGAGGATGTCTGCGGGAGTACACACGGTGACCTGTGCATCAAGGGGACTGTTCCTTTCTGTCGCCCGTATTGCAGCTTGCAGCTTATTTATCCCAGATTAGAAATGGAGAGTCCTCTGGTGTGGGGTTAATGTGTCATGTGGACAGGGCACCTGGGTGGCTCAGTAGGTTACATATCTGCCTTCGGCTTGGGTCGTCATCCCAGGGTCCTGGGATTGAGGCCCTCGTCATGCTCCCTGCTCAGCGGGGAGCCTGCTTCTCCCTCTCCCTCTCTCCCTCTCTCACGCAAATAAATAAAATCTTAAAAAAGAAAAAGATTTAAGGTGGCATGCCAACTAGCTTCCTGTTCCATTTTCTTTGCTGTTATATGTGTCTGTTTCACATATAAAAGAGGCTAATATAGGGGGTTACGTACAGGGTTCTGAAAGAATGCAGGGTGAATATGTAACAAAAGTACCATGTGTCTTCATTTTAAATGTAAAGGAAATACAAGATAACAAAGATGTGTGATGGAGAACAACATAAATTATAATCCTGTTATATTTTCATGGTAGTATGGTAATTTTTACTCACCTGAATATTAGAGTAAATTTGGATTTTACACCTACTCCCCAATTAAGAATTTCCAAGGAATATTCTGAAAGTATTCTCAACCTTCTTTGGATCTCCTCCAGTGAAGCCAGTAATTAGGAATTGAACTTTCCAGTGAAAGGTTCTGAGTTGATTAAACAAGTTTTCAGGTTAATTCAAATATGTCGGAATATATCCCACATCTCTCTCTTTTCTTAGGTTGAATGATATCTAAGGCTAAGGGGGGCTTAAAATCTGACGTTATCAGACTTCATTAAACTATATTCAATGTCAACCATTTGTCTTGATTGTAGTTTTGTGTTTTTTTTCTTTTACCATAATCAACAGTTCATCCATGAGTATTTTCATTGACTATGACATTAAAGTAATTCTTTGTAATGAATCATTTTCCTTTTGGAAATTATCTAAGATGTGGGTTTTGCCTGTTAAAGTATATTTTCCTGATGAACACTTGGCATTTTGAGTTTTAAAAACCTTTAATTGACCTTTTAACATCATGTTGTCTGGAGTGTCTTACTGCTATAGATGGAATTTGGTGGAGAAAAAGAGGAGTCGCCATCAAGACCTTGAGAGTACTCACCTTACGGTGATATTCCCAATCAATTTGAAGAGCTTTGTCATTGACTTTGCTCATGCCTGCCTCCCAGGTAGTGAGTAGGGAGTCACACTCTATCCATTTATGCATCTGAAGGGGGAGAAAAAAATCGTGGTCATATCATAGAGCCCATCGTATCCATTTATTTGGCTCATTTCCCCTTACTATTAAAATAGGTCTTTGGGAAACTGTAAATACGGCTACACATATCCGAAACGTCCACACTGTCCTGTCGTAGTGATAATGCGTTTGCTCTCCACGTGCACATTGCAGCCTGGACACAGCAGATGGCAGGGTACTATGTGGGGTAAGCACAGCACCTGAGTGTATGCCTCAATAATAAGAACTCTAACTGGCATCCTACGTTACACTTTACAGAGTGTTTTACCATGCATATGGGTGAGCATAGGTATCCATTTCTCCCTAACTAGTCTGCTTGCAAATATCTTGCCCACTGTCCTATTTTGTGCTAGAGAGTATAACTCTATCTGCAGGGGAGGGAATCCTCGCACAGACCCTAGGAGATGGTATCTGAGATAAGGAATCTCTTCCTCGCATCCTAGAGAAACTCTGTGGGTAAGTCTCTTGTTGAGGAATCTAAGTTCCACTGAAAATACGTACGTTGTCCAAGTCCACCGTGCGTATAAATGGTCACCCAGGTAGTTAACGTTGGATTTCTGTCTCCCCATTTGGCCGTTTCGATGTTACTAATCTACACCTGTGAATTGTGACATACGGTTAATAAGACCACGGCCACAAAACCAAAATATCCCCCATGAAACCTAAAGTCGGAAGATGGACTTGGAGAGGCGAACTTTCTTGAAGTCGTGACGCAGTAGGATGACTGCCTGACATGAGGTTGTCCAGAGGGATGGATGTGTTTCCAACATCCTTTTAGGCCTGAGTCTGAAACTGCGATCGTTATAGCTTCTGATTCATGGAAGAGTTGAACAGAAGTTCAATTTTAAATCTGAAGAGGTGTCAGAGTGACTGGAAATCATACCTCTGAATGCACCATGAAGTGTATCATGCTGGATGGTCCAATGGCTTTGATGACGTCTGTGCAAGCAAGGCAGTGTTTGACACTATCTAAAGACACACTGTTGTCCAGTATTTTCCACCACAGTAACACTGTGGTGCTGTTCAGTTCACCACCGTAATCAGATACCAAAAGTCGGACAACCCAAAGTCTGGGATTTACTGACCAAAGAGGAGCTGAACCTTTTTTAAAAGGGCTGTCATGGTGAACTCCATAGCTATACTGTTGCACGGCTGCCAAGGTGAGAGGTAACCTCTTCTTGGACATCAATCATTTCAACTCCTGCCACACGTGGGGGTAGCGGTGGACGGCTAAGGCACTGTGTCATATCAGCTGTTTAATCTGCAACATATTTCCAGCTAGATGTAGTATTCTAATATGGCAGTCACAAGCACTGGTAAAGTGGCCTCAAAAAGCTAATAATTGCAAACCTGGCTTACGTAGTAGTTCACATCATGGCATACCCCGGTCAAATCCTGCACTCGGGAGGTAACACTTAAAATCTCTTAATTTAGTCCCGAACACCAAGTGACCTCCCATTTTGCAGAAATTGCAATATTTATGGGAAGGGTGGATTGCAGATTAAATAACTGACTGTCCAGCTGGGTAGCAGGAGTATTTGTAGGGGGTAGAGTAGTAATATCCCGGGGCTGGGATAACGTATATCTGATAAAATGATACGAAGGGTTTGGTTTCCATGCCTGAAGGCAGAGATGTGAAGAAGATGGCTTGTGAAGGAATTTCCCGGGCACTCTGGTCTGCAATTTAGATACAAGGCAAAGCAGGAGGTCCTAAAAAGCAGGGATTTTGGAGTTGGCCTGGCCCGCAGTTGAATGTCCTTTTCAATCCTGGTTGGGGCCATGGAGTGCCTAGGAATGGGTTGCTGTGTTGTTTCCTGAGTATAGGCACAGTCCAGATTCTTGGTGATGCCAAATGAAGCGTGGCCATCCCTCTGTGGTGCATACTTGCATCCAAGGGTTTGAGAGTTTTCATTCCCCTCTATCCTTGAGGCTATGTTCCTCATTGGTATTATAAGGAGAGTTGTACATCACAGGGTTGTTGGTGACAGATGGAAAGAGGAAAATGTATCCATGCCACTATGTTACGGAATGTGGGATTTATAGCTGCCGTTCCATACTGTTGGGGCACATTCTAATTGTTTCATGTGCTTTCACGGCACATTGCACACCCCTTGCTAAACCACTCATTTCAATCCATTGAGATTCTGTTATTTACAAATGAAAATGTTGGTGTTGGTATATACCAAAGTCTCTTTTCTTATTATTCATTATTTCTCTAGAACTTGGCAATGCCATTTAATGGCTATCCTTTGAAATGAAAGATAAATGGTCTGAGTTTATATGAGTACATTTCACTATCTTAGGATATTAAGTCCTATAAGAATTTGTCTGTAATAAATGTTTCTTATCAGGGAAAAAATGACATTAATAAAAAACATTACAATGAACTATTCCACACATATGATTTCATACCATGAATATGTCAAACTACAATTTATTTATGTGCCCTTTTGTTTGAATGGTCATTTTTTTGGTGGTGTGGATTGAATAGATGTGTGCCCCATCCCCCTCAAGGTTCATATGCTAAAGTGTAAATCCCCAATTGGAAATGGGGAATTCAGGAGGTTTTAGGGTTCTACTACTTAACCATCCTAGGTGAAGCCATGGGGTTGGGTAAAAACACTTCAAAAGAGAGAAAGATAGAGGGGATCTCTCTGTGTATTGGTCTCTTCTCTATCCTGAGTGGATACAGCATGAAGGCTGTCACCTACCAGCCAGGACGATGTCCCACATGAGAACCCGCCCTTCCTGCCATCTTGATGCTGGACTTCAACCTCCAGAACTATGAGAAATAGATGCTTGTTGTTGAAGTCCCTCAGTCTGTGATATTTCGTATAGGAGCCTGCAAAGGCTAAGATTGCTTTCACCTTTTTTCTGTTTCCCTTGTGTTGTGCTGTTAGGAATCATGCTTCACACTGCCTTGTCTACTTTAGATTGGAATTCATATCTGCTAGTCCCTGCCTACCTTTGTCTGGGAGGATTTTGGTGATTCTTGGCCCTTTTTACACTTTCAGATAAATTTTAAAAGGTTTCATCAAGTTCTGTAAAATTCCCCTTTTTTTCCTGCCCCTCCGTCCTTTTTGAACTTGAGATCCTTCTTCTGGGAGCATTTTTTCCCTGTTCCCTAAATACTTCCTTCAGAGATTCCTTTCGTGGGCCTCTCTTTATGGTAAATTGTCACAGTTTTTGTGATGTAAAATCTATTCCTACCTTGTCCTTGAGATGATTGTTCTGTTGGGAGTGCAATTATGCGTTGTAGTTATTTTCTGGGCGACGTGAAGAATGCTGTTCACTGTCCTCTGACTGCCTTTGATCCTACTGAGAAGTTGGCTGTCAGTGTGCAGGAAACACCTCGTTGTGGGGTGTGTGTATGTGTGTGTGTGTGTGTACATGTGTATGGAAGCCTGTTTTAATCTCCTCTTTGACATTGGTGTTTGTGACGTCCGCCATTTTCATTACTTTCTCCAAGTGTGGATTCCTTGTCTTTTTTCCTATGTGAATTTTGTTGTTATCACCTAATCTGATGTATGGTACATTTCATCATCTGTGGGAAATGCCTATTTTCGTCCTGATGGGTCCCTCATTCTCTACCCACTCCTCCGGGAAGTCCATTCCCTGCATAGTAGACCTTCCCATACAGTCTTGCCCTTGTGCTAAACTCATTTCATTGTCTGCATTCCTTTCCATACTATTGCGTCTCTCTTCCAGTTTGATAGTTTAATTTTTACATCTGTGTGTTTTGCTCCTTGGACAGGGCCATGCACAGAATGTGTTTTGCATTGGTCGGGAAGTCAAGACCTCATGTTATCGTGCAGACAGCTGGATTTCATATCCTAGTTCTGATACATACTAGCTGTGTGACCTTAGGGCAATTACTATCTACCCCATAAGGCTGTTGTAAGGATAACATGAGTTAATGTGTTACAGTTCTTACATCTGTGTCTTGTATGTTGTAAACAATATGGTATTTTGGGTATTGCTTTCAGTTTCAAACATATATGTGTATGTATAGTTTTGAAGCTTCTTTCAACTCCTTCACATTGTTTTTTCTATGTTAATACTACTTTCTCCTTACTCATGAGTAGAAACATTTCTTTTTGCTGAATTATATTGTTTATTACTTTGTATTGGGTTGTTCCAATATCTAACGTATCCAGTTCTTTCATTTGTTCATTTTCCCAACTCTTGCTCATTCTGTTCCTGTTTCTATTCTGTGGCCTCTGACTGTGACCTGTGCTTGCTGGAACTTTATGTAGGATAAGTCTTTGTGGACTTTTATTTCTATCAGCCTCTTAATGGAAGATTTGTGTTTACACTTGCCAGGGTCCTGGAGGTAGTAACAACCTAAACTCACATCAAATCATATTTCTGAGCTTGAAGTTTTTAAACTAACACAATTGGTGTGAATTCAGGCCAGAAACCTATAGGAATTTTTAGGGATGACACCCCCCACCTCAAATGCACCGAAGCCTATCTCAAAAACGAAAACATCTTGTTTTCCCTTGATTCCAATGTTTTGTTGTTTTGACTCGTAGTTCACCTTTTTGCTGAGATGGATGCATTTTAAGGGTTCTGGCATTATCCTTGTCTTGTCAGGACCTAAGACATTTTCTCCATTACCTGTGCGGACAACTAAAGTTGAGGCTCTTCCTTGCTGGGATGCACTGATAACCCAATGGCAGGGACAGGGATTAGCAATAGTTTACGTCTTGATTTTTTTTTTTCTTCTATGTTATTTTATTTCGCCTTTCAGAATTAATTTTTTCTGGAAACTCATGTGTATTTAAGAGGATGCATTAAAGTATTTTATCTTGCATTCCTGGATGCTTTATAATAAGAGAAAGTTTCAAAATACGTAGTCTATCTCATCGCTAGAATTGGAGCATCTTATAATTAAGTAAAAATCCATGGGGGTACCTGGGTGGCTCAGTCATTAAGCGTCTGCCTTCGGCTCAGGTTGTGATCCCGGGGTCCTGGGATCAAGCCCCCGTGTCGGGCTCCCTCCTCTGCTGGGAGCCTGCTTCATCCTCTCCCACTCCCCCTGCTTGTGTTCCCTCTCTTACTTGCTGTGTCTCTCTGTCTCTGTCAAATAAATAAATAATTTTTTTTAAGTAGAAATCTATAAAAATATTTATTGAATTTTTATTGAGTTCCCCATCTTTGTCTTCCAGCAGTTCCCTATTGTGGAATCCTTGTTCTGCTTCTTCTCTCCAGTTTCGTTCCTGTTGGCTTTTGGTCCTTTTAGATGGGTATCTGCTTTTCTCTGTAGGCTCACTGGCCTTCTTCAGGTGTGTTCCTGAAAAATCTGCCCTTGGTGGATTCAGGAAATGGTGGAAAAATCAGGATTATTTTAGGTGAATTTTTAAGGGATGGGTAATTTCTCCACAGGTGAAAGTCTCCTGTCCTTGGGGTGGATTATAGCGTGGTTTTCATTGTTTCATGTGCTTGCACGTCACCTAGGGGTCTTGTCAAAATGCAGCTCCGATTCAGTTGATCTGGAGTAGAGCCTAAGATTCTGTATTTCTGGAAAGGTCCCAGTAGTTCTAAACTTGATGGACTTTGCATAGCAAGGGCTTATTAGCAGAGAAAAATGAAGTCTTAGGGAAGTTGACTCTCAAGGAAGGACTTTCTTCCACACTAATGGAATGGGGATCAGAATTATAAGAACTAGGATGATCAGTAGGGGAAGAAAGGGATAAAGAAAGGGGGGGTAATCAGAAGGGGGAATGAACCATGAGAGACTATGGACTATGAGAAACAAACTGAGGACTTTAGAGGGGAGGGGGGTGGGGGAATGGGATAGACCGGTGATGGGTAGTAAGGAGGGCACGTATTGCATGGTGCACTGGGTGTTATACACAACTAATGAATCATCGAGCCTTACATCGGAAACAGGGGATGTACTGTATGGTGACTAACATAATATAATAAAAAAATCATTAAAAAAAAAAAAAGGAACTGAGTCATCATGATCTTGAAATAAATTCTGAGTGAGCCTGAGGACATTACTAATTCCATGTTTTAAAAGAGATTGTACCTCTTGTTTTACAGCATTCTGTTACGTTTTAATTCACCCACACATTTGTAAGGTAATAAAAGAGTGTCACTTCAAAATCTTAAGCCAAAAAAAAAAAAAAAAAAAAGAACTGACCTCCACCAGTAGGCAGGATAAGCAGTGTAAAACAATGAGAAGGGTAAAGACTGGACTCGGTAGGTATTATAATCAGCAATGGACATACTTCCTCTGATCCCTGACAAGGATGCAAATTCTGCTTCTTTATCCTCGTCAAGGTATGCCTAGCCTTGTGACTTAACGTTAGCCAACATAATGTTGACCAGATGTCTCCCTCTCCATTTAGAATCACTATCTTGCCACCCCAAAACTCGTGTTTCATAAGCATCGTTGTGATGAGCTCCCAGATGATTTACATAGAGAGGTGACATATGATCCAAGCAGGTGGACGAGGCAGCTGCTGGGAGGACCTGAAGGATTGCCCCAACTTCCCAGAAGGAAGAATTAGATGTTGGTTGAACTGCTGAGATTTTGGAATTTCTTATTACCACAGCACAGTCCAGCCCGTGCTGAGTCACACACCCAAAACTACTAAATCAGAAGCTTCACTTGGCAGGGTTGGAGATATTAACCAGATTAGTCAACTGAGCTCCATCTTTCTTTTGGGAAGTGGAGTTAGTGATCTTATTGGATTGTTACAGAGACTATTTTATTTGCACAGGTATGAGGATACATAATAGATATATAATAAGATAAAAACTATAGTAATTATTTGTAAATTGCTGTTGTTGTGTAAATGGTCAGAATTCTAGGACAGGGGTCAACAAACCACAACCTATTAGGCCAAATCTGACCCTTTCCTTGTATATGTACAAAAAGTTAATAAAATACAGACTCTCCCATTCATTTATAAATCATCTATGGATTCTTTGTCATGACAGCATCAGGGTCAGTACTCAGATCAGAGGTCCTATTACCCACTAAGCCAAAAATATTTCCTTTCTGACCTTTTACTGAAAATCTTTGGTGACTCCTGTTCTAGACCTATGTCCTAGGCTATCGTGGGATGGCACAGGGGTTATGTGTGAGTTTCTTGCCAAATGGACATCTGAACCCTTTCTGGTTGGAGGAAGGTGGAATGTGTGATGATTGTCAAAGAGAATTGGATGCAGAACCCTGAGGCCAGCACACCAGAGTTTTAACAACACCAGGTCACCTATTGGTGACCTGCTATTTACGTAAAATGGGATCTATTCACTGTGTCCTCTGATACGTGAAATACAATGCATGGGTTTTAGTATAGGAGGGGAAAAAAAAATCCCTCCCACTAAGATGCTCCTTCCCGAAGAAGCAAAATAAAGAAATGACAGGCCACCTTATCCCTCCAGATGGCAGGTTTCTTCATAATAGTTATTTGGAAAGCCACGATTCTATTGTTTTTCTACTCTAAAGGACAGGGCTCTTTAAAAGAGCCACTAGCAGGCTGTAACAGTAGGAAGAGCAGCAAAGATTTCTTGAAAGAGCTGTATCAAAAATATGGCACAATTTTAACATTGTGAAAGCAAAGAGCAGTAATTGAAAACTACAAAATTAATGGCAGGGGACTTGCCTTTGGGCGTCTTTCTCACACAGGCGGCTCGACTTCCTGCTGAATCAGTTGAGTCCTTCTTGTTCCCACAGCTTATGGCCAAAGAAATAATGATATGTAATGCCAGATCTAATGGAGGATAAAATACAGATGCAAGGGGGGAAATGGCGGAAAGGGGTAAGTTCCTCCCAGCTTTGTCGATTGGATTTGTGTCCACAACGTGATTCCTGGCAGTTAGCCACTTGGTGCGAACAATGCGAGCAGACTTAGGGAGATTCGATTTTATTTTCTTCCTTCCTTCCTTCCTTCCTTCCTTCCTTCCTTCCTTCCTTCCTTCCTTCCTTCCTTTTTTCCCCTTCATTTCCTTTTTTTCCAAGTGGGTGTATGGAGAGAATCACACATCTCTAGGAGAGCATATGCCGTTCTCTTTGGGCTGTGAATGTAAATGGCCTTCCAATCCCTTATTAAGGAATGAGCAAGGTTGGAGGCTAGACTGGCTGTAAGCTCCCCTAGGACACCAAATCCTGTTTAGATGAGACTGTATTGCCATTCACCCGAGCAGCAGTATGAACATATGAGAGAAATTATTATCTCCTGCTACAGAGATTCCCCAGAGCTGCCCTATGTATTTTTCATTTCAGCCCTGAATTTTTGGTTATTCCTTGAATTTCAAGGACCGTGACCAGTTCTTTTCAATCACTTTTCTTTTGTTCTTTTGTTAGACATGAGTAGTTTTATTGTGTACAACCAATAATCCCTATCTAACACACCTAGGTATCACATTTTTTGCTTTTATTCTGGTTTCTTCAATTCTGTGGTCTATAGGGCCATGATTTACACATACATAGCCACTATTATAGGCTGAATTGTATCCTCCCAAATTCATATGGTGAAGTCCTAACCCCCAGAATCTCAGTATATGACTGTATTTGGAGACAGGATCTTTATTGAGGTAATTACAGTAAAATGAGTTTGCTCGGGTGAGGCCCTAATCCAATAGGACTGGTGCGTTTATAAGGAGATGAGGTTACAACTCAGAAATGCACAGAGGGAAGACGATATGACGACCCAGCAGAAAGATGACATCCACTTAGCTCAGATATAGGCCACAAGAGAAAGCAACTCGACACCTTCATTTCAGAATTTTAGTCTCCTCGTCCATGAGGAAGTAGATTTCGGTTGCATAAACCATTTAGTTAGTGGTGTTTTGTTATGGCCTCCCTAGAACTGTCTTTATCTGGAAAACAGAGCGGATGATGTTTCGATGTTTTATTTTGAAGCTGCATCCCAGAGCAGAGAAGGTGAGGGAAAGGAGGATGAGGACATTGCACGATGATGTGTTAATGAACTGACTTCTGCTGCTAATAAATCGTGAGGCTGTGTAGACAACATCTTGCATCTGGTTGGAGGTAATAAGAGAGCTTTAAACAGGTGTCCTTGCTCAGCCTGGTGGGTAGTCTACAGCCGGGCAGAATAGAGAAGCCAAGGGAAGATTGCACTGTAGGGAAGACATGAAGAGGAATTTATCTGTGGTGTTTGTGTCTGTCTTCTGTCTTACATTGTTGAACACGGACCCCATGGTATAGAATTCACTTTATCATCTAGCCACGAAGATGCAAACTCGGGGAGATATCTGCTTGGTTCCACTCTCACATAGGATTCTTCAAATGTTGTTATGACTGAAGTAGAAGAAGGTGATGATCCAAGAGTCCACCAAGGTCACACGAACCTGGAGACACACACAAGATCTGAAGGTAAATAGCAGAACTCAGAGTTTTGAACATCACTCATCTTTTAGTAGTGAATATGTTTAATTAAAGGAGTAGGCAGTATAGTTGCTACAAACCATTTTTAAACTAAAAACTTAGAAACCAACTTTGTAAGCCTGGCTCTAGAAATGCTGCTCATCCTTTCTGACCACATTCTGTTGTCCAGAAACTCAGCATACGTCACACGGCTCCACCTAATTGGAGGAATTGTGTTGTGACGTTGGGCCTGGATGGAAAAGCCAACAGAGTTCGGAGGACACATCGCTATCCTTCAGCAACGGCAGTGTCACTTGGTTATTCTCTGTGCTGTTCTGTACGTAACACAAATTGTAGAACAAAGATGTTGTTGTCTGGAAGTACAATGGCATCCCTTGGTAATAATATTCTTTCATATTTATAGAACTCTGTCCAGTTTATGCTGTCCTCTATAGAAGAGCGTTAATGCCATTTGAGAGGGTTTAGAGAAGATTACTAAAGAAGATTAAAGGGATAAATTACATGAAGATAATCAAAGGAACTGGGTTGATTAGCCCAAGATTTAAAAAATGACAAAAGGAGAGATTTTCAGCTCATGATAACGTGGGCAAAAAAATTTAACGTTTTCTTTTCCGAATCCAGTGAAAATGGCCAATGTACGAGTAATCTGTTTCTGGAAAGTGGAGCCTGGTTCATCTCACATAGAAAAAGCAGGATAAGGACGAGTGAAATTTCCATCCAACTGCAGTTCTTTGGGAAGGAAAGCTTTACCCTACTGCCTACTGCAAAAGATGTTGGTTGCAATCCAGTTGTGTCTGAGAGTACACAACACAGGTGACGAAAAATGCCCGTCTGATGCATTTTGTGATGGAAGCAAAGGAATAGACTCTGCAGAGCATGATTTTTGCTCTAAGGTACATGCCTAGCCTATTATAGTAAGAGTCTGGTAACGTTTTTTAAGATGGGGCATTGCCACTCTGGCTCCTTGGAAAGGTGTGGTGTCAGTTACATAGGATGCTCCCCATTCCCTCCAACTACCAAAAGGAACACCAACAAAATCCTTATTCGTCAGAGAGGCTACCTCAGTCTATAGCAATCCCTCCTTGCTCTGCAGGGGACATGCCTTTGGCCATAGAGAAAAATGAAGTTGTAGAAAACCTGACTTCTATTTCCCCCCTTTATATGAAAACCGAACTCCTTAACCTGGTTGGCAAATAACGTGTGCCATTGTGTGTCAACAACCCAAATAGAAAAAAGGATAAAACATAACGTGCCTTCCATAGTGGTACAGAAACATAATAGGGATTGTGCAGACATTTTAATATCCACAAGAAATATTCTCAAGGGCACTGTCATTAGGATTTGAGAGATTATGAAACAAGAGCCATCAAGGGAAGACTGCAACCATAGATCAAGAATATGAGAGATTAAGTGGAAATAGTGTCTGCATATTTAAAGTTACAATTAGAACAGGGAAGCATATGTTGGATGTGTAAAAAGGTGAATTATATGGTGAAATCTAGAAATTAACGTATAATTCCGATTTTCAAAAAATAAAGAGGTGTGTTTGGTGAGAGGAAGATGTGTTATAGACAGCATCCAGGAACTGAACATCACAGGAAAAATATAAAGATGTAGTAAGGAATAATAGAAGCAAAGGTTACTGAGTAGGAGACCTTCAGTTTTTAGAGTTAGTTGGGCAAAATGAAAGATACTAGTGTATCCCAGTGATTTTCATTTTTAATATATGCATTAGCGAACAGGATCCTATAATATAAGCTTTTTGGCAGGGTAAAAATATCAATAGAAGATGGTGCAGAGGAAGAAACTAATCAGACTCCTTTTGACAGTAAATTCAGAACACAATATAGCAATAGATAGGATTGTGAGAATAAATGGATATGACATTAGATTTCAATACTCATTTTAAGATACTCATTTAGAAGGGTAATAAAAACATGTTCTTAATGTTTAACAGTCACATTTTTTGTTGTGAATGCTACTTCAGGAAATTTTATAACTTCTATATATTCATGAGAAATCAAACCATTCATTTATCAAGGCACTTTCTTGACTCCAGTATTAAGATTATGGAGATAAATCACATATAGATCCATAGGAACCAAATGCCGAAAATAATGAGAAACCAACAAGGGCTTAATATTTTGGGAAGCTAAAAGGGCATAAATCATGATTGGTTGGCTTATTCGATTGAGCAACCAACTCTTGATTTCCTCTGGGGTCATGATCATGGTGTCATGGTTTTGAACTGCATGGGCCTGCCCACCCAGGAGGGAGTCTGCTGGAGATTCTGTCCCTCTCTCTCCCTCTGCTCTTTCCCTGTTCATGCACCCTCTCTCTCTCTAATAAATAAATCTTAAAAAAAGAAGAAAATACAGATCTTTATTAACTTATGATGGGTCTGTGTCCTGATACAACTCATCGTAAGCTGAAAATGTAAGTCGAAAATGCATTTAATACGCCTAACCTCCTGAGCACCATAGCTTAGCCCAGCGTGCCTTCCATGTGCTCCGAACACTTACATCAGCCTACAGTTGGGCAGAATCATCTCACACAAAGCCTATTTTGTAATGAAATGTTGACTATCTCGTGCAATTTATTGAATACTGTACTGATTGTGACAAACAGAATGACTATCTGGTGACAGCATGCTTGTCAGTGTATCCGTTGTTGACTCTCATGATCATGTGGCTCCTGGCAGGTGCACCCACTTCCCAGGATCACAAGACAGGATTGTACCACATGCCATCAGCCTGGGGAAAGATCTAAATTCAAATTCACTAATCTTTTCTTCTGCAGTGTCTAATCTGTTATTAACCTGCAGTGGAGTATTATCTCAGACATTGTAGTTTTCATCTCTTTGAATTCAACTTTTTGCACTTTGGGTCATTTTTATTTTTTTTAGTTTATTTTTTATTTCTTTTAAAGATTTTATTTATTTATTTGACAGAGACAGCCAGCGCGAGAGGGAACACAAGCCAGGGGAGTGGAAGAGGAGGAAGCAGGCTCCTAGCGGAGGAGCCTGATGTGGGGCTCGATCCAAGAATGCTGGGATCACGCCCTGAGCCGAAGGCAGTTGCTTAACAACTGTGCCACCCAGGTGCCCCGACTTTGGGTCATTTTAATTGTCAATGTAATGAACTTATGCTTTGAACATCTGGACTGCAGCTATAATCACTGCTTTAATGTCTTTTTATCTTGTTTGTTATGGGTTCTCTTCTATTGATTGATTTTTTTCATCATTTTCCTCCTCTACTCACGGGTAATTTTCTACCTTATGCATAAATATGAACAAGAGATAAAACTGATTTGAAAGCTGTGTTCTTCATTATCCATGGGATTTTGTCTTATTTTTCAATATTTAAATAATTATGCCCATAACGTATGTAATTGCTACAAAATGTGTAATGCTGAAACATACATTTGACATTTGAGGAAATACCTATCCCTATTCCCGCTACCCATATAGCACCCCACAAAGAAAGTAGAATTTAGTTCTGTGCACGATCATTTCATTGAGGAGGAACTATTTACTTAGATATGAAATACCGGCCCCTTCCATTCATTCATAACACCCCTTTGGATATAAGTCAGTATCTTTTTCATTTGACATCTTCAGAGCTTTATTTTGTTCACAAAGCATCACGAAAGTCAAGAGCCATGCTTGAAACTGATACAATTTCAACTCATGATAATAAACTCTAAAGGCAAATTTATTTTGCTCTTATAACACAAAACATATACATTGTAATCATGGATTATTAGAATGTATAAGACTGGATGGTGTGTTTTTAACTTATGAAAGAGTTGTATTTTAATACTCTTTATATTACTTTATATTCTATAATTGGAAAAGTGCATTTAGGAACTGTCTTTTCAGTTTAGCCATGATCAGTTCACTTTATTTTGGTAAACTCAATGAAGGTATTCTTTTTTTTTTTTTTTTTTTCACTGAAAATACCATACTTATGTTAAAGATTATACATTTGAAAGGAAGTTGTTCTACTGGGGTTTTATCCATTCTCTTCTCTCATCTGACATTTTACAGTGTTTCCTTATTCTGGGATCCTTCAGAAATTGCGAGGGCTGTTTTATGGGCGAGAGTATGAGGCCCTGGCTTTCCTTGTCCCGGAAATTAAGTACCCATTCTTTTCTTTGTAGCCCTGGGAGAGCCCCCGTGTTCTGCTGACCTCTTGTGACTTACTTCTTTTTGAAGTTGTTTATTATGCTTTAAGATTACCAGCTGTCTTTCCTTGTCAATCTCTAATTCTGTAATCATTTTCTCCAAGCCCCTCCTCTTGTGGACTGACAATTTAGATTCATAAAGTATCTTGCATGCATTTCACCTTGCTTGGAACTTGCAATACATTTTCTTTTTTACGCATACTTCTCATTGGGGAACTCAGACATCAAATCCCCCGTATTTTGGCTTGGATACTTTAACTTCCATTCTTTTACCGTGGCTTATTTTTTTTCATGTTTTATATTTTGTTCTTAAAACTAAACGATGCCCCCAACCCTTCTGATCACCACCTCCACACGCTCCCTACCTATGACCACACTCAAATCTGCCTCTCTAGCATTATGCTCATCATGCATTCACTGAGGGGATTTTTCCACTGTCTTGTTTTCAACGCTAATTAGGACTGAGTTGCTGTTTTCTCCTATTCGGTCTTATCTCCATAGGCCAATTTTCCATTCCAAGTGCTCCATATGGAGATACATAGCTGCACTTTGGTGGTGGAGATGTAAAATGTAATGCACGTAGTCCCTAGAATCTGGATGTCAGATTCAAGACAGGTTGCTATGTAACGCCAAGCGGACTTCTTCTGCCCTGACACTTCCTTTGCTTGTAAATTCCCCCAAAATTTGAATAGAGATTCCATTATCTTTTCCTTACTACTTGTCTGAAGTGATGATAAAAATAGGTCTCATTACATGCGGGAAAGTAAGCTGTTATTACTACCAGATGGCTCCCCATGATTTGCTCTCAATTCACACCAGTTTTCTCCCAATTTATGCCCAGCCCTCAATCGCCACCCCATCTTCATGTCTTTATACACCATTACTAGTCTGCAGAACAGCCTTACAAGTTCCACTGTTAATCGTGAATGGTACACTGAACAGAAACACACTTTTTCAAAACTTTTCTTCTGGTACCATTTTGTAAGAAAAAAATTTCAACAGTGTATTTCCCCCCTAACTATTTAATGTTGGTATCTAAAAAATTTTATGTGCTAAGTGCTGGCAAAGGATTTTCTTATCAGCTATATTTACACGTAGCTATTGTGTATCTATATCTATAATCTATTTCTATAGAAATATTGGACCAGCAGATTCCACTTTTATTGATGAAAAAATGTACATTGTATACTGAAACTTGTAAAACCCGTCCTCCTGGTCTGATCAAAAAGCCAAATTGGACCTATTTTCTATCAAAAAGTGTGATTTCATTTTTCAGTTTGAATAAATGTGTTGATGTTGTGAGGGAACTCTCAGTCTTGAGCATTGTTTGAGCGATGAGCCACTTTGTCCTCACGGTGAAGGAAAGTGGTGCCATGAGAAATGTGGAGTGAAAGGGAGATGATGAGGTGTGTCCAGGGAATGATGATCGGACTACTGATGCCATTTTTGTATTCTGCATGGCACTTGGGGAGGTGAATGGGAGGGGCTGTCTGACCCAGATCCTTGCTCTGAAAGAGCTGAATTTCCACTGATTGTATCTGGATGTCTCATTAACAATTCAAGTGGACTCTTCCCCCATGTGAAAGTTCCTCCTATCCTTCTTGTCACCTTGACATCAAAAATGGCAGCTCAAACATTACCTTGACTAGGTGACCAAGTCAAGTTCATAGTAGAGATCAAGGTCATTACCAGTGAGAAGTTAGGGTGCTTGCTTGTACTCAGTGATAGGGTGTGAGCAGAAAGGTCCTTCACGTCTGTGGTCTTTAACCCCATCTAGTCATGAGGAAGAACAATCATGCAAACTCATAATAGGAAACATACTACAAAATTCTTACAGAGTACTTCTCAAAACTATCAAATGTCTGTTCTCTTTCATCACAGTTGACAAACTGTAAGAGACCAGAAGAAACTAAGGAGACATGCAAACTTAATGCAGTGCAGGATCCTGGAACAGAAAAGTACCATGAGTGAAATCCAACTAATGTGTGCTGTTTAGTTCCCACAAATACACAGTGGCAGTGTTTTGCATTGTGATAAACATACCCTAGTCATGTAAGATGCGAACATTAGCAGAAATGGTTGAAACACACATGCTAGAATTTTCTGTAGTATCTTTCCCACATTCCTGTAAATCTGAATTTGTTCTAAAATAAAGAGATCATTGTGGGGCGCCTGGGTGGCACAGCGGTTAAGCGTCTGCCTTCAGCTCAGGGCGTGATCCCGGCGTTGTGGGATCGAGCCCCACATCAGGCTCCTCCGCTATGAGTCTGCTTCTTCCTCTCCCACTCCCTCTGCTTGTGTTCCCTCTCTCTCTGGCTGTCTCTATCTCTGTCAAATAAGTAAATAAAATCTTTAAAAAAATAAAATAAAATAAAATAAAATAAAATAAAATAAAATAAAATAAAGAGATCACTGAAAAAGCAAACCTTGATTCTTATCTTAGGCATCTCCCTACGTTTTGCAAGTGGTAGCATCCCATCCACCTGGGAGATGTTTCTCTTGCTCCCTCATCAAATCCTGACCACTTGAGTTTGCATGCATCCCTTGGGACGTTTTTTCTCAAGCTTTAGTGCACTCAAAAAGCCATGAGTCCAGACGCAGTTGGCTTTTTGCTTTTTTAATTTGATAACCACCTCAAAGGATGGACTCTCTTTTTCGTTACCACCTGATGTCCATAGTTTACATTAGGGTTCACTCATGACATTGTGTATTCTGTGAATTGGGACAAATGTCTAATGACATGTATCCACCATTAGCATATCATACAGAATAATTTCACTGCTCTAAAAATTCTCTGTGCACCATTTATGACTCTCTTGTCCCCCAACCTCCTGACAGCCACTGATCGTTGTACAGTCTTCATAGGTTTACTTTATTTTTCCAGAATGTCCTATAATTGGAATCAGGCAGTGTGTTGCCTTTACAGATGGGTTTCTTTTACTTAGTCATATGCATTTAAAGTACCTCCATGTCTTTTCATGGTTTGGTGGCTTGTTTCCTTTTAGGGCTGAACACATCCCATTGTCTGGATGTACCCATTCACCTACTGAAGGATATCTTGGATGTTTCCAGATTTTGGCAATGATGACTAAAGCTTCTATACATTATCCATGTGCAGGTTTTCGTGTGATTTTAAGTTTTCATTTCCTTTGGGTAAGTACCAGGAGTGTGTGATTCCTGGATCTTACGGTAGGAGTATGCTTTAGTTTTGTAAGCAACAGCCCAGTGGTCTTCCAAAGGGTCTCTACCATTTTGCATCCCAGACGCTGTTGAATCTACTTTTAAATCAGGACCTTGAGTGGCATCTGGCACACAGGACACTAATAAACATTTGTTCAGTCCTGAAGGATCAGAAGCACCTGGGCTGTGTACTCGAAGTGTGTATTTCCCAGCCAAATCCCTAGAGACTCTGATTCAGTAGGTCTGGAATGGGTCCCAGGAATCTGCCAGCGTAATCAGTACCCAGGGAATGCTAATGTGCATGGTCTGAAACCCACGCGTTGAGAAACACTGCTTTATGAGCTCCTTCTGGCAACCTTCCCTCAGCTGCCTAGTCACAGGAGATGGTTTTGCCCACTTCTGAAAAACGTCAGTTCCTACTTTACCCTATTAATATATCACTGTGTTCTGAGGTTGCTACTAGACTGTCTTTAAAATAAAACAGGCTGCTATGATGGGAAGTGGAACTGTGGTTCATTTCAAAAAATATTTACTTGAATGAAAATCGATGAGCATATATGTAAATTCTGACTGTAGGATTTTGAGTAAGCATGCAAGACAGCAAGATTAGAAGGGATATATTTTTCATACATCACATAGACACCTGAATCTTATTCAAGTATTCGACTGTGCTTTCCTGCAGCACATTTAAGAGTTTGCACAGATAACGGTCGTAGGAATAGTAAATAGTAAAATAAGGCATTCTCTTACATAACCGTATGTAATGCCTATAATGAAAAAGGAACTTAACACTGATCCAGTACTAGTCTCTATCTAGAGGCCTATTCAGATGCTGCCAGTTATAAGAATAATGCCCGGCATTATCCTTCAGTTGCTCTGTTTCTTTAGTTTTTTATTTTTTATTTTATTTTTTTTAAAGATTTTTTATTTATTTATGTGACGGAGATACAGCCAGCGAGAGAGGGAACACAGCAGGGGAGTGGGAGAGGAAGAAGCAGGCTCATAGCGGAGGAGCCTGACGTGGGGCTCGATCCCATAACGCCGGGATCACGCCCTGAGCCGAAGGCAGACGCTTAACGACTGCGCTACCCAGGCGCCCCTAGTTTTTTATTTTTTTTAATCTAGAATATCTCTTGAGTTTTTCCTGTTATGTCATGACATCGACACTTTTGAAGAGTGTAGGTCAGCTGGTTTACTGAATGACTTCATTTTGACCTTGGCATGATGTCTCCTTCCGATTAGGTTCTGGTTATGACATAAAAAAAAAAAAAAAAAAGACTGGATTTTACAGGCAATGTACTTTTCCCGTGGCTCCAAGGTAGGTAGTGTAAGGGAAGATGATGGATAGCTGAAATGTGTTGGAAAGCTTTCAAGATGAAATTCTGATTTTCTGTAAGGGGAACGATTTTACTGAAGAATAAAAGAATTAGGTAGATGGGGCGCCTGGGTCGCACAGCGGTTAAGCGTCTGCCTTCGGCTCAGGGCGTGATCCCCGCATGATGGGATCGAGCCCCACATCAGGCTCTTCTGCTATGAGCCTGCTTCTTCCTCTCCCACGCCCCCTGCTTGTGTTCCCTCTCTCGCTGGCTGTCTTTATCTGTGTCGAATAAATAAAATCTTTAAAAAAAAAAAAAAGAATTAGGTAGGGTAGGAATCTTTCTACATTTTATCTGTATCCCAAAATGATATATTACTGAAATATATCTTTTGGTTTCTTACCTTGTATTTGACCTCTCTTTGTCCTTTGTCCACGCCATCAATTTGTTGGGGAAACCATATCGTTTCTGGTAGAGTATCTACATTCTCGCATTTGAAGAATGCTTATTACTGTTGTCTTTTTAAATGGAATTCTTCTCAACAAAGTAAACAGTGCACAAGTAATAGAGATATCAAATCCTGAGCCAAATTCTAGGGCACTTTCTTAAGCACTTGTCATTTAACCTTTTAGCAAAAAATAACAGACATTTGCCAAAATTTGGCATGGATTCACTCGGGACACATTTTGCAAGGTTCTGTACATTTCTTTTTGTTTATCCCAGACTGACAGTCCCAGAAAATCCCTTAGTCATAGTATATCTGGTTTTCAGAAAAAGGATTGACATAAGCTTCCTGTTTGTTTGTAATGATGACACCCACCTTTTCTTGAGCACCTCTCGTATGAGACGGATTTTATAAATACCGTCTGGATCTCCTGATCCTGCAAGTCAGAACTTAGGAGCTAGGCAAACTTACGTTCAGTTCTCAGTTCTACCTGTTTCTTCTTGGGTGTGTGCACAAACTCCTTGTGTCCCAGCTTCCTTATCTGTAAGAAAATGATAATTATTAGATCTGTTTCAGACAGTACTTGTGAGGATTAAATATTGTGAATATTAAGTGCAGGTCAAAATCTTTACATGGTGCCTCGCATGTATTAAATTCTCAATAATTGCTAGGAGTTATCACTACCCCCATGGTACAGATGACGAGACTGAGGGTCAGAGAAGCTAAATTTCTGGAATAAAGTCTCCCAGCTCCGAGGTCCAATGCCAAGGTCATTTCCATAATACCACGTTGCTGTGTTATGGACAATTGAAAAGAAAGTGTTCTGGAAAACAATTTGATTACACGGATTTGTTTCCCGTTGGGTAACTCCAGAGGTTCTATGATGAAACCCATCAATGCTGACAGTAGAGTGTGGGGTCTCTAATGATGCTACTGGATCCTTACCACCGTTTTAGTTTTGTGCAAAGGAACTTGGCTGAAATTAGGGTCATTGTTCAAAAACAAAATTAAAAGAAACAACTCTAGATAATGATGAAAAGGAAGTAAGATTTTAAAAATACAGATAGATTTGAGTAAAAACTTTCAGTTATGAGATTCAGGTATCTATACTTGCAAATTTTTGACTTATTCCCACAAAAATAAAACTTTACAAATACTAGCTAGATTATTTTTAAATTTTTGACCTTGTTGTAAAATGTAATAGGGGATTTTTGTGCAACACTATGAAACCCCTGTCTGCCCTTCAGTGAGTTTGTTGGTCCAGAGTAGGAGAGATTATGGATTCTGCATATGCTGTAGGTCCCAAGCACGGGGATTTAATGAGAGTGGTTGGCACTGGAGGCCTCCATGTCCATGGTCATGGTGTAGCATTAAGCAATAAAAAGACCCCTCAAACTATGTGCTATGGGATGCTACCTGCTGGGGACCAACCAGAAATTATGGTTCCATGATGCTGTGCAGAGATCTGCTTGAATTTTTGGGGCTTGATGGTGCCACCTTCATCCTCGTGAGCTAGAATATTTTTATATGCAGTAATTAT
Source organism: Ursus americanus (assembly GCF_024610735.1). Classification (NCBI taxonomy): domain Eukaryota; kingdom Metazoa; phylum Chordata; class Mammalia; order Carnivora; family Ursidae; genus Ursus; species Ursus americanus. The sequence goes on along the minus strand of NC_142164.1, from coordinate 117,921,740 downwards.
AAGGAGAGGATAAGCAGACTACAGCATCATCATGGCCATCCAGTGAAGGCACACCTGAGGGCTCCTGTCCTTCCTCCCTGACTGCACGTCAGAAGCACTTGTATTGTACCTGGAGGTTACTCAACGTAACCATGTTCTTTGTGTGGGCAGTGGGTAATAAAACTGTTCCAACCAATGAGAGTGATGAAGGTAGGGAATTAGACTGAGATGATGTTATAGGAATAAATATCTATGATGGGCTCAGTAATATCCTGCAAGGTTCGTATGTTGTACCCTGATTCCTAGTATTTGAGAATGTGGCTGTATTTGGGGCCAGGGCTTTTAAAGAGGTGATTAAGGTAAAATGAGATTATTCGTGTGAGCCTTAGTCCAGTATGACTGTGTCTTTACAAGGAGAGATGAGGACACAGACATGCACGGAGGGAAATGTGAGGACACAGAGAAGATGGCCAGCTACAGACCAAGGAGAGTCCCCAGCCATGCCTGGATCCCAGACATTTAGCTTCTAGGATGTGAGGATATGATTCTGATGTTTAAGCTGTCCAAGTCTGGTGCCTTTTTCATGAGCCGCCCAACACAACTTCCTATATGGCAGTTTTTATAAACACAAAATGATGTCATGTTTCACCCCCAAAGTGCTTAGGCACGTGGGCGTATTAGCTGATTTGCTCATCGCGTACTAAGTCAGGTGGACAAAATCGGGAACCTGCTGCTGGGGATAATTAGTAAAGGAGGCTCTATTCCTGTCCTTCTCCCTAACCTCCTTTTCCCCATACTTGTGGCCTGTTCAGTTGTCTTACCAGGTGTGATAGTCACTGATCTAGAGGACGTGGCTGCAGACCGCACTCTGAAGGCCGACCTGGCCCCTCAGTTATCAGATGCCTGGGTGCAATCCACTCGGTTGATTTGAGCGTCCTCTAAGGCTTCTAATTCACATTTGTAAGATACTACTCTGGATGAGTATATTAAGGGAAGCCTGTATATCCTGGCTGCGTGACTGAGAGCTCTCCATCACTATCCAACAGGTAGCTTTGCTCATTTGCACAAACCAAGGTTTTCACCCACGATGAGTGCTCTCACTTTTCCCTCAAATGAAGGTCACACTTGATCTGAGGTGCTAACAGCCCAAGCACATGCAGTCTTCCGTTCATGAGGCTGGTGCATTCCTCACGTGGGTAAAAGTGGATACATTCATCTGGGGACCACCATTCTGAGCCTTGCAGCGTCTCATCCATTGTGGAGTAGCACCAAGCAATTTGATGGTCAACAGTAGAAATTTGTACGTTGGGGCGCCTGGGTGGCACAGCGGTTAAGCGTCTGCCTTCGGCTCAGGGCGTGATCCCGGCGATCTGGGATCGAGCCCCACATCAGGCTCTTCTGCTATGAGCCTGCTTCTTCCTCTCCCACTTCCCCTGCTTGTGTTCCCTCTCTCGCTGGCTGTCTCTATCTCTGTCGAATAAATAAATAAAATCTTTAAAAAAAAAAAAAAAGAAATTTGTACGTTAATATCCCTTTGGACCTGGGGCAATAGATTTGTCGCTTAGAATAGCTATTGCCCTGGACTACTGGGACAGGGTGTCCTTCACAATTGTGCCACCCCCTTGGTCCCTAACACAATGGCTGCGTCATAAATATTTGTCAAATGGGGTCCCGTACTACCATAATGAGAAGTTTCCCATTGAATATGTTTCTGTCTTGGTCCTGTGTGAGGAAGAGCATGCTGACTGTTGATCCTCAGGAAAATGCTGTATTTCCTCATAAACCTCTACAGGGATTACATTCTGACTCTCTGCTGTCACATTCCATGAGCTACTTTTTTGACAGTCATGGCATCCCCAAGTTCATGGTGAAATAACATACCTCCCACAAAAGGACAGAGGAGGTGGACTCCGTAATAGCTATTCTTTGGTGTGTCAGCTCACAAAGGGAGACAGGAAATCATAGTGAGATTACGAAGATTGCTTTACAGTGGTGGCCCTATAATTATCCTGGTAGAACAATCCCTTCCCATCTTTTGGTTCTAAGAGAAAAATCCAAGTACTTGAACTGCACACTCACTGCTGAACTCCATCTTCCATCAAAGCCAATTGAAAATGCCATTTTGTTTGCTCCTTTTTGCAAAAACGGCCCTGCTGTCAAGATAGCTCTAATGCCTTTGCACTGCTTGTGCTAGGAATCACTTCAGATGAAAGGCTACAATTATATCCCTAAGAGTGTAGATGGGGGGTAAGGGTAAAGAGTGTTGGAGACAGAAATACGTGCTTTCAAGTGCTGCCTTTGGGATAATCACCTTATTTATCTTTGAGATGATTGTGAACAAGCTCAAGTTAGGTAAGGAGGCAAGTTACTCTTTATCTGGCAGTACTCAAATTCAGAAAATTCTGGAAATGCATACTTAGAAACAATTCCATCTGTGTCCATTTCTCTTCTCTTTAAATTCCAATGACTAAATTTATTAATTTTCAGTTTTGGCCAATTTACATCTACACTTGATTATTTCTAGGCAGATAGCTACTCTGAAAAACAAAGAAAAAAAGAAATGATGGCTTCGAAGTAGTTATTTGTTTAATGTTGAATATTTTCTTATATAATGCTATGCTCCGTCTTGTAAATCACTTAGGAATAGACTAACAGGCACGTCTATATACATATATCCCCTTGTTATTTATTTAAAAATCTGTCTGGCATTAATGGAAAAGATAAGGTATAAGGGAAAACAAGATAAAACCTTGTTTTCAATCATAGGGTGGCTATAATTCAGTTCGCTGTTTTAAGTATTTTGAGAGGATGTCATACTCTGTGTCAATATATTGCAATTAAATTCTGTTTCACCGATGCTATAATTCATTTATACTGTGAAATCTCTGATGTTTCCTTAATTGATGACTCCAGTATTCATTTGAAATGTACATGAATTACTTTTATTTATATTTGAAGTGCTACTGACTGAGTTTGGATTTTCATTTCCTTAAGTGGAAATCTATCATTTCATTACAACGACAAAAATCTACTGGTTTGCAGTAATGATTGCACATAGGGGTGAGTCATTTAGACGTTACACTATCCGTAGCTGGCGTAGGTTAAAGATGGTCGCGGATTTTGTGCAGTTCTCCTACTCCAAAGATGGCGTCCATTTCCCAACCCCATGAATTAGGACTGGCATCATGGTTTGATGTCACCAATAGAAGGCAACGGAGTGATTCTGTTTCGAGCCTGGACTTCTAGAATTCCAACAGGCTTGCACATCTGCTCTCTTTGAACACTGTTGCTGTGACCAAGCCCGTGGTAGTCTCCTGGAAGAAGTGAGATCAGATAGGAAGAGGCACAGGCAACTTTGTTGTCCCCGCTGAGGCCCCAGAAAGTAGCTGATCCCAGAGATGCCACGAACAATTGACCTGAGCCATCTCTGCTGAGCCCTGTCCAAATTAACAACGCACAGTAACCTGAGAAAATAGACAATTACTATTTTAAGCCATGAAATCTTGAGTATATAAGTAGGTAACTGAGACAGTATCCTCTTCCAGATATAATCAGAAAATTCAGCACTAAATATGTCCATGTAAAGTCTGATAATAGATAGTGACACTAAATTCAAACTTTAGCTAATGTAGAAATTACATTCATATCCTAATATTTGCTCTGTTCTTTGTAGAGTAAGGTAAGTTATAAATTTTCTTCATCTCAGATAAACAAATGTTTTCATGGTGCCAAATTTTGAGAAGGATTTGTCTTGTGAACAGTTTCTGTCTCATAGTAAAAAAGGCAATTAATGAATAGACAAAGGGAATTAGTCTAATCTGAACACGGTAAATATTTCTGGAGACATATTTTGACAAATTTTCCAACATAAGAAATCTAAAGAATACATAAGATTCCCATGGCCCATAAACCACTTTTCACAACCTGTTTCTAATTCTAATTGTGTTTTATGTTAGCAGTTACAATCGAAACTCAACTTTGCACAGTGTGTCTATGGATGTCTTAAATGGGATTGTTCTCGAGGGCAGTGGAGCTCATGGTCTAGTATTGAAAGAAGGATCCTTTTTTCCATGGCTCTCAGGATGGAACGTCCTTCCAGACGTTATCCAACCCCCAACTGTTGCCAAGATTTCTCTCATGAAATTATAGCTGTTCAGCAGTGCATGCAGATATTCATTTGAGAGTTATTTCTGTGATTTGAAGCAGAAAGAGAATATTTTGGCTTAGTAAATACCATGTGTTTGTTGTTGTTGGTTGGTTGGTTCAAATGTAAAAGCGTAACTTCATTATAGGTATGTAGTTCTGGGTTTAAGCATCATGGTCTCACCAGGCAACGTCTAGGATGAATGTGATATGTACCCCTCGTAGTGCATAACACTTGTTGAATGAAATAGTGAAAACCATCTGCTGTAAACAAAGCTTTGTAGTGTCTATAAAACCATTGTTGAGCTCTTCTTTCTACTTACACTTTTCCACCAAATTCCGGTGTTCCTTGAGTTATAGAGATTGGTGTCATGCTCTCGTTCCTTACCCTGTCCTGTAGGCACACTCTTCATGCTGTGACTCTGTAGCTCCTGCCAGCATTGGTTGGGAGGAGAGCCCCACACCCCTTGAGTTCACCTCTGTTACTTGGTTTTGCCAATAGGTGTCAACACTGTGCCACAGCAGAGGGTGGAAAAGTCTTTGTGCTTTTCTGTTTGCTCATCTGCCCATCCTGACAGGACTCCAGAGCTAGGCAGAGCTGGATGGGGCCACTACCTCAGCTGACAACCGGGCACCTGCGGCCTATGTCAGTGAAGTCAACACACAGCCCAAGAGCTGCCCATCTGAACCCAATCTTAAGTGCCCAACCCGTAGCCTCAGGAGCGAACTAACCGAGGTGGGGGATGTCTGGTGTGTGACGTTATGGTGGTACTAGACACCTGATCTTTTCTCAGGTTTGCCCTTGTTCAATAGACAACACATGAAATCACCCCAATAGAATAGAATAGAGAAGAGAACGTGGGTGTTCCTTTTCCCCTGGCACGTGGTCATGCAATCCAACCACCGTTTGGCTAGTCAACTTAACTTATTATATAAGTTAGTCATAGAACATCCCCCGCCCCGTCTTATATTAACATATTAATAATTATAATCATTATGTCGCTATCAGAGGGACAGAGTTCAGTTGTGTTTCAGACCACATGAGATTAACACCTGCATCACCGAGATGAAAAGTGGGTTCACAGGTTATCACTTTTGAGGTATGCTTGTGTTCGTTTATCCTGGCGCCCTCTGGATGAAATCAACTGATAAAGCAGGAAAGTCTTTTAAAAAAAAATCTTCAAATACTCCTAATAACACCAGGAAATTGGCTGAAAAATCAAAACCAACATAGAATCCGTGTTTTGGGCACTTACATTGTTGCCAGAAGGATGAGGCGATCTAATGGACTTTGGCTCTGGTCTTAAATGTTAGTAGGGGTTGCCTAACATTGGAGCAAAGGAACCCTGTGTTCAAATGCCAGTATGATAGTTTATCATTTTGGGGAATGTGGGTAAGATCCTTAAAATCTTGGAGCATCAGGTTTCTCCTATAAACATGGGCTTATTAATATTACTTCCATATGAGTGTTGCTTAGAGAATTAAATCTGGAGGTACATTTAGATGCTTAGCAGAACACCTGGAAGACATTTAACTGTTCAATAAATTATCGTTATTATTATTAAGACTGCTTGCTGCACATATAAGCCTGAAAATTTGGGAACAGCACTTTATTGAGAATAAAATTAGTGTAGAATTCTGATAAGTTATGCAGGGAAGTCATGAATCACAATTTTAGTGACACTGAGAGTTGCCTCTTTTTGAAAATGGTGCAGATGATTGTTTTTTTATCCTAACAGACTCATGCCCAAGGGATTAGAGGAAGCACGACAAGGACTGAGGTGTCTTGTTGGAAATAGGATGTGAAAACGGGGGGGGAAAGAGATCATCCAGAACAATACTCAGTTAGGGTGATTAATCACACGAATTACAACGTGCCAGGGAACACTGCTGATGCTCCCGAGTCATTAGTGATTTTTGGAGTTACACGAAGAATTTCAGAACTTTGAAATCACCAACTTTTGGTATATTTTAAAGAACAATTCCAATAATAAACATAATTATACATTATGAAAAGCTGACAATACAGACAAGTGAAAAGAAGAAAAAAATAGAAAGCTCTCTTTTTCAGAGCATAGATGTTTTGGTGTATTGTCTCCCAATCTTTCTTGATGATTAAAGGAGAACCACAAACTAAATTCAAAATTACTTCATAGAAACTAGTTGTTGTTGTTGTTTCCTGAAAAAGAAAACAAGGTGTTACTTCATAGTCTCTGACAGAGGAAGCTAAACAATGAATTCTGAGATTCCAAAGATAACATTCCTTAAAATATCAAAGTTCTCGTTTGTACCCTTGGAATTGTTGTAATAGAGGTTGACATTTCTGAATCCTTCCTTATTCTATTGAAAGGTGAGGGGAAACTATAAGCAGGTTTCTACCATAAACAAAATTATATTAGAGGGCCCTATATTAGTAGGTTGGAAATATTCTGATGAATTGAATAAATATAGCAGTACATTTTCTGATGTCTCTACTCCCCCCCCCCAAAAAAAAAGCCCAACTCTGAAATTTGCTTTGGTTTTAAGTTTATGGGCGCCCTGAATTAAAGAAGGGATATTTGAAAACGATCTTCACAGTTCATATCAGCACAATCCGTGAATGATTGTGGTAGAAACATACTTGATTTCCTGATACCAATTTTAATTTAGGTGCATAAGAGTTGACTGTTAACGTCATAGTTATACCCAGAGTCCTTGTAGGTCATGGATCCAAAAGGGGGTTGGATGCAATAACGTCTAACTGTAGCTAGAAGGCTTTTGGAAAGCTACATGGGTAATTGCCCTTTTAGGATTGAAATTTGACTCTGCATCCTCTATTGAAGTAGATGTCCTGAATTGAAGTGAATTTCTTGGGTTCCTTGAAAAAGTACATCTTTCCTTGGACTCATACCTGGGTCATGCCAGACATTCCTGGGTGTCTTACCTGATTGACAACCACCCATCACCTCAGTGATCCTGCTGTAAAAGTGCATATGTGCGTATGTGCTTCTGGACTTGGCCATACACAGCCCAGGACAAGGAAAACTTTAAGTAGATGAAGGAAATGCTAGCGAACCACTTCTGTGACTCTGGACCGAAGCCACATTAAGAAAAGAGAAGCCTATTTAATGTCTCTACCACCTGTGTCTTGCAGAGGCCACAAAATGACCGAGGAGAATCTTGCAATGCGTGTGCCAAACACATGAATTTCCCTTTTGATTCTCTGTAGAGTTGATTTCTAAAGATAGAATAGAAAATAACAGAGTGATGAATCAGTGCCTGGCAGATCCGTAAGTCTGAACACAGAGGAATGACTGGTAGTCTGCCAGTGATGGAGGAATTCCCCTTCAAATTATTGCTTTAACTCAGATTTACAAACTGATCCTAAAAATACGGAGGGGGAGGTCCCAAATCACCACCTTTCAAAGTTAACAACCAGAGGACTCATCATCACATTTTCTTTCCTAGAAAAAACCTCCTTTTTGCCACATATTAATTAAGCACGCACTTGAGTCATTATGTCTTTGCTATCAGCATGTCATGATTTTGGCACTTCCTAATTGGTGCCCACCCACTACATTGAAATTTCACCTTTTTTTACTCTAATGAGCCAGATGACTGATTTTCCCTACAAATACATACAAGCATTAAAACTATGAGTTGATAGCAGTGGTTTAATGTGATTTCTCACACCACATACCAATGTTTCACGATGGAACCCCATGTTATTTTTCCAGACTGTGCTGTTTGCTCGGTGCAGAGAGATGAGTAAGAAAAAAAAATGTGACCACTTCTCCGCCCACAAATTACATTGCCTTCATAGCTGGCTCCTCTATTTTGTTTTTGTTGCTGTTGTTGTGCTCACCCTAATGGAAAGATTTTAGTGTGAAAGGAAAGTCTGGGTCTGGGCTTTGAAAAAGTATGTGGAAGAAGAAGATAACAGGTGTGTTCATTGTGGCATAAGCATCGTAGGGTGTCAGTGACCAGGCATCAGCCCTTTATGGTTATGAAATCTCCCAAAGTGTGTTCCAGCGACCCCTTTTGTTGTTTCTAGTGCCTTCCTTGCCCCACAATTTAAAGGCAATCATGATTAAATGGGGGAATGTCTGGGATACTTCCATGCATCAGGTGGTGATGATGAACTGTTATTTAGGCAGGTGGAGATCATTAACAGGTCGAGATCATTAATCTGGAAAAGGTAGCATTTTTTTAAACTTCAGTTTCTTTTAGAGAGAGAGAGAAAGAGCATGTGTGAGAAGGGGCAGAGGGAAAGGGAGAGAGAGAATCTCAAGCAAGCTCCACACCGAGCATGGAGCCTGACACAGGGCTCGATCTCAGGACCTTGAGTTCATGACCTGAGCTGAAACCATTAGTCGGATGCTTAACCGCCTTGAGCCGCCAGGCATCCTTAGAAAAGGCAGCATCTTGAAGTTTTTTGAATAAACTCACAAGGTGGAAGAAACGATTGTAGGCTGTCGGTTTCCAGAGGACAGATCTAGATCTCAGAGGCATAAGTTGCCAGGAGGCAGAGATAACAACAGACATTAAAATATCCTAGGTGCGAGAATTCTAAATATGCTGTTTCAGAAACAATATTCGTTAATATCATTATGATGTATATTGAGTTTTCAAAAATATTGGTGTTTACTCATAATAGTAATTTTATCGCCTTTCGTGTTGTCTGCCTCTTAAGACATGTTCAATAAGTACTATTATTGTTATTCTTGATGTTGTTATTTTTTCTTTATTATTGATTCAGCGTTTTCCTGGATAGGAATAAAGTCTTGGCAGACACGGATCATATATCACTTGCTCAGTTCATTATCGTCAATACTAAGCTTATTCCTGACATGGTAGACGCTCAATTTATACCTGTTCAGTAATAAATAAAAGCAGCACGATGAGAGCAACATACTCTTTTTTGGTCTTATGGTTGAATAAATATAAAAAGACACTGGAAACCATGTAGAGAAAGCAGGATATAATTATAGTAGGAAATAATAGTAGGAACCACTGTGAAACAGTTGCTAATATTGAGCAGTACATTTGGTCCCGACAGAGTTTTTTGTAAATCAATGGAGGCCCGTTGCCACCTTGCACTGTGTATCGAAAAATGGAGACGTTCACAAGTATGTCAGCTACGTCCCTCAAGAGGGGCCCAGGTGCTTCTATTTAGATGTGTCGGACACCATGAAAGACCCAAATGACTTTTAGAAGAACAGTGTTAGGGCTACAGATGTGTCATTTTAATCTAACAAGAAATGCAAATACTTTTTTCCTTTAATAAAAGTATGTGTGATGTAGACAGATTTCCTTGAGTAACTAGATACCGAAGAGGAAAGACTATTTGATAGACAAGTATTTGGGTGTGTGTAAATTAGTTTATAGTCTCCATTGGATATGAGTCTGCTAGTTTATATACTAATCTGGGTGTGAGTAAGCTAGGCTACAGAGTTCACTGGATATGACTAGGGTAATTTACAGACTCTGTTGGGTATGGGTAAGCTCGTAGGTAGACTTCAGTGGATATCAATAGCTAGTCTACAGACTCCATTGGGTATGAATACGCTAGTCCATAGGCTTCACTAGGTTTAAGTAAACTAGTTGGTAGACTCCTTTGGATATGGGTAAGCTAGTCTATAGACTTCAGTGGATACAGGTAAGGTAGTCTACAGATTCCATTGTGTATGTGTAAACTAGTCTGTAGACTTCACCATGTATAAATAAGCTAGTCTATAGACTTAACTGGATTGTCGATAAGATAGTCTACATTGTCCATTGAGAATGGGTAAGCTATTCTATATATATTTTTTTAAGATTTTATTTACTTATTTGACAGAGAGAGACAGCATGAGAGGGAACACAAGCAGGGAGAGTGGGGGAGGGAGAAGCAGGCTTCCCACTAAGCAAGGAGCCTGATGTGGAGCTCGATCCCAGTACACTGGGATCATGACCTGAGCCGAAGGCAGATGCTTAACCACTGAGTGACCCAGGCACCCCTGGGTAAGCTATTCTATAGACTTAACTGGATTATGAATAAGCTAATCTACGAGTCCATTAAGAATGGGTAATTGAGTCTATATACTTCACTAGGTATAAGTAAACTAGTCTGTAGACTCTATTGGGTATGGACACACTTGTCCATAGATCCATTGGGTAAGCTAGTATATAGACTCCATTGGGTAAGCTGGTCTATAAACTCCATGGGTAAGCTAGACTATAGACTTAACTGGATATGGATAAGCTAGTCTACAGACTGCGTTAGTTATGGGTAAGCTAGTTTATAGACTTCCCTTGGTGGTATGTGTATGGTAGCCTATGGACCTCTTTCGTAGAAATAGAACCGTTTACATGGGGGGCCAATGCACAAGTGAACATGACAAAGTGTCAGGATGGGCCAATACTCTTGAGAACAACGACCTGGATGAAATATCAGCAGTGTTTTCCACTGAGTATAGGTTTGCATCTGTTTTCCATGTGTTCTCACTATCACCAAGTAAAAAATTAAGCAAAATAGAACAGGCTTGTAACTAGTGCTTGCTCATGGTTAAGGAATCAGAACCATAACCTACTTCCTGCTACTGCTTCTAGTTGCAAGTAATAGTAATTCCAGAGATGACAGTAATATTATTAAGTCATTATGAAAAGTCCTTTGGCTGATGGAGTCTCAGATAAATTTTTCTAAATGGTTACAGAGTGATTCTTAGAACTCAGAATGATTAATAGTGTTGAGGGTTGAGAAATACCTAAATAGTTTGGGACAATCATTTAGATGATTCTAGATACGCATACTCCTAATTCAAAGGTTTTAATAGAAGACACAGGAAAATTTAAATACTTAGCTACCTCTTTAACATACGTAGTCTACCAATTTAGTTTTTTAAATGTCTGTAATAATTTGATTAATACATTTCTAATATTGACAATTATAACTCAGTAGCAAGTAGTGAATTACACATTTAAAAATCATGTATTGAAAATTTTTAATTATGTGAGTCATAACAAAAAATTATAATAGGTTGGAATTAGTCTTTCATGATAATATGTCAGTGATACTTCAGCTCACAGAATTTTTTTTGTAGTTTTTGATCCTCTGTTGGTAATTGTTTTCTCTGACAAACTGACTAAAAGAACATTAGACATAATAAATGTGAAGAAACTGTATTTGGATCATTGTCAGTGTCTAAGGAAAAGTCGGGGAAATCTGAATGTTTATTTCCTTTTTCACAAATGATCCCTAGTAATGAAGCGTGTCCCTTGGCTAAGCCTTGTTGAAATGACGAGTTATCTATACCTCTGTTTTAGATGGGTGTGTCGTCATGGTATTTTAGACTCTCCAGTTTGTAAGCTTTGAGACTTTCTAATTGTGTCAGCAACCAGGCTGCACAGTGCCTAACAATAGGCAGGGATAATTTAGATGGTGGAGTTTATAATGCAGCTGAACAAGGGCTTTGTTTTATATAAAACTGTATCCCGGACTCTTTAGTAAACAGAAATTATTATTCTAGGGGTGCCTGGGTGGCACAGCGGTTAAGCGTCTGCCTTCGGCTCAGGGTGTGATCCCGGCGTTATGGGATCGAGCCCCACATCAGGCTCCTCTGCTATGAGCCTGCTTCTTCCTCTCCCACTCCCCCTGCTTGTGTTCCCTCTCTCGCTGGCTGTCTCTATCTCTGTCGAATAAATAAATAACATCTTTAAAAAAAAAAGAAATCATTATCCTATTACCTGCTACAGAAAGATGGAAATTGTTTAAAATACAATATACCTATTACATGTTGGAATTAAGCATCTTTTATGGCATTAAAATATCCCAGGGATGGAGAGAGTCCAAATCACTGGACTCATTTCACGGCTTCACTGAGCCCTGACAGATCAATTTAATACGTGAACACCATTAACGTCAACATTTCTCATGCAGTTTAAGGCTCCGACCATATAATATAGGGACAAAGTCCCAAGTTGGACTTGGAAAGATAGTTAAGAAAAACCATTAAGATTTAGGGATAGGATGAAATTACAGTGGTTCGTGAAGTAGTGTGAAACATTCTAGAACATTCTCCATGTTTTCGCTACCAGATAGTAATTATGGAATGAAGGGGTTCACTACAAATGTGCTGGACAGGTTCGGATTATTGTTTCAGAGCTCACATTTGTATACTGTATCCAGTATGTGTGCAGCACCGACAGAGACACAGCTCGTTTCTTCCCCAGACATCTTTCTGCCATCTTGTTTCTCGTCACAAACAGAAGTTGTTCCAGCAACATGGAAATCCACTGGACATGGACTGACCCTGCCTTTTAGGCACTTAGTCCTAAAATAGCACTTCCTTTTCTCTCTTTTCCATATGTAACAGGAACACAACTTCGGGCTATTTAGAACTTTATGTGCTTTCTAAATACAAAGACAGAAGGCATTTAATGCTAATTATCATAAATACTGCCATAAAGTTTTAAAAAAATAGTCATTTTTATCTCTGATATTTTCTACTGCAAAGAGTATGTTTTTAAATCATATTACAAGGGGCGCCTGGGTGGCTTAATAGGTTAAGCCCCTGACTTTGGTTTGGGTCATTATCCCAATCCCAATCCCAGTTCTGGGATTGAGCCCCATGTAGGGCTCCCTGCTCAGTTGGCAGCCCTCTTCCCCCTCCCCTCCCCTCTCCCCTTCCCTCTCCTCCCCTCTCCCCTGCTCATGTTTCTGTCGCTATCTCTGTGTCTCTCTCTAATAAATAAATATGATTAAAATCATATTACAGGTCTTTGGTCTTGTAATCAAGTCATAAAAAGAATTGATCCACAAAGGATTTGACGTTAGGCTCTTTCGATTGTGCCTATTAAAAATATAGTAAGATAGAAATTTGAAATACTTTTAACTTCATCTCACTGGTGTTTTAAATGGAAATAGGAGTGTATTTAGGAAAGGAGATCAAAGCATAAAAACCTTATAATTTGCCTCTCGAAAATGTGAAATAAGGTGTGAATGACTTACATCTGGGAAGGTGATTTCTCCTCGACTTCACTTTGCCTGGATGTTCTCATTCTTGGTCACATAGTTTGTGATGACGTTCTTTAGACATTCTTGCACACTAAAGAATTTAAGATCCCTATCACAGAATAACTATTATTCTGTGTTTTGGGATCCCTATTTCAGGATGCGTTCATTGCAGAGCCAATTTTAGTAGATCTGCCTATGTAATAATGCAGTTAAATGAGAATTTTGTTATCTCCTGGAATGATGACAATGTTTGAGAATTTTTCCCCTGGGTGCTTCCACTTGCCTATCTTAATAAATGAGATGTCAGTAATGAGCTATCGGGTTTTGTTAGTACTGTGGGTGACCCTCTTGCTTTCAGACAGTCTTACGGGAGAATTACAATCCAAGAACTTCTCCATGAATAAGCAATAGACAATTGGCAAAGTCATACCACACCTATATCACTTCATCTCCTAGTCTTAGTTGAGTTCAAGTCTAAATTTTTTTCTGCCAATGTTCAGGCATCAGTGGGATCAGAAGGAAACTAAGGGGGCGTCAGGGAGGAATTTTGCTCTTCAGGTAGGCAGATGAATAGGGTCCTGTATCATCTGTGTTCATTTTTGTGCCACCCCATTTTCCAGGTGGTCACAACACTAGTTGTAGGCAGGAATTAAATGATGCCAACTCGGTTGTCATAAATGTGGGATGTAGTTAAAAGAAGACTCATTACATTGATAAACTCAAAATTGTTTCCTTTAGTTCATGTTCCCTCATAAGTAACCAAGTCATGAAATACTGTTCCATATAGAATGGAACCACTGATATAGATCGTATGTATATATGACCTGTATGTATATAACATGTGTCCATATAGATCGAGGACATTATATGCATAATAATATACATCATGTTCATATATGTATATATGATATGAATACACACACACACACACACACACACACACATATATATATATATATACATCTATATTTGCATGATACTGTATTCTACCTACCCCAGTATTTTAAAGTTCACTTGGCATACTGTTTGTTACACCTGTTTTCATTTAGACTTCTATTTCATTTTATTTTGTTTTCTTATTTCTCTTTCTCTCCCTCTCTCTCTTTCTCCATCTTCAGTAATTCCAGCAAGTTCAGTTAAGATTTGAGAGGGTCAGAGTCCTAAAACTATAGGATAGTTAAATCTAATCATGTCAAAAGATTCTAAGAGTCCTGTAGAACTTAGTTTTTACATCATACTTTTTACATAATATTTTAAATAACGGTGGATTTGGTTATTCGGTCAAGTTCAATGAAGCCAGCTCATTGTTGCATCAGGAATAAAAACAGGTTCACAGGTCCTTTTCACTCCCTGGACGCAGGGATGAGCATCTGAACCATTCACCTTACGTTGTACCTGCTTGCCTAGCCTAAATGTAGAAGATAGAATAGAAACTTATCCATCCGAACTGAGGGTGTGGAAAATTCACATGCACACTTCTTAAATTGACAGCCGCATGCTTCCATTAGCAGTTTACATAAATCATATGTACACTCCCTATAACGTGTGTTACTGTTCTGTCTTTGCGTTTGCTTTATTTTGTTCTTTTTTGTTTTTACATAGGCAGTTCATCTTACAGTATGAAAGAAAAGTTCTCATTCTCTGGGAGGCTTGCATTTGCGTGATCTTGACAAAGTAACCGTTCGTGAAATGCTTCAGATTAAATTCAGCCTTTCCATTGATTAGATTGCCAGCGACTTTGCTTATTTTCTGCAGCTCTTCCAAGAGTGGGTTAAGGGGCATCATAAACCAGTGAGATCCTGTTTGAACTGGAAGGGCTAACCATGAGCTTGGCGGGGGGTGTGTGTGGTGAAATTGCTATGTTTCTTTGAGATGCGCACATGGCAGGTTGGGCTGTGTTCTTCCCTGGAAACCTTGATGTAAGGAGCTCTGAAACTTGATGCTGGAGGTCCCCCCAACCACTTCCTGTTGTGGCAAGTCAGGAGGTCAGTGTCTCAAAGAAGACCCTGCTCTTTCAAGTGTGATACTGCATCAAATCGCGAGCATTATTTAATAATGACCGAGGCGTGAGCAGTCTGGTGAATGGCTCAAATCTTTTATCAAGAGCCTCAGAAGACATTTTATTGTGGAAAGGTCTAAAGATGCACAGAGGGGATCCATGAAATGTTTCTCTCGTTTGTCTTATATGTGATCATAACATTCTAGACTCTGTTTTGAGGACAAAGGGTTTTTAAAAGCCACCGTTTTTATCTAAAAGATCTTTAAAGGCAAGTAAAAAAAAAAAAAAAGGAAAAAAGAAAAATCCTTTCAATCATATATACTATATTTAGCTAATTTGTATTGTCACGTAGGGACTATCATTGCTGGTCTAACTTTTAGAATATTGATGCCAACATTGAAAAAAAAATGAGTATTTGCAGATTGGAAAAAGGCGTTTGTATTTGAGAAATTCACCTCATCTTTTTTTTTTTCTCCTTTGCCTTCCCCAACTGCTAATAAAAGTTGAGATAAATATTTAGAATACAGATTTTTTTTTCCTGTTGCTACTGTTACCATCTTTCACAGCCATGGTATTTCCAACTATTTTTGAGATTTTTATTACGCCTATGGGGGATATGAAGGAAAACATAACTTAATGCGATTTTGTCTGTATCTTTTCTTGAAAACTTCAACAGGTTGCTCGTCAAAGGGATGCTTCGTTGTGATAACGTTTTACTCTGGTGCGTTATTAGCAGATGATGGCGTGAGGTGTTCATTTCTGTCACAGTCAGGGAAACCATTTCCTTGCTGTGCTCTCAATATAACTTAAATCTTATGATTTCATGTTTTGAACAAACACCTACTTACTGTCTGGCACTCACTCCCCCCCACTGACAGCCCGATGCCTGGCGGCAGTGATGATTAATACGTACAGTGATGGCCAGAGGAGTGTATTAAGTCAAACCTTAACGTGGGATTGGCTACAATCACTTAGAGCGTAGCCACATTTCCCCATACATTTAAAAAATACTAGTAAAAATAAATAATCTCATAGAGCCAGATAGTTGTGTTTTTAATCAGAACCACAGAGCTTCTTCCTATTGCTTTCGGCATGTTCACAGCAAGAATCAGTCCTTTGGGGAAGACGTAGATTTTGACTTATTTACTCAACTCTTCGTGAAAGAAGAGTTAAAATGGAGACTGACCTGCAGATACCTGAGATGGTCGGGAATCCTGCAAAGTCTTTGCGTATTTCTTTTAGGGACATATGTGGGTGAGTTTGCAGCAGACACACATTCTGCACAAACCTATTTTTTGTCACGTGGTTGTACTGATGAGGGAAAGCCAACAGAGGCTGATTCTGAAGAGCACAGCGCCGTTGCGTGTCATGTTAGGACAGCCGTGGAAGGTGGTGACGTCAGTCTGCTGCATCAGACACATCGTGGATATTCCCCTTAGCCAAATGGCTGAAGACAACTTCACTCACATCTATTCACTGTCATATTTCTGTCCCGGTCTTTTGCATGTCCGCGTCAGCTTTGCAGCTTTGTATGGAATAACATGGAGAAAAATGTTCTGTGCCCACATAAAGCTTGTGTCTGCACTGAGGGCATGGCTTGGGATGCTGGCTGGGATCTCACCACTTGGTTTCCCTTCCTGAATCCTCCCTGTACCTACAGGGGATTCCTTGTGGCTAACACCAGCCCTCACTTCTTCATAGGGCTGACAAGGCTTGAGGTCCTGTCACTTGATCTTGTGTACTGCCTGTTCTTGGTGCATGTGATCCCCCCTGTATCAGCCAGCCAGGCATCCTCAGAGTCAGTCTCCGTGCTGTAAGAGAAGTTTTCGGTACACACAGCTCTGTAGCCAGCCCTGAGCATAGCCAAGCCCTCAGAATAACCCCACCCTCAGCATTCCCCCCCTCTCCCCTCCCCTGCAGTGCATCCTCTCTACTTGGATTCTGCCTAAAAACCAATATTTGGAGCTATGCGTTCACAAGAATTCACCTGACTGCCTGCCTAGAATTGAGCCCACATGCTAATGTCTCCTTGTACACCTAATTTAGCCAAACATCCTTTGCTCATCTTTAAGCTGATGACCCTAAAGAGAGAACATATCCTTACTCTAATGCATGAGAGCCAACTCTGCAGAGCTGGAAAATGGAGAGTTTAAAGGGCTTATGTTTGGCATTTCAGTAAAAGACACCTTCTTAGTCCTACACAGATTATTGTCAATAAATCAAGGCTTGAATGTCCTTTGAAACATATGGGAAGCAAACAGTTTTATTTAAAAGGAGCTTTTAAGATAAATATGACCAAAATACACAATGTCCAGAATATACACACACCCACACACACACACATTTTATTAATGTGACATAAACATGTATTATAAAATTAAACAATAAATAATTATTTGGTAATAATGAATAGGAATTAACCTCTAAAGTCACAGAGGTCCAAAATACGTGCCTATGAGTAGAGTCTGCATTATTAACAACAAGAAAGCACATGGTATAACAATGTGTATGGACTGATTAGATTTACAGTTTTCCATGATCCATTTACAGAATGCTTTATCACATGATTCTGCTGAAAAATCCTAGGACAGCATGGCAGGGCATGGAGGGGTGGGCAAGATCACTGCTTGCCATTAATGGGGGGTTGGCCAAAGCCCAGAAGCCAGTCCGTGCCTGGGGCTCCTTTGTTTCCTCCAAAAATCTCTCCCTGCTTTACTGCACCTATGATTCTGGGTCTGGCGCTGTGTGTGACCCACTGAAGGTCTCCACACATCTTCACATGCCTGTTCAATGCAGCCAGAGGACATACACATGGACACACTACTAAAATGATGTCAACTCGGTAGGTCATCCCCAAAGCTGGCAGGACATCCCAGGTAGCTCCAGATTGTTTGAAAAGTCCCCAGTACAAAGCTCTACCCCAGAGAGAGGGTAGTCAGATTGCTGAGGGGAATCACAAATCCAAATGTAGGGACAAGGTCCAGTTTCCCATTTGGGAGCGGGCTGTGCTTTAACTCATCCAGTTGTCTCAGTGACCTGCTCCATCCACATTGGCTGTTACCTCTTATCTAATCAATCTGCACCAGCATTACGTTGGCCGAAATACTTAGGAGACCAGTCCAGGTTTCCAGTCAAAATGTGCACTCGAATGAGTCTGGGCAGCCACCTCCTGGAAGAGATGGAGGGAGATCCCCAGTGACTCGACAGAGCAGGTTTTGGTCCAAGACCCCCCTCAGCTTTGGGTTCAGACCCCAATTTCAATATTGGCAGTGTGTCCTCCTGCAATGAAAATTCATGTCTCACTTTCTTTCTCGACAAATTCTGTGTTACTTCACTATGTTTCTGTGAAGATGGAATATGCAGGGAATGTTTTAAAAAAAATTCACAGCACCTACTCAGTATAAATATTATTTACTCACAAATCCCCATCACAGACTCGGGGAGTTCGCGGAGACCCTCAACTCTCTTTTTCACAGTAAAAAAGTGAAATACAGCGTGTAATTTTTTTTTCTTTATTACTTTTCAACCTGTTAATATGGTCCTTGTATATCTGAACATTTGCTGTAAGTTTTCAGTGGTATTTAATCTGAGTTATCATTCCATAAGTAAGCTTTTCTAGGCACATTGGTTTGTATGTTATAGAAAAACCTATCTTTAAGTCACAAATAAGAAGGTATAAAATTTGCAAATGTTACAAAGATGATATCAAATCTCAGCTAACCTCTTTCCCAAACTGCAACCACTCATTTAGCCTTTACTGAAAATAGAGACCAAAAACTGTTGCTTAAACGTGTCACTGTGTGAGATTCTGGTCACTAGGAAATCCCTCCAAGACCAGCAACAGTAAGCCATGATTCCTGGAGCGCTCAGAACACTCGCAAGGCTTCATTACAAAGTATTTCACAGAAGGCCACAAACTGTGTTTTCCTGAGAGGAGCTGGGAGATCCAGACTTCATTTAGCACTGCCCGAAGTGAGTGTTCCACGTCACCTTTTCCTCTCTTGGTTTGGATAAGCTTGCGTTAATACCGCATGGCCCTGCCCTCCAGCTGCACAGGCAGCCGCCGATGCTTACTGGCCTCCTTCCTTCCATGATCTCTTGGCAGCCACCTTGACCCACTGGCAGCCATTAGCTCCAAATTGGTGTCCCAGGGACAGCCGTCCATCCCAGTTGTTAAGCTTCTCCAAAGGAGGTAATCCAACCTTGATTTTTCTTCCCGGGTAGTTTTGTGCAAACCAATCACAATCCATGGCTTTAAAATTAACCACCAGCTGACTTGAGAAGACTTCATGAGACTCCAAAGCATGAGTATCATTCATTGTTAATATTGCCTTTTCCAAAACTTTGGGATATGTGGGTCCAAGTAAAAGTTGATCTTTTGGATCCCAAGAAACATACACAAAATCCCTCCTGTATGCCTTCGGATGATAACACTCTGCTGGGGCTTTTTCTCTTGTCATAATCAGCATTGCAGATCCATCATCACTCAGGAATGAAGAATTTGCAACTGTCTGTGTGCCATAGGGCTTGATGAATGCAGCTTTGAGTTTGGCCGTCTGCTCCAGAGAGGAAGGAAAAATGCCGCCATCTTTGTGAACTGTATCTTTTCCTGGTACTTTGAAGGGTACGGCATCAGACGGTAGTCCTGTGCCTTCTTGGCCAAGCTGTGTAAGCGCAGGGTATCCTCATCTTGCTCCATTTGGGAAGCAGCAAAGCCAGGGGCCAGTTCATCTGCAGAGTGGCCCATTTTCTCATTGGTGGAGAACTTGGCCACTTTGGGGAGCTCCAACCATAGGAAATTCAATCTGAAGTTAGAGACTAAAGATGCTTGTTGACCCAGAGTCTTGGCGTCATGAAGATCAAGCATCATTTCCTTGAATGATAAATACAGTTATCAGACATTAACTGTCTTGACCACACCACCCTGTCCAGAAGCTATCAAGCCAACTCCTGTAGTCTTGGCTTGGAGGGCAGAGATGCAAACCATGGTGACAGTGTGAGCAGAAGTCTCATCAGAGAAGTCAGTTCCGAAGCGAGCCTCTCCAGCCACATCGCTAGTTTCACATCGCTAGTATACTTCCTGTATAACCAGACCAAAGATGATACAGTTGACAGCTTCTTTTGCGACGTTGGTCCAATGCCGCAAACCTGTCCGTGCTGTGCTAGCCAAACCATGGGTGGTCTTTCTGTGAAGTGCCTGACTACAAAAGCGGAATGTGCCCACCGTCCACCACCACAATACTCCTTATGTTGGATCTGGCTCAGGTTTTCTTTGATTTGGCCTGGGCAGCTGGGCAACTCTTGCTTGGAGGAACAGCACAGAGGGCTTGTAGAAAATCGGAGGGCCCATTGTGATGAACTGGGAAAAATTTTAATGTCCTGGGACTAGACTATAATTTATTTCTTAAGCAGAAAAAATTGGGGAGGGGGGGACATTACAGTCTGAATCTGTTTTATATAGACTATTTTAGAAGTATTTAAATATGCTCCTTTGGAGTCTGAGTCTCTGTAATGACCTCACAGTTGAATATTTAGCCATCAATGCTGATTATTGGTTGATCAATTCAACGATTGGGAATGAAAGTCATTCTGTTCATGATACCCTCTATCCTTGAACTACTCTTTTTCCCCCCCTTTCTTTGTCTTTCTTTTTATCTTATAATAAGGTGGCAAAATAAAACAGATGCTTTGTCACGTGTATAGAATAACCTCGACCTCAGCTTAAAAGTGTATTTATATCAAAAATCTGACCGCTGAACCTCTGTGTTCATAAGTCCATCCTGCAGGGTATGTGTGTGCATGTGCGCACACACACGTATTCACACGCTCATCAGAACTTGATGGTCCAAAACAAAGTTGATGGTTATTAGCTTATTCATGTTTTTTACCGTATAGAGAGCTATGAGTTAACAGTTGGAATCAGCACTGACGTTTCTCTCATTAATGTCATTTTGTGGAATTTTATAAAACTTCCTGATAATTATTGTTTTCCATTCTTTTGATTTTTTGCTTCTGGAGTTCTGGGTGACAAATATGCTCTCTTTTCATTTGTTTGATTCATATATCTGGTCGCTGTGCTTCGGTAAAAATGCCAACTGAGGGTTTTTTTTTTTTTTTTTCCTTCTGTGAAGAATTTTTGCAGTGCTCCGAAGGAAATAGAGAAAATACAAGATAAGCTACTGCATGAAATAAAATTCATAAAAAGCCCTTCCTGAGTGGTTCTTCAAGAATTCATCCCCTGCAACTTTCTGCAGAGTGCTAAGTTTATCTCTTTGATTCAGTGGTACAAGCCAGCCTCCACTTTCATCCTGCAGACGTAGGGTAGTTTACTTTTCAAGTAGGTCATAAAACACCCTGTTTATAAAGCACTTAGCTCCCCTGAACAATGCAAAGAATAACATGTTAAAACACAGAGAAGCCTTTCCTATGGAATTTGAGATTTAAAAGCATCACAGCACAACGAATCATTCTCAGAAATCCACCTTGCAGGATTCATGGTTTAAATGAAAGAACAATTTCAAGGGTGAGCACTCCAAACTTTGCCCAAAATAGGCAGACTTCTGCTCTCATGTCCTATTGTATTTGGTAAGAGAACTAAATACAGCGCTGGCTTTTACTATTCTGTGTCACAGTTCTAAAAAGCGAATTATTAACACCAGTTGCTCAGTTAACATGTTTCAACATATATTAGCCTATCATCCATCAGTGAAGTATTTTGATGTTAATTTTGTACCAGTAAACAGCAGGTGTATTATTAGGCATGATTTGGAGTAAGAGCTCCCCAAGGTTTTCTGAAAGTTGCAGATGTTGACGTTGGGGCTGGATGATGCTTTCTCTGGGGCTGTCCTGTGCTCTGCAAGGTACTGAACAGCATCTGTAACCTCAAACTTTTCCATGCATGTAACCTAGCATCCCTTGTCTCTGTTGTGATACCCACAGACGTCTCCAGATACTGGCAATGATCCCCTGGGGAAGCAGATCGCCCTTGTTGAGAAGCAATGCAGTTCTCAACTTCAGGATGTTTAAATCATTGTGCAGCCACATTGTAGAACCAGTGACCTCTTCCTTTGTGGCTCAAGGTCTAGTCCCCAAATTGGGAGCATCACCTGGGAGCTTGTTAGAAATGCAAATGGTCAGACCTACAGAATCAGAATCTGCATTTTCCCCGCATGCCTAGGGTATCTCAATGCTTGTCCTTCTAAGAAAGTTCCTCTCTTCTCTGAGAATTCTCCATAACCCCCAAGGCCTGCTTGTGTCCGCAGTTTGCAGGGAAAGGGGGAGATGTGTGGTTCGAGTGTTGGAAGTTGGGACACACGCCATCGCAAGGTGGAGAATAAATAGAGTTTTCTCTAGAGAGTTTGTTACTGTGAAAGACTGGAGATTGCGTTGGTTCTTGTTGGAAGTCAGTACAGAGAGGAGCTGGAAAAGCAGAGTGCATGAAATGACAGGTGTTGGAGGAGCCTCTCCTGCTCTTGTCCTGCAGATCTTCCTCCTGTCTCTTCCTTCCTTTGCTTCACAGCCCTGCTTTATAGATTTTCCTTTGCCTCCAGCTGTGGTTGAACAGTGTATCAGCAGATTTTGAGTTAGCTTGAGAGGGCTTTGTGCCTCGCAACCATTTCTACCTAGACAAAAAAAATGACACTCAGTTTAACTTTAATAAATTTGAAGTGTGTGGATATAAAATAATGGAAATCTATGCCGTGAAGTTTATAGTGAAAGTTCTGTAGTCACGCATTGTTGGTTCAAAGTTCTGAATGACCATTCGATAAAGACCTTTAAAATGGCATATAAATGAATACCTTCCTTTACTGTCTATTATTGCTTTTATATATATGTGTGTGTGTGTGTGTGTGTGTGTGTGTGTGTGTGTGTGTGTATATATGCTTTTATATATATGCAAATACGTATAAATAATAGATTTGGAAATAACTCAAAAGAGTGAAAAGGGGAATTGAACACAACTCTGTGTGAGTGGATAAATGAGAAATGTTTTTGTAAACTGATAGAACTAACACAGGGCATTTAAAATGATAATCCCTATGTTTATATAAGAACACTCAAAATATTTGCATCAATTAAATGACAAAGACAAAACCCAGATTTTATTCAGGGCAAGATCTCAGCTGTAAAATGTGTGCTTGCATAAGGAGGAAATGCGAATGAAATACCAAGAATACGCTTTATTGTTTAAAAAATGAGATGTGGACAATTTTAGATTTTTGTTTTCATAAAGTGAGACAACAGATGAAAATGTGCCTGTGTGTCTAGCATCCAGGAGACCGTAAATACAGTGTAATTTTACAGAAGGCTTAGGTGGCACACATTTAGGTGTTTTCCTCTTTTAAATTGTTTTCAGTCCACTGTAAAGCGAAATACAATATAATGGTTTCCAGTAAACTCAGGTGCAAGGAACGATTACTTTGTCTATAGAATCAGATGTGTTTAGGGTCCGTGGTGAAGCTGTTGTTTATTTGTGTTTTCATCAGCGGAAGTGTGGATGTGAATAACTTGAGTGGGCCTTTCTTCAGAGCCTTGCTGTAGTTAATGGGACTTTTTGAACTAGGCAGGCTCTCTAAACCTCTACATCTTGATGCATGAAATAGGTATGCCTGTAACACAATGGGCATCAAGATTTTGTTAAAATTACAGGGGACATTTACACACAAAGCTTCGTGTGGTGCCTGGAAAATTATTATCACTTAATGGATACCAGGTGTCATCCCTACTGTTTCCATTTTATGTCACCAGCCAATTCCTGTGTGAGAAGATAATTATATGGTCAGCGTCTCCTTTTCACAGATTTTCGGTTTTGGGAGTTTTATTATGGTACATAAGCATTAATATTTGACTTGTATTTATTAATATGTTAGGTGTCATGGCATGCTTAATAAACTTCAGTTTATAAAGATGATTAATGAAAGTGATAGAGGAATCCCCACAGATACTTGAATCAGTGTTGAAAATTTTGGCTTGATTGGACATACACAAAGACAAAATTATTTGTAAAGGAGCCCTAATTGGAAAGTACATCTGCATAACTCAGTTTTCATTAGGTTAGACTGCAAATTGTTTTCTCTCTCTCTCTCTCTCTCTCTCTCTTTTTTTTTTTTTTTTTTTTTTTTTTACTGTTACTACATTTAGATGACCTAACCTACTGGAAATAGTTAAAACTCTAGCAAACCAAATCCTTCACAACTTTGGTCTGGTATTTTTTGTGTTCCCTTAGAAATGTGTTCCTGGGAAGATGGCAGCACCACTCTGGTGTTCCATGTGCACTTCCTGTCATAAAGCATTCAGGTTCCTCAAGGTCAGGGTTCCTCTTCTGTCACGTAACCCACAGCACCTTTAGGCTTGCATCTCAGCACATCTGCTTCACCCCGAAGGACATTGGGGCAGGCGGAACTGAGGAGAATATGGTAGTGTTCCTGCTCCTGCTGTGTGGTGAGTAATAATGTTTCCTTCCACTCTGACCTGGGATCTCTAGTCTTCTGCCAGCATTCATGAAGCTGTGGCAGGTAGCCTGTTGACTTGCAGGTAGGGAATAATCTCAAACCCTTCAGTTCTGGATGTGTGCAGGTGTTAGCGTCTTTAAATACTCAGAATGAGATGCTCGTATGGCACTTAGGATTAAACATCCTCAGTGTTTAACAGCACCACTTGATCCCAATAGTGTCTGGGTTCTCTTTGCAAATATTTTCAAATCCACTCACTCCATGTTGTTTTATACTACTTGCATTTGTAAAGGATTTTTTAAAAGATGTTATTTTGAAGTAATCTCTATGCCGACGTGGGGCTCGAACTCACAACCCTGAGATCAGGAGTAATGCTCTACTGACTGAGCCAGGCAGTCACCTGTGTACTACTTCCTTTTTAAAATTCTAATCATCCATGATTAGCTGTTTGGCTCAGTAAAAAAAAAAAAAATGTGTGTGTGGGGGGGTGGGTACATAAATACATACAAATCAATTTTATATTTCTTTTTTTCCAAAGCCTAAGAATTTTTTTTTCTAATTTTCTTCTCAATAGTAATTAAAACAGTTCTTAATCTTGGCAGTCGTACATTAGCCCAAAGGAGGGGTATATTTAAAAAGTGCCAGTGCTTCCGTAGAACAAGTATAACAAAATCTCTTATTAAATCTCCTTATGTAACGTTTAACGTGTATCCAAGTTCAAAAAGCATTGGACTGGATTTGCAAAAGGAGATGCCATGCCTCGCCTTTGTGCTTCCTGCACTTTAAGACATATACAGATCACCTGGCAATCTTGTTAGGTTTCAGGATGTCCTCTGGTCAGTCTGGAGTGGGGGCCAGCAATCTGCATTCCTACCAGGTCACACCCAGTTGAAGCCACTGCTCCTGCTCCAAGCTGAAACTTCGAGAAGCAACATCATCGTGATAATTCCTGTCGAAGGAGCTAGAGCAAAACAGTACAGAGCAAAACTTACCTCACCGATCAAATATCTCCCCTATGGAGATGGACAATATGCTCTTTTTTTTTTTTTTTTAAGATTTTATTTATTTATTCGACAGAGAGAGAAACAGCCAGCGAGAGAGGGAACACAAGCAGGGGGAGTGGGAGAGGAAGAAGCAGGCTCATAGCGGAGGATCCTGATGTGGGGCTCGATCCCATAACGCCGGGATCACGCCCTGAGCCGTAGGCAGACGCTTAACTGCTGTGCCACCCAGGTGCCCCGACAATATGCTCTTAAAGACCTTTTTTGAAGAGAGCAGTGAATGAAAACCAGGGTCTAAGACAAAGAGAAAAATGGCTCTCCCAGGAAGTGAACAAACCGTCACTCTCTCTTTCCAATGCACTGAGTTTTACTATATAAATCCGTGTCTGCTACATAAGACAGCGCACAGAATTAGAAAGCTGTAACCAGCTGAAGGCCCCCTGCCTTGCCTTGGCATTTATGGGAAATAAATGGGCCATTCGTCTGGGAAATGGTCTCTCTGTGTGGCGTGATCTTCATTAAGACCATGTTGTCCCTTCCCTCATATTTCTTTAGTGCACCGTCCTGGAGAGACAAACATTGAAGTGAATTGTACCATGACACTCTTACCATGTGGGCCATTTCACGTGGTCTTAATCTGGTTTTAAAAGCAGAATAATTGAAACACAGGAACAGTGTGAGGTCTAGAAATTCCTTCTCCGTTCATTTTTTCCCTAAACAGTGAGTCAAGTTCCAAAGGCAGTGAAAAGCACAAATGACAGTATAGTGTAGCTAAAATCTTACACAGACACACACACACACACACACACAAGAAACAGAGATGAATCCACAAGTATAACTGCAGGTATGGGTCTGGCCTGAATTCATGCCCTGAAAACATGGGGTATGTATAATAAACTAAGTGTATTACCACAGAGATATGCATACTTGTGTCTTCATTGATGGGATGTGACTCAACCTTGGAGGAATATAGCAGTGACAGAGAATGTGTTATTCAAAGATGGATAGACATGCTATCAAATGTTGGTGTCAGAGTGTGTATTCAGAAGGCCTAAAATTTATATAAAGCTGTGAACCTGACCTAGAAAGTGCAATATAACCCTTTAGGATTGAAATAATTGGACAGCTGTCTAACCTGGTATGGTAGGAGCTTTTGCCAATGGTCAATGTCCAGTAAGTGCATATGGAAAATCTTTTCCTTTGCCCTGCCTTGCCCTGCCTTGCCCTGCCCTGCCCTGCCCTGCCTTGCCCTGCCCTGCCCTGCCCTGCATTGCCTTCCCTTGCCTTCCCTTCCCCTCCCTTCCCTTCTCCTTCCTTCCCTTCCCCTCCCTTCCCTTCCCCTCCCTTCCATTCCCCTCCCTTCTCTTTTCTTTCTTTTCTTTCATCTCTGCACCCACCATGGGGCTTGAACTCACAACCCCGAGATGAAAAGTTGCATTCTCTTTCAACTGAGTCAACCCGGTGGCTCTGGAAAATGTTTTCTAAACGAAAACTCACAATTGACCTTCACTATAATAATAAGCAATAGAAGACTACTTTCTGTGACAGAGCATAAGAGAGTCTTCCTTGCTGTGATTTTGACAGAAGAAATGGAAATGAAACAATAATTATGTTTGAATACATACATATATGACCGTTACATGTATGCATGTTTACAAATATGCAAATACTATATGTGTATATGTATTTACAATCATATGCACACGTCTTTGTATGCATATATATGTACATTTTTTTCTTTACACGTGTAATGTTTGAATTTTCACAAAACCTTGTGAAACACTTTCTTTATGGAGCTGAGGGAGTGGAGACTCTTGAGAGTTTAAATAATTTATAACATGTCAATCACCTAGTAAGTGACAGAGCTGGAAATTAACAGCCTATATATTTTTTAAATATGGGGTAGGGGCGCCTGGGTGGCTCAGTCCGTTAAGCGTCTGCCTTCGTCTCAGGTCATGATCTCAGGGTACGGGGATTGAGTCCCACATGGGCTCCCTGCCCAGTGAGGAGCCAGCTTCTCCCTCTCCCTCTGCCTACCACTCCCCCTGCTTGTGCACTCTATCAAACAAATAATCATAAAAAATATATTAAATAAATTTAACAATGTACTTCCCCTACTTGATTTGACCAAGAATGGGTTCCTACACCTCTGACGGTATATGCTATGAAATCATATACAAAAGGGACCTCTAGTGTAAGAAGAAAGAAAAGGAAAGTAATCGTCTCCCGTGCTTATACCAAACAGACAGTGATGTCCTTAAAGAGGAGTTGCCCCTTGTCCAGGACTGGATTTGGGATGAGGACTCGACTCTAACCCTAGAGACAGAGCTGAGGGTTAGTTGTGACTGTCCGTAGTTTGTCCGTAAGGCAATAGGACGGTAAGCTGTCCCCTGGTCAGACAGTTACTAGGTGGCAGAGCCCCCGCCCTCGCAGCTATCTAGAGGGTCTGTGGGCTGCCGGGTTCCTTCCTCTGCGGTTTGACTTCCATGAGACCTGCACATCCTTTCCTGTAGAGAACACGCCCGTCTCCGTTGCCCGTTGGTCCTGCCCCAGCCGTCGTTTCTTCCCCATCTCCATTCTCCACCCCCAGCTCTGCACACGTATTCAGACCTGTGTTTTTCTGTGGGCAGTGACCCGTTCTCGTTCCCGTTAGTTGCCCTAACGGATTTGCAAGAATGCAGTTGCTATGGGACCCAAGGAGAATGGGGATCCAGAGCCTCAGTTAATTTCAGAGTGAGATGGCTGGGCTCAGCATCCTCTTTCACGTCTGCCAACACGGTCCTGCTCAGAGGAGTGATCAATAATTAGGAAGATCCGATGCCTGTGGCGGCTTGCAGCCTCTACACTGATGAGATGCTATCCCGTAGACGGTTCATGTCGCCGGCAGCCACAGACCTCGCTGTGCTGCTTTCCGCAACACAGCCTCATAAAGGATCCCTTACTTCCTATCGGGCAACTTTCTGCTTTCGCTTTGTTTTTATCACATTGCAATATTGGGCTTGCTTGGGTAGTGGTCTGTAATTCTGTTAGTGATCCTTCTGTGTGTCTAGACAAAACCTCCTTGCCCAGTGGCTCCTGAACTGAGATATTGCAGCAGGTCAGAAGATAAGACTCCCAGGGGCCTGAAAATGGATAAATAATCAGTTCCGAAGCTTGGTCCTGCATGAAATCCTTTGACCTCGGCAAACCTATACCATAAGCCTCTTTAAGTGTCATCACTGGAAAGGGTTCCTCTGCAGGTGTGAGGAACGGCATGGAGTATCGTGCTACTGCCCCAGGTGGGACATATTGCTATGGTATCGCGTTGTTAAACAGTTGTTAAATAGTAAATAAAGAAGGGAGAAGGCATGAGATGAAATTGGCTCGAAACTCAGGGAGTGTTCTTCCACTGGGTGACGTTGTTTGCTCTCTTGCTAAGTGAAATGTGACAAACTAGGACAATATTTTTGTTTTCATTAATCTGGCTCTCAGATCACTTGGACAATATGTTTCAACAGCAGCGTCTGGCCAAATCAGGCTTCTTCGGTGGGTCATGAGAATTTCTGCTCCTGTCTTAGTGCTTGTGGGCTGCTGTCACAGGTACCGTTGACTTGGTGGCTTATACACAACAGTAATTCCTTTCAGTGTCTTGTAAAAGCATGTTTCCTGGTTCATAGATGACAATCTTTTTCCTGTTTCCTCACATTGCAGAAGGGGTGAGCGAGCTCTCTGGGGTCTAATTAATAACGGCACTAAACCCATTCTGAGGGCTATATCCTCATGACCTAATCGCCTGCCAGTGACCCCACCTCCAAATACATCCCAGTGGGGAAAGGGTTTTGGAGGGTCACTAACATTCAGGCTATACAGTTCTTTTTTTTTAAATTTTAAAAAGATTTTATTTATTCATCTGAGAGAGAAACTGAGACAGTACAAGCAGGGGGCGCAGCAGGCAGAGGGAGAAGCAGGCTCCCTCCTGAGCTGGGAGCCCGACGGGGGGCTCGAAGTATAGCAGTTCTTAAGGCTGGGATGCCTTTGTGGCGCCATCTTGACTGAGGATATGACACAGACATGGGAATTGAACTGGGAAGCCTACCCCTTTTCCCCTGGTAGACTGTAAGCAAGAGTGTGCAGTGATTAGAAACCAGAATAGTCATTTCCCTCAACTGTTTTAGGATGGAGGTATAGAAACACTGAGATGGTATGACAATGCACTGGAGTGCTAGATCCTGTCTCCGTGGGGTCTGCTGGGGCCATGACAGAGCTGTCAGAGAACGCCAACTCTCACAATGGCTTGTTGTCTCACTTGGTTACAGACATATCGAAAGACCTGTCTTCGTTGGTGGCGTGGCCTGTGGCTCATGTCAGCCTTTGCGTGACATGTAGGGAATGGAGAATTTTATGCAAGTGTAATGAGGAGATAAGGAGGTTGTGAGAAGGTTAGAGGGTCAACAGAGGCTCGGGAGAGGGAGGGAAGTCCCTCACGTGCAGCTTGGAAACCAGAGACATATGGCACACGTTCCCAACTGGATAGAGTCCCCTGATACATAACCAAGTCCAGGAAGCAGAGCGCACAGGTTTCTTGTGCTGCAGAGAAGAGTGAGCGCTCAGGGAACCCATGTGGGGCTAAGTCTTCCTTCTCCTAATCACCATGAGGTCATGGTAGTTTCCCCGTAGACATAGATGTCTTCCTGGTGAGAAGCAAAGCATGGCGCAGTGGGGATATTAAGACTGAGCCTTTACCCAAAATCCCAAGCCATTCAAGAGACTGAATGGAAGAAACTGTCATGCTCTGGTTTGATGGGTTTAAAGTGTGTGGTCATCTCCCTCTCTTAATGAGGTGGGAAAGATTAGACCTACTTTTCGACCAGTCAAGAAGTCATACAGTTTCTTTGCACATCTGAGTATAGGACTCGCACATTTTTCCTGTGGTGTAGAGAGAGGGGGATGTAGGTTTCTAGTCTCATTCTGTGATATGATGCATCTCTGTAAACTGTGAATCAACAAATTGCTTTTTCAATAAAGCCCAGAACGTACCCTTGGCATTTAGGTCATATTCATGGACAGGTTTGAGAAAATTCAAAGTTTAATTATATGCCGTGTTTCCAGGGGCAGAAGAAGGGTGACCCTAAAGTCTCGTACAGGAATAATTCTTTGTCGGCTCGGAAGAGAGTTGGAAGGGCTGCCTTGGCTCCGTTTACTTTGGGCACCTCCCTTCTCTCAGCTGGCTTGGGCACTGCAGCCCCCGTGCGGTCTTTATGATGGAAACACTGCAGTGCAGACAATCAGAGTGAACACTTAGGGTTGTATTATTAAAAACATATTTTTACTGGAGAGTTTACCAAAATGAAATGTCTTGCTCCTATTGGTCTTAGGAGAGATCTGGCTAGTTTACAACATCACATATACAGAACACTGGAAACACAGTAAATTATCTGTGCATGTCAGTGGTGCTCGCACCCAGATGTCTTTCCTAGAGTGTGTTTTAAAAAATGCATGGCTTCTGTACTAAAATAATCTCTTGAAAGACTTCGGCAACTATTTAGCTTAAGCATACGATGATTTCGGAGCTGTTTTTTTATTCCCCTAATGGTTGAATTGCTAAGGGAGTCTGTGCCATCCTCCACATCATGGTTACAAACAGGAGCCCTTTATTTTCCCAGATCCATGCTGGGGAAATCCTCTATTTGACCACATCCCATTTAGAGGGGGCGGGTCATAAGGGCCTTGTGCAATTTTAAGTTTTAATAATTGTAGATGAACAGAGGATTGATGCAGATACCTTAATCCGATTGTTCATTCATCAAAACCCAATTCTTTGGAGGAACTCCGGGTCAAGTTCACAAACTCAATTTACAAAATTGCTCAGCAGCATCTGGGGAGCATTTCACTAACTTAGAAACTTGTCCGTCGGAAACTTGGAAAATTTGGAAGAATGAGTCAGGCATTTGCTCTTAATGGAACATGCTTCTGTGTAGAGAATGAGGTTGTTTCAGTCATATGCACTCACGAGCTTTTTAAATCTGAAGGTAACCCAATAAATACAACAGGCGGAACAGCTCACCTCCTAGAATGTTGGGGGATTTCTTGATGGATTCGGTCCAAACATTTTCCCTTCCCAGGGAAACATTACAGTATATTTTCTTATAAAACTTTCTTACAGGTTTCCTTTTCCTGTTCTTCATCTATTAGCAATGAAGTTTATTTTAAATAGGAGAGGGAAAGCCCATGTTTTGTTTTTGTTTTGTTTTTTTTTTAAGATTTTATGTATGTATGTATGTATGTATGTATTTATTTATTTATTTGACAGAGAGAGACCACAAGAGGGGGAGCGGCAGAGGGAGAGGAAGAAAGAGACTCCCCACTGAGCAGGGAGCCCAACATGGGGCTTGATCCCGGGACCCTGGGATCATGACCTGAGCAGAAGGCAGACGCTTAACCGACTGAGCCACTCAGGTGCCTCAAAACGTCCATATCCTTTTTTTTTTTTTTTTTTTCTGTTTACCACCAATTATCCCATCACCTTTTTTGATGAGTCCCTCGAATGTATCTAAGGCTACCTTAAGGTTTTTCTCGATAAACGTCTAGCATGTGTAATTTCATTGGTCCTATTGATTTTATGATAAACCATAATTTCAAACAATATTTATTCTATGTCATTTCTAATATCTTTAAATGTAATATGACTTTTACATTGATCTTGTGGTAGCCTAACATGTGGAATTCTCACATCTGTTCAGTAATTGGTCTGTGGATTATTTTGAGTTTTCCACAGAGCAATCATTTCATCCAAAGTCCATGGCATTTGTTTTTCTTTGTAATCCTTATCCTTTTAACTAATGCATGCATTTATTTCATTATATAGCATGTGGCCTTCCGTGCAGAATGCAGTAGGAATGATTTCTGTCTTGCACTTGCTATGAACTATACGTTTGTAGTAGTTTATTAGGTAAGGTGTTCACTTCTTTTCCTATTTCACTGATGGTCAGCATCATGAATGAGTGTTGAATTAAATGTTTAATAAATTTGCTTTAGGGAGACATGACCTTTTCTTTTTTTTTCCTTGAAAAATATCATGTCTGGGCTGCCTGGGTGGCTGAGTCCGTTAAGCACCTTCCTTCCTTTGGCTCAGGTCATGATCCCAGAGTCCTGGGATCGAGCCCCACGTTGGGCACCCTTCTTAGGAGGAGCCTGCTTCTCCCTCTGTCTCTGACCCTATCCCTGCTCATGGTCTTGCTCTCTTTCTTTCTCAAATGAATAATAATAATTTTTTAAAAAATCATTAAAAGGAAATATCATATGTATAGTTTGTAAGCAATAATATGTTAGGTGTGCAATATTGTGAGTTCTTTCCAGTCATTGTGAAGATTAAAAAGTAGCCTGTTTTTACAAAGATTCTGTTGAATAGATACAAAACAATTTGGCAATTGATCCTTAGGAATTATGATGTAATTCATAATTATCAGGACATATTATTGGTCATTTGTTACTGAATTATGAGATAATAATATTTCCACATTACAGTTCATAATACGGAAATGGATTGGGTTAGTGGTAACATTGAGATCACACCACACATATTAATTGATTTATCTAATATCTTGAATGACATTGATAAATATCGGTAGGTAGAATCACAAAATTTCAAAAACGGCGTGTCTTGCATAAATTTGTTACAGTAGCATGTCGATGCAATGTTCGTAGGAATGACGTGCCTTTCCCGAGAGGCACCTGTCCGTGGGGAGTCCTGGGATACATAAGCTTGACCTTCAAGTCTGTGTTTCAGATGTGGCCTCTGTTTGAGCCTGCTCCCTGCTTTCCAGGTTACCTGGGGCCACTAGCCTGTATGTGTTCTCCGGAATTTCTAGTCCTGCTGTAATGTACTTTGGTGGCTCGTGTGACACAGGTATAATCATCTTCCCGTGGGACGCCCCCAAGGTGACTTTTAGAAAAGACTGTGTACAAATTCAGATCAGATGTGCAGGTTTCACTTCCCAGCGTGTCTGCCGCGTCACGGTGATATGAAGACCTTCTGATGTTCAGGGTGAGGACGTGATCTCCCGAGAGGTTGTCGGTCATTACGTTCTGAAATCCTCTGTACTTCAGTGGTCCCCAGGTCTCACCGGGGCCCCCATTTAAGACATATATTTACTTTTGAAAAAAAAGTCTCTGTGTTTTGTTCAATTCACAAATAGCTGAGTCTTCTCCACAATGACATGACGAATTTGAATGAAGACCCATTTGGGGAACATCATTCTTTATGATAATGAGCAAGAGGACACTCTGGTCATTTATAACAGCCAATTATTTGTTTGAAAGAACTGAGGTCACGTTCTTTCCAATTTGTTCCATCTAGGGATGAGGAATTCAAGTTTACTATTCAGACAGGAGTCCTGTACCCAGACTGGTCATGCCTTTTTGCATCTGGAGAGATGCCTTCATGGTGTATATTTAAGGGAAAAGTGTAGGTGACTGTTCCCTTGGGACAGACAAATGTCCATCTGTTTTGTGCAGAAAGAGGCCATAATATAGGTTCCATGACCTCCTTTTTGTTTGCTGACTCAGGGCCCCTTTTTCACAATAAAATAATGTATTCAAGAGAAGCATTGAGTTGACATGAAATTCTCAGGGATATCCCAAGGTTCTGATTTTAAATTTTTCCAACGAACCGTAGTGTTGTGAGGCCCTCAGTGTGTCCGTTTAGATCATTACAGTGAAAACCTCAGCTGCTAGTGACAGTGAATGCTGAGCTCTCTTCACTCCTCACTTCCAAGGGCTTTCTGAAGAGTAGATTCTTGGATAATCCTGCACTGAAAGTAGCGATAGTGTGGAGTGTAGACCCTCTTTTTTGGAACATATATTTCCTAGAATAAATTAGATTTGGGGGGCTAAAATGTTACATGCAGGTAATTTCCCTCCGACATTTTCCCAAGGAGAAACAGAAACTGTTGTAGGTTTATGTCCTAAGAGCTCAAAACGTGAAGAAGTGAGATTTCCTTTGGTTCGATGGCACCCACTGCTTGGCCATGATCCTAAGGTTTGGGACTATTTTTATGTGCACAGTTTCCTTCTAACCAAACACCTATTTCATGAAGCTTACTGGACGTATTTTTTCTAATACTATAGTTTCATAAGAACTGGTGGGAGAAATACACATAAGAAATTACTCTGAGACCTGAGAGGGAAATTGAGACAAAGTTTCTTTTCCTCTTTTATGACCAGTGTGCCTGGAGCTCAGGGCCAAGTTTGTATATAATTATAGATTCTTGAGCTTATTTTTTTTTTAATGTACGTATTCACTCTTACTTTAACTTCTTGGCTTTTGCCTTCTTCGTCAATTCTTAGTGGTTTGGGAGTTCCTTAATCCAAATCATTTATTATTGAGCATTTTCAAATATTCGTATTATAAAATATTAAAGAGATCACTTTATAGTTTTACAGTACAGTAAGATCACTTTACAGTTTTTGAAACTTAATCTAACCTTCATGTATTCAAGAGTGCTAGACCAGACACCAGCAAATGTTTCCTACAGGGGACTAGGAAGAAGATTCTTTGGGGCTTTGGGGACTTGGTGTTCCCCATTGCCACTACTGTTCGTTGTCTGTTGTAAGGCGGGATTAGCCATAGAGAACACTTACAGGCAAGGCCGTGTTCAATAAAATTGATGTATAGATACTAACATTTGCATTTCATGTAATTTTCACATGCCATGAGATAGTATGCTTCTTTTACTTTGTTCCCTGATGATTTAAAAATGCAAACCCCAGTCTTGGCTTGTGGAGTATACAATAACAGGTAGTGGACAGTGAGTCGGTTTCCCAGTGCCATTCTCCATCACACCCGGTACCGAAGTTGGTGAAATGCCCATTGTGGATCACACGTCTAATAATTACCTTGAAAAGGTACCCATTCTGCGTCATACCCAGTATGTAACTGGAAGGGTGCCCATTCTGAGTTATACCCACTACCTCACTAGAAGGGGTGCCCTGACAGTCCTGCATCGAGCACTCCCTAGTGTCTCATGCATCTGGACACGTCGACATGGTCCCATGTGTTTAGGTTGATAGGACATTTTTGTTTGTGTCCTTGAGGCAGAGTAGATGGGAGTTATTTATACTATTATACAGGAACATGTTTGCAAAAGAAAAGCCACATATGATATAACACAGGAAGACACTTTATATATATATATATATATATATATATATATATATATATATATATATATATATATATATATATATATATATAGTATTATATATAACTAAACTGGTTTTCAGTTAACACCAAAGGGCAGCTTTGTGACTTACTAGGATGATGATTTTTTTTTTTTGTTTCATAAAACAGATCATTTACGTTTACTTAATGGTAGGCTCATTCTGCCTTTTAAAAAGAAATGTATGACCTTTTCATGAATACATTGCTCTTGCATATTTTCCTGGGAATTTTTCAAGAGTCTTGTGATAAAAGTTGATCGCCAGCAGACCCAAGGTGATAAAGTTCCCCACATAGCATCCAGTCTGTCATTGCGAGAAATCTGCTGCCTTCTCCTAGCACGGCCGTGGGATGCTACTCAAATATCTCCAAAGCCTTCCTGATGACAATGTCAACAGAATGTTCTCGTTTCTCATCATGTATGATGGAATACTACAGTCAGGCCCATGACTGAACACGATGGCTATGGATATTGTCACCCCAAGTCCTGACGGGTAAGGCTGGTAGTCATTTTTCAGCTCATTGCCTCTGAACATCAAATTCATGGTTTAAAGATTGCCCACCAGCCCCACTTATCTACTTAATGAGCAGGAATTGATTACCGATTGTATGGTAGACTTTGTGCCTGGCTCTACTGAAACAAATATTTCTGCTGTTTTCTTACACATTAATAATTAACATGGAAATACAGTCTCCATTTATTTGGATTTCATCTTGAAAAAGCATTGGGTGAGCTCCTGCGTCTAGTTTACTGTTAAGCTACAGTTGTGTAAATCAGTAGCCATCTAGACCTTGCCATGTTCAGACACCACAGTTGAATTTAATTGTCGAGGTTTCTGAAACTCTCCAAATGATAGGTTCCACATTGGTTAAACAAAATGCATCTTAAAGTTCTATTTTGCAATACATATCCAAATTGTGAAATATGGTAAGTGCGCACACTTTCAGTTAACTTACCACTTAACATGTGAATATAAGATGAAATCTCAGCTGATTATTTCAATATGTATTTTTCAATGTGACTGTAACTCTGGCATTTAGACCCGGGTAACAGACAATTAAATACCCAAACATGACTACTGCATACATTTAAACGTTAAAATTAACTCACGCAAGATAGCTTCAAACGCTGATTGTGTCATCTGTAAATGACTGTACTCCACCTGCATAAATATTGATGAACTTCTCAAGTTCGGAGTTCCTACTGCTGAATTTTACTACGTTCCTTGTGCGTTTCTAAAATGGAAATTCTTCTCTGGATCTTGGGAAAGCGCCATAATTAAAGTGGCCCAAACAGGTCACATACAATAATGTAGGTGATAAGAAGGAGCAGATGTGTGGATAGAATGATACTCAATGCATTTAGCTCAGTCTGTCTGTTAAATGTGTCTGAAAGTTCTGTCTTTTGACAGAGCCCACAGACATTGCCAGAGACAATTATGTTGTGCGAGGACACTGTCAGCAATCAGAATTAACTTTTGGTTATTTTAAAAATTAAAAGGGCAATCTACTTACTACGTATTTCAGAACAGCTCCTAAGAAAGTTTATCCTGAGTGGTGGGTGATTTTGCCAAAACTTGAGGGAGTCCAAGTAGCTTAGACCATTATCAGCATGATACCTGTGCCAGAGCAAACAAGAGGTTATTTTCATAGGCAGCAAGGTATGTGACGAAGGTAGCTTTCCTCTCACTTGACGTTCGAAGCACACGTACGTCTGGGGGCTCTGAAGGGTTTTGTTTGGTTGGTTCGTGCACATGGGATGAAATATTTGATGAAGAGTGCATTTCATGTATAGATGTATTCTGAAGCTGGAGAGCTAACACTCAGGCATTGCCTTAATGTGCTTGTTTGTTTCGTTTGGGTCTAGAGCATGCCAAATGGGTGTTGCCTTCAGTTCTGCATATTTGCGACAGTTTCCGTGTGTTGCCATTTTTCTAGGCAGAGTTACTCAGGGACAAAAAGAGTGTAACAGAACTCTGTTTTTTCTGTGACAACAGGATTCGGGTATTCTTAATACTGTTTTTAAGTGGACGTCCCATGGGTGTCCATTGGTGTATATAGACATGCACAGAGCCCTAAACAGAAAGTACTTCACACTCCTGCCTCTTCCCTTTGCGTCTTGAAGCTGTTCTGCATTTTATTTTATTTTTTTTTAAAGATTTTATTTATTTATTCGACAGAGATAGAGACAGCCAGCAAGAGAGGGAACACAAGCAGGGGGAGTGGGAGAGGAAGAGGCAGGCTCATAGCAGAGGAGCCTGATGTGGGGCTCGATCCCATAACGCCGGGATCACGCCCTGAGCCGAAGGCAGACGCTTAACCGCCGTGCCACCCAGGCGCCCCTGTTCTGCATTTTAGACAGACTCGAGGATAAATTAAACATTAAAATCTCAGGTTGAATGAATTCAGCGAAATGGACATACGTGATCCCAGCTCCCACCCAGCCATCCAACCCAGACTCCCTGGTAAGAGGCAGTTGGTTGGGACAATAAAGAATGTTACCCATTGAAAGTTATAACAGAAGAAAATCATACCATTTTAAGTAAACTGCTTCACTCTGGGAGAAGGAATGTTGTACCTGACACCCTGTGGATACCAGGTGGAGCCCTGTGTCCAAGAACATGCTGGAAGGAAACCTTTTGATTGTGGAAGTTCTGATGACAATTTTGGAGAAAGTCTTGGCTGGGTTTCCGGGACGGGATATTGACAACAGCAGACCTCCTCCTGATCTTTGTGAAGCTCCAACTGTAGGATGAGACATCAGTGTGGAATTCAACTTGCTAGTATCACCCCGCCCATATTGCCAGTGTCCCCACAGGTCACTTAGTAGACGTTCTCTGACCCCAGGAAGGAGCACACTGATAACACTTGGCAGCTACTTTGCCAGTGACCCTCAGCCAGCCAGGGCTGCAGTTGCCATGAAATGTCCCAGGTTTGTGGTGCCTGGGTGGATCAGTTGGGTAAGCATCTGACTCTTAATTTCAACTTAGGTCATGATCTCAGGGTCATGAGATCAAACCCCATGTTGGGCTCTGTGCTGGGTGTGGAGCCTGCTTAAGATTCTTTCCCTCTACCTTTGCCCTACCCCATCCCCTTTCTCGTGTGAGTGTGCTCTATCTTTATAAAAAAATGTTTTAAAAAGGTCCCATCTTCTTGTCGCTTTTGTTGGACAACTCTGAGACCTATTCTGCAGTCTGTTGGAGGACTGAGCCCCTGTTCTCCAAATGGATACTCACTTGTTAACACAGGCTGTATTGACTTTTTTGTCTTCCATGTCTCTCAAATCCATGTCCTCCTGGGGAAAAATGACCTCCCAAACACATGATGTGTGTCCTAAACCTTGCCTGGGAGGGTGGGTTCGCTTTTGGGGGAGTCCAAATTAAAATGGTGCCTGTGATTGAGAAGCAGGACCCTCATGAGAAGCAGGACCCTCATCTGAACCAGTGAACATACCCACTGAGGGCTAGTACTCCTGTCTAGTAACATTCAAATTACCACTTGGCTGGAAACCGCATTTAAAGGAGTCTCAGGTTGTCGTCCACTACACTGGTGCTTCTACACAATAAGATTCTATTTAAGCTTCTGCAGTAATCACTCTACACCCCCCCCCCCCCACACACACATCATCCACTGCTTTGCTCCGTCAAACAGTCATGGTGTTATCTACCGTCCAGCTGCAGGTATCTGTTGGTGAAATAGTAGGCTGCACATTTCTGGTTGAAACATTAATTGTATCATGTTCTGATTCTGTGAACCAAGCAGGTGAGATCAATAATTTTCTGTCTGGGCTTCAATGATAGGACTTTGGACTGCAGTTCCTAAAAGTTGCCTGTGCTTATTTAGTTCATTAAGAAAACCCACAAATCCTCTGTGATTCTGCCTCCCTGGGCCAGTTCAGCTCTTGGCAGGCTTTGGGGAAAATTGGCCCAACAGCTCTTGCCGTCTGAGGTTCAGTTGCCTGCACCAAGGGAAGGATTTGTTCTAACATTGTTCTAACTCTGAACTGGGGGTTCTAGACAGCCAATGTGTAGGATTTCCCTTGGATCTTTAGCTAAAGTTCTTGATGAAATGATATGTAAAAATATTTAAAAAGTCAGAGCAACAGTAATGTTAAAAAAAATTTTAATGCCTTAAACATTTGAGAGCACAAGGGAAAATCTGCCTCTCAGACTCAATTTCATGCAGAGCATAGCAGGAGACTTGTGTGACTGTGACATGACCGCAGAAGTAGACTGGTAAAACCATTTTCTGGGTGTAGGTAATTAGCGAACACACTGCACGCAGCAGTCAAGGTCATCAGGAAAGGGATGGCATACACAAATTGGGTCAGCTGTGCTCCAAAGTCTGGGTTTTAACATCACACTGAACTATCCTTAAATAAGAAAAAAATTACATTATATTTTAATTGTCTCTTTGCTTCTAGTTTTAACTTGTAAAGCCCTTAGTACAGTGGAGTTAATCAATGTATAGTTATTTTTGAATGAAAGGATGCATTGTGTGTGTGTGTCTTTCATTCCACTTTGTATCTTTTTACTAATCTCCAATTACTCTGTTGAACATACACTTTCTTTTACGTGGTCTTAGTGATAAAACAGAAAAGAGCTTCCTGTGTTTTGCTAACAGCAGCACAACTAAATTAACAAGAACCACCAAACACTTGAAATGGTGAACGTACGCTTTGGGCTTTGTTGGAGGGGAGTATTTATTTTAAAGATTTTATTTATTTATTTGAGAGAGACAGAGGCAGCCAGCAAGAGAGGGAACACAAGCAGGGGGAGTGGGAGAGGAAGAAGCAGGCTCCCAGCGGAGGAGCCTGATGTGGGGCTCAATCCCGTAAGGCCGGGATCACGCCCTGAGCTTAACGACTGCACCACCCAGATACCCCTGGAGGGGAGTATTTAAGGAGGCATCACCATCTAAAGAACACAGTGTGGAAACTGATGGATTTATTTAAACAATTCCAATACTGTCTCATCTGCCTGATTGCCTCCATTGGGAACTAAATTAACGCATTTGGGAATAACACTCGGTATCCCAGACAATCTCCACTTCAAGACTTGAAACTGAACTTTTACTTAGTAGAGTGAAGTTAACAGGGGATGAGGGTAAACTCTTGTGAGTGAAAAAAAAAGTCTAACTATGGATTCCAAGTACTGTTGTGGACGGAAGTTGGATGATAATACAAGGAAAAATTGGGATGTTTCCGCTCAAGCATTTACACTGACATTGTATATGTCCTTAGTAATCTGTAACTGGCACTTTGCCCTTTTCCATCAAGAATTTCCCACATTTTAATTATGTACACCTTGCATGGATGCTTTAATTTCTATGATCAAGTACCCAGGTCACTTCATTAAAACAGCATTCTTGTCTAGGGAAAGTCCCGTGACACAGCACTCAAAACATATAAACAGTACTGACCTTCGTTATCTTTCTAGTGTATTTGACCAGAAAATGGTTGACCTAAAACTAATCTTATCTATTATTTATCATTCTTTGGTTGCCATGAGACTGCCTCACTTCCAGGTTTCAAATGTTATTGTAAGAATTTTTTGTTTCTTCTGGTAATTCTTTTTCCATCCTAACACCTTCTTAAAACAATCAATTTTATATTAAAAAAAAAAGGTAACAAGCAATTTTTAAAATGAAGAATTGAATCTCTTCTGATGCCTTTTATGACCAAGAATATTTGGTTAATGCTTAGTAACTTTTACTGTCAAGACATTCTTTTTCATCTCCAACCTAACCTTCCCTTGTTGGCGCTTAAATCCATTTATTCGTGCTCTGTGAAGTTTAAGAAGAGTTGGCCAGAGTTCTCTCCATAATAACCCTTCATTTCCTTCATGACAATTACCGAGTCAGCCTTCCGAGAAAATGTCTCCAACCTTCTTTGCCTTCCCTCAATCCCCCTTTCACTGTTGCTCACATAGGTTGTCCTAGACCCATGCGGTGACATTAGTAAAGTAGGGGGTGAGCTGCCTGTGAATGTGTCCTGGTCCAGCTTCCTCCCCCTTCTCTGGAAATGCTACCTTAGAGAGGTGGCCCATCTGGTGGTCAAGCCCAAATGATATGAGTGCTTACTCTGTTGGTTATAGTAGCCCAGATGAAGGTCATGTGGCCAATTCAGGTTGGACATTCATCAGATAAATGAAGAAGCTGAAATTTGGAGTTGAGATTCAGAGGTAGGCACTTTTGGTCCTTGGGATGTGTTTGTGGCTACTCCCTGGGAGATGTGCCATTTTCTTCA
The DNA here is from genome assembly GCF_024610735.1 of Ursus americanus. Classification (NCBI taxonomy): domain Eukaryota; kingdom Metazoa; phylum Chordata; class Mammalia; order Carnivora; family Ursidae; genus Ursus; species Ursus americanus. The sequence continues at coordinate 117,879,750 of NC_142164.1, read as the reverse complement.
TGTGAGGATCTGCAGTTGTCCTTGTCCCTAGGCTTCGGGGTGTTTTTCCAACTATTTTGGTCCATCAGTGAGAAACTTAATCCTTATTCAAATTCCCACTTAGGGCTTCAGTTAGCAAAAATTGTTGTCTGCTTCTTGAAATCCCAAGTATCCTGGAGGTGTCTGGGTAGCATAGACCGTTGAACACCTGACTCTTGGTTTCAGCTCAGGTCTTATCTCAGGGTCCTGATTATTGCACTTGTTGGGAAGTCTGCTTGAGTTTCTTTCTTCCTTTCCCTCCACCCCTCCCCCGATCACTCTCTCTCTCTAAAATAAATTAATTTAAAAAATTATCCTAATACATGTTTCAATGACCCACCTCTCAAAGACAGAAAGAAAAAAAAAAAAATCAGCCCAAGGTTCTCATGGAGAGATTGAGTGAACACATAACATAGCTCTGTTATTCTGGAGGAAGGGATGGTACTCTCCAGATCACTACTGTTGACTAACCATCAGAGGTGGCATGAATGACACTACATCACTTGTTTACACCTCCATCTCCCCTTTTTGCTGAGGTGTTTGCAGGAAGGGATAGGGATTTATGCGCTTTGTTCCCAGCACATGTTCCCTGAATGTAAGCTTTAACAACTATAAATACATGAGTCCTGTCCTTTGCAAAGAAAAGGGAATTCCAGGCACTTTGACTGAAACCCCATAACCCAAAGAAGAAATAACCTAGTGTGTGTAGCATAAAAAATATTTACAGTGGAGATCTACAGTGAAGATTGTTTTCAGACGTTGCAATGTTAGTATTGAGAGGAAAACTACAAGTACAACAAAACCAGACAAACCTTCTAGACATGTTTGTATACAGAGGGGAGAAGGAAAGGTTAAGTTAAGATGATTATGAGGAGGAGGCTGTGGTCTTCATATCTCTCTCCTGCTGCTTTTCTCACATCGTTTGTAGTGCTCCTCAAAGTCTACCATGACATAATTTGTACTTTATGCATCCGGTTATGTTTTGTGTCTCTGCATCCCTCGTGACTCACGAGGCCCCGGATCTTGTCTGTGTTGTTCCCTCTTGCATCCACAGACCCAGAATGGTGCCCGGCACATGATAGGTCCCAGTAGTTATTGGTGAATGTGTTTTGTTGATGGTTCCAGTGCAGAATGAGTAAGGATTCTGTCTTGGGAGCATTGTCTCCTCACCGACTTCTGAAAGGAAGGAGTGAGATTTGGGTCATGGATGAAGTCACTGAGCTGGTACAACAGGCATCTCAGTCTCTGTAATGTCTTGCAATCCTTCAGCAGTTCACCAAATCCCCCTTGTTCTCCCCTAGGAGAAAAGAGTTGACCAACTGGAGAGAAGTAAGAGAAAAACTCCTCCAGTACCATTGCCCTGTCTGCCACATACCCTTGGAAAAAAATAAAATAGATTAGGCTTTGGGGCCACTGCAAAGACCTCGAGTAGCTAGCTGGATTCCTCCCATTCTCAGAATATTTCCCCATCTGCTTGGGCATATCTGATCATCTGTCACACAAGGACTTTTGTTCGGGGAGCGTTAGGTAGATGGTTTTTCATTTGGTGTGGAAAATCATAACCTTAAATTTATATATATCACCATGAGACAATACCTTTTTGCATATGTTGTCATTAAGTTGTAATCAGATCATTTGCAAATAATAAAAAGAACACCTGCTACTTTGAACACCAGCAGAAAATAAAGATAGAAAGAAGGTCTACTTTCAGAGCTGGGGACAGGTCCACCTCCAAGGGGGGATAATGCTTCCAAAGCTCTGAAGTCTCAAAGGGACGCTTGCGGATCGACTACACAGTGATGCATGGGATTGTGTACTCAATGGAGATGCCCACTTAGATTGACATTCGTTAGATTGACCTGCATACAGGTATCACCATCTCAGATTATCGGTGAAGATGTGTTGTTGTTTTTTTTTTTTTTTAATAACTGATTCCTACTTGAAACTTTATTCCCTAAGGAATGGTTAATCATAGTGTCTTTATTCTTCAAGGCAATAATGTTTAGGACTTGCCTTGATCACACAAAGGTCACAATTCCCAAGTCACAACACTCCTGATGAAGATGTAACTCAGAAGATTGTGTTGGCAGAGAATGAGTTGGAATTGGTATCATTCTATCATGGGTGACGAATATCTAAAAAATAAAATTATTCAGCCTTACATTTCTACTCAGGTGAAATGCATTTCCCTGTGAAGAAAACAGAAAGGGGTATATGACTATAAAAATAGTTTAGAAACAGATACAGATGATGTCATGTTTGCTGCTCCTACATTTCTCATCATGTCACAGTACATGCAAGTCAAACCCTTATCTTGCACACAGGGCTTCAGCTGATGTCACAGAGATATGCCAGTTCCTTCTCATTAAAACTGGAGAAAAGGTTAACGATTTATTTCTTCATTTTGGGTCTCTAAGGATGAAGTTGGGAGAGAAAGGGTGGATCCAAGCGTGAAGAACAGTAAGATCAGTCTCTGGGGAAGGAAATGTTGGGGATACTGAGACACAAATGCAGCTGAATCCGCTTGGTGTTAGTGAGTATTTTGCAAGGAAGGCAAATCCGCCTAGAGGCTAAGCGTTTCATCTGCGCAGTTGTACATCTATGTTCAAATCGTGGCTGGGCTGCATTGGGGGACGTCGAGTGAGTTTTGTCCAATATCCTTAAGTTCCAGTCTTACCATATTTTACATGTATATTTAAAAGGAATTCAGGGGCACATGCGTTGTGCATTTGGTTAAGTGTCTGACTCTCTATTTTGGCTTAGGTCATGATCTCAGGGTCAATCAGATCAATCTCTGCATTGGGCACCATGCTTAGCATGGAACCTACTTAAGATTCTCTCTCTGCCCCTGCCCACCACCCTCTAAATGGATGGATGGATGAAAGAACGAATGAATGAATGAATGGCATTCTTTTCTAGGATGTTGTGCGTTAAATGTCATAGTGAATCTGAAGCCCTCAGTAGAATGATGGACACTAGGAGATCGAATCTCCTAACGCAGGAGATCAAATGCCCAGTGCCAGTGGGCATGATTCCAGATAGCAGAACAGACGGAGGTTTTGGTGAACCAGCAAGTGAACACTCCTGGGGCGCCTGAGTGGCTCAGTCAATTAAGCGTCTGCCTTTGGCTCAGTTCATGATCCCAGGGTCTTGGGATTGAGTCTGGCATTGGGCTCCTTGCTCAGTGGGGAGTCTGCTTCTCCCTCTGCCTGCCCCCCTGCTTGTGCTCTCTCTCTGACAAATAAATACAATCTTTGAAGAAGGAAGGAAGGAAGGAAGGAAGGAAGGAAGGAAGGAAGGAAGGAAGGAAGGAAGGACGAACACCCCTTTAAGAGAGAGCAGCTAACCATCAGCTCCAACCGCTGACCTCCAGGCCACAGACATCCAGATATTGCCACATATTTCAGTGACCTTCCAAGAGTAGCTATAGCAGATTCAAGCTGCTAATGTGATTTTTTTCTTAATGCTTGCAAGTGATGCTTTTTTTTTTTTTTACACACCTTGTGCTCAGCAAGTGAACCCATCTAAGGGCTGTGACTATCTATCTGACCAGCAGCTCAGGACCTCTGTTAAATAGTATTTTCTCTTATGATCATTGTTATTCTGCCAGCCTACTATGATGATGATATCGTTATGATTATTTTGCTTTCCTTTTGGTATCAAAAAGCTCTCTCATCGGAGGTACAGAAACTGTAAGAGAGAAAACATAATACATACTGTCATAGAACGTTTAATGTAGGAAATTTAAAAAGCAGTTAATACACACAAGTATGTACAATTAAATACAAGATATGTTTTATAAAAGATATAGAAGGGAATTTTCTTTTATTTTATTTTAATATTTTATTTATTTATTTGAGAGGGAGAGACAGAGACAGCGACAGAGATAGTGAGAGAGAGCACAAAGGGGGAGGAGTGGGAGAAGCAGAGTCCCCTCTGAGCAGGGAGCCCAATAAAGGGCTCGATTGCAGGACCAAAGGCAGACGTTTAACCAACTGAGCCACCCAGGTGCCCCTTCTTTCCATTTTAAACACAACTATGATATGTGTTCTCTGAAGAGCTTCACTTCATGACATTCCCATCTGAAACGAATTTCAGACTGAAGTGGGTAATGTCTCGAGAGAGCTTGATATATGTTATTATTCATGAATGTCATCATCGTCATCATTACATGTAATCAGACAGCTAACCCACTTGTGTACGTCAAGTCTGGAAACTTGCTTTAAATATTTCACATTTCCTCAAGGTTAATGAACTTGACACCAAGTATGCAAATTACAAGTTTTTAGGCATTTAAAGAACTGAACAAAGATGTTATATCCAAGGTGGTTTGTTGAAGACAGGGAATAAGCTTGTGTGTGTGCGTCAATAAGGCCGTTGTTAACATGCCTTCTATAAAGTATGGTACTGTTGTTAAAAAGAGTAAGTTACTCATCATGTAGCATTTGCATCGTAGTTAACACTTCTACTTTTTTTTTTTAAGTTGTGCGATCCTTTTTTTGTTTATTACTTTTTAAATTAATTTCCTTTTAAGTAGGCTCCATGCCCAGCGTGGTGGAGCCCAGTGTGGGGCTTGGACTCATGACTGTGAGATCAAGACCTGAGCTGAGATCAAGAGTCCCACACTTAAGGGACTGAGCCACCCAGGCGCTCCAAGGTGTGCGATCCTTAGACTCGCCCTGTAAGGCAAGTGATACTTTGTGTTCATTTTACCAAAGAGGAAACTGAAGTCTATAGAACTTAAGGAATTTACAGGTAGGAAGTGGACGAATTGGAATTTCAACACAAGAAGTCAAGAGTCAGGGTCAACGCCCTTAACTGTCTTCATAAATTGGTTTTCTAGAGCTTGTCCTGCTGGTGTGTCACCGACTCTTCAAGCATAGTAGTGGAAGTTGCAAGATGAGGACAGATATGCATAGCACAATGTGACTTACATAAATACTAGAGTAATTCATCACGCATAGTAACGTGCATATTCTATGTCTTAGCAGATACTCGGTACACTCCTAACTGTAGGCTTTGTCTTCCACATCTCTCGCCTTTGCTTCTGATTTTCATTTCCTTTTTTCCCGGTAGGAGAATTTCTTTAGCTTGGCTGTTTAGTTTTCCATGGTATCGTTCTCTTTCTATGTCTGCTTGTCTTTGTTTGTTTAGGAACTCATTATTTTAGATCCAGACAGCCAATGTGGATTCCTAATTGTAAGTGTGAAGAAAAATTCTCATAACTTGTGAATTTTTTCTTCTGTATTGTCCGTTATTGTCAATGGAGTAGGAACTATGGGCCCCAGATACAATGCTAAGTCTTATTCCTGTTGATGGCTCAGGCCCTGTAAATGAAACACACTCCCTTTTTCCTTGCTTGCAAGACGTGATGTCTTGAACCCTACTTGTGGTGACATGTGGGTAACTTGGTGGCTCTGGAAGGCCAGGAAGACTTTTCTTTTCTCACATCAGGCTCTGAGTAAGGGAGACGCTGTGGTGACCCTCCTCTGCTTATGTGGTACGGGGTATCTTCTGGGCTTCTGTAGTCATGAGAAGGTCCAGGATCTATCCAGACTGGCAGGTGGCCTGTGTTGCTCCTTGGGGCTCCAGCACAGAATGAAAACTATGCAGAAAAATCAGACAAGTCAATCTCGTTCCCTTGTACCCAACCTTCAAGGATGGATTATCTTTCTTCTAATTCACTAGCTACCTGCTTTTGCGTGAAAGCATAGATAATAAATCCCCAGCATCCACCATGTGCTTTCTCTCCCTGGAAACCTCAGAAACATCCTTGCTCTAGGACCACACACTCTCCATACTTTTCCAGCATGCTCCTTGGGCATGGGGCACTACAGGGGCAGAGATGGGAAAGGCAGTGGTTAGTCCCTTCCTTCCCTAAGCCTAGGCAAACACTTTCAAGTGGCGACATTGTCGAAATCATATTCAAGGAAATTAATATCGCATCTTCCATATTTCCGGATCTGTCACGTGCTGGTCATTTTCAGCATACGAACACTCCCATTCGTCACACGACAGTTTGGTTATGCTTTGGATAGATTCATACAAATACGAAACTGCACCAAAGGGCATAGGAGTTTATGCATTTAGATGTGTGTTTCCAAATGGGTTTCTTAACGAGTTTTACTGATTTACAGGATCACCAATATTGTCCAGTTCCTGGAACCTTTAATCTCACCCGTTACAGCATATGATTTCATTGATTTAAAAAAAAAAAATTACAGCTGGGGCCTTTTCCCCTCTTACTTTGTAAAATCCCCTGTAGTTCCTCATAATGTTTGATGGATCCTCATAATAAAAAAGTTTAAAGTACAGAAAATGCATGAGCAACTCTCTTCAGCCAAAGACATTCCTTTTTATCCCTCATTTGCTTCCCGATCTTTAAAGACTTTGCCTCCCATGGGCTTCTCCAGGTGCTGTTTTCTCCTGCAGATTCCTCGATTCCTTAGGGTGTGATCATTCCTCCCACTACAGAGCCTACAGGCCATTGATTTCTCCTAGGAACCGGCCCCTTCCCTAGTACCTCTCAGAAGCCTGTCATCACTGCCCGTCTTGAGGCTTCGTTTTGGCAAATTGTGACCCCTTTCTCATTTTTTGCACAATTTCACGATGAGTTAGAAGAGCGATATTTTGCTGTAGGAGGTTTGCAGCCGCAGCCGAGTTTATGGCTAAATGGGCCTTAATACAACCTGGAGACACGGGATGAATTTCTGACACTGCATTTGAGTGCTCTGATCATGTTTGTGGTCGTCATGGTGTAGCCGAGCGGGAAAACCTAACCCGGTGATCCGTGCTGACCGGTGAAAATGTGTTCCCTTCAGAAACAGTGAGCCATCTCTGTTTCTGATTTAAATTATATCTGTAGCTATTTTAATTCCCAGGCCCCTGAGTTTCAGTGTGAATCTTATTTCCGAGAGTCCTCGTGGCACCAAGCCGCACAGGTTCCCCTGTCACACACCGAGACTTCTGTATAGTATCGTGTTCTTTGGTCTGTGGCATTTCCTCCCTCGCGTGCTTTTCCTGAAATATCGTATGCGTGCGTTTTTCACAGTGGCACAGCGTCACCCAACTCATACAACTGGAACAAAGTAGAGATGGAGAGACTAAGCAGATTACAGAATGGTTATCCAGAGGTCATCCGGAACCTAGTTGGCAAGAGATACTTCCCTGTCTGTTAGAGTGTACCGGTATGACATTGCTGCTCCGAGAAATCTGGAGCTCATTGCCGTTGGCCTGGAATACGGATTACCAATATTTGTAAATGCGCCCTGTCACATTTCCCTATAGGGTTTATGTCGCTCAGAATCTCACTAGAAAAGTAGATTTTACTTGTAGAGTCCCAGATGGTTTACCAGTAACGGTCATCTGAGCCAGTTCTCCAACCTGGCCTAGAAACCATATTTATGATATCTGTAATCCTAACGCTAGCCAGGTAGTCCACTGCGGCACGCCTCCCCGGCGTTGGTAACAGGATCTGTGCACCTCGGTTGCATGGGCATGCCTCGGGAGACTTTCAGAAGCATGCAGTTTACTCTCTGTTGTTTATACGCTAAGGGAAAGGGTAAGTAAACATTTTACCTGACGTGCTATTTGTATTCTTGCCTGACAGAAACCCCTAGAGACAGTGTTGAGATGCAGATATGTATGTCGAGCAGAACAGCTTCTTTGTGTTTCCGAAATCATGGCAGGAAGGGAGCCTCTTGGTCGTGCTGCTCTCCCAAATGCAAGGAGGTGTTTGGAGAGGCTGAAATCCCAAGCTTACATTTCAGCTGGTCTGCCTTCCCCACGGAGTTTCCCAACCTGACGCTGTCCACGCGGGCGCTCAGTAATTCTTGTTGGGGTAGGGAGGGTCATTAGAATGTGTTGGCCACCATTGATGGCTTCTGCTGGTTGGATGCCATGAGCGCCTTAGCACCTGCTGCCACTTGTGACAAAGCAAAATGTCCTCAGAATTTGCTAGTATTCCCCCAGGGTGGGTGGGGATAGAGTAACATCATCCCTGACCGAGTCCCACGACTTTAATAGATGCTTCTTCAAAAATCATGTCATGAGCTACTTCTTGGGACTTCAGTTATTTTCTTCTTACCTGTCTAGAACTTTGGTGTCCAATGTGGTAACCACTGGCCATTTGTACTCATTTAAATTGATCATAGTTAATTACAGTCACATGAAACAACTGGTCATTGTCTACCATCTACTACCAGATACTTCCTTCATTACCACGAGGTATATTGGACAGTGCTATTCTAGAGCTAACATTCTCAGCAGGAGATCTCACATCCGAGAGGAAATCACCGATTCTTGGGGAGCAAGCAATCTTACTCTTGGTATTTGTCAAGCACAGATTACACAGAGTACCTAAGCATATAAAAGTTAAATGCATAGACAGCATAGATGGGGTATTAAAATTGTATGTAATTTGGGTGGATTACAGAAAATGAAGTTTGAAAAGCCTTTTCAGGAAAAACATTAGCACCCCCCCCCCAATTAAAGTTGAGAAACACTGATCTAAAAAGGTACTTGTTTCTCTCTTTTAAGATGTTCTTTGGATTTTGAAGTGCCAGATTCAAGAATGCAAAATAGCAGCTTTAAGATAACTCTGGGATGACACACTCTTCTTATTCATTCCTATACTTCTAAAGGCTTTCAGATAATTTAAGGTAACTGAACGTGTGATTTTCCCTGAAAAGCAAAGAACAAATTCAGTGAAATTTTGCAGAAAAATATTTTATGAGATGTTAGAATCCCCTTACTGCACCATTATTATGACACAAAGGGACCCTGCTTGAAAATGTTAGATGTATTTTGTGTTATAACACTGATTTACTATGTTAACATTTTAAATTTAATAATAAGAAAAGAATGTTCTAAATAAAATAATGTTTTGATGATGAATTAATTAATACATTCAATGTAAACAAAAAAGAAGGTACCCAGCTCTTTCAATAGAAAGATTATTGTAATACCCATGCGTAATTATTTGCCCACCCGAACTTGACAAACCTGAAATCCTTGGTAGGTTTGGGGAAGCTGCTAGTTATTAGGTTTAAGGGAAGACTGAGCTCTGCTATTTGCTTTCAAAGGAGCGAGCTCATATTCTCTCTCTCCGTGACCTGATCCATCACAGACCCATGACTAATATTAGCCACTTAGATGTGCTCACCCAAGAATTTATTTCTGGAGCCGTCGACACAAAGTGTGGTGGACAGTTCATAATTTTGGTCAGCTACATCAGTTTTTAACATAAATCTCCTTGCTTTTTATTCCCCAATATCAATAACTGTATTTTGTGCCCAAGATTCTTCTCTTAAGTATTTTTCATGACGTGCCTCTCCGGTAGGAGTTTTAATTTGTTATTATTATTATTTTTTTTAATTTTTAAAAGTTTCATGGGGCATCTGGGTGACATGGTTAAGCGTCTTCCTTCGGCTCAGGTCATGATCCCAGTGTCCTGGGATGGCTCCTTGCTCAGCGGGGAGTAGGCTTCTCCCTCTCCCCCGTGCTTCCGCTCTCTCTTAAGTAAATGAATAAAATCCTTTAAAAAAAAAAAAAGTTTCTTTCCTTTTTTTTTTTTTTTTCTTTCTTTAAGTAAGCTCTGTTCCCAGCATGGGGCTTGAACTCACAACCCCAACGTCAAGAGTCTTATGCTCTGCCCACTGCGCCCGGCAGGTGCCCTTCTGGTAGGAGTTTAGAACACCTTTACTTTGCAGCACTATGCTTTCTGGAACTCTGACCTGCAAGCTGTTGTCAAGACAGCCTCTCTCAGTTTTGTGTCTTCTCAGCTAGAGTCCCCTTCTCCGCTTTTACAGCCTAGAATGTTCCTCTGGGCACAGAGTTAGGGCAATCGTCAGACTCCCCTTATTATTTTCTTCTATCAATGATCACATTTCTGTCCTGACCGTCGTGCAATATCTGAATGCAATTGTTTCATACGTTTTGTCCAATTTTCTTGTTGTTTATTGTTTATTCCTTTTTGGATCTAAGGGATAAAGCACACCCATCCTTGTATATACTGTGATATAAATTTATAATCAATATCAGTATTGATATATCTGAGTGCCATCGTGTTTTTTCCTGTTCTGTCTAAGATGGCCACAGCAGTAACTCCATAAGTCTTCACTCTGTTCCTTTTCTTTTTATAGAATTTCGGAATATAGAAAAACATCTTCCTTACTCTTTGCTGCTCTCGGATGTCTTATCCTTAGGGCACTTTATTTGCGAGTATGTGCCCTTAAAATGTGGTAGTTATCTAGGTGAAATATCTTTATCTCGTGAAATTGTGGACTGATCATTTCGCAATCAAATTTGTAAAATTCACCCCATTTTTTTTAGAATACCAGATCTTGAAGGATTTTTCTAGGTGTAATTTTGACAAGAGGATAGTTTCATATTGTTCAAAGATAAAAATAACAAAATACTGAAAGTTCAACTAGATAAGGTTTATGTCTCAGGAAACATTTCTCGGTTTAGACTATTGTCATTGCAAGAATCCTGCAGATAGCCAGTGGACTGTAAGCAAATTCTCTGGGGGCGCCTGGGTGGCTCAGTCGGTGAAGCATCTGCCTTTGGCTCAGGTCAGGATCCTGGGGTCTTGGATCGAGTCCCGCATCGGGCTCCCTGCTCAGTGGGGAGTCTGCTTCTCCCACTGCAGCTCCCCTGCTCTCTCTCTCTGTCAAATAAATTAATAAAATCTTTTAAAAAATGCTCTGTATGGTTTTCCGTGTATGCAGAGTACCCTACAGCAATCTCACACAGGTGGCAAAGATCACTTTTGAATATTTTGCCTCTTCTGGAACATTGTAAACCTATCTTCATTGGCACGGAAGCTACCAGGAAAAGGGAATGAAAGTTTCTATGTCTGAAATTGCTGGCTTGCTGAATTTCCAGGCTTTGTGATTGGGGTGTTCTCATTACTTTACATCTCCTCTGTTTGCTTATGCACTGGAATCCAGCCACAGCCCTGTTGCCCTGAGACCCGTCGAGGCGATCCATCTTCTAACGTGGCATCTTAGAGCAGTGACTGGGTTCGTTTACTTCCCATCACGGGTCTCGAGATTCCTTCTTATTCTCATCGAGTAGACATAGTCCGACATCATAAAGCAGTGGGTTATCCCGACGGAATAGACAGAGTGCAGTGTTCATCAAGATTGGGTCCCACGCGTAACTGAAGTATATCCTTAAATGACTTTTATTTTTTTTTAAAGATTTTATTTATTTATTTGACAGAGATAGAGACAGCCAGCGAGAGAGGGAACACAAGCAGGAGGAGTGGGAGAGGAAGAAGCAGGCTCATAGCGGAGGAGCCTGATGTGGGGCTCGATCCCATAACGCCGGGATCACGCCCTGAGCCGAAGGCAGACGCTTAACCGCTGTGCCACCCAGGCGCCCCCTTAAATGACTTTTAAAAGCTACTTGAAGTTCGGGGCCATAAAACAGTATTTATTTTTTTGATGCAGTTCAAAATAAGAAAGCCTATAGAAAATGGAAAGATTACCAGAGCTGTTTTTCAAATCTTAAAACTTTAGATTACCCTATAAATTTTAGATTCAAGGTAAAGCTGGGAAAATAGGTTACCAAAACAAGTCTCACGTCCGGAATTGGGTTTTGAAATACCTGCCTAAGAAAATAGTATGGATGTAATTGTTCCTTCTTTTGCACGGGCATGCTGCCGTTTTAGATAGATTCCTCTTTTGAAATGCATGGAGGTCTTTCTGAGACAGACACGGCGCAGCAGAAAGGAAGGTGCGTGTGAAACGTGCGGTTTGGTGATTTGGACACAGGATGGTGCCTGCTAAATTTGATTTTGGCCCGTTAGACTGAGGGTAAGGGAGAGCCCTCCCCTTGCTGCTCCTGGTGACCACACTAAGTTTTAGCATGGGTGTGGCATCGGGTTGCTCGTTCTGGATTAGGGGAGGAAAATTGCAGTCATAGACTACAAGGCTTGAGAATAAGAATGGACAACAAAGGAGGGGAACAAAGTCTCAGACACCATTGACTAGGAGATCCTGTGGCTCCAATACCCAAAACGTATAGGCTCTAAAGGAGACCGATGGCTAGCCTTTCCAGGAATTCCCCTGTGCATTGATGGTACCCGTACTGCATCGTCCCCTTCACAAACCTGGGACCCAAGCACTTCCTGCATTGACAAGGTTGGCTCTTGACCCATCTGAGCATCCTCACCCCCAGTCATCCTTCCGGCGGCCATATCTTGATATCCGAACTGGCGCAGAACAGGAAGTTTCCATCCTTCATGGGTCCCATCATTCTTTAGTCTAAGAGAATTGAGAACATAACGTTGAGAAAATATTCTAAGATGGTGAAAATTACGTGAATGAAATGATTTCCTAACTTCATAGCTGGGAATAATTATAGGCACTCACCTGCTTGTCCAGCCAACAGAATTTTCTATATTTCCCATAATTATGTTAGTTGTTTAAGGAAGTATCAGGGCTTCATAGAAATAATGTTTATGGTCAGACACTTGGATCAGAAGGAAAGAGAGCTAAAACAGGTAACCTGTGGAAACCTTTCTTAAGCATTGGCAAGCATTCGTCTTAGGCTAGCAAGATAGCCCTTAGAGCAATATTTCTCAACTGGAGGTTACTTTCTCTGCAGAAGACATCTGTCAATGTAGGGAGACATTTGTAGCTGTGATATTGGGGAAGGGTGCTTCTGTCGTCTGGTAGGTAGTATCCAGGGATTGAGCTCAACATTCACATAACGCCCAGGACAGCCTGACTGACCACAAGGATTATGCAATTGACAAAATGTCAATAATGTCAAGGTTGGATAAATCACTGCATTAGGCAATTCAGTGGCAAGATAGTGAAACTAGACATTACCTTCAATTCCCTTCTAGTAGATGAGTACTTTCTAACTTCCTACATTTGCAAACATGTAAAATTCACCAACATTCCCTTCTAGAAAATCATGGCTTATAATCGTAGGTGCCCACTTTAGCCAAATCAGGACAGCAAAGATGAGTTTATTTAATATTCCTAATATTTAACCCAGATGCTTCCCACACTCATCCTTCCCTCCTATCATTTATTAATTGAAGTGACTTTTGCAATCTGTACCTTCTCTGTTCCAAGCTTTCTTGAAAGGCCTTTTCTTCTAAGAGAATCTTACATATATTTTTAATCCTTGGCTCCGTGAGTTAAAAAATAACTTCCCATTGATTTCCAGGTGCAAGATGATTATTTGTAATATCCACTTGTTTTCTTCTGGACGTCCCTAGCTCATGCTATGTGTTCCTCAGAAAAATATTGGCTTCTTCTCCACTGGTCCAAATGGCATCCAAATCTGTCTGCTTGAGAATTCCATGAAAGTTCAAACCTCTTCCTCCCCCTGGTCTCCCCAACATTTTGGTTCCCACGGTAAATAATTCATATGTCTTGTGTTGCTCCTTGGCCCATTAACCTGTTATCCATTGCATTGCTCCTCGGTTAGACTTTATGTATGTCCTTTCCTTTCTTTCTAACTGTGACTGGGTTTCTGCCATGTGTGAGTCATGGTGCTTTGAGAAAAGGAAACCCAGATGGTAGTCATCTGCATCTCCCACAGGAACTAGTTCAACATCAGGACATAAGAGGTGTGTTCATCAAGACACACTTGTGGGCAGGTGACGGATGGTCTTTGGCCAATGTTTTACTGTACGATATGTGTTGTATGACATAGGTGTAAATGTATTGGTAGATCATGTATGTTTAGACCATAGGTATAGCATATACGCATATGTATAAAATATATGTATGCCACATATCTTTATAAATACACCCATGATGTGTATATATGTGTGTATATTACATATATATACACACCTATGATATCTTTGTGTTTGCGGTAGATATATGGCATACATACAGCTGTGTGTGTGTGTGAGATATATATGTGCCTTCCTGATCTGTCGGTATTGGAAGACAGGAATCACAATACAACTTACGGGAGGAGGGATCCTCGAACCTGTCAGCTCTCAGGAATAGCAGAGCAGGTGCTTTGGTTCATGATCCTGGCCTGCGTGAAGGGGCCCGTGACGTTTTACCTTTCCTTCTGTATTCATTTCTGCTTTTCTTTTCTCTGTGGGATGTCTCCGTTCCTTCATTCTTAAAGCTCACACATGTCTGCCGAGATTCCACCAATGTCTCTGGTGGTGCCTCTGACCAAGCGACTGGTGTCCTAAGTGAGCTAACTTCCTTGATGTCCTCGTCTGTTCACTTGGCATTTGTAGCAGGAGGAGCGGAACGGATGCCGGCTGATGGTGTGGTAAAGGAGTATATTGCAGAGACACTGAAGAGCTTGCACAATCACCAGGAAAGGTGGAGAATTGTGCTTACAATGTCGGGGGGAATGACGGGAATCCTCGGGAGATAGGTCCTGCACACGGGGCACTGACAGAGTCTGAGGAGGACACGACTGTCCTCAGCACAGCGTGTGGCTGATGCAGCTACACCTCCATCCAAGAAGCACGGACACATGGTCCACTGGTCCCTGGGAACCGCGTCTTGTGGCCACCGCTTCCATGGTGAGCAGGAATTTTCTCTGACATTCCTGATGTTGGATCCCTGTTGACAAACTCAGCATCCTCATGGTAGGTGTCTGGCCACAGACTCAGTCAAACTCTGTCTGAAAAGTGGAGGAAAGAACCACATGTTCTTTTGTTTTCTGTGCTAAGAGGTAGACTCCGCTACCATGGCAGCACGCATGGTGGGGGTATCTCAATATAGGAAACGGGCTTTGTGCCAAGTGATTCCATTTGGATAATTCAGGGTAATCTCACAATATCCAGACCATCCGGTTACTAACCTTAATTCCATGCGCACCTTTCATTTCCCTCTGCCAGGTCATGTAACAAATACACGGTTTTTGCAATTAGGATGTGGATGTCTTTGAGGCCATTATCCTACCGACCACAGTAACTTGACTTATCAGTGATATTTTGGCTATACCAAATGGTATTTTGTATAAAGAGATGTAGATTTAGAGTAAGAAAAATGGTCTTGCATGCTGACTTTGGTATTGATTAGGCATGATCCAGGTCAATGAATAACCTCAATTAAATCTTCAGTTATGAGGATTCAACCACCTACTCCAATGTTGTTTTGCTAATCTTTAGCTAAGTGGTGTCTGCAAGAGGAATCTTGTGTGGCAGTTCTGAATGATGTAGGAACCAGATCAGTCTTGCTTTGAATCATGACTGTCCCTCTTCCTAATTAAGGTTAATAAGTTCCTGTGCCTATCGATCTCCATTTTCTCATCTGTATAATGGGTCCAGCCTTGTAGGACAGTTGTGAGACGTGAGTGAGGCAGTTGAAATGGAGATTCTAAGTGCCACGCTTGGTTCAAAGTGAATATAACACCAGAAAATACCTATGTGTATTTAGTCCGCAATTTCTCAAATGTTGCATTATGGATCTTTGAACCTGGGTAATTATTTTTGCTGGGGGTAGAGAGGGCTTTCCTATGCTTTCTATGATGTTTAGCAGCATTCCTGGGTCTTCACGTTAGGCCTGTGGCCTTCTCCCCTCAGCTGTGAGAACCACCTGAACCCCAGACATTACCAAATGTTGTCTGTGGGGGAGATTGCCACCCACTTCTGAAAATCCCTTCTCTAGACAAATAACGCATTGGATAACCATATGTTCGTTACAATATTTAACTGTAAGTTATACATTTAACTCATATACAAAATGGTAAGTGCTCATATAGTCGCATGCTGTCTTACCAGTAGATAATATGTAATACGGGCAACCTCCTCCAGGCATGGAGAGAAAGGAGTAAATGTGAATTTTTTTTTTTTTAACTTTGTTGTTGGCGGCAGATAAGTATCTGATTTATTCAAGACCAAAGAGCCCATGCTTAACATCCCATTTAGTTTGGGATATTTTCCCTTTTTTAACTTATCTACATTCATTTTGAGGCAATTACCACAACATTCTTATCAGTTTAACTTAATCAACTGTGTACATTCCTATTTTGTTAGAATACAAATCCAAAATAACAAGTGAATGGGGAAAGCTTATCTTTTTCACTAAAACCTATTACTTTTGCTCTTATAAACGAGCTTCAGGCTGAGCTGCCTAAATGCAAACCGTATAGGAAAGCAAAGGCAGGCTCAATATTTCAATTGTAGGCTTCTTCGGGAGTGGGATGACAATGACCCCACCTCTCCACTTTGACCTTAAAGGGTATGTAAGTTAAGCACTCCAAGAGGTGAGAACGAGACAGCGTAGGGGGCTCCTCGATTAAGTTTCACACAATTATATGGATTATTGATTAGGTTCACATAGTTCAGAAAGATCACCCTCCAGTGGGCTTAGCAAATGGGAAAGTTTTACCAACCGTGAGCTGGACATTGGAATTATCACTTTGCTCAGTGTCCATTTACATTGATTGTGAAAGTCTTTCCCTGTAACCCAGGGAAGGGTTTTAACCCAGGTTAAAAGGCAGAGATGAGAATGTAGACCCCACTGAAATTTTTGACAATCCTCAGAGTTAAGAGATGGCCAGTTGCCTAGATGATGTCCAGACGTTGGCTGGGAGGCTGGGACACATCCCACATTAGTTAAAGTTGGGTGGTTTTTAATTGCAGAAGGATGGAGAGCTTCCAGAAAATACTAGACCCTTCTTGGTTTCTCCAGATGTTCATTTAAAGACTAGACCAGGGCCATAGGGCAATATGAAATGGATGAAGCTGAACAGGGACCTTCAAGGATGTCCAATTGAAAAGATAGAAGGTGACCCAACAGGCATGTGAGGGCACTGAGGGACACATGGTAAATGACAGCAAGCTAAGAAGCTTCCCGACTGGTAAGGGTCTCAGTGATCAAGTCATAATCCAGGGAAGTTACACTGTCTCAAGGGAATGTGATCAAGTGTCTTCCAGAAAAAGGTCATGTTCTAGGAGAAAAGAGTTTGGACCCTGGAAAGGTTACCAACAGTGGACAAAAGCCCAGGAGAATGTGAAGAAATCACATTTGAGAACAAGGGTACCCTGGGGGTTATCTGGGCTCAGGAATAAGAGACCTGGTTTTGAGCATTGGATCACCAGATCCAAGCTAGAGTTGCATCCAGAATTTAGGGAAACTCTCATTTCATCCTCAAGATAATGTTTGGCAAACTGCCAGAATTTTGTCTTGGAAGTTCTCCAGGCATCAAGTCACAGTATGGACAGCATGAACTGGACTTGCATTTAGATCTCAACCCAGAGACTTGAAAATCAGTCTGCTAAAAATGCAAGGCTGATAATGGTTCAGCATTTAACAAAGCCTCTGCCGTTACCTTCAGATGAAGGAAGCGTCGCTTTCCCACCTGATCCCTATGTGAATTTATTTTTCAAAACAGACATAGCCTTCGGTAAGATTTTATTTTTAGTATCATCTAGACTCGAGATAAAGCATCCTCTGCATAGGAATATAAAAATAGAGAAATCCATATCAGTGTGGGATTTCTTTGTCAGTTAAATTATTAGTATTATTCTCATCTCTCAAATAGGAAAGTCAAAAACTGTAAATAGGCCAGAGTCACTGAACCACAAAATACATTCTGAATGAAAATAACCTTTATTATCTTGCCATGGGAAAGTAAAAATAATTAGTATATGGGTGTTTGTCAGGTATCGTCTGTAAGGGGCCTTTAGACCGGCCTAATAATAACAATGTTGAAAATTAGAAATGCGGGAGTTCCAACGATAGTCAATAGAAGAGGAGAGCAGGGAAGAATCCATTAGCTTGGAACAAAGAAAGATAAGTGCACATTGTCCCTAATGCATTTACTCGGTAGGCTAATCCTTCATTTTGTCCACTGAAGATGATTTGCTGGCCAACTGCTCCAAGCTTCAAGCTAGCAGCTGTGGCCTTCAAATAAGAAACACACATGCTCCAAACCTCCAGCTTCTCCTAGTGGATAAATCACCGTGAGGGCTACCAGCGGCTGACAGGAAGTCAAAAGGCAATGCTAAGGGGCAGCTTCCAGGGGAGAAGTGGAATTAGGTATGATTCGCCGTCCACCTGACCTTTGGCAAAGTTTGGGTTAGCAGATTCTTGGAGGAAGAAGCCAGTGACGGAAGGGGATTTAGTCTGTGTGGGGTCATCCTGGCTCACTGCCATGGTGACAGGGATTGTACTCACAGTGTAGTTTCTGAAGGTCAAGGCAAGTTTTATAGAAAGGTAGCTTTTTTAACCCTATGTAGATGTACATCAAGGCAACAGCCTTCTTGGGTACTAGAAAAGCAAGCAGGACTAAAGTTGAATGCAGAGAGGCAGTCAAGATCACCCCAAGGTCACACCTCTCTTGTCTGAGTCAGAGATGCCCATTCTTCCTGAGGCAATGGCCCTGTTGTGTCTTAGTAGCTGATTTGTGATACCTCTCAGGTGACAGAAAGGCTGAACAGCTTGGGCCCACACAACAGAAGAAGAATGTCCTAGGGGCGCCGGCTGGCTCAGTCTGGAAAGCATGTTACTCTTGATCTTGGGGTCATGAGTTCAAGCCCCATGTTGGCTGTAGTGATTACTTACATACATATATAAAGAATGTATATACTAACATTGTACTCAACATTACAAAATTTATTTACAACATTACAATTATACAAAATTCATTTTGTATATATACATTACAATTATACAAGATTTATTTACAACATTACAATTATATATCAATTTTTTATTTTATTCTTAAATGACCACATCTTTTTTTTTTGATGTAAAGTTCGATGATTCATTAGTTGCGTGCAACACCCAGTGCACCATGCAATACGTGCCCTCCTTACTACCCATCACCAGCCTATTCCATTCCCCCACCCCCCTCCCCTCAGAAGCCCTCAGTTTGTTTCTCAGAGTACATAGTCTCTCATGCTTCATTCCCCCTTCTGATTAACCCCCCTTTCTTTATCCCTTTCTTCTCCTACTGATCTTCCTAGTTCTTATGTTCCATAGATGAGAGAAACCATATGATAATTGTCTTTCTCTGCTTGACTTATTTCACTTAGCATTATCTCCTCCAGTCCCGTCCATGTTGCAGCAAATGTTGAGAAATCGTTCTTTTTGATAGCTGAGTAATATTCCTTAAATGACCACATCTATTTAGTAATGTGTAAGCCTGTGAGGCACCGCAAAACTTGACCAACTTTGGAATCAGCTTGAACTCACTCAACCTGTTCCACTTGGATTTTTCACAGAGCCCCAGACTCAGCTTTGCAGGAAGGTAGCATGATTTAACATTGCAACTCGGAACACCTGCCAGCACATTGTTTGCTGACATCTGACAGAAGTCAAATGTTTCTGTGTTTCCCTCAAAAATTTAAAATATCTTATGATGCCTCTGTAGGTCATACAGCCTCTGTCGACGTGACCATGGAACTCTGCTATTGGAGCAAGAAAGTGCCAGAAACTGTATATAAACTAGTGGGTGTGGCCACATCCTAATAAAATCTTATTTGTAAATTTGCTCAGAAATTTGTAAAATTTCTGTTTAAACACGCAGGTGATGTGATTCATTTGGCACATAGTCCATAGCTTGTCTACCTTCGTGCCCACACTTTCTGTCCTGTGTTGTATATGACTATCTCAAAGATGGACACTGCCATGAATCCTCATTGTTTCATTTAATTCCTGTAAAAATCCATGGTTATAATATCTGCATTGTAGAGGAAGGATTTGGGCTTAGAGATGGACTTGCTGAAGGTCGAATGGTTAACCATGCCACCTGGCTAATACTTGGGTTCAAATTCTAGCAAATCGGCAAAGCCCCAGGTCTTTCCAGTGTACCATATTGAGATGGAGTCCGGACCTGGGATCCCAGTTACTTGCTCTTAAACTCTGTCGAGTATATTAGCTTCTCTGGGATACATTCATGGTTTAGACAGAGCTAGTCATTATCCCTTACCCTCCAGGCACCTTCCAACTACAGAAAGGTCACAGATGTGAAAGATTCTGGAAAAGCAAGGCTATCGAAGTTGTAAGGTTCTTCCTCTCAAGAATGGCATCTTCATTCCCTTTTTCTTACCCACGTGGGTTTTTGCCCACAGCTATCCATGTTCAACAAGTTTTGCAAACTGTTTTGTCAGAGGATCGTTCAGTGTTGTTATTATTCACATCTCGATGTCTCTTCTTCCTGCACAGTGCTGACGTTTATTGATTCCTTGTCATTTCTAAATTCTTCATTTTTGACTACCACAAATTCTTCTCTAGGGCTCATTTACTCCTCTGATCATAGTTTGACTTATGGGGACTAAGTAAGCTATCTTCCTTTGGTTAGACAAAACAATTTTCCATTTCAGAAAATATTTCATTTCTTTTAGCCTGTTCTCAGAGTACTTTTATTTTCTTAATTGCTCAGGATCCCTACAGCATATAACTGAGAGGAAATACCACAGATTGCCAATTCCGTAATAAGAAAGTTAAAAAAAAAAATCACACGTAAATCCAAATAACATTTTGGTTTGCAACTTAACTAAAAGATTGGGGAGATTGCTACAATACTTTTTTTTTATAATACTCTTCATAGTATATAACATGAATATAGTTATAAGCATAAACCTGATATAATTAGAGAGGTTTTCATTCTAATTAGATATTTAAAATTTTGTTTGCAAATGCCTTCATTTCTCACATTTATTAATAGCAACTGTTGGATTCACATCCTTGCCCCGTTCCTTTTAGAACTCCTATGTAAATATAAAGAAGTGAATGTTAGTGTATAGTGGCAGTGATATAACCATTTGGATCTTCCCCCAAAAGAAAAGAAGAATAAAAATGATAAGGAGAAAGAACAGGAGAAGAAGAAGATGGAGAAGTAGAAGGAGAAGAAGAGGAGGAAGAGGAAGAGGAAGAGGAAGAAGAAGAAGAAGAAGAAGAAGAAGAAGAAGAAGAAGAAGAAGAAGAAGAAGAAGAAGAGGAAAATGTCTGTGGGAAATCAAAGAAAACAGGAAATAAAATGGTAAATAGTCACGTTGATTCTGTCTGATTCCCATTGCCCTCAATTTATTACAAATGCTGAGATTTCTTGAAAATGGTGTAGATATAGGCTAGTGCCAGTGTTCACTGCTAAATTAAAATCTTCCCTTGGTCAGATTTCCTTTGCACAGGGAATGCTAGGCAACCTGGTGTTGGGTATGATAGCCGAGGGGTGATGGATGGCTCTGGACACCATCAGTCCTTAGCAGCCGTACTCACTTCCCCTTTTGAAGACTGAACTTGTGTAAATCAAAGGCTACTCGGAAATGAAACACCCTTTGAATTTATATCTTCGTGTGCGGATCGAAATGCATAATATAGTGAAATGTACCTTGATGCTGATGCCACCCACTGTTATAGTAATTTGGCTCAAAATATCTAAAAAAAAAGAAGAAGGAGAAGGAGAAGAAGAAGTAGTTTTCATTCACTTTACTCTCCTGAGTTTGTGCCAATAATAGAATAGGTTAACATGAGTGATAAATCACAAAATGGTTTTGGCATTTGAGAGGAAGTTTATAAATGGCAGCCTGGGAGGTAGATAGTTTATCTTCATAAATGAACATTATTGACTAGCCTTTCCGGAAATTTGAGGGATGGAAAAAATGGAAGATATACACTTCTAAATCATGCAGAAGAGTGATCAGTTGGGTATGTATATTAGTTCCACATACTTGTATGCAATGTGTACTATGTGTAAAGCAGAGTTAGGAAAGAATCGGAGAGAGTAGTAAATACAAAAGGAATATTACTGAGATTTTCTTCTTAGGAAACCGGGGGGGGTGGGGTTTGGATTTGTGAAAATCTCTAAACCTACGGAATGATTGAGAACATGGTATCATACAGCCCCATCGCTGAATAAGAACGCTGTGTGCATTGTTGATGGTAATGCCACTCCTCCCTGTGTCTGTGCTTCTTGCCATAGACTTCGGAGTTTTTTTCACTAGAGACAAAGTACATGTTCCCGTGTACTTGGTTGTGCTTGGTCATATAACTTGTCTTGATCAATGGGGTGCAAGCAAGGCTTGTGGTATGTTTGTGTGATAAGATGTGCCTGTTTCAACTTTTGCCATAGCCATGAGAAGGAGGTGGCCCAGCTTGCTGATCCCTCCAAAGACTGTGTGAAATATAAGAGTCCTGCCCGGGGAAGTGCAGCTGAGACCCGCTTACCACCAGATGACCCACAGACAGAGGAGAGAGAATAAAGAGTTATTCTATTAAATCACTCAGGGTTGGGAATTTTGTTACATAGCAAAAGCTGACTGATACACCCATGTGTGTATCATCTAAATTTCACTAATATCAACCCTTTTGACATATTGTAGTTGATTTTTAAATTAATTTTTTGAAGTAAATTAGAGATATCATTGCATTTTATTCCAAAAATATCTTTCAGGGGTGTCTCGCTGGCTCAGTCTGTGGTGTGTATGACTCTTGATCTCACGGTTGAGTGTGAGCTCCACATTGGGTCTAGAGATTACCTAAAAATAAATCTTTCAAAAACAAAACAACAAACAAAAATATCTTTAAAAAAAGATACGAATATCTCCCATCAAAATCACAATACTATTCCCATACCTCGCAGTGAAGTCGTTTTCTGAGGATCATTAAGCTGTATTTAAATTTTCCCAATTGCCTCCACATAGAGGGTTTGTAGATGGTTTGTTCAAACCAGGATCTAATCCAAGTTATTTCTTGAGGTCTACATTTATTACCCCAGCCTTGCCATTTTCTAATGATACTGACTTGGCATTTGAGAAACAAACAAGTTAGCCAGAGTGATTTGGATTTGTCTGATTGTTTTCATGTGTGTGAACTTCCTCTGTCTCCCACATTTCCTAATTATGGGTAATTCTGCCGGCTTTAGATTTAGGGTATTTTAGTCCTGACCCCTTCTTAAGTGCTGTTGTTTTAGTACATCTGGTGGCCCACGGTGCTTGGTTGTCCACCAGAGAGATCCTAAGAGGTATGCTGAAGGAGGTGCGTGGGAGCCTAAGCCCTCCATTATACACTCACACCCCCCCCCTTGAGATCCGCTAATTTTGCAGGGTGGCATTTTGTCGCCACGTGAAGATGTAGTTCCCAGGTACCTTGCTTTCGTAAAAAATGAACTTTTAGATTTTACACTATTTTTAAATTTTCAGAAAAAATTACAAATACAGCACAGAGCTCCCCTATATGCCACATCCCGTTTCCCGTATTATTAATAACATCTTGTGTGAGGATGGCAGGTTTCTCACAGTTAATGGACCAATATTGATACATTTCCATGGGAGTCCGTATATTATTCAGATTATCCTTAGATTTTCCCCTTATTTCCTTTTTGTGTTCCAAATCCTACATTATATTTCATTGTCCCTTCTTTTTAGGCTCCTTTTGGCTGTGACAGTTTTTCAGGTTTTCCTTATTGTTGATGGCCTTGACAGTTTGGAGGAGTGCTGGCCAGTATTTTGTCGAATGTGTGTCAATTTGAATTTGACTGAAGTTTTTCTCATGATTGGACTGGGGTTATGGGTTTTAGGGAGGCCGACCGTAGGGGTAGCGTGTTCTTTTCATCACATCATGTAACAGGTGCGTATATGACTTCACGTTGCAGGTGTTGACCCTGATCACCTGAGTTAGTACTTGTCAAGCTCCTCCACTGTAAACTTACCTGGTTTTTCTTTCCTTTTTTCTATCTCTACCCATACTGTAGTGTTTAGAAGGAAGTCACAGTGAAGAAGGAGGTAATTACTCTGTAACTTCTTACAGTTGGAGCACAACATAAATTATTTGCAATTCTGATGCATGAGTTTTCAGTATTCCTACCTATTTATCAAATAGTTCATTTATTTCACCCTGGACTCATGGATATTTAGTTAATAATTTGGGTTAATAATCCAATACTACTTTATTCATTTTGACCATTAAACGTTTACATAGTTGTTTTACCACACACCGATCTTTGCATGATATATGTGTTTTAGGAACTTCCAAAATATTTGTTTTAGCCCTATCGTATCTTACCCATGTATACCTTGTACATGTTCCCAAAGAAGCATTTCGCTTCCTTACCTAGGGCGCTCCCGTTCCCTGAAATAAAATTCCTATGGAGGCGCAGCAGAGTCTGCAATGCAGCCCTTCAATCACTAATTTTCAGAGTAAGCAGTTGGTGTAGTGGTCTACAAATATCGTATTGATAATTCTTCTTTTAAGTCAAATTTATTAGCCACTTATGACATGGAAATCACTGCACATTGTTTCAAATACCCCTCACAAGAGCTGTGTGAAAAAACTGAGTGCATGGAAGGTTCACTTAATTTGTGTGGATTACCACGTTCCGAAGTCCTAGCGCCATGATGGAAAGACGGGTGTGCTGCTACCAGGACCTTTGGCCTTACCGCCATGCTCTCAGACTCTGTCATCTTACCAACCCGTGCTATACAGCACCCAACACAATCGTAACCCCCTCTTTTTATTTCTTACTCTTGTCCTGAAGCTAATGAAGGATAGATTTCAGCATCCTTGCTTGAGTCTGCTCCTCGGCTCTAATGCTTTTCTTTCTTTTGTTACAAATTCCCCGCATTTTCTAAGCATTAGGCTCCATGTAGATCTGCCTCTGCTTACATCTTAAAATGTCTCTAGAGTGTTGAATATTTTATTACATAAAATTATTATTCACTCGCGGCTTCCCTTCCAGCTTTTATCGATCTAAAGTGAAAGAATGCCACACCTCCTATCTGTCCTTCTCACTTCTCTTCAACATTTCTACTTCCCAACACATAGAGAATTAATAATTGGCACGGAATGGGGAGTGTTCCTTTTTTCCATGCAAACTAGTTCTGCATGCTTCGTGGGGCTGGGGAGAGGGGCGTTACTCCCAGGTGCCCTAGCTGTAGATACACGATGCGTGCACATGATAAAATGCACAGTGCACCAGACTCTTTGCCCCCAAGTCTGCGTGGTTGTCCCGGGTTTTGTTGTGAACGAAAAGAACGTTGTCATATTGGCTTGAAATAGTTGCCGTCTGTCCTCAGTACATAGCTGCTTTGGGCGCACCTAGGGAGGCGGGAGGAATGCCTTTGAGAACTCGAACGTGGGAGTACGTTGTTCAGCCACAAGAATGCAAACGAGTAAATTTGAAGATCTCACTGGCTTTATGAATCGGGCAGCATCCCATCCATAAGCGGAGGGGAGCTCCATACAGATACAGACAATGAAAAGACTTTGGAGGTAGAGAGGGAACTGAAAAAAGGACATTACTGGCAAAGAACCCATTGTTTTAGGCAAGGTTGCTCTCCCAAGGGGAACAAGAGGGGCTTATCACCGAAATTCCTAACGTTGACAAGGAGGATTCCCGTGGTCGCTGGTTCAAGATTCCATTTCGGGGGCCTTCAGGATGGAGTTGAAGCGGGCATCAAGTCTTGGTGTACTGACGGGTCCTTCACCCGCGCGATGCCAGTTTGGGCCTGTGATTTTCTTTTTAACCATGTTAACACAGTTCCTTGACTTGGGACAAAAGGGAACATCAGGGAGAATGAGGAAATTGCGAGGCTGGTTCTGTTTCCAAGTACACAGACCCTGGAGTGTGTCGGTTTGCTCGGAGCGATTAGAAAGCCCAGGGAGGCCCAGGTGTGTTTGCCAGACCACAGGACTGACCTGCTGTTTCTGACTCCCGTGTTCTCTAAGGCAGACGTGGGTTCCCAAAATTAGCTTTTCCTGGAGCTTTACCCACCCCCTGGTATGTTTTGCAGCCTTTTGATAACATGTACATTCAAAGCCTGGGAAGGAAAAAAATGCTCTCACACAGCTACAAAAAATTAAAATGTGTTCCCTCCCTCTCACAAAGAACCTCCTGAGGAGAGAAATGTTAATATAGTGTTTGGACCTTTCCCCACTGCAAGGGGGGTGGTACTTTTAGCAGCAGTGATGGCCAGTTAGGAGAAGGGCTTTGCTCGGCTAAAATTAGGCTTTCTGAATCAGATCTTAAAATATGACTGATTTATGTACTCAAAACTTTTGAACTAAAAGATGGTTAAAAAAAACCCTCCAACTAAATTACTAATTTTATTTACTCAAATGAGTAAATATTGTACATGAGAAATTTATTGACTCACATCTTTTTCTTATTTTTATATCTTATTTTTTTATATAAACATAGATAATATGTATTTTACGTGTAAAGAGTATTTGTACAAAATATATTCCTAAAATATTATTAGATATAATCATGTAAAACGAATACCAACTATATACATATTTTGTGTATATAATACATATTAAATATATTTTATACATTTATTGATTTTTCCATATTTTTATAGGTTTTTGTCTCCTATCTCTTCATCTTTGAGATGATATAGAAAGCTCTTGTGTGCAGAAGGGTCAGTAGGACCCCCAGGTGCTACAATCGTGAGGACTTCATGCGTGGAGCAGCCAGATAATCTTAAGTTACCTACAGCCTTGCTACTCCATGTGTTGTCTAGCGACATCCGGGCGGCCGAGTCTGTTGGAAATACAAACTCTTGGGCCTGACCCACACTTACTGAATCACGGGGTGCAGTTAAACCACATCTTCTGGTGATAGGCATGCACACTGACAATTGAGAGCAACAATTTAGACCACAGTTGCTAAGTCTTGGCTGAACTTTAGGATCCCTTGGCGATCTTGCAAAAAACTCTGGACGCCTGCAGGATGAGTAAGTCCTGGAGATCTCATGTCCAGCTTGGTGACTGTAGTTAGCAAGGCTGTACTGTATACTTGATATTTGCTAAAGATGGCTCGCAGAAAAATTAGCTTAATTGTTAATTATTAATTGTTCTCCTCAAAGCAAAAACTTGGCTCTGTGGATCGTGGTGATGGATAAGTTTATTAGCAGGATTGTGGAAAACATTTCAGTGTAGGCGTATATCAAAACATTGTGTGTGCTTTAAATATAGACAATTTTTTATTTGTCAATGATACCTCGGTGGAGTTAGGGATAAAAATACGGATGCTTGACCTTTGGTTGCAGATACTCTGAATTAATTTATCTAGGGGTGGGTGTGTTCTGGGTGTAGGCCTTCGTTTATGCTCTCCGGGGGATTAGTCTAATCGGAAGCCAAATCTATGAACTTTTGAGCTAGATCTTTGCGTTGTTCGTGCCTCTTCCTCTTTGTTTCTCAAAGTGTGACCCATGGGCCATCTACCTAAGAATCAACTGGGAGGTCTTTAGACATTTGAAATTTGGTCCCTTGAACATTAAGTTTGAGTAGCATGTCTCTAGGACTCATTTAAGCTTGTGAGGACCTACCTCACGAGTCTTTAGGACTTCTGGATAGGCATTTGACTTGAAGGCTATTCCATCTCTGTCCCTTTCCGTTTGGGGAATAACTGATCTCGGACTTGGTACCCCGACTCAGACCTTCTCTGTTTCGAACCTTAATTCCTGCTTCTTGAGCTGGATTTCTTTGCACTTCAAAGGTATGTGTTTCTTACCTCCTATGAAAAAAAATGAGCCCTATGTTTCCTTAGTAGGTTCTTTTGCTTTAGAGTATGTCTCACAAATGGTTGAGCTCCAAACTTCCTTGGATTCTCCCAGCAGCACAGCAGGAGAGCTCTCAATCCCCAGACACAATGGTTGGTCAGTTGTGTTTTGGGAATTTGGGATGCTTTAAGAATTTGAATCAATACAACATTCTTCCCCTGTGATGTTAAAACAATGGATTAACGTGCCGGACAGCTAAGTGCCATTGGTGTAGAAGAGATCCCACGTTAAAGGGCCACATCATCTAGCCATTGCTTGGCTACTTGCACTTACATGTCATACACTATTTCTGCTGTAAAAATATAATAAAATGTGGATTTCTAATTCAAAAAAGGTAGGCTCAGTGAAATTAAGCCTGTTGACCAATTGCAGATGGAGTAGATAGGGAATGGGATTGGTTTAATTTACGAATGACCAAATGTGACCTTTTTATTTCCCCCGGTGATTGATTCCATCCTGAGCGTCTTGGGTTCATGTGGTAACAGATTAACCCATTTAATGGAAATAGGGAGAATCAGACAACACAACTGTCTAGGTTAGGATTTCCACTGCTTCTTTCCTTTCCCCCAAATTTCTGCCCATCACTCGTTCCAGTTGGCCATTTAACTTATTTATTGGGATGCAAAGGGAACGTGCTCTTGGTTCCTGTGGATTTTCTTTTTATGGATTTCACAGGATAAGGAAGCCCCCCTACATACACAGTACACACTGAAGTTTATACTCCAATGAAGATGAAGTTATGTCCTTTTGAGTTGCTGCCACTTTCAATCAGAAACGCCACACTGGATTGGAAACTGCCCTGATGGTTGGAAACCCAGGTTCTCTACAAACTGTCTTGATCACCACTGGATCTTTGAACTCAAGGATGTCATCTGACCTATTTGTGGACATTGCCCATCCTACTTCTACCAATACCTGGGTCTTACAGTCTGTGAGAAGACTGTTCACACCAGGTACTTATGTGGATCTTCTTAGACACTGTCCTCCCCTGTCTTCCAATACTAAGATGGCACAGAAAATGATCCACATATGAATATATATTTGAAAATATGAGCCACCATTCTGTGACAGCTAATCTAATAAAACTGCTGTTGGTTTAATATAATTTAATATCAATAAAACTATAGATGGATGTATGTATTTTACGGAAATGGAGGAGAAAATATAGTTACAAAATTAAATCTTCACTAATGGGATTGATCTCCCTGATGCAGAATCACAGCTAGTATGATTCTATTCCTATGAAAAAAAACAAACAAACTTGTGTGATGAATTACAAATATTTGGGTAAAATCACTTCTGGCATCATTTTAACACACGTTTTCATTGGGAACATTTAGAAATGTGGAATTCTTCACAACTTTCACTGGATATTATGTAATGCTCCTCAGTATGTATTATAGTAGTGGGGGAGGCTGAAGATAGATCAGAAATGACAAGGGAGGTGGTATTAGCGGCTTTCTTAGGAATGATTGCCAACGAATATGCTGGAGCTTCAGGAGAGGTAACATACTGTTTCCCTTTAGAATGAGAATACTGATTTTTCGGTTAGGTGCAAAATACCGATTCACAGCTCATTTTCACTGAAAACTTGTTCATTCTAATTTCCTAAGCTAGGTATTTTATAGTGTTCACAACAAACCTGGGGGATTTTTACCCTGGTTTCCATAGAGCTTCCGTAGACCTTTTTTTTTTTTTTTTTTTAAAGATTTTATCTATTTATTCAACAGAGATAGAGACAGCCAGCGAGAGAGGGAACATAAGCAGGGGGAGTGGGAGAGGAAGAAGCAGGCTCACAGCGGAAGAGCCTGATGTGGGGCTCGATCCCACAACGCCAGGATCACGCCCTGAGCCGAAGGCAGACGCTCAACCGCTGTGCCACCCAGGCACCCCCGTAGACCTTGAGTCTGAATTCCCATTTATAATAATCAGTGAATTCTACAGGGGAGTTTTGAGAACAGTGTGAAACTTCCATGTGAATAATTTGACAAAATGACATTCATAAAAAATAGATGAATCAAGAACAATATTGTTGAACAAGAAGGGTTCGTGTTTGTTTTTTGGCATGGAAATTCTCGGGGCTGTAATATCCAGGGGTTCCTTTACTTGCAGACTGTGCTTGTGGAATTGTTTATTTAACCTCCACTCAATCCATTCCCTCAGGCCATCTTGGTTTTATGTACTCTAAATCCAAATAGAAACGCGGTATGCGTGGATAATACAGATAGTAAAGGAAGGTTTTCTTGTTTTGAACGAATATTTCAGGCTCTAGCACATTTTCTTTTAATCTGAATTATTTGGTATGTCACATATATGCACCAGAGAATTTACTCGATGAACACAAAACCTTCCTTTCTAACATTGACCGTTTGCTGAGTAGATCTTCACGCAAGTGAGGAAGCCAGGTTTCACGGCAATAATACCAGTATCTGTCATGTGACTGGTTTATTTCACATAGCATAGTGTCTTCAAGGTTCATCCGTGTTGTACCATGCGTCAGAATTTCCTTCCTTCTTATAGCTGAATAAGATTCTTTAAGGGTCTCCCGTGATTTTTAACGGAAAAGGCGCATGCTGAGATCAATACTTTACAACGGAAGGGTATCATCAGGACTCCACCTGACATAAGGTGTTCCTCAACGAGGGCCGTCCACGTAACTCATCAGCGAAGCACACCTTGTCATTCCTGCACATCCCGCTTTTCTCTACTGTCCCAGTGTGTTTGCCTAATTCATCTTCTATCAGCTAACACTTTCTTCCAATTTACAGCCATTTCGCTTGATCCTTTTT
This sequence comes from Ursus americanus, assembly GCF_024610735.1. NCBI lineage: Eukaryota > Metazoa > Chordata > Mammalia > Carnivora > Ursidae > Ursus > Ursus americanus. Next base: position 117,849,486 of record NC_142164.1, on the reverse strand, counting down.
GGCCTCCCGTGAACCATGGGTAACCGAATCCCTGGAACTCTGCACAGGTTACTCACGTTCCTTCCGCCATAAAAATCATCTCTGGTCACGAGTACTGCAACGTGACTTCTCCCTTTGCTGTCTGTCTGTGAGTCCGGGACGGTGCCACAGAGACTCTGAAGCACGATTGCAGATTTGGAGGATAATAGGTCAAGAGGTACAAAATAATCTGTTGGAATTAAGCAACAGGAACTTATCACTGCATCTACTTTGTTGGTGTCTTATGCATACTTTTTATCCTTCCCTATAATGACTGAAGAAATGGATCCTAGAAAACTATTAGTCCATTCCCCTCAGCTTCTGGTGTGTTTTATACGTACATACAATGTTGTCTGTCACCAAGGAAATGGAAAGTCTGAGAAGAGCCTAGACGGGTGGCAGACATAATTTTAGATTTGTTAGGCACACTCTTCATTTTCTCGTTGGGGAAGGAAGAGAGCAGAGAGCTGAAGCAGCTGGCCCCGTTCCTGTGATTCCCAACCTTCAATCCTGCCGGCACATTCCCGCACCTGTTTCCTTAGCGTCTGCTTCCGGCACACGTGTGCGGATGTGCGAGCAGGTGGCTCACTTGGTGTGCGTCGCAGTGATGTCAATCCGAGCACAAATACTCACTAAAGAGGAATTCCAGGGGCGCCTGGGTGGCTCAGTCTGTTAAGCCTCCGAGTCTTGACTTCGTCTCCAATCACGATCTCGGGGTTGTGACATCAAGCCTCACGTAGGGCTCTGCACTGGGCATGGATCCTGCGTAAGATTCTTTCTCTGTCCTCTGTCCCTACCTGCCCCCCTCAAATTAAAAAAAAAAAAAAAAAAAAGGAATTCAATTTTTTGGAGAGATACCTCTCCACAAATATTAAGGAGAATCCAATCAGTGGTCTTTAGGAACACTTTCATTTCCTTAATTCTGCCCCATTCTATATAATGGATGCTCTTTTTTCACCAGCCTTCTCCCAATCTATCCTTTTTTGCTTTTCCATACTATTTGACTATGATTTTCGTCTCCCAGCTCACAAATCTACTGAGTCAGAAGAGAAAGACACATTTTTATTGCAATCATCAGGGGCTATTTTTTTTTTTTTGGCTGTTTTACTTGGTTTAGGTCCCTGTACTTTAGCATATACCTTAAAATCTTGTTCCCTAGCAAACTATCAGAGGCAAGACAAGAGGAGATGAGCTGAATAAACAAATGAATAGTTTTCTGAACGATGAGCCTGAAGGCTATCCATGAACAGACCAGCACACCGGTAGGGAAAGTCTTGGCTTACAGGGTCTTTAGTCCTGATATGAGTCACAGTTTATCAAGTGCAAGGACCTGAGGCAAGTTCAAGAGTTTTTACAAGATCTGAGGCTTAGAGGGATCACAGATGTCTTAGTGAATTGAATTAGGAAAGAAATAGCTTCCTACCAGCTGAAATCACTACCAGGTCACAAGGTCCAATAGGAAGGGGTCAAAGACATACTTGGAAACGAGCACAAGATGGCCTGAAACCCAGGAAGAAAACCTTGCAGTTCATTGAGAAGTGTCTTTCACCCACCAGATCCTCAGGGACAGAAAAACAGGGGTCCCACAGTGATGCCGGGCAGACGTTGTCCTGGGGCCGTAGAGAGGAGGGGAGCAAATCTTGGACAGACACAGAAGCAGTGCCAAGTCCGGTTCACCTCAGCAAACAAGGGTTATGCTTTCATGTGGAGTCAGAGCAAAGGCATTCAGGGGCTAGACGCTCGCGAACATCGATGACCAAAGTGCACTTTGGCTCAGTGTCAGTTGGAGTTAGGATCAGAAACAGGAACTGTGTTATTCTGTAAACATTTTTTTATTTCTGGCTCCCTGTGGAGGATTTCGTGTTTACTGTTAGCTGTCTGATAAAAGCTCTGCTTCAGCATTTCCAACCTTGTCTACCATCAACTCATTGGAGAGATACCAACTCATGCAAAAGATACCAACAGACTGGAACTGAGTCTACTTTTCCAAGGTGAATGCTGACGGGGTGAATATCCCAGCCTTCCCTCAGGCGGCCCAAAGAGAACTTTAAAAGAAAACACCATGTGGATCTGTGGCACAGGATAAAAATAGTATCGAGCTTCTTATTATATAATAAGTTGAAGATAGGACTTGACCACAAAGAGAACCACGTGAGATTTCAGGCTTCCTTCCGGGAGAACAGTGTCTGGAATGAAGGAGGTGGTGACCGGGGTGTGCCCTGCAGGCTGGGACACACCTGTGGGCTTGGAGTCAATCATATGGACAAAGACCTAGTTACATCTGAACACACTCAAGAGACATTGACTCCATTGGGTGTTGGAGTAGCCACCTATCTGTGATGACATTGAAGGCTCTGAGAATCTTGCTCTTGAGAAGAAAGTGACGTGTGATTCCACAAGAAAGACCCACCATATGGGAAAGACTTGTACAACCTGAGGAGTTGAACCCTACTTGAAGAGAGGCAAGGGCCCTAGTCGAGTTCCTTAACTGTCGAAAGGTTGCTTTGTCTCATGGGTTGCTCGGGGGGTAACAATGCTTACCTGAAATGGGATTTTATCATCACAAAGATCAGAGGACCTGCCCAGGAAATTCTGTTTGATCCCTGGGTTGGTTCTCTTACACCTGAATTGAGTGAGGACTTTCTCAGTACTCAGTGTCTTCTCTTTATCTCCTTCAAAAAATGACCCATGGAGGGTTTAACGTTCAATCTGAGGGTGCAATAGAAGCTCTGGCCTCGTACTTATAATGGATCCTCTCCTAGCAGCTCCTTCAGGTTAGCCATCAGCATGGATGAAAAGGAGACAGCTCCAGAATCCTACAATCCCTGGTAGAACATGCTTGTCTTGATTTCCAGCTATGGGGCCCCCTGCCTCTCACACTGAAAGGAGCACTCTAGCCCTGAATCCTGAAATGGAAGGAATATTGCAAGTTCTAATTAGAGCCCTGTGCTTGCATAGTCAGGGAGAGAGAAGGAAAGGTGCCTCAGCAGCAGTATTAGGACTGAAAACCCTGTCCCTTGTCTCCCACATAATGGTTTTAGTCACTGCACCATCTGCTTCCTTACAGGTAGGAGCAAATTAGCTTCCAAAACAGTACACCCTGTGGGAAACTGACTTGAGGGTCAATAGTACACATGTATTGACTTAAGGAGTAGTCATGCTGCAGAAGGGGTCGATGCTAGTTTTCTTCCCTTGATGTATTTATTAATAATTTAGGCCACGGGGAAAATAGGATGCCTTCTGGAATTGATATGAGTTGTAAATTTTTGTATGTCGGCAAGAAAAGTGAAATTAAGCCAGAGATTAAGATATTAGATTGTGACATTAAAATAATGTCATATGCCCCTTAGTATAGGCAAATAATGCAAGGTGTGACGGTCATGAAATAGCTATATGTCATTTTTGCTTTTTATTGTGGTTTTTGTTTATGGTTGGTTTACAGTGGTTACATTTTAATCTTTAAATAAAGATACCCAGAGTCCCCTCACCAAGTGAACATTTCCTTTCGAAGTAGTCAACTTGTAAGGTCACCTGCTTATTCCAGTAATGTTTAAAACATATTTTATGGGGCGCCTGGGTGGCTCAGTTGGTTAAGCATCTGCCTTCCACTCATCATGATCCAGGGTCAAAGTGGGAGTCTGCTTCTCTCTTTGTCCCTTCTGCTCCCCTCCACCACACCCCCCCCCCGCTCATGCTCTCTCTCTCTCAAATAAATAAATAAAATCTTTAAAAAGTATAAATAAGATGTTTTTAACAATACCTCCTTTGGAGCCCAAGGCATTTCCTTTAAACATTCTTATTAACAGCAGATTACCCCATGGAGTCTAGGTTGACATTTGTGATAAAGAACAAATCATCTTTATTTAGATAAAAAAAATATGTGCTTATATAAAGGATGGAAAAGAATGAGAAAATAATTTGCAATCGAAAGGCAAAAGAGGTAGATGGTACAAAACAGGGTGGCGATCTTGTAGGTTGATGAGGGTGCTTTCAGGTACAGCGGTACAGTGGGCGGGAGGTCAGGGTGCCAAGATGGGCCTCTGGGCTCTCATCTTTCTAGATGACTGTACGTTATGTTGAATGCAGTGTGGTTCTAAAGGTGAACATGTCCTGGGCCACGTTAGTTTAACCTTTGTCTGGCATTCTCTAGCGGTGCAGTCTCTGTCTTTTTTTTTTTTTTTTAAAGATTTTATTTATTTATTTGACAGAGATAGAGACAGCCAGCGAGAGAGGGAACACAAGCAGGGGGAGTGGGAGAGGAAGAAGCAGGCTCATAGCAGAGGAGCCTGATGTGGGGCTCGATCCCATAACGCCGGGATCACGCCCTGAGCTGAAGGCAGACACCTAACGACTGAGCCACCCAGGCGCCCCTGCAGTCTCTGTCTTCTGCCTCAGTCCAAGGGACTGCTGTGCAGTGACTCAGTCTCTCTTGACGTATATATGATCTCAGACACGCACCCAGTCTTTCCAGTGTTGCTGTGATTAGCCAATACGTAGAAGAGCGGTAGATGTTTTGGACTGATATGAAGACAGGCAGAGGATGTTTGATGGTCTGTCCGTTGTACGTTCTCTCCTCTGTTTTTGATGCAAGGAAGGGGAAAAGGAGAGCCCTTACCCACAGTCAAGTCAGATAGACAGATGGAGGCATCCTGGTTTTTCGTTGACGTAGTGATGCGCCGTGTCCCAAACCATTAGGAGCTTCTGGGTCAAAACCAGATTGAAAGAGCGCCTACGCTGATGGTCTTCACACAGGATGGAAAGAAAGGTGAAACCTCCGTAACCATAAGCATTTCCGTTGTTCTTCCCATTGACCAGTGACTTATCCCTAAGGGGTCATTCATATGACAGACAGTTGACAAAGTAGAAATCTAAAAAACATATTGAGTCTCTGCTTTGCTGTATAGATTCCCCAGGTGGGAAGAAATGTGCAAGGTGCTGGTGTATGTAACGTATCATGGGGAAAATGAAAATATAAGACCTGCAGAAAACTTTTAGTCTGGACTGTAGAATTTTGCTTAAATAAAAGTTTACAGGTTTTTGTATGCTGCAGCGAAATTCATTTCGTGATTGTTCATTTGCTCTAATTTACTTAGTTCGCAAATGGCAATACGTTTACATGCGTATGGTACAATATTCAAACGTATTGAGGGGCATATAGCGAAATGTAAGCCTCCGTTCTGTATCTTTTTCCTCTGCCTCCCACTTCCACCCCCAGAAACGACCACGTTGCTGACATTGTGGAAAATTTACATTTACCTAATCTTACCCTGTTCAAGTCAAATCAGGACAAAATAAGGACACCCGTGGAGTCAGGAAGGGAGTCAGCAACTTACTGTATCCCTTTCTTCTGCTTCACAGATGAGAAGCGTACATGCTGGGGGCTGGGGGAGGTGGTGAGGCACTTGGAGAGGAATACAGATGACAGTCCAGGAGACAAAGTGACTGCAGGGTGACAGTGTGGAGCTTGTGGAATCATCAAGCTGATCTCCCAGAGTCTGTGCAAAACCAGTTTTTTAAGGTCATATAGAATATTAATAAGGTGGTGCATACGTTTATTTAGCTGTTGCAGAATATGAATGACCCGCGTCATTGTTCGCCCTACATCGCACTCGTCTGCGATGATGCAAAGGGGCTGTTACCGTCAAAGAAGATTCAAGAAATGTCCACGACCTTGTTAGGAGACAGGAAAAATTACTGAGAAGTGTCCAAGATCCACTATTCATCTGTACATGGGGCAGATGCTGGGCTGCTGTGGGTTGAGGACTGAGAAAAAAGAGCAAGTCATTGACAACTCTGTTAGTGTTTGGCTGTGAAGCAGAAAGACATACCTAGAGTACTTATGTGATCACGGGAGTGATTTTTTTTTTAAATAAAAGAGACTTTTACAACAGCCTTACCTCTTGCTACCAGCCAAATTATTGTTGGAGTAGGGTGAGTTTTCAGAAGAGTCACACATGGCCAACTCATCTTCACCTCCTACATCTGTAGACACCCCTGCCCTTGACATGGTCTGGGTCAGGGATGACTGAGGAAAGGCTAATAGTCATAGCTGGTATTCACTGGATACACCCTGTCCTAGCTGATTCACACATATGATGCAATGTCATCGTCACAAAAATCCACCTCGGTATTATTAGCTGTATCGCAGGTGCAACAAGGTGAGTGAAGTGAGGTTTGGAGAGAGTATCCAGTTTTCTGCAGGCTGGTAAGTGGCAAGGGTGTTCTCAGACCATCAGACTCCTGCAGCCTGATTACAGAAGCTAGCATGCTATTCCCTCACCTCGTCTGTGACTCAACTATATGAAGAAGTGGGTGAAAGTGTGCAGAGATGTTTGATCATATAGACCAAACTTCTGTAACCATAAAGTCCATGAACGTAGCGGTCGGGTCTCAGTGTGGTCCTATGTCTCTGCAGTCCCTCTCATTGACCTATTTCATTGTAAATACAGCCAACCTTATTATCATCAGCTGTGGTCCCGTAATGAGCCACTGTACAAACAAACTGGAAAGAACGCAGACTTATCCAGTGTGTGACAACCGAAGAGGCTCAACACAGAGGACTCTGTTCTCTTTGATGCCAGAGGCAGGTGTATAACTGATTGAGGGAGGAGTTGGTCGTTGTGAAGATTAACTTTTATGTGTTGGCGTTCTGGTGCCCACAAGATTGGTCAGACTCAAGTGTAGATGTTGTGATGGCGGTTTTGCGACATGAGTAGTATCCACTCTCTGCTGTCTGTGAGGAGATTAGCCTTTATGATATGGGTGGACCTCATGGAGTCCCTTGCAAACCTTAAATGCCAAAAAATGAGATTCCCTACAATAACAGATTCAGCTTCAAGACCGTCACCTAGAAAGCCTGCGTTTCCAGCCTCCTGGTCTACCCTCCTGATTTCCTAGATCATACAGGCCTGTTTCCCAATGGCAAATCTCAATATGCAGATACACTGGTTGGTAGATAGATAGACCTCGAGAACCTATACAGGTATCTATCTCTCTATCTACTTATCTGTCATCTATCGATCTATCGCCTATCAATCGATCAAGCAATTGATCTATCATCTATTTGTCTGTCATCTATCTATCCTATTGGTTTTGTTTCCTTGGAAAACCCTGACTGATGGAGTCAGCGTGAAGAGGGAGAGCTCATAGGGAAACCTCTTGTTTCCACAACAGCTTTCTTTCAAGTTGGCTGTGGCTTGATGACTCCTGTTGGACTTCTAGCAGGACAGGTGCTCAGTATTTCTTGTTTGGTTTCGCGTGCTCTTCTCTTTCTTCAGGATTCTCCATCTTCACCATCATATATTTCTGCTTCTCTCCTGATCTCTTTGCTTTCTTCTCTAAATTTCATCGTTCTATGTTCTTTTTGGTTACTTTGAGTTTTTTTTTTATTTAAGTAATCTCTACACCCAATGTGGGTCTCCAGTTCCCAACTCTGAGATCAAGAGTGTCATGCTCTTCTAAGCCAGACAGGCGCCCTGGTAATTCTACATTCTTTTGATGGTGTCCACAGACTTGTGCAGTATGCCATCCCTCCGCGAATCACTACGCACCCATCCCTTTACTGTGCCAGTTAAGAAGCGTGGTTTCCTAGGATCCGCAGAGGTGAATGCATGCTTCGGTTCTAATGGACTCAGCTGAAAATGATGGCCAGGGGTGTTGATTAGGTACCCAGTTCATACCTGAATTTCGCTTTTCTGCCTGTCAGTGTGGTGCCTATCACTGAGCTACCCAGCCCGGCATGAATGCTAAGGGACTTGCCTTATTTACCATAGCAATACCTAATCATTGTTTTCTTATCAATTTCTATTAGAAATTTCACATGTAGTGGCGCCTGGGTGGCACAGTGGTTAAGCATCTGCCTTCGGCTCAGGGCGTGATCCCGGCATTATGGATTGAGCCCCACATCAGGCTCCTCTGCTAGGAGCCTGCTTCTTCCTCTCCCACTCCCCCTGCTTGTGTTTCCTCTCTCGCTGGCTGTCTCTCTGTCTGTCGAATAAATAAATAAAATATTAAAAAAAAAAATTTTTCACCTGTACTTTTGGATTACAAACCCAGCAGTTCGCTCAGAAAGTTAGTTTACAAAGGTAACATAGCTCTATTATTTTATCAAAGGTCACTCAATAAAATTTAATAGAGGTTTGATGCCACGTAAATCTCTACAGAAGCGTGGCTCTTGCAATGTATGATTTCAAAGCAAAACCAACAATTTTAATCTCTACGAATGTCTTGCTATGTTCATGCAATATTCCATAGCTCAGGAAACCTTTATCTTTTTCCTGTCCAGTTAGTGTGTGCATTTTAAGTATTCATGGAAGAAATAGATCCCTAGGAGAGAAAGAACATATATTAAAACGGTGTATGACTATTTAATAATAAAGGTAGAAAATATGTTACGAAATAATGTAAGAAATTTTGTTTCCTAGAGTGTCCTTTTTCTTTTAAAATCTTCTTTGTAAATTATTTTTCTTGGGTCCCTGTGCTGCTTAAATTTTCTCTGATGTCTTTGCAATGATATTGCTCTGCGGATACCTGAATTATGTCAGATCTACGGATCACGCGAGTATGTAGCCATAGCAACGGACAGGCCAGGTAATGGTTCTGATTTTATATACATTCTTGAGCCCTTAAAATTAGACCTTTTCCATTTTAATGAAAAAAAAGAAAAGAAAAGAAACCTTTCTACCCTTAAAAAGTATGTATAGTTTGTATTTTTACCCTTCACAGTCATATGTACAAATGATTGCTTCCCATTTAATGCAAGAGTCAGATCCAGGGAATAAAATGTAGATGCTATTTTGAAAATGTTACAAGTATACATTCTACATCAAAATAGAAGATTTGTAAACCTCACTACTTCACATTAGTGGAAAAAGTGGTAATAAATTATATTACAATTTGAAGATCTATTGAGGTTTACTACTTTAAAAATGTGTACAATATATGAAGGAGAGCTTTGCTTTTGCGAAGATAACATTTTGCTAGGCGATGTGTAAATCTCATGAATTCTCAATTAGATCAGCAATAATGAGGTGTTATCTTCAGAGGGAGAATGTCTTAATTCGTGAGTGCTGCTTAATCTGGTGTTTGCGGAAGTAGAAGGTGTTTGTAGAAGCCTTTATATCTCGTCTGGAAACTGCATTACCTCTGATTGCCTCTGCCTACACCTTCCTCTCTGATGTGCAAGCAACTCTCCCGGATGAAACAGCAACACTAGGAGACGCTGATGTCACCTTCTGAGGGCATATAGTGTGGTGCACGTTTTCCAAGGTCATATTTAAAGCAAAAATATTCACATTAATAGCGCACTCCTCCTGTGAACGACTCATTCTCCTCCTTAAAAAGTGCCAACTATGATAATAGATAATATTCAAGTTTTAAATCCTCCACCTGTTCGTGCCAACCTAAATCATTCTCATCACACCCTCCTCTGAATCATGCATTACTTTTTTTTTTTTAACATCTTATTTACTTTCTTGAGACAGAGAGAGTGGGGTGGGGAAGGTGCAGAGCAAGAGGGAGAAGCAGACTCCACACTGAGCTGAAAGCTCAAGGTGGGGCTCGATCCCAGGACCCCGAGACTGTGACCTGAGCTGAAGGCAGATGCTTAACCGACTGAGCCACCCAGGCGTCCCCAAGAAGTAGTTTTAAAAGAGAAGCCTATTCTAAATAAGGAGTACAGAGAGAGAATGGGGAAATTGCAAGGGATTTCATCTACTGTCAGAGGAGTACAATTGCAGTGTCGTTTCGGCCACTTACTGGATGCTTTCTTTCATGTGTCTGTTCACTGAATAGATATAAATTAACTCTTAAGAATCAGTATTCACAGTGGAACCTTAAATGCGAATTACAAAGCACAAGCAGCTACTCTCAAAAGACTATTTACTGTATGATTCCAACTATGTGACATTCTGGAAAATGCAAAACAATGTACAGGTAGTAAAAATTTTAGCAGGTGTCAGGGGTGAAGAGGGGGCAGAAATAGAGCATAGAGAATTTGGGGTGGGGCATCAAAAATACTCTCTATGATATTATAGTGACCTTCATATGTCATTATAAATTTGTCCAGGTGCCCCGAATGTACAATTCCAAGAGTGAACGCTAAACTAACCTGTGGGTTTGGGGTGATCACATGTAGGTGAAGATTCATCAGTGGTAAGAAATGCACCGCTGCGGTGGGGATGGAATTTGCATGGAGGGGGTCTATGGGAAATCCCTGTCCCTCCCTCTCAGTTTTGTTGCAAACTTCACACTGCTCTTAAAAAATAAGGCCTTAAAAATTTTTTTAAAAAATATAAGGCCTTAAAAAAGAAGAATCAACATTCAGTTGACCTTGTTTCCTCATTCTGCACCACTGGGTCTCATCCGTGCGCATATCCGTGTTTGGACTTCTCCAGATCTCTTGACATCTTTCTGCTTCTGTTTGCCGCTTACATTTTCTTACCTGCTAAAGAGGACGCCACACCGTGCCCTGGCGTTTGCTTGTGGCGTGTGTTTTCTGATCGGCCATATTACAGTGTTCTTTGAAAATGACAAGTGTATCTCATTGTCAGCCACATGGCTGGAGCAGCAATCCCATCGTCCCCATTTTCCAGATGGTAGCCCTGAGGATTGTTGGCGTTAGGTGACGGAACATGTTGCCATAGCTGGAATTTTTTCATTTTGTTATAGATAATGTCTCAGGGTCCTTCCAGCTTCAAATTTTGGTATCGAAATTTTCTCACGGACAGAAGGTAAAAGGAATCTCAGCTAATGAATCTATGAATGGCTTTTCCCGGGTGAAGAAAGGGCGGTCCCGTGTCCTTAGAGGACTTTCAGATTGAGGGAGCCAAGACTTTCTATGAAAAAAGTGAGTAATGCCAGAGAAGAGGCTGTGGATTCTTTCATGGATTCCCTCCTCTCTTTGGGGCCCAAGTTCTACCACCACAAGAAATCGTGTGGTGTCACAACAGCCTTTTCCCCATGGAGGAATCATTGGGTCTCATTTGCACATGTCCTAATTTTGAGGTTCTGGGAAAAAAAAAAAAAAAAAAACGTTGGGAGTCCTGGATTCAACAAATTTAAAGGAGTTTATTTTTCTGTATTTATTTTGTTTGCATGTTTCAAAAACCAAGACTCCTACAATATTTCGCGTCTTCAGTTCCGTCTCTGACAGCATGACGTAACAGGTGTCCACTCAAAAATCCGCAGGACTGCAGAACCCTGCTTTTCTTGACTCACCTAGTACCTGGGAGGCCATCCCAAGAGAGGGTTCTTGTCCAGCATGGCTGTGTTCCGGCATTTCTCCTAACGGCTAATAGAATGAGCCCGTGGCCATTTCCTAGAAGTGAGTTGTTGGTTGCACCGTAAAATCAACAGGGGATTCAAAATACACTATTGCCAGGTTCTGATTTAATTGGTCTTTGGAGACACTGGAATTTTTGAAAGTTATTCTAGTGTGGTTATTCTAGTGCGCAGTCAAGGTCAAAAACCCGTGACTTCGGACTTCGCACAAAATCAGGTTATCGGATGGCTTCGCAGTAGAGCTCTCTGGTAGATTCTTGGGAGGTAAAAGTGAGTATTGACGGGTGAAGGGACCAAGGACATGCCCAGAGCTGGAGAAGCTGGCATTAGGGAAGACTTCAGTGTCTCTCTGGACTTAGGGCCATCTGAGCCTTTAAAGATGGCTGTAGGCAGTGATGGATGAGAGAAACTTTTTTTCTTAATTTTTTAAATTTTAATTCCAGTAAGAGAGAAACTTCTAAAAAAATATAAGGGAATACACTTTTCTCCAGCATTTTATCTTATTTGTTTATTGGGGGTGGGGGGCAGAGGGAGAGAGAATCTTAAGTAGGCTCCACACCCCGCGTGAGCCCAACTCAGGGCTCAATCTCAGGACCCCGAGATCATGACCTGAGCCGAAATCAAGAGTCGGTCGCTTAAGGGATTGAATCCCCCAGGTGCCTCAACGTGCGCCAGATAGATGCTTTTGCTGTCTATCTGCCAGTCCTCACTGGTAGGGGACATGTGACAAGGCAAGGCTGCTATTTACCTCCAACTGTGCAGGGTTGTGGAGCGGGATGATGGATTCTATTTTGCGTGACGTACGGCGCCTGTCACAGGTCCCCATCAATAATCATTCTTCCAGGTAAACAGGGAGTCCCGATTTTTAAATTCTAAATTAACACTTGGCATAGAACACTTTCATCAACACTCACCAGCGAGCTAGTCCTAGTCATTGTCAAACCAGTTCCAAATTATAGATTTTACTTCTCTGCGGTTGCATAACGGTTGGAATGTGTGCAAGCTACAAATACTGTGCTTTCTTTCCGCAAGCTCACTGTTCCAGTGATTCAGATGCGTTGTTTCTCTTTAGTTTGCAAAATGTAGCAACTGGTGAATAAGTTTTCCTGCCACCTATTTGTTCTCTGGGCTTTGTAGCTAGTATGCGATGCCATCTCCCTCCAGGAAACGAGTATGTGTTTTCCAATCTTAACTAATTAACCAGTGTGGTTTTCCACCCTCTTCTGCTGCCTGGGCACATCCCAATTGTGACCATGCATTTTGTTTTCTGTTACTTCATTCCCATCCGCTGTCCTCATGCCCTGAAAATCACATGCTGAAGTTTATTTCAAAAAAGTAGATGGTTACATTTATTTGAAAATCCTGTCTCCTCTCAGAGAAAAAGCTTTGGACTATATAAATCTATTTGAGGGAGGGAGAAAATGCAAAATCAATGTTTGTTTTCTTTTGGCTTTTATGCTTCATATCTAAAAGTCATTAATTTTTAATTTTCATCCTGAAAGCATTTTCTTTCCCATCCGTCCAGTGCCCAAGCATATCAGGGAATTTTAAGCAATGGAGAGAAAAAGTTCTTTTGTTTCTCTTTTTATTCTTTTAATAACACGGAGTTGAAACTGTTTGGTTAAAGAAAGGCTTTGGGAACGATCGCGTCATGGACCTTGCTCGCAGCTCTCTTTGCTATGTATTATTCAGTACTTCCTACGTGGGAAAATGCATTTTGTGCCTGCAATTTTGAAACTGATTTTCAAAAGGATGTATTGAGTCGGCGTTTGGCTTCTACGGAACCACATTTGGCAGCACACACATCCTCAGGTCCCCTTCTAGCACCTTCTGCGTGGTGCACAGAGCCCCCCAGGGGATGCTGCTCCAAGCTGGTGGCTCGTTCCTGGCGCATCCCAGAGCCTCAGGCCCTTCTGAGCTCTCTGGTCTCCCTGTCATGCTGATCCCACTGGATGCCCAGCGGTGGAGAAGGAGGGCAGTGACTGGGTTCGAGAACAGACCATTTCGGAGAAAGGAGGACAGGGCCAAGCCAAGCAAAATAAGGAAGTAGCTGCCTTGCCTTTGCCCTGTCTCCATCTCTCTGTGCATGTGCTCCTTCCCCAGCCCTCCTCCTGGCTCCTTGCTCTGGGCCTAGGATGCTGCAGCAAGCGTTGTCCTCTGTTCTGGATCCGAGACCCCTCGTCTGAGCTTCCTGTCTCCGGTGCACGTTCTCCCCACAGAATCCGTCTCCCCCAGGTCCCTCCCTGTCCCATGATAATGCTGCCATCAAGCTAAACTTTCACAAATTAAGATCAATGAAATAATTCATGTAAAGAAGGCTAGCTTGAATCGTAAATTAGAATAAATGCATATGGCATAAAAAGTAGCTTAGTTGTTAGCATTATTTCAGACCATTCTCTTACCATTGGCAAATCTTTTCTTTCAAGGCTTGTCTGCAAGGCTGTTCCCCCCATACTGTGGGCTGCTTTGCTCCCAACTTCATGCCCCTGCCTTGTTGGAATGAATCTGTCCTGATTGAGCACTACCCTGGCTCGCTCTTTCTTTCTCTCCCTCCCTCCCTCCCTCCCTCCCTCCCTTCCTTCCTTCCTTCCTTCCCTCCCTCCCTCCCTCCCTCCCTCCCTCCCTCCCTCCCTCCTTCCTTCCTTCCTTCCTTCCTTCCTTCCTTCCTTCCTTCCTTCCCTCCTTCCCTCCTTCCCTCCTTCCCTCCCTCCTTCCCTCCTTCCTTCCCTCCTTCCTTCCCTCCTTCCTTCCTTCCTTCCTTCCCTCCCTCCCTCCCTCCCTCCCTCCCTCCTTCCTTCCTTCCTTCCCTCCTTCCTTCCTTCCTTCCTTCCCTCCCTCCCTCCCTCCCTCCCTCCTTCCTTCCCTCCCTCCCTCCCTCCTTCCTTCCTTCCTTCCTTCCTTCCTTCCTTCCTTCCTTCCTTCCATTGTGCCTTTTTCTCTGCCTGGTAGAGTTGTTTGCATGTCCTGATTTCTATAAGCTACTTGACAGCAGAGTTAAACTTGCACATGATCTTATTCTCCAACAATTCTGATATAAACAGCAACTCCCTTCGTCACACAGAGATTTCTATTGGAAAACCCACAGCATTCACTCCCACCATCTCTCCATCCTTTGCTGCCCCACACTGATGTAGAAGGCTGAATTTGTTTAATGTCGGCATCCCCAGGTATAGAGACCTGAATTAAAAGTACATTGATGTTGTGCATTTGTGTGTGAGTTGACTTTTTTTTAATGCACAATCCGTTAATTGAACATTTGTTGCAGTTTAATGAAACTGTTACATTTGTGAACTCATTTTCATCTATCTGGTGAAATATCAAAAAATGTCTATTTAAAACTGATGCTTATCCAAAAGTTCTATTTAAGTCCACTATGTGATATAAATAGACTGCAGAAAGAGAGTTTGCTTCTGCAAAAACAAGGTTTTTTTTTTCAGTTCTATACAGTAACTTTAATAATTAGATTTTTCTTAATCAGGGGAGTGATTTACCCTGTTTTTCTATTTTTCACCTGTTACCTGAGTCATATTGAGCTATTTTTAAGTTTGTCTAAGTTTTTGCAGAAGCCCTAAAATTGGGAAAGAGGGGCGCCTGGGTAGCACAGTCGTTAGGTGTCTGCCTTTGGCTCAGGGCGTGATCCCCGCGTTCTGGGATCGAGCCCCACATCGGGCTCCTCCGCTGGGAGCCTGCTTCTTCCTCTCCCACTCCCCCTGCTTGTGTTCCCTCTCTCGCTGGCTGTCTCTCTCTATTACATAAATAAATAAATAAATCTTTAAAAAATAAATAAATAAATAAAATTGGGAAAGAAAAGCATGGTATTCACAATGTCTGTTTTCCCGGAGTAGAGTGAAACTTTTGCTTGTAGAAGTATAATTTCCAAGACACAATTTATAACACTATAAAGAGACATTTCTCCTGAAACCAAGAGCCCCATCATTTCTTTTCTCCTTCGACATCTTGCAGAGTGAGAGTAAATATTTCTTAATTTAGAGGAAGGTGAGGCTATTTTTCAAGTGAATCCCCTAAATTAATCCACAGGAGTAGGCGTCCTGTCCTTCATCACACGTCTGCCTCAAATATAGTGCCTACCCAGAGGAGACAAACCCAAAAATAGCTGAAGATTTAAATAGGTGATATTGTCTCATATAGAAAAGAGGAGTCTCGCCGGCGATGTAAATGTAGCTGTTTTTTATACTCCTGGATTTGCAGCGGCTTTATCTTTTTTCAGAGAGTTCCTTTATTTGGTATGTAATTAATGGAGAGATTTAGCTTTGCCCTTCAAAAGCTTTTCATTTTTCGACTAGGATTGAATCCCTTGCTAATAATGAACTAATACTATATTTTTGGCTACCTATCCATCTATTTTTTGTCTAAGTCATTGATTTATCTATAGCCTGTCTCGTGCTGCAAGCTTCGAAGGTGGTAACTTGTATTAGGAAGGGCTCTCCTTATTTATTTATTGTCCTTTTTTTTTTTTTTTTTTTGTCCTCAATTTGAAGACATCAGACTCTGGCAACATGAAGGTTAAGAGGTCAAGATATGATTCCAGATGAGAAACGTGATTGTAGTTGTATCTTCAACAAAAGAGGCAAGATCCAGAATATTCCCATTAGATGTACCTGTTGCTATGTGCTCAACGTGCCGTATCTACGTTTTGATGACAGACCCGCAGGGCCAACGTCAACTAGCCCACTCTGGTGCGTTTTGGTGGCCTGTTAGGTACAGGGATCTTGTCTCCTGTGGCTTCCTGCCTCGGCGGGCTCAGGGTGCCTTCACCAAACTCCACAGACTTAAACAAGAGAAATGTCTTTTCTCATGGTTCTGGAGGCTGGAAGTTAGAGACCGGGACGTCAGCGTCATGGGGTCATTCACTTTCCTTCAACAAAACACCATAGCCTGGATGACTCAGGACCTGCAGGAATAGATTCTTTTTTTTTTTTTTAAAGATTTTATTTATTTATTTGACAGGATAGAGACAGCCAGTGAGAGAGGGAACACAAGCAGGGGGAGTGGGAGAGGAAGAAGCAGGCTCATAGCGGAGGAGCATGAAGTGGGGCTCAATCCCATAACGCTGGGATCACGCCCTGAGCCAAAGGCAGACGCTTAACCGCTGTGCCACCCAGGCGCCCCAGGAATAGATTCTTGACGGCTCTAGAAGCCGGGAAGTCCTATATCAAAGTGCTGGGCAAATCCACTATGTGTCTGGGGAGGAGGTCCTGGTTCATCGATTTCCAGTTTTCTCGCTGTGTCCTCAAGCAGCAGGAGGGAAGGGGGAGCTCCCTGGTGTTCTGTTTTCTAGGGGTGAAGCCCCATGACCCCATCACCTCCCAGAGACCCCACCACCCCATAATAGCACATTGAAGTTTTTATTATTTATTTGTTTGTTTGTTTGTTTTGAAGTAAGTTCCACACCCAATGTGGGGCTCAAACTCATGACCCTGAGGTCAAGCGTTGCAGGCTGTACCCACCACGACAGCCAGGTGTGCCGGATTGAGGATTTAATATAGGACTTCTGGGGGTTGCAGACATTCAGCATATAGCAGGTGGGTTCTGGCGTGCGAGCTCTTTCTGGCTTGTAGACTGCAGCCTTCCCGATGTGTCTTCCTGTGGTGGAGGGACAGCCCTGGTGTCTCTTCCTCTTCTTAGAAGGGCACTCATCCCATCAGGACAGCCCCATCCTTATGACCTCATCTAAACCTAGTCAGATGCCATGGGCCCATCTCCATATAAGAGCATGTTGGTGGTCAGGATGTGAACATACCATTTGGGAGCACACAGTTCAGTGTATAGCAGCTCTGGTTTTGTTTTATTATTTTTTTTAAAGGTTTTATTTATTTGTCAGAGAGAGGTCAAAAGCAGGGAGCCTGATGCGGGACTTGATCCCAGAACCCCAGGATCGTGATCTGAGCCAAAGGGAGACGTTTAACCAACGGAGCAACCCAGATACCCTGCACCTCTGATTTTAGATGAAATTTTAAGGTCACACTTTGAGGTCTGTTCTTTGCTACTGACACGTAGGACTGAGAGATAAAAGAACGAAAGTAAAAACTCAAGAGGGATTGGCAAACTCCCAAATGAGGAAGTAAGTTTTCAGAGCAACAGAAACCAAACAGCAACTCCCAAGCAATGAGTGACCGGGGCTGCTGGACTCTCGGTCCAGAGTGGGGAGAAATTAGGGGTTGAATTCCTGCAAAATTATGGAAGGTCCCGCCTTGCGTATTTGAAATAGAATTCCTGCACCAAGAGTATCCGTGCTGAGTATTTCTATTTTCAGTCCTTTTGGGACTTGACCCACCCTCTCTGTTAATATTTCACTAACATTTGTCCCTGGGCCTATTTATGTTACCTTTACCTAGGAAGACTTTGAATAATTAAGCAAAAGAGGTTGAGGGAAAAATTTAACTGACATCAAATATTCAACACTGTTTTCCGCTTCAAAAGCAATTATCAACACACGACCAGAACGAACGTGGGATTTCCTACAATGATAAAATCTTTCCCTTGCTGGGAAAGAAATCTTTTTGGGTCCTTTTTTTTTTTTTTTTTTTTTTTTTTACAGCTCTCTGCTGTTTGCAGACGAGTGGGAGCTGGCTCACAGCTGGCCGCGATAATGCAGTCAAGTGAGACACAGGAAAGACCACAGCAAAGCCCTCCTTTTTATACTGGATTCAGAGGGTCGTTGCTGATATAGATGTTTTCTTTCATAATGCATTCTGCTATGTCTGGGAGCGGTTTCTGTCCGTGACCTCCTCTTCCCGTGGCAGGGATGGTTCTGTATCCTAGCCACAGCCTGCAAGGTACACGTCTGCCCAACGGCTGCACGTGGTTAAGGGGACTCTGTTCCACTCATTGCACATTTTCTATAGTGGCTTTTACCCAGATGCATCTTTTTCTCTTCTTTTGCCTTATCCAGTTGCTCTTTTTTTTTTTTTTTTTTTAAGATTTTATTCATTTATTTGACAGACAGAGACAGCCAGCGAGAGAGGGAACACACGCGGGGGAGTGGGAGAGGAAGAAGCAGGCTCCCAGCGGAGGAGCCCGATGCGGGGCTCGATCCCATAACACCGGGATCACGCCCTGAGCCGAAGGCAGACGCTTAACGACTGTGCCACCCAGGCGCCCCTGTACAGTTGCTCGTGAACTGACTATCACAACTTCATGCTAAAAATTTAACTTCGTATTCTATGACTGAGAGAAGATATTTTTAAATATATTTTTTAATTTTTTCAAAGAAAATGCATCACACGTTCAGTTAATAAAAGTATTCCTTGACCACAGAAAGGCTATTGAGAAAGACTCAGAAAGGATGGAATCGGCTCAGTTCTGCAATCGGGAGGCTCGGAAGCAGGTTCCTTCATTATTCACCAGTACATCCTCTACAAACACAGGAATACAGTGATTGAATGAGTGCAATCATGAGAGGATGCAGGGCTGAGTATCTTTAAAAGACACACACACACCTTGTGTACGCACACGGGCATTTCTTCGAGAAACCCGTGCCTACCTTGCATGTTGAGGGTTTCTTCCAGGCATCACTCTGGCGGAATAATACACCAACATGTGATCATGATACTCGAGGGAAAAGGAGCAAGGTAATATTATTGTGCGTGACCTCTGCCTTTCAGAGATGCAAATTTCCTTTGGCTCTTTTTATCACTTGGACGGAGCGATAGCAACTATCTCGCCTGCACAACATATCACTCAGTCAAAATGACTTCTGGGGGAGAACGCTTGAATGATTCAGAGCCAGTGAAGGCACGCAATGTGCAGAAGCCACGCGTGTAACCAGATGCACAGGTGTGGGAGTTCATATTGAAAACCGTCAGCCCAGCGGTTGGGATGTCCGTTCCCTCGCAATCCCTCAGAATCGCCTGTCAGTCCAGACTCATTTGAACTCGGAAGTGAAGAAATGCCAGTGAATTTCGGCTTCATCAAGAGTGGTATACCTTTGACGAGTGACATGTACAGTCCTAATCCACTTACCTTCCTAGTCCTTCAAATAAATCTTACTGCCCTCTGTCACTTCCTTTGGAGAACCAAATACAGTCACTGGAATTCATTATAAAGGAGCAAAAACATTAACGAGTCTGCTGGTTATTCATATGCACGTAAAGAAGGATACTGCCTACGATGTCTCCATCTTGCTTGACAGTCCATAGCGATGCTCATTTCCAGGAGTGGCAAGAAGTGCCTATTCCAGCAGCTCCTGGTCTTGAGAGGAGCTAAGAATTTGACTCCTACCGCCCTAGCCCAGTAGCATATGTCACCATATAGAAAGCACACCTCCAGGACACACCAAGCAGAGCAAAAACCAGAGCTGGACTCCATGCTCTGGAGGCTCTCACGCGCTTGTCCTTTCCCACCAGCTGTGGCCAGCTCTGTGTCTAAATACAAGAGTGTCCCATTTCCATATTAGACAGACCTGCTTTTACTTGTCCCACTTGTAACCTTGGGAATCGACTCAGCCTTTGGGGCTCAGTGTCTTTCTCTGTCGAAATGATGTGTCCGTGCCCGCCTTTCAGGGTGAACTGTGAAGATTCATCAGTGGACCTATATAAAGAGCTAAGCAGAATGTCAGGCCCTTGAGAGGTCTGATCGGATCAGAAGTGCCTTTTTCTGTATGGGTCTCCCGTGGGGACATGGCCATCTTGATCCAGCCTGCCCCGACAGCCACAATGGAAGTCCAAGCCCCCAGCCCCCAGATACTCTGGAATCAGAACTGCTGTCAGAGCATACGACAGTGGCCCTTGGCTCTGTATTTTGATTGCACAAAGGAGTTTGGAAACGTAGCTGTTTTAAACCAAGTGGAAATACATTTTATTGTGACATTGCAAAACTGTCCCACTCCAGCAAGCACCAAATCCTCAAATTTGTGAACTGCCCATAGGTATGCCATTAGTGGCTTCTCACCCCTTCTTCCCAAAAGCTTTCCTTAAAAGGAAAATCCTCCAGGAAGGGAATTTCTACCTCTGGAGGGGGGGAAAACAAACACACCCGGAACACATGAATCTTGAAAGTCTATACGTACCACAGATGATGGTGGTTCCCTGGTCAGCTGAGCTGTATCTTCTGTGTCTGAGTGTGTTCACAGTGTCTGTGTTTGCCTCAGCTGCTCGTGTTGATTCAAAGTCTCAAGAAAAATGCAAGAGGAATAAAATGTGAGTCTGAGCACTTCATATGCCCTATGACAGGGGAGCTTGAAAAGGAAGTGCCCCATTTCACTGCCGGCTTTCTAGCCTGTCCTGATGAGGTCATCTTGCTCTTACATCTAGTGACAAGGTGGGATCACGATGGCCTCATTTCTAGGATTTGCGGCTCCCATGCCACCATGGGGGTGACAAGCAGCAGCCTGCTCATTCTCTGAAAGAAAGCAAGAAGAGACTCTCTTTCCTGTTGTAGGTGGGCAGCAGGTCGTCTGGCTCATGGCTCTCGTGAAACCTTATGGTTTCCAAGTTAAAGCCACCCGATCAGGTCTGTTGAGGGCTGTGGAATGGGGATCCAGTTTAGCTGATGCATAATTCACTCTTATCTTGTTGTCAGTGATAAAAGCACAACTCAAGCCCTTCTTGGAGTTTTTGAGCCCAGAGTGAAAGGCTGGGGCCATGGAGGACACACTGTATTTTCTAGAAGGAATACGGTCCAGGCTTCAGATGGTTTTGTCAAAATCCAGCTATTTATTTTCTCCCCAAGCAAATTTCTTTCTTTGCTCCCGTCCCCTAACTCAAGAGCCCAGAACACATTATGGTTCTCCTCTGTGCTTGGTGTATAAAGTTGTGTGTGTCACTTTACCCCCCCACCCCCCGCTGAAATTTCTGAATCTGTGCCATCGAAATGGTTCAATACTCGGAGTCCTTTCTGACTGCTGAGCTCGCTGTCAGCTGCCCAACCTTCATTACTTCTTTCCGTCCGGATGACAACCAAGCTCTGTAGGCATTCTTCCCCTCCTCCTCCTCCTCCTCCTCCTCCTCCTTCTCCTCCTTCTTCTTCTTCTTCTTTTTAAGATTTTATTTATTTGTTAAAGAGAGAGCACAAGTAGGGGGAGCAGCAGGCAGAGGGAGAAGCAGACTCTCCACTGAGTGAGGAGCCCAATGCGGGACTCGATCCCAGGACCCTGGGATCATGACCTGAGCTGAAGGTAGACGCTTCACCGACCCAAGCGTCCCTCCATAGGCATTCTTGTCACCCCATCTGAGGACAGAAGAATGGAGAGACCTCCTGGTGAAGTAACTTGTCAAGCATGTTGCTTGGATGGTCATAGTCACATCTGTCTTTCCCAACCAGGGCTCTGAATGCCTCCTCCCTCCCCATCGCCTCGAGAAAGCATTAGGACAGTTAAGCAAAATAATGGGTCTCAAGTCTAGAGCAATCACAGAATGGGAGTTGCTATCTGTTTTCCTGAAATAATATTATTCCTGTGACTTCCTGCCTTTTTAGCCTCTGTACCCCGTGGTTCATCCCTACCTCTGCAGGACTTGCGTGGTCCTTAAACTCTGTGGAAGTAATCACATTGCTGTCTCTTGGAGTGATGGGCAAAATCTTATTCTTCCCCCATGAGCCTCCATGCGTCACCATCCTTCCCCTCAGGCAAGCCTTATGCTTAATCATTCCCTACCTTGAGCCTTGTAAGCTGCTTGGAAGAAAGGTTACATTGGGTATATTGATCCAATGCCAATTATTGATGGAATCCTTAACTTTCAGAAGGAAGATACAGGTCCTGAGAGGTATGGGGCTTTCCGTGCTCTTTGCCTGGGTAAGTTCCTGCTTGGAACTCAACCCTCTGCCTTCTGTCTCTCAGCATGGGCTCATCTGGTCTAAGAATCAAACCTATTTCAAGGCTGAGACAAATATAGTCCTTCAAAATGTTTTTCTAATTCTGTATGGGTTATCTATAGAAGTGTAAATGGTTCACAGCAAGGAACTGCTTTTCAGAGAAATTCATGTAAGATACAGAAATTTCTAGGTTTACCTGCCCCTTAACTTTGAAAAGGGTAAGCATTTCAAACAGAATTTTCATTTAGAAGTGGTTCTAGATCTTCCTGATAACATAACCAGCTTCCTAAGGAATTGGGATTAGTTTATAATTAGAATATTGGGACTGGCTTTATTCTTTCAGATTGCAAGGATACAAAAGCATTCATGGAGTGTCAGAAGAGAACAGGACAAGATGAGCATAGACCTGACCAAACAAACACAAAACCCCAGAAACTCAAAACTCAATGACCAAATTTAAATTTTCATTGACATTATTAAAGAATGGAACAGACACACACACAAAAATCAATTTTCTGGCATGTTCAAATGTGGGACACTTTCCCAGACAACGGAAAAATGGGGAAGATAGATTTAAATAGAAAGAGATTACAATTACAAATGACAAAGTAAAGAATCAACTTATAATTAGTGGATTTGAAGGTGATTTGAAAGCACATGGGGCAGAAATAATAGCTTTGTGACTAAAGAAACCCTCGCCATAGTGAGGAAACAACATGATTCTGGTTTGAATGGGTTCACTAGGGTTTTAAGCAAAGTTAATCAAAATGGAACCGAACCAAGACATGCCGTGCCATCATGATTTCAATAAAAGTGAAATAATGTCCTTAACTATCCCGGCGCACAAAGCAGGTGAC
This sequence comes from Ursus americanus, assembly GCF_024610735.1. Classification (NCBI taxonomy): domain Eukaryota; kingdom Metazoa; phylum Chordata; class Mammalia; order Carnivora; family Ursidae; genus Ursus; species Ursus americanus. The sequence goes on along the minus strand of NC_142164.1, from coordinate 117,826,561 downwards.
ACAGGACGTTAGCCACACTGGCCTTGTCCCAAGCTGCTCGGGAATACCAGGTGCAAAAAGGTCAAGTGACGTCTACAGAATGTCAAGGGCTTAGTATCTGTGAGCCACAAATTCAACCTAAGATTCCCCTCACCTGGGAAGGCAAGAGAAAGATATTCTCAGGGGCGCCTGTGTGGCTCAGTTGATGAAGTGTCTGCCTTCAGCTCAGGTCATGATCCCAGGGTCCTGGGATCGATCCCCTCATCGGGCTCCCTGCTCAGCGGGGAGTCTGCTTCTCCCTCTGCCTCTGCCTTCTCCCCCTGCTCTTGTTCTCTCTCTCTAATAAATAAATAAAATCTTAAAAAGAAAAGAAAAGAAAAGAAATATTCTCAGGCATGCTATAGTTCATGGTATATGCCATACAGGTAGCTTTCCTGAAAAAGAAAAAAAAATTGAAAATATATGCCAGTGTACCAAGATATCAATTAAGATAATGAATATAGGGGCGCCTGGGTGGCATAGCGGTTAAGCGTCTGCCTTCGGCTCAGGATGTGATCCCGGCGTTCTGGGATCGAGCCCCACATCAGGCTCTTCTGCTGGGAGCCTGCTTCTTCCTCTCCCACTCCCCCTGCTTGTGTTCCCTCTCTCGCTGGCTGTTTCTATCTCTGTTAAATAAATAAATAAAATCTTAAAAAAAAAAAAGAATATAAAATTGTTCCTGATGATGAGCCACTAATTGAATTATTTGTTCAGCTTACTAGACAATTATGGATACTGTGCTTATAATTGATGTGAGCTCCATGAAATGTTCGAAAAAGATTAAATGGGAAAAATACTTAGGTAGTAATGGCCCTTGTTGATCCCCTTCTAGATGCCGTTCACTGTACCTCGGGGTCCGTATGACATCTCCTTTCAGGCTGGTGATAAGCATAGGAGTTAGATATTTGTAGCCCAAACGCATAGACAAAAATACGCGTGACGTTATATACCTGCGATGACGTGGAAATTTTCTAAGGAGTAGATTCAGGATGACAACAGAAAAATGTGATGACGAATTAATTACATTCATGCTCTAATTGAGCAAAAATCTGGGCCGGCGGTTTCCAAATGTGTCTACAGATTGGAAATACCGTGGGAATGTCAAAATTTAGTGATGCCTGTGTGCTGCTCTCAGGAGATCTTGATTGCATGTTCTGGTGTGTCCCATGGCCTTTGGTGTGTGTAAAAATCACGGGATGACTCTAATGTGCATACAAATTTGGACACCACTCACCTAGACGATAAGATCTGATTTCCCCCCAAAAAGACCAGGACATTGTGCGAGAGGAACTGGAGGAATTTTATATCAGTCTTTCGTTCATGGAATAATCCTCACTTGTGGGTGTGTTGTTCATATTGATAATGCAAGATTGCTTGAAGAGCACTTAATTCAGTTCAGGGAACTCACTGGTAGGAAATGGTGGAAGACTCCAAAGGGACGTTCTCATGGAATGGGGTTGAGCTCGGTCAGTGGTGCTCGACTAGAGGGTGACTGTGCCCCCAGCAGATACTTGGCAATGTATGGAGGTGTTTTGGGTTGGCATGACCAGGGGGTGAGGAGGGAGCAGGAAGCTGGCTTTTGGCATCCATAAGAAGGCAAAGACGCTAATGAAAGTGGAGGGGGAAGGCATGGGTTTCCACCAGAGAGCATGTGATGTAAGTCTTGAAGACGTGTGATGGTTCATTTTACATGCAACTTGATTGGGCCACAGGGTGCCCAGATATTTGGTTATGTATTATTTCTGGGTGTGTCTGTGAAGGTGTTTCTAGATGAGATTAGCAGTGGCATTGGTTGGGTCAATAAAGCAGATGGCCCATCCCAGGGTGGCTGGGGCCTCTGTTGAGGGCAGGAGCAGAACAAATAGCTGGAGGAAAAGAGAATTCACTCTTTTTGCCTGACCGTGTGGGTTGACTGTCAGTCTTCTCTCGTCCTTGGTTTGGCACTTAACTCTACCAGCTTCCCAGTTCTCTGCTCTTCAGACTTGGGCTGGAACTAACCATCAACAGTCCTGCATCTCCAGCTTGCAGATGGCAGATTGTGGGACTTGTCAGGCTCCATAATCATCACATGGGCCACGCATATACAGACATATGTGGTCTGGTTGGTGACCGAAGGAAATAGCCTGGTGAGAACTTTTCACCTGGCTTTGAAAGGACCTTACTTACTGCAATCAAATGCAAACCATGTTTCATTCACATGTAAGGGAAGCCAAGAACCCTACCCAAAAAGTTATGCAAAAAGGGACAACTAATGACTCATGCAACTTAACAGTCAGTAACTAGTTTAGGAAAGCCTTCAGCCAGAACATTTTCGTTATAGCTGTGTTCTCTACTGAGCACCGTACACAATAACTTTGGTAACAACTCTGCACAATTGTGCTGTTGTCAAGTTGTAAGATGATTTATTCTGATGAAAGAAATCAGTAGGCATTATCCTTAGCATCCACAGACCCAACTGTTTGGAGTAGTTCTTTTCCCGAAACTCTTCCCCGGCATAATTTGTCATTCTCTATACACCAGCAATGGGTCGAAAAGGAAATAGTATCACAAATCCTTCAGAGTTTGTATCAAAAGAAAGATGTCACTTGAAAGTAAAAAGTGGTTTTTGGAATAAATTGTTAGCCAACTGCTAATTTTAGTCACCAAAGATTTAAGTTCGCCAGTTGACATAGCACAATCTCCTCCAGGTCCATCTGTTTCTTTCCTTTAAAGGCTGAATGATATCCTCTTGTACATATATATATTTTCTATATCCATTTATCTCTTGACGGACACTTGGGTTGTTTCCATATCTTGGCTACTGTGAATAGTTCTGCAATAAATATGGGGGTGCAGATATCTCTTTAAGGTCGTGCTTTCAATTCTTTTCGATATTTAGCCAGAAACGGGATTGCTGGATACTCTGGTGGTTCTATTTTTAATTTTTTGAGACTCCCCCATGCCATTTTCCAAAGCACCCCATCATTTTGCATTCCCAGCATTACACCACCGGTCTACAGAGTTTCCAACGTCTCCTCATCCTCACCAGTAGTTGTCATCTTCTGTTTCTTTTGTGGTGTTTTGTTTTGTTTTTTAAATAATTGCCAACCTATCGGGCGTGAGGTGATTTCTCACTGTGGTTTTCATCTGCGTTTCCATGATAATTATTGCCGTTGAACATCTTTTCACATACCCGTTTGGCCATTTGTATGTGTTCGTTGGGGAAATGTCTTTGCAAGAGAAATAAGCCAGGACAGGGTAGTGCTGAGTCTACAGTGCGTGCAGACTATTGCATGATTCTACTTAAATAATCAGTCATAGGAGCAGAGATTACAATGGTGGTTTCCAGGAGCTGGGTGGAGGGGGAAATGGAGAGTTTTGCTTCAGTGAGTATAAAATTTCAGCTATAAGAGATGATTAAGTTCTGGTACCAGCTGTGCGACATAATGCCTAGAGTTAACAATATGTGATAAGGGCAAACTTCAAATTCTGTTAAGACGGTAAATATCACGTAAGGTGTTCTTACCACAAAACAAACAAAAAAACCAATATAGGGAACACAGGGACACTCGAGCAAGTGTCGGAGTTGTCCATTGTCCTGACTGTGTTGTTTGGATCCGTGGATGTGTGTATGTCCAATCTCATCACAGTGTACACATTAAAAAAGTACCGTTTTCTGTATGTCAGCTAGACCTCAATAAGGCTGAAAAAGTAAGTAACAAATAAAAGTCCGCCCACTGAAAACATTTACAGTACCAAAAGTAGAATGGAGGGGGGGAGAAGCATGTTAAATTCAAGGCTAAGAGGATACCGAATAATTTATTTGAGAATCAATAGAAGGAAACTTGTGTTGTTGTTGTTTTTTTTCCATCTCTGAAAGCAATAATATATCAAGAAAAATTGAGAAAAGCACTTTAATAAAGAAAGCTGGCCTATTTTAAAAGTCACAACTAGATAATGGAAAAATTTTCCATTTAGAAATTGTTCATCTGTATTAAGGAAGTCCTGCCAAAAAAAAAAACCTGGGAATCTTTCATGAATTTATAGGCACCGTTTGCCAACCTGATCCAATTTTTCTCTTGTTGAAACTGCTTCATTAATTTAATGTGCAAGAAATAAATATTTGATGTGCAATTAGTTGGAGATTATTATGGCCATAATGGAACCTTTCCAAATAAACAGCTGCTGTAGCACTTTCAGTGCATGAAAAGCAAGGCACAAAAATGGAAAATATAATGACACACCAGCTCTGCAGAGGAAGAAGAAGTTAAAATATTCAATTAGTGAGTGAGATGGGTGCTCATTCGGAAGTTTGGTGATGGTTTGTCAAAGCAGAACCACGAAAATGCAGCCACACATTTAGCAGAATACTGAAATGCTTTCCTGCCAATGTCGTACGTTCGTGCCCAAGAAGAAAATACTATGGAAATGGATATTGATCCGTTCTAGCCATTCTTTTCAGGTTATTCATTTTATATATTTATGGATGTACGTCAGCGTGTGTTGGTTGAATTTGATGGCTCTATACTCGCTCGTAGATGCGTGCTATACGTGCCTATTTCTGTATCCACATAAAATGGTAATGATCCCACTTCAGGAGGGAATGTTCTGGAAACTTCCTGGAAATTTCAGCGCTGGCTGGGTTGTTTTAATTTTGAGGAAGCCTTTGATATTTCGTAGCCCTTGCTCAGCCTCTGTGAAGGAACCTTTCGGAGTACTTAACCTCACCGTAAGTTTTACAAACTTGTCCCTTCCTTTTGAGGTAGACTGTAAGATTTGAGTGAGTTGTCTTCCTCCGCTACTGCACCAGGAACCACCTGCGGGTAGAGCCTGGGACAAATATCTCAGGATCTCCAAATCCTGATACAGATCCTGACACGGGGTAGCTCGATCCCGGGACCCCGAGATCAGGACCTGAGCCAAAGGCAGACACTTCACCGGCTGAGCCACCCAGGCGCCCCCATCCTGTTATTTTTTCGTCTTAGCCTCTGTTGCCTGTATGAGCAGCACACACGTGCACAAGCCACAAACAGGATGGAGAAACAGAAGAAGAAGCCTCAGTGTCACACCACTTTCTCCTGCTGGAAGGAACTGTCTTGTTACATAGCGAGGTACAGCCTCCCTGAAAAGGTAGGGCTAATGCTCCCTCTCCTGAGTCTGTGATGTCACTAGGGCGGAAGTGATATCCTGTGTCTCCCACGCCCAGGTACCCAGCGGTAGAACAGCTTCTAACTAGGATTTGTGGCATTCTCCCCTTCGGACCCAGCCACCATGCTTTGGGGAAGCCAGGTAGCCCCATGGACAGGTGACACGCGAGTGCCTGCCAACAGCCCAGCTGAGGTCCCAGCCAGTCTTCCCCAGACACGAGAGAGTCCCATTTCTGATGACAGCCTCCAGCTATCCTTCCAGCAAGCCAGCTGTGCCCACGTGGAACAGAGACAAGTCGTACCCCCTGAGACCAGCTCCAGTTGCAGATTGGTGAAAAATAAAAAAGAAACGGTTGCTGTAGGTTTCAGCCGTAAGTCCGAGGCTTGTGAGGGAGCAAAACAAAAGTGAAATACACATGCACCAGACCTGGGGCCACTTCATAAAGGTATTTTTAGCTAATAACGTGCAACAGCTATTGCACCGTTGGCAGTGTTCCTACCCATCTCCCTGTCACCTGCCTGGCGCAGGAGGGAGAGATTTCGTGTCAGCATCCTTGCATGAAACCAGAAGTCATCTCATTTCTGCTGGCCAGGAGCTTACATTAGGAGAGAGAAAATGGGGACAGAGACATAAATCAGTGCCATACAATAGGACACAGGCATGCTCTGCAACCGATTCATGATCGACGTGTGTGTTGAGAGCTGCAGAACATTGCCCCGTCCACATCCCCAGTGAGGACCTGGGTTGCGTGATCAGGGATCCTGTATTCGTGCAGGTGTAGATTCCCGCATGCCAGCACAGAGTAAGGCCACTCCTGGTGAAGACACGTGCAGCACGGGGCCGGGTGGAGGAGCGGAGATGAACCGGGACCTTACATGCAGTATCTGGGAATTCTCTGATAAAATGGTATTTATGCTGTGGCCCTGTGCTGAAAGGTGGCTGGCTTTGCCGACACCCAAGGGACCAGTGAGGGGACAAAGCAGATAGTGGAGGGACACTTTGAGAAGCACAGTGAGAATGCAAGGAGCAAGGGCCAAGTAGTGAAAGGAATATTTTTTGGAGAAAGGGTCAAGCTACGAGTGGGTCCCTGGAAGAAAGGGCAAGCCACAGGTGGGTCTCAGGCTGCTGGAAGGTGCTAGAACTGTATTATTTTGACTGCAGTGGGAAGCTGCTGTGTGGTGTTAAGCAGAAGAGTCTAATAACTATTAATCTATGTTGTTGACTAATCACATCAACTGTCCTGTGGTAGCTGGGCCAGAATAGAAGCAGGGAGACCAGTTCGGAGGCGGCCACCCGTCCTCATTTGTGGACTGTGTATTTGCAAATTCGTCCACTTGCTGCAATCTCTTTGCAACTCTCCAATCCGTACTCACAGGACTTTTGGGATCATTGACAGACATGCACAGAGCAGTAAATAATTCCAGCATGTGTCCGATTGGGGTTGACCCAGGTGACACTCTGCGTTCTTGCTGCAGCTCTCGGGCTTCAAACAAGTGTGGTCTTCGGGGAATGCTCGGTGCCGAGTTTCCCACATTTCTGCGCCCTGTGTTAGTGATGTCACTGTTGAAAATGACCCGCGGGCAGAGTGGTAGCATGCTGCCTGGTGTGTGTAAGAGCAAGAAAGCTGTCATGTGTCTTATGGAGAAAATCATGAATGACCGGTGCTTCTTGGAAGCATGAATTTTTGGCCTTGGGTCCCACACAAATGACCAAAATAATCTGTTACAATATGGTGTCTGTAAACAGAAACACACTTAAAACAAGGTTATGTATTGATTAGCTGGTAAAAATGTGACCGAAAGGCTCCCAGAAACCTAAGTTGATGTTCCGACCCCCAGGCATGGTTGAGTATTTGCTAATTCAGTGTTGACAGCTCCGTTATAGACCATAACAGCTGCATAATGAGAATCGACTTTCTATCACTAGGTCCACGGGGTACGCGGAGGTTGTGGGGGTGAGAAGCTGTTGAGGTCAAGTGATGGGGATTGAGAGTGAACTGAATGCCAGGCATGAGAAATCCAGCACTAGTCCCAGGCTTTGATGTTGAGTGTAAGCTAGGAAAAGATCATTCCAGCCAAGGAGAAGAGAGTCACATATGGGTGTACAGAGACGGCAACGTTTGAACCTTGAAAGAATAAGCTAATGGATTGATAGCGGGCGCCTGGATGGCTTAGTTGGTTGGGTGTCTGTCTTTGACTCAGGTCATGATCCTGGGGTCATGGGATTGAGCCCCACATCGTTCTCCCTTCTCAACGGGGAGTCTGCTTCTCCTTCTCCCTTTGCCTCTCTCCCTGCTTATGCGCTCTCATTCAAATAAATAAATAAAATCTTTAGGAAAAAAAGAAATTTGTTGTTTGATCACATATACAGATGTATTTTTCTGGGAACTGTGTCATCACAGGGCATAGGAAGTTCAGCTCAGAAAACTTATGAGTCAGTTAGGATCATTGCTTACAGTATTTTTAAGGGATATATTTTCTCTGTACATCACCGAGAACGTCAGCCCTTACCCACAGCAACAACTATATGAACTCAGAGGAGTCACAGGTACGTGTAATAAAAACTGCCCTCGGAGTTAAGAAAAGATATTGTAGGGGCGCCTGGGTGGCACAGCGGTTAAGCGTCTGCCTTCGGCTCAGGGCGTGATCCCGTCGTTGTGGGATCGAGCCCCACATCGGGCTCCTCCGCTATGAGCCTGCTTCTTCCTCTCCCACTGCCCCTGCTTGTGTTCCCTCCCTCTCTCGCTGGCTGTCTCTATCCTCTCGAATAAATAAATAAAATCTTTAAAAAAAAAAAAAGATATTGTAACTAAAGTAACAGATGTTTCTCTTTCAGTAAAACTAAAATGTCCGAATGAAGGTTCTGACAGGGGAGCGGAGCCTGGCTTTGCAGAAGTTCCAGTGCTTTATGCTATCAGTCACTAGAGAAAATCTAGATAAGAGAAACCAATTACTTTACAAATAATACCCTCCCTGGCCACCTTCCCTCCTTCCTTCTCTCCTTCCCTCTGCAGTTTTGTTTTTCAGTATTCAGCGAACCCTTCTGCGGTCTAACAGACTGCTCCAGAACCTAGGAACACTGGAGGACGTACATTCTGTTGGAGAGGCAGTGGATTATCAAGCAAAAGTTTATTTCACTAGGTTATTGCTTTAAATGGGATAAAATGCCACGAAGAAACTAGAGTTACATGGTACAGGGTAAGAGTGAGTGTGGGCAGGTTTATATGAGACGCTTAGAGAAGCAAAGTCAGAATAATGCTATTTATGGCTGGAGAAATAAAAATGGAAATATTCTCTACTAGATGGTGCATTTCTTTTTTAAAGACTTTATTTATTTATTTATTCGACAGAGATAGAGACAGCCAGCGAGAGAGGGAACACAAGCAGGGGGAGTGGGAGAGGAAGAGGCAGACTCATAGCGGAGGAGCCTGATGTGGGGCTCGATCCCACAACACCGGGATCACGCCCTGAGCCGAAGGCAGACGCTTAACCGCTGTGCCACCCAGGCGCCCCCGGATGGTGCATTTCTGTACAATTTCTCTCAATACGCAGGCATCAGTCATTTGTCTTTAACCAATATTAGCTGCTGTTGTAACACGGATTTAGTTTACTACAGAACAGAGAGTGAGTTAAAGCCACGCAGTGGAAACATCAGCTATGAACCCCTGGTGTCTCTGGGTGTTCGGAGATTCTGTACATCACCCGCTAGCAGACTTGGTGGTTTTCAATATGGTGTCCTCAGGCCATAGGTGTCAGAATCACCAGGGAACCTTCTTTAAAAGGCAGGTTCCAGTGAACCAGTTCCACTCTGATCATTAACAATGATACGCCGTGATAATCTGGCACCTTAACGTTTGAGCATTACTGACTGGTTGCCGATTCCATGTTTCTGGCCTAAGGTGGTTTGCTTATAGGCACAACGGATGTATCCTTGGGATCATGAGTCACGTTGGACCTTGTCACTTCATTTGAGAACTTTGTAGGCCTTTCCACGCTCCCATGTTCTTGTCTCTCTGGAAGAACTCTGACATGTGAATGGTAGAGCGTGCAGTCAGAAGTTCTAGCCAAGTTCTGCTTGTTGGATGAACAGCCCAGAGTCACACTGGAGCAGAGGCTCAACGGGCTGGTAAATGCAAACTATATAGCCACCCAACTCCACTGGAGTCCTAACCCAATGGACGACAGTTTGGGAGTCAGAGACATACGTCGTATGTTGATAAATCGTTTCCATGAAAGAAAAGGCCCAAAGGGGATTGAGATCCTACTATATGCCAAGACCTTCCCAAATATCTCAGTTAAAATAAATTGATGACATCCTCGCGAGCACAGTTTAGGGACAGCATTGCTTTCTACATCCCCTAGGGCGACATCACTTGCTGAGTGGAGAGCAGAAATCCACACCTCCAGTTTGCTTTTGCCACAATTCCACGTGGTCTCTAAATGTATTATTTCATTATTTTATTCTAAAATCCTTTTATTTTTTATTTTATTTTTATTTTTTATACTTTTTAAAGATTTTATTTATTTACTCGACAGAGATAGAGACAGCCAGCGAGAGAGGGAACATAAGCAGGGGGAGTGGGAGAGGAAGAAGCAAAGAATTATTTCTTTGCTGTGGGGGCTTTGCCTCCATTGCATATTTCCCATAGGCTCTGGATTTCCCTGTGGCTTTCTTCTCAGCATGGTAGAGGGCATGGGAGGGAAGTGGATTCATAGATAAACTGAAGTCTACCTCATCGGTTGGGTTTGATCAAAGGGGAGATGATTTTGGGTGGGCCTGACCTAATCAGAGGAGCCATTTATTTATTTATTTATTTATTTATTTATTTATTTATTTATTTTTAAAGATTTTATTTATTTATTCGACAGTGATAGAGACAGCCAGCGAGAGAGGGAACACAAGCAGGGGGAGTGGGAGAGGAAGAAGCAGGCTCCCAGCAGAGGAGCCCGATGTGGGGCTCGATCCCATAATGCCGGGATCACGCCCTGAGCCGAAGGCAGACGCTTAACCGCTGTGCCACCCAGGTGCCCCTAAAATCCTTTTTTTTTTTTTAAATGAAGAGTATTTTATGTACTCCCCGTAGACATCAACCATGACAGATTTTAATTCGGCTTTTCTTAAATAATCCACCATCCTCTCTCCTATTGTTAGCATGTGTTCTAAAATGAAAGCATGGCCGAGATCTATCGAAAACGTCACTTCATAACTTATACGGTGGCTTAGCAGCAGCAGCAGACTTAGAATGAAAATGAGGTACATGACTTGTCTCAAGAATTTCTCTCTATATATATTTTTTACTCCTGATGACCATCAAACTAGGCAGGTGTTTGCCTAATCATCTTTCAAGCATAGTGTTCTGTTAAAACATGTATATTAAATGTTTAATGTATTTGTTGCTCCCTCCCTCCTCTCCCTCCTCTCCCTTCCTTCCTTCCTTCCTTCTTTCCTTCCTTCCTTCCTTCCCTATGTTAACATCAATAACTCAGATTAGGACCTGTGAATAAAGCTGTCCGTTTTAGCAGTCTAGGGAATACATTGTAGCACACTCTGTCCTACTGTTTCTCTGGTCCAGACTCAGTTTACAAATGCCCAGCCAAAGATAATCTACGATGCTTCATCATATACTGTCCAATAGGCATGTCGAAGCATTGCTGTACTCAGGTCATGATCTCGGGGTCATGAGATCGAGCCCCGCAACAGGCTCTGCGCTCAGCGTGGAGTCTGCTTGAGATTCTTTCCCTGTCCTCCCCCCTCCCTCCCTCCCCCGGCCCCGTGCATGCTTTCTTACTCTAAAATAAATAAATAACCTCTTAACAATAAAAAAAAAGAAAGTTATTCCCGTCTTTAAATTTAGGCAAGAATGTGCTTGGTGAAATATATATATATATTTATGCTATAATCTCTCCAATGGCTTATATTCTGGTTGCTTATTGTTAAAACATTTGTCCTGTGCCCTGAAGCAAGGTATCTGGACAATTTTCATTAATTCATTTTAATGCCTATTGTGAATATCACCATATTTAATATACCTATATTGAATATTTACCAATTTGTCATAAAACCATATTTAAATGTGTGTAACAGCATTCTGCATGTAGGATTTTCATGACTCAAATGCATCTACATGTATGTGTGTATGTACTTATATACACATGGATACACACATATATACAAATATATATGTATATATAGAATTTTTTAAATCCTATATGATTTTATAAAATTCATGCTCCAGCAGGAAACTATGGCCAATACTTGTATGGACTCTAAAGATTACATTCATTTATACTCTCTATACGTAATTAACGAAAACAATACTCAGAGCACTACAGTCACAGAATTTAGTTTTCCATTATTTTATACATGAATTCCCTTTCTATACAGCAGACATCCACTGGAGAATGTCTTACACTCCTGTGGTTTAGTGTAGAGTTTTTTAAACCCAGTAAAATTTAATAAAATAATATTTTACAAACAAGAGAATTAATTTCTATTAACTATTTATCTGTTTGTATAGTCCTTGGCCCATAAATCAAATAAAAGCGTGGTACCCTAGAGCAGAGAAGGACACATAATATACCCATCCTAACATGATTTTTATTACCTGCCTTTCCCTCCAGAGGAATACAGTGAGCGAATTAATGAAATGTGCTTTTATTACTGATTCATTGCATTTGAAATGAAGAAGCTACTCTGGATGTTCCAGAATTTAAATTGGAAGGAGACTAGGAATTCTGAAGTGGGTTGTAGGGAAGGGACCCGTGAAGACGAAGAGGGTGATTTCTGATGGGGGTGGATTTGGAAAGCGGGAGGCAGTGGGTACCTGGGCCAAGGGGCGAGGGGGCTGGTTTGTAACCAAACCATTAAACACCCTCAGCCTGCTATTTTTAGCACAAAGTCCGGGATGACTGTGGGAAAACCATGTCAACTGCTAAATGCAGACTTGTACATGGAAGGATCCTGTGGCGTCTTCAGCCCCTATGTGTACTTACCAAGCTGGGACAGCAGTCTAGACCCTTCCACAAGCTGGTACACAACGTGCAGGTTATGCCCGTTTCTACCCTATGATACTTCTCAGCTAAGGAAGGCGATAATGGATAAAAAAGCACAATCGTTTCGTACTGAAAACTTTGTTGTGTGTGCAGAGGGAAGGTAGACGGGACTGGAGGCTGTAAAGTGTAATTCCGGTTGTCTCAGTATCCTCCAGGTTTCTTTTACTTCCAAACGTAATGTCATTCTCTCCTCTAAATAGTTCATGCTGGGAGGTCAAGGATGTTTCTGAAACACAGTGCAGGATGGGTGTAAGGAGGTCCATGCTTAATATTTGTTGGATAAATGGAGGATAGTGAGTGAATGTGTTGTATGGGATGCATGCGTGGATGGTTCATGGAGTGGAGTCAGAGGAAAATGAGAAACGTTTGGAAGTCTTTCAAGAATACATATCAAACAGGGTGGTCCCCTCTGTGAAATACTGGGTTCGACAAAGCCTGTGGCATCCGGTCTTACGCTCTGTAATCCCTTGAACGTACTGCTGGACAAGAACCTTTTACTCCGTATATAGAACAAGACAAGGTCTAGATGATTTGGTATCTATCACCCAGTGAGTAGAAACCCAACAAAACCTTCCCAGTTTCCTGTTGAGCAGCTCTCTTGTTTCAAATTTACCCAGTCTCACGCTTTCTCTTCTTACTTGAAACTTATGCACTTCCAGGGACCTCCGGGTGGCTCAATCGGTGAAGCATCCAACTCCTGGTTTTGGCTCAGGTCATGATCTTGGGGTCATGAGATCGAGCCCCGCATCAGGCTCTGCGCTCAGCGTGCAGTCTGCTTGAGATTCTTTCCCTGTCCTCCCCCCTCCCTCCCTCCCCCAGCCCCGTGCATGGTCTCTTACTCTAAAATAAATAAATAACCTCTTAAAAATAAAAAAAAAAAAAAAAAGAAAGTTATTCACGTCTTTAAATTTAGGCAAGGATGTGCTTGGTGAAATTCTAAATATTATAATCCCTTGCTTTATTTTGTTTTATTTTGCTCTTGCTACCTGAACGCTCTATTTGGGCACGGAATAAGAAAATTCTACATGTTGTACAGGAGGGGATCCCCGAGGCACCGGAAGTTTATGAAGGCATCAGGGAAGCAGATGTGTGGGCAGCTCTAAGTAGGGCGGTCAGAATAGAGGAGGGCGATGCTGTAGACTTTGACCTGTATCGTTCTGCTAAGTTCATCCCCGGTGGTGGTAAAAGTCGTAAATTTAATCATACTTCAAAAGAAGGCACTCGTACAGATGGAAAGTGAGCTTCCCAGGCCGGCATGCACAAGGATGGCCCCAGTTAGAGGTGAGGGCAGGAAGAACCATCCCGTGAAACCAAAGGCGAATGTACAAGGATCCAAGAGGACGTGTAATGGATGTGTTTCAGCATGGAACATTTAGAATGCTAAACAAAGGTGCGGTGATCCGTCACAGTGGGTGAAAAGACGCCAGGAAGTCGAGGAGGCATAGGATGGAATGGAGATGCTGGAAAGGATTCTAAAAGGCGTTTTCCTCGAGCGGCCAACAAGGATATTTCCCAGCGTTCAGTAACACGTGCAGGGTGAGTTTACAGAGCGCGTTCGCATGACCCGAAGGGACTGCAGTGATGTACAGTGTCCGTTAGGTGTGGTGGCACGGCTTGTGTGTATAGAAATGACCCTCAGAATTCAGGAGCCGCCGGCCCTAAAATGCTGTGTCATTTTTATCATCTCAAAATGCACATTAGGTGCCTTCTTCATGACAGCCGTCACAGTGACCTAAAGCTGAGATGCTCTTTTGTGGTCTTCATCCACAGACTGAGATGCTCTCCCGTGGTCTTCATCCACCGACTTCTACCAGTGCCCCGGGTGGAAATGCTCCAACAACCATCTACGGACTGAGCACCTTAACTATCTCATGTTCATATAGTTCTTAGGGTTTAAAGTGTCTTCAAGTACCTTTATTCATTAAAAAACCCCCACTGTTCTCTGAGGCTGGTCCCAGGCTCATTTCCCAGTAAGAAAACTGAGAGGCTGAGGGACGTGTCCCAAGAAAGGCAGAGCTGTCTTTGTGCCAACCAAGTCCAGTGCCCTTTCTGGTCTTCACTAACTGTGGGAAGAGGGCGGCCATCCCCCCAAATGTCCACGGTAAACTCAGTCCTGGAAGGTACTTGCTTCCAGATCTCAGAAGTTCATATGCAGCATTGGAAATGCACTATTTTTTTCTTCAACAGTCCCACCTACGAGACACTAGTAGTGAAAATACCTAAGGCACGGAGTGCTATGAGAACCAGGTGAATTAACACCTACGACCTTCCCACAAGAGTGTTTGCCGGACTTCCGCCATTATTACTATGGTAGATATTGTATTAGTACGGTGGGAATGAAAATACACATTTTCTTTGGGGAAGCCAGTTGTTTATTAGTGAGGTCTTTCCAGTCAGTAATAAAGAGGGTTTTTTTGGCTCTCACACACACACCTGTCATGGTCTGACATAGACACTGTCCAGCGCATACCACGAGTGCTATCTCCTGCCCGCCAAGGACACCAGCCTGCTGCCAACACCGCAGAGGAAGCAGGAGGTCCTCTGAGCACCATAGGCCTGGTCCTTCGGAGCAGCTTTCAGCAGTGCATTCTTGGGCACTCCCCCTTGCTGGACATCATGCCCTGAGAGCCACTCTTCCTGCTGGCATATCACGTACACGGTGGCCATCATGTCTTAATGGAATTGGGCAGACAGAATACAAGAAATGACACTCGCAGCTTCCGAGTGTGTCAGTAAATGCCGGCATTAGCATAGGGTAGGGACTGCTGGCAAATTAGTGGGGGCCAGTGGGAAGGATCTGGGGCGTGGTCCACTGGCCACAGCAGCTGCGTCACAATGCCCTCTGACCTCACAGAGGCCACGGTGACCTAACAGCAGAGCAACTTGAGGATGTCCACTGCACCGATGCAGCCTTGCTCACTCCTCACAGACCTGCTTCTCGAAGGCCTCCAGGGGCGATTCATGCCCTCATTCAATAGACACCAACTGGATGCACAGCCACTGTAAGTGCCAGAAAGAGAAGAGTGGGGAAGACCCATCCAGCTTCTGGAGCTGACGTTTGAATGGATGGTGACAGGGGGTACACAAACAGGAAGACTAATGACAGTGAGGGTTGAAATGAGGCACGGTATACACAATGAACACATCACGTTACACAATGTAAGGAAGTACTTTGGATTAGAGCAGCTGCTCTTGCCCCAAATGCAAGAGCAATGGGCTGGACAGTAACCTGGGGGCAGGTGTGGCCACTTCAGCTGGTGGATGTGACCCCTGAGCTGGTGAACTGAGTAGGGACCAGCCATGAAAAGCGTGGGTGTGTGTATTGGGAGGAGGACCGAGAACTGTCTGGGGTGCTGAGATACCGCGTGGAGGTTGTGGGGAGGTCCAGTGCGTCGACAGCACAATGAACATAAGGAGGCAACGTTGGAGGAGAGAGAGGCCCAGAGAGGCAGAGAGAAGCGGGGTCATGTAGCTGAGGGCCATCGGAGAAGGTGGGTCCTGTTCACATCGGGACGGAGAACCCCTGGAGGGTCGGTAGTAGTCCCCTGAAAGGAGTTGATTGATAGGATCACCCCTCTGCTGAGTGAAAGGTGGACTGGAGTGGGTGTGCAGGGTCGTTCTGGGAGAAGCAGGATGGCACAAGGGGCCGCTCACAGTCCCTCAGACAGGTCTGTTCTCGTGCACCTGACAACAACCTGTCTCACTCCTCATGCATTCATGGGACACAGACGATACGGGTTTCTTGCTCTTGGACAGGATGTAGGATGTTACTAGATTGTTTACGGAAATGCTCTTCCAATAGCACTATAAGTAAGGTAGCCCTAACTGAACACGTGCTAAAGCCTCAGCTGTAAACTGCTGCGGGTATCCAGGTGGCTAATTCCAAGGTCAATCACCACCGCCCTTCGGAAGGTCAGGCCCAGCATGCCATATGCCTCACGCATCACTATCGAGCAGCACAAGGCAGGGGGCTGTGTAAAGGGGAAACGTGGGGCGCCTGGGTAGCACAGCGGTTAACCATCTGCCTTCGGCTCAGGGTGTGATCCCGGCGTTCTGGGATCGAGCCCCACATCAGGCTCCTCCACTGGGAGCCTGCTAATTCCTCTCCCACTCCCCCTGCTTGTGTTCCCTCTCTCGCTGGCTGTCTCTATCTCTGTCGAATAAATAAATAAAATCTTTAAAATACATATATAGGGGAAACATACCTCGGGAATGTTTCAGAGCACACTTGGCTAAACTTGCTTCTTTGTTTAAATATTTAAACATGATTTAAAGGGTGACTGAAATTGAAACTTCTTACCCAAAAATTTTATTGACGTGGCAAAATAGAGTGGTTTTTCTCTTCTTTTGATTCTTTGTCGAGCACGATCCTTTTACTGTGACCTGTCAGGTACACACGACCTGCTCTGTATCCCGACCTTGCCACTCGCTGCTCTTTCTCTCCCAACCATAAAGACGATCCTTCCTACTCCACTTCCAACGAATGGCTTGTAAAGTTTAAATTGCACCCCCCTTTTTGCTCAGTGTCATTCCAGAGCACTTTCTCCTCTCACTTCCTGAAGGGGCTCACGTCCCCAGGTTTATTTCCAATTTGTGATTCCCAGCTGCACATTTTATAGTATGCTACTTCGTGCATTCTCCTCCTGTAAAATGATGACCTATTGCCTCGTGTGGGGGCATAGATTTGTAGAAATTTTGCCTTTTTTTTTTTTTGTTTTTAATTGGCTCTTCCCAGAAGGCAGTTTCCTGACGTGTATAGAGTTTGGTCTCTTATAGGGAGTAAAGTGTGCTTTGCATAAGGACATCTCCCTGACATTGTTCTCAAAGGTAATGCTCTGTAGGCTCCAGGGGCCACACCCAAATGGAGCGTGGGGTATGAATCATTTCCAATTTGACTTTTTTCGGTGTATCACAAAGAGACATGGACGTATTGTGCTGCTGATGAATCCAGAAACTTTTTTTTTTTTTTCAAATGGTGATGTGGAGGAGAATACCCTGTTTGTGGGCTGCATTCAGACAAGGGAAGTTTTGGGGCCAACATCATGAATCCTCAGGCGCTGTCAGAGAATCTCAGATTGGAGAAGGGCAGGCTGGGAGGAAGGCAAGAAAGGCATCCTGCAATCGTATGCAGTTGTCAGGAAGGAATCACCCACTAACTCTTCCTATGGAGCCTCTCAGTAGGGGAGATAAAAATAGAAGGAGGGGGCGCCTGGGTTCCACAGCGGTTAAGCATCTGCCTTCGGCTCAGGGCGTGATCCTGGCGTCATGGGATCGAGCCCCACATCAGGCTCCTCCGGTATGAGCCTGCTTCTTCCTCTCCCACTCCCCCTGCTTGTGTTGCCTCTCTCGCTGGCTGTCTCTCTCTCTCTGTCAAATAAATAAAATCTTTTTAAAAAAATAGAGGGAGACACTCAAAATCTACTCTGTCATTCTTTCTTTGTGGCAAACTGCTTCACCAAATACCAGAGAGAGAAAACTCTGAAAACAGTGGCTCGATCAAGGTCTGTGGTTGCAAAGGAAATATTCCTGTGTGGAAATGTCTGGAGACTGGAAAAAAAAAAAAAAAAGGCAAAGTGCTTCCCTTGAGGTCGTTGGTGCTTGACATAAACCTGTGAGAAGTCTTTCTGAGTCAACAGAGTTGTTTGGGGTGTTACAGATACACACTTGCTGGACCTTCGAGAATGTGTTAATTGAGAGACCGTAGGATGCTACATGCCTGCCGTCTCTAGAGAATATAACATAGATTCTTGTTCGAGTCGAGTTTTTGCCATTTTGTAAATGAATTATTTATTCATCTCCTCTACTGCCAGTCATAAAAGCCCACACGATAAGACATTACTCAAATTTTCGTTTCGTGGATGCGGCAGGGGTGTGAGAGAAGGGAGAAATGGGTTTCTACCAATAAATGTGTGTGTTTTATGAGTGAAGGATAATACTAGACCAGTGAATCTCTCTTTGGCTTATCTCTCAACAAGTGTCGACCTACGTTCTCAATCCGAGCTTCGCAAGCTACTGAATACGGGTACATAGGGACACCGAATTGTTCAGAGTTTTCTGATACATAGCGTCCTGATTCATCTTTACGTTTTTATTGTGTGCTTTGTCTTCATCCAGGAGTTGGGTCCTGACCGTCTGGTTGTCAGCAGATATGGACATCAGATGAATGAGCAGAGTTATCTTGCGTTGACGCTATGTATGCCTCGTTTTCCCAAGAGTCTCGAGTTTCTGGAGGTGTGTGGAAACCCTTTTCTCAGTTACATTGAGGACAATTCTAAGATAAGGCAGGCTAACAGTTCAAGCCATCTTTGGGCATCCCGCCATGGTCCGTATTTTCCAGGTGGTTCAGCAAAGGGGAGACATCTACACAATATGTTATCACATGGGCCAATGACCTATTATATCCATGAAGAAAAACGAAAGAAACATTAAAACGTTAGGTGTGAATACAATCTCTTTTTTTTTTTTAAAGATTTTATTTATTTATTTGACCGAGATAGAGACAGCCAGCGAGAGAGGGGAACACAGCAGGTGGAGTGGGAAAGGAAGAAGCAGGCTCATAGCAGAGGAGCCTGATGTGGGGCTCGATCCCATAACGCCGGGATCACGCCCTGAGCCAAAGGCAGATGCTTAACCGCTGTGCCACCCAGGCGCCCCAGTGAATACAATCTCTTGAACCATTTGGGATGGGGAAAGTTGATCGTTGAAGGCTTAGCTTGCTTAATGAGTTGGAAGGGATGGATGTTCCTCCGCTTTTCATAGATGACTCAGAAATAGCTTGCAGCCATCAGACCTGCCAGCTCACTAAATCTGAATATCTCCTCTTCCCAACTTCTAAACAAACCCTGCCATTTTCTCATGCACTAAATGTTTCCCTTCATCATAGACAATTGTCATCCTGATTGCTGCATCTATACTGGGTTGAGAAGATCAGAGTTCTTGAAGCTGTTTTTTTTTAAAGTAGATATTACTGTGACATGATCGTGCAAACCTGTCGAAACACATATTTGGACCTAAACTACGTAGTATATCTGATTTGGGCACCAGTCCGTCTGATTCATTATTCAGTCTTGGTCATGATGACAAGGCTAATGTCAATATCTTACGGTTTTCTGGGTATCTTCTTGCATGTAGTCATGAAGCTCAGAATGTCCCTTCTACAAACGCACGTCGGGGGCTGTGGCTAAACAGCCCGTGGGATCGCAGTCACACCACAGAAGGATCTCCAGCACAATGTTGGAAAGTGAAAGGGATCCAGGTGCCCAGTGTAAAAGGGGTAAGTTGGTCATGGCGCCTGTGCGATATGAACTTATTATGCAGCTGTTAAGAATTATGTTTCCAATGCACGGGTAAAGTTCAAAAATAGAATATTTATTCAGAAATACAGACTATAACACTATATACAAGTATTCCCCTATTTACACCCCCTTCTGTACTTCCCCCATCACACTTACCAGAGAGAGAAACAGAGAAGGGGGGATCGCAGAGGAGGATGAAAGGAGAAATATTCAGAATCTTGCGAGACAGGAACAAATCACTACCTCAGGTAAAGACATTATACCTTTCTTTTCCTTTCTTCTTTGCCTTTGAGGATTTCTAAAGTAAAATTAAATAGTAATCCAACTTGTTTTGTAAAATCAAAACTATATGAGCGTGGTGAACTTGCAGGTTGTGCAAGAAGCATGATCTCTAGGTGTCCACACCTGCCTAGAAAAAAGGAGCTCTGTCCCAGGCCCGACACAGCGAGAGGGTGCGGGTTTTCTGAGAGACGCAGCCCTGGAAACTTCTGGGCACCGACGTGAGGTGCAGCCCTTGCTTTTGGTACGGAGGGCAGGATAATGCGTGCATCTAAGCATCGAGATTGGATACAAGGGTTTCTCTTACGCAAGCCTGAGGGCCCAGCGTGAATGCTGCCTCGCTGGCATGTTCCCGTTATTTGGTGTAGAGGCATGCACGTGACAGCCCATCACTTAGCCGTGCACTGAGGCCAGCCTGCCTCCACTGAGCCCAGGGAGTCCGGTGTATCAGAAGCAAGCGAGCCTTGCTCTCCAATGCTGTTGCTTCTGCAGACACCTGCCACGGTGTTTGGCTACCATGGTCTTCCCCAGAAACTCCTCTTGCCCTGTTAGGGAGGGAGAAGAGCTATGTTCACTTTGGGTGTGTACAAAGAAAATAGGTTGTTTTATCTGTAGCTGAAATCCTTCCCCAAGGAGTGCCTCTTTTACACAACTAATGCTGTTAAATACAGCATTCTTGTTCCAAGGTGGCAATTTGATAGGAAATTCCGATGATCTGGATTATACTTCCGCAAAGGCGTAAGAGCCATGCAGGTGGTGTTCTGCCCTCTCTGGGCTGACAAATGGCCGAGTTACCATATGGCATTCGTTTGAGACGCTCGCCTGGGAAAACAAAACGTCAGCGTATCATGTAATTAGGTACCATCGGTTATCAGGAGCTGATGTTGGAAGGTAGAGAGATGGTGGTTGTGACATTTATGGAAAGACGCTGCCCTCGCTCTGTGTCTGTCAGCTTCAGAAAACAAAGATACTCATTTCTTAACTTAGATCTCTCTTGGGACCAACTATCAGGAAAACCAGACTTCTCATGCTACATGGTAAAGATTTTTTTTCAAAGTTTTTTAAAAAATACCTGAGATTCTTACCTTTCACATACATACAAATATATAATATTAGAAACTTGCATATATATTTCATGTTCCCATTTTGATTGCTATTAAGTGAATTCTGGGAAACTTTATAAAAAGTATTTAAAATTATTTGGCTGTTGCCCTTAAGTTTTAATCCTTTTTTCCCCATTAATTTCTGTTGTAAATACGTCTCCTTATCTCGGATGCTAGCACACACCTGGTCAGTTTTTCTTATTGTCCTTACTATCTCTTCTGTCCTGCTTCTAAATGGTGGGCTCTCCCAAGACCCCATCCCTGACCTCCATGTTTCCTCCAGCTGTTCTGTCTCGACAGGCAATGTTCTCTATTCCCATGGTCATATATTGCCTTCCTATCAAGATGACCCCCCCAATTCTGGTCTGCAGCCCTGACCTCATCCCTAAAATCCTAACTCCAACTACCTAATTGCCTTATGGAACTCAAAATTAACACATCCAGCATAAAGCTGCTGGTTCTGTATTGCTCATAAATATATACTCTGTCTTTCCCAGTTTCTCCGTCTCAGTAAACAGCAGGTGAACTCAGGCTTACACATTTGGTTCCTGTCTTTCTGTCTCACCACACCCATTAATAGACCATACCTATAAGCCTGTCTACTGCATTTTTACAATTATAGTCCAGGGGCACCTGGCTGGCTCGGTCAGTAGAGCATGCGACTCTTGATCTTGGGGGTGTAAGCCTGAGCCCCAAGTTGCATATGGAGATTATTTAATAATATTTTAAAGTTAATTACCTAACCTGTCCAATTTCCTTCATGCCCACCACTGACACCTTAGCCCCGGCTGCCACCATCTTTCATCTTTTCTGTTGTAAGAGCTTCGTAGGGCTCTCCCACCCAGGACCCACTCATCCTCTTGTGCAATCCACATTCAAATATTCCACATTTGGTTGTCAGTTATCACTCCTGCTCAAGCCCCCCCTCCCCCCACCCAGTGCTTCCAGTCACAGTGAAAACAGAAGTGAAACTCATAGTTTAGCCTAAAATGCCTTCTGTGACTTGCCTCTTGTTTTTATCTTGTCAAACACAAAGCACAAAAAAATATTTCATCAAGTTGTTTTCAGCAGTAAAGGAGTTAATATACATCAAGTACTGAGAGCAGTATTCACACGGACACTCAATAAATTTATTTTTGCACACAGCAGTCAATAAATATTAGCCAGCTAATATTCAGTATCCTATTATCTAGGGTATGAACTAACTTGTCTTAAATCACATGTAATAATTAGGCAATATTTCTGCCATGTGGTGACTGTATCCAATTTCTAAATCATCATTGCTGTCTCCAAACTGAACCAGGTCAGACAGCCAGCGCCTCCCTTTTGTTTTCAGAAGTCTGTAGCTTAAAAATACTGCAGAGTGGGGCTGGTGGGTGGCTCGGTTGGTTAAGCGTCTGCCTTCGGCTCAGGTCATGATCCCAGGGTCCTGGCATTGAGCCCCTAGGAGGGCTCCCTGCTCAACGGGGAGTCTGCTTCTCCGTCTGCCCCTGCTCCTGCTCTCTTTCCCTCATTCTTGTGCATGCGCTCTTTCTCTCTAATAAATAAAATCTTTAAAAAAAAAAGCCATAAAAAGGAGAAATTAAAAAAAAATACTGCAAAGTGGCCTCATAACCATTCTTGCTCATGTCTTTCAGTGAACACACATACCCGTTTACTTTGGATATTTATCCAAGAGTGGAAATGCTGGGTCACAGACTAAGCGTGTGTTCAACTGTGTAGGTACCATCAAATGGCTTCCCAGAGTTCCTTTTTCCAAATTACACGCGTATGCTATTTTCTTAGGTCTAGCGGAATGCTTTTCAAATTAGCTATGTTGAAAAATAATTCTTCCAGAATATATTCCATACGACAAAATGTATTTGTATTAGCTCAAAAGATTATTATAATTACAATGAAATGTATCAGCATAAAAATTATCTGGGAATTACAAATTACATATCATTCCGCATTTGTCTTGTATGTATCATTATTTGGAATATCTCATTATTTTAATTGTAACCAATTACTCCGGTTGGCATAGTCACAGCAAGCAGTATTCTATATTTTAGGAATAAATTAAATATATCATCTAAGAGTTCATCCTAACATTCTGCCTTTGCATTCATTAAAGGATCAAAGTTTCCATTAATGCTCGTAGGAATTTTGAATCCACATAAATATATCATTAGGCTGAAGGTGAACATCTTTAAGGTAGATTTACCGGCAGTCTGGAATGTTAAAATGACGGCTAATGTGCATTTCTACTTTTAATTTATGACGTGCAGTTAGGTTAGGCTGCAGTATCCTCGTCGACTGGACCAACGGTCAGGTTTCAGGATCACTAAACTCAGAGATGATATTCTGTGATCGTTTTATCGGGTTTTTATTGTTGTGAATCCATACTTCACTATTGATTCGCCAGCTCCAGAAATTATTTCCCAGTTTCTTTAAGTAGACAAATATATTTTTCCAGTGAGAGAAGTGACCATTTTGAACACAATTTTGAGTAATAATAGACCGAGTTTTAAGACAGAGTTTCTAAGAGTCTCACGGCACAAACCGCCGGTTTATAGCGAAATTCCTTCTCTTCCTCTCTTTTCCAACTGCGTTTTATCGGTTTCCTCTTTTGTTTGTATCGTTTCTTGTGTGCCGTTCAGTTGGGGCTAATTGACACAGATGAAGAGAGAAATCCTACAAAGATACAAATGTTGTACGGGCTTAATATTGGGGGACTTAAGTAATTTAGCTTCATTTGCTAGAATTTGTGCTTTTCTTTTGCTGTATGGATTTAGAAGTAGATAGAAAATAAAATCCATTTGGCACATGCACTGAACCTAAGGTTGGTCTACACTTCTTCCTGTTTCTATCCTAATCCGTCACAAACCCAGACCCACTGCCTGCATCCAGAATACTGTGGTCTGGGTGGCTTACAAACAATGGACATTCATTCTCACGGTTCTAAGGCTGGAAGTCCAAGATCAAGGCGTTAGCAGGTGTCTGGTGAGACCTGGCTTCCTGGTTTGTACTCTTCACCATGTGTCCCTCTCTGGGTTCTCTTTATAAGGTCAGTAATCCCATTCATGAGAGCTACACCCTCATCACCTAGTCACCCCTCAAAGGTCCTCTTCCGAATACCATCCCGTCCAGGCTGAGTTCTAATTTGAATTCTAGGGGGACAGAAGCCTTCAGTGTTTGGCACCAAATTTTAAGACATGAAACATGACCATGAAGGAATCAGAACACCATGGCCATATTTATTTCTCTATAAGAGAAATTTCTAATTTATTAGATGGATACAAACAATGGTATTTTATAAAAATTTGACATAAAATATGTTTTCCTAAACGACCTGTGAGTTCCTGTATCTAGGCCTTGCATGATAAAAACATCCCATTTTTACATAAGCGAAACTCGGGACGTGTGGGGATTGCACTGACGTCTCACCCTCCTGGCCCATGACCAGGATCAGAGGCAGGAATGGCTCTGCGGTGCAAGCTTTGGGTGCCCAACCCGGAAGGTGTGTGGCCGATGAGATGCTGCTGAGAATGTGGGAGCATCTAGTTCACGGAGAACCCAAGGGTCGTATTTGGTTAAAGCTGGTCTTCACACTAAGAAGTGAGGATCTTTGAACATGTTCTTCCTTTCGGTCATCTGTTCTGTCTTCACTCTCACCTCCCTTTCTTCCCGTCTGCATGGGCACTTGTCTACTGTTTCATATCCCAGTTAGTCCTCATCTTCCCCAATATGGAACTTCTTTTTTTTTTTTTTTTCCTCTCTACCACACTTTAGTCCTTTGCAAATCCCTGGTTCATCGCAGATGCAACTTTCTCCAGGAAGCTTGACTTACACCTGTCATTGACTTAGGGGTGTTTTGAGTGAAATCACATGTTCCTAAATGGAGACATCCATCCCTGTAGTAACTTTCAGAAATGCCTCTGTTTCTCCCATATGCCTGGCGTCCCAAAGACAGGAATGGCCTCCACTTTGTTCTCCATCCCTTACCAAATATTCTGTCCTTCTCTTTGCTTAATTCCCACCCACCTCCATCTTCCTTCTTCTAAGACCCCTCTCCCACCAGCCTCGGAGGTTCCCCTGACTAACCCACTCTATTTGAGGACTCATGGATCGTGCCTTACAGAAACAAGCCCCAACAATACTAACTTAGTGACATAAGGAGGTGAGAAATATATGCAGTATAAAGTATATTTGCCATGCCTCGAATGAACTGTGTTTACAACTTAGTCTGTGTTGTTTCTTCTACTGTCGCTTAGAATTGGCTTCCTTTTTCTTCCTGTTCCTTTTTTAGTGAGTTTCCTCATTTCCCCAAAGACTTATTTAATCATAGATATTGTAGTACTTAATTAATTTCTATTGAGTACAGTCTCAAAATATCTCAGGCTTAAATGTGGGGTCTACTGTTTTCCATCAATGACTTCCTGGCAAATATTGAGTTATTTACCCGCAGAGCAGGAAACATACACAGTCTCATTAATCTCTTCTCGGCTATCCCAAAGTCCCCCTCCTCCTAGACCTCAGTGTGAAACATATCGAGTATCCAGTCTCATATATTATTTAGAGAGTACCATTGATTTATACAACTTTTCCTGGGTCAGAAGTCTGGTGATTCATTGCCCCCATATTCAATTTGACTGCAGGAAGAGTAACCGTTTGTGAGAATACTATTTCTCAGTGCATGAGACTGTTGTAGTGGGTTTTATCTGCTTTTGGCAAAGAAGAGCTCTCTGTAGGTATAACAAACTGAACCGTGTGGACTGCTTAGGGAATAAACTTTCCACAGACAGGGTAAGGGCTAAAAAGAATCGCAGAAGCTATTCAAGTGAAAAAGCTTTCCCCAAATCAGAGATTATCCCATCACCGATGTGTAGATGAAGAGACTTGAAAGCGATATGGATCATATTTCTAGACCTTTCAACAATAGTGATGAACAAAGGAATCATATGGGTCCACAACGAGCTCCCATTTTTAAAACCATTTTGTATTAGACAAGTACCTATTCCATACTTAGAAGCCCACAGTCAGCTTCTATTATGGTTTTCTTGTGCTGGTCCTAAAATACTGACATAAGCTCATCTAACCTCCCAAAATTATCTGAACAGTCAAACCTTGACTTGCTCTCTGTGTTTTCCAATGTTTGAAAAATTCAGAATAATGATAAAATTAAGAGTTTAGGAAGAAATTGAATGCCAAAGCCTTAACACCCTTGGAAAAGATAGGGCCCACAGCACTCCAGGAATCCATTCTTGCCTTTCGCTGGGGACATGGAGGAAAAGAAAGACAGCTGAGCAGGGCAGCTCCCCTGTGAGCCTGTTTGTGTCAGGTCTTGGCAGTCACCACAGTGCTGTTTCCTAGGGGGAGAGTCCCCGTCTCTATGATCTGCTTTAGCAGAATATAGCTGACGTGACTAGTATTCTTCATGGATTTAGGGACATGGCTCCCCAGAAGATATTACAGAAGCTATGTAAGTATCTGAGTACAAAAGGAGAAGTTTTAGGAGAGAATGTTCTTTATAGAGAATGTTCCCGCAAGCATTGCTTAGAGACTTCAAAAGTTAAAGGGGGACCAGAGAGTGTCCTAATGAACCAAGAAAGAATTTGAGCAGCGTTGATGATCCCAGACCTTGTTTTTCTGTCTTGAATTATTAGTAAAGTTTGATACTGGGTGAGATTGGAGAATCTCATTTGGTAACCCAATGCAACTGATCTCTATGCTGATTTTACACTAGTAGATATTCTTCACCTTTGTCTATAAACATAAATATGTCACATTTTCATATTTTATACCTAATGTTCACTTAGTTGTATCATATTTGTAAAGAAAAAAGGCTCAAAATTAATGCACAAAGCATCCAGCTTTAGAAACAAAAGAAGGAATAGAGCAGATACATTTTTTTTTAAAGGAGAATTTTACCTGTCCTATTCTGTTTTCTATTGGTGGACTTCATAACAGAATAACTCAGTAGAGACCGTGATCTTCCACCAGAGGACCAACGCTGAAACACCATCTGAACTTCCTTTCCTCATTGTTGGTCAGTTTCTTGAGAAGGGAGCTCTGTCTGTCAGCACTTAGTGGACAAGTGTGGAAAAGACTAATAATTTATAATTTTGAATGAGGAATTTAACCTAATTCACCATTTTCAAGGTATACGATCTCCACCGTGACATAAAAACAATCAATAATCATATTGATTGCAGTTTTGCAATGACTTGGAAAATCCATGGGAAATACGTGCAGATTTTCAAAGTCCCAATAATTTACCTTCTTTTCTGAGTTAAGTACTAAAGTGTGTGCTTTACCCAAAGAGAAAATATTGAGGGTAAAGACACAGGAATGCCAAGACAAGAGATAAAGAAATTCCAAGAGTGATGGTGAAATCAAGTATGGAAGCTACATAGCATATCTGGAGACTTGTCCAAAATAACACAGATTTGTTGGAATAATTTTTTCAAAGATTTTATTTATTTATTTGTGAGAGAGAGAGGACAAGTAGGAGGAGCAGCTGGCAGAAGGAGAAGCAGGCTCCCCACTGAGCAGGGAGCCTGATGTGGGACTTGGTCCCAGGACCCTGGGATCATGACCCGAGCCGAAGGCAGATGCTTAACCAACTGAGTCAGCCAGGTGTCCCTTGTCTGAATATGTTTGAGACAGATGTATGCTTCTGTCCTAGACATTGATGATAGCTCAATAATAGATAAATAAAAATAAGTCAAGCAAATAACAGGCAATTACTACTCCGGGGGAAAACTAAAGAGTTGTACAAAAGGAAACTGTTTCATTGTGCATTATATGGTCTGGCTCTGAATAATAGGTATATAGCTTTAATAATATAAACAAAGCCTTTCGATTTAGCCAAAAATTATGATTGTTATATGGGGTTGGCGGTAGGAGAAGTGTTAGGGTAGAAATGGTAAGAGACAGAAATCAGTGAGTAACATGTGGGTAATCTCTAAAACTAAAAAATAAAAAATAGCACATCCTTGCTTAAAAACAAAAAAAAATAGGCAAAGGAGTTAAAAGTGCTCACCTCTGGAGTTCTAGAGATGGGGAAGAGCGATATGAAGGATTACTGGTTTTAAGTATAGCACAAGCAAGATAATTTTGTTTCATATATACAGACATATATACCTTTAATACATCTTTAAACACTTTTACAACATAAAAAGGTTGACACACCCCCTGCTTTCCACAAACACCGTGAATTTCCAACTCCTGGCCTTTCTGCCCCAAGCACCCAAACTGTACACATGTTATGAAATGGCCCACTGATCTGTCATCACTTTTGGGGCCATCTCCTGGTGAAGCAGACTCTTCACTGACTCTTTGTGAAACGGACTCAAAACTCAGATTTTTTTCTATTTTTTCTTTTTTTAAAGATTTTATTTATTTATTCGACAGAGAGAGAGACAGCCAGCGAGAGAGGGAACACAAGCAGGGGCAGTGGGAGAGGAAGAAGCAGGCTCATAGCGGAGGAGCCTGATGTGGGGCTCGATCCCACAACGCCGGGATCACGCCCTGAGCCGAAGGCAGACGCTTAACCGCTGTGCCACCCAGGCACCCCCAGATTGTTTTCTATTACTGCCAAAGATATGCATACATTGTCCTATGTCAATGTAATAGTTTTTTTTGCATAATCTTTAAAAATTTTGTGCCTTCTAAATTTTGGTGCCATCCAGCAACGCTGTGTCTCTTTATTCTAGCCAAAGCCCTCCTTTGAGGACCAAAGCCTGTCCAAATCTGGCCGTAATCTTTCTCACCTTCCATCTGTTCCATCCCATCCCACTGTCTCCACCTTGGCCCTGCGGAAGCTGTCCCCAAGCTTTTTCACATTCTGTGCCATCTAACACTAACTTCCTTTCCTCACCCCGAGGGAATGAAAAACATAGAATACGTTTTTTTAAGTTTTTAATTCTTCAAGACTTATAGAAAGCAACATTCCATTCACACAAGTCTGGTCTATCTGTTGTCCCTCCTCTGCCCACAGTGCTCCGTTTCCGTTCTCTGTCCCAGGCCCTCAGGAACTCCTGTTCATCCACATACATGTGTTCCTTCCTGAGCTGAGATCCCCCAAGGTACGAAATGTATCTTAATCATTTGATTATATCATGAATAAGTCGATGGACAAATGACTAGCCTCCTTGTATTATAAGGGGAGAGGGTTCATCCTTGCTCTACGACATGCAAACTCTGTCTGCACAAAATATAAAACCACAAACCTACAATGACACAAACCGTTGTTCACAGACTGCTTTTATGAACACAGAAATGAAATAGTTCCTTTTTCAATTCTCAAAACAGCCCATTTTATACAAAACTATAATGCCATTTTAATAAGATGCTTGTCAGAGTGGAAGTGATCGTGTCTATCAGCAGAATACAATTGCTTTCATAATGGAAACCAAACCAAATACCACAAGATGTGCATGTGTTCACTCAGACTGAACTTCCCGAAATAACTTGTCTTGAGATATCGTTGATGGGTTACTATTTATCTGTCTTTGCCGTATAATTACACGTTATGCAGATGACGTATCAGTGATAGAAATCGTTTCTGAATGTTACAGAGAAATTATGTGCAAGTTCTTTGAGTTGATCATGAGCTACTGTTAATCTTCTGGTCTTTAATGTGCAGAAGGGAATGCTGAGCCTTTAGTGTTTGCTGCACAATGTCTACGTGTTGACATGGAGTTGTGTGTGTGTCCCCAGCTTAGCAGTTGAAACGAAATTGTTACCTTCTGCCTGTCCTTTGTTCCTTCACATTCATGCGCACGGATGCCTCACTGACCAGACGCACTGGGTTTCCACTTAGTTTTATATCCTCTGCATCCCATACGCGGCTTGTCTATGTGTAATCATTTTCTCTTACTGAATCAGTGTAGGGAAGAGAAATGCTGTCTCTACAGATGAAGAGGACAGAGATAGGCCAGCACGTCGCCATGACACATCAGGGGTAGGAAAAACACAAAATGATTTCTTTGTCTTCTTTCTACACTTTTATATGTTTCAATATTTCTAAAGGCCAGACAAAGTCTTCTAAGGACTGTCTATTCAGCTCGTGGCCCACAGCCTGCTGCACTCTGGCCAACACCTGGGAGCCTCTACGAAAGGCACATCCTTGGTCCTCCCTGCAGAGCTTCTGAATCTGAATTTGCATTTTGACACGATTCCCCGGTGTTTCATATGCACATTAATGTTTGGAAGGCACTGTTCTAAAAGATTTACCTCGGTATCTGGCAAGATGTTTGTCTCCCCCTCCCGCCCCCGTTTTCTGTTTTTGTTTTTTTTAAGTCGGCTCCATGCCCTGCCTGGAGCCCAGTGTGGGGCTTGAACTCATGACAAGACCTAAGCAGAAATCAAGAGTCGGACGCTTAACCAACTCAGTCCCTCAGGCGCCTCTCTCCCCATTTTTATAATGTACCTGATATTGCCAATAATGCTTTTTGTTTTCTTGATATAAATTTAAAATATTGAGAAATAGTGGGGCCCCTGGGTGGTGCAGTCGGTTAAGCAACTGACTCTTGATTTCAGCTCAGGTCATGATCTCAGGGCCATGGAATTGAGCTTCCCATA
The DNA here is from genome assembly GCF_024610735.1 of Ursus americanus. NCBI lineage: Eukaryota > Metazoa > Chordata > Mammalia > Carnivora > Ursidae > Ursus > Ursus americanus. The sequence goes on along the minus strand of NC_142164.1, from coordinate 117,796,120 downwards.
GGAGTTTGCACTCAGCAGACTGTCTGCTTAAGACTCTTTCTTGGGGCGCCTGGGTGGCGCAGTCGTTGGGTGTCTGCCTTCGGCTCAGGGCGTGATCCCAGCGTTCTGGAATCGAGCCCCACATCGGGCTCCTCCGCTGGGAGCCTGCCTCTTCCTCTCCCACTCCCCCTGCTTGTGTTCCCTCTCTCGCTGGCTGTTTCTCTCTGTCAAATTAGTAAATAAAATCTTAAAAAAAAAAAAAAAAGACTCTTTCTTGCTTTTGATCCTCCCAACTGTGCACACTCTCTCTCTAAAATAAATAAATCTTTAAAATATATTGAGAGATACTTGGTGAAAAATATGACTGCCTTCTTCATTTGGTGCTGGAGAAGGTCCTCTCTCAGACACCTGGGAGGTCATGAGGACGGAAGCCATGCGGCTATCTGAGGAAGAACCCTGTGAGGATATTGCCCAGCCCTTAGAAGGGTATTTGGGCAGGTTATGGGCAGAGAGGAGAACTTGCACGGCATCCTGCTCCATGAGATCTTGGTGGGAGCTCATGTCAACAAGCAAGTAGAAATAGCTGAAGACCAGTATGGTTGTGTACCCAAAGGAAACAGACAATGGAGCTTGGAAACAAACAGGTATGCAGGGACAGAACAGGAAAGCAAGGTGCCCACACGAGGAAAGGTTTCCAAGGTGGAGTCCGTAAGGATTGTGTCAAATTTGACGGGTGATGGATGGAAGTGTTGCATCACTCTGTTGTGCACCTGACACTAATATAACATTGTATCCTAACGAGCTGGAATTAATATTTTTTAAATGATGTAGTGAGTCCAGGCGGCTGAGGACTGGGTTTGGCATTGCGTGCTGCAGCTTGGAGGTCACTGCTGACCTCGAAAATCGTAAGATGGACATCCGAAGATGTCACAATCAACCAAATGTTCTCCAAGGAGTTTTACCATCAGGAGAGAAAAACTGGGCAGTTCCTGTAAAAGGAAATGGGGGTAAGAAGATTATTTTTTCTGTTCCATTTGGTAGGGGTGAGGTTTGATAGCAGAGTCATCACCATCTGCTGATTTGATGGGTACAGTTCAGTGTGACCACCTCATAATGACAGAGAAGGGAGGGAGGACTGCGGCAGTCTCGGAGAAGTGCACACCAACATACAGATTTCTTTCTTTCTCTCTTTCTTTCTCTCTCTCTTTCTTTCTTCCTTTCTTTAAGATTTAATTTATTTATTTGAGAGATAGAAAGAGGGGAGGGGCAGAGAGAGAGAATCCCAAGCAGGATCCATGCCCAGCACAGAGCCCAACGTGGGGCTCAGTCTCATGACCCTGAGATCATGGCCTCAGCCAAAGTCAAGAATCAGATTTTTTTTATTTTAAGGATTTTATTTATTCATTTGACAGAGATAGAGACAGCCAGCGAGAGAGGGAACACAAGCAGGGGGAGTGGGAGAGGAAGAAGCAGGCTCCTAGCGGAGGAGCCTGATGTGGGGTTCGATCCCATAACGCCGGGACCATGCCCTGAGCCAAAGGCAGACGCTTAACCGCTGTGCCACCCAGGCGCCCCAAGAATCAGATTTTTAAACAACTAAGCCACCCAGGCGCCCTGATCTCTTGGTGATTTTTAAGCCACTTGTTTTCATATTTGCACACTGGGTCCAACCGGGAAGATTTTAAAAGTCTGCAAGCCCAGGCCACGCACAAGGCCAGTTCCATCAGAATATTTGGGGATGAGGTCCAAACGTCAACATTCTTTGAAACCACCCGGATGGTTCTAGCAGGAAGCCGACTTTGATGAGAGTGTTCTGGGTATGTGGGTACGTGGATGAATCAGGAAAGCCCTCTAGAGGTTCTTGATCCTGTGTTTAAAGACCCCATTGTGCTAGGGGCGCCTGGGTGGCACAGCGGCTAAGCGTCTGCCTTCGGCTCAGGGCGTGATCCCGGCGTTATGGGATCGAGCCCTACGTCAGGCTCCTCCGCTATGAGCCTGCTTCTTCCTCTCCCACTCCCCCTGCTTGTGTTCCCTCTCTCGCTGGCTGTCTCTCTCTCTGTCAAATAAATAAATAAAATCTTTAAAAAAAAAAAAAAAAGACCCCATTGTGCTAGGTTGCACATTTCTCTCCAGCTCTGTTTACCGGCACAAGTGCAGGTGGAGATGCACAATGCGGTCCATTCAACAAGGACCGGGGTTTTGCCAAGAGAACGGGAGCTGAGGTCCGCGGACTACCCTGCCTTCTCTCCCCTGCTCTTCTCTCCCTCTCGCTAACCTGAGGGGCTCCCGTGTAGCTCTTGGACATTTTAGCTTTCTGCAGAAAATTTAAAAGGACGTTTCTGAGAGCTGAGTGTACTGATGTGTACTGTACTTCCCCTGCCCCATATCCCTCACATATTCCCTTCAGAATCATGCAAGCATGTGATAATACAATGGATTCCCACCCCGTGTGTGTGAGGGAATGATATTATTTTGTTGTTTAACCTTGAAATAACTTTATCGGTAAATCTGTGTGACCCCAGGATCTTGAGTATCATTTCCTGAGTTTTGTTTTTCCTTTTTGCTTTCTTTTCCTCTCTTCTTTTATTGATTTGCAGAGATTTCCAAATTCCTCTAGAATGTTTGATTTAATTTTGGTAATTTATATTTTCCAAGGATTATTCCCAACTTGTCTGAAATTTTCTAATGTATCTGCACAGATTTGTACACGACATTGCCTAATAAATCATTAATTTCTTTTCTGGGCATCCTCAATATTCCGTTTCTCATGTCTAATGTTGTTGATTTCCTTCTTCTGTCGTTTTTTCCCCTGCCTCCTGCCTCTTCATCATCTTTTACAGAGTTTTGTCTCTTTTACTAATTAAATCAAAGACTTATTTTCTGGGGCTAATTGGTCATCATTGTTTTCTTTTTATGAAAAGAAATATATAAACGAATATGTGTATAGTAGAAAAGGGAGGGAGAAGCAGTCCTCAGACAGAAAGCCCCTGGGGGGGCGCCTGGGTGGCACAGTGGTTGAGCGTCTGCCTTCGGCTCAGGGCGTGATCCCGGCGTTATGGGATCGAGCCCCACATCAGGCTCCTCCGCTGGGAGCCTGCTTCTTCCTCTCCCACTTCCCCTGCTTGTGTGCCCTCTCTCGCTGGCTGTCTCTCTCTCTGTCAAATAAATAAAATCTTTAAAAAAAAGAAAAAAGAAAAAAAAAAAGAAAGCCCCTGGGACCTCTGATAGCTCTGTGCAAATCTGTTTCCTATGCTTTTGTGGGCAGAGGCTGGCTGCCTGCATATATTTCAGTTGGCCTCATATATCGTCTTAATCTTGTGCTCTGCTTGCTTCTTCTCAGTTTGATAGTAGAGAGAGTGATTAAAGTCGGAGATGCGGTTACGGAGCCGGGAATTCAAGCTCTCAGCTTCTCACTTTGTAACAACAAGCACTTTCTTATCCCCTGTGAAAGGCTTCCTCTTCCCGAACCTTCTGTAGGAAGCAAAGATAGTCACACCTGCCCCCCAGGGATGATGACGCGATTGTGAAGGTGAGTGGTTTCCGTCTTATTAAGTATGCATCATGTCAATAGCTGTCTTATAAGCATCTCTTGTTATATGTTAGCTGGTTTCAAGGGTTTTTTTATGATTATAATCAGATTATTTCTAAATTTCTCAATATGCATCTTGTATATTCATCTGACAATGTTTACATTCCCTCGAAGTGGAATTGTTAGATAAATGTACTGGAAAGGTTTTAAACAAATAACTCTCCTGAAAATGCAACAGTTGACAGTGATGAACAATGCTTGGCCATGTTATAACACTGCATTTTCAGAGATGAGAACATTCTGTTGCTTTACTGTGACTTCATTTGAATACAGTGGGGTTAAACGGTAATACGCACGAAAAGTGAGTCCATACAGCCCTTCTCAACCCAGAGTCTTTGAGAGAATTAGGCCCTAAGGGTAATGACTTTTTTTTTTTTTTTTTTTTTAAGATTTTATGTTTAAATAATCTCTACACCCAACGTGGGGCTCAAACCTACAACCCTGAAGTCAAGAATCATACACGCCATGGACTGAGCCAGCCAGGGATCCGGTAATGACTTTTCTTCTGTGCGTCTATTTCCGTACTAGATTTAAGAAAATCATGGTTAAAATCCCAGTTTATATTCTGTGGTTCAGATAAACAGCCCTCACTGAGAAGGAATTAATGGGAAAAATTAATTCAAATTAATTAATTCAAATTTATTTACTGTATTTAAGATGAATTTTCCTTAACACTGCTTTTGGGAAATTTGATACATTGAGTATGTTCAAAAGTAATCAATTGCTTTAGAAAAATTGGCTTTTAATAAGGTGGTATGAGGTGAATTAAATTGCGAAAAATCGGCTGTTCAATAAACTGACCTGGGTCCACACTGTTTGACATGTAGCAGTTAATTCAATCTTATATAATTATGCATTTTCCTTATTTATTTTTGCCTTTTAATCTGTCAAGGGCAGAAAAAATAGGTTATATCTTCAACTGTCCTCTTTCTGTTTGCCCATTATTTTTTTTTCTTTTGTAGATTCACATTTTTCCTAACTCATTAGTTGCCATTTTAGTCTATATTTAGTTAGCTGTGCTGTTTCAGGGTTGTTCACTTTTCTTTCCCTTCCCTAACTAATTAAGTTGAATGACTCGTGAATGTATTGTTGGTTTTACTTGTTACCTCACTGCGGGAAACTTTTATGAGTATGAACTTGCCTCTAAGTACACCTTTGACCAAAGCCCATGTGCTTCAGTATTCAGCTATTTCTGGTCACCAGCTGCATCAATGGCCACTGTCCCGCCTCGCCGTCTTGTCCCAGTTACATTATGCTTCTAAATGAGATGAATGGATGAATGTAGTTGACATTTTCTTTTCCTCTTTAACCCAGCTTATCCAATGTATGTATTTGAAAACATTTATTTATTGATGCGTTGTTGAATAAGACAGTGAAGGTTGAGGGAAGAGCCAATATATAAGTAAGCAAGCACGTGAATAAAAAGATAGTTCATCATCAAGACGGTGTGGCATTAGCCAAGGAATAGACAAACGGACAAATGGAACGGATCAGGCAGCTGAGAAAGAGACCCACACACACATAGTCAGCTGATCTTTGACAAAGGAACAGAGGAAATACAATGGAGAGGAGATCATCTTTTCAAAACAAATGGCGCTGGCACAATTGGACCTCCACATGCAAAAAAATTAAATCCGGGGATGTTCGGCTGGCTCTGTGAAAGAGCTTGAGGCTCTTGATGTCAGGGTTGTGAGTTTGAGCCCCATGTTGGGTGTAGAGATTACTTAAAAATAAAATTCATAAAGGGGTGCCTGGGTGGCTCAGTCCGACTCTTGGTTTCAGCTCAGGTCATGATCTCATGGGTCATGATATTGAGCCCCAAGTTGGGTTCTGTGCTCAGCTGCACGTTTGCTTGAGATTCTCCATCTCCTTCTGCCCCTACCTGCAGTCCCTCTTGCTCTACAATAAATAAGTACATCTTTAAAAAAAAGTGTTTAAGAAATTAAATCTAGATCATAGACCTTATACCCTTTAATTTTTATGTTTTTTAAGATTTTATTTTGAAGTCATTTCCACACCCAACGTGGGGCTCAAACTCACAACCCCAAGATCAAGGGTCGCATTCTCTACCAACTGAGCCAGCTGGGCATCACAAACCTTATACGCTTTAAAAAAATTAACTCAAGTGCATCATAGATGTAAATGTAAGATGTGAAACCATAAACATTTAGATAATAACGCAGGAGAAAATCTAGGTGACCTGGGGTTTGGCAATGACATTTTAGATATAGCACCAATCCATGAAAGAAATAACGGATAGCCACAGTGCATTAAAATTTAAAAGGTCTGCTCTATGAAAGATACTGTCCCACCGATGGCAGGACAAGCCACAGGCTAGAAGAAATTTTTGCAGAAGACACATCTGATGAAGGACTGTTGTTATCCAAAAATACAAAGAAGTCTTAACTCTCAACAGTAAGAAAATAAACAACTCAATTTAAAAATAGGCGAAAAATGTGAACAGACACCTCAGCATAAACATATACATATGGCAAACTCTTGGAAAAAGAGAGCTCCGCGTCCTATGTTATTAGGGAATTGCAAATTTGAATAACCATGAAGTACAGAGATGTCGGAATGGTGAAAATGCAAAATGCTTACACTAATTTCTGGTGAGGGTGTGGAAAAGAAGGACTTCTCATACACTGCTTATGGGAACACAAAATGATAAAGTCACTTTGCGACAGTTTGGCAGTTTCTTACAACACTAAAGTGACTTTTACCATCATCCAGCGGTGGTGCTCTTTGGTTGGTATTTACCCAAAGGAGTTGAACTGTTATGTCCACAGAAAACCTGTGGCTGGATGTTTATAACATCATTGCCAAAACTTGGAAGCCACCAAGGTGCTCTTCAGTGGGGGAATGGATACGTAAACTGTTGTACGTCCAGATAAGAACATCTTCAGTGCTAGAAAGAAATGAGCTGTCAGGCCACGGAAAGCCATGGAGGGAGCTTGTAGAACGTATCACTGAGGGAAAGAAACCCGTCTGAAAAGGTACATACTGTGTGAGTCCAACTCTGACGTTCTGGAAAAGGCAAAGCTGCGGAGACAGTAAAAAGATCAGTGGTTGCCAGGGGATGGCGGAGGGGGGATGAGTAAGCAGAGTACAGAGGGCTTTTAGCAGAGTGACTATTGTGTATGCTGTCACGGTGGAACACGTCATTTAACATCCTGTCCAAACCCACAGGATGCAAACACTGAGAATGAACCCTGACGTCAGGCATGGACTCTGGGTACTAATGATGTGTTGATGTTCGTTTGTCGATTTAAACATCTTGTGTGAGATGTTGAGAGTGGGGAAGGCCGTGCACGAGTGGGGCTAGGAGGTGTGTGGGCAGTCTTTGATTCCTGCTCAGCTTTACTGTGAACCTAGAATTCTTCGAAATAATAGAAGCTATTTTTTTTAAGATTTTATTTATTTGAGAGAGATCGTGAGCATGAGCAGGGGGGAGGGGAGGGGCAGAGGAAGAAGCAGGCTCCCTACTGAGCAAGGAGCCAAATGTGGGGCTCAGTCCCAGGACCCGGGGATCATGACCTGAGCCGAAGACAGACACTTCACCGACTGAGCCAACCAGGATCCCTGAAGCTATTTTTTAAAAAAGATATGTCATATAAGTGTTTTGAAGAAAATACCTGAAGTTACTATGATACGGAGCATGTGGAGGGGGCAAATATTGATGAGTTGTGGGTGTTCTCTCTGAGAGGGTTTCAGTTCTTTTTTTGGGTGAAGGAGTCTGTCTAATCCCAGGGTTTGCTGTTGCTGTTGAGATGACAAGAGTACTGTTATTACCATATTGTTAGCAAATTGTGTGCGTGTGTGTGTGTGTTCCAATCAAACAATATTTTCAGAATTGTTTATTTCAAGTTAATATAATTCTCTTTATTACCTAACATATGATCCTTTCGGTGTATCAACGTGCGTACCTCTTACCAAAACAGAAAGAACATTCTCTGGTTCTAGGATTCAGAGTTTAATTTAGATCTATTAACCAACATTATTGATCACATTGTACGTATTCTCCACATTTTCATTGATTTATTTCTTTTGACTTCTTCTGTCAAAGCCTGGGAAAGTGTGTCAGCGTTTCCCCAAACAAAACCTTTGCATTTTATTATTATTATTATTTTTTAAAGATTTTATTTATTTATTTGACAGAGAGAGACAGCCAGCGAGAGAGGGAACACAAGCATGGGGAGTGGGAGAGGAAGAAGCAGGCTCCCAGCGGAGGAGCCCGATGTGGGACTCGATCCTGGAACGCCGGGATCACGCCCTGAGCCGAAGGCAGATGCGTAACGACTGTGCTACCCAGGCGACCCCAAAACCTTTGCATTTTAAAACACATTTTTGTAAGTACATTTCAAATATATTTGGATGCTTTGTCACTCACCTCATAAATATTCATGAGTATAATAGCTCCATTGACATTTTATCTTAATTGATGAGTGCTTTCAAATTTTGTCCTTGACATATTTCAGCAAATCAAACTTTGTTCCGTCTTAGAGTTGCTTTAAAAAAAGAGAAAAAAGAAAACAACTTCTTTTTGTGCAGATGCATGGGTTAAAGACTTGGAACATTAATTTTCTATATAGATTTCTAAAATGAGATGAACAGAATTACTTAAAATCATCTTCAGATTATGAAAAACAGAGAAAAGTACTTCTCAGTAACCTTTTCTAGGCTGATTAAAAGAAGCCTAACCACCAAAACACTGGATGAAGTCATCATTCGATATGCGCTGAGTTTGAAAGGAAATGGATGCGATAGCCCAGCCCACATTTTAAAAAGAGAAAGAGAGAAAACTGGATAGTAGGACACATCAATGGACATATTTATTGGTTAAGACATTGGTAGTTAATTTTTATTCAGTGTGTTTTCACGTGTCTCATCAAATCATGGTTTCCAGGGGGCGCCTGGCTGGCTCGTTGGGTAGAGCACACAACTCTTGATCTTGGGGTCATGAGTTCAAGCCCCGCGTTGGGTGTCAAGCTTACTTCAGATCGTGGTTTCCCTATTCCTATGCCATGGGCTTCTCCTTAGAGATTGTGGTGCCTTGACATGCCTTGTCTTGTTGTATTTACTTGGCAAATAAATAAGTGTTAATAGTTATGTGCTTTGAGGTTTAAAAATAACACGCATGAGATTTCGATGTTTTCACATTTAGGATGTTTCTGCAGAAGGCACACAGAAGATTCCATTTAACAACATCATCCTTGGAAATACGTCAGAATTCGATATACATAAACAGAGCCCAAGAGCATAGATTTAAAACAGAATGATGTGGTTTTCGGAGTACATTCTAAATTTTATGCCTTAAATCTCAATCTCATAAACTCTATGTACTTCAGTTTCAGATGTGTAACATAACAGGAAGTAGATGCTCGCTCTCCTGGGCAGAACAATGCCCCTTCCCACAATGATGTCTGTCTCGTCATTCCCAAAAGTGTGACCATGTCACCTGAAATGTCAAAGGAGAATTCAAGCCGCAGGGGCAATGAAGCCTGCTAATGAGCGGACCTTAAAATAAGAGGATTATCCTGGCTCTGGTCCACGTGGACCCACGTAATCATAAGAATCCTTAAATGTGAATGTGGAGGGCAGAGTCAGCATTTGAATGAGGTGACATTGGGGTGGTGGGACTCACTGGGTCACTCTTGGCTTTGAAGGGGAAAGGGTCCACAAGCCAAAGAATGTGATCAACCTTCCTAAGCTGTAAAAGACAAGAAAACACGTTCGGCCCTGGAGTGTCCAGAAAGGACTGCCGCCTTGCTGACATCCGTGAAGCCCATTATGGCCTTGTGAACCGCAGAGCTCTAAGATGAGCTGTACGTTGGCATTGTTTCCATTGTTTATTAATTTGCACTTCATAGGTTCGCCCCCTTACAATTCAAATATGCCTAACAGCAAAAAGGCCTCCTGGTTGTCCAGAATGATAAACTTCTGCCCACGAAGCAACCCAGTGATGGTTGGTTGGCCATATCAAAAAATGGTCCACTGGGAGGGGGTCAGCCTGTGTACGATGCCGCTGTATTGTAACTTCTTTCACACCTGCCTTGCTGAGCTCACAGAGTCCATTTTCCAAAAGGTGACACTATTTTAGTTTTGCAAGCTCAGGGATTTAGAGCTTCATTGGAAACAGTGTGAGGTCTGCCCATTCTTTATTGTCATGGCTGGCTCACATTCATGCCATAGCTAGAATGAAACAGAAGGAGAAGATCTTAATTATTTTGCTTTTTATTTTATTATTTCCTTTTAGTTAGTCATAATGAAATGGGGCACATGCCTGAAGTTAGCAGAAAGAGTTCTTGATAATGACTTTCTGTAACCATCATTGAATTTCCTCATTTATTTATTTATTTATTTATTTATTTTTAAAGATTTTATTTATTTCTAGAAACAAATCTGTGGGATAAAGGTATTGAGAATATTTTATTACAGTCCCTGTGTCACATTTTAACATTTTTTTTCTTTTAAAGATTTTATTTATTTACTTGACAGAGACATAGCCAGCGAGAGAGGGAACACAAGCAGGGGGAGTGGGAGAGGAAGAAGCAGGCTCCCAGCGGAGGAGCCCGATGTGGGGCTTGATCCCAGAACGCCAGGATCACGCCCTGAGCCGAAGGCAGACGCTTAATGACTGAGCCACCCAGGCGCCCCAGAATTTCCTCCTTTAATCAATGATTTCATTATTTTGTGGGGAGCTCTGTAACACTCCCCTTTCTGTGTACATACATACGTAACTAGTTTTGTGGTTTTAAGACCTCCATTCCTGTCTAAACTATTTATTTAATTTTAAATTATTAGCAATGTCCATGTTTAGCTCCAAACATGCTGTTTTGATGGTATCATGGAATATCATTATTGAGATCTGAAATTTTGACAAATGACCACAACACATCTATTGATTTGTTCCTTTACGTTACAGGAAAAGTCTTTGCTGGTAGCAATGCTGCTAAGAATGTTCTCCGAACAATGTTCTCTTCAGCAGACAGGAGTCCTGGTGTGTTCTCTGCTCCTGTTTCCGCACACGGTGTCGGACGTGATACGGAACAGTACCACTATACGGGGCTACCGATGGAAACTGAAAACCTAGGAGATTCTACGGGTATAATTTTCTCACCGCGTGTTGCTAGTACCCACCTAAATGTAATGCAAGCAAATGCACAGGTAATGTGGTATCTCCACTTGTGACCTGGAAGAATTTTTTTTTAAGGGAAATAATGTGCTTTTAGTTTCTCTGGCTTTTGTAAGAATCTTTCCACCTATGTAAAGTTTGCACGCACGTTGACTCCTAGAAATGTTCCGTATATTTATCCTGAGTGATTCCAAGTAGTTTAGCTCCCTGTTCCTCCCCACGTGACACCTGCGGATGCTTCCTTTTTTTTACAAGAACGTAAGTGTGCTTTCTCTTTGTGACAATCCCTTGTATTTCCTGTACACACGTGCAGCTCTTTATTTTTTATTTTTTCACATGTATCTTTTTAAAACAAACGAAGGCTTCAGAGGTTTGCAAGCCCACAAAACCCCGTCTGTTACAAATCCTCTTAAATTTAAGGAATTTTAAACCTAGTTCCCAGGTCAGTTAATCCCCTGCCCTTCTTACCTCAAGGTAAGTTCAAGTGTGAGATGTGTGTATCTTATTGATTTCTGCGGTAGAGAAGAAGCTGGTTAGCGTTTTGGCCCCCAGAGGTCCAGATGGCATTTTCCATTGAAAAAGTCTGCAAAGGTTTTTTGGGATCAGGGAAAGAGGAAACCAGGTCTGGTCTGGTAGGTCCTCCTGCTTTGCAGAGGAGCCCGGGCACCTTATTTTTACAGGAGAGGAAATAAATATGTGTTGAGCTGCCGTCATCCCCCATGTATGCAATCCTCGTAACGATGTCAGAATAAGTCCTATATTCATCTGATGGATCCATTTTAGTTCAGGAGATTAAGGGATTTATGAGAAGGTAAGAGAGGAGGAGAATTCGGTTTTGTTTGTCCACAAATTCCAGGCTCTTGTGACTGTCTTCTCCTATATTTTCTGCCAGAGAACAAATACAGTTATCCAGGCAACTCATGTCCCTGGACTGTGCAGGAATTCACAGACATACCACTGAAACATCGTTCTCCGTCCAGGAAAACCAGAGAGGATGGGGTTAAGCAGACAAAAATAGAAGTCATTTTAGAAATCTAGATCTCAAAGAGGACTAGAAGCAAGGCAAGATGATGTTTGATTACGAGACATAATGGATTCCTCAAACGCTTAAATGTAATTAAAGATATAAAAAGGATAGAGGGAAACGTAAAAATGTTATGAATATACAGCACTGTAATTAGTTGCTTTCTTGAGACATACACTAGGTGCAGACTCTTGTCTGTGAAAAAGAAAAAGAAAGAAAAGAAAGAAAGAAAGAGAAAGAAAGAAAGAAAGAAAGAAAGAAAGAAAGAAAGAAAGAAAGAAAGAAAGAAAGAAAGAAAAGAAAAGAAAAGAAAAACGAAACCCCGCCAAAGAGAGAAGCCAGTTAAGGAAGACAAAGGGGACATAGAGGCAGCTGCTGCGGTGGTGAGGTTGGGGACGGTGGGGGCAGGGACGCAGAGCAGAGAGGTTCCCCATAGTCTGGCCTTCAAGAAGAGCCTCCGAGGGATAGACAGCATTGCCCAGAGCGCTAGGTGAGTTTCCCAGTTTCATTGGCAGCTGAATCAAACTGAATATAATTCCATTGCCATTGCTTGAGATGTAGTATTTTTAATTCTGTTTTGCAGAGAGCAATGAATCTGGAATTTGTGTTTGGCAGGACCGTCAAGAAAGCGACCTTTCTCTTGATCCACTTGCTCTGATAATTGTCTCTTTTGGCGACACAGATGAGCCTGGAATGGACAAGAGATGCCAGTTTTATTGGATTTAAGATGCCATCGCAGCCAAGAGCCTGGAATCCTCCAAGACTTCCTCTTGCTTTCAAAGGCACACATACAGAATCATTAGATTTCTTCCTCAGATTCATACTTTTCCTAAAAAATACAGTGTCTTGGCATTGGTCAGTCTGCAGTCGGATGGTGGTGCTGGTCAGTGTTGTGAGGTTTTGAAAGTCACATTCCTTCCTTAAGAAGGCATTTTGTGAAAGGCAATTGGATTATTGCATATACTTAAGGAAAAAATGCTGAAAGGCATAAGCCCTTTCTTCTTAGAAACAAATAGTAATTTTTATTTATTTTTTTTTAAAGATTTTATTTATTTATTTATTTGACAGAGAGAGAGAGAGAGCCAGCGAGAGAGGGAACACAGCAGAGGAGTGGGAGAGGAAGAAGCAGGCTCCTAGCGGAGGAGCCTGATGTGGGGCTCGATCCCATAACGCTGGGATCACGCCCTGAGCCGAAGGCAGACGCTTAACTGCTGTGCCACCCAGGGGCCCCAGTAATTTTTAATCTTAAAAATATTATTGGAATTCCAAAGCAGTAAAAATGTCTTATGTAAGCCTCTCAGTGAGAGCAGATAAGTATAAAAGAATATAAGGCACATGATTATAACCGTAGCATCAGAGCACGGTTTCGGACCGCAGCCCGACCAGCATTCGCGTCTGGATACTTCGCTGACATGGGGGCGTCCTCTGCATCGAAGGACATTGAACAGCACCTCTGTTCTCCACCCACGAGATGCAGTAGTGGTCCCTTCCAGCTGTCACTCCAGAAATGACCCAGACATTGTCCATGTTGAGAACCACTGTGTTAGAGATGAACTTGTTTCTTATAATTCTGCTGTTGGGGAAATCTGTTTTCCTATATATATCGTCTGAAATCTTCCTACCCTCACATCCCAGGAAATGTAAGCTCTGTGAGAACAGGAATCATGTCCATGTAGCTTGGCGTCCTCAGAGCCTAGCGTTTTTAAAAAATACTTCTTGAATAAATGAATCGAAATATAATAAAAATAAATCTGCTCATGCTTTATTGAGTGAATAAAAGAAGATGTGATTTCATTAATAATATATTTAAATCTATTTGAGTTCTTAAGCTTTGTATTAAATGGAATTTTACTGACCTTGGAGTAGTGAATTTTACAAGGAATATTAATCTTCTACTCTTTCCCATTCTCCTCTCTATTAATTGGGTTAGAAACTCAACTAATAGGCATTGTGTGCAAGGTTGTAGAGAAATAAATAAGAAATATATTCGATACTGTGATTGCTTTGTATTTATAAACGGAAGAATTATACAAAATGTGAAGACACTTTGCTGATTGAAAAGGAATAGGCCGTTCATACCATTGAACTGGTTGTTTGACTTTGCTTACGTTTCAGCGGGATGTTCTGGGGAGTAAGGTGATGTGTCCAGACCTTGGGGAAGGAACTGATGGCGAACAAGCTCATGGGCTTCAAGACGGATTGGAACAAGGAGAGGAGCTTCAGGACAGACAGGTTACCCACCCAAGCTGGAGAGTCGGGGACGGAGGCGAATGAAGAACGTGGTGTTACTCCAGGAGCTACTCAGGCTGTGGGGAGGTGAGTGCTGAGCTCCATCTGTGGCTCCACACACGCAAGACTCAAAGGCCGGAAGCAAACTGCCCCCAATGTCCAAAATCTGTTGTGTTGATTCAAGAAACTGTGGATGACAGGGCTGGCAGATCTGGGAACAGCATGCAACTTGGGGAAGCCATACAAAGTAGGCAGCTGTTGTTGGGGACTCCTACGAGCAAAGAGAACTTGCCCATCACTGGGATGTAGGCATGGGGGTAGGCATTCAGCCTTCTCGGGGGCCACAACTTACACCATCTGGCGGACTTGAGGGCCGAGGGTCCTGCTGCGATGGAGGGTTGTCAGGGCTGATGACAGCGTGTTCTCAGACTCAGGTATCTCGTTTGCGGGGAAGCATTCTTATTTCCTCTGAGGACTTCACCAGCTGAGCTTGTAGTGGGGCCACCAAGTGAGAAATGCCTGGGCCCACAGTGGCTACTAGGCACACTCCAGCCCCCACTGGCTAGGCCTCCATCTCCCTTCCATCTCACTGTGGGGGTCAGAGACGATATGTGCCTTCTGCTGATGTTGGGACTCGAGAATGACTGGGTTGTGTTGTACTGGATGGAATGGAGGGAAGGAGGAAGGAAGGAAGGAAGGAAGGAAGGAAGGAAGGAAGGAAGGTAGGAATGAAGGAAGGAAGGAAAGGAAGGAAGGAAGGGGAAGGGAAGGAAGGAGGGAGAGGGAGGAAAGAGCAAGGATGAATGCAAAGAAGGAACAGGTGGAAGGAGGAAGGAAGAAAAGAAGGAAGGAGAAGGAGGAAAGGATGAACACAAAGTAGGAAGGAAGGAGACGAGGGAGTAAGAAGGAAAGAACATAGTGGGGAGTTATGTAAAAGTCTTACATCATTCATGGATCTCATGCTACAATTAAAAGGATAGACTGCACACTTGAAAATCCAACATATCTGCTAACTCATCTCTTGTAATTCTTTTGTGAATTCCATAATGTTCTGAGTGTAAAGAGCCCTTCCCAGAACTCTTCAGACAGAATTCCCTAGAACATGGCATGCTTCATCTGCCTGTGCCCTTCAGTGTGCCAGTTCCCGGAACAGACAGCACACAATGAGCTGTAGCTCTTACGGAATGCCACTTACTAAGAATTATTTCCAGCTGGAATGTCCTATTAGGGAAGCTTTCCACAAATTTAAGTTATTGTCCATCTTCTTTGACCATTAACATATTCAGGTGCATTTTGTGACCAGTTCTTCCTAACATATCCCCTCAAGACAACTTTTCGCCACCATATTTCACTGCTAAACAGCTCGACTGAGAGCTTCCCCTTGCTGTCTCAATTTAATTATTGCTCTATCCCCCTCTTTCCACCAGGGCTTTCCAACACTACTGTCTGTGGGTTCACTTGTGAACTTCTGTTCCTCTCATCTGGCTCATGAGCTCGGCCTCTCCAAGGATTAGGCTGCCGCTCTGTCCTCTATGGCGGGATCACAGGTGCCTATGGGTTTTCCTGCTGCCCCCCTCTTGTCACGTAGCTGGCATCGGGGATCTCTTCGGGTCCTGGAACCCAGCTCAAGCCCATGGCCCAGCTGCTTCTGGCTCCCCTGAGAGCTCCCACCAGGACTTAACGGGAGGTACCAAGTCCCTTCCTTCCTGGTTTCCCCCCATCCCAGAATGCTTTGTCCTAAGGACCCTTCCATTCCCTTGCCTATGAACTGTGGGCTTGGGGCCAGTTCTGGGAGAATTGGATACACCCTGTCTCCTTACCCTTCGTCTCTAGCATGGCTTGGGGTCTGGTCTTCTCCTGAGCACCCTCCACCAGGCCTTTGGAATCTCCCCCACCCCCAGAGTTCCACCAGCTCCAGGGCACACAACCCAAATACCAATCCCATGTCCCACAGCTCTCAGCTGGGCTACAGTTCCCTCACTGGATTCATGCCAGTGCAGACCCATCTCGTCTAGACCGCACTTGTGTGAGGTCTTGTTGTTCACCATTTTCTTCCCCTTGTCCTCTTCTCAGAGCCAAGGCCACCCTCTGTGTGGTGCTGAGGTTGTGGTGGGGTTCTGCTGATTTTGTTCTGGTTTGCATTTATGTGAGGCTCCCGCTTGAAGGCGGGAGCACCTGCTGTGGCACTCCAGACCTTGGGCAGCTCTGCCCGTGGACGGCTGCCCCCTGTGCAGGGCAAGGGCTCCACCCAAGTCCAAGCCCAAGTGTGTGCTATGAGCCAGAGAGGCTTGCAAGGCCCAACATCCCCCTGATGTCTCTGGCTCGTGGCTCCTCCCAGAAACTAGCAGTCTGGCAGTTCTCTCGATTCTCTTCAGTACTGTGAACAAGTCTTTTAAAACATTGACCTTAATTAATTGATAATTAAAACTACTGATATTTAAATAAATTTCTAAGACTATATAATAACTCACTTGAGCAAAAAAGGTATTCCTAAAATATTCATTCCAAAAAATGTATGAAATAATAAAGACTAATTCATGGATGCTTAAAAAAAAAAAAAGACGTCTTTAAAAGGTTATTTCATCCAAGTTTTGAAGAATTATTTTCAGTCAGAGTGGAGACATCTGAGGGACGCAAGTAGCATTAATGAAATAGGAAACTCAACGATTGCTCTTTTCTCTGCCATTATTTTAATCCAGATCCCTCTACTGCCTTCACAGAATTATAATTATCTCTCACACTGGTTACTTCAGTCTTTCCTGGTTCTCAGTGACTGGAGGTTTATCTTCCTGAAATAAGACGGTGCTGCCTTCCTGCTTCCACACTCAGAGATCATCAGTGTCTTTGGGCCGCTAAAGGAGTCCCTGCACATTGCTCAGGTGGGCCAACACAGCTTTGTCGCCAGAATGTGCTGCAGTTTTATCTCCCAGTATTTACCATCCTGCCTTTAGAAGATGCTTCTGATGAATGAATGTCATATTAGCATGCCCCCAGCTTCCAGATATCTGTGTACACGCTCTTTCTTCTCCCAGAGTGATCTTCCCCACGCCTTCACCAGCCATGCTACTCCACAAAGCATCCCTTTAACCATCCCTCCCAATGCATGAACGCTTTCCCCACTCTCCTTTCCCACACCTTAAAACAAAATCTTCCAGGTGCTCCTGGCTGGCTCTGTCAGAGGAGCCTGGGACTCTCGATCTCACAGTCGTGAGTTTGAGCTCTAAGTTGGGTGTAGAGATTACTTCAATAAATACTTAAAAAAAGAAATCTTTCAGGGACACCCACATAGCTCAGTTGGTTAAGCATCTGACTTTTGGTTTCAGCTGAGGTCATGATCTCAGGGGTTGTGGGATTGAGCCCTGCATCAGGCCTCACTCAGCCGGGAGTCTGCTTGAAAGTGTCTCCCCACTGCCCCTCCTCCCCACTCCCCCACTCTTTCTCTCAAAATACATAAATAAATCTGTAAAAATAAATCTTCCATACTACTTCTACATGTCAACATGTATTCAAGGACTCTTCTCAATGTAGTAATCATCTTGAGTCCTAGAGCTGTGTATCACCATTTGGGTACCCGCTTCTCATCCTACCATATGGTGCACACTGCATATCTGCCATAGGGTAATCCATCCTTAGTCTTAATTTTTTTTTCTTTTTAATCATTCTAATATGTAGGATTAATGCACGTATGTCTCTTTTAGCCATGAGGAGAATCTCAATACAAATGAATGCCATCCCTACCAGGGCTAATGAGTCATTAACCTCATTAAGAGGCAACCAATCCAGATGCTGAAGAATCATAAAAAGGGGCATAAGGGATAAAAGAGAAGCCCGTACAGAAGTGGATTTTCACAATAGACCTTGGGAGAGGTATCCTAGGCTTAGGGAAAGCAAATCCAGTTGTTAGAACAGTCTTCCTCTCTGTGAGAAAGAAGAACGCTCAGACCCAAATAAGAGGAACCCAGAACGTGTGTTTCAGCACAGAACTGGCATGAGCAGAGCTAAGCAAATTGGGACTGCAGGATGAAAGTGTAAAAAAAAAAAAAAAGTCTGCACTTAAAGCACCCACAGAACTCTGTTCTTCTGGGATGGTAGTGGGGACTAGCAGACAATGCTTAACAACTGTAAGTCATAAACTCTGAAAGACAAGGAACATCTGGCTCCAGAAAAAAACAAAACATTATATCCCTCCGAATGAGCATCATTCACCATAAAGGATGTGCACGTTTAAGCATTAACTTAAAGCCACAGGGATGGAGAATCTTGAAACAGATTTCATGAGCAAGAGATGGCAAACGGCCGTCCATTGTAGAATTCCCTTGACTCCTAAGTTAGTGCCATTAATGTGCTCTGAAGGCAAGATGCTGGTTTATTTTGATGAGAAATTGTAATTATCTGAAACTTCAATGATATTTACTTGTCACTTTGGTCCCTCTAACCATTTTCACAGAAGGTCTTAAATTTTGCATCCAAAAAGCACATACTTGCTTCGAAGTTGTTCCTGGGGTTGCACTGCTATGCTGGCCTTTCCTCAGTGAATAGTGAATGAGTGAGTGCTTAAGAGAATGTTTCGTGAACATCTCTTGTCGGCATTGCCTCCTCTTCAGGTCCTACCTACGTTTACAGTAAGATTTAAATGACCAGAGAAATGAATTTATTGTTTTCTTGGGTATAGCATTGCTTTCTAATTCCATTCATCATTTTCTCTATGAGTAGTTAATTTTAGAAGAACCCTAAACAAATATCAAATTGTTAGGTTGATTGTAATGTTGATTAACACTTGAATGGATGTCGACTGTGTTAATGTGTGTAAGTCTAACATACGGACACTGCTCTCATTGGGAATTATGTTTTAGTGCTATGCAGGACGCACAGCAAACTTACTGAGATGTTCCATATGAAACATCTGCTTACGTGGAAATGTAATGTGCTTACCAAGTGTTTATCTGCAAATTTTATAAAAATTTGGGAAATTCTGGACAATTCTTTTTTCTTTGTTGTATAAAAATTGTTCTTTACTCTCCGTTTTAGAAATACATCTCAAATTAGAAATATTAATTCAAACATCACATTGGGCTTGTAATTTTAGCTTATTTATTATACATGATCTGTGAAGCAATGTACAGACTTCCCTCCAGCTGGACACCATTTGGTATGAGCAAAGAAATTCAATAAAGCAGAATTTCACAAATCACATTAATCATGTACAAGTGTACCAACTGTTTGGCTCACGTATTCTGAGGAGCAAGGGTTTCAGTCCACATGTATCTCCTACTCTCTTAATTACTTAAGCTCAGACAGAAGAACTTACGTGGAGATCTGCAGAAAGACCCATATTCCAAACCGTTGGATGTCATGTGTATTTGAGAGTGAATTAGCACTGAAGAATCTTCTCCCCCTATACAAACTTTAGAGTCCAGCTTCGGAAACATCAGGGCCAGCAGAGCACGTTCCAACGGACCTACCAAGCTGGATGGATTACAAATCACGGGCTTCTTTACGTCTCTCATGAAAGAAAAGAAAACCAGAGGTGGCCTCCGTGCCCGAATTTGGAAGTAGGAGTTGAGGGAAAGCTTTGTTTAAGGCTGAGAAAGGTTCATAGAGAGGCATTGCCAAACGAGGCCATCTACCCACAGATGCCCTTGGAGGACACTTGTCTCTTGGATAGATGTAAATGAAGGAATAAGAAGGCGATACTTCAAGTCTTTCCCCATTTTCCATACCCTTTAAACCACTGAGCAGTGGCTTACCCCTCAATGGAAATATGAAGAGGACTAGTAGGACACTACCGTACCACCATCACCATCAGATTCACTACTACCGCAAAGGAATATATTAACAAGGAATTCGAATAGTGAAAATAGTGTAACGCATGATTTTCTGAACATGGACAAAATTGATCTTTACTGTGATAAAATCAACCCAACTGAATAATATTATGATCTCTAAGTTAAAACAAGGCCTATTTCCTGTTTGTTTATTTTTGCCTACCTGGTCAATGAAATTGGAAAAGACCGATACTATCCATTGTTAGTGATGGTGGGGAGAAAAATGTTCTCAGAATCTTTTGAGAGACTTCATCTTGGTACAGCCTTTTTTGTAGGGCAGTTTCCCCAGGAGCTTTTGGAATTTTAACTTTGTGTTCCCTTTGAGCCAGCAATTGTACCCACAGGGGTTTTTCCCAGTGTAAGTATGTGTGTTGTGCAAAGATTCACGCACAAAGATCAGAGGGAATCTAAGTGAGCAAACGTAGGAAATGACCATTTGAATTTCAGGGTCCTAAGACAAGGCAACTTAAAAGTAATGAGTGAATTCAAGGGAATGATTTCTGTGATACGCTACTCGATGCTAAAAAAAATAAAAGAAAGTTGTAGAAGAATATATACTGTATAGAAACTACGAACCAGATCTATTCTTTATCTTAAAAAATGTAGTTTAGTGTGTGTGTATCAAACAAAAAAACAAATATATACCAAAAATATAACAAGTAATATTCCTAATGTAGGGATATGAGTAATGAAGACTTCTTTTGTTTTTTTTTTGTTTTTTTTTTTAACGTAGCTATGTTCCCATTTTGAATTAAAACATGTGACCTTAGGGGCGCCTGGGTAGCGCAGTCGTTAAGTGTCTGCCTTTCGCTCAGGGCGTGATCCCAGCGTTCCGGGATCAAGTCCCACATCGGGCTCCTCCGCTGGGAGCCTGCTTCTTCCTCTCCCACTCCCCTGCTGTGCTCCCTCTCTCGCTGGCTGTCTGTCACATAAATAAATAAAATCTTTAAAAAAAAAAATGTGACCTTAAAATAAATAAATAAAAACATATACACAACTTTCAAAGTAAGATTAGCCACCAGATGCAAACTTTCTAAAAACACTCAGAATTCGTGCAGGAGGAGGTAGCTGGGCATTTGGCTGCTGCTCATTGAATATTTATGGCTAAGCGTTCTTTCTGTATATTCTATTTAAAAAATATAAATAGGGACGCCTGGGTGGCTCAATCAGTTGAGCGTCCAACTCTTGGTTTGGGCTTTTGGTCTCTGGGTCATGGGATCGAGCCGTGAGACAGGCTCTGTGCTGGGCGGCGAGTCTGCTTGGGATTCTCTTCCTCTCCCTCTGCTCCTCCCCCTGCTTGCATTCTCCCTCTCTCTAAGAGAAATAAGTAAGATCTTTAAAAAAATAAAAATAATTTAAACTATATATGTACATATAAAAATAAGTGTTCTAAGTCATAGGGAAGAGGTAACCCCCCCCTGAAGCTAACAGTGTCACATCTTGTCCATCACACATCTCCATCTTCAAAATAACCACAAGGGTTATTCAGCCCAAGTGCTTTGCATGTAGAAGGCCATTGTGAAAATAAGTGACTTTTTTCCTCTACAAAATTTCAGGAATGTAAACTTCTGTGACTATTGTTGCAAATTATCTCGTGTCATAAAAGTTGAAAGAATAAGAAAAATATGCTAAACATGAACAGAGCTTTAGATAAGAGTATTCATCAAGGGTATGAAGATAGGGGCACCCAGGAGGCTCAGTCCGTTGAGCGTCCAACTCTTGGTTTCCGCTCAGGTCATGATCTGAGCATGGATGAGGTCAGGCTTCGTGCTCAGTGAGGAGTCTGCTTGAGATTCTCTCTATCTCCCTCTCCCTGTGCCCCTCCCCCTGCTTGCATGCATGCTCTCTTTCTAAAGTAAAATAAAGTCTTTAAAAAGAAAAAAAGAGTATGAAGATATGTATTTTGCAGAAATGTGTCAGAATCAAAATAAATTAGCAAGCACCAACGTAAGGGTAATATAAATGTTAATGACTATGTATATTATTTCAGTACTTTGCATTGGTTCTGCTTTGTATCTGATTTTTTATATTTTGTTATTTGCTGTAAACAAAAGTACGTTTGTTTCACTTTTTCTTGGCTGTTTTCTCCCATAAGTAACAGTCTACTGATAGTTGCGGATTATTCAGGAAGAGCAAGATAATGGGAACTAAAATAAGTAAGTAAGGAGTATTTTTCTTTATTCTAAACATTCCATCTGTCTAACTATATTTATAGTATGTAAAACACCTGTTTTTATTTCCAAGGGACCAATCTGGTTCTAAAGTCGCAGCTGGTGATAGTCTGTGAGGGTGTTTAGATACTATTTCTTGAGCAAGGCAGATGGCTATCAAAAGCAACTCCATAATTTTATTTTTTATCACCATCCCCAAATTTGGACAAACTCACGTGGACAGAATTGACAGTACTTCAGCTTGGAAAGTGCAGGGCATGTGTTCCATTGGTATGCACAAAGGATCACCATATGCATGGGAGAGTCAAAGGGACCAAACGTGGAGAATGTTCATCTCATAAAAATAATGCTAAGAGAAGTCACTACCCAGGACTAAACGTAGATGAGCAAGGATAGTCGTGATTTCCAAGAGCAACCTTGACCTCAGCTGTCAGATTCACTGCACTTGACCAGGTCCCCTTCAGAACCAGCAGTGGTCGAGAATGGTCCCTCTCTATAACCAGTCTGTATAATGAAGGCAGAAGAAGCCCAATACAAATATGTTTATGATGAATTGTACGACGGAGATGAGATGTCCAGATCAAGTGACAGTGGGGATAACATTCCCAATAAAATTAATCAACTGTTGGAAGCAGTGACTTGGACAGTTCCTTCTGTAAAGCACTAAAGATAAGAATAAAAGTAGGACCATGCCAGCTGAGGAATCGACTCAAGGAAAATCAACTGGGAACACACAAAAAATTTTCACGACCTATTCCAGGAATAAACTGGTTGATAAACCGGATCCTTCAACCATGTGCGCTATGAAAAATCTTTACTGTTAGGTTGTGAGATTATTGAAATATTTGACACAGTGTGTACAGTTGTTAAAATTGATGAAACGCAGGAAAGACAAGTCTAATAATAGTAGAATAAGAATATAGATAATAATGAAATACCCGTTACATTTATTAGTACTTTCGATCTGATTATCCTAAGTGAATCAGTCCACCATTCAACACATTCAATAGTACGTGTGCTTTATTGTGTCTGCTCCATAGGACACGTAAAGCATTTAAGAAAGTCAGACATAACAGATTCTGATTTAAATGATTAGAAAATGTCGTTAGATGTGTAATCAACGTTTCAATGTCTATAGAAACCTACTCTTTTTGTTTAATAAGCTTTTGCTTTATTGGTTATATAAATAAAATATGGTCTTTAGAAGAATGCTACAGAAATAAACTGGGTTTCAAATAAAAAATAGTGGTATTCTCCAGGCACCTAAACTTCTAGATATGAGGAATCTATCAACATTAAAAAGGGCAGAGGCATCGATATCTCACATTGTTCCTAGCTAGTAGAAATGGAGATTTAAATTAAATTCTAGAAATAACTACTGGGATAGGGAAGCTGAAACTAAGGAAAGAATTGCATCTGGAATATGGTAAATAAGTTCCTAAAAATATGAACGATATAATCACTATTCGAAAATGTGTGGTTTTAGAATATTTAAATCAAGTAATAGGAAGCAAAGAAGACCATCCATGGAAACATTTGTTGTATATTAATAGAATTAATTATTTTTCCCCCAAATAATCTCTATCCCCACCATGCAGCTCATACACACGGCCCCGAGATCAAGAGTTGCATGCTATAATGACTGAGCCATCCAGGTGCCCATGGAATTAATTCTTAATAGAGATGTTCACCATTGAAGGAGAAGGATGTGATAGAATTCAGCTGTTAAAAGCGTAAGATGAAAGAATTAAAAGTCAAAGGATAACAGGTAAAATTGAAGACTGTATATGTTAACCCTGTGGATACCACCTGAGAAAGAAGAACATACTGAGGGTCACTTGTGACTGCACGATGGGAGGGGTGAGACGGATAGATGAGTGAAAGCCATGTCTAGTTTGAGGGCGTTTCTGAGACTACCCAGTGGATGTATTCAGCAGGCACTTGGATAGATGGGTCTGGGGGTCATATGATGGGTATCTTGTCCATGGCTTGGTCTTGGGTGCCATCGTCTGATCAGTTGCACATGAAGAACCTCTCACTCGTTGGGAAGGAGTGGGAAAGGGTGGGGGCTTGCAAAGTGTTGTGACGTGCCCCAACCTGAGAGGTGGGCAGAAGAAGTCGCTGGCATTGGGCTCTGGGAAACACAGCCAGAGACCAGGGAGGAAGAGTACCGGAGAGTGTGCATGCTTGCGGACAGCGTGTGGGACAGGAATGAACACTGCCCCCTGTGTTTGTCAACACCCAGCTCTCTGAGATCTGAGCGGGAGACACCTGGATGGAGGTGGACAGAGAAGCCAGACCAGCAAAGAGGAGCTTTGGTAGGATGTGAGTCAACAGAGGTGGGCAGTGGTACAACTTGAGAAATTTGGCTCTAAACATGAGCAGAGAGACAGGGTGGTGTCTTGGGGAACTGGGGCCCAGGGGAGCTTGTTACGTTTCATATGGGAGATAGCAAAGCCGGTTAGCATGGGTAAGTATGAAAGGGAAGGGATAGGGTAGTAGTGATGAGGGAGAGAGCAGAGAAATGATGCACCAGGGCCCCTTGAAAAAAGAAGAGGGGCTACAAGGTCAATGCACAAATTCTGGGCTATGAGAGGGGAGAGACATTCTGTCTATCTGAGCATGGAGGAAGGAAAAGAAAATGAGAGTGAGTGCAAGAAGGTTTGCTGAATTGGCTTTGAGAAGTTGGTGGTATTCCCACTGGAGGAAGATGTGTTTCCTGGCTGATTCTGAGAAGAACAGGCGACACGTGATAGTTGAGCACAAGAGACAAGGAACAAAACTTCTGCCACAGTAGGATAGCCCAAGACTGAATTTACTCGCAAACATTTGCCATTGGCTCCCTTTAAACCTTAGAATTAATTTAATAGAACTTAAAAGCAGATTTTTTCAAAATCCGGGTATAGTACAAAGGTAACGTAAACTTTTGCAAAGTCTTATACTTTAAATTATTAAGTGAACTGAAGCCATTCTACCATTGGAGGGAGAAAGACAAATATCACTACCAACCATTAAAATAAGTTACTGCAGAACCTCCCATCCCTTATTAACAGACTCTTTCCTCATGCGGTAATGGAATTTGGATGTTTGTTTTCTGTTAATGTCAAAGGTAAGGTAATTTTCTCTGGTGAGTTTAGAAACTTGCACACCAACACTACCGTCTTAGGCGTACAGGAGGTTTTATGGAATTTTGCATCAAATGGAAAATAACTTGGAACTGTGTCATTTCCATGTTTCTCTACCAGACTCTAGTGCCTCCTTTCTTCCAATCCATTATCCTACGCACCGAAAGCCAGGACAGCCCTGACAGCAGAGCGTCTCTCTGTTACCACCCTAGCAGCCTTCACTCCATAAAATGCCACTTTTTGCCACTAGGATCCTTAGTCTCTGTCTCCAGGTGTCTGCTATTTAATTGTGGTAGAAAGCCACAGAGACCACAGATTGGTTTCACAAATGGTAGATTCAGTGATCCGAGCTGGCCTGGCAGACCCACATTTTCTTCATAGCTGTTCTAAACTAGAATGATCTGACTTTTGTTCTGAGATGAAAGCCAATGCCCTGCTTGCTTTTCTCAATGGCTCAGAAACGTTTGGCATAGCCAACGAGTCCCCTTAAGATCCTGTTTTTCTGATGGAGTTCCTCCTCGGTTTTCCACCAGCGCTTCTGAGCTGGCTTCTACCAACTTCCACTGGAAATGTGCTTGATATACGGATGCCCTCTATGCTCTCTTCCTTTTCCCCATGCGCTGGATCTTCCTCATTTGCTGACAGATATTCTTGCCTCTTCCTTCCCTGTCTCCCAGCTGTCCCCAACCAAAAATAGTGTCTATCCACACATCTAACTTCCACGTTTACGGTCTTCTCTCCATCCCTTTAATACCAAACATCGTGGGGGAAAATCTGTCAATAAAATACGGCAATATTGCCTGTACCATCTGCCATTGCCCCCCCCCCCGGAACAATTTCTTCTTCCCATTACTGTGGAAAATACCATCTGACCAGTATAAACTCAATGAATCATTTGGTAATGTCACTTAAAAAAAATGCAGATTCTGTTTATTAGGTTGAGCATGAAGCCTGAGCTTCTGCATTTCTAACAAGTTCCCAAGTGATGCCCCAGCATTGGTTTAAAGACCACAGTTTGAAATCCTGGAACCTAAAGGAACATCATTCCAAGACTTAACAAATGTCTTTGCAAGCCGTGCCCTGAGAACTAAAGATGAGCATCTTATCTACATCATTTATTTTAACTGTCCAACTCGATATTTGTTTCATGAGGCCATCCCTCCACAAATACTGGCTCTCGCTGATTGACAGTCCTGTGGTGTCACGTTCCATGGTTTTTCCATCCATATCTTACTGGCCTTCTCTGCTGACCTCAACACAGTGCACCTCTCCTGCGATTAAACTGTACAACTCTGGCTTCCGTGGAGGAAGAGCTTCTAATGGCATTACTGTGCAAACGTCAATTTCATTAAAACCCAGTAATAAAAATACTTCAGTATTTCTCTCTTCCCATTGGGCTCCAGGCCTGAACTTTCAGAATACCCAACCACAAACCCACAGGAGGGCAGAGACGGCACGTGACCCAATGGCACCCAATCAGAACTTTTTCTTGGACTTTATGTTAGGCCTATTTAAAAAAAAAAAAAAATCCCTCCCTATGCCCTTTGAACACTTCTATGGTAAAATAATGAGTTTTGCTCAGAGAGGAGCCACCTTACTCACCGTCTGGAGAGAACCTGTTTTAAAGCCAGATCGTATCTGGAGACGTGATTTGAACAGGTGCACAGATGTGCCTGGATTATACAACCAAAGGTACAGTCCTTGCCATACAAGGTGGCGATCGTCTTTCTTGTATTTCTCTTTGGATTAAGGTCATTTGAATTGGGTTTCCTTCACATGCAATGACAGCTTTCAACAATTAACTGTCCTAAAAAATGACCTCTATTTGGCTTCCCTTCAATAAAAAACATCGCTAATGCCTCCTTGGAAAAGTGGACGAAAGACATTAGGGAAAAAAATTCTCCAAAGAAATTAAGAAAGTTAAGGTTACAAAATTACTTAACCTTTCTTGGCTGTCATTGAGCCTTCCTTCTGCGAGCTGAACTTTAACATCCATTTGTCACATTTTGAAAACATAAACATTGGGGGTGTGAAACAAATTTGCAATGTTTGTGGCTTAATATGAAGAGAGTAGACACCGCCCAGAATTTGATGTTCCCATTCTGAAACATTATTCTGTATGATCACATAAATAGGTAAATTTGTAGACTTTTCAGATTTCTTGCACATTTTAATTTTTTTAAAGGATTTTATTTATTTATTTATTTATTTATTTATTTATTTGAGAGAAAGAGTGGGAGCAGGGTCAGGAGTGGAGGGGGAGGGTCAGAGGGACAAGCAGACTCCCCACTGAGCATGGAGCCTGCCACAGGCACTCCATCTCTCCACCCTGAGATCAAGACCTGAGACAAAATAAGAATCAGACGCTTCACTGACAGCCACCCATGCGCCCCTTGCACATTTTTTAGATGATTTGCATTGTTTTGCTATTGCGGATGCACTGTTCCACTTCTGAAGTTCTGCTAGTATAAAAGTACTATTTTCATATATTATGGTCAACTTTTACATGAATACTTCTCGCCATATTTTTTAGCTGATTATCTTGTTTGTCGAGGTGTGGAGTCATTCATTCCTCAACTGTTGAGGATTTGGGTGTGCAAGACACAACTCCAAAGGAAAATGGTTTTGCTCTTTTTTCCGACCGTAAATAGAGATACCATTTTCTACCACAAGGGATTAAAACACTTGCAGCAATGGCGGATTCCAGAGCTGAGGAAGAGAAAGTAGAAGAGAAGCCTAGAGAATCTTGTCGTGGAAAGCAAGGAATTGCTCGACGGATGACGAGGATCTGACAAAGGATGATGACACAGGTGTCGGCCAAACTAGGTTCCCAGTGACCAAACAGGCCAATTTGGGCATCAAAATAAACCATGATAGTAGCAGATTATAATCCATTGAATAAAAGAGGAAACCATGGGTCCACACGGACATAAACAAATGGACAGCTTGACGAAGAAGCAGGTGTTTATAAGATTTTGAAAATGCTTGTGTACAGATATGTATTAATTATAAAGGGGGGTAGAATAACTTTATAGGGGGAAAGCCTGGCGCACGTCTGTTTAACCCAGGTTGTGTCATGGGCCAACCCATGCCAACGTGATAACACGCCATGAGAACAAAGGTAGCATTACATCTGTGTTTTTCTAGCCAATCATGAGGAAATATGAGATAAACCCAAACAGGGAAATCCTATAAAATAACTCTCATGGGTGGAATAGTGACTCCCCAACGTCATGTCCATCCAGAATCTCAGAATGTGACCTCGCATGGAAATAGGTCTTTGCAGATATCATTCATTGAGAATGTCAAGCAGAGATTGTCCTGGATTTAGGGTGGTCCCTCAGTGCAAAGACTGGCATCCTTATGGGAAGATAAGCAGACACATGCACAGGGAAGAAGTCCATGTGAAGACAAGCAGCGTTGGAATGATGCTGCCACAGCCAAGAAATGACGAAGACTGCCACCAGCCACCGGACCTTGGGAGGGAGGCATGGAGCAGAGATTTCTTTAAGCCTCCAGAAGCAACCAAGCTGGCCAACACCTTAATTTCTGGATTCTGGCCTCCTGAACCTGTGAAAGAGTAAGTTTCTGTTGTTTTAAGCCAACCAGTTTGTGGTTCTAGTTATGGCCATCCTAGGAAACAAATAGGGGAAAGGACCCATAATCTTCCAAACTCCCAGTGATACTCCCAGTGCCGTGAAGTCAAAGACTGGATAACATGGTCCAAACTGTAGGAAACTGAAGACACATGGTCCAGACCGAAGGGCACTAGTTAATGAGACCCCAAAGTGCTCCCTCACCGCTTCTGCCTTGTGAGCACATGGTGGGAACATGGCTGTCTCTGAACCAGGAAGCTGGTCTTCAGCAGACACCACCCTGCTGTGCATTCATCTGGGACTTGCAGCCTCTGGAACCGTGAGAAGTAAATTCCTGTTGTCTAGATGCCACCCAGTGTCTGGTGTTGTGTTCTAGCAGCCCAAAGGGCCTAGCACATCTTGATACGGACAGTAACACTGCCATGATTCTCTTCAGCCAGTGGAAGGAGCAATCAGAAATAGCAAAGTGAAGCACATCCCCTCCTGCTTTAGGGGGGATTGGCACTGCTAACTGCCTTGGGTTTGAAGGCACGTGCATCTGCTTCAGGCTGCTCAGCACAGCTCCATCTCCCAGCTCCACAGCCTTGCCAGGAGCTACCTTTGGGGGCACTGGGAAGGGTGCCCATTGCCAAAGTGTCCCCCCATGTAAGCAAGCCCAGGGACCGATCACTCTTTGGGCAAATTTTCCCCTTTCCCGAAGGGACTTCTGGATTGGAACAGGTGTCATCCCTCAGCCTCTAAACTAGGGTTTCTCCTCTCTTCCCAGGTGAGTGATGGGTTGGGGGTGATGGTGGAGCTCTGATCTTGGCTAGCAGTGGATACCAGTACGTCTCTGTTGTCACCAGTGGATACCCGTATGTCTCTATGGGCTCTACTCACTTTGTGACCAAAGGGAAGGCAGCAACCTTGCACACCCCTCAAGCTTCCTGGCCCTTTCGCACTGCTGGTGTGGCCTGAATTTCTTGCATCTCCATTTCCTAGTTGATCGAGTGCGCTGCATGAAGGCAGGAGCTCACACGTACGTCCTAGAGAAGCTTTGTATGGCTTAATCCCAGTCTTTGGAGGTAGAGCATGTCATCTGACCTGCACTTTTCAGGATGGGACTGAGCACATGTCTAAATGCACGAACCTTCCCAGCCTACAGACCCCAGCCTTTGAGCCAGGGGGGACGTGGCAGCCATGAGCTTGCCCACAGCTGCAAGATCATACAGCAAAGCCAAGAAACCCATCAGGAGAGGGCTATGTTCCTGCACTGGCTGGAACTTTGTGGCTTTCCATATGTGGACGGTACAGCGGTCGGCGCTTTCCTTGGTCCACCCACGAAAGTGAATTTGACTGTATACAGCTTAAAGGACATTTTTTTTTTAAAGATTTTATTTATTTATGTGACAGAGAGACAGCCAGGGAGAGAGAGAACACAGCAGGGGAGTGAGAGAGGAAGCAGCAGGCTCCCAGTGGAGGAGCCCGATGTGGGACTCGATCCCGGAAGGCCGGGATCACGCCCTGAGCCGAAGGCAGATGCTTTAACGACTGCACTACCCAGGCGCCCCAAAAGGACATTTGTAAACACGGTAGGTAAATGAAAAATTCACAGTTAGTAAATGAAAGAATCAGTAAGTAAACGCTTCACGTCTGCATGGTTCAGACGTACATGCCATGCACTTCAGGTATGTGCATGCCTGCATACAGATGTACGTTTAAGGTCGCTTGTCCACATGCGTGGTTCTGACCACGTGACATTACCTTATTCCCGGGTTAAGTTGGAGATGCTATTGTTGTAAGGAGTGCAGGGATGTATATTCGGAAATACTGTCTGAATCCTACGTGTGCCCCTCTGTAAGTCAGTCAAGTGCATGAGGAATTAGACCGAAGAGACAAATGTCAGGAATACATAAATATATGTATTAGCATGGAGTAAGCCAAGGTTTCAGTTGTGTCACCAGAGGTCAAACTAAGGGCAAAGTGAGTAATTACATGGTGAGTTCAGCCCAACTGAACTGTCGATCTGCAAATAATAATAATAACTGTAATTAATAATAATTACTAGAAATTATCAGTAATTGCGACTAATCGTTAGTAATTATTATTGTTGTTGTTTAAAAATGTGTCCACTTTTTGTGGCCTTTAGAGATTGCTTTTCCTCCCACTTTGAGTTATCGGGATAATTACTGCAACTTTCCAATTTTATTTTGCTATAGTGAAGATAGAGCGTAGGCAAAAAGCCCTCAAAACCGTGAACTTCCTTAATTATTGGTTCCTCAACTATAAAATTAAGGGACTGGATCCAAAAACTTTCTGTGATTAATATTTACAAATATAAAAAGGGGGAAAGTTGTTATATGTATCTGTTTTAACCATCAGGAGAAAAAAAAATTAAGAGCAGAACAACTGAAATCTGCCCATTATAAGTGCCCTTGTCTGTTTAGACTCCTATTCAATGCCCAGAGCCATACGGCTGTTTCTTTGCAAGCTTCTGCTACACACACAATACGTCCAATATTGGGAAACCACAATGTAACAGAGGTTTGGTTTGGTTTTAATATACTACTTGCTCCTTTAGAGCATTATTTAACTTCAAAACCAAATCTAGTTTCTCTAATTGTCAATGGAAACGGGGTTACCATAGTTACAAAGTAAAGAGTGTTACTGAAAAGAAGAAGAGAAAGACTAATGAAATTTTAAATGACAGATTCAAAGGCATTAGGAAACTGCCCCCACAGGGGACAGGGAACATATCAGGCTGACAATCACAGTAATTACCCCGCAAACCTATCAGGATCTGGGTCTGCTGGGAGTGCCTGGTTTCCATCAGTAGAGATGCATGAGGACACATTCTGAGCACCACAGAGCATGCATTGTGACCCGCCCCGCTCGAGAACTCGGACCAGCACCCCTGGCTTGTAGAAACTAGACCCTGCAGTATACTGCCCCTTTTCCCTCATGGGAGAACATGGCTGCACGGCACGCTCACCTGTCCATGAGCTTACTGTGGTTTTCAAGGCAAGTTTTGTCCACCAACGTGGTCAAAGATGTAAGTAGTTGGTACCGCACCTTACATGTCTAACATGCCAACATTTGTTTTTGCTCAGGGCAGGCATCCATAAAGAATGTATTGAAATATCATACAAGTAGGATAGTCACATGAAATGATAAAAGGGGGGAAATCTAGTGAACAGACAGATGTGAAACTAATGGAAAATGTTCATGTCATATATAAAAGAATGTGTTAAGATTGAACTACCTAACAAGAAATATATACCCCAAGGAGTATCACTACCCTATCATGAGTCTGTGTATAACTCATAAGAAAAGAGGCAATCGTTGGTGGTTATGTGCTAAAAAGTGTGTATTTGGAGCTTTTAAGAGCCATAAAACTGATTTAAAGAATGGTTTCAAATGTTAAAAGAGAAGTGCATAACAATTAAAGACAAGCAATGAAACTGGTTTGTTTCTAAGTGCCTCTTAGTAATTAAGAGTTTATGCTTGGCAAAGCCCCATAAAAACAGATTTAAGACTTGAGACAGTGTCCACGAATTAGTATCAACCCACATTCCAATCCTCAAAGTGATAGGACTGCTGCTCAGAAATGCAAGAGCTGAACCAGTACAACGTGCCTTAAAATACTAGATGAATGAGTACTTTGGATTGACGTCTTAGTTACTGGGCTGCTTGGTGACTTGGTTCTTCACACGTAGCGGTATATTTTCTAGGTTCCTAGAGGAGATGTATCCAGTACCTACGCTAATGGCTAAACGTCTGCTGACGTACGGCGCTGGAGGAGAGAGAGAGAGACCAAGACATAGGGTGAAAGAGAGAGATATGGAGAAAGAGACAGAAGTCTTAATGAGAGCTTAGGGTTTACAACAGGGAAGCATCACAACAGCCTGATAATCACGTTAGTGGGGGTGAGGGGGCTGGGGTTTAAGAGGAGGAAGGTGGGGGAGGGAGGGAATAAACCTCTACTGAAGAATAAGGAAAACCTAGTGAGTGTCTGAACCTGCCGGGCTTCTGGGCTGTCATGTCCCAGCCACTCTGTGTCCTCACCAGGCACAATCACATCCGCCTATGAGAAGCCAAACTGTGCCTCCACCCCGGGGTGACTGGTACGCCAGTCAGACACGCATGTTTCACATGAAAAGCATGCAGTCACATTCCGTGTAGGAAGAA
Organism: Ursus americanus; assembly: GCF_024610735.1. NCBI lineage: Eukaryota > Metazoa > Chordata > Mammalia > Carnivora > Ursidae > Ursus > Ursus americanus. The sequence goes on along the minus strand of NC_142164.1, from coordinate 117,763,280 downwards.
AGCCTACGTGGCAGGCCTCCATTTTCAACTTTCCGTAGTTTACCCAAATTGCTTACCCTTCTACATTCTCCAAAGGACATGACTGCTCTCTGAAAAGGACTTCTCATGACCTGTGTGCATCCTTCTCAGTGACGTTGCCTCATAAAATACCTCTCATTTCCTTGCACAGTAATAATAATCACAAATATTACAAAAACACGTCATAGAGAATCCTGATAGGTTTTTTTTTTCAAATGATTTCATCAGAAACCTCCATCAGCAACTATATGGACAAAAATGAAAAAAACAAGTATGAAGTCTGTTTTGCATTATAAACTTGTAAGCATTCTATTCAAACCAATTTTCTTTGAGTAAAAACTTCATGGCGTCATCAAAGCCATGTCGATACAGTGATTCCATTTCCGTCCTGCGTGGTGGGAAAAGGGCTTGGTGAAGCCTCACCAGGTTTGCCACGGACAACTAGAACAAAACAAATGGAAGCTATAGGACATTACCGTACAGGTAAGTGTAACCTAAGATTTCTTACCATGGATGCAAATGGTGATTTTAAAACATGAGTTTGAGAAAATCGAACTTTAAAGGTTTAACTTCAGCCGGAGAGTAGCTGAGGGTTTCTCAGCCTGGGCACTGTGGACGTGTGGGGTCAGATACTAGTTTGTTGGAAGCATGTGGCAGTTTTTAGGTGGTTATCTTCAAATATAACGGAACCTCTGACTCACCATTATGTCCTGATTGGCGATATTAACGTGGAGATCCAGCTGCCCTTTGTCCTGCGGGGAGATAGCCAGTCGTCCACTGAAGGGTGAGATGGTCACCGTCCGGCCTACAGGCAGAATGGGAAGGCTGTTCGTGAGGCCTCCATCTACCCACTTCTGTGGAAAGAAACACCCCTTGTCAGCACATGTCAATGACATACCTCCCACTGGAAGATGAGCACAGAGTTTTCAATAGGACTCTTTCCTTCCAATAGAATCCATGTCCTGCAAATGCTCTTAAATTACGATTTATTATCACCAATCGGATTGGTGATGTTTGTATAAACCTTTGTACACCTATCATTTACCCATATAATGAGAACCTCACAGAATTGGGAAGGCTCTTCAGTTGGTTATTTTTTTTTTTAAGATTTTATTTATTTATTCGTGACACAGAAAGAGAGGGAGGTAGAGGCAGAGGGAGAAGCAAGCCCCCCTTGGAGCAGGGAGCCTGATGCAGGACTCGCTCCCAGGACTCTGAGATCCTGACCTGAGTTGAAGGAAGACACCCAACTAACTGAGACACCCAGGACCCCCTCTCCAGTTCTTTCAAAGCTTTAACTAGATTATTATACATAAGATGTACCTAAATGTTTATGACAACAGTGCATACACAAGAAGACATGTAATAAGGTTGGGGTTCATCATTGAATCAAAGTGGAAAGCCATGTTTACTGTTGATACTGAGTAAACCATCTACCACCACGGGACATTCCATTTTTATTACCAACACTAGAAACTGGCATTTTCTGTAGCAACCTTAAAAGTACGCCAAACAGCCAGAAATCCTGCTATTTCCAAAGTGGCTCCTGTGTTTAAGACAGGAGGTTTCAAAGCCACAAAGAACGGGAAGTACTACATTAAAAAAGCAAAGCCCAGTGAACTCAGAAGAGGTTCTGTGTTTGCAGACCCATACCCAGAGGAGACAGATGGACAGAGCTGGTAAGAAAACCTTCTTAGAGGCTCCTGAACAGTTGTGGTGAAAAAGGACAACTAAAGAAACAGGACGATGATATTCCTTAGCTATCCATTTCAATGCAAAAGAGTGTCAAGCATCTTTTGAATGGACAGTATTGACATCATCAGCTCTCACGATACACGAAGACACACACAGAACTAAAGTACAAATCCTCCAAGCTGTATCTGTGATTGGAAATATCCTTCAGTTGACAGGGAAAAAAACAAAGTCTGATAATGGTTGAGAAGCCCACAAAAGCAGCTTTAGTGGAGAATTCTGTTATAGTAAGTTTCCCCTGAACATTTGGAATGCATGTAGGAAAACCACAGCTGTTCTGTTCAGCCCAAAGGCAGAGGGAGGAGGGAGAAGCGGGTTCGTATCAAATGCCCTGACCTTGCCTAAAACATACATTCATTTTGTTCTAAGGTGTCTCTTGTGTTTTTAAGTGTCTTTTTCACTCATTTTTGTTGCTAACGCTAATGACTGAGTGATCAGTCCTGCAGTGTTTACAGTGGCTTTGGCCAGCCGCTACGTCCCCGCCCCAGAGAGAATAAATGTAAATACATGAAAAAGTGAAAGGGTGTTGAAAATTTGAGGGGATTGCATTTTGGTCTTGGAGAAAACAGAAGTAGATTAGAGTATAATGAAACTGATCTGCATAACTTGCATATCGTCGTTCTTTTTAAAAGAACATAACACACATTATCATGTAATTCCATTCTATGTATTATATAGATGCGTATTCATATGTGTTTGTGTTTAACACACCCATGTTCCCATGTGTCTGTGTCTGTGCATGTTTATATAAACAGTTTAAAATAAGGGAGATTTGCAGTGAGAAGGCCCCAAAGTATCTGCTCCCGTGCCTTCTTGTCCCAGAACTTCCTTTTGTTTTGTTTTGTTTTTCTGGTTGCTTTGGGCATGGATACGGATTTCTGGAATATGTTAATACCTAGAAAGGAAGAAAAAAAAGAAAACCTTCCAAAATGATCGTTCATATTCTCAATAGAGTAGATCACCAGTGATGTAACAATCTGTGCAGTTTTCATCAAGGGAAATTAAAAGTATGTACCGTGTGTCATACGAGCTCATCTGACTCCCTCAGCTTAAGGAAATGAAGGGCAGTCTGGCTCATCACATCGCAGAGTGTTCTAATTTACCAGAGGGTTAATGACTGCTGTTTCCGGGAACTGAAAAGTCCTTCTCCAAATTCTCTTCACTCTTGTTAGCTTATTCTAAGATTGGATAAATGACGGTGGAGAGCGTATAGCTTATCAAATGCCTTGATTAAATTTGCACCATGACCAGCTCCTCTATAACCACAACTCGATACCAGTGCAGACACTCCAAGCACGGTGCATCCGACTCCTGATTTATGCTCAGGACCTGCTGTATCGTTCCCCAAAGCCACACATCCATGCAGGCATGCTGATTCTAGCAAAAGCTCTAGAAACAACAGTGACAGCAGGAAACATCCCTCCACCCCAAACTCAAAGTGGAAATATTTCCTATCTAGTGTGCTCTAGTGTAAAAGTCTGCGTTTTAAATGCTGCTGTCCATGGAGTCTCTGGCTGTTTGCTACAGTCTCCTGCAAGCCATCTCCTCCTCCCACGCTGTGGGCAGCATTCTGTAAGCTGGTAACTACCATCTTGAGCTTCTGTGATTCCAGCATCTTCTGCAGGGAGGAAACCAAACCGTGCTGGTTCTTCCCCTGATGGTCTTGTATCACTTCTAAAGGGACAGTGGGAACTGTCACATGCAAACAGGCCAGCTTATGCACGTGTCAGGACTTGTCAGATTCTGCCTTGCACATGGATGTGCTCTGGGAACATGCGATGGACATGCCCCGAGGTTTATGAATTCAGGCAAGTCTTGTTACGTAGCTAAAGGGGAAAACCTTCTTAAAGAAAAACCTAGGGAAGTAATCTCTACTGTAAGGGCCTATGAATTCATTCTGGGAGTATTTCAGGGCATCTAGTGTGTGCCCGGACTCGTGGCGGACAATGAGATACGTATGTTCGTGAGAAAGACTTGATGCAGGGCTGAAATATCTTCAGTGTTTTGTTCAGAAAGGAAGTGAGTACAAAGTAGTTTGTCAGGACAATGGAGGAGATGTTGAAAGCTATAATTATTATAAGTACCATGGCACAGGGCCTAATGGTTTCAACCTCTCCCATCTTACCTAGTTTAATCTCTACGAGAATGCTAGCAGATAGGAAGGTCATGCTAGTACAACCAGTTTTCTCACTTTACAGAAAAGGAAATTGAGGCTTGCAGGATTGCTTGGTGTCTAGGTTATAGGTTGGCTAACTACGGCCCACCACCTGCTTTTTTAATAAAGTTTTATTGGCATATAGCCGTGTCCTTTCAGTTACGTATTGCTGTGCTGCTTTTCCACTATGACAGCAAACTTGAGTAGCTGTGTCAACAGAGACTATTTGTCCCAGCATGCCAGAAGTATTTCCTACCGGATGCTTTTCGGAAAATACCTGCCAACCCCTGCTGTGGAGCATGCAAGCAGAAGGGGTACAGCTGGTCTTCTCACTGGCACTCTTCCTTCTCCCACACTGTAGAACAGCCATGGAGATCAGAACTGTTTCCTGCAGGGTGGGGGAGGCGGGGCCTGGGGCGGTAAGTGTAGTCTGAAGAATCACTCTGTGTTTGCAAACATGTCTTGTATGATATAGAGGAAAAATAGTTATGTCCAACAGAACATTCTTGGTCCTTGATTCTCAAATAGAGGGAGGAGAGACAGAGAGACAAGGAGATAGGTCAGAATCTCCCATTCGAAGTGAAGAAACACAGGAGGGGAGGAGAGATAGATGAGCTTTCCTTAATACAAGGGAGACAGCTTAAAATAAATAAAAAGTTTAAGAAGAGGTTGAACAACCCTGCTACTATTTTACTCAAGATTATTGGTACATTGTTGACTTCATTGTTGAATTTCTAATTTTTCATTAAAAAATGATACTCAATATTGAGAAAACACTGAGTGTTACATCAGAAATATTCCCTGGAGGACTAATGTAACTTTTCAAACAGACAATTCAAAACATTTTAGAATGTTGCTGAAAACTAAGATCTTGTCTTTCAGATTAACTGTGAATTGATAAGCAGCTTCGCATCCAGCCGAATCTAGCCGGCTCTCATGGGACTGAGCCACATATCCATGTGAAACATCTAAATCATGAAGAATTAGAAGCCTAAGGTCTGTAGCAATCATTTCATATAAATACATAGTAACAGAGTATTCCATAGTTCTCTTTCCCACAAATATGTCAATAATGAAAGAATGATCCATAACCTTGCAAAATGCTCAACAGACCAGAATAAGTCAATGTTAAATATTCTCTATATAACAAAATATTACCTAAATTCTATTTCAGACCAAAAAACAAAACAAAACCCTAAAATCCCGCAGCTTTTCTTGTGATCTGCATTTATCAGCTCTAGAGATGTTCTTATTCTGTTATTCTGACATTTACGTCACTTATCAATGATAAAGCCGTCTCTTAAAAAACAAAACAAAACAGATTGTTAGTTAAGAACTGCTCTTGGAAATGCTCGGTTTTGTTTCAAACTGATGGCAAGGACCTGTGAAAACGTGGCCTGACGGTATGCATGTCCAGAGGCCATACATATGGACGGAACGTTCATCAGTAAGAAATACAAGCCTGACCTTCAGTATGTTTGCATTCTTTCATTCAAGTATTCAGCTGTTAATGACGACCTGCCATAAACAGGGTACTAAAAATGGTCTTATAACATGAAGCCAGTAAAAGCTACAAGAACTTGTTTTTGTTTTTTTGTTTTTTTTTAACTTAAGTTAAAGGAAGTAGAGGTCATACCCCTTCAAACAGCTGGTAGACAGGTGAGGAAGGAAATGTACTGTCTGTCAAGTTAATCTTTAGTGTTACGGAAGTCTGACACTTTTAAGTGACTAATAATTGATTTTAAAAATAAAAATATTAGGTCCACAAAGAAATATTAATAAAATCCAGTATGTTCGATACGTAGGTTCTAGCAGATGTGGACCAAGGTCTGTACGTGCCACGGGAGTGGGAAGAGCGGAGTGGGCACGTGGCCCTTCTTGGCCTCCACCACACGGGCACTGCTCTGCGTCCCATGGCTCGACGGCCCCAATGCAAGTCAGCCTCAGTTCCCTTTGCCCTCACTGCTGACACGACCTCCGTCACTGCAGAGAAACCACCACAGCAAACACACCAGTCAAGACGCGAGTTCCATGAAAACACGAAAACCTACAACAGGAGAGGTGTTTTCAGCAGGATGGAAATGTTTTTGTAATTTAAATCCTAGCAAAAGCTCACACCCACAGCAAAACACTGCGTTTAAAGCAGAGTTCACATTTCCCTGAAAATGGAACGATTCTGGAAAATAACTTGGCCTAGAAACCTTCTAAACCTGTGGGAGGCCATCAGGCTGATGGAGAGTCCATGTTGAGCACAGAGCAACGCTGCCATGTCCTTCCGGGTCTGCATCCATGGAAAAGGTCTCCGAGGGCTCTGTCCGTCCTCAGGCACATGCCGTCGTCTCTTTGTGGACACCAGTAAACCACCAGGGAAAACCGAGTGCTTTCAGAAAGCATTAAAATTAAGTAGTTATCATGTATCTGCTCTGCACAGACATGGGTAATCAGCAAGACCTTGTCCTCCTGCCCAAGGTCACGGGCCTCAGTGCTGGTCTCCATCGCTCTCACAGCTCGGGGGCTGCATTCCCTGCCGTTGAGCTGTGGCTGTGTTTCCGCATTCACGTCCAAGTGCTCAGTCATATAATGGGAAACTCAGCTGAGAACAGCTGACCCCTGTAACCATTGCTAGCTGTCAGGTCACAAACCCAAGAAGTGGGAATGGGGATGGAGGGAAATAAACTTGAGATTTTTTTTTTTTTTTTTAAAGGAATGCACTAAGCAAAGTGGGGCAAGAGGCACAGTAGAGACACAAACATTGGAGATCATCCTGGGAAAGCTGCCCCCTTACTAGCTACATGACCTCAGGGAAGGACCTCAGGGAAGTAAATTGAACATCTTGGCATCTGCACATCCTCATCTATAAAATACTGTGTAGTAATCCCTTCTGTTGCAGCTGACAGAAAACAATCATAGCACAAGTTTTACTTCCTTTTCTGGGAAAAAGAAAATGCACGATGGAGTGGTACGGGTGGCCTCCCCAAATCACTCAGGGCCGAGGTCTTTCCAGCTCACTCCATGACAATCTCCAGCCTGTGATTTCTGACCTCATGATCCACAACAGCTGCTACAGTTCCAGCCATCACAACTAAGTTCTGGGCAGCAGGAAGTCAACAAAGGTAAGTCCCACTGTAATTCAGCTTATCTCTCTGGCCAGCACTTAAATGTGTAGTCACACCTAGCTACAAGGGAAGTTGGGAAATGTGGCCTTTTAAACACGCTGCTCCAAGTCCAGCTAATGGCCGTGACTCTGTTGTAAGGAAGGAGAGAAAAATTCATGGTGCAAGAAAACTAGAAGCCTGTTCCACCTGCACCTCTTTCGTGATACTCTTACTAATACTTCAACAGGGAAGTGTTTAGCATAGTCTTAGAGCTCACAGGGCTCTGGGACTCAGCTCTACTGTCACCTTGACCCCATGCTCCCTTTCTGAAGTCCCTATCTCCTTACCATCACATGCTGTATCTACATCCTGCCTGCTCAGTCACCACCTCTTAATCATTGATCAGATTGGCAATTCTGGGGGCACCTGGGTGGCTCAGTCATTAAGCGTCTACCTTCAGCTCAGGGCGTGATCCTGGCGTTCTGGGATCGAGCCCCACATCAGGCTCCTCTGCTGGGAGCCTGCTTCTTCCTTTCCCACTCCCCCTGCCTGGGTTCCCTCTCTCGCTAGCTGTCTCTCTCTCTCTGTCAAATAAATAAAATCTTAAAAAAAAAAATAGGCAATTCTGATGATTCTGGATTCCTGAAACCCTCTTTCATAATATATAATCTCTAAAAGACCTTACCATTGTTTCCCATTTAGCCATTTCTATCATTGTCTATTATAAATTCAAGCTTTGAAGTAAAATCATTACATTTCAGATGATTATAAAGTTAACGTTCCTAAAATAGAGTTGATTTTGATAGCATCTGTATTCAAAATTTACAGCTAAAGATAAATATTAACTTTTACTCCTACAGTAAGAGGGAAAAGGTTCTTAACTGACTTTAATTAATTTAAACTGTAGTACATTTCAAATAAAATTTCAGATGACAACATAGCTCACAGTCCTTGGGAACCAAATACCTGTTAGCTCTGAGAGACAGTATGAACGATAGGGGGAACAAACCCTGCTTTCCATAAGCTGATGTTTAAATCATTTTATGTTGCTCTTAACAAGAATGTATATTTTATTTCTAAGCAGTCACAAGGAGGGTGTTAGCTTTCTGTATGTACCGTACGCATATGGCTAATCAGTAGCGTTCAAGTCAGAATAATGGTCTGTCTTAGGCTCTGTGTCTTAGTATCTACATGACCTCCCAGCTACTTAACCTCTCTGGCCCTTGCTCTCCTCATCTGTCCCTTTAGACCACCATCCTGGGGCGGATCCATTTGGGCCCAAGATTGTACAGGAAGCAAAGGATTGGAAAGGCCAGGAGAGCTCAAAGAAAGAAACCATGAGAACTCAGAGAGGTTCCCAATCATATTAGGTAAGAGATTTATAAAAATGCGTTCCTTCTGTACAGGTATCATGCTGGGCCCTCAAAGTGACTGAGTGAATGTATGAATGAATGAATGACAGATACCATTTTTCATTACACACTTAGGAATAAATACATATTAGGTATATATGAAACAAATGAAACGAATGGCATTTATTCATCCATGAGTATGTGCCTGGTCTTGGGTGTTATGTAGATACTGTATTTGAGGGGCCCTGGGTGGCTCAGTCAGTTAAGCATCTGCCTTTGGCTCAGGTCACGATCCCAGGGTCTGTTTCTCCCTCTGCCTCTGCCCCTGTTCATGCAGGCTCTCTCTCTTTCTTTCTCACCAAAATTAATAAAATCTTTAAAAAAGATACCATATTTGATTATACAATATGTATGTTTAGTATGTGTTAAGTAGATGCCGTATGTGATTATAAATACAGACCTCTGTTTGTTTAAGAAGAATAGTGCATTTGATTTTAAAATGCATACATCTGGATGTGTCAGATAGTGTATCCCTTATAAATACATATCTCTTATGTGTATTAAAAAGATACTGTATTTGTGGTACAGCCACTCTGGAAAACAGTGTGGAGGTCCCTTAAAAAGTTAAAAATTGAGCTACCCTATGACCCAGCCATTGCACTACTGGGTATTTACCCCAAAGATACAGACGTAGTGAAGAGAAGGGCCATATGCACCCCAATGTTCATAGCAGCAATGTCCACAATAGCTAAATCATGGAAGGAGCCGAGATGCCCTTCAACAGATGACTGGATTAAGAAGTTGTGGTCCATATATACAATGGAATATTACTCAGCTATCAGAAAGAATGAGTTCTCAACATTTGCTGCAACATGGATGGGACTGGAGGAGATAATGCTAAGTGAAATAAGTCAAACAGAGAAAGACAATTATCTTATGATTTCTCTCATCTATGGAACATAAGAACTAGGAAGATCGGTAAGGAAGAAAGGGATAAAGAAAGGGGGGTAATCAGAAGGGGGAATGAAACATGAGAGACTATGGACCATGAGAAATAAATTGAGGGCCTCAGAGGGGATGGGGGTGGGGGAATGGGATAGACCGGTGTTGGGTAGTAAGGAGGGCACGTATTGCATGGTGCACTGGGTGTTATACGCAACTAATGAATCATCGAGCCTTACATCGGAAACCGGGGATGTACTGTATGGTGACTAACATAATATAATAAAAAATCATTAAAAAAAAAAAAAGATACTGTATTCGATTACAAATATATATCTCCGGTATGTGTTAAGTACATCTTGTATTTGATTATAAAATGTATCTCTCTGGTATGTGTTAAATAGATTGTGTATTTGATCATAAAGTGTGTGTCTGTGTGGAGGAGCCGAAGAGGGTAGGATGATGAACACTGAATGCAGCCACGGTGCAGAATGCAGAAAGGAGCTAGCTCAGGTACCTTCCCATAGGGGCGCCTGGGGGGCTTAGTCGGTAGACGGTCTGCCTGCAGCTCGGGTCATGATCCTAGGGTTCTGGGATTGAGCTCTGCATCGGGCTCCCTGCTCAGAGGGAAGCCTGCTTCTCCTCCTGCCTCTCCCGCTGACTCAAGTTTGTGCTCTCTCACTCTTTCCTCCTTTCTCAAATAAAATCTTTAAAAATACCTCCCCATAGTGCTGACTGAGACCAGACTGCTGGGTGCTCACGTCTCCCTTTCTCTCCCAGAACCCGCCTCCTGCCTTGAGTGTCAGCCCCACGTGAAGAGAGCTCTCCTGGAACGCAGACTGCCTGACAAACACTTGGGTACGTGAAGGGCCTGGGAGAAGAGGGCCTTGCTCCCGGGTCAGGGGCTCCTGTGTGGGGCACGGGGGGCAGTGCTCCAGCTTTGGCTGGGCAAGGGCGGGTGTGTGGCATCCTGATGCCTTTTCCCACCTGACAGCATAGGTCTGCTTATAGAAGCAGCTGTAAAGAGGACTTTATTTTTTGAAGTCCTTTACTCTTTTTTTTAACAAAAGGGATGAGGTTTTTAATCAGATGAAAAAAGGAGTATCTCAGTCATTCTGAATCTGAAGATCTTGACAGTAACGTGCCAGGGCCCCTGTACTTGATTTTTTCTTTTTTCTGTTACAAACAAAACTATTTATGAAACAAATCATATAAACTGATTTGCAACCACCCGAATAATTACAAAATTGGATCCTTCAAAGGAAACATATTACTGCTGGAAGTACGGAGAATTCATCAGTGATGAGAACGTTACCTGCCCTTTGTATTCCACTGGTTTCAGTCCTGCGTACACGGGCACGAAGCTGCTGGCCAACAGAACCTAGAGGAATAACATAAAGAAACAGCTCGTAAACGTAGGCATTAGCACGCATGCCACAGATTTGATAAATTTACTATCAAATGTGAAATCTTTCAAAAAATAATGACATTTACTATAAAGAATGAAATGAGTTCCATCTATGTCAAGTGCACACAGGACACCGTTGAATAGAAGATAACACTTCTGATATCTGAAAAGACCTTGAAGAGATATGAACAATTCAATGTTCTGTGAACCCGTGGACTTCACCTGAGTAACATCGGGATTTTAACTGTAGACGACCAAGTCATTACAACATGGATCTCCAGGTAGGTCTCAATTCTTGAGTATGTGCTCATAAATTATTTACAGTGCTCTCTCATATACTGTAAAAATCATTCTAAAGTCGCACCCCTGTGATGCCGGGCTGGCTCAGTGCGTAGAGCCTGTGACCCTTGATCTTGGGGTCATGAGTTTGAGGCCCACGTTGGCGGTAGAGTTTTCTTTTTAAAGAAAAAAAAGAAAAGAAAAGAAAGTTGCACTCTTAGTTTTCAGAGGCACGAGCCCCTCTGGTTCTTACAGGGGAGACTGGTCTGCAGCTTCGGGGGTGTTCTAATTTGTCACCAGGATGTTGCTAAGGGGAGCAACACATTTCATGCGTTAGCAACATGGTCTAGATACGTAATGAGACAGTGGCAGGTAGGGGCACCAATTATCCCTTACCTTTCTTTGAAAAAGTGAAAAAAGATTGCCATTTAAAACAGCAACCCAACGGAAGAAGCCGGGCAGTGGCAACCTTTCTGAGATGTACATGTTTTATTTTCCAGTATAGTTTCCAAATCCCTCCTATTCTATTTGGAAAGATACAGCATTAGACACTGAATATTGAGGATCTAATCTTTCAACTAGTAAGCAAAGACGCTACAGCTGTTTATTGAAATTTCATGAGATTGGGGGGGCATATATTATTCAGAAATGGATTATGGCCCCCAAACTGATTTGTAAATCACCCATGTATAATTATTTAGAACTCAGAGGGCATTTCCCCCAAAGAAACAGTACTACAGGTATGTTTTCTGAGGTTAGCTCTCAAAGGCCAATTTATTCCAAACTGAAAAAATAATAGATCCGGACTCCAGCAAATGCACTTTCTACAGGAAGAGTCCTCTCTGGGTTGTCACCTGACACAGCTGGAATGCATGTATGTCTCCATCCTGCACCTGCAAGTTGGCACCCACTTTCCTCTGCAGCAGCTCCTCCTGGCTGCTCACTGCCCGAAGAGGCTAACGGGAGAGCAGTCTGTTTCCTGCATAGTCAGCCAGTCCTTCTCAGGGCTCATACTGGACAGATGACTGTCGTGATCTCCCCTTCCCCATGGTGGGAATGGAGGCCCCCTGGAGCTTCCCTGCCAGTCTGAACAGTGGGAGAAACGAGGATTCTGCCATGTTGTTGGGGGCATGTCGATGACAGAGAGAGCGGTCCTGCTTGTAACTGCCCTCACAGCACCGAGCTCTTGACAGGGGGCCCAGAAGCAGCTGGGGCATCAGATTTGTGTGGTAGCAAACTCGGTGACGTCACAGCACAATGCAAGGACTCGAGCAGGAATGAGGGAAGAGAGTGACACAGGTCACACATCCGTGCTGTCCCAAGCTGTTGCTTGGTGCCAGAAGCAGCTACATAATTTGTGTGCCCGGTGCAAAATGAAATACAGGTGTTAAGAATTGCAAGATATCATGGGGCGCCTGGGTGGCACAGCAGTTAAGCGTCTGCCTTCGGCTCAGGGCGTGATCCTGGCGATCTGGGATCGAGCCCCACATCAGGCTCGTCTGCTATGAGCCTGATTCTTCCTCTCCCACTCCCCCTGCTTGTGTTCCCTCTCTCGCTGGCTGTCTCTATCTCTGTCGAATAAATAAATTAAAAAAATCTTTAAAAAAGAAAAAAAGAATTGCAAGATGTCAATAGCAGGGCATCAAACCAAAGTACGATGGCAATCTTGTGCGAGACTTGTGAACCGTCGACAAAGAAGAGTGAGTGTAGACAGGCGTGTCCTTAGGCATTCCTCTTGAAATGGGCGGCTGGACAGAATGGTGTGCCGTGACGTTTGGCACACCTAGCGTACAAAGGAGCAAAGCAGGAGTGAGCGTGGTCTCTGGATTTGTGGGAGATCACTTCCCAAGCCCGCGGGGGACGACAGGACAGAAACCAACCTTCTAGGCCCCAAAATATCAGCAGTCAGGGGTTTTTCAGAGAAAGGCTGTTCGCCGTTACAGGCACTGCATTCCCCCTAACTAAATTTGGCTCCGTCATCAATTGACTACCCCTCCAAAGAAACAATTACACACTCTAGGTATGTTTTGCAGGCACACTGTGGCTATTTAGTGAAGTTATTTGGCAAAATGCAACATTGCACTGTAGCGATAACTGGAACAGTTTGTGGATAGCACACATATTGTGAAATTGCCGTACTTAACGCTCTTTAAAGAATCAAAGACACTCTGTACATATAACAATTTATTTCAGTACGCCGCACAATTAGATCTGCCCTCAAAAAAAAAAAAAAATCACTACCATTAGAATCAGAATTATGTGTTTTTTCCCCCATGTGTCAGAGTATAATGTGAAGTTCACAAGTTAATGCTTGAACTCTTTTGCAGTGTTTGGTTGAAAAATACTCCTCAATTACTTTCCTACAGATAAGAACAGTACAAACCCCCCTCACTGATAGGAAGAGCTCATCCAACAGGAAAATGCCTGCCACTGCTCTCAGTCAATGTATCTATTCTGTCATACCGCACTTTCCTTTTATACGTGCTGCTGATTTGTATATCAAACTAAGTTTCATGGGGAAATTAGCTTCCACAGTTAGGACCGAAGTAGCTTTTCTTATTCACGGTCCGCTTCCTGCCATTTTATTGGAGGCAAAGAGGGTTTTCTAAGGAAAGAGACAAACGCAGACATTCTCAGGCCACTTGATAAGACCTCCTGCCTGTCTTGCTGTGTTGTTTTCCCAGTGAGATTTTTCTCACCAGTAAATCGCAATACATGGAGTGCAGAGGTTCTCATCAAGGGCAGGGGGTGTTTTTGTTTCGCCATGTGTGGAGACAGTACTGTGTGTCACAGCTGTGTCTGGGGGGCGGGGGTACTACTGGCATCTGGTGGGTAGAGCCCAGAAAGCCTTGTAAACATGCTGTAGTGCACAGGTCGTACCACCACAGAGAAGTAGAGGACCCCCAAATATCAGGGGCATCATGGTTGACAACACTGACGCAGAAATCAGGGTCTTGCCATTCACGGCCCATCGCAGGGCCCGGCACTTTAAGCAATGGACGTAGGTGCAAACATTGGTTTGCTTTCTGTCTCATTCTTACTAAATATACAATGATAAAAATAACAGTGACTTCCTGCAGCAACTGTACCAACATTGCCAAGTGCATATTCAATACACGTTCTGACTAGCTCTTTTCATTTCACATTTTATAGAAAAGGGGTGTTTAGGAAATTATGTGGCCTGGCTCCCTTAGAGAATACATTCCCAACAAGTTCCATTTATGCCTAGAGTTTGCTGTGGGGTTTAATGAGGATCTGGCTGTTTATTCAGAGCCTGCTGGTGTAGTTGAAATTCAAAGACAGATTCAAATTTATCTTCCCCAGTCTTCCCAAGATAATGACCAATCTTAAATTCAGGCCTTATTTCACCTTCAGAAGGCTACATGTGAGAAGATCTTGCTCTAAGAGCATTCTCGCCACGTGTGCAGAAATCTAGGACATGGTAGCAATGGAGACAGGCTCGTTCATCCCCCAAGGGACGTGGTTCTGCACGAAAGCTTTCCTGGGAATATAGATCAGCGAGCATTCACTTGGGTCGAGAGACCAGCTCAGACCACATATGTCCATCGGTTTTAAACATGAAGAATTCAATGACGGATCCTAATTCAGACAAGTGGCCAACAGCGCCACTCCTCAGCATGGTTAATTTCAAAATCATTTCTGCTCAGCTGTGCTAGTGACATACGAGTGTCTTATAAACAAAGGATTTACCTCCCTCATCACACTTTGCTGAAGGCTCAGATTAAAATGTGCTTGGATTTCCTGACGGCACGTTTCCTTGGGAAGAAAAACAGCCCAGACTTCAGGGGATACTGTGTAAAGGGGCTCGCGAGTAAAGGACTTGCCACACACCCATGGCACATGGGAGAAGAGTCAGAAGGTCCAAGACCCTGAGCCGGTGGGTACTCAAGAGGACCTGAGGACGCCCTTCCACACACGTGGTCTTCATGACAGTTTGTGCGGTAGGTGGCTCAGTGTGGATTCCAACTTATGAAGAATCCAAGGCACTGAGAAATTGTGCCAACAATCCCATCCACGCTCCACCGAACAGAAGTGCTAGGCTCTTCCAGTACCAAAGTACCGTCTGCCTTTGCAAAATAGGATCTCAATTTGAGGTTGATCTGTTGACAACAACCGACCCACAGCCATGAATGATCAGTGGATTTCATCCTCCTCGGGAACATTTCATCTGCCCCTCAACTCACCGCCAAAAAAAAAAAAAAAGAGTGTGGTATCCAAAATGAATCTCTCTGGTTGTGGAGAACAAAATGCAAAGCATTGGGAGGAGGGGGCCTCTTGGGGCTCTGGTCTAAGTCTATAAAGGTTTCCTCCATCTGGGGATCATCTCCTACTTGTACGGTAGCATATATCACATGTGTCACCCTCTTTTGGCTCAGTCGCTACTGGGGAGCAGGGGCGGACTTGGCATGAGTAAATTCTGGACAAAGTAGTATCCAAAGACCACATGCCTGTCTTGTAGTGGTATATAGAGAATGGGGGGGAGGGGGAGGATACCACCACCAACAGCCCTGAGCATCTTCGTCTTATGCAGGCTGCTGTAACAACATACTACAAACTGGGTGACTTAACAGCAGACATTTATCACAGTTCTAGGGGCTGCAAAGTGCAAGAACAGAGCACCTGCAAATCTCGTGTCTGGTGAGAGCCCACTTCCCATCTTCTCACTGTGTCCTCTTGTGGCCAAAGGGGCAAGAGTGTTCTCTGGGTCGCTTTATAAGGGGGCACTCTTCCCATTCGTGAGTATTCTGCCTTCATAACCTAATCACTTCCCAAAGGCACCACCTGCTAATACCATCTCATGGGGGTTAGGGTCAACCCGAATTTTGGTGACAGAAACATTCAAAACATAGCATTCCAACCTTGGGTCCCCCAAATTCATGTCCTTCTTGCATGCACAATATATCCAGTCCTTCCCAACAGCCAAAAAAAAGGTCTCAATTTGTTCTAGCATCAACTCAAAGTTTAAAGTTCCAAGTCTCACCTAAATATCATCTCAATCAACTGGGTGAGACTCGAGGTACCATTCATCCTGAGGCAATCTGTTCTCCAGCTGTGAACCTGTGAGATCATGTCATGTGCTTCTAAAATATGTGGTGAGAAGGCACAGGATAGACATTCCCATTCCAAAAGGGAGAAACAGGAAAGCAAAAAGAGGTAACATGTTCAGAGCAAGTCTGAAACCCAAGGGCGCAAATGCCATTAGACCTTAAGGCTTGAGGATAATCCTCTTTGGCTTGATGTCCCGTCCTGCAGGCCCGTGGTGGCAGGGTCCGGGTTCTGAAGCTTTGCTGCGCAGGGGTGGGGCCCCACCTCTGAGTGTCCTGCCACAAGTTCCCCAGAACTTGCCTCTTGTCTGGGGTCTCCACAGTGGCCCTACTGCTGTGGCTCCGAGCGGGGAAGGACTGTCCAGGGAGAAGTGAGTGTGTCTACGTTGCCCTTATACTCTGGGCTTCTCAGGAGAGGAGCAGCCCTGAGGATCTGTGCAGTGCCTCAGGGTCATACTTCCATTGTCTTGGACAATAGTCCTCGCTTCTCTTTAGATGGCTGACAGCATTCCCCTTAAGGTGTCCGTTTGGCCACACCTTCCAGTTCTGTTCTAAAGATGCTGTTACTCTTTTCAATAAGGACAGGCGGAGAATGGTCCAAATCTTTAAGCTCTACCTCACTTTTGATAATCGAGTCCATCTTTAAGTCATTTTCTCTCTTCCTGCATTTCACATAAACAGTCAAGAGAAACTAGGCAGCTCCTTCAACACTCTGCTTAGAATGAGGCCTCATCAAATACCCATTTTTACTCTGACAAGTTGTACCTTCCAGAAAGTACCAGGAGCCTTCATTGATACCTCATAGCAGGGAGGGCCTTTCCTCCAGTGTCCAAGACCTTGTCCTCGTTTCTGAGACCTCATGAGAATGGCGTTACTGTCCATAGTCCTACCACCATTCTGCTCACAGGCCCTTAGGGAGTCACTGAGAAGATGGCGGCTCTGTCTCCAGCTCGCCTCTTTCTTGTCCGAGTCCTCTTCAGAAGCATCTCTAAAGGTCCACTCACAGCGATGTGGGCTCTTTGTAGCACGTACATCTACGTTCTTCCAGCCTCTGTCCATTACCCAGTTCCACAGCGTCCCCACTTCCCAGTACCCGTTTCCCGTCTTCATGCATTTGGGATGCTAGAGAAAACTACCACAGCCTCGTGGCTTCTACACAACAGAAACTGCTTTCTCCCATTTCTGGAGGCGGGGACGTCTGAGGTCACCGTGCCGGCAGATTCAGTGCCTACTGAGAGTTGCTTCTCGCTGTGTCCTCACAAGGCGGAAAGGCAGAGCTAGCTGTCTGGGGTCTGTTTTATCAGGGCACTGATCCCATTTATGAGGGCTCTACCTTCATGACCTCTTCACCTCCCAAAGGTCCACCTCCTGATCCTGTCCCGTCAGGGATTGCGAATTCCCGTGGGGGGCTGCAGACATTCAGATCATAGCACTGAGTTACATCACTGTGTACGCGAGATTCAGAACACTATGGAAATCCAATCCCGAAGAAAGGGAATCTTTGCACCACAGAATTGGTCAACACAGGTTCGTAGAAAACACTCAACTATCGTTGCAGATATCAAATGAAAGAATCATCTTTCGTGCAACGAGAAGCAAAGTTAATTAATATAATTTAAGTAGGAGTCCTCACAGAAACGCACATTTATAAAAGAAAACCCGTGGTGAAGAGGGGTAACATGCCCCAAAAGATGGCAAAACGAGGTAGTAATTCATTTCCTGAGATACTGTACGTGTAGGTTAGCACACTGTTTGTGAACACGGAGGCTAAGTAACACACAGGGAGAGCACTAAATGTGCAAGAAAGGGTAAATCTTCCTGCTCAGAAAGAAAGCTGTGACACTTCCCATTTCACGACTGACTCATACAGGCATGCTGACCAGAAACGTGTGTGGCTTAGTATTAGATATGTTGACTATTTACTGAATACTGGCTGTAGTCAACATGCACACAGGGCTTTCCTGCTGAAACACACTTTTACTTGCTTTATTCCATTGTTCTCCATGGTAACACAGATTGACTTACTATGTCCATTTCACAGTTGGAAAAACTGAGGCTCAAACATAATTAGCCCCGGGGGACACTGTCAGGAAATGGCAGACCTAGATATGAATGTTGAGAGATGTGCATAAACATGATTACTGTAAGAGAGCACACACACACACACACACACACACACCACACTCACACACACACAAATGAATTGACATACATACACGCATGCACACACATGCTTTAACATACATAGACACCCTG
Organism: Ursus americanus; assembly: GCF_024610735.1. Lineage (NCBI taxonomy): Eukaryota > Metazoa > Chordata > Mammalia > Carnivora > Ursidae > Ursus > Ursus americanus. The sequence goes on along the minus strand of NC_142164.1, from coordinate 117,744,957 downwards.
TTTGTAATTAAAGGTGGCAGTCACCTGGTAGATAATAAAGAGCCCAGCGTTTAAAAAAACAATAAAAACACTAGTTTGAAAGGGTGTAAACAAGTTAATGATAAAATGGGTATAAAATGCAACATGGTGGTTGAAATCCCTAGTATTTAGTGCTCCCAGATTCCTTCTCTAGCTACCAGTTGATACCTGACATCCTCTACCTCTGGTTTTGGCCTCAGTCTCTCTGTCTCTGTCTGTCTTTATCACCTCCAGAATTTTCAAATACTGGGAAGTAAACCCAAGGCTGTGTGTTCAGAGCCAGGTATGCAAAGTTCCCAGGAGACTCAAGTGTGCACTGTGGGGATGCTTCCCCTCTTGGCTTTGGGAGGCTTCCCGTCTCCCCGTGAGGGAGGGAAGTGGAAGGGCTGGCAGGCGGCTTCCTCCTCTCCCTCAGCACTGCACTAGGTGGTCAGAACGGCCATCCTGCCGCATGAAGACAGGGCATTGCACCACTGGACTCTTTGTTACTCAGAGCACAGAAGCAGATGATGTCCCCACCCAGGAGGGAGTTTGCTTTCTTTCCCCTCCATGCCTTTTCTTCTTCCCTCTGCTAGTCTCCACCAGTCTTAACTGTTGAACTAAACGCTCCTTTTGAGTATTCCAGGCATGGATTTTAGACATTTTATAGCCACTGTCTGCCGTCAAGGAACTATCCATCCTTCCTATTTTTAGTTCTGAAAAAGGTTAGAGCATTCTGCTAAATATTTAAAATGCTTCTTGTATAACCTAGGATAAATGTTAATTATTCAATTACTCTCCTTACAAGATATTACACATTTGTGTCAACTATTTCTCTTCTGTTCAATGAACTCAAGTAATTACACCAATTCACTGAATAGTTATTATCCAAAACAAAGGAAATTGAAAAAAAATCATGTTTACTTACTGCAATAGTTTGCTATTGCTGCTGTAACACATTACTAGAAACAGAGGCTTTAAAGTAACAAACGCATACCTTTTACTATGCAGTCTAGCAACCAGAACCTCTCAGGAAGCTAAAACCAGGGTGTTGGGAGGGCTGCCTTCCTTCTGGGAGGCTGGAGGGGAGAATGTTTCCTGCACGTTCAGATAGTGGCAGGAGTCACTTCTACTGGCTGCAGGACTGAAGTCCCCTTTGCTTTGCTGGCTGTCAGGGGACGGCCCACAATGCCTACCACCTCTGTGCTATTCTAGCATGACAGCTTAGAATGAGCAATGGTGCCTGGCATCCAGGGAAGATCTCTATTTTTAAGGACTTAGGGATTAGGTTGGAACCACCAGATAATCCAGGGTCATCTCCCCATTTCAAGATCTTTACCTCAATTACATGTACAAAATCCTTTTTGCCATGGGAGGTGACATATCCACAGGTGCTGGAGATTAGGGTGTGGGCATCTTTGGAGACCACCACTCAGCCAGTCACATTGCCACATGAAAGGAATTGAGAGGGGGATGATTTCATCCAGCATGTGATGTCATCAAGAAAAACGTTGGACATCTGGACCGTAGTCCCAGCTGGGCCACTGACCAGCTCACTTATTCTGTTAAGTACATTCAACATGTAGGATCCAGATGCTTTGTTCTTTTTTTTTTTTTTTAATAGGTTCCACACCCCTTGTGGATCCCGATGTGGGGCCTGAACTCAACAACCCTGACATCAAGACCCGAGCCATGATCAGGAATTGGATGCTCCCGGCTCCTGGGTGGCTCAGTGGCTTAGGTGTCTGCCTTTGGCTCAGGTCCTCATCTCAGGGTCCTGGGATCGAGCCCCACATCGGGCTCTCTACTCAGCTGGCAACCTGCTTCTCCCTCTCTCTGCTCATGCTCTGTCTCTCTCAAATAAAAAACCAAAATCTTAAAAAAAAAAAAAAAAAAGTCGGATGCTCAACTGACCAAGTCACCGACACGCCCCTTCTTTTGTTTTGTTCTCAATGAAGCCGTTGTCACAGATCCACCTCCGTTCATTTCTGTATCCATTCCCATTCACTGGCTGACGCCATATTGATGGCGCAGGGACTATCAAAGTGGACAAATCAGAGCAACCCCTGCCCGCCTGGAGCTTACACTCTCGTAAAGGAAGACGGACAATAAACACTAAATGGGTAAAGCAGAAAACTACGTAGTATGTGAACAGTCATGGGTAAGTTAGGAGGGGTTACGGGAAACCCCAGGGGCTCTGCTACTGTCAAGATGGAAGCCAAGGATGGATGCAATGAGCAGGTAACAACTGGATCGAATGCTTCCTGCTTTCTGACACAGTGACCGCAGTCCTACTGCCCGCCAGCCAGAAGAGGCCTTCCAGCACACGGACAGCCCCCCGTATCTCTGCTGACATTGGCAGGTGGTGACAACTCAGGCATGGACTGACCAACTCCTCCCTTTATAGTTTGCAAGTCTCCACGAGATTATAGAAAAATGTCTTTTTCTAAGATGGAAACACTATTAATTTATAAGTGCAAGACGGCATAGTCAGCACACCAAGGAAAAATATTCTAATCTATTAAGTCACAAAGTAATTTTACTTGTCAGTTCAACATTTCATTAGGTATTTCAAATTATATCATTCACACAGTAAAACTCCAACAGTTAGACTCGACAGTAAAAATCAATGCGTTTATCAAGTAATTCAGGCAGAACTTTCACCAGTTACCGTCAATCCATCGCCCACTGCTGTGTCCAAACACACATTCTCTGTATTATCTGAAGCTGGCCGCGATTCCCACCAAAGGGAAAACAGAGAAAAAACTGCCCAGCTTTTGTAAGAAAAACGCGCTCTTTCCAATTTACAAAGATTTGATGTATTAGCTTAGCAAGCACACTGTTATTTGCAACTCTAGCCAAAGTATTTCCCAGAGATAATAAATTCGCAACTGAGCAACCTTCAAATGTGTCTGGACAGAAAAGCATGAAAACAAAATGAGAGGAAGAAATGGAACATTTGATTGGAAAGTCAACAGACCTAGGGTCCAGAATGCGTTGCCACAGGCAGTCGCTATGACCTCGAACATGTCACGTAAAAGCTCTCCACCCGTTTCTTCTCTTTAAAAGCAGGAAAGAGTACAAAGGCAGTAATCACACCGGTCCTACCTGATGTACAGAAGGCCTGCGGAGGACTGAATAAGACAGCACGTGTACGAAGCCTGACGTGAACTGGGAGATACCAGCTATGTCATTCAAGGCACTTAGTGCTGCTACCCAGCCACACGGGCAGCCTGCCTCCCAGGTGCACGGGGACGTGCTGACAATCATGGGAAAAACATAGAACCACTACGGGAGGTCTTGGGAGCCTCCGAGGTGGCCTCTGAGAGACACTGGTTAACCCGTTCATCAAACACTTATCGCGCACTCACCCTCTCTCAGGCATGATAGGAAACCCTGGATCTAGAGAACGTGGTCGTGCTCCTTGTCTGGGAGAAGTAATTAAATCAGGCCTTGCTGAATTGCTCTAACACGAGAGGAGGCTGTGTTACCTTGATGAGGTCTTCCCTGGAGGGAAAAGTGGAGACCAGGTAATTTTCTCTGGTTTTGGTGTTGGTGATGGATACGTGCAGTCGGTTGTGGGCCAGCTCATGAGCGTTGGAAGGGAGAATCAACTCCATTCCATTTCTGAAGAAGATAAAGTGACCCGTGTTATTCACCTTGAATTATCGAACGCCTTGTAAATATTTTAGAAGGGAGAAAGCTGAGCTGAGCATGCCACAGTTTATACAGAGCGTCCCCAACACTCATGTGCTTTGGGGGAAATGTTCTATATACATGTATATACCTCAATCGGGCCATGAAATCATAGCCAGGTGTTACTGCCCCAAAAGACTGCCTTCGGATTTCTTCGGCGAACTTGTAGGTAAATTCGTTACATTCCTGAAAAAGGAAATGAATAGGTGAACCTATAATTTGTAAAGAAAAAAAAAAAAATTCCTTGTTTTTCCAGAATCCTGTGGCCATCACCCAACCACCTGGACCCTAGATCTTATCAACACAACCCTTAGCCTTTCCTTTGGTGCCCCTTTCCTTCACAGCTACGTGAATCCCCACCAGACCTGGCCCTCACCCACCATTCTTAGTCCCTAGGCAAGCTATGCATTCTCCCAAGTCCGATCTTTTTTCCCTTTCTTCTCTTTTTAAACCACCTCAAATGGCTTCACCCACATCTGGGAAAACCTTAAAGGCTCAATTCTGATTCTCATTTAGCACAACTGACCTCCTCTCCCATCCCAATTCTGTGGTTTCTGAAACAGTCCGATTACAGCAGTACCGATTACTAATGTCAATACCAATGACCAAGATAGGAGTCGTGATGACTACTGTTTGTCTTTGGACATGAGTCTTGGGCATTGGTCTTGGGCATTGGTAGTCTCTGAGTAGTGAGGAGGGTAGGCGTCTGTGCTGGGATTCACTTATGTAGCTTCTGTTAGTTCATCTTCACATAACCCTGCAAGGTGGGTATAATACCCCACTTGACAAGAAAACTGAGGTTTGGGAAGATTAAACATCTTTCCCAATATCTCATCAAAACTCCTGCAGAGTTAGGATCTGAACCCAGGTCTATGTTTCCTTTATTAATTCATGCATGATACAACCTATACCGGGTCTTAGGCACTGGGATTCAGGTGGAATGAGATTCAAAGAGCCCCTGCCCTCATGAGACCTAGGACTGTCTCAGTGCGTAGATCCCAGAGCAGTATGAGAGCGGTAAGCAGTATCAAGCTTCCCACCCCCAAGGATGGCTACATTCTAGTCTCTGGATTCTGTGAACGTTTCCTTACATGACAAAAGAGATTCTGCAGATGTGAATAAGTTAAAGATTTTGAGATGGGGAGGTTATCCTGGATGATCTAGGTGAGTCCAATGTAATCACAAGGTCTCTGTAAGTGAAAGAGGGAGGCTGGAGTATCAGAAAGGGAAGATGCTGTGTTTAAGGCTTAAAGATGGAGGGAGGGGCCCTGAGCCCAGGAATGCAGGCTGCCTCCAAAAACCGAAAAACGCCAGGAAACAGATTTTCCTCCAGAGCCTCCAGAGGGAGCATTGCCTGCTGCTGATTTGAGTTTGGCCCAGTGAGAACTTTGCAGGATTATGACCTCCAGAAATGTAAGACGATACATGTGTGTCGTTTTAAGCCACCAAGTTTATGGTCATTTACTGTAGCAGAAACAAAAAACTAAGATAGGGGCATCAACCAAGGCTTCCCTCCAACGAGACATCAGGGTGAGACCTAAAATGTGAGTAGGAGCTGGACAGGAGATTGGGGGGGGGCGTAGATGAGGAAGACTGGCAGAGACAACTGTGAGCACAAGCCAGCAAGGAGCACTGACCTGAAAGTCATCCTCAGTGAGCCATGAGAGAACTAAGTCACCGGGGGTCTTGGGAGGCAGGCCAAGAAATCTGGATCCTGTCCTAAGTCAAAACAGAGCCCTGGGGGTGGGAGGGGAAGGGAGGGGGAGTAAGACAAGCAGATTTGTGTTTGTGAGGTGGTGAATGGACACGGCCCTGCTGTCGGGAATGTGTGCTCCTTCTACTAGGCCAGACTGCCCACTTAACCTACTTTCTTGTATTAACTTTAGTTACACACACACACACACACACACACATGTACCACACACAGACACACACCCCCCTGACCAGACTGGAAACTTATTTCCTTGTGTTCCCACTGTATCTAACACCATGCCTTGCAAATTATGGGCTGAGAAGAGGCTTGCAGCACTAAGCTCTTAGGTATGGACGTCTAAATTTGCCTGCCACCTAAAATACACCCGGCATCAGGTGCTCCTCTTAATTATACATGCATAAGCTCAGAACTAGATTAATTACTCACGTATTTGTCACAACACCACAAAGCTCGAGGAACCATCAGCAAGAGCTGAGCTAACATGGATGTGAATAAGTAGAAAACAGTTTGCTAAAAATCTCAAAGCAATCCTACAACTGATGTATTTCAAATGCTAAAAAGAAAAGAAATAAAATAACCTTAAATCAACTGGCTGGAAATTTATTTTGACAAAGGAGGAATGAGGATGCTTATTTTGACTAAGGAGACACGAGCATGCTCCAGGTAAATAGAGAGAATCATTCTGCACCTTCCAGTGTGAGCACCCAGTAAGTCCTGCCCTTTACCAACCCAACAACCCACCCAATTGTACCAACACAACTATACGAGACAACAGGGTCTCCGATTTCTGAAAAAAAAGATACAAGAACAGGTAATCTGACTTAAATATGATATCAAGTCTCAAATCCAGAGGAACCATCAGTGTCTGAACATCACAGAATTTTAGTTAAGTGGCTGTATGTTGGCAGAATTTCCAAATCACGTTACTTCTAAATCACACTTAATACGTTTCTAAATCTGAGGATCTGAAACCAGGTCTATTCAATTGCAAAGCTAAGGATTTGCCCCACCTAAAGGAAGGATGGCACTGACAGGAGGAAACAACCCCTCAGGAGTAATCAGCCTCAGGAGTTCTGGAAAGCAGTCTAACCCGTAGGATTCTGCTAGCTTGGGGGTGTTCACACTTTACGTCTACATTCCCTGCTTTCGGGTTCTCACTCTGTGCAACTGTACGGCACTGCATCCCTTCTCTAGTCTCCAATAAAGCAACTGTACAAAGGCAGGAAGAAAACATAAGTGGATTCTCATACGACTTGCCTCAAATCCAGTTTCTCTTTCATAAGCAGCTCATCCTAGATGATGAGAACAAGATTCTGGATGTTAAAATTTTGTGGTTTTGACATTTCAAATGTGACTTAAATTTATTCTTGGGCATGGATGTGTTAATTATTATTCAATTATTGTTCAAAGCCATTAGAGTATGTAAGTAATGAATGGGTAGGATATTCTGCACCTATGGGAGACAGTTCTCCCAGTCAGCAAATGCATAAATGCTTTCTAGAAGCAGAAAACCTTTTTACAACATAGATTGCATTAAATGTAATACCTAATGAAGGCTTATTTTCATTACTTCTGGATAAGCTGCTTGGAATTCACAATTTTTAACTGTGAGAATGAAAAACAAACAAAATCTCTGTATCATTCTGCTTAATAGAAATTATTGGTCCACATTTTTCTTTATACACCTGCTTGTAAATGGGAGGGAACAAAGCATTATCGGCCATGTGTTCCAGGCCTTGAAAACAGGGCTGGTGTTCTCATGACCAGAAAAAGAAGACATATCCTTTGCTTGAAAGAAACAGAGCTGGAATCTTTAGACTGAATACACACTCAGGAATTTAAAAAAGGCATTTTACTTCCTTGTCTCACTGTCATCCAAAATAATCTTTCCGAAATCCAGAAGACAGATCCGTAAGAATTAAATTTTGAAAGAAAAGTCTTAAGCTTTTCTGTTACCCAGGCAAAGGATTATTTCTCTGCAGTTAACTTAGTAGAGCTAACCTCCCTGCCCGTCGCTCGGTGTTAATTTCCCGACAAGGAACGCAGCCTGGTTACTACTTCATTACCTCTATTTTTTCTGGTGCTGTTAGCAGGATGGTAGCAACCAAGGATCCCGCAGAAGCCCCTGCAAAGGCCTTGACTTCTTTCAGGAGCTTTTTGCCGTGTGTACAAAGTGCAGATGCTGCCCCCAAGTGGTAAATGCCCAGAAAGCCGCATGCTGCAAATGATAAGTTGATGTGCTTCATTCGGGCTGCGACACTAATGATAACAGAAAACAAAAATGCTGTGAAGTTGGTGGCGTTTATTACACGTGGTGTGTTGTCTCCTGCCTCATCGTTCCAAGACTTTGTTTTAATATAACTTCTCTGTGCTAAACACAGTATCGTCAATGAAAGTGTCATTAAATAGGCAAATTTTTCAAGGAAACTTTTTACACTCTCATCTTGGCCCGATACAGTTGTATTAATTTTAAAAAGTTAAATGCCCTCTGTAGTCATCACATAGATTATGCAATCGACTATTTGATTACCCGGCAAGAAACAGATCAACAAATTACAATTGGCAAGGCATTTAGTCTTTTTTTCTTGATCTTCTTTAAACTTTTTCGGGGACGGCTGCTATGGTGGAAGGTAAAATCGCTGCACACTAGCAAATTCCAAAAAGACATACGTGCTCTTTGCAAGTGCATCACTACATTTCAGGAGAAATCCCTGCCTCCCTTGCCCCACACTTCCATTGCAAGCATCAGTATATGTTATTTTTTAAAACCCCAAAACCAAAAAAAAAAGGTGCTTACAATTATTCCATAATGCAATAAGCTATTATTCAACAAGGCAATGTATTTATTTCATTGCCTAGTTTCTCATGATAAACTAAGGTCATGACTGGCAAGGGCAATTGAAGGCTCCAAGAATTGTTATCCGCACCAACTGATTACTTGTGATCAATTTAACGATGGAACCGTGTTCCGGAAGCCTCAGTGGGCCCGATGTGAACACGTGGAGGAAATCGTACAGCCACAACGTTGCTCACCTGGATGCCCCCGGGGTCTCCTCCCCGCCCCCTGCCCCTCCCCCATTCCAGTCCGGGGAGTTCAGGTGAGGCACAGAGCCTGGGCCTCGAGTTTAGGGGCCTAAGACCTTTGTTCTATTCCGGAGGAGGCTCAGCCGAGGCAGCCGAGCCCCGGTTTAGGTTTAATTCCCGCAGACTGGAGTGGAGTGGGGGAGCTCAGCATCCGGGCAGCAGGCATGCGCAGGCCCAGCATCGGCCTGGGGGCCTGGGGGCGGCGGGGCGGGGGTCGCAGCCGCACCAGCCCGGGTGCTGGGGGGGCTGCTCCGACCCGCCCACCCCCGGGAGCGACCGCTACGGCCCAGAGCCCGCCCCGCGCCCGCCCCACGCTCGCCCCACGCTCCGCCCTACCAATGCAGGTCTGAGGCACTTCCATGTTGAACTGCTACCCCGCCCTTCCCTGGGGGGCGGGGCCTGGCCGTCACTCAACAAGGCCCCGCCTATCAAGGCTGGCCCACGCTCGTGGAGGGCCTGCCCACGAAGGTCTCGCGGATGGAGTCGGGGCGGGCCTACCCGCGCGGGGCTTCGGCGTCATCATGCTGACGCAGGCCTCCGCTAGGCCCCGCCCATACTATTTAAAGCACTGGCCTCAACATGGCTGCGCACATTCGGACGCTTGTCCCGGTTGTCCCCGGGCACGGGTAAGGGACAACAGTTTCGTCTCCGGTCCTGTTGTCTTCGATACGTAGCGATGCGGTTTAGTCCGCCCGCGTGTTTTTGCGCGACCTACGGTCTGGCCCCTCACCCGAGTTTGCTGACCCTGAACGACCCTTATTCGCGGCGCACCGGAAGCGCTTGTCCCTCCTCGCGTCTGTCTCCCGGAAGTGGTTTTTCTCCTTTTACCCCCCCCACCCTAGGGGCGGTCCTACTGGCCCGAGGGCGGGGTCCACGTGCTAGCTTGTGGCCAGAGGCCTCGTAGCGTTTCCGGCGTCTATATATGCTTTTTCCCTTGGCGTTATTGGAAAGCTCGGACGTGACTTTGGGCAGCGTCCGCATCCTCTGGCTCCGTAGGCTTTGTGACCTTGGGCAGGTTGCCTAACCTCTCAGAGCTTCTCAGGTGACTTACCTGCAAAATGGGATGGTAATGTCCGAATGGGTGCTAAATCCTAAAGCTCCTGCCCCATAGCAGGCCTTCAGCAGACGGCCTCTTTTTCGTTTGGTGGTGCCGGTGTCTCCGGATAGACTTGAGCACCAGCTTTACATGGTGGCCAAGCCCGCTCAAGTCCCCTGTCAGCCACCTTCCTGTCTAGTCTTAACCACGCCGCGAGGAATCGCAGAGTTCCTGGTTGAAGGTTCTCCAGGGCCCCTTGTTTCAGGACAGATTTACTTTGAAGCTACGGAGGAGAATTCCGAGAAATGTGTGAGCGTCCTGCCTTAAATGAGGGAGGTGAGGGGAGTTCCCCAAATAGCCTGTACGCTGGGCTTTTTCTGTCTCTGTCTTTGGGATGCCAGGACCTGGGCTCTGGCCCACAACACTAGCTGTAAGCGAGGGCCCTGGATGTGATGACTAAGGAAGACATTTTGCTCTTCATTGTCATAAATAGTCTTCTGAGACCGTTGATACTGAAGACGCCCTAATGCTTAAGCAAGGCACAGCTACTTGAATTGTTTGCTATCATTAGAATTGGAGTGAAGGGAAGGGGGAGTGTACCTCGAGGAAATAAGGAAGGACAAGCTCGTGGTTCTTGCATCCTCCTACTGTCCTGTAACTCTGTGGAAGATTGTGGTACTCCCATGAGAGCATCCTCCAGAAAACTTATTAGAAAGGAAGAATCCGAGGTCTCCTAGCAGATCTCCTGATGCAGAATCTGCATTTTAGGAGAGACCCAGCTGATGGCCATGCACGTTTAACTTTGTGAAGGCCCTGGTCTAGCTGGTGGTTTGATTGGACTTACAGTGATGCGGTCACATTGAAAGTTTAGGGACAGACAGAGTCCACAGGGTCAGAAGCTGGGCCAGTGGTAGCACGGCAGCTGTGTCCTGTGTTTGGACACTGCCAGCAGGTGGATTCTGAAGATGAAAAAGTCGTCAGTGGGCAGCCTGGATGAACCCCAGGAGTACAGGAGCCTTTGCTGAAAGGGAAGATCAGATCACCACTATTACCACAACTGCTGGTGAGTGAAATTTTACTACATGTAAGTGTCACAGAAAAAGTGTTCAAAAAGTTCCATAACTTAATTCTTACCATTTTAAATTCTCTCTTAAAAATTAGTCTCTCCTTTTCCCCCCATGTCCCCCTGATCATATTCACATGCAGCTAATTAAAACGTTCAGCTCCCTAAGGTAAGGAAGAATATCTGATTCATTCACATTTGTTTTTGTGATTTAGGGGCCAGCCATAACATTTGGTACATCATCAATAAATATGTTTTGGATCTTGCATTTGAGTAAATTACTCTTGTGGATATACAGTAATTGCCTTTTAAGAACATTTTTTTTTTTTTTACTAATTCATTTGCTTGTTTTTGCTTCTCTGTTTTCCTTAGTAATTCAGTTTTGAACTCCTTTATTTAGCCATTTATCAAACATTTATTAAGCATTCATTGTATAATAAACGCTTTGCTGGTACAGGGCTTACAAAGTTGAGAAGAATTCAGTTCTTCCTCATCAGGGATGCAGACTCTAGTGGGCTGGGAGACGGTTGATTGATCATTACAGACGCCTGATGTGCTGTTGCTGAGCCACACAGGTGCTCTGGATGTGAGCGGGGAGCTAGAGAGTAGGAGATCCTTAATGAAGAGAAACACCTGGCGTGAAAACAGAGTATTTAAACCTAACTCTCCTTTCCCTGTGCCCAGCGTCTTCCCACGAGATTTTATTGTGTATTCCATAAGGAGGTACAGAATAAGGGGTATTTGTCACACCTGTGCCCCAAGGACAGGACTCTCTCTCAACGTTTCTGAGTCTAAATCTCTTCTTCCAGTCTGCTCTGCATGTACTGTTATTTTCCTGTTTTAACACCTTAACACATGCTGATGCCTCTCTGGGGCACACTGTCATTGCCCCTACAACACCCTTGTCCTCCCTCCTTTTCAGGGAGTCCTCACCCCGTCACCTCCTCCTGGAATCTCGGGTGCTGATCCTGATTTCAGGGGACTGTGGCCACGCTCTTGGAGCACCCAGCAGTGCCCTTTTCAGGGGCGGGGGGGGGGGGCCTCATGTAATAACAGTCAATGTTGGCATGCCCTTGTTTTAAAAGCACCATAGAATTCAGAGAAAAGCACATTTGCAGTCATGGAGTAGAACTTCCCAGCTGAACCCAGAGAGAGAGGCCGCGTCCCTTCCCATGTATCCCTCTCTCTAAAGAGGGACAAGCAGTCACCAATGCCACCACGCAGAGGGAGCCAGCCCTCAAAAGCGGCCTAGGGGGAGTCAGGGCTGAGAAACAGAGAAGCAGGGGTGAGGTGTGATGGCATTTCTTGAGCCTGGGGATTCAGCTATGATTGTCCCTGACTGCTCCACTGCACCCACTCTTTTCTGTTTGCTTTCTGAAGGTAGTTAAGAACTGAGTTTTTAAATCTTGCAAGCAATACAGTTCTAAGAGATGTACTTTTTCCACTGCATCTGATCATTTTCTCTCTAGAAATTTGCTAGAAGAACCAGCTACTCAAAGGAACACTAAGTGAATTTTTTTTTTTTTTTTTAAGATTTTAAACTTACTTATTAGAGCTTGTGGGCGCGCGCACACGAGCAGGGGGTAAGGGCAGAGAGAGAGGGAGAAGCAGACTCCCCACTGAGCAGGAGCCTGCTCTGGGGCTCAATCCTGGGATCTCAGGGTCTTGACCTGAGCAGAAGGCAGGCACTTAACGGACTGAGCCACCCAGGTGTCCCTAAGTGAATCTTTTCTAAATGGGAAAATACTTTTTAAAAAATATACATAAACTATATGTTTTATATGTATTTTTCTGTTGCATAGGTATATATGCATACATAACTAATGTTTGATAACATCTGAAAACATTTCCAAGTAAACATCCTTAAGTGTAATTTATTTATGGTTGGATGCGTCTAGGAATATATACTAATCTATAGGTCTTTTTTACACGGCATAGAAACTAAATGCCAAGTTATTTCTATGAAAGACATTTTTAAAATTTAACATTGACTTATAAGCTCATTTAATTTCTTAAGCTTCATTCTAATTGAACATATTCCCAATGTACTATATGTTTGCATTGAACAATAGAGATGGCAAAGATTGTCTGAGTGTTTCTAGTATTGTATAGGAATTAATTATGGCACTTCTGGTTCATACTCTACGTAAGTATAGGATAGAACAGAACATCTTTTAAAATCTGTGTATTTAATATATTTTATGGGGAAGAGGTTGAGATCTTTGATACGCAAGTGGTGGTGTTGGGGTACCGAAGGCATTATAGAGTACTAAATATTTTAAAAAGCGCTGTAGAAGATCCGTGTCCTCTGCTGTGTATACTGTGTTCCAGAACAGCTGACCCCCTGACCTGGCCACATTTGTGGTCCACAATTTGTACAGGTAGATGGAAATCGTCCTTGCTATCCCTCAAAGGATTTTCTTACAGTGAAAGAGATTATTAGGGAAATAATGTCAGTGTCAGGTAAGTTAAATTGTTGAGTGATAAACAGAATGTCAGCTTTGGTGCCTTGAGCTTCATTAAATTTACCAAAATACTCTCTTTTAATGTGGAGTACCATATTTAGACATTACTATTGCTGTTATCAAAAGAAACACCCTAATTGCTAAAACATCCAATTATCTAATCGCCTCATTTCACGGAGACAAAATAAAGATTTTAGTCTATTTCGTATTTCTAAATGCCTTCCTTTCCTGAACATCCACTCCTATTTACTGGCATCACATTATTAATAATGACTTCAGTTATTGACCTTCCTTGACCTGCCAGTCCTTCATACACCTTGTCTCCTATGACTTTTGCAACAAAAATGGAAAAATATATATAATAGGTGAAAATTTAGAATTAAAACATTTTCCCCACATCCACACGGATGCAGAGATTATCAGCTCAGGTCCTCCTCATCCCAAAACACCCCCTGTGTAAAGACCTATCTTTCCTACACGGTTTCAGCAATGAATTAATAAAATATTAAGCGCTCAGTCTGTGCTGAGCTGCGCTGTTTGGCCGCCATAGGTTTCAGAACCTTGTTACTTCCTTCATTTCTTTCTCTGGTCAGAATTTGTAAGTGGTGTTCATATTTAGATATCTATAATTTCACTGAAAAATGGTAGAAGTCCTTAATCCTTATGACCTATACATTTATTTATTTATAGCATTTAGAGAACTTGTTCATAGCTGGGAAAGGAAAAAATAAAAAAGCAAGCCTAGCAATTAATGAAAGCTACCCTTTCTCTACTTATCAATCACAGCTGTAACTCTTTTTGATGACGACTTTTCCTGGAAGCTGTATCGTAGAGTAGGTTGTTGTAAAGAGAGCATAATTTCCATGAACAATATTGTAAAAGGCCATCATGTCACTGACAAAGGCCTTAACTCCAAAGAAATTATTTATCTAATCATTTATCGTTATGCCTTTGCTCACTCTTTAAACTCTATTTGGTGTCTCATAAATGACAAGGACTGGGTTAGGCATTAGGGGAAAAAAATCTTAAAGATAAACTTCCTTCCTTTAGTTCACTGTTCTTTTTTGCTGGAATGTCCTTGTAGATTTTTCTATTTGGTTAGACCCTACTTATTCGTCAATGCCTAAATCAGGCTCTGCTGCCTCATTATAGTGTTTGGGATAACATTCAGCCACCTTCTGTCAGTATTCACCATACCTTCCACTTTGTCGGTGCATGAGGCATTGCCGTAGCATTTATGACTTTATTTTGGCGGACATGTGGTTGCCTCCACTCTGTGTCAGTTCATTTGGAGCAGGGACTGTCTTGTACTCCTTGGCTTTTGCCAGCTTCTAGTAGAGAGCTCAAGACTGTAGATATGTGTAAGTGTGGGGGCATCTTTAGTTAGCATGTTTCAGATGTCTAACTGGCTTAAGGAGGAAGTGAATTGCTGGTTGAAATAATCTCGAAGTTTAGAGGTAGGGCTAACTGCAGGTATGGCTGGATCAAGCACTTGGGTTTCATTTCGTTTCATTCTGCAGGAAGGGCGTCTCCAAGAGGTCGCTGGCCCCACGTCCTCTTCTGTCACTGTCCACCTTCCAGACTTAGAAACCAAGGCTCCTGCTGGTTCTGTTTTTATCACAGGATTATCCCTGAATGAGTCATTGTGAACATAGCTTATTGTAATACAGATTTCTCGCTGTTTGAAAGTAGAACATCCCTGTGAAATCTGTCATTAGTTGAAATGGTTTAAAGCAAAGAAGCCATGACCATTAATTTATGTGGAAAAATGTTTGTTCCCAAATGTAAAAAATCTGATACCTGAGGACGCATCTTGCTAACAGGTGCACAAATGACATTGAGATAAAGCAGAGGTGCTCACAGACTCGGTTCAGAGCTCTGGTGGCTTGGTTGCCGAATGTTGTCTCCAGAGAAGGAACTCGAAGGGGCCACTCTTGCTGGTGCCACACTCACTGCCTGGGGTGTCACAGCCTCTATAACTGCTCGCTGCAAAACGTGGAATGCTGTTTTCTCTTTTCTTCGTAAAAGTGAAAATCCTCTTTCATTTGGTTAGCAAAAATTGGTATTAATGTACATCTTCGGTAAAAGTGAAGTGGTGTAATGCGAACTTTCAAAAAGTGGGGGATACCTGTGCAATGAGGTGGGCCCATGACTGAGTGAGCATGTGCTGTGCAAGCAAGGGACAGAGAGGACTGGAAGCGTTGCCATGTCCAGATGGACTTGGCTGGGCAGGCCTCCTTCAGAAGAAGTCTGGCAGTGTAAATCAACATATTTGGGGCACCTGGGTGGCTCAGTCGGTTAAGCATCTGCCTTTGGCTCTGGTCGTGATGTCAGGGTCCTGGGATGGAGACCCATGTCGGGATCCCTGCTCACTCCTTCTGCTTCTCTCTCTCCCTCTGTGTTCACTCCCTCCCTCCCGCAAATAAATAGAATATTTAAATAAGTCAACATATCCGCTATAGTAGTCAATAAATATTTGTTGATGTAAACACAAGGAAAAATGCAGCTATAATCTCTCTATAAAACAAAAATTTATTTGCTCCTTAGTTATATAAAACTGTACAATACATAATCATCTGATGAGTATTCCCCCAAACAAATAAGAACACAGCTGTGATGTTTGATGCCTTGAAAAGTTAGTTGCAATATTCTGTTTAAATGTACAGTAAGTATTAGTTGGCATAAATGTTGTTTAGCTTTCAATTAGCAATAGTATTGTTTGGTCTTTGTTTTTGAATTCTATGGGATATTTATTATGTTGCTTACAAAGTCACTATAAATGGATGGAAATGTTTCTCTGTGATAAATTTCCTATAGGAAGCTGCAGTACACTCAAGAGTTGTAGCAAGGATCTTCTCTTACATCTTGGGTCAAAGAAAGAGATGCTAGCAAATGTTTGTTTTTGACAGCAGTGACAATAACGGCAATGCTGTTCTACCAAAAACATTGGACAGAATAGGAAGTGATCCCAAATGTCTTTTCATTTTAAGCCATTTTGAAAAAAAATATAGTCACCATTTAGTAAGTGTTCACTAACATATCTCCTATTTTATTTTAAAGCTGTAAATAAATATACAATTGACACTTTTTTTTTTTTTTAGGATTTCACTTATTAGAGAGCGTGCGCGCACACGTAAATGGTGGGGAGAGGGAGAGGGAGAAGCAGAGTCTCTGCTGAGCAGAGAGCCTGAGTGGGGCTTGATCCCAGGACCCTGGGATCATGACCTGGGGCTGCAGGCAGATGTCTAACCTACTGAGCCACCCAAGTGTCCTTCAACAACATTCTTTACGTTATCTTCACTGAATTTTTAAGATAAAAATGACATCCCCTGCTACACAGGTGGGTTCCGTATTTGGGACACTATAAAATGAACAGGTACAATGATCAGAAGTC
The DNA here is from genome assembly GCF_024610735.1 of Ursus americanus. NCBI lineage: Eukaryota > Metazoa > Chordata > Mammalia > Carnivora > Ursidae > Ursus > Ursus americanus. The sequence goes on along the minus strand of NC_142164.1, from coordinate 117,728,508 downwards.
TGAAATGGGGGGCGCCTGGTTGGCACAGCGGTTAAGCATCTGCCTTCGGCTCAGGGCGTGATCCTGGCGTTACGGGATCGAGCCCCACATCGGGCTCCTCCGCTATGAGCCTGCTTCTTCCTCTCCCACTCCCCCTGCTTGTGTTCCCTCTCTCACTGGCTGTCTCTATCCTGTCGAATAAATAAATAAAATCTTTAAAAAAAAAAAAAAAGTCTGAAATGGAAGTCAGAGTGAAACTTCAAAAGGACCCAACCTGCCATGTAACAGCCAGCTGTAATTTCAAGATCTCCATTATTACGGCTTGAATTTTCAGGACACAGGGTACAGAGTAGGAACTAATAAAACGTGATGGTACTACATGGTAATATTTGTTGAATTATATGGACTGATGCAGTTTTCCCCGAGGGGAAAACAATTCTTAAGCTCTGATGAACTGTCCTAGATCCCTGTAGACACATATATTTAAAATAATGAAAACATAGAATTCATTCTCTGAATAGAGAAGATGGCAAGTTCAAAGTCATTCCAACCACATGCATTGCCTGGGGAAGCCTACCTCCAGGTGCAGGCCTGCCTAATATTAGTTTTGCATTTGTCAATTTCTCATGGAAGGCCCTTAGCTCTAGTTATGTTGTCATTTTAAGCACCAGGCTTTCTTTCCAGTATCTTATTCTCTCTCTCTTCACCTTGGGGCACATGATCCCAGTCTTAACATACTTTTGAAGTGCCATATTAAGAAAGTTAGCTTTTCTTACATATCATAGTCTTTCGAATAGCCACAGATTTACTTCTCACTTAAAAGGCAGCTATAGGGCCACCTCGGTGGTTCAGCTGATGAAGTATCTGCCTTCAGCTCAGGTCATAATCTCAGGGTCCTGGATTCGAGACCCGCATCAGGCTCTCTGCTCAGTGGGGAGTCTGCTTCTCCCTCTCCTTCTGCCCCTCCCACCCCCCGAACTCATGCTGTCTCTTGCTCTCTTGAATAAATAAATAAAATCTTAAAAAAAAACTATAAATATAGAACACATCCCACACAGACCATAAATTTAAGGGTCTTCAGAAGGCTCTTTGTAATTCTGAAATGTAATTTTCCTTCATCCTCACATACATATCCTCCAAATTTTACTTATTTAAGCTCATTTAAATTTTTTAAGTGTCTGTTTTTTATATTTTCTTTTTTTTTTTTAAAGATTTTATTTATTCATTTGACAGAGATAGAGACAGCCAGCGAGAGAGGGAACACAAGCAGGGGGAGTGGGAGAGGAAGAAGCAGGATCATAGCGGAAGAGCCTGACGTGGGGCTCGATCCCACAGCGCCGGGATCACGCCCTGAGCCGAAGGCAGACGCTTAACCGCTGTGCCACCCAGGCGCCCCTGTTTTTTATATTTTCCATTCCAGTATTGTTAACCTACGGTGTGATGTTCGTTGCAGGTGTACAATACAGTGATTCTGTAATTCTGTGCATGACCCAGTGCTCATCATGATAAGTGTGCTTCTTCATCACCTTTACCTGTTTCACCCATCTCCCCCCACTCCCCTGTGGTAACCATCAGTGTGCTCTCTATAGTTGAGTCTGTTTCTTCGTTTGTCTCTTTTATTCTTTGCTGTTTTGTTTCTTCCACATTGGAGTGAGGTCAGACGGTGTTTGTCTGTCTCTGACTTATTTCACTTAGCATACTACTTTGTAGCTCCATCCATGTCTTTGGAAAAGGCAAGATTTCATTTTTTAAAGAATGATTTATTTATTTTGGGGGGGGGGGCAGTGGGCTCAGGGAGAGAGAGACTCCCAAGCAGACTCCCCACTGAGCGTGGGTCTGATCCGGGGCTCAATCCCATGACCCTGAGATCATGACCTGAGCCGAAGTCAGGAGTTGGAGACTTAACAGACTGAGCCACCCAGGTGCCCTAAACTTACTTATATTGAAATGTTATCTCATGGGGGCGCCTCTGACTCTTGGTTGTGCCTTGGGCTCCGGGCTCAGTGGGGAGTCTCTGCTTCTATCCCTCTCCCCCGTCCCTCCCCCTGCTCATGCCCATGTGCTCTTTCTCTCTCTAAAATAAATGAATCTTTAAAAAAAATAAATGTAGGTAAATTTAATGTCACCATTCTGTGAACATAGACAAATATTAAAGTTCATTTCCTTCTGTTATAAAGGAAAATAACATTTTTGCTTAATTTTTAGAAGAGAAATACTTCTCATAACAATGTAGTCAGGCACATCAATTCAGCGGTCCCACTTCTACTTATATACAGTACTTACGTTAACATCCACCTAGGCTATATTTTCATCAGGTGTTGACATGTAGTTATTGAAATCATGGATTGTTTCCATTATTTACACATTTTCTGGATATTTGGCTCATACTTCTTTTTTTTTTCACCCTGTGTTCAAATGGCAAATCATTGTGATACCTTGTGCAACACAAAAATCCTCTGAATGTGTATATTTGCTTCATATTTTATGTTGTTGGTGGAAAACCATGATGTCCTGTTTGTTTTTCCTCATTTAACATACTCTTGTGTGGTGTTTGCAGTTTGCCTCTTGTAACCACGTCACAAATACCAGTGTGTTTACTATTCCTAAGAGCCCTGTCAACACGTACAGCACACTCACGTACTAAGGATGGCCAACTGAGGCACAGGAGACTAACTCTCTTGGGACCATCGACCATTAGCAGAGCCAGGATTCAGTTCCTGGCCGCGTTGCTCTGTGACTCCCCCGTACCAGAGTCAGAGTAGATGTACACTCACGGCTGTTACAGCAGCCATATTGATAAAGACGCTGACAAATGAAGTCAGAAAGGAAGCTGTCCAGCGGTAGCTTCCCAGGATCTTCCGAGGCTCATCCTCCACCAAACCGTGAAGTTGGGATTCTCATGACTTAGACTTGGGGTATCCTCCCTTCTCGCTCTGCATGTTCAAACTGGGTGGCACCATTCACGCTGAAGTTCTCATGCAGCCTCTAAGCCTGTGGCCTCCACATCAGGTGACGTGATGGCCTGAGGGCTACTAATTTCAGTAGACTACCTGTACATGGAGGGAGCTTGGGATGTAATTTGGGGCAAGTCCCTGTCTGCACAGAGGGGGAAAGTCTATCCCACCCACTAGCACAGTAAGGCAGGAGAAGGAAAGAGGGACACTGACATAGAAAATCAGCTTGCTCGTTCGTCCTCATCTCGTGTTTGTATGTTTGGGGTTGGAGGGGCGGCTTATAGACACATGCAGAGAAACTAAGGCCGTGCCCATTTTTCCAAACACAGCTGTAAGAGGCTATAATACTCTAATGTATTGGTTCTCAATCCCACTGCTTTTGATTAGTCTAGGGCGGAGGCCAGGCATCAGTTTTATTGGAAAAGGACAAGCAAGCAAACAATTCGCAGGTAAATCCAGTGTGTAGCCAGGGTTGAAAACCACTGTTCTTGAGGAAGTTCTCCATCTGGCCAGTGTGAGGCCAGAGCCGTGATGAATGTTTGGGAGAGCTAAGTGCCTGGAGAGAGAGCCTGAGCTAAAGTCAGCTTGGTATGGTGAGCAGAGGATCTAGAAGATTCTGCTCAGATGGGCCGTCAGAGGAGGACTGGGAGAATTAGGACCAGCCTGAGGTAGAGATGCAGAACCTGGAATCCTGGCGGAATTTGAGGAGCAACACCGTAAACCAGGATCGTGGACTCTAGCGTTAGGAACAAAACTGATTGTCCACAGTGCAGATGACACCTCCGTCAGCCCCAGACCATCAGAGACCAACGCAGAGCCTGTTACTTGATCAGAAGTTCCATCTCCGTGTGCCACAAAGTCCCAGGAACAGAGCTGGATACTGTTTACAGGGTCCAATGCAAAAGGAAAATGCAAGAACCCGCCCTAAAAAGCAGGGGGAAAAGTACCATGAAAAGCTTTTTCCTTACTTCCATGGTCTGTCTGTCTCAATGCGTCGTAGAATTTATTATTTGCTATTTCAGGTCTTTCTAAAGTAAGAAAACCTAAAAGTGTAGACTATTGGCATGAATTGTACCATTCATGTTGACATTGCATTATCCCCATTTTAGAGAGAAATCGCAGACCGTTTAACTAGGATGTGAAATCACGCAGTTTATAGTCAGTAATGCCTACCCGCATATAAGTTTCATTTTTACTAGAACAGTGAGGATGCTGGGCAGAGTAATCGAATTATTTTATGTAATGCCTTGATTTGCACACATTCCACCAACACTCTCCACCTGATGAATGTGGAAGAGCTGAGAGAAAAAGGAGTCGAGGGATTCTGTCCTCTGCCTTCCTTCTCTGTTCTCACTTTCAGTGGTGGGCCAGGAGGGGGAAGTGACCTGAGGAAAAAAGGGTATAATAGGGTTCGGTTTTGGTCATTTGTGTTTCTTAGGGCATTGGTGTCTTCTTTCTGCTCTTGAAGAAAGTTCTGGTTGGGATAGGCGGATGTGTCTTCTCTGAGGCTGGTTCCGCACATGCCGACTCGGTCCTGGATGTAACGTGCTTAGCTTGTGGCTTGCTTCAAAACTCGGTGATCTCCCAGACTTTGTGGGGCTACTAATTCTGCACTCATGGGGCATCGCAGATTGTCTATATGAAAAGGATCCTAGGGGGGCGCCTGGCTGGCACAGCGGTTAAGCGTCTGCCTTCGGCTCAGGGCGTGATCCCGGCGTTATGGGATCGAGCCCCACATCAGGCTCTTCCGCTATGAGCCTGCTTCTTCCTCTCCCACTCCCCCTGCTTGTGTTCCCTCTCTCGCTGGCTGTCTCTATCTCTGTCGAATAAATAAATAAATAAAATCTTAAAAAAAAAAAAAAAAAAGAAAAGGATCCTAGGAACAAGCAAGCATGCCCATTGCATTATTCGCAGTGCTCTCTGCTTATTCACGTGGCTAGCTTACTGTCCCATGGGACTTCACTTATAAAACATAAATTCAAAGAGGGGCACCTGGCTGGCTCAGTTGGTAGACCATGTGACTCTTGATCTCAGAGTTGTAAGTTCGTGCCCCACACCGGGTGTAGAGAATACTTAAGAATAAAATCTTTGAGAAAAAATCTTAAAAAAATACAGGGTCAAAGATAAAATTATTATGAATTTCAAGATGGTGACAGCGGATCTTTAAACCGAGTGTGGGTCATTCTGGGCATGGGGCCCACCGAGCGAGCCCTGCTCAGAAACAGTCTCTTGTATACCCGGATAGTATCTTAGAGGAAGAGGGGAGAGAAGACATTTTCTGCTATCCCCGAAATGAGACTGTCTTGATGACTGGATCCTACTTACAAAATGAAATAATAAAGTAACTACCTCTTAAAAAATTATTTGTTCCTAAGATTCATTGCAGAAGTTAAGATTCCATTGTGTACTGAGAGAAAAAGCAGAAGTTATGGTACGTAGATAAAGAAAATTGTTAGGATATAGGGGAAGCCTAGAGGATTGGCACTAGGAAGCAGGAAGCCTTCAGAAACCATGCTTCTGCTTCGGATTTCTAGGCTCTTGAGTAGACTCATCTGACGTGTTGCATTTCCCTTCCTCTCAGGAGATCTGCCTTGTCTGCTTCTGAGGGTGCACGTGACCTGACATGGGAGCCCCTCAGTTTAGCCAAATGGCACATAGGATAGCTGTTTTTCTGGTGGAGAGAATATAGAATTGGTCCAGTGTGTATCTGGATCCATCTCTGGTCCAACCATTGATCACTGACGAGGAGCGAGTGCCGAAGCCTGGAGGCTCATGGGCTGGCCGGGCACTCCTGCTGAAGTTTTCTACTGCTGTGCCTCTTGTACTTGATTAAATGTCCTCTGCATAAAAATAGTAATAGGGTGCCTGGGGACCTCGATCGGTTAAGTGTCTGCCTTTGGCTCAGGTCATGATCCCCGGGTCCCAGCATCAAGTCCCGCGTCAGGCTCCCTGCTCAGTGGGGAGTCTGCTTCTCCTTCTGACCCTCCCTCCTCTCGTGCTCGCTCGCTCGCTCTCTCTCACCCTTTCTCAAATAAATAAAATCTTTAAAAAATTAGTAATAGGTGATAGTAATCAGTTTACAGTTACTGAGCCTGTACCATGTACCAGGGTCTTTGTTAATCATACCTTCCTCAGCTCAGTGTCAACAGTAAGTGCTCAGAAGGACATGAAGAAAGTGTCCTCACGGACAAGCTAACGGTTTTCCCAGATGATCTGGACAATGGGGAGCAAAGGAAAGAAACCCAGGTTCATCAGAGCTCAGAGCTATACTCATAACACAGCTGGAACCGAATAAACAAAGGCTGGGTTTTTAGTTTTTGTTTTTTTTTTAATTTTTATTTTTTTAAGTAATCTCTACACCCAAGGTGGGGTTCATTCTTACAGCCCCGAGACCAAGAGTCACATGCTCCACCCACCGCACCAACCAGGCGCCCCTGCAAAGGCTGGTTTTAGTATATACTCTGTTGAAGGGCTATTACCACTCTCTTGTAGTTTCCGTTTCCACATGGCTATTTGTTGGCTGCCATCAAAGAGTTGAGGAAACTTCCGACCCTTGATTTTGTTCAAGGAACTCCATTAAAATGATGGTAGCAATTACAGCAGACTCTCAGAAATGTTTGCCCTTAGTTAATGAGTGACTTTCAAAAGAGTGGCTGTGTATTCTCCAAGATGATGTGTACAGTCCCACAGAAATTGATGCCAGATGGATCCGACCCGCGTGGGAAAACAGGCTTCCTGGAATCTTCAAGATGTGTTTTGTTTTCTGCAACTATTTCCAGGCTGCCCCCTCCTGGCTGATAGAAGGGGGCAGCGCTCAGGACAGAAGGATGTAAATGCCAGGAAGAAGCCACAGTTCCAGGGAGGTCTCAATTTCATGTGGCCTCAGTCCAGGTGGAAACGGCTGAGTCTCCCCTCCCCATATCGTACCATGCCCCACGTCACCTCCACAGAGGACTCAGAAAGGGTTCACATCGTTTTTTTTAATCATCTGCTTGCTGCATCAAAAGGGCTACTCTTGTTGCTTATGGTTGTCATGGCTGAAATCTCGATATAAGATTAAATATGTAAACATAGGAAAGCAGATAAGTTCGATGAATGGTGGTCATTTCTGTCCCCCTCCTCTCTGGCTTTCCTCATCTGTACTCTGAGAATACTTACTGATTTCCAGCATAGATGAACTAGATTCTCTCCTAAATAAAAGTCAAATGAGTAGACTTGTTTGTTTAGACTGTTGTTAATGTTTATTTAAAATGCTCATTGAGGTGCCAGCTAGCCATGAGTTTTTTAAGTCCACTTCATGAATTCACTTTTTTTTTTAAGTGAAGGAAGTTACATTTAAAAAATAAGCATAAGGTGGGGCACCTGGGTGGCTCAGTTGGTTAAGCAGTCTGACTCCTGATTTCAGGGTCCTAGGATCCAGACCTGCGACCTGCGTCATCTCCCTGCTCAGTGGGGAGTCGGCTCGAGGAGTCTCTCTCTGCCACTTCCTTTTCCCCTCCCCCAACTCCTGTGCACACACGCTCTTTCTCTTTCTCAAATAAATCTTTAAAAAAAAAATAAAAAAGCATAAGGTGATTTCTATGTTAACTAGTATATTCATTGGTTTTCATAATTAAAGCTAATGCGAAAGTAACATCTAGGTCATAGAAATAAGCTGTGAAACTGCGTGTGTAGATAGAGGAATGCACTCAAGGGGGAATAATTATTTCACAAAACAAGTGCCAGTGTTTCTTATTACTGTTAGAATTTAGTTTTTTAAGAAATAAAATATTATCCTTGTTTCATTGTAGAAAATTTAGAGAATACAAACACAGACTTAGAGACATTGACTACGCTTGTAAAATTAACATGTGTGATGTATGTATCGCACACCCATCTAGGTAAATGTATAATTTACTTTCTGGAGATTTCTATCTCAAATTTTAATAGAAAGCATTATACAAAAGGCCATAAATAGGAGATAACCAAATAACTGACAATAACTTAATTGATTATATAGTGAATGAGCTAATACTATTAAATGTATGTAAGACTCCTTTTTGCATATGTGGCTTCCAGACATCTTATCTGTAACCCAGACTGGTGAATATCATTTTAGCACATAATAGTGCCCACTTGTGAATGAGACCAGAACAAAGATTATATTTGATATTATTGTTTACTTACCTACGAGGCTTTTTTACCACCTAAATGATATCTCCCCACCAGTTTTAATAACAAAGCTTTTTGGAGTGAGGTCTTAATGAATTTATAAATTCTTACACACCCCGGGCCTCAGTGCTAGACGTTTAAGTGCAGGAAGACAAGGATGTGTGTAATGTTAATATAGCAGGTTTTTTTAAACCCATCTGTTAGAGCTCATACTTTCAAGGAAGTGTTTTAATCAGCATGGTTGCGTAAGAGGTTATGGATTGTCTCCCTAATTTAGGACTGGGGTTTTGTGAATGTATTTACTCAGTAGCAGTGGTTGAGTGCTGTGTGTGTTGGCATTTCTGCGGGCCCTGTGGATGTAATAACGGGTGAGACAGGTAGACTACAGTCTCACGAGGGAGAGAGAGGACACCCAGCCATCGTGAGATAGGAGTTCACGCTGTGGACGGAAGGTGGCACGGGGTGATAGAGGCTCCCACCCCACCCAGTCCCTGGAGTCAGGTTACCTGTAGAAGCAAGTGACTTGTATGCTGAGCTGAACGCTGGCAGTGGAATTCCAGGGTGTGGGTGGGGCTCTGAGAAACAGAACAGGCTCTTAAGAGATGAAATGAGGAAGCGAACATGAAGTCCAGTTGTCTTCTGTTACCCCAGACATTAAAGGGATTTGCAAAACAGTGGCACACTTCTCATCAAATTTCTTGTTGGGGAAAATACATTTTTCATAAAAATATATGATTGATGTTAAAAAAAAAAAGTGCCTTAATCGTGATGTATCATAGTCAAGTCCACAGTTGAGGCCGAGAATACTTGCTGCTCAGGAGACTGTTAGAGTCAGACTGAGCTTTGAAAAGCCCCGAGATTTAGAGGGAATGGCATGCAGTAGGTGCTCCGTGAATGCTTACTGATAATTGACAAAATGATTGTTGCACAACTGTTGAGGTCTAAACCCAGATTGGTCTAAATCCTGGACAACTTGCTAATTCATTATCTCATTTCCAGGAGCACCTGAGTCATCCGAGTAAGAAAGTCCAGGCGGCCAAGGCATGCTGAACCTGCCTCAGATACTCGGGGTGAGTACTTTGACAAGGACCATATATACTTGGGTTTTAAAATTGGGATACATTTGTTTAAATCCAGTTCATTCGATTTAAAGTTACTCAGTTTGCACATGCATTGATATAGTTACCTACATACACTCACAAACTAAAAGTTTAATTGATGTGGCTTAAGGTAAGTCAGCATTTTTTTTTCCCTGCTTTCTCCTGACTGGCTGGTTCAAATCCAGGCTCTACCACTTGTAACGGTGTGACCTTGGGAAGGTTACTTGACCTCTCTGTTCCTCAATTCCTGATCTTTATGTTACAGTGATAATTACACCTAAATTATAGGATGTGTATGAAGCTACGTGAGATGATACGTGTGTAAGGAGCATAGAATACTGTTTGTCATAAAGAACTGTGTAAATATTGTGTTGTCATTATTCTAAACCATAAAATATCAACATTAAAAGCATTTAACTTGTCACATCAAATAGTCTGTAAAATAGTTGTTAGTATATACAAGATAATGATTAAAATGAAAGCATTTTAAATGTTTCTGGGGCCACCTGTGTGGCTCAGTCCATAGAGCGTGAGACTTTTGATCTTGGGGTCGTGAGTTTGAGCCCCACATTGGGTGCAGAGGTTGCTTAAATAAATTTAAAAAAAATTTTTAAATGTATTTGAAGCCAAATGAGTTAATATATGCAAAGAGTAGAGAATACTGTGTTATAGCGACCATTCTGTTACTGTTTTTGACCATGAAATATTAGAAACCTTTAGATTACTAGATCAAACTAATACTTTACCATCTGTCATGAAGGGTTTGATTATTTTCAATGTTTTAAATATGTTGAAAGGCATGAACTACAGAAATGAGGATGAAATTAAGTGGAGAAAATGGAAATGCAGTCATGTAGAATACCGTTTCTGTCTTCAGATGAAAAATATATCCTCAAGGAACCCAGTTCCATGGAACTGAATACATTTTAAAATCTAATTCATTTTTCTTGCAATTTATGGATCTGGAATTATTAAAATGTTCATATCTTTGAGCTAATGTGGCATAACAAATTTAATTTGCAAAACAAAGATGACATGACTAGAACATGATCCATAATCACTTTTTTTTCCCCTTCAGCTTCTCGTTGTAGGCACTCTGTTAGATAGACAAGTCAGGCGTATTTTATAACTTCATAGAACTTTCCAAATAAATAAGCTCTTAGAAAATCATAAAGAAATAGAATTTTGGAACAAAACAATTCCTTAGAATTAATCTTTTATAGTGTTCTCCATTGTGTAGGGCGCAGCCCCACCGCCTTTGACAGCGTTGTGTGGAATGTATGGGGCTGCTTTGGGCTCCGTGTAATTGGATATTTGTGATAGGATGGGGGAGCTGGAGGAGGATTGGGTGGAGAGGACAGGCTAATGGGAAGCTTGCCGTAGAGCGGCAACTCCTGGGGCAGCCACGGCCACACACTCCTACCGATGGCCGTGCTCTAGCCTTGGCTGGCAGCTTCCCCGGGAAGAGTGGGCCCTCACTTCCCACATGGCAGCAAGTCTGCAGGTGGGTCTCTGAGATCTTTCTGGAAGGTGGATTGGAGCAGCACGTGTCTAAACACAGCTTAGCGCCTGCCTGCGGTCTGATCGTTTGCCGTGTCTAAGAAAGATGACCCGAGTTCAGTGTTGGTACACTTCTGGGGCATCTGATTTCATGGTGTTGAAGTCTTCGAAGCTCATTCACATTTCACGTTGGTCTTTTGGCAGAGTCTGTGGGAAGAGGGTAAAGATTGTAATGAAGCTTGTCTCTTGGAAGGGCCGTTTACTCTGCCTGTAGCAGGGATGATGATTATTGGTTCTAGTAGTGGTAGTAATTATAGTAGTAAAAGGAGGGGAGGGAGTGAGCGGAGGAGGAGGAATAGAGTAACAGTACTAATGACGCTGATATTTATTGGTCACAGGGCTAAGGTCTGACATGTAAACTCATGCACTACTTAGAGCGATACGACAAGAAATACATCAGTATGATTCTCGTTTTGGAGACCACACACAGAGCAGTTCAATAGCTTGTCCCAGCTCGTCAAGCTAGTAAATGATAGAAGTAGAATTCAGACCTATGGAGTAGGAATCCCTCACAGCGGCTCCCATCTTCCGCCCTTAGAATCAAGACCTGGGCTTGATTATTCCGTATGCTGGCTGTGTAATGTCACTTGTCACTGCATTGCTCACCCTTTAAGCCTGGATTTCCCCGTCCACGGAAAGTCTGTACTAAGAATCACCAGTCTGACTTCCTCAGTGGCTTAATGTGTGAGGGAGAAGAAGATGTTGAGAACGTGTTTTGTAAACTGTAAACCCTTCATCAATAAATGCTGGCTATTCTCTGACGAGTATTAAACATTTTGTGTTCTAGAAACGAAAGTAGCATGTTCTAAAACTTTGACAACAGCAGGTGTTGTAAATTCATTCTCAGGAATTAAGATCTCCGATTTTAGGAGCTGGAGGTCATCCAGTTCACAGGTTTTCAACCCTGCTGCATATTTGTGTCATTTGGGGGACTTTTGGAAAATGGTTATTGCCCAAGATTCAGTCCACTTTCAGAAATCGGATTTAATTGGTCTGCTGTAGGGCTTAGGTTTCTAAGTATATGTATACGTGCATGCATCCGTACTTGTACCTGTAAGCGTGTAAGTGTGTGTGTGTGTGTGTGTGTGTGTGTGTTGCCCCACGGTGATGCTAATGTGCAGCCAGGGTGCACACATGGCTGGATTGAACCAACAAGCTTCCTTTTGACGTGTGGGGTGACCGTATGTTTACGGAGGACAACCCCTCTTAATACATGTTGCTCACCACCCCATTTGGTAGCCCGCCCCTTTCGCTCTCAAGTGTCGTTGAGATATATAATATATATATATTATATAAATCATAGAGTCGCCTACTTAACGAGGAACTGAGGCTTTGGGAGGCTATGTTCCTTCTAAAAGGAATCGAATATGGGATTGCTCTAGAGTCATGTTGAACACCTTGTGGGTAAGCAGGGTGTTTCTTCAGATTCTTAAGCTGAGAGCGTTTCTTAATTTGTCTGTGATAATAAGAACTCTTTAACATAGATATAGGCTCTGTTTCCATGTAAGCCAACGAAATTTTGCAATACTGAGGTCTCCCATCCCACCGGATTCATTTATGTAGAAAACAGTTGATCATTTATAATTTCTGAAAGCACCTTTTTGTGAATACATCCCCTTTGTTATTTAGAAAATTAAATTGAGAAAACAAATCAGTGGTTTTATCAACTGTCCCAATACTAGTTTTCTGAACATCACGTGTGGCCTTGCTGGATACAACATGCTTAATGACAGCATTTGTGAAACCTCGAACCAAAAGAAAATTTGACTCCAACCAAGAGATCTGACCTATCATTTCTCTGATAGGCAATGAAGCAGTCTTCTTACCTGACTCTTTCTCAGCCAATGTCAGACTTGATTTTGGCATTAACGTCAGCATTACCCAGAATATACACGCCTCATAATAGCTAGGATACTTTTCAGCCTGTAGTCTGGCTTTTCAAGGGTACATAAGAAGTCTGTATTCCATGCATGTGGGTGTTTTGCTATGGTAATAGTAAGAATATCGTCTCATCATTGGGCATATTGTTATAGGATGACCCAATCAGAATTGCAGATCTAGGAAAATAACATGTCTCAATTAAGTCCATCAGAGTGAAACCAAGGATGGTAGACGTTCCTATAACTCAGTATTAATGATTTTATCTGCTTGTGGAATCCAGGGATTGCATGATGCCCTGAAGATTCAGTACAGTACAGCATACGGACTAGAATGTTCACAGTTTTGTTGGCATATGATCAGGAATGAAAGTCAGAGATTGATTTAATTTTTTTTTAAATTCCAGTATAGTTAACATATACTGTTCTGTTTCAGGTGTATAATATAGTGATTCAGCAATTATGTACAGTACTCGGTGCTCATCGCAAGTGCCCTCCTTAATCCCCTTCACCTAATTCCCCCATCCCCCCAGCTCCCCTCTGGTAACCACCAGTGTGTTCTCTACAGTTGAGTGTGTCCCTTGGTGTGCCTCCTTTTCCCCGTGTTCATTTGTTTCTTAAATTCCACATATGAGTGAAATCATGTGGTTGTCTTTCTCCGACTTGTTTTGCTTAGAATAATATCTCTAGGGGGCGCCTGGGTGGCACAGCGGTTAAGCGTCTGCCTCCGGCTCAGGGCGTGATCCTGGCGTTATGGTATTGAGCCCCACATCAGGCTCCTCCGCTATGAGCCTGCTTCTTCCTCTCCCACTCCCCCTTGCTTGTGTTCCCTCTCTCGCTGGCTGTCTCTCTCTGTCACATAAATAAATAAAATCTTAAAAAAAAAAAAGAATAATATCTCTGGCTCCATTCACGTTGTTGCAAAAGGTAAGATTTCATTCTTATAATTAATTTAAAAAAGAAAGGTCAGTAAATTTCCCCAGACATTTTCTGAGGAAAGAAGATGAATAAAAGAGACATTTAATCCAAGTGTCTGATTCTTCCAAGACATGCTGGGTGTCCGTCCTCTGTATTCTTAGGGTACCATGCACATATCCTTTCTTAGGACCCATGCCACAGAGTACTATAATTAGTGTTTTGCAAGTCTTTCTGTAGTCTAGAGCAGAAACCATACCCTACTTAGCTTTGCATTCCCAGCACTTAGCAAAGAAATCAACCCATACTGGCTGGCTCTTAAAAAAACCTTGAGTGAATTATTAACTTACCATGAAATGAAGAGGAGCTTGAGTATCCAATCAAGAATTGTGTTCTCGGAGACAACACAGAGTGAGGGAGCTATGATATTTAGGCTGACATGAATATATACAATAAAGCGTCGTGGAAACCAGGCATTTCCTATGAACAGAGTTAAGCTCATTCAGTATTCTGAGAAAATCAACCACATACAATGGGTGCTTGAGAGAATGAGGGAGGTAGGGAGAGCTTATCAAAATCTGATTTTGCTCAAATAGATCAATATGTTTTAATGTCCCTCCTGTGGATGCTGAAACAGTTGAGTTCATCAAAGTGCATTCTGACTTAATCCGATCAGTGGGGAATCTCTTTCAATGTGGAAATGGCCAAAGCTTCATGCATACACTTTCTGGAATAAGGTGATCATGAGATCAACCAAGGATAACCTAATGCAAAAAGTTTAAGTAGTCCTACAAAATTCTGACTCATTATCTGGATGAAAATGACAGCATACATACATGATGAAAGTAATTTGCTAATGCCACTGTCACCTGCTTAGAATGTCTCAACTGTGACAGTCCTTTCCAAAGAGGCAGTTCCATTGTCACCTCCAGAGTGTGAGAACTCTGCACCTCCCCGAGTCTGTTAGACGTTCCTCCTCTCTTACTTACACGAAGGTGTCCATTTCTGAGCCATTCCATGGCCTACATGATAAAGAAAAACAGGAGTGATAGATGGAGTTGGCCTTCTGAACAGGAAGGTGCTTTTTGTAATACCAAGCACTTACCGATTTCCCTGCGTGTGTTCAAAGGAGTGTAAATACCTGGCTGAGTTCAGCTGTGCCTATCCATAAAACGCCAGATGGCCCCTAGACACCGGCTTTGCTTACTAATCACAAACGATGTCATCTCTGTATTGGTGTAATGCGCTGACTGATAAAGTTATGCAGTTGTTGTGGGACTGGGGAAGTTTTATAACCATGCCAGCTTCCACGCTTTACCATCTGTAATGTTTACAGACCGCTTTGGGGATGTTTCTCCAAGGATAAATCGATCCCTTTAATCTCGGTATCATCTATACATCACTGAGGTACTTTGCTCTGTGTTTTTGCCTGTTTGCAAGACGAATGAAACTGTTCCTTTTGAATCTTGAACCAGCATGTGACGCAGGAAGCACCTGGCGACCTCACAGTCCCAGGAACCCCATCCACGCCAAGCTCTCTGACCCCCAGGCCATCAACAGTGTGTGTAACTAATAGGGATTGGGGACTGTGCTGCTGTCCGGAAACCAGATTTTAGAGAAAAGTTTCCCTGGTGTTAGACAGTTGACTGAGCCACCTGGTCTTTCTTCCAAGATCGTTTGTTTGCCTTTCGGCTTAAAGAAGGGGAGTTGATATCTACTGCTCTCCCCCATCCCCTTTAAAGAAAATCTTGCAGATAATCCACTTCACAATTTAGCAAGGGCAGGTAACTGTTTCATATGACTGGAATAATGGTAACTCTATTTTTAGTTTTTGAAAAACAATTGTGTCTTTAAAATGTAATATACAACAGTAATATATATATATATATATATTTTTTTTTTAATTTTAAGTAAGCTCTGCACCCAAAGTGAGGCTTGAACTCATGACCCCAAGATCAAGAGTCACATGTTCCATCAGCTGAGCCAGCCAGGCGCCCCTTAGAGCAGTGTAATTTTTTAACAAGAATATATTACCCATGAGCTACAATGGAAGAATAGTTGTCTAATTGTCTAACATATGCCATCTGAATATTGTTTATTCCATTATTTCTATATTTCATAGTATTTCATCTACAAAAAATGATGTATTTTAGAAGTAGGTGGCTCTGCCATTGTCCACTCCTAGTTTTGCAAACACTTTTTTCTTTTTTTTTTTTTAAGAGAGAGAGAGTATGTGCGTGTGCATGAATGTGGGGTGGGGAGAGGAAAGGAATCCCAAGCAGACACAGGCCTGAGTGCAGAGCCAGACGTAGGACTTGACCCTACCGTGACCCAGAGATCATGACCCAAGCCAAAATCAAGAGTCGGACGCCCTTTTGACTGAGCCACCCAGGAACCTCCAAAGAAACATCTCTGAGGTGATTTTGAAATGTCACCTTTTGGCTTTTATACAAGTGATTGAGTTACACTTCCCAGGAGTAAAGCTTTTTTCAATAAGATCTGCCGTATAATAGCCATGACACAACCAATTCTTCATTTCAAAGTCATGAGGAAATCAATACATTAAATTAATTTTGAGAACTGTCACTCGCAGAGCTGCCCAGTCTAGTAATGTTAATAGCGTGTATACCTTTCTGCAATGGAGGCCTTATTAGAATCACTTTTTAAAATGGTTCGATAGGGAGTCTACAGTGAAGGACGACGTGAGGATTGGTTTCTTCAGCCTTTTGATAAGATTCTAGTAGAGATGTGACTTTCTCCTCCTCGTTTTCTCACAATAATCATGAATATTCTTTTACCTTTCATAGACCCATGTGCTCTGCTAAGGTCAAGATTTCAGAGGGAGCTTAATAACATTTGTGGTAGCACGTGGTGACTCACTAGGGCTGTTGGTTTGTCCTTGTCTAAAACGTCAAGACGGTATCCTGTCCCTGCTTCTTCAGATCATGGTGCTTCCCACACTCCATGCAAGTGGGGGCATCTCCTCTGAGGTAGTATCTGACTTTATCGATGTCTTTCTCTGGGCAGAAGGTCCACCTGCTCTGAAATCCTGTTCGACTCAAAGTTGTGAGGAGAACCGAATTTTGTGATTGGAAACACAGCTGTTTATCTTTCGTATCTCCCCAGATATTCCCATGACACTGCAAGGAATCTCCATCCGTTAGAACTGGTAGAGTACAGATGGCAGACACGCACACGAAGAGATGCTCCGCATCTTATGTCCTCAGGGGAATGCAAATCGGAACAACCATGAGATACCATACACAACTGTTAGAAATGGTGACATCCTAAACATTGACAACACCAACTGCTGGGGAGGAGATAGAGCAAGAGGAACGGTGTCCTTCCCTGCTGGTGGGAATGCAAGATGGTGCAGCCACGTGGGGAGACAGTTTGAGGATTTCTCACAGAACTAAACATAGTCTTACCATATGATCTAGCACTTGTGCTCCTTCGTATTTACCCAGAGGAGCCGGAAACTTCTGTCTACGCAGAAACCTGCGCACAGACGTGTGTGGCAGCTTCATTCATAACTGCCAAAGCTTGGGAGCCACCAAGGTGCCCTTCAGTAGGTGAGCAGATAAATACACTGTGGCCCATCCGGACAATGGGATAATACTCAGCACCGAAGACAAATGAGCTATCAGGCCGTGGGAGGAATGCAGGGAGCTTACAGTACATGTTACTGAGTGAAGAAAGCTGACCTGAAAGGGCTCCATACTGCACGACTCCAACTCTGTGACCTACCGGGAAAGGCAGAACCCTGGAGACAGTAAACAGATCCGTGGTTGCCTGGGGGTGAGGGTCCCGGAGTGAGTAGGCCGGAGCACAGAGGAGTTTTAGGGCAGTGGAAGGACTCTGTATGCTATTGTAATGGTGGGTACCTGTTGGTAGTATTTGTCCAAACCCCACAGACTCTGCAATGCCAGCAGTGAATGGTAACAAAAACTGTGGACTTCGGTGAGTACAGATTCATCAGGTTGGCACCATACTCACGTTGGTAGTGGGAGAGCTGATGCCTTGTGGGGGCATCGCTGTACAGGGGAAATCCCTGGACCTTCCTCTCGTTTCCCTGTGAACCTAACCTAAAACCGCTCTAAAAAAATAAAGTCTTAATAAAAACAACAGCTAGCGGGGCGCCTGGGTGGCTTGTCAGTTGAGCGTCCAACGTTTGATTTCGGTTCCGGTCACGATCTCAGGATCGTGAGATGGAGCCTCACGTCATTGGCTCCATGCTGAGCAGGGAGTCTACGTGTCTCCTTCTTCCTCTCCCTCTCTCTGCCCCTCCTCCTGCTTGCATACGCGCTCGCTCGCTCTCAAATAAAGATTTTAAAAAAATTAATAAAAACAAAAACTAGTGATCCCATTTTGGTGCAGCATGATCGGTTTTAAAAGTTTGGAGCCTCAGTTTATTTGACTTGAATGCAATTGAATCTGCTGGTTGTTGCAGAATTTAAAGTACTCTGTGTTCCCTCTCTTGGTTTAGTACATAGTTTCTTTGCAGACATTCTGTGTAAGCCCTTACTCGGGTTATTTTATGCATCCAGCTACATATCCTAAATCCTGAAATGTGCTTCCTGCCTGTGCCTTTTGGGTGGCATCCCTTGCCTTTTCCTTGTGTGGCTTTAAACAGTAGGAGCCACCCTTTCTCTGGACGCTGGCACGGTTCAGTTACCTGCTTGGAGGCCGGGCCCTGCCGGGCACCTCTCACATGAACTTGTCCTCCGGGACGCATTGGAAACCGTATTACCTTCTTTTCATCCAACGTGTGGAGTTTTCGTAATCTTAGAACAAGTTACTAAGTGCCCGCTGTGAGCCATGTGTGCCGTCAAACTCCAGAGATGATCGTTTCTCTTCCCAACCACACAGACAAGCGCTGGGCGGTTCTTTTATCCCTGCCTTGAGGTTCAGGAGCGGTAGTTTCCTCCAGTGGGGTCACTTTCCCAAGGTTATGCAGCTGGCAATGGGAGTGGCCAGAAGCAAGAGCTCCATCATCCCAGAGCCCACCCTTCGAATGGGACAAGCTCTGTTACGTCACCGCGTGCGTGGAGTCGTGGTTGCTTTCTGGTGGGAATCTCTCTGTTGCGCTCTGAGTTCCTTACACACACGTCCGGCTTCTTTGTATACAGGTGTCTGTATCTCCGGGACCTGCAAGCGAAGACCTTGATGGTGATGTAATACTCGCTCACGTTCTTCCAGTTCGCATTTCCTGCATGTTCTTAGCTCCGCAGCCCTGTTTGACTTTAGTTCTTACTGTCACCAGCTCGTAGCATCTAAGAGCATCCCTCTCCTGCATCTTCTCCACTCTCTCAACATTACCAACAACACATCTCATTACTTCTGTAGCTTGTGGGCATCTTGTGGACAGTTTGTCCTCAGAGCTTTTGCTCGTCTGATTTTGTCTAGGAACCTCTGCCCTCCATCAGGTTCTGTCCCACTTTTCTATCAGTGTCTGCCTCGTACTCATTTCTGCCTCATGCTTCCTGGAGGATGTTTCTTGGGGGTGCTGATACTCTGCGGAATGACTTCACTGCCAGGGCCATAGGACCTTACTGTGTTCGGTTTCTATATATCTATATCTATATATATAGATATATATATATCATGTTATATATACACGTGTATGCTATATATATGTGTGTGTATATATATATATCATGTGCATATATATACACACACATATATGTATCCACATGAGTTATGTGTATATTATGTATATAATATATATTTTTATTTATTTTTGACGGAAGAGCCTTGAGGTCAGAAGCATGTCTTCCAGCTCTCAGTGTGATCTTTATTGGTGCCCGGTGTGGCTCTGTCAGTAAGCTCCAGCAATCACCCATTCAACATCTGGAGAGTTACTGGATCTCTGTCATTATCTCCCTCCCCCTCCCCTTCTCATTCTCCCACCCCCTCCCCTTTTCCTTCCCCCTCCCCTTCCCCTCCTCCCACCCTCCCCTTTTCCTTCCCCCTCCCTTTCCCCTCCTCCCACCCTCCCCCTCCCCTTCTCATTCTCCTCCCCCTCCCCATTCCCTCCCTCCCTTTTCCCTGCCTCCCTTTGCCAACCTTCCCTTTTCCCTCCCTCCTTTTCCTCTCCCCCTCCCCTCCCCTCCCCTCCCTTTCTCCCTCCTCCCCCCTTTCTCCCTCCCCCTTCTTTCCTCCCCCCCATTCTCTCTCCCCTTCCACCTCTGAAGCTCCTCTTTCTGCATTCCTCCTCCTCCTTTCTCTCTCTCTTTAAATGCTCAGCTGGGTCACCTGGCTGGCCCAATCCGCAGAGCATGCTACTCTTGATGTCCAGGTCATGAGTTCAGGCCCCACATGGGGTATAGAGATTACTTGAATAAATAAAACTTTAAATTTTTTTTTTAAAATGTTGACCTTTCATCTTCAAATGAAAAGGTAAAAATAAATTTACAAAAAATAAAAAAATTAAGTAAAAAAATAATAATAGGGTAGCTGTTAGTGGGCACTTATAAGAAGAGCTTCCTTTTTAGACTCCCCATTACCATCTTTTTCCTCCTGTCACCCTCCCATGTGCCAAGTGTCAATCAACTTATATTCTCGCTTTTCAAGAATCATGTTTTCTTGTGCTTCTCTGCCTGGCACAAGCTGTTCCCTTCACTGAGCACACCCTCCTCCCTCCTTTGTCTTGTCCGTTTGTCCGGAATCTCCAGACTGGTGTTTTGGATCTACTGAAGTCTCCGTTCCTTTGGGTTGGCGTCTTCAGTTGTGCCCTTTCTTGTTGAGGCAGAAACGATGCTCTCTCCTTCCTTTTTTTTTTTTTTTTTTTTTTTTTTTAAGTAGGCTGTATGCCCAACCTGGGGCTTGAACTCCTGACTTTGAAACCAAGAGTTGTACGCTCTATAACCGAGCCAGTCAGGCACCCTTCCTTCTTGCCTTCTTGGTTCTGTATTACAGCCTCAGTCCATTGGGTCATCACTGTTTGCATAAACATATTTATGGATATCGCTGTTTATTTACATACGTATTTTATTTTATTTTATTTTTTTTTTTTTAAGATTTTATTTATTTATTCGACAGAGATAGAGACAGTCTGCGAGAGAGGGAACACAAGCAGGGGGAGTGGGAGAGGAAGAAGCAGGCTCATAGCGGAGGAGCCTGATGGGGGGCTCGATCCCATAGTGCCGGGATCACGCTCTGAGCCGAAGGTGAAGGCAGATGCTTAACCGCTGTGCCACCCAGGCACCCTTATTTACATATGGATTTTAGACTTGAATCCTGTTCCTCTTTGTATCCTAATACTATTCATTGTGTCTCATACATCCCTGCCCGGAAGTGCTTTCTGGAAGGTCCTTCCAACTGCAGACTGACTTCAAAGACTTGATTACTTATTCAGCCTTGAGCTACCTTTTGATGGAAAAGAAGTGACTTTCTTTCATGAACAATAAGGGCATACATCAATATCAATAATTTTTATTTCAGGAGTTGAATTACTTATTAAAAAAAAACCTTCCCATTTTTATGAGCTTGCAATAATCGTGTAAATGAGTTAGTGACTTTCACCCAAACTATAACGAGAGAGCTGGTAATTTTCTTTAGGTGTGCGTCTGTAGAGTTTCATTCCAGTGGGGTTTTGTGGTTCCTTTAAAAAGCAAGTGTTTTTGGATGCCGCGAGGCAGTCTGATCTCAGGAGTTCTGAGAGCCTCGACCTTGGAGGCTCGCTCTCCTGGGACTGACGGCGAAGTCTCAGTTTTATCTTCCACCAGATGTATGACCAGTGTATGTCCCTTATGTCCCTTACCATATTTCATGTCGTAATTTTACAAGAGATAATCTCAAGATGTTTTACAAACGTGAGGTAGTATAAGAGAGTAAGTGCTGAATAACTAGTTAAATTTACGAAATTCCCAATATATGTACTTCAGCTGTTCATTACTCCTCTCTTATTATATACATATTTTTCCTCTTCTTCCTCATCCATCCCCTCCTCCTCTTTCTCTTCCTGTTCCTTCTCCTCTCTCTCTTTTCCAAGTGATGCCTTCTAGTGACCTGTGCTC
This sequence comes from Ursus americanus, assembly GCF_024610735.1. Lineage (NCBI taxonomy): Eukaryota > Metazoa > Chordata > Mammalia > Carnivora > Ursidae > Ursus > Ursus americanus. The sequence continues at coordinate 117,706,954 of NC_142164.1, read as the reverse complement.
ACCTGGATATGAGGTTTTAGTTCAACAGCTTATTAAGATGTTCCCTATAGTAGTGAACTTTAGGGATTTTTGGTTCGAATACATTTTTCTCTAGCAAGGAGAGACAGAAGATCACACTTCTGGGACAACTCTGCATCTCAGAAAGTCTGCTTGCTGCCTTCCTCAGAGGGGTTCACTAGATCCCGTTGACAGCGCTTGGGTAGACGTAACCAGCTTCACCTCACGGGGAGGCACGTAGTGCAAGTACCGTCCTATACCTGTCGCCCCCAAAGCCTGTGCAAGACTTTAATGTGTGCCTTTAATACACCAATATGGCGGTCCTTGGACAGTAGTTTCAGGCTTCTGGTCAAAACAGTGAACACAAAACAGTCTTCATGAATGGACATCTGCCCCCCAAATCTTTCCATGGGATGTGTACTGGTATGTGACCCAGTGGTACCCCAGGCTCTGTTCTGGATTATTAGGTCCAAGTTGCTTATTCTGCTGCCCCATCCTGTTGTACTTGAAAACCTTAGTACTTCCTGCAAATCATTAAATAGTCTTCACAGAGGAAAGTATCGCAGACAGTGAGCACACCAATTCACACTGCTGCCTTTTTAATATCACTGTTTGTTTTGTCACTGACATTTTCACATGAAATATTCTGTCTAAAGTACCTCTATTTAATTTCCTTCAGGATAATGAATTCTGTGCAAGAAAGAGCTGTTTTCTGTGGAGCCTTATTTCTATTCTTTTACCTTGCCACTGCTTTGTAATGTATTTACCGTTCTGTTCTTTGAGAATGCCGCTTTGCCGCATGGTCCAACTTTGTTTTTCCTGCAGTTTGCTTTCCCCTTTTTGTAATTTCTTGGTGACAAGTGTATTGTCTGCATTTTCACATGCATCCCGTTCTTCCTCAGGGACACTTCATAAACCCTGATTCACATCGCACTGACCATGGTACTTAGGTGACCCTTCTCAGTCTGCTCGGTGCGTCAGGCCCGTGGGCATCCGTGTGTGGGATTCTGTGTGTCGTCTGACATTGCAAACGATACTTGACCCCTCAACACTGGTTTCCAGTAGTTTTCCCACGTGTTTCCAAACACATCAGAAAAACAGTCATGCATAGCATCTATTTTTATTTTTGTTCTTAAGATTTTCTTGTCTATTTCATAGTGTACACGTGCTCACGAATCAGTTTCTTCTCTTTAGGTCTTTCTTAACATTTGTTTCAAAAATAAAATTGACAAACTTTTATAGATGTTTGGTTGGAAAATGAAGCTCTTCATTTAGCAGAGATACTGCAAAATAGGAGCATTTGACATAGGGATAGTTGGCTGAGAAGAGTGGGGGTTCTAAACTTAAAATAGGAGCGTTTGACATAGGGATAGTTGGCTGAGAAGAGTGGGGGTTCTAAACTTAATCAGCTCACCGTAGACATTTTTTCCCTCTCGTTTCAAACTGCTTACCTAATCCTTTTCTTAGGGCACTCAGTAAAGTAGACCACTTTGAAAAATTATTTGCTCCCTAGCAAGAAGGTGGGAAATACACACACGGATTTGTGTGTCTACGTATATATACCCACACTCACATATGCCACACACACTTACATGTGTATATGTATACAGATATATATACACACACACATAATACATATATATTATATCTGTGTAGGGTAGTATATATATGTCATATATATAATATACATTTGTTGCAAGTATATGTATCCTAAACTACATGTATGTAGTATACATATCTACAGATACACATGCATACACACATACACACATATAATACTTGTTATAGCTGTGAGTACAATAGTGTATATATTTCTGTTGTATAATAGTAAATATTTGTTGGTAGTATATATATCTCGTATAAACTGTATGTATGTAGTATACATATATATACGTATCCATGCATATATATAGATACATACACACACACGTATAATACTTACCTGTTACACCTGTGTGTACAATAGTATAGATATCTGTCATATAAAGAATATATATTTGGGGCGCCTGGGTGGCACAGCAGTTAAGCGTCTGCCTTCGGCTCAAGGCGTGATCCCGGCATTGTGGGATCAATCCCCACGTCAGGCTCCTCTGCTGTGGGCCTGCTTCTTCCTCTCCCACTCCCCCTGCTTGTGTTCCCTCTCTCGTTGGCTGTCTCTGTCAAATAAATAAATAAAATCTTAAAAAAAAAAAAAGAGTATATATTTGTTGGTAGTATATGTACCATGTGTAAACTACATCAATGTAGTGTACATAGACACGTACACATATACATGCATGTCTATACATGTATACACATATAATTATCTAGTATACGTGTGTGCATAGATAGGATAGTGTGTGTATATATGCCATATATAGTATATGCTTATTAGTAGCATGTGTATCATATATGCTACATGTATGTACTATATATATGCATGTACATACCTATATACACATATAATACTTATCGGTTATACTTATGTGTATATATATACGACAGTGTGTGCCTAGATGTCATACATGTCGTATATATTTATTAGCATATGTATATATGCTAATAATGCTAATATATGCATATTAGCATATATATACTATGTGTATGTACTCTACATACATATACTTACCTATATACACATACGATACATATCTCTTACACCTATGTGTGTGTATATATGATTGTGTGTATGTGATATATATGATATATGTTAGTAGCATGTGTCTCATGTATATACTACATGTACGTACCCTACATGTATATATACACATACATATATATGACGTGTAAGTATAATAGTAATACATAGTTACACTGCAGCTTAACTAAGTTGATAATAGGATGTGCTAGAGGTGAGGAAGAACTGAAGGGCAGAAGGCCAGAGATGTTCCTATCCTCACACCCATTTCTAGTTAGTTCTAGGAGAGGGCAGAGGAAATACTAGGATGTGGGGCCATGTGTAATAAGGGCTTCTTGATAACGTCAGTGATAGATGGTGGCCATTGAAGATTAGGGAAACCCATAAAGGTTCAGGCAAGAGAAAGTAGAAATTGAGTCCATCTGAGAGATGTAGAGAAGTGGTTACAGTAAGAGTCTCCATGGGTTACTGTCCAAACCAACCAACTTGGAATTTGTAGGGCTTATGCCCTGCGCCCAATAAGGAACTGAGCTGGAAAGCAGAAATGAAAGCAGAAATCAATGGGAAAGCTTTAGTGTAAATGCGCCCATACCTCAGCAATTTCTGTACTTTCTTGTCATCCAAGAAATGGGTATTCACTGAGAAAAACACATTTCAAAATGCAGATAACAAGGAAGAAAACAAGTAACATACAAATAATTACAAAGATTCACACTGAAGTTTTATTTTTCTATTAATTGAGGGTGAGCTGGCTTTTCTGTTTGACATCACTGGACTTGCACTATATCACAAACTCGGGGTTGCTCATTGGTCTGCAGGATTTGGGATGAAATGAGACCCATGGGTTTAACAGAGCGTCAGGTGAAAGTGTTGCACTGTGCTTGTGGGCTGTAGGGAGTCATGTAACATGCGTGAGGAAGGTGGGAACAGGGAGAGCTGTACTGTAAAAATGGTACTTATATTGAGATGTTAAGGATTCTATAAAAGTACACGTATCTGAGAGAGTTGGCAGATAGTTTCAGGCTGCCTATTGCTTAGAGCACCTGAAGTAGAAGGAGAGATTTGAGTACTTGAAAGATGCAGAAAGGATATAATATGGCATTTTTTGAGAGCTGGTGGGTGAAGAGGGTCAGGTTCTCCTAGGAGAGGCGTGATTCAGTATCCCAGTGACCACAACTCATAGGCTGACACTATTTTCGTGGATTTGGCCAAGAGGCAGTTATGGATCTCAAGGTCTGGTATCCAGGTGAAAGGGGGAGAAATGGGAACATACGGGGCCAGGCTAAGAACCTAAGTTCATTCTGAAAATGACTTCAAGGAGAGCAGCCTGTAGCCGAAATTTCTTCTGTTCATAGAGGTACCACTGCTTCATTTTCTTTATGATCGAAGAAGGGCAGGGCACACGTCGAAGTAATGATCTGATGAATGCGTGAAATCTTTATTTTTGTGATTCCTTTGTCATCTTTCTTGGCTTCAAGATTCTTAGTGCAGGGTTCAAAAGTCAGTTGTGGGGATTTCGTTTCACCAGTGGAACTGAATGCTCCAGTCCAAGAAAAAAGGGCTACCTGAAAGCTTTTATTTATTTCTTTATTTTAAAGATTTTATTTATTTGAGAGAGAGCGTGTGCACACACAAGAGAGAGAGCATAAGTGGGGGGAGGCCGTGGGAGAGGGAAAAGGAGACTCCCCTCTGAGCAGTTAGCCCGACTCCAGATTCATGACATGAGCTGGAGGCAGACACTTAACCAGCTGAGCCACCCAGGCACCCCTAGCTGAAAGCTTTTATAAGAGAGAGTCAGAAAATGACAAGAGGAGCGACTAGTATGTTTAAATACAACATGAAGGTACATTCTGCGTGATGCTTCAGAAGGAGAACTCAGAAGTAACAGATGGCTTGTGTGAGGGAGTGATACGAGGGAAGTCCCTACATCACGTTCAGCACGAGTGTGCAGGGATTTCTGTGTCACGAGCTGGAAGTTCCATTATATTATAACAGGTCATAATCTCCAACATCAAGCATGACGCTAGAATGAAATTGAAAAGAAGCTCCTCCATTTGAATCCTTTGCCTTTAGGCCGTGGCCATACTATTGAGACAGGACTTCAAAGTAGCCTCTGAATCCAACCTGCTCTCTTTCTCAGAGAACTTGATCCATCCACTAATCCCACTGGGGCAATACAGAAAACATGGCGGATCATGAATTAGCAAAGTAGCACTGCTCCGTCAGTTGGGTGTTTTATACTCAGATGACACACGACACTGTTCTGACAGCCCATCTCAACTCCCTCCCCCTTGCGTTGTGTGTGCTTTAGTTAGGCAAACATGAGAATATCAGCCCAGATTTCTGAAGACCCAGTATATAGCAAGGATGGAAAAACTGGTGACTGATTGTAAAATAGATTGCAAATATCATCAAGTACAAAATCATTACATCAAAACTTTGTACTTTCAGCATTAGAAAATAGGTGAACCAGCCATCATGTTTCATAGTTAATTCAAATAAACAATTTATGAGCCTGAAAATTATAAAACCGTTTTTACAATTACAGAGATAATTTGGTCTCATGTATTTTCCACAACAGAAATTCTGTAAATGAAAAATGCCATATGGAAGGGCACAGATTTTGTGTTAGAAGACTTTGGGTTCTGGGTTGACCAGTTAACTCTTCATCCTCTGCAAGTTCATCCTCCTGCGGGACCTTTAGCCCAGTCATCTGTGAAGGACTCATGCTAAGAGCAGCTCCTCCACGGGGTCTCTGCAAGAGGCTCGCAGATAGCTAATGTGTGCGAAAGAACGTAGTCAGCTGCAGAGTTCAGTGCAAATTTAGAGATGTCATTAAAGTATATGGTTCTTGCTTTAAATAGCAATATATATTTTTTCTTTTAGAACTTTATTCATAAGGAATTAAGTACTCCTGCAATAGTAATTCTAACTCCTTGAGTAGTAAAACTAAGTATAATTTCTTTTTCCTGTTTTATGCCATTTGATAGCAAGACAGTAATGTTTAAGGCTCTCGTAGGTTTAATGGATAACGGATATTAGAACTCTTTTTTTAAGTGATCAGATTTGTCCTTGAGTAAAAAGGCATTGTAGTCAAATTAGTATTCAGTTGGCTTGTTTTATCCCAACTTTGTGAGCTGTTTCCTCAAGTATCATTGACTATTTGCCACCTCTTTTAAAATTCAGAAAATGATATTTAGGGATGCCTTCCATTTTAGAAAGATAAAAGGTAAGCAACATCGAAGGGGTACTTACTTATGGTGTGCAGAATATCTAGAAAATGCCATGTAATAAGAGTTTTGATGGGGCTCAAAATGACAACCCAATTTCTGGTGAAGCTTGGTAAACCTTTGCCCTCTTAACCCACCTTGATTTCGTTTGTATGGACTGATTTATTTGGGCACCTATCTAAGAATAGGAGGGACAGGACAGAAAGTCTCAAACCGTGTCAGCAGTTGTAACAAATAGATACATTTCTGGTGGACTACCAGGCAGGAGTGGGGGTGGGGATGGATGCGGGGGGCCAGGGAAGGACTGAGACCTTTAAGACCCAGATCCCACAGTGGATGATGTAGCCCCCGACGTCATACTCTTAATAAAGGGAGGAAGCCTTTGACAACGTGATGGGAATGTTGGAAATACAAATGTGTTGCAGGTGAGCCCTCCTTTCTGGTTGACACATGAAGGCTTTCGGAATTAAAATTCAGTAGAAGATGTAACAGCTATTTGTGGGAAAGGCTGGATAGTCCCTCTTCTTCTGGAGATAAGCCAATCTGCAGGTGGCAGGTAGAACGGTAATAGCTTTTCTTTTGCCCCACAGCACAGGGGATGTCTTTGAGCCCTGCAGTCCATTTCCTATGATACAAAATAATTTCCCCATTATAAAAGCCCTTTGGAGTTAAGGCTTTTGACTTCTAGGTGAAATTGTCCTGAATGATGTGTCTGTTTTTTTTCCCCCTGGAAAAAGAGTGGGTTCTTAGAAGACCCAGGAGAATATGAACATGTGTTGTTCCTATCCTGTCCGCCACTGTATTTTATGAGAGGTTGGGGAGAGCGAGAGAGAGGACTCGTGGCATTACTTCTTGTCTCCTTTGGCGGCCCCAGCTCCTTCATTCTGTATCATATCGCTGTTCTTACATACGTGAAAAGTATCGATTACTTAAGGATAGTTTGTGCTATCACAAACCTTAGTTAATTAAAAATACATACGTGGAGAGTATCATACACTTTATCTGCAGTGTAAGGCTCCAGGCTGCTGGGGAACGATAAATCAGTGAGACAATGTGTCATCTTTGACCAAAAAACTTGAAAAATGAGTTAGAAATACCATCTGGATGAGAAGGTTCTTCCTAAACCAGTCAGGATTCTCAAAGCATTTTCGGGAAAGGATGGATAAGAAAAGCACGTGGCGTTGCTGGTGTGATGCTCGGGGATGTGGTGGGAGAATCTGAAACCCTGCCAGAGGACTGGGTTTACTGTAACTTCACGCTCATTCTGTGGCCACGAGTTGACCCGCTTCACGTTGCAAGTAAAGAGTTGGTCTCTAACGCAGTGTAAAGCATTGCCAGGCATCCCGGGACACCTCTGAATTGGCTCTTCCTGGAAAGGTCTCCTTGGAGTCTCTGTCCAACCCCACGATTCCCTGCTTGACTCTAGTTTTGGCCAACTTTTCCTGAAGCCTCTGGTGCCGGGATTAAACTCAGGGCCGTCACGTTTGCCTTCCAGGAAGTCACTGGCAAACAGCCACGCCTGTTTTCAGATTTGTGCCTGGCTGATGGCCAGGCTTGTCAATCAGCCAGAAGGTGTCTATCCTACAAATCACGACTGGAGTCCATTTGCTGGAACAAGGCTGAGCTGCCAGTTCCAGAAGATAGTGTGTTTCACTCAGGAATCCCATTTAATTATGCAGAATGTATGTGTTTTAGTTTTTGGTTACTCCTGAGTGTTGAGCTGTAAATGGGAACTAACAAGAGAGAACGTGTGTGTAATGCCTCACGGGGTCAGGCGGATGGCAGACGTGGGGTATGAGGTCCTTTCATTGATGCTGGTGCTTCTCTCCCTGTACTTTGCCAGGGGGAAGTCACATGTTAGAGGTGGTTCACTAGTACAAGCTCACGTAGGTGATGAGTGCATAATGGTGCGTGTGTGTGTGTGCACACGTGTGCGTGCATGCGCGTGTGCGTGCGTGTGAAGGCACAGGAGGGTGAGGTGAGAATGTGTAGTGGCCTGTTCCCTAGCAGCCAGGGTGAAGCTGCACAGGATAATCATATGATGTAAGAACACCATTTGCTTTGTTAATTGAACTATAACTCACTGCATTGAAGTCTGGTAACTAACCTCTGCTCCAAACATAGTTCAAAGAAGTATAGGGGGCGCCTGGGTGGCACAGCTGTTAAGCGTCTGCCTTCGGCTCAGGGTGTGATCCCGGCGTTGTGGGATCGAGCCCCACATCAGGCTCCTCTGCTATGAGCCTGCTTCTTCCTCTCCCACTCCCCCTGCTTGTGATCCCTCTCTCGCTGGCTGTCTCTATCTCTGTCGAATAAATAAATAAAATCTTTAAAAAAAAAATTATTAAAAAAAAGAAAAAAAAAAAGAAGTATCTTAGGGGACGCCTGGCTGGCTTAGTGGGTAGAGTGTGTGACTCTTGATCTCCAGGTCAGGAATTCGAGCCCCATGTTGGGTGTAGAGTGCACTTTAAAATTAAATTAAAAATAAGTTTAAAAATCAAACGAAGAAAAGCAAGAACCGTCTTAGGAACGTCGACAGTACCTGAGGAACACCTGAGGAAACCAGGAAGATGCACTGAACGTGTCCGTGACGCCACAACCAGCCATCGGCAGGGTGAGCTCTGAACTCTGCCGGCTCTCGTGGTGCCTCCCACTTCCTCCCACTGGAGATTTCTTCCTGCTCGTAGTTGGAATGTGGAAGCTGCTCCTGCTGTTAGTACTGAGGGAGGAACAGGTAGATCGATAACGGGAGTGACAGCGTGCCGTAAGTGCACCGTGATGCGAGTACGTAGCCATGGGGTGATGGGATGTCAGCCCTACTTGTATTTACTTGAAGTTTCTCACTTGATAATTTAGTAAAGGAGACAAAGACGTCTTTAAGAAGGACACGCCAGGAGTAGGAGCTGTGTGTTCTGCACTTCCTATGCACCGTGCTCTTTCTGGATCCATAATTCTTTGATTTTGCAATTCACAGCAAATTAGAACTATCTTTTCTGGGTGCGTGATAAAAAGCTAGAAGGAGCAGAGGCAGAGTTCAGTGGGCTCCTCTTCATTTCCTAAAGGGGCAAAAAGTATAAATTTAATAATTCCATCATCAATTAACCTGCTGGCCGTAGAACATGGCTAGATGTGTATACAAGGCTTATTCGGAGGAAGGTGGGTTATCTGCCCATCACTGGAATTACTTGTCAGGCTAGTCTCAGTAGCATGTGATTTTGAGGTTTTTGCCTGGTAACCACCAAGAAAGATGCCACGCCTGATCAAATAGAATGAAACAGTTACACTGTCTGCAAATTAGTAAGACCAAGTTAGAATAGTATCGGGAGGGCTCATGGGGAGTCTGATTTCAAAGCTTCGTGATTCAGATGGGGTGAAGGAAACCTGTAGACGCCGCGAATGCGGCCTCATGGTTTTGATGGACATCACGGGTGGGGGGCGCTGGTACCCACCTCGTGATTGCTTAAGCAGCCAATACTCGGGCAGAAAAATAGACATAAATTTCCTAGTGATGCTTTCCACATGGCTTTGCATGACTCTCTTCATTAAAACACAAGTTACTGGGGGTGTTATGAAATAGAAAGTAGGGAATCATGGAGAGAAAAGCTGAAGAAAGCCTTTAGAGGGCATAATTCACTTAAATTACATCAGAATCTATAAATGAGTGTAATCACCATGTGATAATTGTCTTTCTCTGCTTGACTTATTTCGCTTAGCATTATCTCCTCCGGTCCCGTCCATGTTGCTGCAAATGTTGTGAAATCGTTCTTTTTGATGGCTGAGTAATATTCCATTGTATATATGGACCACAGCTTCTTTTTTTTTTTTTTTTTTTTTTATTAATAACGATTTTTTATTATATTATGTTAGTCACCATACAGTACATCCCCGGTTTTCGATGTAAGGCTCGATGATTCATTAGTTGTGTATAACACCCAGTGCACCATGCAATATGTGCCCTCCTTACTACCCATCACCGGTCTATCCCATTCCCCCACCCCCCTCCCCTCTGTAGCCCTCAGTTTGTTTCTCATAGTCCATAGTCTCTCATGTTTCATTCCCCCTTCTGATTACCCCCCCTTTCTTTATCCCTTTCTTCCCCTACTGATCATTCTAGTTCTTATGTTCCATAGATGAGAGAAATCATATGATAGTTGTCTTTCTCTGCTTGACTTATTTCACTAAGCATTATCTCCTCCAGTGCTGTCCATGTTGTAGCAAATGTTGAGAACTCATTCTTTCTGATGGCTGAGTAATATTCCATTGTATATATGGACCACAACTTCTTAATCCAGTCATCTGTTGCAGGGCATCTCGGCTCCTTCCACGATTTAGCTATTGTGGACATTGCTGCTATGAACATTGGGGTGCATATGGCCCTTCTCTTCACTACGTCTGTATCTTTGGGGTAAACACCTAGTAGTGCAATGGCTGGATCATAGGGTAGCTCAATTTTTAACTTTTTAAGGGACCTCCACACGGTCTTCCAGAGTGGCTGTACCAACTTGCATTCCCACCAACAATGTAGGAGGGATCCCCTTTCTCCACATCCTCTCCAACAATTGTTGTTTCTTGCCTTGTCTATTTTTGCCATTCTAACTGGCGTAAGGTGGTATCTCAGTGTGGTTTTGATTTGAATTTCCTTGATGGCTAATGATTTTGAACATTTTTTCATGTGTCTGTTAGCCATTTGTATGTCTTCATTGGAAAAGTGTCTGTTCATATCTTCTGCCCATTTTTTGATTTGTTTATTTGTTTCTCGTGTATTGAGTTTGAGAAGTTCTTTGTAGATCTTGGATACCAGTCCTTTATCTGTAGTGTCATTTGCAAATATATTCTCCCATTCCGTGGGCTGCCTCTTAGTTTTTCTGACTGTTTCCTTGGATGTGCAGAAACTTTTAATCTTGATGAAGTCCCATAAATTCATTTTATCTTTTGTTTCTCTTGCCTTTGGGGATGTGTCATGAAAAAGGTTGCTTTGGCCGATGTCGTAGAGGTTGCTGCCTATGTTCTCCTCTAGAATTTTGATGGATTCCTGTCTCACATCGAGGTCTTTCATCCATTTGGAGTTTATTTTTGTGTATGGTGTGAGATAGTGATCAAGTTTCATTCTTTTGCATGTAGCTGTCCAATTTTCCCAGCACCATTTATTGAAGAGACTGTCTTTTTCCCACCGGATGTTTTTTCCTGCTTTATCAAATATTAGTTGCCCAAAGAGCTGAGGGTCCATTTCTGGGCTCTCTATTCTGTTCCATTTGGACCACAGCTTCTTAATCCAGTCATCTGTTGAAGGGCATCTGGGGACGTTGTTTAGAGAACGTACAGCATTTTCTCACGACGTGGATTGTTGCCCAGTGACGAAGAACACTGAAACTATGTGAGGCTGGGACTGCCCTTTCAGTTCTTCCTACCCTCTCCTCCTAGAAGCCAGCTGACATCACGTGCATGCTGTTTCACACATAGTGACCACTCAAGAAATTCGATTAACTATTTAAGAATCAGATGGAGGGGCGCCTGGGTGGCACAGCCAGTGAAGCATCTTAACTCTTGATCTCAGCTCAGGTCTTGATCTCAGGGTCGTGAGTCCAAGCTCCACACTGGGCTCCATGCTGGGCTTTGAGCCTACATTAAAAATAAATAAATAAATAAATATATATATATATATATATATATATATATATATATATATATATATATATATAGAATCAGATGAAATAAGGTCACAGACTCTCAAAGCAGAAGATATTTTAGGTGTCATCCTCTTCAAATGCCTTACTCAACAAACGAAGTACCATGGATGGGAGGAAACTTCTCTTTTCCTCTACCCTTTTCAGTTGTCGACTAGGACCCAGGTAACAAAAGACAAATTAACCAGGGAAGGCATAGAAGTTTATTTAATAGAAGTTGGCATGACATGGAGAAAAGAAAGAAAGGTTGAGCGTGAGGGTTTTTATGCTAGATTTGATGTAGGGCGCAACACTATGGAAAGATCCAATAAGAGAGAGTGAACTGGGGGACACTCCACAAGACCTCTGTGTTGAGATTCCTTTGTGTCTTGTTGTCTTCGGTGGTAAGGATGCTCCTTTCTGAGAATGGGGAGGGGACCTCTCCCGTGAGAGTTTTGTGACCTGCTTCAGGGGACGATCAGACGCACCTTTCTACACCTGCCATTTCTTGAATTCCTCCAGGTGGAAATAATCAGTTCATCGAGGTGCACATCCTGAACCCCATCAGCTGAAACCCAAGCAGGTCAAGTGACTAGACTCCCATTCTTCCCCTAGATATAATACTGTTCCCTTGACTAAGTGCAGTACTGTTCCCCCGTAGGACGCTATTTACATTCGGTGACTTGATTTGATTGTAATCTGTGTTCAACTAGAAACATCAAATCTTGGGATGCCTGAGTGGCTCAGTTGGTTAAGTGTCTGCCTTGGGCTCAAGTCATGATCCCAGGGTTGTGGGATCAAGTCCCAAATCGGGGTTTTGGGCTAGGTGGGGACTCTGCTTCTCCCTCTGCTTGCGCTCTCCCTGCTTGTGCTCGCTTAGACACACTCTCTTTCTTTCTCTGACAAATAAATAAAACCTTAAAAAAAATAAAATCTTCCAGTTAAATATTTAATAAGAAAAAAAATATTTTCTTGAATCCTGTTTTTCTGTCATGGCACTCAAATATGTTCCCCAAGAGTCTGCATTGTTTTTGTTTTTGTTGTTTTTAGATTTATTTATTTATTAGAGCTGGGGGAGGGGCAGTGGGGGAGAGAGAGAGATTCTCAAGCAGACTCCCTGCCAAGAACAGAGCTCAATGAAGGGTTCCATCCCAGGACCCTGAGATCATAGCCTGAGTCAAAATCAAGAATCAGCCACTTAACCCGCTGAGCCACCCAGGCACCCCAAGAGTCTGCGTTTCTATCAAGGAGTTCTGTGGAGGCACATTGTATCAGTAAACACATTATTTTAGCTCAATAGCTCGGGAACACATCTGTTCTATAAATTAAGGTAAACTCTACTCACTGTGGTTTCCTGTTTTATTTGGTCACAGGACAATGGTGACTATTCATGGACTTATTCTTAATTTTTTTGACATTTCTTATTAGGAAATGCATATTTCAGACTGTGAAATATGGCATTTACTGACTCTGTAATGTTACGAAGCAGGTACAGGGGGAGGTTACCAAAACAAACAAGACGTTTACCGATACAATGAATCACAGAGCACCTAGGCTGGGAAAAGTGAAATAGAAACTGTGTGGGAAAAATGAAATAAGAAGAGACAGTATAAAATGCTCTGATTTCTCCTTTCCTGAGGTCTGTATTCATTGCCTTTCTTATTCGCTTCTTTGCTTTCACGATACAGAGTGCAATTAATGTGACTTTGTTTTCTTGGTTGCACGCACTAACGTCGTGCCTGCCGGAAATTAAATCTGAGCATCTTGGTTGAGAGATGGCCTGTAGCGCCTTTAGTCACAGGTTGACCGAATGTATCTCGATTCTTTGCAACATTGGTTACTCGACTTCAGCACATGTCTAACTGTAATCATTTACCCTTTAGAGGGTCACCATGTTTCCCTCATTTCCGTGTCCTCTTGTCTCCAAATACTGGGCTCGTAGAGTAACTGCCTGCACACCCAGGTTTTGAGGCTTTTGCTCACATTATTTTCAGTGTCACCTTCCCTCCCATCTCTGCTCACCAACATCCTGTTCATCCCTGAAAGTCTCATTCTAGTCCCTCAATTATCCCCCTCTCTCTTCTCATTCCTCACATCCCTTCATCTCTTTATGGTTCACGTCACTCCCGGCCCTCATTGATGTCGTCTGTATTTGCAGTGAAGATGATATTTTTTGAAAAATATTCCTCTGCTCTTGCTTGCCCTTGGGCATAGCTCTCCCCCCCCCCCCCCCCAGTGAACCAGAATCATCCGTTATCTAAAACGCCGATAAGGATTTCTAAAGCAGGAAAGGAAAGCAGAAATAATGAGGTCATTGTTCACCTCCTGCCAAAGCCCACTCTTTTTGGAGAACCTAAAGTGAGGCAGCCAATCTTGAAAGTCAGGCTTTATCGGGCAGAAAGGGGATTTATAGCTAGCTTTACATATCAAAAGGGACGGGGTGGCCTGAATGTCAAGTGTTACTTCAGTCCTAGAATAGAGAGAGTACAGGGTAAGTGTTAAGTCGGGGATCAGCAAACTGTTTCTGTAGTCCTCGGATAGTAAATATTTTAGGCTCTGTGCCTACTCAGCTCTGGCATTGTAGTGCAAAGTCACCATAGACGATACTTAAACGAGTGTGGCTGAGTTCCAAACGTGTCATTTAAGCCACTGAATTTGAATTTAAATAATTTTCATGTGTCACTAAATCTTCTTCTGATTTTTTTTTCACCCATTAAAATCAATGTCCAGAATTCCAAATTCTTATCTGTTGGGCCATAAACAAACAGGACAGAGGCTGGATTTGATCTCCCTAGGGCTGTGGCATGTACACCTGTGATTTAAAGAAAGAATCTCTCCCCCCAGAACACTTTAGGTGGGTCCAGGAGGCAGTAAGACGTTTGCACGGCACAAGAGCAAATCGTGATAGTCCTTTGCAGTTACCTGTAGTGGGAAAGGCCAACAGGGAGGTTGAGAGGAAGGAAAGCCACACACAGAGGGGCATTTTCCCTGCTCGCAGTTTGAAAACCTGGAACACAACTGCGTTAGAGATGGCTCGATGGTAGCATGGGGTCAGCGGTATTCACTGGGGTAGAAATGCAGTTTGTTGGTGAGGAGGAGGGCTGAGCCTCCCCTGCGGGAGCCTGCCCTTGTCAACCAGGAGGGGACCCAGTGCATTGTCAGGACTCCCTATGTGGCGGGGTTGGGGGAGGGAAGGGTCACAGAAAGTGGTCAATAGTTGTGTCAAGGGGCCAGATGACCTCCAAGCAGAGGCACTGGGTCACCTCCAAACAGAGGCACCGGGCTGGACAGTCGGGGACATCCGTGGCATGAAGAAAAAGAGGAAGTAATCCCCATAGGAGTTGACCTCTAGCAGCAGGAATATATTTCATGCATTTTTTCCCTAAATTATCTTAATATCAACGTTCATTATCGATTTTCTCTCAAAACTGGGAGTTCTTTGAGAAGAGAATCCACTTGTTTACCCTCTTTGTTGCTCAAAATCTAGTCTCACTGCTTTAGAAATCACAGGTGCTTGATATTGTTGAATTAAGGTGGTATGGTATGTTATGGGGTGCCTGCGTGGCTCAGTTGGTTGATGGTCTGACTCCTGATTTTGGCTCAGGTCGTAATCTTGGGGTCCTAAAATCGAGCTCAGCGTGGGCTCTGTGCTCAGCATGGAGTCTGCTTGTCGCTCTTTTCTTGCTCCTCTCCCCCGTTCCCCTACTTCTGTAAATAAATAAATAAATAAAATCTTTTAAAAAAAGATGTTATGGTATATTATATACACCTTTCATATAGTAACAAGGACCTAAAGACCCAAACTCACATGTTTTCCATTGAGCCTCCGGTTCAAATTATTTTATAGTTATTTGTCTAATCTTCATTGTCATTAATGCTCATAGATTCCTTAGCAAGAATTTTTGATAATACATGTTAATGAAATTTGCATTCTCATAACAAACCTTGACAAAATTAATATTTATCTTCCTCTTTTTTTCTAACTTTTCTGCAGATCTTCCCATATTATTGTTCTTTGTCTACATATATACCAACAGTTTCCTCTTTCCTTCTCTTTCTCTTGTTCTTGAAGTGAGCTGACACCTATCGCATGGGTGGTGAATTGGTTTGTCAAGAATACTGTTTGTAGCAAGAGCTTTATGGAACTTTCATAGTAAAATATTTCGAAAGGCAGCGCTTACCTAAATTTCATCTGTCCTAAAACATCACACTTCAGACAGGATTTCATATTGTTGATGTTTTGGCACTTTGGAAACCGTGTAAGGGAAATTTGATTATTTTTCTTAAACCCCAATGCAGATCTGCACTGAATTGAAGGATGGGAAGAATCTGATGTGGATTTCAGCATTGCGTTCAGTGAAATATATGAATGCAGTTTAGGAATATTCCTGTCTGAGTATAATATGGGGAATTGCTTTGATAATTTTCTTCGTTATAGCATATGGAAAAAAAGTGGCTGTATGATCACATATAATGATTATAGTTTCTTGAAAAAAAAAATTTTTTTTTTCTGGGCAGCTGTTACAGGCTGAATTGTGTGTCCTCCACACCCCCCAAATTCATATTTAGAGTCGTAGCCTCCAGGACCTCCGGAATTGACTGTACTGGGAAACGGGGCCTTGAGAGAGGTAACTATAGTGAGGTGAAGTCACTAGGGTGGGCTCTCATCTGACTGGTAAGAAGAGGAGAGGAGGACACAGACACACACAGGGGGCAACCGTGTGAGGACTCAGGGAGACATTGGCGTGTATGTGCCAAGGACAGGGACCAGCTCTGATTACACCGTGATCTCAGACTTCCAGAATAGTGAGGAAATAAACATCTGTGGTTTAATCCCCAGTCGGTGGGGCTTTGTCGCAGTAGCCCTAGGAAACGAATACAGAGGCATCTGGGGGATTTGCAGGTCCCAGGAGATTTGGAGGATGAACATAGATGATGTTATGATATCCTTCTCTGGTTAGGTATCCTTCAGCTCGTGACCTACCTTTATTGAGATGTACACACAGCTGGTGACAGTTCAAGCTCACAGAGCAGGAGGCTTCAGTGGGGCTCATTTGGGCAGTGTGTTGATGTCCAGGTGTCACTTGGGGATGACCAGCTGGTTGGTCCCCATTGGCCTCATAGGACACATCCGACTCTCATGAGTTCTGTGAGTCCAAGGTTTCATCCTTCGCTTTGAAGATTCAGAAGTGGATTCAGTTAGAATCCAGCTGGGGTGGGTTTACTTTAGGTTTGATAACAATCAATTGATTGATGAGGTGATCGGTCAGGTTGTGGTCCTCTCATCTGCCTCCTCTTGAAAGGGCCTTTAAACATCATTATTGTCAACATGGTGTGTTGGCTTTGTTCAACATTCAGAGGAGTATGGGCATTCCAGTGTTTTCACAGCCCTGGTGAAATTATCTTTCTGCCCGGAAGACTGCTACACATGTCCGTCAGTCCGTTACAGTTAGTATTCGCCAGGTGCTTGCTGTTCTTGGTGGTGGTAGGGAGACAAACAGCCCAGAGTACCTGAACGTCTCCTAAAGGCCTTCCAGCACAGTGATGGATGAATAATGCTGCTGCTGCTTCTGCTGCTGCTTTGTCAAACTACAAATATTTGGAAAGTGTCTATTGTTAAAAAGAAAGCTATATGCCCCAGATGGTTTCCCTTAGGCCAAGTCACCAAACTGGGGGCTTAATGGTTAACCTAATTGGAGTTTCAACCTCCAGCAGAAATGGAGTCTTAATGGCCAGTGAGAGATTTTCTGATAAGCACCAGTGAGGAAGTCTGTCACATCTCTTCATCCCCCAAGGGAAGATGCAGTAATCCACCGTAAGACCCCTTGCCCTTCCCCTGGAGGGAGATGACCTTGCCTGGAATAATCCGTTCTGTTCTTTTGTTGGTAACATTCTTGCCCCACCTTCCTTCCTATAAAAACTTTCCATCTTGAACAAATCCTGGGAGCTCTCCTCTACTGGCTGGAGGGGTTGCTGCCCAAATCATGGACCCCTTAATAAGCCAACTAGATCTTCACATTTACTCAGCTGAATTTTTGTTCTTTAATGATATCAAAGGAAGTTAGTGAAAACTAGCTGACAAGGAGTCTCTGTCTCCTTAGAAATTAATTTGTGGATATTAATTATAGCTGGAGGTTATGTTCCAGGTCAGTTTGCAAAAATCTATTTAAGCTGTAATACAAATGTAAACAGTAAACAATTCACCTGCCTTTGTTTGACTTAAGTGCATCTGTATTTAGTAGTGCAACTGACATTTACAGCGCTGGGCATGTTTTATACAATGAAATGAAAATGTTTTGCACACCGAGCAATGAGCAAGGCAGCGTGGAAATCACCCTCCTTACCTGGCCAGCGTCACCAGCTTAGACCCGTTTCTCCGGCTTCTGTGCCAGCCCAGCAGAATTTGGTGATAGCTCATTGTGTAGTCGTGGCAGGAGGGCCTGGTGAGCACCGTGCCTACATGCCTAAGACACGGAGCTCTTGTGGGGACATTTTGAAAGTTGGGGTGAGCAATTGTGTTATTTGAAAGAAAATCTCACACTTGCAACTTGCAACACAGACCAAAACCAGAGGATAGGGTGAGTCAGTCCTTTTTTTTTCCTGAGTTACTTATCAGCCTGTGCAGGATCCAGCAGGACTTCTGTCTTTAACGCCTTTCCTTCATTCAGTCCTCCCCGCCCCCACGCGTGATCCTTTCACTGCTCAGAACCAGAAACCCCTCAGTAAGTTGGGCAACAGCAAGAGGAAGGACTCCTTTCTGCCTCTTGACTTTGCTTCCTCAGGGCCTTAGTGTTTACATCCTCAAGGCATTGGCCTGGGGCCTGGGGCCTTTGTGCAGTCACTCTTACAATTTATAATGCAGACTGTTGAGGGGGAAGGAGTTGGGGAAATGGAAATCACAGAAGGAGCTCCTGAAGCAGACAGAGTGAGAAAAGTGGCAAGGCTCTTGGTGAGAAAAGAAGGGGGCGAAATAGACCCACCATTTCAACATAGGCAAATGCACCAAGAGCAAAGGGGTCCACGCAGATAAACTCCCCTGTCGTTGTGTAAACACAGTTTTCTCAAACTGCCAAGTGAGCCCGTGAAAATATCCATGCTAACACTTTAACAAAGATGTCATAGGGGCGTTGCGACAAGTTCCATATCTCACGTATGGCAGATACGCTGAAGCTTATCATCAGGGTGTGCAGTGGCCTCCACAGTGAAACGTTGGGAGCAGAGAATGCGAATTGATTTATTTGGATTCCACTTAGGATTATATTGCCCATCAGCTATAGAAGAGATTCGATGGGCTCTCGAGAACACTGCTTACGGGTAAGAATGAAAGGCAGAGGAACGGGGCAAACCTCCAGCAAGAATCCTGTCTCCTAAGCCCATTTGTGGGAGAAGAAGCTGCAGAAGAGGCAGGTGAACCCGCACGAGAAAGGATTGCAGTCGGCCTGCTCCTTATTCCCCCAGAGCTTTACCGCGTCCTAAATGAAGAAGCTGTCTCCAAGAGGGAGGACGTTTCTCGTGGGTCTTTCAGGGCGAGACTCCCATCCGACGCGAGGTGTATTAAAGACCTGCTCTGGCATGGCTGAGCTTCCTGTGTGACTGAGCCCTCTTTGGGCAACTTTTACGAGGAGCCGTAAGTCCAGAATCTAGGGAGAAAGATCAAAAGAAATTAAGAAGAAGAAATTTTAAGAAAGACAGATACAGAGAGATTTGGGGGAGCACTTACTCTTAGTTCCCTCACTCTCTCCAACTTGTAACAAACCCCGACTCCTGGGGTTTGCCATAGACACCTCCAAAGCGTCCCATCTTCTTATTTGGAAAGAGAATAGTCAACACTTGGCTGCTTTCCCTCTCTCACGTTGGTACTTGGGGACCAACATGTAAAAAGTCTTTACTTGACAGGTGAATGAGAAAGAAAGATAGAGATAGCATCGCACCGCCATCTGCTTAGCCAGCTGAAGAGTGAGATACAGGGTCTGCATAGCATTGAAACATCTGGCATAGCCTGTGGGCTCATCTGGAGACAGAAAACTCTGCACCAGAACGTGCATCCAAACTGTTCGAATCATTCTCGTTCCTTTTCTCTGGCTCAGCTCAAGCTGGACGTCCATCAGTACAAGGCATCCTGGGTTGGGTGGTCTTAAGTTGGAGAGCTTCTGCCCTGATTAAATTCTTGTGCCAGTAGGAAGGATAAAATGTGGTGAGTGTACCCTAGAATCATGGCTTATACATGCTTACGGTGCACGTGAAATCTTGCCTGTGAGCTGCAGATGGATGCCAAGTGTTTCCTTTCTTTGGGCGTCCGCCAGGACACATCTGACCCTCAGGCTACCTTGTGCCTGGCACAGGACGGTCACCAGATCATTTCAAATAAGAAGCGCTGCTTGGATTTTAACCTTATTTGGCTACTTGTAGATGCTAATATGGTTATCATAATGAATTAATCCATTTTTCTTTTAGTAGATGATTTTAATGGTTTTTAGTATATTCTACTCTCTTGCCAAGTATTTTATCTTTAAGAGATAAAACGTTGTTGAAGCCATTGGATGCTCTATATATAATCTTCAGGGGATAAAGCACAACACAATACTAATAATTATAATTCAAGAATATTTTCTTGAAATGAAAGAGGACTTGAGTCTCCACATTGAAAAGGCACACTCTATAGCTAGGAAAACTAACCTAGGTAAAACCAAGACACATAGTCTAACAAAATTATCAGACTCCCTCCCTCCCTTCTTTCCTTCGTTAATATTTTTAAGTAATCTCTACACCCAGCATGGGGCTTGGGCTCATGACCCTGAGATCAAGAGTTGCGTGCTCCCTCGACTGACCCAGCCAGCTACCCCCAAATTATCAGACTTTAAAGAAATTGAAAAAAAAAAAAAAAATCCCCAAGAGCCTCCATAAAGGAATGCATCTGTCTTTCGTTTCAGGGCCATAAGATCTTTTTGGACTCCGATTCCCAGAACCATAAGATAAAAGTGTGTCACTTTAAGCCAGTAAATTTGCTGGTTAGCACAGCAATAGGAAGCCAGTAGAGTGTCTGTTTTATTTTCGGTTGCTCTATTTCTGCAGAAGCATTTATGGAGAT
Source organism: Ursus americanus (assembly GCF_024610735.1). Classification (NCBI taxonomy): domain Eukaryota; kingdom Metazoa; phylum Chordata; class Mammalia; order Carnivora; family Ursidae; genus Ursus; species Ursus americanus. The sequence continues at coordinate 117,686,362 of NC_142164.1, read as the reverse complement.
TTAAGAACTGCTGTACCGTCGGGGCGCCTGGCAGGCTCAGTCGGTGAAGCGTGCACCTCTGGATTTCGGGGTCGTGAGTTCAAGCCCCACGTTGGGCATAGAGCCTACTTAAAAAACAAAAACCCTACTACTGTTATCTGGTCTTTGAGATACCTTTTTCTAAGTGATGATTTATTTAAATTTTAGGGCATAAGACTGAATCCAGTGCAAGTTATTAAATAATATATTCCTCCCAAAAACCATGATTGGAAGCAGTATTTTATAGGTAAGAAGAGGGGATCCATGGTACTGCCTCTAAAATAAAAATGTATGTTTTTATAGAAAATATGCCACGCTTGCCTATTGTGTACAGACCATGAAGAGGAAATCTGTGTTGTTTTTCACTCCCTCTCAGCACCTTGCTTGCTGTGGCTGTGGAAACCATTCCTGGACATGTTCCGTGTAGGTAGCACGTGTGTACTTGTCAGAGCCATTCTAGAGAGAGGGATGCCGTGAGCTAGGAAAACATCTGCGTGTCACCCAGAAGGAATGCACCCCACTCCCCTCAGTCTTTGGGGACTGCTGTATAAGTACCGTTGACTAGAAACTGTATCGACATGAATACACACGAGGACTTTTTGGAAACGTTCTTTCAAACAAACGGAATGTAGATACTCAGTGGGTGATGTGACAAACAGTCACATTATAGCAAAGTGGGATAATTATCTGAAATTGACTGTGCCATACACTTCCTAGACAGATGTTCCCTTCTAAGTTATTCCTAACCTCTTCTCTTGTGTGTAAGCCGTTTTGCTTAAGACTTAAACAAAAAATCCCAACCCTGTAACCCCTCTCCTGATTTGCGCTCATAGGACACTGTCCACCACACCCTCTCAAAGTTCTGGCGCCCTAGAGAATTTAAATGAAAGCATGGTCTGCTGTCGCTGACCTTCCTTTGTGACTCTCACTGACCCTAACAGTGCCCTGGAACTTGGAGCTCTCTTGTACAACATAGGTCACTTTTCTTATTTTGATGGAAACCTCATCTGTGTAGCAGAAGGATAACTGGAGGTGTGATACTGCAGGGATGCTGAGCCTGGATTCCAGCATCCTTTCTCCAGTCAAGTGAAATGCAGCCTTGGGACTTGCGTACTGATTCACTCTCTCAGGAGAGCAAGCTTTGGCAAACCAGCAAACGGTGACCAGTCAGTAATACTCAAGTGGCTTTCTTGACTCCAGCGTTCAGAGCATCCTGGGACATTAATGGGAAGGCTAACTCTCTCTCCCTCCCTCCCTCTCTCCCTCTCTCCCCGTCTCCCCCTCTCCCCCTGTCTCCTCCTCTCCCTCTCTGTCTCCCCTCCTTTTAAAATACTGTGACTGTTTTTGCGGAGATCTCTAAACCCTTCCAAATACTATTTCATGAATCCTCTTTCCATCAATCCAAGGAAGCAGACATGTAAAAGCATGTTATTTCAATAGAAGTTGGAGAAAGAAGGTCCAGAAAGGCTTCAGAGTTACTTGCAGTCAGTGTTGCTGTGAGGAAGACCCCTGGCTGTGATCTACCTCTCTTCTCTGCAGAATGATGCAGCTGGTTGGTTTTCTTTCTGCTGTAACTTTAGGGCCATATTATTATCTAGAAAGCAGGAAAATAGTTGCCCAGGAGTCTCTGCCTTTGCCCCACTTTTCTGTTCTTTCTCCATCCCTCCTCTGGTTCTGTGTCAGAAGTGACCCAACTCCTTCCAGCTCATCTTTTCTCCTGCTAGCTCGAACTTCTGGTTGAAACTTCCTCCAGGTAGGGTGTGTGTGTTTGTGTGTGTGTGTGTGTGTGTGTGTGTGTGTATTCTGACCCTCCAGTCCACCCCAGCTTTAGTGTGCATAGGGCAGCTCCAGAAAAAGTGTATCGTGAACTATTTGCCGGCCGGGTCTGTGTCTCACACCTCAGGGCGCCCTCATAGCTTAGTCATTAGGATACCGTGAGTTTAGTACAAGTACAAAGAAGACGTATTCATTAATTTGTTCATTGAAATAACATAGCTGAGCTGTGGATACCGGAGGAAACTTCATAATTTCATCAAATATCACTTACATCTCAATCCTAACAAAGACTCGCTAATTGTGGAGATCTTGGGGTTTTGCCTGCAACTCTGGCCTTTTTACAGTTCACACTGCATACATTTTAGTTATTTGTAGCCCCTGAAATAACCCATCAAAGCATAGTCAGTGAAATTTGCTGTAGTTTTAGGCACACAGGTGCCTAAATACAATGTGGATATTATTAGATTTTATAACCACATATAATGGGGAAAAATCCTAAAGGCAAGCACTTCACTTATTTTATGAGAAAGGTGTAACTTTTGAGAAACAATTTGGTCAGTAAGCATAGAAGAGTTTAGGGCAAAGAAACTATTTGTAGAAAATCATAGCAATAAGTATGAGGTGAACAACATTATTGTTAATCTCATTTTTTTGAAAAGTAAGTACCTAGCTTTGGGCAGAAGTTTCCCCCTCTCATCCGATGCCTTGTATCGGATATAATTATATAGTATTGTGTTCACTCATCAGCTGACAAAATGCCCCTCCAAGAGTTCCACAGCAGTAGTAAATGGTAGAACCAGGATCATCACCCACTCCTTTGAATCCAAATCCAGTGCATATTCTCTTTTCTTTTACAAGTTCTAACACCCATGGAATCTTTCAAAATCTTTAGGGAGGTCATGAACACCTGAAAACTATATGTGCTTGTCCATAATTACATTTTTCTCAGGGGAAGCATCTCAGTATTTCAAGTTTCTCAAAAGGTTTTCTTTGTTTTTGGTTTTTTTAAAGATTTTATTTATTTGTTTGTCAGAGAGAGAGTGGGAGCACAAGCAGGGGGAGCGTCAGGCAGAGGGAGAAGCAGGCTCCCCGCTGAACAGGCACGCGAGACCCCCGGGGTCATGACCTGAGCTGAAGGCAGTTGTTGAACCGACTGAGCCACCCAGGCGTCCCCTCAGAAGGTTCTGTGACCCTTACCAAGCATAGAGAGAAAAAGCAATAACAAAGTAAAACATACCACTGAAACACAGTTTCCTGTCGTTTCTGTTTAAAAAATATGTGCATCACTCCCACAGAACAGACCTTCAAAAAAAACTTTTTCTTTTACGCTAATGGCATATTGATTTTTTTATGATGGCCCTAGAGATAATGATCACGAAAGGGGATAGTGTTTCTTTAGTTACATACAAGTAATACATAAATTGTATAGCATTTCCAGTATCCAAATATTAGATAACAGTTTGTTCCGATAAAACTCACTGATAACAGTCATTTCTAACACCGGTCTCTCTGTCTAAAGAGGGATCTGTGAGCCTGCGGACTTAGAAGTGTCCTTTCTGTTCAGTAGGGGTGTCATTGTGCTGAGCGTTGTCAAAGCCGCAGGGTTGCGAGCAACTGCTCGGAGTAATCCTTTATAAAGTGTGCCCCCTGGTGTTGGGCGGCGGGCAATTGCAGGCTCCTTGCAAGGTCCTGATTCTGTGAGCAAAAAGGGAAAAACAGTGTCAGGGCGGAAGTCTGAGGATGGATGAGCTCAGGAAGAAGCAGCTGAACACTGACCACATTTCAGACAGAAAGTGGACAAGACACAGGGGTGAAAGGATGAGATCATGACCAGAAAAGAGTAGTCAGGCTGCCTCCGAAGCTGGGGTGCTATCCTCCAGTGTGTAAAATGCCCGTTCAGTCAGAGGCTGAATATACAACCAGTCTGCAGAGAGAACCTGGGTCCTGAACCCGAGGGGGAGGTAGGAAGGTCCGCACTCCCCATCGTCCACACTGATCCACTGGGGGACTTTATGCTTTCTGTGCCTGTAGCTCTCGACTTTGCAAGGTTCGAGGTGCCTGTCCCCAAGGCAGTGCACCTTTGCCAGGTTATAAGAAAGAATCTTTAAAAGGTGCCTGTTCCCAAGGCAGTGCACCTTTGCCAGGATATAAGAAAGAATCTTTAAAAGCTACTTCTGCTGCCCGGGCACGTCACACTCCTTGTTTGCATCAGGCAAGAAAAGGAGGTGTTGTCATTTTGACCTTCTTCATCAGAAGACATAGGGATGCAGTTAGCTGACCAGGGCAGGGAGGAAGAGGTGTATCACCCAAGTGATTTGCTTTCAGCAAAACAGGGGTGCAACAGCTGCGTGTGTTTAGAGGAGCTTGGTGTGTGGCCTCAGACCCCTCAGGCACGAGGACTCCTATCACTGCATCAGAGAAGCCACGAATGTAGGATGAGACATGGCACTGGGGGCTGACGTTTGCACTGTTGACCTTGCTGCACTGAATTCCCCCAGGAGGAGAAGCAGGGTCCTACAAGAGAGAATCCCTGAACAGAGATGAGTAGAAGGGGCGGACCGTGGCGGACGCATGACCTGCCACCCAGATGCCCTTCAGAAGGTCTGGCAGCCTACCTGGGGGTGTGTGGGTAGGAGGCAGCTCCTCCACGGTTGCTTTAGCTGCACTGTCCCTTGGCTCAAGGGTATGTCCTAACCAGGGTGACCGACACCCCGAGGATGCTCGAGGTAGGGACAGAAAGCATGGCATTCTCCTCCGACAACGGCCAGCGCTCAGCCATATGCCATGGTGCCTCCTGTGGGCTTGGCCACAGCTTTGCTCTGGTGGCCTTGGAGTTCAGCACGCACTCCTTCCACCAAATCCTGTTTCCCCCTGCTCCTTTCCACGTGCACTGATCCATAATGATGCCCTGGTGCAGGACCCATGTCAATATCTACTCCCAGACAACCCAGTATGTGCCACAACGTGTTCTCTCAAAGCCATTTCTTTTACAAGAAGACTTTGAATGATTATCTCCTTTTTTGTGGTCAGTTTGTTTTAACCACTTAACTCAATTCTGAGAACTTAACTACAGTTATTCAGAGTAGATTAGATTTGTGGAATTAGTCTACCTAAAATAAGTATGGATAGTTCATTGATAGCGTGTCATTTTAAGGGAAGAACCACTGATATGCAGAAATAAACTATGATAGATTTTAATCCTCTGACCGTGGGTTCATTTCCTCACTGGTGAACTTTAGTTTGTATTTTTTGATTGCTTTCTGGGTGATTGGTGTCTATTATATGTGGTTGGCAGACTGCTTCCCTTTGCCAATGTTTTTATAATATGGTTTAATATTGTGTTCCTAAAAAGAAGCAAAAGATTTATTGTGCATGTTGTTGTCACCTGAATTAGTGCTACATAATATAATTTCAACATGAGATTCCTTGAGAGACTTTTCACCAATCTGTTACTTTACTAAGCAACGAAGTCTAATACAAGACAATTAGAGATTACAGAAAACCGTTTCCTGTGAAACGGACAACGTTAGTTGTTCCTGCAGGGGGCGCTGTCCCACAATAAGAAAGACCGGTCCTCTGGATTTTGCCCTGCGTTCCTGTTACACCTTTAATATTAGGCCTCCGGATTTAACGTTTAAAAACGTATTTTCCATAATGTGACAGCAGCCATGTTTGTGGCAGTATTTACCAGCACCTGATCCTGGTCTTTTATTTAAAAATACATATAGGTGTGGTTTGAACCTTTGCTTTTGTACATCAGAGTCTTATTTTTAGTACATGTTTTTAAGTACCCAGATAGTAAAATAATACCATAGCTTTCTGGAGCTTAATTTGCCACCATCCTCGTCCTCCAGCTCATGAGTTTGACAAAGCCAGTAAGCCGCAACTTTGCTTGAGTCATCTTGAAGGTAGCTAAACTGTTCGTCTTTAGTAAAGAACCAGGGACTGAGGCCTGAGAACATTCCAGTCATCTGTGTTTCTGACAGAACGACACCAGCCCTCTGTGGACAAGCGTTAGGACTTTCCTTGGGATCAGCTACAAGAGGAACCACCTTGGCAAATGGTTCCTGTGTCGCGCCTCGCAGAAGTTAGGAACTGAAATCCTGTGCCTGAAACCTTCGGAGTCTGTCCCCTTGGAGAGCCCCGGCGTGGCAGTGTTGTTGCCAGCTTGAATTTCCACTTGAACCGAGAAAGAATGCTCGCTGCTTCAGTCTCCTGGGCCGGGATTCAAATGCAAATATGATTTTGCCTGCCCGCCAAAGTGGAGGGAAGGAGCTCTTAGAATCCTGAGGTTTCAAGCACTGGGTGGAGGACCTGTCGTTTCTTGACTCTTTTCAACCCGTCCTCAATATCTCACTCACTCTGTGCACACGCTCAGCAGAATCATGCACCTGGTGGCTTTGTGCTCACGTGCACTGGTAGTGCCCTGTTCTCATTGTGTCGACCCAAAGCCCCACCTAACCCGTCCCCCTCCCCCTCTTCACCTCGGTGACCATCCTGAGCCCCTGAACTTGGTGCTGGGATACTTGCTTGTGTTTGCTCATCTCCCCAGTGGTAATTTCCAGTTTCGGTCTGGAAGCTTCACTTGAATACTTCGTGGTCTAAGGCTCTCTTTGCATTTTACTTATTCTCCTAACCCTGTTCTGCAATTTAATTTGATGACACAGACTCTGAATTTAATATAGAGCATATCCCTCTGAGCCTCGTGAAGACCAAACCTTCCAGGGGCACCTCTAACTTGGTTTCCTCTTCTTCCCCTCCCCCCAGCATTTTGGAGGCATCACTGATGAAATTGTGAGAAACTGAAAGGCTGCAGCTTGATGATTTGATGCACATATACAGCCCCGTAGGGTTAACACAGCCATTCTTTCCCATTTTTACGTTTTGCGTGTGTGAGAGACCATTTCTCTTAGCACACTTCAGTTACACAGTTCAGTGTTACCAAATTGTAGTCCTTGTGCTGTACGTCAGCTCAAGTCTCGTTCATCGTACAAACTCTGTACCCTTTTAGGTACCAGTTCATCCTTTTTCGCCCACTCAGAGCCCCTTGCAACCACTTTTCTGCAGTGTTTCTAGAAGTTTGGCTTTTTTTTTTTAGAGTCCACGTAAAAGTGAGACTGGAGTATTTGTCTTTCTCTCTGGCTTATTTCAGTCAGCAGAATGGCCTTCAAGTCCATCCGTGTCATCAGAAATGGCAGGATTCCCTCGTCTGGTAAGGCTGCATGAGACTTCTATCTCTACGTGATTTAGCCTTGGCAGGTTATGTATTGCTAGGAATGTGTCTGTTCCAGGCTGTACAATTTGTTGGTATGTAATTGTTCTTCCCTTGCTCTTCTGAGTATGAAAATCTTGCCTCCAGTGTTAAGGAGGTTCATTTTTTTCCCCTCAAGTAACTCTCTTAAAATAACGATTTTAAGAGGATTTTTAAAAATCCGTATTTACAAATACCGTGGGAAACTATTCTGAGGATAACAAGACGTGCATTGTGTAATGAAGCTCTGTAGCTGTGAAGTGAATGTTGAAACATTGATGTGTATATGGCCTATGTATGCAGTGGATTCTATCAGGTGTACGGGGTGTGGGGGGGGTTCAGTAAGACTCCAGGTTGCATTTACTGTGGAAGGGAAGGCACTCTGTGCTGGGCAATCTTGCTGTTTGGGTGTGAGTTAACAGTGGAGCTCCTGTTTGCATTGTATCAAAACTTCTTATGAAATACCTTTAAAATTCCTCTGGCAAGAGTACCTCTGTTTTATTTATTTATTTATTTTTTAAAAGATTTTATTTATTTGAGAGAGAAGGAGAAGGGGGAAAGGGAGAGGGAGAAGCAGACTCCTCGCTCAGCAGGGAAAAGTTTACGTGCAAAAAAGTCCATTAATACAACTTATTTTTTGTTAAATTTCATCAGAGTTCAGAACTACAGCCATCCTCTCTCGTGTCTGTTAAGCAAGTTGTCTATGAATAGACTTGGACAGAACTTCTTCTCAAATACAAGGGTGAATTCCGTGGGATGGGATGGCTCTTCTGACTGGTCCGCAGAGCACCGATTCCTGGTATGAACCGGGGTGGGAGTGTTTTCCCCCAGGCACTGTGCTGTTGATCAAGACCTGTGGTAACTGCTTTTCACTGCTGCCAGGTTTCTCGTTTTTTTCCACCCTTTTCTGTTAGATGGCCACCGTGAGTGAGTATCGAATTGCAAGGAACTGCCAACAGTTTCAAGTGGGTGTAAATTAGACTACAAAAATCCTCTTTTTGGCCCAGTATTTTGACTCTGTTGACTTTGTGTGCTAGGGAGGAGTTGGGAACAAGTAATTTCAGCCAGTATCTCCTGAGCTCTTGGGTAGGCTGGGGATGAAGTTGGAGCGACCGACTGCAGGTGCTCAGGGGGGGTGCTCGGGTATTTGTGATGTGCTCCCTGCCCGTGACGCTAGCGTTGGTTTTAGTGCAGCTGTTCAAGTACCTGTACGGGTCTTTTCTGGCAAAGCCAGCGTTTATTTTACCAACATTTGCTTGGCTTTTAAGGTAGCTGTTATTCAGTTGCTCGCTCAGTAGAGGACAAAAACATTTGGGAAATGCTTTCCAAGGTAGTTGTCACCTAATACGTTTTTTGTTCCCTTCAAGAAGAAATATCTGGGGTTGTGTGAGTGTTAAAATGGTTCAGGATTGAAGATATGTCTGAAGAGGTCAGAATAACCCAGTCATTGTTTCTTGAAGATGACAACTCTTTGCAGAGGGTTCAAAGTTTGAAAAAAGAGAAACGTGAAGATAAAAACTGGAGAAAAACCACGAGCAGATAGGACGCTAATGGAAGTAGCAATGGAATGAGGTTCAAGGGAACAAGGAATGTCACTTTCTTCTGAGCGTCCCGTTTTCCACATTTCCTTTCTCCAGCGCATCTTGTCATCAGAAGCTGTCGCGGGAAGTTAGTAGGTAACAGTATGATGCAGGCTTTCGGTGGGTGTGAATATAAGTTTCAGCAACACTAGATTTATGAACAAAGGACAGCATGTCCTACTGGCAGGAACAAAATCATCTTAGTAGTGAGATTCCACGGGACGTCTTGGATAAGGCGGAAAAAAGGATGATTCAGCAATTGATATCAATCACGACACTCAGCTAGCAGCGATGGCCTGAAACCCATGTGTGAGACAGAAGTGTTGGCAGTGCCCAGTGGACACAGAAGATGGAGCGATGAATTCTGAGGGACACACAGCAGGAGGGGCTTGTATTTGTGGTTGCATTTTTATTTGCAATGCTCCATGACTTCTCCTGTGGTCCAGTCAAGGCATATGCAGTGACAGAGCTCGTTACAACAAAGACTGTGAGAGAAATACTTCATCTAGATTGCAGGGATGCAGGGGAAAATAAGAATAGTTTTATTTTATTAGTAATTTACATTTCTAATGCGATTGCCTCCAAAACAATTGTCAGCTCATCTCCGACCTGCAGCACCTCAGCACCAATTTTTAGGGTATGACAAAAGAAACCCATGCCATATCCAGGTTGGGAGTCTGATAGATTTTATGAGCTTTGTTCAGAAAGCTAACAAATAACACTTCTTCGGGAAGCTTCCCTTCTATGACCTGGAGAGACATGACAATAATTAGTCTTTTTTGTCTGCAAAGCAAACTTGATCACCTGCTTTTACCCCCTTCATCTGCGACGATCATCTGCATACCCCACCTCCTCTCCCCCTGCTGCTTTGAGCCCCTCCCCTTCTCTGGATGCCTGTGACCCCGAGCTCTTCCATCTTCTCTTTGGAGTGCACTGGATGGCCCATTTCAGGTCTCTGCTGCATGGCCTCCTTACAATTCTGGGGTTGCTGACGGCCCTCAACTAGCTCGGTGACCTTCTACCTGTGTCCAGGATCTTTTCCTGGTCAGTTACCGTTCCTTAACCCCTTTTCCTTTGACCATGTGAAATGCATGGCTGTGTATTGGGGAAGATGCAGTAGAGAGAGGAGGTGATGTGAAGCCATCTTCCATCACTGTGGGAAAAGTAGTAGTGATGGTAAGGGTAGATCAGGTGATATTTGAGACCCTGATGCTTCCCATTGGCACAAATCGAACTGTGGTGTCGGCTCAGTCAAGTTCATTGTTTCCAGTTAGGTAACCACTGCACCTCAGTTTAGCTAAAGGCAGCACTGCTAGGTTACAGATGGTGTATGAACACCCATATGCTTGAACTAGGTGTTCTTAACACTTTCAGCTGATGTAATTGACTTGCTTTTCACTGGGCAATAAAACATGATTCTAGAAATACAGAGAGGAGGCTTTTCTTTACCTCTTTCCCCCCTTTAATCTCTTGATGAAGCTGCCTCCTCTGTGGCACTTGAAAAACTTTTTTGTTTTACAGCCCTTGTCAGTGCCTGTTTTTTCAGATATATCATGATATGCCTGGGGGAAGGTACCAATCAAAGCCGGCTGTGACCATGAATAGAAGGCATTCCTTGTGTTGTTTCTTATGCACGGCCAGTTTAAATTCAAAGGGATTCTCATTTCTTTCTGCCCCAGGAGTGAAAATACCCATATGGGTAATAACCAGGGTGGCTTCACATGAATATCAGTGTGCATCATTTTTCTGTTTCCTGAGGCTTTTTGCAGTGCCTTATGCATTGATAGTGCTCAAGAAATGTTTATTAAAATGAGCTAAACTGAGATTAATTTGCTTATTATAAAGCTCCTGGTGTAGCCGAAACTTAGGGTAGGAGAGAATGGGCAGCATCTGTCATCATGCAGATACGTATTTCTAATAAAGTTTGAACTCTTGAGGAATTTGTCTTCATTCTGAGCCTTCTATTAGGACTCATTCATAGTTTGAGAGAAGTTGAGAAGTCTTGTCAACACCACATCATTGAAGTCATAGATAAATTCTTTCCACCTGAAATGGGATACGTGGCCACAGGATTAATACGGGCTAGTGCTGTCCAGGAGCGTTTGAAACCCAAGGTTAGAGCTTGTCACCCAAGCCACTAATGGAACAGCAACCTGTTTCTTGGAGGAATGAGAACAAGTTCATTCACACGAATAGCCAAGTGCTTTATGCAAGTAGAACACAAATAGCTAACGCTTGCAGTTAAATTTAACTTTTCTAACAGGATGGAATATTCTGGCAATTCTGATCTCTAGATATACTGAATAATGTATTATGGCACGGTTTTTAAAAAACATCTTTGTTACTGCTATCATTTCACATTATTATTTTTTAAAGAGTTTATTTGAGAGAAAGAGATAGCAAAAGAGAACACAAGGGTGGGGGGGCGGGGCTGAGAAAAGGGAGAAGCAGGCTCCCCGCTGAGCACAGAGCCTGATGCAGGGCTCATCCCAGGACTCCGGGATCATGACCTGAGCTGGAGGCAGACACATAACTGACTGAACCAGCCAGGTGCCCCCCATTTTACATTAAAGAAGCAAATAAAAATATATGAGCTTAACATTTTATATTTCAAAGTTTTCCTTCAATTTCCTTTAATTCTTTGTATGAAAATCCTTACGACTAACTTCATATTAACTTGGCTAATAAAAATATCATCTGTATTTCTTGCTAAAGAAATGTCAATCTGTGTGTGTTACTAAAGATATTTCACATGCAAATATTAGTCTGTACAAAGGTAAACACAGGTGTAGATGAAGGACATACAGGGGAGGGGAGAGAGCCGAGAGTATGAGCAAGTTGTGTTTAAATGGTACAAAGAAACACAGATGAGAAGAAACAGCAAACTTCTGGAATAGTGTTCCAAGCTGGCGCTGAGAGTACACTGGGCAAGGATGGAGAATTGGTGGGATGTCACTCCTTCCTCCCAGGGTATCTTTGGAATTTGGAGGAGGGCATGTTTCAGGTGTCACAGTTATAGAGGGGATCCCACAGGCACTGTCACACATGCTTCAAGAGAGAAGCGGCCACGTCACACACCTTTTCAGTGACCCATTGGAGAAAGTTGTATGTGATTCTCCGAAGCTAAAACTCAACTTACAATACATAGACATCCAAGGCATTCTCTTCATGTTTTTTTTTTAAGATTTTATTTTATTTTTTAAAGATTTTTATTTATTTATTTGACGGAGGGAGAGAGACAGCCAGCGAGAGACGGAACACAAGCAGGGGGAGTGGGAGAGGAAGAAACAGGCTGCCAGCGGATGAGCCTGATGTGGGCCTCGATCCCAGAACCCCAGGATCACGCCCTGAGCCGAAGGCAGACGCCTAACAACTCCGCCAGCCAGGTGCCCCTTAAGACTTTATTTTTAAGTAATCTCTATACCCAGCATGGGGTTCGAACCCACAACCCTGAGATCCAAGAGTCAAATACTCTACCAACTGAGCCAGCCAGGCGCCCCTGTGGTTTTAATATATACTGAGTATTCTCGGAATACAACCGGCAGGTAGATTGAAGGAATATTTTACTTTGTTTCATTGAGAATAAAACAGTTGTTCACTGCTTGAGACAATCACATTCCTTTTGACAATGCCCCTCACTGAGTCGTTGGCAGACTCCTGTATTAGGGCGTGCATGATATTTATGTATTTGTGATAGATTTACAAGTATGCACAGATACACTTCCCTGTTTTCAAAACTTCAAATTTTTAGAAAAGTACCATTATTATCCAATTAAAGGATGTTGTCTTTCTTGTATCTGAGCTTCTTTATAAATGGGAGCAGACATACGCAACCTTAGTCTGCCCTCTTATCATTGTGCCCAATCATTGCCATATTTAAAAAGACAATTACAGATTATATTTTCTTTATTTCTGCTTTATATTGTAGTAGGCATTGTTTTCTGTAATGTTTATAATAATAATGTAGATAGACGATGGTACCTATGGATTTCGTTTGGGGAGACGTAGAAAGACATGATGGAAGATTACAGTTCAGAGGGGCCATGCATGATAAAGAGAAAACCATTGGTATAAGGGCATTCAGGATTCGGGAGGAACTGTAGGACGTGGGAAAGTCAAACACCCTTAGTGGCGCCCTAGAAAAAGCAGTGAAATTTAGATTTAAAAAAAATCCATATCTGAGTGTGGAAAGGAGCCTGTACTTACTAAGGTCATGAGGATTCCAGGAAAGCAGAAGATTGTAGTCCCTCTGAGATGGGCTGTTCGCAAGATGTTGAGCATGAATTTAATCATAGAAAGGGGGGTATTCTACACCTCAGTAGAAGTCACCTGTTAGTTACCAAGCTGCGTCCTAGGGAGCAAGGAAGACATTGAGGGAAAATGTGTAAGCATTGACCTAGGTAAAGACACTTGGCTCAAAAGTTTAAGAAGGGACTTCAAGCTTGTAAGAAATATGACTGGTAATGTTGCTGAAGGTGCTAAGTTTTGAAAGATCAAGATAACCTTTATAAGCTTCTAAAGTACTTTTAATATATTTTTATATATTTACAATTATGGATATGTATATGTATAATTGTGTACATAAATATAATAGAAAATAGATATTTTCTTCTACTTAGAAGTTTAAAATGCATTCACCTGGGGGCACCTGGCCGGCTCAGTCAGAAGAGCATGTGACTCTTGATCTCGGGGTTCTGAGTTCGAGCCCCACATGGGGTGTAGAGATTGCTTAAAAAAATAAAATCTTCAGACAACAAATAAATACATGGAGATCAGATACTCATCTATGTTTCCTTCTTGAGTTTCATAGTTTTAATTAAGTTATGTAAAATGAGATTAAAATTAGTTTGACTTGATGTAAAACTCTAAATCTTTGTCATTTACCAAAATTGCTAACCAGTTGTCCTGGTACTCTTTATTGCATATTTAAGATTCTTTGTTAATTCCAGTAAACATACTGTGTAAGATTAGTTTCAGGTGTACAATATAGGTGTACAAAAATTCTGTATTTTATTCAGTACCCATCGAGGTAAGTGCATTCCTTAATCCCCATCACCTGTTCCATCCCTCCCCTCTGGTCACCATCAGTGTGTTCTCTACAGGTTAAGAGTCTGTTTCTGGGTTTGTCTCTCTCTTTTTCCCTTTGCTCCTCTGTTTTTTTCCTTAAATTCCACGTATGAGTGAAATCATATGGTATTTCTCTTCCTCTGACTGACTTATTTCACTTAGCATAATTTCATTCTCTTTTATAGCTGAATAATACTCCATTGTGTGTATATAAATACCACATCTGGGGCCCCTGGGTGGCTCAGTGGGTTAACTGTCTGCCTTTGGCTCAGGTTACCGGGATCGAGCCCTGCTTTGGGCTCCCTACTCAATGGAGAGCCTGCTTCTCCCTCTCCCTTTGCCCCTCTCCCCCTACTCATACTTTCCCTCTCTCTCCCTCTCACTCTTTGTCAAGTAATCAATAAAATCTTTAAAAAAAATGCTGCATCTTATTTATCCATTATCGGTCAATGGACACGTGGGCTGCTTCCATGTCTTAGCCATTGTAAATAATGCTGCAATAAAAATAGAGGTGCATGTATCCCTCTGAATTAGCATTCTTGAATTCTTTGGGTAAATACCCAGTAGTGTGATTGCTGGATCATAGGGTAGTTCTATATTTAACTTCTTGAGGACCCTCCATACTGTTTTCCACAGTGGCTGCACCAGTTTGCACTCCTATCAGTAGTGCACAAGGGTTCCTTTTTCTCCACATCCTCACCACACTTGCTGTTTCTTGCGTTTTTGACTTTAGCCATCCTGACAGGTGTGTGGGGGTATCTCATTGTAGTTTTGATTTGCAGTTCCCAGATGGCAAAGTGATGATGAACATGTTTCTGTGTGTCTGTTGGCCATATGGATGTCTTCTTTGGAAAAATGTCTGTTCTTGTCTTCTGCGCATTTATTAATTGGGTTATTTGGTTTTTGGGTGTTGAGTTGTATAAGGTCTTAATATATTTTGGATACTAACCCTCTATTGGGTATTGTCATTTGCAAATATCTTCTCCCATTCCATAGGTTACCTTTTAGTTTTGTTCATGGTTTCCCTCACTGTAGAAGATTTATATTTGTAGTTCCAGTAGTTTATTTTTACTTTTGTTTCCCTTGTCTCAGGAAACATATTCAGAAAAATGTTACTATGGAAAATGTCAAAGAGGTTACCGCCTGTGCTGTCTTGTAGGATTTTTACGGTTTCAGGTCTCATATTTAGATCCTTGATCTATTTTGAATTTATTTTTGTGTGTGGTGTAAGAAAGTGGTCCAGTTTCATCTTCATGTTGCTGTCTATTTTCTCCAACACCATTTGTGAAGAGACTGTCTTTTTCCATCGGATGTTCTTTCCTGCTTTGTTGAAGATTAATTGACCATATAATTATGGGTTCATTTCTGGCTTTTCTGTTCTGTTCCATTGATCTGGGTGTTTATTTTTGTGTCAATACCATACTGTCTTGATCACTATAGCTTTGTAATATGACCTGAAGTCCAGAACTGTGATGCCTCCAGCTTAATTTTTCTTTTTCAAGATTGCTTTGGCTCTTCAGGGTCTTTGTGGTTCCATACAAATTTTAGAATTGTTTATTCTGTTCTGTGAAAAATGCTGCCGGTATTTTGATAGGGATTGCATTAAATGTGTAGACTGCTTTGGGGTAGCATAGACATTTTAACAATATTTGTTCTTCCAACCCACGAGCATGAACTCTCTTTCCATTCATTTGTGTCCTCTTCAGTTTCTTCCGTTGGTGTTTTATAGTTTTCAGAAGACACATCTTTCACCTCTTTGGTTAGGGTGGTTCCTAGGTATCTTCTTATTTTGGGTACAATTGTAAATGGGTTATTTTCTTAATTTCTCTTCCTGCTTCTTCATTATTGGCGTATAGAAATGCAACAGATTTCTGTGCATTGATTTTGTATCCTGCAATTTTACCGAATTCCCGTATCGGTTCTAGCAGTTTTTCTGGGGGTGGGGTCTTTTAGGTTTTCTGCATAGAGCCTCATGTCGTCTGCAGATAGTCAAAGTTTGACTTCTTCTTTGCTGATTTGGATGCCGTTTATTTCCTTGTGCTGTCTGACTGCTGAGCCTAGGACTTACAGTACTATGTTGAACAATGTCAGTGAGAGTGGGCATCCCTCTCTTGTTCCTGACCTTAGAGGAAAAGCCCGCATTTCTTAGGATTATATGAGCTGTGAGTTTTTCATAGATGGCTTTTATTATGTTGAGGTGTGTTCTCTCCAAACCTACTTTGTTGAGGGTTTTTCTCATGAATGGATGTTGTACTTTGTCAAGTTCTTTTTCTGCATCTTTTAAGATGATCATATAGTTGTTATCCTTTCTCTTATTGATGTGATGTATCTCGTTGATCGATTTGTGAATATTGAACCACTGTTATTGCTCTTTATTTCTCTCTTGACTAGAGTAGTTCTGGGTTATAAGCCACTCCCTCCCTCCATGGAGCTCCAACTGCCAGTTCCAACTCAGAAACATATTAACTTAAGTCCTAACAGTAGATTATGAATGGGGTTATTTCCATGATCTCACGCACACACTGATTTTTTTCCTATTTTTAAAAATGCTTTATTGAATTTGATAAATGAGACATTTCATTATTTTGATTAATATTGCGGTTGAATGATTTTTAAGTAGATATTGGTGGAAAAACACCTCTGGTGTCTCTTCTTATAAGGACACTAATCCCATCATGGGGCCCCACACTCATGATCTCATCTAATGTAATTCTTTTCCAAAGGCTGTGCCTCCCGCATCCATCACTAGAGGCTAGAGCTTCAACGTAGGAATTTGGGGGCACACAAACATTCAACCCATAAGAGCATCCTATCCCTACATAGATTGCAGTTATTTTCTTAAAATTTAATAAATAATTTTGTTTTTTCCATGTTTTTGTTAAAATGCAAAGAAAAAATGAAAATTGGTATGTAGTCAAATCTTAAATTATTTTCTGGCTTTGCTTGTATGTTTGTAAGGGTCTTTGTATATTGTAATATTAGATAGATATTCTCTAGTATGTTCATCTAGTTGTCAGAAATTTTTTATATCCAATTTTATAACCATTTCAAAAGAAATTTGTTGTATCCATGAGCTGAAAATCTTTTTACAAGAAACACCGTTGAATAATGTGTGTTGTTTAGCTCATTATCTCAAATGGAATGCTTTAACTTGGATCTTCCCAATAACAGGGTTATTCATCAATTGATCTATTAATAATAATGATACTGAAACTGTTCAACTGAATGGACGTAATTAAATACATTATCACAATTATCGAATCTTTATAGTTCCCTTAATATATGATGGTGGCAGTCCAATGTTACATAAATCTTGGTTAAAAATTTCATGGGTGTTAGGGTCCCTGGCTGGCTCAGTCAGTAGAGCATGCAACTTTTGATCTCAGGGTTGTGAGGTCAAGCCCCATATTGGGTGTAGAGATCATGTAAAAAAATGAAATCTTGAAAAAAATGTGCATGGGTATTTTCAAGCATCTATTTTTCCCAGTAATTTTTTGTTAACAATTTATATTCTTCCTACACGTTCATCACATTCCTGAGGTTCTTTTTTCGTGGCTGAGTAAGTGGAGTTGACTCTGTGAACTGTGGATAATACAGTGGGTCAGCAGGGTACTTTGAATTATGACTCATATACAGGAAAACCCAGAATTGAATTAAGACTAGCCAGCTAACTCTCCAGCATACCAGCCTCTAAGCAAAAACCACGATTGGACTAAATTAGTTAGTTCCTGTTTTTACACACAACTTCTTAAGTGACTGGGGAAGTAATTAGTTGGTTACCTTTATGAAGTATGTATAATGTCTTCAACTGGAGATACGACGAAAAAGGAAACATTTCTATTAAACAGAGACACTTCAGGCTGACCATCAGGCTCTGAGGCGGTCGGTAGTCTACGGCAGTAGTCTGTTTTAATCATCTGAATTCTGCAAGTTAATCATTCACGCTACGGTGTGATAAACTCGATATAGACTTTGAGATTCTCTCCACAGAGGTTAAACATATCCTTAGTGAGGAGGAATGGTTAATTTAGCCTAGTATGACAATACCACATAAGACGGAATATTATGGTGTATGAATGGAATATATTTCTTGTATCTAACACACACTAATAGGTTTATGGTTATTTGTATGAAACATCTATTTCTACTCCATTTAAAAATAGTGCGCAGATACATTTAGAGTATATATTTTGAAAATAGACCACATGATTAGTTTACCCACGGTAGCCACAAACCTTGAGTTGGCTTTAGGTGTGACTACTTACTGTTTTTTCTTATTTACCTCCATCATCCTCATTGTGAGTGGTGATTCTTCTTTCCTGTTTTCAGCACAGAGTGGTCACAGAGTGTTCAGTGGTAATGTGAGTCTTCCTTTTTCTCAAAAGTATTTGAGTGGGAAGTTAGAAATTGCAAGGACCACATCTGCAAGCCTGGCTGCATTCTCTAATGGCTCTGTGACTTTGGGTACGTCTATCTCTCAACCTCGTTTCTGTGTCTGTGAATAAGTAGTAGTAATAGCTACATCATACGGTTATTAGCACAGGCTCCAGCACTCCTAAGCACTCAGGGAATAGGAACTGCTGTTAGTATTTACAAAGTAGGAAACAGCTGTATCAGAGATTAAAAGCCAGCTGTTCTTTTTGTGAGACCGCTGCCATAGGTTGCTTCAGTAAATAACTATGAAATGACTGGTAAGTGCATGAATGAGTGGACACTTTACCAAACACAGATAACACACAGTGAGGTGTAGTCCTGGTTGGACCTTCCCTCTGGCCATCACCTTCTGCACATGTCTTGCAAGTTCTTTCCCATTCAAGTGAATCCCAGATACGTAGTCTTTTTTTCTTTTTTTTAAGTTTTATTTAAGTCATCTCTATACCTGACATGGGACTCCATCTCATGACCCTGAGATCAGGAGTTGTATGCTCTTCTGACTGAGCCAGCCAGATGCCCCAGGTGTGCAATCTTGTTCATGTTAGTTTCCCTGGACGATTCTTCCTCTCCACTACTTCATTTCCTCTTCTCATCCAGGTCTCACAGCTCTGGTCCTTGAACCTGCATTGGGTCTTCAAGTTTGGATTTTTTTTTTTTTTTAAGATTTTATTTATGTATTTGACAGAGCACAAGCAGGGGGAAGGGCAGAGGGAGAGGGAGAAGCAGGCTCCCCATTGACCACGGAGCCCGACGTGGGGCTCGATCCCAGGACTCTGGGATCTGACCTGAGCCGCAGGCAGGCACTTAACCAACTGAGCCACCCAGGTGCTCCTAAGTTTTGAATTTTTATGCCAGCGTCTATACTCTAAATTTGGTTTTCCCCTAAGATCCTTGGCTGGGTTTAACCCCTGTGGTTCTGCGTGATCTCAAATACAAAAAATCATTCAGTTGAACATCTAAGATCTAATTTGTTTCAGGGGAACAATATTTCCAAGTTAGAGACTTGAATTTTGATGTGTAGGTTATGACATTTAATGTAGGAATGATAGTAGTATTGGAAATAAATGAATTTTAAAAGCTAGGCATTAACAGCCTATTATTTCATACAAAATGTAAGACAGAAATCAAATAAAGGCAACAGATAAAAAGAGCTGGGATCTACTAAAAGTGGGAAGATTATTGCATTATAATAAAATTCTGTTTACTGACAAATAATGAATTCATTTTAGTTATTGTCCTAACCTAAATCAGAATTTGCAGCACATCTGCTTTTCTTAAAAACCGTCAAACAGGAAGCACCTTGTAATAGTAACCACAACTGAGAAAGTGTGACGTACCCAGAAATCTTAGTTGACCTGCAGGTGGGAATGCAGCAGAGTCTAGTCCTTGTGATTTGCTGTCACACCTTGCACCTCCATAGCTCTTTGGGAAACGCCCATCGGCATCTCTGGCCTGATCATAATGCGTCTTTTTTTCAAAATTTTCTCTCTCCTTCTACATCCAGAGTTGCTGCTCCTTAGTAGTTCATGAAACTTGTGAAATTTTCACAACTTGAGAAATTGTGTTTTACCTCCTATGCAATCTGCATCACTCTGTTGGAACATTGAAGACTCTGTGGCTCTGGCTTCTTTTGCACTCAAAACCCCAAAATCACATTGTTAATTGCTGTGTGCACCCTAGAAAATTAACTTTCAATTATGATAAAATTTTGAAAGTATTACCCTTTTTAGAATACCTCTGCAATATTCGAATTCTATACAATCATTTTCTCTCCCTCTCTGAGTCCCTTTAAATCTGCTTCTGATGCAGTCACTTTGTGGGTATCCCAGGGGAACCAAACCACACTAAGGCCCTTCCTTTCAAAGGGCGTGGTTTACGCAAGAAGCTAAGTCAGTGGTTCTTAGTTTCTGCATGACTGATGCTCAGCCTTGGATAACTCTCTGCTGTGGAGACTGTCCTGTGACTCCTAGGATGTTGGGCAGCAACCCTGGCCTCTACCCACTGGATGCCTGTAGCACCCAGCCCCCCCGTTGTGACGACCTAACATGTCTCCAGACATTGCCTCATGTCCCCTGGGGGACAGAATCAGCACTGATGGAAAACCACTGAGCTGGATGAATGTCTTCCTCATATGAAGGCTGGTCACTAATCCCTTAGCATGGGAGACTTGGCATATTCTATCAGAACAACATATAGAAGCTATAGATAGACCAGTCATGCCAACATAACTTTTACTGCTTTAGTGAAAAATCCCTGCCGGTGTTGCTACGGATAGCGATCTGGCCTGTTGGAATTCCACCCGAGTAGGCACTCAAAGTTCAGGTGCCTCGGGATTTTGTGGTCAAACCAAGGTGTGCAGCAGTCTTTAACGTTAAACTATTTGGATTTGAATAGTACGTGTTTCATATACACACATCAATTTAAAAAATCAGCTTAGGACGAATGAATAAACAATGGGGAAAAGACAGTCTCTTCAACAAACAGTGTTGGGAAAACTGAACAGCCACATACAGAAGAATGAAACCGGACCACTTTTTTCACCACATACAAACATAAGCTCAAAATGGATTAAAGACCTTAATCTGAGACCTGAAACCATAAAAATCCTAGAAGAGAGCACAGACAGTAATCTCTTTGACATCAGCCGTAACAACATTTTTCTAGATATGTCTCCTGAGGCGGGGGAAATAAAAGCAAAAATAAACTGTTGTGATTTCATAAAAATAAAAAGCTTCTCTACATAGTGAAGGAAACAATAAAACTAAAAGGCAACCTACAGAATGGGAGAAGATATTTGCAGATGACATATCCACTAAAGGGTTAGTATCCACTAATATATGAAGAACTTACACAACTCAGCTTCCCCCAAAAAGAAATAATCCAATTAAAAATGGGCAGAAGACATGAACAGACATTTTCCAAAGAAGACATCAGATGGCCAACAGACGTGAAAATACGCTCTTCATGACCTATCGTCAGGAAAATGCAAAACGAAACCACGATGAAATATCCCCTCACACCTGTCAGAATGGCTAAAATCAAAAACAAAAGAAACAACATGTGTTGGCGAGGATGTGAATAAAAGAGACACCTTCTTGCACTGTTGGTGGGAATGCAAACTGGTACAGCCACTGTGAAAAACAGTATGGAAGTTCTTCAAAAAATTAAAAATAGAACTATGCTATGATCCAGTGATTGCACTACTGGGCATTTACCCAAAGAATACAAAAGCACTGGGGCACCTGGGTGGCTCAGTCAGTTAAGTGGCTGCCTTCGGCTCAGGTCATGATCCTGGGGTCCTAGGATTGAACCCCACATCAGGCTCCCTGCTCCACGGGGAGCCTGCTTCTACCTCTCCCTCTGCCCGTGCCCCCCATCCCCCGCTTGCTCACAGTCTCTCGCTCTCAAATAAATAAATAAAAATGTTTTAGAAAAAAATACAAAAACAGTAATTCGAAGGGATACATGAACCCCGATGTTTGTAGCAGCACTATTTACAATAGCCAAAATATGAAAGCAGCCGAAATGTCCATCAATTGATGAATGGGTAAAGAAGAGGTGATATATATCTATAGATGTATAGACACACAATGGAATATTACTCAGCCATAAAAAAGAATGCAGTTTTGCCATTTGCAATGACATGGATGGAGCTAGAGAGTATTATGCTAAGCAAAGTAAGTCCTTCAGAGAAAGACAAGTATCATGTGATTTTACTCACATGGACTTTAAGAAACAAAACAGATAAGCAAAGGGAAAAAAAGAGAGAGAGAAACCAGGAAATAGACTCTGAATGATAGAGAACACACTGATAGTTACCAGAGGCGGGGTGGGGGGAATGGGGGAAATAGGTGATGGGGATTAAGAGTACACTTATCATGATGAAATAAAAATGATTTAAAAATCATCTTAATCAGATAAAACAGTCTAGCTCTGAAAAATATTTTTAAAGAAGATAATTGTACCTGCAATATAGCGATCTGTTCTTGGCTTATCTAAAATTAAAAAATAAAGGATACTTTTTTCTCTAAAGCAATATTTCCTTATTTATACTCTTTAACAAATCCAGTGTCTTTGAATACTAAGTATTTTTATTTTGCAGAAGTAAGGGTTTTCTGATTTCCTTTGTAAGTTTTATTTATTTATTTTTTTAGTAATCTCCACACCCAACATGGGGCTCAAACTCATGACTGGAGATCACGTCCCATGCTCTTCCAAATCAGCCATCCAGGCACCCCTTCCTATTTCCCTTTTGGAAGAAATTTAATCCATATATAATAATTCTTAATTTTTATTTTGAAATCATCCTAAACTTAGGCATAGTTGCATAATATTCCAGCAGCTTTTATTTTTGCTAAGCCATTTGAACCCCACTACTGACGCGATTCTCACATATTTTCTGCACACGATAGCCACAGACCCCATTCAGCTTTGCCAGCGATCCCAATAGTGGCCTTTATGGCAAGAGGAGTCTGTTGTGAATCACACAAAGCCTTCAGTGTTCCTGTTCCTTTGGTCTCTTTCAATCTCAAGCAGTCTCTCGGCCTTCCTCTAACTTTCTGGCCCCAGCTGATTTGGGAGGTTTTGTGCGAGTTATTTGGGTTGTGGGCCCTGCGTGGAGTTCGTCTTGTGTTTCCTTGTGAATGTGCTTGGGTAGTGCGTAATTAGCAGGACGGTCACAGAGGGACTCTGTTCTTCTCCTGGCTCCCTCTCTGCTGGTAGGTCTGTCTCATGGCTTGAGGTTTTCAGGCTTGCTCACTAGGTTAAGGAGGAGTCTAGCCACTTTTCCATTGTCATCAGTGAGCGTTTCGTGCACAGGTATGTTGAGGCTGTGGCGACGTTCTGTTCCTCCTCAGACTTGCGGCCTCTGGTTTCTTCATGCATCGCCGTCCTGATCCCACCGTTCCTTCTGCGGTGCTCAGCCGGCATCGTACTGGAAGCAAGGGCTTTCTCCTGTCCCCGCTTCCTGTTCTGTCTCAGCACGCACTCCGATTCCTGCTTGACTTAGTGGTTCGTCATCTGTTTGTACCATGGCCTATGTGATGCTGATTTCTCACTAAATCCACAGCGTGCTCATCCATTCTTTCCTACACTGCCTCTTTCTCACGCAGAGCCTTGGATTTTCCCTCTCGTTTGTTCGTCTGTACTTGTCTTCTCTGCATCGGACAGTGTTGTGCCTCACAAACCGAGTGAATTCCTTCACATTCCATCAGGCTTTCTTGTTTGTACGGTGGGTGGAGAACGGATGCACACCCCCTGGTTGTCCGGCTGCAAATGGCACTGCCTGCAGACCTGTCTGCTGACTTTGTGGTCAGCCACATCAGCACCTCGAGAAAGTCCCCAGCAAGGACATGCCAGTTCTCACCTTGTCCTAGTCCAATCTCTGCTGCACTTTGGTGCTCACAGCCCTCAGGTGATGGGACTCTTGCTGCCCAGGGGAGTCCAGCATTCTCTGCAAACACACACTCACCCTACCGGGCTACCCTGGAGTTCTGTTCATTGTCACATCAGTGCTGAACTTGGTTATGGCTGCCATTCTGGTCATTGAGGAGATGAATGTAGGCACCCGACAGCCACACACCCCATTCCTCTCCCCTGCACCAGAACTGTTTCTGCAACCCTAGCAAGATTCATTCTGGCTTTCTCTCTCACTCCCCCATGTTCATTCAGGACCATGTTCTGGGTGGGCTTCCCTGGCAGATTCCTCACATCATCTCTCCCTTCCCACCACGCAGACCATTACAGATGGAAGGCTGAGGGGCTTGTGGAAGTTCACGGACCTAGACATGATTCATTGCTGGGTAGTGATGACTATCTTTCGTACCGACTGCCTAAGAAAACATGACAAATGCACGCGTGTACAAGAGGAAACTCTACTTGATAAACTCACTTCCTAATGTTTTGTTTCCCTTGTGAGACATTTTCACGGACACGCAAATACGAGTCTATCAGTGGTTCTAAATAGGAGGCGATTCCCCCATCAAGGGGGCGTGCGAGTGGTATCTCGTGAGTCGAGGCCGGGTATGCACCTACATGGTTCCTCACAGCAAAAGATTATGCATGCCCAAATGTGAACAGTGCCAAGTTGCAGAAAAATACAAGTAGTATTGTCCTGAGATAATTTTACGTTTTGTGGTTCTTTTCATGTTTCCCGAAGCCTTTCAAAAGCTGATTTTCTTCATTGATTACTTACTACGCTTTCAATATTGTAATTAGACGTAATTACTTAATCTGGACTTAATCAAACCTTCCCAATCTCATAGTTGATTCTCTCTCTCCTGACCGTTACCATCGCCCCAGATTCCTGTTGGGGAAAGTGCCGTCAAGGTCAAAGCTTGCTTTGGGTCTCTGACCATGAAGATGGAGGCCTGAGCCTAATTATTATCCACTTTAGTGGTAAAACTAGCTCTTGCATTAACACTAGCTGTATTTATTTTATTTTTGTGTTTTGGAATGTGTCATAGGACTGTTTTCTTCCCGTTTTAAAAAATACTCTCACGCTGCCTTTACAAGTTGTACCAATGCTCTGCAAAAGCAGTTTATGACTCTTTTGTTACCTAAAGGGACATTATCTCTTTATTGTTTCTACTTAATTGCAAAGACATTGTATGCTTTTGGGCAGTGTGGGCTGGACTGTTTTCCAAAATATTTATGTCATTGTTGCTAACTACAGGAAATCAGGAATTTTTAAGATAAACACGGACACCGGCATTTAAGGGGAAAAAAGTTGGTTAGAAATAGATCCACGTTTAGGTCTTAGCACGGTTGTTAAAATCCATGGGTTTGTGCTGCTTTATATAGCACCGCATTAAGAAATGGCTATTTCCTGTTCTCTGGGTTCCCACAGTGCGCCAAGAGGTCATTTCTAATCCGTCTCCAGGCAGTGGAGATCCTTACCTAAACTATAAGCTTCAGCAATTTCGTCTCCTGTTGTTGTTCAAACGGATGCCATGAATTGGTCTTGAAGATGTCAAGGCATCTAGAACTTTTCCCTTTAGACATTGAGAACCCAAATCAGGAAAAAACCTTTGTCAGTCGCGTGTGACTTTGTCCTTTGACACTGAGCACCTCGGTAGCTCTCGTGAGAGCGTCCTGGTTAATATGTGAAGCTGTGTGAGACCCCAGTGGCCGACTGTGCAGGGCTAGCAGCACACGTACATAATACCTTTCGTTTGTATACCTAGTTTTATGTTTTATTGAATGTGCTGTAGCATCGCCTTTGATTCTTCCAAACAACCACAGTGCGTTACAGGGCACGACAGTTTTGAACATGAGTGAAATACAGTGCAGACAAGTTAAAATCGGACCGTCGGCCAACCGCCGAGTGAGTCCTCGAACTTGTGTTCTCCAGCGCCAGGTGCCCTGTACTTCCCCTGCATCTCACCTCCTTTGTCCCTGAATGTTGCTAGCTTACAGGGCACACGTAGGAACTATTTCTTTTCTTCTTTTTAACGAATGAATGTTTGTGCTTAGAAGCCAGAAACACAACAGTTTTTTGTTGTGTTAATAAT
Source organism: Ursus americanus (assembly GCF_024610735.1). Classification (NCBI taxonomy): domain Eukaryota; kingdom Metazoa; phylum Chordata; class Mammalia; order Carnivora; family Ursidae; genus Ursus; species Ursus americanus. The sequence goes on along the minus strand of NC_142164.1, from coordinate 117,660,725 downwards.
AGTTGTTTTTGTTTATGACATGGACAGGTTAGGTAAGACGTATTTTTTTTTAAATGATTTTTTATTATATTATGTTAGTCACCATACAGTACATCCCCGGTTTTCGATGTAAGGCTCGATGATTCATTAGTTGCGTATAACACCCAGTGCACCATGCAATACGTGCCCTCCTTACTACCCATCACCGGAGTTAAGACGTATTTTAAACCAGGTTTCAAAACTCAGTTAAATCCCAAAACTGTTGCTAACAAGACTGTGCCCACCGGAAATTCTCTTAGCCTCCTTGGTACACATTTTTCTTATTTTTGGAAAAGCAGTCTGGGGGAGGGGATTTGAATATTGTGTAGGATCGTTTTCGCATATAAGTGTCTAAGGTTTTAAATTTAACTGCACAGGATGAAGCTTTAATTCAAAAGGTTTTTGTAAAGTCACTAAAAGGCAATACAATTTTTAATTGGGTTTGTAAATCTTGTTCTTGTTTATAATAACTAAAATACTTAGTTAAAAACATCACATGACTGCGGAACAGCTGTTCTTAGTAAAATTAGAAGTAGTTCTGTATCTACAGCTCCCAGGATTAACAGTGTGAAGTTAATGGTCTGTCTTAGTGTATGAATTATGTCAGATAATATTGCCGCTTTCTCGGGAACACCCGTTTATGTATTTTTGGTAGTTCTGTTCAGCTGGCTTTGTGTTTAAAGTGCAGCATGTGTAGTTCGGTCTTACTAAAGGATTTGATTGTGGAAGAGCACATGTACTTCTCCTCCTTTGACTCACAGTGGTTCCAAGTTTTGTGTCCGTTATGTCCTGAGACCTCTCTCAAGTGCTGCTGAGGGTCTGACTCTGCAGGAGGCTCTGGGTACTTGGAGATGTGCTAGATGGGGCCTCTGACCTCCAGGGGTTGCAAAGAATGGAGAGGTCACCTCTCCATGGTGCTTGCGAAGATGCTCAGGAAAGATTCCCAGCAGAGGTATTTAAACTTGGTCTTAGCAGGCAATATTTGAACTGGGTACGGATATTGCAGGCAGCAAGGAAAGATCATGTCGTGTGTAGGGAGAGATAGGGGAGTTCGGACACGACAGGCACCATGCAGGAGGGAGATGTTTCAGATATGGAGCTAACATGACAAGAGCATTGGAGCAAAGCAAGATGATGGCGTGTATTAAGGAAAGCACGTGGGAACCTGTTTGCCAATTGCAGGGGACGTTTTAGGGAAAGAGAGACAGATGTCTGAGACTTTCATCTGAATGGTTAGGAAAAGAGGGGGAGAAGGATATCACATGGGGGAAGGTAATGATTTTCATTTAGGGAATTACTCACTCTGGGGCACGGTAGGACATGTCTTTGGATAAATGTAGTGGCTGCTGAATACATGGGTTGAGCTGGACTCCCACACTTCCGTTCTTCAACACATTGCTGGGAGCTGGGGTGGCATCACGAAGCCTTACCAATGAGGAACAGGAAGGTACCAGAAAGAGTGTTGGTGGATTGGGACAGTTTTGGAAGAGCACACAGGTGACATTTCTGGTGTTGCCTAGCTCTATATGGTCACCTGTGCTGCCAGTCAAGGTAGACTGGGTCGTGTCACGTTCTTCCTGTTTTGGCCGTCCCTGAAATGGTTGCTCTTAACACCACTGGAGCCATCATTGCTGACGTTGCACGCCTGGCTCCTAGTCCTCTAGACGCACAGCACTCATAATCTGTAGAACGTCTGAGTATTGATCACCTACCACATTGTCTATTTTTTCTTTTTAAAGAAATTTTAGGGGCGCCTGGGTGGCTTAGTCGGTTAAGCATCTGCGTTCAGTTCAGATCATGATCTCGGAGTCCTGGGATCAAGCCCTTCGTGGGGTTCCCTGCTGAGTGCAGAGTCTGCTTCTCCCTATGACCCTCCCCCTGCTCATACACTCTCTCTCTCTCTCTCTCAAATCAATAAATAAAATCTGGGAAAAAAAAGAAATTTTAACTCTAGTGTACTTAATATACAGTGTTACATTAGTTTCAGGTGTACAACATAGTGAATCAGCACTTCCATATATTACTCAGTGCCCATCCAGGTAAATACACTCTCTGTCTCCTTCATTGATTTCACCCATCCCTCCACCCGCCTCCCCTCTGGCCACCACCAGTTTGTTCTCTGCATGTAAGAATCTGTTCCTGAGTTTGTCTCTTTCTCCCCACTTTGTTTTGTTCCTTAAATTCCACATATGAGTGTGATCATATGGTATTTGTCTTTCTCTGACTTGTTTCACTTAGCATTATGCCCTCTAGTTCCATCCATGTTGTTGAAAATGGCAAGATTTCATTTTTTCTTATGGCTGAGTAATAGTCCCTTGTATGCACATACCACATCTTCTTTATCCGTTCATCAGTTGATGAACATTTCACCTGCTGATATAGTTTGGGTATTGCTGATAATGGTGCAGTAAACAAAGGGTGTAAAAGCCCTTTCAAATTAGTGGTTTCATATTCTTGGTGTAAATACCCAGTAGTGTGATCACCGGATTGTAGCCTAGTTCTATTTTTCACTTTTTGAGGAACCTCCATACCGTTCTCCACAGTGGCTGCACCAGTTTGCATTCCCACCAACAGTGCATGAGGGTTCCTTTTTCTCCACATCCTCACCTCACTTACTGTTTCTTGTGTTGATTTTAGCCATTCTGACAGGTGTGAGGGGATATCTCATTGCAGTTTCTGATTTGCATTTCCCTGATGATAGGTGATGATGAATGTATTTTCATGTGTCTGTTGGCCATCTGGATGTCTTCTTTGGAGAAATGTCTGTTCTTGTCTTCTGCCTAATTTTTATTGGATCACTTGTTTTTTGGTGTTCAGTTGTATAAGTTCTTTATGTATTTTGGATACTAGCCTTTTATTGGATACGCCTGTGCAAATATCTGCTTCCATTTGGTAGGCTGTCTTTTGGTTTGTTGGTGTTTTCCTTTGTTGTGCAAAAGCCTTTTATTTTGATGGAGTCCCAATAGCTTATTTTTGTTTTTGTTTTTCTCGCCTCAGGAGACATATCTAGAAAGATGTTTCTACAACTGATGTCCAAGTAATTACTGCCCAAAGAAATACTCTCTTGTAGGATTTTTGTGGTTTCAGGTCTCACATTTAGATCCTTAATCCATTTTGAGTTTGTTTTTGTGTGTGGTGTAAGAATGTGGTCCAGTTTCATTCTTTTGCATGTAGCTGTCCAGTTTTCCCAACACCATTTGTTGAAGAGCCTCTTCTTTTCTGACTGGGTATTCCTTCCTGCTTTGTTGAAGATTAATTGGCCATATAGTTGGGGGTTTATTTCTGAGCTTTCTTTTCTGTTCCATTGTTATATATGTCTTTTTTTTTTTTTTTTCCAGTACCATGCTGATTTGATTACTGTAAGTTTGTAATATAACTTGAAGTCTGGAATTGTGATGCCTCCAGCTTTATTTTTCTTTTTCAAGATTGCCTTGGCTACTTGGGGTCTTTTGTGGTTCCGTACAAATTTTAGGGTTGTTTGTCCTAGTTCTGTGAAAAATAATATTTGGTATTTTGATAGGGATTGCATTAAATGTGTCGATTGCTTTGGGTAGTTTGGACATATTAACAATATTTGTTCTTCCAATCTATGAGCATGGGATGTCTTTCCATTTTTCACTTTCTTTGTGTCATCTTCAGTTTCTTTCATCAGTGTTTTATAGTTTTTAGAATACAGATCTTTTACCCCTTTGGTTAATTAAATTAAAGATAAATCTCTCTTTATTCTGAATTTCATCATCACAAAGTTGAAAGTCTAACTAAAACTACAGAGAACTCCTTTATAATATTGGAAGTATTTTATAGTAGTTCTAAAGATCTTTGGCCTATAACCTGGCGTCTAGAATGTGTTTATTGCTGGCCAGACATTTGTTAGATATTTGCTTCAGAAAACTTTTTCTTTGTTCAATTAACAAATTTTTGAGTTTTTTTATACTTTATTTTTTTAAGTGTCTTTTTTTAATAATATTTTTTAAATTATATTATGTTAGTCACCCTACAGTACATCCCTAGTTTTTGATGTAAACTTCCATGATTCATTACTTGCGTATAACACCCTGTGCACCATGCAATATGTGCCCTCCTTAATACCCATCACCAGCCTATCCCATTCCCCCACCCCCCTCCCCTCTGAAGCCCTCAGTTTGTTTCCTAGAGTCCATAGTCTCTCGTGGTTCACTCCCCCTTCTGTTTACCCGCCCTTTCTTTTTCTTTCCTTTTCCTTTTTTTTTTAATGATGTGAAGTTCCATGATTTATTACTTGCGTATAACACCCAGTGCACCATGCAATATGTGCCCTCCTTAATACCCATCACCAGCCTATTCCATTCCCCCACCCACTGAAGCCCTCAGTATATTTCCCAGAGTCCATAGTCTCTCATGGTTCCCCAGTGTTCATAGCAGCATTGTCCACAATAGCTAAATCATGGAAGGAGCTGAGATGCCTTTCAACAGATGACTGGATTAAGAAGATGTGGTCCATATATACAATGGAATATTACTGAGCCATCAAAAAGAACGATTTCTCAACATTTGCTGCAACATGGACAGGACTGTTCAATTAACATTTTAAGACATGTTTACTATAGGAAGTTGAGTTGACCACTCGGTTTGGAGAGAATCAATTTTTAACAACCTCACAATCTTGAGTTAAACTCAAGCAATTTTTTGTGGTAAAAAAATATGCTTTTAATAAAATTAAGTGAGTTTAGGGGCACCGGGGTGGTTCAGTCAGTTAAGCGTCTGCCTTCAGCTCAGGTCATGATCCTAGAGTCCTGCTCAGCGGGGAGTCTGCTTCTCCCTCTCCCTCTGCCTCTCTCCAGCTTTGCTCCCTCCCTCCCTCTCTCTCTCAAATGCATAAATAAAATCTTTTTTAGAAGTCAAGTAAGTTTAAAAAGTAATTTGCAAATAAAATGCAGAATCATGTCAACCCCAACAACAAACGAGGAAAATGAAATTAAAAAAAAAAAAAAAAGTTTCCTGGCCAGTGGCAAAGCCCAAACTACAGCCAGTCAGGTCTTCACTGATAGGTTCATCCATCCGTCCATCTGTCTGTCCATGCATCTGTGTATCTTTAATTAAAATGTTCAGTTGAGAGAGCACATATCGATTACAACAGAGCACCAGTAATTGTGTTGCATTCTGGAAATAGAAAGGCAAGACATCCTGTTTTCAGATAAGTTGTTGTAAAGGTGGTCCTTCAGAGGAGTTTCTGTAGATCATGCAGATACCCGCAGTAGAGGTTTGAGACCCACCACATAATCCCACAAAGAGGCATTTACCACGTCTTCTTCAAATCCGAGGATTGCAAGGGTTAATCCGCTCACTTGCTTAAGTGTGGACCGATCACGGTAACTGGAAAAGGCATAAAGCAAGCCTTTTTTGTGTCCTCCCCAAACAACTTTCACTACTCGGCAGAGCGCCTGCGAGGCATCTGACCCAGAGAAGCTGGGGGCCCCTAAGTAACTGTTGGAATGATGTGTTAACAGTCCGTAGCTGACAAGTGGGAGACCCACATAAAGACCAGGCCTGAGGTTTCAGCGCAAGCCAGACACGTGACGGGAGAAATGAGGTGTTTGGCATTTGGGAGAGACTGGTACAGCCCTCTCCTCAGGCGTGCAGGAAGAGAAGTTTGCTTTTTGTAAAGTGGAGATGGATGGCATGGCAGCTGGCTGGAGAGGGGAAGCATGGGATGGTGAGCTTTTGGGGGGGAAAGGAGATGACAGCTGCAGAAAAATGATAGGGAGAGCAAAGATACTTTAATATTTGAAGTGCATCATGGCTTCAGTAAAATGATCGAAATCCATTGCATGGATAGTTCATTAATTTAGCAGGTGTACATGTTAACCAGTGTCTGTAATATATTTCTTTTAGAGTATTGAGAAGACACGCAGGCCTCCCTGTGTCTCCCGAATACAATAACAAATCCTCATGTGGTCATTAAATAACGTAATACATTTTAGAAAGTTAGGTTTTCAGAGCAAAGTTTTCATGGATTTGTAAAAATTTCTTGTTCAGCACTGTCAGTTCTCAGACTGGTGGTCAAGACTATTTCCCGATTCTGAGAGGTATTTATTTGCAGGGATGCCTGGGGGTGAGCTTATGAACTTATGCAAATCATGATTTTGGAAACTCGCTTGTGATTGCTCTCAAGTGTTATTTCTAGAAAATATTGTGTGATTTTTATATGGAAAATTGAATTAACTGTTCCATTAATTTACCATATTTACCAGCCTTTCTTTGCTCAGAATGATTATTGGTTGCATCATAAAGCCAAGTCATGGGAATGAAAAGTACAGCGTAGGAAATATCAATAATATTGTGATAATGTTGTATGGTGACGGATGGTGACTACACTTAGTGTGGTGAGCACAGAGGAATGCATGGGATTGTAGCATCACTATGTTGTATTTGAAACTAACATAACATGGTGTGTCAACTGTACTCCAGTAAAATAAAATAAAAAAATTTAAAACCCACTCTAAAAGATTTCAGATATGAGGATGGCATAAAGGAGGGGAGAATCCAAAAATGGTTGAGAAAAGGGAACATTATTAAATCAAGTCTTGAAGACAGCTGCTTAGAAGGCTGTGAATGACTTGCCAAAGCAATGTCTGCCCTAGAGACACACTCTGTTAATGTCTCAGATTGTCCTCCTGTAAACCTGGGGGCATAAAGAACAGCTCCTTTAAGGGCAACAATGCTACTGTCCATTCACTAGATCATAACCTCTTCCTCTGCCATTTCTTGGATGGCCACCCAGCTGTCTGGAATAGTGGCCATGTGGCTTCATGCTCTCCTATGCCATTATCAGGTGGGAAGATCTTCAATTAATGCTTACAGGGAAAATACAGAAATTTGTCAGGTTAGATGAACGTTCCATGAAGTAGTTTTCAGATAAATTAATCTTAGAATATTCTAAACTTTCAAGGCTGACCTCAACATTACGAAAATAAAAATTATGATGTGTTTAATAGGGTGCCTTTTAGTTAGGTGTTGAGTATTGCATTTGGCTTCATGAACCTTGGAATTTTTATGGTCGTTGTTGCAGTAGGAAATTTCAAGGGAATCATTTTATGGTCTGTATTTTACTCCTTACTCATAGCTTGGCTTCTGAGTCTATAACGTCCCCTTACCTTTAACTCTGTGAATTAAGCTCAGATATTTTCAAAACCCTCTTTGTGTTCTAATTGTTTTTGGCTTTAATAGGTTAGGGCAGAGCCAAGTAGAATACAAATGTGAGTCTTAAATAAAAATCAGAAAATACTGGATTCGCCAAATGCTTTCCCCTTCATTTACTTGGGAAACACTCTTGTATTTTGCCAGACCGTGAAACACAATCCTATTGTCCTTTACTGCATCTCATTTTCATCGCCTGATTAAATGTTTGTTCCACGTGGTTCACATGTGTGGGAAGAGAGGGGGATGTCGAGATGTGAAAGTAGTTACCTATTCCAGTCTCTGCATCCTCGAAGAGCTCTCACAGCAAGTTCAGCGTCATCAGCAGGGACGGCATGGATGCTCTTTGGTCCGTGAAACCGTGATAAGCATCCTATACAGACCGAAGTGGGAGGCTGGGCTGGAGAAGGAAGCAGAGACACCACCCCAAAAGTTTACTTTTAATTTGGGGGGAATTTGGATCTCATAGGAATAAAGATTACACAAGGTTGTATTTGCAAAGGACTCAGTGTTTCAAATCCAGCCATCTACTGAGTTAATAGATATTCTCACCGAAAACCCTACGCAGACCTTCACTAAAGAATGAAGAAGTCACTGCCTTCTGAGATGACCACTTGCATCCCCGAAGAGATTTCAAGTCCCTGCTTCTTTCAAAACAAAAGATGTCTCTGGAATACCTCCGCCTTGTTTCTTGTGCTGCCCTTCCCAGCAACACTGAAGAGCTTTCAGTTTTCCAGACGAAGCAGCTTGTGGTATTTGAGGCTTGCTTCTGTGTCCAGGTGGCTCTAGGTCTGTGCCCCGTTCTCCCACCCTCTTTCCAGTGCAGGGCTTGCAGTCTTCTCCCTATTAGATTCACCCTTGGGAACATCTGTCCGGCTGGCCAGCACCCAGGTCCAGTTGCTCTGGCCTGAGAACAGCACCCTTGGGGTGGTGTGAAGAGGTTGGGTGGATGGGAGCTGTTCTTTATTCTGTTTATGTTCATAGTTCCATTAATGAAATCAGAATTGCATTAGCTTTTGAGACAGTAATTATACTGTTGCTTTGTATTGAACTTACGGCGAAGTGACTTCTTTAAGTAGTTTTATATACTGCTCCCTCATATCTAATATTTCTGGATGTGTTTTTTTAATCACAGATTCAAGACTTTATTTCACCATTATGTAAAATAATATCTGTGAGTAAAATAATGCTTAAGAAAATCAAATCAAAGCTATAATAAAAGTATTATGGTGTTGCAGAGTTGGGGGTAGACGTCCTTATCCTTTATATTGCTATTTCTGGGTTTCTGTTAACGTTGATGGAATCTTTGTACCCTTGCATTAAAAATAAATCACGTTAAGAGCTCATTCCAAACTGTTGAGATTGGGTTCTCTCTTCTAACCCATTGACTATTCTTTCTTTCTTTCTTTTTTTTTTTTTAAGATTTTATTAATTTATTTGACAGAGAGCGAGAGACAGGCAGTGAGAGAGGGAACACAAGCAGGGGGAGTGGGAGAGGAAGAAGCAGGCTTCCCGGCAGAGGAGCCTGATGTGGGGCTCGATCCCAGAACGCTGGGATCACGCCCTGAGCCAAAGGCAGACACTTAACGACTGAGCCACCCAGGCGCCCCCCATTGACTATTCTTTCTAAGTCTTTCCTTTGGAACTTTATTGTCACCCAGGTAACTGTCAGAAAGGACCACGTGGAGGAAAGGATCCATGGCCTACTAAGGTGTACTTGCTCTCAAACCCACATTAGCTATAACCTGGGCCTGTTCATCACTAGTCATTGTTTGGAGTCAATTCAATATCAGAAGAAATTAACAGTATTTTATATCCATGAGTCCAAGGACGCATACTGCTCAGGGACAGATCTTTGCATATTCATAAAATGATTACTGTAAAAATCATTATTTCCTAAAACGTGTGAACTAAAAACTGCTAACAAAACAATTTCAGCCCAACTCATCTGAGGGGGGAAAAAAATCCCAGACTCAGCAAGGCTGTGAGCATCTCCCCCTCGGGGAGCCTCATTTAAATCTGTTTCCAGGTGTCATGAGGTCTAGGACTTGTTTCTTCTCTGGATCCGAAAGAAATTTCTGGAAGGTTCTTTGGCTTCAGGGTGTGAATAGGTTCTTAAGTTTCTGCAAAGTTCTGTGACTTGGAGGTGTGAGTCCTGTGCCTGCGCATTTGTTTTTTTAACCTGGAAATTTTTGATTTGCTAAGGACATGGAGGTGGGATTTCTAGACCCTGGATGGTGAGCACTTTTCCTTTTTTCTTTGCTTTTAAATTTTGAGCCCATTTTCTTCTTGCCTTCACAGTATGAGAGCACATGTGATACCTCTCACATACTTGAAAACCCTCCTTCCTCCTCCTGCCCTTCCTTCTCTTCCTCTGTGTGTTCTGTCTCCTCTTCTTGCCTGCCTTGTATTTCGGTGTCCCTTGTTCATAATTTATGTTCTTGGACACGTCCTGGGCTTAGCGACAATGAGCAACCCTGGAGCATTGAGCCTGGGGGTGGTTGGAGTAATTGCAAGAGAGCAAGAGGTTGGGACCCCGGAGAGAGGATGCTATGTGCAGGTCGACAGCTTCCCTGAAAACGCGTCTGAACCAGCGGGGAGGTTGTGCGTTTGCCGTGAGTGCATCTGCTGCCCCGCGTGGACTTTGCTGTCTAGCAAGTCCGGCCCCGGCTCGAGGCCATGGGGGAGCAGATTTGGGGACAAAAATGCCTCCCTTGCACCATCCTGGAGAGATGCACCTCGGACAGGAGCCATCAGTTCGCAGTGTAGCTTTTAAACACTGCCTGAGCTTATCAAAGGCATCAGCACACAGGCAATTTACTATATGATCCCGAGGTGAACTAAAAAGGATTTGGTGTGAAATGGTAAAAAATGCGGGTTTTTCCCAGGGGCATGTCTGCAAGCATGCACCAGAAGAATTTGGTTCAGCGAGTGGAGTGTAGCCCCGAAGGCCGCAAGTGTCTGTAATAGAAACCAGCCCCTATCTAATAAGCCCACACTGCCATACTCCATAAAAGGTGTTTCTGAGGTTTAAGGAGCTTGAAAAGTGTCACTGTTCATTTTTATGAACACTAGCAAGAGAGATGGTGCCAGCAAACGTTTCAGGTAGAGAGTTCAGCGTATGATTGATGTTGGTTTTGGCAGGAGATTTTGTCGGCCACCACACGTGTCCCAGTGCCCTCTACAGATGTCCCCCCTTTCTTTGTTGTGTCCTAAACTAAAGGACACTAAAGTTTTCTTTTGAAATTTGGTTTTGGTTTTGGGTAAGGAAAAAGTGTGTTAATTCGATTCAAACAATGGCACTCAAGACGCCGTCAGCTTTAAAAGTGTCCATTACCTGCCACTGAGCCTTCATGGGGGGAAAATTCTGATTCACATTCCTGACCATACAAGTTTCTACTTCTCACCGCTGTGCATGGCATGGCCGGCTTTACACTTTCTGATGCTTCGGTTTCACCGGCAACAGCAAATACATATCTGGTGAGGTTTTACTCAATTTATAAAACGACAGGTAGGAAATAATTTCAGTCAACGAAATTACAGGAGTTTTGCTTCCTAAAGGAAGAAGGTCCTGTAAGGACTGTTGTGCCAGAGGCTACGCGAGCGAAAATGAAATGGCAGCATCTGTGGCTTCAGAGCCAAATAAATGGTGCAGGGTCTACAAGTTCGGTCTGTTGCTGGTGAAATACTCAGGTAACACAAGAAACCTGGCACCGGCTCCCAAAGCATGAAATAGATTCTGTTCTTCAGGAAAGCCGGCCGACAGGAACAGCCTGTCACCGTACAGGATTTCCTGATTAATACAACATGAGACGGAGCTTGCTCACACATCTCTCCTCTTTCCGAGCCACCGCTCGAAAACGTTGTTGTTCTGGTGCCCTGAGGTCAGTGACTGGATTCTCACCCAGATAAAATTGCTTCACGTCTTTACAATGAGATCTCAAAGAATATCCCCCCAGTGCACAAATGGTGACATGTAAATAAATATACACAAATGCCATGTTGTTGTTTTTCTTGTAAGTAAATGAGTCACCCAAGAAAGCAGAGTCATACCTGAGGTCATTGGAAGACTCTTTATACTGCAATTTAAAAAAAGCAAACAAAGAGCAAGTATCTTGGGCCATCCTGGTTTACTCAGTGTCATCACAGGAGAATGAGGCTTCCCATATGCGTGAATTTAACCAAAAACAGAAGCCTTGAAAGACATGTGGGTTTTTAATTCCTATTCGTTCATTTCTATAGGAGAAAAGAGCCCATAAAATATATAGCCCATCACCTTGCCCTGCAATAGAACCTGGAGACTTTAATTTATGTGACTGACGATTCCACGTCACTGCCACGAACCTCTAGTTGTGTCTAAACCTATAATACAGAGGTCGTCCTCAAGGCAGATCAGGTTGCACTGGACTGTCTGCCTTTACATTCAGTGGCCCCCAGGTGCCTTGTTTGTTGAGTTATTGCTCTTATTTTTATAGTTTTCCTGCTTCCAGCTTCACTTGCCTTCCAGCAACTGCTGTGTTTTTGCAGCTGATAGAAGCTGCAAGCCATATGACATACCAACATTTTTTTTTTCACTCTTTATCTGAAATGCGTAACTGGGAGTCCTGTAATTTGCTGGGCAACCTCACCATGCCCCTTCTCAGGAAATCTTATAGAGAGGAACCCTGCTTCCTTGATAAATCCCAAGAGAGATAGCAGGCGGTATATAGGACCTTAGAGAATCCCACAGAAGATTCCTATGCCCAGCACAGAAAAGCATGGGGTCCTGTGCTCTTCAGGCTGTGAGCACCAAGAGGAAGGATAATTCTGGGCCTCAAGTTGGGGGTGGGGGGCGATCATAAGAACAGGGCTAGATTTTTCCGATAAATGTCCTGGGTGGACTGGTGTCCAATCCCAGGGCTTCTGTGTCATACTGCATTATGTAACAGTCAGAAGTAGGAGTAGCAGGAAAAATAAATGTCATCCTCACTCACATAAAGTTTGGAGGAGGCCATGCGAGATGATATGTGGCCTCACAAAGACCCAGCCTTCTTCCCTCTCTGCACCCCATCATGTCCTATACAGTGGGGTGGCTGCTGGAGCCCTAGCCTTCCCAGGAAGTGGGATGCATCACTCGTCATCCTCAAAAACTACTCTCTGGACATAAGGCTTGGCTTATGCTCATTGACCAGAACTTAACTACATCCATTTGCAAGGGAAGCTAGGAAATGCAGTGTCTTTGATAGGAAATTTTATGGGCATATAGGATTCTGTTACTAAAATTCGGGGGGAAAATTAAATACATGTCAGATTAAGGATTATGTCTTTGAATCTGAGGTTTTGAAAAGACCTTGTAATGATTATTCCCAGAAGTCTTGGCTTCTCTTGGAATTTCCTAGGTTAAATGTGATTTTATAAAAGCATACTTTGAAACAATTAATGGGATTTCTAACATTTTAACATGCTATTTCATGTAGAAAAAATGAATTAGAGGCACATAGGTGGCCAGCTTTAGAACAGTTTCAAAAAAAGAAAATTTATGTTTATGGCAAAATAGTAGAATGGGAAAAAGGAATTTGTCTTGGAGAATTATTTGGAAATTTAAGAGTAAATTGAGGAACCATTGACAACTATGGGAAATCACCTGAAGGTTTTCAAGATTTACATGAAGCTTTGGAAATGATGCTTATTGATTGACTATAAAAAAGGGAATCCAGAGAAAACATCCCACAGTATATTCTGAATTTCTGTATTTTTTTGTAAGTGAATGAGCTCCAAGGCCGCTAATGAGGAGGCTGGACATCAGTAACATTCCTTTCTCCTTCCTCATGTCCTTCACCCTCTTCCTTCCTTCTGCAAACTATTACATCCTTGAAGAGAAAGGCTTCTCAATGGCTGAGATCCTTGTGAAGTCTGGTGTTTCGTCTTCTGAAGTTGGGCAGTTTTATTTTATTTTGCTTTCTGTTAGGAACTCAACAATCCAGATGCTAGACCGGATGTCTTGTGTCAAACTCCCTGAATGTTGTTTTCCCGTCTTCCCTGAATATTGAGGTGCGGGTGTCAGTAACATCAACAAAGGATGTCCACTCGGAAGTTGACTATCCAAACTATGTCAGTTAGCAGGAAATAGAGAAGAGCAGTAGAATCATGGGAAACCAAATTTGAGTTCACTAATAGGGTGGACTTATGTAGCTAATGTCATCTGAAAGGGCATAGAATTTTAATTTCTGGCTTCAATATGTAGACCCCACGTGAATGTTAGCTTTGGTAAACAGACCTCAAGTTTATACGTAGTGCGTACATAGTGAAGAAAGTTGGTGATATCGTGTCTGACCATCTGCTATGAAAGTGGCTTTTGGATCTTAGTCCCCTAAGCACTTGGTGAAAGGTGAAAATCAGAGTCTCAGACACGTTTAGCCATGAGCAGAGATCAAGTAGGATGCATTGTGAACACAGGACAGGGCCTTCCTTCACCAGAGTTTGAATGCCCTACACTTTAAAAGGCGAAAGATTTTTTTGATCTGAAGAGAAGCCCGAGTATTGAATGCCTTACATTTTAAGGACAAAGCAAACTATGGCTCACATGTTCCCAACTGGGAACTCTTCATGAGAGGAGAAAAGGAATTTCCCTGTTTCTCTTTGGAATTTATCTTTTTAATGCATAGCACACCTGCACTTCATAAGATTTGTTAAAGCTCATTGGAGCGCTGGGGAATTGTGTGTCTACTAAATTATTTGGAAGGATGAGGCGTAATAGCTAATTAATTACTACCCAGTTAATTAATCCAGGGTTAATTAGGAACTCTGCATTTTTATTGTTTTTACTTTACATTTATAGTTGTGAGTAATAACTTGGGTTTTAATTTTTCACCTTTCTTTCTGCCAAGAAAACCTGATGATTTCAACACATACCTTTCTTCATTTTTGACATTATTATCCTAGACAGGTGTTGGGTTTTTTTGTTTTTACTCAATCATCTATTTTAATTTCAAAGTATTATTATAAAAATGTTAAATAAACAGAAAATATAAAGGTGGATTAATGTGAACACCCATGTAAACACCACCTATGTTGAACACTTGGTAATATTTTCTCATATTTTCCCCCTTCCTTCCTCCCCTCCTTTCCTTCCTTCCTTCCATCCTTCGTTCCTTCCTTCCTTCCTTCCTTCCTTCCTTCCACTACTTCAGAGTAAGGTAAAGACATTATTCCACTTTATCTGCAAATGTTTCAGCATGCATTTCCTAAGAAGTACATAAAATATATACACAAATCATGATCATAGCTAATAAAATTACTAATTGCAATATCTAATCTAAATTTTATATTCACGTTTTCTCAATCGACCCACCAGTTGCAAATTTGGCATTTGATGGTTCCATATCCTGGACAGTTTTAATCCAGTGTAACATTATTTGAAAAAGAGAAATATTTAGGATGCAGTTGAAATTATTTAAACTGTACAGGGTCTGGCTTATCATAATTCTGTGTCGTTTCAACCTAGGTTGATGGTATTCACAGGCAGAGACCAGAATGTTTCTTATTGGGGTGTGTGTGTGTGTGTGTGTGTGTGTGTGTGTGTGTGTGAGAGTGAGTGTGAGTTTGTGTCCACTTGAGAGTCTAGTCCACAAATGCTATACTTTAAATGCGTGACCTGATTCTCTCATCTGTTTGCCTTCTCCTTCTGAGCCCAGGAAGTTGGCTGGATGGCTGAGAAGCCACTGACTGAGGCTTGACACGGGCCGCTGCCCCTGTGGAGCCTGACACCGCTGCTCAGTGGGTACCACCTGGCAGAGACTCGTGGAGACAGGTGTGTGGTGGAGCCAGGCTTCCTCATAAAGTTTTGGGTGAACAGTGCTCCTTTCTTGATGGCCGTTATCACAGAGGGATCAGTAAACAGGGCAGATTCCACAGGCTGAGTTGGACAGATTAAAGGTTCCATTCAAAGATGACTGATGACACTCACCCTCAAAGAGCTGTCCTTGAAAAGACGACAAAAAGGATTACATTTCAGGGGCTTGAGGCCCCATAGGGATGTCTTTCATCCCTCTCAAGCACTCCCTCTATTCCACTCAGCGGTTCTTGACTGCTGAGAGGAAGCCATTGAACATATGCGCAGAGAGCCTCAGGCCCCCTCTCTGTTCTCTCCTGCCTTGCTGGTGGGACCTTCCTAACAATCTTTCGCTACCACCTTCTCCTTCGTAAGCCGCGTGGAGGAGAGGAAAGGGTTGTATCATTGCCGAGCTGAGGAACAGCTGCCTCATCCACAGACAGCTGTATTGGACCTGTGTGTACCACAGGACCTGCTCTAATCTGATACCCAGTGAGCGTGGTTCCTTGTCCAAAGGTAGAGCAAGAGACGGCACAGACCACGTCCACAGTAGGAGAGCATAATGCAAGGTGGACTGAAAGG
Source organism: Ursus americanus (assembly GCF_024610735.1). Classification (NCBI taxonomy): domain Eukaryota; kingdom Metazoa; phylum Chordata; class Mammalia; order Carnivora; family Ursidae; genus Ursus; species Ursus americanus. The sequence continues at coordinate 117,645,139 of NC_142164.1, read as the reverse complement.
AAGGCTAACCACACTGACAAAAATACCCAGAACATTGAAGCTTCAGCGTTTGATAATGATATAATGGCGAATTTGGCAGTTAGCCCCCATCATGTGGCCAAAGTTTGCCATTTCTATAGTCAGTCTAAGAGAGATGCTTCATTCGATGGCTCTCACTGTTCATGGAACTCATTCATTAGTTTCTGAACTCCTAGATGATGGAGAACTAACATACTTTGAAATGTAAGCTCTGGAGTTGATGGAGGAAATTGAAATTGAGCCTAAAGAAAATACCTGTTGCGTCTAGGAAGATTATATGTATTTAGCTGCTTTTTACTTTTGATTGTGTTAAGTTTGTATGCTTGGGGATACAATATATGAAAAGTACAACTTTATAAATCAGTAACAACGCACAACTGTTTCCCAGCACCAAAATATGTGGTATGCCTAGGGCTAAGGTGTCAGTGGAAAGAAACAGACTCAAGAGCAAAAGCATGCCCCTGGGAGTCTGCCTCTCTGCCCCCCGTGAGCTACATAAGGTTGTAAGGGAATCTGGAATGGTGAGCATTTTCACCGTGTGCACTGTCATCCTCAACATCGTGGTTCTGATAAGGAAGAGGGAGAGAGTGAATGTTGGGTAGGCAAGTAGTTTGGTGGGGAGGGCCATAGGGATGCAGTTAGGGGACGTTCATAACCCAAGCAGACTGCCCTACGATCTAGAACTTCAAACGGGGCTGTGAAATATTTACATAAATTCTGGAGGCAGAGAGACTTTTAAGGGCAGGTGTTCTGGGGACAAACATGTTAGAAAGTCGCTCTATAGCTAAGATCAACTTTATAACAAAGGATAGCATTTATGCCAAATGAAGCAACCTCCCTGTAATAAAAATGAAGGTTGGGTGTTATTATAGGGATAAAGCTCTAACTGGACTGGAAGGAACATAAAGGAGATGTGGGGAAATTATTAAAAGACTTGAAAGTCTGGCAGGGGTATAGGTTTGACGTAGGAGGAGAGCACACATGTGCTATTGAAAGGTTTCTGCAGGTGGGTGGGGTGGAACCCGAGCCATGTGGACCAAGGAGAAAAGCATTGGCTGTTTAGATGAATATAGGAAGAAATAAGTTGAAGGCATGTTCCAAAGACTCCTGCGTATTGCCTTGGATCAATAGGTAGGAATCAAACTTGTACTAACAAGTAACAAGAAAGAGAACCATCAAAGAGAGCTACACATTCTGTTTTCTGGCAACTTGGGAGAATTGTGGTGTGACCAGAAAGAAAGTTGGAAAGAAAAAACGCAGTGTGGGGATGAAGCATCATTCACTTTGACTAAAGATGATCAGTGCTACTCAAGTTGATAAAGAACTAATGGGGCAGGCTGGAGACACTGAGAGTGTTAGGAGTAGGTCCTGGGTGAGGGAGGGGCCTGCAGGTCCGTAGGAGGGATTTAATGGCATGGAGGTTGGAAGGGAAGAAGAGAGGGAGTGAATACACAGAGAACTAGAGAGAATACTGTCCAAGAACAGAGCCTTGGACACTCTCTGCATCAAGGAATAGGTTGCTCACAGTAAGAGAGAGTTTGGGGACAATATGAGGTCCGCAGTGAGGTGATAGGACCCACGCCAGGAGAGGAAGCAGACGTGTGCGAGTGGTTGCTGGCAGAGCTCAGTGTGGACCAAGAGCTTCATTATAACAGACAATGACAGGCCACTAGATTTCCACACAGAAGGTGACTCGTAATTCCAGGGAATCAGTAGATGAGACCTAGAAATCCCGTCCCAGGCATTTGGAGAGCAAAGATTTGGAAAGAGGCAGGAGGCACAGAACAAACACACACAAAAATTGCATCATGGCCTGAAGAAGCAGTGAGGTGTGGTTTCTCCCCTAAAGTGGGGGTGTTCTGAGCACATGAGAAGACAGACCAAAACCTCTGTACACAGACCCTGAGTAGACTTGTAGAGAAAGAGACTTTTGCTATGTTTTCTGACAGCCTGGCCGAGGTGATACATACTAACGTAGTGCCAGTCCTAGGGAATGCACTGTTCTTATTGCATTCTCTCTCAAAAAGATGAAATGTGTTCCTCAGGACAGGAAATGTATCATTTTTGTAGAAGTACATTTTTGCTTTAAGGAAAAGGATGCTGCTCCTGGAAACTTTCTTGGTATTCCCTGGGCACAGAACTCACTCCTCACCAGTGAGCTAGAAAAATGGCATCATTGAAAAATGTATGCAGTTTGTGAATGTATGCTTATAGTAGGCAAAATTCACTCCAAGTATGCAAGGCCCTGTTTTGTTTTGTTTCCCAGTGGCATGTGTGAGGATTACAGTGCAATCAGTTTTGCTACTGAGAGGTGCAGCTCTTAGTAGGCGCTGTCTAATGCTGTGGAGGTAGTGCAGGCATGGGCAGGATTTGAGGGTTTTCTGAAGCATAATCCTGTCCAGTAGGGTGTATTTCTGTGAAGTGCTCCTCCACGCAGAGGACAAAGCAAGGACTTCATCATTTTCAGAAACATTGTGAACAGGGAGGATGGACCCAAAGATGACCTAAGCTGCTTTCACATATTTTTAGCTCTTGAGTATGTATCTCATGCTTCAGCAACACTGGTAAAGTGGAAAAGAATGACTGAATCACTTACTTGTCTCATTACATTGAGGTCACTTCACATCTTTGGCTTATTTTTGCAACCAAGGCAATCTTCATGCTGACTTTGCAAATAGCGTATGTATTTTTACAGATCTGTAACATATAAACTTTACTGTCAACTTGCTTCAAGCCTAGGTGGGATGTACGCAAGTCTAGACTAAAAGCTTTTCTTAAAAACATGAGCTTAAGTGAATGTAAACAAGTACGAGCTAACGAGGCTCCAAAATTTAGCAGAAAAAGAGTCAGGCACATGAACACCTGTGCTTTAGTTTTTGCTTTACCCTTGAAGGAGTATAAAACTTAGGATTTCATTTATCTGGTCTCTACAGGCTTCTCATCCCAAAAAATAAATAAATAAATAAAAAATAAGCTTAAGGGGCGCCTGGGTGGCTCAGTTGGTTGAGCGTCTGCCTTCGGCTCAGGTCATGATCTCGGGGTCGTGGGATCAAGCCCAGTATCAGGCTCCCTGCTCGTGAGGAGTCTGCTTTTCCCTCTGCCTCTGTCTCTACCCCCCCCACTCGTGCTCTCTCTCTCTCTCTCTCTCAAATAACTAAATAAACCCTTAGAAAAAATAAGCTCGAAAGATGATGCACAAAATCACTTGTGGTGCTAACATTAGGTGATGTCATGCATTGACGAATGCTATCTTCACTCGCTTTCTGGAGAGAGGAGAATGAATGGTGTTGAGAACGCTGATCCAAACGTACCGTGGCTCTCCGTTGAGTGAGGCGATCCATGTAGATGGCTTAGATGCCCTTTCAGGGACCTCTTATCACCCACGTACAACTGACTGGGCACGGAACTTCCAGCAGGCTTCACAAGCCGTTGAAATTGGTTCCTCTGGGCTGTTAAAGGGTCTCAATTCAGAAACAGATGTAAACATTCAAGTTGGATTTCTATCTAAATGTTTAATTCATCCACAATTCATATCTATCGACTACCCCTTCTGTTCCAAAAGACTGTGTTATTTGATCGCATAAATTTAAAAAAGGCACTTGTCCGCTAGCAAGGCAAGTTTCTGTAAATCCAGAAGAAGGGAGAGCGGCATGGCGAGCTCACCGACAGATATGGAGAGAAAAAATATCCTTTTCCTGGGTCCTGAGAGGTTGACTTGACATTTGCTTCTTCAAGGAGAAAGGAAGCCTGGCAGGCACATGTGTGTAGCTGCCTGCGGCCGTGCACATCCCAGCAGCAGCTGTCTGCCGGATCCTCCTGGTGCAGAATTTCTCCTTAGTGATCTCAGAACTGAGGCTTAGGACTCTGAAATAGGTGTTAGGTGTGAGCACAGTCAGATGGACAGTTTTCTCAAGAGCATACACGTGCATGTCTGCACACAGCTTATGCACCGCAAAACACAGTGTGATTATCTTGAAGCTACATTTTTAAGACAGGCTCCAATAAAGCCCTCATGGGCACTTGTGAACGAAAGGAATATGAAGTGTCTAGTTGTCAGTTCTGGGCAACGGGGAACCTGCCCCACCTTATTCCAGACGAATTTCAATGAGGTGATTCCCAGATTGGGAGGCGCCTCATGGCATGGTCCAAACACCCATCTGTTCTCGCCCATCCTTGTCTGGCCCTGTTTCTGCGACTTGCCCAGACACCTCAAAGCCCGCCCCACCGTCCGTGGCGGAGGTAGCTTTTTCTGAGGTTTTCTCAGGCAGTCACCTTTCTGTGCCAAGATAGGAATGTTCTTTGGCTACTTTCCCAGATTTCTCAAGCAGTTGGCAGTGCTTCTGTATATGCATGAGGTGGTCAACAAGTACAGTCAGAATAAGTACGATACACTCTCTTTGGAATGTGTACAGTCTACGTGCATTGCTCTAATCCATCAGCTTTAGCTGCTGTGTTGTCCTTTCCATGAGCATTGCATTTGGGAAGGTATGTGTACTGTGAGCGTTTGCACTGAGCTCTGTATTTCATCTCCGTTCCCACTACTGGAGAAAGTAACTGCTTGGACACAGGGCAACCCTCTATAGTTTTTGCTGTTCTTTTCCTCCCAGTGCCATAGAAATTGGTATTCTTCATGAGGGTGCAGAAGTGGGCCTCCTGGGTCACATAAAACCCATGTGTTCCAGCAAGTGTCCTGTCCAGCATTACTGCAGAAGCTACAAAGGAAAGTAATCACGTGGCACTTAATTGTATTGTTTCAGAAACACGTCTACTTTTTTTTTTCTTTCCATGGTAAAATACTTATGTTCCAAAGCATGCAGATATATATATATTTTCTGATGAGATCTTTACCTTCGTTCTTAATACGCTTGATGTTAAAAGCCTGAATAATATCCACATACTGCCAACTAAAGTAAAGTCTGTTATTCTAAACAAATCTAAAATGTCATTCTGTAGCCTATTAAAATTTTGGACCAAGGCTCTTTCTCTGCTCGTCTATATAAAGATCTTTTCTATTCCTGATTAATCTTGAATTTTGAGAGCATCTCACATCAACTTTATGTGGAATGAAGTCTTTGCAAAAAAAATTATGTATACACACTTATGTATGATATGCACACGTATGTGTATCATGGTTGCGATTTTAGTATAGAAGGAAGCCACAGCCCTTAACTACCTCAACTAAGCATATCCTGTAAGAGTCTGATCATTGTAAGCCCACTCTTATAGGAAGCAGAAGAAAACGCGTGTATAAGTGAAGCAGAGTCTGGGGTTAGGGACATGAGTCACCTCCTTTCTTGCAGTGTGATCTGACTTTCACTTCTGTGAGCCACACGCGCTTCATCCGAACAACTAAAAATAGATGATATGCAGAGGCTTTGAGACTCAGCAAAGTTCAATAAATGCTCGTTTGCTTCATTCCTGTCCATCGATCTGTGTGTGTATGCATGGCATTTCTGTGGCATTTCTGCAGGTGCGATATGTCGTTAAGACGTACCCCCTCAGTAACAGAGGCACAGCCGGATATTGATGTCAGCTGGACAGTTACTTAGGGATTCAGCCTTATGTAGGAGTATCCACTTGATTCAAAGCGCACAGCAGAGGTTACTAAATATTACCCCCCGTTATCAGAGAATTATAGTACACCTTTCCCAAATGTATGAATGCACAATCAGTCCCGACTTCCTCATTGTTTTCCCTGGGTTTTCTCTAGGTAAACATGTTTCCTTTGTTCACCCAGGCAATTGGGAAACCGAACTGAGCGGAGGCAAGCAGAAGAGTTAGGTGAAAGAAGGTCTCACACTGTTTTCATAGGAAAATGCAGGCCCTAAACCCACCCCTAAAACATGAGTGAAATCGCTGTGGTTTCAGAAGCGTTTTTCTCAATAAATGGGAACTTTGTTTTGTGTTCGTGCTGTATTTCATGTTGAGCACCGAGCTGTGTTTTTCCCTGTCTGCCTGATACCCCTGCTGTTTGTAAAGGTGTCCAAGAGAGCAACAGCGTTTCTCTTTCTGTCTCTAGAGGGTCCAAGGTTTGTGCGAGATTCATCTCTTCAAGGCTGGTTTCGGGAGGTTGGGAGCTTTTTCAGTCTTTCTGCCCTAGCTCTGAGTGAAGGCTTTCCAGACAGCTGCTTTGTGTGGCAAGAGGGAAGATTCTTTGTATTCCTCTTTGGAGCAAAGAGCAAATGCAGGAAGAGGGGTCAGAGATCCGAGGAAGCTTGTGATAAGGCCCTGGAAGGCGGGTCACCTGCTTCTGTTTAACAAGCTGCTGCCACGTTTCCAGCCGGGCTTGTCAGAGCCCGAGCCCTAATCAGAGCACCTCAGCCTCTCGGGGCGGATATTAAAGGGACAGGTCAGTCCCCAGGTAGCTTATAATTCAAGCCAGTTTGATCTGTGAGATCATCCCGCGTTCTTCAGTGGAGACTGCAGGCATACCATGGGGGAGCGAAATGATAGCAATCAGAGCTGGCCTTCCTGCAGCCCTACTTTCATGGGAGTGAAAAAAACATTGGTGGCATTTTCTTGGTTGAATGTGTTGTGTTCCAGAAAGTACCGCAGGACCATAAGTAGTAACCCATTGCGAGGCGGTAATTTTCTCCTGTTTGCGGAAAAGCATCCTGAGGAAATGGGAAAGCATTGTTTTTATTTAATGTCCGTCCCCTAGACCTGGGGTTGGCAGACGAGCGCCTCTGGGCCACAGCTGGCCCACTACCACCTGTTTTGCAGATGAGGTCTTGTTGGAAGACAGCCATGACAGCTCGAGGACGAGACTGTGGCTGCATTTGCAACATGATGGCAGAGTTGAGTTCTTGTGACATTCTTTGGCCCACGGTATAGCCAACATGTTTATTATCTGGTTCTCTATGGAAAAGTTCACGCAGCACCTGAAGGGCCCTCTTTGTACTCTGGTTTCCCATTTCGCCGACTCTTCACATGAGTTTGTCCTTGGCAGAGCCTCACCTGGCTTGTCTTTACCAGAATATCTTTTACTAGGCACCTGGGGCCGTCCAGTACTTGAAGCGGGGCTGCCAAAACCAAAGGACTGAGTGTTACATTTTATTTAGTTTTAATGAATGTAAATTTAAACACTTACATGTGGTGACTGGCTACTCTGTCGGGTGCATGCAAGAGTGCTGGGCCTGCCTCACCGGCCGAGGTGCTCAGCAGTCTGGCCGTGTCTGGTCACGCTGCAGTATTCCTACGCTCAGTCTTTTATTGTGAAACGTAATACAACCACAACGTGCTGAAGCATAATTATACCAGTTTTATTAATGCATGTCAGCGTTATTCGGCGTTTCCTTTCTCAAAAGTTTCCTTTTGAGTTTGTCTTAATGTGTGTAAAGGAATGTGTATAATCTGAATTTTGAAATTTCGACCATAATGTAGTTAACCTGCCAGATAAGTGGTTCATTTCTAGGGTCAGTCATGTGTGCTTTATTATTTTTATTTTTGGTGGGTCAGATTTCTAGAAAGTTATTGTTCTTACTTTTCTTTCTTTCTCTTCTTTCCTTTCTTTCTTTCTGAAGAAGAGCACGGGAGGGAGGGGCAGAGGGAGAGGGAGAAGCAGACTCCCCCCTGAGCAGGGAGCTTGATGCGGGACTCGATCCCAGGACCCTGGCATCATGACCTGAGCTGAAGGCAGACGCTTAACCAACTGAAGCACCCAGGTGTCCCATTCTTACCTTTCTTGTCAAAAGATCCAGCATTGAGCTGTTTTATTTCTTTGTCCACTCTTTCATTAGTTTGTGCTGTCTTTACTATTACCGTCCTTGTACTTTGTTGACTAATTTCCTAGACTATATTTCTTTAACTGCTTGCTTTCAGTTCTTGACACAAGACACTTTAACAGTTGTTTTTCCTAATATATGCGTTTTAGGTTCTAGTTTTCCTTTTTTTTTTTTTTTAAAGATTTTATTTATTCATTAGAGAAAGAGAGAGAGCACAAGCAGGGGGAGGGGCAGAGGGAGAAGCAGACTCCTCGCTGAGCAGGGAGCCCAATACAGGGACTCAGGGGCTTGATCCCAGGTCCCTGGGATCGTGACCTGAGCCAAAGGCATGATCTGAGCCACCCAGGCTCCCCAGGTTCAAGTTTTCTGTGTCCGTGTCTTTGATAGTATCAATTTGACTAGCATGCAATTCAGCTTTCTTAATTGTCTTCCTTGGGATTGACTGATTTTTCTGATTTAGAAAACTTGCTCCTTTTATCAAACCCCAAGAAAAAAAAATGTCCTTTTGTTCCATTAAATATGTGTTGGACCTTGTCATTCAGTCAGCGAAGTCTGAACGTTGTATTTAATTTCCATTCTTCTTTACCTCTCTGCAGCCCATGCTGGCTTGTTTCTGCACATCTGTATTATGAGTCACTGGGATCCTCTTCAGCTCTCTCAATCTGCTTGTAATCCTGCCATTGATTTTTGAAATTTCAACTATCTTTTTCATTTTTTTCCCCTTTTTAAAGCTCTGCTTGGTATTTTCCCAAAAATGTGCCTGGACATTTTTATCTTGTTCTTTATGCATTTATTCATTCCTTCTATTTTTAAAAAATATATTTAATATATATTTATTTCATATTCTGCTTTGACAACAGTCTTCATGTCTGATAGCCTTTGGGTTTAAATCCTCCTGACTCTAGTGAGTATCACACGTGGTGGGTGGAAATCATACATTTTATGATTTTTTTATTATGATTCTTTTTTCACTTGGATTCACTCTATGGGATTTTTATGAGGCTTGCGTGGAGGGCACCCCCCCACCCCCAAGGAGAATTTATTTTTGGTGCTGATGCCTTGGGACATTTCAGAGCTGAAGGTTTCTTTCAACAGAATTTCTTCTTGGTGCTTCTCTGGCCACTCGGGGAGTTTCCTGGCCATTCCTGCCTGAGGTCAGCGTGTTTGTTTTTAATACCTGAAATCTCAAGGCAATGTTTTTGGTGGTTTATGTATTTGTTTGGAATTTTTCTGGAGGGTGTGTTTGTATTGTTACTGTTGTTCGTGACCTTTATGCAGAGTCAGAGAGCAACTCCTCTGTCACTTAGGAACCAGCTGCCCAAAGGAGGTAGGCCTGCTATGTAACATGATAGTCACTGTCCTGGACAAAATTCAGTTTGCTTCTCCTGCAGCGTAAAAAGGCAGGTGTGCGAGGACGTTGTGCTAATCTAAAAACAGCTGACAGTTTGCCCTCTCAAGCACCCCCCCAAACACACACTTGTACAATCACCTGGCATGTGTGAGCCCCGCAGACTTTGTTTGCTGAATGTAGGCATCACTAACGTAATCAGTTCATCTAAACTGGATGAGCTCCTGTGTCCCGAATAAATGGTTCCTGGTGAAATTGTTCGTGAGTTTTCCAGTATTTGGCTAGCACAGAATAGTGCACGAGCAGCTTACTGGGGGGCAGGTATAGTTCATAAAACTGGCTTTGTACCTGCGAACTGAGAATTCTATTTGTAAACTGTATCTGGTTGATGGAAAGGATCAGATGTACAGACAGAAAAACTTGTGCTCCTTTTAGAGACCTGGTTTAGAGTACGAGCCAGCATCCAGGCTACTGTAAAATGCTGGTTCTGTCCGTGTGGGACACATTCAAAGCCTCCCACCCTGACAGTTTTCCTCCAGTGAAATGGCACTGCTTTGCAGAACAAAGATGACTTTGCTTCTCTGTACAAAAGCAAGTTTTCTTAAACGTTACTTTGGGGCAGTTAGAATTTTTTTATCATTTCCAAACTTAGAAAGGTATCACATAATTATCTTTTTGTTTCTACTTCAAGCCAGGAGATGAATGGATGGATGAGATTTTACAGAACAGCCTATATGTCCAGGGAGATTTTTTTTCCCCCCTATTAAGCGCTAAATGCAAGTTACACAATTACCCTACCTGGTCTTTGGAAATTTGCCAGATTACAAATGCAGCACATTTGTATTTGTATTTGAATTGAAAAATGTCTGTTTCCATCTTCTTTTTGTATTTTTGGTGAAAGCTCATTTAGAGACCATAGACAGCTCTGACAATGTTGTGTGTGTGTGTTGTTTCTTTCTCTGCTTGTCCTGAACTATTGCTGATTGGTTGATTGATACGCTGAGCAAGGCTGGAGGCAGCTCATCCCTCGGATCCTTTCTTCAGTGTCCCCAGCTTTGATACTAAGACTCAGTACTTTTAACAAGTTCCCCAAGTCTTGGGGCACCTGGGTGGCTCACTCGTTAAGCATCTGCCTTCGGCTCAGGTCATGATCTCAGGGTTCTGGGATCGAGCCCCACATCAGGCTCCTCCGCTGGGAGCCGGCTTCTTCCTCTTCCACTCCCCCTGCTTGTGTTCCCTCTCTCGCTGGCTGTCTCTCTCTGTCAAATACATAAATAAAATCTTAAAAAAAAAAAAAGAAAAAACAAGTTCCCCAAGTGTTTATCATCAGGCAAGTTACTAAAACACTGTTTTAGGGCATTCACTCCCCATTAACCACCTGCCATTTACAAAATGGCCTGCTTGTGGAAATAAGTTTTTTCTCTCATTAAGCACCCAAGTCAAGATACTAGCTAAATAGATTTGGCCTTTGAAAATTTGCAGATTCTCATAGAATAAGAATTCACAAATAATCTTCTCATTTGTGTATATAATGCTGAAACTTGTGGTTTTTGTTCGTTCTCAATTGTTTTTTTTTTTTTTTTTAAGATTTATTTATTTCAGAGAGAGAGTGTGTGTGCATGAGTGGAGGTAGGGGCAGAGGGAGTGAGAGAGGGACAAGCAGACTCCCCGCTGAGCTCAGAGCCCTACTCGGGGCTCGATCGCAGGACCCTGAGATCATGACCTGAGCTGAAACCCAGAGTTGGATGCTCAACTGACTGAGCCACGCAGGTGCCCCTCAATCACCTGTTTCTAAGCTCTTAGGCACATGGGACAAGAAAAGCACCTTACTAATTAGAATTTTGTTATCCTCGTAAAGCATGTTATGTATTGGCTTATACACATCTGTGTACTTGCTGTGTCCGAGATGGGAGACATCTGGGCACACGACGGGGAGGAGATGATAGCTCAGGTCTAGGGCTCTCTGTGTCTCCCGAGTCACTGGCTGGAGGACTGACTACGGGCAACATGTATAAGAGTCTTATTTCCCTCTTCTGTGAAGTGAAGGAAATACTTCCTCGGATATAATGGGGTAACACTATAGGAAGGTGACTTACATAAATGCTTTCATGGTGCTTAGCATTCAAGAAATGATGCTATCTCTTGTGGTGGTGAGCCTTGGTATAACTGACATGTCGGTGATCATCACTGTTATCATTAGAAGACGTGGCAGTTGTCTGTGAAGATGACAGGATGGGGAGTCGTGTATAACAATACAGCTCCACACATGGTAGCTGCAGCTTTTGCACAAAGTACTGGAGTAGAATGCAGACATGACTTTATGACGTTGCAACCCTTTAAACATCTTATTTCTCCCCGGTAGAAACATTTTATGCTAGCCGGTTTTGATATGTGTTAGTTAACAGTGATCGAGTAATATAGTAAACATTGTTAGTTAATCTGTTTTACTAACAGATAAAAAGGTAATGGCATAATAACATGGAAAATGAATAGGTGTATTCATAAAGTGGTTATGCATGGTAAGATTCTACCTAAAAATGTGTGAGAAAATACCACAATCCTGATTTTGGGTGGACCAGATAATATGGCAACAAAATAACGAAACTGATTTTTTTAAATGCCAAAGGTAAAAATAAAGAGATAAAGTGTCAAAGGTAATAAATGGCAAAAATAGTTTGGTACACACACGTAAAAATCAAATAAAAACACAACATTACTTTTTTTTTGACAAAAATTGAAATATTTAAGTGAACTCAAAGATTTGTGCAAGGAAGTTCATTGCTTAGTTTTTCATTTCTTGGTAGGGAAAACTTGAATATCTATCAAAAGATGATGGTAAGTGTGGAATAGATCTATAACATGAGATACAATAAATACAACATTTATAAGTAATTCACTGTAGATGTGAAAAGATACCAGTCAACAGCATAATAAAAACCCAGCTGTAGGAGAAGATTAACTCTGTACCATTCATGGTCCCTGAAGATGCACAGAGCACTATACTGTTTATGGGACAGTATGTATGAGAACTTCCCTTAGAAGAAGAGTCTGGCTAAGCATACATTCTTTTTTTTTTTTTTTTCCCCAAGATTTTATTTGTTTATTTGAGAGTGACAGAGCACGACTGGGGGAGAGACAGACAGAGACAGGGAGAGGAAGAGGCAGACTCCCCACTGCACAGGGGGCTCGTGAGCTCGATCCCAGGACCCTGAGATCATGACCTGAGCCGAAGTCAGATGCTTAACCCACTGAGCCACCCAGGCACCCCAATGCATCAGGTTCTTGGTGATAGTCACAAGGAGAAAGAGATGAAATGATGCGATGGGATGTTGTCATGGGTGACTTCATCTTAATGTGGAATGATTCATGCTCTTTTTAAATGTCTGAGCCAAACCAAAAGTGAACCCTGTTGTTAATTCTGGGTGACATATGCATGGACATTTGTTTAAATATGTTTTATGTCATGTTTTCTTTTATTAGAAATAATAAAGCAAGCCTCCAAGAAATTAAAAGTAGAGTCCCAGAAGATGATGTTATTTAGAGGAAAGCACTACTGTATTCCAAGAGGAAATGTTTCCAATGTGTTTGGAAAATTTGACTTTTTTTTTTTTTTAATGTAGAGAAAAGACATATCTTTTCATTCCCAGTCAGGTGAATATAATCCAATCACAGGCAATTAAATCCTGTATGTGATTTTCTCTCTGTGGAGGAAGTGGACCATCAGAAATTGCACAGCATATCGATTACCAGTATGAGATACTGAGATGCCTTCTTGCCTCCAGAGGCTTGCAAGGGCTGTGGCAGGTGTCAGCCTCTGTGTGATGTACTTTGTAGCGCACCGTGATTTGGCTGCAGGCAGAAAATAATGGAGCATCTGGGAATAGAACTTTCCATCACTGTTCATCGTGTTCCCTCAAGATTTTCACGGAGAACTAGACAGTATTATTCCAGTAGAAAACATCTCTTCCTCCCAGCTAGTCACAGCAGTAAGCCTTGAATAGTAAGAACGGAGGAGCATAACTTTAACAAAGTTAGTATAATGAAAAATTAAAGCAGAAAGAGCATCTTTTAAATGCACTCTCTTTTGAGATGTTGCAAATTGTCATATGATGACGGCATTGTTTCCTGGATAATTCTTTGGTTTCCATAATCATCTTTTAATCAGGGAGAAAGATCACTGTCAATACCTAGGCTGCAGAATAAACTACATTCTTGTGCTCACTTATACTTCCAGTATTTTCTTTTTTTTTTTTTTTTACGTTTTCATTTTAATTCCAGTTAGTTAACATACAGCGTAGTATTAGTTTCAGGTGTACAATATAGTGATTCAGACCTTCATACGACACTTGCTGTGCTCTCCTTCATGCCCATTACCTGTTTAACCCGTCCTCCCTCCCCTCTGGTAACCAGCCATCAGTGTGTCCTCTGTCGTTAAGAGTCTCTTTTTGGTTTGCCTCTCTTTTTCCCCTTTGCTTGGTTGTTTCTTAAATTCCACATGAATGAAATCATGCTATTTGTCTTTCTCTGACTTATTTTGCTTAGCATTATACTCTCTAGTTCCATCCACGTCTTTGCAATTGGCAAGATTTCATTCTTTCTTTTATGGCTGAGTAGTAGTCCATTGTATATATGTTCCGTACCTTATTTATCTAATCATCAGTTGATATAGACACTTGGGCTGTTTCCGTAAATTGGCTATTGTAGGTAATGCTGCTATAAACATCGCGGTACACATATCCCTTTGAATTAGTGTTTTTGTATTCTTTGGGTAAATACCCAGCAGCGTGATTGTTGAATCATGGTGTAGGTATTTCTATTTTTAACTTTTTGAAGAACCTCCATCCTGTTTTCCACAGTGGTTGTACCAGTTTGCATTCCCATCAGCAGTGCAAGAATGCTCTTTTTTCTTCCCATCCTCACCAACATTTGTTGTTTCTTGTGTTTTTGATTTTAGCCATTTTGACAGGTATAAGTTGATATCTCATTGTGGTTTTGATTTGCATTTCATGATGGTCAGTGATGTTGAGCACCTTTTCATGTGTCTTTTGGCCATCTGTCATCTTTGGAAAAATGTGTATTCATGTCTTCTGCCCATTTTTTAGTTATCCAGTTTGCTTTTGGGTGTTATAAGGTGTTTATGTGTTTTGGATACTAACCCTTTATCAGATATGTCATTTGCAAATATCTTCTCCCATTCCATAGGTTTCCCTCACTGGGCAGAAGCTTTTTATTTTGATTCAGTCCCAGTAATTTATTTTTGGTTTTTTTTTTCCTTTGTCTCAGGAGACATAGCTGGAAAAAAGTTGCTATGGCCAATGTCAAAGATGTTACTGCTTGTGTTCTCCTCGAGGATTTTTATGGTTTCACATTTCACATTTTGGGCTTTAATCCATTTTGCATTTATTTTTGTGTGTGGTATAATACAGTGGTCCAGTTTCATTCTTCTGCATGTAACTGTCCAGTTTTCCCAGCACCATTTGTTGAAGAGACTTTTTTCCCAGTGGATACTGTTTCCTGCTTTGTCAAAGATTAATTGACCATATAGTTGTGGGTTTATTCCTGTTGTTTCTATTCTGTTCTGTTGATATATGTCTATTTTGTGCCAGTACCATGCTATAATGATCACTACAACTATGTAATACAACTTGAAGTCCAGAACTGTGATGACTCCAGCTTTGTTTTTCTTTTTCAAGATTACTTTGTCTATTCAGGGTCTTTTGTGGTTCCATACAAATTTTAAGATTGTTTGTCTCAGCTTTGTGAAAAATGCGGACCGTATTTTCATAGGGATTGCATTAAATGTGTAGATTTCTTTGGGTAGTATGGAATTATTAACAATATTTATTATTCCAATCCATGAGCATGGAATGTCTTTCCATACCTTTGTGTCTTCCTCAGTTTCTTTCATCAGTATTTTATAGTTTTCAGAGTATAGGTCTTCACCTCTTTGGAGAGATTTATTCCTAGGTATCTTATTATTTTTGGTGCAGTTATAAATGGGATCGTTTTCTTAATTTCTCTTTCTGCTGTTCATTTTTGGTGTATAGAAATGACATACTTTTTTCAGTGGTAGTTGACATTTAATGTTCAAAGCTATTTCAGTTCTTGGATCTTTGCTTCTGAGTCTCTGTATGCCTGAATGATTTACTCACATGTCTGCTTATTCAAATTACAGTTACAACAGTGAACGGTAACCCCCAGTTATGGCAGACCCCCACCCCAGAACCAACCGTGAGCCAGGCGTACGTGATCCTTAGTCACACGTGCCTGCTGGTAGGCGCCTTTGTGAGCACCTCCTCAACATAGCTGTGGGAGCGGACGGGTCGTGTTCTGTTACGTACTCCAGACCAGTACTTAGGACGGTGACTAACCCGTGGGAGATCATCCACGTGCAAATATGAAATGAGTGAACAACGCATTAATGTTTTATAAAGAGCTTGAGAGGAGAATTGGAAACCACCAATCAAGCCAAGTTCAAATAGGATAACTGGAGACATAAAGACAGGGCTGAATTTGGGTATAGGAGATACAAAGGGGCTAGTAAAAAGCATGCTTTTAAATTTTTACTCTAAAAATTTTAAACACAAAAGTTAAGAAAGTAGTATAGTGATACAGGAAATTTCCCATCACTCAGCTTTGAAATGTGTGTACTCATGGCCGATTTTGTCCCATCGACACCTCCTGTCCCTCCATTTTGATTACTTTGAAGCCAACTCCCTGGTTACATTTCAGTGTTGAGCTCTAGAATATCAGAATCCTCTATTAAGAGTCAGATGAATCTATGACTTTGGAGAGTAGGCTAGGGCCTTTGAGCTGTTTTGTGAGGGACACAGGTGACATGATCAACAGACACCGGATAGAATCCAGACAGAGTGTGCCCGGAGTGAAAAGATTAATCAGATGAAGGCAGTGCATCCCATTGATTAGAGGGACAGAGCACATTGCTTACTGTGCATTCCCTTTGAAAGCTCATTCCCCCAGGAGATGCCTTCATGACTGCAGTCTTAGCTTACTGCCATAGCCTCTTTATCAAGACACTGTTTTCCACACACCACAATTACATTTAACAAAACCCTATTTTGTCATTTTCTGTTTGTGACAAGCAGAGGTCTTGAGTAGATCAGAATAAGGTAAGAGATAAGATGGCCAAGTAACCCTCTTTGTCCAGGAAAAGTTCAGGTTTCGCTCTTTGTCCGAGAATAATGCCTGAGTATAAGCCCTTTCTTTATAATGTCCAGACTTGGGTCTTCCAGTATATGGTATCCCTAGATGTCACTATCTTAAACTAGGTTGGAAGCTAACAGTGATTGAGGGCCATTGTCCCAGATGGAAATGCAAAGACCAGTCACCATGAGGAGACAGGATTTGGAGAGAAGCCATTGGTCAGAATTAACTATTTCAAGGGCTGAGACGAGCGAGTAGAGGAGTCCACAAATACTGCCAACGATTTTGGGTCCTCTGATTCCAGCGTCGAAGACAAGTGATCTCTTCCCTTCATTTGTGCATCATGCTTAGGGAAGCAGAAATAAGCTGTCTCTACCTCCTGGGGTCCTGTATGGGTCTTCTCCAGGACCAGGACTGTTCATTTCAACCTAGAGATGCTAGATCTCTCTGGAATTCTTCCGTTTCTAACATGTCGGTGCTCAAGTGAGCAGGACTTTTCAGAGGACATTGCAGTCTCCTTGACAGCAGAAAGCTTTAGTGATGGGTGATGGTTTTATGAGTATATGCATATATTGGTCTGCACGTATGCAAACTCAGCAAATTATATGCAGTAAACTCATGCAGTTCTTTATATATCAGTTATAGTTTAATAAAGATATTTACAAGTAACAAGAAAAGTAACAGTAAAAGAAGGAGAAGGAAGTAGGGTTTCATAATGGAGCACTTCAACCATAGAGTAGTTACATTTACGTGTACAGGGTGTAGGGACAAAGACAGAGAATGTATAACGGTTACAGTTATGTACAGGGCTATAGGGACAGTTACATCGATATACAGTGTTGTGAGGAGATGTTTTTACTAGGCATTGCCAGACCTAAAGGAAAAAGTAGGATAGTGTGTCTGATAGTGTCACTGTGAAGTATAAAAGTATTATCGAAGTGGAATTGGTCGGCACTGTCCATAGATTTGCTTCAAGGAGCAAGAAACATTACAAAGGACAAGATGAATCAGTCAGGTCTGTCAGACCCACAGTGTTGGAGAGGTGAGAAGAAGGAAGCCAAAGGAAAGGAGGATTTTCCTGGGACCTCTGGGAACGTGTGCGGACCATGAACATTTTCAGTGAAGATGGTTTTGAATAGAGCAGAGTGGATAAAGCCCCAGAGAAACACGGCTAAAGTTGCTTCATCAGAGAGGGACTTTGCTTTCCCCATGTAGCAACTGGACCAGCTTCAACAAAATGTTGCAAAACCTCACCCAGCCCTTTTCTATAATTGTTTGCAGCAGCGCTTTTAAGAGGATGTTGATTTCGTGGACACACAATTTGAACTAAAGCAGAAAGAACATTTATTTTTCTCTCTCTTCATCCCTTGCTGCCTCACTTTAAGAAACAGGTGTTTAATAGATGCTCAGTGAGGGGCACTGGGTGACTCAGTTGGTTAAGTGTCTGCCTTTGGCTCAGGTCATGATCTCAGGGTCCTGGGATCGAGCCCCATGTTGGGCTCCCTGCTTAGCGGGGAACCTGCTTCTCCCTCTCCCTCTGCCCTTCCCCACTCCCTGCTCCTGTTCTCTCTCTCAAATAAATAAATAAATAAAATATTTTAAAAAAATAATTAAAAAATAGATGCTCAGTGGATAACTCTAGATGAAAGGCTCAATGAACCTTACCAGGGCCTCGTGATTGTTAAGTATTTCCATTTTGTTCTGATGCCCATCATGGTGGCTTAAGCATTTATCACGTTAGTTTATGATTTAGCTCAGATGGTTGTATATTTATACATTCAGATTTATATATTGCATATATATAACTGTGTATTTACAATCAGATGAGTGTAGTTCATGTATGTATTTCAGGTATTTATAGCTCACATATATATGTATACATATTATATATATATACATATGCATATATATGTATATATATGCGTATATGTGTGTATACATATATACATATATATATAATTTTAGATACAAAGTATATATATATACACACGTATATATAATTTTAGATACAAAGTATACAGAGGCACTAGGGATGTGCACTCCAGGAACAGAAATAAAAAAGTGAAAGTATCAGCCTCTTAAATACCAATACTGAAAACAGGGAAACATATTTTAATGTGGAATTTTGTCATGTGAATTTTTTAACCAGAGCTCATTATTTTCCACCACTATCCCTCTAATAGCACCCATCCAAAAAAGAAAGAACAAAGAAATACTGAAAACAGAATTGTACTTATATGGAACATATGGGGAAAAGTCTTTGTAGCCCAGTAAGACTACATTTTTACTCCTGTATGTCATACGCATTTGAAGAACTTGCACGTTTTTTCCTGTTGTCTTGTGCCTCGTGTTTTTCTCTTCTCTTTTTGAGCAAGGACTGGTAAGACAATGGCTGATAGGATGGAAGATTTGGATGAATTTTGTACTGAATAAAATAGGTGATTGAAATATGTTTGAATTCCCCCAGAAAGAATCAGTGAAATCTGGAAAATTGTTAGTCTCACCCCTTCAACAGGAAATCATGACATTAGAGTGTTCTTCCTGGCAGATTTGGCCGCAATTCTGAGCATGGTTAGGTTGTGGCAATTTAACACAGAAAAACAGTGGAATCATGCAGAGTGCCTTAGTCAGTTTAGACTGTGGTCCTGTGAAACAGCAGTCCTGGGACAGAATCTAACAGTTGTCTGTGTGTGTGTGAGTCGATGAGAGTCAAACCCGCGGAACCAGCTGCGGTCAGACACAGCCACTCCGTCCATCAGGAAAGGGAGTGTGCTCCGGCAGAAGGCGACCGAAGGAGGCGGATCCTCTTCCCTCGCTGAATGAGGTTGGGTGACACAGAACAGTGCCTGGAGCTCTTTGAAGCTGCCTCACACGCCTGAGACCCAGTGGACGTGTGTATATTACCGCCGTGGCCAGAGATGTATGGTGTGACCGTGACTTTGAGGTGAAAGAGACCCGAGATGTGGATTAGTCACATGTCCGCATCTTCAGTACGCGAGGGTGGTGGGTTCGGCGCGTGTCCTGCCTGCCCAAGGTCGTGTGGCCAGTTGATGAACAAACAAGGACTAGAAATAGTTTCTTCCAGATTCCAGTGAATATTCTGTATACCACACTGCCTCTTCTTTTTTTCTTTTTATGATTTTATAATTGTTGCTTTAAAAGAACAAAAGAGGGGCGCCTGGGTGGCATAGCGGTTAAGCATCTGCCTTCGGCTC
This sequence comes from Ursus americanus, assembly GCF_024610735.1. NCBI lineage: Eukaryota > Metazoa > Chordata > Mammalia > Carnivora > Ursidae > Ursus > Ursus americanus. The sequence goes on along the minus strand of NC_142164.1, from coordinate 117,625,670 downwards.
AGGGCGTGATCCTGGCATTATGGGATCGAGCCCCACATCAGGCTCCTCCTCTATGAGCCTGCTTCTTCCTCTGCCACTCCTCCTGCTTGTGTTCCCTCTCTCACTGGCTGTCTCTATCTCTGTCTAATAAATAAATAAAATATTTAAAAGAACAAAAGAAAGTCATCTAGTCTTTAATTTCCTCCCGCTTTTAGGCGTTCACATACACGTGACTATCTGGGAAACAAGGGAGTATTATTTGGAGCGTTTGAGCAGTCACTGCGGATCTGGATCTCTGCATCCCGCGTTACCATAACAAATGGTATGACTCACGCAGCTCAGCGTGCTGGAATGATCCCTCTAAACATCTGGCCTCGCTCCTTAGAGTGAGGAGTTGAGACCAGTTGAAAACATACATCTCGTGTGTTTGACACTGGCACTTTTCTCACTATTTGTTTAAAGACACAAAATCTTTGCAGACGCCCCGTCCTCCCCTCTTCGGCTTGCCCACACGCACTTACGCATCATACGCAGCTACCCTTGGGGCTCGTGGCTTGACTTTATGGCGTCGTCTGAAAGAACTGTCAGCTTCGAGCACTCACTCCCACCCATGTTCAGAGGAAAGTATGGTCTGGAAGTGTTTCATCAATTAGCAGTCTCTTCCAGGATATACCGTTTTTTCCATCTCTGTGTCACTCCTGCGAAAACACACGAGCTCGGAGGTTTGGGTTGGAAGGTATGGCAGGCTGTGACTTGTAGGCGCCACCTATGACCTCCGTCTCCGGGTTACTTTTCATTCTTATGTCACACTGGATACATGGCAAAAGGAATTTTGCAGCTGGACTTCAGGTTCCCAATCAGTTGGCCTTCACATAGGGGATTGTCAACCTGGAACTTACTTGATTACAACAGCTACATACAGGCAGGGTTGTCTGTAGCTGAGAAGAGAAGTGAAAGTAAGGAGATTTTGGTTGCAGGGGAGGCACTGTGAAGGACCTACTAGCAGAGAGGGACCCCAGCCAACAGCCGGGGAGACGATGGGGGCCTACACCCCACATCCTCATGGACTAGTGTTCTGCCAAGAACCTGCTTGAACTGGAAGGTGATTCTTTCCCAGGGTCTCCAGGAGGAGCCTAGTCCTGCCAGCAGCTTAATTTTGGCCTTGGGAGACCCCGAGCAGAGGAACCTGCTAAGGTTGCAGTAATACGTGACATGGCAGAAGAAGATGCATCGTCTTCCAGGGCAGACAACACGTGTAGCACCATGAAGAGAACAAAGAGAGAAAGACAGGGACGAAGCATAACCACACTAGAGTGTTACGTTGTGCTGGAGGAAAGACGTCTGACCGAGCTGGGGGCTGAGGAAGACTGTGTCCATGGCAGGGAGTCCCGAGCAATCACCGGAGGAAACGGGACTGAGCAAAGAATAAGGTGTCTCCGGGCCTTGCTGTGTCTGTAAGCTCTGGCACAGAAGGGACGGCTGCACGTGAAGCCATGTCATCAGGGAAGAGCTAAGTTTGTGTCGGGAAGAAGGGCAAGAGCATATTCAGAGTAGAGTTCACCAAGGGCACAAACCTAGGGCAGAAACACCACGGAGGGCTTGAGAAGGGAGGGAAGTGGACGCAGGTTAATGGGGTGTTCTAGCATGCAACAGTGAGGGAGGGGCAGGTAAAGGGGTAACCCGGTGAGGGTCCCTTGCTGATGCCTGGTGGCATTGGTCCCAATAGTCCCTTAGCGCACAGTGAGGGAAAGGGCACTGGGTGACAGCTAGCTCCCTGGAGCTTTTGACAATCAGAATCAGGCTGGCAGGCACTGGGGAAATTCTTGTAGGTAGAGACATGAGTTCGAAGCCCCTGAGCATCCACACTGTGAAGTCAGGAATGTGGTCCGCCTGTTGGTTGCAGTAACCCAAGATCAGGGAACAGCACTGCCGTATAACGGGTGCCTTGTGTGTGTGTGCTGAATGCACTATGAGAAGTGTTTGCTTTCTGTGTCTCAGGCTTACATCACCTAGCAGGAGGGGAGTCCACACACTGTCTCTACTCTCAGTCACGTTAGGTATAAACGAAATCAAATACCAAGGAAGTCTCAGAACCCTTAATCCTTGTGCTCATGTAAGCGCAATATTTGGAGGCGCCTGGGTGGCTCAGTCGGTTCAGCATCTGCCTTCAGCTCAGGTCATGATCTCAGGGTCTGGGGATCAAATCCCACATCAGGCTCCCTGCTCCGCGGGGAGCCTGCTTCACCCTCTGCCTGCCACTCCCCTTGCGTGTGCTCTCTCTCTCTGACACATAAAACGTTTTTTTTAAAAAAAAGCAATATTTGGATTTATATTTCTGTTTCTCTATGCAGAGAAACTGTCCAACAGTGAGAGCTTGTGGTTTTGATCTCCCCACGCCTCACCCCATGAAACATTGCGATCCTGCCACAGACTCGCCATGGCATCAGGTGCCGGCCTTTTTCGCAGTTAAATTTCCACTCACCTCCCCACGTTCCTCTCTGTTATCTGGCGTAGTTTTCCTCCCAGCCGTCCTTATCAGCTGCCCTCCCATGTTTTTCTCTGACGGGGTCATTTTCCGTCTCCACATCAGAGTGTGTACTCTGTGAGAACTGGGCTGTTTCTGTCGGTTCATTGTTGTCTTGCCAGCATCTGACTCTGTGCCTGATCCTTAGCACGTATTTAACCCATGCTCAATTAAATGATTGAATGGCTTTATTCTTTCTATAACTCATGGTCATTAGAGACTTGGTTTAAAAGGGAGAATCTTTCAGGAGAGAATAAAAACTTTTGTTACATGAAAAAGAGCAAGGGGAGAAGGAACAGCGTGAACGCAGAATAACCAAATGATTGGATGGGCGGCAGTTCACAGCGTATGGAACTGAGGGGGTCCTCAGGGTGCCCACAAAGGCAGTGAGACCAGAAAGGGCAAATGCCCTCTCAAGCTCAAATAAGTACAGTACCAGCTGGCCAGCACCGGAACAGTCTTTGGACTGTCCAGACTATCCACCTGCCTCCAGGAGGTGGAAGAAAAAGATACGGTGAGAAACCAGCAGTAAAATCGCTTAGTGACTACATACTTACCAGGCACAGTGCTGGATACTTACGCATTATCTCTTTAAATGTATTTCTTTACGAGAATGTAAATATAGAGAATAGAACAGACTACCAGTTTGTGTTATGTTTTTTATGACTGGTGAAATAGCTCTGGTTTTAGCAATGAACCTAGTATATATAAATATATATAAATATATATATAATATAAATATATAGCTCAGTTTGAATGGGCAAAGTATATTAATGATTTCACAGCATAGCGTGGAAGAAATGAGTATAAATAAATGTTACAAATAAAAAAATTAACAATAGCATGCATTAGGAGGGAGGATTTATTTAGGATTGCAAAAAAAAAGGACAAAATATTAGATAAACAATGACCAAATGACTACATCAGCCCAAATGATATTTTGTGAGGAAAGTTTTAAGTGTAGGTGAAACATACAAAAATAATTTAAAACTTAATCATAAAAGGGTATAGGGAGATTAACCAAGCTACCATTTCGACCAAGTCAGCCTTACTTACTGTCACACTGGATGACATATTTACATTTGCTGGCCCACTGTGGGTGCTTCATACGGATAAGTCATACTTGCAGTGTCTTGCCAATGCATTGCCTCAGATTAAAACATAAGCACTCCCTAACTCCCGCCCCGTGGTTTGGATGTATCCTGAGCTTCATCTAAAAGCATACTTGGTTACGAGCAAAGAAAATCTCACACATTATATTTAAACAGGGTTTCAAGGAGAGATCATTTGCAGTACCTTCCCCATTTGTGGAATCGTCAGATAGACAAGCTCCAGCAGCTAGTGCTTGGCAGGGTCAAAGCTCGCTCTCCTGTTTGTTCAAAAGACATGCATGTCCCACCACCACTCCCTCTGGGCAGCTAATGTCGATTCGAAACCTACCTCTTGTCCATCTCTCTCCCTAAGGTCTGTGGGACTCAAACAGCCACCTGGCTGGTCAGTGTCTCGTTACTTCCTCTCTTTCAGGTTTGAATTGGTTATTTTGCCATTTGTTCCTTCTCAAAAGCGCACAGTCATGTCAGCTCTCCTCTCTGTCATTCCTTATGCCTTCCAGCAGCAAAGTCCTGCTTATTGTATCTCTTTGGTAGTTGATAGTGTCTGCTCCTACTTTTCACCTCCCTGCTCACAGTTAGAGCTTGTCTCCAGAGCACTCACATTAACTTTCTGGCTGCTGTCTCTGCCTCCATTCTTTCCCCCACGCCAATCCATCCCAAATAAAGCCCAGAGAGTTAACTTTGCAGAGCTAATAAGCCTTTTAATTGCTTCTCCCAACCCGCGGAGTAGATTCCAGAGTTCAGCTTGACACAGAGCTTCCCTTTTACCTCATTCACATCCTCCCTCCCCCACACAGGTCACACCAGCCCCACAGAAATCTGTCCATCTTCCAAGCACAGAGGGCACATTCCCACTCTGGTGACTTTCGTCCAGCACTGTAACAGTTTTAAAGGTCCTGCCGAAGCCCCCTTCCTGTAGTTAGCTCTAAGTCTCAGCTCTTCCTGATCTTCTGTTTCTGACTTATCGCATCATCGTAGTCTGCACTGCACCTCAGCCTATGCTGTATGTTTGCCTGCGTCGCAGATGGCTGGACTCTGAGGTGTGTGTGTCCTGTACTAGTCATCCTTGTCATCTACCCAGCACTTAGCAGAATGCTTGGTTCATAGTAGCTGCTCAATAAAATACTTACTCTTGATTCAGTAAGTAAAGTTCATTCCCCCCAAAATGCAATGTATCCCTGGTCGTCATCTCCATAATGAAATACCCTGTCTGATGTTACCATGGCTTTAACTAGTGGCCATTTTAACTGGGGAGTACCTACCTAGAAAACCAATTTATTCTAAACTCCTTGTCGGATAACAAAGGCATGTATTCTCTCTTAGAAGGGTTAGTTCTGGCTTAGTTTGGTTCCTTACTAAATAAATTCAGTAAGTTTACCCGTAAAAATGTTGGACACTGAGACTGGGTGATGATGAGAAATTTGGGGTCTGGGACACTTTTAGGAACCCCTAAACAACATCACATAGGTGGGTCCCTAGGTTAGGAGAGCCATGAGGGAACTGATCATTTTGCACCATTGCTCACTGCTCTGAACCAGGAGATATGCCAGGAGGGGCATATCTCAAACTATCGTGGGTCCCGGCCCTGGTTGGAATACACAGTTGGGTCCTTGTTGTGGACTAACCACCTGTTCATAACAAACAGTCGTGTTTGAGCTGTTCTGCTTTGGGGTCAGTATTATTACAGCTCATTCCATCTTATTAACAGGGATGGGGGCTTCTGTTCCCCTTCCGACTCTACTCTAGAGATGATAAACTACTTCTTATTGTAGCCAACTTCCAGTTGGAGAGAGGGCAGTTTTGATAGGGTCTGTCTTAGAGGTGTAAGCTATGTAGAAGCTGAGAAGAGAAGGCTTAATGAAGAATGAATTCCATTTCTGAATGAGAGGAGAATTCATGCAATGAATTATGACCCATTGAGAGATAAAGTAACTCGGGGACATGAGTACCTTCTTTCTTCTTGTCTCACATCTGCCAAGTCTTTCTAGCCAGTGTGTTTCTATAAGGTGGTGAATAAATCATTGAATAAAACTTTGAAAAAGATTGATACCATATGAAAACAATCTCATACTTACATTTGTATACCTGAAATAGGATAAAAAGTTTATATTACATTCACCTTTATGAATAACTTTATGAAAGTTCAGTAATCCAACAGCATATAATTAGTCATTGTCTACTGTGCCTAAGAAACTGAAAGTACAGAAATTCATGGTAATACATAGGTCAAGTACACTGAAATTCTAGGTGCACTGCTGTAATTATAAAGACTGTGCTGCTGGATTTGAGAACAGCTTTTTAAATTGCATACTTTCTCATTTTCAAACTGGCACTTGTAATTTAGAAAAGTATTAAGTTATCAAATTTCCATTCATATGGAGAGTTTCTCTGTGTGTCTCTGTGTGTGTGTGCATGCACACGCGTGTATTTTGTATTTTGGTGGGTCTCACATCTTTATTATCCTTTCTAAAAGTGGGGAAAAGACTCTTTCTCGATTGTTTCAGCATAGTAGATATGTTTCTCTGGGCACATCTCCCAATACCAATTTAATCCTGTCAGTGTTCATCTTTCCCTTCCCATTTCACGAGCCCTGCATCAACTCTGCTCATTTTGGTATTTTTTATGTATGGACTGCATATTTTAAAAAAGCGTTATCAAATTACATGGTTGTTTTAATAACCTAATGAAAGGGAAACGAAAGCAAACTTGCAAAACGACAACAATTTATCCCTCCCTTCCAAAAGTTGGTAATTCAAACGACAGCTCACAGGCAGAACTTTTGTTAGAGTGAAGCAAGATTAGTGGCTCCTCTTTGCATGCAGACGTTTCGCGGGAATGGACTGCATTAATCTCAATGTAGCCATGCCAGAGATTTTTTGTTTCAAGTTCACTGCATCCAGCCATAACAAATCCATGGAAAGTTCTTACTGGTGATAGCGCTCCGCGGGCAGACACTCCATGTATGGGTACGGGATTGTCCCTGTGATTCAGACATGATGAGAAACGTGAAGCGATGTATAAATGTTTGCCACGGGAGGACATGTTTTATACAGTGTGCGTATAAAAAAGAGATAGGAGTGTTTTATGTGTCTTAGCTGTGACTCAGCATTAAGATCCATTCCCTCTGGGGCTCTTTGTCCAGTATCTTGCCCTTGGCAAGGATTTCTCGGGTGCGGATTCTTACCAGCTTGAATCCACCGCACCTTTCCCCTCTCACCACATTGTACCGTTACCACTCTCTCCCGGGTAGCTTTGCTCCGCCAGCTGCTCTTACTTCTTCATGGAGGCTGCTTTCTTCTCCATCCCGAACATTCATTCCCAAACCCTGTCCCCACTCTCCTCATTCTGCCAGAAAATCTCCGCTTCTTTCATGGCTTTTGTTTGACACCAACAAGATGTCCAGGACAACTGCGTGTTTCAGAACAGGCTCCTGGGGTGGGCGGGAGGATGACACCTCCCCCAAAGATGGCCACATCCCAATTCCTGGAATCTGGAAGTTTGTTACTTTCCGTGGCAGAGGGGAATGGACTTGCAGATGGTTTCCGGTCTGCTGACCACAAGATAGGATCCAGCGTAATGACGAGGATCCTGAAAAGGAGAGGAGGGAGACAGGGGTGGGCTGAGGGCGATGGGCCGGGACAAGCTTGACCTGCTGTTGTTGGCTTTGAAGATGGAGGGAGGGGCCGTGAGCCAAGGGATGTAGGTGCCCCCACCCCCAAGCTGGAGAAGGCCACAGGATGGATTCTTCCCTAGAGCCTCCCCAAAGAGTGCACCCTTGCCGACATCTGGACTGTAGCCCTGTGAGACTTGTTTGAGACCTTGACCCTGCAGAACTGTATGACACAAGTTTGTGTTGGTTGAAGCCTCTGAGTTTATGATGATGTGTCTCAGCAGCCATGGAAATTAGTGCAGGTGTCCGCTTCCTGACGGACACATTTACAGGGTTGTGTTACAGGCATCAAGCTGACTTCTCCTCTTTCCCTAATGGAAGGCACAGATAGTACTGTAATATTTCCATTGTAGCCATGACCCAGACACCTTAACCCAGGGCGATGTGTTCTGGGCAGCTGCCTGTAAAACGAGGTCCCCCCGGCACTTCCCGGGCCCGCGTCTGTGTCACTTACCAAGTGCCTGCCTCTCAGCAACAAGGGCGCCCTGCTTCGCTCTGCCTGTGAAGTCTGCAGCCACACCTTTTCACATTCCTCGCTGGAATTGTCCCTTCCTCACAATGAGCACTTTGTACTTCAGAATCAGAAGGAATGATTGCTGATACCACACCCAATATGATTATTGCACGAGATAGTTGAGATTCGGCCTGTTCCGTGTGCCACAGCTCCTTTCTCACCGGGCTCCCTTACGGATTTCCTTGAGTTCCTTTTGTCACGGCAAGCCTCGTGCTCGCAACTGCCGGCGTACCTTCCCCCAGCATTACGGGGTTACGGATCAGGAAACGGTACCCGTGGATTTATACACATAGACGCCATACAGTTACTTGCTACAACTATAAATGTTTTATGATCCGGATTTCTAAATCTGAGAAGACCCAAATGCCTGAATAATCTTAAGTCTGATATTGGCCCATTAAAATAAAAATTTTTAAATGAAACATGTATTACTTTGAAGGGTGAGTGATACATAGTGTAATGTTGGTCTTGTTATATTTTTAGCTGTCACGATGGTTAGATGCATAGGTGGATAGATGGATAAATAGATCCAGCTCTAAGCTATAAGTAATAGATGTCATATAGTTTTTATACATGGTAAATGAATCTTTCATCTTTACACGTACAATTTAATTTGGAAACAATATGTTCAGGCCAAAACTGCCTTGTATATTTTAGTTTTCAACATTTCCATAACTTGTATCTATTTTATTTCTAAGCATAGAAAGCATCAGATTTGCAGATGAATATTTATTTGATGCAGCCAAATTAATCCAAATGCAAAATAATCATCTGTCTTTTAGAATACTAGGCTGTAAACCTTGGGACTTGAGGCTTAGGAACAACAAATGAAAAAGGCAGGGGGGGGAGGAGAGCAAACCTTGTATATTCTAGGTGCCCAGGCAATGGTATCATTAGAAACACCTCAGAGGTTGTCCATTTATTAGTCTGAGTAGCTTCTCCCTGCGTCTCTAGGATTCAGAAACATCCGCTTTGGGAGAGATATCAGCTTCCTCCATGCTGTCAGCTCTGTGAGCAGAGAAATGGCCCCTGTTTGCTCTGCAGCTTGATGAAGGATTTGTGAATAGGTGTGCTTATGACCCCCCACACCATCCTCATATTTACAACTTGTAATTTGAAGATTGTGATAGGTTTTTCTCTTTACCTACCTGTTTTAGAGAAGAGAAGTTCATCTCTTTGCTTTTGGAATCTAAGCCCTGGGCTTTCACACCTCACTTTTAAAAACCTAATTGTATCGAAAGGAGAACAGTTCTTTATGTTTCAGGTCATAAGTCTCTAACATAACCCACACGTAGGAGTGGCTTTCCGGATGAGAATTCTCTCAAATTGGCCAGTTTGGAAGGGTAGCTAATGAAAACATCCTCGTAATTTTCAGAGCGAGTTGAAAAAAGGGGAATGAAGACTTAGTCATCTGCTTAACTGAATGGTTCCTACTGTTCCCCTGTCTCTAGGACCTTCAGTCTTTGTTGGTTGGAAGTTTGCGTCCATTTTTGTTTCCTTAAAGAGCTTCAGTTCCTTCTGCACACAAGGATCCCTTGCTGTTGGCCAGTGGGGTGTGTCCCCACAGTAGTGACCTTTCATGTAAAAAAGACTGAAAAAGCAAAGCTTTGTCCAAAGGTGACTTGACCTAGTCTAACCTTCCAGTGCCATAGAGCAGGAATGACGACCCTTTGTTATGAATGAAACTCAGAATGAAAAAGGACCGTCACCTTCAGTTCCCACAAACTTGGGCTTTTATGTGAACGTGAGGTTCCTTTGGGTCTCCTAAGTACACTGTGGAGCACCTCTGATGTGAGATTGCTCCTTGTTCCTCCGTCCTCACTTAAGAGAAGACTGATGGGTATACACAGTATTATTCCTGGTGTCTAGGCCAATCTGGGACTGAGTCTGCAAGTTGTGTGAACCCCCTGCTATGGGGACAAATCATCCATTTGACCTAATGAACTATGAGAAGTCAAGATTTTCCTTTTGTGAATATGCTGGTATATCAAAGAAACAGATAAATATCCCCGAAGGCATCATTATATATACACTCCGGTCTCAGTTTATTGGAAGACAAATTACACACATTAACTATTGTCATTCTCAACAAATATCTAAAAACAAGTGTGCCCTGTTATGCTCTCCATGTTCCTTGGGAAGGTTATTATGGTTCAGTTCACGAGGTACAGCCTTCAGGTCCATTTTCTCCAACTCCACAATATTTGCAATGAGCTCATCTTCCCCAAAGGAAACCAAGAGTTTAATGATTCCCCACAGGTGAATTGGTATGAGGCATGAGCGAAAAGGTGAGTGGAAACGAAGCACAAAATGGGAAACGGCGGATTCCCCGAGATCAAGCTGCAGGTGAGGTACGCTCCGGCGCCCGAGCCCCAGGATGGGTGCGCTGTCAGGTTACTCATTTCTGCAGTCTGTTGCATAGCCGCGGGTTGCCATACTCAGCATGAATTCTACGGCTGGAATCTAATTACCAGGAGGTGAAAAATGATGGAATTCATTGAAATGATAAAACGGCATCTGTTAAGATCACTCTTGGCTAGGTTCCCAGCTTTTCATTACTTAAGGAAAATAATGATGTGCTAGTCATTGTGAAAAAAGGAAATTTGGAGAAACCGCTAATAATGACTGAACTGTAATGCCATCAGATACATCTGAGAATATCCCGTGATGAGTTCTGTTGGCCTTTGTCAGCGATTTCTTGTCCCACTGATGTACAATTTTACAGTTAAAAAAACCAAACTTTTTTTTTTTTTTTATAGTATGAAGTTTACTACTAGCCGTTAAATCCCTTTATGGTTGGTTCCTTATCATGTGGGGATGCAACTTAGTGAGGGAGTAAATAAAAAGAAAAAAAAAACTGGGAAAAGTTATGTTTTAAAGTAACATATCCATCCAGGACAGAGTGGAATGAAGATTCCGGGGCAGCTAATAGAAAGTTCATGTTTTCAGAATGGTATCAATATATCGTCATCTGCCTGCACCCACTCCAGATAGTTTAAGTTCCCATTCTCCCCACTAAATGCCAGAACTCTTTGAGCTTTTTCTTCTTAAGTGTTTAGGATTGCCAGAGAAAATGCAGGATACCCAGTTAAATCTGAATTTCAGAGAAATGTGTTTTAATTTACGCATGTGATATGCATCTCCTAAGAGCGATTAGCCACTGTTGATCTGAATCTTAATGTGACATCCTGTATTTTTATTTGCCAAATCTGGCAACCCCAGCAAAGTTGCATAGTTTTACATACGTGAAGTTACTTGGTCAATAAAAAGAAAGGAAATTGATTTGATATCACAGCATAGCAGCAGCTCAGCGTGTAGGAGAACATAGTCCAAAGGCCCTTTTTGAGGGGGAAACAGGTCATATAAGTTGGGGAATAGCATATATTATAATTCATTCTGGAAAATTCAAAATTCGCATTAGTATATTTGAAACTTTAAGAATTTCTAAACTTTTAAAAATTGTTTATAGTCGTAGAATTGCATAATCTTACTTTCCGGAGAACCCGATTTTTTCCCTTCATTTGGAGGAGGGGGTGAGAGGTCATTCCTCTGTGTGTGTGCATGCGTGTGCATGTCCATGTGTGGGCACATGCCTGCGCATTCTTGTGTGTAACATGCCACTCTGAAATATAGGAAGTAGGAATCGGTATGAATTCTAAGATTATGATTTCACTGCTTTATTCCAACACAACACTGAAAAATATCTGGTGCCTTTCATTTGTATTTTACCATGTGTCTCCTGAAATCTTGGCATTCGGGTTGAGAGGGGAGGAAGTGTTCTCATCTGCATTTCGAGTCATTGTCAGGACTCATAAGACCTACTGAATATTAAGCTTGTACCAAAGATTATGTACGCAGTCTGCAGTGAGAATATCTGCTAATGAGAACATGTTGAACGTTCAGAGTGCTCCTAAGTGACAACAAAGTGACTCTGGGAACACTCAACTCTGCCTTTCTCTTTGTCTTTTCTCCCCCCCCCATCCCCCTCCCTCTCTGCTTCTCCTCTTCCTTCCCCTTCCTCCCCTTCCCCTCTCCTGTTCCCTCTCCTTCTCCCCCTCCCTCCCTTCACCCCCATCCTTCTCCCCTCCCTTTCCTTCTCCTCCCTCTCCCTCCCTCCTTTTCCCCTTCCCCCTTGTCTCCTCCCCCCTCCTTCTCCCCCTTCCCCTCTCCTGTTCCCTCTCCTTCTCCCCCTCCCTCCCTTCACCCCCATCCTTCTCCCCTCCCTTTCCTTCTCCTCCCTCTCCCTCCCTCCTTTTCCCCTTCCCCCTTGTCTCCTCCCCCCTCCTTCTCCCCCTTCCCCCTCCTGTTCCCTCTCCTTCTCCCCATCCCTCCCTTCACCCCAGTCCTTCTCCCCTCCCTTTCCTTCTCTTCCGTCCTTCTCTTCCCTCCCTCTCCCTCCCTCCTTCTCCCCTTCCCCCTTGTCTCCTCCCCCCTCCTTCTCCCCCTCCCCCCTCCTGTTCCCTCCTCTTCTCTCCTCCGCTCTCCTTCTCCCCCTCCCTCTCCCCATCCTTCTCCATCTCCCTCCTCTCTCCTTCCCTCTGTCTCCTCTCTTTCTCCAGCTCTGTGGCGCGGAGCGATGCACTGTGCTGGAGAAGAACCTTGCAGTCTTCCCTTCCTTCTCTGAATGGAAGGGTGTTACTAAAAAGTCTCAAGAAGTTAATGATGCCCAAGTACGTTCTCAGAGAGCTGAGAATACATAGATAATTGGAAGTTGGTCGTGTTCATTTCTAAATAAACTAGTTGGGTGGTTTTTTGTTTTTGTTTTTTCCTTCTCTAGTACTTTTTGAAAGTTTGTAGCATAGCTCTTAATAAATTTGGGAGGTTTTCACTTTGCGGGGGAGGGGGGCATCCATCATTAGAATATTGAATAGGGTCATTTTATGGTATGGCTTCATTCTACTCTCTTTGCCTGGAAGGAAGGCTATTTGAAAGGAGTGGATATTCGGAAGACATAAAGAGTAATTTATGGATTTAATGCAATTCTTGTTGAGCTGAACATGTCCCAAATGACATCCATTCCATCCTCCAACTACCCTCCTTTTTCTGTTCCTGATCTCCGCCGGGGGACAGTTCTATGTTAGACCTCTAAGACAGAAACCTGAGAATCATGTGCTGTTTATAAAGGCACTGCTATGTGGCCAGATGTCTATACAAAATGATATATTTGGAAAATGGCTTATTTGTGGAAACATGAATTTGCTAAAAGACAGGATTTTTCCTTTTTTTTCTGAGATAATGGTATTAAAAAATACAATAACCTCATAGTTTTGGTAGCAGTTGGGTGTATTGTTTGTTTGTTTAAAATAATCCCTGTGCCCGACATGGAGCTTGAACTCACGATCCTGAAATCAGGAGTCACGTGCTCTACCATCTGAGCCAGCCAGGCACTCCAGTTGGGTGTATTGTTAAATAATCCACTTACCTGTGCAAAGACTGACCACAAATTTAAGATCATACTTCTGCTACAGTTTGGGTGTGTTGTTACATAACCCATGTATATATTAACCAAAAATTATGTTTCAGCAATTTATGGGCAACAGCCCCCAAAGAGTAACATTTTCAGTTACTTCACCCTCATCCTATGGATAATGAAATTTACTGTTTTATGGCCTTGGCTCTTGCCTGATGTTGGGGTTGGAAAATAGATCAAAACACAGACTTAAGAGATACACAGAATCCAATCACTGGCCCCTTGGATGATTCTAAGAATGGTGGCTCCTCAAACAGAAAGAATCTGTAAAGAATTGAGATACGGTGTAACACTGAGTTCCTGAGTGGAGTTCTCCTGTGAAGCAGCTAGAATGGGGAGTTGTAATTTCCAATGAGAGTTACAGATGCGGTAGTCTGCCGCTGAGATGAAGTCTGCAGATGGAAAGCCCACAGTGTGGAGAGGAGGCGATGCGTCTCCAAGGGCATGAGGGATCACAGATGACATCTAGAAAATACCAGTTCTCCTGTGTGTCCCATGTCTGACGTTAAATCCCTGCTTGCTGAGAGGACACCGTACCGTGCTTAGGGAGATGAGTAAGTCAGGGGCCTGACTTAAAACACCCACCTAGTTCATTAACCCACCCTTAGAGCAGGTGCCCCTTCCTTCGGCAAGCTGGACACAAAGACTGTAGATGCATTGTAAGAACCCTTAGGACTCAGACTCATTTTGCACTGATTTGAGGATTTAATCAGGGCAGTATTTAAGAGAACAGTGCCCAATAAAAAGTCGAACATCTTGTCTCATAATTCCAATGTAAAATACACGACTGAGCGATGGATTTAAGATGAAAGGCATCAAAACATTTCACCAAGTTCACATAAGATATTGGAATTTTTGAGAACCTGAGATTTCGTAGGTTTATAAGTTTTATTTCATTTACAAAAATTATTCAACTTCTTAGAGACTTTGTGAGACTGTCAAATTCATTTCAACGTTTTAAATATTAATTTTATAAATGTTGAAAATAATTGGTTTTTGATACGTTTTGTCTGGAGAAAGTTGACCACTGAGACCTCATACTCCCATCAGCAGTCCCCATTCAGACCCTATTTTTTTCTCCAAGGTTATCAAAGGTCATCATCTAGCCATGCCAAAGCCAGGACAGGAAGACCCATTCTTGTTTGGTTCTTTCTTCCCCATCAGCGACCCCCACCCCAACATACATGCTTCAGTAACCCTCCATTGTCCCACAGTTTTTCCTCAGGATTTTTTTTTCCCCTTGTCTCCATCCCGCTTCCCATTCCCTGAGCTACAGTTACAGCCTGATTACCTTGCTGGAGCCCCGGGCTTGTTGTCTTCCAGCCCACGTGCAAGCAGAGACCAACCACAGTTTCTGGAATACAGGTCAGATCATGTTATGGGGTCTCCAGTTTCAGAGCCCCCAGTGGGTCCCCATGAGCATCCTCAACAACTTCACACCTCACATGCCACCCTGGCCCCTCTGCAGTGTCTGCTTGCATTTGCAACTCTGCCCTCCTGGAAACAGATGCCTTTGAGAGGAGATGTCTTGGTCAGTGTTCTCTCGTCTGTACTGTGCACAGCCCTTGGCATGAGAAACGTGCTCAGTGCATGTTGAGCAGAATCATGACTTGCTAACCGGTTGACTCTCTAACTGCTAGCTGTGCAGCTTTGATGTTCCCGGTTGTTTGTTTATTCCTGTCGGCCAGTGGTTCTCACCCGGTCATGATTTGGCCCTCAGGAGACAGTTGGCGATGTCTGCAGACGTGTTCAGTAGTCACGCTGGAGTGGGATAGCGATTGTGGCATCGAGTGAGCAGAGGCCGGGGTGCTGGTGAACGTCCTGTAATGCACAGATGGCTCCTCGTGACAAGCGTCCTCTGTTGCACTGCACAGTTCCTTATTTGGTGCAGAGTTTCAGGACTGCTGGTGTTGAGAAACCCTGATGTAGACTAATTGTAAAATGAAACCTTATGTCGTCTTCAGTGGATTATGTTCAGTGGGGAGCCACCAACAAAAGAGTTTCTTTTATTCCTAGTTAACCATGTCTCTCCGTACTTTCTAGATGATTGTTAGTAGAACTTTCAATGAGCAGTCTATTTTTTATGCCCAGTGGTAAATGTAGAGAATTAATAATACATGAGCATTCCCGTTAGCTCCTCTCTGAACACTGAAATGCATCTCAACTGTGTTCTCTGTTTCGTATCTAGAATTACAAGCAAAATAGATTCCACTTCTTTTCATTTGTGAAATGGTTTGAAATTAAACTTACACAGAAATAGTTATCATCCTAACAAGTTTTCCTCTGTGGCGAACATACCAGAATTACTTCAGGATTGTGAATTAGTTTACAGAATTTGATGGGGGCTCGACAGTCCACAAAAGCACCACCAAGGCAGGTGGAAAAATGGTTGCTATACCCGCAAACGTCAGTGCTCAGAAGAAGTCACTAAAGCATCACATTAACTGAGAGTACTCGGTTGGCTGACAGCAGTGCAGAGTTCGACAGCATTGGCCTGTTGATCTGGCATAAGTGACTGAGAATAGCAGGCTTGCAACCACACACCCGGCAGCTGGATGGAGAATCAGTGCCTGTCAACCACCTGTAGGTGACTTACCATCAACTGACCCAGCCTGTATATATGTGCAAACCAGGGACATCTGACAAACAGCTGTTCTTGAAACAGAGAAGATCGTACAAGGGTCACCCATTCAAATGAATGGGCCACAGGGATTTGGAATTTATTTGCTGTGAGAGCCAGACAAAACACAACTGCATTTTGGTCTGTAGATTCCAAGGCCTGATTCAGGCAGGCCCCCAGTTCTTATCAAAAGCGGAACCTGAGTGACTGTCAGGAGCTCTCCGGTACTGCTTCTGAGCAGAGGACTCAGTCCATGACCTGTTTATTTCGGCCTCCATTATGTTGCTATAAATTCACCTTCTTGGACTGTTCATGGTTTCTTCTCTTTGATTGCTAAACCATCCCTGAGTTGATGGAGCCATTTCAGCCAGTAGCGAATTTTATGGCCAAAATAGGTGTCAGGAACAAGAGTAATTAGAAAGTGGAGGCGTTTTCATGCTGTTGAGTCATGATTGATGAGAAGATTAGCCAGTTAACTCACTGAAACACTTTATATGCAGCAATGTGGAATTCCATAGACTTCGGCATGTGTAGGTATGCAGATAAATATTTATACAAGAGCTGGCTTTCCGTTTCTTTTGTTGCTGCTTTTTGTGAGTTGCCCTGAGGTTGACTGATGCTTTCCCCATGTACCGTATATAGAGAGAAACAGCGTAACCCTGATCCACTAGCAAACTAAAGCAGTGCATTGCCCATGTTGTGGCTAGTTACTGTAGTCACTGTTCTTCTGGGTGTATCATAGTCTAGCAATAGGAGTCTAGACGGAGTCCTGCTGGTCCTGTGGTCATTTCTTTGAGGGAAAAGATAGGTGATCTCCAGCGAATGACATAGGTCCATGTGAGTGGCAGTGGGTGGTATGGTAATTAAAAGTCATGAACGCCGCACTGTTTGGGAATTCATTAGACAAAACAGTATGTGGATGAAACCTTGTCATGCCGAATTGCTGCCGCTGTTTGATTGATCTGAAGGAACTCTTCCAACTTTTGGAAAAGGTGAAAGGAATTACATCTCTGGAAGTCCCGTGGTCTGGTTTATTCTCAACTTTCTGAAGCTCATTAAATCCATCTACTTCTGGGGCGCCTGGGTGTCTCGGTCAGTTGAGAGTCCTACTCTTGATCCTGGCTTGGGTCTTGATCTCAGAGTTGTGAGTTCAAGCCGCACATTGGGCTTCATGCTGGGTGTAGAGCCTACTTTAAACAAAATAAACAAATAAATCCCTGTACTTCTCAGATGGAGCGAGAACAATGTAGGCAAACATGAACATACGGCAGCAGATTATCTGAAAAGAGCTGCGTTCACATCTGTTTTCTTTCATATCACCATACATTTTTAATTTCTTTTGAGTGTTGAAGATGTTTTGGGAGAAAAGCACCTGCAAGTTAAGTATTAAGTAATGAATCCACATGGACGCACCCATCCAATTGCCACCATCTTAAGTGACCACATGAGTGTCACATTCTTTGTGTTCATGGCTTAGCTATCAATTTTAGAGTTGAGAAAGTCCTATGAACAAAGGAAAGATAAAAGAAGGCAATCGCAGAAATCAAAATTGGGGGTCAGGTAGTTAAAACTCAAGAAACATACGTACATTAGGAATTTAAACTAATTGTTGGAACAACCAAGTTTTTTAAGCTTCTCTGTCTTAGTTAATAGGAATTTACCTTTACCATGTAATTTCAGACGGCAAAACAGCCATTGATAAAGAACAGAAACAATTTTTACATATCATAGCAGTTTTGAAAAGATTGAGCCAAACCTGTTAATGGTATGAAGTGCGTAAGCATTTGGTACATAGACAGGGCATAGTAGGTTTATTTCCGTATGACTGGCAATGTGTCCTCTTCGTGTGGGTTTCTACCTTGTTGGTGGAGCTGAGGTCCTGGTCTCGGCAGCTGTCCTTTTGCCTCGGTTGGGACAGTTAATCCTGTGTGTGAAGTGTAACTGCCTTCTATCTTTAGGACCATTGTGGTACTTAGCATCAAGTCCTCATGGTTTTGTGCAAGTGATGTAATAAACAGATTCTATTTTGTCCCTCTCTTGTGACATGCCACTTACCTTTTCTGGTTCTAGTAATCTGTGATCTGTGACATCACTGACCTTCCTGGAGCCCTAAACTCCCCAAGGTTGGAGGCCTCCCAGACCTTGCCTTGAGGGTGAGCAACCCTAGTAGGCATCTTCCAAATGTCTGTGTTGACGGTAAGGGCTTGGAGGTAGTTGGAAAGGAAGGAGCAGTGGACCGCTCTGCAAGGTGCACTTGCATCGCTCCGTTACCTTTGGGTTGAATTTGTTTCCTTGGGAATGATCTTGGAGGCAACCTTTGGTAGTGGTGCTGGTGCTGGTAGGGGGAGGGATTTAAAGCCGAATGCTTTGAGGCACTGCTGTCTGCTGCAAGAGCTGTGTGATGCCTCTTGTCTGCCCCCGTCCCTGCATGTCCTCCTCCTCCAGTTTGCTCTGGTACGTTGATGTATGAGACTCTGGGTGGCTGTCATCGAGTTACATTACTTGGTGCAGTAACCTGAGATCCTGTGGTGCATCAGATGCTTGGCACGCCCTATCCCCTTAACCTCAGGTTTATAAAATTTAAAGTATTATTCCCATTTTACACAAGACAAAAGTCAGAGTCAGAGGTTTAAAATTGTGGCATACATGGCAGAGCCAGGGAGTGGCAGAGTCTGAACACACTCTTGTGATTGATCCATTCCAAAGCCTAAGTTTTTAACCTCGATGCCGGTCCACTGTCCCTTCTACATAATTTCTGTTGACTTTCCTTGGGCACCTGGCTGACTCTTATCCATGGATCCATCTTCTCTGTGTTGAATTAGGCTTCTAAGTATCTAGGGATTTGAGCATCTCACCTTCTTCTTCAAACGGGCAGTCGTCACCAGCCTGGTGTTACCTGTCCCACTACTGACAATCACACCATGCCTGGCTGAGTCCTGAGGTGGAATGCAGTAAGCTCTCTTTCAGTACCCAGTGGGGAACGGGGTTCTAAAGTGCGTTTCAATCTAGGACTTTCACTGAAATAGGTCTTTTGTGGCCCCTTTGAGATAAGAGCATGTGGTTGTCATTTTCCAGTTCTGCCATATTGCTATCGCATATGCGGAAGCACCCAGTAGGCATTTTTCTTATTTCCTGTAAATAACTCCTAAAGATTCAAACACACTGGCAGATTTTCACCAGTTTCATAAGGGTTTCAGCCAAGATAATCATTCTCCTACTCTTACTGGCTCATGGCTGTGCAAGTCGTATTATCACTGAAGGTAAAAATTTCAGTGGACAGTAAAACACTCCTGCAAATACTAAGTAACAGTGTTGTCTTGAGGATGTGTTTATTATATTAGGAAATTTCCAACAGTCCATTTCTAAGTGGTTGGTTGAATTCAGAACACATTTTCTCATATAAATAATGTTATAAATCCTAGAAATATTCCCAGGATAACATGTAAAAAACTACTAAATCCATATGTAGCTGTATTAATGGTATGGGAAGAGTCCATTTCATCCGGTCCCATTGGCTAAACCATGTGTTCTAAATATGAACGTGATTTTGAGTAGATGATGTACATAAACTGAAAAATGTTATACTTTAAAACTTTGGATACGGTGCTCCTGTAGACTGTATTAAATTGTGTCATCCCATCTTAATCAGGGTGTTGTGAATGTGTTGTACTCAGGCCCTCCTGTCTGGAGATGCAAAGGGCCACTTGCTTGCCTCCTTGAAAACTGGCTCACCTAAATTCATCGCTTTGTCTAAGCGTTTCGCATTTGTTCTCGTGTTGAAGTAAAAATAGACTAATCTGACAGTGGAAAAGTGGTCAGATAAAGTGTTTTCATCACTTACAAGGAATAGAACCATCTTTCCTCCTTTACTGAATGAGTAATTTAAGGTATTTTTGAGGAATAGGGGCTGTTGCAACTAATGCTGTCATCTGACCACATCTTCTGTTGTAATGTGGTTGAATCACACTAACAAGGTGATATTTTGAAATCCTGATTTGCATAAGTTTTGAGAATGATTTTGCTGTACTCTGACCTCAGGAGATATTAAAATGCAAACTAGGGAGTTTTATTGCATTTGCTGAATTAATGCCTCCCCCACTCTAAGAAAAAGCCTGTGTTACTTTTAAGAACATTTAAATTGCGTTTCCACTAGTCATTTCAAGTTTGTATTCCAGTATGGTCAGAGCAAGTGAATATTCAAATGATTTAAATTTTATTTCATCTCCCATCTCTGTATCATGCAATGCCTTGAGGTAGTTCCTTCCCACAGAAGTTGTCTTGCAGTTACTATGAGTGCACCCATGGGACTGATCAATAGCCAAGAAACCTTATTAATTATTTCTGCAGCTGTTAGATTTATTTTTTTAACATCAGCATCTTTTTTTTTTTTTTTTTGCCTGTATTGAACTAGTAACTAGATATGAGATTCAGCAAGACAAGAAAAAAATGCTCCAGAAGAGCTTTTGAGTAGGGAATTTGCTGTGGTCAAACTCAGTAGTATATTGTATAAAGAACACTCTACTTTGGTGCCTAAATGTCCCCAGTGGAAAATCACACACACACACACACACACACACACGCACACACGCATGCGCACACACGCGCGCACACACACACAGCTTGGCTGCACCCACAGTTATATGACTATAACCGACTCACCGCTGCTTTTCAAAGTCAGAGAATATATAATGCTAGGTCTGTAGATATGAACAACAAAATCTTTTGAGTAAAAAAAGTAGGTCAGTGTTCACAGGTGTCTGAATATGCAAAATCAAATGTTTTCATTTTTCTTTTGAAATCCTAAGGGTTTCTTTTTTTTGTTAAATGTGTATTTTGATTTTTCATCATGAGAAATATTATTTTTAATGTGATTTTTGGGTCAAGATGTTTATTTGATCAAAATGAAGAGGGACAACAGAGGCAACAGTGACCTTTCTATGAAATCTTGGTCAAGTCTGCTCAGTGCCTCTTGATGAATGAATTTCCCACCTTAAAAAAATGGAACTAAGTGTAACTTGACATATCTTTCATTTTGATTGTAGTAGAGGATAAACTGACACAGCGTTTGCAAATGCATTTTGAAAATAAAAGCTGAAAAATAAGTAAAATATGTATTTCATAGTTATGTCTATTTTTGTGGGCCTGCAGCAAAATGAGGACCATGAGTTTAGGTGCTCACATGGAAAAATCACAACAAATGAGATAAAAAATTACTCCTTGAGCCCTGAATTACATAAGGCACTACGAGGAGCTATAAGATCTAGAGGTAGATAGGGGGAAAAAAAAAAAAACATAAAAAGCCAACAAACCAATACATAAATAAGAGTTTAAAAAATTGGGAGAAGTGACGCATTGGTAATATGGCAGGGGTTAATTGTAAGTTGAAGACAGTAATTGCTCTAGGAATTCAGAAGGGAAGTTGGCTGAGGATGGGAAACTTAGCAAAGGCTCTACTTGGAAGATGAAGTTTGACTTCTGTCTTGAGGGGTGAATACAGTGTGTGAATTCAGAGCAGGGTGGATAGACCTCTTCAGAAGGGGAAAGAATCAGCAAAGCCAGACTGACACGTGCAAGATCTGGTGAGGGTTTCCCCTGCTGACACAGATTGATAAGTGCACCTTCACATACTGGACACTCGACAGGAATGTTGCGTCACTGAGAAGCAACTTGGTGCCAATCACTGGGGGTCTTTGCTTTACAAACTTCAGGTCATCTAATTCCCACACAAACCTCTGAAGGTTCATCATTTACTCTTTACAAATTTTGACATTGAGGGAAAAGATTATAAATTGTTCAGCAGTACAGTTAATAGGAATTTGAGGGCAGATTTGCCCTCTGCAAATCTACGACGATTCTGCAACACTGCTCTACTTGCGTGGCTTCCTCACGGTCACACAGCTGATTAAATGTAAGTGTAGAGATAGAAGCTGGTCTTCTGCCCCCCATTCTGGTGCCTCTTATGTTACATCCCCTGACTGTTGCTGTGTAGAGATTTCTCCTTTGGCTAAGTACTTTTCACAGGTCTCATCTTATTTGCCAAAATGGAACTCCTTCCAGGGAGTTGGATCAGATCGATATTCATGGAGAGACATGGAAAGAATCTAACCACATCAGAGTTGCTAAGTGCCTAGTTGCTAGTAGAGTTTGGTATTTTAACCCAGATCTTCTTTTTTTTTTTTTTTTTTTTTTTTTTAAAGATTTTATTTATTTATTCGACAGAGAGAGAGACAGCCAGCGAGAGAGGGAACACAAGCAGGGGGAGTGGGAGAGGAAGAAGCAGGCTCATAGCGGAAGAGCCTGACGTGGGGCTCGATCCCAGAACTCCGGGATCACGCCCTGAGCCGAAGGCAAACGCTTAACTGCTGTGCCACCCAGGCGCCCCTAACCCAGATCTTCTGACCCCGAATCCCTTGCTCATAATGTGGTATTGATTTATTTTGAAATGAATGATCTTCTATTGCCTTATTTGGAAACTTAATTTGTGTACACTGTCTTTGATAAAATCAGGAGAGTATCAGATACAATGGAGAAATGTATGCGGATAGGCCAAAGTCACCTTGATCATAGCAATTGAAATATTCTACAGTAGACTGTAGGATCCACAAGCAAACATACAGAACGTACTCATAAGTGGGAGAGGAATGCTATCAACACTACTCATTTAGAGAAGGACTGATACCGGACTTATAGCATTTCTCAGCCTGTGACAGGCATATTTCATAGTTATGTTGCACGGAACATGGTTATTCCAATTTCCAAAAAGGTTTGATTTTTCCCAAACTTCAAGCATATCTTTATTGTTTACATGTAAAAAGTTCTTTTTTTTTTTAAGATTTATTTATTTATTTTAGAGAGAAAGCAAGAGTGAGTGGGGGGGGGAGGGGCAGAGGGAGAGAGAGTATCAAGCAGACTCTGCACTGACCGCACAGCCTGACACAGGGCTCTATCACACAACCCTGAGATCATGACCTGAGCCAAAACCAAGGGTTGGTCTCTCTACTGCCTGTACCACCTAGGCATCCCACATGTAAAAAATTCTTTAACACATCATCTTATGATTTTGGTGGGGTGACTAAAACCTTTGTGATTTAAGAACTAGCAGAAGGGGGTGCCTGGGTGGCTCAGTCAGTTAAGTGTCTTCCTTTAGCTCAGGTCATGATCTCAGGGTCCTGGGATGAGCCCTGTGTTGTGCTCCCTACTCAGTGGGGAGTCAGCTTCTCCCTCTCCCTCTCCTCCTCCCCCCTTCTCATGCTTGCTCTCTCTCAAATAAATAAATAAAATCTTTTTAAAAATGTAGAAATCCTGCTTTTCCCACCTATTTCTTCTAGGGATTTCTTGATTTTTGCTTCACATCTTTTCTGACAACCATTTGTGTCTCTGTGTGAATCTCAAACTCATCTTTGGCAGCTGTGCTACCTGAAATTTGTAGTCACATCTGAGATCTTAGGATATCGCAAAACAGGACCCAATTTCATAACTTCATCTATTTTTTTTTTCAGTTTTCGAAGTTAGTTTGTGTTTTCCCCATCATTCTGTACCTTGTCAGCATCTGCCAGAAGTAAAATAAAATTTGTTTGGATTGTCGATTCTTCATAAAAATAAATATATTATTTAAATCTAAACCTGAAGCTTTGAAGGAGGAATGTATATTAATAAATTGAATAGAGGGGTTTAAATTTCTCGATGATCCTAAAATGTACATGTTTAATTCCTCCCTCATCTTCCGGGCTGCCTAAATCTCTATAAACCCTTACAAGAAGAGGCACGAATTACATATGATCAGGGAGATTTAAAATAGTGCTCAGTGTTCAGCGTCAGGATTTTCTTTGCATTTCCAAAGGCTTTCTGAATAACAGTATGATTATTGGACCCAAATTTAATTTCTCTTCAAGGTCAACATTTTTATCTACTGTTCTTTCTGAATTGGGGGAGTATCCTACATTATTTCCTTTTGGATCTCTTTATTTTTAGATTTTATTATTATTGTTCATGGTCAGATGCTTTTGGATCGACCATAAGATTGGAATTGTATTCATTAAAACATTGACCAAAAAACATAACCCGTAAATAAAATTTAATTTCTTTCACAACTGTCATGCTGACTTAACCTTGGATTTTAAGTTAAGTTTTAATTTGAGATGACATAAATTTTATTTGCTACAGATCAATGTCTACTTTTATAATAATTTAAGACAGTAAGCAGTATTCTAGTATATGATAACGCTGGTTTTTGTACAAGGATTTTTCTGCATTGATGCTTATTCTAAACCGACAGAAAGTCCATGTTTTTGTCAGTGGGATGAAGATGATGCGTGACTCCAAATGCAGCAAAACCTTGAAGAAGAAATCACTTCCATTAAAGCAGATAATACTCTTCCTAAGGAGAAAAAAGAAATTTTTACTATTAAAATTCTGAGAAAAGCACTAAATTTGCTTTGCAAAAGAGGCTATCAAGTCTTTATCCTCTACAATTGCTTGTTATAGAAAAAATACTCTGGAAAGTTTAACTGTTCACTGACACCAAATTATTCTTGAGTTTCTCTTCAACTTTATGTCAGGGAAGATGTTGAAAGGAAATTAGATTGTTTGTATGCTTTCAGTTTGGTCATAATCCAAATGAGAAAAAGAAACATGTTGGCACTGTATCAGATTAATTTTCATACACATGATACCATACATTGAAACATTTAAGAATGTGTACAATTTCCTATTAAAGTCTGATGCTTTAAACTTTGAAGTTGCAGTGTTTCAACATCTAAAACTATTATAGGAGTATCAAAACGATTCTTCATTTTCTTACATTTACATTATCATATTGGATCCTTCATATGTCCAGGGATTAGCGAATGGCAGCTCTTTGCTGAACTCAGTCGGCTCCCTGTTTTCATAAATAAAGTTTTATTGGAACATATCCAAGATCATTTAATTACGTTTTATCTATACCTGTTTTTTGCTGCAGTGGCAGAGTTGCATAGGCGCCCATGTGGCCTGCAAAGACAAACATATTAATATCTCACCCTTTCCTGAAGATATTTGCAAATCCTAGTACGTATCGATTTATGTCATTTTTATGGGACACACAGGTAATGTATAAGAGAAGTACAGCTGATTTATTAAGTTCGGGATTGCACTAATGGAGGTACTGTAACTTTGTTTTGAACTCTGCTAAAGAAAGTACAAAAATCTATTCCTGACTGGCTGTGTGAGAAGCCTAAACTTAAAACACTGATACATAATGTATGTGAATGTGTATTTCACACTTATCTGAATTACACAGCTCAGTGCTCTAGTGTATAATGCTAGCACTGTTTTTAAAAGTACTGCAGTTAAGATTTTATTACACTTAATATATAACATTGCCAACCAAAAAACTATTGTATTAACACTAGAGTTTTAAAGATAGAATGGATCACAGACACAACCTGAGCCTTTTTTCAAGAGAGGAAAATGTGTTGGAGAAATTGTTATTATTTTCTCACACTGTCATTAAATAACAACTGAATTTAAATCCTGGGTCAGCTACTATTTGTTTCTTTGCCTTGAACCCACCTGAACATGTTCCAGGAAGAATATGAAGGTAGTTCAATACTGACCCAACTGTTATGGAATCCAATCTGAGAGTCTACAGACTCACTTTGGATATTTGGCTGATTTTCTACCATTTTGTTTCTTCTTATTTTTTGTCTTCGTTATGATGATAATCTAAAAATGAATGAAGCATGCCCAGCATCATCAAGATGGCTCACTTTATACGAGGCTCATTGTGAGGTCTTTGTTTTTCTAATTCTCTGGGTCCTTTTCATATTTCAAGTAGTGAGAAAAAAAAGAAAGATGGGCTAGGTCCATAAACGATGTGTTTATTCCAAAGAATACCCAATCATTTCAACACAGGTTGCTGGATGACCTTTGTTCTTGCAAAAAGCGAGAAGCACAGGTGGGTGGTCAGGATGAGGGCCGCTGCAGGTGAGCGTATCACCCCGCAGTTTTGTATGCCAAGTTCACCTGCACCTGGAGCTGGCTCCACGATTATGTTCTAAGCAAGCATCCAAGTTTAGCAACACAGCAGCTTCTATCACATTAAATTAACAGTAATTTGGATTTTATGGGTTTTGTGGTTTTGTTTGCTTTTAACTTGTAAATTTGGTTTGCTTTTATTGTTGTATAATGCTAAAGATCAAGGGGTGTATAATCAGTTTACATTTGCATCTCTCTACATAACACGAAGATGCTCATTTAAGTCAGTGCTGGAGATCAAGGAGAAGTTGATTTTGTTCACTGATGTATTTTTCTTTACTAGGGCTATTTTTTAGAGCAGCTTTGGGTTCACAGCAGAGCTGCGGGTAAAATACAGAGATTTTGCACGGACCCCCCCCCCGCCCCCATATATGCACAGCCTGCCCCACTCGCAGCGTCCTCCACCAGAGTGGGACATTTGTTACCACTGATGAACCTCCATAGACACGTCATTATCATCCAGAGTCCATACTTTACATTGCAGTTCACCCTTGATGTCCTGTGCTCTGTGGGTTTAAACAAATGTACAACGACACGTTTCCATCATTGTCGTATCATACGTCGTATTTTCACTGTCCTAAAAAACCTCTGTGCTCCACCTCTGCATCCCTTCCTTCCCCTGACCCCTGCAACCACTGATCTTTCACTGTCTCCATGGCTTAGCTTTTTCGAGCATGTCATGGAGTTGGAATCCTACAGAACGTAGCCTTTTCAGCCTGGCTTCTTTCCCTTAGGAATATACGTTTATGGTTCCTCCGTGGATTTTCATGACTGCTCATTTCTTTTTAGCACTGAACAATATCCCCTTGCCCCGATGTACCACAGTTTCTTTATCCATTCGTTCACTGAAAACTTCTTGTGTGTGAGTTTTTTTGGGGGGGTGTGTGTGTGTGTATTAAAACTTCTAATCGTGGTAACATACATATAATGTAAATGTTGCCATCTGACCCATTTTTAAGTGTACGTTCTGTGGCATGAAGTACATTCACACTGTGTGTAACCATCGCCACCATCTGTCTGGAAAACTTTTCCGTCTTGCAACACTGAAGCCCTGTCCCCATTAAATACTAAGTCCTCTTTCTCTCCTCCCACTAGCCCCTGACAGCCGCCATCCTCCTTTCTGTCTCTGTGAGTTTGACCACTCCGTGTGCCTCATACGAGTGCAGTCATACAATGTTTGTCCTTTTGTGGCTGGCGGATGTCACTTAGCGTAGCTGTCCTTGTGGAGGGCACCTGTGTGGCCTGCAAGTGTGAGACTGTCCACAGTGTTCTATAAAGCCTCTGCCCTAACTCTTCTCCTTTGCTTGTCAGACCCTCAGAGGAAGTTGTGATTGCCTGAGACAGAGCATTGCATGTGTGGGGCACAGATGTATGTTAGTTGACCAGCGCTTTGTGCAGAGACAGTAGGCGTGGCCCTCCTTCCCTGCTGTTTTACTGAATTAGCATGAGAGGTGTGGCTCCTGGAACTTAACCACCTGTCACGGTGCGCTACCAAAAGTCAGATCTCACATCCCTGCGGCCGATTGCTGACTGCCCTTGTTGTATGAGCCTTCAGCCAGGCCGAGCACCTGACTCCCAGTGGCTGGGAAACTCTGCTGTGCCGCCAGAGATGGGTGGGCTCCGTTGTGCTGAGCCCAGTTGTCCGAGATTCCTACTGCCAAGGGATGTAGTGCTGACAGAGAGCAGGGAACGCGTCTGGTGGACATCCTTCCCAGGGGGTTCCAGACGCTCATGTCCCTTGTTTCACAAATGGTAACAATGGCCGCCATGCCAGCAGTGATGATCTGTAGGTCCTAGAAGAAAGGGTCCATGTGGATTCATTCCCCCACCACAGATGCACACTTCTCTCCTTAGACGACTGGAGTGCACTCCCACAGCACACATCAGGGTCATTTGTTGTCCTCCCGCATAAACACGACTCACGGTACTGACCCATCTCCCTTCATCTTTCATCACCTTGAAACAGTCCGAGGGAACAACTGAATGCCAAGGTAATTGTACAAACCAATGAGGGCCAGGTTCCGAATACTCATGATAGGTCTTACTTACGCTGTGATTACTTCAATAAACCTTAAGGTAGGAGAATAAAAAGTCGTCTTTATTATGATTTTTTTCCTGCTACACAGTGATTTCTTTCTAACTACTATGTGTTTCTCTGAATATTACAAAAACCACCGTTTATTTCCCAATGATTTACATAGGAAATTGTGGAATTATTTGGAATTATTTCTGACCTTTTTTCTCCTTGACCTCTCTTAGCTAATTACTCACCAAGTCCCAAAGAGTCTTCCTTCTTGGGGTGTCTTGTTGTGATCCCTCTGCTGGTTTCCATTAGTCCTTTCCTGATCTTTTCATTGGAACTTGGCAATAGCTTTGCCCGTATTCTGCTCTACCCCCTACCTCCATCCCTAACCTACCAGTAGTTGATCTCCCTACATGCGACTCAACTCAGCACTGCCATTGGTTCAATATTGTAACATGTAATATTTAAATGCCTTTGCCTTTAGGGACCCATAAAATGGGGCCACTGTGAGCATTCCTGTTACCTGCCCCAGGGAGCCACAGCTGTGGTCTTCCTGTGCCAGCCTTCCCATATCCAAAGCTGTCCTCTCAGGCAAATTCATTGTCTCCTGATTCTTTAGTGTGACCTCAGGGTTCTGTGTGAAGCAGCCCTTTCTTGCTTGTCATTCTCACCTCATGAGAGCCTCTCCCTCATACCCCCACCACCCCCACCACAGTCTTTTTTGTTTTTTGTTTTTTTTGATAATTTTTAAAAATTAACATATAATGTATTATTTGTTTCAGAGGTACAGGTCTGTGATTCATCAGTCTTACACAATACGCAGTGCTCAGCACAACACGTGCCCTGCCCAATGTCCATCACCCAGCCACCCTTCCCTCCCACCCCCCTTCACTCCAGCAACCTCCAGTTGCCTAAGATTAAGAGTCTCTTATGGTTTGTCATGCTCTCTGGTTTCTTGTTTCATTTTTTCCTCTTTTCCCCTATGATTTGCCTTGTTTCTCAAATTCCACATATCAGTGAGATCATATGGTTATTGTCTTTCTCTGATTGACTTATTTCACTTAGCATATTACCCTCTAGTTCCATCCACGTCATTGCAAATGGCTCGTATCAAAACACACTGGGCCTTTCAACTATTAACGTTCTTTGCAGGTGGCATTCCCACTACCTGGAAATGCTTCCCTCCACCCCTTCACATGGCTACTGGCTACTGTCTTTTTATCCTTTATTTCACAAATGAAATGTCCTTTCCTGAGAGAACTTGTGGACCCTATTTAAATCAACTCTTTTAGAGAGAGAGAGAAAGAGAGAAAATCTTCAGCAGGCTCCATGCCCAGCACAGAGCCTGACACACTGGGCTTGATTTTGCAACCCTGAGATCATGACCTGAGTTGAAATAAAGAATCGGACACTTGGGGCACCTGGGTGGCTCAGTCAATTAAGTATCTGCCTTCCACTCAGGTCATGATTGTAGGTCCTGGGATAGAACCCCATGTTGGGCTCCCTGCTCAGCGGGAATCCTGCTTCTCCTTCTCCCTGCCGCTCCCCGTGCTTGTGCACTCTCTCTCTTTCTCTCTCTGTCAAATAAATATATAAAATCTTAAAAAAAAACAACAAACAGAAAAGAGTCGGACACTTCACTGACTGGGCCATCCAGGCGCCCCTTAAATCAACTTTTGTCTCTCCTCATGGCATTGCCATTTATAACTCCTTGGCCTTTTCTTTCCTACCATGTAATTATTTTGTCTGGTAATATTTTCTTTCTTTCTTCCTCTAGAGGGCAAGCTCTCTGTCCAGTTTCCACCACAGTTGCTGGCATGGGATAGGTGCTTGATAAATAGATGGAGAATGAATTAAGGAATAACTGGATGTTTTTGCTTTCTCCATCTTCCTTCTATGGAAAAACAAGTGTCTTCACATAATATAAAAGCTCTCGTCATCCCTCAAGCCTGCTACTTCTCCCTGTAGCCTTCATGCAGCTCAGATTCACAGGAGGCCTCCTCTTTTGGACATTTTGGCCTGCCTGGTAGGTGCCACGTGTTGTACTTTCCTATTTCTATACATACATTTGGAGGGCCTGTTACAGGGAATCTCTTCAGGCTGGTTGGTATTCTCCCCACTGCGTGGCCCAAGAGCTTCAACACAATAAATATTTAATGAAGATACTAAAATTGATTAATTGACAAATGGTGCTGAGAGTCAGCATACAAAGAAGGCAAAACTGTTCTTCTCCAGCTAAAAATTTTGAGGCAGTTGAAGCACATGTCTGTGGAAAGCTCACAGCTTCATCTTCTTAACTGGCTGTCTCTTAAATAGGACAGAATAACGGGAACAGAGTGAATTTACTTTTCCTTCAAAGGGGTCTGTGTTTTACTAAGGTTGCAGGAGGCTTACCTCAGTGATCCATTTGAAGTGACGGCAAGAATGGCTGGAGCCATCTGGGGCTCTTTCCGCTGATAGTAATGGACAAAGAAGACAAGAGCCAGTGGCAATTAACAAGTACTTTTTGTAAAGATCAAATTTTCCAGTGTGGGGACTGTTGGCTCTTTTAGCACCTTTCCTGACTATTACTATATTAAGGTAAAAGCTAAGTAGCTGTAACAAAGAGAAAGCATATCACAATGGGTCAAAAAGGCAGATGTGCATTTCTCTATTACCGGGTCCAGCGTGTAAAGGTAGATTTGGCTGCAAAGGATCATCCAAGAAGGACCCCAGGGGAGCGGGAGACTCTCACCCTCCTCCCATGGCTCTTAATACAATCCTGTGTGTCCCAGATTTTAGCCAGCAAGAAAGACAAGAGAGAGAGTTCAGCATAAGCACCCATGAGGACCTGGAAGTTCCATACGATAATTCTGTCTACTCCCCCTTCTGAAAAGTAGACACAGACCATAGCTGAACCGGGATTCCAGGAATAAAGTGTGCAGTGACTTTAATCACAGAACAAAACAAAGCAAAACAAAAAGGAAAAAATTAGGGAAATACCCAGAAGTCACCCAAAGTCCAGCCTCCAAGCACTAAATAGATTCATATCGCTTAATTTGCACACGTAGAAATACCTGGACTCCATTCTAAGAGATAATCCCAAGTCCCGCGTAGTGAGAGAATCCAGCTGAAAATAGAGGGTCTAGAGAGAGATCCAGTTTTCTTCTTCAGGTCCAGGTGAGGCTCCTGGTCACACACTTTTTAATTTAAACATTCAGACCGACTTCCGTGCCCGCTCGCATGTAAAATGTCAGTGCAGTAACAAGGCTGACGTGGATACCTTCCATTCAGAAGGAGGGAAGAAAGAGGAGGAGATACATAGCGGTCATGAAATCTTACTGTGATTTCATTAAATGGAAATTCCTCAAAAACATAGTAGTTTTCCAACTGGTTGACTACCCAGTAGGTTCATGTCCTTGTTGTTTTTCCCAAAGCTCTTTTCTGGAGAAAGGTTTCAAGTCTGCAGTATAAGGTGTTTGACTAAGAAGGGATCAATGAAGAAAAGAAGAAAAAAAGAAGCTTAACACAAAACTTTCTCCTCTTCATTCTGGCTACCATGAGGTCATCTAATAAATTAGGTGACATCTGGAATCAGATCATTGCCCTAAGGCTTGATTTCTTTATTTGCCTGAAATGGCTTAAGATGGCCTCTGAGGGAGGCTTTGAGCAACATTTGTAACTCCTGCTGGTGAACAGACACAATTTTCTTTTTCTTAATAACCTCAATCTCTGACCTCCCTATTTCCTTACGTTCTCTGCTTGCAAATTGGCCAATTATGGCCCCAGTTAATCTTCTTTTTCTGTAATGCCTTAATAAAAGCAGTTAGAGAGTGTGGACATAAGAACCTTTTGTCTTTTCCATTCACTTCTTGTGAAAATCACATACTCCACCTTTTAACTTACCCTATGTGACACATTTACCAACTATTTTCAAGGTTTGTCCAAGGTCCTCAGCTTTCTACCTTAGTATATGAGTTTCTTTGCTGCCCTGTTACCAAAACAATAAGCCGGTGCCATGTTGGTGGCTGTTACCCAGCACCGTACTTGTACCAGTTTCCATATTGGATAGCATTCCTAACTTCTCATAGGCTAAATTGCTTTGTGCTCAATAAATGCTATGAAATACAAGCATCGTAAAGAAAGTTATTGTAGAATACTGGACCAGTTGTTGGCAAGAATTGGGAAAATCTTGCTGATCCCATCAAATGTTGTTGACCTTTATCAAGTAGCTGGATCCATTTATATGTGAACTGTCATGCCAGGGCAGCTTTGAAAGCTTGTTGAAACAAGCCAGTACTTGTGGCCAATCAGAGGCCAGTTGTAGAACAGAAAGGGAATGAAAGGTCTAAGAGTGAGTTTCAAATGGTCGGCAACAAGCTACCCAAAAAAGCCTGTGAGGTGATGGCCAGAGTGTAACAGTCTTGCCCTCAGGAATGGTTTGGTTGATGCATAAATGCACAGACACAACTAGTTTGGTTTCGGAGAGCATTTCCATGAAGTCTCTATGTAGAAATACCCCATTCCTGATGAACTGTACTGAGATGCTTGGATTGCTTTGGGGAAAGTAGGGAAAGGGGGGAAATCATTTACCTCTTAACAAGTTTGAGAAGAAGAGCCCTGCCTGAGTTTCAGATTTGTTAAGTCTCTTCTCTTGAGATGCGTGGGATATTTTTCACTTACGGTAATTGAAACAAAGTAGCCATGGACATATGATTTCCAATGTGAATTTCAAGTAATTTTAAAGATGAGTCATAAGAGGAATTTATCATCATCAAATTACTTTGTGGTAACTGACATTATCCAAAAAGGCAAATATTTCCTAAATGAAAAATGCATCTTTTCAGTTTTTTCCAAAGGGAATACTTTATTTATACTATAAGAAAAGGGTACTGCTTTTCTTCTTTTTAAATTCTGGAATTGGGAGGATATTTTTTTTTTCTTTTTCCCGTCTAAAGTTCTGAAGAATTGACCATAATATTTATTTCAAAGGTCATTATGGTGGCTCTGTAGCCAGTTTGGCTAGTCTTCTTTTTTGTATGTTCCCGACTGACTCTATGATGTGAATTTATGGGTTATTTAGTTTATTTTGGACACAGTCTCGTAACAATGGGAGCACAGACTTATTTTTAACTGTGCTTTTTGATTTTGGAAATTTTCCATGCTATCTTGACATTTTGAGATGGACGTTAATAACTTGCATGTGTAAACAGTAAAAAGTAGAATCCGTTTGTGACTGCCTAGAAGAGTTCAGGCACAAAGGAGGCGTTGATGTGAGAATCGAGTTTCCTTTCTACTCTTTACATGTACTCAAGGAAGAACATCTATTAGCACAAGACTCCTGGTCTCTCTGTCCCTCACTCCCTCCTCCCCTAGGGAAAAGGAATTATGTACTCCTGTGAGTTTGGGAAAAAGAATTGGGGGTACATACCTCTTTTTCTTCCCTCCTAGGAGGCAGCCCCCCCCAAGTGAGATCATACATTCTTGTCTGATCCTCTATAATCTCAATCCCATACGATATGAGGGGCCCTGGAATCATTTAGCACTGCTGTTTGCTGAATGGGAAAAATGAAATCATCTAGGATTTGGTTTTAGCCTATTGTTGATAAACATCGAATACTTCTCTTCTGTTGTAGCATTTATCAGTAGTAAAAGTGATATTTAGCCATGTGTCTGCCTACTTTGAAGAAAAAAAAAAAAGTGGAATCATTTGAGAAAGCCCAAATACTAAACTCAGGCCCTTTCTTGGGGGAACCTTGAGAAATAGACATCGATTTGAATTTGGGACCCATATCGACAGTAAGTTATTGAAGCTTCAAGTGGGGGTTGGGCTCAAGGCTTCTGTCCTTGGGATTACCAAGTGGCTTTGCTAGAAAATTTGAAATTTCTTGAAAAGCTTCAAAATTTTCCCTTTGGTGAGTCAGTCCAGTTCTGGACATATTAATGATAGACAAGAAAATGTTTTGATAGTAATAGGTTACCTTAGGTAAAAACCAGCCTCAACAAGGATGCCAGCTAAGCAAGCTTGTGTGGGACTCAGCAAATATGGGCCACAGGGTGTGGGTGGAGGTGGCTTGATGTAGAATCACACAGGCCTGGACACACAAACCTTCACAGCAGCTGGGCAGCTTGAGGACTTGGAAGACATCAGCTGGAGAAAGGACTTGATTCCAGGAAAACACATTATTTTCATTTTCATATTCAGCATTTTCAAATATTATGGGGGTAGGAATTGGCAATCATTTGCCTTTTTTTTTTTTTTTAATAAGGTGTTTTATAGTCCGGGTTTCATGGTTTCGTGCCAGGACTTTAAATTGCACCTAAGTTCCATGCACGTGGGGGCAGGGAACATAGGCGTGTGGAGTTCAAGCATTAAACATGGTGAATGCCAAGCTGATGTTGGCAGAAGGGGAATGTCTGCAGCCAGTTGTGTTGCATTTCGGGTTTTCTTAACTGCTGTCACCTGAGGAAAGGGTGGAAGGCAAATCTCTCAGATTCATGTATTCAGGTCCTTAGGAGTCTCTTAGCAACATGTGGACTAAGTTGGCTTTGGTGTGAATATCGTTTAAGCTCACAAAATGACCCTAGGTGTTGGAACTCAGTGGGATATGATTTAAATTCCTGGGGTTGTGTCAAATCTAGGAAAATGTCTAGCAAATTTCTTTCATAGACATGCCATAAAATTGGAAGACACTTCCCCAGACTAGCTTCTATCCATTTCAAACATTGTTTCTCTTGCACATCAGACATACCTGCAGTGCAGGGGACCCATTGAACATTGTTGTAGAGAGAGAAGGCTGCCGGTCTGGAACCTTTGAGTCATGTCACCGAGAGAATCAGCGCTGTAGGTAGTGAGAGATTTTCCTGGAAGCCGTTGCTATGCTGGGATGTTCCAGGAGGCAGAGTAATGCCCCCCGAAGATGTCCCTGTCCTAATGCCCAGAATCTGTGTATATGTTGCCCTCCATGGCAAAAGAGACTGTAGATGTAAGTTAAGGACCTTGCGATGGGGAGGTGATCCTGGATGATCCAGGCCGTCCCAGTGTCATCACGAGGGTCCTATCTGATATGAACGATAATATGGGAGAGAAGTTAGGAGTAAAGACATATAGAGATGAGAACTGAATGCAGAAAAAGTATCTCACTTTCGCAAATGTTACTTTAACAATTGTTGGTATGACTTGAACACGTTACTAGGGCCCATGTCCAGGAGTAGGATAAGTACTCAGGTCCAAGAGTAATCCTGCCTTTATTTAGAATTTTGATATTTTGTTCAAAGTTTGGTTCCTCCTTCCCCTCCATTATTGGAGGCACGCTCCCCTCCCCCCCAAAAGTAGACATTCTGGGATGCCTGACCCCGCCATAGTGTCACATGGCCCTGTCCCTCCTAGGGTGATTGGAGATCTAGTTTGCAAGGTTCACGAGGATGAAATCCAGTTTCTGCATTTCTAACCTGTATCTTTCAATCCAGCTTTTATCAGACACACATTGTGTATTTTTATTTCCAACTGCCTGACTTCTCTATGTCTTAATTGTTTTCAGACTCAGGTGAGAAAAAGTTGATGTTAATTTAGTAGGTCCCCAGGGTGCCTGGCTGGCTCAGTAGGAAAAGCATACGACTCTTGAGCTCATGATCATGAGTTCGAGCTCCACAGTGGGTGTAGAGATTGCTTAAATAAATTTTTTTGAAACTTTTATTTAGTAGATCCTCTTAACCCCCCATATTGGATGATCAGTAAAGCTTTGCTGAATAAATATAAACTTAAGTGTATTTTACTTCCAAATTTAATTGTTTTTTGGTGAATATAATAAAACCACTTATCCATACTGCCTCTGTTTTTAAGAAATTAATTACTTTTTTTTAAACATTTATTTATTTGACAGAGAGAGGGAAAGAGCACAAGCAGGGGAAGCAGCAGAGGAACAGAGAGACGCAGACTCCCTGCTGAGCAGGGATTCCCAGTGCGGGGCTTGATCCCAGGATCATGACCTGACCCGAAGGCAGATGCCTAACCGACTGAGCCACCCAGGGGCCCTATCATTACTTTTTATACATCCCATTTGGGAGTGTGTGTGTGTGTGTGTGTGTGTGTGTGTGTGTGTGTGTGTGTTGGTGTCAGGGAGAAGCCAGATTGTGTGTATGAAGGGCTTTTAACATGCACTGAATTTGGATTGATTTGAATTTGATCTGTATTAAGTTCAGGGTGAAAAATAAAATCCAAGTTTGACAAAGAAAGAACACCAAAAGCATTATACAGTTTCAAACACATCCTTCATTTGGATACAAGCTCACAACCAACAGTGATTGAAGCAGACAGGTCTGCATTGATTGGTTTGGTTTTAGATTCCGCTAGACTTTCCAGACTTGGAGCTCATTGTTGGTGAGGCAGCCTGTAATGTGAATTGGTCAGGATATCGGATATGTCAGAAACCAGAAATCCTCACACACTGCCTCGTTCCTTCAGTGTAATGACTCTGTTTTCCACATGTACAGGTCAGTAGTTTTAACCGGGCTCCATGGCTAACGTTGGAACCTAAGATGCAGCTAGGTTTTTATTTTACCCCATACTCTAAATGTTCTCTTTGTTGAGGCCTTCCATGGCAATGCCTACAGCTGTTCAGAGACGGTCTGCAAACCTTCAGTAAGGATCCTGTCCACCATCTGTTTGTGATTCTCGGTTCAACATCTGTAGGCCGTCAGAGGCCTAAAGAAAAGGCTCTCTCCTTCACCGCATTCAGAAACTCAACACCAGTCCTGCATCAGCTAAATAAACTCACAGTGTCTTTGCAGAAGTGTAACCTCTAGATACTGAATATTTCTGTACCGATGTGTTGATTGTTACACTAAGCAAGACAGGGCTACTATTTTAATTCTAGTGCAGCACCTCTCTCTGCCCCATTGCGCTGGCCAAGGTTTTCAGAAGGGTTTGCAAGGAATGTGTACAGGTGCCAGCCCAGCAGCCTGTTGTGTACAGGCAGAAATCAGACTTGTGACCACCCCGATTCCCACCACACTCCCGGCCCATGCTCCTTCCACATTCGGTTGCCAGCATCTTCTAGGGCTTTTGGGAAAGAAATGAAACAGAGTGTTCACTACCCTGCCACCCCAACCCCCCCGGATGTTGGGGAAACTAGACGCAGGCCAGCGCAGAGAGCTGCTGGGTGTTACCTGACCAGCGCGCATGACGCTGCTGCTCGGTGTGGACTGCCGTTAACGTCCGTGTAGGATGCCAAATGAGCATCGCCGTTCCGCGTTTCGGCCTAGCTGCCGGTCCCCCAGCACCCTACACCCAGCGTCAAAGGCAGTCTGATGTCTTTAGTTTTGCGGGTGCTTGTCTGGTGCTTCCCTTGTTGGGTCTGCGCCAGGTGATCCGTTGTCAGCCTCTCCCCTTTAAGGTGAGAACGTGCATTTTCTGCAGTGCCGTCTGGGTGTGGTTTTGGGTTAGAGTTTACCCGGCATCATCAGGGTCATGGGCTCCTTTTCTCATCCAGCAGGAACTTGCCGCAGCTGCTAATCTCAGGGCGACTTCCCTTTCTCCTTTTAGCTGCTTCTGGGCCTCTACCCCCTTGTTAAACAATTCCTTTTAAGTGAATTCCCTCTGGATGCCTCCGGCGCTAATGCCTGTCCATCAGACTCTAGCAGATACAGGGTAAGCTCAGCTAACTCCTATCACACATCTTCTCACCTTCTTATATTCATATATTCTTATTCTTATATTCATTTATTTACATATTCTTGTCAAACAGCTCAAAATCACGTCCCTGCCCTTCACCTCCCACCCTCCACACGAAGCCAGGACAGAGACTAGGAAGGTGCGGTGGCATCCAATTCTTAAGGGAAACTTTAGTAAATCAGGTAGTTTGTACACTCTCTTATGTCTTAAAAAATTCCTAAAATCAATTCTTATCCTTAATGAAATTCCCCAAGCCGGGAATGAAGATGAGTGAGAATTAAATCCACCTTAGTGACTACAGTTTCCCCAGGAATTTTGCACTAAGGCATTTTTGCACTTCCAAGTGCTGAAACATTTTGTAAGCTTTACTGATGGACCCTCGTCCGCTCCCAGTGAATTATGTCTCTATCCGAAATGGAACCTAGCAAGTGCCCCAGGGTTCTCGAAGAATGATCTCGAGTAAGAACCATGTCTGATAGAAATGACGGGCATCACTTGTTTATGAAAGCAGAGATGAGATTCCGCACTGGGGACAGATGGGGTATTTTGTGCAGGGGCCGTGGAGCTCTGCTGCTCTGGATGTGGACTCGCACTTCTCTGAATTAGCATTTACTGGGTACTTCCTTTCCTCTTCGTCCTCTACCTTAAGCGTCTGCTGGACACAGAACCCCTAGTTTTCATTTACTTATGCTTTTCTCTGAGTTCCTCGAATGCACAGAAATGCGTGTGACAAAATGGCGATTTGGGGATGGAAGGACGGACTCTTTTTTTTTTTTTTTCTTTTTTTTCAGGTGGCAGAGAGTTTATTTTTTACTGAAATTTTAAAGGCCACATTAAGACCTTTAGAGCACTAATGACACAGAAAAAGCCTAGAGGAACACACTAATTTGAAAATCCTACATCCCACAACCCTTTTTTTTCTTATTATAATATTTTTTTATTATATTATGTTAGTCACCATACAGTACATCCCTAGTTTTTGATGTAAAGTTCCATGATTCATTACTTGCGTATAACACCCAGTGCACCATGCAATACGTGCCCTCCTTAATACCCATCACTGGCCTATCCTATTCCCCCGCCCCCCACCCTCTGAAGCCCTCAGTTTGTTTCCCAGAGTCCATAGTCTCTCATGGTTCATTCCCCCTTCTGTTTACCCCCCTTTCTTCTCCTACTGATCTTCCTACTTCTTATGTTCCATAAATGAGTGAAACCATACGATAATTGTTTTTCTCTGCTTGACTTATTTCACTTGGCATTATCTCCTCCAGTGCCGTCCATGTTGCAGCAAATGTTGAGAAATCGTTCTTTTTGATGGCTGAGTAATATTCCATTGCATATATGGACCACATCTTCTTAATCCAGTCATCTGATGAAGGGCATCTCGGCTCCTTCCATGATTTAGCTATTGTGGACAATGCTGCTATGAACATTGGGGTGCATATGGCCCTTCTCTTCACTACGTCTGTATCTTTGGGGTAAATACCCAGTAGTGTAATTGCTGGATCATAGGGTAGCTCAATTTCCAGATTACCATTGCCAGAGAGGAATAAAGCATAAAGCAAGCGAAACGGAACTCCAGCACATGATGTAGTGGTGGGGCTTTTCAGAGATGCCCCCTGATTTTGATTAATTTCAAAACTTTTATTTTTTATTATTTTTAAAGAGTTAACGTATTTCTGAGAGAGCAAGCCAGCAGGAGGAGGGACAGAGGGGGAGAGGAGGACAAGCAGACTCCCCGCTGAGCGGGGAGCCTGACACGGGGTTCAATCCCAGGACCCCGAGATAATGACCTGAGCCAAAATCCAGAGTCAGACGCTTAACTGACTGAGCCCCAGGCACCCCTTAAAACTTTTGTTAAACAGTATCTGCAAACATTGGTCTAGACAGAGCCACCTGCCTAGAAGCTGAACACAACTTCAGAACAAGAGAAAAG
Source organism: Ursus americanus (assembly GCF_024610735.1). Taxonomy (NCBI): domain Eukaryota; kingdom Metazoa; phylum Chordata; class Mammalia; order Carnivora; family Ursidae; genus Ursus; species Ursus americanus. The sequence goes on along the minus strand of NC_142164.1, from coordinate 117,586,156 downwards.
AGAATTTGCTAGACTCTATATTGTCATACCTAAAATTTCAAGTACTGCCTTGACATCTTGAAGCCTCATGGGACCCTAAAGTTCTGTGAGTCCCCTCCCTACCAGAAATGTCCCTCATCCAGCAAGAAGGTCTCCCTACCCAGCTGGAGGAGCTTCATCTCAGTGGTGCTCAGCATAATGGGCTTCACCTCCCTGCAAGCCTGCAGAGTTATTCACACAAGACAGTCACATCCTCCCCTGTGAAGGGAGCACTCTTCACCAACTTCTTACTACCAAGCTGGCTTCCCAGGCCCCCGCTGGTTCACTCTGCTCCCAAGGGCACTCCCAGTGTGGGTCTGTGCGCCGTGCTCTCCTCCCTGAGAACGTGAGTGTATATGACTCAGAAAGTGCCATGGACCTCCTGTGTTTGGTGCAGGGTGTTGTAAGTTCAGCCACCATACACCGTTCTGCCTGGAGGGTCCCTCCTTCTCCGGGAGCATGGCTGGGAGGCGATCAGAACAGCCTCCGATAGGGGCAAGCCAGCTGTAGTACGTAGCATCGCGGGGCCCCTTTGCGGACCTTTGCTTCTGGGGATATGTGCCAGCTTCCCCCCAGCACTTCTGCACTCGCTCCTGTGGATTCTGGCCTCAGGAGAATGAGACCCATAACCAAATAAGAAATGATTCCTGTCGTCAGAGGTCACGGCTGACTGACGACCTGTGACACGGAATAGAGTTAGGCTCTGCAAGTTATTATAGAAGTAAAGTTATAATTCTGCTGAACACAGAGGCAGAGCTAATTAATTCCGACTGTGGGAAGGGATTTCAGGAAGGCTTAATAAAAGAGATAATATTTGAGCTCGGCCTTGAAGGAGACGTGGATGTTGGCAGAGGACAGTGAAGGGCATTCCAGGGAGAGGCAAGGCTGTGGTTGAAGATGGAGGAAGGGTCTTTGGAAGGTAGAGGGCTAGTGTGCCATCAGGCAGCGGATCATGAGGTTGGAGCAGTGACCAAAATCTGGCTGGGGACAACTTTGAATGCAGTGATGAGGCTGTCAGGATTTACTCTTCATGAAGCGGGAACGTATGGGGCATGTTGGATTGGGAGGCCGAATGCTCTGAAGTCCGTTTTGAGCAGGCATATCTAACAGCATTGGGGGTTGGGGGGCGCGTGTGTCTGAGCCTGTGTAAGTAGTGCACGTAGATGGAGATGTGTATGTAAAAAAATACCTAACCTACCCCTCACAAGTCATTGTATGTGTCCATTTGTACATACATCATTGCCAAGTTGCAGTTAAAACATTTATGTTCTAGAACATTTTTCCAAACTCATCTCAGAGCAAAATTGGCTGGAGCCAGTTCCTATTTTGCCAGTTATAGTTTTTTTTCAAAATAAACCTTTTATCATTCACATATTAGGATTGGTTTAGGAAAAAAATGTTAACTCAGATAGCTCCTGAAAATTACAACTTAATATTAAGTTAAAAATAGAAAAGGTTTTCCATCAACCCATTGGTTTCCTAACTGAATCTTTTGGCAGTCTTTTGCTTGTTTGCTGTATGTTTGTCTGTTTTAGTATGATAAAGATCAAGAAGTCATGGTGGCGGGTAGGGGGGCAGCTGATGGGCAATTTCCCACTACCGTAAGGAAGGATCATAGTGGTAGATGTCAGTGCTTGGAGCATTTTAACAATTTGAGAGCAAACTTAACCTGTATGGAAACAAGAGTCCATTTCCAGTTTGGTCCTACTTCAGTCGTCTGATGATACTTTATAGATGTCATTTTAAGAATCAGTCAGATCCATGAACACCTTATGCATCACTGGGAAAAAAAAGTCACATCTTATGGTGTACATTGTTGTAAGTTTTATCTTGACCAAGTTCATCCATGGTATCCCTGTAAGAATTCTTTATGTGAAGAGAACTATTAAAATCCAGAGAGGTGGATATGCAAAATCCCAATTTTCCTATTCTTCCCTCAAACTGATAAATGTTGAACTGATTAAATATAAAGTTGTGATTAAGGAAATGATAAATAAAATAACAAACAGGGACAGAGCATTTCTTCCTGAAACAATTACTTATGAAATAAACTAGATCAGAGTCCTTTTTGTATCAAGTGCCTTTCTGTTCGGTGTCATTGCTACACTGCGGTTCATAGTGTCCGATCACCGGAGGACTGTTCAGTCCTGCAAGACCTACATCATTAATGTGCTTCTCTAAACATTAACTTCTAGACTAGTCCAAATCTCAGTATTTACATGGAAGGGTGAACTTGACCTAAGTAGACCATGCTGGGAAAAACATCAGTAAAACTTGATTCTGAGAGGTTTTGAAACCATTTTTCTCTCTTTTTAAATAATTAGAAGGGTGAGACATTGCAGACATCCAGGATCGTGCGTAAGGCGATTCAAAAACATTCCTCCAAGGACTCTAGGGGTAACATGATGTGTCTGTCAGCAAAGCAGCAGGTGGGCGAGCTGATGTTTCTGAGAACGTGGCAGAAGCTACAATACACATTACTATGCTGGGGAACCCTGTTATTTTTCAAATCATAAAGCTGCAATCTTACTTTCTCTCTCAGTAGAATCTTTCTACGAGGATGGGTATACATATTGCAGACATAAAAAACTGTAGCACGGTCCTTAATGGCACAACTGGGCGGGTCTGGAAGATGCTTTTGCTTCATTTCAGAATCTGAGAAGCATATTTGTTGATATTCATTAGCTTAATTGAGCTCCTTTTCTCTGAAAAATCCAAGGTGCTTTTGAGAGATGCGGCAGGTAATGAGCACGCACTGTCTCTGAAAAGTAGAAGCGAGGCAGTCAAGGAGAAAGCCAAGTAAATGAGTAATGAGACACCTTGAGCATGAAAGTGAGTTGGGTCAGATGATGCTACAAACTTGGCATTGCTTGTGCAATGTTTAGGAAACAGAACATTTTGGAGGCAGACATTGGCCGGTTCAGTAAGACCAAGAGGTGACGGGTAGAGAATACCAGGTATTTTATTCTCTTGACTCCAGGAAACCCACTGTCTCCAAGTACCAGTGATACCATTCACGATGTTAATGATTTCCAAGTAGTGAAACCTGGTCTTGATGCTCTGGAATGCCAAACTTTCTAGAAACTTCTTCTTCTTCTTTTTTTTTTTTTGGTGACGTATGCCTTTAATTCTGCTTTTGCATTCCATCCCCTTCGTCCCCACAAGTCTGGAGCCCGGTGCCTGCCCGCCTGCACTCTTGTGTGCTCCTTCCTCACGTGTCCCATCCAGTGGTGCCAGGCTGCATTTGCAGAGCTCCATCTTCCTGCTTGCTTGCCTCTGTGTGCCCCTTGACCTCAGCCTCTGTTCACTCCTACCATCTCCTTTCCTTTCATCATGCTTGTGTTCCAGAGTTCATATGTCTTCTCTCCCGAGTTTCATGTGCTTTGCCTTTCCTGAGGAATGGTCTTCCCTGTCAACGAGAGTCCCTTTCTCTTTGTTCTGTGCTTAAAATGTGTGTTACTGCCCCAGGCAGTTTTTCTTCCTTTATGTTCCTTGTTTTCCAAGGCTGGATGCCCATTCCACACTTGATTCCAACCTGCTCCGCTCTGGGATCCTCTCGGGCAAGTGGCAGCTTTGTTCCCCACCCTCATGGCCAGGGAGAGTCCTCCCTTCAAGCTGAAGGACCACTGAGGTTTCTTGTACAGAACTCTCCGAGGCTGTGAGCAGGCATTGGCCTCCTTCTCTTGTTCTGAAGCTCCTGATTTCTGATTGGAAACTGGGGTTGCTAACGTGCTGCCATGGACTGAATTCCACTATTCCTGTGTGGAGGCCCTAAGCCCTACTGTGTTAGTATTTGGAATTGGGGCCTTTGGGAAGTATGTGAATAGAGGAGATAACAGAACAGGACCCTAATGCTGGGATTAGTGGCTTTATAAGAAGAGGAAGACAGAGATATCACGAAATGTGCCAGCACCTTGACCTTGGAGTTCCCACCCTCCAGAACTGTGAGAGGTAAAGGTCTTTTGCTGAAGCCACACAGTCAATGATATTTTGTCCTAGCAGCCCGATCACGCTAATACAGGTACCGCAAAGCCTCTGCCCTCTCTTTCCTAGCAACACAAGTCACAGTTTCATAGAAGTGTCCAGAAAAATGCGTAATGTTTCCAGTTCCCTTACCTGAGTCTAGAACCTCAAAATGTTCTTGGTCTTCCTTCTCTTCAGAACACTGTAAAGACCAAGTAGGTATGTTCTCTAATTATTTATGGCCCAAGGGGGGGAAATGGGAGGTGGTTTATATTGTAGAGATCCGGAATCCCACACCGGAGGTTCACAATGTTGTGTTTAGTGTGGGAAAGTTGTTTCTTATTTTTCTTTTTGTTTGTAGTTCATAGATTTTTCTAAAGCTGTAAGTAAAGTAGACATGAGAATAAGATCAGGGTCCCTGGTAAATACGGACCTCTAGGGTAGGCTGAAGTGAAACAATTTAGGCTAGAATATTTTCCACATTTTCCAGTTCTGATTTAAAGTTGGTATAAATATGTGGGATTCTGTAATTAGCTCTTCAATTCTGTGATTAACAAAGAATGCTTATGGTCTGGTGCTGCAGGGAGATGGAGACTTTCAATGGAAATAACTTGTTTGAAAAAACGAAATTTGCTTTGCATTTAAAAAAACAAGTACCTTAATTATTTGGCTCTCTGGTTGATCGGAAGTTGCAAAAAGGGGATTGTGGTGTCTTTGCCTAGTATTTTTTAAAATTAATTTTAAGACTAGTTGAAAGTGTGACCAAAGAAGATCTAGCTTTCTCAGGCGGAACGGTCCTTTATTTCTAATCCATTTCAATCCACTCCAGCCAATTAAACCTGGCACAGAGGTGGGGCCAGGCTACCCATTTCTGCGTGAACAGGAGAGCCAGGATGTAAACTGTGATGAATCCGGCCTCTGTTTTAGGCTACCACACTACCATCACAGTCTTATGCACAAACACTTATAATCTCGTAGAAAAACCATAGTTCTCCTTGTAAGCGATTGACAGAATTATAAATCTCCGTCAAACCGTAGATTCATACATCTCTCTATTACTTTTAGAATACTAGAGCTGAATCCCAAAGTCTGTTAGATTTCAAGAATTTTAATTGTTAAAAAAAAATCCTTGATTTTTATTTCACTTAAATGTCATTTTTTAAAGCTTGGCTCAACTATGGATAGGTTAAGAAAGTATTTCTTAAAATTAAGGCGGGGATTCTTAACAGCAAGCCAAAGAGATAGATTCAAAAGCCTTTTTTAGAACTTGAGTGAAATGACTGAAGGGCTTCATAAGGAGAGTTTGTACGAACATTCCTTGGGTGAAAGGATTGAGAAAGATGCCAACAAACTGTTTGGGGTGCCGTGACTCATGCTGTGTGAACGCAGGAGATTACTGACTCAAGTCAACCGAGTATTGCAAGTACTTTTGGAGGCTAATGAATTTCACTGATGAGTATGAAACATCAAACAGAATCTAATAATAGTAGATTAGAAATAAAGTACCGTTCCGCTTGGAGAAAGCTAGATCTTCTTTGATCACACTTTCAACTAGTATTAAAATTAATTTTAAAAAATACTAGGCAAAGACACTACAATCCCCTTTTTGCATAATCTCCTATTAATCTGCTATAACCTGGTAACCGTCGTAGTAATTAGCTTCATTTCGCATGATGGCATTGTCTGTGGCAACAGAGTCTCACCAGAGAAACTGGGGACCTTGGTCCCATGCCTGCGAACCACGGTCGTTTGAGGCTTGCTGCTAATTGATGCACTTGAGGAGAAGAGCCAGGTGCTGGCCCCATCTCCCCTTCTCCTCACTCTTTCACCCTGAAGACCAGTCTCTGGGTGGAGGGTAAGGCCCAGGGGCAGCAAAGCAGTCGAGGCAGAAAAAGAGCTGGACACCGAAGTAGAGGGGCAAATGGGAAGTGTTGGCTATGAGGATTCCTCGCAGATAGAAAGCCACTGTTGCAGGGAGGGCGTCGGAAGCATGAGTCCGTGGGCACAACCCAGAGCAGAAGGAGACAATGGGAGAGGCACTGGGGGGAACAGTGGAAAGCAGGAGGTTCCTGCTGCGCCTCAGGAGGAGGACAAAACCCTGTACAGACACAGGCAAGACAGGAGGGACGAGAGATGGGACACATGAAGTCGGGGCCCTGGGCTCTGTAGTTGAATAGCATCTGAATCCCAGTTCTGCCATTTCCTGCTTGGGGGATCTGGGCCAACTTGCCCAACCACTCTGGATTCCCCTGTCCTCACTGTGAAACAGGAGTAACACTAATGACCTTGTAAAAATAACTACATTCATTCCTGCACAAGGCTGGAGGCCTTCTCTAGAGTGTGGGCTAAGGTTTGGAGTGCAGAGGCCGGCTGTCTGGGTGAGAATCTTCAACCCGCCCCGCAGGGCTGTGTGTCTTCATTTCTCTGCACTGGAGGACAGATATAAAATGGGGATAATAATTGTCATTACCCTGTGGGGCTTTAATAAATCATGCACGTAAAATATTTAGCACGGTGACTTGCTTTCTAAATTTGTAATATGTGTGGTCTGTTACCCAGGTAGAGATGATTTCTGAATGGCCATAAGGAATTATCAATAAAGGGCGTGGGATTCTGAGGGTCCTCATTTTACGTATCTATCGATATCCCATAAGGAATTTATAGAGAAGACTCGGGGATTAGGAGGGGCTGCAGTTTTTAACCAAGGGAAAAGTGGCAGTAGAAGTAACAGAAAACTACTGTAGATACTCCGTGTTTAATTACAAAAACAGCTGCTGGTATTTATTTTAGTAACTGATAAACTCCTGCATGGGTCTCACCCGGCTTCTGGTTTGCTGGCCGTCTTTGGCATGACTTGGCCTGTAGGAACATCGCTCTGCTCCCTGCTTTCATCTGCATATGGCATTCTTCCTTCCTGTCATCTTCCCTTATGCACGTCTGTGTCCTGCCCAAATTTCCCCTTTTTGTAAGGACTCCGGTTATATGGGATGAAGGTCCACCCTAATGACTGCATTCAACTCAATTACTTCTATAATGACCCAGTCTCCAAATAAAGGTTACACTCTCAGGGAATGGGGGTTAGGGCTCCAGCAATGAATTTTGGGGGTGCACAATTCCTCCCATAGCTGTCACTAATAGAGAAAGCGTATTCAGTGATATCATGATTAAAAATAATGGGATAAGGGGAAAAGAGAGAGATCGTAATGTAAGTGAATTTCATATCCTAACAGGACATCATTATGTGGAGTTGGTAAATCAGAGACTAGCAGCAGAAATGTGTTCTTTGGTGACAGAGAGGTAATTACTCAAAGAAATAGAAACAGAGATAGTTCTCAGTTCTCACACTTGAGAATTGGATGTGGGTTCAAAACTTTTGCATCTGATTGTAAAACCCGTATTAAGGTGTTTACAGGAATGGAATTCCTGTCTCTTCTGAAATCCTGCCTGTTATCTCATTCAGTGAAGTTTAATGTCCAGGGAACACTTGAGGCTTCATTACAATCACAGAGGACTTTCTTTGGAAAGCCACACGTGTCCCGCTCTGTCACTGTGCAATACAGGGGGCCCAGTGGATGAGTTTTCTATTGCTAGTGTAAAGAGTTACTACCACCTTGGTGGCTCAGAACAATCCTGATTTATTATCTTACTGTTCTGGGGGTCAGAATTCCTCCAAGGTGATACATAGCTAGAAATCGGAGGGTTAACAGAGCTGTGCCCCTTCTGGAGGCTTCAGGGGAGAATGTGTTTCCTTGTCTTGTGCTTCTAGGTGCTGTGTGCATTCCTGGTTCTGTGGCCCCTTCCTCCTCCTTCAGAGATGGCAGCATTGCCTCCTCCAGTCTCTCTCTTTGACCCCGTCCTGCCTCCCTCATTCACTGATAGACACTTGGGGTTACATTGGCCCGAAGGGATAATGCAGGATACTCTTCCATCTCAAAGCCCCAAACATAATCACATTAGCAAAGTGCCCTTTGCCATGAAAGTAATAGATTTACGGGATCTCGGGATTGGGATGGGGGCATCTTGGGGGGGGGCAGAGGGCCTTATCCTGTCTGTGGAACTCAGAAAAGGACAAGGAAAGGCAGTTTCCGGTTGGATGAAGGGTTAAGGCAATGGAGGATAGCAAATACTGCCCCTGAGTAGAGCCCCTGGCTGTAGCTCGTACCAGCAATGCTGGGGCCTGGTTTTCCCCTGGAGGCCATTTATCAAGTGTCTGCTGAAGGAGGCGAGAAGGCAGCAAATGCCACCTGCTGCTCTGTGACCTTGAAGTCCTGGAGGGCCTTGTGAGGTCCTGGCACGACGGCGTTTTATCAGCGTGGGTGCAGGACGGTTACTCCTGTAAGCCAGAGGACGGATGCTGTATGATCAAGGTCCGCACAGAAACTGAGCGTGTGGAGTCTGACCGGTGTGCAGAACCGCCACGCTGTGCGGAGCACATCTCGCGTTTGCTTACAACCCCATTAAACACAGAACAGTTTAAAATGCAGATTGTGACTGAATTAAAATGCAGAAGGAGAACATAATACCAGATCCACCTAACAGATCGGTTTGGGGAGGAGGAGAGAAAGGAACACACTGGTGTTGGGAGGATCCAGTAAGGAACACCGTCTTCACTGTGGGGTCTGGCTTATCAGTACTGAGGAGAGGCCAGGCACCACTGAGCCCCTGGTCGCCCGAGGAACGTATTAATTTAGATGGAAATGACAAAGTCTGTAATTTCTTTCTGCTACTTCCAGTGCTGCTCCGGGGCTATACATTCAAACTTAGGGACAAATTCAATTAAAAGAGAAATATCTAGCAATGGATGAATTCAGTCGTCTTTATAGGAGTCCCACGCACACACTTGCGGGGACAATTACATGCAATTTGATGTCAGAATAAGGGAAGCCAAGAAGTTAAAAGAAACCTATGGTTCTTCAAGTGTCTAAAATAGCTTCGTAGGGCATTTTTTTCTAATTAAGATTTAAACAGGAAGATTATATATGTTGGCTTGTTACTTTTATGTTTATTTCTGGAAGAGGTAAAAGCCATAAGAGTTATAATTAAAACCATTATTGAATTTTATATCAGCAAGTATCAGTGTTGTTAGTTTCTTGCTCTTAACCGAGATGAAATTCATGCAAAACATGCCCATCGTTTCTGTTCTGATTACACTAGTCTAGGAAGGGAAAGAATTCTTAATTTCTCCCCAAAGTCAGTTTTTATAGATAACGTTTAATGCTAATAGGAAACCGTGCTCTCTAGAAGGGGTTAATTAAACTTGGTGTGTTGGCTGTATACTGATGAGGGAACCTCACATGAGCAGAACCTAACTCCAGTTAGTTGAGGAAAGGAAGAGAAGCCTTTGCTTGCCCTCGTTGGGAGAGGCCCAGGTTGATGCCGCACTCCAGGGGTGTCCTAGCAAAGTTTTCCTCTCCATGCTTTACCTCCGCCCTGTTGACTGCATATGTCCATGCACTTGTGGATGTGATGGGGCGATTACTTACTCCTGAATGCTTCTCCTTGCATTTCTCCCTTGAGAAGTCACCACCAAACCATCCCTAAACCCTAGGCCTCTCCACTCATCATTTTAGTGCCCCGTTAACCAGAATTATTGACTGTAATCCATCAGCCTGGAACACTGACATGGCATTTACTTAGCTGACTCTTTTATTGGAACTTCATTATTAGCCAGAAAAAAATCAAAACGGTGCAGATCAATATGGAATGAAATGCCTAACATTCTGTCAGTGCTGGACCAGATCTGAACACTCAGTTGAATCTGTCAGTGTAGCACTTATGTCGCGAGAGGCAAAGGTCAGGCTTAAATATTTTGCCTTGCATCCATAAAGGAAACATGATTTTGTTTTGTTTTGTTTTTTAAAGATTTTATTTATTTATTTGACAGAGATAGAGACAGCCAGCGAGAGAGGGAACACAAGCAGGGGGAGTGGGAGAGGAAGAAGCAGGCTCATAGCAGAAGAGCCTGATGTGGGGCTCGATCCCAGATCGCCGGGATCACGCCCTGAGCTGAAGGCAGACGCTTAACCGCTGTGCCACCCAGGCGCCCCCAGGAAACATGATTTTGGAGTTTGCTTAATAAAAATTGTTCCCTATTTAACGGAACAAAACTCTCTCCATATCTTTTCACAGAGAAAGTAAAATCAAGTTGTTCATTTTTCATTAGGTTAAAAATAAGGTGAAACTTTTTCAAAATACCCAAAACATTATTTTAATAAATTCTGCAAATCATCAAGATGCGTATTTTTTTAAAAATGCATATTTTCATTTCAGACTCCTTCAGAATTTAAGACTTCTAACTTTATTACAAAATTTACTTTGGTTGTAACTTTAGTTTTGGAATTAAGAAGTTAATTTTGGGCATTGAAATGGTTATCATTAATTGCATTTTGTCCTTATGTTAGAAAATTATAAACATGTGTTCCTATATGTTTTCCCCTCTATTATTTAGGTGGGTAAACGATAAGACACATTGATTGGAAGTATGTATTTTAACTGTAATCCCAATAAGAAAGCATTCCAAAATGCTCAGAGAATGCAGGATTATTGATAATGCATAGTCTTATTCAGAGAGAGATGGCATATATTCGTATTTAATGCAGCAGGCTCAGGATTGTCTGCGTCTTGTCAATGGAACATTTTATAGGGCTACTCTCAGTAGTACAGTCTTGCATTCAGTCATTTCCCCACGATATCAGAGGGGTGCTTTCATACCTTATAGGTAAAAAATGCACGACTGAAAGTGTGGTGTAATGACAAGATCTATTAATTTTCTGTGTTTCTAGTTGGCGTCAGGCCCCATATGGGGTCCCCTCATTACTTATCCTCCATCCCACCCTCTTTGCATTTTCTTTGTGTTGGAGAATTTGGAAGTCTTACTAGGAACCTATTTGATCTGTGCACATGAAGCAAATTAGGTTTGGTAAACAGAAGCCAGTTCAGCACAAATGTAGTCTTAGTCTGTCAGTCACTCCCGAGGCCTTTGCAGGGAAGGCGAGATCATTCAACCTAGAACCTAGACCGACTATCTGGGATCATGCTACATGTGTGAATCTTCCAGTGAGACTAGGTATCTGGGATGATGCTACATGTGTGAATTATAAATCTTTCAGCCTAGAGCAGAGATCTGAGATGATGTTACATATATGAATAGTAAATCCTGCAGTCTAGTGGTGCCTGGGTGGCTCATTCAGTTAGGTGTTGAGTTCTTGATTTCAGCTGAGGTCATAGCCTCAGGGTTGTGAGATCTAGCCCCGTGTCAGGCTCCGTGCTGGGCACAGAACCTGCTTAAGATTCTCCCTCTTCCTCTCTCTCTTTCCCTCTGTTCCTTCTCTCTCCCCCACCCCCCTTTCTAAAAAACAATAAATAAATAAATCCTGCAGCCTAGACCAGGTATCTGGGATGATGCTACATGTGTGAATTATAAATCCTGTAGCCTAGACCAGTATCTGAGATGATGCTACATGTGTGAATTATAAATCCTCTGGCCTTCCCCCCAAAGAGCTGCTGGCCTTTTACCTGGGTGTCTAAACACTGCAAAAGGAGAACATATAGCATCTTAGCTTTTGCAGACACTACCTCTGAGCTGATTCTAAGCTCTGGGTTTGAAAATGCCAGTGATTGCATCAGTCAGAGTGGAGGATTCTGGGAGTTGAGTAAAAATAGAATTTGGGTGCAGTGAGCCCGTGTATATGGAAACCCATCCTGTCGTCATTTTCCTAAGACCTGAGTGCACAGTTGGAACAGAAATAGTCAGCAAGTGGAAGAATCCCCACACTTGGCTTCGTGATCCCCAGAATGAGGATGGTCATGAAAGGAAGAAATCAAGTGGAAGCCTACAGAGCTGGCTTCCCTATTAAACTACTGAAACAAAATTAAGATTGCCTTCCTGGGGAGAAAGGCAGAGATTAGTGCCTCCATCAGAACTCAGAAATTTCAGGTGCACGTTTTCTTTCACGACCCCATTTGACTCCTTGTTTGAGCTGTGTGGTAGACCCTGGGACTTGGAGAATGATGTAGATTCATGATTACACAGAGATACCGGTTCAGTTTGTAGCTTTGGTCCGGATAGTATTTGTCTTATTTGAACACGTAACAGCCTGGCACCAGATAGTTAATGAGCTGCCCATTTTTTACCTGTATTTATTCTCCCAGTATCTATTCTCTTCTGGATACCTTTTTCACACAAACCTCACCAAGTTGGAGCAGCTGTATGGGTATCGACTTAGACCCTACATTGTTCCCACTGCTTTGTAGCTTTGTATGTGGTCATGTTACTAAGTTCAGGCCAATGGAGTATGAGTGGGAGTGCCATGAACAATTTCTGCCTGCCTTCCTTCCTTGAGGAAGAAAGACAGATGCCTTCCATTCTTGTTTCCTTCCAATTGGCCTAACAGTGTTGGCAAGTGGAGCAGTTGACTTTAACCTAGAGATGTCAAATCAGGTGTTGAGGATGGCAAAGCTCACCCTCCAGCCCTTGGCCATCCACCCATCTCTGGGTTGCTGCAGAAGAGAGAAGCAAGTATCTATCCTGTTTGAACCATTGTATTTATAGTGTTTGTGTTACAGCAGTTTAGTGTGATGCCTATATAACAGAGAATATAACTGTCTCTTCACTTAAATTCACTGTTCCACGTTCAGCCTGGGATGTTTGTTCAGTCCCAGATGCTTAGGGTTTCTTGGTCACTCGAAGTCCCTATTCAGAGTGCTTGGGTTTCTCTGTGTTGTCCTGTCACTGTGCCACACCGTTGCAGTGCAGACTCAAGGCACACTCCCTCCCTTCCACAATGGACAACTAACACTCTCTCTCTCTCTCTCTCTCTGTCACACACACACGCGCACGCCCACACACACTCACACACGTAGGTGTTACAGAATCCACTGATTATTTATATACTCTAAAATTAAAATGTTCTTTAGCAGTAAAAGAAGAGTAATTTTACAGTGGAGAAGCCTGACAAGCCCAGTGATCAAGGTTAACATCGACCGTGATAAGTCATGTTGACAGCATGTAACCTTGATAGGATGTGATGAGAAAGACATTGACCTCTGTTATCTTCCTCTCAAATACTCATAACCCCAGTCAAATCATGAGGGAAAAAAACATGAGAAAAAACAGAATTGAGAGGTGTTTTTACAAATTACCTGACCGGCATTCCTCAAAGCTGTCAAGGTCATTAAAAACAAGGGAAGTCTGGGAAACTGTCACAGTCTAATAAACGAGACCAGGAAGGCATGTGATGTCCTGGTTGGGATCCTGGAGCAGTAAGCCAACATGAGGGGAAAATGTAACGAAAATCAGAGTATGGACTTTAATTACTAATAATGTATCAGGATCATTGGTTGTTAGAAATACAGCAGACTACTGTAAGATGCTAACAGTGGGGGGAACTGGGTGTGGGTATATAAGAACGCTAGTATTCCTGCAACTTTTCAGTAAATCTAAAGCTAGTAAAGGTTTACTAAATGTTTTAAAATGCCCTTCCCTCTTTCAGTTTAAAGGTGACGTTCAGTGGGAGGTGAGAAAGTGAGGTTGCCCTCTCTATAACACAGAGAAATATGGGAAGTAGCTGGAAGGGGAAGAAGAGGTTTTGTTTATTTTTAGAATGTGTGCATTTCAAGGTGGATAGAAAGGAAGCATTGGAAGGAGAGGATAAAACTCTGGAAGGAGAGTAGATAAGAGAGAGAATGCCTATCCTGAGAGGTCAGTAGTCTGGGACCCAGAATACAGGGGGACAATAGGAAGAACATCTTTGCATTTGCAGTAGGAGATAAGAAAAGACTGCCCCTTTCCCAAGGGGGAAAAAAAAAAAATGTCAGTTTACATTAAGAAGTTCCAAACTGAGGACTTCTATTTTCACTCTTCACAGAAAAGTACACAACTTGGCTGAGAATGAAGGAAACAGTCATGGGGTCAAAGGTTTAGGCATAAAAAAAATAAAATAAAAAAAAAAACTGTCCAAAGACTCAGAAAAATGGAAGAAATGTCAGAAGTCTCCAGGAGCCCAGAACCAAGGGCTAAATACCAGAAGGTCTTTTAGTCTCCGTATCTTGTATCTTTCTCTCCGATTGTTGGTTTAATTTGCTGTGTTGGTCACTTCCACTGCTCAGGAATCATGAGTAGCAGGGCTCCTGCGCCCCAATTCATGGATTCACCAGGGAGGTGGTAGTGCACTTTACCAAGGCAGAGAAATGGTCCCCTAGTGAAGAAGAAGGGCCCTGGGGCCAAGCCGCCTGATTCCAGTCTTTGATGTCATTTACGGCAGGTACTTGGTCTCTTTGCTTTCTCATCTGTAAAATGAAGATAGTACACATCCCCAAGAATGGTGATAGTTAAACAACAGACACTGAACACATAAGCCAGCATTTGACAGAATTGGACTGTTGATGGGAGGATGTATGCAAAACTGGACCGGAGGAGATCATGCGTTGGTTAGATACCCAAAGACACAGGAGATAGCCCGATAATAGAAGGGAGACTGATAAAGGGGTTGTGGGACTGGAGGTGGAAGGTGTTATATGAGCTCACGAGCTAGGGGAGTAGGCGTGTTAGTGGCCAGAGAGAGGAATGTTTACTATTAAGACGTACGTGTGAGACGAAGCCATCCCAAAGGATGACCAGGATTGAAGGAAAGATAGGGAGTATTTGGAGAAGTCAGTGTTTGGGGACATCCACGGGATGGCTAGTCAGAAGAACAAAGGCATAATGGTTTATTGGTTCTGTAAAGACAAAGTTAAACATGAAGGGAAGATAGGAAAGGAAGAACACTCCGGACATGACAGCAAGGGCCAGGGACTGATGAACATGGGGGAAATTAGGGAAAGGTGAGAGGTCAGCAGCTGGTATGCAGACAGGAGGATCATCCCACTGAGGTATTGGAACTGTCATCAGTCGGGCATTCGCAGAATTTAGCAGTGTTAAAAAGAAATGAAATCGACTTACTATAGCACCGTATCACAGTGAATTACGTTTTTTGAACTGGTTTGATTCCAGATTGCCATTAAAGTGAAATGCAAATCTGCACATTCCTCTTAAGATATAATGTATGACTTTGTACATGGTCTTGGATTCATTTTGGCTGACAAGGAATGTGAACAATAATCGCGGATTTCTGAAAATTGGTGTACTGCATTTGAAGGCCAGTGTCCTCATCATATGTTGGGTGCCTGATTATGCCTTCAGTTGGCATCATAATTCGGAGGTGTTCACGTTCTTTCCCGTGTGCACTGCATTTCCCCTTGTGGAGATGCCAATCATCAGGCAAAGGGCATGTTGTACAGGGGGCGGTGCAGTTGCTAGAGCAAAATGATTATAACTGAATTGTGGTTCTTTCTCTTGTACCTTTGTTACACCATTTTGCATGTAGAATGTGATGAAATCCAAATCCTTCATTAACAGTTGGCTTCAAAGTTCCCATGTCCTATGACACGTTGAATCTTTCACTGGACTCTCACTTGTTCCTTTTGGCTGTGAACTTGACCTCAGAAGTACTTTTTTTTTTTTTAATTTTCTTCTTCTTCTTTTTAAAGATAATAACTAAATGTGATTCTCTTTGAAGGGACATTTATGTCAAGAATTTTGAAGGACACTAATGTAACTGACCTGAATTGCTCTGGAATTCAAAGTGAGCGTGTATTTTGACTAGATGTGACACTCAAGAAAAGCCTTTGATATTGTCACGGTTTGCAAAGCTATTACATTATATAATTGGTTCAAGATCATGTCTTTAAAAACTTCTTACTGCTAATGTAACAGATCATGTTGATATTCCTAGACTCAGTTTATTTTTCAAGGTCATTTTAGCTTTACTGAATTATTTTAAAATTATAAGCAAATGGCACCTGTATTTCGTGGTGAGCCTCAATTTTAAAAGCGCACGGAAAGTTGCTTTCTTCCGTTTCTGTGTTGTTGGAGAATAGAACAGAGGATCCTGAGTAGTGGGGAAGTTCTAGTCTACCAGGGGCTTAGAGGCATGACAACTGTCAAGTTGACCTCTGGATCTTTTTCCATCATGTGATTCTAGAATTTCTATAAAAGCATCACATGACCTGGAGACTGCAGTAATTGCTGAAGAAATCTGGGCTTACAGTCATCTGCTCCTGTTGACTTTCGGTTTCTTCCAAGACAAGCCATTTAGCCTCTGTGATTGTGTTAGTTCCTCATTGGTCTAGAGAGGGAGGTGGGGAATGATAGCTACACTGCAGAGCTATTGACGAGAATCATTTGTGATGGATCACGCTAAGATTGAAGGTGCAGCCGAAGTTGCTCATTTAGCAACATGTACTTAGCCATGTTACGGTATCCTTATTCAAGCAGAGGAAATGGATGTAGCTACGGAGAATAGTGTGTTTGTCTTCACTTGGGGGTTCTCAGAGTGTGGTCTTTGGACCCACAACATCAGCATAACTTGGGAACTGGTTAGAAATGCAAATTCTTAGGCCCCCATCCCAGACCTACTGAGTCAGAGCCTCTCCTGGCATTCTGTGCATTAACAGACCTGCAGGGATTCTGATTCAAGTTCAGGTGTGGGGCCCACAGCTCTAAACCAGAGGTCAGAGGTTTGCTGTACGGGGCCAGATAGTATATATGATTGACTTTGTTCGCGGTAGAGTTTCCATCTCAGCCATACAGCTCTCCTGCTTTAGCCTGAAAGTGCCCACAGACAATGCATGACTGAATGGATGGGGCTATGCTCCAGTAAAACTTTATTTATTAAAAGATAATAGGTGGGTCTGCTCAGTGGGCTATCATTGTAGACCCCTATTTAAAACTGGTCTTCCTGGGGCACCTGGGTGGCTCAGTCAGTTGAGCATCTGACTCTTGATGTGGGGTCAGGTCATAATCCTCAGGGTTGTGAGATCGAGTTCCACATCAGGCTCGGTACTCAGCAGGGAGTCTGCTTGAGAGTTCTCTGTCTGTCCCTCTGCCCCTCCCCCTACCCCTCCCCCTGCTCATTCTTTCTCTCTCTCAAAAATAAATTCAAAAAATAAATCTTTAAAACTTCTCTTACCAATTTTAGATCAATTGGGCTTGTTTTCTGTGAGTCGAAGACATTTATCCACATATATTTTTTTAAAAGATGGTTTTTATGCGAAATATGTTTATTCCTGTGTACAAACTGAAAACATGATTTTTCATTATTTAAATTTGTAAGGCTTTTATATGTAAACAGAAAAAAGAGATACGATAAAATTAATTCAGGGACGATATATATGCAATTTAAAGTATTAGTAGTATATTTGGATTCATTACAAATACATAATGAACAGAATCTTACGTTAGATCTTATTACTTACTCCAGACCATTTCTTGTATGTCATAATCCTCACATTACAAGAAGTGAGGTTTAGCATCTCCTCTCAGCATGGGAGGTCTTCATAGACGTCATTGTCTTCGCCATACAGCTAATAGATGAGTGCCGATGATTATCTGGGGAATCGAACATTGGAAGTGGTGTCTACAAAAACCATTCACTATTATCAGAGTTCCTGATTACATAAGGTGCTCGGAATCCAGCAATTTGGAATTGGAGACTGTATCAGTCAAAGATTAATCCGTGCCACAACTTCACACGATTCGTTCCATAATATTTTCATGTTGCAGCCCTGGGTTTTATTTATTTATTTATTTATTTATTTTTTAAAGATTTTATTTATTTATTTATTTGACAGAGATAGCCAGCGAGAGAGGGAACACAAGCAGGGGGAGTGGGAGAGGAAGAAGCAGGCTCCCAGCGGAGGAGCCTGATGTGGGGCTCGATCCCAGAACGCCAGGATCACGCCCTGAGCCGAAGGCAGACGCTTAACGACTGAGCCCCCCAGGCGCCCCGCAGCCCTGGGTTTTAATATGTGCCCTCTCCGATGTACAGGTACGTGCATCCTGGAGAATCGTTTCTGTCGGCTGCTTGTTTAGTCCAACGCTCTGATGCAGTGCCGTAGTGAATGTCATTGTCAGTCGAGAGAAATGTGCTTATTTCTAAGCCTCCTCAGCTGCCACAGAGGTCCAGGAAGCAAAATCCAAGTGACTCAGGGTGGTTTCAAGTTGTTCTTTGAGAAGCTGCTGGAATGGAGTTTGCTTTTCCAGGCACGGCAAGCTGGTCCAGTCTTCCATCCCCACTCGTTCCCCTGTGGCTTGGAATCCTGTAGGTCCCCTGCAATCTGTAATCACTGTGGGCAATCACAGAAATGCTAATGTACATAGCTCACATTTGTGGTTTCCAGAAATTTTTTAATACCAGGAAGTGTTCTCAATAGATATAATTTTCTTTTTTCTAAATCCATAAACATGATTTAATAATATATACCATGAGTAAATTTAATATTGTAAGAACTTGTATGTATACATTTGCAGTACTTGGTAAATGTAAACTGTTTTCCCTTCCATTTCTTAAAATCAAAGCTGATAGTAAATATTTCTTTTAATTTTAATTTTTATTCCAGTGTAGTTAACATACAGTGTTCGTTTCAGGTGTACAAGGCAGTGATTCAGCAGTTCTGTGTGTTACTCAGTGCTCAAGGGGACTGTACCCTTAATCTCCTTCATCCATCTATTTCACCTGTCCCCCTCCTCCTTCCCTCTGGTAACCATCGGTTTGTTCTCTAGAGTTAAGAGACTGTTTTTTGGTCTGTCTTTTTACCCCCTTCAGTCCTTTGTTTTGTTTCTTAAATTCTACATTTGAGTGAAATCATAAGATATTTGTCTTTCTCTGATTGACTTATTTCGCTTAGCATTATATTCTCCAGCTCCACCCGTGGTGTTGCACATGGCAAGATTTTATTCTTTTCTTTTATGAGTCAGCAATATTCCATTGTATATATCTCTACCACATCGTTATTCATCTGTCGATGGACACTTGGGCTGCTTCCGTAATTTGGCTGTTATAAACAATGCTACCATAAACATAGGGGTGCTTATACGTTTTGAATTAGTGTTTTCATATTCTTTGGGTAAATACCCAGTAGTGGAATTACTGAATCACATGGTAGTTCTATTCTTAACTTTTTGAGGAAGGTCCATACTGTTTTCCAGAGTAGCTGCACCAGTTTGCATTCCCACCAACAGTGCATGAAGGTTCCTTTTTCTCCCCATCCTTGACAACACTTATTTCTTCTGTTTTTTATTTTAGCCCTTTGCCAGGTGTGAGGCGATATCTCTTAATTTGTTTTTCCCTGTTGATGAGTGATGTTGAAAGTCTTTTCATTTATTTTTTCATGTATCTGTTGACCATCTATCTATAGCTCTTTGGGGAAATATCTGTTCATGTCTTCTGCCATTTTTAATTAGACTATTTGATTTTTTTGGTGTTGAGTTGTATAAATTTTTTATGTGTTTTGGATGCTACCTCTTTATCACATATGTCATTTGCAAATATCTCCTCCCATTCAGTCAGTTGTCTTTCATTTTGTTGATTATTAATATTGCTGTGCAGAAGCTTTTTATTTTGATATAGTTGTAGTGGTATATTTTTGCTTTTGTTTCCCTTGTGTCAGGAGACATATCTAGAAAAACGTTGTTATGGCTGATGTCAGAGAAATTACTGTCTGTGCTCTCTTCTAGGATTTTTATGGTTACAGGTCTCACATTTAGTTCTTTAATCCATTTTGAGTCTATTTTTGTGTATGGTGTAAAAAAGTGGTCCAGTTTCATTCTTTTGCTTGTGTCTGCCCAGTTTTCCCAACACCATTTGTTGAAGAGACTCTTATTTTCTCATTGGATATTCTTTCCTGCTTTGTCGAAGATAATTGACCATATAATTGTGGGTTTATTTCTGGGCTCTCTGTTCCTTTCTGTTGATCTGTGTGTCTGTTTTTCTGCCTGTACCATACTGTTCTGGTCATTGCAGCTTTGCAGTATGACTTAGAATCTAGGATATTGTCATACCTCCAGCTTTGCTTTTGTTTTTCAAGATTGCTTTGACTATTCAAGGGCTTTTGTTGTACTATACAAATTTTAGAATTGTTTTGGTTCTGTTAAAAATGCTGTTGGTAGTTTGATAGGGATTGCATTAAATGTCTAGATTGCTTTAGGTAGTGTGGACATTTTAACAATATTTGTTCTTCCAGTCCATGAGCATGGAGTATTTTTTCTTTTGTGTCATATTTAATATTTTTCATCAGTGTTTTTTAGTTTTCAGAGTACAGGTCTTTCACTTCCTTATTAGTTAAGTTTATTCCTAAGTATATTATTACTTGGTGCAATTGTAAATGGGATTGTTATGTGTAAGTACATAATTTATTGATAATGGAAAATCATTTCCTATTCTCCTATACATTTACGGAGCACAGGATTATTATTAAATACATTTTGGAGAGCTTAAAGCATTAACATAGGCTTCTACTAAGAAGTGAACCAGTATAAATATTTGCTGAGATATTGAGTGCATTAATTAATGAATAAATGAATCAATCCGGGAAGCAGTGACTGAATATAGGAGAAATTCTTTTTTTCAAATTCAGAAATTTCTTTTTTTATGGATATAAGTAATATATTTAATATTATATAAGTTGTGACATAAATATAAAAATGATTTTTTCACTGCAAAGGAAAAATGCCCTTCTTTCTGTTTTTCTGTATGTTCATTAGTTATAGGATACTTTGTACTCCTAAGTGGGTGGGTTCCCCCCACACCAAGCAATTCTGTGACAGCAGCTGCGTATCCTACAGCTTCACTCTGTCTGACTCAATCCACCTGGAGACAGGGTCAGATCCCACAGGGTAGGGGCTCAGCCCCGCAAGACTACCCTCCCCCCCCCTTCAGATGCTGACCTGACATCCACATTGTCACCTGTGTTTCTGACCATGTGTCTATAAATCAGAGATTCCTCCTCTTCAGTCGTGATGAATCTGCTGGAGCAGCTCACGGAGCTCAGGACAACATTTTACTTACTGGATCACTGGTTTATTCTAACAGGATATAACCCAGGAACAGTCTGATCCAAGAGTTAAGTAGATGGAGGTATGTGGGAAGGGGCTGGGAGCTTGCGTGCCATGCTGGCACCAACAGTGTTCACCAACCCAGAAGATCTCCCACCCTGTAATTTTGGAGGTTTATGAAGGCTTTACTATGTAGGCAAGATTGATTGAATCATCAGCCATTCGTGATGGAGTCCTGTCTACAGACCCTCTCCCTTCCCCAGAATCAGAGGTGGGGCTGAGACTGCCCACCCTCTCATCACAAGGTTGGTTCCCCTGGCAACCAGCCCCCCTCCCTGGAGGCTTTCCAAAAGTCGCGTCATTCACTTAACCTCAGGTGTGGTTGAAAGGGGCTTGTTACGAATAACAAAAGCACCCATTTCACCTTTGTGGCTCTGGAGCTATTTCAGGAACTGGGAATAAAATTAAGTTTTATTACAAAAGATGCCTCTTTGCTCTTATAGAGGAAATTCCAAGAGTTTTGGGACTCCCTGTGTGCCAGGAACCAGGGACAGAGACCAAATATCTATTTCTACGGTAAATCACAATATTACAGTGACAAACCAGCTGTGTTTATTAAGTTCCTTAGAAAGATGTGATAGGATGTGGAGTCCACTCTTGATGGATCTGTCTTTGGCTCTTTAATTACTACTGTCCTACTTCACCTCTCTCAGAGTAGATGCTTGTTTTTCCCAAATGGGTGTTGAAGGTGCAAGGCCTGTGAAAAGGCAGTGAATATTGCAGAAGGCTAACTGCCTGCATAGTTTTACTTAAATGTGGCACTACACAATAAGCAGAAATTAAGAAGTGGAAGTTCTTTCCATTTCTTAACAAGTCTTAAACATTCCCAAACTCCAAGTGTGCATCAGAACTCCCTGAAACAGCTTGGGGTTGAGGAGTAGGCCGTGTGTTGATACAGATGACCTCTCCGGATTTGTTCATGTCAATCAGCCCTTCTATGCGGAACACAGCAGTGAAGCCCAGACGCAGGGCTGCAGGCGCGCCTGGCTCCCAGGGTCCCAAGCAGACCAGTCCACCCACTCGCTGCTGACACAGTCCAAAGTCAGACAGACGGTGATGTTCAAACAAGAAATTCATTTCAGTGAGTCCAACACCAGGAACACAGCGGACTAACATCTCACAGACGGTCTCCAAAGTGCTGAAAATGCTTCCAGGTTTGTAGAAGGAAAATGTGGGACAAAGGCCGGTGGGTACAAGCAGGTGGGCAGAAAAGGTCAGATCGATCATTGTCTTGGGGTCAGTCATGGGGTCTTGCTAGCTCAGGGCAGTCCTTATGGCTTGAGGGGGTAGTTTCAGTTCCCATCAGGGAATGCTTTGCTCTCTTGGTCTTTTGCCTGATTTAAGAGATAAGCTGGAAAGAACTTCATTAATTAGGAGGCTTGAGGTCAACATGGGGGTCATTGCAGTCCTCTTTCAGAAAGGCCAACTGCTGCCACCGTTCCTGACATCCGTGGTCTAATGTCTTTGAGCATCATGGAGGCTTCATTAACATGAAGCCTCCTGTTTTCTCTGGCCACCTGTCTGTACTGCGGGTCAGCCACGGAGAGACAGAGCTCAGTCAGTTGGACAATTTGGAGCATCTCCATCTTCAGTACCACAAGCATCTTGTCTTATAGAGAGGCAACGAAACAGTGCAGGAAGAAAGCACCGGAAACTGGGACAGGGGGCTGTACGGCCTGCTCAGTTTTCAAAGGAGAAACCAAGGAAGAAAATACATGGACCTCAAATTTAGAAAAGTATTCTAGAAGAAAATTATTTTTCCTGTGAATGTATTTATTTGTTGGCCTCTAGGGCAATAAAGAATCTCTGAGGACAATTCTGAAACTGAAGTTGACAAGGTCATAAAAGGCAATTTTTCAGGCCCAGAAGACCACCTGACCTCTTTCTGGGAACTTTTGTTCACTTTCAGTATTAACATGCCTGGATAAGTTAAAGAATGAAGACAGTAAACATCTTTGAATATCCTCTCTCAAGGCACCCAGAGAGCCCCCATTTCAGCTACATCTCCTGGAGAACAGTACTGAAATGCAAAGATGAGATATTAATGAAAGCTACACTAGGGAAATGATTCTTCCAGAGTTCCCCTAATTTTATTCAACAGGTGGAGAGTCTATTCACCGGATAGAAATTAACATTATGGTAATAGTAACCACAAGTACGGAATAAAAACCAAACTGCAAACCCTGTGCTAACTGGGTATATACATATGTATCCATGTGTTAGGTAATCCTGGCAACAGATGGAGACACAGGAATTATTTACACCATATGTTTAAACTTTTTAATTTTAATTCCAGTATAGTTAACCTATAGTGTTGTATTAGTTTGAAATGTGCAATACAGTAATTTCAACAATTCTGTACAATACTCACTGCCCATCATAAGTCTATATTACCATATTTTAAGTAAAAAAAAATTAATACCCGTAATTCAAATAAAGACAATAAAGTTTCAGGGGCTTTAGGGAACTTTTCAATTATAAGAAAAGATTGGAATCTGATTAGAACTTTTGCTTAACCACTACTATCTACCTTCTTAGGTTTACAAAAGTAATGAGATCAATCAAGGAAGAAAAGTAGCAATAAGTAAAATTGGCCAGGGAAAGAGAAGCAATAAATGTATGAATAAATTTACTCATAAGGTAAATGAGTAAAGGCTCCCTACTTATTATGCGGTATGCCACTTAATATATAAATAAGGTCTACCTCCATTATTGGTTCACCATGTGAATAATTCATTTCATCTTTTTCTTTTTTTTTTTTTTAATAATGATTTTTTATTATATTATGTTAGTCACCATACAGTACACATTTCATCTTTTTCAAGGGGGAAAAAAAAGTGGACCAGAACAGAATGAGTTCTAATGTTTTTTTTTTTTTTTAAGACTTTTTATTTATGTATTTGACAGAGATAGACAGCCAGCGAGAGAGGGAACACAGCAGGGGAAGTGGGAGAGGAAGAAGCAGGCTCCCAGCGGAGGAGCCTGATGTGGGGCTCGATCCCACAACGCCGGGATCACACCCTGAGCCGGAAGGTAGCCGCCTAACGACTGCGCTACCCAGGCGCCCCAGAATGAGTTCTAATCTTGAATGGAGATTAGGAGGTTCTTTGTAAATGGTATTTAAGAGATAAGTTCAGAGTCCTAGTGACGAAGATACCATGCATTGACACACAAACTGTACCACATTCACGTCCACGATTTTTCAGCCTAATAGGGTAGTTTTCATGCACATATGTGAAAATACAAAATCATTCATGAATACATTACCTATTTCAACTTTATGGCTTTTATCCAATAAATAGATAGATACATTGACAGGTAGATAGATAAATTTATGACTTTGATACAATGAACAGAGGACACAGAGAAATTTATGGAGCATTGAAAGTCTTTGGCCACTGGGTGTCATGGTTTTCCCCTGTAACGGTTAACCCTTCACTAATACTTGAAAAGTTGCTGTATTTCTGGAAGAGAAATATTCAGTGTTAACATACGTAGTACCAAAAATGGAAAGTTTTATTAAACTATGCACAACTCGTTTTTTCGCCGATTACTGTGTTGTGTGTAAAACACATTAGCGGTATCATTTTCTACCTAGAAGTGGCTGGTAAGGATTAAACCTCCAAAAATTTAAATGGCAAGGAACTGTGTAATTGTGTTGGGCATACTTCACTTTTACTGTCTCCAGCTCAGATCTGAAGAATTTGTGCAGTACCCATGTGCGTGGGTCTCGTGTTGGAAGAACTCTTGGCTGTACAGAATTTCCACACCACAGAGAGGTGCTGACTGTTAGATGTAATTATCATATTTTACTATCTAATTGCTCTTGCCCTTTGCCTCCTGTATACGTATGTGATGTCAGATGTATTATAAAACCCTAGAACTGATTAGAACCAGGCAGCCTTGTGAATATGGCCCACTCTGCCAACTATGATGGAAGCAGTGAGTTCTCGTGACTGCTCCATAACAGAAGTGCTACCATGCTCGTAGGAAAGCCTGTTAAAGATGGAACAAGCCAGAAGACAGGCCTATGCCCTGAGGATGCTGAAATATACAGTGTCCGGATACAGGATACAAAGTCCTCACATGGCATTTTCTCGTTTGATAACCTGTCACTGCCAGAGTTGCAAAGGTGAATCTGATGAAGGCGCTCATTTACCAGTCAGTATTGAAGCCCCGTAATGGGCTACGTGTAGGGAGTGTTGGAAAAGACGAATGGGTTCTTGAGCTAGCTTATTGTATTATCTTGTTTTTGTCGCTGCTGTTTAGAACAAAATGTTGGAAAGTCTCCAGGTGATGCTTGAGCGCGTATCACTGAATCCTTGACCGAATCCTTAAGATTGTATTTTTAAGTGATCTCTATACCCGATGTAGGGCTCGAACTCACGACCCCAAGACCAAGAGTCACGTGCTCTACCGACTGAGCCAGCCAGATGCCCACCCTCCTTGACCGAATCTTTAAATGGTAGTTTTCACATATTCTAACTGGTCTTCACATGTCCAGTTGGTGCTGAACAAATTGCTTGTGGCTAGTCACGCTGCTCTCTTTGTCAGGAAGGGGGTCGACAGCAGCGTCATGATTCTCGCTTCAGAATGACTGAGGAAGGTGCAGCAGTAGCGTTAACAAGATGCCTAGGTTAATGCAAGGCCTGCTTTCATTTGAATGAGAGGATGTTTTTCTGTTCATATTGTGAACACGCAGCCAGTGCCCACTTCTCTCAAATCCGTGTTCAGTTTCGTGTGTGGGAATGGTGACACAAGAGAAATCAAACATCACTGACAGAATGAAAAGGTGTTCTTCTTGGTTACATTACCCCATAGGAAAAAAAATTGCCAATGAGATAAAAACAAGAAAAATTAAAAATCACTCATTAAGCAAACATTTTTGGTGTAGTTAGTATTTGAATGAAAGTCAAGTTTCCCCGCAACAAAACGCCTTTCCTTAAGGAATCTGCAGGCTTGTGAATAGTCAGATAATGAGCCAGTAATCACAGAAGACAGGTCATTAAGCATATGACATGTTCTGCTGGAGGACTGGACTGGTTTGGGGTTCAGTAAAAGTGTCTCTGGTGGACTGTGTGTGTTCTTCAGGTGAGGGTGAAGCAGGGCCTGGGACAAGGGGGTATGAGTTTCCCAGGGGGCACTGATGACGGGCGAGGTGCTGGGGTGGTTGGGGAACTGAGGAACCGTTTCTGCAGTTAGTGTTCATAGGATGGGATGGGAAGGGCATCTGGGGGTTTCAAGGGGGAGGCGCAGCCCATGATGAATGTGCAGAGAATGGGAAGGGGGAAGTATCCTGCAGGGCTTTCTAGGAAGTCCTGAGAATCGTCGCCATTCCTTCAGAACAGGCGAGAAGAGAATGACAGAGCCGTTAGACGTCAGGCATGGTAACCGCACCGACAGGTGACGGCAGCCTGCGTGAGGGGGTTGCTGGGTGAAGTGGAGCCGATTTGCTGCCCCTGACAGCTGGTTCCCAGTTGAAAGTGACCAGACTAATAGCTGCCAGTTTGCTGGTGAGAAGAGGTTGGTGAGGGGAGTCCTCGAGGACGTGTCTCAGGCTTCTGGTCTGCATAAGCGGTCCACACGGATTGGCCAGTAGGAGTGCAGCCTAAAGAAAAAAGTGTTGAATATTCTCTGGAAATGGTGAACTTGAGTATCTTTGAAGCTCGGTGGAGATAAATATTGAGTAGACATTGTGTGATTGATCTGAATCTCAAAGGAGAAATAGGAGCGAGGGATGGCATCATCGTTAATGTTACGTGTCAGCTTGGCGGGATGTGGATAGGGAGTCAGACGTTATCTGTTTGGCCTCAGCCAACCTCAGCTGCGGGTGAGTGGGCGTGCGACTCAGTCAAGACCTGCTTATAGAGCAGTCCTTAGCATTACCGCTCACATTTTCTGGCTGCGTCTCCTTTTCTCCCCCTCTCAAAATAGTGTTGTTAAGTGATCTGTCACATAGGATTTGTTCTCAACACGTGTTCTCGTAGGACTCAAGCTTGTGTGTATGTGCTGCAAGCCGTTGTCCCCACCTGCGATCTGGAAGGCGGCTGTGTCAGTTCGTTTCTTCTTTAGGAATTCCAGCCACCCAAGCACAATGGGGACATCCGCTGGGGAAGGAAAGTGTGTCGTTGCACCATGTCATTGTAAATGTGTGTGTGGGCTCCCTGCTGAGCAGTAACCAGACAATTTCCATGGATGGTGTCCTCCGTTCTTTACCATACGATGAATCACACGTAAAGGCCTGTAGCACGGCTCTCTTCTCTCAGGTCCTGTAACTCCGCAGGGCCGATCGTGACATTGCTAAAGCAGACCGTGCTCCTGGCTGTTCTCAGGGACTGTGTCTGTCGTGGGGGGGGGGGCAGTTTACAGCCCAGAGATAAGTCTCGGCGTAAACTAATTTATGGGTTCCTTTGCAATAGCATCTCAGGTTGAAGTGAAAGAAAAGCTCAGTAGGAAGGTTGCTTATCAACGGGCATCACTGTTGTGTCACTGTGACTTCTCTGGAGCACTCCTTTGAAAATCAGCGGTGCAGAGAGCTCTTTAGGTCACAGGCAGATCAATCATTGTGATCACCATCTAGTACTTTAGAGCACAGTACACTTTATCTAAATATCTGCAATGCTGATCCAACCGGCAGGCACCCCGGCAAAGGCTGAGGTCTTCAAGTGCTCCGTGGAGCTCTTGTCCCATGGGTTGTCCCAGGAGCTCCCTGTCCCATGGGGTTTGTCTCTTGCCTTTCTCGACCTTCCCAGAATCTTATCCTGCTCCAGAATCCATGCCTGGGTGTTCCTTTGCTCTTCCCCCTTGTCAGCTGCAATCTAACGTCTGCAGCAGCTGAGAAGGGCGGGGTCTTCCCAGCAAAGGGGCAGCCTCGGTACTTGTCTCAGCAAGGATGACACCCCCCCCCCAGGAGCTCCGCCCGGGCTGTGTGGGCCATGTGGTGAGACCCTGCTGCACTCACAGAAGACAGAGCACTGCGGGCTTTCAGCGTTGTGGCAGAATTACAGCAGAAAATGAAGGGAGAGGATCAGACAGAGCAGGGGCTGGAGCAGAGCAGACAACGGCAATGAGAATTAGAGGATGCGCGGAGAGGAGTCAGAACAGCATAAAACAGGGACACTGGTGTAAGCGCGAGACTGGGACACAACAAGGGTCACGGGCTCCACAGAGGAGGGACACAGACAACAGAGGAAGAAAAAGACATGTGTCTGTGTGCCTGCTGCGTGCACATGGGTGTACATAGAGAAATAACGAGAGCGGAGCAGACATAGAAACACGAAGGGTGTTGTCAGCCTTGCTCCAAAGCAGTCTTGAGTCCAACAATGTTGCAAGGCTTCATTGGGAGACATTAAAAAGTGGACCGTCGTACATAACATGCATCCATTGTAACAGGATAGAATGCCGTCCGACTATAAAATTGTAATAATAAAGGTATTATAATAGGAGGTACCTTTTGTATCCTTCTTCCATAGCATTGTCTTGCGGAAATCATAAGAGAACATAAAGTTAATATTCTGGATCCATACAATGCAGCACCTCTGTTTTAATACTTGTGCCTATGCTACACAGGCC
The DNA here is from genome assembly GCF_024610735.1 of Ursus americanus. Taxonomy (NCBI): domain Eukaryota; kingdom Metazoa; phylum Chordata; class Mammalia; order Carnivora; family Ursidae; genus Ursus; species Ursus americanus. Next base: position 117,557,673 of record NC_142164.1, on the reverse strand, counting down.
AAAACAGGTTTTCAAAAAGTTACCTTGGTGTTTAAATTAAATCTAATTCCAAACGTGTTAATTGAATGCCTAGTATGTATCAGGCATAGACACAGACAGATGCTAAAGGAAATGGGACCTAGAAGGCATGTCCACTAATCATTGAGATGCAAGGGAGAATACGATGGGTGTTCTAAAATGAAAGTAGTTAGTGACTCAGGGGTTCCCATGTAGGGGAAAATTCTACCCGACTCCCCAGAAACAGCTAAATACCCATGAGGAGTGAGAAGCTGAGAGCGATATAGTGTAGGAAGCAAAGCTTCTGTTGGTCTAGCAGGACAAGAATTCAAGGATTCAATGTAGGAGAAGAGTGAGCAGTCTCGTTTGGCTTGAACCACAGGCCAGTGTAGGATGAGAACAGAAGACTTATGTTGGAGGCACGGGGCTTGGAAGCATCTGCAAGGACTCGTTGTGCCAGTTGGAGGGGAGTGTGGGTATTGAGGGAGTCGGGGGAAGAACCGAATGGTTTGGAGCTGAAGAAGGCCATTACATGACTCTGATCGGGAAATGGGAATTTGTACATTCAGTGCAAAGACTGTTACTAATGTCACAGATGATAATCCAAGGCTCACCCCACAGAACAGAAACACAAGCATTGAGAGTGAGCCTCAGATATGATTACATCCTGTGTAGCAGTGGGTTCATTAGAACTTTCTGTGATGACGGAGACATTTCTTGTCCATGCATCCAGTGTGATAACCAATAGCTACATGTGACTTTTGACCACTGACGTGTGGTGAAGCTGATTGAGAAAAAATTTTTGACCTACATTTTTTATAAATCATAAGATTTTTATTTTTAATTATTTTCTATTTTATTTTTTGAAGTGTAACTAGCATGCAGTGTCATATTAGTTTCAGGTGTACAGTCTAATGATTCAACAATTATATACTTTTCTTCGTGCTCATCCAGATAAGTATACTCAGGTCCCCTGGGTGGCTTAGTCGGTTAAGCGTCTGACTCTTGGTTTCGGCTTGGGTCACAATCTCAGGGTTATGAGATCAAGCACCACGTAGGGCTCCGAGCTCAGCGAGGAGCCTGCTAAAGTTTCTCCCTCTGCTCCTTCCTGCACTTGCTCTCTCTCTCTCTTTCTGAAATAAGTAAATAAATCTTTAAAAGAAAAATCAAAGGTAAGCATATGCTTTTAATTTTAATGCATTTAAGTATGAATGTAATCACCCTATGTAGCTACTGTCTGCTGTATCAGACAGCCTAGCCATATAAGGATACAGAGTGGAAAGAACAAATCGATAAAGCGTGCTAAATAATAGAACACAGATCTTGTCCCTTTGAGGTTAGGAAGTTTCCTCTGTACACACTTCTGATACTCTGTAAGTCCATTTTCAGGAAATGCCTTTTTTACTGTGGAACTTGAAGTTTAAAACCTTGTGAAGGACACCCTACAGGGTGTAATGGACCAGCAGTCTATGGCCTAATCTAATTTAGCAATCCACAGTTTCTATTTTTCTATCTGTTACAGTCACTTGACCAATTTTAATTGAACATGTTCGTGTAGTGTTTATCAAATACCCTCAACCTTTTAAAATGCTTTCCTTGGTAGCAGCTCGTTTTTGAGGGTGGATTTCTTCTGGTGGCTGAGAGAAATGTAGCTCCAGAAAGTCATTTCATGCTCAGAGATTCACGCTGCTGTAATTGATTTAGGTGTTGGGCAGGACAGCCCAGGTAGGAAATGCAGGCACACGGAAAGGTCATCACTGTGAGAGGAAAACTGTGCCTTGAAAGACCATCAGCAAGAACAAAATAACAGGGAGGGGCTCTTAAATTTAGGGAAATCCAATCAAACCAAGGGATTCCAATCAGTGTAGTGAAGACTTTCAAAATTGTGCCCATGGGAATGGACTGATCTCTTACTAATGATCTTTGAGGTGGGTTCCACTTCTTTAAAGTTAACACGGTCGCTAATAGATCAGGAGACACACTTTTTTTTTTTTATTATTCGACAGAGAGAGAGACAGCCAGCGAGAGAGGGAACACAAGCAGGGGGAGTGGGAGAGGAAGAAGCAGGCTCATAGCGGAAGAGCCAGATGTGGGGCTCGATCCCAGAACGCCGGGATCACGCCCTGAGCCGAAGGCAGATGCTTAACCGCTGTGCCACCCAGGCGCCCCAGGAGACACACTTTTGACCCCAGTCCTACTCTGTATTGGCCTTCAGGCACCTTCATCTTGCCCGGCGACTAGATAGAACACAGTTGAACACAATAACTGTTTGAATTAGAAGAAATTGCTTCAGTGCTATCCTAGAAGAAAGCAATAATGCCTACACCAAGATTGCCCGGGAAGGATGGAAGGAAGGAAGGAAAGAAAGAAGGAAAGAAGGAAGAGAGGGAGAGAGGAACCCTGTGGATAAAAATCCAAAAGTGTCTACAGTATGAGATCCTTAGGAATTAGGTTAGCACATGATAGGAAGACTAGTTATTTACATTCACTACATTTCCAAGTGGAAAAATAAAAAAAATTAAGATGTAACAGATGATGTAACAGTGAGATTATTTACCAAAGTTGGTTGATATATCAATACACATGTTAAAGTGTCAATGCCAGAGAGCACTACAAGCAAAGAAAGCAAGGAGCAACCCACCCCATTTCTAAGTCAGTTCAGCCCTTTGGGATCTGAAACTGTGGTCTGCGGGGTTTTCACTTGGAAAAGTGTTTGAGCCAATAAAAGGCAGGTGGAGGGCAGAAGTTATGAATTCAATTCTGTGTTAATCCCAGGCTTCAGTTCCTTAGACAGCAGCTCCTTCTCAGAGCAGCATATTAAGAGGGAAAGGAACACTCGTTAGAATATTTTTAGATTTTACTCATTCAGTCTTGGTGTTTTGTAGTTCTCAGAAGAAGATCAGTTTTCTTGAAAAATGTCTGAAAATGTTGACTCTTGTTGATGAAACTCAGAGACCAAGTCAATCCTTGCCTGTGTGGTAGAGTGAGAACGTGAAGAGCGTTTCAGGACTTCTGCTCTCACGGTCAGAAAGGAGGAAGGCTGTCTGGTCCGTCACTTGTGCGGAAAGAGCAGACACGTTTCTCAGAACACCTCAGGAGCCCCTTACTCTCGTTAGGCTGAACGGTAGTATGGTATTCCTGAACCCACTGATTTCAAAGGCAGGAGAGCCAACTTCCTTGCATGTGGTAGACTGTTCTACAAATCTGGTGAACTCTGAGTATCTAGCCGTAGTTGTCCCTCCCCAGATGAAAGCCTTGGCCCACACCGGTCCTTATTCAAATCCAACAAATGCCTGAGGCCAGATGTGTTTACTTCCCCTGAAGTCCCAGACCAAGCATAGCAAGGGGAGGGAAAGTGGAACACAGAGAAGGAAGCGGGGAGGATGAGGAGAGCAGTGAAGTCAAGGATGAGTGGACATAGATACCAATGGACTGACTTTCCTGAGTGACACGTCTACCTGCTTCCTCGCTTTTCTTCCCTAGTCAAAATACTGTTTTCCGCATAAATTGTAATTGTGGTAACAGAATTGCTTTTGCTGAATCTCCTATTAGAATGCACAGATCTAGAAGCAATGTCGTTTGGTATTATGTGACTCATATGTGGGTGTAAAAAATGAGAGTGGATGGGGGGTGGGGTCAGACCCGGAGTGAGCGTGCTGTTGTCTTTGGGGATCTAGTGGAGAAACACTCGCTAACATGATACTTAAAACAGAATATTTGCTTAAGGACATTTTGCAAAGGATACTTTTTAACACATGATACTCGTGCAGGATATTTTCACTGATTTTTGAGTCATTTATTACTATGAAAACTTTAGTATTTCTACTTTATTAAAATGCGTTATTGTGATTCTACAAAAGTGCCTGGTGACCACAGTAACTTGGAATTAAGAATTTTTGCTTCTTTAAGAAGCCCGATACCTATCTTTGCCTGAAATCTTAGAGAATTGTTGCTGGTTCATAAGGCAACGCGATACCGCCACCATTCTTAACTCATATGGTTTTTAACATGTGTATTAAAACAACCTAAATGTTTTCTTAAGCAACCCTGGATAACAACATAATTGTTCTATCTGGATGTGAGATTATATCAGCACATGTTATAAATGGATCATTTTCTAGAAACACAAAAAGAGCAGGGGTGAACTTCACTGCCTTTACTCTAATCATTGGAGACCAAAATTGGTTTACTCCAAACTCTTGAAATCAAGTGAAAGGCTCTACTTGTGTGCTTACAGAGTTATTTGTTCTAGATTTAATCTTACAGCTACTTAGGGGAAAAATTGAACTTAAAGGTAAAATGTCACTGGATGTATTTTCAAATCTTGCTCAAAGCATGATTATTATGTTCATGTTTAGTTATCTTGAGAAAAAAGTTTTAATGCTTAGCTCATGTTCCCTGAAAATTCTTCATGTATTTTTCTGATATCAATATCCAGGGAGGGGAGGACCATGTCTCTCCTGCAGCGAGAAATTTAGGAATAGACCGTGGGATAGCTGAAGTCATTGCTTCTTCAGACATCAGTGTACAATTTATAAGTCCTAGAATATTAGCGTGAAGCTGTCAGCTGTCTACATTACGATGTGTGTGGTAGGCATGAGTCCATAGAGCCACAGATGTAATAAATAGGGACACATAATAAATGACTGAAGAAACATATAAGCAGTGTCCTTTAAAGCAATGAATGTGGAGGTACAAGAGAAGGACATACACATTCCTGTGAGGTTCTCGAAGACAGAGTTCAGGTGCTCATCCAGGAGTGTTTTGAAGGAGCTAAAAGGCACAGTCTTGTCACCAACCTATAAAAATCCATTTGTAATATGCAATCCATATTATTTTCCTGTTGAGCTGAATCGGGCATCTTTCTTTGCATATTCCTGGGCAGAAATGACAAGGACCGATAAAACACATTTTATGGTCTTAAGGACAATGCACGTGGGAACAGAGACACGATATTCACATTAGAAAAGAAATGGTAGTACACATTGCGTGTTCTGCTTGACAAATCTGGGGTGTCCTGAGTATCATGTAATTCAGAGTAATGAGGCACTGTTCAGAGGCAGATAATTGAGTCTTCAGAGGAGCTACAGGGGAAGAGAGATCTGAAAGAGCCAATGCAGGCAGAGAAATAAGGGAGTCAAGGTCGGGGGGTGGGGAGAATTTAGTGATACTTGTCCGCAGCTTTATTGAGATGTAATCGACATAGAGCATTGTGTAAGTTCAAGATGTACACCGTTGATGGGACGCCCACAGATGTCGCTGTAGGATAACCACTTAACGTTAGCTAACACCACCCTGTCCCGTAATTCCATTTCTGTATTGTGCTAAAAATGTTTGACATCACTCTCTTGGCAACTTTCAAGTGTACGATACAGAATTGTTAACTATATTCACAAGGCTCTGTGTTGGAGAAGGTCGGGGAGAAAAGACCAACACCACTTCTTCCTGTGAGTGGTCCCCATGATAATTAACCTAGGATTCCACCCAAGGTTTTCTACCCTGGTTCTCCTCTGAGAAGTGACTTCCAAATAAATAGAGGTGGAAAGCGAGGACGTGAATGGCCTTTTGAGTGGCATTCTATAGTCTTGGAATAATGGTCTTTTGCCCATTAATTTACTTTTGCACCCTCTAAAAAGTAGCTCCATACAATCTTCCCGTGTGAGAATAGTGTTTCTTACATGGATGATATCTCCAGAGCCTCCAGACCGCTCAGGGGCTGTGAGGAGGGTAATTAAGAAAGAAAATTTAATTTCTTAAAAAATACATTTGAAATAGATTTTCAGATGAAGATGGTGCTTAATCAGATTACCAATAAAAAAAGAGTATTGGGATTTCAGAAATGTTGGAACCAGGTGGTTGATCATTTGACCCACTGATAATAATGAAACTGTGGTGCGTAGAGCCACTTTCTGCAACAGGAAGTGCATTCGCCCCACAGATTAAAATGGCAAGAATGGGACATGTGGCTGGTTGCAGGTGCACATGATACCAGCAATGAAATATGCCCCTTGTCTACAGAGTCTGGTAAAATGATGTCGGTGCCATACTCGGGATTGGGTTTATTGTGCTCTGAATTCTTTGCTGTGTTTAGAATTAATCTTTTCAGCCATCTTTTATCAGGTATTCATCTCTCCTGGCAATTAAGATGCTGGGGCACAGCTTGAGGTCAGTCAGTGGAGGCTAATACGCTGCTTCATTGGATAAAATGATGCAGTAAGAGCATGAATCAGCCCCTATCTGCCCACAATTCCCCATCCCCCCAAGAAAAAAAGTCATTTCACAGCACTCTTTATACAGGTATTTCCAAAATATGAACTTTGTGTGACCTTGGCACTTAGCAGATAATTTGAACCATTATGTAAGTGAAAACATATTGTAAAAACATACAGAAGACGGACAAGTCCTAACTTCTGCCAGGGCCAACTGTTTCATCAGACCAGCATTTTCTCATTATTTGCTGGAGTAAATAAATATTGAAGCCAAGAATAACTACGTTCTTGCAATTTGTAAAATGGCCAACTCCCCCAACTCGTACGTCTTACAATAAGGAGTTAAGTTGAGAGCTCGGCATCACGAGTTTCACCGAAATGGCAGAAAGTTAAAGCTTGCCTTTAAGTAAAAAAATAATACTACGTTTATAACGTGTCTCGCATTGATTGTGGCCCTGCCATTCTTCAAGTGAAAACCACGTATTTGTGACCAGATCCCTGTTCTGTCTATATCTGTTCCAGACGTGTGAGCTGTGATGGTCAGTGCAGGCACTGGAGCACGGGAAGGCTGTGGGTCTCCTGGGGATGCTCAGGGGGCCTGAGGCACAGCACAGACACGCTGTGGGGGCCGTGGGGGCCGTGGCTGAAGGTTCAGTAAAGCCTCCACGCGACCGCCCAGCACTTGCGTGTGGGCCCACGGGCTGTTTGAGCAGCCATCCTGAAGCTCACCATTTTTACCCACAAAAACACTAGCATGGTCACTGGTCAGGAGAGCCCAGTAGTCTGCAATGCAAGGCTGATGTTCATTTCAGGGGGAGCAGCAGCACTCCCCGGGAGGGGAATGCACAGGTATTCTGTCCAGTGAGTTGTAAAGATGGACATTCCTAGAACAAAGGAATTTCAAACAATGCTGTTTGTGTTTTTCCAAATTAAACTGTTGAGTCTTTAGAATATCGTGCAAAGATTACGTGTATTACCCTGACATTTATATAGGAATGCTTTGTTTCCTGATGAGTCTCATATATTACACTTGGGAGCTTTCTTTGAAAACATGAAATAGTGCTTGAAACGGTACAGGAAACTTTTCTCTGGTCCTTCTAAATCATCTTTGACTGATAAAATTTCAACAGAAGCCAAAATTTGAGGTAGCTCTGTAATTGTTAAAATTTCTAGTAGCCCATTCGGAAAGATAAAAAGACAGTAGTGAAATTAATTTAAGGTTGTATTTTATTTAACACAGTGCATCTAAACTATTGTGAGTGCTGCATGCAATCATTATAAAATCTATGTGCAGATACTCTCTAGTTCACCTTGTTGCGTGCTTATAGTCTTTGCGGTAAGAACGTATTTGATATTGACAGAATGTATTTATATATCTCAGTCTGCAAGTGCCGGCCTTCTGAATGCTGAGCAGCGCGTGTGGTGAGTAGCGACTGTTACTGAACAATGTGGTTCTCTTGATAGTTGGTGTGGTTGAGCAGCGTGGAGACTGGCCTTCTTCTTGGCCTCCACATTACCCAGTACCACTGTTAGTAGAATAGATTGTCTGTGAAAGGCCCTCTTTGGATTTTGTACCATTGACTTAATGCTGTTACAGAATAGCAAATAACCTTTGCTTCCCATCACAAGACCCTCACCCTGAATTCCTCCGCTCACATTAGGCATTTCTCAGAACCACGTAGGGAGTCCCAGACTGTAGTGTGTGCACTGGACGTGTGCGCGGACGGAATGACGTTCGGCTCAGAGGCAGGTGCTCTGGCTCACGATGAGCTGACTTTTAGGAAGCTAGTTCAGCAAGCACCCATCATAGAGGACGTCAAGTCTTATAAGGACAAACCAAGGTGAAACTTTTTTTCTTGTGTTTTTAAGATTTATATATTTATTTTTTAGAGAGAGCACGACCAGGGGGAGGGGGGAAATGGAGAGGGAGAGAGAATCTGCAGCAGACTCCACACTGAGCTCATAGCCCAACAGAGAGCTCCATCTCATGACACTAAGATCATGACCTGAGCTGAAACCAAGAGTCGGACTGACTGCGCCACCCGACGCCCCAAGGTGAATCTTTTAATGTGAACGTCTGCTCAACTCCCATGGAAATGGTTGGCAGGGACCTAATACATTATTTAACACATTCTCCTCTTACAGTGGAAGAAACTGAGCCTTGCGCCATGTACCCAAGTCACTAGAACTTTGAAAAATATTTTTTTTAAAGATTTTATTTATCTGACAGACACAGCGAGAGAGGGAGCACAAGCAGGGGTAGTGTGAGAGGGAGAAGCAGGCTCCCAGCGGAGGAGCCCAATGCGGGGCCTAATCCCAGGACGCTGGGGTCATGACCTGAGCTGAAGACAGACACTTAATGGCTGAGCCACCCAGGCGCCCCTTGAAAAATATTTTTTTTTTTTTAGATTTTATTTATTTATTCGACAGAGATAGAGACAGCCAGCGAGAGAGGGAACACAAGCAGGGGGAGTGGGAGAGGAAGAAGCAGGCTCATAGCGGGGGAGCCTGATGTGGGGCTCGATCCCATAATGCCGGGATCACGCCCTGAGCCGAAGGCAGACGCTTAACCGCTGTGCCACCCAGGCACCCCTTGAAAAATATTTTTAAGTAAAACAAGATCTTCCCATCATTAGAGATACTATTAAAAGATGGATTTTTATAAAGTGCATAAATAAATAAATAAATAAATAAATAAATAAATAAATAAATAAAAGAAGGACCTCAAAAATGTGTTGCTACTATGTTTTCCCCCTTAACTTTTAAGATGTCCGTAGATTTGTATGAGATGTTTCAAAATTAATTCAGAGTTCCTCATCTCATGACTGTTCTTGATATCATACGTTAACACAGTGCCTTGGTCACCACTGATACACCAATAATGATATAGTAGGGGTGCCTGGGGGCTCAGTTGGCTAACTGTCTGCCTTCGGCTCAGGTTGTGATCCCGGGACCCTGGGATAGAGTCCCGCATCGGGCTGCCTGCTCTGTGGAGAGCCTGCTTCACCCTCTGCCTCTGCCTCTCTGTCTCTTGTGAATTAATAAATAAAATCTTTAAGAAAAGTATTGACATAATATTAACTGAAGTCCAAACTTTTTCTAGATTTCCGTACATTTTACCGAATGTCTTTTTCTGTTCCAGGATAGGACACTACATTTAGGTGCCGTGGCCCCTTATAGTCCTCTAGACTGGGACAGTTTTTCAGACGTCCCTTATTTTGCATGTCCTTGTCAGTTTCGAGGGGTACTGCTCAGATATTTTATAGAATGTCCTTCCCTTTAGGTCAGTCCATTCTGCAGTGTAGAGCAGAGGTTGGCAAACCTTTTCTGTGAAAGACCACAGAGTAAGTATTTCCAGCTTTGCGAACATTACACGCTCTCTGGTGTAATGACTGAGCTCTGCTGTTGTAGTGTGAAAGCAGGCGTAGACACTATGCAAATAAACGGGCAAGGCTATGTTCTAATAAAACTTTATTTGCAAAAATAAGCAGGGGGCTGAATCGGTCCATGAGCTGTTTGCCAAGCCCTGATACAGAGGCAAGGATACTACACTGGACTAAGTCTTTCGGGTTCTATATAGGGAAAGAAGGGAAAAGAAAAAAAAACAGATTGAAAAAGAAATTTAAAGAGACAGAAGTCAACTCAAGTCAAAGAAAACTTTGATCTTATGTGGTGAAAGAACAAGTGTACATCATCTGAGAGGAGGAGGAGAACCTTTGTGACGGCTCTGTTACCGTAACCCCCTCCACTTCAGTTAGCGCCTTTCCAGTGAAACCGAACTGTAGGTTGTGCAAGATGATGCCAGGTGAAGTCAGCCTGAGGGCAAGGGCGCTTAGCTTGTTATGAATGACTCTCCCTTCCTGGAAGCCCTGTTTGGTAATTTGTAAATGCTTTTGCAAATTAAGTAAATGCCTTGCCTGCTCAGTGCATTCCTAGTTTTTTTCTTTTTTAATCAAAACCAGAACTCAGATATTTCTCTGGTTTTTCTATTCTTAATATTGGTGATATTATTATTACCATTATTAATAGTGATATTACCAAGTCCTTAAAAGAGTGAGTGGGTCAGGTGCTTTAGATCAAATACTCAGCTGTATAAAAATATTTTTCTATTTTTTTTTTTAGTAACTGTGAGCTAAATTTGAGTCCTCATTTTGTCAGATGGCAGGCAATTAGGCTGTAGCAAAATTCTAGGTAAACTCATTCACTTAGAGTCAATTAAATCATTTCCTGCTTTCTTTCTTCTCTTCAATGAGATGACATCTGAACTCCTAGACTATTTACAGTCATTGCACTGGAGCAAGGCATCACTTCCGGTCATTGGCTTGTCCCTTTGTGGTCCTCAATTCCCAGCCATTGGTTGGTCCCATGCTGAAATGCAATAGGATATTCTATCCCATCTGATACAGGCAATATCTGACTGTTCATACCAGCTCTGTCTGGTCTCAACTGAAATCCACATCATTGTGGGGGATCGGAAATTTGGCCGTTCTTACCTTGTGTCTCAGAGTCTGTGGGAGACATGGTAAGCACTCTGACCTTGTCTTTACTTGTACCTGCCATTTCTTCTCCAGAGCTCCTAGAGATGTGAACATGTGTTCCCTCTGCCCTAGGATTCCTGAATTCACTTGGGGATTCTGTCATCTGTCCCCCTTGCCCTGGTCTGAGGGAGTCAGGAGGCAGCAGCCTCTCTTGTGAACAGAATGGGCATCTCATGTTCTCTCTCCCTCCAGCTCTGTTTCTATTCTGGCATGGAGTTTGTGTCTCCTCTTTTATGCTAAGAGAAAAGAAAAAGGATAAAAGAGGAAGAGGAGGATGAGGAGAATTGACCCTCCACTTGGCCTTATTTTTCCTAAATATTTTTCTCGTACATCTGCATTAGTGCCTAAGCAAGGCTGACTCTGGTTTTGGACTCTGCTTCCAATGCTACGGTCTCTCATTTGGGCAACAGCAGCCTCCTACCAACTGGTCCCAAACGGAGGGAATGAGAAGGAGTGGGGGCTCAGCATTTTGGGGAGAGGGCATCAAGGGCTCAAGGAGAAGAATACACACCTGTTCTCTTTTCTGTTATTAACCCTTCACCATATCCAGTAATTGGGGGTTCAGCGTTTTGCAGAGAGGGCATCAAGGGCTCAAGGAGAAGGATACACACCTGTTCTGTTTTCCGTTATTAACCCGTCACCATATCCACTACAGGACAGGACCTCAGGGATCAAAAATCATGAGCATCAGAGACATACTCATTGCTCCATGGAGCCAAGGAGAGTCCAAAATGTGTGACCTCCAGAGCAGACTAAGACATGGGCCATCCTTGCAGCTAATGTGATTTAAATACATTTCATTATGTATTTTGTGATGGTGGAGAAATCTAATTTTCTCTTTCCCCCTACTAGTATTTGAGCACAGTGGGATGCTGCAGGCTTCAAAGCAAACAGTACGAGAGAGAAAAAGGGAGTGCTCTGTTATGCCTGACCCCACCCCGCTCCTCCTCCCACCTTTTCTCCATGACCACACAAGGTCATTACACTCCCAACAGCCTCTAGCTCTTCCTCGGATCTGTTCTTCGTAGAAATTATCACCCCTTGACATACTGTAGACATTTGTGTCTCTTCACGCTAAAACCAGTTCTCAGTAAGAAGAAATTGATGGGTTTTGATCATTGGCAGGTCACCAGGGTAATGTGGAGGGCTCAGTAAATATTTACTGGATGAATGAGTTGCATAGCATTTATATATTCATTCTTCTGGAATGATTTTTTTAAATATATATAACCCATAATACACAGCAGACATCCTGTAAGTAGTTACTATGCTATGGACGCTGTGTAGTGATGGTAACTTTATGAGCATATTGTATCCGGTAGAGAAAATGGGAGAATATTTCTGGGGATAGCCATGATTTTTCACGTGCGTGGGTATGGGCTGTTAGTGGGTGTAAACAGAAGAAGAGGAAATGACTGCTGTACTCGTCCGACTTTCTTCTAGGGCAGTGTTAGGATCAGGGGTGCTCATTAGAGTGACCTTTACTGAGAGCTTCTGGAGGAGTACACTGTGTCACAGACCTCTGTGCTAAGCATCTCACATATGGTAGAAAGTTCACTTATCAAAACAAGCCCATAAGGCAGGACCTACTGTTGACTGCTGAGGCTTGGGAAGGCTAAGTGACTGACTCAGAGACCCAGAGAGGGGACGTGATGTTTTGAGAGGAGTTTTGAGAGCTGTCTTGTCCTGGTACCTATTGTCTAGAATCAAGAAATATTTCTTGGATCCACAAGAGGGTCTGGATACAGAGAAAGTTCTATAGATTCTTAGAGTGGGTACGTGAGTCCTAGGCTGGTGGCTTCATATTTTCCAAATGACGTCAGAGGTAGGGTCGTCACTCGAGAATAGGTTTCGGGGATCTTTGAAGATAAATGATTGGAAAAGATTCCGAGAGGCGCAGAGATGTAACACGAAGGACGGAATGGATCGGGGCCACTCTGAAAAGGACGAGGCACACCCACTAGATCCGTTTGGGAAAGACGCCTGTTTGAGGAGTTGCACACACGGATGCTGCAGGCTTCGCTCAGGTAGAACAGGAATCCTGTTCCTAATTCTGAAGAAAACCACTGATCCGACTGCTCACATTGTCAGAGTGAGGATTCTGTTTTGGAGGGGTTTTTTGTTTTGTTTTGTTTTTTGGTTTGGTTTTGGTTTTTGGTTCTTATGTGAAGACATAGCTACGTGTTTCATCTTTAAATCATCCCAGAGCACTTTGCAACCAATCTGTGTGTTCCTTTTCCCAGATGATAACAGTATTTGGTTTGGTTTGGTGGGCGTCATTGGCCTTGGCTAACGTCTTGTGTTTCAAGCTCTTCTTCCTTTTCCAGGCTTCCCCGATGACTTAGCCACACAGTGCATTGTTTCGGCTCCAGTCCCATTAATCGGGCTCTTGCCAACTTTTCACAGCTTGGGAAGAATTTTTGCTCAAAACATTCAAAACCAGCATTGCACGGAATTCAGCTGTGGTTAACAATGGGTAGCCTTGTTGGTGGGGACCACATTCAAAGTTAATGGGCTTGAAGGAGCATTTTGGTGCCTGTTGGAACGCATGGGAGCTGGAGCCCAGGCTGCTCAGTTAGCAGCGGAGGGTGGGATGAGGATGCTCGGGGCTGGCACACCAGCCTTCGACACAGCTCTGCCGGCTCCGCAGTGTTCTCAGGGCCTGCAGTGGGGGAGAAGTAAACGCATCTCCAGACGCACTATTGTGAGCACTCACTCCCCGTCAAATGCAGGGATCCACCGCGAGAGCAAAGTTGGGGACTGTGCCGCCCATGCTTTGTGTCGCACTCAGATGGAGGTCACAGTGGCCTGATGTTTCCCCTGCCACAGAACAAAGCCCTCTAATAAATTTATTAAGTCTAAGTTATTTGCAATTCATGTGCTCTTTGCAAATCAAGAGTGGATTATGGGATGATGCCTTCTTGACACAAAAGAGCTGAAGCATGAGGGGGAACGTAGGCAGCAAGTGAGGAGAGGAAACCCTTCTAAATCATCTTAGAACTATGTCAGGTAGGTTTTTCTACAAACCACATATAACACCCTCTTTGTGTTCATGCTTCGCAAAACTGCTTTTTTGAAGTTCCTGATTGTTTAATGCAGGATTGGATTTGACACACTGCGACAGACTGTGCCGTTAATTGACGTTTTCTCAGCAACTTACTGATGAAGGAAGGCATCACTTAACATTTTCTACCATAAAAACATTTCATTTTCTGCATTCTGTGGATGGAATTTAAAAAAAAAAAATTAGACTTTATTTCTTAGCAGTTTTAGGTTTACTGAAAACTTGAGCAGAAAGCACAGAGTTCCTGTATCGTCTGCTTTCCTCCTCCGGTCAGTGACCTCTCTTGCTAACGTCTTAGGTTAGTGTGGTCTGTTTGTTATAATCAATGAACCAACCTTAATACATCTTTGTTAACTAAAGTCCCCAGCTTACGTAAGGGCTCACTTTTTGGGTTGTTCAGTTTTATGGATTTTACCAAACATAATGTCATACATTTACCATTACCGTAACATACAGAAAAGTTTCACTGTCCCAAGTCCCCTGTAATCCACCTGTCCATCCCTTCCAACCTTCCCCTAATCCCTGGCAACCATTGCTGTTTTTACCCTCTGTATAGGTTTTTAGTTTTTAAATCTTGTACATTTTACCATGTATCTTCCTTTATCAAAGCTGAATTTATTTTCTGAAAATGACCAGCACCAAGAGATTGCGACTATGGTTTTTGTTTAAATCATGTATTTCGTTGTCTTATGTAACATGTTTTAAAAAAAATCCATCAACTGTTAATGGATTCATTTGTTTTTGTTGTTGTTTTAGAGACAGAGAAAGAGCGTGCATGAGAATAGGGGAAGAGAGGGAGAGGGAGAGAGAAAATCTTAACTAGGCTCCACGTCCAGCACAGGGCCCGATGCAGGGCTCCGTCTCAACGACCCTGAGACCATGACCTGAGCCGAAATCAAGAGTCGGGTGCTCAACTGCCTGAGCCACCCAGGCACCCATAGATTCATTTGTTTCTTGAATAATAACAAAATCATTAAATATCCCTAGACAATAATGGCAAAAAATTACCAAAGAGTGTACTAGAAAAAATATATAAGTTATAGGTTGTGATTTCAATGTAAAGAAATAGATTCTGGGGGCGCCTGGGTGGCACAGCGGTTAAGCGTCTGCCTTCGGCTCAGGGCGTGATTCCGGCGTTATGGGATCGAGCCCCACATCAGGCTCTTCCGCTATGAGCCTGCTTCTTCCTCTCCCACTCCCCCTGCTTGTGTTCCCTCTCTCGCTGGCTGTCTCTCTCTCTGTCGAATAAATAAATAAAATCTTTAAAAAAAAAAAAAAAAGAAATAGATTCTGAAGGACTTAGGTGACACATGGCACGTGGGGAATGAGGTCAACCCTCTTCTTGCCTCTGGGCGGTGCCTCGAGAGCTCTGTTTGGCCCGGTCCAGCTGTGGTGTTTGGGGGGAGGGGCTGGGGCAGTGAGCTTCCATTTGCTTCTCCAAGTCCACTCTCCACTGTTCTCTGGCCCTGATAAGGGGCATGTGCTCTTGGCAGGCTGTGGCCGTGCTGGAGGGCAGATAAGCCTTTGTGAGGACGCGTTGTTCCTGCTCCACGAGGAGCTGCCGCGGTTGTGGCCCCCCCATGGTGCCTCTGTGCTGGAGCCCATGTGGGCGGGGCGTCCGCCTGTTTGCTGAGAAACTAACTCCTCTGTAGTTTGTTCCCCAGCGAGTATTGCCATCAGGCAGGGATATATTCACACTCGGTTCAGACGTATCTCCCCACACACCTCTTCCCCAGACATCTTGTCGTAGTCTTCCAGTCTTGTTCTTCCTAGAACCCCAGCGGCCGTCCAGACCCACCAACTCTGCTCCCTGTGTCCTTGAAGTCGAACCTCAGCCCACATTTCCTTCCAAACCGTGGCAGAAACTAGATGTCTTGCTTATGTCCTGCCCACACAGAAGGCGTCCTTCCGCTTTGTCTTTCATCATTCCCATTTCCTACGGAACCCTACTGTGCTTGTCTAGTGTCGGGATTTGGAGTGGGGGTATCTTAAAGTATAGGTTTTATTATTATTCAGGGATGGTCAGGCCACGACAACGGCCATTGGATAGGCAGCTTGTTACAGTTCCCAAGAGGAGAGGGCTTCCCACACCATGCAGTGCCACACAGGGAAGTATCGGGGTCAGTCTGGAAACAGAGGGAGAGGGGAAAATGCAGACAACAACCTTTGTTGTGGGAAGGAATGGGTGAAGTAAGGAGGCTAAGCAGGTTTAGAACGGGCTTGTGTGAATAATTTCAGCAGGCTCTGGGGTGTGGACGTACCATCAGGTCCTGGGGTGTTTCCAATAGGGAGATAGTGGCCTGCTGTGTAAGAGTCTAACAGGGGAAGCAGTTTCCAGGGAGGGGTGGTAGGCTCTGGATTGGTTAGTGTGCACGTGAAGGGGACACCCCTGGGTGAGTCATTCTGTACACCCAGGAGTCGGCTCACCTTGGGAGAGACCGTTCCACCAAGGCTCACCAGGGTTCCTAGATATCAAATATCAATTTGATATCCATATCAAAATACAGAATACAGAAAAGAAAAAGATATGATTAATGCCTGTCAGATGGCACCCAGTTTAGAGTGGACAGCTTATATCTTGTGGTCTCTTTCTGTCCCATGGCCAAGGAGAGGTTGGGCTCCACTAGGACTGTGCGGAGAGCTAGGAGTGCTTGTGAAATGAGTAAAAACTGGGCAGAAGAGAGCATGTTTGCTTCTGAAACACCCTGGGGACTTTGAGGAAGCTGTAGTCAACCTCCTTATCTTTAGGACAGCAGTGAGAGGGCAGAGGACGCTCTCCATTGGAGAGTAGTGTGATGGAGGGTATCCTAAGAGCCATTAACCCAGCTTTGGTGTCTTTGCACCTGGCGTGCCTCCGTGCAAGTGTGATATCGTCAGAAGAAAGAATACGATTGGCTTAGCTGCCTACCCCTCTCCCTGCGGATCATGGCGATTGGAGTATAGATTGCCAAGCACAGAAGGAACCTTCCGTCTTTGTCAGTGCTACAGAAGAATGTGTGCATGTGTGTGTGTATAATATGTCCTTTATCACGGGCATTAGCCTCTTCTTGCATATTTGATTTTCAAACATCCATCACAATGTTGGGGTTGAGCTCAGCCGTCTTCCCCATCCTGCAACGTTCCTTCCAGGCATAGAGCCCTGCGCTTCCTTCCACCATGACCCGAGCCACCGCTGTGTACCCTGGACAAGACTAATGTGCTCTGTCCAGCACAGCTGACTTCAGCACGTGACTCCCCCATCCCCCTTTCGCAGTCAGGCTTGGAACACACCTCAGTCTCGACAAACCTCAGTCCCGACAAACACACCTCAGTCCCAACAAATGCAGTGGAAAGCAGGGACCCAAGCCACTTCCAGGAACAACTCCCCACAGAATGCTTCGGCTCTCCTTTCCTCTGCTTTGGGAACATTGGGAGGCCGGTGTGTTTTAGAGATGACAGCTGTTAATTGGAGGAAGGCCACCTGTGCATGAAGAACAAGAGATCGTCTTAGTTGTGGTGAGTCACTGAAACGTGCCAGCTTGTTTGTTACCATATCCTTGTGTATCCTGTCCTGACTAATCATACTATCGTTGCTGTATTTGCAGGGTTTTCCTTTTGTACCTTCTGCTACTCTACTGTAACTTGAGGATAGGTCTTTGGGTTACTGTTCCCAGGAACTTGTAATTTTCTGCTTCCCACTTACAAGGATCTCAGAATAGATTAAGGAATGACCCTAAAGAGGAAAAGGTGATGATGAAAGATGTGATATGAATACAGAAGCTTAAGTATACTTACATGTAATCCCATGTACACACACATGTATATACATCTCTATCTCACAAAGGAGGAAATATATATTTGGGATAAAAAAGGGAAAAGAAAGTAGTAGAATACTTGCTTGTTTGTATATTAGCTTTTTCTTCTGAGTTTTTCAACAATTTATTTCTAGCGTTTAAAAGCTTAGATGGGGGGCGCCTTGGTGGCACAGCAATTAAGCGTCTGCCTTCGGCTCAGGGCGTGATCCCGGCGTTACGGGATCGAGCCCCACATCAGGCTCCTCTGCTATGAGCCTGCTTCTTCCTCTCCCACTCTCCCTGCTTGTGTTCCCTCTCTCGCTGGCTGTCTCTATCTTTGTCAAATAAATAAATAAAATCTTTAAAATAAAATAAAATAAAAGCTTAGATGGAATTTAGCTTTAGATCAAGTTTCTTAGTTTTTAAGGAAACAGACTTAACTGTAATAGATGTTTACAAAGGTAGTGAGCAGCAAATTGAAAATATGTGATACGTGCGTTGAAGCTCCATCCGCACCTTTGATGCAGCCCCGTTGTTTAACACAATCCAGATGGGTTTTTGCGTCGTGGTGACGAGGCCCCAAATAAAACAGGTTATTCTGGAGGTAAAAACATGGAAATGTATCAGATGTGGTTTATTCTATATAGGACATTTGACTTTTGCATGACATCTGCGGTGAGGTACTTTTTGGCAGCCGTGAAATCCTCAACAATTGTCTTTTCTGGGGACAAGAGCAAAAGGGGAGGCTGTGCTGGAGAAAAGAAGGCTCAGCTCCACTAAATAGACAGACTTGGCCAGCGTTCCCTTGACCTTCCTCCTATTATGATGGCAGGGCTCATGTTACATGGGACTGACATGCCCACAATGGGGTAGGAAATGTCACTCATTCCACAAGGAGAAGAATGACGTAATGACATCAGTGAGATCTGACCTGTCCACACTCCACATCTGCTTGAGAGACTGACTGAAGGTTAGACACAGAGGGAGATACGAAACACAGCCTCCTGTTGACTCCAGTGGGTACACACGATCAGGCCAGCTGACACTTGAGAAAGCACAGGGCTATGGCGCCCTTAAGGGAGTCCGACTGCCCTAACTTACGGCGTGTTTTCCATGTTCCTGCAGAAACACAAATCAGAAAGAAAGGCATGGAGAGACACCACACTTCACATAACACAACCTATAAAACGACAGTTTAATCTGCACAATAAATGTGATAACATTTCTAGGAATATAAAAAGACACTCAGATTAAAATCAACTGATAAACTGCCTACCACAGACTTATTAAAACAATTTGATCCAAGTATTTGTATTGAAATCAATGTATATTATGGAGGAAAAGCTAGTATGAAAAGGGATAAAGAAAAGTATAGACAAAAGCTGAAACAGTGAATGCTAGGAAAACTGTCGATGAGTGTAAATAAGCTATGAATGGGCTTTTTTATTTATTTATTTTTTTAAGTAGGCTCCATGCCCAGCGTGGAGCCCAGTGCAGGGCTGAAACTCACAATCTGGGATTAAGACCTGAGCTGAGGGATGCCTGCGTGGCTCAGTCGACTGTTAAGCGTCTGCCTTCATCTCAGGTCATGATCCCTAGGTCCTAGGATCAAGCCCCGCATCGGGATCCCTGCTCAGCAGGAAGCCTGCTTCTCCCTCTCCCACTCCCACCGCTTGTGTTCCCTCTCTCACTGCCTCTTTCTCTGTCAAATACATAAATAAAATCTTAAAAAAAAAAAAAAAAAGACCTGAGCTGAGATCAGGAGTCGGACGTGTAACTGACTGAGCTCCCCAGGAGCCCCAAGCTATGAATGTGCTTCGTCATCATGAGTAAAAACCATGAGAAATATGTACAAGGAAAGGGGAGGCTCCTTACTGCTCAGATCTCAGAGATCATGTGTACACAGAATTTGAAAAGCTCATGGAAAAACCAAGTAAAATAATTATCAGCATTTAACATACATGTCTGATTTTATTCCTATCACGTTATAGTTTTATTTTATATATTTTTAGTTCTCTGTAAAAATATTTCTTCCTGGAATATCTTTTTCTGTGTATTCAGTGGCAGGCAAACACGTGGTTTCTGCCTTTGCTGAGCTGAGAGGCTTGGGCAGCAAGAAACTGGCTTTAAGTACGTTGTCTTACAGAAGCTTGAAAGGGTTGAGGGAGGGAGCATGAATTGGGACAAAATATTTGATAACTAAAGGGGAAAATTTAGAGGACATCTTTCTTGTCGTCTACTTCTGACAAGAAAAAGAAAACCCTTTAGGTATTTTACTGGTATGCAGGTACAGCCATGTGAGAAATCCATGTATGTTTTCTAAGAAATGATATGCAAAGATGTATATTAGTTTACCAGTGTTAAGTTCTCTTATTTTTTTTACATTATGTTCACTTAGCCACTGTATCATACATCATTAGTTTTTGATGTAATGTCCAATGATTCATTAGTTGCATATAACACCCAGTGCTCATCACAATACATGCCCTCCTTAGTACCCATGTGTCTATTTATTTAAAAGTAGGCACCCACAGCCAAAGTTAGGCAGACCATGCCTTCCGTTTCAGGACCCACAAAATGTGCAAAATCTGGCTTTATGTTTGGCTACACAGAAACCCCTCCAAAAATCAAAGGGGGCTGTAAAAGACACCACATATTATGACTTAGGAAACAAAAATTAGAACCTAAAAAAAAAAAATGTAATAAAATCTGAAGTGGTATGTTCTTTTAAAAACGGCACTTTTTGAATAGCGAGAGTTAAGGGGGACATTTAAAATATAATTAGAGGTTATTTAGAAAATAATGCTAATGGGCAGACTATAAATCAGAACGCACTAGAGATGATCAGTGGTTAGCTGACAAGCATTTAACAGCTGGTTCCCCAAGTGTGTATCCAGCATGACAATTGTTGGTGTATCTGGTTATATTAATAAGTAAGGCAGAAATAAAACAGTGAAAATGTACATCAGAGCTTCTGCATCAGTAACTGAGTCATGTCTTTGCTGAATTGGGGAGTTAATAGTCCTTGAATCCTGAAAGAGATTTCCTCTGTGTGTGTGTGTGTGTCTGTGTCTGTGTCTGTGTGCATGCATACATGCGTGCATGCGTGTGTGTGCATGAGTGTGCGTGTGTGTGCACATGCGTGCATGTGTATGTGAGTGAGAGCCTGCATGCTGTTCACAGCATGATGAACAATAGTTGATGAACAATAGTTCATCTGCACTATTATCATTTTCTGTAACATTTTCTTAAGTCCCAGGAAAATCAACAAAACAATCAGTTTGAGTCGTAGTTTGTAGCACTTGCTGCCTTCTGTGGTGTAAACACTCCCACCGCGGCCAGTTCCAAGCTACCGATGCCGTCATTGCACACACAAATGGGGAGAGATCTGCAGCAGCCAGCACTAGTTAACGTTACTGCCGTAGGCGTAAATAACCTCAAAAGCAGAGATAATATGTAATGAAAAATAAGACAGTAAGAGTATTGTAGGTTTGGATAACTTAAAAAAAAATGATGGGGTATATATACACAATAGAATATTACTCAGCTATAAAAAAAGAATGAAACCTTGCCATTTACAATGACATGGATGGAACTAGAGGGTATTACGCTAAGTGAAATAAGGCAGAGAAAGACAAATACCATATGATTTCACTCATGTTTGAAATTTAAGAAACAAAACAAATGAGCAAAGGGGGAAAAAAGAGAGGCAAACCAAGAAATTGACTCTTAACTCTAGAGAACAAACTGAGGTTTACTGGAGGGGAGGTGGGTGTGGGGATGGGTAAGTAGGTGATGGGGTTTAAGGAGGGCGCTTGTGATGAGCACTGGATGTTGTATGGAATTGTTCAATCACTATATTGTACACCTGAAGCTAATACTATGCTGTATGTTAACTAACTGGAATTTAAATAAAAACAGAAAGAGAAAGAAGGGTGCTATCATTTTTATTATTATTATTATTTTTTTTAAGATTTTATTTATTTGACAGAGATAGAGACAGCCAGCGAGAGAGGGAACACAAGCAGGGGGAGTGGGAGAGGAAGAAGCAGGCTCATAGCGGAAGAGCCTGATGTGGGGCTGGATCCCAGAACGCCAGGATCACGCCCTGAGCCGAAGGCAGACGCTTAACCGCTGTGCCACCCAGGCGCCCCCCCCCCTTTTTTTTTTTATCATTTTTATTATAAACGTCAGTGTGAAAGGACTGGCCAACACAATTATTTAAAATTTTGGAAATCAAAATTAACACTGTTTGAAGATGGGAAAGTCAAAAGAATTAATAATAAACTAATAAAAAACATAAGGATGTTAAATACGATAGTCTTTTAGAAAGTAGGCATATACATGTAGGTAGTTTCCTGTAGTTAAATAGCATTGAATTTATAACAGAATTAAATATTTCATTTATAATAGCACAAATTGTTATAAACACTGAAGAACTCAAGGAACATTGTTCCCATACCTTTTTCCTGAGGGAACTACTAGGACACAGCCTTTAGACAACAGAAGTTACTAGAGACATCACCTTAAGAATAGTGCTGATCGGGACGCCTGGGTGGCGCAGTCGGTAAGCGTCTGCCTTCGGCTCAGGGCGTGATCCCGGCATTCTGGGATCGAGCCCCACATCAGGCTCCTCCGCTAGGAGCCTGCTTCTTCCTCTTCCACTCCCCCTGCTTGTGTTCCCTCTCTCGCTGGCTGTCTGTCTTTGTCAAATAAATAAATAAAATCTTTAAAAAAAAAAAAAGAATAGTGCTGACCACCAATTATAGGTACCTTATAAAGCAAAGACACCATATAGGTTAAAGTAGAGAGAATTAGTGCAATTGCCATATATTCTGACATGCTGGATGCAGCCTAATGATTGAAAATGAGAGATAACAGCAATAGTGTATGCAAAAAATTGAAGTGTTTTTAGCAATAATAATTGGTCTTAGTACCATTATATTGATACTGTCGTGTTTGTAATGTGGGATAGGGTGCATGAATAGTGATTAAATGTTTTAATTCTGTCATCCTGTGTTCTTGAGAATGAAGATTCTCAATGTGGAACAAAGATGTGATATGGAAGAGATTTAAAAAGCTTGCACTCCTAAATTTGCATTGGAAATATTTGTATGAACTCTCAAGTTTCATATACACTTTTCACAGCTGTGTTGAAAATTCTTAGAAACAATGATCCATTCAGTGGCAATGGCATTCCTAGGACCCAGGTTTTGGTTTTGATATACCATTTCCTACTTTCAGAAGCTTGAGTTTCTTGGAGAAATGATTGATTCTTGTCCTGGGGCAGGGGATGTGGAAGATGAGACTAGGACATCAGGACAAATCAGAGCAAACAAGATATCAAAATCTAGTAGGGTTATGTCAGAAGGACACAGTGGCCAACGTGATGGAACTCATACTGGCTAAAGCTGAGAGAGTTTGAGTTTCACTGAGGATAAAGCTTGTAATGGATTGAAACACGTCAAATATACTTAAATCCATGAATTTATAAACACATTTAAACATAAAACCAGTTGGTCCCATTGTGAAGATGAGAGGTAGCCAGTTTATTACCTTGAAAATCTAACATGTGTCTTGCTTTTTGTGTGTAAGCAACAGATACTAGCTGAGAATTACAGTTACTACAGTTAAATAAATGAACAAAAAAACTGATCAAATTAGAACATCACCGTTGTTTGCCCTGAATGAATTAATGGATGTAGGCATTGAACACTCAATGCGGATACCATAAAAAAAAGAGCAAAAGCCAGAAAATACTTACATCCAATGAAAAATTCAGTTCCCACTATGGTCTTGCCAAATAGATCAAATCTGATTTTGATCAAGCCCCTGAATTCAGCTGATGATTATCAAGCAACGCAAAGAACAGAACAACCTTTTTTTTTTAAAGATTTTATTTATTTATTCGACAGAGATAGAGACAGCCAGCGAGAGAGGGAACACAAGCAGGGGGAGTGGGAGAGGAAGAAGCAGGCTCATAGCGGAGGAGCCTGATGTGGGGCTCGATCCCATAACGCCGGGATCACGCCCTGAGCCGAAGGCAGACGCTTAACGGCTGTGCCACCCAGGCGCCCCCAGAACAACCTTTTTAAACACAGCATCAATAAGTAATACTCAGACTGTGGAAAACACTACGGTTCAAACAACCGAGGTTTTGCAACAGATAAATGTTATGGGAAAGAGGGATAGAATAAGCGAGACTAAAATCTGAAAACACACAAACCAAACGCTAACCAGCCTACTCCCCAACACCAGCAGCATTCAAACAAAGGAGAGGATTTATGACCAGCATGCTATGTAGCCTGACATTTCCAAGTGCCTGCAAAGCTTAGCTTGGTGCCTTTCCATGCATGTCACTTCTCATTCCTCTCTCCTTTGAATCTCTATAAGGAGAGAGGTTGGTAAATCTGAACCTGTTAAATGATCCATAATTACCCTCAACTTGTAAGAGTGGCACTAGGATAGACAAAGAATTTAGCCCAGCTGGAGTGGAGGAAATTTTCCAAGGAAAGAAACCCCTTTCTGAAGATCATGTGCCATCGAAGACGTGAGAAGACCAGTAGAGTACACAGTATGATGCGAAAATGGAACAGGAAGAAACTGTACTTCTTTTCTTCCCCTTTTCTAAATATCAGGAACATAGGGGAGAGGAAATTAAAGAGAAATCAAATATTTCAAGATCTGCTAAGTGAGTCGGGCCACCCAGAGAGCGCACATGGCATCTCCTTCCCCATCTTTGAAGACCAAAAACTGGGGCCAGCTTGCAGCTCTTACTCATTCATCATTTTCCGCATGGTATGTGGAAATGCCTCCAGTGGCGCCATTGAGCTTGGCCAGGAGAACCAAGTGGTCTGTGTGATGGAAGTAAAAAGCCTTTAGGGTTTGAAGCTGAATTCAGAGGAGAACCAGATGCCCAAGAGCTGCATCTTCTTGGAGTAAAAATCCATCCCCTATAGAAAAGTCAGAAGAGCCAAGGTCTGCCATCCAAAGAATAACAAGTCCCATGTCCCCAGAAGAGTACAAACCAACCCTCCTCAAATCCAGGGGCTCAGGACAACTTATTGTTTAAATCATGTTCCTTCGCAAAAACAAGGCAAATGGTGTCGAGAAACATTTGTTTGTGCTGTATCAGTAAAAGTAAAATCTCTGGGAGGGCCAGAGAAAATAAAGGAGGCTCTAAACGTGTCAAGGAAACTGCTCTAGGATGCTGGAAAAGATTGTGACTGTGCTGTGCATGCACAAATATCGGTAACGTTATTTCTGGTAATTTTGAAAGGTAGAAAATGTGCCTAGTAAGTTGTTGCACCAGAATAAAGACATCTTCATGCAGATTGCTGCACGTGTCATCAGGTCCCTCCTAACTGTATGTTTAAGGCACTACAATAAGACGAATGGATGCAGAAAAGTTAAAATCCTGGGGAAAAGATCAAACCCAACACACAACCACAAAGATATGACCTCGGGGTAAAGATCAAAGCAAGAGTGCTGTAGTATGGTCCTATGTTAAGTCTTCGGAAATAGTTAAGACAGGTCTTAGCAGAACCTCTCAGCTGGGCAAAACAGCTGCCAGTGTGAGGGCATTGTCCTCGCACAGCCTTACCTATGCATGGAAGTAGTGACAGAGTCTAGGATGACCTCTGTCTTGTCGTTGAAGGTTTGTATCTAAGAGGCCAGTCACTCATCTTTTTGGTTCACATGTCTTCAGAACAAGAGGAGCTGCATCCAAGTAAACCCTTCTGCATCTGGAGATGATTTAGGAGACATAGTTTTTTAATTTAAGCCTGATCCTCATGCTGGAATGAGAGGAGGCTTTGGCATCTTGGAAGAGAAGTGAAGATTTGGAAACCATATATTGGAGGCTGGTTACAAGTGTCCAAACACAAGTCCCCTTGAAGCACATCTTGTATGCAGGTCCCTGTGCATCCCCTCCTCCTTGAATTTGGGCTGTCTCCCTGACCCTAGTGGTCACATGATGGTGTGCTCCTCCATGCCTGAGTCTCGGGTAGGTGTGGAAGATTTACTGCTGTGATTTCACAATCCCTGAGCCACCACGTACGAAATCCAGCTTCCCTGCTGACAGGACCACAGTGAGACCTTGAGATTTAGGAAGAGGCTCTGAGACCATATGGGAATCCCAGATGTCTGGACATCCCAGCAGAGGTCAGCCTTCTAAGGATCCCTGACAAGCTGTCAGAAATAGGTCTAAACCATTTTAAGTGTTACATTCCAGTCAGGCTCTTTCAGATAGCTTTGGCTTCAGCCAATATCACCTTGAGGAAAAACTACTGACTTGGCCCAACTGACTCACACAATCATGAGAGAGAATAAAATCATCGTTTTAAGAAAATACGAAGTGTTAGGATAGATTGTAACATAGCAGTGAAAAAGCAATACTAACATCGACTATAATCAGAAGCAGATTACATAATATGAACTGAAGGCACTACCATATCTGTTTGTAAGTAGCCTAGCAGATGCTGTTCCCTCTGTGAACTACTCTCTGCTTTGAGCAGCAAAAGCCTACTTGCCAGTAGAGTGCTGAAGCCTACCTAACCTGACTTCCCCTAAAGAGAAGCGACTTCCCCCTGTGCCTCTGTCATTCCCTTGTGATACACGTAGCCAGGTCGCCAGGGAGATAGGTAGGTAGGTAGGTCAGCAAATAGGTGACCTAGGTGGGTGGTTAGTAGATCTAATGAGATCACAGTGATCTGCATAGAAGTCTGGCATGGTGTACTCAAGAACTTTTGTTGACTGAATGAGTAAACTTTGTTTCCAGACTTGTGTAGAACCTTTACATGGATTTTGTAAGGAAGAAACGTGAAACCTACATTGTGGAATCACTCGCTATCAAATACGTGTTGTAAGTGTAGTAAATATCCCATCCATCCAACTTTTATATCTAATTATTGAAATCCGTTAGTTTTAAACATCCCTTTTAGTTGTTTTTGGAAGAAAATTCTGGAATGTGGGAACCATAAATTTTCTTAACATCTTCTGCAGCCAGAGTGCTGACTCCTGATCTGTTCTCCTCTTCCTGTGTCCTGGCCAGCTACAATTTATTGCTTAAGAAATAACAAAGTTAAGCCTTATAACATTGAAATATTTCAGTAACAAATTGCAAGAAATAACAAAAAGGAGACAGTAAACATCATCTGCTTGTCTCTGGCTCCTTTGCATTTGCAAAAGTAAAAATCCGACATTTAGGGCGCCTGGTTGCCTCCATTGAGAGAGCATGTGACTCTTGATCTTGGGGTTATGAGTTTGAGCCCCATGTTGGGCATAGAGTTTACTTAATATAAAAAAAATTCCAACGTTTTCCATCTAAGCAGAATCATCGTTTAAAAACAAAAATAGGGGCGCCTGGCTGGCTCAGTTGGTGAGGCATGCAGTTCTTGATCTAAGACCATGAGTTCGAGCCCCGTGTTGGGCGTGGAACCTACTAAGAAAAATAAAAACAGTGGAAAATTTTCGGCCCCTTAAATAAATATGCTTGAATAGTCATATACTAATTATGCAGATTGTAGTTCTCAGTAAAATTTCATCAGCATTTTGGGTCATTCTGTATTTATTGGATCCCCGGAAAAGAAGACTTTTATTCCCCGAGGAGGATTCAAAACATAAGTCAGGCGAAAACACTGATCCGTTCACTCACAGGACCTCAGGATATATGAGCGTTGGAAGGGAAGTTGGACACTTTCTAGATTACATTCACGGCACTGTTTGGTGCTTCCTATTACATCCCTGGTACACGGGCACCCAGCTGTGTTTGAACAGCTTCAGGAATGAGGACCTTCAAAGTCCTAGAAAACTGTCATTCTGAGTGGCTGAAAAATGGAGCTGTCTACAAAGATAAGAATAAATGGCATTTGAAAAAGAGTATCCTGCCTTATGGTTTTCAGGCACAAATACATCAGGAGGTAAATGTTGTGAACATCATGTAAATTCAAATTAAATTATTTGAAGTTCATAATGGCTACAACAAGAGGGTCAGTACTAATCCAACACCAGTAGTGGAATTTTTCTGATATTTGGAAAAGTTCAAGAGACCATTCAAGCAATGAAATGGTTGATAACTTAGTAAATTCTTTGTAGATAAGTCAGCTGAAAACCACAAGAAAACAGATCTAAAGATGGAAAATAAGAGAAGTGAATGTTATAGGAAAGATAAAAAGTTACCATGCCGTTGGGTTACAAAGACAATGGATGTGGAGTTCAATTTGTTGCATAAAGATACTCAGTTAGAGGCTTTTAGGGATATAGGAAGGATTTCAGAGTCTTAACACAGAAATACCTTAAGCATGTTCCCGTCTGAAAACCTGAAAAGAGATGAAATCTTTACAGAAGTTTTTCATTAAAAAAAAAAAAAAATCCAAAACCTTATATACATCTCTGTCCCCACCATAACATACGCTTTCCTTAGCTCTGAGGCAGGGGTATACCATGTACTCAGGAAATGTTTGCTGAAAGAAAGAATGAAAATGGGACTTTTCCTAATGGTACCCTGAGTATAGGTAAAATGAAGATAAAATAATAAATAATTGAACTGAATTAAAGAGGTTGGCCATGTGATCATTGCACATTTTTGGAAGTGATGGTCTTTGCTGGAATATTCTACACACGGTATATTGGTGTTCCTAAGAAGGCAAATTGGGGGACAGATTTGGAATTAAGGATGTCTGCTGTCACAGAATTCTTTGTTCCAGCTTGGTGCCGCTAAACCATAGTGTCTCTTTGGTTTTCAGGTATTACTGGAGACGCTTGAAAGTCATACTGCATTCTTCAAAGTGTTTATGTAAAACTTACATAAGTTATCACGTTATAAATTCATTTCTTGGCCTCTTAGTTATTTCCTGTTACTTTAGTTTTCAGACAAGATGAAATTCAATCACTTAAAAAGACATTTACAACCAGGCCACTGCACAAACCCCAAATTCTGAAATTACTTTTCTTCCTGGCTTCTGTGGAAACATATGTCAAGTTCATTCTTTCATGTATGTCCAGAAGTATGATCAGGATGTTAGGATTGTTTTTGGCCAGTCTGTAGAAGCTCCTAGTGGTAGCTGGGAGGTATGGGTGCTGTGTAGACCGCGCACTTTGTACACTAACTAGCCAGGTAGGAAGAGAGCACTTAATCCTCACCCAAGCCAGAAAAGAGCACAGCTAATTCGGCGGGGGATACTCTTAGAAGCTGTGATTTTAGCATCACGCACAGTCTACAGATAGAGAATCATCTCCGATGTCTTTGAAGTGCCTCGGTAAGTTGTGCTGGTGACAGATGGGAATATCGAACGTATTCAGAGGAGAATGAAGCTGCATATAGATCAGTTGAACGTATCACGTGGTGTCACTGCTCGGTGTGGGCATCCTGCACTTGATTTGCATACTTAGTTAATATGCAACTTGAATATAGGCTATTGATTCTTTTAAAGCATTTGAATATGTAACGAGTGGCAGAAATAGAGGGTTCAAGATAGCAAAGAGGGTTTGAAAACCTTCATCCTGGATGACTGCACTCCATCCTCCATTTTCATGCCTCATTTTGGGGGGCATCATCTGCTTGTGTTGTTAAAATGTACACACAGGAAGTTGAATTTTCCATTTGAATTTTTGATTTCCAGCCCCAAACTAGAAACTGCCGAAAATCCATGAATAGAAAAATAAATTCTCTTGTATTCATGGATGTATACCATGGGTAATTATAGTGAACACTTTAAAGCATGCATCACATGCATGAATCCAATCAGTCTGATAATAAGCACAGAAGAATGTATCGATTAGACAGCAGGAATCACCTGACCCAGTGCATTCCGAAGATGGGCGTACGTGGGTCATGTGAGAGCACTGACCCTTGAGTTGTGCGGGAGATATCGGGCACGGAATGTTAGGG
The DNA here is from genome assembly GCF_024610735.1 of Ursus americanus. Taxonomy (NCBI): domain Eukaryota; kingdom Metazoa; phylum Chordata; class Mammalia; order Carnivora; family Ursidae; genus Ursus; species Ursus americanus. The sequence goes on along the minus strand of NC_142164.1, from coordinate 117,528,202 downwards.
TGTGGGAGAGACAGGCAAGCAAGGTGCTGTGGTCTCTCCAGCTGTGATCATTCCGAATCTTTGGGCCAGCTGCCCCTGTGCATCACTCTCACTAGGGACCAGTCCACCGGCATGGAGCATGGGGAGCCCCGTCTCTTCTCTGTGTGCCCGGGAGCTCAAGAGTGTCATAGGCAGTCCCCTCAGAAGGAAGCTATGACATTACTACACCAGCGTTTGGATGAAAATGTGGTCCTAAAGCTCACCTGTTGAACCTGCTATGTCTATCACAGACCTGTCAACCTTGCTAGGACCTCTTAAAAATCTGTACAGGGATGTGTAAGTGATCCGTAGCTGTTTGCAAGTTCATTGCTTCGGATTGTCTCAACTCACCATTGCAAAACTGTTCTCAGACTATTACGTACCGTGCCAGGCCAATGACTTCGCTTCTTGTTTTGCATTTTCTTCCTAGGGTGTCTCCATGTGTGGAATATGGCCACTGAAAGCAAACAAACAGATGATCTCCACACGCACCCTTTTTCAGGTAAGGAAGCTTATATACGGAGAGCTTGCAGCAACAATCCCAAAACGCAGGGTTGTTGATGGCAGAAGGTGGCTCACACTTTCTGCAGGCGTTAAATGGCCAGAGGTGTATTAATTAATGCCTGTATGTTTGTTCTTCTGTTATAAAGCTGCAGGCTTCATGGGTCTGTTTTGTTAATGATATCCAAATGAGATTCTTCAAAGATTTTCATTAAGTTCAAGTTACACCCAACTCGCACTAATATTTTTTCAGTGTCAAAAGCTATAGAATATATAAATTTAAAAACATCAGAATTCTAACCTGCTTAAAACACAATTCTTAATTTGTTGTGATTTTTAAATATTGTCTTAGAGTTACGTTTTCTTGTTAGAAATTACGCTCTTCATAAGGTGTTTTAGTATGCGTTCTCGTTTAACACTTTTTCACCATCATTTTCCACAATCCCAAATGTGCTTCAGAATTATAAATTGTTAAGTTCATGGTTGTCTTTTGGTCGAAATACCAAAACCTTGTCTACTAATCTCTTTTGTGGGCATTTCACAATTTTTACTGCTATGTGTATTTCCTGGAACATAACTAGATTTGTTAATACGGTTTCCTTTTGGTAAAGATTTGGGAAGGAGGTTATTGGGATTAATATTTCGAGAATGAATAAAAACATTGTGATAAAGACACAAGAGCCAGTAGGTCAGGAGAGGCCTTTGGGCAAATTCCATCTCATCCCTGTACCATCGTGGGACCTCAGCAAGTACTGAATCTTTGGAACTTCGGTTTTCTTGTTAGGAAATGAGTGTAGACACACATATCTAACAGGAATCTTGTTAGGATGGTCGACAAAGTATTCCATCCGGTAGTAAAATATGGCAAGTGCTCAATTAATGATGTTTAATATTTTCTTCATGGGTCTTGAAATATCCTTTTCCAGAGTATTATGATATATCCCTTTCCCACCATCTGCCTGGGGTACATCTCTTTTTAACGTATGTGGTTTATGTATTGGGCCTACGTTTATACCTTAACTTTGCTTTCTCTAATTTTCTCTGGTTTTGTCCTTCTTAAATGAAGCAAGTAGTTATTATGTTATGGAGAAAAGTAGTGGATGAAGAGACAGTCCATCCTATGAATTGATTAAAGCACCAGATAATATTGTAATGAATGTTTATCAGACTTAAATGGCCCACAAGAATCCCCACCTGACGTACCATTTCTCTAGACATGTGAACATAGAATATTGGATCCTAGACATGGAGAACCCAGGGGCAAAAAGGGCATTGAAAGCCCAGAGCATCTGAGGAGATACTTGGGGATTCTCCCCTTGCATCTGAAGAGAGCTGCAGATAGCGTAGTGCTGGGCGGCGCTGTACTGCCTGCATTCTGAGGTTTCGAGATCAGCCATGGCTGTTTCAGGAGCCATGGCTCAGCTTTGTGAACCTCTCTCAGGAGTTACAGGAACAGTAGACGATGATGATGTACTGCATGGGACTGTATGCTCCTTGAACTCAGAGCCACCATTCCTGGTGATTTTTTAAGTTTTAATTTTTTTTAAGGGCAGCTTTAGGTTTATAACAAGATTGGGAGGGAGGTGCAGAGGTTTGTCCTATAGCTCCTGCTCCGTCACACGTAGACGGCCTTCCCCATAATCAGCATCCCTTACCAGAATTGTACATTTTTTACCAAAGATGTGCCCACGTTGACCCATTGTGACCACCCAACCCCCACATCTTACCACAGAGTTCACTATTGCGGTTGTACGTTCGGCGCTTTTGGACATAGAATGGCATGTGTCCACCATTATAGTGTCATACAGAGTAGCTTCACTGCCCTAGAAATCCTCTGTGCCCTGCCTGTCCAACTGCTCCACTCCCTAACCTAATGCTTGGGAAAGAACAACGTTTGTTTCATTAAAAGTCACACATGATAATGAAAAACAGAAACAGAGCAGAATCGGAAATGCATCCATGCCCTTGACATTTTTAGAGACAGTTCCTACTTTCTCCTCTCTTCTGTATATGCACAGGCGCTGAACCCACGGGCCCATGTTTGCACATTGTGTGGTCACAGCCATGCCTGCTTCTCAGAGAAGTGTAACAGTGGCTTTCACGTTAACCGCTAGTGAGTCAAATAATGTCTTCTGTGCAGAAAATATAATGCTAAGCATTTTAATTAGTTATCTTTGTGGTTGTTTCTCTTGATTTATTTTCCTGTGGAAATGTAAGGAAAAATATGCTTATATATTTAGAGATGCATACAGAGTGCAGAGTCACACGTAAATAGGTACTGATTTTACTTTTAAAAGTGTAATTTGTAATCCTTTTCATGGTCCACTGAGGCTATTTTGTATTTTAATATGTCTAATACAATGTGCCCTTTTCACAGAGTCATTTTGTTTTGAAAAGATACAGACTTTAGTACTTTGTAGTAATATAAAGCAGAAAAGTCAGCTTCTCCTTCAATGTGTAAAAGTATACAAATGTTTATGGTGTTAACTTGGAATAAGAAAAAAATATTCTGCCTACAGATGCTTATGAAAACAGTCATTTTTCTTTTCTCGGCAGTGCCTTTTGGGTGGATACGTATTAATGTCATCCTTTAAAAGAGTGAAACACAAATTGGAAACTAAGTGAAGAGAAATAAAATGCCACAGAAATTGCAAGGGAAGACTTATAACTTGAATATTATGAACAGTGTTGCCAAACCTTATGATCTCTGTATCCATCAGTCCTTCTTTGCACAGTGCATAACCGTGGCTCTCAGACATCTAAGATTAATAGAATTAAGATTGGCAAATTTCCGAAGAATCAACTCTGGAAATCCTCAGATAAGATCATGTGACCAGGATGCATTAGCATTAACTGTGTCACTAACTTAAAGATGGTTAAGTAGCTTCTACAAAATATTTTTTTGCTAATACATTCCAATATGAAGGAGGGAGGAGGAAGTGGAAACATAAAAAAGACGCCCTTGATCTTTTCAAGTAATATGGGATGCTTGCTTTAATTGTATTATAATGACGCTGCGTGCATAAGACTGGGATCAAGTGCTATTCAGATGTTTGAAAATCCAGATAATCTGAAACTGTGCCATTGACGAGAGAGAGGGAAAGTCACCCAATTAAACCAGCAACACACATTGGAACACCTATAAAATGCAGCAGTATAAAGGTAATTTTACACGGAGAACAGTGTTCTAAAATCCAGAAAATAATAGTCTTTGGAGGAGATACAGACTAAAATTGGGAAAAAATTGGATTGAACCGTGTTTTTACAAGGTCTTCTATTTGGAAATCAGCTTTAGTGATGTGTGGTCGTTTAACTGTATTGATTAAAGAGAATGGCCAATTGATTTGGAAAACGAGTTCAAAAGGGATTCAGTTTCATGAGTTTTTAACCGAATGAGATATTTTTAAACCATTATAATACAATTGAGTCTTAACAACATTATTTGTGTGCCTCATTTCAGCTTTACTGTGTTCTTAGTTAGATGCAATCTTAGAATTTGTAAATAGGCCCGGTACGGCTATTATGTGATGATGAGTCAATCTCAAGGATCGATTTTAGAGATGGATTTAGTAATATCCATGGCATTTATAGAGCAGATGAGTATTAAAGGCAGGACATTAAACGTTAGGGCCAGCCTTCATCTGGAAGGCGTAAGAAGGCATAGGTCAATACCAGTGTTCTAGGTACGATGGCTCATGGCCAGCAAATCTTTACGTTCGTTGGACAGTATATCATGTGTCTACAGTGTCAGTAGCTTTGTTGCTTCAGGTCATTTTTTTTCTCTGTCCTGTTGCACAGTAAGGCCAACACAAGACTTGTTTGTAAAAATGCTAGTGTGGGTTCTAACTCCGTGGGTTCTAACAGGGTAGGAAGCTTGTGGGAAATGCCTCTCTGTTTTTTAGAGCTCATTTTTTAAAGTTGATTTGCATGTGCATCCAGAGCCAAAACTGCTTTGAGTCATAAATAGGATGAGATTCCATGCTTATGTTTCTCTCTCTCCCGTTTCTCTTCGATTAGCAAGAGCTGTTTGAGCTATGAGGCAGAAAGAAACACTTACTTTGCAGTACGTTTTAGAAGTATGTTTGCGCACGGTAGTGCAGAGTTAGAATGCACTCGTGGTGGCTTCTAGAGGTGCATTTTCCCTCAGGAGCGACCCCATTATATCTGGAGAAAATGTTTCAGGCTCCCCCGCTTTAAATTAATACAAGGTGCCTGGGGAACCGCAGAAGGCCCAGGATTGGCTTGGACTCCGCATGTCAACTGGTTGATTTTTCTTTCTTGCAGTGGCCAATATGTGGTTTGGAGCTGCAATGATGGGAAATTTTGGTGATATTAAGAAACCATCATTCTGCTTTGTAACAATCCAGGAATGTATAAATACTCAAAAGCCGAAAACAGTTTAATAATATGTCTGAGAACAAATACTAAAAAGGGGCATCTTGTCTCTGTTGCCTTCAGCTAGTTCTAATGAGTGTACCCAGTGATGCTGAAAGTAATAGTAACATGCAGAAACAGAACGGGAAGGAAGCTGTGAATCGACCACTGACAGGGTATCCCAAAATGACAGCTACCCAAAACCTATGGCCACCCAGCCGCGGACCCGGGTGGTACCAGTCCTGTTCAGGGAGACACCCTCCACAAGCAGCCCTATAAACATATTTGTTCAGCCATTTACTACTTCATGTACGTATTTGCAGATCTGAGAAAGAAAAAACAAATGAAACCCTTTCACTGGATCCTAATATGTGTGTTTTTCTTCTGTGATATTAAATCAGTACATTTTTGTGGGCTCCTGAAAATGCTGTGAGCACCGTGGGCAGCGTGTCCACCCTTAGCTGAGCCATTCCTACTGCCATGGCCACATGAGCAGTGCATACGCCTCAGAAGACATTGCTTTCTTGGGGTTCTCACGCAGCGTGCCCAGTGTCGCTCATGACGGGCGTGGGAGTTACCCTCCTGCATGGACGCCTTTTTCGTCTTCACTACGCATTCGACTCTGTTGTCCACTTCAGGTTTGACATGTAGTCATCCTGACGTATCGTTCTTTGTGGGCAGCGGGCCCTCTTTGGGAATGTCTCACGCTCTTTATGCCTTGTGAGATAAGCACCTGTTTTCTCAAGCATGTACTCAGTTACTTATCATTTGTAGTGGTGTTACGACTTTTATGGAAGCCATTCCATTTTTCTTTTAGTTTAATTGTCATTGTTGTTGTTTTTCCTTAAAGGTCCATGAAGTTTTAGTCCTGATGTGGGATATTTGCTTCCAGGATGGCTTCTCAGATGTTGCTTGCTTGCTTACTTGCTTGCTTGATTCCTTCATCTTTCCTTCCTTTCCTCCCCTCCTTCTTTCCCCCTCCCTTCTTCCCCCCCTTCCCTCCTTCCCTTCCTCCCACCTTCCTTCCTACCCTTACTTCCCTCCTTCCTTCTTCCCTCCCTCCTCCTCTCCCTCCCTCCTTCCTTCCCCTCATTCCCTCCCTCCTTCCTTCCCCTCATTCCCTCCCTCCTTCCTTCCCCTCATTCCCTCCATCCTTCCTTCCCCTTATTCCCTCCATCCTTCCTTCCCCTCATTCCCTCCATCCTTCCTTCCCCTCATTCCCTCCATCCTTCCTTCCTTTCCCTTCCCTCCCCCCCTCCTTCCTTCCCTTCCTTCCATCCCTTCTTTCCTCCCTTCCATCCTTATTCCCTCCTTCCCTCCCTTCCAATCCTCTCTCCTGGGTTAGTTCAACCATTTCTTGAAACCCAGACATTCTCTTTTTTATATTTTCCTGAAATATATCTTCCAGTTATGTCATCAAGGAGACTGTGTAGGATATAAATTTTATGAAGCTTGAATATGCTTTTGCTTTCCTTCTTCAGGCTTAATAGTTTGACTGGACTCATACCATTTTTCCTAAGAACTCTGAGATACTGTTCTTGATGTTATATAACCATGCGCACATGTGACATGCGTAAAGCCAATCTTAATCTCATTCCTTTGTAGATAATCTATGCTGATTAGATATTCTGCCCTCTGTGAGGTTTATCTCATTCTTGGCATTCTGAAATTTCACAAGGATGTGAGTTCTCATTCATTCATACCACCTTTGACCTAAAACCATGCATTTCTGACTTTATAGGTTTAAAAATAATTTATTCCCTTTTGTTTTCTGTTTTTATAAGCTGGGCTGGTATGATCCAAGCCCTTGATTGAGCACCTAAATCACTTATATCTCAAATTGTAGGTATTTATCTTTTAGTTCTATGTTCTAGGAGTTTCTTACTTTGTCTTCCATCCTTCTAATGAATTATTTCCATCCTTACATTTTTAATTTGCAAGTATTCTTTCTGGATTTCTCATAATTTCATATAAATCTTTTCGTATAAATCTAATTTTTGTCAATGGATGCAAAATTATTTGAATGCTGTTGAGGGCTAGGTCAGTGTGTGTGTGCGTGTGTGTGTGTGTGTGTATTTGTGTGACATTCTCTTTCCTAAATCATCTTTTTCCTTTGAGATCCGTCTTATCTTTAAGGTACAGGGTTTTTGATTTTTTTGTTTTTTCCTTACCTTCTAAGCTCTTACTGATTCATGACTTGGGATTTTCAGAAGATGGGGTTGATTGTACAAAGTGGTTGGTGGGAGTTTCTTCTCCTGTGGTTTTGTAATGTTCCATTTTCCCATTACTTTTCCCCAGTGAATGTGAACGCCATCCAGGTATTCAGTCCAGATGAGCAATTTGTGGACTCGCAAGGTTTTGTTGGATGGAGGCCTTTCAGGATTGGATTTCGTATCACAGAGTTCCTGAATGATAGAAGGATACTCTTTACCCTGGGATACCATAACTCAGCCTGGTTATTCATTTTCTCCAGGCACTCTTCCATCTTAGAAAGGCAGGAGCCCTTTGATGTTTCTTTTGTGCAGGCCTGAGGAAGGCAGCTTGGCACACTGCCTAGGGAATCTCCCTGCTAGTCAGCCTTCATTACCCAGCTCCTTCTCCCATCCTCTAGCCTCTGCTGCTTGTTCTCTGAGTGGGAATATCCTTACATAATCAAACACATGTTCTGGAAGGGGGTTGCACTGCTCAGTTCCGTACATGAAGAGTCCTTCCAGAAACCTGTAGGAATCTATTGTTCAGATTTGACCTTCTACTTTTCTTACCAATTGCGTGTTCCTTCTTGATGGCTGCTGTTCTTTTTACATGGGCATCTGGGAGGGAGGGAGGACTTCTAGTTGTTCTCCACCACAGCGTGGAACCAGAAGGTACCAAGAGTGTATTTGTGCATCACTAAACTCACAAAACCCTAATTCCATGACCACATTCCCTTACGTGTAGGGCCGTTTGACGACTCAGACCTGAGACGTGCACAACACAATTTGCACAATAAACCCACACTCCATGAACTTAGTTTTTCTTCTCCCATGAAAGGATTGGATAGACCATCTGTAACATTCCTTCTGTACTAATGTTCCTTATCCTGCCACTGTAACAGAGTATAAGGAAACATTTAAAGTACTAAATAAAATATGCCCTTTTTGAAATTTGATTCACAAACAAAAACAGTTACTAATGATACCCTTTTCCTATGAAATGTTTCCATTTTATATGACATTTACACTAATCACTTATAACTTGACCTTATTTTATTGGAACTAAGTTTCAAAAATGAAAATAGAGCCTTACTTCTGAAAGCGCAGAATATAAAAATACTTTTTGTATGAATTTTAACAAAAATATTTTGATTTTGTGAATATGAATGCACATCTCAAACACCTACTTTTTCAGCAGTTTTATTTTAAATCTCATTTGTTTTGTTTACACTTTTTTTCTGGAATGATGGAATTGGAACTTGAGAGTCTGACTAATGGACCTAAGGCAGTAGAATTATGTATTCTTTCTCTTTGAATAAAAGCAGAGCAAGTGCCTTCCAAGGAAGGACTCTTAGATTATGGAGTTTGTATCCATCCTGCACTCATCAGATTTATTTTACATCTGACCTCTACCGTTTGCCTAAATTAGATTGGAAATTAAGGAGCAAAGGATGCCTGAAGCAAAGGAACAGCACATTTTTGGAAGTTTGAGCAGAACAGCAGAGGAAGCATCAGCTGGGCATTGTGACCCAGGACTCATTGAAGCAGGCTGGGAATCACTAATAGCAATAGTCCTGATCTGAGAAAGAACAATGGAGACTTAATTTGTGAGGTCCATGCCACAGAAAAGCAAGGTGTTTTATATTTCCTTTCATCTCAGTCTTAGGAAGTAGCCACGCTGAGCATGTGGCATTTTTATGCCACTTGAGTCTAATCTTCCTTTACTCTTTTCTTTGTTCCTTTCTTTGAAAAGTCAATGAACAAAGAACAACCACAACAGCAAAAGCTCCGGTCACTTGGTACATGATGCCCTGTAATCTGGCATTCTTTAAACTTAGATGCGTATTGTATATGTGTTCTGAGGAGCTTCACATCCTTGGGTACTCTTTACTACGTGCACAGATTGATCGTTTTGGGCCATGTGCACAACCGAGGCATTGAACCCAGTGCTCGAAGGAATACAAGGGTAAATACAATGTAGATTTTGCCTTTCACAAGCTTCGAAGGGCTACAACACATGCTCGATTGTGAGGCCTAGACTTCCAAGGGCCACATGCTCGTGCAATGGACACTAGAAGTGGAAAAGACACTCATACTCCACGAGACGTCCTCATGTGTTGGGTCACATCTGAACTCCGTGTAAAGAACGGGCACTATCTTGGCATGTGTTTCAAGTACATACCTGTGCAAAGGCACAACTTAGAACATGCTAGAAGAAGAGCAAATGCATCCGTTTGGATGGAGCAAACAGTGCATGATGTGAAGAGAAGGGAAATAATGCCAGAAAGGTAGACACCAGACATGTCTTGGAGCATTTGAGTCCCATCAGAAGGGATTTACAGTTAATAAAGTATATAATAATGATTCATGAATAGCTTTTCATTATCAGGATAGCGTGGTCACCGCTGTGTTTCTGGAAGGTGAGCCTAGCAGTGGAGGATAAGAGGGAGCTCAGAGAAAAGACTGCAGGTGAGGAGTGAGGGTGGGCTTATACAAGTTTAAATATAGTCCAGGCTGAAAATCAGAAAGGGATGCATTTGGGAAATGTGTAGATAGTGGAGGAAGTATGACTTGCAACTGTAAGCGAAAAGAGAGACAATCCCCAGATGGCCACTTGCTCTCAAAACAGCAGAGCCTTAGTTTTAATAGAGGACACTGGTATTCATTTCCTATCACTGTGTAACTCATTACCACAAATCTGGGGGACTTCAAACACCTTTTTATTAGCTCACCGTTCTGTAGCTCAGAAATCCAGCACCTTCTTGCTGGATTCTCTGCTGAAGGTCTTAGAAAGCTGAGGTCAAGGGCCATGCAAGGGTAGGCTGTGATCTTCAGGCTCTGGAGGAGACTTGGTTTCCAGGCTTGTTCTCATGCGTGAAGAATCCAGCTCCTTGTAGGAGGAAGTCCTTGCTTTATGGCTGGATGTTGGGCAAGGACCACTCTCAGCTGTCCCCACATGTGGCCCACTCTATCTTCAAAGCCAGCCACAATGCGGTGATGCCTTCTCATGCTTGCATATCAGTGACATCCCCTTCTGCTGAGAAAATGCCCTGCTTGTAAAGGACTCCTGTGATAGGATTGGATATACTAGGATAATCCCCCTTTTACTTACCTCAAAATCGAATGGTCAGTAACCTTACTTCCGTCTTTCAAAAACCCTTTGGCCTTGCATGGGTTGTGAACTCGTGCATTTATGGTTCTGGGGATCCGAGCAGGGGCTCTCTAGGTCAGGCCATCTCACAGCTCCGCCCGCCACAGCATCTCTCAAGGAATCACTCTACTGTGGGAACAGTATATCCGTGACACTTTCTCCTTCATGCCAGCTGTGTCATTGGTTGCCTTTTACATTTTCATTCCAGAGACAAAGGCAAAGGAAAGGCACAGGTGAGGAGATAAAGAGCTGCAATAAGGCAAAAGTGCTGTCCTAAAATAGTGCTTTCTTTGAAAAGTGTGGGATAAGCACATATGTTGGGAGTTGGCACAGAATCAAGCTTGTCAGGGGCTGGGAAGATACTCAGAAATGAAGGAATCTGTCACCACTCAGCTCATGCCAACAAAAACATCAGACCACATCAGCCACGAGGCTACGAACTGGCTTGCCGTGATGTGATAAAAATAGAGAATTATAAATGCAGAAGATTTCAAAACTGGCCAAATCTACAACCTGAGAATTACAAGTGCTTACTTCATGGCTGTGGGATTACAAAAAAAAGGCAGCCATTTGAAATTTGCAACAGTTGCAAATGTGAAATTTTGGCTTTTTGGGTGCATGTGGCCATTATAGAGTCTCCTATCTCCGCGAGATGGATGGAAATGCAGAGACTTCACCTCCATCTGTCTGTAAGTGTGCGGACCGAGCGGCAGAGTCACTGCATTTCACCGAATCTGCATTTTGTCTTTTCATCTCTTGCTGCTCACCCTGAGAAAGTGCCGAAGTGAATTCTATTATGGGGAATCAGCTTGGCTCCATATTTAGGAAAGCAAAAGGAATAGAGAGTCAGAAACGGGATTGATAGTGAATGGAAAGAGAATTTCTAATGGGACTTGTTCTTTCGGATTTTTCTTTACTTTAATACAATAATACCACATTGTAATGTGACTCGTGATATTGGAGCCAATGCTATGAAGACCGTGGTCTAACAAGGCAGCCAGTGGGACTCCCCCCGTGATGTCAAGACAAATTAGAAAGCACACATTCTTTGTTTATAATTTGCTTCTATTCTCTTCCCCACCTTTCTCTCTCTCCACATATTCTGCTGTCTCTTTTTAAAAAGATTTATCATTTGTTTAGATTTTCTAGGTGTTTTTAAAAATGTTCATGAAATCTTCAGTCTTTGTCACACAGTTATATGAAATCTCTTATAATAAGTTTTTCTTCTGATCAACGTGATAATGTTTATTCAACATAATCCTTCTGGGGCTCAGCCATTTCATAGCAGGCTCTGGCTTTTATGACCCCTGGTTATCGTAATTTCAGACTTCTATACGACTAGCAAGTTCCAATCAGCCCAAGGTATTAAAAATTCCCGTTATGATATTAGTAATAGACCTCTTTGTAACTACAGAACTATTATTTGTGTTCTTAAATGTAGCTTACTGAAAACTAAATATGTGTAAAGACTGAAACACTAAAGTCATGGAAACATGAAAGACACTTTTGAGAAGTGTGAATTTTTTTATGTGGGAGACAAATTTCATAGATAAATACAGTGAAATTAAGTGTTTTCTTAAATAAGATGTAGTTTCGTGGTCTACTCTCTTTAATATGGGAATGTGGTACAATTAATAGAATTATATGACATTTTAAATTCAAATCACATTGTTTCTGCTTGTCTCAAATCTTCTTTTAGGCGTTAGTTATGTAGCTGAGTTAGTGAAGAAGTAAATCATTTAAATACAGATATTTTATAATGTCTAAATAACTCAAAGATGTTGGCATACAAGTGGCATTTGTTAGGTATTGTAAACATAGTCCTATATGAAGAACATTTTTTAGTTCTTGTGAGTTGGGATTTGGACTAGGATCACGCTATTGAAGTTGAAGCATTTCCCATTCTGTGTTTCACAGTTTGTTCTTGGCCCAAGGGAAAATCACTTGGGAATGTAGTCAGTGCTGTACTTGTGGGAATGGGAAAGATGTGTATAGGGTTATTTGCCTACATTTTCCCAAAGGAAACTTTAAAACCTTAAATGTAGCCTCTAGCTAGTGGTCGTCTTAGTTTTCTGGAACTAGAGCACGGATACATTGTGAATCCGAGAAGTCTATCTTCATGTGCAGAGAGAAGCTGGCTCAGAGCTTTGGAATGCCCTGGAATCCATGCTTGGATGCCTCTGGTTGGTAGAAAGAACCGAGAAGTGAGAATGGAGAGGGGAAATTCCAGCCCATGAAGCAGCCAGCATGGAATGACAAGTCAGCAGTCAAATACTGTTTCAGAAGTGATTTTACCCCAGAGGAAAATTAAATCTCTTCCTTCTCCACATGTCCTAGACCAGCAAGGTCCCTTGAGCCAGTTCCCAATTCCAGAGACGATCTCTTCTGTATTAAAGTGAGGTGAAATGTGTCTGGGTAGAGATGAGGCCTCAGTTATGCTTTTCCTGTGGCTGAGAGGGGCCCACAGTAGGTGACCTCAGAACACAGAGGACAAGCAGTATTTGGAAGCCAGAGATGTGAGCAAGTATGGCCGTCTTGGTGGTGGTCAGCACCACAGGACACTGGACAGAGCCCAGGATTTGTTGATACCCTGAAGACATGACAGCAGCTTAGACCTAAACAGGGAGATTGAGGCACACTCACACACTTGCAACCAGACAGCTCTGCTGTGTCCATAGGAAAGTAGGACCTTAGAAATTCTTGGGCACAATCACCCTTTCACATTGTGAGAGAGGTAACAGTATCTTTAAGAAGTGTTTAAAATACAGTCTTTGAAAGATACTTTATAACCCGAATGTTTGGTAGTATACGAGTCAATTATAGCATCACCGTGTTTGGGTTTATAATTAAGCTGAGGAGGTGGCCAGGTGGCTCAGTTGGTCAAGCAACCAACTCTTGATCAGAGTTGAGGTCTTGATCTCAGGGTGGTGAGTTCAAGGCCCACATTGGGCTCTGTGCTGGGTGTGGAGCCTACTTTTAAAAGAGATAGATAGATAGATAGATAGATAGATAGATAGATAGATAGATAGATATAGATAGATAGATAGATAGATAGATAGATAGATAGATAGATAGATATAGATAGATAGACAGACAGACAGACACAAAATTAAGCTGAGGACAAACCAAGCACATGTTGGCTCCCCTCTCAGTTCCTGGCTGTGCATCTGGGCTTGTACGTTCCCTGAAGAACTCTGACAGAAGCAGTGCGTGTTCTGTACTCGTTTTTCCATTTTATTTTTTCACATATGTGATCCCATCGCTAGGAGTCCTTTTTACGTATTAGAATTCCGTCAATAATCCATCGATGCCCCTCCTATTGTTTCAAAACCACTACTGTATTTATTTCACAAAATGAACTGTTTCATCATTTGTCTTTGTCATCTTGGCAGGAGGGTGAGTGGACGAGCATGCCTAGTGTATCAAATTTATGCAAGTTCCAAACAGACCACTGTAGCTTTTCTGGAGCTTTGTACTGAGGCATCTCTCACACCTTGTATGTTGTCCAATGTATTAGGTATCTATTGCTGGGTGGAAAGTACCACAGAACATCATCGTGTTTAAAACAATACTCATCGGGGTGCCTGGGTGGCTCACTAGGTTAAGTACCTGACTCTTGATTTCCACTAAGGTCATGATCTCAGGGTTGTGAGATCAAGCCTCAAGTCAGACTTGGGCCTCCACACTCAGCAGGGAATCTGCTTAAGATTCTCTCTCCCTCTCCCTCTGCCCATCCCTCTTTACTCCCCTCATCAAATAAATAAATAAATCTTTTTCAAAAATTTAAAAACCTCCAACACTCATGTATGATTGACATTGTGTGGGAAGGGCTTACCTGGTCCTTGACTTTGCTGTTTCTCACAGGCTGCCATCAAGATGTCTGTGAGGGCTGTAATCTCAGGGCTTGAGTGCCAAGAGTTGATTCCAAGCACAAGTGATTGTTGGCAGGCTTCAACTCCTTATCAGTTGTTGGGCTGTGAGCTTCAGTTCTTCGCTGGGTGATGGCTGAATGCTGCCCCGGTTCCTTGCCGTGTAGGCTTCTCCAACATGGCATCTAGCTTTATTGAAGTCTGCAGTCCTAGAACATAGTACAGAATGTGTGCTAGCAAGGTGGAGGTCGCAGTGTTGAGCAGCCTTGTTGGAGAAGTGGCCTTCACCATGTTCAGATCGCCAGTCTAGCCCACACGGGAGAAGGAGATGATACGAAGGCATAAATACCAGAGGTGAGAATCATGGGGGGGCTGTCTTTCCAGTTGGCTCACCACACATGTGTTATGCCCTCACACATTGCATGTTACGGTTTTACAGTAGACATCTCTTTCTTAAAGTAGGTTGGTCATAAATAATGAATGTCCTGCCCCCAAAAAGGAAAACCTCAGTTCTCAATATTCCTGGAATTAGGGCATCTCTCCCCCTTTAGGGATCACCTGGCCCCATGCTACTCAGAGCATATGCTGTGTATCCCCTGGGAGTTAAGATGCAGATTCTCGGGTTTCACCCCAGCGTGAAAATCAGCATTTTAGCCAATTGCCCCGGTGACTTGCGAGCATATTGAAGTTTGAGATCGAGTCCCATGCTTCTCACCCTGGCTGCACTTTGGACTCACCCTACAAGTTTTCAGAGTACCTGTGCCCACATCGCATCTTCCAGAGATTTGCATTTTAGTACCTAAGGCATGGCCTGGGCCGGTTCCTCACATGCTTCTAAGGAATAGTTACATAGCTAGGACGGACAAGTGTTAAAGTATTCCAGCATGCATGGTAACAATCAGTAATAGAAAGGAAAATGCCAAGCAGTTTTGCCTATATAATTTTTCATTTGTTTTTACGTAGAAGGAAGTTCCTTAAAATTTTTTTGTGTCATAGGGAGCAGGTGAAGATGCCTTATGCCGATCTGGTATAATTTTGGTGCTTAATCTTGATCACAAGTGAATGAAGACAGGCATTTCCTGAAATTCTTGATAATTGCCCCATTAATAAAGATTTTAAAATCTGGAGTGACACTATTGACAATTTGCGAAGACATGTTTTCAGTTTTTATTGTTGATATTACTTAGTAAGTGCAGAAAACCATCAAGTTGCATATACTGGTTCCATTCCTTAAGAGTTTTAAGTTGGTTTGTAGTTGTCCAAGGGACATTTAAACTCAAGTCTGAAAATTCAGTGTGAAGGAGTGGATTTGCCATCAGTTGATATGTAGATTGTGATATTACAGATGTTAATATTAAGTTAGAAGAGTATCCTAACACCTACTCTGCACCAGTCACTGCTTAAGGATTCGAAATAAAGAAAAACATGAATAAGAAATACGTCCATTCATATGAAACCTACAGTCACTTTGGAGAAATAGAGATGACCTTTCTCACCGACCTCTATGTGTCATTGAACACTGTGAAAAAAAGTTACACAGCACCATGTGTAAGAGAAGCTACTCACGGATGCAGAAAACTGTCCTGAGGTCTTAAAGTTTAACCGGGGCGATGGAGAATCAGTGGACATGTCCCTGGTGACCTGGGTATGGCAGGGAGGAGTAAGAAGGAAGAGGTACTGTTGGCTTTTTAGAGTTGAAAGGGGTCTGGGATAAGACGGATCTGTGACCAATGAGAATGGAGGAAGAAGAGGATGGACAGATGACAAATGGCCTTTTGGCCACTGGAGGAAGTTTAGACTCTTTGTAAGAGAAATGACAAATTAAACAAAAGGCTAAGAGGCAAACACCAAGAAAGAAATGAGTAAGGCATGATCTCTGTCTTGGAAAACCTCAGAAATAAGGGCAGAAAAATCATATAAATATGAACCTCTAAAGGGACGTGATGAATACTCCAGGGGACATATATGAAAGGATGTGAGCACTGATATGCGCACCCCTATGTTTCTTGCAGAATTAGTTATAATAGCCAAGATATGGAAGCAACCCGAGTGTCCGTCCACTACTGGATGGATAAAGAAGAGGGGTGTGTATTGAATGGAATATTACTCAGCCATAAAAAAGAATGAAATCTTGCCATTTGCAATGACATGGATGGAACTACAGGGTATTATGCTAAGTGAAATAAGACAGAGAAAGACACATACTATATGATTTCACTTATATGTGGAATCCAAAAAACAAACCAAATGAACAAGCAAACAAAAAGCAGACATAGACCCGTAAATACAAAGAACAAACTGAGATTGCCAGACGGGCGGGGGGGGGGGGGTTGTGCAGAAGTGACAGATATAGACTTCCAGTTATGGAATGAGTAAGTCACGGGGATATAGGAGGAACAGCGTAGGGAATGGAGTCCACAGTACAGAAATGGTGTGGTATGGTGACCGATGGTAGCTACACTTGTGGTGAACACAGCATAACAAGTCGAGTTGTCAACTCAGTCTGTTGTGCACCTGAAACAGACCATTGTGTGTCCACTGTACTTCCATTCAAAAAAAAAAAAGGACTCAACACAGTTGTCACCAAATGCCTCAAGGGCAGTTGGAGAGCAGTGAGCTGCCAGAAAACTCACTGCCTTTTTTCTATAATCAATAAGAAAGGTGAGACCTAGTGACATCCCAAGAGAAATTTGAAGCCCTCAGAATCTCTTATTTTGAGAGAAAAGTCTTTCTTTTTTGTGGATTTATGTCAGCTTACAGTGTAATGTTTATGAATCTCAGCGTGATTTTTACTACTGTGACTTTAATGTTTCCCCTGTTATGTATTTTAATTTTGTTTACTTTCTTCCACTCCTAAAATTTTCTTTTGATTTTGAAAATAAAACAAATGGTGATATATACAAGGGAGCCATTTCTCAGGGCTAAGAGTCACCAAGACATGATGCATTCACATGGAGACTGGAGAGGGCTGACAGCCATGTCCATAAGGAGGCATTTCTTTGCACATTTTCCTTGTCATTTCCATATATCCTGGACCGAATAATTGAGTTAGAACACAGTAGTCATACCTGGCCCTTGTCACAAGTGGTCACAGTAAGTATTTGCACCATAGTCACTGAATGAATCTAGGAGTCTCCTCATGGAAAGAGGCTGTCTTTTATTTTTTGGTTCTTATGCCAAATTCCTGGGCACACAGCAGCCTCTCTGCAAACACTTGTCAATCAAATTAGGCTTCAGCCTTGGGAACACAGAAATAAAACTCAGTCCAATTCACTGGAGACTCCTTGGAAACCCGAGAAAGAACATCAAAATCCAAGCACAACCAAAGACTAAAAGAGTGGCCCAGAACAGTCCTGCTCAAATTGTACAGAACTTTAAGGAAGTCTCAGATATATTTTTCATTGACCGAACACCCTGGGAAAAATATGTGCGCACCTTTTAATCTTTAGCTAAAGGAATATTTCTTGATTGCTTCCTTTGTAGCTCAGGTTGGCCCAGGATGGCTAAGGAAATGACCAGGACTAAGACCAAACTTGGACTTGTATACTTTTTAAATTAAAGAAACAGAATGCATGTCATGTATTTATTATTAAACTAGTCTACAACTTCCATATGATAAATATTACTTGAAATTGGAACTATTCATATTTAAGTGTTTATCTTATTATCTTTATATAGTTTTTTTCTTTCAAGGCCATGCGTGCAAATGTTGTTTTACTAATTAAAAGGAGATTGTCTTTTTAAATCTGTTGGGAGGAGAAAAAAAATATTAAATTTAAAATCCTTAGCAATAGTTGCTTGATCATAAATTTTAAAATGAATATACAGCTTTTATTTATGAAAGGAGAAATAGCCAAGAGTGTTTGTCTAACATTATCCTTGTCTGTCTTGAATATATGATGAAAATGATGTATTAGAATATAAAGAGGATAGGGGCGCCTGGGGGCTCAGTCAGTTAAGTGTCTGCCTTTGGCTCAGGTCATGATCTCAAGGTCCTGGGATCAAGCCCCAAGGTGGGCTCTCTGCTTAGTAAGGAGTCTGCTTTTCTGTCTCCCTTTGTGTTCTCTCTCTCCCTCACTCTCGTGCTCTCTCTCTCAAGTAAATAAATAAAATTTCTTATAAAAAATAATATAAAGAGGCTAGAGAGTGACTAGATGGCTAGTCTAAAAATTATGCAAGGAAAACCTAAGAGTACAGAACAGAAATAGCACCAGCCGCTCACGTCACAATCCTATGGAGGGGTCTTTGAGAATGCAGATTCCCAGAACATAACCCTGGAGATGAAGATTTAGGGAGTTGGAGGTAGAGCCTAACAATCTGAACGTTTTATCTAAATTCCTGTTAGTTAACATACAGTGTGATATCAGTATCAGGTGTACAATATAGTGATTCCGTACTTCCATCCATCACCTGGTGCTCATCACAACAAATGCTCTCCTTCATTCCCATCACCTGTTTCACCCATCCCCCCCCCCACCTCCCCTTGGGTGACCATCATTGTGTTCTCTAGAGTTAGAGTCTGTTTCTTGGTTCGTCTCTCTTCCTGTCTCTTTTTTCCATATGCTCCTTTGTTTTGTGTCTTAAATTCCACGTACGTGAAATCATATGATGTTTCTAACAATTTATATTTTAAGAAATAACACACTCCTCCTCTCATGAGACTTTGGTGCACTAACAAAATTAGGTGCTACTAATATAATTCCAAATTCCCCTTTTACAGTTGAGGAGAATGAAGCCATTCAGAGACCACGCCTTGTTCACTATTATTTGTGCTGTCACAAAATACAAAGGCAGGCCTCAGAAACGTAGTGTTTTCAGTAGTTGCTGCAAAGCTGAGTGAGCAGACAGCTGTTGTGTTCTGAACCTAACATTATACAAGTGCTGTAAAGGATACATGGCTCAGACATCTCCCTCTCCGCTTGGAACATTCTGCTTCACGGTGCATGAAACACGCATGTACAGCAAACTTACATAATTAAGTAAATATGAAATAAGGGCAAAGTACCATGGGACATGAGGATGAAGAACGTTTTGACTGGAATGAGAATCAGATGAGTCTTAGAAGTCATTAATCTGAGTCTTGAAGCAGAAGGAAGATGTCCAAAGTGGGAAAATGAGAAAGGGCACATCTGAACGTGGACACAGCAAAGGATCATAAAACTTCCCCTGTGCTCAGGAAAGTATGAATTCTGGCATATGGTACCAGGACCCAAGATGTACAAACAAAAACTGTTGGATGAGGTGTGCTTGAGCAGTTAGGTTACGGCGATTAAGAGCAGAGGTTGAAAGACAAATGCCAACCTATAGGGGTCAGGGAAGGAGCAAAACGGGGGGGCTGGTGAAGTAGACAGTGAGATTAGGAATTGTGGGAACGGTGGTACATGGGAAACTGCATGGCCCATCCAAAGCTAATGGAAATCTAAATCATACTTTATAATGCCCTGATCACCAAAGAAAGCAGACCTCTGGGGCAGATGTAGAGCCCCGCAGCCCCGCCACAAATGCCACTTTCCCCTCCGAAAGCCAGGCCCAGGAGTAGAGCTCATCTCCGTTCTGTATTCTCTTCCCAGGCAGTGTCTGCCATGCCCCAGCCTTCAACTGCTATCTAAATGTGGATGTCCCCACGTGCTTTCTCCTTTCCCTCTGTGTCCCTCACATCTCTACTTGGGTATCTCAGTGGCACCTAGAATGTGAACATGACTGAATGAAACAGTACTTGACCTCAACGAAGTCCCCGACTATCTGTCCCCCTTCCTACTGGTCACCTTGCATCTATCTGCTGGTCCTGCCAATTTTACCCTTTAACTACCTGTCACGCTCACTACCACATCATGTCCATGAGCATATCGCAAATTGCCGCCAAGTCTTTCCTGGGAGGAGCTCACTCTGGACACCGCTGATCAGTCCTTTTTCAGAGAGCAGAAACGGTTATCTGTGCAGAGGCGATTATGCTCCACCTTTCTCCCCTGTGGGCTACACAACTCCGTAATCTTTCACGTTGCCCCTACACAGTTAGAGAGGGTCAGGCTCCAGGTTACTTCTCCAGGCTCACTTGGTACTGATGTCTGGTCTCTCTCTCTGGGCAACAACAACACAGATTGTTTTCAGTTTCTTGAGCTCACCCTGCCTCCTCTGACTAAACCCCTTTGCGCATAACACTTCTTCCCCTGCAGTCTTCTTCCCTCCCTTCTTCTCCTTCTCCAAGACTAGTTGTTTAGGCATTCATGAGATTTTCATTCTAAGCTCACGTTTCCATAAAGTACTTCCTGAACTCCTGGTTGCCGCCATGAGGCTACATGCGTTTTTGTCAACACTGTTTAGTTTCCTTTATGCTACTTAACACAGTCCATAACTTTTTAATTTTATTATTATTTTCCTTACCATTTGTCCTGATTATTATTAACCCATCCCGCTAAGAATTGTGTTTACAGGTAAACATGTTATTGGAAGGAGTTAATGAATAAGCCCATTAGTATGTTGGAGGATATTAAATACTAAGCTAAAGAGGAAAGTTTGTATTTTATTCTGAAGTAAGGTTTGTGTGTGTGTTTTGTTTGTTTCTTTACAGAGTAGATCGTGGTGTGATGTTAACTTTAGGAGGAGAGATTAACTTTCGGTGAGAGTCCTGTGGAGATACATAGCAGAGGCTGGTGGGTGTTGAGGAAGTGCAGATAATCCAATAAAAGACGGAACCACAGCAGGGGCTGAGGGGAGAGAGGGGGCGCGACGTTCAGTGAGTGGTAAGGTTCAGTCGCCAGGACTTGATGGGTGTGTGGATTCATGGGGAGAGGGACAAGGTAAAATGTGGGTCAGAATGGCTCTCCAGTTTCTAGGCTGGATCTATAGAAAAGCAGGTGGCCCCATAACCTAAATTAGGAAAGTCATAAGTAACCCAAGACTGGTAATTCCAGTTCTCTGTCATAACCATGGCTGAAGAGATGGACCCTGCTATACACCGTCAGTTTCTTCTCAATTAAAGAATGCTCCAAAGTGGTCAAAACCAATACATCATTAGCTTGTAACAAGTTGTATTAGTACGTTGTACAAGTGTAAAGGGAATGGCTTCTTATAAGGCACACTACGTACAGAGTTGTGACATGGAGTTATTTTCTTTCTGATGTGCATTTTTATATTTGTAAAGTGATAGGCACAATCTTCAGGCACAATTTGCATCTTCAAATATCTTCAGGTATTTTCTGTTTTCAAATCTGTGTGAACCCGCCAGATAGATGTAGTGGAGTTGATCTTAGAGCTTAAGTTACATCACTTACTGTAAGGGAGTTTTAGGGTGTCTGTGCCTGATGTTCTTCTTAGGTTACCGGGTAAGCTTGACAACATTTTGGTTTTGCAGACGTGATGCTTTTAGGCATTAAGACTACAGAACTGGATGGGGCACCTGGGTGGCTCAGTCTGTTGAGTGTCTGACTCTTGGTTTTGGCTCAGGTCATGATCTTGGGGTTGTGAGATTGAGCCCCGAGTCAGGCTCCACGCTCAGTGGGGATTCTGCTTCAGATTCTCCCTCTTCTTGTGCCCTTCCCCCTGCTCTATCCCTCTCTCTGTAAAAATGAATGAATAAATCTTAAAAAAAATACAGAAATAGAGAATTTTATTAATACAGTTAACTACTAAATAACCAGAAAAGATAATAAGGACAGGCAGCCAACATAAACATGAGATGTCAGAGTGGGTCGTCAGTGTTCATTCGTTGAGAGTATACACCTGTGCTGTCCAGTATGGTAGCCACTAGCCGCCTGGGACTATGTTTGCACTATTTAGGATTAAACTTAAAGATCCATTCTTCAGTGGTACTAGCCACCTTTCCAAATGTGATTTTATTTTGGAAAATGGAGTTATAAAATGCTTCTATCACTGTAGAAATTTATGTTGGACAGCCCCTTGTAGGGCACTTCACTGGCCTACTCCAGTAGCCAGTATGTTTGGAACCAATATTATTAAAAGGAGCAATTAATTTCTTCCTGTCAAGTCAATTTCATCAACTGAGACATTCTTTTAAGAACACTTTGCTTTTTCCCTTGATTTAATCATGTGAACTGGACTACATCGTATTGTTGCTACAATGTGTCTGCATACCAGTGGAATAAATGATCTGTTTCCCAGGACTCAGAGTTGTGTTGGGTTCCTCTAAGAGGCAGGGCAGCTGACAATGAGAACATCAACATTGACCTCTGACTGGCTTTTCCACTGTCAGTGTCAGTGCATTTGAAAAGTTCTTTCCAAGGTGCATTGCACTGCGTTTTAAATAACCCGTGTTCACGTGTCCCTGTCATTTCAGGGGTAGAGCAGAAGGAAAGGAAAGGATGGATAAATAAATCTTCCTGGTTCCCAAAGGGCACTGTGTATGCAGTTACTTTTCTTACTGGTTTTAACTCTTATTCAATTAGGTTTACTAGGCTTACCTCACCCTCAAACAATTAGTGGTAACGTACAGAAACATTTACAATGGCCTAGGGAAAACAGACGTAATTAGAGTAAAGGAAAGTGAGGTTAGGATAATAAGCCCACGCATGAGCTAGATGCTTGCTGTGGCGGAAGCCGTACTGTTGAATTCTGTTTCTAAAGGCAGGAAACAGGGGTGACCCAAGAGTCTGGCACAGGTAGCCCGCGTGTCCTTCAAGCACTTCTCCACGAATATGACAGTGCACAACCTGGCAGCACACATATGATGGTGAGCTACGGCTAAGAAAGCAGTTCAGAGTGTTGTATATTCACGTTGGAAGGCCAGTCTCTGTGACTTCCCTGACTCTGACACAGACGGCCAAGTACACACATTCTTAAGAAAAGCAATGAGCCTGATGACAAAAACATGCCATTTTAAATGGATGTCCATCAGCAGCCCGCCAGAGAGCCTCTTGAGGGATCATCTGCAAACAGTATTCATATGAAGAAACTGTCCATTGCAATGGAATGCTTTATAATTTATGTCCCAATTACCTGCTTTTATAGGATAAAGTCACTTCTTCGTTTTCCCAGTGACATACATATGCCTACCTGTGTAAATAATTATAATTGTTTTCCTGTGCTGAAGAATTGTTGTCCCTAATAGTGTGTTCTGAAATGGCTGAAATGAAAGTTGCTTATGGCAAGGGATCAGAGCACAGTTAGCCACCCACTAGGGGTTTTGACCGACCCCCTTGACCTTGTTAGCACAGTGTTGTAAGTGACCTTGTCCAGGCAGCAGACAGGAGATGTCCCACGGTGCTGTTACCTGATCTCCTATAACTTATCTCTCAATCTCTCAATGTCATTTACATACCAGTCTGGGCTCCTCTTTCAAACAAAGCAATTGCTTTGATAATTTGGGTCAAGTTTTATTTTTCCTGTTAACTAGGGTAATTACCTTCTTCTCTGTTGTAAGTAGGCAGCCAAGTGTAGACACTCAACTCAAAGAACTAATAGGTTGCAGACTGCCTACTTGAAGGCCTCCCCTTTCTGTCTAGAGATCATCAGCATTAGTGTAAGCAAAAGACTGCCAGGAGGTAAATTAAAAACAGGAACTCATTTTTCTGTTTTGCAAAATCTAAAATGAAAACGGGGGCCCATGAAGTTACATTTACATTAAAATACGACTTCTTCCTCACAAGATTACATGTAACTCACTAGTTTAAGTTCTAAAACCACATGATTTAAAACTTCAGGCATATAACTTTCTAAACATGTAAATTAAAACTAGGGATCTCTTCCTAAGAAAGGGGACCATTGCATGTAATATACAGAACCTCAAATTGGCCGGTAAGGGTAATAAAAAGTCCTACATCATCTTAACATCCGGGAACGTTGCTTTAAAGGGCACCCAAGATAAAACTACGGACTCAGAAAGAAGCACACCACGTGCTGGACTTACAAAGTGTAAGTGAGTATGATTTTTCCAGCTACAGTGATGTTTTCCAAGGGACAGAGATATTTAAAAAGGAAATTGTGGTTTAATCCACCAGCACGCTCTCTCTTCTGCTTTTTTAGGAATAGCTGTTTCTCTTGAAGGCAAATTGTCCAGTTTGGGACAAATTTCTTTATCAGTGTTGGGCAGACATAACTGACCTTTGTCAGTCATTTGAGAACCTAAAGTCATAATTTAAATGTGTTTTTAAGATACTGGGTGAATCCAGGGACTTTGTAAATGCAATTTACAATTGCATTTTGTAATTGTAATTGAAATTACAATTACAATTGAAATTAGAAAAAAGTTAAAACAGAAACTTTTATTTTTCTAACCTGTAAGGTATGGTTTGCAGGCTAATCATAATAAATTTATATGTATAAATAACACACTTTATTCTGTAGTACAAACAAGTGTCAATAAATTCTGGTCAAAGGCTTTTGTAAGTATTTTAGTTTATGACACTTTATCTGAGATCTGTCAGTATGGATTTCACCAAAATCTCATTAATCATACGAGTTGCAATACTTTTCACATCCATTTTGAACCACGTCAGGAGCTGGTGTTTATGTCTGCTCTGGTGCTGATTGCTTCATGTCTTTGCGCAAATAACTTTTGGCCTTGGTTTTGTCTGGGAAAGGAGCTGCGTGAGCTAAAGGGTCCCCAAAGTCCTTTGGCTCTTAAAATTTCTATAATTCTAAATGATAGACAGAAATCAGTGCTTAAAATGGTTGCCATTAGACCTTAATAAAATTGACAGTAATTTCTCCGTTTATTAGGTGCAAAAAACTACACTCAAGTAAACCTTTCAGAACTCCAGTGGGACAGAGAGAAGTGCTCACAAGTGCATCCAGGACAAAGTGGATTATACAGCTGTTATTTCTGTCAGAGTGTCCCACAGGCAGTGACGTACAGACAGAGGAGGGGGAAAAGGTGATTGCTTTTTTGGAAGAGGTACAAATCGGTTAGGGCCAAGTGTTGAGAAGCTTTGAATGTTGACTTAAGGAGTTTCAATCCAGCCCCTCCCCATGACTTTGTAAGAACCGTATCATAGTTAGCACGATGGGATACAGTGCAGAGCCCTGTGCT
This sequence comes from Ursus americanus, assembly GCF_024610735.1. Classification (NCBI taxonomy): domain Eukaryota; kingdom Metazoa; phylum Chordata; class Mammalia; order Carnivora; family Ursidae; genus Ursus; species Ursus americanus. Next base: position 117,503,113 of record NC_142164.1, on the reverse strand, counting down.
GGAGGAAGAGGATGTCAGTAGAATTGTTTAGATTGAATTGGGGCAGAGGATGACTGGGATGGTTCTGATGGAGATGTGGAGGCAGACAGATCTGAGTCAGAGGGGAAGAAGTCTGTCCAGGTTCCGTTTTGTTGACCTCTTCCCCGTGACCCTACTCTCATTCTCAGGGATGACTTTTTTTTCACTTCTGCTTCTTTGGCTCTTCCCTTTCAATTTTCTTTTCAAGATGTACTTCCTTACAAACTCCTATACACCGTGCTTTCCACCAGAGTGATCTTCTCAGCTACATTTTTACTCTTACAACTGACAAATATTCCATATTTTCCCAGCAATCGGAGCTTTCTCCCAAATCCCCACAGTTCCCAGTAGCTCATACACACCAGTGACTGGATAACTATCAAATTTCTAGCTCTGTCATGAAACCCTCTAACTTACTCATCCTTATAACCTAAAACCTGTTAGACTTCTCCTCTGGTTTTACCAAGGGTCCCTTGAATTTAAAGATTATCAAAATTCAGTTTATTATTTCCTTCAAATCTGCACCTTCTGTCTTCCCTCTTACATTTAATAAATTGATGTTTAATCACATTCTAAGTCCTAAAGATTCTTTCTGCTTATTATTTCTCCAAGCCACCTCTGCATTTCACCAGCTGCCAGTTTTTAAGTTTTGATTGTTGTAACACACTCCAAATTAGGTCTTTCTATATCTTTCAACTATTCCCACACCAAATCATACTCCAGACGACTATTATAGTGAGCAGCAAAAAGAAATTTGTTATATAAATCCCTTTGTTCAGTTCTTTCAGTGGTTCCTTATTAACTTTAAGAGAAAATCCTACTTCTTTAACATAGTTGAAAAAGAACTTTTATAATCCTGTCCCTGACAACCTGTAAATTTCCACCTATCCCACTCTGCCATCCATAGCTGGGTGTTCTGGTCATTCTTTTTTAAGATTTATCTATTCATTTTAGAGCAAGAAAGAGAGAAAGTGTGCATGCACGGGGAAGGGCCAAGGGAGAGTGAACCCTTAACAGGCTCTGTGCTGAGCACAGAGCCAATGTGGGGCCTAGTCTCACGACCCTGAAATCATGACCCTGAGATCATGACCTGAGCCGAAGTGAAGAGTTGGACACCTAACTGACTGCACCACCCAGGGGGCCCCTCTGGTCATTTTTAATCACCTGCAGTTTCCCTGTCTACCTGTCTATGCTCATTCTGAAATCTCTTCTTAAATCTTACCTCCCTGGATAGCTGTCTTAGGTACACAGACATCTATATTTGCACCACTACTGCCTTTCACATGTCTCCTCCAAGCATTTATCCTGGTGTTTATAATTATGTATTTACTTGCATTTACCTCTTCTTTTCTCCTACACCCTAAAGTTCTTCTCTATGTAGAGTGCACACTAATATGGAGTACCCTCTTGGTGCTTAATACTTGTGGATCAATAAACACATAAATAAGGAATAGTCCAGAGAGCAGTAGTAAATCCCAGACAAGTGCTGTTAGGGAGGATGGGGAGCCAGATGGGAGCATTGAGGCAGAGTCACAGCTGTCTCCTTAGACCTGGAAAGAGAGCATCGCAGGAATGCAAGCTCACATCTCTTGGGGGCTACGGGGTGTTTAGTAGTACTCCTATCAAGGCACACTCCAGGAAGAGGAGTATGTTTGAACAGACGGATATGAATTCTCTCCTCAGTAGAATGCACTGTAGTCGTTTGGGGCACAACCCCATAGGGATGTCTGGGCGCAGCTGGGAAAGAGAAGTCTGGAAGGAAAATCTGAGACTTGGGAGAGGAAGTCGCTGGCCTGGAGATGCCAGGAGGTGGGTGATACTGCCCAGAGTTTGGAGAGAAAGATGACAACTGATTATAAATCCTGAATCAATGTCAACATTAAGGGGCAGGTGGGGGTAGAAGAGAGAGGATGCACCTGGAAAGATTTAGGAAGTGCAATCATAGAGAAAGACAGAAGGCAAGGAAATTGGAGAAAAACAGAAATCAAGGGGGAAGTGTAGTCTACGGTTTCAGATGCTGCAAAATTGATCAGGTTTACCATTTTTAGGTTTAAAAAAAAAAAGCATCTTGTGAGGCAAACTCCAAAAACAGTTTTACAATAGAGGTGGGCTTTGTATTGCAGAAAGCTAGAAGTATTAAAAAGGGAAAAGTGGAGGTGTTACTGATGTTAGAATGTTATTTCACAATATTATTATTTTCCTGAAAGGGAAGAAGAATGGGTGCAAAAATTTAAGAAAAGAAAAAGAATTGAAGTAGAGTTCTTTTAATGCAGAGAAGTTGAGCATATCTTCAAATTTGGGGGAAGTTAACAATGGGAAAGTGTAGACTGAGGATGAAGTAGGGAAGTCAGACTGTAAAGCAGCAAAAGTCCAAAGAAGACTGCGGGGCCATGAGCTAAGGGAAGGAGGGAGGTGGTGTGTTGATATGCAGAAGGGTCATAAATTTTGCTGAGGTATGAAAGAAGGGTTGACACAACAGAGGGAACTTTAGAGGTGCAAAGGGTAAGAGCAAGTGATATCATAACGTGATATTAAAACACAAATTCAAAGTACGAAAAATCCATCTCTTATGAGTGAGGGATCTGTGCAAGAAAAAATGGACTCAGCCATAAAAATGGAATCAATATTGTAGACAAACCAGAGGATCAGTGAATTAGCACTGCATATTGATTCATTTACTCAGTGATATGAAAATTGTTCATTATTATGCCATGAAATAAGATTTAAAACACCAGATCTAAAGCAACAAAACAACAAACTCACTTGAAGCTTTAGTCTGGTAATAGCAGAAATATGCTGGTAAAAAAATCTTTCAGGCACATTATTAATTTATTCCACTTGATGTGGTAAGAGCAAGCAACAGTAGGGGGAAATTGGCACAATTTCTGTAATAAGCTGTTCAAACAGTATTGCATTTTGGGAAAAGAGCAGAACTGGGTAAAGTGATTTTACTTTGATGTTAAAAATGTGTCATATTCTTAGGCATTCAGTCAACTGGTGACAACATATTTTGATTCATTATTGCTAATCTGCAGGAATAATCATGGGTTAGGACGGTAATGAGATTCAGCCTCTCATTAGGAAGGAAATCAATAACGTCCAACACCATGTAAACCTAATGTGGACAGGCACTTAATAACACACAGGCTAGCGTACTGTCAGATAGAAAAATCCTCACTACACCAGCATTCTGAAGAGGAGTAACAAAAATGCATCAAAGTATGGAGTTTACCATTTGAAAAGCACAACTTCACAGCCTTGTAACGTGCATCAGTGAAACATACTTTTATAGGAGATCAGAGGACCATAAGTAAGGTCCGTACTGATTCCAAGCAGGAAGCTCCTGGTTTCTACTGGAAAAGTATTTAAAACACTAGAGTAATTGTACTCGTATAAAATATTCCTTTATAGTAACAGCATTTCTAAAATTATATTTGTACATGTATATTATAGATTGAAATGGTAGACGTGTTCATGCTTTCTCTCGTGAACATTGAGACATACAGTTTACTTTCCCAAATTATCAAATCAAATCAGAGAACCCCTCAAATTTAGAAATCCACATTGTATTGAAGGCATCGTAATTCAATATTTTGTATTTCATAAATTAAGAAACTAAATTGAAATAAAGGCACCAGTGTGATAATCCAACAAACAAGATGAAAGTAGACTCCTTTCCCTGATCCTGTCTCTAGTTTTGAAGTATAGTAGGTTATTGGTGCTTAAAATGCAGTGTATCCATTCATTCTTAAATTTACTGAAGCATTGTTTTTATATTTTCTTCTCTGTGTAACCATGTCGTTAGGTTCACATGGGTTGGTAGAAATGTGTTTCAGGGGCGCCTGGGTGGCACAGCGGTTAGGCGTCTGCCTTCGGCTCAGGGTGTGATCCCGGCGTCCTGGGATCGAGCCCCACATCAGGCTCCTCTGCTGGGAGCCTGCTTCTTCCTCTCCCACTCCCCCTGCTTGTGTTCCCTCTCTCGCTGGCTGTCTCTATCTCTATTGAATAAATAAATAAATCTTAAAAAAAAAAAAAAAAGAAATGTGTTTCAATATGATGTTGAGTACTTTAAATCAAATGGATAAAATCCCCTTATTAAAATCTGCTTCATTAAATTTTGCAGGAAAGGAAGTCACTAATACTTATGAGCACCTACTGGGTGCCTTTTAATCCTATCCTGTAAATTATGCAATTTAAATATTATTAGTTAATAATATTATGCAATATTAATATTATTAAATAAATATTATGTCCCAATTTTATATATCAGAAGACCAAGTCTCAAAGAAGATGACTTATTTACCCAAGTTTCTAGTCAAGAAAAGATGAATCTCAGGGTGCCTGGTGGCTCAGTCGTTAAGCGTCTGCCTTCGGCTCAGGGCGTGATCCCAGAGTCCTGGGATCGAGCCCCACATCAGGCTCTTCTGCTATGAGCCTGCTTCTTCCTCTCCCACTCCCCCTGCTTGTGTTCCCTCTCTCACTGGCTGTCTCTCTCTCTTTCAAATAAATAAATAAAATCTTTAAAAAAAAAAAGATGAATCTAAGATTAAAAATCAGGACTGTCTGGGGGGCCTGGGTAGCACAATTGGTTGAGCATCCGATTCTTGATTTCAGCTCAGGTCATGATCTCAGGGTTATGAGATTGAGCCCCATATTGGACTCCAACTCAGCATGGAGTTTACTGGAGTTTCTCCCACCCTCTCCCTCTGCCCCTACCCCTGCACTCGCGCACGCACGCTCTCTCTCTCTCAAATAAGTCTTTAAAAAAAAAAATCAGGACTTTCTGATTTTATAGTCAGTCTTTCCACTATACTCTTTTGTTTATTAAATTTTAGCTGTCTTGAAAGATATTAAGCATATGATTTTAGAACAGGTCAGGTACAATAAAAGTGAAAATAATCATTAACTCCAGGCTTTATTAAGGTAAACTTGTAAGGTAAGTCCCATAAAATAACTAGTAAAACAATACGAAAAAATACAAGGAAAGATCAGGAGGCAAGAGAAACAGAAGTGGGGGAAACAAAGAGAAGTCACAAACAGTTAGTATGGTTTTAGGCCCGAGCAAGTATGGTTTAGGTCAATTATCAGAGTAATACATGCATCTAAACAAAGGAATAAAAAGCACTGGAAATAGTGATTATGCAAGTAAATGTGTATTGTTTTCATTATTTAAATATCTTTATAATATAGTTGATTGTTTTACCTAAGTTAATAAGAATGTATTATGAGGTTTTAACCCCTGTAAAAGTAAAGCACACAACAAGAGCAGCATGAATTCCAGGATGGGAAACGGTAGTAAGCTATTTTAAGGTTTTTATACTAAAGGTGAAGAGGCATAAGAGCACTGAAGGTAGACCATAATAAGTTAATGATGAATAGTGTGACTCTTGTAACAGCCCTTCAGATAAAAAAAAGTTACAGCTAATACCCTAAAAAGGGGATAAAATGGAATCATAAAAACAATTAAGCGAAAATAAAGAAGCCGATAGAGGAAAAGGGCGCAAAGAATAGGCAAATGGACAACAAGCAGCACAGTGGGACCCTTACACCTCAACATATCAGTTATCACATTAAATATAAATGGTTACTGGGTTGAAGGTATTTGGCAAAGTTCTCTGAACATGTCACTTAAAATAAGTGAATTTTATGTTTCATAATGCATGATTCAGTCTACAAAAATGATACCATAGGAGGGGAAAAAAAGTACAGCTGAGAAGAAATATTTGCAATACGTATTGCCAACAAAATAATTTTTCTTCAAAATGGATAAAGTCTACACATCAATAAGGAGCATTCAAACAAACTGAGGGAAAAATAAGAAAATACATGAGTTTCATAGAAGAAACAGAAATTGCCAACAAAAAGAAGAAAAGTTGTTCATTTTCATTATTAATGGGGGAAATGCAAATTAAAGCTATGCTGAAATACTGATTGGCTAAAATCTAAACATCTGATAAGTATGGGAGGACATGGAAGGATGAGACACCATTGTTAGGGGAAATAAATTAATCACATTTTGGAAAAAGATGTTGAATTACCTAGTAAATTGGAACAGCATATAAGATGCAATAAATTTCATTCTACTCCTTAAATAATTACTCTATAGGTGTATTAATCAATTATCTTCTTCAGTCACACTCTTTTATCGAAATACATCTTCTACAAATGTCTTCATCTTTCCGGCTTTGATAATGTCACTTTCCTACTCAAAAATTCTCATTGCCTACAGAATTAATCTAAACTCCTTAACCTCATTCTGGCCCCTCACGTTTTTCTATTCTCACCTCCCAAGACTGACTTCACACACACTAGGTTTGAGATTATTGGGTGCCCAGGAAGGAAAGCCACAATGGTGGGAGTTCACGAAGGGAATTTTTTTTTTTTAAGATTTTATTTATTTATTTGACAGAGAGAGACAGACAGCGAGAGAGGGAACACAGGCAGGGGGAGTGGGAGAGGAAGAAGCAGGCTCCCAGTGGAGGAGCCTGATGCAGGGCTCGATCCCAGGACTCTGGGATCACGCCCTGAGCCAAAGGCAGACACCTGACGACTGAGCCACCCAGGCGCCCCCACGAAGGGATTTCTTATAGATCTTACAACCTTTTAGATATCAAATGTAGAACAGATGGGTATAAGATGTTTAGAGAAATAAGAAAAACCGTTCCCATAAATATGAATGGAACTAGAGTTTATTAGGCATGAAACTGAACATTTGAATACTAAAAAAAGACATCCTCTAAATTGAACTATGATTCCGGAAATTGAGAGAAGCTCAGTTCACAGGTTCTATAGCAGACTTGACACAAGCTAAGAGAAAGCTAGTGCCCTGGAAACGATAATGCATTAGTCAGGGTTCTCCAGAGAAACAGAACCAACAGGAAATTGATAATGAATAGAAAGAGTTGTATTATGAGGGACTGGCTCATGTGGTTCTGGAGGTTGAGTTTTCTCATGTGCCATATGCAAGCTGGAGGCCCAGGAGAGATGAGGGGTGGTTCCAAACCCAGATGCCTGAGAACCAGGAGCACTGATATTTGAGGCCAGGAGATGGAAAGTCTCTGGTTGAGCAGAGAGCAAATCTGTTCCTCCACCAGCTTATTGTATTGGCTCTCTCAATGGATGGATGATGCCCACCCATACTGGAGAAGATGGATCTGCTTTATGATTCAAATGCGAATCTCTTCTGGAGACACCCTCCCAGGCACACCCAGAATCATCGTTTTACCAGCTATCTGGAAGTCCCTTAGCCAGTCAGAATGACACATAAAATTAACCATCACAGTTATTTACAGAAATTTCCCCCAGAATGCATCAGTTGGAGAAAAGGAAATGGGGGGGCGAGGGGTAGGCCACTAGTTGGATATTCTATAAGATGTTCAAGGATTATAACTTTTTAAAAGACATTATGCTAATAAGATTTACATCTTAGATGACATAGACAAAATCCTCAAAAAAACACAAGTAATTAAAATTGAAAGAAAAAGAAGAAACTCAGAATATCCTATCTGTAAAATAAATGGAAATTAAAACAAATTTCATAAAAAATAGAGGCCCAGTTTCACTTTAGTAGTTGAGATATCTCACTAGTGAATGAACAAACACTAAATTAGCAATACCAATCATATACAGGTTCTTTTATGAAATAATGAAAGAAGGATTCCTTCCTAGCTTGCTTTATGAAACCAATTGATCCTTGATACCGAAACTTGACAAGGACTTTGCAGGGAAGAAAACAGAATTATAGACCAGTATCTCTCATGAATGTCGTTATAAACATCCTGATAAAACAACAGTAAATTGGGGCGCCTGGGTGGCTCAGTCTTTAAGCCTCTGCCTTCAGCTCAGGGCGTGATCTCGGCGTTCTGGGATCGAGTCCCACATCAGGCTCCTCTGCTGGGAGCCTGCTTCTTCCTCTCCCACTCCCCCTGCTTGTGTTCCCTCTCTCACTGTCTGTCTCTCTCTCTCTCTGTCAAATAAATTAATAAAATCTTTAAAAAAAAAAAAAAACCAGTAAATTGAATTCAGGGATAATCTAAAAAGGCTGTACCAGGAGCAGCTGGTATTTCTCCCAGGAATGCGAGGTTTGGTTATAGCATTTGAAAATCTGTCAGTATGATGCACTGCATTAAGAAAATGAAAGCAAAAATTCTCAGTAGATGCAGAAAAAAGCAATAGGAGAAAAGTGAACACCTGGTTATTATATAAATTCTCAGGAAACTAGGAACAGAGGACAACTATTGATCTGATGAAGGATATGTTTTTTACAAAGCTACCCTCATATATAATGTGGAAATATTGAATATTTTACTCTTAGGGAAGAAGACAAGGCTGTCTGCTTTGATTATTACTGCCTAATATTTTACATTTTACTGAAGACAGGAGCCAGTGACTAAGGCCAAAAAAAAAAAAAAAAGTCAAATTTATGGAAGGAAGAAGTAAAACTGCCTTAACTATTATTACTCCTACACGTGTCATTGTGCCCATAAAATCCTGTGACGTGTGTGTGTGTGTGTGTGTGTGTGTGTGTGCTAAAATATTAAATGAATTTATTAAGGTCACAGAATATAATATCAGTATAAAAATATAAAACATCAGTTGGTTACCTATAGAGCAGCCACAAACTGTTGGAAAATGGTTTAAAAACAGTATTTATAGGGGCGCCTTGGTGGCTTAGTTGGTTCAGCATCTGACTCTTGATCTCAGCTTAGGTCTTGATCTTGGTCAAGATCTTGGTCTCAGGGTTGTGCGTTCAAGCCCTGTGTTGGGCTCCACCACAAAAAATAAAAAATAAATAAAATAAGAACAGTGTTTATAAAGACCATTATTTACAACAACATCAACAAATTTAAATATCAAAGATCAAATTTAATGGAAGATGGCAGGATTTCCACACTAAAGACTATAAAACATTTTAGGAATTAATTAGTGAAGACTGAAATACATTGAGAGATGCGAGAATACTCAGGTTTTATCATGCTATTTTTCTCCCGAGTGGCATATAGATTCCATGCAATCCCAAGAAAAATTTCATCATTTCCTCATGGAAATAGACAAGGAGTTAATCAAATTTATACTGAAGTACAGAGGAGCGACATGCATCAAGACAGTGAGGAAGGTGAAGAATAAAGTTCTGGCACTTTGTCTGACTTCAGCTCTTACTACTGACGCTAAAGTAATCGTGTGGTTATCAGCATAAAGATCAACGATAAGCCAAGGCAACGGTCCAGTCCAGGAATAGATCGAGTCATGTATGATCAAAGGTGTCGCCCAATTAAATGAAAATTGGAAAGTCTCTTCAGCAGATTGTGCTATAGAAATTGGATGTCGACTAGGGAAGAAAGTCAACTCTGACCCTAATTCATAATAATTAATCTGAGTTAGAACAAAGGCTAAGAAGCAAGGACTGAAACTAGAAACTTTCTGTACGACAGAGAAGTGTATGTTTTTAACTGGACCTTGCATGATCATTTCTTTGCCAAAGTGCAAATTATTAAAATAATAATAAATTGGACTATATTCAAAACAAAAAGTACCAACTCAACAAAGGCACACTTGAAAAAGGGAAAGTAAAACATCTTCATACTGTGAGAAAATACTCAGAATTCATATGTTTAACAAAATCTTTTCAGTCAATATTTATAATAAACTCCTACAAATCAATAAAGACTGAAACAACTTATTTTTTAGAGGGGCTGATTTTTTAAAAATGGATAAAGTTTTAAATCAGGCAATTCATATTAGGAGATATCAAAAACTCCAATAACATGAAACGGTGCTGAACATCACCCATCCCTCATAAATTAAAACCACAGTAAGATACCAGAATGTACTCAGCTGATAACTAAAAATTTAAAAAAACACTAAACCTGACAATATGAAGTGTTGGCAAAGATACGAGCAAGCGGAACTCTTGTATTTTGCTGGTGGGAGTATAAAATGATACAATTTGGACGATGACTTGACAGTCTCTACTATAAGTAAATATTGGCTCACTAAATGATCTGGCTATTCCGCTCCTATGCATTTATCCAAAAGAAATGAATGTCTTCCTCCACGGAAAGGGTGGATGAGAATATAGAGAGAAACCTCTGATTCGGAAATAAAAACACTCGGAGCAGCCGTCACCTGGAGGATGCAACACAGTCATACGTTCATACAACAGAATAGTGCTTAGAAACCAGGAAGAACCAAGCACGAGCGACACATGGGGGGACAACAGGGATGATGCCAACAGTGTCATGTTCTGGAAAAGAACATAGATGCAGCAGAGCACATGGTATGTGATAAACTCTCACAGCACATTGTACGGCAGGCACAAGAAACTTCTGGAGATGCAGCTCAGACTAGTGGTGACCTCAGAGAGGGGAGTGCTGGCGGGGGGGGGGGCATGAGAGGTCTTCCTGTGATAATGAAGTGTTCTCTACGTCTTGATCTGGCTGACAGTTCCTGGAGCGTGTTTCTCCCTAAGGAGTTACCATCACAGTCATGATTTGTGCGTTCCACTGCTTGTAAATGGTGCCTCACTAAAAATGCACACATTTAGAAAACTATAAAATGAGGTGGGAAGGAAAAAAGCATATGTATCGGCGATCATTCTTAATGCGAAGAGAGTGGAGTGTCCAGTCCGCAGGCAAGGCACTCAGATGAGGTTAACGTACTAAGTCCAACAGCAGTGCTCCTGGTGTCCAAAAATCACATCTCTAACACCAGGCGATGAAGAAAGGTGAGAAAGACAGGCATGGGCCCCTTACAGGAGGCAAGCATAAAGCAAGAATGCCATGCCAGTAACAGGGCAAGCAAAACCATGCTCACAACATTCCAAAAACCAAGCAAATACATTGATGAAATAAAAAACAGTTACCAAATTCAATTCAATAAGCAGTCAATTCCCCGGAAGAAGCCTGGAACAGTAAAAGAAACAGGCTGTTCTATAAGGAACTCTCTCAAACAACACCAGGTCCAGTGCTAATAAAAAGATAATCCCTGTGGTGTATCTTTGCATGTAACTTGTTCTGAGGGGGAAAAAATGAAAATGTCAAAAAGCCGCTCATGTAAATAGAACGATCTCACATAAGAATGCAATTGAGCCATCTCACATCTGAGCATAGAAACAATGGGGATATTTAAATCAGAATGGTCTTGGTGGACTCAGGCTTCTTTGCTGCTACAAATCTTTCATGAGACAGCCTCTGGAAGCCCCTCAGGCGTACCCCATGATACTCTGAGGATTTGCATGTCTTTTTCTACGAAATAGACTATGCAGTAAGGGAAGAGAGTGTGTGCTGTAATATTGCCGTGCTGCATGTCTTCCGGTTCGCAGAGCCTGCCTCCTTGCTGTGTAATGGCTCCGTTGGAGAACACAGAAACTTTTGCTCCTCAGTGTTGGATGAATGCTACCCGCTTAGGATGACAAGCACTCTTCAGACCTTTCCCATGGAGATCATGTAATATGTAGACAAGTTCTGAGTGAAACATTCCTTCCTGGCGGCCTGGGTCATTCCAGTGGTGGAAGCTCACCTGCAGAAGGAATCTGGAAGCAGCCAGGTCCTAAACCCTTCACACATAACGTGTCTGTAGAAACACTCCTGGCAGCCACACACATCCATTTCAAAACTTTAAGGTCCTTCCAGGAAGGGAGGGCATTCCTAATGTTGGTAGGTCCTTAAACCTCCCGATCCCTGAAGTATTTCAGGTGACTAAGAATGAGAAACAGCAGAGAGCTTTCACGTCTCAGAACCTTCCCTTTGCGTGCCCCGAATACCGAGCACTCATCCATTTGATGTCTACAAGCCAGGGTTTCTGGAATGCAGTCTATCTGATGTGATGACTGTTCACAAAGTAATGTGAGACCTCACACATGCACAGGAGTACTTTCCTTCAGGGAGTGGAGACACGTGCATTCTAAAAATGTTGTCATGGCTCTAAATAATCTGGAAACCCTATTTTGTTTGCTTTTGAATTGGTATATCAGAGCCACCTTAGAAGTCACAGGCAGGGAAAGATTAACTGATCGTCAGTGGAAAGCTATGTCCCAGATACTGTTGAAATACTTTCCCAGGCAATCTGTCAGATGAGAGAAATATTATTTTCTGTGTTCTACAAATGAAGAAATGGATCCTGAGTCTTTAAGTTGTGGAAGAGTCAAAGTGAAATATTTCAGTTTCTCCTTTTCTGTTAACAAAATTAGTATCATCACATACAGTCACTTTATTTACATATCCATCTTGATGCAGAATTCGCTACGGCTCTTTCGTAGCTCCAGGCTTGCCTCAAAAGATTAAGACTTTCATAGTTGACATAGTCAAGTGACTATGTCCCATAGATTTCAGTAATAAGACTATTTCAGCATAATTGTATTTTTGATAACCAGGTATAATCTATGCAAAATTTAATTACTGCTTTATGCTTTGTGAAATTATGCATTATGAAAGCATAAAATGAGTGAAGATAAAGTCAGAAAGCTCTTTCTAGGGATTCTGGATGATTTGGAGGGAATATTCTTATCTAAAAAAAATCCACCTTCATTAATGTTTGCATCTTAATAATTTAAAGAAATCATTGTCACAGTTATATGGGAACCTCAAGTAGGTGAATTTAAAAACAATCAGGAAAGAGATGCCTGGGTGGCTCAGTCGGTGAAGCATCTGCCTTTGTCTCAGGTCATGAGCCCAGGGTCCTGGAATCACGTCCTGCATTAGGGAGCCTGTTTCTCCCTCTGCCTGCCACTCCCTCTGCTTGTGTGTGTGCTCTCTTTCTCTCTCTGACAAATAAATAAAATCTTAAAATTTTTTTTAATCAAATAAAAATGATCAGGAAATACCCACAAGAAATCTGGCCATTTCCCTTTGGGATAGCCTTTTTTGGTGGGAGGTGGGGGAGGGAAGCATCTTTTGGAACGCACTTACTAGTTATTCAGAGGTCTCCTGGCATCGGACACAGTATTTACGTGATGCAGAAGTCAACGACAGGCAATGAATGTAGCCCTGGCTTGCACATCCTAGGGAAGAATTGAAATGATTCAGCCTTCCGGCCATGTCCAGTAGAGACAGTAGGCAGGAGCTCTTGCCAAGATGCTAACATCCCACTCTCAGGAACCGGTGCTTTCTTAATGCTAAAGTTAACTTCGCTTTGCTGTGCTGTGAGAAACAATCTCTCTAATCGTGAGATAATCAGTGGTGTTTTTATATGATGAAAATGATATCAACCTGTCCACTGATAATACTAGCCACTTCCAATAGAAACCCCCATTTGCCCTGCGTGCTGAACGTCCCTTGTCTGAACATGGGATTCAACTGATATTTCAGGCACTCCCATAAGTTATGATTTCTTTAATCTTCAGAGCCACTGTGGGTCGGTTTGGACCAGGTTACACAGATCCTAAGAGATAAAGCTAGACTTTATTTCCTGTTTTCGTGGCACTGAAGTTGGAGGGTTTTCATTCTTTACAAAGGGACTCTGGCCATCACTTCATAACAGGGGAAAGTCAGTGATAAAGGAGAGTTCGGGAATGTGGTGGTGGGGGGGTGGTGCTGGGGAGGGGCCGTCTCACTGTCTCATCACATTCAGAAGTCTTACCGGTCCCCTAAAGAGTACTCATTGTGTTTCAAAAGACATCATATTTCGTAGGTTAAAACAACTTTCAAACTCCCAAAAGGTGATGGAAAAATAAACCCAGAAAAGTACAGACTAAGAAGATACTCAGTAGAAAACTCCTTTCCAGATAATTAGGTCTGTTTATTTCCTCTGGGAAAAGTACATTTTAGTTTAAAAACCAATTTTTAAAAATTTTGTTGGTTCTGTGATATGAAGGAATTGGAAAGGTTGCCTCCCGCTTTCAGCTTGTATCATTAATTATTACATTGCAGATTAGAAATCCTAACTGAACGTAGACGCACTATAATGTTCGTTTTCCTCATCAGATGTCTGCTCTGGAAACCTTTACTTTCATAGTATTTTTCCTAATCGTGTTGCCTTCTGAAGAAGTTTTAATACCAGCAAATACCATTCAAATCATTAACATAATTCCAAAAATAGTAAAACTGAAGGTCTCATTTGTGATGTCAGAGAGACTGGGGAGGTAGTGAGTCACAAAAAGAAAAAAGGTTTCAATTTACTTGAAAGGACACCATATGGAATGATATATTCAATCTAATTTTGTATTACTTTTCTTCATTAAATTCCAAATTTGCAGTGCTTTTGAGACGTGATTGTTTTATGTTCCATTTTGAGTTATACTTAATGTCAGAGAGTTTTAAGGTTAAATAGAAGCCATATTATGCAGTTTTTTCTTGTATTACTAATGGTAATACTTACAAAGATAGGAAATGGTAATACTTACAAAGATAGGAAGTCCCTTCTTTTATGTACATTCAAAAAATGGACGTGGAAAAATATGGTTTACAGCTCCTTCAAGGAGGTTAAGGGAAAGTCATGAATATTTAAAATAAATTTTATTTTTAGATCAGTGGATATGAGAACATTTGTTCACATTTTTTGATTATCTCACCTAGTGCTAGTTTCCATTTGTAAAGGAAGATTTTTTTAATCATACTGATGAGAGAAGATAAGTTTTTTCTGACCTCTTCTTGCTAAAGACAGTAATACAGTTGACCCTTAAACAGTGCAGGGGTTATGGTTCCAACCCCGTGTGCAGTTGAAAATCCACGGATAACTTTTGACTTTCCAAAAACTTTACTAATAGCCTGCTGTTGATGGGAGCCTGACCCATAATATAAACAGTAGATTATTACATTTTTTCATGATTTATTTATTATATATTGCAGTCTTACAACAAAGTAAGCTAGAGAAAACACAGTGTGATTAAGAAAATCATAAGGAAGAGAAAATACCTTTACAGTACTGTATGATATTAATCAAAAAAGAAACCCACCTCTAAGTGGACCTCTGCAGTTCAAACCCATTGTTGTTCAGGGGTTAACTATATCAACCAATGGCTTGTGGCTTTGAAAAATAAATGCCAGTGCTCTAAAAAGACAGCATATTGAATTTTCAGATAATCTAACCCCAGCAAAAATCTGTGATTTTATTGTGGACAATTTGCATAACAATGGACAGTTCATAGTCAGTCTTTACTCTGGAAATACTTGGTAGTTCAAAATAAGTCAACAGTCTTATTTTTGCATAACAGTTTTCTTGACCTGAAAATATAGTAAGACTTTAAACACATACTCTACAAAAAAAGGGAATCCTATTAATTTTTAACATTCTTTCATTTATTTTCCAAAGAAAAAGAAAACATATACTTCATGATAATCTGTTTCCTTCAGCGGGAAATACAAACTGATGTGTGGTATGCAAATTTATATGGCTAAGCTCAGTGTGTGTATGTCATTTGTGTGTGTGTAATATGTATTTTTGATATTGGGGTTATAAGTTTGGTAAGTGCCCTCAGAACTCTTCCAAAACAACCAAATAATAATAATAATGTTTAATTTCACGATTCATGCATCTGCTTTATGTCCATATAGAAACCTGCACATGGCTATTATTAGCAGCTTTATTTATAATTGCCAAAATTTGGAAGCTGTCCCTCGGTAGGGGAATGGATAAACTGATTTATTCAGACAATGGAATGTTATTTAGTACTAAGAGTAAATGAACTATCAAACCATGAAAACATAGGGAGAAAACTTCAGTGCATATTATAAGTGAAAAAAGCCCGTGTGAAAAGGCTGCATACTGTAGGATTCCAGCTGTGCATTCTGTAAAAGAAATTATGGAGACAGCACAAAGATCAGTAGTAGCCAGGCCTTGTGGGGAGGGAGAGATGACCAGGCAGAGCCCAGGACTGTTAGGGCAGTGAAACCATTCCGTATAGTACTGTAGCAGTGGGCACCTGTCATTCTACCCTTGTCCAAACCCATAGAATGTACACCATCAGGAGTGCATCTCAATGTCATCTGTGGACTTTGGGGTTGATGATGTGTTCATGAAGGTACATTGAGCGTTCTTTGGTGGGAGATGTTAGTATTGGGAGAGGCTACGCATGAGTTGGGGCAGGGACGTATGGGAATTCCCTGTTCCCTACGCTCAATTTTGTCGTGAACCCAAAACTGCTCTAAGAAATAAAGTCTATTAAATATATAAATATAAATATCTTTCCAAAGTGAGTTCTCTCTCATAAGCACATCAGGGTGTACAGGCAGCATTGGTGCTTGGTAACTGCTCATTGTAATACATGCTAAAAGAAGAGTGAGTTTGCATCAGATACACTCAGCTGACCTCAAAATGACTTTGATTGCCCGTCTAGCGTAGCCGAGGCACACAATCTATTTAAGAAATTACTTGTTACTAAGTATTTGGATATAAAATTTTGTAGATGACATTCCTTCATACAAATCCACAGTCCCATCCCTTCACTTCCTAATAGAGAGTGAGTTTTTGTAAAAGCCGTTCTGTGTCCTATTATACAATAATTATTCACTCATTCCTCTGTCTCTCCGTCCATCCGTCCGTCCATCCATCCATCCATCCATCCATCTAGAAAAAGCTGACTTGTACACTGTGCTTCTTTCTCTACCTTTGTCGAAGAATGCAAAAATGAAAATGAGGTATTACTTGCCTTAAGAAATGTTTGTGCTGATAGGAAATATATCATGTTC
Organism: Ursus americanus; assembly: GCF_024610735.1. Lineage (NCBI taxonomy): Eukaryota > Metazoa > Chordata > Mammalia > Carnivora > Ursidae > Ursus > Ursus americanus. The sequence goes on along the minus strand of NC_142164.1, from coordinate 117,486,473 downwards.
AACTAAATGGTCATTTTTGTAATGTGTGATACCATATCTGACAAAGAATAGACCCTCGGTGGTTTAGTAATTCATGTCAGTAGTAAGTATATGCAAGCTCTATAGACATTTACAAAGAGTTTTCTATGTTCTGTGCTTGCTTCTTGGCTATTCAATGGTGCATTCATGCCATGCGTACTCAGTAGGAGCAGTATCATCACTGAAGAGGTAGAAATTTGTTCTTGTGGCTGAAAAAAAATCACACTCTTTTATATATAAAATACAGGTATACATACAACACATAAATACACAGAATATCTGAAGGATTAAAATTTCATTGGGAATGGCAAGTAGAGAAAAGAGTGCCTAACAAGGATCCTTAAGAAAGTGATAATGAAAACAAAGGTTAAGCAAGAGCAATGTATGCCCTCTACCTAGAATCAAATGGCTCAATGAAAATGGTCTACATGAATCAGCAGTGGGGCGGGGTGGGGGGGACCACCGTGATTCTTCCAGATACCATTCTCTTCAATGATTTTCTTTGGCTGCATGATAGAATAAATAATTGAGCACTACACTGGTTTGGATGATTAATGATGTTCTAATGAGTTTAATCCTCCTCAAAATATCATTGACTTGCCTCAAAGGTAAGATCAGTAGAAGGAAATTCAGACACTCTACAACCACTGGGCAGAAAGAGGAGAGAGCTTTCATGGCTTCGTTCTCGTGATCCTTCCATGACCCGTTTTGAGATGATACCTGTAGTTTTACTCAGTTACTTCAGGGCGAGGTATGTACCTGACAACATTAATCGTGTTATTTGGAAGCACCCAACTTTAAAATCAAAGTGCTCATTACACACTAAAGGAAAAAATTCTTTGTTACAACCATTATTCTTAAATAACATGTTCTTTTTTTTTTATAATTTTTTATTATGTTGTGTTAGTCACCATACAGTACATCCTTAGTGTTTGATGTAGCGTTCCATGATTCATTGTTTGCCTGTAACACCCAGTGCTCCATGCAATATGTGCCCTCCTTAATACCCATCACCAGCCTATCCCAGTCTCCCACCCCCTCCCCTCTGAAGCCCTCAGTTTGTTTCCCAGAGTCCATAGTCTCTCGTGGTTCATTCCCCCTTCTGTTTACCCCTTCTTCATTCTTGCCTTCCTTCCCCTACCGATCTCCCTGCTATTTCTTATGTTCCATAAATGAGTGAAACCACATAATTGTCTTTTTCTGCTTGACTTATTTCACTTAGCATCATCTCCTGCAGTCCCGTCCATGTTGCTGCAAATGTTGGGTAATCGTTCTTTCTGATAGCTGTCCATTGTATACATGGACCACATCTTCTTAATCCATTCGTCTGTTGAAGGGCATCTCGGCTCCTTCCATGATTTAGCTATTGTGGACAATGCTGCTATGAACATTGGGGTGCATATGGCCCTTTTCTTCCCTATGTCTGTATCTTTGGGGTAAATACCCAGTAGTGCAATTGCTGGATCATAGGGTAGCTCAATGTTTAACTTTTTAAGGGACCTCCACACTGTTTTCCAACGCGGCTGTGCCAACTTGCTTTCCCACCAACAGTGTAAGAGGGATCCCCTTTCTCCACATCCTCTTGTCAATTTTTGCCATTCTAACTGGCATAAGGTGGTATCTTAGTGTGGTTTTGATTTGAATTTCCCTGATGGCTAATGATATTGAACATTTTTTTCATGTGTCTGTTAGCCATTTGTATGTCTTCATTGGAAAAGTGTTCATATCTTCTGCCCATTTTTTTTATTTGATTATTTGTTTCTCATGTATTGAGTTTGAGAAGTTCTTTGTAGACCTTGGATACCAGTCTCTTATCTGTAGTGTCATTTGCAAATATCTTCTCCCATTCCGTGGGCTGCCTCTTAGTTTTTTTGACTGTTTCCTTGGCTGTGCAGAAGCTTTTTATCTTGATGAAGTCCCACAAGTTCATTTTTTCTTTTGTTTCTCTTGCTTTTGGAGATGTGTCATGAAAAAGTTGCTGTGGCCGATGTCAAAGAGGTTGCTGCCTATGCTGTCCTCTATGATTTTGATGGATTCCTGTCTCACATCGAGTTCTTTCATCCATTTGGAGTTTATCTTTGTGTATGGTGTGAGAGTGTGGTCAAGTTTCATTCTTTTGCATATAGCTGTCCAATTTTCCCAGCACCGTTTATTGAAGAGACTGTCTTTTTTCCACTGGATGTTTTTTCCTGCTTTGTCAAAGATTAGTTGCCCAAAGAGCCGAGGGTCCATTTCTGGGTTCTCTATTCTGTTCCATTGGTCTATGTGTCTGTTTTTTGTGCCAGTACCATGCTGTCTTTGTGATCCCAGCTTTGTAGTATAGCTTGAAATCCAGCAACGTGATGCCCCCAGCTTTGTTTTTCCTTTTCAACAATTCCTTGGCGATTCGGGGCCTTTTCTGGTTCCACACAAATTTAAGGGCTGTTTGTTCCAGCTCTTCGAAAAATGTCATTGGTATTTTGATCGGGATGACATTGAAAGTGTAGATTGCTCTGGGTAGCATAGCCATTTTAACTATGTTTATTCTTCCAATCCATGAGCATGGAATGTTTTTCCATCTTTTTGAGTCTTCTTCAATGTCTTTCAAGAGTGACCTGTAGTTTCTAGAATATAGATTCTTTACTTCTCTGGTTAAGTTAATTCCGAGATATCATATGATTTTTGGTGCTATTGTAAATGGAATTGATTCCCAAATTTCTCTTTCTTCAGTCTCATTGTTCATGTATAGAAATGCAACTGATTTCTGAGCATTGATTTTGTATCCTGCCACATTACTGAATTGCTCTATAAGTTCTAGTAATTTGGGGGTGGAGTCTTATGGGTTTTCCATATAGAGTATCATGTCATCTGCGAAGAGAGACAGTTTGACTTCTTCTTTGCCGATTTGGATACCTTTTATCCCTTTTTATTGTCTAATTGCTGTTGCAAGGACTTCTGGAACTATGTTGAATAATAATGGCGAGAGTGAGCATCCTCGTCGTGTTCTGTTTAAAGTTTGACATACTTGAATGAATTACATATTTATTTGTTGACTTTGTTCTATAAGTGCACGGACTGTACTTTATTGAAAGTCTCCATTTTCCCATTTTAGTATTTTTCCATTTCCCTTACATACAGCTCACTCAGTGAATTTTGGTTGACTATACATAAGCAGTTAGCCACAGCTCCATCTAACCTTGTTATTAACTCCATGTTTGGAATAAAATTAATTTATTTTCACGTAACTAATTCTGTCTTTAGTCAGATCCATCCTGAGATTAATATATAATTTGAGACCTTGCAGGAATCTGGTACCATCATTTAATTAGATTGAATAGACTGGACACACTTTCTGTGGCTGGGCTCAGCTTCCATCTAGGACCGTCATAAATGAGTTAGGCCTGCAACTCCAGATCTGACTGCCATCAGGCAACAACAGAGCTGGATCTCACAGAGCTAGGGCTGATACCAAATAATTGATGTGAGGTTAAAGAAAACATATCCATATCTTTTCAAAAACATTATAGATCAGATGTATGTTTTCCATTTGCAAATATATTCATAGTATCTTTGCAGGAAGCCAAGGGACAATTTAGTTTGAGTCCTCATTTTACAGTTGAGGGAACTATGATCTAAGAATGTTTTAAAAAGTACTATAGAAGATAACATTCGGAAGGAAATATATGTGAATAGGCTGAGCACAGGATTTTTAGAGCAGTGATACTATTCTGCATGATACTGTATTTTCTTTTTCATATGGTACATTGAGGTATGTTCTCTCTAAGCCAACTTTATTGAGGGTTTTTATCTTGAACAGATGTACTTTGTCAAATGCTTTTTCAAAATCTATTGAAATGATTATGTTTTGTATCCTTTCTCATTTATGCGATGTATCACATTGATTTGTGAATATTGAACCACCTTGCATGATAAGAATAAATCCCACTTGATTGTGGTGAATGATTTTTTTTAATCTATGTTGCATTCAGTTTGCTAATATTTCATTAAGGATTTCTGTATCTATGTTTATCACAGATATTGACCTGCAGATTCCTTTTTTTGTAATGTCTTTGTCTCGTTTTGGTATTATGGTCATGCTGGCCTCCTAGAATGAATTTGAAAGCTTTACTTCCTCTTCTATTCTTTGGAATATTTTGAGAAGAATAGTTATTAACTCTTCTTTAAGTGTTTGGTAGAATTTACCCATGAAGCCATGTGGTCCTGGAGTTTTGTTTGTTGGGAGTTTTTAATTTCATTGCTTGTAATTGGTCTGTTCAAATTTTCTATTTCTTCCTAATTCAGTTTTGGTAGGTTATATGTTTCTAGGAATCTATCCATGTCTTTCAGGTTGTCCAATTTGTTGGCATGTAATTTTTCATAATATTCTCTTATAATCCTTTGAATTTCTTTGGTATCGGTGGTTATTTCTCCTCTTTCATTTTTGATTTTGTTGGAGTTCTCTCTCTCTTTCTTTCTCATGGGTTTGGTAGAGGTTTATCAATTTTGTTGCTGTTTTCAAAGAACCAGCTCCTGGCTTCATTCATCTGTTCTATTGTTTTTGGGGGGTTGTTTGTTTGTTTGTTTCTATTTCGTTTATTTTTGGTCTAATCTTTATTATTTCCTTCCTTCTACTGGTTTTGGGTTTTGATTGTTCTTCTTTTTCTAGCTTCTTTAGGTTTAAGCTTACGTTGTTTATTTGGCATTTTTCTTGCTTCCTGAAGGAGGCTTGTATTGCTATAAACCTCCTTCTTAGAACACTTTTACTGCATCCCAAAGATTTTGGCCGTGGTGTTTTCATTTTCATTTGTATTCATATAATTTTTTAATTTCATCTTTGATTTCTTTGTTGACCCATTCATTGTTTAGTGGTGTCTTATTTAACCTCCATGTGTTTGTATTCTTTCCAGGTTTTTTCTCATGGCTGATTTCTAGTATCATAGGATTGTATTTGGAAAAGATTCATGGTATGACTTCAGTCTTTATGAATTTGTTGAGACTTGTTTTGTGGCCTCACATTAGGTTTATATATAACATCTTATTTATATACCAGTCTATATTAAGTTGATGGTCACTTACGTTTGTACCCATTCTAAAAGCACTGAATTTTTACTCCTCCCTCCCACATTATAGGTATATGGTATAAAACCTTACATCCTTTATTTTGCGAATCCCTTGACAGAATTTTTTTTAAAGATATACTTCATTTTACTTCTTTTTTGATTCCCTCTTACTTTATTCCTGCTTATGGTCTTTCCTTTCCACTCAGAGAATCCCCTTTAACATTTCTTGTAAGACTGGATTTGTGGTGATGACTTCCTTTAACTTTTGTTTGGGAAAATGTCTCTTCCTCTGTCCTGAATGACAGTTTTCTGGATAGAGTATTCTTGGCTGCAGGTTTTTTTCCTTTCAGCACTTTGAATACATTATACCAATTCCTTCTGGCCTGTAAAGTTTCTTCTGAGAAATCACCTAATAGCCTTATGGGTTTCCATTGTATGTAAATTTTTTCTCTTACGGATTTTAAAATTCTCTCTTTGTCACTACTTTTTGCCATTTTAATTACTGTGTATCTTGGTGTGGACCTCCCAGGGGTTGACTTTCCTGGGGGCTTTCTTTGCCTCCTGGATCTGGATTTCTGTTTCCTTATCCAGATTAGGGAAGTTTCCAACTGTTATTTCTTTAAATAAGTTTTTGTGCCCTTTTCTCTCTTTTCTCTGTCTAGGATTCCTATAATTCAAATGTTACTAGGCTTGATGGTGTCACTGAGGTCCCTAAATCTATTTTCATTTTTTTTTATAATTCTTATTTTTCCTGTTGAGTGTAATTGCTTTCCATTAGCTTGTCCTCTAGGTCACTGATTCATTCTTCTGCTTTCTCAAGTCTACTATTCATTCCGTCTGTTGTATTTTTAATTTCTATTATTGATTTCTTCATGTCTGACTCATTATTACTTATATTTTCTACTTCTTTGTTGAGGTTCCTCCTGAGACCCTCCACTCTATTCTCAAGTCCAGTGAGTATCTTTATGACCATTATTTCAAATTCTTCACCAGGCATATTGCTTATCTCTGTTTCCTTTTGTTCTCTTGCTGTGATTTTCTCCTGTTCTTTCATTTGGGACATTTTCCTCTATGTCCTCATTTTGTCTAACATTGTGTGTCTTTTCTGTGTACTAGGAAAGTCAGCTACATCTCCTGCTCTTAAAAGTAGTGGCCTTATGAAGAAGAGGTCCTGTAGTGCCCTTGCTGTTCAGTGCCCCCTATTCACCAAAGTCTGGCACTTCAGGGGAGTCTCCTTGGTATGTTGCATGTGCCCTACTATTATCGTTGATCTGTGTTTGCCTTCAGTCCAGTCATCTCCAATGGCTGTCTTTGCCTGTTATGGGCAGGTTTCAGTCCCTGTATTGTTAGTGGACCAGTCTGGGGCTCCCTTGGGCTTGAGTTGGGTCAGGTCAGATGTTTGCCACAGCTGTGGTAGCACCAGACTGCAGGGCACTCTCCCTGTGTTGTCCCCCTGAGAAGCTTTCCTTTGTGGGCAGGTCAAGCGGTCAGAGCAGATATCTGTCCTCAGTTCACTGTCATTGCTGCAGTAGGACTGGTGTGTGTGGTTATCTTTCTCTCTTCTCCAGGCAGGAGTCCCTTTGGAGTGGTGTTGGCCCCTTTTGTGGCTGCTTGCACAATGCCATTATTTTGGTGCTACTTTTGAGAACTCCTGGTCTGCTGTGGGAGGGACCTGGAGCCACTTTGGATGGATTCCTGCTGAGGGTAGGTTGGATGGGTCAGGTCCACAGGAGAGCCTTGTGGTGGGGCATGCTGTTAGCAAGCAAGGTGGAGAGTGTTTGTACTGGTTCCTGCTGGTGTTGGTGTACATAGGCTGGTGGGCGGAAGGGAAATGGTACCCACCAGTTCTTTTGCTCTTGGAGAAGTCTGTTAAAGATCCCTGCTCCTCTAGCACGTGCTCTGAGATGAGTAAATAAATCTCCTTCCAGTATCCCCCAGGCATTTTTCGAAGTGCTGCCTCTATACTGTATCTCAGCAGGGTTGTTTCTTGTGCCGTCTCTTTGAGGATGGGGACTCAGTTTCCTGTGCTCTCCAGCTGTCAGCAGTGGAGCCCTGTTTTTGTAAATTCTAGGTGTTAAGTCCCACTGATTGTAAAAACTTGCAGTGTTAATCCCCTCTGCTTTTCAAAGCCAATTGTTAATGGGGATTGTCTTCCCAGCGGGTCCTCTGTGCCTAGAGTGCCAGTGTGGGGTCTGCTCTTCTCCCTCTCTCCTTTCTCTGTGCTTGTGAGTCCCTCCCTCCTGTGGTCAGTCTTGCTGTTTGGTTTGGTTCCAGACCATGTTTCCACCATTCCTACCATTTTCAATGTGGCTTCTTGTCTTGGGCAAGCTATGGAGAGTCTGTGGTGCCAGTCTTTGGGTCATTCTCTGGATCATTTACAATGATGTGGGTGTCGTCTAGATGTATCCACGGGATGAGGTGTGCTTAGGGCCCTCCTACTCCACAATCTGCCCCAGAAGTTTCTTTATTGTACTTCAGTGGTGGATACGTGTCATTATACATTTGTCAGAGCCCATGTAATGCACAGCACCAAGAGTGAGCCCTAATGAAGCCTATGGACTCTGGGTGATGATGATGTGTCAGTAAAAGGTTATTGATTATAAGCTATTGATTGTACAAATATACCACTCTGGTGGAGAGTGTTGATAAAGAGGGTTGTGGGTGTGTAGGGGCTGGACGTATATGAGAACTCTGTGCCTGGTTGCCAAGTTTCGCAGTGAATTTCATACAGCTCTAAAAAATGAATTCTGTTTAAAAAGAAGGAAGAATCCCTATTATGATGCATAGTCCTTTGCCATCATTAGCTTCTACTAAAGTATAATTAACTGATTCAGTCTCTTTGGGTCCTTTTAAATACAGCTTGAGGGGGGTGCATAGGTGGCTCAGTCAGTGAAGCATCTGCCTTCGGCTCAGGTCATGATCCCAGGGTCCTGGCATCAAGTCCCGCATCAGGCTCCCTGCTTGGTGGGGAGTCTGCTTCTCCCTCTGCCTCTGCTGCTCCCCTTGCTCATTCTCACGCTCTTTCTCTCTCTCTGTCTCCCTCTCTCAAAAACACAATAAAATCTTTAATAAATATATACATTCAGCTGGAGGGGTTGGTTATTGTGTGACCGTTAGTACACTTCTTAACTTCTCTGCCTCCACTTTCACATCCATACAGTGGGAAGCTAGCTGGAAGAGGTATGACATAGAGGTAGTAAATAATACACATAAAACCATTTTAAGTGCATATGGGAGGCATTAGGGAATAAATGGTAGTAGTTTTAGTTAAAGACCTTTTGAATGAAATGTTCGATTGTAGGATACCCCTTGCTCACTTTACTATCACCGTCACAATTTATAATTGCTCTTATAAAATATTTAATATCTAACATTTTTATCCTAATGCATACTAATGTTTTAAAATAATATTACTTGACATTTAATATTGCAGCTGCAACATATTTCATTTTTTAACATGACATTATCATTCCCTGCAGAATGAAAAATATTACAGTAGATGTCATACCTTCACCTTATGATGTGTGTCAATGTGTATTTAATCATGAACTGTGTGTCTGGCTTTCTTTTTAATGCTAATGATAACGGTATGGTGGCACATTAATAATGCCTTCTACACTATTTGTTGGGGGCGGAGGCAGGAAGGTATGGTACAATCACCTTTACAATCTGGAATGCGTTCCTACTTTACTGCTCTTCCCCTGATCCCTTCTTCCCTAGGAGGGGATCCTTGGAGCTCATGAGAACGTTACCCCTTCATTACTAAGTGTTACAAAGAAATGATCTCAGATCTGCTGTGTCCCTGTTTTTGCCTCTCAACCCATGAAATAGTGTCACACCAGACCAGGGTGAATCTGAATGAGTAGGCAGGAAGAAATCATCTGATGAATTATAAACTACAAATAAGGGATTATTTTCCACATTCTTCTTTCACCAAAATGGCATAAAGGAAGAGAGAATCCAAGGTATGCGATGGAAGAAAACTCAGAAGCCAGGGGTGGTGATTGCCTCCCCTTCCCCCAAGCAAGGAACCACCATGTGCTGTCAGTGGCACTTCTTTGCCCAAAGAACAGAATCATGGACTTTGTAGAACTGCATAAAACGTGGGATTCATGAATTCACACATCTCTTCTGGCAGTCTCTGGAATGCAGTGGAACTGTACTCACAGAGGAGATGGGACCTAGGGAAGAACGGTCAGGGCCATGCAACATCGCTGGCTTTTATGATGGAGGAAGGGGGCCCATGCACCAAGGAATGCAGCCAGTCCCTGGAAGCTGGCGACACAAGGACACAGATCCTCCCCGAGAGCCTCCAGAGGGAACACAGCACTGCTGACACCTTGCCTTGAGCCCATGAGGCCCGTGTTGGCCTTCTGACCTTCAGGACTGTGAGATAAAATGTTTGGGGTTTTTTTTGCCACTGCATTTGTGGTAATTCATTATAGCTGTGATAGAAAATGCACACATCTCACTCATTAGTTCAAAAACCACTTTTGAGTGTTGGGTAAACGAGACATGGTACCTACCCTTTTAATTATGTGACAGAAATGCTGTGGGATACAGAAAGTAGAGTGCCCTAAATTTGGACAGTGGGAAAAGATGGGACAGTGGAAGAGTATTTTCCACTCAGACCATCACAAAGTTGCCAGGAGGAGAAGAAAAGAATGAAGTTGTTTATTGCCTCCTGTGTCCCACCCCTGCACAGGCTCAGCCATCCAGGAAGTGCTGTATAATCATTGATTATGTTAGTGTAGCAGACACTGAAGCTCCGATGAATGTTTTTTCCAAGAGTCTCAGCAGTCGTGTGCACCATCTCTGTACCCATGGACGTACCTGCGTCTCCCCACCCAAGGGCCTTCTGCAGCTGCTGGAAGCATCCCTGGCCCGTGGATGTGCTGGGGAGTGAAGCCCTGATGAACCGTAGCCTGGCGGTGGATTAATGGTGGCTAAATCGTCCTTGTCTCTCACGGAGGACAGTTCTGACATGTGATCTGTAGGCCTTGCAGAAGCACCCAACAACACAATGATTATTCGCAGTTCTTCTTTTCTACCTTACCTGACTCCTCTACCATGATGTGCACAATCTCCTCTTGGGACAACAACTTGCCTTCACATCTTTATTTCAAGATGTGCTTTGGAGGGGGGAAAAAAAAAAAGCCCAAATAAGACAGTCACCGTATATTTTTCTAATCCACGGAGAATTGACAAGTAGTGTTGGTACTAATGATATTGAATAATCTGTATTATTTAGCTCTTGTGTCATGCCTATGAAACCAGAAGACCTCATTCCTTTGGATCTTGTGGTGCCTGCAATACTCTATCTTACTGCCAACGTAATTGAGAAAAATCTCAGGGGGTTGAAAAAATATTGAAATTTTAGACATTGACACTCAGGACTCTTGACTACAGGCTAATCTGCTACCATTAAAAAGCAAACAAACCCCACTAGATACTGTGTAGGAAGTCAGTGTGTGCCCGTGGATTGGGGTCTGTAGAAATCCTTTGCATGGGTACTAAACACAAAGACACTTCTGTCCCTGAAAGTTAGCTCCTGCGGGGAGTCAGTCCCCTGGGGGAATTTCAGCACTGCCCCACAGGGCCAGCCAACCCATGTAAGGAAATGTCAAACTAAATGCCAAGATCGTGTGGATTGATTGAACGATCCGGAAACCATAATTAAGGTATTACTTTTATAACCTCTTTGTCACAAGTAGAAAAGGCAACGGTAACATGGGCTCTGACAACAAATTTCAACATTTATAGAACCCCCAAACTAAAGTCATCTTCTGTAGTTCTTTGCCGCAAGGCAGAATTATTTGTCTCTTACAAGACAATTGGATATCCCTCAAATTCTTGTAGATTTACAAGCAAGAGCTTCCAACAGCAGCACTGTAATTTGGTTTTGAATTTCAGTGAAGAACAGATGTTCAGATTTTATGATAAATGCATATAAATATACAAGCTAATTTTATATCATGCCAGCCTTTTGAAAATACAGATGAAATAATACCACTACTCTCTTTCTTACTAATTTTATCCCTTCTACGCATTTTTCGTGATCTCTTGACTAATGTATCCACTACGTGGCATCACTTGGAGACAGAGCCTTACCAAGATTGGAAACCTAATTATGTGGTTTTTTTGTTTCCCATATATTTTCTTTCGTTTTTTTCTATTTTAAATCCAGTATAGTTAACATACAGTATTATATCAGTTTCGGGCATACAATATAGTGATTTAACAGTTCTGTACATTACTCAGTCCTCATCACAAGAGCACTCCTTCACCCCATCACCTCATCCCCCCCATTTCCCCCCACCTCCCCTGGGGTGACCATCAGTGTGTTTTCTGTAGTTAAGAGTCCGTTTCTTGGTGTCTCTCTTGTTTTAATTTGTTCGTTTGTTTTGTTTCTTAACGTTCTGCATTTGAGTGACAGCATATAGTATTTGTCTTTCTCTGACTGACTTATTTAGCTTAACACCAAGTAATAAATTTTGAGCTTTGGAAAAATATTAGTAATCTTCCTGTTTTCTGGCAGTACCAAAGTTGTGTCAATCCCCCTGGTTGTTGGTGGAGCCTAGTATAAACATTATATGTTTCTATTTCTGCTGAAAAACTAAATTTAAAGACCGACCAGTGATTTTTATGCGTCTTTTCATTGTCTTAAAAAAGACGTGATAAACATGTTACCCATGTCAGAAAATGACATAGATTATTCCTGATGAGATGACTGCATTTATGATGAGATCAGTTATACTATGAACATTTCTATCAGTGTTAATGACCAGCAAAGCATATCTTTCCCCTTAGTTTCCTTAGTGCTCAGGGTCATGGCTTAGCACTAATAGCACAGGAAATCTTCCCCAAATGCCCCGGACCTTTGCCCTCTCCAAGTAGAGTGGGGAATCTTTTATGAATGATGATTATGAAGAAATGCTCTTCAGCCTGCAGTCTTCATGCCAACAGTAGTGTCAGCAGAAACCCAGAAGCGTCCATTTCCACACTTTTTTTTTAATATTTTTTATTATATTATGTTTGTCACCATACAGTACATCCCTAGTTTTTGATGTAAAGTTCCATGATTCATTACTTGCGTATAACACATTTCCACACTTTCTGTACCCAGCCCTTCTGTGGGCAGCCACACAGGCTCTGACCTTACCTGGGAGCTCCGCTGCCGCTGTTGGGGGGAGCTCCGCTGCCGCTGTGGGGAACAGCTCCTTGCAGGGCTGATTCACTCTTCCTGACAGCGTCTCCCTTCTAGGGCACAGTGCTCATCTTAGGTATTCTATTTCGGACCTTCTTGGCTTGTGCTTGGTAGGACCCCAGGGAGACCTCCGGGCACGCGTGCTAGTCCTGAAATGAAGCAGATTAACACGACGGGACAATCTGATGTCCATAGTGTCCTTCTTCAGTTTTCCCACCCTCCCTCCATCCCTCTCTTCTTCTCCTCCTCTTCTCGCTCTCTCTCTCCCTCTTTCTCTCCCTAGACAATCTATGATATAGTCTATCATCTTATGTATCTTATCTGTCATCTGCCAGCAAGCATGATAGAGACACAAACTTCTAAAGAGTCATTTTAAAGGACTGTGTGTTAAACTGAGTTTTATATGAGTGAGTTAAAAGCAGATGATTTCTCATCAAAGATTTTTCTTTTAGTTCTTAAAGTTTGTTAAAGACCAAGTGTTATGGACTAAATGTGTATGCCCCCCCCAAAAAAATTCATATGTTGAAACCTAACACCCAGTATGATGGAATTTAGGGGTGGGGTCTTTGGGAGGTGATCAGGTCATAAGGGAGGATCCCCCATGAATGAGATTAGTACCCTCTAAAAGAGACCCCAGAGAGCTCCCCTGCCCTTCCGCCGTTGAGGACACAGGGAGAAGATGGCCCTCACCCAGACACAACCATGGTGGTATCCTTATCTCAGACGTCCGGCCTCCAGAGCTGAGAGGACGAAGGGCCCGTTGTTTGTAAGCCACCCAGCCCAGGGCATTCTCTTACAGCAGCCTGACCTGAGACACCAGATTTCTCTGTGTTTAAAGAAGGATGACATGCTAATTATAATTAGGAAATTTGAGTAAGTTCAGGAGCAGAAGGTAAATGACAGAACCTCTGTAAGAGAGAAGTTTGGTTCCAGTTGTAATAAACACCTGTTGTTTAAAGGAACAGGGACAAGAGAAGCAGAATGGTAGAAGGTACCCTTCTGCCCCACCTTACTCTGGAAGGCCGCGCACTGGCAAGAGGAGCTGTGAACACACTCTCTGGATTCCCTCCCCCAGGCGCAATCCAATCGTATCTTCGTAACAATAGTGCTACGGCTTTCTTTGCTGCTTGTTTTTTCACAAATCGATATACACAAGATAACTTTTTAAATTTGATTTTTTCTTGAGATGGTGAGGTGCGTGCGTATTACATGTAGTATAAACACGGAATATCAGCCAAGTCCAAGTCAAATTAGATCATCCCTGGCATCTCGTTCTATGACATGTTATGTCTATAAGCTCCTCAAAGAATAACATCCAGTTCCATATGACGAGTATACGTTCCCGCCTTAATCATCTCTAGAGCTTTGTCACTTCCAGTTAGCAGTGACTGTTCAGGGAGCCGCGGGGCATGATGTCACGGACAGAAACCGTAGCCAAAAAACGACTCTTGGAAAGGACGTGCAGAGAAGACTTTAGATCTGGAAGTAGCTGCAGCCTGCAAGCTATTTCTTCAAACCCTGTGTTAGGCTAGATGGGGTAGCTTTGAAACAGTCGCTGGAGCCCATCAGAAGGTCATAAGCAGCTGTGGGCGGCACGTCATAATCCTCTATCACAATCGATGTGGACAAACAATAAGAGGGAAGAATGCTGGAGGCTGTCATTGTTTAAGCAGAAGCGAGCGTTCACGTTTACGTGTCAGTTATTTCCTTGATAATAGAACGCGAGGCCGGATCCCCATGTCATGAGTCTGAACTCTTGCCCTACGTACAGGCACAGGTACCTTCTCTATTTCAAGGGATCCTGCTGTGAATCTTCCCATGGAGGAAGATGCATTCTTTTCTGTAAATCACCAGCCTCATTTCCAGTGAATTTGCATTTGTGTTCCTGTGTTTAATCTCCTTAAGAAAAAGCCACTTCAAACATTAATTTGACTTTAAAATGTAGCTCAAAATCATTTTTCCTATTGGAAGAATCGCGACTTTTAGTTTGCTAGATATCGCACAGAAACAAACCTCTCTTTTGTTTGTCAGGAGGGAATCGTTTTAAACATGAGAGATCGGTGGTATTTGGTCCGTTGTGAAGGTAATGGAGCGTGTAGATAGACGTCCTTACCCTGGAGGCTTTCCCTCCCAACCTTATTTGCAGACCTGCCATCAGGCCTGCATTTTGAAAATGTACACATGGCTTCGTTCATCCGGGAATGTGGGCTTATCTATGAACATATAAAATAAATACACTGTTATTGGCAGTGGTCTCACAAGGGCTCAGAACTTTTCAACACAGTGTACTGCTCGTGGAGGCATAGATGTACAGCAATACGAAGATGAGTGCTGCCTGATGGAGTGTATCACAGGCGGTGTCTGCTGGTAACTAATGTGAGTGTGCAACACAGAGTCCTACGCCTGCTTTATTACAATCGAGAGAGAGTTCGATCGCTGTGAGCTGGCTATCTGGCACTAAGTGTGTGAGGAGCAAAATCCCCCTCCCTGTCCTACTCATCAGAACAAGAGAAACTGGGAGCTCATGAGTTAATTGTATCCTTGTCGTCATGAAGATTCAGTCTTGACTCTGTAGAAAATACACTTGATAGTTGTCTGACCTCAGGTATGTAGGTTGCTCGTTGTTTCTTTTTGTGATTGTGCAATTCTGAAATATCTTTAGGACTCTGAAGCTTTCTGTGTTTGATATTTCAGTGCACTGTTTGGGGTTTAAATTCTATAAGTTAATATAGAATTGAAAACTTCTTACTCCAAGACATATCAGTAAATCAAAAAAGCATAAAACCAGTTTTAAAAATATAGGTATAGATATGTAGATTCCCTCTCTGTCTCTGGTCTGTTGTTTTACACCTGTCTCTGTCTGCACGTATATATGTACAAAGTAGCACTTAAAACCAGTGTGTCACTCATATCTAAACAGTTTCAAATGACTTTATTATGAGCAACACTGAATCCTATTATTCTCAATAGAAATCTTGGTAAGACTCAGTTCAGTGGCATGAACTTCCACAGAATATTGTCTCCGGGATCTAAGAATAGCCAGACCTCGTCTTCATACCCTCCTACTACGCGTCTTCTCTGCTGTCTGCATATTCTCTCTTTTGTACAAGTCGGACTTGCCAGTGGAAGATACAGCAACAGCTCTCTCCCCTGCCTAAGCCTTTCTGGGACTTGCTATCGTGTGCAGGGTGAATCTCAACCATGCTGGCATTGTGTGAAAAGTCTGCAAAACTGAGAAGAGCCTGTTTAGCTGTTCTTGTCTCTAGCAAAACCGGCCCCGTCTCCCCCTCTTCTTGCCATGTCTCCTATCACCTTCACCCGAGGAAGCCCAGAACAATGGAAATTCCAAACACTAGAAGACTCCTGAGACATGTTCATCAAATTGTTTCCTGTATCTGGGATTTTATTCCATTCTCTTCTTGGCAAGACCCTACTACCACACCCAGCTCAAGGTCACGTGACGTTGTTGGAAGCGCCTTTAAACCCAGTTAGTCACTGTCCCTCAGTCCATAACATTTCACACGTTAACGGGTGAATACTTCCCTCCTTATTCGATAACATTTCACAGCAGGGCAGGAATTTCAGTTAGACTCATACGATGTATCTGTGTCTACAGTTCTGTTGGTTTTGGGTCAAGTAACCTGAATGATGTAATTGATTGGGTCATCCTGCTGCATGTAATACAAACAGGAAGAGCAGTAAAAGTTAATATGGTGTTGATCTCTCATATGAAACTTTCCTCACTGTGAAACAAAGCCCAAATACATCATAACTAGATTTCACAGAGCTGTTGTATTTTAATTTAAATGAACTTTATATTGCATTGAGTAAACTGTAACAGCCCAAAAAAGTTACATGCTGGACTATAGGTTTCACATTCTTTTCCTAAAAAAAAAAAAAAAAAAAGCTATAAATATGTATCACTGGCAGGACTCGCTCATAGATTAATGGAGTAGGGCTTATCTGCAAAGGGCCGTATGGGAGTGATTTGAGGGGCAGACAGAATAATCTCCATAAAATATACATCTTTCTTGTCAGATGAAATCTCACCATCATTTTTGAGTCTTCCTGAGTACATACTGGCCTTTCTGTTAAAATTCCAATATGCACGATGGCCTTGTTAACCACAGAGCCAGAATCTGAACGTATAAGGGACATTCTGGCTCACTGAGACAAGGAGGTTTTTCACTTTTGTCTTAAACCCTGAAGCATTTTTATAAACTGTCATATTGCATAAAACCCTAGTGGACAGACATATAAAAGCAGAGCTGTTCTCATTGAATTGGAAGGGCAACTCATTGTCTTTACGTAGAGGACTGTATGGGTGGTACCCCTTCTGGGTGACGTGTAAAATGACACTCGCTCTTGGGCTTGACCCTCACCCCTTGGGTGCTCATGGAGAACTCCATGCAACTCGGGAAAGCCACGGACTCCAGACTCACTTCTTTATTTTACCCCAGGTGGGAGTAAGGGAATTATTTGAGGCAAGCATTCTCAAAAAACCTTGCTATATACACAAATAAAGCAAGATAGGATACAATACATAAACAGATATAAATATATATGTGGTATGTCGAATAGGAAACAATGTTTCAGAAGTCTTCTTGGACGGTGATAATGAAAAAACAAAGAGGTTCTTTGATGCATAATGCTTGATCTTGTAGAAGGTAAAGTGCAGTGAGAAAGACAGCTGATTGGAGACCTTGGCCTCATGGAGACACCGGGGAGAAGAAATGCGCTCATAGGTCTACTAGAATAAATAGAATGAGGGAATTGTACCGTTCTGAACTACATGAGCAACACAGAGCAAACAGGTGTATTTGCCTTTAATATTTCCCGCAACATGGTTCATTCTAGGGACCTTGTCCTTACCCTTAAACACATGTTGACCCTATCTAGTTGCTTTCCAGAAATTTCCCAGTTCTGAGAAAAAGTCACAGTTTTGTAATCCAGTCTCATTTTCTGGCACGAAAAAAGTCTCCAGTTTCACATTTGGAACCAGTATTAGGCTTCTCTTCCTCACAGAGTCTTGAGCGCAGGGGCTAAAGGAGAGGAGAAGCATATATGGTTTGACTCTTCCTCTGCCTCCTCCTTTTTCCACTTTGCCTCTTACAGATTTAGAGCAGGGGAGAAAAGAATGTGAAGAATGTGGAGATACTGGTTCACTGAACTAGGCTTGCTGTTTCAGGATCCTCTTCCCTTATGTTAGCAGGTGGTCAGAGCGGACTTTGTGGCAGGTGTTTGTTTTCAAAAGATTTTGTTTATTTATTTGAGAGAGGGACGGGGCAGAGGTAGAAGCAGACTTCCCACTGAGCAGGGAACCCAACGCAAGACTTGACCCCAGGACCCTAAGATCACGACCTGAGCCGAAGGCAGGCGCTTCACCCACAGAACCTCCCAGGTGCCCCTGCGGCAGGTGTTTGAGCCTGGAATGCTAGTCTGCTCTAGAGCTGCCAGTGGGAGTTCTTGGAGGGACCCGTGGGGTCCTCAGCACTGCACAGCAGCCTGTTACAGACAAGGCCTGCCTCCCATTGACCTTTCACACTCCTTTAACCAAGTGCTTCCCCCACCGGCTCCTCCTGCCGCAGCTCTCTGGGTTCGTACCAGTCGAACATGTTAACTTCACGACAGAACACAGCCTGGTACCCTTTTTCATTGTCTGTGTAACCTAAGGAAAAGCCTATTCTTCTCCCCAGGTTGAGGGATGTAGGCAACTCTACCCACACAGTGTGTCTTTGCTGTTGCTGTCCAGAACTGCTCTGGCCCTCAGAATTTTCCAGCTCCTCAGCAGGCACCCCTCCCTGTGTACATATAGACCCTAAACTCTCAGCAACGTGGGTGAGCCTCCCAGGAGCTTTCAACACACTTGGCCATGCTCATAGGGCAGGAAGAGAAGCCAGGTTCTACAAATCAGCAAGCGAGCCGCTAAGACGTAGCATGCCTGTCCGTGACCTTCCAGCTTCCTCTTTTTCATGGACTAGAGGTGGGTGAGTGGGAGGTTGTCGCAGGGCTGCCATCTTTATTGTAAGTCATGAAGGAATGTGTCCTTCTTGTGAATGTGTCCTTCCTGACTACTGCACCCAGCCCCATTCTGCTTACTGATACAATGGTGTTGGCCTGTTGCCAAGGACAGTTTTTCATGCCAAGGTTTGGGTGAAGGTACTTAACTATGTTAACTAAACATTTTTTCACTCTCACTTAATTACTGAAGCCAACTGACTTCACTATGAATTTTAAAATCCAGTTTTTAAGACCCTTATGCCACCTGGAAGCATTTGACTTCACAGAGCTAATAAATTGTAAATTAGTGTAATAAAATTCAACTACACCCCAACTAAGTAAACTTCTTTTTTTTAAACTGTTTAACATATCAGGTGCGTGTTTTTCAATGGACATACAAATGCGCTGTTCTCACACAGCAGACATCAGGATTCCATCAGAAGTAGCCAGGAAGTTGAAGCAGGGCTTCCGCTACAAGGCGTACAGACGCCCATGAACTTTGGCGTGTCTGGTCTCGGAACTCTGGTTCTGTCCATTTGCCTTCTAGCCAGCGCCTCCCTAAGAAGCCGGCTCCTCCATCCTCTCTTCGGTGTTGGCTGCCTCTGCCTGTCCGCAGCCTCAGCTCTCCCAGGATGGCAAACAAAGCTGTCCGAAACAGGACCCGTCCCCTCAGAGCCCACGAGACCTGCTGTTAGCACAGCAGCGTTTACACTTGTGCACAGACGATATCCACATCCACCGTACGGCTTCTCCCGGAAACCACTGTGTTCCACGGCGGCAGAAGCACCTCTGAGAGGTCGGTGCGGCGTGAGGCTCCAGTCCCACACAAGGACACCGGAGCCGGCAGGTCGAGGCATATTATCAGGGAGATGTTTGCGGGGAGCCTTCCTCGGGGACCCCATCACGGGATGGAATCTAAATCTTTCTTTGTGGTCGTCTGGTCCCAGACGTACCATTTGGATTCTTTTTGCCTTTATATCCTTAGGCGTTGCGTTGTGTTTGGTTTCTTAGTGTGACTCTCATTGTTGAGTTTCTTCATCATGCAGCAGGGTGCAGTTGGCTTCTGCACAGAGCATCACCTGTTTATTTTGAAAGAAGGAGAAGAAGAAGAAGAAGAAGAAGAAGAAGGAGAAGGAGAAGAAGAAAGATGATGAAAGATGATGATGATGATGATGAATGATTTGGTGACCTGAAAGGTTCCAGAGGAAACAACGGGTCGGCTTCGCTTCATTGCTCAGACCTCCCCGCTGCAAGAGAACAGGAGAGATGGGTTCCCGACTGTAGCTACGTCCGGACAGTGTCACTTCACACGGGTTCCCTGTGGTAGACCTGTTCCCCTCTCAGGGCGCACAGTGGTTCTCTGAGACGGCAGTTCCTCTGGGCGGACACAGCCAGTTAGGAAGATCCAGGAAGCGCGACCTTCTTTTGTTCTGACAAGGCAGAGGCGCGGAGGGGCTGCTGCAGAGTCGTGGTATGCTCCGTGCATAATCACCTACGGTGTATTATCCGCTCCATTGTCCAGGCGGAGGAATCACGCTCTTCATTGTCTCTTGATCTCTTACTTGCCACAACAGCTTACCCCATCAGAACTGTTACGTAAGCTCCTTCCTGCTGAAACTGACCACAAAACTTTATTCCAGGGAATCCGTTCTTGAATTAGCAGGATGCTTTTTTAGCGTGTAGAAAAGTTGACCTTTCCTAATGGAGACCTGTATTCACAAAGGGATCCTCTGAATCTCCTTCAGAAGGTCTGCTGGAAGTAGATGAATCATAGAAAGATGATTTGCATGTGTTCCTTTTTCTCAAGTATTTATTTCATATTAAACTCTATGTGTTTGGTATTTCCAGAAGTAAAGAAAGACCACAAAAAAAGTGTAATTTTCAGGAAATAGAATTGTTAGAGATGGGCAAAAGGGAAACAGACATTTTCTTTAGTGAAAAAGACCTTTTGCTTGCAAGTAAAAAGTGGTTCTCCTATTTCTGATGGAAAGAAAAAAAGAAAGAGGAAGAAGAAAAAAGGAGCCTAGACAGAAGAGCCAAACTGCTGTCACCCACCTCAGCCTTGGAGAATGCCTCCCCGGGTGGGGACTGAGGTCCACACAGCAACCCGTTCTGTGGGACTCACAACAGAAGGGAGCACTTGGCGGGCCCTGAATATGGTCTCTTCAGAGTTCTCATAAATCAAACCAGATTTGCCTAGGATTGGGCATGGGAGAGACCGCGCTCCAGCAGACCGACTCGAGAGTGTATTTTACAGCACTGAATCACTGCAGCTCGAACGTATTCTTCAATGTAAACGTTGAACTAGACAGAACCTGCTTTACATAGTTCTGATTAGCAACCTGCCAAGCTTGATTGTCGATAGGATAAATGGGCCATCTACGTTTCATTGCAGTTTTCCTTTTCTTTAATGAGTGGTTGGGGTGTATGTGTGTTTCACTGTTATTTTGTTTTTGTTTCTTCAGTGTTTCTGGCAGAGGGTGTTGCCTCCAAATTGCAGAGGGGTCCCATCAGCAGCCCTCCGCTAATTTGAGAAGTGCTCTTCAGAGCGAGCTGTTGAAAGAGGTACATTTCCATTTGAAGGAAAGGACTCTTCCACAAATCTTGGTCCTTAACCTAAAATGAATAGATGTAAACTGCTGCTAAGTTTTTTTCTATTTTCCTATTTTTCAGGTGTTCTGGTGTGAAGAGAGTTCTCTGCCCCCAGTGTTTGGAAGGTTTCACAGGCTGGGCGCCTCCTGTCCGCAGCCAACAATGATGTTTTGTGTCTTCATCCCGGTTGAAGGGCCTGGCACACAAACAGCCCAGCCTATTCATTCCTGGAGCAATTTTACATATGCGAGACCGAAGCCAAGATGAATGTCTTCATCCCCGACGTGCTCATTCAACCACATTCTGGTAAGTGCAAACACTGAGATGAGAAGTGGGGTTCGGACCCACGTTCCTGATCGGTAAGTCTGCCCTGGCTCACATAGCTACCTCTTTGTTGCAACTCAATCATCCAAATGGATATTTAATAGAAGGACATTTGTTTTGCCCAACTGGAGTGCCTCCAATGGGGCAGGGATGGCGTCACCTGCCCAGGGGGTCCTGTTGGCTCCCTCCTGGGGCAGCGCCACTGCCAAGCTTGACAGAATCGCTCACACTGACTCCCTAACTCCTCAGCCAGCAACCTCAGACTGCCATCTCATTGGGAAGGGAACTCTAGACCTCTGCATTTTCACCGGCCAGACATTCTGAATAAAGCCTATGTCCTCGGTGCTGGCAGTTCTTCAGAGGGCTCTTTGAGAGTTTGAATAGAGGTTCTGCAGAAGCGTCCCTTTCATTTGCCGCGAAGACGAAGCTTGTGCCAATGCGTGTCCCTGAAGATGTACAGGTGGGACCAGAAACAGCTCACAGCGTGGGAGGTGGGACTGGAGATGCACTGGTGACACCTGCATTCGGTCCAGGAGGCAAGAAGCGGCTTTGTGACGTGAGCCGAAGGGGTGCCGGTGACAGGTCACCTTGGGGGTGTCCCCGCTGAGACACAGTCTCACGGGGGAAACAGCAAAGAGCCCAAGCAGGTTAGCATAGCCGTGCCATGAAGGATTCTGCACAGAGCTGCTTGTACAGGAACCGGTGACTCACCCTGGCGTCTGTTGCCCCTTTGCGCAAAGCTTCAAAGTCCTATCCGATGCCCGACCCATATTCAGTGGGAGTTTTTCTTTCCAGTTTATCCCATGGTGATTTAGTAGTGTTTGCTTTTCAGTGTTCCCTTGTTCCAAGAACACAGTTACCTTTACCCTACTTAAGATGTACTTTATTGTTTAATATGAAAGATTAAACTCATGCGATACTGTGACATGATGTCAGGATCCTGTTCACTGAAAGACATCAGTAGTCGGTCATCCAACTTCATATTCCGTTATAACTTTACCGACGTTTGGAATCCCATTTAAATAACGTTTTTCTGCAAAAACTATCGGGAAATGCAATGCCTATCTATCCCGATGGTGTAATATATTAAACAAAATACTAATTGGGAAATTCTCAGCTGGACCTTCGTTTAGTAAACATGATGTAGAAAGTAAGTACTTGGTTGATGCAGAAGGACACTGACGAGCGACGTCTCTTGCTATGTTTATTTTTTCTCTGAAATAACACCCACTGTGAAAGGTACAGAAATGTGATTTGCTGTTTTTTCAATGACGTGCATAAGGGATGGAAGATAATTGTCATTCGGAGAGCAACTCTCATGCTGTGGGCTGGGTCTAGAGTTCTCCCTCTTTGAGTCCGGTCAACAACACCATTGTGCAGGGTGCAAGTTCTCGCTACAGCTGGGTCCTCCACTGGTTCCAGAACCAATGCACACTGCCTGCTGGGTGGGGTCAGTGTGCTCTTTGTGTGAAGGGTCGGGGAGTAAAGAGCTTGGGCTTTGGAGCCACCCAGTCTCGATTTCAGCTCCCCCGCTCTGCTGTCCTAGCAAGTACGCATGCGGGGATAGGTACTGTGTGAAACAAAGCATCGGGGTGCCTGTGCTCCAGTGAACCCTTACTTACACAACTCGAGGGTGGGCCGTGTCATAGTTACCTGTCCCCGACACGACACCGTGGCTTCTCTTTGAAAGAATACACTTCTCTTTCTGCCGTCTGATCTGCGTCCACTTCCCGTCTTTGCAGCATGCTGTGCCACAGAGAAGGGCTCTGCTTCCTCCCAGGCTGTTCCCCATAAACTCCAAAACGGAAAATCACCTTCACGAGTTTCTGCCCTCACCGTGCTTTGTGACAAGGTTGGTCTTGTTCTGTCAGACATTCCTTGTCCTGTTCAAAAGTGCCTGTTAAACAAGACAGCATGGTGGTTTTATTGGAGGCAGAAGGCCTCTGGGTACGATTCCTGGAGAGGTTAGAGAGTGAGGACCCCATGGAAATGTGTGTTTATGGCAAACTCAGGGCGAGTGAGTCGGACCCAGAAATCAGAATCCTGAGAAGTGGGCACTGTTGGAGCAAAGGTCTGAAAGGAAAGAGGAGAGATGTTTCATGCCTGCAGGATTTGGGAAAGAGAAAAGAGAGTCGTTCCTGTGTGCAGTTACTATGCTCAGAAGTGCTCTCTTTGCAGCCCCCTTTCATGTGAATAAACACAGTTTTGTAAATTCACGTAATTCAGGGAGGAATTTCAGTTAGCGCCATTCCTGCTTACAAGTTATGCATTTTGAGATGTAAGCTTTTGCAACAAGATGAACTTTGCGGAGTAACATGCTGACAGGGTTCAAAGTGAGAATGTTGTCTCTGTGCCACTCGTCCCTCTGCTCCAGTGGCAGGACAGCCCTCCTCCCGCTTGAGGAGGCTTGATCTGCAAATACCTAATATTCAGATAGATCTCAAATCTAGAAGTCAAGAAGAAACCAGGTCCAGTCGCCCTTTGTGTGCAAACGTGGAATGGCTGGATAGGTTCCTTTGTTTTCCTTCTGTGGTCTCTCCTCATTGGTATCGGATAATGTTGCTCTTTCTTTGAGTTTATTCCTTTCCGCCTTTCCATCGATCCGCTAAGAACCCAGTATTCTCGATAGAACACAAATCTCCTTCATTAAATTTTGCTAAGCAGCACTAATTTTGTGATTTAATGTTTTGCGAGTACTTTTGCGGGAGTGTGGGCGTGACTTTGCCAGGTCCTCTGCTAGGATGTCACGTGGCTCGGACCCAGGTGGCAGCTAGGGCTCTGGTCTCCTCTGGAAGCCAGGCTAGGGCAGATCTGCTTCTCAGCTCCTTGAGGTTGTGGCTTCAATCTAGTTCCTCGCAGCGGTGGAATCCAGGGTAGGACTGAAAAGCCAAAACAGTAACCCAGAGGCTCCAATTTCAGGAAGAAGCCACCACCCCTTGGCTGGGCAGATGAAGCAAAGAGGTTGGCATTATTGTTTGAAGCCTCTAAATTTGCGGTACTTTGTTCCTCTGCAATAGAGAAGTAGATGGCATAGCAACACGCATAGATCGGAAAAGCAGTTTGGTGTGAAAATATGAACATACAAAGGGACAGATATCAATACTATTTACATAAATGCGAAACGCACAAAGAATGAGACCTATTTCGTGATAACAGATGAGCAGATAACTCATCTGTAGCATGCTGCATAGTTGCCGGTGGGACAGGATGGGAGAAGGGGCGGGGAATAGGGATAAAAGGGAGCACGTCAGAAAGAACAGAGGATCTTTACATGGACCCGTGTGAAAATGCACGTGATCCGAGCATTTGCCATATAATTTACCCAGTGTTCTGCAACAGAGATTCAAGGCAGGGAGGGATATATTTTAAACTATTTTTCTCAGAAGGTACTTAAAGCAAAAGTAAGCAAAGATACCCCACCACCACCTTGTACATATGCTTATTAGACTGTTAGAATTATTTTGGTGACTAAAATCCTTGTTGTATGGAATTTTGCCGACCGTAAAAATTTGCATTAAAAAATTACTACTTAGTTCACCTTCAGTTTACTCCCTAACCCAGCCAGACCGCTCACTGCTTCTCATAGCTGGATAATTACTCTGTACCTTATTAACTATACTCCTTTTTCCATGCTGTTGCTATCACGATTTCTCTGCCGATCGCCTGGGCAGAAAAGGGCATCGAGAAGCAATTTTCCTTATAAACCAAGAGTCTTGAAAAATGAATATGTGTTGGCTAGTGATGAGAGGAACTTCTCATCAGAAATTCCGGACTCAGAAACCAAGTTCTCTGTCCAGGCGTGATTATCCTCACCTATTAAAGTCCTCACAGCTAAATTTGTTTATGCATTTGTTACATTTAATTAGGCTCCTCTCCTTGCACTGTGTTGGGAGAAACCAGAGGAAGCCAAAACACATGCCAGGAATCTGAATTTGCTGATGATTGCATCCTTCCAGTAGACACACTGGTTTCTCATTTTGAGCTAGCATAGCCTTCCCAGCACCCTTTGCTCCCCAGTGCTGAGTCGAGTGCTGTCTTGAGGCCATGACGTCACCACCAGCAGACATCTGACAAAATGAGTGAACAACCCGAGTCTGTGATTTCCTGTCCACACAGGAGCTGAGAAGCAATGACTATATTTGAACCTTTCTAAATGCCTTTTGTGTGTAACTCAGGAAATATCGTGGCCCCTTCTCCTCATGAATGATGTTTTGGAAACCGGGTCTGCTGGAACTCCTGGGTCCTCATAATAGATTACTTTACCACAGTGACTCATTCACTAAGGCTGGATGCAAATGAAGTAAGACTGAGCCAGATTCATGTTTGGAAACTGTGCACCTGCAGAAGCAACAGTAAATCTTACCACAACTTGTTTCTTAGCTTTAGGGTTCTGACCTGAGGTAGAAGAGGAAGTGCACAGAGAGTGCTAGCTTTAATCGACAAAAATAACTTCAGCAATTAAAGATATTTTCATTACGAGTATGCCAGACTTTTCTGTTGGTGTTTCAGGTCTGATTTTAGTTCGAGATGAGAGGAAAAAAACCCAGATAATATGCCAATTTAACATCCCTTTCGATTCTCCAAGAAAATACTAGGCATTGTGCTTGGCACACACAAGACAAAAAGAAATATGGAAAATGAAAGGTTCTTTCTCCATATAACGTAGTCTTCCGTGGGATGGTTCATTTGAAAACAAATAAAGCCAAAATGATAATTACTCCATGCACGTATGTTTAAGGTGAATAGGAAACATGTAGGGACCCAAAGTCACAGAGAAATTTACTTAAGATATGGCTTTGAGGGGTGCCTGGGTGGCTCAGTTGGTTAAACGTCTGCCTTCGGCTAAGGTCATGATCCCAAGGTCCTGGGATTGACTTCTGCATTGGGCTCCCTGCTCAGCGGGGCGTCTGCTTCTCCCTCTGCCTTTGCCTGCCACTCCCCCTGCGTGTGCTCTCTCTCTCTGAAATAAATAAGTAAGATCTTTAAAAAAAAAAAAAAAAAGAATGGTTTGAGCAAAGCCTGAAATAAGAAAAGTTGGCCAGGGGAAATGGATTTTCAGGTGGCAGGAGACATGGCTTCATCCCCCATGGGTTATTTGTCTGTGCTGGACCCTTGGCGGTAGCTCAGGACGCATGTGGCACAGAACATAAGGGCAGGCGCAGCAGCAAGAGAAGTACTTGGTAAAGCCAGCTTGTGAACGGCAGGCTCTGCCATAGAAATCCACCTGTACTTGATCTTTATTGCCAACCCACAACCACTGAAGAACTGTAACGCAGAGAACAGCAGAGTCATATTCGCCTGCTAGCATGGCTGTTTTATGAACAGGATGGAGGATGCACTGGACAAAGAGGTGGGAGGCTTGGCTGGCCTGCAGAGCAGGAAAGAGAGAGCTACGAGTGGTCTGTGAGATGGGGGTAAGAGCATGGACAGCGACCTCCAGTGTGAAATCCAAAACTACGTCCATATGTACATGTTCAGGTCTAATCGATAGGACTTGGTGACTGGCTGGATATGGAGTGTACTGAATGTGATCGGCACTAGAATGACTTGCAAGTCCGTGACGTAGGCCAGACTTCATGAGAAGCCAGAGTCTATTGTCTGTTTCCCTTAGCCTGACCCAAGCAGGGAGTACAAGAGGATGGTGTGTATGCCACAGGCACTGGCCGTGCAGGAAGGCTACACGTAGGATATAATGCATGTCGGACAGCTGTCGGGTGTCCAGATAGAGATACTTGTTGATAGATCAAAGTACAGATCTGAAAGGGACGGTGAAGTTGTAAATAAACTTAGAAGGCAGGCATGTTGAGGAAGGAGGATATGTGTGGGCATATCCATAAATTGTGCAGCGGGATGATGAGAAGAGCAGTGGGGGCCTCAGCCTGTCCAGGCGGGTGGCGGGAAAAGAAGCCCACGCATATCCGCAGAGTGGGAGCAGTCAGAGAGAAGAAGGTCAAGGAGGGGTACAGAGGAAACCCCCGGGGCTTGGCGGGAATGCATTTGCCATCTCCAAAAAGTACCGCATTTTCTAGCAAGACTACTTTATTCCAACTTTCTGGGCAAGCACTTAATTCTTTTGGTAGGAAATACACTTCTCAGGCCCTCACCAACCTTTCCATGCTCCTGATACATAAAAAAGATTTTGCTTTTCTTGAGCCTGACTCCTTAAAACCCACAAATGCTTGTTTGTCTGAGAGAGTCTCATGATTGTAAATCAAAGGCACCTTCGTTTTCAAGCTGTTGTTTCTGCTGTATTTAAAAATTCAACCAGATAGCCAACAGGATTCCGTACACTCCGTGCTCTATTTGACCGTGCGTGTTAAATCCTAAACTGATGTGGCTTCATATGCACGAAAGAAAGGTATGATTAGGGAAAGAAAGGGGGCACCAGTGAGAATCTTATTTCCTGCAAGAGATTCATTCAAAACAGTTCTTAAGACCTGCTGCCAGCCAGACTTTGGACGAGGCAGAAGGGACGCACCGTGATGAACAAGCTAGTCACAGTTTCTGCCCTCATAGATGTCACTGTCTCTAGTTATCTGTCTTCTTTGGCATCCCAAGAACCACACGGACATAGTCTGGGTTTTCTCAACAGCAGAACCCACAGCGGGATTATAGTACAAGTAACTTATTTGACAGGTGACCTCAGGTGAGTGGGGAAAACTTAGAGTCACCTGACACTCACCGTCCCACCCGAGGTCGCACCAGGTGACACTCTGCCTTCTTGTTTCAGCTTGCACGCTGTTAACACATGTCCTTTCTGCAGTCCGTGGAGTGCCAGACTGTGGAATTTTGTACCTTATTTCAGTGATCCCGCCGTTTAAAGTGACCCCCCAATGCGGTGCTGACGTGCTGTGTCAATGCTCTTGACAAGTGAGGCTGTTGAACTCCCAACGGGTACCATCTACCCGTTCTGAGAGTCACAGCTCACAGACAAATCTCTTTTGAGACCTATTTCTTCGCAATTAATGTTTTAAATGAAGCAGAGCCTAGAAATGATATTAAATTATTAATGTGTGTTGGTTAGAAAAACACATTTCATGAAAGAATGCAATTTTTTATAGCATACATAAACAAATCTTAAAACACCTCACTATTTTTATCATTTCTGCCAAATCCCAAGGATGATTAAAAAGTCTCTAAGGGGAAAATGCTGTTTTTAACAAAGGTGACAAAGTAAAAATTCTTTTATTTGGGATTTCTTTAAATTTTGTGTAGTGATTCTTTACTAACACCTTCTTTTTCTAATCTAACAGTTGATCTTGCTTTTTCGTTTCTTCCTTCGACTCAGGTAAGCCCAGGCGTAGTCTGTAAGAGCAGCACGCCCAAGACATACACACACTGCCCCATCTTGGCCATTGCCTTGAAGGAGAAAATCATTCTATTCACGTTCAAAAAAGTCTTTCATTCTTTATACACTAGGATATCATTCCAGCAAATACATTTTAATCATTTCTGAGGGGACTGGATCACTTCCCATCTCTGGACTTAAGGATATG
Source organism: Ursus americanus (assembly GCF_024610735.1). Taxonomy (NCBI): domain Eukaryota; kingdom Metazoa; phylum Chordata; class Mammalia; order Carnivora; family Ursidae; genus Ursus; species Ursus americanus. Next base: position 117,457,797 of record NC_142164.1, on the reverse strand, counting down.
TCCACAGACTTCTTCCTTGACCTCTTGTCATCAATAACTTAGGAGGTCAGTAAAATAGATGATTTTTTAACTATGTTGCCCATTCTCCCCATTTTTCCATGACTGCATATTGGCAACCTATAACATGTTGAATTCTAGCTGTTAAAAATTTTCACTGTGACCTCAAATTAAATCCTAACCAGGTTTTGGAACTATACATGCCTGTATTATAAATTTGCCATGTTCATGTTAATCACCATAATCATAATACATACGGTAAATGGCACTAATGGAAAATGTATTTTTTTAACTGTAGATGCCTGTGAAATAATATCTCCACCTGCTTGATACTTATTGCCTGTTGATATCGTCTGTCTTCTCCACTAACAACAGTCATTAGAAATTTAGAGTCCTCCCGTTCCTGCTACAGAGAGAGAGACACCCTTACAAATGGAGACCTCTAGTACATGGAAATTTCTGTTACAAAAGGGCAACTTCTGGGTTTTTCAGAGCTTCTCCTGTGTGTGCTGTTTCTTAACAATATCAGCCTCAAGATGATCCTTACACCAAATAAGCATATGATAGGGTATCATCGTCTGTTCCCCTTCAGCCCATTAGAGACCAGAGAAACCGTTGCCTGAAACTCTTCCTCGTAGAGCCAGATGACTCCAGAGGGATCAGGAAGCCTGCCCTGGATATGCCACACATTTGTGTTAACTGTCGGCTGGTTGCTGTTTTCATAATATAAGTTACCTCTCTTTTAGTAAACGCTTAAAAACACATATTGAACATCAAAAATCATATTAAATATTTTAATCCTTAAGTCAGAGGAGTATCTGAAATGTTAATTTTTTTAGCTCTTAAGATGAAATTTATTGAAAAAGTTTTCTGTAAGAATGGAAGACTCAAAGTGTGTGAGTTAAAATGCAGACTTAAATGTATACTCACATGCACACTTAAATGCATAATCTTTCAGCTTCATTTCTTCTATTTTTTTTTACCTGCCTCAAAAAAAAACAATAAAAAAATAATTAAATACAATGGGTTCAACGGAGCATAATGTTAATGCTAAACAAATTTTATGTTTAGGGAATTTTAATTTAAAGGAGGAATTTAGGCAGAATAATTTGATGGTAAAACACTTTGACTCTGATAAAGCAAAAGCAGTTGATGAGCCATCATGATAGAAGAAACAATTTAAAGTTCTGTCAAAAACAATTTTTGTACAGAATTCCTTATGTAGCACATTTCGCATTGTCTCAAGTAGAAAGTAAGAATGTTCCCTTGAAGAATCAGTTATGCCCATCTTGATAGAGTGATAAGCAATTTTTTAAAAACTTCATTTTTTCCCTTAAACATGAAGTTTATTCTTAAGAACTTGAAGATATCTCATAAAAATGACTTCTTTCTGAAATCTTTGTAAATTGTTATCAAGAGCAAAAACCAATGTGACTCCTCTCTTCTTTACATAAGAGAAGAGACTCACCATTAGTGATGTCTGCCTTTAAAAGAAATAGAATATCAAGAACAAAAGAGAAATGCAAATTAGCCACCTTTCCAAATAGTTCCTAAAGTTTTCTTACAATCCATTTGAGTACTAGTTTCTAGCTCTTTTTGATTAGAGGGGCACAGTATTACCTTTTTCCCCCCTTTTTTACTGAAAATACTTCCAGAACCTCCTTCCTTTTTATTACCATTGTCAAACTGTATAAAAATATAGAGTGAAAAAAATTTAAGGAGCAAAAACTCAAAAATAAAACAAAATATAGAAAAAATAGCTAATGTATGTCAAAGCAATAAATGTAAATGAGATAAATTTATCCACCTATTGAAAACAAAAGATTCTGACACTGAGACACATGCACACACACACACACGCACACACAACTTGAAAGATTCCAGAGAGTAGAAATAGTAACTACTACCATTTCTTCACAAACAATAAAATGAGAAATCAGTAACAAAACAAAATTTTAAAAACTACTGAAAAATCAAAAGTAAAATAAAATCAAACCAATTATGAAGTCTTAACTGTTGAGTGATAAAATTAAAACTCAAAATGCAAAATATATAGAAAATAACATTTTTTATTATGGGTAGTTAAAACATGCTCAGAAGAAATTTCATAAATTTCAATAATTAGTGAATAGGAAAGAAAACTATGTGAAGAACATTCAACTGAAGTTAATTGAAAATAAAACTAATGCTTTTTTCAATTTCGCTGTGAACCTTAAACTAAAACATTTCTGAATTTTAAAAACGAAAAGATAACAAATGAAGAAAAATGAAAATAAGCATTAGACAAATGATAAATAAGCCTAAGTGTTGACTCCTTGGAAAAATGAGTAAAATCAATAAGTCGGTAGATAATATATTTAAAAGTTGTTGAAAGTACAAGTCCAAAATTTGAAATAACATTAAAGAAATAACAGGGAAAATTAAACATTGTAGAAGGAATTATGCTAAGTCTACTCTATGGAAATATATTTGAAAACATTTACGAACAGGTGATTTTCTAAGTAACAAGGTACATATACACAACCTTTGATAAAAAAAATTTTACATGAAAGGACAGTGATGAGTATGTGTTTCTGGAGAGTTTCTTCTGTGGATCTCAGTGCATCCTGTAGTTTTCAAATTAAATAGGTGAAAATTCATGGAGATAATAAATAGCAATGTGTCTCTGTTGGCAGATGTGGACACATTGCCACTTATCAGTAGGAAAGAGAATAGGTGTTGGAAGCCACTCAGACCCAAGCACTGTGCCAGGCACTGAAGAGTTGGCCATTAGAATATGGCAGAAAGCAAGACCCTGTTCTGCAGGGGCTCACAGCCTAGTGCTGGAGGAGAACCATCCAGTACACACACACACACACACACACACACACACACACACACACAATGCACTGCAAGGAGGAAAAAGTAGAGGGCTCTAAGAACATTTTATAATAGGCCTTATAATTAGGAAAGTGATCTAGCAAAGGAAGGGATAGCATGACTGGAAAGCCCTTGACAGAAAGGAAGACAAATTTATTAAAGAATAAAAAGGCGCATGGAGGGTCTGACTTCCACCCCTGCCCTCTCCGTCCACCTCCCCTCCCCCACCCATTATAAACAACGACTTGTATTAGTGTCCTGATGCAAATGTAAAGAAACACTACTCCATCTCCCTGTCTGTGTAGAAAGATCTTACACTGTTTTTTGGTCTAGATGCGTAGTATTTTATTGTGTAGCTTGTCGGTTTATTCCGCAACTCCTATTAATGGCTAAGTCCCAGATATTGCTACATCTAGCCGTAGAATTGAATGTCACAAACAGTGATGACAGCTAGTATGAAAAGTAATGTTGTCTTTTTCTCTGCCTCTGCTTAACTGTAACAGCAGTTTTTGTCTATTTCAACTTCGTGTTCTGGACTTGTGTATGAACTTTGTCCCCTTCCATCCATGAGTATCAGTGCTGAGCGCACTACCATTTTTCAGCCTCAACCACAGAAATGGTCGTAAGACGAAAACATAAAGCTGTGTGAATCCATCGAGTTTGACCCTGAGCTTGTTACTAATAAATGCCTTTGATGGTTTTTAAATCCTTGCCAGCTGTTTAGAAATAATGGAGGACCTGAAGTGTGTTCGATTGCTTCACTTCCCGAGCAAACTGAATTTTACCGATGGCGTGTGAATTTCTCCCATTGTTATTTGTAGATAGGACTGTACTGCACATTTAGACCCATCTCAATCCAATTTGGAAACAGGAATCGTGTATAGTCCACACTTCCTATTGAGGTTTTGAGTTACTAATTTGAACTCCTCCGCCTCTTTGAATTCTGTGAAATCCAGACTAAGATGAAGGATCTGTAAATATATTTAATTCCAGTGCTTTCCCTCCTGAATACATTAGAATGGGTGTAGCCGTGGTCTGTCATGGAGGCCATTCCGATCAAGCTCACTCCATATGATCACTGTGTGCCTTTAATCTGTTACTTATTCAATATTTGAAATCACCCCTGACTGTTGGTGTTCATTTTTGTGCCTGCGTTCTCACATAGTCCTTCTGAACTAGGCTAGGGGCGCCCTGAGTCCACAATAAATACTTGCCAACATAAGTATGCTGAGTAACGGAGACAGAAAAGTCCTTTGAAACCAATGGACTCGTGAGAGGCAACTCTTTACACAGGAATGTGCATTTTCACCAAGTTGAAGAAGTTTATCATCTGAAAGTCGTGACTTGGGAGCTCCCGTAAAATTGGCTTATGAGATAGAAATCTGTTAATACTCATTGTGAAGCCCAGGCTGGGACGTAATTGGATTTAGCAATGTTCAATTTTGAGAAAGAAGGCCATCTCACTTGAGCTTTGTTTGAAACAAATGGAGCAGGTCAGGGGGAAGCAGTGGTTTCTTCAGGATTGTTTCTCCCTGTGACAAGCCCGTGCAGGAGCCAGATTCCCCAAAACACAAGCAGACTTCAGTTGAAATTTATGCTCAGTCCACTCCCATGCTTTTAAAAATAAATAATATGAGATTAAATTGATTGATATTCTAATTCGTTTCCAATCACTTCTAAATGTTTATATGCAGTAAGTATATGCAGCCTACAAAGGCCGTTAATAATATGACAAACTGGGTAGTATGCCATCCTGCAATTATAAATGAGCTCTAGAAGCATTTCAAGAGCAGTTGAAATGTTGACTCCAGATTGAATGTTTCATTCTCCACTATCTGTGATTTTAGGAACAATTCCAAAGCTAATGGAAAGAAAGAAAAGTGTGCAATGTATTATTATGTACGTATTTTACATCTCTCCATTATTAGCAGTTATCTGATACCTCTCGCCGTCTTCAGTATTTGTAGGTCATAACATGAAGCAGGTAGAGCCAGAAAGACTTGTCTTCATGTCTCCCGTTCATCAGAAGATAGACTTCAAAGCCCTTGAACCTCGAGTTCCTCATCTACCCAATGAAGACGTGTGGGGTTTAAGATCATGCCTTGAACAGAGTACAGACATGGCACAAGTATTTTCTATTTCGACTGAACTCTCTTGACTCCTATAAAATACATAATAAATTACTTCTTTTCCTATTGCCCTTTGATTTATGATTCCTAATCCAGCTCTCTTTTCTAAATGTATTTGAGGCAATATGTAAGTCCCAAGATGGTATACACAGTCTACAAAGTTTGGTAAAACCTCCACATCAATGTAGAGATGAGCAGTAACTACAGAAGAAATGTCAAGGACGTGTCAGTTATTGGAGGGCAAGGAATGAAATTGAATTGAAAGTGCTAGTTTTCAAGAGATGACGCCTCCTGAATCACCAGAAGAGATAGATGTTTTCCTGGGTCTGAGTGGTGTTGTTCATGGCACATACTTTTATGGAAGCTAGGCAAAGACAATCTTGTCAATGGTAGTTTTTCAAAATTCAGCATGATGTTGGCTTCCATTGGTTCTTATACTGAAGCTCTTGATGCTGTAGGAGTTGACCGTGAGGTCATCTTCTGGAAAGCTGACACTCTGCTCAGTCTTGGATTACTTTTCTGTTGTGCGGAAGAGCTTCTCCCTGGTCTCACTGGAGCCCGATCTATCCTAGGCAGTCATGAATAGCAAGCAGAGAGGACTTACCTCCCCTGAAACAACCCTCAGGGGTTAAATAACCCTTAGTGGGACAATTCTGGGTGTTCTTGGAGAGTCTTCAATTGGAAGAAGCTCTCTTTACCGATGGTAAGAACCTTTTCTAGCTTCTCTTCCTTCTGTGTTGAACCTTCTCACTTCCTCAGCAATGCTTCCCAGGATGCCTTTTGAAATAAACTGTCTGCCCGTACATCCTGGACTCAAGGTCTCCTTTGGGGAATCCCAAACTAAGACAGATATCAGTTAAAGTCAAAGCATGTTGATAAATTACAGCTTTGTGAAGACTTTTCTGTGGGAAAAAGACGTAACCAAAATAATGCCCACAGTATCTGGGCAGTGATCCACCCAGTTGAGTGAATAAAATTTAAATAATCTCAAGTAATGAATAGATCACATGCACTACCTCCTTGCATAAAGTTATGTAGGAAGCTATCCAAGTTTAATTTCTGATGCACACTTAAAATCCAGACGTTTTATGTTACCTTTCTGCAAAATGGAATGATTCCTCACCGGAAGGACTATGGTGAGACGCCAGTTATACGAGTAGAGTGCTCAACCCTGGTCTGGCACAACTAGGACCTCACCCGGCTGTCCCTTTGCCCTGTGTTTTCGAGGGGCCTCATGCATCTCCTCTCAGTGTCAGGAAAGTAGCTGGCATGATGATGATTTATTATGAAACTTAAAGATCCTAATGTAAATTCTTAACCTGGTTGATGGATGCCCAACATTCCAACAAGCAAACTTCAGTTTGTCTTGAAGAAGTGTTGAGTTAAATCAGGGTTTCTTGAAGACTAGCTGAGGAAATCTGGTGGTTTTGCAGACAAGAAGTACCAACATCTGCCCATAACTGGGCTGTTTTCGTCCTTAGGCTCTTTACAACAGCTGATGTTGAACACAACCCAACAGTCCCTCCACTGGGAATTTTTTTTTTTTTTACCATAAATCAATCGTGTTGTTTTCTGAGCTTCATTCAGTCATAGCCATTGAAATCAACTATTAAATTTATCAATGATATCTCACATTTTGTCGGTTTCATCTGACCACAGTAAATGCCTCAAACTTGTGTGTTAAATGACTGTTTTGCAAAATCTGGATGTTCATCAGATTCAAAGTTGTAGCATTGACTCATAAGAGCCCATTTTCCTCCAATGAACAAAAAAACACTCTAAAAATTTTGTGTGAAATCTCAGTCAAGGTCATTGAATTGAGAAGGCGTACCTTTCCCTAATTTCCTCCTGATCATACCCAGTTAAACAAATTCAGCCAAATCACAACTGAATCGGGAACTCCTGGCTGTTCAGTAGGCCTTCTTGGTGTGTTCAACCCGATGAGGTTTTGAAGACGTGTCTTTGGATCCAGCAGTGGGCCAGGCTCCTGGAGAGGCACACTTGCCATCTCACTGTGCATGCACCTTGCAAATAGAGGTCTACGTTTCATGATGTAGGATGTGATTAGTGCCGGGAGGGGTCATGGAAAGAAAGCCCCCTGGTCGTGGAGTTCAGGAAGGGCACGATGGGCCTGAGAGGTTCAGAAAGCTCTACCAGACCACTTGGTGTTTGAAGAGAGAAGTGGGTTGAATTCGGATGAGTGGTCAGGCATCAGGAAGATTCTTCACAAAACAGGACAGAGCCTGAGGGAAAGTATGGGGCAGGTAAGAAAGGACCTGATGTGGGGTTATCGGATGACTGTGGAGGTCATGGGGAGCAGACATTCTCTCGCTTGACTAGACACTTGTCACGTTGGTCTGAGTGTAAGGACTTAGACAAGGAGTACTTGGGTGCGGGTTCCAATTTCCGAAGAGGAAAGACATGGAGAATCGTGTCCTCTCAGCCCCCAGTGGAAAGCAGGCCCTCAGCATCAGCTCACTGACTGACCGATCGCTTGAAATCTAATTTCATAGTGTATATGAGACTGTTGTACTTTGTGGCCAAAAAAAAAATCAATAAGAACGTTTGACAAGATGGGCTGAAGGCAGTAAAACTAGCAGACAGAGCAGATGAGCAAAGACCGTTAAGTCAGGGAAATGTTAGCGCCAGGAGACGGTTTCAAGCTGGAATTTGCTTCAAGAACCATGGAGCACAGTCTGCAGCCTTGTAAGCAAGCATGCAATGCTACGGATGGACCTCATTTACGTTGCAACTTCCTGAATGTCAACATCCAACGTAGGGATCAGACGGGATGGGCTCCCTGGTATAGCACAAATTTGCCATCGGAGAAATGTTGTGTATCCCTCAGCCCATGTGATTGAAACCCCTTCCCAAAGATCAGGAACGTTACTACCTTGTTTCACAAGAGGCGAGTGTTTAGGGAAAGGTACACACATATATTTTTCCTGCAGATTTTTTATTTAAATAGTGTTCACTTAACGAAATTGTCAGAAACGTGTATGCAAGTCTGTGTCATCTTTAAATAAGAGCAAAACATGGCATTTTGGAAAGATTCTAAAAGTAACCGTTTTCGTCAAGTACTTAGTATGGGCCTGAGCCTAACAACACTCTCGGGGGAATACCAGTTGTTACTTTGCCAACCGTCCCGGTAGGGAAACTGAGGCTCGGGGATGAACCGTTGACTTCAGTTGCCCAGTCAAGCCTGCTGAGTTGGAATTTGAAAGCCGGGAATGTCTCTGAGCAGCAGGCGCTTAGCCACGTGCAGTACTCACGGCCTTTTCAGATTCGGGAAGTCCTCCGGAAATGAAAACACTTGCGTGACACCGCACGATTCATCATCGCCCTCCTACGCAGTAAGGTTTGCTGACCGTGCGTCTGTTTCTGCGTACGAGGTTTGGGATTTTTCCATTTTAAATGGTTTCAAAACGCTTTGTGTACACCTGAGTTATTTGGTTAAAGTATCTAATACTGGTTCCCCTGCACATCAAGCAGAGTATTTTCATAGAGGTGGCCTAATTACCTTTACCTGTAACAAGGATGACTATTTAAAAGGTAGAGTTTAATTCTGTTCTTCACTGGGACCTGGTGAATGTGGGTTTTTTCCCTACATAAACTCAGGATGAATGTGGGAGTCAGGCAAAATCTTCCCTTGGATTTCTACCACATTATTCTCGTTGGTCATTTCAAAGGGTAAAGAAACATCATCTTGTCTGAAATGTCTTCCCTTCCTGAGGGGCCCCCACGTCTCCTGTTTGCTTTCCTTTGCAAAGGCTCCTGGGTAGCCAACAGTGTGTTTGGTTTGAGTCATCTTAGGAAGGAAGCTTTCAAGACAGGGCGAATTTCTGCTTTCATGAAAATGCCGTAAGGGGACAGAATTCTCTGTACCGAATCACTGTGATTTTAAGACATCATTTCACAAAAGAACGATATTTCTCCATGTTTTTGTTTGTGTTTGCTTGTCTGGGGCTGATGGAGTGTGGAATTCATGACGGGATTCTTCTCTGCATCTCATCACTGTTTTTCTTGGTCCTATGAATGATATCTTTTTAGCCTCCTAACATACTAGGGTAGGAAGTTGGACTGATGGGTTTTTTTTTCTTAAAAAAATCATAAAAGTGTTAACTCACATATTTACCCTTTCTCAGCCCTCCCCAACCCCCAGCCAAAAAAAAAGCATCCTCTCTTAAGAGAATATTTATTAGTTTGATAAAATATGTTAGCCTTCCTTGTGATTCTGGGTGTTGAGGAGAATACCCCAACACATGAAGCTTTTAAGCTGAATGCTCTGCCTAATGCAAACCTCATTTACAAACACTTTAGTAACATTCACAGATTTTTCCACATCCGGTTGTTTCCAAAGACAGAATGAACTTGAAAATTTTCCTCATTTTCCCACTCATGTGGATATAGCTGATGTTTTAGGCAGAGGCATAATCAGCAAAGTGATTCACAGACAGGAGGAGGAATGGTTTTTTTGAGCTTCTGTTTAAAATGGAAAAAATAATTCTTTTATAATAAGAAATCCCATTCATGCTGTCTGCCTCATAAAGTTGCAGCTGCTGTATTTGGTTGGTTGGTTGCAGGTAGTTGGAAAGTGTGCCGGGTGTGATGCACGCTCTTCAGTGCTTAAACCGTTAACCTCTGCTCCCCATGGGTTGTACAACACTTCACCACAGAGTTGCTGCCCTGGAAATGGGACTCAGAAAATTTCTAATTTCAAAGAGATTGTTCTCTAGCTACAGGGAGTTTAAACAGGTCCAATAGGGACGGTCAGGTGGCTCCGTCGGTGAAGCATCTGCCTTCGCCTCAGGTCATGATGCCAGGGTCCTGAGATCAAGTCCCGCGTCGGTCTCCCTATTCAGCCGGGAGTCTGCTTCTCTTTCTCCCTCTGTGTCTGCCTCTCTTGCTTGTGCTCTCTCTGTCTCTCAACTCTCTCTCAGATGAATAAATAAAATCTTTTAAAAAATGAACAAGTGGAACAAAAATACAAAACAATATTTGTAAGGTCTCTAGTCCTGTTTGCTGTGAATTTATAATTTATGACTGTACGTTAAATGCGGACCTGCATAAAATGTGCATTCGATTTACTTTACATGGATAGGAACTATTCAACAGCAAAGTCCCTTTCAGATACAGGGAGGAATACTTTCAATTATGTGACACAAACACGATCACAGACTTCATGATTTCTTGTGATGAGCAACAGGTGGGTTTGGCAGGTCGTCGGGAAAGTCAGGAAATTGTGTGCAGCAGAAGGAAGCAGAGGTTGGACGAAGCCAGCGACGGTGAGGAGGGGAAGCTGGAACAGCACACAGAGGTGCTGGAATGGGAGAGTGTACAGTTCTTCCTTAGCGACTGAGCAGTCCACCCGCCGAGTGGGAGGAGAGAACACACTCCAAGCCCTCACCCGGGCTTCTGTGTTCCCCGCAGGAATCTAAAGAGAGTGTTGATGGGAAACCATGCAGTTTCGTTGTAACACAGGTAGAAAGTAAAAGGCTAATTAATTAGAAGGCCAATAGCAAGCAAGTAAGCCTATGTTTCCTGCTCTAAAAAAATTATACAGCATTGTAACTGTATTGACTGTCACCCCAGAATTCATGTTTACCTGGCCCCAGGCATGTGATTGCATTTGGAAAAAAAGATCTTTACTGATGTAATGAAGTTAATATGGTGTCACAGTGGGTGACATTGGGCCCCGAATGCATTGACTGCTGTCCTTGTAAGCAGGGGGAACTGTGGGCACGCACGCACACGCGCGCACACACACACATACAGAGGAGAATGCCGTGGGACCTGCGGGGCACCCATCGGAGGGAGGATCTGCAAGCTAGCGAACGTCACGGGTTACCAGCCACCACAAGAACCCAGAAGAGGCAGGAAGGACCCTCTGCTAGAGCTTTCAGAGAGAGCATGGCCCTGCTGACACCTTGATTTTGGACTTGTGGCCTCCAGAACTGTGAAAGAGAAAAATTGTGTTCTTGTAAGCCCCCTGGGTTGTGGTGACTTGTTCCAGCAGCCCCGGGAAAGGAGTACAAATGCAACCAAAGTTTCCATCCTTATGTCTCGAACAGGAACACGTCGTTCCAGAAGCATGGGGCCAGGAGCCTTGTGTCATCATTCATGGTCCCTTGTCTTCCTGGCTTACATGAAATGTGAGGCGCTATGCCTTAATTAAAATGCCATATTCAGGCATTGTCAAGATGATGAGTGACTCTCATTTACAAGTCTTTGCAATTTGATTCTGTTTGGTTAGCTTTGCCAGGGAGCCCATAGCCTCCTGAATCTAACGAGGTGATAGAGTAAGCAAAGCTAATATGAGTCGATCGGTGTGCTTTTTTTTTTTTTTTTTTTTTTTTTTGACAACTGGATCTGTATTCTTGAACAAATCCCGTGTTTTGTTTTGTTTTTGTTTTTTTACGAACATGACATCCACCCAAATGCAGAACTTTTTAGGCAATACACAGTGTCAAGATGGCCGGGACGCATCTTGGCGGTGACAAGTGTATGTGGGTTGGAATTTTTGTAAACCAGGTTTGCAACCTGGCCTGTGAAGGGTGAGAAAGGAGCAAAGCCCCATGGCCATCAGTTTTTCCATCTCAGCAATGAGGAGAAGATATATCCCTGGAAGAGCTGTCTGTGGAGATTCTTGGAAGTGACAAGGGTCTGAGGCTTCCTGCTGAGGGCCCGGGGCTTCCTGTGCACTCAGCACCTGCTAGTGTCCTCATGCAGCTCCTCCCCAGCACTGATGTGAAAACAGTGAAGGCAAGTCTGCTTGAAGAAGACCGTAGTGTTAGCGGTCATCCTACTCACATATACGTATGAGAGACAGAGGTCAGCTTTTGGGGGATGCCGGGAGAAATTACCAGTAACTCGGTGGTTTAAAGCAACAGACATTTACCGTCTCATGGTTCTGGAGGCTGGAAGTCCAAAATGAAGGTGTCAGTCGGGCAGGTTCTGTGCTAAGGAAAGCCTTTCTCATAGCTTCTGAGTTCTGCCCACAGTCCTTATCATCTCTTGTCCTGTGGGCACACCTGTCCTGTCTCTGCCTCCAGCAGCACATGGCCTTCTTTCCGCTGTCTCTCTGTGTGTGCTGTCTTCTTAGGAGATCAGTCATGGAGATCAGGGTTCACCTGATTCAGTATAAGCTGAGGTAGCGTTTCCCATCACAACTGCAAAACACCATTTCCCAATAAGGTCCCATTCTGAGGTTCCAGGTGGACATGGATTTGGGGGGGTCACTGTTCAACCCAGCATGGCAGCCCACAGACTGTGGGCAGGATGAGAGGGGATGCCTAGTGCTGGGAGTTGTACATGTCATCTGGCAGATCTCTGTGTCTTTGCTTGGTGAATATACTGTTCATTGTCAGTTCGTTTGCTTGAGTTTGAGTTCTTGTCTTTATTAAAGAAAACACCTGAAGGTCAGAAAGCTTATTTGATCTGCCTTATTCAGGATGCTTAATGGCTCTGCTGCTGCCTCAGTCCCCAAACTGGCATATTTTTTAGTTCATTGATTTCATCCTTTTGTTATTCGAGAAAGTGTCTAAGAGGGTGTGTCCACATGCAGTGTTTTCTCACTGAGCCGCAGCTGGGGTCTAGAGGATGCAGGACAACATCTCTGTTCTTCTGATCAAGCTGCCTGCCAGGGATGGAGTTGGCTTCATATGGGCTCCCCAAATGCAGCTTCTCTTTACCTTTGCAACATTCCTTCCTCTTCTTCCTCGTTCCCTTCTCTGCACCTGATGCTAGCCCGCCGTGCCCCTCTGCTCAGACCCGAGACACCTGGGCCACCCGCCAGTGGTGAGGGTCCCGGCTCTTTGCTGTGGGTGCTACATTCTCCCGTGGAACCCCCGCACATGAGCACCCCCTCTGCAGTGCTCCTGACCGCTGCCTGAGAGCGTGAGCCTGGGGCCCTTCCGTGCTGGGAGATCTGCGTCCTCGCCGTGCAGGGCTGGATGCCGGTGGAGGAGGCTGTTCGTGAAGGTCAGCATTTGTATCAGACTTCAGGCAGCGGCCACTTCCCGCTCATTCTTGTATGTCCAGGCCACACAGTGGGAGCTCAGCAGATGTGAAACAGGAGCGTACGGAGCCAAAACGAGGCCTGAGATGATAGCGAAGCCCCTACTGTCATTGCAGTTTCCCCCTGCATCTCTTTGTGATTTATGTTGACCGCTCCCCGAGCCCAGGGAGCAAGGTTGTCCCTGTCCCCTGCCACGGGTGGGAACACATGCAGAAATCCTTCCAGAAGGAAGCAGGTCGGTTCCTGTAGCACACCATACACGGCTAACTTCCCCAGTGGCACGGTCTTAAGAGAAAGGGTGCAAGGTCAGTTCCTGTAGCACACCATACACGGCTAACTTCCGCAGTGGCACGGTCTTAAGAGAAAGGGTGCAAGGTCAGTTCCTGTAGCACACCATACACGGCTAACTTCCGCAGTGGCACGGTCTTAAGAGAAAGGGTGCAAGGTCGGTTCCTGTAGCACACCATACACGGCTAACTTCCCCAGTGGCACGGTCTTAAGAGAAAGGGTGCAAATGAGCGTTTGGACCCCGTAGGTGTGATCATGTTGGCGTGGTTTGTCTAGCAGCTGCGTGTGGTGAAAACACACACACACACACACACACTTATATTTGCATCTATACATGTGTGTGTACGCACATACGTATTTCTAACCAGCCACACTGGCACATTTTATTAATTACTGTAGGACAGGAAGCTAAACCAGGACATGGGATGTTGTGGTCACTCTCTACCGAGGGAGAGATTTACCCCACGAGTTCTCCATCCCGATGATGGTCAGAGGCACAGTAAAACAGATGTTCCAGACTAGGCCACGTGGCAACGCGGTGTCTGTCTGTGCTAGGGAGCGTGGCTGGATGAGCCAAAGTGCAGGGAAGGGACCCTCTTTCAATCCCGCATGCTGCCAGCTTCCTTCAGAGCACCTCCCCTTCCCTCCACCCCTGCATTTCTCCGGAGTGCTCCCTGCCTCCTCCCCTCCTCCCCATCACCGCTCCAGTGGTCCCGGCCTCTGCTCATTCCCCTCCTGCTGCAGAGACACAGGGGCTTTTCCCAACAGCCTTCCTGCTCATTCTCCACCCTGCTGTTGGACCATCTCCATACAGTGCACACCTCATTACGTGCTCCCCTCACCCTAGTCCCCCCGGGATGCAGGGTTTAGTCTGCCTTCCTTTTGAAACATGTTCCTGGAAGGCAGTGTAGGAAGAGCACGTACCGTGAGCAGAAAGCTCAATGAAGCTGACCCACTGAACATACATGCCCATCCAGCTTCCGGTTCCTGAAACCAGACATTCCCCTGCTCCTGCTTTGTCGGCCACGCTCCCCTCCCTCTCGAAAGGTCATCGCTATCTTGGGATCAAGTTCTGACTCCCTTGGTAGCCCATGTGGTCTAGCCTCAGTGTCTGCTGCTACTTTTTTTTCCCCACTAAGAAACCCAAACTACCTGGTTTTCCCACTTGTACCGTTGAATGCCTCCAGACCCACATGAAGTGTCTTCCTCCTGCCCGGATCACTGTCCCTCACTTCTCTGCTAAGCTCCTCCGTCCTTTCAAAGCCCCTTGTAAGGATGGGCTTGGACGAGAAAGCTCACTGAGTGCAGCCTTGTGGCTGTGTCCCAGCTCTCTGATCCACACTGTCTCCACCCTGTAGCACGCGGCACTGTTGTTCCGGGTATGTTCCTCAGAAGGCTTCCTGAGAGCGGTCTTTCTGTCACCCTCCAGCCTCTAGCGGTATGTGGAGCAGTGCATACAACAGTATATATCCGTGCGTGCTTGTATGTGTGTGTGCGTATGTTCTGTGCCTGCATGTGTGTGCGTGCTTGTATGTGTGTGTGCGTATGTTCCGTGCCTGCATGTATGTGTGCATGCATGTGTGCCTGCAAGTGTGTGCGTGCGTGTGTGTTCCGTGCATGTGTGCATTCGTGTATGTTCCATGCGTGCGTGTATGTTCCGTGTGTGTATTCAAGAAGTATTTCTATAGCACCTTCTATGTGCATGTGGCCTCGATGTGTGAATATGGAACTCTACACACAAAGATCGAATGTGCGATAGGAATACTTGTGGAGTAAATAAGATAGCCAGTGAACAAATAAAGCTCGCAGTTTGGACCCTCTGCTCTACCTAACACCTAAGATAATGAGTATAAAGGACAGCTTTGAAATCGTGCTGCTCTTTAGTGTTGACCAGTTGAGCAAGAGTGTCGGGAACTCTGCGTGTAAACAAACATCCGAGCTGAAAACATTCCTCGTGACTCGGCGCGCTGAGAAGATTGCTGGGACTCCTCCTCTTCTTCCTTTCAAGACACCGCACATGACCCCAGAAGCACGTGGCGTCACTGGTGTGCGAGCACACGGTAAGGAACTGTGTTGTTGGCCCTTAGCAGCTGCCCGCACACAAATGCCCTGTGCTCGTGGCCTTCCCCTCCCTGTCCTGCTGCGAGTGTAATTTTTCGGGCTTCCTGCCCCCAGCACTACCTCCACCCACCTGCTCTTCACACCACCTGCGTCGGCTGCTTTGACGGCTGTCCAGCGACGGTGCCCACAGGCTTCCATCCCACACTGGGTAGAGTTTAGGTCCTGTCTCTGTGCCTCCATGACCCGTGCCAGGTCACCCTGACTCACCTGACATCCCCGCTTCGCCGACGGGCATTTCTCCCTGGTAGGCACGACCCGGCAAGTCATCGTGTGTGTCTCTAGTCCTCCTGCACTCTGCAGATCCTCCCCCGGCTCCGCCTAGCACCCGGAGGTGCTCCTGCATCCATGCAGGGGGTCTGCAGGTAGCCCCGTGCAGCCCTCACCTTGTCCGCTAATGACAAGGCAGCTACTGCTCTTTCCTGAGCACTTTACTGGGAAACATACCACCCGCTCGTCACTCAGCACCTCTTCAAGCAAGACGCTGCCCTCGGGCTTCCTTATCTGGGCCCCTGCAGAGTGTTGGTTCCAACCCCAGCTCTGGTTGACTGCAGCAATGACTGATGTGTGCCTTGTTTGATGGGGCTGCCCCCGTGGGACCAGGGACCAGATCCTCGCCAGAGGAAACGATTTCCACGAGCATCTTAATACAGTCCCTGCCGTGGATTGAATATGCGGGATGGAGTCTGTGGAGGTAAAGAAAGATCTGAGGCAACCATCCCCTTACAGCTAATGTGTTCAAGTGTCTATAGTTTGCCGGGTGTCGGACTGGGGTGGCCGCAAGACACATGGTCTACCTTCATTGTGTGTGTGGCCCAGTGCGAATCAAAAGGTAGCTATTTAAACAGTACATAAGAACATAATGGGATCCGTAAGTACAAAACGGGATAAAACAAGTAGTTGAAGGGCAGGAAGGAGGGAGCCATATTAAGAGTTAGAGGGAGAGCATTCCAAGTAGATGTTTATAGTGTATATGTGGGCACATGCATGGGTCCTATGGCAAGAGGGTCATATTACATATTTTATTTGATGCAAAGGAAAGCAAAAGTGTGTTGGGTTGAGGGACGGTGGGCCAGGGAGAGGGGCCCACCTTGAATGCTTTAAGTTACTTATTTGCTCTGACTTTTTTATCCACCACGCATACTTTAATTTTGCTTCATCTGTACTGACATAGCCTTAAAAGTAGATCACAACAAATTTACATCAGTGATTTTTCTCCTGTATCTTACTTTTAAGAATTTTCACAAGAGGGATAAACAACTAATTTCCAATTTTCCTTTCATTCATAAAATTGTATACCACAAAGTTTCTTGCTGCGATATAGCCCAAGAAAAGAGGAGGAAACTAATATTTTTGTAAACCTTCTGTATGTCAGGCACAAAAATTAGTGATTTACATAGGATTTATCAAAATAGCCTCAGAAATAATTGTTCGTTCAAAATCTGCACAAGCTTGTGTTGAGATGCATGGTGTGTGTGTGTGTGTGAGAGAGAGAGAGAGAGCTTTATGTGCATGATTCTTTGGAAGGCAAAAGTTTCATTCTTATCTCTTTTATTTCCTATGCACAAATAATAGCTTCTTTGACTTGACATGCTCTTGTTTGGTGCAATAGTAAAATTGTGTGGTGTTTAAATCCACCATCAGTTAAGGTCCCCAGGAAATTAGAAATATCCCACCCGAAGGACATGGTTATGTTCCATTTTCTCACGGATATCCAAGCCATCCTCCGGAATACCTCAGGCTCAGAGCACTTCCAGCCTAGACGTATCGTTGAGTTTGGTATCATACTCTTCTTCACGCATGAGATGACATTTGTGAATTTCCAAGGTTTTTAAAAAATATCTTTGGCATTTGAAAGCTTAGACTCTTGGAAGCTGTAATTCTCTGTTTTTGGCAGCACCCACATGGGGGCTCGCGCCTCTGCCACGTGGTAGTTCAGATGAACTTTGTGATGCGTGGCAGGCAAGTCAGTAGTCGTTTTCACGTTGCGTGAATCCTGCACGGGTGCTGGTCGTCTGTATGACTCCTCGGCGTGGACGCGCGGAAGGGAAGCTCGGAGCTTGGGGAAGGGGGCGTCCGTGCTGGGTCAGCTGCGCAGAAGAAGGGTGGGCTTCTCATCCATAATTCATCATTCTGAGGTGCGTCGTGCCCTGACATAGCCGAGCACTGCCGCCTGCTCGCGCAAGATCAGACAAGGTTGTTAAATCGCACTTGATTCTTCTGTGAACCAAAACCATCCCCGGGGCGATCGGCCTGTAGCTTGTGTATTTGTACCTTTGACGTCTAAGCCTCCAGCTTGGGAAAGAGTAGAGATGTTGGTGAACTCCACGGTATGAAATCGCTAGTTTCACAGGGAGAAAAGGGGCGCTGGAAGTAGCAGAGGCTTTCGTCATAGGAAACCTCTCTGTGATCAGTATCGCGTAACGGGAACATCAGCACCATTGTGGAGCAGAGCGGAAGCTTGGGCACTGGCCCCAGAGTCCTAACTGGGGACGTTTCACGGGGGCCAGACGCCAGCCACACTCTCGCTGCTGCTTTTGTGCGGGGTTCTGGAGGATAGTGAAGGCATACTGCATGATGAAGCAGAAATCAGGACCCCAGCCCTGGCCGTGACCTTGACTGCATGACTGGGGGACGGAGACACTACCTGGAGCTCAGGTGTGTCATCAGGGACATGAGTGGTCTGTGAACGTGCTCTCCAAAGTCCTGTTTGGTTGTAAACTTCTAGGGTTTTTATGCATTTCCTCTTTCCATAGCAAATGTCTCCTACCCGGGGAGACCTTCTGTCCTGCTGTTCAACCCGTTTCCATTTCGGGGCTCATCACGTTGACAGTCATTGCTAATGCTTAGTTGTCCGCTTGACTTGCTATCGGGCTGAGCTCTGCCGTCCCCGTGTCCCATACCCACTGCTACAGGAGGTACTAAACACAGGTGTCCTGAGCGAAGTAGGCCTGCCTTGCTGGACAACAGACCCAGGCCCGGCTGCAGGACTGAGGGCTTCCCCAGCACCCCGCAGACTCGCCACCTGGGGCACAAGGCAGAGGTCCCTAAACCAGACTCTGACAACGCTGTGAGCTAAGGCAGGGCCAGCCAGCGTGTGACCAAAACATCCTCCCTCCACAGCCTTCACACTGCTTCGCATGAAGATTGACTTCAAGGGTGGTGTAGAAACTTCTAGGCAAAACCCTTCTATTAGGGCCTCGTTACTCCAGGGGTGGTGCCCAGCATCCACATGTCTGGGAGCTCCTTAGAACGTCGAGCCCCAGGCTCCCTGAACCCGCTGAATCAGCCTGGGCATTTAGCGGCATCGGTCGGCTCATAGGGGAGGATCAGTGCTTAGCTTCCCACCAAACCTGCAGCCAAAGCTTGCGAGTAATTGTTTCAGGATCAACTTCTAGGAGCTTCTCAGTCCAGTTCTCCCTTCTGTTTTGCTGGGATGGGAGGAAATGGATGTGTGTGTGTATGCAGGGAGTATGTGTGTGCACGTGCGGATGTGCGTGCCCACACAGGGAGTTGGGGAGCATAACTGCTTCCTCCAAGTAGCCTGGTGGCTTTGCATGTGTGTGCAAAGGCACCGGCGTGGCGCACCCCACAGTGGACACCCAGGTGCATCGCCAGCACACAGTGCAGGCCGGCTGGTCTGGCCCATCCAGGCTTGCACACGGTGACTCAGCACTGCACGCTAATTATCCGCCCATGGCTCTGCTCGTCCCATCGCTTGTACACACAAAAACCTGCTTCCTTGTAACGTACGTGTGTCTCAGGAGCCCCTCGCTGCGTTACGCTAAAAGCAATTTGAGTGTGATACTGTAGGCACTGAGTATGAAGAGGTAAGAGGAAGCCTTTTCTGAAACCCACAAGATAGATCCATGTCCTTATTAAATATCCTCAAACACCACAAATAAAAGTGCCCACTTTTTAACTTCAGTTAAACAAAAAAATCTTGTAATTATCTTTTTCATGCCTGCCTTGGGTCCTAGACAATGGCGTCTGCGACGACAGCAACTGTGTCTGTTTCTTGTTCCAGACCTGGCGTTGCCAGACTTAGCAAATAAAAGCCCAGGACTTCGTTGAATGTGAAGGTCACAGGAACAATGAGTTGATTTTATTTTAGAGGAAGTATACCCTGTACAATACTTGAGTCATGCTTTTAGTAAAAAAAAAAAAAAAATTGTTGTTTTCTCTGACCTTCAGATCTAAGTCAGCATCTTGCAGTTTATCTGGTAACCCGGCCTAGACCTCAGCACTCAACTTAGTACCCAGCCCAGATGGGACGCTCAGCAAATTTTGAACATTTACGTTACGAGGCAGAGAACTGAATATGCGAAGCATGTAAATGGAGCCGATAGGAGGGGAAAACAACACGGAGCTGTGAGAAGTCAGACACCAACTTGTTTTAACCAACTTGGAAGATCTCAGCGTGACTTTGAAAGGGGAGCATTAATGGATGGGCTACTTCAGTGAGAGAAAAGGGAGGTACCCTTAGGGCAGTAAATCTGTGACTCTGGCTTCATGAAGAGTCAGACTTTCCTCAGGGGATGTTTCTGCCACTAAAAGATGGAGGGTAGGGGCGCCTGGGTGGCTCAGTTGGTTAAACGTCCAACTCTCGATCTTAGCTCAGGCAGGTCTTCATCTTAGGGCTGTGAGTTCAAGCTCCACATTGGGCTCCATGCTGGGCACAGAACCTACTTAAAAGATGGAATGTCAGTTAGCTCAGGAAATGTTTGCTGGCTTCCTAGGTGACATATGAAATTGTGTAATGGCCAAACTGGACACACCAATAACATATATTTGTTTCTTTGGTGAATGGAGGAAATGTAGACTTAAAAAGAGGGACAGTTGAGATAAAATGGAAATTCTCCTGTGAAACAGAAATGTAGCTATAGGGGTCCTGGGTGGCTCAGTTGGTTAAGCGTCTGCCATCGGCTCAGGTCATGATCCCAGGGTGCTGGGGTCAAGCCCTGCGTCTGGCTCTCTGCTCAACAGGGAGCCCGCTTCTCCCTCTCTTTCCTGCTCATGCTCTCTCTCGCTATCTGTGTCTCTCTCTCAAATAAATAAATAAATAAAATCTTCAAAAAAAACGTAGCTATGAATGAAATGTATTTAATCGAGGGAGACTAATCATCCAATCCTACGTAATTATTGAATATTTTAGCCATGCATAGTAGATGGTGTCATTATTTCCATTTTCTCCCCCCTCCCCGTTCTTGCCTTTATCGTGTAACTGCATGGTGCTGTCCTATTGTGGTCAGGCTGTTCTTCCCCAGCCTGGACTCTGGTCTCATTCATGTGACTTGCCTTGGCTAGCGGGATGGTATCAGACTGGATGCAAGTAGAAGATTGAGAAGTGCTTACATGACTGGGCTGGACCTCTTTCTTTGCCCTCTGCCAGTGGCTAGACACCCTTCAGTCCCAAATGAATATCTATATAGTCCAGACCGTTCTTCATACTCCACACCCACACACCCAGCTGTGTCCATTTGTGAACCTCAAAGGTGCATCAAACTCAACATTTCCCAAAACAAAGTTCACACTCTTCCCCTCCCAACATGCTTCTCATTGCATATGTCACCCCAAAAAGCCATTTGCACAAGCCAAAAACATGGAAACCGTCCTTGACTCCTTTCTCCCTCCCATCTTCTACTGCAAACACCTCAGTTGCTACATCCTGTGGATTTTGATCTATCAAAACTCTTCCTCTCTGTCGCTCTTTTGTTATCACTTTGTCAGAACTGCCACTGTGCCTCACACGACCACCACATCATGGGCCTCATAACTGGTCTCCCACATATTCTCCCTGATCCTCAATCCGTTCTCCACTAGCCAGACAGGTCTGTTGGAGACACAAGACAACATCTGGTCATGGCAGTAGTGAGAAGTCATCTATGACATTCCGGGGTTTCTCCGATGACTTTCAGCCTCCCTCACGTCCTGCCACGCTTTCAGGAACCTGGGCCTCATCTTGCTCTCTGGGATCACGTTGCATTAGCCTTCCCTTTCAGAATGATACGTCGTCTGCACTTGGACACTTTCATTGAATTGCTACTTCCTGCATGTACAACGGTCTCAGCATCTGGGGTAAGAATTCATCCATCCTGTGCGATGAGTAAGCAATTAATCTTCGCTTGGACTCCAACCATACTTCCTTAGCATGGCCGTAGCTAACCCCCACAGTATGATTTATTTCTTGACAGCACTTTCGTAATTGGAAGTAGAAATTAGCTGGGTCATGATTTGTTTATTGCCTGCCTCCCAGTCAGCGTGCCTTGTTTCTCTGTTGTAGCTCTAGCATGGTACCTTATACATACCAGATGCTCAATAACTATGTCTACAAAGAAAACCAATGGATGCATCCTGGTGAATGAAACAGACCTAATTCTGGCCTTCTCCAAGCTGGTGTGTCTCTCTTCCATTCACACATACCGTGGTTGTATAAGTTCTCTCATCAAAGTCCTGAATACATTGACTCTTTGTCTTTTGGTACTGTTGCTAGTTTACAGTCAGGGAATCAACTTCATTCCACACCATCTTCAACTCGTTTACTTGGGATTCGAGCTACTGCGTTTCTTTATACTTCGATTTTAAAAAGCTCCATAGAGAACATACATGTATTTTCATTAATTTTGCCAAGAACTCAGTGGATCTGCTAATTCTCTACGTACTTTCATTTTTAAGCTTAATTATGGTTTTGATACTTTTGAGAAGCGAAGCTCGTAATATCAGATGCCTTTTGACACTTGAGTTCACTAAACACTTCTCTGTTCTTCTTTGCCACTTTTTGAAGTTTATAGAATGTGTTTTCACATGTTTGGGGTTTTGGCACTAGTAATTCTGTTAGTTTTTGCTTTGCTTTGCTTTCTGGTTATTCCATTGGTGTTTATTGGCTTCTTCCACTGTCTTCATCTACTTTCTCCCTGCATCTCAGCTTTAACCTAAATAATGGCTGGTTACAAGAACCAGATGTAGACGTTCTTTGGATTAATAAAAGGAAAAATAACTACCATGAAAGGTGGCCATGGAAGGATCAGTAATGATAGTCCTTTTGGACTAAGGACTATAATTAACCCAGTATGTACTGTTTAAGATCCAGGACTATTTTAATCCTATTTAGTATGCTGTAAATAAAATCCTGTCTTCGGTGCACATTTAAATACTGCCTGGCTCATCTCGTATTTAATATAATTATTTGTATCTCAGTTTGACTGCAGTTAGACTATACAGGCTTCTACAAATCTGACATAGAATGAGTGCTAAGTTATTTTTGAGTCATAAGTAAGAATATGTGATAAGCACACATGCATTATGGAGACAAATAGAACATTATAATAAGGAATTAGCAAACAGACCTACCACAGTGAAGGGTTGCACTGATGTAAAATACAGCCTACTTAGCACTATAATTTACTCTTATGACCCACTTTGTTTTGTAAAAAAAGGGAAATGTGAACAAGATAGAATAAGCAGAAGAATGGGGGAACAGGATCAATGGAAAAATTTGAAAAGAATCTAGACATTTAGAGTTTAAGAAGATCTCAAAAATCATCTACCACAGTCTTTTTTACTAGCTGTGACAATTAGATATAAATGATTTGTTCTAATTCATGTGTAATGATTATAATCAAATGGTTGACAAATTGCCCGTTGATAAAGATCGCATCGTCTGTGGTGATGATTCTGTGTGGCATGGTCAGTGTAACTTCAGTGATGATGGGAGGGTCCAGAATTCGCAGGATGACTAAACAACCTTAAGGATTAGGGAAGGGAATTCGGTCCAGTCTTCCGTGGTTGAGATGGCCTTTGTTCCCATAGGAACGTAATGGGAGGTGGGGGTCATTTTAAGAAACTGAAAGAACTAACTAGTTAAGGCAGGTAGAAGTATACACCAGCAAAGCACGTCAGCAGGAAGTAGGGTTCATTTCTTGAGATGGAGTCCCTGACTGGGCCACAGGGCCATGGGGCCGTGGATGGTGGCTGACCAGAGCAAGTTGAACAGGTGTTGAGAGGACTGTGGTGTCAGGGATATTCTAAGACACGCACTCAGGCCCAATAGGCCAGTTATTTTACCTGTAATAAGAGGGAGTGGTCCAGTAAAGGCTCAACATGGTGGCCAGGGGAGCCACAAAGCAACCTCATGGAGAGCTCAGGGAGCTGGATTGAGGCTTCTCGAGTCCCTTGAGTCTCAGGTCTAGATTCGTGCCAGACCCTAGGACAGCCGGACATGGAGGTAGATGTGCAGATTTCTAACAGGAGGAGAGAAGAATATGGGAACCAGGTAGGGCCAAGTGGATTTTTATTACCATTGTTATTGTTGTTGTTATTATTGTTGTTGTTTTTATTACCAGTGTCTCTAAAGAACATCTACCGCTCATCTACAAAAGTGGCACAAAATTGATTTTAACTCAGTACATGCAATCACTTCCTGTATATTGGTTCTTAAAATACTTGATAATCTCATGAGGTAGTAAAGCTATAATAAATTTCCACTAAATACTCCCATGAGCACAGTCTCACAGCATGAATATGCCATCTTAAGGGGGCTCATGGAGCCCTATCGTCCATCTGTGTATTCAGCATTCTCCAAGGATGCCTCGCTGAGCAACCACGCTCTGCCACGTGGAGCAGTCCACACATAAACAAGGCTACTGTGAGAGGCGGAGAGGCCCTAGCGCCATATTGAAACACAGGCTGAGTGACCCCTGAAGGAAATAATTAAGATTTCCAAGCATCTGGAGGGGGTCACTGGACTAATTCACCACTAAGAGATCATTGAAGTCTAAAATAATTTGTCCATGATCCCAGTAATGTGAAACATTACAAAGAGCTGTCTGGTTCTTCAGAACAGATACAGCCAATTTTCAGTAGCCCAAACCACACAACTAGGATAACAGAATTTCAGTGGAGAAGCAGGGAACAGAAGGAGGTGGCTTAGGAAAGGGGCACACAACTTTAGAAAATTGTTCTTCTTGAAAAATAACAATAGTATATGAAATGTCTTGTTCTAGTAAAAAACAGGCTGTAGTAAGTATCTATTACTATGTGACCAATGACCCTAACACTTTGCATAAAGCTATAAATGTAATTTATATCTATATGAATATATATATTTATAGGTATAAATGTTGATAGGAATACACAGTCATAGTGTGTGAACTGGAATTTGCAAGAGACTTGGCTGTGTGGTTCAGGGTCCAGGTCTCTCGGGACCCTGAATTTGAGATGTCGGTCAAGGCTTTAGACGGAGGATCAGCTTCCGTGGCTGACGGCCTGGGCCCCAAGTTCCTCCTTGCATGGGCTTCCCCACAGGGCTGCTTGAGTGTCCTCACAGCATGGCAGCTGGCTGCCTCCCAAGTGGGGTACCCAGTAGAATGCAAAAGGGAAACTAAAGTGTCTTCATACCCGAGGGTGGACAGTCTACGTGCTGTCATCTCCCCAGTCTTGGTTACACAAGTCAGCCCTATCCGGCATGGGAGGGGGGGAACGCTACAGGGACACAATGCCAAGACATAGGGATCATTGGGGGCTTTCTTGGAAGCTGGCTACTATACTGTCTTTATGACCGGATGGGAAGGAATTGCAGCCAATTTCCAGGTCATTGCATTGAGTTTGGGAATAAGAAACTTTATACTTTTGAGGGACGATGAAGCCTTTGTCATTTCTAAGGCTTACACGTAAAGCATACAGGCCAAAGAAACTGAGGCCCGTACTGCAAATAAAAACCACGTGCAGAATAATGTGACTCCAGACTTTGATAAGTAGGATGCTGACGTACACATCGCCCCTAACTCAGAAGTGGTTTTTAATATGAAAGTCAGGCTTGGTGTAGCCCACCTGAGTTTTTAGAAATAAGTAATGGTGCAAGTAAAGACTCTTCATGTTACATATCATAAAGAAAATTCAAAATGGGTTAAACCAGTATTGTCCAATATATTGAGGGTCACACATCCAAGCCACTTATGTAACTGTATGTTTTCTAGAAGAAATAGGTGACAGTAGTTTGAACAGCACATCTCACTGCCCCAGTTTATCTAAAACACAATTTCAACACATGATATGGAAGTATTTGTTTTACTTAATCTGAAATCCAGTGTGTATTTCACAGTCACTGCACAACACAGTCAGACGAGCCACACTGCAAGTGTTCAGTAGGCACACTGAGACTAGGGGGAACGAATACTGAATAATAAAGGCAAGTTACGGGGAATAAAACCCCAGTGATCTGTCTCATCACGCTAGACCTGATCAAGAAGCTCACATAAGCCAAGTCACCGAGGACATGTCTGTCTCACTGCTGTGCCTCTTCCAATGCTGATGTAAACTGTAGGCACTAAGTGGTGCACTCTTCAGTCCACCGGGCTCTGTACTGTTGTTACCGAGGAGCCACACGTCCGCCGTAGTTGCATGTCGCCACGCCAGCCGTGGGGAGCATGAACTTTCATATGGCTCCTGGCGGGGGATGCTCTTTGGCACGCATTCTGACTCCGTGTCCTGAATCGGGTAACCTGCCCATTCTGGGACTGGCCACTGTGGCCAGTATCACAGGGTCTGTGGATGGTGTAAAGCCCTTCAGGGCTACTCTTAGAATTCAGAAGGGGCCTCAAGCCTCCCAAACCACATTGTGTGTTAAGACTGAGGTAAGAGTTAGTTGCCCAAGGAAAACTCGGAGCACGTTTGGCAAGTGTGAGGTAGTTTAGAGATAAAAGCAGGGGCAAGAATGGACACACAGCCACAATGCACTTGCCTCTACGGGGGTGTCCGGGCAGATGTCTTGATTCCGTCCCTTGATGTGCTGAGCATGAAAGAGAGGCAAACAGAGGGCCACCACGGCTATGGATCCACGGTTCGGACCACCTACATAACTCTTGCCTGGGATTAATACAGTTACTGGAAGCTTAGAAGGTCTGTGACCCACTTGTTATTCACTAATGTTGCGCCAGTGGCCAATTTCAATTTCTACAGACAGAAGTAGCATCTGCGATTTGCAGAATGATAGAAAATGTAATTGACAGTATGCGCATTCTTATGTGGTTAGGAAATAACTTTCAATGGAATGTATCTTCAATAGCTGGACCACTACTGGAGAGTTTTGTATTAACATGGAAATGCTTCCTATAACTTACAACTGTTTCTTCCTGTAAAGACCGATTTCAAAATTCTATTCTTTCCTGACGTTTGAGTAAATGGATCTTCCTAGGGAGTATTAAGTGAATATTGCCGGATTTATTGGATCTTACAAAATGACTCGAGTAAAACTTCCAGTTGTGCAAGAGGCCAAATCAAGTAAAAAGAGTTCCCTGGGGGCGCCTGGGTGGCACAGCGGTTAAGCGTCTGCCTTCGGCTCAGGGTGTGATCCCGGCGTTATGGGATCGAGCCCCACATCAGGCTCCTCTGCTATGAGCCTGCTTCTTCCTCTCCCACTCCCCCTGCTATGTTCCCTCTCTTGCTGGCTGTCTCTCTCTCTGTCGAATAAATAAATAAAATCTTAAAAAAAAAAAAAAAGAATTCCTTGACACAAAGGAACCATCAGATTCTATGTTACACAATAATTGAACTGTTTTAAAAAATATGTATCCATATGGACAAAGACAAGGTGGAGTTTTTTGGTTTTTGTTTTTAATTTAAAGAATGTGTTAGGGTGGAAAGATTGTGGATGGTATTTTTTTTTTCTTCAGAAGTCTTATGTTGACGTTACAAAAGCATCTGTGCAAGTTTTAAAAGAAAATATGTTTGTTAAATGAGTGACTCACAACCTATGTTGGCAGCTTCCACAGAGTTTGAGAACGAGGACAGAAATAGTCCCACAGAAGCAGAGAGAGAGAGAGACTGTTTTCTTTCACTCTGAGTCTGTCGCCATGTATCCTGTGTCCTCCTCCAGAACCTTCTTAGGAAGCAGAGTAAACTTACCCAAAGACGCACGCAGTAAGGAACAGCAGAGAAATGTCCACAGTCTGGGAAACTGGGTTTCTTCTGATTCGGAGGGGATAGGCTGCCTTACGCATGAATGATTGTCATTTGTTTGAGCTCCAGACTGATAGCTGGAGGCATCTCTTCAATAGATCATAAATTATACCCCAAACCACTTTTCTCAAACTAAGAGTGAGGGGGGAGAAAAGAAGAGACATCTTTCTATTTCAGCAACAGGAGTACATTCTCATCCTGCTTGTAACTCAACCGAAACTTTCCCAAGCAGAACCAAAATAGCTCCCACAGAATTTCAAACGATGAGAATCAAGCCCAGATGGTCCGGACTTAAAATGTTAAATCTGATGCTATTACTATGGTCAAGTGAGATGACATATTTGCATTTTTCTGATTCTATTTATAATTAGTCTTTTTAAGAGGTCCATCTGCTCCAAAATATCTTTCCCACTGCCCTGCCAGGGCATGAGTTTTCCACCCCGAGTCATTCCCTGGGCAAAGGCATGGAGGTGTTTGAAGGCCCTTGTTAAATAATACATATGTCTGTGGAGCAGATAGGACAGTAACCCGAAGTGCCAGTACTGTGTGCACATGCAGTGCTTCGTGGGTGCCCTGTGGTGTGCGAGAACAGTGTTCAGTGCGTGGGCATGGACTTGGGAAGAAGGGAAGTGCAAGTCCTCTTCACTCTACCAAGAACTAGTTCGCTGTTTCCAAACAGCAGCTCGGTTATTTCTCTTCTTGCTTCTCTTTCTACGCTGGGTATTTCCCTTCCTCTATGACGAGCAATCCTCTGCCGTGATAAAGCCTGGTCAGGCCAACAGGGTCTTTACCTTCCACTGAAGTCAGAAGACTTGGGTCCGGTCTTTCTCAGTTCCCAGGTATATTCTCACATCATCTTCTTTGGATAAGGCCAGCCTTTTTTCCTTCCCCTCCCTTCCTTCCTTCCTTTCATTTTTAAATAAGTCTTTCTCAAATCTTAGTTTTTCTTACTCTGTGCATAAGTCTTGGCACTCAACATAAGGATTCCGTGCTCACACTCCAATATCGATACTCTGATGGCCTGAGGGAAGGAGAACCTTCCTTTTCTTCCTCAGCTGATGAATGGACAGATGTAAGATCCAAATGTCTTCATTGTTCTTTCTTCCTATAAGCTTCAGTGAATGAGATCTTTTGTTAGCTCTGGGGGCAGAAGAGAGAGTGGAGATAAAGTGAGCCTGCAGGGGCTCAGGAGAGGTGGACCATCGGTGAACTTCGTGGGGCTCTGCGCTAGGGCAGACCTGTGCCTCCCCCCCCCGCAGTCTTCACCTCCCGCAGGGACACTGCAGAGCGGACAGCCCTCCGAGGTCGTGCCGTACTACTTACCCTCTCTCTTCTTGGGCTCCTCCGGGGTCTCACCTCCATTCATTATCTGCTCGCTCTTCACAAAATCGACAGCCCAGTCTCTCTGCACTGATGACAAGAGCAAAGAGAATTACTTTAAGGCTTACAGGCAGCTTGGCTGGCTCTGCTAAGTGCTTCTGCAGAATGAAGGCATCCCCGTGAGAGTGGGCGGCAGTCAGTTCTGTGTGGCGAGACGGAGGTTCGACCACAGTCTCCAAGTAGGAGAACCCGGCAGAGTATAACAGCTGGGACTTACAGTCTGTCTGTCCTTGTCCATTCTCCCCGGGTGTCAGGTTCACTGTTGCAGAACTGAGCACACACACCAGCACGTGAGTCTGACCGGAGTTCTGTGTGTGGAAGTACAGCACTGGCCTGCCGCTGCTTCTGTGGCTCAGCTTTTGTTACTAGGTGCAGCTCACCTCCCTTTGCCCAGAAGCAGCCCCTACTCGTCGTCCGTAAACGTGAAGCTTTGCTTCTGCCTGTCATTCGGACACAGTGCCGAGACTGAACTCACAAGAAAGCATGAAGGGACGCGTACGAGGCGAGACGTGGTCCCTGTCGCTGCCATCTCCGGGTGGGCTGAGCCTCCTCAGTCCCTCCACCAACACGCTCCCAGCGCGTGAGCACGCTCCTACTGGCAGTGTGCATTAGTAGTTTACAGCGAAAAGCATTCACAGGAATGGAGATGACTTCATGTCAATTAGCATGTGGAGTCTAAAAATTGGTGTCCTATAAATAGCTCCCTATTAAAAAGTGGTAATAGCAAAAAAAGAGAAAAAAGAGTAAGCAGGATTACAATTGGAATGTATCTGAACCGCAAACATGTAAGCAAATTTCAAGTCATCGTGATTCCTGAAATCATTCTGATTACCCAGGACCAGCTCACACAGGATTCCAAACACGAATTAAAGAATGCTTCCATGTTGCCACCAACCCTCCCTTCTTTGGGTTAAGAGCAACACAACATGGTTAACAGAGGTCTCAGCACAGACTTTCTTTCCAGGTGTATGGTAGCATTTCTGTAATGGCTTCACTGAGATCTGTTTACATATTATAAGTTTCACCTCTTTGAAGTGTACATTTTAGTCTTTTGCAGAGTTGTGCAACCGGTATCACAGTCTAATTTTAGAATATTTTCATCACCCCTAAAGCAACTGTGTAGCTTTGAGCACTCAGTCCCTCTGTCCCTCCTTCCAGCCCCTGGCAACCCCTCATGCACTCTCTGTCTCTATGCATTTGCCGGTTCTGGACAGTCTATGGAAATAGGGTCATACGATACGTGGATTTTTGTGACAGCCTTCTTTCACTTGGCCTGTTTTTGCATTTCATCCGGATTTTAGGAAGTACCAGAACTGCATTCCTTTTTACTGCTGGACAGAACTTGTGTCGGTCATGTCTTTAGGGCCCGTCAGCCCACAGTGCACCCCTCAGTATACGCTCTGTAACACGCTATGGAATCCCTTTCAACAGCTCTCCGTTTCACGTGAGCGGCATGGCAAGTTTTCTCAGTAGGGGGCGCTGGAGGGACATGGCAAGGGGAAGCCCTCCGGCAGCTTGCACCACAGGTGCGTGGGGGAGATGGGAGGTGGGCGTGTGAGGACTTCACGTGGAGCGTCCCCAGCCATGGGACTATGACCCTGAACAGCCTTGACACCTGGGTCTGGCAATAAGCTGACCCCAACCCACTCAACTCTGAAACCAGAGTCTTCACACGGGGTCACACCCCAGGCAGTTATCCTTCTGCGAGCTCCCATGCGCTCCCCCACCTGAATTCCAGGGGTGGCCTGCACTTTGCCCAGCAGCTGCACACCAACTCTGGCCTGATTAAAGCAGCACGCGTGTTCACTGATCAGAGAGCCATGCTCCCTCGAAGAAACTGTAAACCCTTCCCTGGTCTCTCTTTGCTTGGGCATTCTCCCTGACGCCAGGAGCACCATATAGATTTTCCATGTGTCTTATGGTTACTCACTCGTCGTAGTTCAGAATCCGTTACGTTGCACTTCCCCTGTTTAACCTACTGCATGGTCCCCATGTCCTGATGGACCCAGAGTGCTACAGCGTTGCGTTGAATGGGCATACCAAATACTGTTTATCCGTTCTTCCGTTGGTGGGTTACTTGGCTTGTTTCCATTTGTTTGGCTTTTGGAAAAATGCTGCTGTGGACATTTGTGTGCAAGTCTTTGTGTGGACACGCACCTTCATTTGTCTTGAGTAGACACTTCGGAGTTGAGTTGCTGGGGCACGTGGTGTGTTTACTTTTCTAAGAAGCTGGCAAACTAGTGTCCACAGTACCGCACAGTGTTTCCATCCCAGCAACAGCAGATGAGGGCTCCAGTTTCTCCGTATCCCCGTCTACGTGTATTACGGGCTTTTTTGATGATACCATCCCCGTATATGTGATACAATTCTAGTATATTTTATACAAAGTATTGAAGGCAAAAATGAAGATAGAATAAAACAATCAGACTTGTGTCCAGTATTCAAGAAGAAATGGGAAAGCCTTGTCTATTATTTTGTTCATGTTGTTATCAAAAGTGTAGGGGGCCAGTTCCTTGTGGGCTGCAGTCACGGTAACGTGTTCTCTCCTGGATGCTGTGCAGTGGGGTGGACAAGAGCAACCCACCCTTTCTTCTGGAGCCCAGGTGGCTATAAATTTTGTTTCCAGAAAGACTTCATATAAACCTCAATAAAAGAATGTGAAGAAAATTTTGAGCCAAATGACAATGTGACTTTGTGTCTTTTAATGGAAGGTTCATTTCTTTCTTTCTTTTTTTATGGTAGGAGCTTTAAAACTAACTTGAGTGTTAGTCCAGAAACAACATTTAATCACTAATTTCTAGGCGGTGCATTTGGGCCCAGTACAACTTCAAGGAATGGAGAAGTACTCTGTTTCCGTTTGGAATTCAGGGAATCTCTCTCAGGCTGTGTACAGATTTCCTGTTTTTCCTCAAGGATCGTTGAAATTTGGGCAGTTCAGTGAGGTTCAAATTATGCTGGAAGAGCTCTGGCATTCTATGAGCAGCTGAAGGCTTTGAACACCACCCACTCTTTCTTGGCTTGCAGGGCCAACCTCGTCAGTCTGGAAAGATTTAAATTTTTTCAGCAAGACTCAGATGAAAGGGAAAAACTAAGAAAAATTTTTCGATTACCTTGGATTTTGCTAAGATGCTCAGATCACAAGCCACGTCCTTGCCCTCCACGTCGAGATTCTACTCAGTAAGGTACGGAGCTAGGAGTTGACCATAATGAACTCATCAGGGTTATAGATTAAAAAAAAAAAAAAAAGCCACATACATTGGAAACTGTTCACTTATGTCTTTTTTTTTAATTGTTAATTTTTTTTTTTGAGAGAGAGCATACAAGCAGTGTGTGGGAGGAGCAGAGGGACAAGGAGAGAGACTCTTAAGCAGAGCTGTACGTGGGGCCCGATCTCACAACCCTGAGATCAGGACCTGAGCCAATCAAGAGTCAGACGCTTCACTTACTGAGCCAGCCGGGCACTCCAGCTGTTCATTTCAACCGTAGCTTGATTTCTAGCTTAGTTAAGTATTGGACACCAAGTCTACATATGGAGACCTACGGTTCTGTGGTTGTGGAAACTACTCATGCACTACCTGCTTCGTAGCTACTTTGCTCTCTGATACGGAAATATGCCCATTCGGAAAAAAAAAAGAGAGAAAGAAAAGAAACATGCCCTTGCTTTGGGCCCTTTGGGCTTCAATATGTCCAAATGCCAATAGTGTCGAAGGTCTTTTGCAATATTATAATTCTTAGTGAAGCATATAGCTAGTTATCCTACCTCTGCGTCGATTTATTTTAATTCTGAGTGCAGCTGGCACATGTTCCATTGGTTTCAGGTGTACAGCATAGTGATTTGACAGCTCTGTACTTTGACGCTATGCTCCCCACAGGTGCAGCTCCCATCTGTCACCGCACAGCGCTGACAATAGTCCCTATGCTGGGCCACGGATGCCTGTGCCCTATTCATTCCAGACCTGGAAGCCGAGACCTCCCACCCACCTTCACCCATTTTCTCCCTACCGCCCTGGCACCCCTCAGTGTGTTCTTTCTAAGTAGAGGTCTCATTCTGCTTTTCGAAACACTGCAGTTACAGGCAGAACTATCAGATCGCGAAAAATAATATCATTTTATATAACCTCACCTAATCAGTATGTCATTTGCATAGGATCCTTTTCAATATAGTGCTTATTTGATATCGTCATATAAATGTAAAAATAGTTAAATATAATGTGTGGGGTTTTGGGGGCCTGGGTGGCTCAGTTGGTTAAGTGTCTGACTCTTGATCTCAGCTCAGGTATTGATCTCAGGATCGTGGGTTCAAGCCCCATGTTGGGCTCCACGCTGGGCATGGAGCCTACCTAAAATTAAAACAAAACAAAACTCAGTAAAATGTGCGTTTTAGTGAAACTGTGGTACTGAGTTGAAAATAGTGCTGTTTATTTTGATTAATTATGAACATTTACATCGTTCACTTTAAGAACTCTGTAGGTCTTTATTTTTCAGGTATTTATTATTTAGGTATTTATCTACTTATTTAGGTATCTGTTCAAGAAAAAATATAATCTTCATTGTTTTGTGGGAAGTTTTTACATTAAACATTGCAGGGGTTTGGGCAGAAGATCCACACTGTGTGAATATAGGACCTTGATTTTCTGACACGGGAGACATTTGGTATGTAATTGGTTAGTTCAGCATGTTTACCTTTTAAATGATAATGTTTTAAAACAGTGTGATCTCCACATGTTTCCGTATATTATTCAGACAGAAGCAATGTTTGGGAAGGTGCTAAAGTAATGCCATTAGGGACCCGAGGGCCATATTTCAGAGGCAGATCTCCACTCTGGGAGGAGTATCGAAAAACGTGCTTTGCTCCCTTACCTGTTTTTCCAGATCTTGGTTGTCAAGTAGCATCATCAGCTCATCTTTAGAAAAGCAGAACATGAAAGAAAGTTATATTTTGCATGTTTTGTCCTGTGATTCAAGCAGCATGATTATTTTAGGAGAGAGATTTAGATAATAGCTCTTAAGTGAAAGAAAACAGGAGTGTAGTGAGGAAGGCACATTTCTGGAAAAGAGCATAAAGCACCTTAAAAGTATTCTATATTTGCCTTTGGGGTCCCATAGCTAGGAATCTGGCTTATCACACCATTAAGCAACAATGCAGAGCAAGATTTAAATGCACAAATATCCTGTACATAAAGATTTGTATGTTAAAAAAAAATAAGTCAAGCAAAATATCTCACATCATACAGTTCTATTATTTATATAAAAATATGCAGTCCTGTGAATTTTTCAGGACTGGGGAAATAAAACGTTGCAGCTATGCACAAAAATTCACCTCAGACGCAATCCGTGACAATGCGTAGAGGACGTCCTTCCAGACTTCGCTCAGCACGTGCATACGAGGGTAGGCAGCAAGACAGAGATACAGATAGAGATATTTTCTAAGGATCATGCCTTCTAACTAAAAATGAGTGAGTGCATTTTTCTAAAGTTTAGGTTTAGAAAAGGAAACTAAAATGATACCAAAAGGAGTGCTGACTTTCAAATATATGAGGTTAAAATGTGCAGGAACACAGTGGGATCTGGGTCCTTCAAGGTGCGATGGGTCAAATGCATGGGCATACCGAGTGAGATTGCACTCGGGTTCGGATTCCCAGTTAGAAAAACAGTGAGGCCAGCTGCGGGGATTGGCTGTCCATCAGCCAAAGAGAGGAAAGTCCAAGATGGAAGAAATGAACCAGCTTCAGGCTTCTCTTACATGGCCATTTATGCATTAAAACAAACAAGCAAGAACAAAAATTTATTAGGATTTATGTGATCCTATAACATAATTCTGATCACCCGTCTTCACTGAGGAATTCCGTATCTATTCACAACTACTATTTTATCATGAAAATATTTGGTGAATAAAATCTTCTCTACCAAGAAAGTTTTATCCTCCAAAAAAAATTTTATGAACATTTTTTTATACTTCTAAATTCTTTAGAATAAGAATAAAAAGAATCAAGATAAAGTGAGGATCTTACTCCAAGAGTAACTCTCATTAAAACTTTTCTGAACAAGTGGGATACAAAGAAGAAAATTTGAAGTGAACAAGAAAAGACTGAGCCAATACATTTGTTTTGAAATAAAATTGACAACTTTATTAAAATA
Organism: Ursus americanus; assembly: GCF_024610735.1. NCBI lineage: Eukaryota > Metazoa > Chordata > Mammalia > Carnivora > Ursidae > Ursus > Ursus americanus. The sequence goes on along the minus strand of NC_142164.1, from coordinate 117,422,916 downwards.
AAAAATTGCATTCCCAACCCCTCCTCCAAAAATAATATCTTAAACATATCTTGTGCAGCTAAATACTCATATACCGCTGTTCTTTCTTGGCTCTGTCACTGCCATCACTGTTCACCTCTGTAGCACATGTACTCACATCACACGTCCTCAATTTCCCTACATCCTTTTGTAAAAAAGACTTAGGAATATCTAGAGCTCATTTTAATGACAGAAAAGATCCATAAACCTTCCCCCATGGTTGGAAGCTCCGTATTGTTGTCCAAAGGAAAAGAAACAAAAGAAAACAAAACTACATGGCATCACCGTTTGGTATATTCCAGTTCTGACCAGTGCAATGATCCCAGAGACGACCTGTTTTTTCTTTAAATTGGGGGAGAGAGAGACCAAGTAAAAGAGCTAAGGTGAAAACTAAAGGTACAAACTAGTAAGACGGAGGAATGATAAGGGAGAGAAAGACGGTAGAGATGAGAGATGACAGAGACAGGTGAGAGAGAGATGTCAGCCCTCCTTTCCAGATCTCGCCTGACTCAGCGTTAAGACACCAGCCCTACTTGCCAGCCTGTTCCCACCTGGAACTTGCCCCTCTTCCTTAAAGTGCATTCCATTGAGTCCATTCCCTCAAACACTGCCTCTTCCAAAGCCTTGAGTTATTGGGTTATGCCGATGTTAGCAGAAGGGGCGTGGCATCTCCACTCCTGAAAATAGTCCAAGACCACACTGTCCAACAGAAATTTTTACGATGATGGCAGTGCTTAATGACTATGCTGTCCAGTATGGCAGCCACTACCCTCCCTCGGCTACGGCTAGTGTGACAGAACTGAACTCCTCGTTCTCTTCCACTGGAATTAATTTGGATATAAGTTGCCGCCTGTGGGTAGTGGCCATGAGACTGGGCAGGACAGCTCCAGGAAGTGCCGAGATGCTCCCTGGTTAAGTCCCTTGAAGGTCTTCATGTCACTGGGAGGGGAGGATTCATCTCCTCAATCTTCTTGGTCTTCAAGAGGATAATTTTTTAGAAAATGAAGGATCAAGTGCATACAGTGCATGCACATACACACACACTTTCCAAAGACCAACAACAATTCCCAAATTTAATGCAACCTAAATTCACATTCAGGAAGGGAAATGCTTCCCAGCTGGGGAATAAGCGTCTTCCCTCTGAGAAAGTACATCACTTGCCTTCAACTCCGCTTTTTTTTCCTGCCCAGCCCCCTGCTCCTCTCAATGCTTGAGAAAGCTCCCAACCCCATGCATTTACAAACAATGGGGCCATTTCTCCAGCAGTCCCAGGTTACACTCAGTAGAACTTGGCATTTATTCATCACTTGCACCTGGCCAGATTACAGTTGACCCTTGAACAATGTGGGGTTAGGAATGCTGACCACCCCTCACAGTCCAAAATGTGCGTGTAGCTTTTGACTCCCCCAAAACTTAGTCACTAATAGCTCACTGTTGGCCAGAAGTTTTACTAATAACAGAAGTAGTGTATGAACATGTATTTTGTATGCTGTACGTATAATATACTGTATCCTTACAAGAAGGTAAGCTAGAGAAAACGTGATTGAGGGACACCTGGGTGACTCAGTCGGTGAAGCGTCTGCCTTTGTCTCAGGTCATGATCCCAGGGTCCTGGGGTCCAGTCCCGCATTGGGCTCCTTGCTCAGTGGGGAGCCTGATTCTCCCTCTCCTCCCTCTGCCCCTCCCCTTGCTTGTGCTCTCTCTTTCTCTCTCACTGTGCTCTCTCTCTCTCAAATAAATAAAATCTTAAAAAAAATAAGAAAATGATTAAGAAAATCATGAGGAAGAGAAAGTACATTTATTGAAAAAAATCCACGTACAATTGGGCCCAGGCAGTTGAAACCCGTGTTGTATTGTTCAGGGTCAACTGTCCATTCCTCTACTAAGTAAGCCTTTTCAACCATTGCTATTCACTTCTAGTCAGAACGGAATTCCAGAGAGTGTAGGCATTTATTTGTTTCAGTTACAATGATTCTTTGAGAGGAAGTATTGTGATCAAGTGAAGACCAAGTCGTTAGCTGCTGCGCACTGGCATTGGAGACATATAAACGTGGAATAAACTAACTCTGAAAAGCAGCACGGTGACTCGCGCTCCGTACTCCCGCGGGAATTTGGACCTGACTCCAGTAAGAGAAGAGGACCTGGCTTGGGAGCCTGATGTGAGGAAGCGTTACTTCCTTCGCGCACGTGGAGACGTAACCTCGTCTTGCCTTGGCGTTTTGAGAACACAGCAAACAAACTTAGAATGTTGGGCTCAGGCGCGAGACAACGGACTTATCCTAGAAATCAGAAAATAGAAGAGTAAACATAAGAAGGGTGCACTTTCCTTGGCCCATTGACATGTCGTTGGGCTGCCACTCACGTGCGAGACCGTGCAGTAGACCCTAGCTCATTCGGACGAGGCGGGGAAGTTTGTACCGCTGTTGCGGTGCGATGTTGACTGTTTTACAAGCAGCGCTTCCGTCCGCGTACGGGGCTCCGATTCACTGTCAGTGTGTTGTCGATCAGCTCTTTCCACCGCGAACTATCCTGGGAACATCAGCAAAGCATGCACAACACTTCTGGGACGGGGGCAATGGGCCACAATAAATTGGATGCGAAACCGAGTGAAAATAGGAAGTCGTAAAATAAAATAACGTGACATACCCAAAATGTTTTAAAAAAGAAAAAAAGGTGTTGGTAAAATAAGCCAACAATACTTTTTTTTTTTTTTCCCAAAGACGGAGATTTTTGTTTTGTATTGTTTTTTCTTTCATTTAAGTTAGGATGTCGCAGCCTCAGCGGTCCTGTACGGAGTAGGGTGTCTAACAGCGTTCTCAGGAGGAAGCGGACAGGTGTTGTGAACCCCAGGGGAGTGTTGCCAGCAGCTTTGATGAGGTTTCATTGACCACAGTGACCGACCGTCAGTGATTTCAGAAGGAACAATACAGAAAGAGGATCCTTCCACGTTCTTTTAGTTTTTTTAATGCTAGAATCAGAATCCGAAAAGTTCAATATCCTCTGGATAAGACATATTTGTTTAACCCATTTTTCTGTGTATACTGACATTTGATATTGTGAATCTATAGCTCTTTTTGTTTGGTTAGTGAGATTTTGCTTTTCGTCCTAGTGACCGCTGTAATGGAAGGGGCTACAGAGTGGTGCTAAGACCATCCCATGGTCACAGCTGACCTTTGAAATTTGTGTTAAATTGATGTGCATGTGATGCCCCGTGGAGTGAGGTGAAAAGATTTGATGGGCACAGAACAAAGTAAAACACATCTCCAGGGGACTGAGAGCAAATCTAGTCCGAACAGCTCCTCTTATATGTAGTACAGGCAGTCGAGACCCACGAAGGTGGGAGGACGTTCCCAGAATAATTCAGCTAGGCAGAAACACCCTCGCAGTCGTCTTTTTTTTTTTTTAAGATTTTATTTATTTATTTATTTGACAGAGAGACAGCCAGCCAGATAGGGAACACAAGCAGGGGGAGTGGGAGAGGAAGAAGCAGGCTCCCAGAGGAGGAGCCAGATGTGGGACTCCATCCCGGAACGCCAGGATCACGCCCTGAGCCGAAGGCAGATGCTTTAACGACTGCGCTACCCAGGCGCCCCCTCGCAGTCTTCTTAAATCAGTTTTAGGTTGAAATCGCTTAAACCAATTGACCAGGAAAAAAATATAGTGTGAAAACTGGAAGTCGGTTCATCCATCTCTTTTGAAACCTGAAATGAAATTATTACATCTGCTATTAGGACAACTGAATTTGATCTGGTGACCTTGTATAACTATAAACACTTGAAACGTTCTTGTCATCATTTATTCCCAGTCACACATTCAGTGCCCTTAGGCATTCGCCCATTCTTTGTGGACACACATCTTTAAATAACCTTCTCGTCTCCTAGAATCACAAAATGATAGCATTCCCATGACCTCAGAAAAATGTTTGAAATTCTGTGACACAAGTTAAAGAAAATATGCAAAAAATATTTCTTTGTTTTTTTAATTTAATTCCTGTATAGTTAACACACAATGTTATATTAGTTTCAAGTGTACGAGATAGTGATTCAACAGTTCTGTACGTTACTCGGTGCTCATCACAACAAGTGCCCTCCTTAATCCCCTTCGCCTAATTCCCCCATGCCCCCTCCCACCTGCCGTCTGGTAACCATCAGTGTGTTCTCTGTACTTAAGAGTCTGTTTCTTGGTTTGTTTCTTTTTTTCTTTGTTGGTTTGTTTTGTTTCTTAAATTCCACATAGGACTGACATCATATGATATTTGTCTTTCTTAGACTGACTTATTTCACTTAGCATTATACTCTCTAGGTCCATCTCTGTTGTTGCAAATGGCAAGATTTTACTCTTTTTTATGGCTAAGTAATACTCCAGTGTGTGTGTGTGTGTGTGTGTGTGTGTGTGTGTGTGTAAGAGAGAGAGTGAGAGCGAGAGAGAAGGTCCTTAGGTAATGCTCATGCTTGTCAGGGACCACATTTGGGGAATCACTAATGTGAGAAACGATTTTACTCCCATTACACACACCACATTTTCTGTATCCATTCATCTGTTGATGAATACTTGGGCTGATTCCATATCCTGGCTACTGCGAATACTGCTGCAGTAAACCTGGGGGTGCGTATATCTTTTCAAATTAGTGTTTCATACTCTTTGGATAAACACTCAGTAGTGGAATTACTAAATCATATGGTAATTTTATTTTTAATTTTTTGAGGCACCTCCATACTGCTTTCCACAGTGGCTGTACCGGTTTGCACTCGCACCAACAGTGCAAAAGGGCTCCTTTTTCTCCATATCCTCGGCAACACTTGTTTGTTTCTTGTGTTTATGTTATTCCTTCTGACAGGTGTGAGGTGATATCTCATTGTGGTTTTGATTTGCATTTCCCTGTGATGTTGGGCATCTTTTCATGTGTCTGTCGGCCATCTGTAGGTCTTCTTTGGAGAAATGTCTGTTCATGTCTTCTGCCCATTTTTAATTGGATTATGGGGGGGCATTGTGTGTTGAATTGGACAAGTGCTTTCTGTATTTTGGATACAAACTCTTTATCAGATATGTCATTTGCAAATATCTTCTCCCATTTAGTAGTTTTTTTGTTGTTGTATTTTGGGTTTTTTTTTTTTTTTTAGTTTTGTTGATTGTTTCCATCTGTGCAGAAGGTTTTTATTATTTTGATGTAGTCCCAATAGTTTACTTTTGCTTTTGTTTCCCTTGCCTCAGGGGCCACATCTAAAAAAATGTTGCCATGACCAATTTCAGAGGAATTACTGCCTTTGTTCTGTTGTAGGATTTTCCTAGTTTCAGGTCTCACATTTAGGTCTTTCATCCACTTTGAGTCTATTTTTGTGTGTGGTGTAAGAATGTGGTCCAGTTTCATTCTTTGACGTGTAGCTGTCCAGTTTTCCCAGCACCATTTGTTAAAGAGACTGTCTTGTTCCAGTTGCATATTCTGCCTCTTTTCTTGAAGATTGACTATATAATCGTGGCTTTATTTCCAGGCTCTCTGTTCTGCTCTACTGATCTATCTTTGTGCCCATAGCGTACTGTTTTGGTAACTACAGCTTTGCAGTCTATCTTGAAATCTGGGATTGTGACACCTCCAGTTTTGTTCTTTTTCAAGATTGCTTTGGCTATTTGAGATCTTTTGTGGTTCCATACAATTTTAGGATTATTTAAAAAAATCTTTTTCAAAAGCAAACAAAATATTTTTTTCTCAATAAATTTTTGGTCAAAATTCAATGTGTGACCCCTTTTCAGTGAATATAGGATAATAGAAAGAAATATCTGGGTGGGGAGAGGAGAGAGGGAAATCCGTTACTGAGAGTGAAATAGCAGACCTTGTGAAGGCACCTTCCTCACCTTCATGTCAGTCTTTGCAATTGTTTATTGTTCATTTGTTTGTTTAAAGATTGTTATTAATTAATTAATTAATTTGACAGAGAGAGACAACCAGCGAGAGAGGGAACACAAGCAAGGGGAGTGGGAGAGGAAGAAGCAGGCTCCCAGCGGAGCAGGAAGCCCAATGTAGGGCTCAATCCCAGGACCCTGGGATCACGCCGTGGGCCGAAGGCAGACACTTAACAACTGAGCCACCCAGGTGCCCCAGTCTTCGCGATTGTTAGTAACGGTGCTCTGATGACCAGGAGCAAGGAGAGGAGGTAGTTGTGGAATGCTAGAACCAGGACCAGTTATGCTCGCTGCTGAGCACAGGCTTGGGCCACAGGATGATTGTGGAAATGCTGTGTCCACCCTCCTGGGCATGAGTGAGTGACAGGTGTCTCTCTGCTCGCAGTTAGAACCATCTCAGATGATATGTAAACCATAGTGTGGTGGCCTGCCTTCCTGCAGTGATAGTTCTTAGCTCAGTGCTTAAAATGTTGGTGGGATTTGGGTTCATGTCTGTTGAGGTTTCTTAGGTATCTCTCCCATGTATCCATTCATGGCAAAGATATATGCTGAGAGCCTCAGTGGGCATGGCAGTGCTCTCCATGTGCCCCCCCATCCTTGTTACCAGATGCTGAATTCAAGGGGAGAAACAGGCAAATGGGGACACAGTGTCCCTGGTTGGGGGGAGAGCTATAACCATACAGGAGGCTGCATGGAGAGTGAGGAAGGCAGGGGGTGGGGGGAGTGGTAAAGACCTAGTAGTTCAAAGTTGTCCGGGAACAGAAGGAGGTGGGCCAGGATGGAGCGGTTCAAGGCAGAAGAAGAGGACCAGGGGGAGGTGGAGGGATGGCCAGACCATGTAGGACCCATGAGTCCATTTTCAGGACTTTGGCTTTCATGGGAGGTTTTGAGCAGAGAAGGAATAAGACTTGATGTCCATTTGTACACGTTTGCTCTGACTTCAGGGCAGAGGATAGGTGAGTAAGGCAACAATGATGGAACCATGAACAGAGGGCTGTCTCAGTCCAGGTGGAAGATATGAATGGCCCCAACCCACCTCACCAGGAAACCTTTCTAGTGGCACAGGAATTGCTGTAAAAGCCATGAAAATAAATCTGGATTAGGTGAAAAGGAGCAGATCAAGCATCCTTGATCATGTTCCATACACTAACACAGAAGAATTAACTATCCTAGCGATGTATATTTTGGCTGTATCTCCTCTTATACAAAATGCTCTCACAGACATATACAATTTAAACATAAACTATATCACTTTATATACAGTTTAAATATAAACTATCCATTGTTTAACTATAAACTATGGAAATCACATGCCTACAAATGTCCTGAGTTCCATCATTTGAATTAATTTAATTCTTTATGTAAACTCTCATACCAGGATCAGTTAAGCATCCGAGTGTTGATTTCAGTTCAGGTCGTGATCTCAGGATGGTGAGACTGAGCCCCCATCGAGCTCTGTGCTGAATGTGGAGCCTGCTTTAAGATGCTCTCTCTCTGTCTGACCTCCACTCACGCTCGCTCTCTCTTTCAATAAGTAAATAAACAAACGAAACTCTTTTACCTTATCTGAGTGGCTTTTTATATAAACTTACTTTCTCTCTTTGTATTTGTGGTCACTGGAGGTGAAGGTGCTGGCAGGCAGCTTGGGAGAAGTGACATCTTAGACGCCACCCCCAAGCAGAGCCCCCTTCCCAGCCAGACCGTGCTCAGAAGAGCATCGTGGGCGCCAAGTGGGCATAGACGCCTTGCCCCACGCAGAGCAGAGGGAGGACAGAGTCCCTGTCCTCAGCTTCCCACGTCCTTTGCCCTAGTTTACAAGGACCTCTTCTCATACCTAAGCCGTCCCGTTGAGCACTGCTGGAAAGCTCCATTGTGATTCTGAGCACAGTGCTTCCAGTCAGAATGGGGACAGCAAGGCCGACTTTTTCCAAAACAGGTAAGGGGAGGAAAGAGAATTGTCACCTTTACTGGAAAGAACGTGAGTGTAGTTATGTTCGCGAGTGGGGCAGCTGCAGAGGGGGAAAGCCTGGGCTTTACAGCCAGAGCTGTGACAGCTGCTTTGCGGACCACGTGCCCGTGGGCGGCATATTTAACCACGTGGAAGCTCAGTTCTTCTGGATCCAAGGCAAGTAATAGGAGTCTCCATGTCCTAGGGTCGTGGTGAGGCTTCACGCAGTAACCCCGCGTTCTGCATGGCATAGATCCTGTGTGCACTCACTGTCTTCCCGGGGCAGGGCAAATCTTTTCTGTTGTTCATCCATTTTGTGAGTTCTTCACAGAAGCATTCGAGGAAGAGAAAGTTGTATGGTCTGTCATATACTGATATTACTAGATAACCACTACTTCTACCTCAATATTAGTCAGTTAGCCATTGCATTTAGAAAAATACTGTCTCTTTTATAGAAAATGAGTTTTAGGTATGAAATAAAAATACAGAAATAGCACTGTGTATGTCTGAAAACATTGTATTGTAGCGAAAGGTCTTTTTTTCTCCCCCTAGAGAGAGACGTAGCACGAGCGGGGTCGGGGGGATGGTCGGAAGACAGAAGGGAGAGAGACATCCCAAGCAGGCTCCACACTGAGGGTGGGGCCTGCCGCGGGGCAGGGCCGGACCCGAGATCAGGACCTGAGCTCAAGTCAGGACTCAGACACCTACCTGCCTGAACCACCCAGGCACCCCCTGCAGAGTCCTTTCTTAAAGACATGACATTCCCCATTCACAAGGAGAACAGCCGTTCTTAACTTAGTCACATGTCACACTCAAGCGGAAGGTCTTCAAACAGACCCTGCCTGGCCGCACCCACACGCTCCCTGCGGCAGCAGGTTTCATGGGGCACAGGGATTCCCCGTCTTGAAAGGTCCCCGCATGTTGCTAATGCTTGTCCAGGGACCACATTCTCGGAATCACTAATCTAAGAAACAATTTAACTCCCATTACTGCAGTATTGATAGTGTGCTTGTTGAAAGCTACATGCCATTCAAAAAATATCATTGCTGTTTGAACTATACTTCTTCATTAACCCTATTGTCCACGTTTTCTGAAATGTGCAAGGAAGAAAAGGAAAAGATCAAAGGGGAGTTGGGGCCATGAGAACAATTGCATACCTGACATTCAGTGTCCACTCAGTACCACCACAAGTGTCAGTCTTTCGGGGAACACATTTTGACATCCGTAGCACCCTAAATCCCCAAACGTGGAGAGCTGTCTGAATTCCGAACTTCCCATCTTGTGCAGAAGTGGACAAATGTCTGTTTTGATGGCCGTGGTTTCTCTCCCTCAGCAGACATATTAAAAATCAAGAGGTAACCAAGCTGTTCCTTTCAAGGTGATTTATGTGCCTCCATAAAGGGGAGGGAAAATCCCACTTGCCTATTGAAGTATTTGATGTTCCTTATTAAACAAAGCTTTGACGTTCCTCGAGGTATTAGCCGGCGTGAGAGAGATTTAAACACATCTGCTCTACGTTAAGGATCCTTGGTGGTTAGATTACCTTCCTCGTGAGTGTGTTTACTCTGCGACAGGCCCTCTGCTGACAGGGACGGAGATGTTACCCAGCTTGCCAGCAGTGTAGAAAGGGGAAGCGAACACAGGGGACCAGGTAACCTGAGGCCGGCGACATCTGTATCCCACATACGTCCTCTTCACCCTTTCACAGCCGGGACCACATAGGGACAAAGTATTAGGAAATCGTGTTAATTTAAACTGTGTCGCACCCGAATTTTTTTCTGTTTGCTAGCAGCTACTGCTTGTTGAAGCCAGGATAATTCTCCTGGGTTGAACAGCTCTTCAGTCCACCTGGATTCCTAAGCCTGGGGACTCTGGGTCTGAAAGAGTCTGAGAGAGCTGCTCTGCGGTTCCCAGTGCTACTGAATTTCAGCTTCGTAGGTGTCCGAGACCTGCTTTCTTCTTGTGCCCTTGGCTTACTCAGCCCCTCGGTTAATAGCTGATTGTCCTAATGATGGTTTTTGGTGAGTGGGTATGTATGTGTGGGTAGTTTATTTCAGAACAACCAGGGCGGTATTTTGGCAAGTTAAAGGCTGTGTCTCAGACCGGTAAAATTGGGGTCTGTTGATAAAACTCTCTCAGTCAATTTTAATCCTGTTAGAAAAGTACTATCTGTTCCACTTCTCAGAGATTTATAGGAAAAAAATATTTTTTCATAGATGTTTTCATGCGGTAACTAAAATGTTCTCCCACAGTTCCACCCAGTTTGGGGTCTCAACTCCTCCACTCAAGTCATGTGAATCTCTTTCTTTCTTTTTCCACTCTCCTGTTTTTTTTTTTTTTTCTTGACATAACCATTCGTCTTGGTTTCAGTATTTACACATGACCTTAAATTCTTTTACTACCTTCACGTAACAAATTGTACATGTCTTGAGGAAACAGCCTCCATTTCACTTTTTACTAATCTCCTAAAATTGTTAAAACAGAAGAAAAAACAGTGTCTGTAACAGATTACAGATTAAAAATGGAGCTAAAAACATTGTAACACATTGTGGAAAAGTTCACAAAAGGTAAAGAGATAGAACTTGAACAGTAATGACTCTTCCCTTTTCTGCATCTCTTCATCTCTCCTGCCCCCCACCCCAAAATATGTGCTGTTTTGAGATTCTTTTCACCTGAAATGTTTTCTCCATCCTCTTTCTGTCTTTGGACTTGGCTATTCCTCCTGTTTGATAGCTGGAAGTCACACCTTTTACAGATACGTCCTCATATTTAATCACGGGGTTGACGTGATGTCCAGCGTTCTGTTACTGCAGCCAGCACAGCAGTGGGAATAGCAGAATACACTTGGATGGGAAGCTCTGTGAAATAGATTTAAAGAAGTGGGAGAGCGTGTTCCAAGTGCTCCACACATTCTAAGTTCTGATTGCTAGTTTTAAATCACCCATTTATAGAAATAGGGACTTTCCATTTGAGTCTTAGGGCTGTGTCTATATTACAGAAAATAGAGATTTTATGTAGTCTTTAATTTAATGCAAAAAAAGTCACAATCACTGTATATCTCGGGGATGGTTAATTCACATCCGAATGACTTTTATTAGCCATTCACAGGTCAAGGATGGGTTGCAACAGAAGGCCCCCATCAGGAATCCACGGTCCAGACATGGTTACTTACCACCTAAGTGTTGTGAGTGAAAATTATTTAAAACATAGCCAGTTAATTTGTTAAAAAGCATCAACGATAGCAGAAATAAAACAAGAGCATGATCCTGGAATGAATGGTGTCGGTTAGGACATCCCGTGCAGGCCCATAGAACAGTTTGGCAGATTTTGTGCCTTCTGGCTCGTAACTCTGTGCGTGCTTGGCAGATGTTGGTCTAAAGCTTGTGTGGTTGTAGCATGTCACGTGGTGGTGAGGTTTCAAGGCAGAGGACCACACTTCCTTGTCCCTCTGAGTACAAGAGGCTAGGATTTGCTCAACAGCCAAATTCCTAAGGTCAGTTATTAAAAGGGAAATGGTGCATAGAGATTGAGATATATATGCATTGTCAGTGAATAGGCTGTTGTATTTGAATTAAATGGGTATTGACTGGATCCTCCTCTCTCTCTCTTTTATCTAAATATGGGCAGATTCTGCAACATCTTACTTCATGACTTTAGAAAAATCCTCCAACCCCCAGTTTCTATCCATCCATACTATGACTATGCTGTAGACAGATACTTTCCATTCTCTCCTTTTAAAATGTACTTTCCATCCTCAATCCAAAAATAGCATCAGTCTAGTATGAGCTAGGAGACAATTCCTATTAATATAAAACCCACATCTCTGGGATTTAGAGTCTCCCTATTTTAAATAGACTTTCAAACATAATTAAATATTTTAACATACCTTCACGTGCTTGTGATATACATTTATTAATGTGGGAATAAATTTAAAAAGAAATGTACTCATTTCAGGAAAATGTCCAACAAGGTTCGGAATGCTTATTACATTTAAAAATAGTAGTTTGAGATCATAGCAATCTTATCTAAAGCAAGTCATGAAAAGTAACCTCCTTTCCATGTTGCTTTTGTGTCCTGCTTTGAAAAATTTTGAATAGAACACAAGATACACGAAACTCCTTCCCATTTTTCTAACATAAAATAAAAGATGTTCACAGGAATAGTTAAAAGTTCATGAGTGACTTTGCCCAAGCAAAGGAAGTGTAAAGTTTTTCATGGTTACGTAGACAGTGACCGTAGTAAACTATGATCCTGGTGTTCCCAGGACCAAGACTAATCTCCTAACAATCCGTCTTTATCAAGGTGCAGGCTTCTTGTAGAAACACAGCACAGAGAAATCTGAACGCAGCTTCCCAGTTAGGGCTGATTATGCAAGTCAAAAGAATAATCCTCTTTACGAGGAACACAGAATGCCCTTCTTTAAAGCAATTAGTTCATCCACCTTGAAAACAAAACAGACTTCCTCTGAAGGATGCTGCAGAGAAATGTACATTTTGAGTAGTCGGTCCTTCCTCGGTTACGGTTGGATCTTCCCTGGAACGTCCGCAACTGACTCGACACGTTCAGTCGTGGACACGGAAGGAAAGCAAACAATGTAGCCGTAATACGGCTACACATGCGCGTATTTCCTGGCTCTGTGTCTTTACAGTTATGGAAGCAATTTAAAAGGACCTTGAGATGTGGTGATGTTGGAAACTCCTATCTTTTGGAATCCCAACAGCATATCCCAAGTCCTCACCTTTTTTAGCTTGTATGATCCCGTACGTGCTAGATCATTATATGGTCATTGGGCACCAAGAATAGAATTAATTTGTTTGCTTAGGGGCGCCTGGGTGGCACAGTGGTTAAGCGTCTGCCTTCAGCTCAGGGCATGATCCCGGCGTTATGGGATCGAGCCCCACATCAGGCTCCTCCACTATGAGCCTGCTTCTTCCTCTCCCACTCCCCCTGCTTGTGTTCCCTCTCTCGCTGGCTGTCTCTATCTCTGTCGAATAAATAAATAAAATCTTTAAAAAAAAAAAAAAGAATAGAATTAATTTGTTTGCTTAAAGCAGAGGAGGAGTGATTTAACACCCCTCCCAGGTGGACGATGTATGGGGACCTTTTGCCTGCAAGGATGGGGCTTCTACTGGCATCTAGTGGGTAGAAACCAGACATATTGCTAAATGTCTTAAAAAGCCTAGGACAGCCCCCACGGCAAAGAATTATCCAGCACCAAATGTCCGAGGATGAGAAACCCAAGGCCAGAGGTAGGCTGGTTTCTCATCTTTTGAAGCTTTGAGTTTTCATTGGCAAGGCACCACTTGGCTGGTGACTTGCTCTCCCAGCGTTCCAGGAAGGAGACCTGTGTGGGTCCGGACCTACCTGCTCTTCAGCTTAGCCGTAGCAAGAAATGCCCAGCATGCGTCACTGAAACTTGCGTCTGATGTCATGCCAACTCGGCTCCATAAATCTGTGCCGGGAAGCCACCCGAGCGGGGCCCCTTTCTCCACGGGCCGCCTGACCAGACACCGTTGTGCAGCTGTGTTTTCACTCAGCTCTTTTGTTTTAAAGCACTGGCCATTTGTAAAGTCTTTCCAAAAGATGGGAAACTACTTAGGTGCGTAAAAATGCAATTGGATCTAGTATGACTATATAATTTTTATAGAGAGAAACAGTATTGCTGGCAAAACAAGGTTTCTTGGCAGACCGGATTGGAAGACTTCTTTTTTAATACGGATGATTAACAGTACCTTCCAAAGTGTCAAGGATATTGGGAACTAGGGCAGAAAATGAATTTCTCGCTGCCTCCTGCAGGTGCTGGGTGGTGTTTTTGTATAAGCACATGACACAGTTTATTAGTTATCTATTGCTATGGGACACATTACCACAAATTGCTGTGAGTTACTGAAATTCACGGGTGATCCAATAACGCACCGAAGGATTTGAGCTTCATACCTCGCTCTTTTGATGAGAAATCTCATGTATTTTCAGATTATTAAGATGACAGGTGGAACTCCTACCCTCTCTTTGCACATGCCCTGTAAAATCCGTCATCCCGAATTGGGGAAGCACCTGTGAATGTGTTGGGATGACGCTTCTTGTACCCAAACTTCCAACCCATGGAAACAGTGATAATATGTGTTCTTAGAAGCCACAAAGGGGTAATTATTATCCATGAGCCTCGGTTGCCCAGACTCTAAGCTGATGCCTGCCTCCAAAGCTTGTTGTGAGCCTTCAGTGAGGTGGTGCGTGAAGAGCTTGGCATAGGAATGGCACTCTGTACACACCACTTCCTTGCCTCCCTCCACCCCCTGCCATTGCCTTTAATTCCTTGCCCCTTACAAGGAGGAAGGGAGATGCTAGTAACAATATAGCAATAAAATTCTGTTCCAGAGTTTTAAATTGCAACATGGTGACTCAGAGTGTAATACAATTGTTCCTGGATGATAAAATACATTATTACCCAGATGTATCATTCATGCATGTTTTACTCATGTTCAGTAAATTTATGGGCTGGTTACTTCCCTGTACAATATTTACAGTGGGATCTACAAATCAGAGGGTAATGAAGTGGCTCACATTCTCTCATGGAGCTTACGGGCTGGGGAGGGAACAATGTAAGTAAGCAGGTGAAAGCAGCAGAGCATGGGGGGAATGTGCTGGTCACCCGCAGATGACTGGCAGGAGAAGCCTTTCACTAGGTCAGTGTGGTTTGGGAAAGCTTCCTTGGCACGCTGAGAAGTGGAGGAGTACGTTGGGCAGGAGAAAGGAGTTGAGACAGTGGGTGAGGACGAGGGCGTTCAGGCAGAAGGAGCATCCAATGCAGGGCCTGGGGGGGCGGGGGGGCACGTTCACACAGCACAGTTCTGCTGTTTTGAGTCGATCAATGGCTAGATGAGGAGGAGGTGTTCGGGAAGGGGCGGGGATGACGTAAACGGTTCAGAATCGCTCAGGGTCGTGCCGTAGAGCCGTGCAGTTAGAACTTTATCAAAACGATGCTGAAATGTGGTAAGACGTGGCGGTGTTCGAAAGGCACGGGCAGGCTCGGGCTTTAACACCATCCCTCTGGTTGCATTTGGACTAAGGAATGTTCAAAGCCGGTTGGAAGCTGGGATATACTTTAGGAAGCTGTGGTCCTCAGTGGAGGAGAGAGCGTGGAAGCTAGAGGAAAGGTAGAGGTGGTGGGGAAAGAGAGAAGAGGCCGTATTAAAGGAGGAGAAGCCGAGAGGCTTGCTGCTGGATTAGACGTGGGTAAGAGAGGCCCGGACATCCTGGCTTGGAGGTTGTGTGTTTGGTGATGCCATCTGTGGAGGCCAGGAATCTCAGAGGAGCTCAGACAGCGTACAGGAAGGAGTGAGTTCGGGGGGGGGGGGTAAGCTTACATTCCTGTGCTTTGGGGGCATCCAAGTGGAATTATCAAATAGGTTTGAAGAACCCGGTGTTCAGGAGGAAGGTCTGGGTGGGGAATATAAATGTGAAAATGTTTACTTAGAAGTTTTACCATAGAGACTAATTAAAGGCATGGAGAAATGGGGTTGCTCAACCAGGGATGATTTTATGCCCACGGGACATCCAGCAGTTCCTGGACATCGTAAATCTTAGGAGGGAAATCTAAGTCAGAGGAAGGGGAGCCACCAGCATCTAGTGGTGGAGACCAGGGATGTTAATAGACATCCCACAGTGCCTGCCCCAGCCCCACTTCCCGTAGTGGGGAATGATCCAGCCCAAAGGTCAACCAGGCAGTGCCAGAGTTGAGAAGCCCCTGAATGGAGGGCCACAGGAGTGGAGGACACAGGTGTGAGAACAGCAGAGTCATAGGAATGGAGGACACAGGTGTGAGAACAGCACCCTGCTGTGGTCTAACCTTGACAGGAGAAGGAGAGGATCCCACAAAGGACACTGCGAAGAAGTAGCCAGAGACACAGAAATCCAAGGCATTGTGATGTCACAGAAGCCAAAGGGAAGGCATACAGACAGGGAGGTCATAGACCACAGGGAGATCAAGTACCAAAAGGCCAAGCCAGGGTCCATGGGGACACACAGTGGGCAGGTCAGCGAGGACCTTAGGAGGAAAGTTGTATTGGCGTAATGGCGGCACGAGCATGTGAGTGGGTGTAGAGATGACGGTAATAGGAAGAAGGAGAAGCGGAAGACAGAGGCAAGTCTTGTGAGAAGTTTAAGGAGGGGACAGACATTGTTTGGTGGGTGTCAGAGAAGGCAGGGTTGAGGGAAGTTGTTTTTTGTTGAATTGTTATGGAAAATACGTTCTATGTGGATACTCATGGAAGGGGACCGGAGAGAGGATGAGGTTGAAGACACAGGAGGAGCCACTGAGTCCCTAGGGGGTTTGATTGGATAGGATCCCGAGCCACGGTGGAAAAATTAGTCTCCATGAGGAGTGGGACATCTTGTCCGTTGAAGCAAGAGGGAAATTGGGAATTACGTAAACTAGAATGACAGTTAACCGTTGAACAACGTGACAGTTGGCATGCCAACCTCCTGTGAGGCAAAAGTCCACTTTTAAATTTGGACTCCCCCAGAACGTAGCTACTGATAGCCTACTGTTGACCAGAAGCCTTTCCAGTAACACCAACAGTTGGGTAACAGCACATAGTTTGTATGTTATGTGTTATATGCAGTAGTCTCACAATAAAGTAAGCTAGAGGGAAAAAATGCTGTTTAGAAAATGGTAAGAGAAAATACATTCACAGTACTGTGTATTTACCGAAAAAAATCTGCATAAAAATAGCCCCGAGCAGCTCAGTCCCGTTGGTGAAATGTCAGCCCTACTTAGAGGAGGCGGAGTTCAGGAAGGTTCTAAGTGCCTCAGTTCCCAACTCCACCCCTTCAGATCTGTTCATCCTCACACCGATGACTTACCCTCTCTGTTTTCCCGATACCACATGGTTAGCTCTGAGCCGTGGCGAGGCAGGGGGAGCACACGTACAAGAAGAAAGGAAGCTGTGGGTTGTAGTGAGTTAGTCTCAGGGAACTGGTTCCAGCTCTACTTACTAGGCAGACATTAGAGAAGGATCTAGCCGGATGATGTATGGGTGCGCGGCTTGCAGATGGTAAAGCTGTTGGAGAATGCCGCTTATTGCGACGCCTGGACCTGACTTGCCTTCCCGCTGTCCTCCCCACCATGTCATGCCCCGGCCCCTTGTGGATAACCCCACTGTGGTGGCCCCAGCAGGACCTCCCAGACACAGGTCTCAAGGGTTTCAAGGGACCATCCTGGTTTTCGTCTCCGACTGCCCCCAGTGCTGCTCTTCCCGCTCCCCACGTACACATCCTTCCGCTCAGACACTCTGATGAACACTGACGCTGCCCATTCGCTAACTCCAGCCCTCAGCGAATCCCAGCAGCATCCAGCCTCCTCTTGCTGTGTTGAGACTTAGGTAAAGACGGATCATGGAGGGGCTGGATTTAGGATTCAGGGTGTAGGCTGGAGAAACCAGGCTTGTAAAATGTGAATTTGTAGAGGCATTTGAGAAACTGGACAACACCTTTTAGAACTTAGACTTCTGGCAGAATTTGTCTCTTAACCTTGGTTCGGGGAATCAGGTCATTGCTGTTTGATATCATGCTGCTTGAATAGAGTCATTCTATTTACCACTTACTAACAGGTTTAAAATACAGACAGTTGTGCCTGATAGAAAGAAGAATACTGGAGACATGAGGTCACATTCAAAAAGAAACCAAGGAAGGTCCTGAAATTGCCTATTGTTTTGTCTCCAACATGAGCAGATGGATAACTATTGAATTTTTGTATCCAGTGACCCAGTGGACGGTCAATAAATCCCGTTTTCCTGACAGTTTACATATTTCTTACCATTGAAATAACAATTACAAATCTGCACCATGAGCTGCCCTTTCACCAGGAACATATTTTCTCTTTAGCAACACATGACGGTATTTTGCTGGCAAATTGGGATGATATATTGGCACTGATGTCATGGTCTGGAAGTTGAATCCAGACACAAGCTATAAAGTAATCATATATATTCACGGGTGGAGGGAGAGCATTTTTAACAGTCATTTATTATTATGTTCATGACCGTTGAAGAAGCCCGAGTCTCCGGATTTTGCTGGCAATCATCACACACGCAGAAATCAAGCTGCATATTAAGATCATCTCGGTTGTTTATTTAGTTTAGATATTAGCTCTCAATTATGCTCAAAGTCCTTTCCGTGCACCAGTGGCTCTCAGCAGATGTGGGGTGCACTACCCAGAGGCAGCCTCCTTCCAGCTGCCTGGGCTTTCTGTGCAAGGGAACAGTGGCATTGCCCCAGGGCCCAGCTTGCTCATAGCCCACATGGAAGGTGGGCTAGATGTGCCTGGAAGCCTGCTTAAGCCAGACGTGACAAACCGTAGCATTGGCCACCATGCCCTGCAGCCCCTGAATCAGCCCTGGGCCCCTGTTTCCCCATGTCTTCAGCAAAGCCAACACAGAAGCGAATTCTGTTTATTCATGTAGCAGATCTCCACACCCCCATGGAGCCACCCTTGGAGAGTTATACCAAGTTCTGTAAAATTGTCCCTGGCTCTTTGGAAGTTAGTATCTACCGAAAACATAAGCCTCAACCAGGGCAGAGTTGGTAGGGGAAAGGAACAAATGGGCAAACCAGGTTTCTTCATGCATTATTTTAAGGCACGGTACCGTGTACCGAGAGACGCAGGAAGGCTTCCTCACTACATGTCCTCTTCAGAGTGTGTGTACAGTCTTTGGCTTGTTCATTAATGGCTTTCAAAGTAAACATTGTTTCGTCGTTAGAAGTTTTTTTCTCAAAAATATATATGCACAGAGGTCAAATATAGATATTATGTATATTTGTGACACGCACACGTATATATTTGTATCACAGTATCGATATGCATGCAGATATGTATCTAGCTAGATGTATACATACTTCTATCTCCATATACATGTATATACATACACACATATATGCATATACATATGTATGCATACCTGTATCTCCATATGTATATACATATATAATGATACATATATACACATGTATGTGTGACACATATGTCTGTATATCACAGTATCGATATGCATGCAGATGGGTATGTCGCTACATGTATACATACCCATATCTCCATATACGTCACATACACACACACCATGATTTTCCGTACTTAGTGGGATGACCCCACAGGACTGCTCCGTCAGCCTGGATCTGTTTCTGGATCCCTGCACGTGGAAGGCACTTGCTATGTTGCAATAGTGAGTTGATCTAGGTCACAGATCCTCAGATCAAAAGGAGACGACTCTGTACTTGATCCATGTTTCGATGCCAGGAGCCTGGACCTTGAATTTGCACTTGATGCCCTAGGAGACGAGACCATTGGGGCATTTCGAGAAGGGATAAGTCTATATAGAATAGTATGTAAGGGATAGTATGTAAGGGATAGTATGTAAGGGATAAGTCTATATAGAATAGTATGTAAAAGGAATGTAAAATGAGGAATGTAAATAATTTATCACTAACCAGCAGACCATGGTGGTTTTAAAATATGTGCACAGATTCCTGACCCCCTCCCATCGGGAAGGTGGGGAGTGAGCAATGGTGTCTGCATCCCTCCTGCTGAGCCTGGCTGGGCCTTTGGGACATCGTCAATAAACAGAGTGCTGTCGAATGTCCACTGCTTTACTGCTGAGGTCAGGTTACAGAAATCAGTGCAGTTGCTGCTCCTGGAGCTCAGAGTCGTCATGTAGGGAGTCTGGCTACTCGGGCTAGTGTGCGGAGAAACCACGTGGAGAGATAAGGAAGCCTGCCAGCTGTGGTAGCCCCCAGCTGTTTGAGCCATCCTAGACCACACCCAAACCTACATGTGCAGAGACCCCCCCGGGGGTGACCTTGCCCCAGTCCCTGTGGGACAGCAACTAACCCTGGGGACAGCTGTCTAGCTAACTGCATCACCTTGGTCAGCCTACCATTATGAGCAAAATAGCTGTTCTTGTTCTAAGCCAGTATTTGGGGGACACTATGTGTTGTTATACATTAGGGGAGAACCGCAACACTTATGTTGTTCAGTTTGAAATTTTGGCCAAATTTTCCCTCTGCACGCATCAGTGGACCGATTACTGTTAGTGTCTGAGATGTATCATTCAGCTTTGATAATTTGGAAGATTTCCTAAAGCAGAAAATGTTATTGTGCTGCTGTAATAGTATCGTTTACCTTCCTTTTCTTTGTACACTCAGTGTGCTTTAATTCATGCCTAAGAACGGAATTTTTTAAAAACACTTTTTAAGACTTGTAAGAAACCACCGCGTTAGCAGTGATGTTCTTGAAAAGCCCACAGACATGCTCGTCTTGCCATCTGCCCCACCCTGAACGTGTCCCTGATCCCAGGCCTGAGTGACATTGGTCGCAATGAGAAGTGATGTCCCCGAGAGCGTTGTGTCCCTCGACTGTGGATTCAGGGACAGCAGAGGCCCTGGGAGAACCTGATGGGGTGCGGAGGTCGGTGTGTCTGCTTTGGGGAACTGAGTGAGCTTCGGCTCTGCCTTTCTGTCTCTTGCATCATGAGAGGACATCTCAGGGAATGAAGAGTGATTCCCAAGGGCAGGCTTCCCGGCCCCGCTGCCATCGCCAGCGGTTCCCAGCTGTGTGGGATGCAGCAGGCTGCCCTCTCGAGAAAGAGCTAGAAAGAGCGGCGTGTGCTGCCCGCGAGCATCCCTCAGGGCTTGGGGGAGGGGACGTGGCCTGACTGTGCTAATTAATGACAGCTTTTCTCCTGTGTCCGGCTACCGCTGTCATTTTGCTGTGCTGCCGGTGGCAACCCAGACTGTTAACTTTTTTTTTTTTTAATGCTCCTACTTCAACCAGATTTTTTGGACTGAGGCTGAATACCACACGTTGAAAAACACAGTCGAGAACTTAATAGGGACATCAAGAGTTAATCTCCTTGTTTATTCCTAAACTAGAGCTTTGCCTTCAAGTAGTCACATTCAATTAAATGTCATTTCTGTTATTTCTGGTGCCGGGAGGATGAAGGCCAACAGGATGACTTCACAGGGAGGCCAGAATTGCCTTCTCTTAATTCTGTCAGAATACGGAGCATTCGTCAGGGAAAAAAAATGAATAAAACTATCAAAGTTATGAAAAATACACCAGGAAAAAATTAAAGGATTATATTTTAAAGCCTCAGGACATAGCATATTATTCCTTATAAACTATGTTCCTTGGCGTTATTTCCTGGAATGCTCACTTTTTTTTTTAACTGCTCGATAACTCACACCACAAACATACAGGTATTATAAGCCGCAGAGACAATATGGTGGTATTTCTCCTCAATCAGGTTTACCTGGAGCCTCCAGCATTATTCGCGTGAAGCGTTACCTCAGAACAATGAGTTCTCAAATAAAGGTGTCATTTAAAATTAGTACTATACGGAATAATCTCAACACCTGTGTGCCTCATGCAACTCTGTGAAATGGGTACAGGCTTGGCGGTTGAAATGCAAGCAAAGCTCAACTGTCAAACAGAGGAACTTCCTACAAGAAGCAGAGGGGATTCCAAAGTATCATCTTCCCACCTCATTTCCCTCCGAAAAGATGCTCTTGTAAAACTAAAAATTGCGTGGTCCATGCCAACGGAGATGTAATTTGAGCAAGCTGCCCTTGGCTTTTTAATAACGCAGACTTGTCATATCCATGTCCCAGCACGGCTGTGGGGGCTGTCACTGCCACGGGCTGTGAACTTTGTCTTTAATCTACATCAGATGACGGGCAGCCAGAGTGCTTGGTTTTGTGGTGTGCAGTGCATTTCCAGGGACAAGGCACTTTCCATGGCCAGGCGCCACAGCCTGTCTGGGCATCTCCGCTGTGAGGAGCTTGGATTACCTGGTGAGGCAGTGATCCTCTCCATCCAAGAGGGAGCCAGCAGATGCAGGATGGACAGATGAACGAAACTGACATCCTCTTCCTGGTAAAAGGGAGCAAGATGAGTGACAAAATTCTGACTCTGAGGGGAGAAAAACACTTCTTGCCAATGTCAAGTCTTCGGTATGCTGCCTAATGTGTAGGGTTAGTCAGTCCCAAAACAAGAAGAGTACTCTTTTATTTTAAATGTGCCTCAGGGGGGCGCCTGGGTAGCACAGTGGTTAAGCGTCTGCCTTCGGCTCAGGGCGTGATCCCGGCATTATGGGATCGAGCCCCACATCAGGCTCTTCCGCTGGGAGCCTGCTTCTTCCTCTCCCACTCCCCCTGCTTGTGTTCCCTCTCTCGCTGGCTGTCTCTCTCTGTCAAATAAATAAATAAAATCTTTAAAAAAAAATGTGCCTCAGGAAATTTGGTAATGAGCCCCTCTGTACCCTGAGAGGTAAATGCGCTTAATTACAAATTGTATGTTTCGTTTCTGTTGGCTATGGTGCAGAAGAAATGAATGCATGCGGGGAAGGGAATTGGGATTCTGGTAACTTCCTGATGGATATTTATAGGACAGAGACAGAGGATGTTTTCACTTTCAGTGCTTGAAGCGCATTGACCTATCTCATCTTTCATTGAAAGAACTTGTTTATTCGTTCGCTTTGCAGGTTTGATTCCTTCCAGAAAAGGCTACTTTCACAAACCACTCAGAATTCATGATAGCCGTCGATCACAGGGTATTAGGCTTTCTCTTTTACATTTTGTAGGATCCCCGTGTGTGTGATGCTGTTTAACGGAAGAGTAGATCTCGGTGTGGGTGTAGGTATAGACGTAGTGACATCGAAACATTCACATTTCATTGCCTAACTTTTTGTTTGTTTTGCGTGCCCTTTTATTCAAGTTTCTGTTTTAATCCAGGTGGTTAGCACATAGTGTTGTTTAGTTTCAGGTGTACAGTAGAGTGATTCAACACTTCCATATGACACCCGGTGCTCATCACAAGTGCCCTCTGTCATCCCCATCACTGATTGCCCCATCCCCCACCACCTCCTCTCTGGTCACCATCACTGTGTTCTCTAGAGTTAGGGGTGTGTAGCTTGGTTTCTCTGTTTTTCCCTTTGCTCATTTGTTTTGTTTCTTAAATTCCACACATGAGTGAAATCATATGGTATTTGTGTTTCTCTGACTGACTGACTTCACTTAGCATAATACACTCTAGCTCCATCCCTGTCATTGGAAACGCCAGGATCTCTTTCTTTTTTATGGCTGAATAATATTCTATTGTATAGATGTACCGCCTCTTATTTATCCATTCATCTGTCGAAGGACACTGCTGCTGCTCCCGTAGTTTGGCTGTGGTACATAACGCTGCAGTAGACATAGGGGTGCGTGTAGCTCTTTGAATGGGTGGTGTTGTGATCTTTGAATAAATACCGAGTAGTGCAGTTGCTGGATGATAGGGCAGTTCTCTGTTTCACTTTGTGAGGAAGCTCCATACTGTGTCCTAGAGTGGCTGCACCAGCTTGCCTTCCCACCAACGGTGGAAGAGGGTTCCGCTTTCTCCGCGTCCTCACCAACACCTGTTGTTTCCCGTGTTGTTGATTTTAGCCATTCTGACAGGTGTGAGGTGACATCTCCTCGTGGTTTTGATGTGCAGTTCCCTGACGGTAAGTGACGATGAACATTTTTCATGTGTGCATTGACCTGATTGCTTGACTTGTAGGAAGAAAGAAAAGGCCCACATATTTACCTTACCTCTCCCAATTCCTTACATGTTTTAACCCTCAAACAACTCTGTGGTAGATTTAAAGGAAGGGGCATTGGTGTACCAGCTATGAGCACAAACCTGTGGGACAACATTGTATTCAGATTTTATTCACTGTGCAACCACCGGCAAGTTTCTTAACCTCTCTGTGCCTGGGTTTTCTTATTTGTAAAATGGGGACGATGGCAGTACCCCCACACATGAGATTGTTGTGAGAACACCTGAAATGAGTGGTTCATGGGACAACTGAAGTCATATAGGACGTGCTGAGGACGTGTTAGCTACTCCTATTATTACAGATGTAGAAAACCATATTTTGAGGGGCGCCTGGGTGGCTCAGTCGTTAAGCGTCTGCCTTCGGCTCAGGTCATGATCCCAGGGTCCTGGGATCGAGTCCCACACTGGGCTCCCTCTGCTCTGTGGAGAGCCTGCTTCTCCCTCTCCCACCCCCCTGCTTGTGTTCCCTCTCTCATTGTGTCTCTGTCAAATAATAAAATCTTTTAAAAAAGAAAAAAGAAAAACCATATTTTGAGATGTCAGTTAGCATTCCTAAGTCCACAACAGCAGATTCGTGGTTGAAATGCAGGTGTGGTTCCACAGTCCCCTCCAGAGGAAGGCTTTGCTGACGGGGCTTGGAGCCTGATGCTCTGAACTCTTGTTCCAACTTTCTGGAGCTCGGACTCCATGAACTAGGCCATGTTCCTCTTGGATCTCATTTCCTCCTTTGTGGATCATTGGGGCCTCTTTTTGGGATTTCGAAGCTCTTCCAAGTTGGGGCAAGAATCAAACAATTTACAACCAGTTGTGATACAGGGCTGAAAAGGGTCCGGTGGTGTGATTTCCCAATTTCAAATAAAAATTCCTCATTATATACATGCAAATATGTGAAGGAAACGTTGTTCAGCATTCAGGTTCTTAAGACAAGGAAAGGAGACGTCCATGAGGATCCCTTGGGCGGGTTCTGAAAGATATCAAATGTATTTTGTTTTTTCCTTCCTTATATTTCATTTTTACAGGGATTTATGTTTCTGGATTGATTTGGGTATTCTGCTTATGTTTGTATTTTGCTGGTGTTTTTCACTTAAGTTATGGATCACAGGGACAGATATCTAGATATCTAGAAAGGGTTTTGAAGAGAAGCAGAATTGGTAAACAAGTAATGTAGGGCCAACATCCAACTTTCCTAGCAGGTACGGAATATAAACCAAACCCCAAATTCTGTGTGTATAATTTGATATATTTCTGGCAAACATGGCCCTCTGTCTGTGAGAAATCAGATGTGAATAATTTTTGGACAGAAAGGAGCTTTTAAAGGAAAGTATTTGATGAGTTGACTAAGGAATGAACAATAGCCATGCGATTTAAATTTCCTGAGAATTCTCTAGAGTTGGAAGTGAGAAGAATTTTGACTTTGGCATAGTACGTCTCAGAGCTGGCGGGACCAAACATATTTCTAAGAGAATTTGCACTCTTAGTTGAGCGTATGACATGCTGGTTTTTTCCTTCCGCAAACCTTAAAAGCATAGCTTGTTTCATCCACAAATCCTAGTTCGTTACATCCCAAGGGAAAAATGTATATTTGGGAACATATGAAATAAGTGGGAGTTTTTAAGTTAAGATAAATGGTTTTTAAAGTAATTTATAAAGGTTTAGCAGGTGGTCTTGACAATGGCCCTGACCCGTCCTACCTCCTGGGGTTCACCCTCTTGTACACGCCTCTCCTTCCTCAGACCGTGGTTGGTCAGTGCAACCCAAGGAAGTGACGGGCTGTCTCTTTGATTGTGCTTGCATGTTCTGCGTTAGAGAGTGGCTCGTTTCCATATAGCAGTCATACTTCCAGATCAGAGGTCAAAGTCTCGGATCCCTACGTTACATGTTAAACATCAGTGACTGCGGGGCGCCTGGGTGGCACAGCGGTTAAGCGTTTGCCTTCGACTCAGGGCGTGATCCAGGCGTTCTGGGATCGAGCCCCACCATCAGGCTCCTCCGCTGGGAGCCTGCTTCTTCCTCTCCCACTCCCCCTGCTTGTGTTCCCTCTCTCGCTGGCTGTCTCTGTCTCTGTCGAATAAATAAAGAAAATCTTTAAAAAAAAAAAAAAAAAAACATCAGTGACTGCATGCAGACAAGAAAGGCTAAGAGAAAATCCCTCTTTGACCGAAAAAAAAAAAAGTGATTTGGCAGCCTTATCCTTGCATAGACTTAGCATGGGAAATTTCAGTATTTAAAATT
The DNA here is from genome assembly GCF_024610735.1 of Ursus americanus. Lineage (NCBI taxonomy): Eukaryota > Metazoa > Chordata > Mammalia > Carnivora > Ursidae > Ursus > Ursus americanus. The sequence continues at coordinate 117,397,195 of NC_142164.1, read as the reverse complement.
CCATCTACTTAAATCTTTTGCTTTTGCTTGATAAATGTTAGAGAACGCTGCCTCTCGCAGTGGATCTGGTGGTTTTGATCCTTAATGTTTATTAAGCTGGGAAGATGTGAAGACGCATATAAAGCAAGAGTATTTTATCAGGAGAAACAATCACGAGGAAGGTCATAGGTTTCTGTCTAGAAATATTGCCTCAATATCTCCTAATTCCTGTCTTTGCAACAGCCTTCCACAGTAATATTTTACTCACTAGCACTTTGATAAACATAGTGTAAAACTCCTACTATAGCTCAGAATTCTCGAGATCATACTTTGTGCCGGGCAGTGGAATGTTTTGAAGTGCGTGGGTGGCAGCAAGATGAGAAGGTAACATTTTCACTGAAATGGCTACTTTGTGGAAATGAATATATCCCTTGTCTCCTGGACTTCAAACACATGGCATAGTTCTTATGTACCTTTGAAGTCAGCCTAATTTTTGATGCCATTTCCAGTGTGGCCCCTGGAAAAGTTTTCGTGGTCCTGTAGACACAGCTATAATATTTGAAGTCTGTTGGTGTCCACCAGACCTGGTTTCCAGGAAGTAGGTGTGCACCGAGCACATCAAGGAAGCTCTCCTGAATAATGGCGTCTCTCACTTCGTACCCAGTGTTCTCACCATAGCTCCTAGTTCCTGGGAGCACATTGGCAAGTCTATGCTGTTGCTGCCTTTTCCCTCGTTTGATAGAACATTCTCTTGATGCTATTCATTAATGAAACTCATGTTTTTCACTTTTGCTGTGGCAAATTACGTTCAGGCAACTTGCTTATCATAAAACTGGCAATAAAGAAAATCTCATTTGTTTAAGACAGTAAAACGTTATATACATTTTAGGGGGATGGCAGGAAGAATTAAACACAGAAGTAAGTCTCCTTTTTACAAGGACACTAAATTTTAAGTGCCTGCTTTATTTGCTTATTAGGTGAATAATTGAAACTCTCTCCTGCTCAATTTTATTATCCTTTAGGATAGGAGACAACTTACAGGCTCCACATGATACCAGATTTTCAGCACTAATAATATTCTTCCCAGCAGGTGAAAACTACTTGGTTTTACATATTTGGGTACTTTATTTTCATCATCAGGTAGAAAGCTTACCTCCCATCAGCATAAGATATGTCTACTAGGTAATAAGTATTGGCATCATTTTTATACTAAGGTCGCAGTCAAGATTTTTAACCTTATTACCCTGGTGAAAATGAAACCCACCAGTGCGGTAATATGGTAATCAATTATGTTGCTCTTTAGACAACATTCTCCTAATCTGGACATTTTTGACTGTGGAGACAACCTTTATAATGTCACTATTATTAACATCTGTTAGTCTCAAGGGAGAGAATTATTCCTGAAAACACAGAAAAGGTCTGTTAAGGTAGATATAGAGATTTCTTTCCCATTGGCATTTTCCAACTGGTATATTTGAAAAATATTTTTAAAAATTTTTTTCCGACCAGCAATGTACATTCTGAATGTATGTTTATTCTCATAAATCAGTCCTTGACATCATTGGAAATGCTTTTCTGTTGTTTTCTTTTTTTTTTTTTTTTTAATAATGATTTTTTATTATGTTAGTCACCATACAGTACATCCCCGGTTTCCAATGTAAGGCTCGATGATTCATTAGCTGTGTATAACACCCAGTGCACCATGCAATACGTGCCCTCCTTACTACCCATCACCAGTCTATCCCATTCCCCCACCCCCCTCCCCTCCGTAGCCCTCAGTTTGTTTCTCATAGTCCATAGTCTTTTCTGTTGTTTTCTTGACACTTGGGTTATTCACAAATACCTGGAAGGTCCTGCATGTTTCTCTGTTGACTGTACTCAGCTTCTTTAGGTCAAAAAGAGACCAGAATAAAGTGTCATAGAATCTGTTTCAGTCTAGTGAAATGGTCCATTGCAAGTCAGACCGGCCTAGTTGAGGTTGCTTTGACACTTCGGTTTTGATGGCCTCACGGTGGCCTGAAGGACTTCAATTAGTTGATGACGTTCTCATCCGAACTAGAGGGATGCTGGTATCTTTCCATCAAGCAGGTTAGACTGTGTGGTGGAGCCCCTCCGACGTGCACTGGAATTCTGGCTTCTCTCACTGCGTAGGAATGCGCACCCTCGGTCATGTCCTCGCAAAGGCCTAGGTGCCCGATTTGGGGAAGGAGAAATGACAGTAGTGTGAATGTGTTGCTTGGCTGGCACGTGTTTTGCATCAATGAGTGCTCAGTGGAAGTATGTGTGATAAACAAATCATTAGAATAGTGTGACATCTTTTAAAAAGCCTTTATTGTGGCTTCAAAGCACTCTTTTGGCACAAAACTTTGCCAGTAAATTTCATTATATTCACATCAGCCATTATAAGGTGTTGGGTGACATGTGCTTTCCAGGCATCGATGTTCCTGTTGAAAGCTGTTTTGAATGGAACCCCTGTACCATTTCACGAACTTCCAGCCTTCACCCCCAACACTGTGTGGCTGCCGTGCTCGGCAAAACCCGTCTTAGGAAATAAAAGTTCAGTTGATAGAGTCATGGCGCCTTAAACCTGATCTTGTGAAAGATATGGCTTCTAGCATTCTCTTTTGCACAGAGCGTCAGTCTGCCCCACACGAACAATGTGAAGTCTGTTTTCATTGCTCTTCATCCTGTTTGGGCAGAAAGCAGGAGGCTGGGGAAGAACAGGAGCTCGAATACTCACCGTGTTCTACTCGCCACAAAGGAAAGCTGGAAACCTGGGGGCAGGTGGCTCTGGTGAGATGTGCCACGTGCCGGGGCACACACGATGCACACTGTGTCTCCGTGGCTTCGGGAAGCCCCTCTGAGATCACGTCTTCTGTTTTCGAGCGCTCACTCCTCCAGGTGAAAAACAGAAGGTTGAAGTATGATGGCAAGTTTGTAATCAAGGTACTCAACACAGAAGAGAACTAGACAAAATGAAGCGGCAAAGATCAGTGACACCTTCTTCGTTCTCTTTTTCTAAAATGTCACTTGACTTTATAATAAAGAGAAAAGACACGCAACTTACTATTTTTTAAAGGAGGGCACGTATTGCATGGTGCACTGGGTGTTATACACAACTAATGAATCATCGAGCCTTACATCGGAAACCGGGGATGTACTGTATGGTGACTAACATAATATAATAAAAAATCATTAAAATAAAAAAATAAAATAAAATAAAACTCACGGTGCTTAGGCTGCTTTAAGAAGATTTTTTTTAAAGAAATACTTTGTTGATCTTTTTTTTTAGTTGAGATGTACCACACCTATGCTATCATTTACCCTTTTAAAGTCCAGTATGTGCTGCTTTTTAGTCTGTTTACACAGTTGTGCAGTCCTCACCGCCATCTAGTTCCAGAACATTTCCATCACCCTGGAAAGAAACCTGTCACTTTGAGCTGTTACCCCCGCCCTGCCCCGCCCCACCACCACGAGGCAGCCACCAATCTCCTTCCTGTCTCTGTGGGTTGGTCGAGTCTAGACATTGCATATAAACAGGATCATGCAACATGTGGCCTTCTATGCCTGGCTCCTAGAGAAAAGCACATCTGTATCTAAAACAAGATAAGAAGGACTATTAGAAAACATCGAGCAAAGACAAGAAATAAAATTTCTGCCATCAGTTTTGAGAGGCAGCTTCCTTCTTGCTTTCAATGAGGTGAATATTCAGTGTGGCTTTATCATGTTCACTCACTGTCAATCTCCCCCAGGATCTCATTATTTCTATAAAGAAGTAAAGAATATGGCATCAGTGAGTAAAGCTGCTTGTTATCAGTGTTGAGCTGAAAGAAAAATTGTCACACATACTGATTTTTTTTAAGGTCAGATTGTATAAATACAATCACAGGACAGCGCGAGCTAAGAAGAGCTGGAGACATCGTGATTGACGTTGACTGAGGGCATAGCATGTACCTGACCCTTGACGTGCGCTCTCCTATGACCCAGAGACAGACAGACCAAGGGAACAGAATGCAGAGTCAACAAACAGAACCACACAATCAATCAATTCACTCTTGATAAGGGAGCAGAGCCCCCTCTATGGAGAGCGTGTCATCCGGTGCTGGAACAATTAGACGTCATTATGCAAAACACACAAAAGACCTAGACTCAGACTGTCAAGAAAGTGATGTCCTTCAAAACCATCTGAAAATGGAGCGTTGACCTATATGTAAAACAGAAAACTGTAAAACTTGGAGAAAACAACCCAGGGGGAAAATGTAGGTGACTTTGGGTTTGGCGGTGAGTTTTTAGATGTAATGCCAAAGGCCTGGTCTATGAAAGAAACAGATTGATGAGTGGGACTTCGTGAAAATTGGAAACTACTCTCTGAAAGATTCTTTTATTTTTTATAATATTTTTTTATTATATTGTCAGTCACCATACAGTACATCCCTGGTTTTTGATGTAAAGTTCCATGATTCATTATTTGCATATAATACCCAGTGGACCATGCAGTACATGCCCTCCTTACTACCCATTACCAGCCTATCCCATTCCCCCGCCCCCCCCTCCCCTCTGAAGCCCTCAGGTTGTTTCCCAGAGTCCATAGTCTCTCATGCTCCATTCCCTCTTCTGATTACCCCCCCCCTTTCTTTATCCCTTTCTTCCCCTACTGATCTTCCTAGTTCTTATGTTCCATAGATGAGAGAAATCATATGATAATTGTCTTTCTCTGCTTGACTTATTTCACTTAGCATTATCTCCTCCAGTGCCGTCCATGTTGCAGCAAATGTTGAGAATTCGTTCTTTCTGATAGCTGAGTATATTCCATTGTATATATGGACCACAACTTCTTAATCCAGTCATCTGTTGAAGGGCATCTCGGCTCCTTCCACGATTTAGCTATTGTGGACAATGCTGCTATGAACATTGGGGTGTATAAGGCCCTTCTCTTCACTACGTCTGTATCTTTGGGGTAAATACCCAGTAGTGCAATGGCTGGGTCATAGGGTAGCTCAATTTTTAACTTTTAAAGGGACCTCCACACTGTTTTCCAGAGTGGCTGTACCAACTTGCATTCCCACCAACAATGTAAGAGGGATCCCCTTTCTCCACATCCTCTCCAACATTTGTTGTTTCTTGCCTTGTCAATTTTTGCCATTCGAACTGGCGTAAGGTGGTATCTCAGTGTGGTTTTGATTTGAATTTCCCTGATGGCTAATGATTTTGAACATTTTTTCATGTGTCTGTTAGCCATTTGTATGTCTTCATTGGAAAAGTGTCTGTTCATATCTTCTGCCCATTTTTGATTTGTTTATTTGTTTCTCGTGTATTGAGTTTGAGAAATTCTTTGTAGATCTTGGATACCAGTCTTTTATCTGTAGTGTCATTTGAAAGAAACTTTTAAAAGGATGAAACTAGAAGACACAGACTGAAAGAAAATATTTGCAAAACACATATCTGATAAAGAAATTACGTCCAAAATACGCAAAGAAGTCTTAAAACAACACAAACAGGAACAACACAAACAGCTCAATTAGGAATTGGCCAAAAAAACCTGAACAGAGACTCTTCACTGAAAAAAGATATACAGATGACAAATAAGCATAAGAAAGGATGTCCAACTACTTTTTTTTAGGGAATTGAAATTGAAAATGAGTTGTCTTACTATTGGAATAGCTCAATAAAAAGCTGACAACAGCAGTTGCTGGAGAAGACATTCAGTAGCATGAACTTTCACTCAGTAGCATGAACTTTCACTCAGTGCTTGCGAGAATGCAAAATAGTATCTGTCACATGCAGGTTAGTATTTCCCAACAAAGCTAAATGTATGCTGACTGTACAGCTTACCAACCATGCTCCTAAATATTTATGCAACCAAACATGGACCACTCAGCCAGGGCCAGAGGCAGCGGAACAAAGTCGGGGGACTGAGTATTCGAGTCTGAGACTCACGTAAACATCTAGAAGGCATGACTGGAGTGTAGACCTCCCTAATGGTCAACGTTGCATGATGACCAAACGGGGCAAGCTTCTAAAATCCAGAGCAGGGTCGGCGGGGTGACAGCTGGTATCAGTGAATGAGGGGTCTGGGGAGGGGGGCCCTGAAAGTCTTAGGCAGAGTGTGGGCTTTGCCATACTTCTTGTCCTCTACTAATGTATAATGTGGCTCGTGTTTTAAAACTATTTTTTTGGCCACAGAAAGTCAAAACAATACATTTTTTACAACTACATGCCGTGCTACGATAGGCAAAGTTCAGATTTTAATATCATTCTCTTCCTGTTGAGCCAAGCATGGTCTCTATAGGGGCAGTTCTGAGTTTATGATTTTTGAGCGCTGGGAGTCCCTCATCACTAGCCTGCCTTCAGAGAGGAATGCAGAAGGAAGCACTGAATGTATGGGTTTTCAAGATGCCATCTGCCGCCTGCCCCTGTTTTAGGACAAAGAGAAGATTAGTGTCCAAAAGACAACACTAACTGGCACTTGGTTATTACTTCTGCCTGTTAGCTGTCAGATCTGTACTCGAAATCTCGTACTGATATAAAACAGAAACAACTGTTATGAATTCTTGCAGTGACCTCGCCAGCCAGCCAGTGGATTCTAACAAAAGTCAAACCTTACACAGAAGCTTGATAGGGCAAGAGGATGCGTGTCATATGAGAGGGATTTTAAAATTATATTCTAGCATCAACACTTACTGAAGATTTTCACTCTGGAGTATTGACCAAAATCCATCTCCTCTCTAGCCTTGCCTCTCCCACCCGTTTCAAGGGCAAACCACAGTAGACACCTAAACGATTTCTCTGATTCGGCTCCTCTCAGTCACGGTTGGGCAATCCTAGTGATTCTGTAAACAATTTTTTTATTTTTTAATTTATTTTCATTATTTATTTATTTTTTGTGCATACAGGTATTTCTTTTCTTTTTATACTGATATTTTTTTTTATTATATTGTTAGTCACCATACAGTACATCCCCGGTTTCTGATGTAAAGTTCCATGATTCATTAGTTGCATATAACACCCAGTGCACCATGCAATATGTGCCGTCCTTACTACCCATCAGCAGTCTATCCCATTCCCCCACCCCCCCTCCCTTCTAAAGCCCTCAGTTTGTTTCTCAGAGTCCATAGTCTCTCATGCTTCATTCCCCCTTCTGATTACCCCCCCTTTCTTTATCCCTTTCTTCTCTTACCGATCTTCCTACTTCTTATGTTCCATAGATGAGTGAAACCATATGATAATTGCTAAGTGAAATAAGTCAAGCAGAGAAAGACAATTATCATATGTAAATAATTTTTTTAGAACAGTTTTAGGCTTGTAATAAAACTGAAAGGAAGGTAGAGAGATTTCCCACACACCCCCGTACCCCCACATATACACAGCCTCCACCGTCGTCAACAGCAGTCACCAAAGTGAGACTCTTTTTATCAAGGATGAACCTGTATTGACATGTCATTATCGCTCAGAGTCCGTCGTTAACCCTAGGGTTCACTCTAGGTGGTGTGCGTTCTGTGGGTTTGGACAAATGTGTAATGACATATGTGCATCATTATACTATCATATCATACTGCGTATTTTCACTGCTCTAAAATCCTCTGTGTTCTGTCTATCTCTCCCTCCCCTTCAACTCCTAGAACTACTCGTTTTTTTGGTGGTGGTGTTTTTTTTTTTTCCCCGTCTCCATAGTTTTGCCTTCTCCAGAATGTCATATACTTGGAATCATACAGGATGTAGCCTTTTCCGACTGGTTTTTTTCACTTAATAATATGCATTTAAGTTTCCTCCATGTCCCTAGTGATCTTTTAAAAAAATATAAATCAGATTCGGTGACCCCTTCAATTCTAAATTACTTACTGACTCCCACTGAAAACTTATTAGTGTGTCCTTAGAGTCTTACATGTTTTCTGGGTGAGCTTGTTCTGTCAGAAAGACCCTAATGCCATTGACCACCACAGTGTGTCCCACATCACATAGATGTGGGATTTACCACAAATTCCTTGGACTTGGCCATTTGTAAGATTCTAACCCAAACACTAAGAGGTTGTTTTTATAAGTACAATATATTATGCAATGTTCTGTGTATCCAAACAACATGTGGGTTACATTTGTATAAATTATGAGCCATAAGAATAAAAGGAACCCCTGTGAACCCTCCCAACACCTATGAAACAATTTATCTCTGTATTCCTCTTTTCTCATATCATCTTTTCTCTTCCCAGTGGCAGACACTATAGTAAATTTTTGTACTTTTTATTATCTAAGGTTTTTTTAATAGAATTTTATTACATGTACATTTGTCCCTGAATAGATTTTGTTTTGTGGACTTTCCAAATCAGTTTTGTATATTTGTATTGGTTTTGTTGAGGTTATCTCATGTAAAATGAAATGCATCTATTTTTTAGTTCATGAGTATGTACTCGTAACAACCACTGTAACGAGATGCAACTTATTTCTATCACCCAAAAATGTTCTTTCTTCGTCCTTTGGAAATAATTGCCAACATTGTCCTCTTACCTCCCAGACACTGTTGACTGAAAATTCTCATTATCATTAATCATTGGAAAAAGCACATTTAAATCCCAGTGAGATACCAGTACACACCGACCGAAATGATTAGAACTGAAAAGAGTGATGATAGCAAATGGAGGTGAAGATTTAGAGCAGCTAGACCACTGGCAGGGCGGGCCATGTCACAAACACTTTGCAGAACAACTTGGCATTTTCTTAAAAAGTTACATATACCACCTCTCATGCTACCCAGCCATGCCAGTTAGAGTCACCTCATGATTTCCCTGCAAAATGATACCATGTATGTCCACACCAAGGTGCATGGAGAAATGCCCGGGAGCTGTATCATACTAGACCCAAACCAGAAGTGGCAGGAGAGGCTAACGTGTAATAACACCAAAACAGATCAAGTTTGTGCTTTATAAAAAAAAAAAAAGATACTCAGTATGCAGTGTGTGTGACTTGATTTCTTTCATTTAGTACCAAGTTTCTGAGATATTGTATGCTGCTGTAGTTGACCAGAGCTCATTTATTCTGCTCGTTGTGTAACATTTCACTGGGTAAACTGGTAAGATTTGGCCCACGGGGCATATCTCCTGCTGGACGCTATGATCTCATTGCTCAGAATCCTAGACTCTAGAGACCTAGATAGTATCTGTTTCTACAGCAGGGGACAACAAACTATAGTCTGGGAGCCAAATCTGGCCCACCCCTTGTTTTAGTGAATAAAGTTTTATTGAGACACAGTCACAGTCATTGCTGCATGCATTGTTTGGGCTGTTTTCATGCTAGAATGGCGGAACCAAGTAGCTGATAAGAGAGACCACATGCCCTTCTAGGCCTAAACTGTTTATTGTCTAGCGCTTTACAGGAAGATTCAGCAGAAAAACCTGTGGACCAGGGTATGAATAGAGATTTTAACCTAAAATCTGCGATGAACAAATGTAAGCAAAGACGCCCTTCAGGATGTTAGCTAGGAAAAGCAGAGGAAAAACAAATTACTTGAATTATCCCAAACGGAAGCTATTGAAATTATCCCAGACTGAGTCTAGTGGCCTCACTCGCAGCACATTCTACCGCACTTAAAATAGAATGTTTTAGTCTGCTGGGCCCAGACGTCAGTGGCTTTGTGACTTTCACACTGTTTATGGGTCAGGCAGTAGTCTTGGCATCAACTGAAGCTTGTAATGGCTTTGCTTGTCAGCTTGGGGTTGCCCAAAGTGCGGGTGAGGTTAGGAGACCCCATGTACACCCTCATCCATCTTGAGACTGGCATCCAAGAAGAGATTGTGTCTCAGGGTACCGGTGCAAAGATGTATCCTCACATCATGATGGGGACCTCTTCCAACTGTTAAGTTTATTTGCAGAAAATTCACCTGTCCACACCCTGTTTTTGTTTTCACTTTTTTCTTTACCCTAATTTGACACATCCTTTATTCATATCAGTGAGTGTTTCCATGCTCCGGGGCCATCTTCCTGAAATAGGCAAGGATCCACATTGGTTAAGGTGTAGGAGGGATTTACTTTCAACTCAGCAAACAGACCTCTTTTATTTCCTCAACCCTTTTAAAGAAGCTCTTAGCCAAAGTTATCCTTAAAACACCCCTTTTTCTGGCTTAGTAACAAAAACCACCTTCTACTTGCTCTCTGTTGCTCTAAGACAGGCCCCATTCTCTAAGACACTAAGCAAGTGGCATTTTGCCAGAAAAGTTCCCAGATGAGGAACAGTGTCCCCTAATGTGTTCTGAAAATCACAAACCCGTGGTCCTGGGTCTCCTGGGAAATATTTAAAAGGAGCATCCTTCCATTCAGAAATCCTTTCCTTAAACATAACTCAAAGAGGTAGCCTCCGAAACAAATATTTTGGCAAAAAAAAAAGTTTCCAGGTTCTTGTTTTCAGACTGTCTCATTCTCCGCCTGCCAAGCCTACAGTGTACAAAAATGTGCGTCTTGATTTACCTTTATCTGCACCCAGTGGTTCTCGTCTGCCCAGCGGCGTGATCTGCAAAGCCTTACGACCAGGCAGCTATTAAAGCCGCTTCCTGTGTTTGCTGAGCTGAAAAGGAATCGAGATTAGGAGGCCAAGCTATTCCGGGCCTCTGTGCCAAGAAGACACCAAAGAATGTGTCCAAGTGTCTCAAGCCTCCTGATAACATGGGGTGGAGGCCGGCACTACCCTGCCCGTAAGCTGAGAATGTGAGCACCCACACCGAAGAAACATGTGTTCATTGTTACTGGCCGGCACTGGGGTCACAATAACGAAAATGCTGCTGGTTGTAGACAGTCTCAAATTCTGGGTCACCATCTACACGTTCCAAGGGTCCTGCCAGTGAAACGAGACATCACTCTTTTCCGTTTGGATGGGGCTCCCTAGGTTGGCTTTGTTGCATTTCGGCTCCCATTGTCTGACGCAAATGTCACAGCCTCCCTGTGAGGCAGGGAGGAAATGTATCCCTCCCGAGGGCAAACACCGACACGGAAGAAAGGATAGTCTGCCCTGTGTTGGGAGCCTCAGGTAAGGATCACCTACCTCTCGGCTCCGAATGCAGCTCGTGCAGCCAAGCCAGGCCCTTTCTTTGGCAGGACGTTTTCTGCGCCTTGTGTGTGCAGAGAAGTTTGTGAAGTGCTTGTGTGGCAGCTGGAAGAAAGATCCGGAATGGTCTTTCCCCTCCCGTAAAGCCGTGATACAGGATGTCTGAACTGTTATTTCTCTAGAGAGCCTCGCGGAGGGAGGCTGGGGTCTTGATGTTTCAGGGGGATGTTAGATGTATTTACGTGGCGGATTCAGGAGTCAGGGACACGTAGAATTTAAGATCATTTGAATCCAGTATATATGTGATGTGCGTAAAGATTATTATTGATTCTGTCTGTCCACATTTTCTCTTCTTCCATCAGAGGAGTTGTTCCTAGAACCTTGATCCATAGAGTTCCATTTAAATCGTGAAAACATAAGGCTGGCTTCTGTCACTGCCTTTGTTGCTTAATAATTACTTTATGGCTGGCGTACGTTTTCCTGTAAATAGGGCGTTTTGTGTTACTCCTTCGTGTTTACAGGGCAGCGAGTGAACCCTCCCCGCCCCCCTGGCGTAATGGCCCTCACGCCCGACGCGAACCACACACACTGGGCGGGCACTGCCGCTCGCTCCAGCGGCCTGACCCAGGGCTGTGGTGCGGGGGGCGAAGGAACAGGGTCGGCCAACATCTCTGGGCTCCGTCAGAATGCAATTTGAGCTCAGATTCACCGGGAAGTGGTTAGCATGACTCTCGAACAAAAAACAAGCCGAGAAGCGTTATTAATGTGGACCGTAACGTGCAGCCGTCTCCACCGCTCCAGCCCGGGGAGCACGGGGCGCTCTTTCCAGCTGCCCAGGCTGCGGCCGGGCCCGGGCCTCTCCCCTCTCCGTAGGAGACGAAGCTTTCCAGAGTCCCTCTGTCAGTGGGAGAACTATCATCTGTCGGCGTGAGAGGAAGTCATCACTTCCTTCCCACCAGTGTCCCCCCGCCTTTTACGTGCAATTTATTACGGCTGGAAACTACCCCCACATGGGAGGTGTTTCTTCTGTGTGACTCCAATCCCTCTGGCACATCCAGGAAATCTCCTGCTGGGAAGGCTAATAAAATCCTATACGCGTCTGTTTCTTTGGGTCAGCAGAACGCACCTCACGCTCTGGATATAATCTGAAATGGTCTCGTTAAAACTTTTTTCATAATCGAGCTTGTCCCCGTTATAATTTAGGGCTTTGAAATACAGTGAAATCAAATAGTGGGGAATCTTCTTCCCCACCTTCTAAATGTTTGTCGTCAGTGATCAACACATTTATGTATATTCGTATTTGTATTTCAAAGTCCAAATTCAGACGATGGCAAAATTTTTAAAAAGGGATAATGTGGGTCCCGGTGAATGACAGTTGAGAAATTGAGGCATGGAGATTTACTATTAAGACATATGGCTCCAAATCACAGTGATTCTCTGCACCTTCCCAGAAAATCCTGCCCAGCAAAGGACTGACTACTGGTTAAGTGAAAAGAATTTCAGAACCCAAAGATATTCATGTCCACCTCAGGACGGATACACGCTGAGGACAGAGAGGATTGGGTTCCTGAGAATTTGGGGAAATTTTGACACGTGGAATGTTGAGAGACTTAAAGTGGTCAGGAAACTAATGTCACAGTTTTCGGGAGGAAGGATAACATGGCATTGCACTGCACACAGCACACGCTGGGTGCATGGAGAGCTGTGGAAACACGAATGAGGTGGGTGGACATCAGGTCCCTCCTGGTGCCCTGGGACTGCAGTCCTGCAAGACGTTAGCTTGGGGGCGATGGTGAAGGGGACTTGAGATCTCTCTGCGTTCGTTCCTGTGCTTGCACGTGTCATAGAAAATGCAGTGAGAGAAACTGCGTGAAGGAATGCAGAAAGAGAGCTGGAAGATGCATGGCCTGAACATTTTCCACAGAGGGCAGGCAGGTGGAGCAGGGGGGTGCGATCTTTAGAGTCCCCAAAATAAACAAACAGTAGAGGGCTGAAGGAAGGCTGAGCAATGCTGCATGTCACTGAAGAGCGAGATCAAATAACCAGGTTGCGATTATGACAACTAAAAGGAATGTCTCCGGGGTGTCCTCCCCGCCTTGACACAAACACACAGACCCACGTTGTCGGCGTCTGGGCTGAATAGAAACCACCAGCAGTTGTCCTTGCTGTTAGCAACGGCACTCAAATGGAATCCTGGGTCTCCCGTGTTGCTTTCTTTCACAACTATGAAAGCTAGAATCTGGCTTGTGAACTCATCAAAAGTAACGGTAAAGGTTGTGTTTGCTGCGTCTGGAAAAACCAGCCATGGGTCGAAATGGTAATCAGGCTTTATGTTAAACCATGAAAAACGGGGTGGGCGGGGAGAGGCCGTCATGAGGGACCCGCTGACTAATTTCTGTTCAGTGACACTTCACAGCCTGGCGACGCTGCTTGGTTTCCGCTTTGGGGCATGTGAGATCTTTGATCTCCTTGTCCTAAAGTGCTTTCCTGTGCAGACACGTGAGGGTGCTGGAGCGCTTACGCGTGTCCTTAGCCTTGGCTCTGCCTCTTCTCTTCCCGTGCATGGGTACAAGCGCAGGCTCCTTGCTAACAGGATGATCTCATGATTCCGTCAAGTGTTGCTTGTAACAGCCTTCCTGCTTGCTGTTGCCAACACTTATACTCTCCCTTGTAGGATCACACTGCGGTTCGTGTAGCCATTTTCCTTTGGGTGGATGTTTATGTTGCAAATTCAACTCCCAGGTATATTCAGGCAAGACAAGACACAGCATGTGTGCACAAAAGCTTTGCACGAGAACGTTCAGAGAACCTTTGGTCATAGGCATAGGATGATGTCAATGAGAGGGTGCATGATGGCTACTAAAGCAAGCATCCTTGGGGGAGAGGCTGACAGAAATTTTGAAGCAGGGGGTCCAGGAGTGACGTCAGGCTTAGGAAGCATTTGTGCGGTGCAATGTCCATTGAGAAGCTCTGTCTGTCACCTCAGTTTCCCCTTGCTTAGTTCAGATGGCTAAGATTACTTTTGCAACAAGAGTGTAAGAGTCTGAGTTTGTCAGGCAAGTGGCTGGCAATTCAAATGGGCTGACTCTAATTTGTACACTTAAATAACAGCCCTTTCAAAATTATTTGGTGATAGAGAACACATTCCTTCCCTCCACTTCCAGGGTGCCAATACGATACATATGAAATAGTAGACAAATTACTGGAAGTGATGCAGTGTGTGGAGACTGTGCTGGGATGGGTATCATCATCCCGGGGTTTTCACGGTCCCTGCATTAGCCAGCACCGTCAACTTAAAAAAATCGCTTCGCCTCATCACAGCACTTTGACATAGAATCACAGCATTTCATGCTATGGCTCTAAGAGTCTTTCAGCTCCAAAACCTACAAAGAATTTGGAGTTCTCGTTGCATAAGTCACGGGCTGTACACCTTTTAGGGTCACTCTTTCTCCTGATGTCGCCAGAAGAATACGCTCAAGTGTATTTATTTCCTTATCAGGATTACGTGTTTCCCACCGAACCAAGCGGCTGGTTTCACCGCACACGTGCCGGTTTTTCTCTGGGCACATTTGTAAGAAAAGACCCCAAGAAGGTGGTGACGTTCTCCTTCCATGAGTCCAAGCTAAAAGGGGGTGGCCCACACCTGACCTGCTACAATGGCTGTCAGCTGCAGTGACGCACAAAGTTCAGTGTGTCACCTGAGAGTGTAGGGTGAACGTTCAGTGCTTCACCAGTAAAATCATCATTTCCCTGCAGACGTGTTACGCACATATGTAGCTTTTATACTGCTCAGCTCGCTTTTCCAGCATGAGATCTGGAAGGACGGAAGCAGAGAAGCAGGACTCCTAGGAGAGTCGTTATACTATTTTAGTCATGATTACATTATTATAAGTGTAAGGGGCTTTAAATTCATTTCATACACAATTTTTATTTATCTTCACGGTATTTCAAAGAAACACAATACCCAACCTGCCAGGAAACTATAATAAAAGACTTCATACTAATTGAAAATACTTGCAAGTAAATAAGTAATTACAAATATGGTAAATAATTAGAATTGCAATGAAAAGTTCCATTTAAAGATACTGACTTGTGTCAAGTTTTTGTTTGTTTGTTTTTTTCTTAAGTTTCAGGAGTAGAATTGAGTGATTCATCACT
Organism: Ursus americanus; assembly: GCF_024610735.1. Taxonomy (NCBI): domain Eukaryota; kingdom Metazoa; phylum Chordata; class Mammalia; order Carnivora; family Ursidae; genus Ursus; species Ursus americanus. The sequence continues at coordinate 117,382,032 of NC_142164.1, read as the reverse complement.
TCCATACATACCCAGTGCTCATCGCAAGTGCCCTCCTTAATGCCCAGTGCTCAGCATAAGTGACTCCTTAACACCCATCACCTATTTAATCCATCCCTCCCCCCACCTCCCTTCCAGTAACCCTCATTTTGTTCTCTGACGTTAAGAATCCATTTTATGGCTTGCCTCCCTTCTGTTTTCCCCCTATATTCGTCTGTTTTGTGTCTTAAATTCCAAATATGAGTGAAATCATGTGGTATTTATCTTCCTCTGACTTATTTTGCTTAGGCTTATACTATTAGCTCCATCCATGCCATTGCAAATGGCAAGATTCATTGTTTTTGATGGCTAAGTCACGTTCTGTTGTGTATACACACCACTTCTTCTTTATCCATTCATCAGTCAGTGCACACTTGGGCTCTTTCCGTAGTTTCGCTATGGTAGATAATGCTGCTAATAATATTAGGGTGCATGTATCACTTCAAAGTAGTATTTTTGAATCCTTTGGGTAAATACCTACCAGGGCATTTGCTGGATCATCGGGTACTTGTATTTTCACATTTTTGAGGACCCTCCATACTGTTTTCCACAGTGGCTGCACCAGTTTGCATTCCCACCAACAGTGCATGAGGGTTCCCTTTTTTCTCTGCACCCTCGCCAACATCTGTTGTTTCCAGTATTGTTAATTTTAGACATTCTGACAGGTGTGAGGTGGTATCTCATTGTGGTTTTGATTTGCATGTCCCTGATAATGAGTGATGGTGAACATCTTTTCATGTGTCTGCTGACCATCTGGATGTCTTCTTTGGAGAAATGTCTGTTCATGTCTTCTGCCCATTTTTTAACTGGATTATTTGTTTTTTAGGTGATGACTTGTTTAAGTTCTTTATATATTTTGGATACTAACCCTTTATCAGATATGTCATTTGCAAATAACTTCCCCCATTCGGTAGGCTTCCATTTACTTTTGATTGTTTCCTTCACTATGCAGAAGCTTTTTATCATGATGAGGTCCCAGTGGTTTATTTTTGCTTTTGTTTCCCTTGCCTCGGGAGACATATCCAGTAAAAAGTTGCTACAGCTGATGATGTCAAAGAGGTTGCTTGCCTGTGTTCTCCTCTAGGATTTTGATGGATTCCTGTCTCATGTTTAGGTCTTTCATCCATTTTGAGCTTATTTTTGTGTATAAAAGTGTAAGAGAGTAGTCCAGTTGCCTTGTTCTGCATGTGGTTGTCCAGGTTCCCCAACACTATTTGTTGAAGAGACTGTCCTTTCTCCATTAGATCTTCTTTCCTGCTTTGTCGAACTTTTGTCGAGTTTTAAAATGAATAATTGGGGGATGTCTGGCTGACTCGGTAGAGCTTGTGACTCTTGATCTCAGGGTCATGAATTCAAGCCTCACGTTGGGGCTTTGTTGAAAACAAAAACAAAAAACACCTGCCTTAAAATTTTGGAAAAAAAAAGAATGATCAGATGCATTTCCAAATTAGTAATTTCTCGATATTTTTAAATGCATTTATGAAGTTCAGTAAATGAAACTTTACCTTTTGAAGATCTAATGGGGGTATTAAGTCATTAGCTGATAAGCATCATGGCTCCTCAAGTGATGTTAGACTGTTCTAGAAAAAGGAAATACATGTTAAACATTAGAAAGCGTCCCTTCTCTCAAAAGTTTAGAGCTCGAAGCATGCTATTACTTGCACAATGACAGGTGAAGTGGAGGTGTATTTTCGCATAAGGACAGTTGCTGGCATGGGAAACTGCATATGTAGTCTGGACACCAACACTGACATCAATCTGGAAAGCGTTTGGTCCTCAAGAAATACATGACTATCCCAGTGGTGGCTTCTGTCTACACCTAGCAGGGCCCAGCCAAGAATCAAGGATGGCTGTTTGGAGGAGTGTCTGTTTGTAAAGTTTGCTTTTGAATTCCTATATTTCCTAAGATGACTGGCATATTTCTTCTCAGTCTAGGAGATTTCTGCTGTGCGGAATGGTGTGCCCCAAGCAGGCTCCTGCTTCCATCGGGCCGCCTCCCTAGCGAACCCCCGCTGCACTCTGGTGTTCCACTGCTTGCTTTCTGCACCCTGACAGGCCACACGCCCCCTGACAACCAAAATCATAAGACTTTTCACAGGTTCAGAACCTTGTCACCCCTGCCGTCTCCCCAAATCCTACCTTTTACTCTCCCTGCGATGGAGATTTACAACCTATTCATACTTTGTAAATATGCTTCTTGGAAAGGAAGGGAGGTGGAGTGCACCTTCAGTGTTCTTTGAATGTCTGAACAGTGTGTTATCCCAAACGCCATCTTTTTGAAGGGCGGGGTCTTATTTGGGGATCTAATGAAATGATCTCATTTGGAGGTACTGGGGTGACAGGGAAAAGCTGGAAATTCAAAGCCACAGACTAAAGGCAGATACCATGGAGTTGTTTGTTCCAAGTTAGAGAACAGCAGCGCCGTGGGGCCAGGATTGGGTCCCTCCAAGGATCCCTGGTTCTGATGCAGGAGAACGTTGGTGCCTCACGCTTCTCTGGGCACAAAGGTCCCAGGAGGAAGGTTGGGGAGACAGGCTCCCCAAGCAATGAACAGTGCCAGGGGCCCACACAAGCCTGTAGGAAGCAGGAGCAGGAGATAATGACTGACACTATCGAGTGCCTGCTGTATACCAAATACTGTGTATACACGTGCCATAGAGAGAAATGGAAAAAAACATGCGGAATTCAGTCCCAGACCCTGTTCCCTAACGGCCACTGGTTTACCAACCAACAAGGGGAGAGGACTCGGAACTGGTCACCGCAAGGCAGTGAGCTACGCTCAGCATCATGACTGAGATATTCACAGGGGGCTGAGCCGTTATGGCGGAGGTCATGACTGATAGCCACAGGCTTGGGGAGTCACGGTGCATCCAGGCATAGCCCTAAACAGGGAGACTTCCGGATTTCAGGTTTAGGGTTGGAAGACCGTGACCTCTGACCTTTGTTTTCCAAGGACTCTTTTCTTTCGATCTACAGTAAAGGACAACATAACTAGCTCTCTCTCCTTTTTCCAAAGGCACTTATTTTACCAGCGTGAATGTTTCAAGGTTGGAAAAATTACCTGAAATGTTAAAAGTGCAGTGTTCCCTTTCGAACAACTTCCTGCTGACTTTATCCACAAGGGGAGAGACTCACACTAATTACCAGCTCCCAATGTGCTGACTGTCCAAAATAAACAGGAAGGGGCATCTTTCTCTCTTCAGTTACGCGAAACAGCAACAGAGAGGCTCTTTGTGTGACTGAGGACGCCAGAGTTAGGTCCTTGGGTCATCCCGCGGAACCGTGCAGGTCCTCCTGATTCCTCCTGCTGCACCTTCTGCTTCAAAATATGTCCGTACGTGTGGCAGCGTTTTCTCCTGATGCTAGAAATGCAGAACGCACCATGGAAGGTTTAAGTCGTTGCTTTCTGAAGACACATATGAGCATGCATTTAGGGTTTAAGTCTTTTTTCCTTTTTCAGTTATCGTTGAAAACATGTAGATGTCTGATTCTTTGTCGGTGAGGCTTTGCAAGAGCCCGTCCTCAAACCTTAATGGTAGGCTCTGAATTCAGTGTAATTTTTAGCATTTTATTTCAATAACTCTGCTCTCAGAGGTTCCTTTTACTTATTTCTTAAAACGATTTTATTTATTTGAGAGAGAAAGCAATAGGGCGTGCACGACCGGGGTGAGGGGGCACTGGGCAGAGGGAGAGACAGGCTCCTGCCGAGCGGGGAGCCCAATGCAGGGCTCTGTGTGGGGCTCAGTGTGGGGCTCGACATGGGGCTCGATCCTAGGACCACGGGATCATGACCTGAGCTGAAGGCAGACGCTTTACCCACTGAGCCACCCAGGTGCCCCCGGAGTTTCTTTTTAGAAAAAAATGTACTGTTTTCCTGTGGCTGCTTTAATAGCTCAGCACAAATTGTAATTGTTGTAAACAACCCAAAGTGAAGATCTTGAGGTTCTTGCAGTCAGCGGGGCTAAAATTGAGACGTGGTAAGGATGTGCTCCCTCTGGAGTCCTAGGGGCAGATGTGGTCTCTGGTTTCTTCCTTCTAGAGACTCCCTGCATTCCAGCATTCCATGCTTATGGGTCTCCTCCCAGCACGCTGCCTCTGGTTCTGCGGTCACGCCTCCTTCTCTGATTCCTACCCTCCTGCCTCCCTCTTGCCAGGCCCTGGTGGTGGCATCGGCCCACCTGCATAAGTAGAATCCTCTCCTCATCTCAAGGTCCTTCACCTAGTCACACCCGCAGAGTCCCTTTTGCCATGGAAGGTGACGTAGTGACAGGTTCTGGGGATTAAGACGTGGACATCTTTGGAGGCTGTTATTCTACCTTCCCCAACTATATGTGTTTGTGTACCTATGTGTATATATGTATATAATATCTATAGTAGCAATGCATGATTTTCATATGCGAGAAAACAGATGGTGGACACTTTTGAACTCGGACTAATACGTGCATATTGGGGCGCCTGGGTGGCACAGCTGTTAAGCGTCTGCCTTTGGCTCAGGGCGTGATCCCGGCGTTATGGGATCGAGCCCCACATCAGGCTCCTCTGCTGTGAGCCTGCTTCTTCCTCTCCCACTCCCCCTGCTTGTGTTCCCTCTCTCGCTGGCTGTCTCTATCTCTGTCGAATAAATAAATAAAATCTTTTAAAAAAAAATACATGCATATTCGTCTGCTCGGGCGCCGTAACAAAGTACCACAGGCTTCGTGGCTTGAACCACAAATGTATTTCCTCGCAGTTCTGGGGGCTGGAAGATCCAAGATGCAGGTCTGGCATGGTTTGCTGTGTGAGCGCTCTTTCTGGCTTGCTCATGGCCACTTCTCAGAATGTCCTGACACGGACAGAGAGAGACTGTGGTCTGTTGTTGTTCTTATAGTGGCTCTAGCCCTGTCAGATTCAGAGCCTACCCACTGACCCCAGTTAACCTTTATTCCCTCCTCATGGGCACGGATCCAAATACAGCCTCGCTGGGGATTCAGGCTTCCACATAGGAATTTGGGGATATAGCAGTATCTCTATCCACTTAGATTGGTGGGCACAGAACAAACTTAACCAGAAAGCTTGAAAACAATACATTTTGAAACTGCAATGCTATGACGCGAATACATAGAATTAGAACAAACCTCCAAGTGAGGCATCCAAAGGCCTCATCTACCAGAACTTTCACCCCACCGATGGCTGTCTGGTCATCGCCCAACTGTATATTCTCTGGGCGTATTTTGTTTTGGAATATGGCGATCACGACCCCTGTTCTCCCTTCCCGAAAGGGTCGTTTCTGGGATAAAGGAAGACAGCTCTCTGTTGTCAAGAACTCTGAGGTGCTTTCTGTGGTTTTCCCAAATGGTTTCCATGCTGGAAGATGGTTGCCACTTTGGAGAGAATCTGTTTGAGGACATGAGCCAGTATCCTACAGGTTTGCAGAAGCATCGGTGTTTTTCTCGCTCCACTCTGCTGTAAAGGGAAGGAAAAGACAGGAGAAATAACTTCTTGGTGCAGAGAAATGGCTTTTCCTTACAGAGAGATCCAGGACACCTCGGCGTAGGTGTCACCCATGGCAGGACTTAATGGTTCATCAGAAGAAGAGAAGACCAGACTGAAGTTCGGAAATAACTGATAGAAGATTAGGTTTATTGGATTAACTGTTTACCACTACTTGGGTACTTAAATGCTCTTATTTCTTACTGTGCTTAAACCCCGCAGATGGAATATTTTGGTAAATCTTATCCTATCATCGTAATAAAAGAGAATTAAAAAAAAAAAAAAGCACAGGATTATCTGAATCCGGTGCTAATGTCCGGAAACAACATTAGGAATGCAAACAGCCTCAATGGCCAGCACTGCCACTCACCCGGGGGCGGCTGTTGGAAAAGCCACAGAATGTTTGTAGGCAGATAACCAGTTTCTGGAAGGATGGCCATTGCAATTCTAAATTATGTGAGTTAATGTCACAGAACATATTTGATTAAAAGTTGGATATGTGAATCATCTTCTCGACCACGTCACCGTGAGTGATGCTTTTCGAAATGCGTATGCACATTGTCGTACAAAATCCAGATTTAGATGAGAAAGGAACCTTAAAATGTCACTACGGTCTTTGTGAGGAGGGAGCGTGATGCCCTGTGGCAAGGAGCAAGCGTGAGCTCTGTTTCTTCATTGTCCGCCGTTCCGTAGCTTAGCCTTTTCCAGTGTGTGTCAAAACATACAGCTTTGAATCCACTTAGTCAGAGTAACCTTATACTAGCTCAGCACACTTCCGTATCAGCCTGCACTTTGCTCCGTGAGTAACATTTTGCAAACACGATGAAATCCAGAGTGTTCCTAAGTGTCATGAACATAATCCAGGTCACTAATAGGCGATGTCAGCAAGAGCAAGGAGAATCTTGGAACTGTAATGGAAAAGCTGGTTTCTTCCCCCAAAGAATTCTGTAGAAAAATCTTATAAGTCAGTCCGATTATGCTGCCCATATTTCGTGGTGGCAATATCCAGCCTTGATTTATCGTCTCTTCTCCAACATCTCACTTATTCTCATGGCTTGAAACATCTTAGCCCAGGCCCTACTAATTTCAGGATAGTTATTAAAGCGAGCCTTACTAATCGTAGTGATCTGCAGATGAATTGGCTATCCCATTATCCCACTACTATAAGAAAAAGGAAATAATGAATCTCCCTAGTTAAACCATCCAATAAGTTTCTGGGACACACTATTTATTTCAAGTGAAATATAGCTCGTATATATAGAGTATCTGGTGTATTGACTGACTGCCTTATTTTAGGGGAGAAAATCACTTAAATTACATTTATCGGGTTTTCAATAATGTGATACTGTAATTCAAATCTCTTTTAAACATCACCGCGCAGTAGCAATTTATGGCATAAGGTAGGTATTGTCTTGCAAACTACAGATAAATTTTACCCTCAGACATACACTGGCTTGTGGAAATGCCTGGCTTTCTGTGTTGGCCAGCCATAATTCAGTGATTCGCTTATAAGATACCGTCTACATATTGTAAAATACAGTGGTGGGAGGTTACTGGAAGATCCAGTGATTGGTTTGGTTAAAACAAGGAAATCTACAGAGATGATGATAAGAAATCAGATGATGGCCTCAAGTGAAAGACTTGGTTTCCCGTACGTGTTCTTGAATGTTAGAGACACCTGCCCCCGCCCTCCCTCTGACACTTAGAGGCCAGTGAGCACCACGGCGTTGGGGTGTCCTCCATGGTGTGGAGCCGGGCGGGAGGCGTCACCACTCACTGCACTGAAGAGAGACATGGTGGTTCCACTCACGTGAACTGATGTATACTTTCTCTCTACTCCTCACTGATTCAAGACGAAGTCAGAGCATGGCGCTCCTCCCTTCAAAGCCCACCAGTGATTTCCAGAGTCTCCCAGAACCAAAGGCGAGGCCGCGATGGCCGACAAGCCTCCAGGAGATGGGCCGATGCCCTGTTTCCAATCCCCTTGTTCACTCGGTTCAGCTACATGCTCTCCCTCACTGTTTGGTGAAAAACCCGAGCTTCCTCCTGCCTCCAAGACTTTCCTCTCGGGTCCTTCTGCCCAGACCACTCTCTCCAGACACCTACTTGACTTGATCCTTAATGTCTCCAGATCTGGGCCCATGTGCCATTTTATCAGAATGGACTTCTCTGACTATATTTTGCAACACAGGCTACCCTCTTCTCTGCTGAGCTTCCTGTCCCGATGCACTCCTTAATTTTTCTCTGTATCCCCCTAAAATCCATAGTATTTCAGAGTGTGCTTGCTTGTGGAGATAGGGGAGATAGGGTATTTAAAGATGTAGTTAAATTAAAATGAGGCCATGAGGGTGGGCCCTATCCAATATGACTAGTGTCCTTCTAAGAAGAGATTAGGACACACAGAAAACACCAGAAATGTGTGCCCACAGAGAAACCTCTGAGGATACAGCAAGAAAACTTGCCCCCACCCAAACATAACAGGGTAATAAACGTGGTTTGGTCACTATATGGAGGACACCATGTCACCGTCTTGCCATGCATTATGCCATCCGATTCTCATGATAACTCAGTGAGGTTGGTATTATCATTGGTCCTTTTTATACAAGGAACCAGGCTGAGATCTGCCCAAGTTCCCAGAGGTCATGATTGGCAGAGCCAGGAAGGAAACTGGCTCTTCTTCAATACTGCCACCTTTGATCTTGACTGCAGTGCCCTGTTGCCTCTTATGTTATTTGAGAGAAGACAAAATCAAAAGTCGCAGGGTTTGGACCCACGAAGCCATGTGTTCGAGTCCTGGCTCTGCTTCCTAGCACGTTAGGACCTGCAGTCACTGCGTCTGATGTGCCTGCACACGGAAAGCACTCCAGTACTGTTTGCTTCTGGGAATATCGAATTATTGTCGTTACAGTATCCTCAGATGGCCATTTGCATCAACATGGATGGAGCCAGAGAGTATAATGCTAAGTGAGATAAGTCAGTGAGACAAAGACAAATACCATATAATTTCACTCATATGTGGAATTTAGGAAACAAAACAAATGAGCATAGGGAAGAGAAAGGAGGGGAGAGAGACAAATCAAGAAACAGACTCTTAACTACAGAGAATAAAGTGGTGGTTGCCAGAGGGGAGGTGGGCAGGGGGGTGGGGGAACGAGGGGACAGGACTTAAGAGCATACTTATCATGATGAGCCACTGAGTAATGTCTAAATTGTTGAATCACTCTATTATACTCCTGAGACTAATGCCACACAGTATGTTAACTATACTGGAAATAAAACAAAAAACTTAATAAAAAAAAAAAAAATCCCGAGATGGTGTTTCTCTGTGGCAAGAGCCTAATGGAATATACTTACTGAAAATCATTTGGATCCCGAAACTACTGACCAACAAGAATTTTCCAGTGATGAGATTGCATTTTACCTCGTTACGTACCTGCTTTAAGATTAAATTTGAATCACTTTCACGTGTGAGCCTTTAGACCCTTCGGTCAAGTTTTCCATAAGTGTTTTTATGTGCCAAAGAGTGAAGGAAAGGTGTATAAAATGAATATTGGCCTATCTATTTGAAACTTATTACTGCTATTATGAATTTATTCCAGTCAAAATTGCCCATCTTTGCAAATTCAGCACCTGATGTCATGTATATTACCAAAGGGCCATTTTCTTTCCAGGGATAACTTTAAGATATATTTGAAATGAAATGAGGGCTGTGAATGGTCAGGTACAATATAATTCTTTTGGGTAGCATTCCCTTTGAAATACCAATATATAATATGATCGGGGCAATAATTTTTATAAAAGGAGATAGTTTCATTTTACGTGTCCAATCATTGCAGTGATTGCAATAGTCCTTAATAGCCTCAGAATCCCTTTTTTTCCCAATAAAGTGAAGAAAATATATTTCTTCTCCATCATTTTGCTGAAATTCATAGTATTTGAAAATGTATATGCGCATGGAATTCTGGGAAACAAGAACCAGAAATTGATTTTTTTTGTCCCCTTTCTTTTAAAAACGCCTGTATAAACAGTTTTTTTGTTGTTGTTAAAATGGAACGTTTAGGGGAAAATCAGAGATTTTTAAAAATTACTATGTTTGAGGCATAATATACATAAACTGTACAAATCTTTAAGTGTGAAATTCAGTGGTATTTTACATATGAATATATCTATGTTGCTATCACTCTGGTCAAAATATAAATCTTCCCAGGACCCCAGAAGACTCCACTGCTCTCCTTTTCAGTCAGTATCACCTTCTCACCCAGAGTCGCCGCCATGCACACATCCACTGGTACAGATTAGCAGAGCCTTTCGTAACCTGTAGATAAACGGTCATGCAGCCCACTTTTGTTTGTTTCATTTGCTCATGATTATGTCTCTGAGATTCGTTCATGTTGTTCCATGCAGTAGTAGTTCGTTGCATTTTTATTACCCGGTAATGTTTTTTGTAAAAACATACTGCAGTTGGTTTTATCCATTGCATTGTTGATGGTGACTTGGCTTGTTCCAATAACGGCGCGATGACCACTCTCCTGCCTTTGTTGGGCATATGTGTGCAGTGGTCGTAGCTACGCACCCAGGAAGGTAACTGCTGCCTGTTGGGGGGGTCACTCCGTGTTTGGCTTTAGTTGACACTGCCAAACAGTTCCCCAAAGTGCTTGTGCCAGTTTACGCTGCCACCAGCCATGTGTGTGCTTTCCGTCCCTTCACAGCCGTGTGGATACTTGAAATGCTCAGTTTTCTTGCTGCAGTGTCATCCATTCTAGTAGGCTGGGCAGTGGTATGCACTCTGGCTTTCATTGGCATTTTCCTGCTGAGTCATGATGTTGCGTAACTGTTCATGAGCTTATTGGCCATTCAGAAATCCTCATGTGGAAAGTGTCGGTTCACGTCTTTGGAAAATGTTTAATTCAATTGTCTTTTTTTGTGGTTTGTGGGAATAGTACCTTATGTACTGTGGATACTCGGTTTTAGTTTTTTTGTTTATATTTTTTTTTTGAGACTATGATGTCCTACTTTTCTGTGTTACCCTTTACCTTTTCTGATGATGTCTGCTGATGAGCAAAAGTTCTTAATTTTAATGAAGACCAATTTACCATTTTTTTTTCTTTTATGCCTACTGATTTGTGTGTCCTATTTAAAAATTGTTGTATATCGCAAGTTCATAAACATATTGTCCTGGTTTGTGCCATACATTGCACTATTTACATTTTACAGATGGTCTTTGATCTATTTTATATCAATTTATTTGATGTAAAGGTACTGATTCCTTTTTTAAAGTATCAGTGTCCAGTGGAACCAAAATGACTTCCTTAGTTGGCAGTCCTTCCCCGCAGTGAATTGACGTGGTGCCTTCTCGTACATAAGCTGACTGTAAATGGGTCCTCCTACAGATTCCACACTGTGATGCACAGATCTCTCTGTCTCCTCTTGTGCTACTTCCTTTCATCTTGTTTTATGTGTTTATCAAAGGTGCTACTGTCTTGATTACTGTAGCTTCATTGTATGTCTTGGTATCTGGTAATTTAAGCCCTTGACATTTGATCTTCAGGAGAACCTTGGCTAAGCTAGGCCCTTGGCCTTCCACGTAAACGTTAGAACTCAGCTTCTCAATTGCCACAAAAAGCTTGATGAAATATGGATCGGGATTACACGGAACCTATAAATCAAACTGGGAAGGATGGGCACCTTAAAAATATCGGGTACTCCAACCTAGAAACGTGATCTCTTTTTCTACTCAGGTCTTCTTTAAATTCTTTCGGTATTTTTATGTTGTTTCCTGTGTAAAAGATCTCATATAATTAGACTTATTTCTTGGTATTTGGTATCTTTGATGTTGCTGTAAATCATATCTGTTTATACATGTGTTTGTTTCCTGACATGTGTCGAGTTCATTGTTGTCTGTATCATTTTCAAATTCTTCTAAATCATGAAAGAGCTATTTGACCTTGACTCTGGTGGCTCCTCTTGTATCTCACACCAGTCCAACCGCACACCATTTTAGGAGTAGTTATATGAAGCACAGCTCTGATCGTAGCATTTTCTTACCAAATCTTCATAGCGTTCTGGTATTTTTAATTGTTGCTGCCCTTTTTATCCAGCTTTGTCTCTGCTGCTTCCTCTATATGTGCTTTAGACACGAAATCAGAATGTCCAGCACAACACGGCTTGGGTGTGCCCTTGGCTCATGCTGATTTTGCTTATGGAATTTCTCTCCGTATTTGCTTCTTTTGTACCCATTCCTGAAGAAATGTGTAGATCACAACTTGGTTTTAAATAAACTATGTTATGAACCCTCAACCAGATATACTCAAGGGCTTCTTCAAAATCACACAATACTTTTCCAAGTCAGGGGCGCCAGAATGGCTCAGTCGGTGAAGCGTGTGCCTTCGGCTCAGGTCATGATCCCTGGGTCCTGGGATTGAGTCCTGCATCGGGCTCCCTGCTCAGCGGGGAGTCTGCTTCTCCCTCTCCCTCTCTCTGTCTACTCCCCACCAAATAAATAAATAAAATCTTGAAAAAAAAATACTTTTCCAAGTGATATGCTTCACACTTTTCATTGCGTCACGTAAACTACTCATGGGACAACATACTTTCCCCTGAAGGTCTCCTGACATCGTGCAGCAGCCCACCCTCTTGTCCTTGGTAGTATGCAGCACGGTCTTGGGCTCACGGCTGCTACTTAATAAGTATGTGTTGACTTAAATTTAATTTTAATAAATGCAAATAGGAAACCATAATGCGCTGTGCTATCTTTTTTGTTGGAGTTTTGTCAGCCGTGGAATCCTAAAAAAAAAAACCTTTTGAAGTGCTAAAATGAAAAATAGGCAAAACTCCATTCTGCTCTGCTTGAGTATCATTAAAGAACTCTGAACCTTCAGTGTTTTAAAAGCACATAATTTATGTGCATTATAAAAGTACCCTTTGTTTTCACAAGTCAACATTGTTAATGCAGTCTGTCAAAGTGCACTCCCACTAAATTGCTTTGATGAACACGCCAGCCCAGTCACTTTCTTTAAGGGGAAGAGAAGAAAAGAAAGAAAAAAAAACTTTTGCAGCAGCAAAAAAGAACGTAAATAGGACAGGTCTAGACTTTGCTGCATATTTTTACATCCCAGGTTGCAAATAATTTGGCCGAACATTCTCATGAGCCAGGATTCTACCTCAAAATTTGCAATTCAAAAGCTCTGTCTCTGTTTTCTAAGCGATATACGTAGTGCCGATTTCAGCTTCTGCCCCATGCACTCACTCATTAACAGGTCCTGAGCCTGCACGGACTTGAAGTCGTACAGCTAGGAAGGCCGTCCCCAGCTTGCCCAGCCTGAGCCCCGGCCCTGGGAGGTACTATTATGCAAACCTCTCTTCCCGGTACAACCCACCCCGTCATCTCGCCTGTAAGACCTCAAGCACCAGGTCTCGGTTACTTTTGAAATGACTCTTCTGTATTCAGCAGTTGGAATAACTAATAGAACCTAGTAAAACTTTCTGCATATATTTTCCTAGAATATTTAAAACAAAATTCTTAGCCTCCCTCCCCTACTAGAGGTGGAGGTGGTGGTTTCTGTAAAAATATAGGAAAAGTGAGTAGCAGAGACGTGCATGTGCTGTCTGTCTTAACTGGAGCTCGTGATGAATTGAGTTTTACCCCAAAGCATGTTGATTCAAACAAATACAGTAAGACACATTGTCTCATTATGTATCTTTATAAGCATATCTGTGGGTGGGTGCGAATATTCATTCTTATACACACACACTCTTAGAGAAAATCACTTATACCTGACTTTGGCACTCAGCAACTCTAGAATGCCCTTCACTTCATTCCCTTCAGTCCAGTCTCTCCACAAAACACGGTCAGGTTTGGAGGGAGCTTCTCTCTCTGGAATTTCCATATTTCAGATGATTCCTACTCGGTGTCTCCTTGGGCAGAAAGATGAAAAAGAGGTTTATGAAAGAGAGCTACCACATTCTTAATATAACACAGTGTCAAATAAAGAAAAATCATCAGTGAATATTTTATTGTGTGGACACATATCGTCACCATGATTACCACGATTTTGTTCTGCTTTATACCTGGATATCAATGTCAACCTGACATTTTCTTATACCGCTTTTCACTAGGGTGAAAAACGCCCTTCTAGTAAAGCAGCTGTCAGAATGCCCTTGCTCTGGGTCTGAAAGACATTGCTCAGGATTTCTTTCAAAAGCTTAGGAGGTTGCAGCGGCCTGATGCCCTTGATTTGCTATGTGTCAGAAGGATACATGGCAGGGAAAGGCTAATAAGCGAGGCACAGGCTGGTAGATGGAACCTGAGGCCACGGCCTGTTAGGGTGGTTCTGGAAACCCCACAGCTGGCAGCACACAGGCACATCCCTGTCCTGGTGATGCTTTGATGACCTCTGAATTGTCTTTAATGCCTCCTCAATATCTCCAGAAGAAAGTCACACCCTTGCATTTGAGATTCAAGACTTTGCAGAATGCTGGGGGAGGAGTGAAAAGTAGATAAAGATAGTCTGACTTCCCAGACTTACACAGTGTGGTCAAACTCTCACCCCTTAGGGCTTCTCCCCATGAAGGGAATATTCCATCTGCCTGGTCAAGTCTCTGGACATGACCGTCTCCTTCCACATACTCCACATGACCACCCCCTCTCCCATAGCACACCCAAACCCATGGATTCCTTACCACGCAGAATAACAGCCTCCTCTTTGAATCCCAGGTCACCCCCTGCCCATGATGGCGCCAGGCCCATCTCAGGCCAGACGAACACTTCCCAGCTGTGCCCTCATTGGACGATCCCACCCTTTCTATAAAGCAGTTTTGGGGACGTTTCCTAGCAAACCCCTTCTCTGGAGGCAGAGAGGCCCGGGAGATAGGATTCGTTGTGACACGGTCCATTGTTGAGTCACACCTATGGAATGTGCAATTTTTTTTTTCAGAAGGATGTTGCTTTTCTCAATATGATTATAAAATACATGGTCCTTAAAGATGTTCAGTTCCAAGTGTTTCATGGTCTTAGTCCAGCTGTGTGTGTCCCAGTGTGCACACTTATTTCCAAACATGAAGACTTGAGAAAGATGTGCAAGAGTGTAAAGGTCTGGGCTGCGCCATATGCAGTGGTGTAAGACTGCAGGACCTGCGCCTTTACGCTGTGGAAAGCCCACAGAGGCCACGCCAAAATCCCTAAGGGCAGGAGCCCTGCCTGTGTTGTTCAGCATTGTACTGATAGACTCCTGTGCCGGAAATGAGCTTTTCTCTCAAATATTTGATAGACACTCAATAAGTGAATGAATAAATGTGAATAAATAGTCAGTTCTGGCATTGTGATGAAATCAATCTGTTGGGACCAGAAGCAAAGGCTCCCCGCTGCATGGTGTAGTGGGAGGCATTTCTTCTAGGGAAGGACGGGTTTCCTCTTCCCAACTGAGCTTGAGAAATGCAAATCGAAGGGCAGAAATGAGAATCAAGAGAAGAAACATTTGACTCACTTGAGCAGGGGATTCCTTCCCCCTTTTGGCTTTATGGTAAATTCAGTTCTGGGGACAGAGGTGTATTCCATGGGTGTTCTTGGAGGTGACGTGAGGATTCTTGACAGTGAACTGGCTTCCTGTTGCTACTCTGATGAATGAAGATCAGCTAGGCAGCCAGTGTCTTCATATATCCAAACTAATTTAATCTACAGAAAACTGAGGCTTGGTCACTCCATATTCCTTGCCCCATGACCCTGAGCCCCATACAGACGGACTAAAATCTGTCTGTTCTTTGGGTCATCTCCAGCTTGTTATTTAAAACCTATTTGGTATTCTGAAGCCCATCATTCTTACTTAGATGCAGACCCCTAAAGGACAAGAGCCATGGCTTATTCTTTTTTTTTCTTAAAGATTTTATTTATTTGAGAGTGAGCGAGTGCACGAGCAGGGAGAGGACGGGCAGAGAGAGAAGCAGACTCCCCACTGAGCAGGGACCTCAATGGGGGACCCGATCCCAGGACCCTGAGATCATGACCAGAGCTGAAGGCAGACAGTTAACCGACTGAGCCACCCAGGAGCCCCCATGGTTTGTTCTTTATGGTTCACAATGCCTAGCACAGATAGACCTTGTTCTAGTACTTACTCATGTACTTTCATTTTGTTTCCTTTTTCGGTCTGTAGTTTGTTTGCATTGGACCCCTTACTCAATCAAAGTAAGCAAATAGGAGACTTTCTGCGTCTCTCTTCACTTGTCAACCAGCAGGTCAACGCATGGACAGGTAGGTCCCTGTTCCTCATTTGTGAACAGCTAACTGCACGTATTACTTGGGCACAATGTGACTTAGACTCGACTGTCATCTGAATGGTTGTTTGACATCTCAGTTCTCAGTAGCGTTTTGTGGTCATGCTAGCTCCGGATACGGTACACCTGTAGGGCTTTGTTGTAACTCCTTCCACAAGGAGGAAATGCCTTCCACGAGGTCATGAGGGAAGCCAGGAATGGTGTGGTTCTAGTCACTGAAGGAATCTGTAGACTGTCTTCCAGTTCCACAGGCCTGGCATGAGTTTGGGCAGCGCCTACCTTATTTGACATCACGGTCAAGTGGAGCTAATATTTATCTTCTTCAAGTTATGCCCTTTACATGCTTCACATGCTTTCATGTCATGAATGTTTGCAACATGCTTGAAGTTCCTGAGATACCTGTGCAAACTTCAAGTATAGCAAGGGAGAGTTGGAGTAGAGTCACCTCGAGGGCTTTGCAAGTGGGCAGCTTGGGAACTTTGCAAAGGCATAGCTAACAATAGCACATAGCGAAGGTGATCTGGAAGCTTCTCTGAGTTCCCTTTGACATCCATTTGCTGGGGATTGGGTTTACATATTGAGACTCAATGAAATTTCAGGGGTCTCAGATCCTGAAAATTAAAAAATTGAATGAGATTATCTTTTTTTTTTTAAGATTTTATTTATTTATTTCAGAGAGAGCATGAATGGGGCAGGGTGCAGGGAGAGGGAGAAGCAGGCTCCCTGGTTAAGCATGGAGCCCGATGCAGGGCTGGATCCCAGGACCCCGGGATCATGACCTGAGCCGAAGGCGGCGCTTAACCGACTGAGCACCCAGGCGCCCGCTGAGATTATTTTCAGTAGTACTCCTAGTTTATAGATGCATGACTTATCTGTGAACAGTGAAAAACCCTAAACCTTATGTGCTTTGGAATATAAAGCATTCATTCTTATCACAGAGTAACAACTCCCTTTCTAAACCCTATGATTTTCGGAAATAAGCTGAATTTTTCTCTTCTCACAGAATATTTGACAACAACCTGTAAACTTAGCAAATCCAATATGGCCAATATTTGACTTTGCTGTAACACTAAAACCTAGGGATACGTTATTGTAATTATTCTGTTTAAAAATTTTATTTTTCCAGCATTTAGATGTAAGCAGTGCTATCATGTAAAGTAAACACAGGCTCACAAACATTATCTTATCTTGCATATTTTGGCACCTCGCAAGATGATTCATGTAAGATTAGCTAGGGGCTTGAGTCAATATTCATCATAAACAATATATGGTTTTGTAGATTTGTATCAAATGCCCCACATTGTTTTAGTTTCTGATGAATACTAAACACTTATGTTTTTGTCCCACGGGAACATCTCTGTGTTAGACTCTGGCAGGTGGATTGCTAGCAAGTGTGTGAGCACTCCAAGGGACTGTGGGCACCAAGATTTCACTTGAATATGGTTTTGTTTGTTACTATAAAATATTACAATCAGGGGGTGCCTGGCTGGCTCAGTTGGAAAAACATGCAACTCTTGATCTCGGGGTCGTGAATGCAAGCCTCACGTTGGATATAGACATCACTAAAAAAAAAAAAATGCATAAACTTAAAAAAAATAAAATATTACAGTCAAGAGCCAAGTATACAAAGAACAAGATTTGGGCACTATTTGTATTCTTGTATAAGTAACGTGAAACACCATACGTATAACTGGATAGTAGGCAAATATATATGATTTTATTTACATATGGATTATATAGTATATATATGCATTATATATTCTATAATATTATGTATCTATTATCAAGATATATATATGTTGATATATGATGTCATCTATTATTTGATTTCTGGGTGACCAGCAAAACAGATTCAACGGAAGAGCAATGATGATGAGAAGGCACAACGGTGATCGTAAGAAACCAGCTTCGTGTTGATCTCCGCCACCTTGCTGAGAGATCGGTAAGCCCGACGTTTGTAACTGACATGAGTGCACCACGAAGGTCACGTTCTCTGTAATTGTGGATTTCTTACCTCGGGCTTAATTCTCAAGTTCTCAGCCACATCCCTCACATTGAACACAAGGAAACGTTTTATAGACTGTGGGTGAGCCTGTCATACCCCCTCTTTGAGTATGAGTTAACGAGGAATAAAAAGAAGGAAGATGCATAGAAACCAGGTTCTCACGGTTGCAAACCAGTGTTGGGACTTGGTAGAAACCCAGCAAAAGAAGCTTCCTACCAGTAGTCGTGGAAATTCTGACCTTTAAACATGAATATCCAAAAAAGTAAAGTTTCAAAGGCTTGAATCAGTTCAGGCCCTGGAATGCCTGAAATGGCCGTTACCACAGAAAGCTGACTATTCCAGTTCTTTTAAACACCGGGACTTAATTACCACCTGACATTTTAAATAATTGTTCAGGAAGGTAGTTGTAAAAAATTGTGATTTGTATTTGTTTTATTGGGGTTTTTTTGTATAGTCATCTTGCCTTAAAATTAGAAAATGCTGTCAGTGAGAAAAACTCTTGCAGATACAATAGTTTGATTAATGACCAAGATAGGAATGAGTCATCTTCTCTCAGTGTATTCAATTTCTCCCTCAGCCCCACAATATTGTGCATTTCAGGAGGTTATCGGTCGTAGTCTGCATCTGTCTCTGCATGGGCCATTCTCAATGATAAGTGTGTTATTGCCTTAGTCTGTTCGGGCAGCGACCACAGAACACCGCAGACTGGGGGGCTTATAAACAACAGACATTGCTTTCCCACAGTGCTAAAGACTGGACATCCCAGGTCATGGCACCGGCACATTATCTGGTGAAGGCCAGCTCTCTGGGTCAAGGACAGCCGTCTTCTTGCTGTGTTCTCACATGGAGGAAGGTACGAGGGAGCTCTCTGGGTCTCCTTGGCAAGGGCGCTAATCCCATTGACTAGGGGTGACCCCTGACGTCATCACCCCCAGAGGACCTCATCTCTAACACTAGGGCTTACGGTTTCAACACACGAATGGGGAGGGCGCTGGTGGCAATAACAGTTATATATGGAGTTTTGAAAAACTGTTCCTATATGTTATCCCCTTACCGTTCTGACAGGCATAGACACACCGTGAGACAGACAGCATGGCGAATCAATATAAACAGAGTTGGGGGACTAAGACTCGATCTGTGTTTCATGAATCATCCCCCCAGGTACAGACCAGGAGAGTTTCAAGGCCAGGACAAAATAGAGACATGTCTCAGACTAATGATCTGAGAAAAAAGAGATTTTCTCCCTCCCTTTGGTGTTTCAAATTATAAGTAACATAGGAACACGTTCATCAAAAGAAATTTGTGTGAACACCCGTTCATGAGAAGCAAATTGTTGAGGATTATTGGCTCCTTAAAATAACAGATATGTAGGTAGTCATACAGAAGGCGATGTAAAAACTGTGTGTGATTTGTCTGGGGAAATGTCGCTTATGTTTTTTCTTCAGCGTGAAAATGGAATGCTGTTTCAAACTGTGAGTATTCATTAATTCACTTTTCACTTATCCATTTTACCATGAGTGTTTGTTAAACAGTTACTGTGTACCAAGGATTAAGCACTGGGGAGAAGAGAGTGAGCAAAATCAAAAACCCAAACAGATATCATATCTTCTGCATCATGGAATATGTAGCCTCCTGGAAAAGACAAGGGTTAAGCAAATGATTTTTAAAATTTTTTAAATTATGTATCCGTTACCTGACAAGATGGAGTAAATTGTGGGGCATGCTTTTGGGAATCAATGAATCACTTTCTACGGGAGTAACATTGAACGGAGATCAGAGGGAGTCAAGTGAAGATTTCTATGTCAAGACAAAGTCACCTAAGGCGGTTCCTCAAACACTCCTGAAGGAACTGTAGCTCTGTGTTGCTCTGCTTACTTACGCCAGGGACTAAGATCTCAGTGCCCACCACATCACGTTTTCTTTGCCGATTGACTTAAGAAAAAACTTTAAGGTGGTTTATTTAATTGTAGTATCTTTGACTTACATTCAGTTTTCTTCTATGTGGATGTCACTTATATACATGCGTTTATCATTTGATTGAAGTAAATTCTTATTTAATCAAAGTCAGTTAACCAAAAAATAGCTCTCATTTTATGTTATTTAAATCTATCCTGTTAAAATAGCATCAGAAAATGTGTACCATGCAAGAATATCACAACTCAGTATGACTCTCACCTCTCAAAACCCACTTTAGAAAAAATGCTGAAAATGTGTCATAGCTGTTTTTCTTCCCCTGACAAGAACAAAGACAGATATATCTAGAGATTTATTAGTACAACATGCTTTTGTGGCAAAATTAGCAGGAATCTAACCTTTGAGATTTACAGAAAACAAAACAGGGGAAAAAATCTTTTCAGTTAACCTTATTCACGAGATAAGAGCATTTGAGAAAACAAAGTGCACCCCTAGAGATTTGGGCACTGGTTCAAATGTTAGTGCCTAGGGTACTTTAGGGAAAGGAGTTTCAGGTCTGCATCAGAAATAAAAACAAACCTGAATTACAAAAACCAAAATTCCAAAAAACAAAATTTAAAATTCTGTTTTTGATCCATATAGCCATATAAATGGTAAGCTTGGTGGAATTTGAAAAGTAAAAAAGAACTGATATGTTAATCTCTTACATGCTTTTCAGCCACAAGGAATTGTCTAAGACTAGAGAATGAAGAGTAAGCAGGGTCCTAATTTTTTTGGTTCTGGACTGACATTTTCAGTGTACGTAATGATTTTTTGCTCCACTAGAATTTTGCTGCCAACTAATGCTAAAATGATCATGCATATGGGGTGGGCAAAACCAGGAAGGCAAGCATCTCTTTGTTGTTTATTCTTAGAAAGATTGTGTCTTTGTCCAAATGTGCTATAATAATGTCAAAAACTCAGTCGCCTTCGGTGACTGTGTGAGTGCCAGAATTGTTCTAGTGCACATAGCATTTATTTTGAGTCCTAGAGCAATTGTCTATGTAGAGTACTCTTGCAGGAAGCCCGTTTATTTCCCTTGAAACAAAAATAAAGGCAAGTCCCATGAGATACCAAACCAGAGGCACAGTTGACTTACGTGTCCTCTGTCCTGAGCGCTTCACGTCCTGTCCAGCTCAGTCACCGGGAGAATTCAGCCCCGCCTAATGCCTGAGCCAGTCCTGGTTATGGCTGCTGTCATTTTGGAAGCCCATTTTGGAACTGCCCACACTTGGGATTTGGAATGGGTCCTGCTGAAGGTACCCTAAAGGTCTGTAGTAATTCATCCAGCTGACTCCTCTCCCAGGACGCAGATGCCCACCAGCCTCCCTGTTCCAAATGGGCCTTCTGCTCTGAACCCGTCAGTAATGGGATGGAGCACAGCCCTGCCTCTTTCCGGTCACTGGACCATCCAGGTCACCTGGCCTTCCCCCATTGGTTCCCTCATTCTGAACAGCTCTCTTAGGAACATATCATTAATACCCTGTGAGCCCTAGAGTTTTCAGGCCAGGAAGCCACAGATGCTTCCTGACGTGGGTTTATAGGGGATGGGAGAATGAGCACATTCAGTGACCAGCTCTCTTTAAGTCATGTTGTTTTTGTCCGCACATCTTCCTGAACATTGGGTCTGGAAAGGGGCATGTGGCCACAGTCAGTTTCTGGAGCCGTGGGGTCTCTGGGAACACTTTCCAGCACAGCCCTCACAGGCAGGGAGAAGCAGAGCTGGCAGACCTGTGCACGGTGTTGGCCACGTCGCCCTGATTGTCTGCCAGACCCGGGGATGGAGTATGTTGAAAACTTCATTGACTCGGTGTTGACACAGATTAAGGTCTAATTTTTCTTCATTTTATGTTATCAAACCTCAAGTTGTGTAAGTACAGTCCTTCTATAACTTCACACGGGTGAGTTATAACACAAAAATGTGTTGAAAATGCTCCAAGAGACCTCCTACATAGATGATTATGTTTATGGCAGCTTTCTGTGCAACTCCCTTTAAATCACGCTTCTTAACTGATCCTGGGGGCTCACGTCTCCCTAACAGGGCTCCACATCGAGCAGAGATTAATTACTTCCAGGAGGCCAATCTACCCCATCGTTCTTGATGGGAAAAGGAGCATTTGAAATACTGACTGTACAATTTACCATTGGGGGTGAAATATGCATTTTGGTACCAGCTGTTCTATATTAGACATTTTCACAGTACAGACAGCTCCGGAATGGCACATAGCTGGGAATTGTATGTGGTGTTTTATCACTCATTTTCCAGGAGAGGAAAATATCATTGTCTTTTACTGCAAGAGCACCTGAGGAGTGAGTCAGCTTGGGGTAAGGAAGAACCCACCGAGCCAAGATTCTAGAATCTGAAAAGCGTGATTTCTAGAGTGTTGGTGCTTACTTGTACAATAATGTTTCATCCCATTCATAGTACCCACTCAAAGGGCAAGAAGAAGGACAGAAATCAAGCAGAGAAAATCCATGTTTATCACTTTTGTCTATTCAGGTTTCAAAGTTTTTTAAAGAAAGAACTCTGTAATTAACACAGGATAGTCTGTGAATGAGCCAGGGTAAGGCATGAGGCTGTTTTCATGGGAGCAAGGAGGGACGGGTGTTGTCTGCATCCTGCCCTCTGAAAGCTCACAGGGTATTGCAGAAGATACACACGGTGTGTCCTCATTGCTGTGGAGTCTGTGTGTGCACCTTTGCTTCTTTGCCAACGTTTATTTGTAACCCCCAATGCAATACCTGCACTGCTTTCATAGTCACCCATGCATATGCCGAGTCATAAAACTTTCTCATCCGTAGACACCCCTATTCCCAGCTGGTTGGAACAAGTCCATGCTTTGCCTTCCTCTTTCATCTCTTGTACTGCAAACAGTTGTCCTGTGTGGGGTCTGATGTTGTTCTCAGGTTTGTGCTTTTGGCTGGTGATTGCAGAGCTCACAGTGACCCCCGAGCATAGTGCTGATGTGCTGTCCAGTGCTCCTGAGTGTAAGGCGGCCATGATGGGCCTTCACAAGAGAACAGGTGTGAGATACAAACCCAGCAGTGGAAGACTGTCTGCTTTCTCTGGGGAGCACGGCCTGCCTCTGGCTTGGCACTTCTGCCTGCTGAGAGGTGACATGAACAGTAACCACTGTCTAGTTACTTTAGGTCCACCGAAGGTAACGATAGAAAGGAGATTGGAAATACTCTCTTGAATACTGTGATGGCAAAGATTTTACACAAACATAGCCTCATTTTGGAGAAAGGGCTTAAAATTCCCTCTTTTGGAAGTATTTTTAGTGTCAAATCTGACAGAAATCATATTAATTTTATCTTTTTAATAGTAATACAAGGGGCCAAACCAAATATTGGCTCCTAGAAACATGTTTCCTTCTTCCAATGTCCCCTTCATGTAATAAATTATCTGACCAACAGCCAGAATGATCTTTTTAAAATATAAATGGGGAGGAGGGAGGGATGACTAGATGGAGCACGGAGCACTATTTGGGCAGTGAAACAACTCTGTGTGATACTAGAATGATGACTGCACGCCATTATACATTCGTTTAAACCCATAGAAGGTGCAACCCTAAGAGGGAACACTCGTGCAAACTGTGGACTCTTGGTGGTTATGTGTCAGTGCACGTTCATCAGTTGTGACAAATGTCCCACTCTGCTGGGGACGTTGACAGTGGAGAATGGGCTTGTAGGGGGAATCTCTGAACCTGCCTCCCTCAATTTTTCTGTGAACTAAAACTGCTCTAAAAGTAAAGTCTTATCAAATCTATGTGCAGATATATAGTAAAAATCTATATATATTTAGTTAAAATATATGTTCAATACTTAATTTTTATGTATATTTAGTATTTATATATTTATATTATATATAAATGTATTTATATATTAATATACATACACATATAAATATATGTATGTATATAAATATATTGTATTTATATATAACATTTATATACATATATATGTTTATATATGTATTTATATATAATATATTGTATTTATATATATAAATATATATAAATATTATAGATATAGATACAGTCAAGCCACTCCCTTCTTTATCAAACTTCCGTTGTCCTTGAAGGAAAGTCGTGACTCCTCAGTGTCATCTGGCCAACAGCTAATCAGACCCCATCTTTATCACTGTTCTCTATCAGCAGAGGCAGATACAGGTTTTTTCATATATGAAGCTTAAAGAACCATTTGTAATAAGAGCATAAAGTAACAAAATCTGAATTTAGGTGCAATGCGTTGCAAAGATTCATTCGTTTGATAATAAATCCAGCACTAGTTAACAACCCACCACCAAACCCACGTTCCTTTTACTCGTTGAAGAGGCCAAACCCATTCACAAGCCAGAGTGCTTATGCTAGCTCAAAGTAGGATCCTTCTCATCATTCACTCACTGAAATCATCAGCTCTTCAGAGAGGTGGGGCCGCAGGTACCATGTCTGCAGGAGTTACACACCACCCCACTCCCAAGTTAACATGGGTGCCATTGTATTACTTTGTTTAGTGCTTGCACACTGGAATTACATTACATTGCATTATACTGACTGTATGGGGCAGACAGTCAAATATAGGTTGAATGAATGAATGTGTGCATGAGTCTACTTTTTTTAAAAGAGCATATCATGATAGTGTTCCATTCCAGAAATCTGAGAATCCGTCCCGGTTAACATTAGTAAATATGATGAGATTGGTCATAATGACAAAGTCAAAGCAATCAGATTCTCTTGCTGCTGCACAGAAATAGACATCTGAAAAGCGTTAGCATTCAAAAGAATTCCTTAGTTAAGTCAGAAGAACTTACTACTTTCTTAATCTGGGAGATGACACAAGGAAAATTACACCCTCATGCTAGACAGTGAGACAACAGTAGTCTTTCTAAGCATTATGGAAATAAAGGGAAGTATTCTCTTATCACCAAAATGTTTACACAATCCAGTGAAAGGGCTAGTAACTAAAAAACCTTTTCAAAGAGTTTAACAAGGAATTAGGGGGAAAAAAATCTCAAGAAATCACTTATGAAAGATACTTAATATGAAAATGTTTTCTATCCCCAAGTGACACTCAAAAAATAGCATGTATGAAATATTGCATTCACAGTAGCAAACAAAAATAATTTATACTCCCAGGAGTAAACTAACCAAGTGTTTTGAATGAAAAACATGAAAAAAGACATAAAGCTAAAGAAAATTGTAGTGCCTCAGAAGCAAGGCATAAATTGTCATTGAGACAGCTCAGTATTGTAGAAATGTTGGTTTTCCCTAAATTAATTTATAAAAATTCAAATAACCCCAGCCAAATTCCTTTTGTTGATTTTTAAAATTCATCTGGACTGAAAGAACAGCCTGGAACACCCTGAAAATAGAAATTATGGGGCATTGGAACAGATAGGACCATAAAATTGAAGCAATAATAAACATATGCTAGAATAGACAGATCACAAAAACAAGAGTATAGTAACAGATAAATAGGAGTATCTCATAAAGCTAGCACTCCAAATCTGTCATGAAAAGATGGATTATTCTCATGAAAATTGGTTTCCTATCTCACTCCACACAACAAAGCAAATTGTAGATAGATTTTATTTTAATTACATGTAGTAAACAGAACTGCAACAGTACAAAAAGAAAATATGGCTTACTCTTTGGTACTGTTCTGCTGAGGAAGGCATTTCCAGGCATGGCAATTAGAAATATAAGTGTGAAGAAAAACCTGGATATTTTATTCTGTATGCAAAACAAATGATGTAAAAATTCAAATTAGACAATTATCTGGAAACAAATGGTCCTATGTCAAAAAGCAAAAAGTTGAAATCTGTTATTTACCCCTTAAAATACCCTTCACAGTCAGCAAAACAAAAATGAGCAAACTGTGAACAGGCAATTTCCAGAAAAAGAAAAGGAAATTAACTAATAAACATTTTAAAAACTGAACTCACTACTATCCCTGCTACCAAAAAATAATTTTGCAAGATTTTACTTTTCTCCTATTATTTTGGCAAAAAATTAACAAAGTAGTAGTAACATGATTTTTCTTAAAAAAAACAGGAAAATGGAAACCTTTATATAGTCTTGGTGGGTTAAATTTATGAATATAGTCAAATTTCTATTATATATATTCAATGTATGTGAAGTGTGTATAATTCTTGATAGTGTAATTTGTTTCAAATGAGCTAGTTATAAAAATATTTGTAAAAATGCCCAAAGATACAGCTATCTAGAAGGTAAGAATAGGTAAAATATGTAAGACACACAAATCCAGTTGTCTATTTTTATAGAGCAAAGAAGTGAAGACATAATTGTTCACAATAGAATATTATTCAATAACTTATTTTATATTCATGCAATAGAATAGGACCCTGAATTTTGAGGTGATTCTGTCAAATGAAAGAGGCTATGGAAAGGTGTGAATAATGTATTGTGAGGAGAATGTATAATGACATTCAGTGTTGCAGATATATATATATTTACAACATATTCTATGTCTATATCTGGGAAGGAGAATTATGGGGGAGTGTGAGTGGGTATTTAGAATTTTTTAAAAACTTGGCTTTACATACAAATCTATTACTTTGAGAACAAGAAAAAGAAGTAGTAATAGGCACAGTTCAAGTGAAAGTATCTGAATAAGAAAATCATCTATTCTGCAGTCATTGGGGAGGCAAGATTTGTGTGAGCAAAAGAATACTTAGAAATACCTTGGGGCGCCTGGGTGGCTCAGTCGTTAAGTGTCTGCCTTCGGCCCAGGGTGTGATCCCAGGGTCCTGGGATCGAGCCCCACATCGGGCTCCCTGCTCCAGTGGGAGTCTGCTTCTTCCTCTCCCACTCCCCCTGCTTGTGTTCCCTCTCTCACTGGCTGTCTCTCTCTCTCACTCTCAAAATAAATAAATAAAATCTTAAAAAAAAATACTTAGAAAAGAATTTTTAACTTGAGTCCAGCAGAGTAAAAAAACACATGCTCTTTAGTTGAACTGTAAGAGATGGCTCCCTTATGGGGAGAAAATCACCCTCAGTTTGCTAACATCTTGCAGCTGTGTTTCTCCCAATATGTTGAGAAATACAGGATCCCCTGAAAGCCAGTCCTTTTTCCCTTTCTAGTCAAGAAGAGGAATGATTTTCACCCTCTGCCTTCATTAATTGTCTTATGGGATAAGAAGATTGACATCTATTTTCCCCAAATAAATTCTGTTTTATATTAACATTCTTGCCGTAAAAACGACAACAGAAGGATGTCTGGCTGGCTCAGTGTGTGTAGCAGGCAACTCCTGATCTCCGGGTTGTGAGTTCCAGCCCCATGTTGGATATATACATAAGAACATGGTCTGGGGGAAGTTTTTAAGAATTGTCGTGGTCAGGGGTACCTGGGTGGCTCAGTCATTAAGTGTCTGCCTTTGGCTCAGGTCATTATCCCAGGGTCCGGGGATCGAGTCCCACATTGGATTCCCTGCTCGACAGGCAGCCTGCTTCTCCCTCTGCTGCTCCCCCTACTTGTGCTCGCTCTCTGTCAAATAAATAACTAAAATCTTTAAAGAAAAAAAAAAAGAATTGTAATCTTTCTATCATGTTGAAAAACATATCTTGGCAATCTGGCATCTGACTTGAAGGTTGGACCATGATGGGACTGAGTATGGTCTTCTTGGGACCAGGAGCAGGTTGACTTTGAGAATGGTTCCAATCTGGAAAAAATACAGCAGGTCTTTCCAAAAGCTGGGGTGTGGGTGGTGGGGACAGATGAGTTGAGTACATGTTTCATTCAGTACCTAAGTTTTCTGAGTACGGAATGTTCTGTTTTTTCTGGATTCCTATGAAATTTCTTAATACCACCTTTCCCCTTTTGTGAGCTAGACTGATGGAGTTTCCATTCCTCTGAGTGAAGAATTTTCTCTGTCCATTTTCACACGTTTACAGCAAGGCAGAAATAGCTCCTTTCTAGGTCAGATGGAAAAGGACAACACATCAGTAAATGAAATGACCTGGGTAACAAAAATCAAATGATTCACTTGGTGCTGGTCATTACCATCATAGCAAGTGTCCTGGGCACCCTGAGAAGGAGCAAATTCTTTCAAGTTACAATGCTACATTTGACAATGGCTGAAACACAGTAGCACAGGGATGTAGGTTTTGTGATTTGTAATGGTAGAGACTATTTTTCAAGGAACGACTGATTCCACTCAAATGTGTTTATTCAGGGAAATTTTGTAGTACATTGAAAACAAGCCAGACGATTACAAGTCAGTGCCCATAACTCCAGGCTGACTTTTTTCATTATTTTCCTGTATGCTGGTGGGTATAGCAAAGCATGGAGCTAATGTGGTGTATTAAGTCACAGCTCTGAATTTGTTTGCTTGGAGTTTTCTGTTGTTCACTTAAAATAAACTGGAAAAATGGAAAAGCTTTCAGATTTTTTCCTCTATTTAACTCAATTCAATTTGGATCAATCAAACCAGGCCCTGAAACTATGTTGGATGCTTTTGTAAGTCTCAGACTTCTCTGGATGGTCCCATGACTCTGTATTGTGTTTCAATAGATGTCTGGGAATAGGAAGCTAATGCTGTGCAGGGAAAATAATGGGCAGAGTTACAAGCAGTGGCTTTTGTAATCACAGCAAAAATGTATTTTCTTTCTTTTCCAAGAAAAATGCATTGCAATTTGCTCCCCTAAAGCAGATGAAGCTAAGGGAGGGACCACAGTTTCTGATGACATTTTAAAAATGCCTCGACATACAGAGTATTTCTTGTTGGTTAATATTAGAGGCTGGCAGTCAGATTGTTCTAGGCGTCAGGCCGAGGAGCTGTTGAAGCATTTGGCAGACTGTGTCATGCACAGGTTAGGTTTTACTGATGAAAGCATGCGTTTAAGACTCTAGTATTAATTTCATTGCTTACATATCTTTTGGTCAGATTTAGTATTTTAAAAGATGTATTAATTTCAGAAAGTGAGACCGTGCGTGTGCCTGCCCACAAGTTGGGAGAGGGGCAGAGGACGAGGGCAAGGGAGAGAATCTCAAGCAGACTCCCCGCTGAGCACGGAGCCTGTCGTGGGGCTGGCTGTCACAATCCATGAGATCATGACCTGAGCTGAAATCACGGGTGGGACGCTCAACCGACTGAGCCACCCAGGCGCCCCAAGGTCAGATTTATTTTCAAAAATGTATCCTCGACTCTACCTATTTTTCTTAAGTTCCAGCAGTATTGGTTTAGAAAGTGGAAAAAGGTGAGTAACTACTAGTTTTGTCTTTCTAGAAATAGTTTGGCTACTTCTTTTTCATTAGTTAACAATTTGGTATTACTGAATTTGTTGAGCGTTATGAAGTGATTATCTGTTGGCTAGACAAGAGGGCAGGCAAAGCTTCTCACTAAAATTGTATGTCTCTGAGACTTTGTGAACCAAATTTTGATAAGAGTCTTTGGGATTTTCTCTGATCATCCTATAAATTCAAATTACCATATTTCAGGTAGATGATAAGTATATAAAACTCCATTCCTTCCCCATCCCTTACAATGACATGACCATAAGGGATATGTAAGGTAGATGATAATTATCAGTATCAAATGTGGAATTTCTTTCTGGCACATACCTTTATACACAACATTTCACACATCTGTAGGAAAAAGGTAAACCCACTAGAAAAGGAAGCCAGGGATACAACAGGCAATTTTTCAGAATTACAAATTGCATATACAGTACTTACTGAAGGGGAGCCTGGCTGGCTCAGTTGGTGGAGTGTGCGACTCTTGATCTCAAGGTCGTGGGTTCAAGCCCCACCCTGGGTGCAGAGATTATTTAAAAATAAAGTCTTTTTTCTTTTTTCTAAAGAATACTTATTGAAGAAATGGTAAAACAACAACAAAATGAGTGGAATTAAAAATACATTAACATAGGGTCTCCTGTGTGGTTCAGTCAGTTAAGTGTCTGCCTTCAGCTCAGGTCATGATCCCGGGGTCCTGCAGTTGAGCCCCGAGCCCCTAGTTGGGCTCCCTGCTCAGCAGGGAGTCTGCTTCTCCCTCTGCCACTCCCACTGCTTGTGCATGTGTTTGCTCACTCTCTCTCAAATAAATAAAATCTTAAAAAAAAAAAAAGCGTTAACATAGGAGACACCGTATAATCCAGCTTGAAGAAGATCAGCATACAAAGATAAGTAACAATACTGGAAATGGTGAGAAAACTGTTATCTTATGCACCATTAGTGGGAATGCAAAGTGACACACGTTCACGGAGGGCAGGTAAGGAGAATACCCATTATAATGTGCATACCTGGGATTGAACAATTCCATTGCTGTTTGTCAGAAGTTTTACCACAGTCACACAAGATAAATATACAGGAATTGTTTTATCATTGTTTTGTAAAAGTATAATAATAAACTTCCTAAAACAGCGACATGATAGCCCTGGTTAAAGAAATCTGTTAGCATGAAGAGATAGTAAGAACTGGTAAGAAGGTGCTATGTCTTCATGGCTTACAGAAAGTGGTTTAAAAGCAAGGAGTAGAGAAAATATGTATATCTAATGCAATCATGGATTTTAATCTATGTGTATAAACATGCCCAAAATTATGTGTACCAGGCTATGCACTCTGTTTATTTTAGGCCCCACAGATGAATGGGGGGATAAAGGTACAAAGGCCAATTTTTCCTTACTCTCTACTGTTCTGAGTAATTGAATTCATGAATTCATAAGAAAATATAAGCCATATGGTGTCTTCAATCTTTTTATGAAGAACGCAAAATTGTATAAACCTCACATATAACTTTCCAGCTTGCCCTCTTTGCCCTGTAAAAATATGGTTAAATGTAGTCCAAAGTCACTGTATCTTTTGAAAAAACAAATAACATAATGTGGCAGTAATTTTTCAGTTTTTAAGCTATGACACAAACGTCACACTATACGATTTTAAGTATTAATTTTCATTATATTCACCTGCGGTAACTCAAACAAGCTTCAATTTAATTACATAAAGCTTGAGATCATTGCCCCTCAAAATATTTTGAAGAAACAGCATTTTGAAAACTAGAACCAAAGTACTCGGAAATGTGTCTTAAACTAGATTGAGCCTAGGCAGGTGTCAGTCATCAGTGGCATAGAGTTTCCCCGTGTGTACTCCCCTCCTTTTGCCGCAGTAAAGAGGAGACCACCCCGTTTCCCCACCTCTTGTCTGAGCATGCAGGCTTTAAGCAGTCCTCGTCTGATACTAGCCGTGTGGACGGATTACAGTTTGAGGGTCTGTCCTTCCTGTGGTAGCAACAAACTCTGCAACACAGTTCCGTTACCGACACTGAAGGGAGTGATTTACAAACTGTGCCTGAATTCATCCCATCTCACAACCACACCCTTTGTAAATTCATAGACTTGATCCCTCCCTGGGTGAAATGAACTTACTCGATCTGGCTTATGGTTGGTTTTCAAGCATCTGGAGAAAACCCTGTTGGATGATTTCTGACTTCATCTTCGGGGTGGTTCGGGGTCTCCTGCTGGCTTGCGGAGCGCAGTGCATTTATCTCCTTGATTTCTGGCTCCTATAGAAATAAATTGAGTACAAAGCTACAGGTCAACCTGTACACCAGTGTGTATTATGAATGAGTGTTGAGGGCAAACTTCAGAACAAACTCCTGGCCACGCAAAAAATCTAAATGAATGTTGGAAAGACAGACATGGTTCGGTAGGGCCTGTTTTTAAATGAAATAAATGTAATGTTGCTATGTGATAAAATTAATACATATTACTTGTAAGCAATTTTGAAAAACTATATAGTCAGCTAGTGTTGACAGTCATTGTACATGGCCTTCCATATTTACTAAT
Source organism: Ursus americanus (assembly GCF_024610735.1). Classification (NCBI taxonomy): domain Eukaryota; kingdom Metazoa; phylum Chordata; class Mammalia; order Carnivora; family Ursidae; genus Ursus; species Ursus americanus. The sequence goes on along the minus strand of NC_142164.1, from coordinate 117,350,517 downwards.
TTTATTGCTTTGTGTTTGTTCCGTATTTATCAAAATCTTTTATTCCATTTTTCATTTTATCATATCCATAGCAAACATTTTAATAATTGCATAACATACTGTCTTGAAAATACTTCACATTTTTCTGCTGCTAGATACTTTTCTATTTTGGCTAATATTTACTATTTTGATTAAGACTTTAACAGATTTTTTGGGTGCTGGTTGGTATGTATTAATTTTGATATTATGATAGCTTTTTATGTTTAATATCCTTAGAATAAATTTCCAAATGTGACATTGCCATATAAAGAGTATACGCATATTTTAAGCACTTGACACATATTACTGAAAGCTTACCAACTTACAGTATATATCTACTGGACACACTCAAACAACAGACAATCTTAATTTCTTAAAACGTTTGCCAGTTTAACAAATTGAAAGTCTGGTATTCATCTATCTATCTATCTATCTATCTATCCTTCCTTCCTTTCTCCCTCCCTCCCTCCCTCCCTCCTTTCCTCCCTTCCTTCCTTCCGTAGTGAGATTGACTATTTCCCCACTTTTAAATGCACTTTATTGAGATGTGATTGATATATAAATGGCGGTACATGTTTAATACATGCATGTCAGTGAGTTTGGGATACATCTGTGAAAGCATCACCACTATCAAGGATGTAAGTATATGTATCATCCGTCAAAGTCTCCTCCCACATTCTAAAACTAGCCCTTTATCATCCTCATCATTACATTGTTTGGGTATGGTAAGAATACTTACCATAAGGTCTATCCTTTGAGCAGATTTTAGGTATACAAGACAGTGTTGTTAACTGTGGGGTCTGTGCTGTAGAGGGGCTCTTCAGGACTTATTCATGTAGTGTAACATTTATACCCATTGAACAACTCCCCATCACCCCCTCCCTGCAGACCTGGCAACCATTCCATTCTCTGCTTCTATGAATTTGACTGTTACAGGTTCCACATATAAGTGGATGGCACCTACCATACAATATTTTTTCACTATATCTAATTCTCAGTTTGTGTGACAGGTTTAAACAAATAGAATCCATTGTCTTCTTTGTAGTTGTCTCTTTGAAGATAAGAGTAATGTATTTGCTAGACGTTTTGTCCAACACTGTTACTTAAGAATATGAAAATAGACCACAATCAGGCATGACTGTATTATTTTCCTCTGATGTAATAAATGAAAAGCGGATAAAATATAAAACGAAGTACAATGTACATACAAAAAATTGACAATTAGCCAGACCTGGGCAGTGGATAGCAAGATGCTTAGTTTACATTACATAATAATTTCGGTGTTGTTGAGCTGATCCAAAATGTCTTGAGAATCTTGTCTTAGAATTTTCTTCAAGAATTAAGACATATTCCTTTAAATAAACATTTTGAGAAACAAATCCTAAAAGATAGGTTTGGAATTCTGAAAAAAAAAAAAATTGCCGTAAGTGATTTGGGGAGTATTCCATTAGGGGAAAGGAGTGAGAAATAATATCCATCAAAAATAAGTTTTTAATATCCAGAGACAGCTATTTTTACATGTCATCATGAGCCATCATTACTAGTAGAATCTTTAGTGCACATTAATCATACTATCCCTGGTCAACAAAGTGGAACTACAGGGATAATGCCTGAGGGTTAGGAGCCCACCTAGAATCACAGAATCCTAGAAGGTTAGAACTGGAAGGAACCAGAGAGATTCATTCGCTCAGACCCCTTATTTCATTTCATTTTTTAATTTAAATTCAATTAACCAACATATAGTATCATTAATTTCAGATGTAATGTTCAGTAATTTATCAGTTGCATATAACACCCAGTGCTCATCACATCACGTGCCCTCCTTAATGCCCATCACCCAGTTATCCCATCCCCCCACCGACCTCCCCTCCTGCACCCCTTAGTTTGTTCCCTATAGTTAAGAATCTCTCATGGTTTTTCTCCCTTTCTGATGACTTCCCATTCAGTTTTCCCTCCCTTCGCTATGCTCCACTGCCCTGTTTCTTATATTCCACATATGAGTGAAACCATATGATAATTGTCTTTCTCTGATTGACTTATTTGGCTCAGCATAGTACCCTCTAGTTCCATTCACATCGATGTAAATGGTAAATATTCATCCTTTCTGATGGCTGAGTAATAGTCCATTGTGTATATAAACCACATCTTCTTTATCCAGTCATCCGTCAATGGACATCTGGGCTCTTTCCACAGTTTGGCTATTGTGGACATTGCTGCTATGAACATTAGGGTGCAGGAGCCCCTTTGGATCACTAGATCGTATCTTAGGGGTAAATGCCTAGTAGTGCAATTACTGGGTTGTAGGGTAGCTCTATTTCTAACTTCTTGAGGAACCTCCATACCGTTTTCCACAGTGGCTGCACCAGTTTGCATTCCCACCAACAGTGTAAGAGGGTTCCCCTTTCTCCACATCCTTGCCACCATTTCTTGTTACCTGTCTTGTTATTTTTAGCCATTCTGACTGGTGTGAGGTGGTATCTCATTGTGGTTTTGATTTGCATTTCCCATATGCCAAGTGATTTGGAGCATTTTTTCATGTGTCTGTTGGCCATTTGCATGTCTTCTTTGGGTAAATGTCTGTTCATGTCTTTTGCCTATTTCTTGAGTGGATTATTTGTTTTTTAGGTGTTGAGTTTGATGGGTTCATCATAGATCTTGGATACTAGCCCTTTATCTCATATGTCATTGCAAATCTCTTCTCCCATTCCGTAGGTTGCCTTTTAGTTTTGTTGATTGTTTCCTTTGCCATGCAGAAGCTTTTTATCTTGTTGAAGACCCAGCAGTTCATTTTTGCCCTTGCTTCCCTTGCCTTTGGAGATGTGTCTGCAAGTTATTGTGGCGAAGGTGAAAGAGGTTGCTGCCTGTGTTCTCCTCTAGGATTTGAATGGATTCCTGTCTCACATTGAGGTCTTTCATCCATTTTGAGTTTATCTTTGTGTATGGTGTCAGAGAGTGGTCAAGTTTCATTCTTCTGCATGTGGCTGTTTTCCCAACACCATTTGTTGAAGAGACTGTCCCTTTTCCATTGGATATTCTTTCCTGCTTTGTGGAAGAGTAGTTGACCATAGAGTTGAGGGTCCATTTCTGGGTTCTCTGTTCTGTTCCATTGATCTCCATGTCTGTGTTTGTGTCAGTAGCATACTGCCTTGATGACTACAGCTTTGTAACATAGTCAAGCCCCTTATTTTAGGTGAGGACACTAATGCCCAGAGAAGCAAAATGAATTTACAGAGGCTCCAAATAGGTTCTAGTTCTGACAAGGAACTAAAATCTCCAACATCCCAAATCAGTCCTTTGTGGGAAAGTGGAGAAGTTGAAGAATAATTTGGCACCAATATCTTTTATGTGGGATGACCAGCTAAGGAGAAAATCAGAGTTAAGACATGGGTGTGGACAGTAATGAACTAGAACTAGCAACATTCTAAAAATAATAAATAAAGCGATGGTATAAGAAAAAACTTAGAAACAGTCTAATCTAGTGAATCACGACTTTTGAGAGAAAGGATAATATTCTATGCATCTTTGAATTTCAAGTGCCAGGCAAAGTGCCCAACTCGTAGAAAGTTCTCAAAACTGTTCTTAAAAAACTTCTTCATAGTTTCACGGTGCTCATCAATGAGTGGGATGAGTTGAACCATTTTTATTCTTCATCGTCAGTAGAGATGCAGTGGGAAGGCGCCAGCCATATTGGGCAGTGCAGGTTTCAATGTGTGGGTACACCTGGAATATTGGAAACACCAGGACTGATTTTAAATCCCAACTGAGTCCTCCTATCAACATGAACTGTGCCATAGAAGGGCTGCTGTTCAACATATAACTTCCAGTTGGGAAAATTTGAGTTCTCCTATGATTTTTAGTTAAGAGAGAATTTTCTAGATGCATAAGCAAGCCTGAAACATTTGGAATCCTTCTTGCCCGTGTCATGTGTATTAAGTATAGCTCCCACTCGAATCTGAACTTGTTATTTCTCATGGCAGTTCATGCTCAAGAGCTCAGGATGCACCAAAGTGTCCCTCTGGTGTTGGTCCCAGTGGCAGCGTCACTGCAGTCTCCTGATGACTTTGTATGTGTCTGGTATGTCCCAGCTCCCCTTGGGGGTCCTGCAGCGGCTCACTTTCAGGAACTAGAGAGCTGAATTTTTCTTTCTAGCAATAGCTTTCACATGTTTTCAATAAGAGAAAACAGATGCATATGCAGTTATCTTTGCAGTCCATAAATTCACAGAGAATACAGTCTTTCTCTCTCTCTCTCTCTCTGTCTTTTTTTTTTTTTCTGTCCCCACCAAATGCTGCTGAGGTTTGCCAGGCATCCAAGAGTTTGCTCTTGACACATAGCCTCTGAGCCCCAAGCTGTCCACAGCAAGAGATCCAAGCCTATCCCCAAAACAGTACACCTGCTTAAACCATCTGTGGAGTCCAGACAGATTCAATTTCCCTTGCACTTCATTTATACTAACAGAAATCACATGGGTGAAGCTGAATTCTTCCATCAGGGCATCGATGGAGACTTGGGATCAACCCCAAGTAAACTGCACAGGTAGTGCGCTAAAAAACATTTATATACAGAAATCCATTGAAATCTACTGACGTGCTCATTTCAGAAATGAGGAAACCAAAGCATTTGATCACGTAAGGTGACCTGCCTCTTATAAGATCACTGGAATACTGACAGACTCAACGAAGATGTTTTACAACATCCCTATATAATTGCTACTCAAGTCAGTTTTCATCCGTTAAGTATGTCCATTTGGAGAAGGGCATGTTAGCTATATCCTGAATAGATCATTTGTTTTGTGTAGAGTTACAAAGTGATCATGACTGTAGTTGAAAATGCCGTGATGATGATATGCCAGTGTGTAATTGTTGTCCAAGAGTGCACCAGGCCCCTAACCATTCATTTATAAAGTCAGATACTTATGTTCTTATTTGGACAAATTAGCTAGTAGAGTTCTTCTCTACCCTTTGTACTCAACATTTGGGGTATGTTTCCATGGCTCTCTTTATTCTGAGGGTAAGAATAAAGCCTTTGCTAAGTCCTGAATCTTGAGCAGACTCTCCCTGTCTTTCATTGCCTTTTTGTCTTTCTCTTCTTTTCTTAATGCCTCCTATTCACATTTTCCTGCCCTATCACTGGTTTTCTACTTAGAGAAGGATTGAAACTGCTTGAGATCTCAAATAGTGTAAGTAAACTAACCACTCATGACTAAAGTTCGCAATGTCAAAAATGCGGCTCTGTTAAATCAAAAAATTATGTAATTGTGGGAAACAAGGCTAATGAACGAGGTATATTGACATGGTGGTCACAAATGTATCAAGTCTAAGCAGTTAGTCCAGATTCTGCTACAAACTTGGCCTGATTTCTTTGATATTCTGAAGACATTTCCATGATCCTGAAAATGAATACCTGTTTCTAAAAACTGACATTATTTTATTTAATATCATTTCCTAAATGATAATCTGTGTAGAATCTGCTTAAATAAAAATGTGAGGACTTAGTAGGGCTCATAAAAACTATTACTAATAAATGAAAAGCTATTAGTAACAGAACTGCTAAGACTTAATCAATGTTAATTATATGGCTACTTATGAATATAGGGCAATTCTGAAAGGCATATATTACATAGTTGTCCAGTTTAGTTTGGAAGAGACTTTTTAATTTGTATATAGCTATATAACTATATATATCTTAATTACTATATAGTTAACAGACAGTGTACTGTTCGCCTCGGGTATACAATACTGTGTTTCAGCAACTCCATACGTTACTCAGCGCTCATCATGATAAGTGTCCTCTTCGTCTCCATCACCTGTTTCGCCCATCCCTACACCCACCTCCCCTCTGGCAACCACTACTTTCTTCTCTGTAGTTAAGAGCCTGGTTTTTTTTTTAATTTGTCTCTTCTTTTCTTTGTTGGTTTGTTTTGTTTTTTAAATCCCGCATACGAGTGAGATCGTATGGTATTTGTCATTCTCTGGCTTATTTCACTTACCATTATATCCTCTGGTTCCGTCCATGTCATTGCAAATGGCAAGACTTCATGCTTTTTTATGGCTGAGTAATATTTATATATATATATACATAATATATAAATATATATATATACACACACAACAGACCTTTTTTTTATCCATTCATCTGTTAATAGACACTTGGGTTGCCTCCATATCTTGACTGTTTCGTAAATACTGCTACAGTGAACATAGCGGTGCATATAGCTTTTGAATTAGTGTTTTTGTACTCTTCGGGTGAATACCCAGTAGTGGAATTACTGGATGCTGTCATTATTCTATTTTTAACTTCTTGAGGAACCTCCATACTGTTCTCCAGAGTGGCTGTACCAGTTTGTATTCCCACCAGCAGTGCCTGAGGGTTCCCTTTTCTCCACATCCTCTCCAACCCCTGTTGTTTCTTGTGTTATTGATTTTAGCCATTCTGACAGGTGTGAGGCGATATCTCTTTGTAGTTTTGATTGGCATTTCTCTGATGATGAGTGATGTTGAGCATCTTTTCATGTGTCTATTGGCCAACTGGATGTCTTCTTTACATAAATGGCTGTTCGCATGTTCATGTCTTCTGCCCGTTTTTTAATTGGATTATTTGTTTTTTGGATGTGGAGTTGTATAAGTACTTTATAGATCTTGGATACTAACCCTTTATTGGATATGTCATCTGCAAATATCTTCTCCCATTCCATAAGTTGACTTTTAGTTTCGTTGATTGTGTCCTTCCCTCGCCAGAAGCTTTTTATTTTTATGTGATCCCAATAGTTTAGTTTTGCTTTTGTTTCCCTTGCCTCAGGAGACACATCTAGAAAAATGTTGCTGTGACCAATGTCAGAGAAATTACTGCCTGTGCTCTCTTATAGATTTTTTTATGGCTTCAGGTCTCACATGTAGGTCTTTAATACCTTGTGAATTTATTTTTCTGTCTGGTGTAGGAAAGTGGTCTAGTTTCATTCATTCATTCTTTCTTTTTTTTAAAGATATATTTATTTGAGAGAGAGAGCGAACAAAAGAAAACACCGAGGAGGGGGGAAGAGCAGAGGCAGAGGGCGAAGCAGACTCCCCACCAGGGAGCCCGATGCAGGGCTCGATCCCAGGACCTTGAAATCATGACCCGAACCAAAGGCAGACGCTTAACAGACTGAGCCACCCGGGCGTCCCCAATTTCATTCTTTTGCATGTTGCTGTCCAGTTTTCCCAGCATTAGTTGTTGAAGGTATTTTTTCCCATTGCGTATTCTGTCTCCTTTGTTGTAGTTTAGTTGACCATATAATCATGGGTTTATTTCTGGGCTTTCTACTCTGTTCCATTGATCTATGTGTCTGTTTTTGTGCCAGTACCTTACTGTTTGGATTACTCCTGGTTTGTAATATATGAAGAGAAGATATTTAAATTACATTTACATTACTAATAAGTTCTAGGAGTTGCTAAGGAGAATATGAGAATGGGCAACAATAGAATCTCTTCTCATTTAAATTATAATTTCTTTATGTGATTATATGTAATACACAATTGCTGAAACTCTGATGAGAACATTTGGAAAGAGATGGGGAACCTGGAGCACAAAGAAATGGTGAAATGACATCATGACCTAGAGTAAGTACAGGGGGAAGTTAAAATGTTTTTGAAAAGCAACAGTGAATGGGGCTTAACAAATACTGAAAAAAAAATGTAATGTGGTCATCATAAGGCAATGAGATGATGGTTTAGGAATTGATACATACAAATGTAAATTCTGGAATACTTTCCAAAGATGGATAAGAAATTAAGAGGTGATAAAGGTGGCATCTTCACCAGTGAAACAGGTCACCTTGACCAATCAATGGTATGCACACCGCTGGCTGTTTTGAAAACAGTTTCCTAGCGCACAGTAGACGTAATATCCAGATAGTATATCCTCACAACACCATAATGTCCAGATGGAGGGAAAGATTTAAATATAAAAATAAAAGAAATGCTAATAACAGCAATATGAATCGTTTAATGATGAGCGGTTAACATAACTTTTTAAAAAATCGCACAGTGATTGAAACAAATGTTTTTTATTTTTTATTTTTTTAATTGTATTTTTTTAATTTTTTATTTTTATTTATTTTTTTTGATGTAAAGTTCGATGATTCATTAGTTGCGTATAACACCCAGTGCACCATGCAATACGTGCTGTCCTTACTACCCATCACCAGCCTATCCCATTCAAATGTTTTTTAAAATAAGTTATTAAAAACAAACCAGTGATACCAGGGTTTGGAAAACTATATAACAAATGTGCCAATTCTAATCTGGGAATGGATCTTATTTGCCCATTCTAAGAGTGGTGTTTACATGTTTAAATGGTTGTTTTAAAAAAGGGGGGGGAGAAAAGACTTAAGAAAGGACAAAAGGAAGAAAAATTGAGAAAACAATGAGAGAGAACAAAGAAGAATGTGGAACAGAAAATGTATGGGGCCACAAATCCTAAAATGGTCACTGTCTGGCCCTTTATGGAATAGGCTATATCCCTTGGTTTTCTCTGTACACCAAATAAAAATAAAAATGTCAAAAGCACCATTAACGATAAGAGTGAAATGAAAATTTAGGGAGAGAGGAAATTTGAAATATGTATGTTAAAAACGTGTCTTTAATACAAGAATAAACAAACAAAACAAAACTTGTTTACCTACAGTATTACCTACCGGGAGTCCCTGAGAATGTTTACATTTTTAATATAAATTAATAATCATTTTTTGAGTGTAATTTTATTTTTACCATATTTTGTCTTATAAGAAAAAAAATGTTCTATGGATAATAAAGACCACAGTTTGATGACTTACACATCCATTTGGTGGAACCTAGAAAAGGTCTCAGCATTGTGGGAGGTGCAGAGCCACACTCCGTGGTCTGCGGAAATGCGTAACTACTTAGTGGTTTGGTGTCTTGGAGGCAGCAAGGGGGAGGCACACTCAGGACTTCACAAGGGTCCCCAGATGGCCTGAGGAGTAAGAGGAACCCTTCTTTGCTCTTGTCCTCCTCGGACGGGGCTCAGCATGGAGGGGATGACAGAAGGACCGTTCAGGGGTAACCGTACAGATGAGAGATGCCGGGGTGGGGGGCGTGCTGGAGACCATTCTAAGGGTAGGTGTCGTCCCAGTTACTGAGACTGATGACCAGGGAATTTGTGGTGTTATTCAAAATAGCCATTCATTCATTCATACGTTCCTCTCTGCTGTGCGCTTGCCAAATGACAAGACAGGTTCTACCCACAGGCAAGTAAAAACAGCTGCAGCTCAGGTCCCCACACCAGAGTCCTGTGTGCATGTCCATCAAAGCACACCATGTCTTGTCCTGTAGCTGCCCCCTTGCTCCTCAGTCCAAGACGGTGGGACCAGTCTGTCTCTTGCACCAAGCCCTGTGTGCATCATCAGACTGTGCTCTGGGTGGCAGGGGGCTGAGAAAATAGAGGAGTTTAGTTTAAAAAACATTAATAATCAGTTATCTTTCTTCTTGACTGCATTTCACTTTTCTTACCTCGTGGTTTGGATGGGTTTTGCTTTCTGTACCTGCAAAAATCCTAAATTACGTCCCATCTTGCTTTATATGTGGACGCACTGCATTGTGCTGTTGAATGTCTTTGGTCATAATTAACCCATATGAGCTATGAGAATGCATGTACAGCCATCAACATGCACACTACGTCAAGAGTCACCCAGAAATAGACAGATTGCATCCTTCTTTAAGGGGTAGATTGTTTAATTTCATTTATTAACTGATCCTATGTATTTAACTTAATTTGTAAAATTAGCTTCTGAAGTGTAGAGACATGGTCTGAACGAGAACACTTTTGAGACTGAGATATTATTCAGTGCTTATTAAATTGGACTTCCATCATGCAATCTGCTGCCGGTGATGCAAGTCTAAATTTCCATTTGGTGATGGACCGTTAATTTGACATTGATTTTTAAAGCAGAGGCTTTAGTTTAGAAAATAAAGATACCAGCACTCTGGCTGGTATATTGACAAGCCAGGCCACCGAGGGGACTGTGTGACCTAGGTCACAGCAGCTAGTGGAGGTCCGTAGGGCAATTAGGTCAAGCCCTGTTTTAATTAACCTGGAATCACTTGAGCATCGCTCCTGATTTTGAGTAATTGCTGTCCTCCTAAATTGACTCATGGGCTCTGCTGCTTCCCCAAGGTTCAGCATAATTATGTCATTGTTATTTCTCAATTATATTTCAAAAATGCAAATTTCCTCTTTTAAAATTAAATGTCACTAAGATCTCAGGTTTGCGTGTACACACACACACACACACACACACACACACACAAATTGATGGTTAGTGTGGAAAATGTAGTGTCCTGGTTGATGAATAAAGTCCTAGAGACATAGCAGAGCAAGTCATGTTACCTATCATGGTTCAGAAAGATGATTTTAGGGGCATTTGGGTGACTCAGTCAATTAAGCATCTGCCTTCAGCTCAGGTCATGATCTCAGGGTCCTGGGGTCAAGCCCCAAATCGGGCTCCCTGCTCATGGGGAGCCTGCTTCTCCCTCTCTTCCCCACTGGTGTTCTCTCTCACTCTCTCTCTCTCTCAAATAAATAAACAAAAATCTTTTAAAAAATGATGATTTTAGTGGAAATACTTTGTAAAATAACAGAGCCATGTAAATACGTGTCATTAGTGTAGCGCCCTGTGTTTTGCAGAAAGATATATTCTGAGATCTTTGCAAATTTCCAAAGATGTGAATACCACTAGAATGTGACTTTAACCCCGAAAGGCAGTGACGATTCTGTTAGTTTCTTTTGTCAGAATCTGGGAGTAAAGATCGAGTGAACGTAAAATGCTCCTAAGGAAAACAGCATTTACAAAGATGAGGGCCAGAAAGACAGGCACGCCAAGCTGGGGAAGGAGTCCTAGAGTTCCGTCCGCATCACCGTGAAGCTGCGGACCAGACTCACCCAGGACTGGAGCTGAGGCTTCCGCTCACCGCGCACTCCTTACTGGTTGTGGAAGATGCAGGCCCCTGACGAAGAGTCCCGCGTGAGCATTCGAGTCCAACGATGCCGTGAGCCCGCGGTGTGGACGGCGCAGGCCGGACGGGAGGCCCGCTCCCTGCACACGCACACGGCTGATTACCCACAGCCTCTGCAGGGGTGGGTAAGAGCTGTTGACCTCCGGAGTTCATAAGGAGTGGGCTTCGTGGACACAGCACGTCTCGAGGGAATTAAGACAGCATTTCTCCCAGTTCAGCACGCAGCTCCGTTTCAGACCTCCTCCTGTGGGAGACCGTGCATAAACACAGCGTCTCCCGTTTGGAAAACAGTAATTTGCCACCAATCAGTTTTCTTTCAGTGTGGCAGAGAAATGTTGCTGTTGATAAACTCCAAAATCTTCTCACATATGGGAGGCGTCCCTCACTGGCTGATGTCTTAATGTCCTTGTTAGTTAGCTTTGAGATCATTTGATTCTGACGTGGGTAATGAAAGCATTTAGTCATGTGTCGAGGAGATCCGTGCTGGGGAGCCGAAGAGTGTTGTCCTAAAGCATCTACTGAGCACCATGCAAGCGAGCCTTCAGGAGATGTCTGTCTGCCTCGATTTTTCACGGAGAGGATGGGAGACTCATCTCCTAAAGCACTGGGGAAATGTTTGCAGGTGGCAGAAGGAAGCAGAGCTGCTCATTTCCTAATATATTTAGGCAAAGCGTATCTTTCCAATATTAGACTATACTTTTAATTTAAATACGGAACATTGCGTGACAGAGCGTTTCAGTCAGTGGCTCAGAGGCTCAGTCACGTAGTGAAAGTAATAAAACATATTCTGTCTGAAGCGAATCCCATTTCTGAAAATTCAAAATTGGGTTTTAGTCACTTTAGTTACCTCGAGAACTTTTGTAGATGTTCGTAAAGTAGTATTTTGCTGCCCTATGATTCATATGCAGCTTATAGACAGTATTTTTGCTGTGTTTATATCCTCTCTTGGCTTCAGTACATTTAAAATATTAAAGGGAAATGTTAACTTTTTTTTAATGTATTTTTATTATATTATGTTAGTCACCATACAGTACATCCCCGGTTTCCGATGTAAAGTTCGATGATTCATTAGTTGCATATAACACCCAGTGCACCATGCAATATGTGCCCTCCTTACCACCCATCACCAGCCTATCCCATTCCCCCACCCCCCTCCCCTCTGAAGCCCTCAGTTTGTTTCTCAGAGTCCATAGTCTCTCATGCTTCATTCCCCCTTCTGATTACCCCCCCTTTCTTTATCCCTTTCTTCCCTTACCAATCTTCTTAGTTCTTATGTTCCATAGATGAGAGAAACCATATGATAATTGTCTTTCTCTGCTTATTTCGTTTAGCACTATCTCCTCCAGTCCCATCCATGTTGCTGCAAATGTTGGGTAATCGTTCTTTCTGATAGCTGAGTAATATTCCATTGTATATATGGACCACATCGTCTTAATCCAGTCATCTGTTGAAGGGCATCTCGGCTCCTTCCACGATTTAGCTATTGTGGACAATGCTGCTATGAACATTGGGGTGCATATACCCCTCCTCTTCACTACGTCTGTATCTTTGGGGTAAACACCCAGTAGTGCAATGGCTGGGTCATAAGGTAGCTCAATTTTTAACTTTTTAAGGGACCTCCACACTGTTTTCCAGAGTGGCTGTACCAACTTGCATTCCCACCAACAATGTAGGAGGGATCCCCTTTCATCCTCTCCAACAATTGTTGTCTCTTGCCTTGTCTATTTTTGCCATTCTAACTGGCGTAAGGTGGTATCTCAGTGTGGTTTTGATTTGAATTTCCCTGATGGCTAATGATGTTGAACATTTTTTCATGTGTCTGTTAGCCATTTGTATGTCTTCATTGGAAAAGTGTCTGTTCTTATCTTCTGCCCATTTTTTGATTTATTTGTTTCTTGTGTATTGAGTTTGAGAAGTTCTTTGTAGATCTTGGATACCAGTCTTTTATCTGTAGTGTCATTTGCAAATATCTTCTCCCATTCCGTGGGCTGCCTCTTAGTTTTTTTGACTGTTTCCTTGGCTGTGCAGAAGCTTTTTATCTTGATGAAGTCCCACAAGTTCATTTATGTTAGTCACCATACAGTATATCCCCGGTTTCCGATGTAAAGCTCGATGATTCATTAGTTGCGTATAACACCCAGTGTACCATGCAATACGTGTCCTCCTTACTACCCATCACCAGCCTATCCCATTCCCTCACCCCCTCCCCTCTGAAGCCCTCAGTTTGTTTCTCAGAGTTCATAGTCTCTCATGCTTCATTCCCCCTTCTGTTTACCCCCCCTTTCTTTATCTCTTTCTTCCCCTACCGATCTTCCTAGTTCTTATGTTCCATAGATGAGAGAAATCATGTTAACATTTTAAATGCACATAAATTATGTTTTAATAGTCTGTAACCACTTCTCACTACCCACTTCAAAGACTGAAATCTCTGTATTTTTTATGACCTTCATTTCCACACTCAAATAACTGATAAAAATTAGGATATTTTAAATGATCTGAATTTTTGTCTCCGTTTTCCACCTTATTGTTCATAGACAGCTGGATGTGAAAAACACACAGATTTCAACAACAATTGAAATCAGAGCCCTCTGCAGTCAGATGTTTCTTGGCGATGGATGGATTTTGACAATGCGTTCACACGTGTGCGGTCACCATGCGTCCACTTAGAATTGGAACCGTGGCGATCGCGGGCCTCGTTCGTCTGACAGGAGGTCGTGTGACAGCTGCAGTGATTCATCATGACTTTCTGTTCCGAGGGGGACAGAATTCTCCCAAGGCAGCAATGTGAGTTTAGGCAAGGGCTGCTAGCTTGTTGTGGAAATGTCGGTATTACGCAACACTGTTTACTTGACACACGTGTAGAGGATTTGTACTGGACGAAGCCCAGAAAAGCGTGAGGCAACAACTGGAAGAGCCCCTCAAGATAGATTGAACACGTAACACGCCTAGTCTTTGAAATCATGAAATAGGTCATCTCATCATGAAGCGTGAATGATCATGTTTGGAGTAAAAATACACTTGGCTTCTCCCTTCAGAGAGTCCAGTATCTAGTTCACGGTGTAAAGCAAGCGGACTTTGGCACATGCTCAAAGTACTATATATGTTCTGTGTTTGATTGTGAGTAACAAACTTGGAAATGTTTCTGGTAGCTTTAATGACTCATGGAGCTGTTGCCCGAAAGGCACCAATGAAAGTCTGGGAGACGCGGAGCTTTCGCAGGACAAAGATTTCTGGTGTGCGTGGTTGTTGCTCCTGGAAAGTCCCAAGACAGCAGGGCAGTGCGGAACGGGCGTGAGCCATGGGGGAGCACAGGGAACACACACACTCAGGGAAAGTCATCCGTCGGCGTGGAGGCACTGACATGCACACTTAGGGTTAAGACTCCCTTGTGAAGTTAGTTAAGGAAACATGTTTTTGTAGCCAGCATGACATATCTTAGAAGAACAAACATTTGTATGTTAAGGACTGTGCATGGCTTTTATTTTGAAGAAGTAGCTTACTTGGCTTCAGCAAAAGACCCATGAGTGAGTTGTTCAGGGCTCTTTCCCTAGAAGAGCAGCAGCCGCTGGTATTTCTTCCTAAGACTTCAAGACCAGCATCTCGTGTTGATGGAAGGGAAACAGAGACGTGTGTCTGTCAGAACTAACGGTGTATTGCTGTAGTCCTCCTCCGAGATGTCATTCATCTTAGGGAAAGCAAGCTGTGGAGGGTGTGACGTACCTCGAAGAGAGTGCCCTTTCCAGACACGAAGCAAAAGAAGCACCATGCACATGTACAATGCTAAATAACAGTTGAGCTGTACGATGCAGAGGTCAGAGGGAGCGTGAGGAAAGATTTCTGTAAGATTTCTGTGGAAGGAGAGATTGCTTCCCAACTCAGACAGCAAAGAAAGGCCTTCTGGAGGAATTGAGGCTGAGCTTGGCTCTGCAGGGTGCCTTCTGAGTTCCTGCCATGCCACCTGTACTGTTTACCAAACCCCTACCGGTGTGTATCAACTGCTCCCCTGCTCTGGGAACCAAGGCCTTCATTTTCCTGGGATGAATTTTCTGAAAAGGAAAACATACCTGTATACTGTGCATCAGCCACATGTTTAAAACTGTGCACTGGGGAGCCCCTTCCAGCCCTGCAGGCCAGAGTACTCCAGCCTCTCTTAATTAAATCCACACTAATCTTGATTTGGTGCAAGAAATACGATATTGTGCGTGAGGCTCTAAACACCAGCTGTCAATGAATGGGTCATTCATTTCCCTTAGCAAGTATGTTTTGAGTGTCTGTGATGGACACAGTTTTGCACTAGACAGGATTCCTGTTGTGAAAAAGCAAGAAATCCTGGAGCACAGGCAGGGAGTGGTCAAAGAAATACAAAACTCCTAAGTGAAATGCAAGAGATGTGTCTGGGATAGAGGGACGCAAACCTTTTCAAAGTGTTCTGGGTGCAGGTATGAGTTCGTTTCCAGATTGTCTGAGTCAGGGTTCTCTGGAGAAACAGAAGCAAGGGGAGAATATTTGGAGATGCGTCAGGTATGAGTTCGTTTCCAGATTGTCTGAGTCAGGGTTCTCCGGAGAAACAGAAGCAAGGGGAGAATATTTGGAGATGCATCATGAGGAATTGGCTCACGTGACCCGGCGGGGAGCAGTGCTGAGAAGCCCCCACATCTGCCATGTGCAAGCTAGAAACCCAGGGGCCGGTGGTGTAAAGTGCAGTGTGAGCATGGAAGAGGGTGGAATGCAATGTGCCAGGACCGGACCGACACGTTCGTCAGCAGATACACCCGGACCGTGCCGATGTGACACGGGAACACTCGGGAGGGTGGCTGAGTGCCGACTGGCCACGCTGCACTGTCTTGGCAACTTCTCTGTCAATCCAAGGCTGTTCCACAGTGAAATGTTTCTGGGGTGGTTGGTTTGCTGGAAACTGGAGGGAATCGTGGGTGGCAAGAGGGGACTGAGATGATGGGTGGAAGGTGGGACATATAGTGTCGGTGGCAGGACGGTCACCACCGTTGGGGTTGATGGGATTAAGGACAGTGGTAGTTCGGGGGTGATGGAGGAGAAACGTGGTTTTCAGTGCAAGAAAACATGAGCACGGAAGGAGTTTGTATGTGGACATGGCTGACTGGTGTCCCACGGTAGCTGCGGGGAGGGGTTCGAGCTGGGACCCGCCACGGGAGCTCTTCCAGCACCGGGCTGAGGTGCAGAGGCGGAGCTGGAACGGACTAGCACAGGGATGTCTAGGCGAGCTGCGGTCTCAGGGACACAGCGGAGCAGCGTGCAGGGGAGAGGCAGGGGGCTCTGCGGGGCACACGCTTACAGCCACAGCAGAGCCAGGAAGCAGAGCCAGGAAGCCGAAGGCTGTAGAGATGTCACAGTGAATGAGTGCAGTGTAGACACCGAGTGGAGTGGAGACAGCGTGATTTCCACCTTCAAGGAGAATAATGGAGGCTTAAGGAAAGGAGAAATGGAGAAGGCTGTATACTGCTCCAAACGATTTGTGAGAGAGGCTTGACAAGATGGGACATCCGTGTACAGTGGGGTTTCTCGCCCTCCGCACTGCCGGCCTTGGGGCCTGATGGGCCTCCGAGTGGGGGCGTCCTGGGCACTGCAGGCGGAGGGGGGGGCAGCCTCCCGGCCTCCACCCACCATGCGGCAGGTGCTCCCCCAGCCCCCAGCCGCCGCAACCAAAACCATCTCCGGATGTCGCTGCATGTCCTCGTGGGGGTGCACAGCCGCTGGTTCCGAGCTAAACTTCAGTTTGTGGGGGAGAGAGGAGCAGGCAGGAAAAGGGAAGACAAGGAAGAAAGGGGGAGACATTTGTGTCCGTTTCTGCTTTGCACAAGCCTCAACTCCAGCCGCCAGCATCAGTACCGTTAGAAACTCCCCCCGTGGGATCTGTTGGATGAATTTTGTAGCAGGAAATATGTGCATTGTGTATGTCCTTTCAACCAAGCCGAAGTTCACATGTACTAATTCCCTTTCAACGTGGGAAGAATTATTCTGTGCTTGCAGGCCCAAGTCCCAGGCCGAGGCGGGCCACACACAGAGCCACAGATGCCCAGAACATCGATTGTGTATGCACATGAGGTGGCACTGTCTTCAGAACGGAGCAGCTGCTTACGGCAGATGTGAGGGAACGGAGTCGGGCTGGCAGCACGGTTCTTAGAGCCAACAGAGCCAGGAAGCATTTTCCAGACCAGCCATTGCCCTCCCACGTCTTTCCTTGCTTGCTTGTGTGCCTAGTAGCTCAATTCTTGCAGGGCCCTTCCTCGCTCCCACGTCTTCCTGGAAATGTGTGACATCCCATGGTCTGGATGCAGCCGAGGACGCAGGGCAAAGGCATTTTAAAACAAGCTAGCTTGTCTAAAAGCTTCGCAGGCTCTTCCAGAGCACCAGGGACTCCTTATTAGTAAATACGGTTGCTTCGGGGTTCTTAACATGTGCCCTCGTCATGCCCACCAGGTGTGGTGTGATGAGGACAGTACACTTCCATGGGGTTCTTCCCCCCCCAACCCATACGCCCAGACGAATGCTCCTAAAATCAGCCAGACCCAGATTGAGAAGCATTCTACAAAATACCTGACCAGTACACCTCAGAATCGTCAAGGTCACGAGAAACAAGGAAACACAAAACGCCATACAGTGTGGGGGCTAATGAGATGTGAAGATGATTGCAGTGTGGGCCGCTCCGTGGAATCCGGGACAGGAAGAAGGCAATACCCCAGAGAACGGAAGAAACCCAAGCACAGTGTGCAGGGTTGCTAAAAATACTGCAGCAATGTTCATCTCTAAGTCATGACAAACGTCCTGTGGCTGTGTAAGATGTGAGCATCTCAGGGGCGCACAGGAACTCCCTCTGGTCTTTCCAACTTTCCGTACGTCCAGAATTACTCACAAACAACAAGCTTATTTAAAGAAAACTGCATCTTTAAAAGGAGTTGGCAGTAAGTTTTAAATTCCAATGGCATTAACTGGGCAGCCGCTACATAGCTAGTCCTGAGTCTGATTTGCAGGCTCAGGTAAGGCCAAGAAGACGTGGGGAGTGCTTAGAAGTGAAGGCAAACAGCTGTGAGCAGCTGAGTAACGGAATCCAGCCATTGTGGAAATGCAATTCCATGCTGCGCGCACGGCATCTTATGCAGAAGTATGTGTTGTCACAGGTGAACAAACCTGAGCGCACGGAGGCTCAGCCGCTTGTCCAACATCACATAACTGCATGTAGCAGACTTCAGGTGGCTTCTGTGTCTCTCCATGTAAGAAGCCCCCATTTTCCACTCAATGCAGGTTTGGTGTAAGAACTTAGGACACAGGAGAAGAGATTGAAGAGGATCAAGAGAACATCTGCATATTCAGAAATTAGGAATAGCTGTGTGGACAGGCATAAAATGGGGAGAAGATAGAGCAGCTGGGGAGAGTGGAAAAGCATATGCAGTGGGGTCCAAGGAGCAGCTGGGGAGAGTGGAGAAGCACATGCTGTGGGGTCCAAGGAGCAGCTGGGGAGAGTGGAGAAGCATATGCAGTGGGGTCCAAGGAGCAGCTGGGGAGAGTGGAGAAGCACATGCTGTGGGGTCCAAGGAGCAGCTGGGGAGAGTGGAGAAGCATATGCTGTGGGGTCCAAGGAGCAGCCGGTCAGAGTGCAGAAGCATATGCAGTGAGGTCCAAGGAGCAGCTGGGGAGAGTGGAGAAGCACATGAGGTGGGGTCCAAGGAGCAGCTGGGGAGAGTGGAGAAGCATATGAGGTGGGGTCCAAGGAGTAGCTAGGGAGAGTGGAGAAACATATGAGGTGGGGTCCAAGGAGCAGCTGGGGAGAGTGATGAAGCATATGCTGTGCGGTCCAAGGAGCAGCTGGGGAGAGTGGAGAAGCACATGAGGTGGGGTCCAAGGAGCAGCTGGGGAGAGTGGAGAAGCACATGAGGTGGGGTCCAAGGAGCAGCTGGGGAGAGTGGAGAAGCATATGAGGTGGGGTCCAAGAAGCAGCTGGGGAGAGTGAAGAAGCATATGCTGTGAGGTCCAGGGAGCAGCTGGGGAGAGTGGAGAAGCACATGAGGTGGGGTCCAAGGAGCAACTGGGGAGAGTGGAGAAGCATATGAGGTGGGGTCCAAGGAGCAGCTGGGGAGAGTGGAGAAGCATATGAGGTGGGGTCCAAGGAGCAGCTGGGGAGAGTGGAGAAGCATATGCTGTGGGGTCCAAGGAACAGCTGGGCAGAGTGGAGAAGCATAAGCACATGCTGTGGGGTCCAAGGAGCAGCTGGGGAAAGTGGAGAAGCACATGAGGTGGGGTCCAAGGAGCAGCTAGGCAGAGTGGAGAAGCATATGCTGTGGGGTCCAAGGAGGAGCTGGGCAGAGTGGAGAAGCATATGCTGTGGGGTCCAAGGAGCAGCTAGAGAGAGTGGAGAAGCACATGAGTTGGGGTACAAGGAGCAGCTGGGGAGAGTGGAGAAGCCTGTGTTGTGGTGCATAAGGAGCAGCTGGGAGAGTCCCGGAGAAGCAGTGGCACTGCGCAGAAGGAGAGGCCTGAACTGGAGGTACAGGCTGTGTGGATATAGGGTTCATCGCACACAAGCTGTGGAAATGTAGGAAAATTAACATCTCTAACTTCACATTCCTCTTAGGTAAAAGACGGGGCTAAAAGCGTCAATTTCACACCATTCAGGGATTCCTTAAAATGACATGTACACCTTGTGGTCTCGTGACTGGCATATAGTTTGCATTTCCCCTGCAAGGAATCCCCGATGCAGCAGGAATCCTTGCATCCCTGAATCATTTCCCGTAGGAATTGTGCAGACAGAGAATGTGCCTCTAGAGGCTGTAGTCGCATCACTGGGGAAGGAATCTGACAGTGGGTCATGCCCAGCACACACCGTGTCACCCCAGTCCTCCACAGGGCTTTATTTTGGATGTCCGTCAACTCCAGAGGGGGCCGTGTGATGTACGTGTGTCCTCATGGAGCACGGCGTAGGCTGTAGTCCTCGCACGATGTCCCAGTGTGAAGTAACTGCTTCTCCTCTGTTGTGAGAGGTGGCAGCTGTTTTGGAATAGATTTTCCGTGCCAGACCTCTTCCCGCGCCTCCCTGATGTCTCAGTCATGATGTCACAAGGAGTCTGACAGCTCAGGGCACCATTTCCAAACAAGAAAAGAAAACAAGGCAAGGCTTTTATAAATTAGTTCAATAGTGTGTTGAATTCAAGAAAGAGAGCTCCATTTCATGGCAGAAACTGATCCATTCTAAACCTATTGGTAAGTTGAGAATCTGCTTTGGGAAACCTTGCATTGGAAACATCCAGTGACCATGGCGGTTAAATATCTGAAAAGCTATCCTCAGGTCACACCTCATCATCCTTGGGTGTTAGGGTCTGGAAGCAATGACGAATCTAGCAGGTTCCAACACTGCACTCAACTGTTCTGTGTGGGCAGTAAAGTTGGATCCTATTACATGCGTTTCTCTCAAAAGATGGGTAAACCATATTGAAAACAAGTCTAGTTAAAACCTGTCTGTTAACCTCCTTCTCTGCTTCATACAGCTTATTGTATTAGTAACAAACAGGGGAAGCTGTAAAAGGAAGGAATGGTAGGAAGGAAAATAGGAGGAAGAGGTGTTGAAAAGAATGAGAGTGTATAACATTAGGTCTGAAGAAAAAAAATTGTTAATAATAATAATGCTTGGGTGGAAAACTCGGATATATATCTTAGTTCCACCACTTTCTGGTCGGCTAGATTTTTATTAGTGTTTATTATAAAAGCTTTTCAGTCATAAAATATTTTTTAAGGATTTATATATGAGAGAGAGATATCAAGTGGGGAGGGGCAGAGGGAGAGGGAGAGAAAAACCTAAGCAGATTCCATTCAGCACAGAGCCCGATGCGTGGCTCGATCTCACGACCCTGAGATCATGACCTGAGCTGGAGGCAGATGCTTAACCAACTGTACCACCCAGGTGCCTCATAAAATATTTTTTTAAACACACAGAGAGGTGTAGAGAATGTTATAATGAACACTTTCGCACCTTGCGTAACCTTTAATATTGTGCCTTATTTGGTTCAGATATTTTTTTACCTGTTAGAATCATCGACCGCATATATTGCTCCCCATCCCCTTTCTCTCCTGCCCACCCCAGTTGTAATTATTAATCCTTACTTGGTTTTGATTATCTTCATACAAACTCGTATACTTTTATTATACACTCACGTGCATCTGTAAGCAATATATGGTTCAGTTATGTAAATGACATACTGTCTCTATTCTTTTGTACTCGTGTTTTTCCACATGAAATTGTTTGAATCTCAGTCATATGACATAGATGATGGTATAATATATTTTAAGTGCCGGGCAGATTTCACTAAGCTATCCTGCACTTGAAATATATATGTATATGACATATTTACGCCTTCTATCAGAGAACGTCTAAGTTGCGTCCGCTATTTTGCTATTACATTCAGTGCTGTAATTTGTTTACACATTTCTTGGGGCTGCAAACCACAGATACTGAATCGCAACCCGGGTGTCAGGATTTTCAAGAGTTTTCACAGGAGAGCCTCTGAGCATCCCAGGCTCTTCATCAGACATCTCCCAGACCAACTTAATCAGATTTGGGCAGCAAGTAACAGGCATTTCTCTTTGTAATGAACTCCTTGCGAGATTCTAACGGGCCCCTGGGATTGAGATACAAGCCCCTCCTCGAGAGAAACTCTTGCATTTCACAGATGAGGAATGGTGCACGAGAACGTTGGTTGTACTGTATGTATGTGCAGAGATGAGAACTTCTGCCCCAGAACACACACCTGGAGGTGCAGGGGGGGGGTAGTGCATCTCTAATTTTGTTCAGTATTGCCAGTTGCCCGCCAGAGGAATTAGATCAATTATAGAAGCTCCCATCGACACATGGTAATGCCGCTCTCTTGGGATACAGGTGCGTGCCTTTGTGGTATTTTGTAGCCTCACAGTGAGGTCAAGCTCTTTCTGGTCATTGTCCATTTGGGTTTGCTTTTCAGTAGATTGTGTGCCATATAATTTGCCCATTTTAAAATGGCTTGAGGAGGGGCGCCTGAGTGGCTCAGTCCGTTAAGCATCTGTCTTTAGGTCAGGTCAGGATTGAGCCCCGAATCGGGCTCCCTGCTCAGCGGAGAGCCTGCTTCTCCCCGTCCTTCTCTCTCTGCCTCTGACTAATAAATAAATAAAATCTTTAAAAAAAAAATTTCAGGAATGTTTTAAGAACAAGGCATGGTTCAGACATTGTAACGGCAATTACTTTCCCTTTTCACGTCCCATTTTCTTAAAGGTGTCTTTTGTTAAGTAGAAGATAGGTGGTTGTTTTTTTAATTTTGAAAAGCCTAATTTATTAACTTTTCCTTTATACTGAATGCCTTCTTTGTCATGAGAAGTCTTTGGCTACCTCACGATCATATGTTCTGCTTTTCTTTTATTCTAGAAGTTGTTTATGGTTTCAGATTTATGGTTTAGTTTCGGATGCTTTCACGTGTGCGGTTTAGCAGTATCTAAAAATCAAAAAATATCTAACATTTAGATATCCACTTGTTCCATCACCGTTTTTGTAAATTTGTTCTTTTAATTGGCAGAAAGTCAGTTGGGTTCAGACCCTACCTTCGGTCCCACTTTCTGCGGGTGGCAGTTCCCACATCACATGAATTTTCAAAGCCTTTGCCGGCCGTGGGAGTATGCCAGCTGTGCGCGTCACTAGAAGTGGTTTATATAGTGGTCAAGTGCTCTGCTTCCCTGCGTCTGTTCCACTGTCGCACAGTTTAGGAGAAAGACTGGGACTTCAGTTGGCTCACACACACACACACGTGGGGACTGCGTTTCTCCAGCTCGCCCCCTCCGCAATTAGCCCCACGTAGAGTCCCCAGGAAAAATACAGCATGCCCAGTTCCATATATAATGAATATTTTTGTTAGTATGGGCACGTCCTAAATAGCACATGACACATGCTTCTACTAAAAACATGTTCACTGTTGGGGCGCCTGGGTGGCTCAGTCAGTGAAGCGTCTGCCTTCGGCTCAGGTTGTGTTGGCAGGGTCCTCGGATCGAGACCCGCATTGGGCTCCCTGCTCCGCTGGGAGCCTGCTTCTTCCTCTCCCACTCCCCCTGCTTGTGTTCCCTCTCTTGCTGGCTGTCTCTCTCGTCAAACAAATAAATAAAATCTTTAACAAAAAAAAGAACATCAGAGGGGCACCTGGGTAGCGCAGTCGTTAAGCGTCCGCCTTTGGCTCTGGGTGTGATCTCAGAGTCCTGGGATCGAGTCCCACATCAGGCTCCTCCGCTAGGAGCCTGCTTCTTCCTCTCCCACTCACCCTGCTTGTGTTCCCTCTCTCGCTGGCAGTCTTGTATTTTTGTTATATCTTCCGAATGTACCCCACACTCTTTGTCTCCTCGGTGGCTCTTTACCTGATTCCTGTGGCCAGAAAGACAGGTTTCTTTCAGGTTTCCAGCTGCGCACATACACACACACACACACACACACACCCGCACACACACAGCCAACACCGTTGTACAGTTCTGTGTGACCAGGCCCACATTTGGGATGAAGCAGGGAGAGAGGAAAGGTCATGATTCACCCACAGTCCACAGGCAGCAAGGGCCCCTTTTTCTCCTCTGTCTGGGCAAAAAATCAGGGTGGTCTCCTTGGGGGGCTTTCGCTGCAGCCCGATAACTTCATCCACAGCAATGCGATCATTCAGACTGCTACAGTCCGGAGAGAGACAGAACCACCAAGCACAGAGGAACATGAATTCCCTGCATGCTCCCTGACACGCAAGGCCCTTTCCCTGGTTTAGGGGCAAAAACTGGGGAGTTTCCCTGCAGATGTGTTGTCCCCACTCCCTGCCTAGTTCTGACCCCCACTCAGCCCTCTGGTCAAAGCTGAGAAACCAAGAAGGAGAGAACTGGGAAACTCAGTTCTGTTATGGGACTTGTTCAAGTCTGCATTTCAGTCTCCCATGTGCCTATTGTTCACTTTTTAGGGATCCCACGTGATTGTTTTGTGTTTTGTCCCCAGATTTTCACTATGCTCAGTGGAAGAAGGATGTTTTAATTGTCTTGTTCCATCTTGTCCCCATTATTATGCTCAATGGAAGAAGGAGGTTTTAATTGTCCCTATTCTCTCTAGTCCCCAGTATTTTAATTGGAAGTATCTCCTCTTTCCCCCACGAAATTACTTTGGTATAGTTCCTTCTCACCGTAGATAGATACAGGTGTGTGTCTCTTTCCCGTCACTGTCGTGACCCACGGATCTATGCGTGTGTCTTCCTAGGACCACGCAGTCCTGATTTTAACTCTGACCTACTCTAGCTCCAGCACAACTATCAAAAGCAAGTAACGGGAGGCCTGCAAAACTGCTCGTGTCTTTCAAGGTGCTTTTGGCTATTCTGGGTCCTTTGGAAGCCCTTTAAATTTCAAGCATTGTTTGTCAACAAAGCTTGCTGGAAATAGAGTTAGAATTGCATTCCATCTATAGATAATACGCCTGGAATTGAGATCTTAAGAAATGGAGTCTTCGAAGCCATGAGCATGATCCGTGTGTTCATTAATCTAAATCTACTTTAATTTCTCTCAGCAATGTTGTGCTGTTTCCAGGTAGAGGTCTTGCTCAGAGTTTGTTAAGTTTATCCCTGATCTTCTAAGTTTTATGATGTTATTGTAGATGGCATTTTGGTCCGTAAAATTCCACCTCTTTGTTACTAGCATGTAAACAGAGAATGAGTGCATTCGTATTAACCTTTTAATTCTATCCCCATGCGATATTCACCAATTAGGTGAATTAGGATTAATAGTTGTGTGTATATTGTAGTATTTTCTACACATAAAATCATGATTCTGCAGTGCTTGACTCTTGCCTCTATCTTCTTGGTATCGTCACTTTAAATAATGCAATTTACAGTTGACCCTTGAATAAAACTGGGGTTTGGGTGCTGACCCCCTGCACAGTCAGAAATCTGCCGGTAACATCTGATTCCCAAAAAAGTTAACTAATAATGGCCTGGTGTCGACCGGAAACCTTAGCGGTAACAAGCAGTCGATTATCCCATATTCTGTATGTTCTGTGTCTTACATAGTCTGTTCTTAAAGTAAGCTAGGGAAAAGAACACGTGATTAAGAAAAGTCACGAGGAAGAGAAAATACATGACAGTACTGCACTGTGTTTACTGAAAAAGAAAATTCACTTGTAAGTGGACCCTCCCAGTTCAAACCCCATGTGGTTCCAGGATCAAGTAATAAGTGTATTGCTGTGCTGTCACCTTCAGTACAACAGAGAATAAAATGAGAATAAATATTCTTTTTTTTTTCAATGTGTTTTAGTGGGAGGTGTTTTCATCTTTCACCGTCAGACGCCCACAGTCATAACTGGGACTTAGATTTTATCCCAAGCCCTTTCTACTTCCACATGTACCATATTTTTCTCTTCTATTAGTAAAAGGAGTTACATTGATTGGTTTTTTACATGTTATTGGAGCTTTGCTTTTATGGAATGAAGATCCTTTGGCCATAACGTATTATCTTATTGTCCCTGATGGTCACTGAATTTTATTTTGTTAAGCATTGTTGTGTTTATGTTTTATTTCTTATACTATTCTTACTTGTTTTTGGCGTCGGGGTTGTTCTGGCTTTATTTAGTCATACATATTGTGCCTTCTGGTTTTTTCAGAAGGAGTTTGTATAGTTTTCCTAGTATTTCTTCCTTTAATGTTGCCTAGAATTCACCAATTGAGCTGTTTGGCCTCAAATTTTCTTTGGAGGACGGTTTTAATTATAAATTCAAAGTCAGGCCTATTCTGATTCTTTCCCCCCCTCCCCCCTGCGTATGTGTGCTCTGGTAATTTATGGGGGTTTTTTTTAGTGTCAACTTTATCCAAGTGTTTAGTTTTATTGGCATGAATTTTTTCATAGCATCCCCCTAACATCACATAATATGTGCAGTGATGCCCCTTATTTCCTTAGCAATACCAGCACTCTGTCTGTACACCTGTTCGTCCTCTGCTGCACCCACACCACCTTGGATCAGGCTTACCCCGGCTCTTGACCTCTTTCAATGCACCATATTGTGATCTGGTGGACATTCGCTATTATTTCTTTCCTTTCTATTTCAGTGCTTTCAATACTGTCTTTGATATTTCTTTTTGTTTTGTTTTACTTAATTTGGTATTAATTTGCAAATCTATTTCTAGCTGACGTGGAAGCTCAGTGTGTCAGATTAGAAACTTTCTTCTTTTCTAAGAAGAGCCTTGAGAGCCGTAAACTTTCCAGCACGTGTTGTTTTCCGTATCATTCAGTTTTTCATGTTTTCTGACTGCTGTTGTCATTTCTTTCTTGTCCTATAAACGTATTGTTCAATTTCCAAATATATTTATTGGATATTTTTATGTATATGTTTATATATTTATTGGGATTTCCTAGATATTTTTTTCCTTCTAATTGTCTTATTGCTGAATATGTGTGTATATTTTCAATCCTTTTAATTTGAGATGTTTTATGACCCTGCAGATGTCCTCTGTAGATAATTATTCCACGTGTCCCTCTAAAAGAACATATACTCTGCTGCTGTTGGGCAGAGGGTCCCATAAACTTGATCAATTAGGTCACGTCCTTGTGAGTGTTCAGGGCCTCCGTGTCCTTCTTGACTTTGTTTTGTCTACATTCCCTAACCGTTCGAGAGAGAACAGATTTGTCAGTTATATATTTTTCCCTTTGTTACCTTCTGACCTGTTTTTGCAAGTGAGAAATCTGCTGGCACTGTGATTGCCACTCATTCTAACCAAATTGTGCTTTTTGTTTGGGACAGGCTGTCACTTTATCTTTATCCTGGGAAGTGTGCTGTTTCCCTGGGACTGGCGAGGGTTTGCTGGTGTTACTGATCCTGCTTACTATTGGATTGCACTTTTCATTGGACTACTCTCTTGCCTTTCTTAATTTCCATAAAGTTCCGTAAAGCTATTTTTTTCTTAAAATGTTTATTTCCTCTGGAACTTTAACTTACGTGGTAGCTTCTCAATCTATTCCCCCAAATTATTTAACTTCTTTCATATTTCTTTCCTCTTTCTATGTCTGTGCTGACTCTGAATAAATTTATACACACTGCCTTCCTGGTTAAAATCTCTCTTTTTAGATTTCAAAGTCTGCTGTTTATCCTATCCCTTCAAGATTTGTTTTTTCATTTTGGAGAATATTTCTTCAATCTTCACGTTTCAATTGTCTCTTTTTTAAAAGCCATTTTTGTTCTATATGTGGCTTTTTAAATTTCTTTTTGTTATTCAACTTTCACTTACCCTTTGGGGGGGATCCAAAATAGTTATTTTTTTTTCAAGATTTTATCTATTACACAGAGAGAGAGAGAGCACAGCAGGGGGAGCTGCAGGCAGAGGGAGAAGTAGACTCCCCTCTGAGCAGAGAGCCCAATGTGGGGCTTGATCCCAGGACCCCGGGATCATGACCTGAGCTGAAGGCAGACGCTTTACCGACTGAGCCACCCAGACGTCGCCGGAATAGTTATTTGAAAATATTTGTCACATCTCTGTTTTGTTTGTTTCATGTGAACCGGACTTATCCTATAATCATCGGTTTCATGACCATTTCTCCCATTTCTCTGTACGGGTATGAATCTACATTGCAGGTACATACAGAGAAGGAGATGTGCTAGTCCACCTCGTGTTTTCCAGTCCCCGGGCTCCCTAGTACCTGCACCAGATCCCCAGCCGGTGTCCTTGGGACAAAGGGCCATCATGCTTGGCAGTTGTGCCCTAGTGACACTGGCATGTGGCTGATGGTCATGTTACTAAGCCTGTGACATGGTTAATTTGCCTTCTTTTGAGTTACTTTGTAATGTGTCTTCCTTATCTGGGGCCAAGCCACAGCTTTACCTAGAGCCACCAGGCTGTAGACAAGATAGCTTCCTCTCCTGAATCCCTGGTTTCATGGCGGTAAACCTGGCTCCAGCTCCCCAGCCCAGGTTGGGGACATGCCATCCTTGCTATTTCAGTGCATACAGACTCCCAGTGAACCTCGATCCCCATTTGCAGAGCCCCTGGCGTTATCCAATGGTATTGAAGTCTTCTGTTAATGTCTGTCTACATCACTCCCTGGTTTTTTTGTTTTGTTTTTTTTCTTATAATAATATTTTTTATTATATTTTGTTAGTCACCATACAGTACATCCCTGGTTTCCCATGTAAAGTTCGATGATTCATTAGTTGCATATAACACCCAGTGCACCATGCAATACGTGCCCTCCTTACTACCCATCACCAGCCTATCCCATTCCCCCACCCCCCTCCCCTCTGAAGCCCTCAGTTTGTTTCTCAGAGTCCATAGTCTCTCATACTTCATTCCCCCTTCTGATTACCCCCCCCCTTTCTTTATCCCTTTCTTCCCCTTCTCTTCACTATGTCTGTATCTTTGGGGTAAATACCCAGTAGTGCAATGGCTGGATCATAGGGTAGCTCAATTTTTAGCATCGCTGCCTGTTTGAAACAGAGGGGGCCCTACATACTGAGCTATCTTAATTGGATATCAACATTGTGTTTTGTTTTCGTTTTTGTTGTGGTTAGCTCCCGTGAAAAGGCTTTCATGTGTCACTAGAAAGGAGCTGTCACAAAGAGGCCCCAGCCCTTAGAGATTGTCGTCTTGCTCTTGAGTGAAGGAGTCCTTAGCAGCAGAGCGCTGGTGCCCCTCCCTGTAGAAGAGGGTGTAATGCTTTCATTCCATTCTCTTCTCACTCCATGTGGCTCCCCTCCCCCCAGGACGCACAAAGTGGGCTCTTCTACAGCAGCAGGAAGCACACGCTGAACATTCCCGTCCTGCCGCCTTGTCAGTGCGCTGGCTGAGCCCTAAGCCCCTCCAGCTGTACGGATTATAGTGTCACTCCGCCTGCGTCTGCTGTCCTTGAGGTCCGACTGCAAGGGTACGGGTGCTTGTTTGGGAGTTTAGTGAGAGCAGAGGGCGGCCACCCAGACTTTGGCTACTACTGGAAAGTGTTCTTCAACCTGGCCTTTCTCTAGCTGTGGAAATGGACTGAACCGCATCTCAGGAAGCCCGAACACGAGGGTGATTGCTCTTCCAATGAGAATAGTAAGAGAAAGAACAAGTATTACAGAGAAAACTGGCTTGGTGGAATCCATTGAGAATTTTCTTGAGTTCCTACTGGATGCCGTATTACAGATGGGGGTGAGAAGGGGATTCCCTGTCCAGAATTGCGATGTTATGGTTAATTGCTTATGGTCAGGAGTCAGGAGGCTCATTACGTGAAATTGGACAACACAGGATACATCTCTAGGCCTCAGTGGGCGTTTCTGTGTAAATGATCACATAGAGATCCTTTGAGCTTTTCCAAGGGCCGAAGCTACGAGCTGTATTTGTGGCATCGCATGTGGTCCTCACTGCTGTCCAGGAGGGCAGGTACATTGCTGATCCCTGTCCTAACCGCACCGCACAGCACACAGATCACGGCCGTCCTGAGCCTCACCCAGCGCGGTCTCATCACGCTGCAGTGTGCTCCCTCCTGTGCAGGAAACGGGCGGTGTCTGCCGTGCTAGTTCGCGCAGAGCAGGAAGCAGCAGTTATAAAAGCCCTGGCCCAGCGCACACACGCAGAAATTAGCTCACCAGCCGTGTCAAGGTGACAGCTAATGGTGTGAAACCCATTAAGAGATGTCCATCAGATTTTCCTGGGGTGCCTTCTTCTTGACATCTCCTGCTAACCCGACACCATCTCCGTCCTTGGCACAGCTCCGCGTATCTTGTTGTCTTCCTCTGCCGGTGGACAGTTTTGTAACGCTGGCTGTGTGCTGACGGAAGGGTTCAGTTTAAAACCTTGAACTCGTCAGAGGCAGTGTTTTCTTTTCAAACAGAATGTTGTGATTTACATCAAGGGTCATGGTGTAGCATAGGCAGGCCCGAGACAGTATTCCGGCGCACGTAAATGCAATCCAGGACCCTGCCTGAGGAAGGGGGAGGCGTTTATGTCCCCTGTGTCATTGAGAACATGACGCTTGGGACAGAAAGTGGGGAGACAGGGCTGAAGGGGCGTCATCATGCTACATGCCTACAGCAAGTGACAGAATGCAGTGAAAGTGCATGCTGATTAGCGGGAAAAGCAGCTCTCCCTCTGGCCACAGCGTAATCTCTACCAGCAGTGCCCCCAAATCCAGGAAGTGAGTATCACCACCTCAGGGTGTCTGCCACCTCCTCATAGCTCCAGGACAATTACTGGACTGAAAGCATTTATTTAACACCTTTTACAGATTAAATACCTGTTATCTGGAAGACAGACTTTATATCATGACTGTAAGTTTAGGACTAATAGAACTTTAATCCTATTATCATTTGTCATCAGCAGAAGGTTCCACTGAAATACATCCACCACTATTAACAAGCACGTGTCTGCACTCACGTCAGGGACCACAGGAAGGGAAATAGAAGGAGGAAGCCTTCCATGTCTGCTGACAGTACTGCTTCTTGTGCCTGACTAGAGGAAATCTGTGTCTTTCCGGCTATCCACTGAGTTACCCATTGTCGTATGCAGTTTCCTCTTTTACGAGCAAACCTGTGGGGGGAGCAAACCTGTGGGAGGAAGGCCTGTAGCCTGCACTTCTTTGTAGTGCTAACAACCTTTACAACAATCATAGATGAGACCAAATGACATTTCCCCCAAAAAAGCGTGTGGGGTTCAGCGTGAACCACAAAATGAGAAAACCTGATAAACCTCCAGTGTCCGTCTTTTCAAAATTCCGTTATTTTTCTACTTTAATAAGAAACGGTCAGGGAATTGTATTCCCCCTCCATGTGAGCACAGTCTTGTGTCCCCAGGTTATTGGGAGAACAAAACGGAAACCATGAAGCAGGTCCGTGTGGACGTCGCCAGGTGGCATGAAGGCGTTCAAACAGAATCCGGTTTCCTTTGTTTGGACCCTTGAAAACGGTCTCCTACTTTTTTTTTTCATCTTCTCTTTTTCTCTTTGTCCCATTTTGCTCAGTTGCCCTCCTCTGAACGTCAACAAACCACAAGACTCCCACAAACAGCACTGTCTTAGGAGCTCCCCTGATAGTTGCCAGCGTGGGATTCCATCCCGGGTCCCTCCTGACGAGCACGAAAACTGGAACCATCTCTGCTTGTCCCAGCTGCAGGTTTGGCGGCAAAGGAGATGGTTACCGGGGCCAGACCACAGGACATGTCCCTCTGTCTTCCCTTGGCACTGTAGCTTCCAGTCCTGCTTTGCTTGGGGGGTTTCCTTAACTTCAACTGTTGCCATCACCTGAATCAGGCCTTTTACCTTGAGTAGCTTGAAGTGGCATCATCCTGACGGTTGTAAGCAGCGGCCTCAACCACACTGATGCGGGCTTGTCATCGGAGGGTCTGAGTGCAGGAGGCACATGTGTTCCCTCACCTTCTGACCTTTCTCACTCCTCTCTGAGGTCCCCCACTCACCACCTTCACCTTAGCAGCTCTCCCAGCCTTCAAAACCCATCTACTCTACGGACGGAATGTGTGTGTCCCCCCAGATTTCATATGTTGAAGCCCTGGCCCCCAGTGTGGTGGATCTTAGACGTGAGGCCTCTGGGAGGGAATCAGAGTTAGATGGAGTCGTGAGGTTGGGGGCTCATGATAGCATCAGTGCACTTACAAGACTGACTCCAGACAGCAAGCACACACACAGAGGCCATGTGAACACACAGCAAAATGGCGGCCACCTGCAACCCAAGGAAGAGACCTCAGAATCAAACCCACCTTGCTGGCACCTTCATTGCGGACTTCCCAGCCTCAGAACTGAAAAAATAAATGTTGCCATAACAAAAATACATGTTGTTATGGCAGCTGTAGCTAACATACAGATTGCACTATGGTTTCGATAATCCCAACAGGAAGTGGTAACCTCTTCTCTGAATTTACTGTCTTACGGCTGTTGTCATAACCTGCTTTCAGATGCAATCACACATGCACATGGGTGTTTACCCTTACAGATAATAAGCTATTTAAGGGCAGGGACCATATCTCCTATTTGCATCTATCACTGTGTTTTGTCTACAGTAGGTGATCTATAAAGTGTATGTCTCATTGCTGAAATACACAGTTAACAGTGAATGGATTTTTTTGGTGAACATTTCCTCCCTTACTATAATATTTCATTTCTGACTATATTCACTTGAAATCCAAGGGGGAAACACAAACTGAGGGATGTAACATCTCAGAGCAACTGTGAGGAAGGAAAGACCAAGGGATCCATTTTTTAAAAAGTTTGTGATTAGAGTAACAAAATCATTCCAATATGTTTATCCATGCAAAACGCTGGCCTCCCTCTCTTTGACTTATGTTTTATGCATGCTTACCTCTGTGCCCTTGCCCCCACCATTCCAGACTTGCATCTTCTCTCACTTTCCATTGAATGCGATCCTTTTAAGCCCAACGGAAGCCTGTTTCTGGGAAGAAAATTTCTGAACTCATGTTGCATGCAATAGAGATCTCATTTTTTTCCTCTTCTCAATTGAAGTAGACAGTAGCAAATGAGGCTAAATAAGCCCTGTGTTGTTTTTGCGCTTCTCATGGATAATAAATTCTGTATCTCCCACCGGTTCGTTGTTAATTAAGAGCAGTGATTGAGCTTT
Organism: Ursus americanus; assembly: GCF_024610735.1. Taxonomy (NCBI): domain Eukaryota; kingdom Metazoa; phylum Chordata; class Mammalia; order Carnivora; family Ursidae; genus Ursus; species Ursus americanus. The sequence goes on along the minus strand of NC_142164.1, from coordinate 117,317,895 downwards.
CTTCTTTCCTTAGAATCCCCATTTAACTGGGTGTACTGAGCCTTGTGCATGGTTTAGGGTCAATATTTTGCTATAGATTTTTCATTTCCTAACTTAATTTTAGGATAATTTGGTTCCTGGTTTTAATCATATATCCTTTCCAAAATTTTCATTAAAGTATTTTGAGGCATTCATGTTGCAGATCGGATATCAGAAGTAACAGAAGGGGCGCCTGGGTGGCACAGTCATTAAGCGTCTGCCTTCGGCTCAGGGCGTGATCCCGGCGTCCTGGGATCGAGTCCCGCATCAGGCTTCTCCGCTGGGAGCCTGCTTCTTCCTCTCCCACTCCCCCTGCTTGTGTTCCCTCTCTTGCTGGCTGTCTCTGTCAAATATATAAATAAAATCTTTAAAAAAGAAAAAAAGAAAAAAAGTAACAGAAGATCCATCCCCCATTGTCTTAAGTATTAAATCTTTGATGTCACATGGACGTCTTTGTAGGCTCTCAGATGGAAAAAGGAGGGCCCTGGATCTGGTTGTGTGCCATGCTGTTGGTTTTTCTGACTGTCATGCCCGTCATACTGGCATCTGTCCTGACCTCTTGCCTGCACACCACTCGAAATCCATGTCCAGGCATTTCCAGCATACAGACAGGCATTGGTGTGGACGGTATCCTCTGTGTGTCAGTCTCAAGTTCAGGGGGAAAAGAGCTCTTGTTTTCCTCTACCTAGAGCGCCTCAGTCAGTCAGTCACAGAGACAAAGAGAGCAGGATTTGCCTGATTGGTGGTTGCTATGGAAATCAGGACCCACCCCCAAGCTGGGTGTGACGTCTGGCGGGTAGCGCGAGGGTACGCTGTGCACTATGGGGTATGAGGAGGCAAGCATCGTCCTGACCACAGCGCTAAAGTTACTTAGGGCATAATTCATAATATTTAATTTGGCATTTTTAAGAAGCCAGTTACCAAATTTAAAAAAGGAACAGTTCATCCATTTGAAACTCTTTGATGAACTCAGCATGCACCTTTACTCTCCCTAGAAATCTTAGGAAGATTTTGATAGTCGACCTCGTTTGGGCTTATTATTTGTATTAGAATTTTAAGTATTATTTAAGATAAAGTAAAAGGTTTTGTGTATATGTACAAAATAAAAAATCATTTTGTAGAATCCTATTTAACTCAACCATTAAATTATTAGATATACCTCTTTCTAATAAAAATATCTTATAATGGCTATGCAAGTGTTTACAGTGCCTCTTTAACACCTTCAGATAATAGTGTAACACCTTCAAATAATGTAAGAAGCCCAGGGCGCCTGGGTGGCGCAGTTGTTGGGCGTCTGCCTTCGGCTCGGGGCGTGATCCTGGCGTTCCAGGATCGAGCCCCACATCAGGCTCCTCCGCTGGGAGCCTGCTTCTTCCTCTCCCATTCCCCCTGCTTGTGTTCCCTCTCTCACTGGCTGTCTATCTCTGTTGAAAAATAAAAATAAAAAATCTCTTAAAAAAATAAATAAATAATGTAAGAAGCCCACAACGGTGCACTTATGCACCCTGTCTGGTGCTATTTTTTTTTTAAAGATTTTATGTATTTGACAGAGACAAAGAGCATGAGCAGAGGGAGGGGCAGAGGGAGAGGGAGAAGCAGACTCCCCACTGAGCAGGGAGTCCGATGTGGGGCTCGCTCCTAGGACCCCGGGATCATGAGTTGAGCCCAAGGCAGACACTTTACCAACTGAGCCACCCAGGTGCCCCAGTGCTATTTTTATAACACATTGTACTTCAACATCTATGCTAAACCCATAATTTACTATTAAATTTTGCTTTAAACTGTGAATTATTTTTAGATTAGTTATTTATTTATAAGGGGATGGGGAGGGGCAGAGGGAAAGGGAGTTCCCACTGAGCAGGTTGCCTGACTTGGGGCTCAGTTCCAGGACTCTGGGATCCTGACCTGGGCTGAAGGCAGACGCTTAACTGACTGAGCCACCTAGTCTCTCCTAAACTGTCAATTATTTTCAAAAGACATTTTAAAACAAGAAAATAAAAGTCTTATGTTTGCCCACATACACTATCCTTTCACACTCTCCACTTTGTATGAATTCAGTTTTCCCTCTGGTATCATTTCTGTTTTGTTTGCAGAGCTCCATTTCAAATTTCTTGCAGACCATGTCTCTTGGTGGTGATGGACACCATGTTCTAGAGTCAACTCGACTAGCTTTGAAGAAGGAAACTGGCTAAGAACTTAAGTCGCTAATTCATCCCAGTAACCAATGGGTTTTCAAAGTGCAGATGTCCCCAAAGACATCAGTGCCTCCTTAAATTAATGCTACACATTGTTGGTATTGGTGTGGCTGTAAGCACTCTGTGGGCCTCAGTGTTTTCACAGCTATGAACACCACAGCTATGGACCTATCTCCAGAACCCACTAGTCACAGTTTTAACTAATTTATCTAGTTCCTTTTAAATACCTATCAGCTAGTAGAATGATTGCTTAACATTTTTCCTTTATTTAAATCGGCAAACAACTAATTCGCTAGAATCAGCTGATTTTTTCTAGCATTCGATGTACACAGTCTTAAAAATAGCATTAAATGGAATAAGTGTCATAGGTTTGAATTACCAATATTTGCAGTGAAGAGTTTCACATTTTAATGGCAATTTTCACTTCTTGGAGTCACGTTGAACAGGGTCAATCAGAGGCGAACGTCAAAGTCTTCATTTTGTCTCCATTAAGTAACAAAGAATTGGTTGGGGGACCGTTGACCCATTTGTGCCTGAGAGAAAAAAGTGTGTATAGGTTGCTTGGTTCTTTTTTTTCTTTCTTTTTTTTTTAGCTTTCATTTCGTAGCGAGCCCTGACATTGCAGGTGAATAATGTGTGAAATGTATTTAAAGTCTCACCAATGAATTCCATACTAAACGGAAAGTCTTTGTCTTGGTTTTATTTCTCTTGCATTGTCATGTTAAAATCTCCCCTATTATCAAAGGTGAAAGATAAAATTATAAATGATAATTTGCAAATTATGAAGCATTAAATCTTAAAAGACATGGGATGAAAAATAAAGCTGTAATAAACAGTAGAGGCTGGCTGATTATGAAGCAATGACAAATCCTTGGAACACTGAAATCCTGTGTCTCTCCCAGGGGAAAAAGTGAGTTACAACGTAAAATACCACTCCGCGTGCCTAACGGCCTGCAAATGTGTTCCTCTGAATACAGAGTGGAGCATGGTTTTGTTCCAAACTGACTCTGCAGTGGGCTTGAGGGCAGGGGTAAGGAAGGTGCTGGTGAGTGATTAGTCGGAAGCGACGTGCGCTGCAGCCTGCAGGGTAGCCTGCAAGTAGCAGGGGCTTCCAAATGCCTGAGCCCAGGCGGCCTCGTTGCTGATCCAGGGTGGGCCGTAGCTGTGTCCTCTCTCAGAGCTTCTGGCCACCACCAGCCTCTCTGCTGCAAGGTGTCACAGGCTTTAGAATTCCTGCAAGACCGTGCGACACCCAGTGAATTCCACCAGCAATGCATGAAAATAATAACAATGAAAGCAGAAGACCATAAGCCGAATTCACCTGGCGGGCTTCACCTTTGTAAGCAGTTGATATGACCTGAGTGATGACCTAGTGAGGCCATTTCCAAAAAGATCAGAAGGGCAGAAAAGCACGTAGAGTTTGCTGGAGCCGTGCATTTTTCATCGAGTAACGGTAACTGAGTGTGTGCAGTTTGTGGCAGGGAGCGAGCAATGCTGTGGGTAAATACAGATACATGGCTCCCCATTCCGTGAGGGAGCCAGACAGACGGGGACACGGGTGTGTGCGGTCCTTGACGCGCATTCTTGGCAGCATTTTCTCAACATCTTCGAAGACGATCCATGAGCGCATCATCTCCAGGAGGTAGGTCAGCTTAACGATAGCACAGTGACTCTCATTAGGGAATTGTAAAAGAATGTATGTCTTGGAGGCTGGAATTACTTACTTGCAAACGGTTTTCATGACCCTAAAGTGGAAGTCATGCCTGTAAGTTTTCAGGAAAGGTTGTAACTCACAGCATCTAGGCTTGGTGACAAAGGGACGTCTACAGCACATAATTATGTAAAAAACTAACAACAAAAAAGAGCACAGACGTTGTATTTTCAGAACTGTACCCTTAATCTTACTGACTTCTGAAAGCAATGTCATTATTTCGAACAAAAAATGAGCATTTGCGGGATATAAATTTCACATTGTCATGATACTAACATCACTTTTCTCAAGTACGTATTTACTCATTTCTCTGTTTCTAAAATTGTTCATCTGTGCCACTCTATGTTATTCTACGTTTGATCTATTCATGTTATAGTACATAAAAATAAGCTCTCTTCAGAGACACTGTTCAGAATGATTTCTCCCGCGTGGTGTAAAGCCAGTGCTAGAATGTTAACGTGGAGGTTGGTGGAGGCCAGCACTTGTCCAACTCTGACGTGCCCGGAAAGTCCCGGGTATCGTGTTACAGTGCAGATGCTGAATCGGCAGGACTGGGTGCCTGGGAATTTGCATTTCTCCCTGTCTCCAGGTGCTGTGGACATGCTGGTCCACAGGCCCCACTTGGGACAAGTGATCTAACCCACCGTGTCAGATCCATTTTGCTTTCACCGTCTCAGAACTGGTCCTGGTGACTTTCCCTGGAACAGTCAGTGAGGTGTCCTGTAGTTTGCAGCACAGACGAGATCACTGTCATGAGATGCACAAGTCCCATTTTCTTATACAGGTGTGTCGTGAAGGGATTTCTTAATTCGGTAGATCCTGGGCAACCTGGAATGATTGGCCGTGTGTGGTCCTAATCTTTATCTCTGCCATTACAAAATAATCTACAATTAACGGTATTCCTGGAAATGGATTGGAACGTTTTGTCACTTGTGTTGTGTAATCACTGTTATAGGCTGATCAGGGAAGATAATGGGCACAAATTAGTCTCAACCGATTAAATTCAGACACAATGATCAGAGTGAATGACCGGCATCACAGACTTACTGTGCTAACAGTCATAATAATAGCAATCATAATATTACCCACAGCTTACTGAACGCTTGCTGTGTGGAGTCGTTGTGTAATTACATCAGATCCTACCAGCGACCTTGAAACTTAGGTATTATTTGATCCCTGGGTTGCTGCAGGGAAGCTAACTTCTGACAGCTTAATTCATTTATTCGTTAGTCGTTTATAGCAGGTTAAAAGTGGAACTGAAGACTCAGGCGCACACGGATTCTTTTTTCCTCTGTACATGGCTGCAGCTGAGGTCCGAAACCTGTGCTGGGCCAATCCAAAGGCTGGCTCTTCCTGGACGTAAATGTGCCACTGCATCTTCTGTCTTTTGAACTCCTTTCTTTCAGGAAAGTCTTAATTTCCAGGAGGTTACTTGCTCTTTTCAGCTGAATATTTAGGGCCCTCTTGGGCCCTCAAGCCTCTTCGGTTCTAAAGCTCCCACGTATGTTTCTGGGGCCCCAAGAGGGTCAGAAGAATGCCGTGATCCCTCTTTGTTACTCTCCCACATATCTATTTCTTCCTTTTGGAGGAAGGGATTGCCTTTTGCAGGAGTTTCGGGTGAGGGAAGGATGCGTAAACCTATCTTTAAGTTTCATCTGCTCCTTGACGCGAGGCAGCCAGGAGCACCGAGCAGCAGGCTGGTGTCATCAGCTCCTTTCTCTTGGGACTGTGCTTTCCCTTTGCTTGGGGAGGTGCTGCTCTCATGGTGCTCTCACTCCAGGGGATGAGAGCCATATCCTTATGGTTTTGAGTTCTCCCAGGATCTGACTCTTGGTATTTAAATTTGGAATTTAAACTTTCTCAAGCACCACTTTCTTGGAGGAAATGCTTTGCTCTCAAGACCAGTATTTCTTTTTTTTTTTCAGTTTATTAAAGTTTTTATTTTTTTTATAATAATGTTTTTTTATTATATTATGTTAGTCACCATACAGTACATCCCTGGTTTTTTGACGTAAAGTTTGGTGATTCATTAGTTGCGTATAACACCCAGTGCACCATGCAATACGTGCCCTCCTTACTACCCATCACCATCCTATCCCATTTCCCCACCCCCCTCCCCTCTGAAGCCCTCAGGTTGTTTCTCAGAGTCCATAGTCTCTCATGCTTCATGCCCCCTTCTGATTACCCCCCCTTTCTTTATCCGTTTCTTCTCCTACCGATCTTCCTACTTCTTATGCTCCATAGATGAGAGAAATCATATGATAATTGTCTTTCTCTGCTTGACTTATTTCACTTAGCATTATCTCCTCCAGTGCCATCCGTGTTGCAGCAAATGTTGAGAAATCGTTCTTTTTGATGGCTGAGTAATATTCCATTGTATATATGGAACAGATTTGTGTGGAACCAGAAAAGGCCCTGAATCACCAAGGAATTGTTGAAAAGGAAAAACAAAGCTGGGGGCATCACAATGCCGGATTTCGAGCTGTACTACAAAGCTGTGATAACAAAGACATCATGGTACTGGCACAAAAACAGACACATAGACCAATGGAACAGAATAGAGAACCCAGAAATGGACCCTCGGCTCTTCGGTCAACTAATCTTTGATAAAGCAGGAAAAAACATCCGGTGGAAAAAACACAGTCTCTTCAATAAATGGTGCTGGGAATATTGGACAGCTACATGCAAAAGAATGAAACTTGACCACTCTCTCAACCATACACAAAAATAAACTCTAAATGGATGAAAGACCTCAATGTGAGACAGGAATCCATCAAAATCCTAGAGGAGAGCATAGGCAGCAACCTCTACGACATCGGCCACAGCAACCTTTTTCATGACACATCTCTAAAGGCAAGAGAAACAAAAGATAAAATGAACTTGTGGGACTTCATCAAGATAAAAAGCTTCTGCACAGCCAAGGAAACAGTCAAAAAAACCTAAGAGGCAGCCCACGGAATGGGAGAAGATATTCGTAAATGACACTACAGATAAAAGACTGGTATCCAAGATCTACAAAGAACTTCTCAAACTCAATACGTGAGAAACAAATAAACAAATCATAAAATGGGCAGAAGATATGAACAGACACTTTTCCAATGAGGACATACAAATGGCTAACAGACACATGAAAAAATGTTCAAAATCATTAGCCATCAGGGAAATTCAAATCAAAACCACACTAAGATACCACCGTACTCCAGTTAGAATGGCAAAAATAGACAAGACAAGGAACAACAATTGTTGGAGAGGATGTGGAGAAAGGGGATCCCTCCTACATTGTTGGTGGGAATGCAAGTTGGTACAGCCACTCTGGAAAACAGTGTGGAGGTCCCTTAAAAAGTTAAAAATTGAGCTACCCTATGACCCGGCCATTGCACTACTGGGTGTTTACCCCAAAGATACAGACGTAGTGAAGAGAAGGGCCATATGCACCCCAATGTTCATAGCAGCATTGTCCACAATAGCTAAATCGTGGAAGGAGCCGAGATGCCCTTCAACAGATGAGTGGATTATCAAGACCAGTATTTCTGCTGTGAACAGAGAGCTCAGGTTTGCTACTCAAAGCCACAAATGTGACTGTGACCTTCCTGTCTTCTTGTTGCTCATCCGGATGTGGGGCAATAAGCTTCAGCCCAACGGTTGATTTCAGGGGTCTGCAAAAGATAAAACATGACCAAGAAGAAAAAATACACCAGATGTTACTTCCAAAAAATTTTGAAAAGGTACATTCGTATGGTTGGAAATAAGAGTACAGGTGTGAGCAAGATGCTTCTGGACAGTGATCATCCAGAAAATAAGCATCCGACACACATAATTTTCTTGTCCACATGCCGCTTGCTGTCAAGGCTGAATCAGGAAACTGCCCTTATTGGAAATACTTTGATTTCTGTAACTTTATGTGAAGTCAAAGAGAGAAGGGATTTATCTGAGACTAAATTGTCACCAAAGTTTTATAGAAGTCCTGAATGAGTCTCTTGAAACACTTGGAAGTGTGAATCTAACAAATCAAAATTCTGTTTTGTTGGTTTGAGTTTTGGTTTCCATTCTCTTTCATTCTGATTTTCTTATCTGCATAGAATCACCCGAGTCTAGGATGACTCTCTTCTTTTTTTTCCCCTGGCTTTTTGAATTGCTGCTGAAGGAAAGTTTCAGTTTTAAAAAACTGAAGTGTTTTCCAGACGTTTTTATAATCCCAAGCTAGGTAAACTGATATAATTTATACTGATAGTGTAAACATTGACCCTCTTTTTTTCCCACAAAGGCATTTTTCTCTCTTTTCTGTCGAAGTTACAACTGATAGAAAACAGATATTTGGCTAAAGTGGAAAAGAAAATGATATGCATACCTGAATTCACGCTGACGTGTTTGCAGAAAGTGTAACAGGAAGCCGAGGGGACAGGAGGAACAGTCTCTTCCCTGAGTTGTCCTGGGGGAAAGTGGTATCGTGTGACTCGTCACACTTCTTGGACGTCCTGTGAGCTATTGCACACAGATGTCTGATGGAGCAAACAGACCTCGAGAACGTCCGCCCTTCATGAAATCTCCACACAAGCCTTTGCAACTCGCTCGAGATTTATGGCGCCTGAATCCAAAGACAGCCACACAACCCTTATTCCTCCAGTTCCTTGTGTAAGACAACACCAGGTCAACCGTGTTGTTTGCAGGCACCAAAGGCTGCCGGGCTTTGAGAGTTTCAAGTGCTTGCCTTTCTTTGCATTTGGGGGAAGGACGGAAAATCACTTACCGATCCCCACTGTCCAGTGTCCTGTAGGGATGTTTCCAGCCAATGCATGTGAGGAAACAGGACCCAGCTAAAGCAGCGGGCTGACGAGAGACCACCTCCACTTGGGGTTCTCAGTTCTTCTGTGTGAGGAGCCACATTTTCAGGGTTGCGTAATGATGTATAGCTCCTCATGGATAATTGCCTTAGGAATAAAACAACCTCAGCTCTTCTGTTTTACCAAAGGGTATACAATTAAGTGAAGAATTCAATATGCGGTTCTTCATGTCCCCATCTTCGAATTATTCATGCAAGAGATGAAAAAGTTTATCATAATCTAGGAAGATCCAAGATGCAAATCACATTGTGGATCGTATCTCAGGTTTTCAGCAGCATAATACAGAATGGGCAGGTGGTGTCACCACTGGTCTTCGTGGGAAACGAAAGTACTGTTAAATCCAGATTCAGGGCACCTGGGTGGCTCAGTCAGTGAAGTGTCTGCCTTCAGCTCAGGTCATGATCTCAGGGTCTTGGAATCAAGTCCCACATTGGGCTCCCTGCTCAGGGGTGAGCTTGCTTCTCCCTCTCCCTCTCCTCCTTGCTCATGCTCTCTCTCTCACTCACTCTCTCTTAAATAAATAAAATCTAAAAAAATTTTTAAAATCCAGATCCAGTGGGAATTTATAGCATCTTTGAAGGTTCTTCTGATGTTCATCTTAAGTGGCTTAGGTTTCTGGGATGATGAATTTAATTGAAGAGTGTAGAGCATGTGGTAAGACCTCCATAAACAAATGAGTTTCATAACTAAAAAAAAAGAAGAGAAAATTTTTCATGACCTGCTACTTTTAAAATCTGGCCCTAGTTCACAGAATGGAGCATGGGTTTGGGGCAGTGATCGGCGAGTCAGACCAGGTGCAAAGGTAAGGTGTCTTGAGACTGCTTTGTATTACCCTTTACGTAGGATTGATGCGTGGGCACCTGTCAGTCTCCAGGCCTGGATGGAGCAGGTCATGATGGAGACGACCTTCCCACAGGAGCAACCGCTGTGTCACCTCCATGCAAACGCTGCACAGTTGCCCGAGTGTTTTCTAGAACAGGCTCTAGTGCTAACTTGATGTCTTGTGCATTCAAGAGACCACCAGTAACTTGCTGGTGGGAGGAAGAACCATTTCCTCCTTCGTAGTCCCCGAAAGTGAACTTCGGGAACGTGGGAAATAGTTCTCCGTCCGCTGTCCCTGGAGGCCACTGTTTGTGAGAGCTGCGAGCCAGGAGAGCTCTTCCAGATGTGAGTTTCCATCTTGAGGAGGCTCAAGTGCTAGGATTTCAAACGCGGAAGAAGAAGATGGCCGTAGTGCTTTAGCTCAAATCCCCTTTGCCAAACGCTTTCTGCCCATTTCCCATCTAAGACTCCCAGCTTCATGTAGACAGGCCCTCTGCTTCTTTCCAGGAGAGAAGGAAAACCATTCCAGACAAAATTTCAGATACCAGGGTGATTTATCCCTAAGTATTTGACATCTATTCTTTTCAATGAATGGGTAGAACTACTTATAATATTTTTAAAAGTATAATTAACGTACAATGTTATATTAGTTTCAGGTGTATCATATAGTGATTCAACAATTCCGTCCATGACTCAGTGCTCATCACGATATGTGTGCTCTTATCCCCACCACCTCTCCCCCCCCCCCCGCCACCTCCCCTCTGGTCACTATCAGTTTGTTCTCCAGAGTTAAGAGTATGGTTTCTTTGGTTTGTCTCTTTTTCTCTTTGTTCCTTTGTTTCGTTTATTAAATTCCACGTGTGAGTGAAATCATATAGTATTTGTGTTTCTATGGCTGACTTATTTCACGGAGCATGATACCATCTAGATCCAGCCCTCTCATTGCCAATGGTGAGATTTCATTCTTTCTTATGCCTGAGTAATATTCCACTGCATATAAATACCACATACCTTGTGTATCTATTCATCTGTGTATGGACACTTACTTATACTATCCTTAAAACTCATTCAGAAACACAAATAATGAACTTAATGACCATTTATAATAGTCAACCAATTTTCTACCTCGACTCCTTCTGCAGACAAGGGAACTAAAAGATGCATTTTCCCCATAGATAATTGGCCCTAAAGGTTTGTGGCCCAAATTCCTCAAATATATATGTCAGGTCGATAGTGTTTCTGAAAAATCACTGATGGGCTTGAAATCCGTGAACATTTCGAGCAAATTGTATATGTATAATTAAATTTGGATTCTGTCACAGGAAGCTGTTTGGATTAATTCTTTTTTTCATATTTCATTTAATAATGTTACTTCTGAGAACATTTTATATAAAATTTGGAAAACCATGGAATGAAGCTTACACCACATTATATTACAGTTCACCATATATATAAATAAACACATTGTAAAATGTGTATTATCAAATTCAAATCTAAAAAATCATGATAGTTTCCAGCTTTCACTTTTGGCATGAGGCTTTGCAGAAATTTTGCAATCAGTGTTAAGAAGTTCAGGCATCCCAGACATTACACAGGCTCAAAGAGTGCACTCCCAAACAGCATACGAAATCTAAATATTATTAGGCGTGTTTCTGGTTAAACACGTTAAGTTCCCCTGCACTTCGTGTTACAAGGTATTCTGCTTAACGAGAATATAAACAGGTGTTCTTATTAAAGTTTACTGTAAGTTCTCATTCTTTCGTTTCTGCTTTCCTGGAACCTGGCTCATATGCATCAGATAGCCTGATAAGACAGAGCCAACCCGTCAGAAAGCAAGACCCACCGCGAACCTCAATTCATCCCAGAATTGAGTCGGAATGCACTGACCTGCAAGTTATCAGTTACGCAGACGTGTATAATTATTTACATTTTTAAACAATTTTATTACTGAGGCCAGTTGACATACGATTTATTTTTAATTCTGATTTTCATCCCTATTTTTTGCCACTTTTTATTTCAATGTATTTTCAAGCATACAGAAAATGTCTTAGTATAAAATTGACTAAAAACTGTTAACCCAATTCAGGATAGGCTGTTTGCCACATTTTCTTTGCTATATCTCCCCCCCCCTTCCTTCCTTCCTTCTTTCTCTCTCTAGCTCTCATCTATCTGTCCATCCGTCTCTGCAGCTCTATCTATGTATCGACTGATCAGTCTACCTCTCCTCTTTCCTGTGCTTTTTTATGCACACACACACACACAACACACACTCATACACAACACAAATACACGTACCCCTATACACAAAATACGTGTGTAGTTGTCTGCACTGTTTGAAGCTGACTTGCCAACATTACCTCCACATCGTGCTGAATATTGTGGTATGGATTTCCTCACGATAAAGACTGTACAAGCCTGGCACGGTTGTCACAATCAGGCAATCGAACATTGCCACAACACGGTCCCCTAATTCACAGCCAAGCACTAACTATGACCACTGCCTCTGCAATTTCCTTTTCCCCCGTGTCTTTCCTTTCCCAGGACCCAATCCACAGTCGGGAACGGCATTACGTCGTCACACATCTTTGATTTCCTTCAATGTACAGCAGTTTCCCGTCGTGTTTCATGACGGTGATGTTTCTGAAGATTGTAGGCCCGTTCTTTTATGGAATGCATGAGTTTGTCTCGTGATTCCTCATGATTACATCCATCCAGTTTATTCATTGTGGGCAAGAACACCACATAAGGAGTGGTGTGTTCTCTGCAGCACCTCGGATCAGGGAGCATGTGACGTTGCTTTATCTGGTTACTGGTGTATGTTAAACTGCATCACTTGGTTAAGGTGACATCTTGATTTTTTTCTCTGTAAAGTTGCTAATTTTCCCTTTGCAGTTCATAGGAAGCATGTGGCATAGATAAGAAACCAGTGAGGTGTTTTGAGACTGTGTATATATCATCTTGTCCATCAAACTCCCCTTGGCATCCATCAAAAAGAATGAAATCTTGCCATTTGCAATGACGTGGATGGAGCTGGAGGGTATTATGCTAAGCGAAATCAGAGAAAGACAGTTAAATGATTTCACTCATGGGTGGAATTTAAGAAACAACACCGAGGATCATAGGGCAATGGAGGGAAAAATAGGGCAAGATGAAATCAGAGAGGGAGACAAACCTTGAGAAACTCAACTCTAGGAAACAAACTGAGAGTTGCTGGAGGGGAGGGGGGGTGGGGAGATGGGGTAACTGGGTGACGGGCATGAAGAAGGGCAGGTGATGTAATGAGCACTGGATATTGTATACAACTGATGAATCACTGAACTCTACCTCTGAAACTAATAATACACAATATGTTAGTTTATTGAATTTAAATTTTTAAAAAACCCTCACGTTGGCATCGAATTACCATGGATGCCAGCATGATAGTTGCGAAATGGCGATTTCCAAACTCCGTCTCTTCGCCGTCTGTTAGGTGGCACCCTCCTCTGCGGTTTCATCTGCCATCAGTATGGACTCGTGGGCAACACAAAGGCGTTTTTTTGACATGAGCCCTTACAGTGTAGCATCTGCGCCCTTTTGACCTGTGCCCAGCGATTCTTACGCACTTTCTGATGGAACGTTACCATTCATTGTTTGTTAAATGTCAGAATGAAGATAAAAATAAATCACGGTCCCCAACTATGAGTTTATTAAGAAAATGCATTGACTTACATGATGATAATACCTTTATCTTCAATGAATACTTCCAAGCATTTGTAGCATCCAGAAGTGATCCACAGAAATTATCCCTGCAAAACAAAGTCAGCATTCATGCTGTGTGAGAGTTGAATTTAGTGAGGCATAGTCTGGTATACATAGTAACAGAATGATTATTTTCATGAAAATCTATGAGTGTTTTAATGTCATCATGTAGCCTCCGGATGCTAGTTCAGTGAGCACCTAGTTCACTGTACCGAACAAGCACTTCTTCAACACTGATGCCTCACCTAATTTGGAAAAGTTCCAGTAGTTAAGAGTACCTGTTATCTTTTGTTTTAGTTCCAGAATAGTGAACATACAGTAGACTGTTATGTAAACATAGATGTAATATAGTGATTCAGAAACTCTGTACAGTGGGGCACCTGGGTGGCTCAGTCAGTTAAGCGTCGGACTCTTTTTTTTTTTTTAATGATTTTTTATTATATTATGTTAGTCACCAAGGCGTCCGACTCTTGATTTCAGCTCAGGTCATGATCTCAGACTCGTGAGATCGAGCCCCACGGCTGGATCTGCATGGCGCATGGAGCCTGCTTAAGATTCTCTCTTTCCCTCGCCCTCTGCCCTTGTCTCCCTCACACACATGCACCCACGCTTTCTCCAAAATAACACTAATTCTGTACATTACTCAGTACTCATCATGATACGTGTATTCGTAATCCCCATCACCTATCTCACCCATCCCCCTGCCTGCCTTCCATCTGATAACCACCAGTTTGTTCTCTATAGTTGAGTGTGATATTTTATTCATTGCTTTTTTTTCATTGCTCATTTGTTTTCTTTTTTAAGCACTACATGTAAGTGTGAAATCATATGGTATTTGCTTTCTCTGATTGACTTATTGCACTTAGCATTATACTTTCTGGGTCCATCCATGTTGTTACAAATGGCAAGACTTCACTCTTTTATGTGAGTGAACAGTATTCCAGTGTGTGTATATACCACATCTGCTCTACCCATTCATCTGTCAGCGGACACTCAGGCTGCCTTCATATCTTGGCTATTATAAATACTGCTGCAGTAAACATAGGGGTGCATATAGCTTTTTGAGTTAGTGTTTTCATATTCTGTGGGTAAATACCCAGTAATAAAATTACTGAATCATACAGTAATTATAGTTTTAATGTTTTGAGGCACCTCCATACTGTTTTCCACAGTGGCTGCACCAGTTTGCATTCCCACCAACACTGCAAGAGGGTTCCTTTTTCTCCACATTTTTAACACTTGTTTCTTGTGTTGTTGATTTTAGCCGTTCTGACAGGTGTGAGGTGATATCCCATTGTGGTTTTGATTTGCATTTCTCTGATGGATAAATGATATTGAGCATCTTTTCAAGTGTCTGTTGGCCATCTGTAGGTCTTCTTTGAGAAATGTCTGTTCATGTATTCTGCCCATTTTGTAATTGCATCATTTGGTTTTGGGGTGTTGAGTTGTATAAGTTCTTTATATATGTTGGATACTAACCCCTTATTGAAGAAGTCATTTGCAAATATCTTCTCCCATTCAGTAAGTTGTCTTTTAGTTGTGTGGATGGTTTCCTTTGCTGGGCAGCAGCTTTTTATTTTGATGTAGTCCCAATAGATTATTTTTGCTTTTGTTTTCCTTGCCTCAGGAGACATATCTAGAATAATGTTGCTAGAGCTGATGTCAGAAATTTCTTTTTTTTTTTAAAGATTTTTATTTTTATTTATTTGACACAGAGAGAGAGCACAAGCAGAAAGAGTGACAGGCAGAGGGAGGGGGAGAAGCAGGCTCCCCACAGAGCAGAGGGAGCCCAGTGTGGGATTCGATCCCAGGACCCCAAGATCATGACCCGAGCCGAAGGCAGTCACTTAACCAGCCGAACCACCCAGGCACCCTGATGTCAGAAATTTCTACTTGTGCTATCTTCTAGGATTTTTATGGTTTCAGGTCTCACATTTAGGTCTTAGTCCACTTTGAGTTTATTTTTATGTATGGTATAAAAGAGAGGTCATGTTTCTTTCTTTTGTATGTTGTGGTCCACTTTTCCCAACACCATTTGTTAAAGAAACTGTCTTTTTCCCATTGCATATTCTTGCCTCCTTTGTCAAACATTAATTGAATATATAATCGTGGGTTTATTTCTGGGCTTTATATTCTGTTCTACTGATCTGTGTGCCTGTTTTTGTGCCAGTACATTACTGTTTTGATTACTACAACTTTGTAATATATTTTGAAATACGGGATTGTGATACCTTCAGTTTTATTCTTCTTTTTCAATATTGCTTTGACTATTCAAGGTCTTTTGTGGTTCCATACAAATTTTAGGATTGTTTTAATTCTGTGAAAAATGCTGTTGGTATTTCGATAGGGATTGCATTAAATGTGTAGATTGCTTTTGGTAG
This sequence comes from Ursus americanus, assembly GCF_024610735.1. Lineage (NCBI taxonomy): Eukaryota > Metazoa > Chordata > Mammalia > Carnivora > Ursidae > Ursus > Ursus americanus. The sequence goes on along the minus strand of NC_142164.1, from coordinate 117,302,189 downwards.
TATGGACATTTTAACAGTATTTCTTCTTCCAATCCATGAGCATGGAATGTCTTTCCATGTGTTTGTGTCATCTTCAATTTCTTTCATCCGTGTTTTATACAGAGTACAGGTCTTTCACCTCTTTGGTTAAGTTGATTCCTAGGTATATTATTATTTTTGGTGCAACTATAAATGGGAGTGTTTTCTTAATTTCTCCTTCTGTTACTTCATTATTAGTGTATAGAAATGCAACAGATTTCCGTATATTGATTTTTGTATCCTGCAACCCTACTGAATTCCCTCATGAATTCTAGTAGTTTTTTGGTGGAGTCTTTCTGGTTTTTTATATATAGTATCTTGTCATCTGCAAATAGTGAAAGTTTTACTTCTTCCCTCCAATTTGGATACATTTTATTTCATTTTATTGTCCGATTGCTATAGCTAGGACTTCTAGTACTACATTGAATAAAAGTGGTGATAGTGGACATCCTTGTCTTGTTCTGACCTTAGGAAAAAGTTCTCAGTTTTTCATCATTGAGTATAATGTTAGGTGTGGGTTTTTCATAGATGACCTTTTTTATGTTGATATATATTTCCTCTACACCTGTTTTGTTGAAGGTTTTTATCATGAATGGATGTTGTACTTGGTCAGTGCTTTTTCTGCATCTATTGAAATAATTGTTATGGTTTTTATCCTTTCTCTTGTCCGTGTGATTTATAATTGGTTTGATTTGTGAATATTGAACTACCCTTATAACCCAGAACTAAATCCCAATTTATTTGTGGTGAATGATTTTTTTTTTTTTTTTGGTGTATTGTTGGATTGGGTTTGCTGATTTTTTTTTTGAGGGTTTTTGCATCTATGTTCATGAGAGATATTGATTTGTAGTTCTTTTTTGTAGTGGTGTCTTTGTGTGTGTGTGTGTGTTGTTGTTGTTGTTGTTGTTGTTGTTGTTGTTGTTTTGGGAGGGTGGTTTTGGTATCAGGACAATGCTGGCCTCATAGCATGAATTTGGAAGCTTTCTTCTCTCTTCTATTTTTTAGAATTGTTTGAGAAGAATAGATAATAAATCTTCTTTAAATGTTTGGTAGAGTTCATCTGTGAAGCTATCTCATCCTGGACTTTTGTTGAGAGTTTTTTGATTACTGATTCAATTCATTGCTGTTAACTGGTCTATTCAGATTTTTTGTTTCTTGGTTTCAGTTTTGGGAAGTTATGTGTTTCCAGAAATTTATCCATTTCTTCATGATTGACTAATTTGTTGGCATATAATTGTTCACAATATTCTTTTATAATCCTTTGTATTTCTGTGGTGTTGGTTGTTATTTCTTCTCTCTCATTCTGATGTTGTTTATTTGATTTCTTACTTTCTCCCTCACTCTCTTCTCTCTCTCTTTTGGTGTATCCGACTAAAGATTTGTCAATTTCATTGATCATTTCAGAGAACCAGCTCCCAGTTTCATTGATCTGTTCTGTTGTGTTTTTAGTTCCTATTTTATTTATTCCTTCTCTAATCTTTAATATTTCCCTCTGTCTACTGGTTTGGGATTTTGTTTGTTCTTTTTCTGTCTCCTGTAGGTGTAAGATTAGGTTATTTATTTGATATTTTTCTTTCTTCTTGAGGTAGGCCTATATTGTTATAAATGTCCCTCTTAGAACACCTTTTGCTGCATCCCAAAGGTTTTAGATCATCATGTTTCATTTTCATTTGTCTCTTTGATTTCATGGTTGACCCATTCATTGTTTAGTAGCATTTTATTTAACCTCCATGTACTGGTGTTCTTTCCAGATTTTTTCTTGTGGTTCATTTCTGGTTCCATAGTATTACAGTCAGAAAAGATGCATGGTATGACTTCAGTCTTTTTTAATTTATTGGTGCTTGTCTTGTGACCTAATATGTGATTTATTCTGGAGAATGCCCATGTGCACTTGATAAGAATCTTGTATTCTGCTGCTTTAGGATGGAATGTTCTGAATATGCCCGTTAGATCCATCCGGTCCAGTGTGTCATTCAAAGCCACTGTTTCCTTGTTGATTTTCTGTTTGGATGACCTATCCATTGATGTAAGTGAGGTGTTAAAGTCCTCTACTACTATTGTGTTACTGTCAATTACTTCCTTTCTGTTTGTTATTAACTGCTTTACGTATTTGTGTGCTCCCATATGGGTGCATAAATACTTAACAATTGTTATATCTTCTTGTTGGATTGTTCCCATTATGATTATATACTGTCCTTCTTTGTCTCTTCTTATAGTCTTTGTTTTAAATCCATTTTGTCCATTATAAGTATTGCTACCCAGCTTTCATTTCACTTCCATTTGTATGATAGATGCTTTTCCATCCCTTCACTTGCAATCTGGAGGTGTCTTTAGGTCTGAAATGAGTCTCTTGCAGATAGCATATAGTATATGGAATCATACGTACACATTTTTATTTTGTGAATCCTTCGGCTGATTTTTACATATATTTAATTTTATTGCTTTTGTGCTTCCTACTTTCCTTACTCCTGCTTATGGTCTTCCTTTTCCACTCAAAAAGTCCCCTTTAATATTTCTCGTAAGGCTGGTTTAGTGGTGATGAATTCCTTTAACTTTTGTTTGTCTGGGAAACTCTTTATCTCTCCTTCTATTCCGAGTAATAGCCTTGCCAGATACAGTATTCTTGGCTGCAGGGTTTACTTTCAGAATTTTGATTATAACATGCCAATTCCTTCTGGGCTGCAAAGTTTTGCTGAAAAAAAACAGCTGATAGCCTTATGGGGTTTCTCGTGTATGTAACAGTTTTCCTTTTCTTGCTCCTTTTAGAATTCTCTCCTTATGACTGCCTCTTGCCATTTTAATTACTGTGTATCTTGGTGTGGACCTCCTGTGGTTGATTTGATTTTGTTGGGGGCTCTCTATGCCTCCTGGATTTGGATTTCTTTTTCTTCCCCAGATTCAGGAAGTTTTCAGCTTTTATTTCTTCAAGTACATTTTCTGCCCCCCTTCTCTCTTCTTCTTCTGGGATCCCTGTAACAAATGTTACTACGCTTGATGATGTCACTGAGTTCCTTTACTGTGTTTTCATTTATTATTATTATTTTCTCTCAACTGCTCAGTTTGACTGCTTTCTATCACTCTGTCCTCCAGGTCGCTGATGCATTATTCTACTTTCTCTCTTCCTCTATTCCATCCAGTGATTTGGTTTTTTTTATTTCAGTTATTGGGTTCTTCATTTCTGATTGGTTCTTTTTTAGGTTTTCTATCTCTTTGTTGAGGGTCCCGCTGAGGTCCTCCACTCTTTTCTAAAGCCCAGTATCTTTTGGATCATTGCTTTAAATTCTGTATCAGACATATTACTAATTGTCGTTCATTTATCTCTCTTGCTATGGTTTTGTCCTGTTCTTTCACTTGGAACAGGTTCTTCTGTGTTCTAATTTTGTGTGACTCTCTGGGTCTGTTCTGTTTCTGTGTTAGGAAAGTCAGGTACGTCTCTTGCTCTTGGGAAAGTCGTGTCCCTTATGAAGAAGAGGTTCTACAAGTGCCCTGCAGTGCAATGTCCCCTGTTCACGAGAACCTGGCACTTCAGGGTGACTCCTATATGTGTTGCATGCACCCTGCTATTTGTTTGAGACTCGTTTGCCTTCCGTCCCTTTGCCTGCCGCCTGTTGCAGGGTTTGGTCCCAGTGTTAGGGGGACAGCCCGGGGCTGCCTTGGGCTTGAGTTGAGTCAGACCAGGCATTTGCCAGAGCTGTATCAGCACCAAACTGCAGGGCACGCTCCCTGTTTGTCCCCTAAGGAGCTTTCATTTGTGGGCAGAGACCACATCAGACCAGATTTCTGCCTTCTGCTCACTGCTGCGGCTGCAGTCAGACTGGTGTGTGTGGAGTCACTTTGGAGTGTTACTGGCCCGTTTCAGGGCTGCCTGCACAGTGCCTTCCTTGTGACATCACTTTGGATGGACTCCTCCCAGGGGCATGTTTCTGGGTCAGTGCCACGGGAGAACACGGGGTCGGGACTAGCTATGAGCAAGCCAGGTGGAGAGTGTTCATACTGTAGTGGTCCCAGCAGTTGCCTGTGTATCTACGCTGGGGAGTGGGGGAGGCAGTGGTGCCCACCAGCACTTTTTTCTGGGAGACATCTCCCAAAGATCCCTGCCCTTCCAGCTCTGAGATGAGTAAATAAACCTCCTTTCTGTATACCCCAGGCATTTTGTGCCCCCTTCTGCCCCTGTAAACCCCAGGCATTGTCTGCCCTGTGCTGTATCTCAGGGGGAAAGGGGGCTATGTCTTATACTGTCTCTTCAGGGACAGGAACTCTCAGTGTCCTCTTGCCCTCTGGCTCTCCCAGAGCTGAGCCCACTGATTTTTTTTTTAAGATTTTATTTCTTTATTTGAGAGAGAGAGAGAGAGAGAGAGAGAACATGAGCAGGGGAGGAGCAGAAGGACAGGAACAAGCAGACTCCCCGCTGAGCAGGGAGCCTGACATGGGGCTTGATCCCAGGACCCTGGGATCATGACCTGAGCCATAGGCAGATGCTTAACCGACTGAGCCACCCATGTGCTCTGAGCCCGCTGATTTTTAAAGTTTCGTGCATTACATCCCACTGATTATAAGAACTGGCAAAATTAAGCCTCTCTGGTTTTCAATGCCAAATGTTATAGGGACTTCTTTTCCCAGTTAGATGCCTGGGGTGCCCAGTGTGGGGTCTGCTTCTCTCCCTCCCCCATGCTTGCAATGTCCCTCCCTCTCAAGGAGAGTCCTGCAGGTCTGTTTCAGACATCTCCACCCTTCCTACCCTCTTTGATGCAGCTTCTTCTCTACACTTAACTGTGGAGAGTCTCTTCTGCCAGTCTTCAGGTCATTTTCTGGGTTATTTACACTGATGTGGGTGTTTTCTAGGTGTATCTGTGGGACAGGTTGAGCCGAGGATCTTCCTACTCCACCATCTTCCTTGGACCCTCTCAAGAGTACCTGTTGTCCTTTAACAGTACTTATTTCACTGATTTCACTAGTTGGCATTTCCTGTGCATTATGAGCAGAGAGCCTTCCTGAAATTCTCTGTGGTGTTCTTTGTTTTGATTTGAAGAGCTGTACCAGTTAGTCCCCTTCCTCTTCATACAGCAGCCCTTCAAGTCTTCGAAGGGAGTGCTCTTGCTCTCTTGGATCTGTCATTCTTGGCTAAACATCCCCCCTTCCCACCTCTGTTTTCAAAGATGCCGTTTCCCTATTGATTTGCTCTACTCAGCACATTCTGTGAAGTCTGTATTACAAAAAGTACCAATTCCAATTAGTTATTATGACTCCCTGGACCACTACGGTTGAAAAAAAATAAGAGATCGTGTTCAGGCTCTTTGAAGGAGTGATGCCCTTGACTGAAGTCTGCCAGCATCACATGGAAGAGCATAGCATGTATTTCCCAGTCTATATCATGAATAGAGGCTCTGCTTTGCCATGATTTTTAGATGTGGTCTAACCTGGGTAGCATACTTGACATTCTACATGTAACAAAATTACTCTTCTAATATGCCAGTCTCTAAAAGGAGTTAAATTTTATTCCATTGTTAGCCTAGAACAAATTTGTAGTCGATGAAAACGTCAGGGATTGTATTTCCCGCATAACATGGTTTTTGGATCATGGCTTATTATATAACGTGTCTGTTGCTGGAAGGCTTGGAAACTCTCCCGACTGGGCAAATTGAGAATAAATATAATGAGGTGAGGTTAAGGAAATGAATGTCAGCTTTCTATGTAGCTTAACAGAATTATCAGGCAGCACTGCAGAACAGGTGAGCATTGAATTTGCTTTTGTTCGTATGGTAATTATTTTGAGTATGTTCAAACATAGGAAAATATGTCAAGATTTTCAAGGGGAAAGCTTTGTTTACATGTTTAATCTCTAGCTTATGCTTCCCTAGCAGAAAACATGAAACAATTTTATGCTACCATTTTTCATAAAATTTTGCTGTCCTAAAACAGCTATTTATTTTTCCTTCCATTTGCTTCTGCAGCCCATTCTGTGAATGAAGGCAGTTTTTAGGGAGAAATAGCAAACTGTAAAACTGTAAACATTTGACCTAATGGAAAAGATCTTTCAGGGCCACATTCTTTGATTAAATAAATACTTACTGCAGGTGTGACAGCTGCTTGGAAGCCTTTGAAAATGTTTCAGAGAGCAGAAGGAGCCGGAACCATAGCAGCTCTATAGTCTAAGATGATAACTTTTGAACAAGAGAAAAGCTGCTTCAAAGTAGAAAATCAAGGTAGACGTTGCTGAGGGGAAAAAGCCAGGACAGCACTGGTTTCCACAGATCAAAACAGGTTCTCATTTCAACATCTTGCAACTCATTCCTATTCCGTAAATCATTTTACTCAAGAGAACGTCATCATCCTCGTCCTGAGAACATCGTCTTCCTCAAGATAGGAAATGAATACTTTTGACAGCTGGCCACAGGTTTTTAATTAAAAATATTCATGATGATTTTAGAGAAGTCGTAAAAACTCCAATGTTCTTTATAGAAAAGTGTCTAGAGATAGTTTGCCCAGACTGCATCCATTCTGCAGTAATGTGAATTCTACCCAAAAAGAGTGAGCACCTGCCTAGTCTCCAGGGCCCTCCGTCAACGTGGAGGAGGACCAGGCAGGTAGAACTCTTCCTCACCACTTCCTGCAATTCTGACAGAGGTGAACAGACGGTGGCAGGTGGCAACACCAGGAAGAGCAGTGGTTCTTGTTGACGTAGAAGGTGTCCATCCATGTAACAGACGGAGAAACAATAGCATGCAGGGATGGCATTCCTTTGAGGGCACGTGTGGTGCATTGAGACCCCGAGGGATGACAAGGCAGGCTAAGCATCTGAGTGACCTTCCCGTTCTGCTTTACACCTGAGGACGTGGTTGCCGCCTCCCTTTTCCATCAGGGGACTCCAGGAAGAGCCAGAGGCTCAACCCCCCTCTTACCAAGCGTCACAGGGTCTAAGTGCGTTGCTTTGGACCTGCACTGGTTGTCCTCAGTCTGGTGAAGAAGCTTGGTGTTCATTCAGACATTGCGGTACAGCGGCCAGACTGAAAGCAGGGATGACGGTAAATTTTCCCACTGTGTACCTGTCATGGGTTGTGGTGTAAATGTAAATATCTAGGTATCTGTATTTTCGGAAGGAGCTAGAAGGTGAGGAACTCCAGCAGCCCAGTGCAGCTGAAGAAGTACAGCTCAATAAAGGCTAACCAAACATGAAAACAAGCACTTTGCAATTAGATATTGTTACGGGGCATTCGTGCCTTACCCAAATTCCCGTTTCCTGGAGGTTATACTAAAGACACTTTCAATGAAGGTTTTTATATTAAGCAGACCTGGCATTTATCATCAGAGACCGGGTGCTCTGCAGTGAATTAAGGACAGCCATTCCTTAGGAAGGGTTTGCATACGTGGATATATATATGTGTGTATCTCAGATATGTTCTTCACATCGCTTGTAGTTGACTCACGGACCTACCCTTGATGTTAGATATTCTCTTCCTTCTAACTCGGGAAAACCCATACGTAATTGACGAGGCTGGCCTCACCTTCAAAGTCAGCTAATGAAGTCTTCCTAACAGGGAAAAAAAAATCATAGTTTTACCCATTTTTTATTTCCTATCTTCACAGACAATCAACTAAGGATGTTGTTATTGTTTTGGGTTTTTTGTTTTTTATTTTGTTTTATTTTTAAGAGGTGGGGGAGGGGCAAAGGGACAGGGAGGAGAGAGACTCTTAAGCAGGCTCCATGCCCAGCACAGAGCCTGAAGCCGGGCTTGATCTCACGACCCTGAGATCATGACCTGAGCTGAAATCAACAGTCAGATGCTTAACTGACTGAGCCACCCAGGCGCCCCAGGATGTTTTTAATATTTAGATGAAGGAGTGATTGCTCCTTACCCTGTATTCTCATTATACACTGAATCTCCCTCTATTAAAACACATACCATATTTTTCTGTAATCATTTCTGCCTTCCTTATTAAATTAAGAGCTCTTTGGTGACTGGGGACATAAAAAAAATATTTCTGTTGGATTAAGTCCCTTTAAATGTCAAATCCTCCACACACACGATTTTAGCCTCATGAAAATACTGTGTGATAAGTTTTATCATTTCCATTTGGTTAATGAGACACAGACTCAAAAAGACCAAATCAGTTGCTCAAGGTCATACCACAAATGCATAGTTAATTTCAGACTCGAAACCAAGTTGCCAAAAATCACCAATGGAGACATTTCCACCATCACCTGGGGTCATGTATATTCATCCTACTTTTCTCAGGAACTCACCTGTGTTTGACCTATAATTAAGGTAATTTCAACCAATACTTATAGTAAATACCTAATTCATTTTTTCAACATATCAAAGGATAGGACACAGCACTTCCTGTTTATTACTCATCATTGATCTAGTCAAGAAGTTTTTATGAAGTTTCACTTCCCGAGATGGTATAGTGATGCACTGGTTAGCCACTGCTGTGTAATAAGTTGTCCCCAGATGTAATGGCAGACAGCAGCATTTGTTGCCTTACGTTTCTGGGGGTCAGGAATCCTGGCCTGGCCTCTAGGAGGTTGTCTTATCCTTATGCTTTCTCATGAGGCCACAGTCACCCTGCACATCAGGCCGAGACTGATCTTCTTTCTCATGGTTGTTGGAAGAAGGGCGGGGTTCAGCTTCTCATGGGCCATTTGACTGAAGATCTCCAATCTTTGTTGGTGGTTGGCAGGAAGCTGCCCTTAGTTCCTGGTCATATGGAAGTCTCCCTAGGGCAGCTCGTAAATTATGTCATTGAAACAAACAAGTGAGAAGAACCAGACAGAGAGGGTCCACAAAAATAGAAGTCAGTCTTTTGTAACCATCTGCAAAGTGTTGCATTAACACCTGGCGGGTCTATTCCTTAGTAGCAAGGAGTTCCTTCTCGCCCACACTTAGCAGGAAGGGGTCACACAGGCATGAAGGTGAAGAAGCAGGGATCACTGGTGCTCATCTCAGAAGGCTGCTTGCAACAGCAAATCTGAGAAGGGAGGGCTTGGAACAATCTCTGTAGATCAGGACAATTACTATTCACCATATATACCATATACGAAAGAGTTGAGTGAAGTTTTTCAGCTTGAAATTCCATCTTACATCCAACTGGCAACATTCAAAGTTGCCTCTCAGGCAGAATTATATAAATATCTTTAAGTAATACTCAGCCATATTCCTTGCAACATCTTTATTTTTTAGACATTTATTATAAATCTGGGCAGTATGCAAATTAAGTAGGTACTTTGTCTGATTGCCTGGCACTGTTGAGAGGTCAGCGGTGTGGAAGGGCTGGCATTACATCCTGACCTCCAGCTCAGAGAACTTTAAATAAATGTGAGAAAGATGTATGTGTGTGTGTATGTGTGTGTGTGTAGAATATAATATGAAAAAATAAACCACCTACTTTTATATTTTAACACTGCACAATTCAGACTTTATGTTCAACTATGTGAAAACTCACTTTTCATGAGTGACAAAGAACGTTAGGCTAGAAAGTTTTAAAATATGTCCCCCTGAGGTTTTCAATAAGATCAGCCTGGAAACCACACACTAATGATGACAGAATCAAGGCTTATAAGATCCATTTTAAAATAGCCTGACTTTTAGTCATGTTACAAAGACAAGAGCCTCATTATCTTTTACCGTTTATGCTTCTGAACTATGAACGTATGTATTACTTTTCTATACATTATTAAATTTCATTTTAAATGGAAAACGTTAATATTTTAACTCAACAGTTTAAATGGTATTAATACTAATGTTGTGATTCTACTTTTTAAAGGACAGACTTTTCAAGTTCAATTTGAATCTCCTCAACTTTTATTTCTGCACTGGTGGGAAAGACTAGTTTGGGAGCATGGATTATCCTGAAAGCCAGATAATGAAAAGCTAACTTATGTGTAACTTCGGGTGTGTTTGGGGATTTCTTTGAAGATGCATCCCTACTACGCGAGGAGTTCACGACAGCTCAGACAGAGTGTGAACGAAGCAGGGAAGGCTGGGCTCTAACAAGGCACCTGTTTTCTCCTCCTTGTCTGTCCCTCTGAACAAACCGCTTCCTACTTTTGCATTCTTTTTTTTTCTCTGCAATGATACAGGTTTGTCATCCGAGCACTTTGGGGTCCTCCTGTGTATTTTGCACTTCCGGATATTCACCCTAAGAAAGCCAGTGTGTATGCAGTAGGCTGAATGAATGAGGGAAACCTGGGTACTTTGTTTTCTCTTAAATGCATAAAGAGAAGGCGCAAACCAGTTATTTAAAGCTCGGGAATCCCAAGAAGCACTTATTGCAGCCTTCGTCACAGCTCCCTGGGATGCAGCGTAAATACCCCAGCATCTGACACCCCTCACTGCAGCTATCCTGGCTGTGTCTGTGCGTCCAGGCAGACACCTGGGGGAGGAGGCGCAGCAGGCTCGTGCCCCAGCACATAACACAGTGCCTGGCACTGACCAGATGCTCAAACACTGTAACCTTCCCCACTACTGCCAGCCTGAACACATGCTCACATCATCGACAATAACATAGTACCACACGCGATGCCTAGATTTGCAGAGCTACTGAGCTTGCGAAGAAGTTATTTTCTTTTTCTTTCTTTTCAACTTTCTATTTAAATTCTAGTAGTTAACATACAGTGCAATATCAGTTTCAGGAGCAGAATTCAGTGATTCATCACTTACATACGACACCCAGTGCTCATCACAACAAGTGCCCTCCTTAAAGCCCATCCCCCATCTAGCCCATCCCCCAACCACCTCCCTCCATCACGCCTCAGTGTGTTCTCTAAGAGTCTTTCATGGTTTGTGCAAAAAAGATACTTTCTGGCATTAACATTAATATAGGGAGAGCATTAGCAACTTGACAAAGCTATCTCGTCTTGACAAGCATGTTAACTAGGTTCTCCCAGGTTTAAACACAGCAAGTTCCTCCATTTACCTCAAACAGTGAGAGAGAATGCACGTGAGAGTAAAGAGCCTGCAGAATGTCCATTAGGAGGCCAGCAGGCTGCAGAGCAATTCAGCTGGGATGGCGCATGGAGATCCCCTGGAAGAAACAGACCCCCGAATATAGCCAGAACTGCGGAGAAGAGAGAGTTAAATACCATTCTTACCAGCCATGTCTTTGTTGTTCTACTGGCTCTCCAGAGTTACGAGTTTTCACTGCTTTTGTTTCTGGTCTCTCGGTTCCATTTGCCCTTGTCTCTGACACAACGGCTTTCTGCTTTGCCAACACTTCCGAACTGTGGGCTGGGAGTGTGCATGTCAGAAACTGAGCACACCTGCGCGGCGGGGGTCATCACTCAAGAAGCATTCCTCGCCAGCCGACAGGGTTGTGTGCGAACACCCAGACTTCGGGCCAGATAATGACTTTGTTTGAACGCTCGCGCTTTTAGACACAGTTCTTTAAGGCAAGTTGTAGTCATACGGCAAAGCCATGCCTGTGTCACCTGTTATGGACCTATTGCCATAATAATGCTAAGCAAAATAATAGAGAAGGAAGAAGTAAATCATGCAACACCTATCCTATGGCAACAGCAAACACTTGAACGTATATGGTTCTATAAATAAGAAAATGTGTGACATTATCAGGTCTACTCAGCATTTAAAGACAGATGGTTGATGTGGTTTCCATAATGACAGAGTCGGGAACTGTTCTGTTGAATAAGCAAAATACATTAAATATTTTAAACATCCTCATGATCCTAAACAGTAAGGCTAATTAATAATCTTGACTAATTTTCATGCAATCAAGTAAATCTAGTGAGCAACTGTGTCGTAATATATACTTTGACATACAGGTGAACTCATGACCTCTGAAGTCATTCTTGATTAAGAATTTTTGAAAACCTTGTATGCGTACACTGGAGGACTAGATTAGCCCAAAAGAGGCTTTGGTGATTTAATGTAGAAATGCTCTTGTTACTCTTTCAAATACCGTTTGAGAAAGACCAGATAGTATAATGTGACTTTCATCTCTGTGTGTATCTGCTTCCTTTCTAAGCATTTAATCTCCGGAAGCACTTCAAGCACCACGGGACGTAGGGTCTGTGTGAGTAGATCGAGTGCAGCAGAGAGAGGGGTAATGGACCCATCCCCTCGGGCTTATTACAGCAGGACCCTAAACCATCATTTGATCACTTTAGAAAGGATCGTAGTCCGGGAACCCGTCAGCTGACATCAGTTTGCAGGGGACAGAGTTGTGACCCACCGACGGATGTTTGCTCACTCGAGCTGTATCCACTTTGAATGATCGCAGGGCTGTCATTCAGCACCACACGTTCTATTCACACGCTTTGTTTTAGTCGGGTTTCTTCTCAATCCAGCAACTGCGTGTAGACCCAGGCTAAGTCGTACCCCATTCCATGGGATACGCCAGACTTTTAATGCTAGCGGTTTTTTCCCTCAAAACAGAGGTTGCTCACGTACTGATGTGGGTTGTCCCCACTTGGGTTTCTATTGTCGTTCAGGAAGAAGATGCTGAGCTTCCAGGTCTAAGTCACCCTCCTCTTGAGTGTGGGGATACCTGAGACCTGCTGGCTCTTGCTTTGAGAAGCAGTGTCAGCCAAAAAGTGACCCCGTTTGCAGCTTCATACTTACAGACGGGGCAAAGCCTTTTTGCTCCTAGTATGCCAAGCTCGACGTCTCATCACTTCATTAAAGATCGTAGGTTGCAATCCGAATTAGAATACAGATTTTAAATTCTGCAATATGTGTATTACCCACCAAACAGTGCTACCAGAACATGCCAAATCTTTCTGTTCTGGTCAAATTAAGTATTGACATTAGCTGCCCCTGGACAGAAGAGAAAACTTATTTCCCACCGTGTGGGGGGTGTGTGTGTGTGTGTCCGTCTGTCCGTTACAGGTGCTGATGTTGAGAAAGAGATTGAATGTGAGCAATTTATGTGGGATGTGATCTTGAGAAACATCAGGGAGAGAGAGGGAAAGGAAGGTGAGGGAAGAAGCTAAGAAAGGGGGTTTTTTTCCACCAGGTTCCCAGGGTGGGCAGCTGAAGCGTAGTTCTCCTGAAGGTGTCTGGGAGGCAGTGCTGAACACAAGCTTCAGAGCTCTCCCTCCCAAGAGAAGAGGGGGCTGACGCTGTTGGCCATCAGTACCCATCAGCCATTGGGTTGGGCCCATGTGGGAGGCATTAATCCCCTGGCCCTTCCGGCATGCCGTGGGCTCGGCCGGAGCAGGCTCTGGTGGCCAGAGAAGGCCCTCAGCCAGGGACACACAGGTGCTTGGCGCTGGGACACTGGAAAACACACCAGAGCAGGGCGGGGTGAAAAACATAAGGGCCAAGGGAGTATGAGCAGGGTATCTATTTATATCTCTATTTATGACTGTTTTTTGTTCATGTGTCTGTATCTATATCATGTGTATCAACAGGTCTTTACTATATCGCTGTGTCTCTATCCATAGCCTGATGCATGTTTGCAGCTGTGCCTATGGCTGTACACTTATCTCTCTAGGTGCACGTGTGGATGCATACATTTATCTACATAATGATTGTGGCTTTGCAAAGCAAACATTGCAATTGTATCTAAAAGGTCTGGGTTTTACAAAACACTTTCCTTAAAAAAAAACCTAGAAAAATGTTATTTAAATAAGGAAAATAAGGGGCGCCTGGTGACTCGGTTGAGCATCCGACTCTTGATTTTGGCTCAAGTCATGATCTCGGGTTCGTGAGATCGAGCCCCACAGTGGGCGTGATCTGCTTACGATTCTCTCTCTCCCTCTCCCTCTGCTCCCCCCACCCCCGCTCGCACACACATTTCTCTCTCTCTGGAAAAAAAAAAAAAGGATAATTAGACTTCCGGTTTCTTGGATGAGGAGAAAAATCAACTCTCCTTAGATTCATAAGAGAAGGGAAGGCACTGGGCAATGCTGCCCCCCACAACTGGAGATACAGAGAACCAAGTCCAGGCAGTCCTATCTAACCAGAGCAGAAACGGGAGAGGAGGCTGCCAGGTGAACCCATGTCACAGTATAAAAACGTGAGCTGTAACCAATGGACACTCGGTGCGAACAACTCCATGTGAACAAGTCTGAGAGCTAGGGGCGCCTGAGTGGCGCAGTCGTTAAGTGTCTGCCTTCGGCTCAGGGCGTGATCCTGGCGTTCTGGGATCGAGCCCCACATCAGGCTCCTCCGCTGGGAGCCTGCTTCTTCCTCTCCCACTCCCCCTGCTTGTGTTCCATATCTGGCTGGCTGTCTCTCTGTCAAATAAATAAATAAATAAAATCTTTAGAAAAAAAAAGTCTGAGATCTAAAAACCCCGGGGGACTGGTGGATCCTAAACTCTTATGACTTTGGCCTCCAAGAGCATAACTAGGTTCTCACAGTAGATAGTGGAGGAAAATTCCTTCCTAATCTAGTAGAAGGAGAAAGGCATTTGATAAATTCAGCAGCTACTCCTAAAAAAGTCTAAGAACTAGAACAAGATGATGTAATTCTGAAATGGACTAGTTACTACTAATTATCATGATAAAGAACAGACAAACTACTTCTTTTAAGATGTTATTCATTTGGGAGAGAGAGAGCGCAAGCAAGCATGAGTGCGGGGCAGAAGCAGAGGGAGAAGCAGGCTCCCCGCTGAGCAGGGAGCCCAATGCAGGACTCGAACCCAAGACCCAGAGATGATGACCTGAGCGGAAGGCAGATGTTCAACCGACTGAGTCACCCAGGTGCCCCCCAATTAACTATTTCTAATACAGGCATACACACCATCCCCACTCATATTTAACATTGATTTGGAAGTTCTCATTAAAGCACAAAGACCAAAGAAATTAAATAATGATCATACATATTTTTTTTTAAAGTTACAGAAATACTTAGTATGCAGATGCTAATGCTATCTATCTGGAGAAGCTAAAAGTAATTAGAAATTTACAAGATAAATTAGTAAGGTAAACAATACAAGTCATATATAACCATTTTCTCCCTATTCTAGTCATATCCAGTAGGAAATTAGGAAAAATATATTTATTTCTTAATAGCAGAAATTACAGAATGATAAAGAAAAATACATTGTAATATATATTATATACTAATATATATTTTAGTCATTCTCTCTATATATTTTATATATAGTGTATGTATAGTACAGTCCAGCATTTCTATAGAACTATAGTTCTATAAATTCTGTATTATACTTATAAACATATAGATATAAAATATAAGTTCAAGAGCTGTACATTCCTATTGAAGGAAAAAAAGCCATGTCCTTAATAAATACTCCTCATTGAGCAGATGGAAAAAAATGATGCTTCAAACTCAGTATATGAACTTGATACAATTCCAAGTAGCATATTGTTTTAACAGAATAGAAAGAGAGTAGCCCCAGAGGCAGGCAGCACAGAGGTGCTCTCTCTTGGGTCCGGTCCGTGTTTGATACACTGTAGCTCTGCTGACCTCCCTGCCCAGTACCATGAAATCTTCCTATTTCCTTTCTTCCCAGACACCAAGGGGAAAGGGAGGAGGGTCACGACAGACAAGCAAGAGAGCATGTGGCCCTGAGAACACTCAGGTTGTCTGCTTTCCCCCAAACGAGTTCACTGGGACTCAGCGTGTTTCGATTTAAAACACTTGTGGGAAATTAATCGAAGCACGGAATATCGAGAAAACCGTGGCACTGAACCACGTAATTCAAAGAGGGCAACCCCGTAAACCTCTAAAAGGCAGTATTAAGATGCTGTCACTCTTCTCGCGGCTTTGATTCACTCCTGCTTTGCGTTGTGTGGCCACAGCATTAGGCCTTGGCGGGCACATTTTTCTTTTCCTTTCCCAGTTGGTCGAATCAAGCAGAAAGTGGCATCCGTAACGGAGGGCGGAATTGGCTGTGGTCGTCCGCAGAGTTCTTTTTTTTTTTTTTCTTCGTGGGAAGTTTTTTTTTTTTTTCCCAATATTTTTTTATTATATTATGTTAGTTCTTTTGAACTTCGCAGACTGTGACTTCCTCTTCCCTGTCTTTCCTCAGTCCTGAGGAAGATTGGCACTTTTGGAGTTTTGAGTTTGTTGTTTAGGTAATGCTGTTTTAAAAACTGTCATCGATGTCCTGTTCACAGTTAGGTCTACATGAGTATTTTTTTAAGGAGAGAGAGACTGTTCTGTCAATCACTGGCACTGGGCACAAGACAGTGTGTTTCAGGAAAACCTGACAATAAAGGTTTCCCTCTGAAGCTGCGCACTCTGTCCTCCCCGTTCTAAACTGTGACGTTGTCCTCAATTCTTAATACTGTGATACATCTCCACAAGGGGAACACTAACCCCTTTGTATTGGAAATAACTGCAAATCAAATCCTTGGTTTATTCTATTTTTTCCATGCGCAAAAGGGTTTTCTTAAAATATTATTCTGGGTTTTGTGTATCCGCAAGGCCAGATATTTCCAATCCATTATTGTACATATATAACAATACACAAACATTGAAAGTTCTGATCAATTACCTTGATACTCTAATTTCAACTAATATGAAGTAAATGGATAAAAAATTTTAAAAACCACTGTGTTTACATATTTCATTTATTTTTTAAATTTTAATTCTAGTATGTTTAACATACAATGTTAGTTTCAGGTGTGTAATGTAGTGATTCAGGAATTCTGTACATGACGCAGTGCTCATCGTGGTACGTGTGCTTTTCATCCCCTTTTCCTATTTCACCCATCCCCCCCACCTGCCCTCTGGAAACCATTCGTTCTTAAATTGCACGTATGACTGAAATCATCTTCTGTGATTGACTTATTTTACTTAGTATTATACCCTCTAGATCCATTCATGTTTTTGCAAATGACAAGGTTTCATTCTTTTTTATGGCTGAGTAATATTACATTTATATCTATACCACATCTTTATCCATTCATTGATCGACATTAGGGTGCATGTATCCTTTTGAATGAGTGTTTCTCTATTTCATTGTATATATAAAATATTCCATTATATATATATCATATATCACATCATATATGTATATGATGATGCCGTGTGTGTGTGTGTATCATACGTATGTATATATGACAACGTAATTATATGTGTATATAGGATATCACATCTTTTCCTTCTCCCTTCAAATGACTGCTGAATATATTTGCTTGATCAGTAATGGTCCTGGCAAAAATTAGTTTAACACTGAGACAACTGTGAAAGACTAATTTTAAATGAAATGAAAGACTAATTTTAAAAATCCATGACACCTTGAGGGGTGCCTGGCTGGTTTAGTTAGAAGAGCGTGTTACTCTTGATCTCAGGGTTGTGCATTTGAGCCCCACATTGTGTGTAGAGATTACTTAAGTAATTAAACTTAAAAAAAAAATCTTAACAGAAATTAGAGTTTATACAAACAAAAAAGAAAGATTCAATATTGCCAGCAAATACAAAATGAATGTAATATGATGGGCAGCAACAAGGCTTTTATGTGTTTATATTTGACATCTGACCATATTTTCAGTCACCATATCTTCTCTGCAATTTAAAAAAATAGTGTGCTGATTTCTGTAACAAAGCTGAGAAGAAAGTCAAGGCCTGGAGGTGACAGGACCAAACCCAGGGCCTCACACATGCAAGGCAAATGCTCTCCCCCTCAGCTATACCCCCTCCTGTACCACATCTTCCTTATTCATTTGTCAGCGGACACTTGGGCTGCTTCCGTATCCTAGCTGTTGTAAATACAGCAGCAGGAAATGTAGGGGTGCAGATAGCTTTTCAAATTAGTGTTTTATATTCTTTGGGTAAATACCTAGTAGTGCAATTGCTGGGTCATAAGGTAGTTCTATTTTTAACATTTTGAGGACCCCCCCATACTGTTTCCCACAGTGGCTGCACCAGCTTGCATTCCCATCAACAGTGCAAGAGGGTTCCCCTTTCTCCACATCCTCACCAGCACTTGTTGTTTCTTGTGTTTTTTATTTTAGCCATTCTGACAGGCGTGCGGGGATATCTCGTTGGGTTTTGGTTTGCAGTTCCCTGATAATGAGTGATGTTGAACATCTTTTCATGTGTCTGTTGGCCTATCTATAGGTCTTTAGAGAAATGTCTGTGCATGTCTTCTGCCCCGTTTTTAATTGGGTAATTTGTTTTTTCAGTGTTCTGTTGTATAAGCTCTTTATATATTTTAGATACTAACTTTTATTGGATATGTCATTTGCAAATATCTTGTCCCATTCAGTGGGTTGTCTGTAGTTTTGTTGAAGGTTTCCTTTATTGTACAGAAATTTTTTATTTTGTTGGAGTCCCAGTAGTTTATTTTTGCTTTTGTTTCCCTTGCCTCAGGAGACATATCTAGAAAAATGTTGTTAAGGCCGATGTCAGAGAAATTACTGCTTTCTTGCTGTCTTCTAGGATTTTTTTCATTTCAGGACTGACATTTAGGTCTTTAATCCATTTTGCGTTTATCTTTGCGTGTGGCATAAAAAAGTGGTCCAGTTTCGTTCTTTTGCGTGTGGCTGTTCTGTTTACCCAACACCATTTGTCAAGGAGACTGTCTTTTCCCATTGAATATCCTTGCCTCCTTTGTTGTAGATTAATCGACCATGTAATCGCAGGTTTGTTTCTGGGCTCTGTATTCTGTGTGTCTGTTTTTGTGCACATACCATACTGTTTTGATGACTCCTGCTTTGTAGAGTCTCTTGAAATCTGGGATGGTGCTACCTTCAGTTTTGTTCTTCTCTCTCAGGATTGCTTTGTCCTTTTGGCATAATTTATGGTTCCATACGGATTTGAGGCTTGTTTGTTCTAGTGCTGTGGAAAATGCTGTTGGTATTTTAATAGGGATTGCATTCAGTGCGTAGATTGCTTTGGGTAGTGTGGACATTTTAACAGTATTTGTTCATGTAATCCATGAGCATGGAACGTCTTTCCATGTGTTTGTGTCGTCTTCAATTTCATTGGTGTTTTACAGTTTTCAGAGTACAGGTCTTTCACCTCCTGGTTAACTTGATTCCTAGGTATTTTATTTAAAAACTGCTTTTTAAAAAAAAAAATAACCACACAAGAACTCCTTCTGCCTGAGCATGACGTCACCCTCGGAAGCCCAGCTGGGCGTCTTGTGCTTTCTGTAGCTGCAGAGAACTTCTCGATGCTCGATCCCATGAAGGAGATTGGATTTGTGATGACAGAAACATCATGGTTCTCTGCCAGACCTTTAAACACTGCCTGAAGCACTTGCTGAAAAAAAAGTTTTCAGTACAGTGTTTTAAAAGTGCACAGCTGAAAAAACAACAACAAACGTGTTTCAAGTGACATATACTGAAATGTGAAGCACTGCTTTCGTTAGCATTCACCCGTCTTGTGGGTCACAGTGACTGCTGGTCAGTAAGGGAAGCCGATAGATTCTACTCTCATTCTTCCTTGTGCTTGTCTTTCCAACAGCTAATGAATATTTGTTAGAAATGTTAGAGATCCCATTGCACTTCAATATAATATTTGTTTCCCCTAAAATTTAATCTACAAGATTCATATATATGTATGATATTATTATATTCCTATATATATTATATTCCTATATATATATTATTATATAGGAATCTTTTACATCTTCTATATATCTTATATGTTATTATTAATTATAGTTAAAATAATAAATTCCCCAGTAATGCAAAATTTAAAAACACATTTGTTTTATATGAAGACCTAGATGTGTAAATAATTTCAGATAAATGATCTAATTTTTTTGCACAAAGAATCACATTTATAATTGTTTCTTTAAAACAAATTACCGCCCTTACAATATATGTTTAAACTTTGCACACAGAAGACATGGCAAGAGATCTTCATTTGATTAATTATTGTTTCATGTTGCTATCTAGGATAGAAACCACACGACGTGTGTAACAGACATGTTCTTAGAGTCTGAGAATGCTTGGCTGATACCAGCCAGTTTCGGCCGACATCTCGCAAAGATTCATGTCAACTTGCTAAACAACATCAGGATACCTCAGAAGGCTTTCTTGACTCAGAGCGCATATGCATTAATAAGTTGTATGTTCTGCGTATGAAAAAAAATCTGTTCGCAGACATAGCAGACCTAAAATGTGTGCCTGCCAAAATCAGGATTGGAAAGATAAGAAAGGTGTCTCACTTTCCCAGTATGTGGCCAGCGTTTGCCTTTGACAGGTCGTGTTTCTATTTGATCAGTGGCTTGGGGTTGGCCAAGGATTTGAAAATGAAATTCACCAAAGCCATCAACGGCAGTCATCGGAACATCAAGGGGCTTCTATCAGCAGAGCCCTCAGATAGTGATCCGGATCTTTTGCTGTTGCATATACCCATTCGATAAAGGTTAAATAGGGTTGGTCGGACTGCAAAGGATTACTTAAAATAGAGGCAGGCTTTCTTCCAAGGCTGGACTCCTAGTGCATCTCAGATGACACCCTTAAGGCGTGTGTCCTGGCTGCACTCGTGTGCACACACCTGCCCTCCCTGTGCAAACTGATGCCCCCGGCTAACTGTGAAACTGCCAACATTGTTCTAATGCAGAAACTCCCGAGAACTGAGCGGTAAAAGGAGCAGGGTTTCTATATGACGGACTGGCAGTGATGCTGTTGTGAGTAATGCAACTAACTTTCGCAGGAGAATAGGACCAATGTTCAGCATTCTCCTTACATAAAAGGTAGCAAAGAGAAGTGGGGTTTTTTAATGCTGTGAATTCACTTGGCACATAATTCCAATCTTTGTGTTTTGTTGGACAGCCTGTATCTGTAGCTATGGTTGCTTCAAAAGTAAAACAAGTATATTTAAACAATAAAGCACTTGCAGGGAAAAGCTGTCTAGGATTTATTTCTACTCAAGACAAGTTGTTCTGCCTATAACAAGTATGTCCAAAGTACTTAGGAAACTGTCCTTGTTTTTACCCTGATGAATGAAAAACATTGAAGTCCTTCAGTCAAACAAGGTATCAATATCATTTATTGTGTTTGCTTTTCTTGTTAAACAATGAATTGTAACATAAGTTACTACAGTATCCAGATAGTATTGGAATAAACATTCCACTGATGGAGAAAGGGCATATTTTTCCAGAAACCTGTGTTTTACTCCTCTCCATTTTTATCTAATATTCATCAAAACACCCTTCTGGAAACTTTAGTTTTAAAAAAAGACTGTGTGTGTGTGTGTATAGATAGGTATTTACAGATATATCCGCTGTTTTTAACAATAAGACTAGGAAGGTGGACATTAGTCCTTCCTTGTCAAAACAGTCCTTTAGCAACTTTAGTTTTTTAAAAGAAGACCATATAGATATATTTGTATACAGATAGATCCGTATAGGGGTATAGATACAGAGAGGGGTAGAGATATCTAGAGATACATATACATACATAGATACAGAGGTAAATACTATGTATTTCTACAACTTAATGAACAATGAAAGGATGGGAAGACAGAAATGAAACCTTGTCACTCAAATGTTGCTCGATACATGTGGTACCATGTCCACGCTGAAGAGGCAGTGGGACCAGCAGAACAGAGGGCAGTGGTCTCTCTCATTCTTAATTCTTCATCAGTCTCCTTAAGAGTCCCTAAGAAATATTTCTCCTCAGTAGGCTCTCCATAATAGTTCAGGATTGAAGAAGAAGGAGAAGAAGAACAAGGGAAAAAAAAGGAAAGAAAGAAAAGGAAAAGATGACCGAGGGAACAGCTTTCTGCGCACAATAGAGTTTTTTGCAGCTGTATAGTATGTTTGAATATCGGATTGAGGACACACCTCAATGCCCACCAGCACCAAGCTCAGCACTAACCAGTTCCCAGTCCCTGGGGTAGATGCTGGTGGTGGCCGCATCTTGGAGGTTGGAATCCCAGTACAGGTTATGTAAGAATTCTGGCAGAACCTCTCTTATCTCCTCGTGAATCCTTGATTCCTTTCACGTTTCTTCATTCACTAAATAAACATTTCTTAAATGCTTATTTCCTTGCCTAAGTGGCTGGAAGACTGTATAACCAGAGTAAGGCCCGCCCTACGTAAGTCTCACGTCCGTATACTGCAGTTGGTATGAACTGTGGAAATGAAAATGCTACTAAAATGTATTTCCTTTCTTGGTAGCCCAAGAAGTGTCCTTCCTTCCACAAAGTGAATTATAAAGTGTGGAAGAAGTTGGGTTTTGTTTTGTGTTTTAAATTCCCTTCTGGAGGTAATTCCACAGGCAGCCCCGGTCTGGCTGTCCTCTAGGGGTTGTTGGTACATCTGATGGTCTTCAGTGTAGGGTGGGATTCATCAAACAACCCATTTGGGTGCAG
Organism: Ursus americanus; assembly: GCF_024610735.1. NCBI lineage: Eukaryota > Metazoa > Chordata > Mammalia > Carnivora > Ursidae > Ursus > Ursus americanus. The sequence goes on along the minus strand of NC_142164.1, from coordinate 117,279,969 downwards.
GAAGAAAGTACTAGAACCCATATTGGTATTTATGTCTACCTGAGTAATTAAGAGAGTGATTAAGGTGTATTGATTCCTGACAGTTGGCTTGGTGTTGGCTGCTCACATGACAGATGGGATGTGTCATGGGCTTGGAATGCAGGATATCCTGAGGGTAAGTTGGGAGTTTGTACGTCTTGGAAGAGCCCAGAGCACGCTGTTCCTTAACTGCCAGCTGTTAGTGTGATGTGACACATGCACACTTAAGGAGATTTGCTGAATATCTCATGTAGGGTGAACTAATCTAGTCCACACAAATCGACATGAAGGTTCAAACTGTCCTGTAAAAAAAAGTGTGGATTGAAAATACTTACGCATAAATCAAGTGCAGGAGAGCCAGATGCGGGCTCAGCTGTTTCTTCTCCAGTTTAGGCCTAGTGGAAACTTTTCATTACGAGGCCATATGACGAGGTCCACACGGTGACCATCTAATGAGATCAGACAAGCCAGATCTGAAGTCATCAAGAGCATTATTTAAAATGTGAATTTACATACAATATTGTGAGCTACGAACCTTTCCCAAGTATATATTACGCATCGAAATAATCACTAACTGTCTTACTAAACCATTAATGAGCAAGACAGCAGAATATAAGAGAAAGTATTGCTTTTAAAGAGAATATAAGTGAGTATGCATCATATATACATAAAAATACATGGAAAAATATTTTGAGCTTATAATTTTTTTTAAGATTTTATTTATTCATTTTGACAGAGATAGAGACAGCCAGCGAGAGAGGGAACACAAGCAGGGGGAGTGGGAGAGGAAGAAGCAGGCTCACAGCAGAGGAGCCTGATGTGGGGCTCGATCCCAGAACGCCGAGATCATGCCCTGAGCCAAAGGCAGATGCTTAACCACTGAGCCACCCAGGCGCCCCTTTGAGCTTATAATTTATGTTAACCTCGGCGTTTTTGTACTTCTGTGATGGTTTTACAAAGAAACTGTATATGAATACAATCATGGATGCTTGTAATTTACAGAGTCTTAGGTGCCCCTGACGCCCTATTTCGGACACGAGGGGTGCCCCATCGCACACGGGGAAGCTAGTCTAAACATAGAGTTGTGTTCCCTTTTGACAAAAATAGGCCTTAGCTCTTTAAGTGTAGTCACCCACATCTATCCTGCCTCTTTTGAAACTGGGAAGGGGCTGAAGAAATAGCTCTTTGTAGATAGCATTTAGTTAAACATTCTAACCAAAAAAACCCCCCAAAAAACAACGTAAGAACTGCCTTTGTCTGAGAGCTGCCCTCCACTCGTGCTACAGAAATCCCGCCCAAAACCTCAATCCCATTACATCACTCACTCCGCCACCCCTAGAGCCCCGATATGACCGGCACCCCCATTCCTATCCCTGGCACTTAGAGTGCGTTGGTCTTTTTTGTTTTTTACCTGAGTATAGTTGGCACACAGTGTTACCTTACTTTCAGGTGAGCAACTTACCGATTGGACAAGTTTATACATTGTGCTGTGTTCACCACAGTAGAGCTACCATATGCCCCATTACATCAGTATTGCAGAATCATTTCTTGTACTCCTTACGCTCTGTGTTTTATCCTTGTGACTTATTTCGTAACTGGAGGCCTGTCACTCCCTCTTCTTCCATGGATATTGCCCAACCGCCCTCCCCTCCCCGCCGTAACCATCATTTCCCTGTTGTTATACTTCTGATTCTGCTTTTTGTGTTTTATTCTTTTTTTAAGACACCACCTATGAGTGAAATATTATGGCATTTGTCTTTCTCAGTCTGATTTGTATCACTGAGCATAATGCCCTCCGGGTCCATTTGTGTTTTTTCAAATGGCACAATCTCATCCTTTTTTATAGCTGAGTAGTATTCCATAGTGTGTGTACACACCACGTTGTCCTTCTCCGTTCATCTCCCGGTGGGCATTGAGGTCGCTCCCATGTCTTGGCTGTTGTAGATAATGCTGTAGTGAACGTGGGGTGCAGATAGCTTTTCAACTTAGAGGTTTTGCTTTCCCTGCATAAATACCCGATTGTGTAATTACTGGAACATATGGCATTTCTGTCTTTAGTGTTTTTGGAACCTCCACACTGTTGTCCACAGTGGCTGCACCAGTTTGCATCCCCACCAACAGTGCACGAGGGTTCCCCTTTCTCCGCATCCTCGCCAACACCTGTTGTTTCTTATCTTCTTGATTTCAGCCATCCTGACAACTGTGACAACTTGTTGTAGTTTTGTATTTCTGTGATGATGAGTGATGTTGAGCATCTTTTCGTGTGTGTGTTGGCCATCTATACGTCGTCTTTGCAGAAATGTCTGTTCATGTCTTCTGCCCATTTTTAATAGGATGATTTGTTTTTTTGTGTTGAGTCATATAACTTCTCTCTATATTTTGGATACTAACCCTTTATCAGGTCATTTGCAAATATCTTGTCCCATTCGGGAAGTTGTCTTTTAGCTTTGCGGATGGTTTACCTTGCTGTGCAGAAACTTTTCATTTTGATGGAGTCCCAGTAGTTTATTTTTACTTTTGTTTCCCTTGCCTCAGGAGACATATCTAGAAAAATGGAGCTCAAGCTGATATCACAGACATTACTGCCTGTACTCTCTTCTAGGATTGTTATGGTTTCAGATCTTACATGTAGGTCTTTAATCCATTTTGATTGTATTTTTGTGTAAGAACGTGGTCCACTTCATTGTTTTGCATATAGCTCTTCTGTTTACCCAACACCCATTTGTTGAAGAGACTGTCTTTTTCCCATTGTATATTCTTGCCTCCTTTGCTGAAGATTGATTGACTATATACTCATGGGTTTATTTCTGGGCATTCTGTTCTGTTCCACTGATCTATGTATCTGTTTCTGTGCCCATAATGTACTGTTATAATTACTACAGCTTGGCAGTATATCTTGATATCTTGAATCGGGGATTGTGATACCTCCAATTTTGTTCTTTCTCAGGATTGCTTTGGCTATTTGGGGTCTTTTGTGGTTTTGTAAAAATTGTAGGATTGTTTTTTCTAGGTCTGTGAAAAATGCTGTTGGTAGGGATTGCATTGAATGTGTAGATTGCTTTGGGTAGTGTGGACATTTTAACAATATTTATTCTTCCAATCCATGAGCATGGAATGTCTTTCCATGTGTTTGTGTCGTCTTCAGTTTCTTTCATCAGTGTTTTAAAGTTTTTAGAGTATAGGTCTTCACCTCTTTGGTTAGGTTTATTCCTAGCATTTTATTGTTTTGGGTACGATTATGAATGAGACTGGTTTCTTAATTTCTCATTCTGCTGCTTCCGTATTGGTGTATAGAAATGCGACAGATTTCTGTGCATTGATTTTGTATCCTACGACTTTACTGAACTTGTGTTTCAGTTCTACCAGTTTTTTGTGGTCTTTTGGGTGTTCAGGTTATGTGCAAAGAGTGAAGGTTTGACTTCTTCCTTGCCAATTTGGATGCCCCTTATTTGTGTTGTCTGATTGTTGTAGCTGATGGTCGTTTACGTTTGAACCTATTCTTTACTCCACTCCTCCCATATTTTAGATAATATGGTGTCATACTTTACATCCTTTTATTTTGTGAATCCCTTCACTGATTTTTATCAGCATACTTAATTGTACTACTTTTGTGCTTCCTACTTTTCTTACTCCTACTTAATGTTCTTTCCTTTCCACTCAGAGAGTGCCCTTTAACATTTTTCATGAAGTTGGTTTAATGGTCATGAATTCCTTTAACTTTTGTTTGTCTGGGAAACTCTTTATCTCTCCTTCTGTTCTGAATGATAGCCTTGCTGGATAGAGTATTCTTGGCTGCAGGTGTTGTTTTGTTTTTTTTTTTCTTTCAGCCTTTTGAATATGTCATGCAGCCCTTTCTAGACTGCACATTTTCTGCTACAAAATCTGATAGCTTTATCAGGTTTACTGTCTTTGTGTTTTCTTTTCTATTGATGCTTAAAAAATTCTATCCTTAACACTACTCTTTGCCATTTAATTACTGTGTGTCTTGGAGTGGACGTCGTTGGGTTGATTTTGTCGGGAGCTCTCTGTGCCTCCTTGATCTGGATTTCTGTGTCCTTCCCCAGATTGAGGAAGCTTTCAGCTATTATTTCTTCCAAAACATTTTCTGCCCCCTTTTCTCACTCTGCTTCTTCTGTGACCCCTGTAATGCAAATGTTATCATGCTTGATGTTGCCCCTGAGTTCCCTAAGTCTGTTCTTATCTTTCATAACTGTGCTTATTTCTGCTGCACACTGTGATTACTTTCCATTACTCTGCCCTCCAGGTTGCTGAAGCTTTTTTCTGCTTCCTCTGGTTGCCTATTCATCCCATCGCATGTATTTCTAATTTCAGTTACTGAGTCCTTCATCTCCGATTGGGTTCCTTTGTTTTCTGTCTCTTCGTTGAATTTCTTCCTGAGGTCCCCTCCACTCTTTTCTCACATCCGGTGAGTATTCGTTTGACCATAACTTTAAATTCTCTCTCAGACATATTACATACCTCTCTTTAGCTCTCTTGCTGTGATTTTGTCCTGTTCTTTCATGTGGGACATATTCCTCTGTCTCCTCATTTTGTCTGCCTCCTGTGTCTGTTTCTGTGTTAGGAAAGTCAGCTACGTCTCCTGCTCTTGGGAAAGGAGTGGCCTTATGAAGAAGTCCCGTAGTGCCCTGAAGTGCAGTGTCCCCTGTTCTCCGGAGCCTGACACTTCACGGCTGTCTCGTGTGTGTGTTGCATGTGCCATCCTGTTGTGGCTGAGCCACTGTGGCCTTCGGTCCCGTCGTCTGCAATGGCTGTCTACCGGTTGTAGGCAGTTTGGTCCCTGTGTTGTTGGTGGGCCAGTCTGGGCCCAACTTGAGCCAAACCAGGCATTTGCCAGCGATGCAGGAGCACCGCACGCAAGGCACATTCCCTATTTTAGCTTCTCTGGGGGCAGATGGGCAAGGCCTGCCCTCAGGCCCATGTCCCTCCAGTCCCCTCCTTGGGCCACGTTCAGATGCTGTGTGTGGTTATCTTCCCCTTTCCCTGGGGTAGGAGTCACTTTGGACTGGTGCTGACCCCTGTAGGGGCTGTTTGCACACTGCCAGGCTTGGTTCCTATATTTCTGTATAAAAAAATTGTAAAGTGGAAAAACAAGTTGGCAAATGGCACAATTGGACATAAACAGTGAAGACTGGCCAGTGAGCAGATCCAGCATTGCTAGAGCTTTCCAGTAAGACAGGAAATCAAAGGAAAGCAACCTGAGCTAGTATTTCTTAGACAACATACTGACATTGTGGAAAGTTATACTAGATAGTGTTGACGTGGAGCTGGGGAAATGACACGTCAGAGAAAATTGTGGTATGACTGCATCAACTTCTGAAATAAATTGCACGTATTCTGGAATCTGTTTTCATTGTCCATTCCAGAAATACCTGCATGTCTACCTACAGATACATGTACAAGGAGAGATAGATCCATATTTAAGGATAAGTTTGTTTTTTAAATTTTTAAATTTAAATTGAATTAGCCAACATTTAGTACATCATTAGTTTTTGGTGTACTGCTCAATGATTCATTAGTTGCTTATAACACTCAGTGCTCATCACAGTAAGGTTAAATAAATGTATAACTTATACATACATTTATGTTAAATATAAAGTCAAATAGTGCCATATACAGACACACGCATTGCGGGGGGGTGTCTGCACATGAACACAGGTACATGTACAAGGACATATATATAAACAAGAACACAGTGACAAACTGGAGGAAAATCAACCCTCAGACTCCATCCGTAGGAACATGGTCATACGATTTATGGTTTTCCAATGGTGACATTCTAATTACAAAGAACAGCTGGATTTATGTGCATGGATGTGGAAAGATCAATTAAACATTCATGGACGCAAAGGCAGGTTGGAGAATAATGCATGTAGTTTGATTGGATTTTCATACAAAAAGAAGAGGCTTCACTGAGTAGAAGCATCGCGGGAAAGGTGCGGGGTACACGGAAAATGTCAGTCATGAGCAGCTCCCGATAGCTGAGGTAGGGAGTAAGAAATGCGAAGCTTTCATATTGAGTTTGCGTTTGTGTCCTATGCGAGTGGTTTCATCTGAGAACATATTCACGTACTAGGGAAGCAGATCGGCGGCCTCCCCCACGTCCGCATCCGACTCCCTGGAATCTGTGACTGCTACCTTCCGTGGCAAGGGAGAATCAAGCTTGCAGATAGGGTTGAGGTTGCCCGTCAGCTGACTTGAGAATAGGACATTATCCTGCATCATCTGGATGGCGCCGTATAGATACTGGACCCGTGAGCAGAACAGAAAGGCAGCCGAGAAGACAGGAGTGAGGTACCGTGGGACACGGCGCACCACGGCCGGCTTGGGTGCAGGAAGGAGGAGCCTCGCACCCAGCACGCAGGCAGCCCCAAGGAGGGGAGACGAGCGGGAGAGAAAACGCATTCCCCAGGATCGGCCTCCCTTCATCAGGTTTTCTGGGCCCATAGAGTCAAGGACACAGGCAGTCTTTGCATAGAGTTTATGGCATGCCAGGTAGCAAAGGTTTTGCTGCAGTTAGAGAGAGAGAGCACGGAGTGGGGGTGGCGAGAGAGAGAAGTCACTCAGAATACGCTCCTCCAGTCCCGTGTGCTGTACAGAAAGTTCTAAGACCACGGAATCGTGAACGCCGCAGTTGAAGCAAGTTAACAGGGAGTCCGTACACATTTCAAATGGAATGATCAAGTGTAGCCCTTAAGGTGACACACAGGGTTTGGCTTTCTCCAAAAAAGGGGTCGCTTGGGGAATGACCCCTGAATGAGTCACCCCACTGAATTCTCAGAGGTACCCTGGTGGCCCCCAGAGCGCACTGCGGGGCCATTCGCACGCGCACCGTTGTCTGTCTTCCCAGGCATGGCTCGGGTTGAACCCTGGTGTGTTTGTCCCACCCCCACCCCCAGTTAGCAGCTCCTCCCTGAACTGGGCCGCCAGCCCACACAGGCCTCCCCGGGTTGACAAGTCTGTTTATGGGTGCAGAGAAACTCTCTTCCTTTATGCCAGAATTGACTGGAAGGCCCCCTCCCAGCTGCAAAGCCCAGCCTTTGTCTCTGACTAAAGATCTCTTGCCTTTGGGACCTGGACAGACCCCAAGAAATCTGCCTCCTGCCAAGTCCTCAGTGTTCTGGCGAAGTGGGGGGGAAATGGATAACGGCTCCGCAACAAAGAGCAACCTTCACAAATGATTCCTTCGGGCGGTAAAATATTCACGCAGAAGACGCGTCTTTCAAGACTGGCCAGGGACTTCGCCGAGAGCCCGTGCGTCTCCCTCACATACACACTTCAGGTTCTGGGCTGTGCTTCGGTGCAGTGCGAGGCCCGCGGGTCTGCGCTGCTCTCATGTTACCCGGCTTGGCTTCCTGGAGCCGCCGGGCCGTTGCAGGACCCAGACTCCACTCTCCATGACGCCCCCCCCCCGCCCCCCCCAGTGCTTTCCTTTGCTTTTCACAGGTGCTGAGTTGTCATCAGCTGGAGAGATGTTTTGGCTTCAGGCCTTTCTTGGGGAAGCTGGCATTCGCCCAGGTGACAGTACAGCACGTGTGAATGCTCAGCCGTGAAGGGACAGAGTTGCTTTTGTGCTCACAGCGGTGGGCGCTCACGCCTGTGCTCGGGGGGCCGCGGCAGGGCCCGTCCGCGCCTTCACTGGTGTGCAAACAGAATCTGGCCTGGGCTTTGGCTTGGTAGCACTTCTGGGAACCTGTGTGAGGGCGCCAGGGGACAGTCTGATACACGAGGCCGGCAGGGCGTCTCAGCTCACCGCCTGTCCCCCCCAGCCCGGAACCGGAGTGGCAGCTCACCAGTGTGGATGCAGGCAGTGCTGTAAGTGAACCGACGATAAAGAAAGCCTGAAATCGCTTCGCATCTCTGGTCTTGCAAATACGAGGGCATCGTTCATCAGCCACTCCCTCCAGCGTGACCACCTTGGGGAATGGCGTTCCAGTAAATACTTCCATTATTAAACCTCAAGTCATGGCATGCAGTACATTTGGAAGAGAATGGTCATTATCTTCATGTGGACAAACAATAACATGGGGTCTTCAATCTCCTCATCAGTCAATAAACCTTTTATAAATTAAGGAAGGTGATTGCTTCATGATATTTACATTTATCATTTGACATAGTTCATTCAGTAGCCACTAACTTCTATGCAGATGTAGTAAAAAAAAAAAAAAAAAAAAAAAAAAAACGGGAAACATTTGCCCACGTAAAATGTTCCCAAAAATGCATCTCCACCTTCCAGTCTGATGTGACCGGGCCAATACTGAGCGCCTGGCAACATGGCCCGGAGCCAGACGTGCACACGTGCCCCCAAGTCTTGTCGTGCAAACAAGAACATTGCGTGAGATCCAGCCTGAAAAGGGGGCTTCTTTTTAGTTCGCTTCTTAAGCCCTCCCGCCTAGACTTCCAAATTTATCATCTGACTGGCCTTTTGACAGGAAGTAATGACACGTGGGGACCATGCACGTCTTGGCCAACGCAGCATGGTGAATCATTGCAAACAAAACCCATGACCACGTAAGCACAGTACTTTTCTTCAAGTCTGGACTAAGTCCTTAAAAGTATGCCTCCTGAGGTTTCCCAAGTGTGCTCAGAAACTAAAAAGTAAGAATAATGTCCTGTGTAAAATAGCTAAACATTTAAGACCTCTGTCCTATCGGAATAAGGGAGGGTGGAGAGGAAAAAGGGAAAGATTTTGTAGACGACTGTAAGTGTTCCCATACTGTGATCAGTGCACATGCCAGTCGGCAAACCCTCGTCATGTTTCGAAAACAGCTAGGTTGCAGGCAAATTGCAGAATTCGGATAACCTGTCAGGCAGTGGTACTCTCTCCCTCTGCATGTTAACATCAGTTCAGAAGCTCTCAGGACATCCCACCACCAAGACCTGATGGAATCAGTCAGGTGTAACTGCAGAAGACAGAAGTATAAACAGACAAAACTTGTGTATCCAGTCATGTTGACATTTAACTCAAGCTCCATCTCTACATAATAAGTGGACTTACTATCGTATACACCCGGAATCATACACCTGTCACACGTAGATACGTAGTGTTTCTCACACACACACACACACACACACACACACACACACACACAACGTCATGTGCTTACTTACAGGCGACATGGTAGTACCTTCTTTTTGAAATTTGAATTCCAGTACAGTTAACGTGCAGTGTTCTATCGGTCCCAGGTGTGCAATATAGTGACGAACAGTTCTGTGCACGACTCCGTGCCCGTCACGACAAGTGTGCTCTTCATCCCTCCCGTTTCCCCCACCACCTCCCCCCTAGGAGCCACCAGTTTGTTCTCTAGAGTTTGTTTTTTAGTTTGTCTATTTCTTTGTTCATTTGTTATGTTTTCAAACTCCACCTATGAGTGAAATCGTATGATATTCGTCTTTCTGTGACTTAGTTTACTTAACATTATCTCCTGTAGATCCGACCGTGTCATTGCAAATGGCATGATTTCATTTGTTGTGGTGGGGAGTGATATTCCATCGTATATGGATACCCCATCTTCTTTATCCGTGTATCTTATCAGTGGACCCTTGTGTGTAGATACCCCATCTTCTTTATCTGTGTATCTTATCAGTGGACCCTTGTATGTGGATACCCCATCTTCTTTATCTGTGTATCTTATCCGCGGACCCTTGTATGTGGATACCCCATCTTCTTTATCCGTGTATCTTATCAGTGGACCCTTGTATGTGGATACCCCATCTTCTTTATCTGTGTATCTTATCAGTGGACCCTTGTGTGTGGATACCCCATCTTCTTTATCCGTGTATCTTATCCGTGGACCCTTGTGTGTAGATACCCCATCTTCTTTATCTGTGTATCTTATCCGTGGACCCTTGTATGTGGATACCCATCTTCTTTATCCGTGTATCTTATCAGTGGACCCTTGTATGTGGATACCCCATCTTCTTTATCTGTGTATCTTATCCGTGGACCCTTGTATGTGGATACCCCATCTTCTTTATCTGTGTATCTTATCCGTGGACCCTTGTATGTGGATACCCATCTTCTTTATCCATGTATCTTATCAGTGGACCCTTGTGTGTGGATACCCCATCTTCTTTATCCGTGTATCTTATCCTTGGACCCTTGGCTTGTGTCCATAACTTGGCTATGGTAAATAATGCTGCGTTAAACATAGAGGAGAATATACCTTTTCAAATTAGTGTTTCTGTATTCTTTGTGTGGATACCCATTACCCATTAGTGGAATTACTGGATCAGATGGTAATTCTATTTTTAATTGTTTTTGAGGAACCTCCATACTGTTTTCCAGAATGGCTGCACCATTTGCATTCCCACCCACAGCTTTTTCTCCACATCCTCACCAACACCTGTTGCTTCCCGTGTTGTTGATTTTAGCCATTCTGACAGGTGTGAGGTGATGTCTCGTCATGGTTTTGATGTGCATGTCCCTGATGATGAGTGATGTTGCACGTGTTTTCATGTGTCTGTTGGCCACCTGGATGTCTTCTTTGAGGAAATGTCTGTTCTTGTCTTCTGTTCCTTATTAATTGGGTTATTTGGGGTTTTTGATGTTCAGTTATATGTTTATATATTTTGGATACTAACCCTTTATCAGATATGTCTTTTGCAAGTGTCTTCTCCCATTCTGTAGGTTGCCTTTTAGTTTTATGGATGGTTTTCTTCGCTGTGCAGAAGCTTTTTATTTTGATGTGGTCCCAATAGTTAATTTAGCTTTTGTTTCCCTTGCCTCAGGAGACATATCTAGAAAAATGTTGCTGTAGCCAGTGTCAGAGAGATTATTGCCTGTGCTCTGTTCTAGGATTTTTATGGTTTCAGATCTTGCATTTAGATCCTTAATCCATTTTGAGTTTATTTTGTGTATGGCGTAAGATAGTGGTCCAGTTTTATTCTTCTGCATGGAGCTGTCCAGTTTTCCCAGCACCATTTGTTGAAGAGACTTTTGCCCATTGCACATTCTTGCCTCCTTTGTTGGAGGTGATGACTGTATAAGTTGTTTATTTCTGGGCTCTCTGTTCTCTTCTCCTCATCTGTATGTCTGTTTCTGTGCCAATATCACATTGTTTGGGCCACTACAGCTTTGTAGTCTATCTTGAAATCTGGGATTGAGATAGCTCCAGTTTTGTTCTTCTTTTTCAAGATTGCTTTGGCTATTTGGGATCTTTTGTAGTTTCGTAAAAATCATAGGATTGTTCTAACTCTGAAAAATGCTGTTGATATTCTGAGAGGGATTGCATTACATCTGCAGATTGCTTTGGGTAGTATGGATATTTTAACAGTATTTTCTTCCAATCCATGGAATATCTTTCCATTTGTTTGTACTGTCCGCAATTTCTTTTATCAAAGTTTTATAGTTTTCAGAGTACAGACTGTTTACTTCCTTGCTTAATTTATTCCTAAGTGTTTTATATTTTTGGTGCAATTGTAAATGGGACTGTTTTCTTAATTTCTCTTTCTGCTATTTCGTTATTAATGTACAGAAATGAAACATATTTCTGTGTATTGATTTTGTATCCTGAGACCTTAGTGAATTCTTTTAATAGTTCTAATAGCTTTTTGGAAGATTCTTTAGAGTTTTCTCTATATAGTATCATGTCACCTACAAATGGTGAAAGTTTTACTTCTTCCTAGGGTGCCTGGGTGCCTCAGTTGGTTAAGCATCCCACTCTTGATTTTGGCTCAGGTCGTGATCTCAGGGTCATGAGATCAAGCCCTGCATCAGGCTCTGTGCTCAATGGGGAGTCTGCTTGAGATTCTCTCTCCCTCTGCTCCTCCCCCCAGGTTCTCTCTCTCTCTGTCTTTCTTTCTCTCTCCCTCCCTCTCTCTCTCTCTCTCTCAATGAATCTTAAAAAAAAAAAAAGTTTTACTTCTTCCTTACCAGTCTAGATACCTTTTATTTCATTTTCTTGTCTGATTGCTGTGGCTAGGACTTCCAGTACTCTGTTGAATAAGAGTAGTGAGAGTGGACATACACATATTGATCCTGGTCTTAGGGGGAAAGCTCTCTGTTTTTCACCATTGAGTATAATGTTAGCTGTGAGTTCTTTATAAATGGCCTCTATTATGTTGAGGTACCTTCCCTCTAAACCTGCTTTGTTGAGGGTTTTTATGGTGAACAGATGTCGTACTTTGTCAAATGCTTTTTACGCATCTATTGAAATGATCATATGGTTTTTATACTTTCTTTTGTTGAGGTGATGTATCTATCACACTGATTAATTTGTGAATATTGAACCACCCTTGCATCCCAGGAATAAATTCCACTTGGCCATGGTGAATAAATTTTTTCAGTGTATTGTCGGATTTTGTTGCTAATATTTTGTTGAGGAATTTTGCATCCTATGTTTCTCAGAGATACTGGCCTGTGGTTCCTTTTTTTTTTTTTTTTTAAGTGTCTTTATCTGGTTTTGGTATCAGGGTAATGCTGACCTCATATAATGAATTTGGAAGCTCTCCTCTGTCTTTTGGAATAGTTTGCAAAGAATAGTTATTAACTCTTCTTTTTTATTATGTTTTCCCCATCACCCATTTACCCATCCCCCCACCTTCCTCCCCCCCAGCAACCCTCAGTTTGTTCTCTATATTTAAGAGTCTCTAGTTATTACCTCTTCTTGAAATGTTTGGTAGAATTCCCCTGTGAAACCACCTGGTCGTGGATTTTTGTTTACTGGGAGGTTTTTTGTTTGTTTAATTCCAGTAGAGTTAACACACAGGGTTATATTAGATTCATATTGAGAGTTTTTTGATTTCTTTTTTTTTTTTTTTTTTTTAAAGATTTTATTTATTTATGTGACAGAGAGACAGCCAGAGAGAGAGGGAACACAGCAGGCGAGTGAGAGAGGAAGAAGCAGGCTCCCAGCAGAGGAGCCTGATGTGGGACTCGATCCCGGAACGCCAGGACCACGCCCTGAGCCGAAGGCAGACGCTTTAACGACTGCGCTACCCAGGCGCCCCAAGAGTTTTTTGATTTCTGATTCAGTTGCATTTCTGGTAATCAGCCTGTTCAAATTTTCTGTTTCTTTCTGAGTCGGTTTGGGAGGTAGATGTTTCTAGCAATTTATCCATTTCTTAGTAGGTTGTCCAATTTGTTGGCATATAATATTTTGTGATATTCTCTTGTAATCCTTTGTATTTCTATGGTGTTGGTGGTTATTTCTGATTTCTGATTTTGTCTCTCTCTCTGTTCTTTTTTTAAATGTATCTGGCTAGGGGCGCCTGGGTGGCACAGCGGTTGATCGTCTGCCTTCAGCTCAGGGCGTGATCCCAGCGTTCCGGGATCGAGTCCCACATCAGGCTCTTCCGCTGTGAGCCTGTTTCTTCCTCTCCCACTCCCCCTGCTTGTGTTCCCTCTCTCGCTGGCTGTCTCTCTCTGTCGAATAAATAAATAAAATCTTTAAAAAAAATAAAATAAAAAAAATAAATGTATCTGGCTAAAGCTTTATCAGTTTTGTTGATCTGTTCAGAGAACCAGTTCCTGGCTTCATTGATCTGTTCTGTTGGTTTTTTAGTTTCTATTTTGTTGATTTCTGCTGTAATCTTTATTATTTTCTTCCTTCTACTGGTTTTGGGTTTTCTTTGTTCTTTGTCTAGATCCTTAGTTGTAAGGGTAGGTTGTTTCTTTATGATTTTTCTTGCTTCGTGAAGTACACTTACTTTGCTACAAGCTTCCCTCTTGGATCAGCTTTTTTTAGACTGTTTTGTTTGTCTCCATGTATTTTTTTTAATTTCCTCTTTGACTTCTTGATTGATCCATTCATCATTTGGTAACATGTTATTTACCCTCCGTGTGTTTGTGGTCTTTCCACATTTTTTTCTTGTGGATGATTTCTAGTTTCATAGCATTGTGGTCAGAAACAGTGCGTGACATGACTTCACCTATTTTTAATTTGTTGAGACTTGTTTTGTGGCCTAATAATGTAATCTATTCTGGAGAATGTCCCATGTGCACTTGAAAAGAATGTGTATTCCCCTGTTTTAGGATGGGATATTCTGAATATACCTCTTAGATCCATCCATCCAGTGTGTCACTCAATGCCACTGCTTCCTTGCTGGTTTTCTGTTTAGATGATCTGTGCATTGAACTGAGTGGGTGTTAAACTCCCCTACTACTGTCGTATTACTATCGATTACTTCCTTTATGTTTGTTAATGGCTGCTTTATGTATTTGGGTGCTCCATGTTGGGTGCATAAATATTTGCAATTATTTTATCTTCTTGTTGGTTAGGCCCCTTTATGATTATATAGTGTCCTTCTTTGTCTCTTGTTACAGTCTTTGTTTTAAAGTCTATTTTGTCCAATATAAGAATTGCTACCCAGGTTTTGTTATCATTTCTATTTGCATAATAAATACTTTCCCATCCCTTCATGTTCAATTTTCATGTGTCCTTAGGTCTGAAATGCGTCTCCTATAGGCAGCACATAGATGGGGTTCGTTTGTTTTTGTTTCTGTTTAATCCATTCCCCCATCTGATATCGTTTGTTTGATATCCATTTACAGTCAAAGTATTTATTGATAAGTGTGTATTTATTGCCATTTTGTTACTTGCATTATGGTTTTTGTAGTTCTGCTGTGGTCCTTTCTTGCTGTCTTCTGTCACAGTTAGTTGGCTTTCTTTAGCGACATACTTGGATTCCTTTCCTTTTATTGTTTGCGTGTCTGTTACTGGTTTTTGATTTGTGCTTGCCCTTCGGTTTATGGACAACATCTTACATCCTGTGCATGTACCGGTCTACGTTATGTAGGTAGTTGCTGATGTTTGTACCCATACTTTAGTCCTACCCCGCCATGTTTTAAGTATGTGCTGTCACACTTTAAAATTTTATTTTTATTATTTATTCTTTATTTTTTTTTAGAGAAAGCGTATGGACGGGGGAAGGTGGGGCCGAAGGAGAGGGAGAGAGAGAATCCTAAGCAGGCTCCACATCATAGATCCCAATGCGGGGCTCAATCTCACGACCCAGAGATCCTGACCTGAGCCAAAATCAAGAATCGGACGCTCCGACTGAGCCACCCAGGTGCCCCTATGGCGTCACACTTTACATCTTTTGTTTTATGAGTCCCTTGACCGATTTTTATAGATGCACTTAATTTTACTGCTTTCGTGCTCCTCCTTTTCTTACTCCTGCTGATGGCCGTTTCCATTCAAAGATACCCCTTTAAGATTTCTCGTAGGGCTGGTTTAGTGGTGGGAATGGTGCCCGCCAGCTCCTTTGTTCTTGGAGAAGTCTCCCAACAATCTCTGTCCTTCTCCCTATGCTCTGAGAGTAAACAGATCTCTCTGCCGAATATCGCAGGTGTTTTTCAAGCTGCTGCTTCTCTGTTGGACCTCAGCAGTGTTGTTTGTAGTGTTGCCTTTTCATGGGCAGAGACTGAGTTTGCTGTCGCCCTCAGGCTCTCCCAGAGCCGAGCCTGCTGATTTTTAAGGTTCCAGGTGTTAAGCCCCACTGATCGTAAGAACGTGAGAAGACAAGCTCCTCTGGTTTTCAAAGCCAAATGTTACAGGGATTCGTTTTCCATACGTGGGTCCCTAAAGCGGGGGTGCCTGCTATGGCTTCTGCACCTCCCCCTTCTCCGTGCCTCAGTGTCCCTCCCCTCCGTAGACAGTCCTGTGAGTCAGTCTGGTTCCCAAATGCATTTCCACCCTCCCTGCCCTTTTTGATGTGGCCTCTTCTCTACCTGTACTTGTGGAGAATCTTTGGGTCATTTTTGGGTGATTTACACTGATGTGGTTGAGTCTGTGGGACAGGACGAGCCTAGGGTCGTCCTACCGGCCATGTTCTACATCGTACCTCTTGTAAGGTGAGCTTATGGAGGATGGGCTGGCCGGGAGAAGAGTTTCGTGGTTAACCTCAAGGATCCTGGCCTGATACTCAGTTACAGACTTTGCACAAGCCACCTGATCGTGGGCTGACTTGTGTCTCCCTCCCTCAGCTTTAAGATGCTGCCATCCCCCTTCGGACAGTTGCAGAAGTGAATGAACTCATGCAAAAAGCACACTTAGCCAAGTGCCTCACTGTGCGTCGGCCCTCAGTAAATGTTAGCTCTAGGGGTTAATTCTGTTAGCTGTTGCCCCGGTAAACTGCAGAGAGGGCCTTGTCTTCGACCCAGCGCGATGCCCGGAGGGTCCACTCAACAAAGGCGTGAGGGATGGTTTCCATTATTCGTCATGATCCCCATTGCATTTGATGGGCTGTTGTTTGCGATGAGGAAGGGGATATCTGGGACAAAAAGGTCAGTCCACATCAGTTCTGGGTTGCACACGATCTGGTGCTGGAAGTCCAGCGACAGATCGATCCTAATTGGCTGTTCTGACTTCATCTAAATCAGCACAAGCTCCCTCTCTGAAAGCCGTGCCAGCAGTCCGGAAAAGACTGCAATTTCCACTAACAACGCGCTGGAATAGCCAAACTCTGTTTGACTGCCCGTATGTTTTCTCAGCGTGCCCCACAGTATATTCCCAGTTGCACCCCAGAGAGGACTGCGTGGGCAGCGCGTGCGTGTACGTGTGTCCGTGCGTGTATCTTCACGTGTGCATTAGCGTGCACGCCCCACGTCCGCGCCTGTGGCTTCGGGAAGCACAGAGATCGCGCAGGAAACTTCCTGTGCTGCTGTCAGAATGGTCTGCTTCAGGACGACGTTTCACGTCTTCAGCTCTGTGAGCAGGAGCGCCGATGCCCTTGACCATTCACGCGTGTCCCCGCATCGTCTGGAGGAGGGGTTCTCCACCAGGCATGTGCTAGCCTGTGCCGGGGACACTCGAAATCAGGCCCGTTGTCCACACGGCACCCAGATCTGCAGGTTCCCGAATCCCTGGTCGTCTTCAGCGCTCCCGGGGGTTCAGTCGGCAGCCAGTCTTGAGAGCCGCTGACCCAGGGGCATGCTGACCACGGAGGCCATCACTCAGAACTCACTCTTGAGGGGTCGCGTTAGCCTGAAACTGGAATCTCTTTCCTACGTGGGGCAGCGTGGACTGTTCTAAAGAACAGTGAGGTTCACTTTCCTTTTCTCCCCCCCTCAAATCCACTTCTAGACCATAGATATGGTCTATGCACCCGGATGACTCTTAGTCTGAGAAATGACTTTTCACATCTATAGATTTTAATTGTACTTACATTTAGTTTCATCGAACAAGACGGATCTTTTGGGACAGACTTCTCAGACAGGTAGCCCCTTCACAGTACAGTTCATGGACTGAAATTCAAGACAGTGCTGAAGGCATATTGAGTCAATCATTTCTATAGCATTATACCTAAAATCAACATACGACAAATGGCATTCGGTCTTAGGGAAATGAGCAAAAATATACAGTACCTTCCTTAAAATTACTTTCTTTAAGTAATTGTGTCTGTGAGAGGTTCTGCCTCACACACAGTGGCCCGTACACACGTCATAGACTCACACGGAATTCCACACACACGTCTGTGCAGGGACAGCCCGTGAGACGGGAATAAGCCCTGTGGCCGGGACCGACGCCGATTTCCTGGCTGTGCTATCAGACTGGGGTTTAGGACGATGTCACCATGGGGGAAAACTGGAGGAAGGTCCAGGGTGAGAATCTCTATTACTTCTTACAGTTGCACGTGAATCTACAATGTACTCAAAACAAGTTGAACGCACACACACACACACTCAAAAGATGACGTCTGCCAAAAAAGATGGACCCGCGTGAGGGTGTGGATTTTCAGTGAAGTCTGACACAAGCCGTTGGGACCCGCTGAGAGCTGGGGCATAGACCTTGCGCTTGCTGGGCCCCAGCTCTGCCGCCCGTGCCCTGCACCCGCCGTCCCCGCCGCGGTGTGCCCGTTCCGAAGCGTGCGGCGGCATCCGAGTCAGACCTTGGACCGGTGATTACGTGCAGGATGGCAGCCGCGCTCTCCAGCGACGGTGCCCCGGGCTGCACGCTCTGTCGTGCGTCCTCATGCCCCCGCCTCAGCTTCTGCTCTCCGCGTGGCGGGGTTCCAACAGGGGCTTCTCATTATTGCTCACCCGCCATTCGCTCGGAATTCTGAGTGTTTTCAGTGTTGGTCTGTCTTGTGAACCGCCGAGTGCATTGTGTGTAGATCAGAGCTCTTCGTTGCGAAGACCTTGCGTGCACCGTGCGCGTGCCGTGCTCTGCAGGCAGCCGTCACTCCCGCAGAGCCCACGCCGGAAGGTGTCGCCGCAAATACAGCCGTGCCCTTCCTCTCACTCGCACTACATTGTCACAGACATTGCAACCCCCAGTTACCTGACATTTTAGACACACACGTGCGTGCGCGCACACACACACACACACACACACACACACACACACGCCTTGGAATTTTCAAAGCACTGCTGCATCACCAAACCCAGCTTCCAAGTAACCACGAAGGGTGAAATCCTCACTTTGAGGGGGAAGCCGAGGCAGGGATGGGGCAGGCGTGCTCCACGTACCACCACACAAGACAGGACCCAGTTCTTCCGGTTGTACCGGTTCCTCCATCACCCACAGCTGCCTGTCCTCACGTGCCGTGTTCCGTTAGCGGCGGGAGTGTGTTAAAGTCCACGTCATAACCAGGACACAGCTGAGTGAAAACGTCTCCCCAAAGGACACAATACGACAAACATTCGTGGGGTTTGGAGCCTCTGCCGTGGCTTCCAACCCACCCTGACCACGTGTAGACCCCACCATGTTGCGCAGGGAGGAGAAGTGTGGCAGGAGCAGAGTCTGATGTGCTTTGAAGGGGTGGGTGGATGGGGGGAGGGAGGAAGAGCAGGGAAGAGTACGTGGCAGTGCGGTGGCCACGCAGCTGATGGGAACGAGAAGCCGCAGATCAGCGAGTGGACAAGGGCTCCGGGAAGCGAGAGCACCAAGGGCAGCGGTCGTCTGGGGTGAGGTTGCTTCCGTGGTGACAGCGGCCCCACCATGTCGAGGGCTGGTGTCGTCCGATATTCTAGGCTGTGCTAGGGAGGCCCGAGAGTAAAACCCCGACACTTCTGTCCGCGGTCCAGACCACTGGAGCTCTCTGGCCCACGTTTGCTTCCTTTGCATCGGGAAGTCGGAGGGACCGTGTCCCTGCATGTAGGGACGTGGATGTCCCCCCACTGCTGCGGCCGGGAAGTCACGCTTCAGTACGATCCGTACCAGTGTTTGTCCCAGGAAGTGAGCTGGAATTACTCGTGTTTGTTTTCTGTTGAAGACAGACTCACGTAATAACACAACGTGAGCCGTTTTGCAGTGTGCAGCTCAGTGGCACTTGGCACACGGGCCACGTGTGCTTGCAGACCTGGCCCTTAACGCCAGAGGGAGACGCACCCGCGGAGCAGACTCACGCATCCCCGGCCCCAGCTCACGGCAGCCACCGCATTTGCTGCGTCTGCGGACTTGCCGGGTCCAGACGTCTGATAAAAATGCAGCCCCGCCGTACGTGGCCTTTGGGTTCTGGACTCACCCGTGTTCTTGCTAATTGTGTTTAAAGGACCCGGCTCCGTTGTAATGGGAAGATGACCGCATGCTGATTTGAACAGGTTTATATTCCTGTCCTTGGCTCACCTGCTCATACAGGTCTTGCCAGTTCAACTTCAGAACGTACCCTCCGTCTGTTGGCCTCTCTGCACGTCTGCTGTGACCCCTGCATTTTAATCTGCAGTCCTGTCTTCACCTGCACAGAGGCCTGGTCTTGCGCTGCTGCGTTTGTCTTTCCAGTCTCTCCTGCACGCGGCAGCCACGGTCATGTTCAGGAATGTGCACGAGCCCCCGACCGTGCTATCCTGGCCTGTCTGACTGCAGTTCAGCCTCTGTGCCCCCCGCCTCCCAGTGTTCCCACTTACCACTTACTATCCGTTGCTTGTTACGTGGTATGGGTCACATCTCCGCCTAGTAGAACGAGAACCCCTGCAAACAGGGAGCTTTCCTTCTGTGGGCAATGTCACCCCCTCCAGAACGGGGCCAGGCACACAGCAGAGCCTGAGGACATGTTGCATGAATAAACGTATAGATGAAGAGGGTGACTTTATGGAAGAGAAAAAAGATCCAGGTTCCCCACGGTCACACTGTGTTACTCCTCACGCTTCCTGGGGCGGCGTTCTGCTCATTCATCAGCACATTCGCTCCGGGCCCACTGATGTCCCCGCGGGAACGCAGGAAGCTCTCCAAACTCTCTGACCCGGGGGTGGGGGGGGCACCCGGGTGGCCCAGTTGGTGGAGTGTCCAACTCCTGATTTCAGCTCCGGTCATATCTCAGGGTCGTGGGATCAAGCCCTGTATCGGCTCCGCGCTCCGCAGGGAGCCTGCTTGAGATTCTCTCCGTCTACCTCTCCACCCCCCAAATACATAAATCTTAAAAAAAAAACCTCTTCTTGGATACTGGAAGCCCGCCACATAGTGCGTAGTGTTGGGAGAGACAGGTGCAGCTCAGAAGCACTGCCTACCTCTAGCATTTTATGGCTACATCGGGCGGGGGGGGGGGGGGGACACACTTTAAAAGTGCAGATTAATGATAAAAAGTGCCACCAAGGGGTGCCTGGGTGGGCGGCTCAGTAGCAGAGTGTCCAGGTCTAGGTTTTAGCTCGGGTCAGGCATGATCTCAGGGTCGTGACATCGAGCCCACGTCAGGCTCCCCACTCAGCAGGGCGTGTGCTTGAGATTCTCTCCGTCTACCCGTCCCCCAGTCATGTCGAGCACGCTCGTTTGCTCACTGTGTCAAATCATCTTTAAAAAAAAAACACCAAAGCCGTCAGCAGCACCGGTCCTAAGTAAATACGGTGGGAGAACTCTCACGTGTTTATTGTCAAACCGCAAAGCACTTTCATTAGGATGAAGTACTGTCTCCTGACACTCACCACACCTCACATTCCATTCATACTGACTGCTTCAGTCTCTCTGGAACACAGAGAAAAATGGAAAAATAAAAGTGCGTTTTGTTGGGGGTTTTTTTTCGGTAAATAGAGGAGTCCAGTCCACTGGTCAGGTTTAAGGATACTTTATTACTGAATCAGTATGTACAAACTCTAACATGAAAATAATGAGTCACAGAACATCAGACTATTTACAATACTTTGTTTTTACAAAATTTTTTTACAAGATTACTCCTAAGTAACATGACAGACACAAAAATCACTTTTTTTATTACATACATAAATAAATATTGACTTGAAATGACCAGTAGAAGAGACGTGCTCTCTGTAGGCCACTGGGATGAGAACGTGGCTGTTGTTATCTGCACACTACAGTATAATTAAGGAGAGAAAGAATAATTACTTTACCTACAGACCTCTGTTAATCACTCTGTAAATTGTGTAAGTGGCTAAAATAGTAGAGGTAAGAAACAGAGTCTGGCCATGCACAACCATAGATAAGAGTCACCGTCTTTATGCATTTATTATTTTAAATGAATTATAAGTACATGCAACAGATATTCAGTCTTTGTGTGCTGGTTACAATGTGAAGGTTTAACAAGATTGACAGCTATTTGCAATCCTAGGGATGAGTGATGAGTAAATCCATGGCCCGAGGCGTAAGAAAGGGCCTTAAATAAATAAGTCCTTATCACACACCACGCTGACGGACGATACCAAGGACAAAATATCTGCACTCGGATGATGGAGACACACCTCAGAATTCAGTCTCCCCGTCGGGTTTCTCAGTGAACAGAAAAGACACAATTCAGGGCTTTGCAGTCAAAGTTCCCAGCTGTCGCTCGGCTGCTGGGACTGACACCTGCCATTTCCTGGGTCCCTCAGACAAGGCAAATTCTCCCGTGTTTAGTAAAGGTCACTCCCTCTCTGGTGCACGGATTCTCAGCCGGGGTTGGGGGGGCTTTATCCCCCAAGTGCGAGCTGGCAATGTGTGGAGAATTGTGGGTTGTCACACTTGGGGGAGTGCTCCTGACATGCGGTGGGTGAGGCCAGGGCCGCTGCTGGGCCCCTTACGGTGCACGCAGCACCCAGAAAAAGATGGTGACCCAGCCCTCCCACCAGCCGCGCTGACGGGGACAAAACCCGCTCTGCAGGGTTACTTACAGGTTTGTCTAGGCTCCTGGCACACAGACATACCTATACACTTGAACTTTGACAGCAGGTTGTTTCCTGAAAAGATGATTAACAATTTCATTGTCTCTAATATGTCCTATGAGCACAATGCAGGACTTGGAAGGGCGCACGCAGAGCTCCAGTGGGAAGAGCGCGGAGCGGGTCACCAGCAGCGAGCGCGCGGGCTGCAGACAGATGGGTGGACAGACGGAACACCGAGGTAACCCCGCGATGTCCGCACTTGGTATTGTTGATGGGCTCGGGTGCTAAGACTAAATATTATCACTGATGGTGTTTTCTCCTATGAGACAGATGCATTTAATTTTAATAAGACATATTAGAGACTTAGCCACTAAAACAATGTTTAAAGAAGAAACCCACAGATTGTATGCCTTTATCAGGACACTCAAATTTTTAAAATGTAAAAAAAATTGTAATTATGTCAGCCGATTTGCATATTATTGAAGGTCATTGAAATTCATAAAAGAAACTCCTGTTTCCTTAATCATCTAAGGAATAGCCTTTTTCTTCCAATAATGTGAATAAAATTTAAGTTTTGTTATTGCAAAATTAGATGCTCACAGGAGCTGCTTTCGATTCTGTAAGGAAGCTGTCAGCTTTAGGACCTTCACCCAAACTAGAAATATATTTGCTCATTGTCTGTTACCCAGACAAAAGACACATAATTACACTTTTATAATCAAACTTACATAATAATTTAATAATATTTCATACCTATGTATACACTCCTGCATTTTGAACTATACAACAGTACAGAAATTGGCTGGCACAGATACTGGATTTGTTCGTGACAAATTCAGGGTAAAGATAAACCTGTAGCCGATATTAGACGTCTTCACTTGTGAAAATTTGGGAATTTGAAACTCAGATGCGGCTCGTGGCACTGGCGTCAGTCCCAGTTGCAGGTCGAGCTTGGGGCGGTTTGAAACGAGGGGTGCTTCCTGTTCTCTCCGTGAG
The DNA here is from genome assembly GCF_024610735.1 of Ursus americanus. NCBI lineage: Eukaryota > Metazoa > Chordata > Mammalia > Carnivora > Ursidae > Ursus > Ursus americanus. The sequence continues at coordinate 117,256,967 of NC_142164.1, read as the reverse complement.
AAGCCAGGGGATTCAGAGCACATGGGGCCGAGTCTGTCCCGACCGCGTCAGGAGCCGCGGACAAGCATCTGGAAGCCCGTGCGCCTTCAGGCTCGCCTTTCCCACGGGGGTCACTTGCACAAAGCTGCGAAACGTCGCCTGCATCGTCACGGTAAGTCCTCGCTACACAGGAGACAGTTCTCACTGTTTCCACGTACAGACCGCGTTTCCTAAAGAAACGCATCCATGTGATAATAAAAATGCTCTGTCTCCCGCTTGTAGCTCGTTTGTCTTCCGACGCTCACGCGGTGAAGGAGCTCCGAGCCGTCTGTGCATCCACAGTCCTCCAGAAACCCACAGCACGGCAGGTACCCAGGGCCACCACCACAACCCCAGACGACGGTCCCGCACATTTCCCAGGTTGACTGAGCTGCACCCTGAGAGGAGCAAGCCCTTCCTGTATGATGATGAAATGTTGACGAACTGCCCTTTCCTCACAGAAGAAACAGCGACGGGGAAAATACGTGACCCTTCCCTTTACAAGAACCGATCTTTCGGCGCCCCCGGTGAGCTGTGAAGAGAATGTCCGTGGTGAGTCGCACTCCAGGTGTGTGTGTCTGTGTGTGTGCACGCACATAGGTACACAGACATAGATGCATATCTCAAACCACACCTGTGGCTATTCCCTCACGAAAAACCTGGATGAAAGTGAACGTCTGTGGGTTTAAGGCTGCCCCAGTGCTCGGCAGCCCCAGCATGGGTGGTGGGCTCTGAGCCGCGTCCACGCTAGCAAGGGGTCGCGTTTGCAGCCAAGCAGCCCCACAGAAAGAATAAAGGCAAGTAAAGAGCTGTCCTCTATCAAAGCCTCTTGTCCTACATTCCCGAGAATGTTCTAGCATTCAGATAGATAGCTTTAAGAAAAGGCAAATCTCAGTAAAGATTGGAAAATATTCAACAGTTGGGATTCTCAATTTAAGCAAGAGGTTTTGTAGGTTTTGAAATACACGAAGGGGTAAAACAAAGCATACCCGCAGCTCTTTTCTGCATGGAGGGAAAAAGGGAAACATAAATAAGAAAACTTATCAGGAAGGTCTCTCATTTTATAGGACGAAGCATTCAATTAATTTCTGCAGGGCAGACTGGCTAGCAGCGGGTTTGCTGAACACTCCCTGCTTGGGGAGCCTTTCCTAAAGCACAGCTCGCACAGGGGATGCTCGTTCGCTTTGTGCGAACGGGGCTCGGGGGCTGCAGGTGCGGACGTCTGTGGTTGAGACGCCGTTGCCGTTTCTGAGGTGAAGAAAATATCCCATGGGATACAAATCATCTTAGGAAAGATTTGGATACATAGGGCCTACAAGCCGCATCACCTTATTTGATTTTGCAAATCAGAGCAGTCATTTAATTTAAAAACGTTTTATTGATGAACGTTATGCGTAGTGTGTGTCTGCATGTGTACTCATTACACGGCTTGGCTGTGAGACGTCGCCGCTCCGAAGTCAGGGAGCGCTCATGCGTGCGCTCCCTCAGTAGCGCTTCGCCCGTGGATATTCCGATTTGCAGGTCAATGGGCCTCGTCTTCATTTCCTCCGTTCTAGGAAGGGGGGTCCACCCCACCGGCTGTGTGTCCCTCGTCTCCAGCTGTGTCGAGATGGGCCGAGGGACCCAGGGCACAAGGTTACACAGGAGAGGGCGGTCACGCGGGGCACCTGCTGCCTCTGTAACAGCGTGTCTACACCGCGAAGCTCAACTTGCTTGCTCCTTCTTCAATTCTCAGTGTTCGAGCCGTTTAGTATCTTTCTGGAGAAGGCTTGTAATGATGAGGATGCCGAGGTTTCAAATGGGGTCCTGGGGGGGACAGGACACGCGCATCAGTCATGTTGCTCTAGGGAAGCCGGGGACTGGCGGTGAGAGCATCAGACCCACCGCGTGCTCCCGTCCGCGTCGGGCTCCCCTCCCTCGGTCCACACAGTCACAGGAGGACCGGGACAAGCTCCTTCCTGCTTCCAGCTCCAAGCCAAGTGCTTCCTCTCTCCTCGGAACAGAAACACGTCACCAGAACGTGTCTGAAACCCAGTTTCAAAGGAGCATCAGGAAAGCCTTGACCCAACCCTGACCAAGGTAGGGGCGCCACGCTCTCCCATGCTGAGCGCTGTTTAAATTCCAGGCATGAAAAGTGATGGGGGCAAATGTGCTTCTATAATCAATCATTAAACCCAGGATTACTTCTCCATTTTCTTATCAACACACAAACCTGTAGATACTGCTTTGTACGTGTAAGCTGGAAAAGCATGAAGCACATAATTTAAAAATCAGCAAGAAACTCATTGTTTGGGTGACAATTTTTCAAAAAAATACTTTTGACTTAGCAGTAAATCCAGTAGATAGATTTCGGGCATATGATGAAGCAGATTTATGTAATGTATCACAGCAAAATATGTGTAATAAGAATAATCCTTACCAAATATTTCCTATATTGCCATATTTGAAAATCTTAATTTTTTAAAAATAATTTCAGACTGATATGACATTATAGATTTCTTTCCCGTCTATGCATTTAGGGTGTAAAAGAGATGGAGAAAGCATGATATGTGCAGAAAACCCACGGAAGGACGAGAAGGCAAGCAAGGCCGGCAGGGAGCGAGCAGGTAAGCAGCAACCCCACACTCATGCTGACGGTGCTGGAACAATCCAGTCCCTAGATACACGCGGGGAGGAAGAACTTCAGACCCAGAGAACTCCTCGGGGCACGGGGATCTGTGGTGAGTGAGTTATCTCCGTGTTTCATGCAGACTGCTGACTGTGTGTGTGTCCCATACTCACTGTGCGCGGAAGGCAGCGTGAGGTCGGGCGTCCAGAAGGTTTTGATGGTGGCTGGCCCTTCGCCGCCCGCGGTCAGCACCTGCACTTCCAGTCGGTACAGCGTGGACGGCCTCAGATTGGGCACTGTGAGGACGTAATGGTCCTGGGGGAGCCACACGAAACAAGATGCTCGTCAGTGACCTCTCATAAGGAACAGACACGGGGCACGCGTCCTCTCAGCAGCTCCTCCCCATCAGAGAACAGGTGTGAGTGCACACGCAGAGCAGCGTATGTGAGCACAAGCAGAGGGACAGGGGTGAGCGTGTGGAGAGCGGCAGGCAAGAGGGCACAGAGAACGGCAGGGGTGAGCACGCAAGAGTAATACGTGCGAGCATGAAGAGAGGGACAGCGGTAGGAGTGAGCACAGACAGCGGCGTGTGCGAGCGCAGGGAGCGGAGCAGGTGTGAGCGCGTGGAGAATAATAGGTACGAGCAGGTGGAGATGACAGGTGTGGGCCCACGGAGAGGGGCAGGGTGATTGCCGGGAGTAGGTGTGAGCACAAGGAGAGGGACAAAGGCAGGGGTGGGCACAGAGAGCAGCAGGCGTCGTACACGGAGGGTAATAGGTGTAGGCAGGCGTGAGCACGCGGAAAGCAGCAGGCGTTGTGCACGGAGAGGGACAGGTGTGCATGTGCGGCAGGCGTGAGCACGCGTGGGGCAGCGGGAGGGAGCAGGGGCTGCTCCTACCCGGCGGGAGCCCTCTGCCGCGTGCTCCCTCCGTCTGCGCTGCCCCAGACACTTGGCAGAGGAAGACTGTGCCGAGGTGCCAGTTCTCAGGCTCACCCTCGGGATTTCGTTTTTTTACTCCTTAACATAAGACTTTCCCATGGTTTAAAGTTTTCATCTGCACATCTTGTGATGTGAATTCTTGATAATCCAAATTTCAGTGAACGAGCCAACTGTTTTCCTTAAAACACAATATCTGTCAATGCCCATAACTGAAAATGTTTATTTTTTAGCCAACACATTCTTCTCAAAATTCAATAAAACCTAATACATTCATAGAATAACTACTTTCTAATTCCAAGGAATTTTTCCTTCCGGACTTAAGGTTTTTTTCTTTCTTTCTGGAGCCAGAGCTGGATACCCTAAGGGCATTTTTAGAGAGGGTAAAAGCCCACACATGGGTTTTTTTTCAAGCCAAGGAATTAAGTGGCCTGGAAGGAGGGCCAGCTCATTATGGGCTCCAGCCAGATCTGAACGGGGAAAAGGGAGAGAAACAACAAGTTTCTTTTAGCTATTTTTCCCCCAATTTAACACTTCAAACAGGGCACGTCCACTCGTACCAGAGGGACATGGGGTTAACAACTCGTGAAATTACTTGCATACGGGACAGGGGCTGCTGGAGAATCAGGGTGTTTCAGCATGACCGTTTACCCTGCTCACAGCAGCGCTTGTCATGTGTCCTTAATCCTTACAAACTCCTACATCCAGAAGGAGAAGACGCAGCAGGAAGGCTCAGTAGTCAGCAGCCCGGCAGAAGCCCCCAACCCCTCCCCGGACGGCGCTTACCGAAGGCAGAATCTGGGAGCGAGAGATGATGCTGTTGGGTAAGCTGTTCTGTCTGCTCTCGGTCGTGACCTCAGCCCAGGTCACTTGAAAGCCAGTCATGGGCTGGTAGAGGTTGGCCTTGGCCATCTTCCAGGAGAAGTGGGCCGTGATGTTCACATCTTGGACGACGAATGAGGCAGACAGGTTCTCGGGCTTGGCCAGCACTTTGGCCGGCACGTGACCTGGAGCAAGGCGGACAGAAGCACCCACGTGAAGCTGCTGAACAAGGAGTGGAAATGGACTTGTTTGCAGGCATCGTGGCCGCTTTGGGTGGCCCTTCCATGGGGCGGGGGCACAAGCAGGCTGAGCTCGGTCTCCTCGCGCGGCCTCCCGCTACACCTGTTTGCCCTATAGGGACAGTCAGCCAGAATCCCTCTCATCTCTGCAACTTGGTGCTGGGTGCTTCGGGGATTCTTTTCAGGACCCTGCTTTGGGGGCCGAAGCACGAGAGGGAATAATGCAACGTGGCAAGACCCGGCTGCTGCTCGGAGAGCAGACGTGACCGCCGTGACCAGGGAGGACAGTGACGTGATGAGACGTTGTGCTCCGTCGCTAGGAGGAGCTCAGGGGGCTGCACTGACGAGGTCCCGGGTAGTCGGCCGCTGCCTGAGAGGGGCCTCCACCGGGAGGGGGAGGGTACAGACACGGGGTTGGCGCGCTGTTGTGCAGAGTGCATGAGGGGAGCTCGCATGGCAAAGGGCTGGGATAAAGATGAAATAATGTGCACAGAGTCCAGCGAAGCACGCGCGGGAGACAAGCCGTTGGCATCGTTTGCCCAGGGAGAGTGCTGCGAGCAGAGGACGTCGTCCCGGGGCGGTTAGAATGATAAGGCGTGACGACCGTGCACGCGCTGACCCGCGAACGGGGCCATCACACTACAGTTTAGAAAGAGGAGCACTTGAAGCTTCTCTAGCCTCACGAAGTGCCGGTGGGAAATGTTTCCCAAGTGTTGCCAACACGCCAGACGCACACTTGCAAGTTTGGGTGAAAACGTACCCGTTTCGCCGGGGCAGCTAACGTGCCTGTGGCTTTTCCCCTTCAGGGCCGAGCACGGAGGCGTCGTGAAGAAAACGGTCTCTGCCTTCAAGCGGCCCGCGGGCCGAGTCGGCTGGACGGTCACCTTGTATTTGCAGGAAAATGATAGATCTTGAAGAATTATATAATTTTCCTAGAGCAAAAGAGAGAATATGCTAGCAGTAAATCTCAGTAGGGATAAAAAATTGGCAGGAGATGAAATCCTAGTCCAACAAGGAGATTTTCCTATAAACAGAGCCTATGCGATATGGCTTTTATAAAAAGCACACAGGAGACACGGTCCGTGTTGCGATGAAGGACAGCCGTGACCCCCCACCCCCGCGGCATGGGAGGCGGCCCCCGGGCTGCCCCGGGACCTCGGCGCTCCGGCTTCAGAGCAGCCGCACGGCTGAACTCCAGGCGGCGCTTCGGGCCGCGCCCGTGGTCCCCGACTGTAAACAGAAACCTCAGTTTGTGAAATACAAGAAAAACGGGAACTCAGGCTTGCTGAGACCCCGGCGTCTTAGTTCCTATGTAAGTCCGCCTTTTGGAAAGTGAAGACGGCGCTCGACACTATATTCTTTCCCCCTTTTGCAGCGCCGCTCCTGCTTGGCGCCCTACGGGTGTGCTCCCAGACGCGCACGCAGCCGGCGGAACGACCAAGGGGCTGGGAGCGGCACTGCGCACCGACGTGCCAACGTGACTTTGGGGCCGTAGGAAGTGTGCAGCTACGCGTCCTTTCCTTCGCCTGCTCTGCTTCTGCAGTCTGCCCGGTGTGTATCAGAGCCTGGTGCCCTCGTGTAAAAGGTGCAGGCGGGATCTCTGTCCGGGGGTCTGGGTGCAGGAGGGGGTTCCTGCCACACAGCAGCCTGCATGACGCGGGACGCAGAGGATCAGGAGTACAGAAGCTGAGGCTCCGCCCATTCTGCCAGTCACCGGGGTCAGGAGCGGGAGGGAGCCGTGCGCATGCGTACAGGGATGCGCACGAGGTCAGACGGGAGATGTGCACGGGAGGGATGCGCATGAGGTCGGAGGGGAGATGCGGGGGGGACGGGGACGGGCACGGAAGGTATGCACACAAGGTCGGAGGGGAGATGTGCATGGGGGATGCACACCCAAGAGCCAACGGCCCTTTTCCCAGATGTGACAGGCAGGGAGGCAGAGCCAGGGCACTGTGCACACCAGACAGTGAGCAGGGAGCCACGCAGGCCTGCTGCGTCCCCTGGGGTGACTGCAGTGCTTCTCTGCAGAACTGAATGTACGCTTTACATGGGAACACACTGCAATCCCACGTGAGCCACTAAGGACACGGCCTGGCTGCTCTTTCAAGAATGCTTTCATGTGGCATGGAACGCAGACATCTGCAGCAAGAGGTAAATTAGCTGGTGGTCCACTGTGGCTTCAAAATAAATGGGTCTAAAAGTCACTTACAAATGCAGGTAGGCAAGGTCTAAGCCCTTCGCACAGTGGTTTCGACTCTTATTTCTACCGTGCACATATTACAGGCTCCGCTTGTCCTTACCTTCAGAGTTTCTGGACGTGAGAAGCCAACAGTTGGCTGGGCCCCTGAAAATACGCCAGATTTCCTACGATTCCAAGGCATGTGTAAGTAAAACTACTCAAGGCCTCGCCTCTGACCACAAAAAATTTAATAAACCCTGCTTCTGTTCCTTTCTTTCTCTGATTTTCAAGTAGGATTCCCTTTTTGAAAATGTTTTTTTCTTTGCTTTTTTTTACTAAAGGCCCCAAACTTTGGAAGCAGCTTATGGAAAAATGAACAGCGTTGGCAAGCATGCATTGGGACAAGTCAAATCCAGTGAAAAACGACTACTGCAGACCCACTGACTTGTTTTATCTATCTTAAAGCTACGTGATCAGAGAGGATTCTAAAAATACCATACTTGTTGCTTTAAAAAATATCCAAACGAAAAATGTCCTCCTTACAGATCGCCTGTCAACCTAGCAGACACCTGCGGCCGTGCCTTGGGACGTTTTAAACTCTGCTGCTGTATCTCAGACACGCCGCTGGCATCCACACCGTGGGCAGGGCGCCGCCGTCTTCACCGGTCTCCGCTGGCTTGGTGATACTACTCTGAAATTCATGCATGCACCCCAAATATCTGGACGGACGCATGGAGTAGGGCTGAAACAGTTACTCTCCCCAAGGACTTAATGTTCTCTTAAAATCAGAGAAGTGTCTGTGCACCGTGTGTGGCTGAGGTGACAGCCTTCGTGCCCCGGACGAGCAGCTGCTGGTCAGGGACCCGGCAGAGTCTCAGGGTTGTGAAGAAGTTGACAGAGACAGTGTTACCTTTACACCGTGGAGCCAAGATTCAGAGAGTGACTCAGAGCTGTCGTCCGATTAAGACGAGACACACAGCACCTCAGAAGCCTCTCCCCTCCGACCTGGCATTCCCTACGAAGTGCATCTTTGATCTCTGCATTTTGTGACCTGCCACGTGTGGCCAAGGGACCACACGGTCAGGGCAGGCTGTGAGCGGAGGACGGAATGCGTGAGCAGAAGGGCCATTCTGATCTCCTGTGTACCTCGTTATTACTCAGCGGCTGCCGGCTGAGAACGAGCTGTCGGTGGGTCACACCCTTTGCCCATCTTTCCGTGCACTTGATACACAGACCCAGCGGAGCCCGGTGCCACTGAGACCCGAGGAGTGTGACCGTCTCTCACCTGGGTGATGCCAGAAGAGGCCTCCGCTCCGGTGCTCCTGTTGTGGGCACAGGCCTCCGGGAGCCACTGCACATGGTATCGGCTGACGCCGGGATCTGTAAGGTCAGAGCAGAGAGAGAGCACGGTCTGTGGCCACGTTCCACATCGGCCATTGCTCTTAAACCGGGAGCCAACGGGAAGGAACACACAGGTTCTGCAGGGGACCCGAAAACGCACACCCAGGACAAAGGAGGCAGGTCGCTCTGCAGAACTCTGTTGTCAGGAGATTCCCAGAGAAAACCGGATAAAATGCGAGAAAGCACAGGAACGTCGCAGCAGAATGCCCACAAGGAGGTGTGGAGGGGAACCTTGCTTGGGCTGCTGTGCCGAGAGCACCCCCACAAGAGAGGGCGGCCCATGTCCCAGTGGTTCCGCTCCCGCAACGGGGAGTCCTCACCACAAGGGTGAACTCTACAGTTTCCAGACAAAGCTGACAGGGAGGCCGATGGGCCCCGTGCTGAATCCACAGCCTTTCCTCCAGCGGCCGCGCCCAGCGTCCCGGTGCACCGGCTCGTGCAAGTGAGCGTTCCCGCAGCACAAGGCCGGGGAGCAGCACCTCCCCTCGGCCGCACACGTCCACGTGTGTGGTCCGTAGTGAACGCTGACTTGCTCGGGGGCTCAGGGGAGAACCTGACCCCGCAAAGCTGTCCTTCCCGGGCGGAGCGGCGTATTCTCTGCACAGCGCTGGACTCTGGGCCGTCACTCAGATAAAGCACAAAACCGCGACACGCACCTTGCCGAGTGTGGGAAGGGAGGGGTGGCCAGTGTCGCGTTTAGTCACCAACCTGCGTATCCAAGGCTGTGCAAAGGCACCGCTGTGCCACTGACTCACCTCTCATCCCCCGGGTTCCCACCAAGCGTTTGATGCCGCTTTACTCAGAGGAAAACGCTCTGACGCCATTGGGTGGTTCTGGTGGGAACTCGCTTTGAGCACTTCGGAGTGAGAAAAGAAGAACTGAATCCAAGGGGATGGCGGCTATCACGCAGGCCCCCTCACTGTTTACTTAAAAGGGGAACCCCTTACTGGAGGCTTTAGGATTTACACAGCAGACGGCGGGGCTCTTGAGGAAAGGACTGTATGTTACACACAAGTGTGAAGTCAGTGAATGAGCGCACATGCTTTCACGCAGGTGCTGCTCTTCCGGGCCTATGACCAAGTAACCACACGGAACAGCTGCTCTCCTGGCGCTTAAACACTGACGGGGCTGCAGAAACAACCAGGCACAGAAACAGGATCTGCACGAGGCTGGAAGGTCATCTGGCTACAGATTAATGCAGGAAGTAAGGAGGCAGGTGTATTGCCAGAGGTCACAGCTGTGAACTGAGTGGCTGGCTTATCGCCTGGAGATCGAACTTGCAAGTAAAGATGGGGATGAGGCCTGATGGTTGGCGTGGCCAGTGTAGACGGCTGTGGGCAAGCCTGGCGGTTAGCGTAGGCAGTGTAGACGGCTGTGGGCAGGCCTGGTGGTTGGGATGGCCAGTGTAGACGGCTGTGGGCTGGCATGGTGGTTGGCGTGGCCAGTGTAGATGGCTGTGGACAGGCCTGGTGGTTGGCGTGGCCAGTGTAGATGGCTGTGGGTAGGCCTGGTGATTGGCGTGGCCAGTGTAGATGGCTGTGGGCAGGCCTGGTGGTTGGGATGACCAGTGTAGACGGCTGTGGGCTGGCATGGTGGTTGGCGTGGCCAGTGTAGACTGCTGTGGACAGGCCTGGTGGTTGGTGTGGCCAGTGTAGATGGCTGTGGGTAGGCCTGGTGGTTGGCGTGGGCAGTGTAGACGGCTGTGGGCAGGCCTGGTGGTTGGAGTGGGCAGTGCACATGGCTGTGGGCAGGCCTAGTGGTTGGCGTGGGCACTGTAGACGACTGTGGGCGTGGAGCGGGGAAACAACCTCACACCAGCCTCCCTGTGCAGGGAAGACAAAGCCCCATCACATCTGGCTTTGAAAAGCAGAGGGGTATAACTTCACAAGTTCTTACCATCAGGGGGGCTGAACACCTGCAACTCTAAAAAAATCAGCGGGTGTGACCCTGAAGAGCTGGAGAGTGAGAGGCACGGAGTCCCCACCCTTAAAGGAACAGCAGCCCCGCGGAGAAACGGCACAGAAGCAGCAGGATGCAAAACACAGAAGCAGCAGGATGCAATCTTTCTGCCACACGGCAGAAAGATTTGTTTCCTAATTTCGAAATGTGTGCCAGAGAAGCAGGGATCTTTGGGACATTTCTCCAAGAACAAACGAATGGCAGGCACCATTTCCCTCACCCAACTCCCCCACGCCCACCCCCACCTCAATACACAGACACCTGCTGGACCCGTGCGGCAGAAATACTCTCCGCCTGCTTGCCAGCAGCGCTCCTCTGCAGGCACGCCCCCGAAGCCAGACCCAGGCTGCAAGCCCACGCCCACAGGAGGCCCTCGGGAACGTCGCTAACACCACACGCCCTGCCCCCACGTGCTCCTGAGCTACCCAGCCCTTCCAGCTCTGTTTTGGCCGGAACCCATCAAAAGCACTGCCACAACCTTGACACTGTGCCAGCATCACCCCCAAAGTGACGCCTGCCCTGGGGAGAGGGGAAGACAGGCAGCATGCCGGCTGACTGCAGCCCCAGCCCCACCAACATAGGCTTCTCAGAGGACAACACGCAGAGCGTGCCCGATAGTCGGCAGCCACTGCAGCTCTGGCAAAGGCTGGCTCTCACCCACCGCAAGTCCAGCGTGGCCCCATACTGGCCCATCAGCACCACAGGGACCCGTCCCTGCCCGCGACAGGCAAAGAGAGCCATTGCAGACAGCTGGAGTGAAGGCAAACACAGCTCAGCCCCAAGACTAGGGCACAGGCCACACACACAGGAGACACCTCTGAAGAGCCAGGCCCTGGGGCACGGGGGACACTGCAGCAGGACAGGACTCTTCTTCAGGCTACTACTTTCAAGAGCAGGAGACGTAGAGAACAGGGCAAGAGAAGAAAAGAGAACTACAAAACCAACCGTGAAACAAGTAACGAAATGGAAATAAGTACATACCTATCAAAAATTACTTTGAATGTAAACGGACTAAATGTCCCAATCAAAAGACACAGGGTGATGGAACAGATAAAAAAGCAAGACCCATCTGTATGCTGTCTGCAAGAGACTCACTTCAGACCTAAAGACACCTGCAGACTGAATGTGAAGGGATGGAAAAGCATTTACCATACAAGTGGAAGTGATAAGAAAGCTTGGGTAGCAATATTTAAATCAGAAGAGACTTTAAAACAAAGACAGTAACAAGAGACAAAGAAGGACACTACAGAATCATAATGGGAACAATCCAACAAAGATAAACCAGTTAATAAACAAAAGGGAAATAAATGAAAATAATACAATAACAGTCGGGGCTTTAACACCCCACTACATCAGTGGACAGATCACGTAAGCAGAAAATCAACAAGGAAACAGTGGCTTTGAATGACACATTGGACCAGATGGATCTAACAGGTATATTCAGAACACTCCACCCTTAAAGCAGAATACGCATTCTTTTCAAGTGCACTTGGGACATTCTCCAGAGTAGGTCACATATTAGGCCATAAAACAAGTCTCAAAAATTCAAAAAGACTGAAGTCCTACTATGCATCTTTTCCAACCACAACACTATGAAACTGGAAATCAACCACAAGAAAACATCTAGAAAGAACACAAATACATGGAGGTTACATAACATGCTACTAAATAATGATTGGGTCACCCATGAAATCAAAGAGGAAATCAAAAATACATGGAGACAAATGAAGATGAAAACACATGGTTCAAAATCTTTGGAATGCATTAAAAGCTGTCCTAAGAGGGAAGCTTATAGCAATATAGGCCTAACTCGAGAAGCAAGGACAATCTCAAACTGACCTTACACCTGAAGAAGCTAGAACAAGGACAAACAAAACCCAAACTGGTACAAGGAAGGAAATAATAAAGATTAGAGCAGAAATAAATGAGACAGAAACTAAAAAAACAATACAACAGATCAATGAAACCAGGAGCTGGTTCTTCAGAAATATCAACAAAACTGATACACCTTTAGCCAGATTCATTAAAAAGAGAGAGAGAGAGAGGACTCAAAATGAGATATGAAAGAGGAGTAATAACCAACACCACAGATACAAAGACTATAGAATATTATGAAAAATCATATGCCAACAAGCTGGACAACCTACAAGAAATGGATAAATTCCTAGAAACATATACCTCCCAAAAGTAAGTCAGGAAGAAATAGAAAACATGAACAGACTGATGATCAGTAATAATAATAACCAAAATAACTCCCAACAAACACAAGGGACCAGGTGGCTTCACAGGCAAATTCTACCAAACATTTAAAGAAGACTTAATACCTATTCTTCTCAAACTATTCCAAAAAAATAGAAGGAAAGCTTCCAAATTCGTTGTATAATGCCAGCATTACCCTGATACCAAAACCAGATAAAAACACTCCAAAGAAAGGAACTACAGGCCAATATCCCTGATGGACACAGATGCAAAAATCGTCAGCAAAATACCAGCAAATCAAATCCAACAATACATTAACAAAATCATTCTCCACCGTCAAGTAGGATTTATTCCTGGGATACAAGGGTATTTCAATATTTGCAAGTCAGTCAATATGATACATCGCATCAACAAGAGAAAGGACAAAAGCCATATGATTCCAAGAGATGCAAAAAAAGAAAAAAAAGAAAAAAAAAGCATTTGACAAAGTACAACATCCATTCATGATAAAAACCCTCTACAAAGTAGGTTTAGAGGAAACACACCTGAACATAATAAAGGCCATCTATGAAAAACTCACAGCTAACATTATACTCAGTGGTGAAAAACTGAGAGCTTTTCTCCTAAGGTCAGAATTAAGACAAGGATGTCCACTCTCTCCCTTTTTACTCAACATAATAGTGGAAGTCAAAGCCACAGCAATCAGATGAGACAAAGAAATAAAATACATCCACATTGGTAAGGAAGAAGGAAAACTGTCACTATTTGCAGATGACATGATACTATGTACAGATAAGCCTAAAATTCTCCCCCAAAACTAACAGAACTGATCAATTCAGTAAAATTGCAGGATATGAAACCAATATCCAGAAATCTGTTGCATTTCTAAACACTAATACCACCATAGCAGAGAAATTACAAAGACAATGCCATTTATAATTGCACCAAAAATAATAAAATATCTAGGAATAAACTTAATCACGGAAGTAAAAGACATGTACCCTGAAAACCGTAACACACTGATGAAAGAAACTGAAGGGGTGCCTGGATGGCTCGGTTGGTAGAGCACGTGACTCCTGAATTTTAGGGTCAAGCCCCATGTTGGGTGTGGAGCCTACTCAAAAGAAAGAAAGAAAAAACAAGTATAGATGACACAAATAGATGGAAGGATATTCCACAGTCATGGATTGGAGGAACAAATATTATTAATTAAGATGCCCATACTACCCAAAGCAGTCTACACATTTAATGCAATCCCTATCAAAATAACAGGAGCATTTTTCACAGAGCTAGAACAAACAATCTTAAAATTTATATGGAACCACAAAAGACTCTGAATAGCCAAAGCAATCTTGAAAAAGAAGAAACAAACTGGAGGTATCACAATCTCAGACATCAAGATACACTACAAAGCTGTAGTCATCAAAACAGTATGGTATTGCCATAAAACCAGACTCGTAGATCAGTGGAACAGAATGGAGAGCACCCAGAAATAAACCCATGATTATGGTCATTAATCTTTCACAAAGGAGGTAAGAATATGCAATGGGAAAATGTCTCTTCAATAAATCGTTTTGGGAGAACTGAACAGGTATACACAAAAGAATGAAACAGGACCACTTTCCTACACCATATACAAATATAAGTTCAAAATGGATTGAAGACCTAAATGTGAGACCTGAAACCATAAAAATACTGCAAGGAGCATAGGCAGTAACTTCTCTGACACCAGCCTTAGCAACATTTTCCTAGGCATGTCTCCTGAGGCAAGGGAAACAAAAGCAAAAAGAATCAGGACTTCATCAAAATTAAAACCTTCTGCGCAGTGAAGGAAATAATCAACAGAACTAAAAGCCTACTGAATGGGAGAAGATATTTACAAATGACATATCCAATAGAGGGTAAGTATCCAAAATATATAAAAAACTGATACAACTCAACACCCAATACCCAAATAACCCAATTAAAAAAATGGGCAGGGGCGCCTGGGTGGCACAGCGGTTAAGGTTAAGCGTCTGCCTTCGGCTCAGGGCGTGATCCCGGCGTTCTGGGTTCGAGCCCCACATCAGGCTCCTCCGCTATGAGCCTGCTTCTTCCTCTCCCACTCCCCCTGCTTGTGTTCCCTCTCGCGTTGGCTGTCTCTATCTCTGTTGAATAAATAAATTTAAAAAAAAAAAAAATGGGCAGAACATATGAACAGACATTTCTCCAAAGAAGACATACAGATGGACATACATGAAAAGATGCTCAACGTCAGGGAAATGCCAATCAAAACTATGAGATACCACCTCACACCTGTCAGAATGGGTAAAACACAGAGGAAACAACCACTGTTGGCAAGGGCTGGAGAAAAAGAAACTCTCATGCACTGTTGGTGGGACTGCAAATTGGTGCAGCCACTCTAGAAAACAGTATGGAGGTTCCTCAAATAATTAAGAACAGATCCAGTAATTCCACGACTGGGTAATTACCCAAAGAATACAAAAACACTAATTCAGAAAGCTACATGCACCCCTGTGTTTATAGCAGCATTATTATGGAAGGAGCCCAAGTACCCAACAATCGATGAATGGATAAAGAAGAGGTGGTGTATATATATACAACGGAATATTATTTAGCCATCAAAAAGAACGAAATCTTGCCATTTGTAACACCGTTGATGGATCTAGAGAGTAAAATGGTAAGCGAGATCAGTGAAAGAAAGACAAATACCATATGGTTTCACTCATATGTGGGATTTAAGAAACAAAAGAAACACGCAAAGGGAAAAAGAGAGAGGCAAGCCATGAAACAGACCCCTAACTGTGGAGACCTGGTGGTTAGCAGAGGAGGGGGCGGGGAGTCGGTACAGTAGGTGAAGGGGATGGAGAGGGCACTTATCGCGTGAGCACTGAGCAGTACATGGGATTGTTGGATCACTGTTTCGGCAGCAGAGACCACTGTGACACTGTATGTCAACCGCACTGGAATGACAATAAAATACAAAACCACTAACGCAAAAAGATAAGAGTTGTTCAAGAATTGAGTTGTTCAAAGAATTCTTTGTTCAAACAATTCAAAGAATTGTTCAATCACTCAAATGTACACCTGGAAGTATAGAACACTGCAGTTAATTATACTGGAATTGTTTCAAATTGCAAAGGGAAAAGTGCCCATGCCTGTATGTTAGCTGAGTTGTGTCCATTAACTCGTTTATACAAATACCTTGTCTTTAGCTTCATCTTGGCAGTTGTGAAAATCCTGCAAGTCTGTATTTAGGATATGACTTCAGGACCCACTCTATAACTAGAATATTAAAAACAGCATCAGCATATCAACTATTTCCTAAGGGGATACATATGAACATTCTATGCCAAATGCCTTGTGTTGCTCTGCTTCTTGAAATTAAGTTCTTCCTTCCACAAATAAATTATAAAGTGCTTGAGAAGTATTTTTAAATATTGAAATTTACTTTCAGTGTGTTTCAACTGTGCTTCAAAAAGTAGATGTTTTTAATTTGTTTCTGAAATATATCTAACTCACAGTGTCTGGCATAAATTAGAGGCTGCAAAATATTTTTTTTAGGATTTATTTATTTTAGAGAGAAAGAGAGACGAGAGAGAGAGCATGAGCAAAAGGAGCAGAGGGAGTGGGAGAGAGAATCCCAAGCAGACTCCCCACTAAGCATGGAACCCAACATGGGGCTTAATCCCACGATACTGAGCCCAAACCAAGAATCGGACACCCAACTGACTGTGCCACCCAGGCGCCCCAAGGCTGCAAAATTTTTAATTAAATATTAATCTCTAAATTCCAAAAGTCTAATGATCAAGAGTGCTGGGATGATTGAAATCAGAGCTCTGAGAAAGAGACACCATCTTAGAGCGCCACGGAATAGCCCCCATAGCAAAGCACGGGAAGTCGCGACACTGGTGGCCGGGCACAAACACTTGGAAACACATCAGAAAATGCCAATTCCCCAGGGCAGGAAGTTCTGTTCTTTACAGCATCTCCTGCATCAGAAATACACCTGGTATGCAGTAGGTGCTCAATCAATGTTAGTGGAATGACATCCTTTCACGAACTAATGTCTTGTTCTCTTTATGTTTGTAAAAATGCTTTGGTCAGACAGACTTTCTGACTTTGTACGATTCTGTAAAAGAAAAATCTTGAACATCTAGGCAGAAGGCATTTGTACTCAAAGTAGAAGTGTGAATGTTTTCTCCTAACTTTGCATATTTTGGGAGCACAAACACTAAATCTAAACCAAAAAGCCTAAAAGTTAGGCTGTGGATTCTGTGGTCACCCAGGAAAACTGAACTGTTGTCTGTAGAATAATAAAATTACTCATTAATAAAAGTAGCTGTGGATTCTGTGGTCACCCAGGAAAACTGAACTGATGTCTGTAGAATAATAAAATTACTAATTACTAACATTAATAAAAATGTTCTATACTTCCAGGTGTACATTAATAAAAATGAACTGTTCCTTTTAGAAGTACAAATTCACTGTTGAGGATTTGTATTTCCTTGCAAAACATCACTGTAACAACCCAGCTACCCTAGGCACTACGTTGGGCTGACATACGATGTTTGAGTCATTTCCCTACAAAATTATATGCTGTGTCATCATAAATAATACAAAAAAACCATGCAGCTCTCCGGGAAATTTCAAGGGATGTGAACAGATTTCTGCTCTCGAGTTCCTAGCGCCAGGTCCAAAACCAACATGCTGGCCACCCTCACGTTTAGGAAATGTGACAGATATCTAGAAACCAATTTCTACTTACAGTTCTGTTTCGATTAGTGAACAAGATTCTCGTCTACTCTGATCTGTCACAAGCGTTTTGTTTTGTTTTGTTTTTTGTTTTTTAAGTTTTCAACTCAGTGTATCCACTGGTGGAAATTAGTTATGGTCCAAGAATATTCATTCAGGTACCTATGTCAGAATTTTTTTTTCCTGTTTTAATGCTGTTTTTATTTTTTATATTTATCTTTTTATTATTATGTTCAGTTCGCCTCTATGTAGTACGTCATCAGTTTTGATGCAGTGCTGAAAAAGCATTCGAGACGCGTCCATCAAGGTGCATACAGTGCACACACTGTGTGATTTTACAGTCGGAGAGTCTGGAAAAGCCAGCCCAAGCCTCCTTTACCCAGGACACAGAAAGAGCTCGTAGTCCCATTCTACACAGAGTTCGCAGAACACGGGGACTGCGTGTTGACTTAGGAGGCGTCTCCTTTCCTACATTCGTGATAGTTACGAACGGCACCTGCTTCATCCGTGTCTCAGGGAACTCTGCTTGGGGGTTCTGTAGGTCACACGGTGCCTGCCTAACGGGCTTCTGGAAGGAGAACAAATGTGGGATGCGTTTGGAACACATGCTCTCCACCTCGGTGAGCGCTGGACTCCCCGACGTTTCCACAGTCTCCTTCTACTGAGGGCGCTGGCACAGGGACGCTCTGCTGAGTTTTATATGTGAACTTGGCTTTCAAATTTAAAATCAAAAGGGAAATGGGATGGATACAATTTAAGGAAAAGGGCTTCTTGGAAAACAGACAAAACTTTAGTGAAAGCATGACTTGTTCTTGGTACCTAAGCGGCCCACGTGATCTGGTGGAAACTGACCTCCGTGTGCAGACTCCCACAGCAACATAACTACCGTGCTGAGGTTCCGGTTCCATCCGCATTTCAACCACATAACTACATCCTGAGCTCCAGGGTTATGCACACAAAGGAATGTGTATATACACTGCCTGTACACACACACACACACACACACACACACACACACGCGTGCACACAGTCTTCGAGGCAAACGTGACCCCTTGCTTGTCATGCACTCCGGTCGTTACTGTACGGGAATACTGTCCATTTCCTGCTGCTGACAGAAGGAAGGGATGGCTAATCCCATTGCATCTGCCAAACTGAATGCTTAGAATTAATCGCATTTGGATTGCAAATTAAATCATGAGCCTGTCTGTGAATGTATCATACTTGGTTGTCTGCAAAGGAGGAAAACAGAGTCGGTCCTAGAGCCGCAAGAAGCCTCTAGCTCTGAGGTGTTCACCCTCCTTCCTGAAGTTCTGTTTCCCCTCTGCCCTTGGGTCACCCTTCAGGCCTCCAGCAACAGGAAACCCCATAAGAACGCTGACATTTGTGGGGTGATTACTTTGTGCTGGGCACTGTCCCCAAGCATTTGGTATGTGTACTCTCAAAATTTACTGCCCACAACAAACCTACAACATAGTCTATCATTTTCCTTTAGTTCATCATGTTAATAGAATAAATGAAAAAAAGTCCCTATCTTCTCATTACTTTCAAGAAGAATGTTTGACACAAATCTATATGCGTCCATGATAAAAACACTGCAGGTAAGAGCAGTAGGGGATGAGACGCCTGAGTGGCTCAGTCCATTTAGCGTGTGCCTTCGGCTCAGATGATGATCTCAGGGTCCTGGGATTAAGCCCCGTGTCAGACTCGACACTCAGGCAGGAGTCTGCGTCTCCCTCCCCTTCTGCCCCTCCCCCCACTCATTCTTGCTCGCTCTCTCTGAAATAAAATTTTAAAAAGATCTTTAAAAAAAAGAAAGAAAAAAGAGCAGTAGAGGATTTTGTTCATCTGGTAAAGTGTGTCTACAGAAACCTTACAGTTAGACCTCATGCTTAGGGTTAAGGCACTCAATAACCTTATTGTGCAAATCGTATCACGTAGGTATGTACATCGAATCATCACATTATGCACCTTAAATATGCACAGTGTTCTAGGTCAGTTCTATCTCCGTAAAGCTGGGAAAAATAGAAGCAGCAGATATTTGCATACAGATATAAAATCGCTTAGGTACCCGTGCACACGCTCGTATTCCTACACACATGCACACAGATCCCGTCACGTCACGCACTGCCCGTGAGCTAGGTGCCTTCCTACAGATGAGAAACCGATGTGCCAAGTGATGAGTGACTTGCCTGACATCACACAGTCAGTGGTTCACCTGGGCTTTTAAACAAAATACATCTCATTTTAAAGACTGTATTCTTAAGCTCTACGGTACTGTGGTTCAAATAGTAGTTTACAAGCGTGCAATGTTTTACATATAATAATTCCTTAGAGATGTTTAGAGAAGTGACTTTTCTCAGCCATCAATACCATTAATTTGTTTCCACCTAATTAGTCAGAATTACTAGTAAATCATCAACCAGGTAACCGAGAAGAAGGAAAGAAAGCAGTGCTTCGGTTTCATCCCTCCTTGGAGTAAACAGAAATGAAGGCGTCCAAATAAACGTCGTGCCTGCACTAATCACTCTTGCTCCAGCCTGTACTGAATGTCGCAGCCGCCATTAAACCAAAGGTGAAGAGGAAAATGTCAAAGGTCTGGGAAGGAAAACACAACACTCTCATTATGTACAGGCGACACGGTGGCTCTTACAGAAAAATGGGAAAGGACCGTCAGATGAAATGTTGTAATGAGCAAGGGGAGAACGATACAGTCAGATTCACCATCAAGACATAAAAGGAAGAGGTATTCATATATGATGTATTTACATATGTGACAGCCAAAGTCGGAAAACAAAACTGAGGAAAAGTATGCGTGTATACAAGGGGATCGAAATAAACACAAACGCCTTAGAATCATCATCTTAAAAGTATTATAGGCTCTGCATTATATATTATAAATCACCGTTGAGAGAAGATTGTAAAAACCTGAATAAAGTGATCTGTCAAGTGTGGAGATTATAAAGATGTGAATTCTCCAGTCGTTACCATATCGATTGAATTTTCAACAAAGATCTCACAAGGTTTTTGTGGACATTGGTGCATTAATACAAATACTGACATAAAAACACATAGGGCCAAGAATAGTGAAGACAATTTGAAAATGAAGTAAAAAACTGAAGAACTATGATTAAAAATATGTACAAATCTACAGTTCAGACAACACGGTAATGTCAGAAAGTTGGAAAAATATGCTAAGTGACTCTACAGAAGGTTAAAAAGTTAACTTGCCCATATTTGGATGTACGGCCAGGACAGCAGCCCAGAGGTTTGGGGTAAGAGTCATCTTTAAATAAATGATGGTCTCTCAGCTGCAGATCAGGAGAGAGAAGAGTAAAGGAACAGGGAGCCCTACACGTCAATTCAGTTCCAGGTGGAAGTCAGCCTCAGAGAGAAAGGAGATGAGGGCAGGATCTTTGTGGCCCTCTATAAGCAAACAGTCTCAACCAGGACGGCAAGAGCTCTCACCAAAAGGAAACAAAGTGATGAATGGACCCCCTCTAAAACTCAGAACTACTGAGAAAGGAAGGTAAGAGGAGGTCACACAGGGAGAAAACACCAAAACAAAGGAATCAGCAGGTGACATAGATTCAACGTGTAAAGGTCTCTTGCGGGAAGGACAGCCTGGCCAAACAGCTTAAAAAATGCAAGTTCAGACAATACGGAGCCATCAACACGCAGGTGCCAGAATAGCTCAACTGAAAAAGATGGGCATTCCACATGGCAGAGGGAGGGGGGCGCACCGGGGACAATGGTGCCCTGCTAGTGGGAAAGGAAGCTGGTGCATCTGCTGTGGGACACCATCAGTGTCTTCCAAAGCTCCACATGCCCTAATCACCCAGGAGCCCTCCTTGTCCAGGAGAATATGTGCATCAAAGACCTGTGTTCACAGCAGCACTATGCTGCCGAGCCCATCAGCTGGACAAACTAAATCCCCAGCACGGGCTGAAAAGAGCCTTTGGTGGAGCTCTACAGGGGGCTACAAGGGCAGCACCAGCCATGGGTGAATTACTGCTCCTTGCAGCAGAATGCGTTCATTTCCCACTTCCCATATCACGTTCACTGCAAGAAACCCAACACACACTGTATGGTTCCAAGTTGTGTAAATTTCAAGTATCAGCAAAACAAACCTTCAGGTTTAGAAGTCCGCGGCGGCAGTGGTTGCTCTTGTATGCTTAAGATGTATTCTCAGTGCTCACGTTTGTACTTCACTATATGTTTGTATTTTCAATATTAATGTTTTACTACTGATAGAGTTCTAACCTAAAATTGGTTAATATAATAGATCAAACAAATTTTGTAATTTAATATTTATCCTAAAACTTATTAAACTTAGGATTAGGGATATATATTAATGAATAATTTTTAATTTAATAAATAACACTGAATAAATGGAATTTAGTTTTAATTAACATATGATAGTAATAAAACATTAATATTAATTGTAATATTATTTTAGCTGCAGAATGGATGTCAGCAGCTTGGAAGAAAATTCTGGAACAAGAACTCCAACACCAATATTCCTTTTTTCTAAAGGTAGGTTCCACACCAGCCGGGATCCCAGCGTGGGGCATGAATTCACAGTCCTGAGATCAAGACCTGAGCTGAGATCAAGAGTCAAACAACTATTCAAACAAATACTCAAACAATTCTAAGGGTAAATCTTCCCTGCGGTATTAATTATAAAATGGAAACCCTGAAGGCACACAAGAGTTTTGCTGCAGTGGAATGATGGTGTGTTAGGATATCGTGGTGTGTCCGTACGCAGCAGCAAGTTAAACATGGCACGAGAAATATATGACAATGCAGACTGCTCCTATATTATATGAAAATGGATGTTTTACATGAAAATGTTATATATATATATAAAAATGTGTGTGTATGTGTATATATACACATATATATTTGTGTGTGTGTATAAAACAAATGAGGGAAGAACAGAAGTGTAGGAAACTTTCAAAAGGACATCCACCAAAATACTGTTTCTAGGAGAGAATACTGAAGTAAGTGACTTCTTTCTCTATTTTCCAAATTATTTGGGTCGTTCATCTTTTTTTAAAATGAAAAACTAACTTAGAATAAAAATTTACAGTGCAGAATAATGAGTATTTTGAGTGTTTTGAAGACAAGACTGGCCTTCTGGGAAAGCAGTGAAGATAGGCTAACATGCCTGAGATGATAAAATGCAACTGGGTGACCGATGCAATTTCCAAACGGGATACAGATTCCTGGGAAACGGGGCAGCCCACTCAGACTTCACAATAGCAAGGCATTAAAAAAAAAAAAAAAATCAAAGTACTTTGTCCAGGTTCTAGTCTCCTTAATATCAACACCATGGCGGGGTGCCTGGGTGACTCAGCCAGTTAAGTGTCTGACTCTTGGTTTCAGCTCAGGTCCTGATAGAGTTGTGACATCGAGCCCCACACTGGGCTCCACCCTCAGCATGGAGTCTGCTTGAGATTCTCTCTCCCCCTCTTCCTGTGCCCCTCCTTCCACTCATGTTCTCACTCTAAAATAAATAAATCTTAAAAAAAAAAACAAACTATCAACACCGTGGCTCGCCCTTGACTTTTTCACTAGCCTCGTGATGTCACTGGGCTACTTAATGCAGATAACAAATCATCAGACAGTGTTGGCCCACCTTCGGTCTTTTTCCAGTAGACCTTCACCTGCAGCTGGTTGTCTTGATAGAAGGGGGCCCCGATTTCCAGGAGGCGCATGGGCCGTCGTCGTTGGAAAGGGGGCTGCATGTGCATTGCGCTCTTTCTTGTCTTCCCAAGTGGGTCTTCTGCAACAAAGCACAACACTGTGATTTCCTGGTCAAAAGTAAGCAGTAGTCAGTACACATTCGTCAGGTGGGAAAGGCTGCTCTCATTTAAAGAAGAGGTCTGGATAGTATTTCTCATTATATATGTGTTTTTGTAGTAGCGAAGAAAGTAAATGAAATACTATGAAAATACCACGTGGCCTGGGAATAATACAGACAGCTTTTCATAGACGTACCAGCATTATATACAGCAAGGCCCGGAGCAAGGCCCTAAATGTTCAATCTACTTTGTATGGGAAATACTAAGAGCCAGCAAATGCAATGCGATGATACGTTAGATTGGGAATGGAGTTGAAGGATGCATTCATTCGTTCATTCATTCCTTCCTGTCAGTACTTAGTGATCACTTCCTAAGTGTCAGGCAGTGAGCCAGAGGCCGCAGACACAAATCTCGTGCACATGGGTCTCCTGCAATAGCAGCAGACACATATGCAGGTGATCCTGCACACAGAGGAGGGCACTCCCAACGGCTGGCACATGGGGCATAGTCGTGGAGGGAGCACAGTAAGGAGGGAAGGGGTTGTGTATGTCTCACAAGCCGCTGGTGCCTATTCTGTGGAAAAGGAGCCAAGACTCTGTGGAAACAAGTTACAAGAACAGGATAGGGCAGTTGCAGTAGGAGAGGGGATGCTTTAGGAAAGATGAGACTAGGTCTGTAGGCATGTTCACTGCTGTTTCTTAACATGATTTTCCCCCGTGGTCAATGTAACACTGCGTTCACCACGTACTTACTGCAAAGCAAGGACAATGTAAACGTGACTCAGAATGATCCCAAACCTCAGATGTCCCATATCCAATGGCACTCAGAGACTAAGTCTCTAATCAAAACACTAGGAAACATTCCTCCGAATCAGGTAATTCACACTTTGATTTCCACCACCCTAGGCTAGGCCGTTTCTTCTCCATCACTGTTTTGTGGCACGATCGGGCTCTGGTTTTAGTGTTCTTTTTATTTTGCCATTTTAATACAGCTGCCTCTTTCCCATTTGTTGCATTCTTAATTCCTACAGTATACTGAGCTCCTCCTTGAGTTCACTAGGTTCCAGACTCTGTTAGCTCAGAGTGCACCAGCCAGCGCTCCTTGTCTGTGCTGGGTACGACACTCTGTCCTTCCAAAGTCCCCCCAGCTGCTGTCCTCGAAGACAATTTCCCACGATGTACAGAAACAAATCCTCCTCAGCACACCTACATTTTCCCAGCTTTCATCACTTTTCCTCCCTTTAATTTCTTCCTCCAGCTGAACCTTGAATTCCGGGCAGGACAGACCCTATTTGAACGTCCCTGGATTTCCACTGTGTTGTTCAGAGACACACACCTAGTGGCATGAAATGAAATGCAGAAGTCTGAATTCATGGCTCTAGAATGGTTAGCGAGTATTCACTCGTCTGGGTTGTGTGGGCTGTTTGACTGATGTTAGCAGAGTCCTCCTTTGTCACAGGCTTCAACCATGCTTGTTTCCCCAGGGTACATTTCCCTCTGCTGCAGCAAGGCCAGCCCACCTAACTTCTTCTCCAGGTGTATTCCTGGTGGTCTCTGGTGTGCTTGATGGACTTCCACACCATTCTATTTCTATTCATACAGCCATCCTATGAAATAGAACAGGGTCAATGAGCTTTTCAATCAAGGGCTGGACAGCAAAGAGTTTTGGCTTCATGGCCCGCACAGTCTCTCTCGAGTACTCAGCTCTCATGATGGCACAAAAGCAGCCACAGATGGTCTGTAAACAAGGGAGTGTGGCCATGGGTCAATACAATTTTATTTACAGAAACAGGCGGTGGGCCGGATGTGGCCTGTGGGCATCGTTTGCAGACCCCTGAGAAAGTGACGTTAGCCTGCACATATTAAACACAAAAACCATGGGGTTCAAAAATACGAAGAGTGTCCAGTTTCATGCAATTCAAGCAGTAGTGAGGGTGGGCTGTAATCCCAGGGCCATCTCACGCCCAACTCATGCTCCTCCAACACCACACACCGCCTCCTTTTAGGGAGCAAGGTGATTATCGACGTGGTTTAGTAGTAAGGATCTCAGAACTTTGCGCTGGCCTCCAATCTCTCCTTCACCCAATGCCTACTTTTGGAAGTGGCATGGTTAGAAATTCCACAAGACCTTCCTGCTTTTGGATTCCCAGTAGCCTTGTGAAGAACAGAACGAGCTGCATGGATTGTCTACCAATGAGAACCTTTCCCAACAGGGCTGTTCGCCTGCTTGGGAAGACAGGAGCCCAAGGGAACGATGCAGATGGGGGAGAAGACTCCTGACCTGTGGTGAAGCAGGATTAGGAGGGGAAACCTGAGGACCACAGGAGGAAACCTGCATCGACCGCCTACTGCTCCTCACAGCGGCACGTACACTGAACCATCTACACAACGATTCAAAGAAAAGGGACACTTATGTGACTAGGTTCTAATGTACAATGTTGTACTTTAAACAGTTCAAACAAATGTTTGGATTCCCGAAACATTTATGAGGTTCCAGTCTTCTGCACCCAAATCTAATATGTGTCTGGGGGTTTATCACACACCTAGCCGATCTCAGACACCTGCGGGGTGTCCTACAATCCACCTGAATTCTGACACAATCTACCTAAGACGGTATCGGATCCCCTACGGACACCGTGCACGTTGGGGGGGCATCCCCCTCTGACGCCATCTCCCTGCAGATGGCATTGGATCCCCTACAGACACCGTCCACATCGGGGGGCATCTCCCTCTGACACCGTCTTCCTGCAGATAGCACTGGATCTTCGAGGGTAAGGACTCCGTCATGTAGGACTGCCCCCCACTTCAGACACCACTCACAAATCCAGGCTGTCTCCTCTGTTACTACCCACTGCGGAATGGTGGTTCCAACCACCAAGGGAGGTCCAACCACCAACTCCTAGTGTTCGTTCCAACCACCAAGTCCTCAGATTCAATCAATCTGCTAGGGTGGCTCACAGAAACATTTACTCACTAAACTACCTATCAGTTTATTATAAAAGGCTGTAAATCAGAATGAGCCCAATGAAGAGATGCCCAGAGTCAGGTCCGGGAGAAGGGACACAAAGCCTCCGCGCCCTCCCCAGGGTCACCGCTCTCCGCACAGCTCCGTGTGTTCACGGCCCTTTCCAGCCTCCTGTCTGTTCGTGTGTTTATGGGGTCTCTCTGCCAGGAATGAACAGCAAATACGTGCTTATCATAAATCACAGCGTCGCAGGCTACTTTACGAGAGGCGAGGGGTCACCCCCCAGCGAGAGCCAGTGCGCCCAACAGCACGGAGAGCTCGGCGCACACAGAAGCTGGGCCAGAACAGAGAACCAACAGGCCTCTCCTGATCACCATGGATGTCCGGAATCCTGCTGGTCACACCGGAACTATTTGTTCACTAGCTAACTAAGGGTTTAAGATTTTCACAAACCTACTTATACCTCCAGTCACTTTAATCATCTGTGACTTTGAGAATTCACCAGTGGATAAGCAAACGTTTAGATAACTGTGTTTAATCTCTATGTGACTTTTATCTTCCTACTTTGTTATGTCCTACACAGACTTTTATTTTTGGTTATACATACGTAAGGACACAGTTTTCTGTATCTCAAGATGGAAGTGCCCTTGCTTTACTGAAATGCATCCACACGTAACGTTACCAAGCCCCACACCACACGGAAAGGACAGAGAGGCGTGGGCCTCCATACTAGGAGCGTGGCCCTGA
Source organism: Ursus americanus (assembly GCF_024610735.1). Classification (NCBI taxonomy): domain Eukaryota; kingdom Metazoa; phylum Chordata; class Mammalia; order Carnivora; family Ursidae; genus Ursus; species Ursus americanus. The sequence continues at coordinate 117,230,335 of NC_142164.1, read as the reverse complement.
CTCTAGGGGGGAGTCCTGTGCTGTCAGTTAATAATCAGAGGCAATAAAATCATTTCTACATGTTGTAAAAAGATACGACGTCTGATCGATACTTGGTAATGGTCGCAAAGGTAAGAGAACTGAATGAGTACGCTATTTATTCAGATGTCCAAATTCTCATTTATTTTACAGATCAAGAGATTCAGCATATTTTCTTCTGCTCCATTTTTAGTTTGAAGAGCTAGAAGAATACCCCACTTGCCTGACGCAACTATAAGACCTTTGCAACCTGTCAACCCTGGAAATGGTCTTCCTGCCTCCGAGAAAGCACGCTGCATTTCCATTCAAGAGTGTGACATCCTTGGGGCGCCTGGGTGGTGCAGTCGTTAAGCGTCTGCCTTCGGCTCAGGGCGTGATCCCGGCGTTATGGGATCGAGCCCCACATCAGGCTCCTCCGCTGGGAACCTGCTTCTTCCTCTCCCACTCCCCCTGCTTGTGTTCCCTCTCTCACTGGCTGTCTCTCTCTCTGTCAAATAAATAAATAAAATCTTTAAAAAAAAAAAAAAAAGAGTGTGACATCCTTCTTCCTTCAAGGGGCCCTTTTATAGCACGGCATGAACATTCAGCTTTTGCTTACGTAGAGATTTTTGTCATTGAATTACCCTGTAGCCTGCAGACCTGGGAAAATGTAATTCAAAAAGTAATTTACATGCTGGCATTTACTACCCTCTTTCCTATAAAATGTAATTTCCCTTGCTTATACTATAAAGTTGTAATTATTCTTTATTTCTCGTTGGTCTGTGATGAAATATAGTGTTCTTGTAAAAGTCATATACTAGGGGCTCCTGGGGGGCTCAGTCCGTTGAGCATCTGCCTTCAGCTCAGGTCATGATCCCAGGGTCCTGGGACGGAGCCCCATGCTGGGCTCCCTGCTAAGCGGGGAGTATGCTGCTCCCTCTCCCTCTGCAGCTCCCTCTGCTTGTGCTCTCAGTCCCATTCCCTGTCTGTCAAAAAATTAATAAAATCTTTTTAAAAAGGAAAAAAAGTCATATACTAGCGTTCATGAGATTGTATATCAACACCGGTGTCTGAAATCCTGACAAATATTCAGCCACGTCCTCCACAATCCTTCGTAAAGCCGGTGTCTTCCACAGGACACCCCAAGACTAGACAATATGCATTATGACAGGTACTTTGCCCTATTCATATTTTACTTTTCCTCTCTCACCCTCCTGAATCCACAGGAGAGGCATCAGCTAATCCTGAGAAGAAAGTGGCCTTTGAAGGGTTAATTGTCATAACTCTTTCTGGATCAGGTAAAACACTATTACTCTATTGTGCAATATGGCTTAAGGTGTAAGAGAAACAGGTTCACAATCACCCTGGAGAGGGTGGGAGATGATGCTAGTCAACGAGGGTCTCACCAATCCAATGGGCTTGTGGGGGGGATGCTGTAGGAAGAGGGAGAAAGCCCGAGATGTCCATCTGCAGAGCCCCAGAGCACCTGTGCAGCTCCGTCCGGGCGCAACCATGATGAGGCGCTCCATGAGGAGCCCTCTACAAGGACACGCTGAGCTCAGGTGCTTTTCCTCCTTGTTCTCGGTTGCGAGAATGCACACAAATTATGGGAGTCTGCAATCCCACACCAGTTTCTAATGGGGAAGGAATGCTGGTTACCAGAAAAATCAGGATACTAAAAGGCAAACTTACTTTTTATATAACAGATGAAATCCCCACCAGTAGGAAAACAAGGTCTGAAGGATTTGGGTCTGAGAAGGAAGCTGGGGAGGGACAAGGGGGGAAAGCAGTGAAGGATGAACTTGGGGGAGAAGATGAAGAGGTGACAGAACTCAGAAGAGGGAGAGATCTGTTACATGGTGAGTACCTTCTAAACCATGTGCTGGCTACCATCTACAACATGGATAGTTAAGAAAGACGAGACAAATACTAATTAGAGTATTTTCATTGTAAGAAAGAAGTAGGAATGGCTTGAACATGGCAAAGAATTTGACAGATCCCACACAGAATCTGACATTAGAGATGGAAGGGCTTTTTAAAGAACTGAATTTATGGAGGAAAAAGGAAAGAGAATCCTGAAGAAGGCCTCTCAGGCTCTGGTGTGAACAGAAGGGTGAAGGGTGGAGCCGTCTGCTGCAGGAGAGCCTGGGAGGGGAGCAGATGTGTGCCATCTGAGCACCTGTAAGCCTGAGTACCTGTTAACCACAGGAGAGCCTGGGAGAGGAGCGGGTGTGTGCCGTCTGAGCACCTGTTGGTCTGCATACCTGTTAACTGCAGGACAGCCTGGGAGAGGAACAGGTGTGTGCCCTCTGAGCACCTGTTTGTTCGCCCCCCAAGTGCAGGTGCTACGCTGCCAGCTGAGTGCAGGGCTCTACCCTCAGCCCGTGGTCGGGCCGGTAGATGTGGGGAGTCAGCAGCACACGGATGGTGCCGAGTCCACGCAACTCATGGACCTCTCCCAGGGACAGCCCTGCCTCCCACTCCCCCTTCCTTCCTTTTCCCCCAGCACTGACTTCTCTGCACACTCGGTGTTCTTTCCAGTCTCTGCACTCACACGCACTCCACACTTGCGTGGGCTGATGCCCGTGCCTCGTGGGCCCATGGGGCCCTCCTTGCTCTTCAGGGCTCTCCTTTCCCACCGCCACCTTAGCACCTTCTGCTTCCTCAGTTCTATACGGCTCTGTGTGCGATGGACTAATGCTTGTGTGATCATGGGGACGTGGTTATCTTCCCAACTCAACATTAGGCAGAGATCAAAATGCATCTAGTGCTGCAATAATGTGTGTGCACATGTATGTGCATGTGTATGCTTGTATGCATGTATGTGCATGTATGTGTGCACGCATGTGTATGCGCATGTGCGTGCATGTGCGCACACGTGTGTGGGTGTATGTGTGCACGTGTGTATGCATGTTTATGTGTATATGTGTATGCATGTGTACATGTGCATGCGTATGTGTATGCATGTATATGTGTGTGCATGTGTACAGGTGTGTGCATATGTGTACGTGCGTTCATGCACATGTGTGTGCGTACAGGCGTGTGTGCATGTACACATGTGCATGTGTGTGCATGTGTATAGGTGTCTGCATGTGTCTGCACCCGCACAGGTGTGTGTGCGTGTACACGTGTGTGTGCGTACAGGTGTGTGTGCGTGTACACGTGTGCATATGCATGTGTGTGCATGTGTATGTGTGTGCATGTGTATAGGTGTCTGCATGTATCTGCACCTGCACACACATACATGGCACATATATACTAGACTGTGTATCCTTGGTCTATGCAGTATATACATAGGCTCCTGTGTTTATCATATAATGCAGTCTAACACAGTAAGCATCCCCATCATTAGACACAGTAATGTCATAATTCGTAGCCATACATTTCAGGTTGAGGAATGGATAGATGACAGGATTAAAAAATCAGTGTAAGTTGCTAAACATATAGAAAAGTTTCTATGAGAAGTTTTAGGTAAAACTTGTGTTATACCCAGACTCATACAGAGAAATCGTAGGCTGTTTCAAATACATTTAATCTCCAAAGAGACGGTTTCTCAAACAGGTAGGAAGCTCTGTTTCTAGAACTTTTTGAAAGCGTCACTTCAAACAGAGCTGCTCATTCGACCCAACGTTTCGCAGGTGGTAGAAGATAATTACAAGCAATGACCGCGTCTAACTCTGCAGAGCGAGGCTCGCCTTTCCAAAATTCAGACAAGCTTTTAGCCCGTTCTTCTGCCCTCTGCACCAGATCCACGATGCAAGGCAGACACCCGGGGCTCTACTCCTCGGGAATCAACATCACACGCTCCTTTCAGGTGCCCCACTCCCCGAAACCTTGCCAGGCGCTTCTTCACTGCGGCTCTAACCTGTCCCCTCTTGTGAACAGAGCCGGAAACAAGAAAGTAACTTATTTTCCGGCTCAGATACGAGTGCCATATAAGACTCTGCTTTTGCTTTGCACAGTTTGTGGCAAATGTACTAGTTTAGGAAAACTGGGAACCAGGAAAATCAATAAGGGAATAACTTAGTTACTGGAATATGAAGTAGCCTTTCAAGAAAGGACGGCGACCGCTGGGAAATACCCATGAAAATGGGTGTGTCACCTGTCACGTTTTTAGGAGACCTAAGTTTTCTTGTTCAATTTCCATTATGACACCAAAATATTGCATATTCGGTGGATAAAAATCAAAAGAGAAACTTCAAAGGTGAAACTGTCTGACACGTGGTCATTCTAGAGGTCACCTAGCTTGGCATTGTAAGTTTACCGATAGCAAGGTTACCAGGTCACGACTGTAGGTGAAAACCTCGCACTCTCTCGGGCGAGTCCTGGCTTTCTTGCTCGCCCGACAACAAGCACGCGGCACTTACTGTGGCTGGCGGCGTGCGTGGGCGTGAAGTGCAGGGAGGCCTTGGCCCCCTTCAGGCGCGTCTGCCCCCAGTATGCGATGGCCTGCAGCTCCACGGTGTAGCTGGAGTCTGGCTGGAGTCTGTCCAGGAGCACGGAATTCTGGGACTGCAGAGGAAGACGAGATGCGCCAAGCCCGTTACAAGCCTGCCCTGTCTGTCCTCTTTGTCCCAAAGCCATGATACTGTTTGCCGACTGATGGTGTGTGTTCACACGTGTGTGTGCGCATGTGTGTGTAGGCACTACAACCACTTCACAGGTCACATTTTGCTTCCAACCCCTATGATCCCACAACTTGAGCTCCTTTAAATCTTCCTAGGAGATAACCATGCATTGCCAGTTATCACTTACTGTGAAGTCCTTGAAAATAAAGGATAGAACTGTCAGAAAGTTTCTTAAAACTAAAACCAAGATAGGCATCAGCTAAATATCGAGGATATAGACTTTTGGACGCATATTTTAGAATTCTAAGTGGCAGAGAAATTGGAATGTTCACTGCCCCAAAAAAAGCCTTGCTACCCTTTTAAAAAATGTTTTCAAACACGTATTTTTTAATGGAATTCAGCTTTATAAATTAGGGGGAAGTTGTTTATGTAAGTTTTCTAACAACAATAAAGGAAACCGAGGAACGCCTTTTCGTGCACTAGGAATCTCATACAATGCCAAATGTTCACTTTCATAGAACTCTCATTTCAGAAAACGGTTCAGTGGAGACTTTATTTCTTGGCATCTGGAAAATAAACCATTCCAAGCTCTTTAATCAACGGGACCAATATCTTGTCAAACATGCATTTTCTAAGCTGATTAGCTTACAGATGAAAATCCCCTGTGACAGGAAAGACACGGACATTTGCTCGGCGATTTACAAGGATCTCAAACAAAACCAAACAAGATCGAAATGTAAAAGGCATTTTGAGGGCGCCTGGGTGGCTCAGTCAGTTAAGAGACTGCCTTCGGCTCAGGTCATGATCCTGGAGTCCCAGGATCGAGTCCGCACCAGGCTCCCTGCTCAGCGGGGAGTCTGCTTCTCCCTCTGACCCTCCCCCAGCTCGTGCTCTCTCTCGCATTCATTCTTTCTCAAATAAGTAAATAAAACCTTAAAGAAAAAAAAAAAAGGACATTTTGAGTTCTATCATTTTCTATGACCAGACAGTCAACACAAAATGATTTCTGTTCCTCTCCTGGAGTTGCCCCTGCCATTTGGATAGGAGTAGCTCAGCGAGCTAAATTCAGCTATTTTCACCTAAAATGTAAAGGCAAAACTTCTGGAATGATCGTCCATCCTCTGTACTTCCTCAGCCCAAATGAGAGGGATGGGAAGCTCTCCACCCATTCCTTCTCTGACCTCAGCACCTGTCACCTCGAGTTCAAGTGTGTCATGCAAGAAGACGACACTTTCTCTTCTCGCGCCCACTTACCCCATCCGTGGTCTTCCTCCGCTTCCTTTTTGTGGGGACGAGGGATTTGCTGCTGACTGTCCAGCTCCAGAACACCTTGTAGTGGTGTACGGGGATGTCTGGTTCCTCGGGACGATCCCACACCACAGCCACGGTCATGGTGTTGTCACTGTTGACGGTGGAATTTGCAAGCCGGAGGTTGGCCGGAGCGGGTGGTGCCGATGGATCTGAAATCCGGGAGAAAGACAAACCACACACTCGAGTGCCACGGTGACCACAGAACCCATATCCTTGTGTGGCTAATGACTACATGGTCAACACGTGAGCACTGCCCTTTACATGGAGAAAAGCTGAAAACAAACACCATCCCCTCTGCAAGCCTCAAATGAAAACACGGATACAACACAGTAAGATACATTTGTTTGGGCCATATTTGTAAGGTAGAAGGCTCCTTGTAGGCATTTACATACCACTATAACCCAGCTAAACTTTCACTGTGTCGAAATGGACAATATTTTATAAAACATGGTAAAATTTGGGGCACCTGGGTGGCTCGGTTGGTTCAGCATCTGACGCTTGGTTTTGGTCCAGGTCCCCATCCCTCGGTCACGAGATCCAGCCTGCACTGGGCTCTGCGCTCAGTGCAAAATCTGCTCAAGGTTCTTTCTCCCTTCCTCTCCCTCCACGCCTCCCCCCTGCTTGTGCGCACTCGCTCTCTCAAATAAATAAAATCTTAAAAAAAAAATGGTAAAATTCCGTTTAGGCTGGCTGACATTAAATAGATCAGCAAAGCAGACCTGCCTGTGAAAAGTCTGGAAAGAAAAAGAAATGCAGGGCACACGAGTAAGTGCCTCCATCTCAGAGGTCCTGTAGCTTTTGATCTCGGCTTCGGCAAGAGCAACAAAGGGAGATCAGCCAAAGTAAAGCGTTTTTTCTTCACCTACATCACAAATTGGATGACATACGGACAACATCCATTTTTGTAATTTCACCATTTCTGGCTTGTCACATAAACCAAAACTTCTCAGCTGTCAAGAGGCAGGCGAGGCTCTGGAATTATCGCCCTACAAATCTCCATTTTAAAAATGCATACGAACATGACTGACTATGCACAAGCGAGACGGGCTTGCCTTCGTTTTCTGCCGCAAAGTGAGCGCGCCGCTCTCCACACATGATTTACAGACGGTTTCGTTTGGAGACGCCCTCCCTGAAAAATGCTGTCAATAACTCCAATTATGATAGCATGTGCATCGGAAGGGCAAACACGTTCTATCTAACTTGACAGAAAGGAAGACGGAGGGAAAAACAGCCATGTTTTGACTGTCAGGACCCTTCGTGGTTTGGGAATGATGAAAACAGGAATTATTTTTAAAAATGGCTTTTCTCCGAGATACGGAAGGAAGGATTGGAGGTTTGGATGATGGCTTAATTTTTAAAAACGAGAACCTTTCGTAGTTGCTTTCTCAGGTAAGTGCCTAATGCAAAGCACGTTTCGTGACACTGCTCCTTGGGTGGTTCTGAAACCGTGAAGGTCAGGAGCCTTCTGGCAGCGCCCCAGACATACAGTGGGATACACTGATGCACTGAGTCCCAGGGGGGTCCCTCTATGGATACGCTCTACGTATGTACATAAGTATGTATTTGTAGGTTTTACGTAAGGTGTTTTCAATGTCAAATGCACACGTAATTCTGGAGTGGACGATCTACCTGCAGGCTACAGCTTGAAAAGCACGGCACCCGGTGGCCAGAAAGCAGGAGGTGTGCTCATGACTCCGTTGTGCGTATGCTGGAAGACGCTGGTTTCCCTTAGCCTGGGCGAGGGAAGCCCCGGTTCCCTGCGGTGCTGGCTCAGCAGAGCCCCAAGGAGCCCCACGCCCATCGTCCACACGCAGCGACACGGCTCACCACCGCCTTCTTGTCAACTCACAGTCTCCACTTGCCGCCACTCTGCTGAATTTCCCTTCGGTCCCACAGGACGCGCATTCTCTTCCCGGCCCCCCCTGTCTGGTTCGCCCCCACGCCACAATCTCTAAACAGGACGGCATCCGGCCCCTGATGTTGGGGACCTCTTCTCTCTCATGTCCTCGCACTTTCTAGGGATCGTGTCCGGTCACAGCTTTATCCAAAGTCTTTGTGCTGCTGACTCTCGGCTGTATGTCTTCAAGAGAGACTTTGCCCCAAATGGACAGTCAAATATTGGATGGTTTTCCTGTCAGCTCCATGTGGTGGTCTCAGAGCCAACTCAAAAATAATGTCTCCAACACTCAAATCATCACCGTTGTCACCCCACGATAAGAGCCACCATTTCAGTAAATGGAAACTCCTTCCTTCCGCTTAACCAGACCGAAAACCTTGAGGTCATACACTTCTGGGCTCTCATGTCCCTTCAGCAACACCTGTCAGCACTGACTTCAAAGTACATCACCGCTGACTGCTTTTCAGCACGACCAGCAGCCTGCGGCAGACAGCACCCTCTTTCCCCCGTTACTGCGGAGACCTCCTGTCAGCACTCCCTCGTGCTGAGACGGCCTCTCCTCAACACAGCTCTCGGTGATTCTTCACTGCACACACCACGTCCCATGGCTCCCGCCCTGCGAGCTTCCCGGCTCAGTAAGAGGCACAGTGTTGCAGCCTCGCAAACGGCCTGCAGGTGCTGGCCTCGCATTCCCTCCCGAGTCCTCGCCCGGCCCCACCAGACCCCTCTGCTCTCGCCACATCGTTCCCATACGATTGCTCGGAGAGGACAACCACGAGGCCGAGGGGCTTCCCCTGGCTTTGCCTGTATGCCTTCCCCCAGATCTCCCCATGGCGGGCTCCTCACCCACTGCGGGCCTACCAGATGCCACCCTGTTCCAAACAGCTACCTGCTCCCCCTCCTGCCACCGAGAACGTTTTCACCGTGACCTTCTCCTGCTTTCCTGCTCTCCGCAGCCCTTATTACGACTGACTTATTATGCGCTTTCTTTGCCATCTGCCTCCACTCACGATAATGAAAGCTCCAGGAGGGGAGACTCTTTTCTACCTGTGTTGCTCTCTTCTGTAGCCCCAGCCTTGAGAAGAGGGGCTAGCACATAGTAGGCACTCAGGAAACAGTCGGTAAACGAGTAGATGGAAAATACATTTCCTAAATGTTGGCTTTAATTTGTAAGGTGATATTTCAGTGCCAGTTTTAAACCCCATCAACCGGAAGGGGTGAATCGTAAGACCGTGAAGTGAACTGCAAAATCAAAGGGGAGGCTCTTTCTGGCTTGAAATAAGAGACTCCAAGCAAGAGGAAGCAATCCCCCTTCCTCTGCAGTAAGACTCCATCTGCAACCTGGAAAAAGGAGCTACAGACTTTTCTGCCAGGGAAACTGGTTTGCAAGCTAATCATCACTTCAAGGCAAGGCAAACAGTTTCAATGTGGAAAGACGATCGCAGCTGTACACGTCTCCAGGGCTGCACCTGAAAGTCTGTCTGTGTGCTGAAAATACGTAGTTGTGTGAGTCCTCCACTCGTCGTAGGTGCACAGGAAGAGCTCAAAATCATCTCCTCTTCTTCTCAAGAAATCCAGGTGTAATCTTGGGCATTTCACCACCGTCCTCATCGACTCCATTCAGTATGTATGTAATTACTGCCCTGGGAAACTTGATCTCACCTTGGATGTGATCATAATAATCCAGAATAACGTCCTCTCGTTGATGACACATTATGAAACACGCAACCACACAATTCCTGCGAACAACTTATGAGGAAATCATGCTTTCAAATATGCAAATCAGCAGTATTTCCTTGACATTATTGGAAATGTCAAGCCCTTTTTGACAATTTCCACTCTCGAGATGGTGGACTTCCATTAGCAAGATGAGACATCCCCAAAATAATCACAGTTCAATTATGAGCCAAAGGCAACTGCAGAGATTGTCTGGTTACTGCCCTGATTTTCCTGTGCAAACCAAATATTCATTTGTCCCTTTACTTGTTATAGACGTCAGGTGAGTGGCAGCCTGTCTCATCTGTCTAATCTGAAGGATTTCACTTTCAGTCCGAAAATTCCCATAGCCAAGTCATTCCCGGCCTCGTGTGATGGCTCTCTACATTACGAGGGAAACTATATTCCCTTCGCTGAATCACACAGAATCTTTTCTTTCGGTTTGCATGATGTCTTAATTACATTCAGATTTTGAAATGTCTACTTGGAAGTCTGCATGTGAAAAAATATATATATATGTATATAAGATTCTACATGTTAATAAAACCCTAAGGGATTCTACAATGTATTCACTTGGCACTTTTTTTAGAAACTGGTGCAGGTCTTCAGATTAGAAAGTGACTTGTCCAAGGTCATCCAAGTTACAGGTAGCAGCAGAGTCAGGAGACTGAAGAGGAGGGCAGAGAGAGGAAGCTGAGCTGTAAAATACACGCCTACACATGCCACACCTGTCCCTGTGTTACATGTCACCGCCATGACCATGGGCCGGTGTGCCCACAGAAGGAAAACACGGATGGACAGCCCTTCCACAGGGAAAGTGCCATCGTGATAGTCAAGTGCAGGGACTGACGAACTTTTTTGGTCAGGGGGCAGAGTAAACTTAACTTCAGAATCTGAAGACCATACGGTCTCTGTGGCAACGACCTAATTTTGCTACCGTAGCTCAAACGCAGCCGTGGAAATGATGTCGACAAGTGAGGCGTGTGCCAATAAAACTTTATCTGCAAAAGCAGGCAGCAAGCCAAATTTGGACCACGGGCCATAGACTGCCAATCCCTGAGCTAGTCTTTCAAAAGCAGTGATACCATTAGCTCTTGAAACTTGACATGAGCACCATCTCTAATGTTATAAATGTATGGTTGTACTTCGTTGAGTAAATGTTGGACTTCTGTTCCCATTTTACCGGTGAGGAAATGGAGCTTGGGAGATTTATGTCCTAGAGCATTGAGTGGGAGGGTCAGAGTTGTCACAAGACCAATGCTCTCCCAGGCCTCCCTCTGAAGCTTAAATGAGAGCACGTCTCCCCCACCTCGATTCCCTCTCTGCTGCTCTCTGCTCCCTCTGTGGGCTCTCCCCACTTATCTGCAGAAACACATCTCGGAAAGCAGAAAGGACGCGCACTTCCAAAGATAACTGGCCTCGGAAGGTGTGCTAGGTTTTTCTACTTATCTACAATTTCCACTGTGAGCTGTATCACATCATTTAGCATGAACATCCAATGACGCGTTGAACAAAAATAGTTCCGTTTATTAATGATCATACATGGTGCTTCCAGCCATGGAAGATGGAACATTTGGGTTTCATCTTGGGTGGTTAAGGTTGCGTTCTTTCTCGAACTTTTGGTGAGTAATGCCAGAAGTGAACGGTAGCATGCAAACGGCAAAACAGAGATGATAAATAAATAACCATATGCATATCCACAAATATCTTCAGACACGTGCACACAGAGAAACAACATATGTTCTAAGCAAATGAATGTTAATTGTATTACTTGCTTTCTTCATACGGGATCCAGAGATCAAACCTCCCACTGAAACGCATTACAGGAATCTCTCTCCTAAGCTAAGTCACCCTGATCGAGTGCAGTTACATTCTTCAAGCAATGGTAGAACTACTCATACCTTCTGCAACCGAATTAGAAGGTTGGTCCTAATATTTAGCTTTTCTTTTCCTGTCCAGACTCAGCAGCTGGGCCATTTTCCTTCCCTCATTACAAAAAGAGAAATCACCCTGCCGTATCGAGACACACAACAACTGCTAAGCCTTTGAAAACCTGCAGAAGCTCCCCTACGGGCGGGTTACCAACTGTCTGTATGTTCAAGACCCACGCACCCGGGCGTCTCGCCCAGTGGAAAGGGCGCTCACGGAGCAGCTGTGGAACGGCCTCGAGAGTCATGGGTCCCCGAGGAGCAGCGGGGAGCTTTATGACCCGCAGTGATGTCTGTTCTCGGTTTACCGACACTCTGTAACGTATGCACGCAATAACAGCCAGGGTGATACTTCTGCGCTCGGAAAACACTCTTGTCTGCTGCTTGTCCTGGATAATGTGTCCGGTACACGTGGGAACACAGAGAAGAGAGATGTAGGAGAAACCTTGAATCTGGAGGGCAGTGAGTATCATCACTAAAAGATGATGTTTTAGCTGAATGACAACAAAAGATGGATTTTAACATTTTTTCTGGTAAGTTGCCTTTAATGTTTGCTATTTCAGAATGTTAGAGGTTGACTAATCGCAAATACCCGAATGTTTGCCATTTTTGGCAACATGCCAAAAAAAATCAGATTTTGCTTTGTACCATCTATGAAACTGGAAGTCTTCCTTCCGTCACTACCCATGTTGACACATGAAAGTCATGCCGAAAGGCAGACGCACTCTTTCTCAAATTTGGCAAACTTGTAAAGAACATTTTGGCAAAGGTACGAGGACTTAGCAACATATATTTCCAATATTGCATATGCAACTCATACACATTTTTTGCTGATAAATACACATGATCAAGGAAAGGTGAAACACTGATTTGCTGAAAAAGAAGCAAATATGGCATGGAAGACAAAAAGTACGTTTCGGGTAGGTATGACTGTCCCTCTGGGTGGTTCACGCCCATGTCTGGGGCCTCTGCTCGTTCAAAATCCTACAGCTGCCACAGGAAGCTTGCCGGCTGCTGGGATAGGGTGGTATCAGGGGAGAGGACACAAGTGAGGCTAGGACAGCATGCGTGTTTGCAGTTACCACCGCCCTCGCCCTCGGACACAGGAAGCAGACCGGGAATCTAGCGATGCGGGCATTCCTCTCACGGGACTGTTCATATAGGACTTTAAACAGACTGAAAAGGTCCTAGATCCGTCTGTAACAGGAATGCTGTGGTGTGCCGTAAAACCACTGCAGACCCCCAGGGTCCCAAACCTTCGTCCCTGCACTGCCCTGTTCCAGGACACACACAGCTCAACTTCTAAATGCCAGCCCTTCACCTGTGCCTTCCGCCCGCTCCCCCAGGGCCAGAGCGGGCTCTGCCCACCTGCAGGACAGAGGTCCCGGGGGACAGCCCACCTCCGCTCCCCGAGGCCCCATGGCAAGGAGTTCTGGTCGCCCACGGTGGCAGCCGGTATCACCACACACCTTTTCGTCCTCTTCCTTCTGCTCTCCGTCTTCCTTCACCTCCCACCTACCCGGTTTCCTGGATTCCCTCCGAAATAAGCCACCTCCACTCAAAGCTTTCACTCGCATGGGCCTCTGGAGAAGCCCCGCAGCTCCTGGAAATGTGCGTGGGTCAGGCTCACGTGCACAGACGGGCCTAGCGACCCTTGAGTTCCTACACACCATGTCTCCCATGCTTTGGTCCAGTGCAATAGCATGGAAGAGTTTGGGGAGACCCTACAACCTGGCAGCTTGGTAGCTAGAAAGGCGCTCCATCCTCTCAGTGACCTACCAAGGTAATTCTCCGTGGAGAAGCATTACCATTTCTAGCTTCCAAATAAAGAGACAGAAGCCAGAAAGAGACATTAGGATACTGACTTATTTGTAATGTTGATGTTTAACACTGAAGCCAATTTGCCTTCTTAAGTACCAGCGGAAAGGTAGTAAAAAATTGAAATAAGTAAATACAGAAATCATCCCAAGCTCTATTTTGGGCTTTCTGCTGCCAGCAGGAATGACTGATTGTCTCCATTTTATAACCATGCATGTCTTCTGGAAGCTGACAACAAAAATGGTATTCACCGGGAGGAGGAAAACATGAAACTGAGTTACCAATCTATGCACAACTCAGAATTTTCTGTAAAAAATCAGCATTCTAAGGGGTTAGGATGAAGTTATGGGAAAATACACAAGTTAAAAGGAAATTAAGTTAGCTAATAGCCAATCCATTCTGGCAAACCACAGACTAATTCTGTATTTAAACAGAACGCTTAAGAAGAGAATGACAAGAATTTTGGCTTTTCCATGAAAATCAGGATTATGGCCAATGAATACCAGGCAGAAAGCATAAACGAAATGAAACCCATTTTATCAAGGGTTTTTTCTTTCTCTATTTAATTTTCCTTTTATTTTCAGAAGTGTTTATTGTAGATGGAAAAAAATCCCTTCCCCTTGACCCAGACTTAAATTACCAAGGCTGGCCCTCCACCCAACTCAAATACACTTACCCTTTGCACAGACTATTATTTTAGAAGCAATCATTCTTTCTCAAAGCCATTTTAAACCACTAGAGGAGTTACAACGGTACAATTTCAGTTCTGGGGCACAGCAGAATAAATGGGCTTTTATTAAATGAAAATACACCATTTTTGGAAACATGGCAGCCTCTGGTACAATGTTCTATTTCCTGGTTTTACAAATACACCCCGTATCCATAGTTCTGTACATCCCATTGTGAGGAACATTCTAGACTCTAACCGTTGCACCCTTGCAAACCACAAGTGCTCGTGCAGAATTTGTAAGAGCTTCTATGATGGGTCCAGCATAGATGCATCGCGGAATGATGGGAGTATCATAATTCCGCCAGAGGGTTCAAGATTTCCTGAAGGGCTTGTCTAAAGGATATGTAACCATTAGCAAGATGGCACCACACCTTTCCCCACTTAATCTCATCAAGTGGAAAAAGAGGACTTACTGGGGAAAAACTGTTTAAATGACTTTATTGGCACTTAACTTCTATTGCATAAAATTCACATTACAAGGAACAGTGCAATGACTTGTAGAATTTTCTGAGTTGGGCAACCCGCAACACCCACTTTTAGAATGGTTCCATCAGCCCACCTCCCTCCTTTCTCTTAGGCTTCATCTCCAGCTCCCCTGCCCTGATCTGCTGCTCAACCCTCAGACTGCTCTGCTGTTCCAAAAACACAGCAAGCTCACTCCTGCCTCAGGACCTTTGCACGAACTGCTTCCAGGAACTGGAATGTTCTTCTTTCAAATTGGTGCGAGGCTGACTGTTTCACCTCCTTTAGACAAACATCTCTTTCTCAGCAAAACCTCTGTCCACCCTCCCTAAAACCAGAAACAAAATACCCCCCAACATCTCCTGTGTTCTCTTCTTTATTTTTATCATTAGTTGTCACTGCCTACCCTACTATACAACAGTATTTTACTTACTAATCTTGTTGACTGTTTTCTCATGCTTGCAATTGGCATAAGTGTGTGTGTTCCACAAAAGCAGACATTTTTGTCCTTTCATTCATTTATTATCCCCTGTGCCTAGACCAGTGCCTGACACACACAGGTGCTTAACAAATATTTAATACAAAAGGGAATGGAACACGAGTGATGAGAAGGTGAAGACTCAAAACTAAGTTCGTTTCTACTTTCAAGTTTCCCCAGGAAGGCAGGAAGGCTCTTGGCGGATTCTTCCAGCGGAAGATGGTCATGCACAAGTCTGTGAATAGCGGAAACCACTGGACTCTACGCTTCAGAGGAATGAATTTAATGGTACGATAATTATATTTCAGTAAAGTTGTTAAACACCATTTCCCCATTAAGGCCCATTTCTCCATTTGATGAGATCGGAGTAAGGCAGAAAGCAAGGAAGGATGTGGTGCCATCTTGTCAATGGTCAAGGATCCTTTAAACAAATCCTCGAGGACATGTCCTCCGCCATTTAGCGGATCCATTCCATTTCCTTAATTCCGTGATGCACCTTCACTGGAAAAGGACTAGAATAGAATTCTGTGCAGACCTTTTTGGTTTGCAAGAACGGCAAGGACTGCAGTCTGGAACGCTCGGTGTTGGGTGTGTTTGGAAAATCAGGAAAGAGAGCTACAGTGTAATGGTGAATGATATACTTCCCCACCACGGTGCATTCTCATTCAACAAAAGCCCATTTAAATTTGAGAGGTGCAGCCCTAGTTGTAGATGCTTCAGGTGCTCAGATATGCTGGGGCATCCCGGGATGGCAAGGCCTTGCGACTTACTCAGAATGGATGCCTCGGAGGCAGGTGGCCGCCACATGCCCGGCCCTGGGAACTGTCAGTGGAGCTCTGCCCAGATCTCAGCCAACCCCTAAAGGTATTCCACATCTGTCTCCCACGGCTGGCAATGGCTTCTGTCTGCTGTCTCTATCTGCAGCCGTGACCTGAGAACGCCAGACCAGGAACTGAACAGATGGTAACGCCTTTGACCACATCGTGCCTGCGTCGCATCTGAACCATGAAACCGAGGTGAAGAGTTCTCAAGCCTCTTACAGATCCTCACCTCTGAACCCACTGTTAATCATTTATCCCCCTGCCTCTCTAAATCATCAGACCACTTGGAGACACAGTCTCAAGACAAGGTTTGAGGGCTATGATTGCACTTTTAAACTTGCTTTGTGTGTTTGCCCCACTGGAGGGAAAAAAATGCACCTTTCCTTTCCTAACAGGTCTTTTTAGAAAAGAGTTAAAAGAGTACAACATAAGGTGTAATAGAATCCCAATACCAAATGATTTCGGTTGCAAGCGTTCCTCGTCTGAGAGCAATGATGTCATTGACAAGGGGGTAGCAATACGATGTAGTGAGACATGGGCAGACTGGCGGCAACACACACTTCCCCAATCACGCAACAGAAATAGCAAGCGATAGCGGCCAGTTCAGACCTTCCCATAATGAAAGCCACAGGACTGAGGGGACACATCTTACACCCTTCATTAACATCACAAAGCGTCTTAAAATCAGTCTAAATTAGCTTCCACGGACCACGTTGGGGAGTAAGTGAATGAGCTCACTGGCCCCCAGCTGTGACCCGGGACCCTGCAGCACGTGTAGACCGAACAGAGAAGACGCACGGCCCACGAAGCACAACGGGAGAAAATGCATATGATGTGTTATTTGTATCTAATCCAGGGATGGCCTTCCACTAGCACACACGAAACTCACCAGAGATGTCATGTCCTTCCACCCGCCAGACATGTCACAGCATTAGTATTCGCTGGACTCCAGAGGCCTTCCAACAGCAATGAGATAAGAACTGAACAAAATTACAGCCATGGCACAGGGGACCGGGGGTTTAAACTCTGGATGTCGTGAAGCAAAAGAGATTAATTCACACTCAATACAACCATCGTTTCGGGAAGAGCTTCACAGCCTCAAGCACCTCAAACCAAACCCTTCTCTCCAGAAATTAGCTGAATGGGGACTAAGGCAGATTATCTGGAGGCAAGACTGAACACAGTTGATAATGGAAAACCACCACTTCCAAGGTGAGAAAACCCCACTCTGTTATCCTGCACGATGTTTTGAAGGTAAAAGGCCCATGACGTTCTTAACCGTACATTCACACATGTGTGCCTTCAAACACATCTGGTCCCGTTCATGCAGAACAGCAAAGCCACCTGCTGACCAACCATACATACGGACATGGTGACACCATGGCTCTGCACCCCAGGAGTGCCCAGCAGGAAGGTGAGCACAGGGTCAGGAACGCGAGACTGACCTTTGGAGGAGCGGAAGTGTTTGCTGGGGGCCGTGAAGCCTCGGGTCCCATGCACGTTGACAGCTGCCACTCGGAACTGGTACCACCTGCTGGGTCGTATGTCCGTCAGCTGGACCCGCTCATCTGTGGTCTGCGGAGAAGTGTCACAGAGCACCCTTTTATCCAGATGTGTCAGTAGGGTGTGTCTTAAAAGCACACCACCTCGTCAGCCAGCACAACGCCACCCTGACCTCCCTGTGCCCTTGTGCCTAAGTGTGGTCATCACCCTCAGTTATGAGAAGAGCTGTCGGGGGCCAAGGAATTTCTAGGGCATTTCAGCTGTTTAATTCCATTCCTAGGGATTTCACCCCAAAGAGTTAAAGATCTGTCCAGCCAATGCCATGAACATGCCTGGGCTACTTACGACTGGTGACGTAATGCAGCATTAAACCCACGAGGGGCTTCACCACTCCATTACACATGTGAGCGAATATGTACGTGAGCTAATCATTACATTATAGGCAAGAAGATGAAATCATCTTTTGATTATAGAAAGACAACGTCTCTTGAATATGCTTGCCAAACAGTCTTGGAAGTCAGGAGGAGGACCCACACGCTTTAACAATTGCTGGACGTGCACTGTAACCCAAGCCTTTCTTCCCTATTTGAGCAAATCGGGTAAGACCTACAAAGACCCGCAGGTGTGTGGACACAGGAAAATGCCCACAGGAAAAAAACCAGACACTGGGGAAGGTGCCTAGTTTGGCTGCCTCTCCGTCTGGAGTCGCGAAGTTGACTCAGCCGGTGCTCAGTGGATGAACGTGGTCAAGGGACATTGAACCGAAACCCTCGCAAACCCTACTCCGTAATAACCTCTTGGAAGGGGCTGTCACCTTTGCTTTAATATCTAACAGGGCAGGCTATGAACTCTTCAATGGGGCTTTCTACCTCACTGTGCGGAATGTGAGGCGACTCCTTCATGGACCTCGACATTTACTCTTTGTGGCCTTGAGTTTAAAAACCTACAGTCAGCAGGATCCCCACAACATTTAGCAAAGAAAGGAAGGTGGAAGACAGACAGAGGAAGACATGAAGCAGCGAAAATAATCAAAATAATTAAAGACCCTTCCTCTCTCCAAAACAGAAGGGATAAAGGACTGATCTTACTGTTACTTTCATAAATGTTTAAATAATTTGGAAAATTTACAAGTGAGATCGTACCATTCAGGACGCGTACCATGTAAATCAAACAGACTTTTAGGCTGGATGCGAGACATCTTTAGGTTTAATTAAAGCAAACTTTTTTTTAAAGAAAATATGTATGAAATAGAATTACTAAATTTATTTGGCCAGGGGTTTTTGTTTTTTGGGGTTTTTTTTTGCCAGTAATTTGTTGCCTGTACATCCAATTGCCCATTGCTTTTGGGGTCTCTAAATTACTTCCGTGTTTATACTCTTTGAGATACTCCTATTAGAAAAGAATCAAACTCCTCCTCCAAACACCTGGGTACTGAAATTTATTTTGTATTTACTGAAAGGAATAATGGGAATCTCTTGAGCAAAATGACCCGCTGCACGCCAGGTCAGGATTTGTGCCCGCGGACACACGTGGAGAAGCCACTGCCGTTGCTGAGGGCACGAGGGGCTTCACATTGAGAATCTGTTCTTTCTCTGAAACCGTGTAGGCTTCTTGCAGCTGGGAGTGCATTTAGGAGCGCTTAAAAAGAAAGAAAATATTTGCTTTTCTCATCAGAGAGACGGAAAGGGAAGCCGCAGCGCTAAGATAAACCCCAGGACTGCTGCCATCCAGCTGGGGTATCAGCGTGTAAGCGGACCGGGACGGAGGAAGCACTCGGCAATGAGTGGGGAGCGGCGGGCTCCTTCCCACCAAGTGCTTGTGTGATAGGAATCTTACTCCATCACCTCAAGTCCTTGTGTAGAATGGAGGCTGCGATGCGGGACAAACAGAGAAGTCACTTAGAGGACCCAGTGTCCTATGAACTCGTCCTAATGCCGGTGCAGTTCTCTTATTCGGGCGGTTTTAAGTTTATCTCAAGGAAGTACACTTCTTGGAGGCAATAAATGCGAATGCTCAGAAAATCATCTCCCTCCCACATGTGTTTTGAGCAAAGGAAGCCAAGAGTCAAGTTCCTGGTTGTACCGGGTGCTATCTACGGAGCTCGGCCTGTCTTGTGTAGACACGCGGGCTGTGACGGCCCCGTCTGACCAAGTCACTTCGGTGCTCAGGCTACCTAGGCTGAGGCACAGCGAGTTCATCTTCTACCGGCGGGTGTGTGGTCGACAAGACCTCAAGGGGGAGGGGGAGAGTCCGAGGACCACCGACCTGGGCCACCGTCCGCCAGTGCGTGGCATCGTCTTCGCTAGGATGAATTCCGTAATTCCACCTTCTCTGTACCACGTAGATCACGGGCTCAATGGAAATGTTGAATTTCGAGGACCACTTAACGTCCAGCTGTCCGGACTGCAGTTCTGTAAACCGTAACTCTTTTCTGGGCTTCAGGGGGACCCCTGGAACAGGAGCATAGCAATTAAGACAATCGGCGTGTGACGCCAGTGCAGGTGAAGCTGAGGAAGAAAACTTCTAGAAAAGACCAACTTCACATCATGACCACTGACCCTCGCTTCCCTCCAGAAGAGTGGCTCCTCCCCAGCACGGTTCATGTTGGAAACCGGACGTGGAGGTCAGCCCGCCGCATTTCAAGAGCACCACCTCCTTTTCTTTTACCTTTCCCACTTTTTAAAGAGGCTCTAAATTCAAAGTATTTTTCCCCCAGTCATCTCGAGAGCAATTCTTTTATGTGCATTCTTCGGAATAAACAGTGTTACCGCATTACATCACTGGAGGTCAACAAGGAATTCACTTGAGGCCACAGTCACGAGGGCTTTGAAGACCCCGTTCCCATTGAACACGCTCTGTTTCTACTGATACACTCTAAGGTCATTATAACATGGTTCCCCAGTTTGCTCGCCCCTCCCGCTCAGAAAGATTGCCTTTTAAGGGAAAAATTACAGACTAAATGCTCTCATGTGGTCAGACCTTACAAGAATGATTTCCAAAGCATAGATCTTCTGCATTCCCCAACTGATTGCGGGGCTCTCTCCTATAGACTTATGGTTTAAAATTGGAAAATGATGAATTTATACTGTTTGGTTTTGGCACGAGTGACCGCCTTGCTTCAAAAGTCCCTCACAGGTGTCTCATTTTAAAGTAGTTAATCATTCTGATTTCTTTTTCCCCCTACGGCGCATGCAAGTGGTCTGGCGACTGACAGACTTAAGACCCGGAGTTCAGAACCATAGGCATTAGGGAAACGCAAGTTTAAAACAAAGCTCTGTACTCAGACGGTATGTAAACTGGATTAGGGAGAGTGCATGCCACCATGATGTTCGATGCCATCAGAACCTTGAACACCAGCTGCCATTAACACCAGTTTCTCTGGACAATGAGCATCTGCCTAACACACTGACAACTCATTTGAACGTGGTATTTCATAACGCTTTCTTTTTCTATTTCTTCCATTTAAGCAGAAAGGAAATTGAAAAATGTGCAAATACAAAATGTAGACACTATGTGATGTATGTTAGTGATCTCACCGAGTATCAACTCTGATTTTTTTTCATTTGGATCTTAATTCATGCTAAGTCTTGTTTGCGGGAAATTTTCAAGTCCTTACACATTAGGGTGGAGGGAGTTGCATAATTTTAAAATATCAGCAAATAAATCTGCTCAAAGGTCAATGAGTTCTACAAAATACTTTCTAGAAAACACTGCCCACTGCAGTCTGGTTTGATTTGCTGATGGGTTGTCCTTTACTGTAACATTGGTGCCTCAACTGGTCCTCACTGGGAGCTTGTGCTGTGGGTGAAGGGTTAATTATCTACATTTGGAACATCAAGTAATTGAGTCTGAGGAAGATTAAGTTGCCAGGAGCAATGACGTGATCTCAGGTTCCTGAGTTTTCTGCTTCCTTCTCCATTTTGTCTTAGAAAGAGCCACTTAGCAAAGTAGAGAAAAGAGGCAGTTTTCATAGCTCTGCATATCCCTGAAAGATTCTGATTCGAAGGTCCTTGATGTCCTTGGTTAGTGTGGAACAGGTCTCCCGTTCTGCCACGGCATGAGGGTTTTTCTAAGTTCGAGTCATAAACTTTGCTTTGCAGTACACAACCTTATATTAGGAGTCCCATTTGCTTTCGTGCCTGGAGTATTTCTGCTAAGCAAGGGACTCTGAAATCTGTCCCCATCTGTGCTGTGGGCCCCACTGCTGAACAAACTTCTCCACCCAAGTCCCAACCCAAATGTCCTTCCTCAGGATGTCCCCTCCCCTGGTGATAGCTTCATGACCACTCTAGCTAACAGACATTTCGACTAGTTCTTGGACCCACCAATATCTCTTCGTTGGACTGCAGAGTGTAATTTCAGGAAGCCTCCCACCCCATGCCCCCATAAGCCCATCTTTTTCTCTAATTCCCTCTTCACGATATTTTGTGATAATTGTTTTCCTAAAGTAGAGGACAGATGGTCTCCTCCACCTTCTCCAACTATTCAACTGCGTCCCATTTTCTGTGGAATGAACACGTGTCATGTCCTCCGCATCACGCCAGACCATCTTCATGACCTACTACCAGTGATCTTTCTACTTATCTCATGGTACATTTCACATATTTGTCACACAACCTGCTTTTAAACCCCTCTTTTGTAGAAACACACTGCCAGGTACTTCCTACTACCACTAGGTATTTTCAATCTGAAATGTCTTTCCTCCTACTTTCTGACTACGGAAACATGAATACTTCCAGGCTCAGACTGAATGCCACCGCTCAGAGCTACTTACCCTAAACCTCCCAACTGGAAATAAAGCTTGCATTCTTCTGCCCCTCTTTGAAGCTTAGCCCATAACTGTCCACATGTGCACTGAACTGCCTTTTACTACAGAAGCTCCTTGGATGGTGTCTGTCTTCCCCAGGAAGCTACAGCCGCCAGCCCTCAAGGAACAGGTCCCTTCACTCCCACACCTCACAGTGGCCCAGGAGAGCACATTCTGCAAGAGCAAATGTTCAGGACATGTGTGCTGAAGAACAGCCTAACCCTGTCCCATCCCACACTCAAGAACATATCTGCAGAACTAAGAGGATATGGAAACAGTGACACAATGTGCACCAATGGCCAGCCCCTCTCTGCTGGAGGGCACTCACCTTAGGGAAAGGAGAAAACTTAACACAGGTATTCGCTTACTCTTCCATTTTTAAAAAGCAAATACTAAATAATAATACAATAAAACTCTATTGGTAAGTTTACAAGATGGAATGAATAGTTTTATTGCATTGACAGAGCGTTCCCAGTTTTTAAAAAAAAAAAGACCAATTCCTGACAATTCCTGACATGACGGAAATCCCAAAATGTGTTGATGAGTTTTAATCCAGAAGTAGCTCTCTAAAGACTTAGGTCAAGAAAAGAAGCTACCAGAGTTTATCCGAGGGAGGAAAAACCAACCTCGACCAAATGATGGCTTTGTATCATGCTTGCATCCAGGTGGGTCCTAGACACACTTTCTACCGAGGGCTGACGTGAAGAGAGGCTGGCCCCTGAGGACAGTTTGTGATTCATGTGGTTTCTTTGTGCACAGTAAAGAGAAGGGCTGGTTAGTTCTTCAAACTCATAAAGCACATTGTCTAGGCTTTCCAATGCAAGTTTCTCCTTGGCTCTCCTATGCATAAACCTCTAGTGTAAATGCAACTCCAGTAAATACACCGGCCGCTGAAGTAACCTGAACTCAGCAGCAGCAAAGCAAGCATCCGAATCCCCTTGCTACAAGGTTTTCATCTTGAATATCCTTCAACTACCAAGGGCCTGAATCGAACATAATGAGCATCAGCATCATGTCAGTTCGCATTTCTTCATTTAACAATCTCTCCAATTATTACGTACAACAATCCTATGATTTGCATGTTGAGAAATGGTCCATCTGCTTTGCATCAGGGTCAGCTGGCTCTCTTGATTGGAAGGCACTCCAGCACTCGGCTGTAATTGTGTGCAGATGGGGCTCGGCCCCCCAGCCCCCGGGACCCCCAGCCCCCAGCGCTAGGCCTTCTGCACAGTGCAAGTAGCTCACCCAGCACCCGAGCTGTGCAGCCAGATGTGCAGAATGTGTGTCTCCTCGGCGTGTTCCTTACTGTGGAAATGACTAGACTTTTTCTCCTTCATTTTTGAACAAACTAGTCATCCGAAATCCACACTATTCTGTCAAAAATGTGATCCTATAACATCCCACAATATGTGACAATACAGGTGCTTTGTCTTTAAAGCATCACAAGTATTGGGGTGAAACTCAATGATTTAAAAAATTTGGAAAATGTAATGATAGAAAACTCAATGATCAGAATCAGCAGTTGCAAATCATGAGACTTGATGATTCCTGTAAAAATGTTTCTGCCAGGAGTCTAAATGTTATGCAAATGTAGCAAGACATAGTGTTCCAATGATTCAATAATTCACCATCAGTCAACATCTCTCCTAGAGGTCATCAGTATTCACAGAATTTGTGTTCATAACCCTAATTAAGGTATTGGGTCACTGTATTCGAAATGCTAAAAGACTGACTTGTGACTACTGGGATTAGTCCATCTCTAAAGACCTGAAGTTTCAATATTTCATATATGAAGCAATTCACAGAAATATTAAGTTACCGCCACCATCAGATCATCCAATTTGTTTGGAAACAAACTGATATGTGATTCATTTCAGTTTATGCACAGTAAAGAGAAAAGACAGATGACCGAGAGCCACAGATTAACCTCCGTCTTTACGTGTGGAAAGCAACTTCAGCTTTTCTCCTGCCCTTCCCTGACCAAGTGCCATAGTGGGGAGTCAGAAGAAGCAGAAGTTTGGGCAGTAAAATAATATATCATCTTGGGGAGGGAGGGGAGTTGAACTCAGCTGTAAATCGGCCTTAAAATAGGCCAGGGAGAGCATCAAAGGGAAAGCAAGTGTCCGGACAGGCAATCGTTTCATGTTGTGCACCAGTGGAGAATCAGCCTCTTAAACTTTCCGCAATGACGCTAAGGCTCGCATCGCCAGGAACAGGCAGCTGGGGTGGCACTGACCCACATTAACATGTGCACGTCCTCCAGGAAGCTGCTAACAATCTTATTTGAAGGGCGAAGTGAACACTCGCTGCTGCTTTTCTTTGTTTTAAACTCTAATACTGAGTGCGGTTCACTTACAGGCACCAGGTAAGGACAATTCTTACGGCATAAACCAAATTGAATGCTCAAATAGAATGAATGCATTCTGCTGAACATCTTTTCAAAATATGCATACTTTTTAAAAGCTCAAGTTTGGGGCACCCAGGTAGCACCGTCGGTTAGGGGTCCAACTTGATTTCAGCTCAGGTCACAATCTCAGGGTTGTGGATCTAGCCCCGCGTGGGGCTCCGCACTCAGCATAGAGACTGCTGAGAACTCTCTCTCCCTCTCCCCCTGCCCCTCCCCGCCACTCTCTCCTCTCTCCTTTCTCTCTCAAATAAATAAATAAATCTTTAAAAAAAAAAAAAAAAAAGCTCAAGTCTGTAGCATCTAAGGTTTTAGAAGCTACAACACCAAGTATGTCCGCCATCTCCCCTACCAAACACACAGGGGGCCAAACACAACGCTTGTATTTCTGTATTTTAAAATTTTTTAACCAACCCAAGAAGCAATAATAGAAAAAATAGGAGAAAGGTTGGTACATATCAATCTATTGCAGAAGTTGAGATAATTATTTCTGCACAAATGAGTGTTACATGCATGACTGCCTTGATAAGGACGTACTGGACCGGGTAGGAGCTGGGATCAGACTGACATCGTACCCTAACCACTGACACATCAGTGATTTTATCAGATTGAAATATTTGACATTGATACACCTTATGATTGACCTATACCACATTAATACCATGATTTAGGGTCCATCCAGTATGATAGCTCGATAGACTCAAAATGAAACTAAGAAGAGAGCTGGCCCAGCTGGGGCCAGGGTCACACGTACTCCCACTACCAACAATCAAATCACCTGAGCAACGGCTTGCAGCCTCAGCCTCAGCCCTTGTGGACTGGGAGCAGGACCAGCCCACCCCAACCAGTGACGGGGCGCCCCTTCCTAAGGAAAGAGATGGCACAGAGAGAGGAGGGCAAGCCAATCTCCCACGGTTGGCTCAGGGCAGCAAGGGGGCAACGTGTAGGTGAGGACGGTGATGGCTGGGAGGCCACAGACTGCTGAGAGTGATTTGTGTGCAGACTGGCTGGCTGGGTAAGCATGCTTGTCCCTGCAAAGCCAAGGGCTCGGTCCAAAAGGACCCTTTCCCTGAGAGACATGAGCTGTCAGCACCACCATCCTCTTCTGAGACTGAGCACGAAGTGTGAGTCCCAGGCAGGAACGCGATGAGACACCTGGGGTGGCTCATCAGCTAGACTGTGGCAGAGAGCATCACAGCAGCTGTGTGGGTCCACCCCCCCCACCCCCGCTGGCTCACACACGCCTACTCAGTGCCTCGGTCAGACGCCCCCCCACCCTGGTTATGGAAACCAGCTTTCCTTCAGGGACTGCTCAACAGAGCAAGGGGGAGATATCTACACGTACCTATATATACTTTCAAAATAACAGTCATATTATCCTAGGCTCACTGGCAAAAGTCATCGCCAGGTCAAGAGTCTGTTTATTCTATTTCTAGGTAGTTCTCCATGAATGACCTGTCTCCACAAAAAACCCAAGTTGAGAGCTACTTTATAGAAGAGGGACGTCAGGACTTAAAAAAAAAAAAAAAATCCATATTTAGTTAAGCGTAGGTTTAAATTCCAAGTCTCTTTTAATAATTAATCATTTATGCTGGCCCTTTGGAGAATATTTCCCTTATTCTTGGTGAACCAGACATATTTGAAATTCATACTGACTCTTCAATGCTTTTAAATAAAAAGCATCTTTTAATTTATATTGCCTCTTTAAAACACCCCACTTTAAAACACTAAGGGTTTTACAAATGGCTTTTCAACAATCATTCTAAAAGCAGCCTATTGTTATGGTAAATGCTAATACTTAAATAGTAAATCTATAATAACAGAAAAGGCTTCCTAATAATAGACTTTAGAAGAATTAAATGGTGTGGGATTTTGCAAAAGTGATTTTATGTAGCTTATAATGAGACGCATGACCATGATAAAACTGTAAATCCATTAAAGAAACATCACCTGGTAAGAAAGGGAAAGCGGCAATTATTTTGAATTTGAGACGTAATATTTATGCCAGGTTTCCCCAGGTCTTATGCACAAACAAGGAAAACTGGATGGATTACACAGATTTGAGACGAGAGTAATTCCAAGGGAGCGCCAGAGGCAAAGGGCAGGGACGTGAGTTCTGGGAGATGGGAGCTGTTGTGATAGTAAGACCAGACCAGACTTCAGACAACAGTCAGCCAGCGCATGATTCAACACTGGCATTGCTGGCAATACTGTTTTATGCAGTTTAAAAAT
This sequence comes from Ursus americanus, assembly GCF_024610735.1. Lineage (NCBI taxonomy): Eukaryota > Metazoa > Chordata > Mammalia > Carnivora > Ursidae > Ursus > Ursus americanus. The sequence continues at coordinate 117,203,663 of NC_142164.1, read as the reverse complement.
AACTGACCTATATCTGGAAATCATATATATTTGGTGTGAGTGAAAGAGAGAAGACAGATTACTCTTTCTACTTGTACTGAATAGTGCCTAGTGATGAATTCTATTTGACTCTTCATATGAGATGCCAAAAAGTAGCAAAATTTTGTCTCCCTGGATACTCTGAGGGTATCCAAAACTGGACATGATACAACAGAATCGGTTTGGCATAAAAGAACGGGGTCACAATGACTGGAAGGGGCGAGTTACGCTTAGGATCAAGGAGTGAAGGGCTCTAGCAACTGCCTATGAATGTAAACAATTACATCTGCTAAACTGTTTGGTAAACTGAATCCCCATCTTTGGAAGAGAGCTATTCCTCCATCTGGGTTCTCAAGACACTCATCAAAATACTGAAAGTCCAGACAATGACACTTCTGTTCTTGGATTATGCCAATAGGAAAACCACGATACCCGTGCATTTGTTATGCGTTTTTCAAGCGGGTCCCCTCCCCAGTCTAGTTTCCAGGGATTTAAATCGATTTGTTCCGATGTCCCCAGTGCAGCTTAATTGATTCACTCTTTGTGGACGAAAGTACAAGGACGTTCCTGAAGTGATGTTTCCTTCCTACACGTTACATTTAGTAAAAATGATTTGCTCTGCCCCAGGATGAGTTCATTGTGGCTGATCTGTATGGTCCCATAATAGTTTCAGACATGTCTGTGTGGCACAAAGTGCATTTTCTTACTGTTTTTCTTCCCTTGCAATGGTGCCTTCTTTGACTGACACCCTTCCCCATGCACACCCACACCCCCATCTTTGACACCCTTCCCCATGCACACACACACCCCCATCTTTGACTGACACCCTTCCCCATGCACACCCACACCCCCATCTTTGACTGACACCCTTCCCCATGCACACACACACCCCCATCTTTGACTGACACCCTTTCCCATGCACACACACACCCCCATCTTTGACTGACACCCTTTCCCATGCACACACACACCCCCATCTTTGACTGACACCCTTCCCCATGCACACACACACCCCCATCTTTGACTGACACCCTTCCCCATGCACACACACACCCCCATCTTTGACTGACACCCTTCCCCATGCACACGCACACCCCCATCTTTGACTGACACCCTTCCCCATGCACACACACACCCCTATCTTTGACTGACACCCTTCCCCATGCACACACACACCCCCATCTTTGACTGACACCCTTTCCCATGCACACACACACCCCCATCTGTGACTGACACCCTTCCCCATGCACACATACCCCCCCATCTTTGATTGACACTCTTCCCCACACGCACATCACAACCCCCCATGAGTTAGTGAAGTTCCCTTCACATGGGCTCTGCTCCTTACCTTTGTACAGTGTCTTGGGCACCTGGCAGGTGTGTCCACATCCATTTGAACAACATTTCTTCACCCCAGAGCACTCGTTGTCAGCTTCACAACTTTCCACACAGGCGGCGGCAAATCCGCTGGCTCTCTCAGGGGCCGGGCAGTCCCCCTGCTTCACCGACAGGATGTACTTGAGGAACTCGCAGCTAGTCAGGCATTCGTAGTTCTTCTTGGGGAACAGAGGCTGAAGAGAGAATAGGAAAAATTCTCTTCTTTTAAGGAATTTGTTTTTTTAAAGCAATCTCGACACTCAATGTGGGGCTTGAACTTACGACCCCAAGATCAAGAGTCACGTGCTCTACCGACTGAGCCAGCCTGGTGCCCCAAAAAGAAAACTCATCTTATTAAAGACACAGGACACCTGATTTCTAAGATTTCAGAAAGGAAGGTAAAAATTCTTACTCAGTGAAAATTTCCCAGGAATGTCTTACAAAATAAATGCATTTGTTTTCTTTTCCCCCTAAAGAAGTAATATTTTATGCTAATTTTTAAAAGGAATCTGACCCATGAGTTGTAACTCTATACTGCATGCAACAGAAACACATCAATCATACGTAGGTGCATTCACGAAGTATTACGTTCTCTGTTAAATGTAGTTGTCAAATAATGGATAATATTCATGACGCATCTCTGTACACTTTGAGGGCCCCTTTTGGCCTACTGCACACATACAGAGATTTTCATTCTCTACTGAGTCGTTTTATTTAGTGTGGAAAATGGTAATCACGATGACTTAGCGGTGGCCCTACGGAAACGGAGCAATTCTCACAGCAGTAACACTGGCTGGTATCTTAGCAGAAAGGAGTTTCAGCCTCAGTTCGTTGAACCTATTTGAATGATATCCAGCTTCTAGAGCTAATGTGCACATGGGACCTCTTATCAATATGGAATTATCAATGCATGACCAGTGAAAGAATGTGAATCAGGGCTCCTTGTGACACAGTCAGGTTCTGAACAGCATGTGGCTGATGACATTTCAGCAGAACCCAGAAGCAATGACACACGAGTGAGAGCAGGTACTCCTGGATTTACTGAGAGACTCGCGTTATGGAAAAAGTGTGAGGAATGGAAAGAACCGGTTACCAAATGCATCTTTGTCCTTCGGAAAAATGGTTCCGGACGGCATTTGGTCATTCCTCCAACGTGAGAAGCAATCAGAGGATAAGGGCTTCTTTCTGCCGCTCAAGTGGGGAGCTGCTCAGGGTCCCTAAAAGCAGCCGCACTGCCAGGGACAGACAGGGGAATGACCACCCACGATGGTCGTCCTTGTGCTGATGAACGATAGGTGACACGGCAATCGCTAGAATCCTAACTTTCAGCCTACCCTTCCGTTTGCCTTGGTGGCTGTTGCCAAATTTGCTACCCTAATCCCAAGCCAGTCCCTCTAGGCCCATGTTCACCTGCACCACACCTGTCCAGCCAGGTAAAAATTCCAGCCCCTCTGTAGGGTGCCATGTCATCACTAAAGCACGTTTTGTGAGCCAGGCTTTTAGGCAGTGGGTATGGCACTCCCACACCCTCCTCCTCACCAGCAGGATGTGGGAAACGCCACAGGCCTGAGGGCAGAGCCCTAAAGACGGGGATGCCGAGTGACACCTGGAGAGAACAGTGCGCACCCCACCAGGAGGCCTGCCTTGAACGGCTCCCGCCATGCGCACAGAGTCAGAACTCTTGCGAAGCTGGGCTCTGTTGGCTGTGACAACTAAGTCTGTCCTATGTGGTGCAAACAGCAGCGTCTGGTGCTCCGCTGAAGGCCTGCACTTTCTCGACACTGGAAGGAGGAGATCATCAAGGAGGATACCTTGTTTACTGCCGGATGTCAAATCCGAGTCAGGGACATAAGAAACCAATATGATAGCACGGGCGAGCACAAACCAGGGCTCAAATGCGAGCATCCTGTGGCTAAATGCCAGCATGCTGTGTGCTTCTCCCCATGACACATGACTGGGAACACCTGGGATATACCTGCATAACACCTGGTAACACCTGCTGCCAGACAGCAGACTGTGGCTCTCGGGATGTACCTGGATATACCTGTGTAACACCTGGTAACACCTGCTGCCGGACAGCTATGGTCTCGGGATACACCTGGATATACCTGCATAACACCTGGCAACACCTGCTGCTGGACGGCTATGACTCTCGGGATATATCTGGATATACCAGCGCAACACCTGGTAACACCTGCTGCCAGACGGCTGACTGTGGCTCTCGGGATATATCTGGGTATACCTGCGTAACACCTGGTAACACCTGCTGCCAGACGGCTGACTGTGGCTCTCGGGATACATCTGGGTATACCTGCGTAACACCTGGCAACACCTGCTGCCGGACGGCTATGGTCTCGGGATACACCTGGATATACCTGCATAACACCTGGCAACACCTGCTGCCGGACGGCTATGACTCTCAGGATATATCTGGGTATACCTGCGTAACACCTGGTAACACCTGCTGCCAGACGGCTGACTGTGGCTCTCGGGATACATCTGGGTATACCTGCGTAACACCTGGCAACACCTGCTGCCAGACGGCTATGGTCTCGGGATACACCTGGATATACCTGCATAACACCTGGCAACACCTGCTGCCGGACGGCTATGACTCTCGGGATATATCTGGATATACCTGCGTAACACCTGGTAACACCTGCTGCCAGACGGCTGACTGTGACTCTCGGGATATATCTGGATATACCTGCATAACACCTGGCAACACCTGCTGCCGGACGGCTATGACTCTCGGGATATATCTGGATATACCTGCGTAACACCTGGTAACACGTGCTGCCAGACAGCTGACTGTGGCTCTCCACCATCTGGTGACACCTGGTAAGGCCTGCCAACCTGCTGCCTGTGACTCTTCACTGATGGGAGTCTGACCCTCTAGTCAGATAGGTAATCCCCAGAGAACTGGGCAGGAGGACATTAGTGAATAGTGCGGACTATTAGCCAGAGAGTATCTCACACAATGGGCGAGGTATGTTAACAAGGGGTTATAAAGGAAAGGAGAAAACCTCACCACCATCCAAGTGGGGAGGACAGAAGGGAAGGTCTCTACCTCATTTCCAAAAAGAGGGTTAACGATAGGCTGTTATTTTGCATGTTGATGGTGACGAGAAATGTCATTGAAAACTCCAAACCTGATGGCTAATGATTTTGAACATTTTTTCATGTGTCTGTTAGCCATTTGTATGTCTTCATTGGAAAAGTGTCTGTTCATATCTTCTGCCCATTTTTTGATTTGATTATTTGTTTCCTGTGTATTGAGTTTGAGAAGTTCTTTGCAGATCTTGGATACTAATCTTTTATCTGTAGTGTCATTTGCAAATATCTTCTCCCGTTCCGTGGGCTGCCTCTTAGTTTTTTTGACTGTTTCCTTGGCTGTGCAGAAGCTTTTTATCTTGATGAAGTCCCACAAGTTCATGGGGGATGTCAAAAAGGTTGCAGCCTATGTTCTCCTCTAGGATTTTGATGGATTCCTGTCTCACATCGAGGTCTTTCATCCATTTGGAGTTTATTTTTGTGTATGGTGTGAGAGAGTGGTCAAGTTTCATTCTTCTGCATGTAGCTGTCCAATTTTCCCAGCACCATTTATTGAAGAGACTGTCTTTTTTCCACTGGATGTTTTTTCCTGCTTTGTCAAAGATTAGTTGCCCAAAGAGCCGAGGGTCCATTTCTGGGTTCTCTATTCTGTTCCATTGGTCCATGTGTCTGTTTTTGTGCCAGTACCATGCTGTCTTTGTGATCCCAGCTTTGTAGTATAGCTTGAAATCCAGCAACGTGATGCCCCAGCTTTGTTTTTCCTTTTCAACAATTCCTTGGCGATTCAGGGCCTTTTCTGGTTCCACACAAATTTAAGGGCTGTTTGTTCCAGTTCTTTGAAAAATGTCATTGGTATTTTGATTGGGATGGCACTGAAAGTGTAGATTGCTCTGGGTAGCATAGACATTTTAACTATGTTTATTCTTCCAATCCATGAGCATGGAATATTTTTCCATCTTTTTGTGTCTTCTTCAATGTCTTTCAAGAGTGATTTGTAGTTTCTAGAATATAGATTCTTTACGTCTCTGGTTAAGTTAAATGGCTAACAGACACAAGAAAAATGTTCAAAATCATTAGCCATCAGGGAAATTCAAATCAAAACCACACTGAGATACCACCTTACGCCAGTTAGAATGGCAAAAATTGACAAGGCAAGAGACAACAATTGCTGGAGAGGATGTGGAGAAGGGGGATCCCTCTTACATTGTAGGTGGGATTTCAAGTTGGTACAGCCACTTTGGAAAACAGTGTGGAAGTCCCTTAAAAAGTTAAGAATTGAGCTACCCTATGATCCAGCCATTGCACTACTGGGCATTTACCCCAAAGATACAGATGTAGTGAAGAGAAGGGCCATATGCACCCCAATGTTCATAGCAGCATTGTCCACAATAGCTAAATCAAAAAGAACAATTTCACAACATTTGCAGCAACATGGACGGGACTGGAGGAGATAATGCTGAGAGAAATAAGTCAAGCAGACAAAGACAATTATCATATGGTTTCACTCATTCATGGAACATAAGAAGTAGGAAGATCAGTAGGAGAAGAAAGGGAAGAAGGGGGGGTAAACAGAAGGGGGAACCATGAGAGACTATGGACTCTGGGAAACAAACTGACGGCTTTAGAGGGGAGGGGGGTGGGGACTGGGATAGCCCAGTGATGGGTATTAAGGGGGGCACATATTGCATGGTGCACTGGGTGTTAATACGCAAGTAATGAATCATGGAACTTTACATCAAAAACTTGGGATGTACTATATGGTGACTAACATAACATAATAAAAATTATTATGAAAAAAAAAGAAAAAGAAAACCCCAAACCTGGTAACTTGAGCATGAAGACCTATCCCAGGAACCCTGGATAACTCCCATCGCCAGCACAAATTGTTCTATTGTGCTTCACATGCTTGGTTCCCCAAACAATGTTGCATTAAACGTCTGCCTATGGGGGCACCTGGGTGGCTCAGTCAGTTAAGTGTCCAACTCTTGGTTTAGGCTCAGGTCACGATCTCAGAGTCCTGGGATTGAGCCCCGCGTTGGACTCTGTGCTCAGCTGGGAGTCTGCTTGAAGATTCTCTCTCTCCCTCTCCCACTCCCCCTGCTCATGTGCTCTCTCTCAAATAAATAAATCTTAAAAAATAAAAACTAAAAATCTGTACATGAGTTATGATGGTAAATGCTACATTATGTGTATTTTATCACAATGAAACGAAAATCTATGTTGGAGCGAGAAACATGTGTATCCCGTGCTGTGTCAGACGCCGGTGCTCTGTAACAGACACGGGGTCTTTCAGAGAGTGTCCATCTAATGTTCTCCGAGACGTCAATTCCACACGACCATTACATACGAGGGAAGAGCTCACACTCTAACAAAAGGCGGAAAATTGGAAACACTAGCTAGAAAAAGTATAACCGCAAAGTTTAAATGACAATCGTGGACATCAAATAAATTATTCGCTCTCAAAAGAGTGCCTCAATCTAAGAAATTTCCACGTAAAACTTACAAGGAAGGCCAAGGTTTCAGGACTGAAGTACCCCGCATTTGTAGCTAATTTTCTGAAAACTTTGTAACATTGAAAGCATCAATTCTTAAGGATTTTCTCTCTTACTCAATTTCACAGTTCATTTTTCTGTGAGCTGCTAGCTGTGTTTTACTTTGTTGGCTTTTGAATCTCTAAATTTGGGTCCAACCCTGACTTTGGAATCAAAGTCGCATGTGAAGGGAGCTGTAACAAGTATGATGGAGTGTTTGCCAGTCTTTCTCTTTCAAGAAAACGTATACATTACAGCTTGCTGCAAGTACTTAGTTACCAAAATCACTTGGCCCACATCGGCTGAAATCTCCAAGTAGAAATAATTTTATTAAATCTGGCAAGTGTTTACTGTTTGGTCACTAGGAAATCACCATGACTTATTTTGCGCCATGGTGTAATCAAATCAGCTGCATTCAAGCTGCCCATATGAACACAGGGTAGGACTCGAGATTCAGATAACTAAGTACGGACTGTCTGCTCATGTTATTCTAATGATCTGTGTGCCAACCGCCACACCCTTGAACTATGAGGGACAGGAAGGCAGAGACGGTATCTCCTCATCTTAATAATTTACTGATGGAGGGGCGCCTGGGTGGCTCAGTCGTTAAGCGTCTGCCTTTGGCTCAGGGTGTGATCGCAGGGTCCTGGGATCGAGCCGGACCTCAGGCTCCCTGCTCTGTTGGGAAGCCTGCTGCTCCCTCTCCCACTCCCCCTGCGTGTGTTCCCTCTCTCGCTGGTGTCTGTCAAATATAAAAAAAATTTTAAAAATAATAATTTACTGATGGAGCTAAGGGGGCAGAATTAAAAACAAATAAAAACAGTGGTCGACCCAGAACATTTGTTCCCAATGAACATAAGAACGATCATAATTAGCACAATAATTCAGATCTCCCAGTTGATGTGAGAGGTGTTCTGTACATTTACTCAATATGTCTCCTTTTTGGTATGGATTCGAAAATGTGATTGTGTGTGTGTGTGTGTGTGTGTGTGTGTGTGTGTGTGATTGTTTTGAGATCCATGGAAACAAATGTGGGAACAAGAAAAGTTCATCTCCGCACCGGAGCTTTCTAGACTGGTCCACGGGCCTGATAGTACAAATAACGCTATGAATATTACATGAGACGGTGCACACAAAGGACCAAGCACTGTTATGCAGAGTTGGCCCACAATGGGTGCTCAATAGGAGTGGAGTAATTGGTGTCTCTTTTCTTTTCCCATACCACAAGTTTACTGTTTAACATTTCCAAATTCTTCTGTTATTCTGACAAAAATGTTTCAAAATCCAAAGACAGCAAGTTGGCCCTGCTTCCTCTACGGTGACCATCCCCAAGTTTCCAATGCGCTACTGCCAATTGCAGTGTGGAAATGTGCACGCAGGAATGTTGCCCTGCTGGCATTTATAAGAAAGCAAACATGTAAGGTTTGACTATCATCTTACAAGTACATGGATTTGGTACAACAGCCTTACACAAGACTTCTACGTAACTGTTCCATCGTTTATGTTTATTGAAGGCAAATTGTGATGTTCTCTATGAGTTATCTTGGATCATTATCTTGGATGAGGTTGAAAAACTCTTAATGGTCTGAATATAAATTGGAGAAAATATGGTATCTGTATGCAGGTCTCTCACTATGCCCTTAAACATAGCTTATTCAATGGAATCAGGACCAAGATGAGTGTAAGTCAGTGAAAATGATGTGCGAATATTAATACTCTAGATCTAAAGAAAATGTGTAAATTGGTCTACTAATAACGGCCAGTTATAAGGCCTGTGAACAAAGGTCATTCAGTGTCCGTAAAGACACTTCCGAGCAATAAGCACCTACTGTTTCTTGTGATATTACTAGTTAATTACTGGCAGACATGTCAAGAAGGATGTGGAAAATGTAGGAAAGGTGTGAGTTATCCAAATCATTAGGAGTACGATGCCCAACGACTTCATGGTAAATGAAAACATTTGTGGTAACACAGAGTTATGCGGTAAATGTTTGATTCCTTCTTTATGAAATCATACTAAGGTATTAAGGCAAATTATTCAATGTACAATTAATGTTAACTACAACTCCTCTATGAAACTATTCATATGAATCACTGCACAAATTGCACAAATGGCAACCTTCTGCCAGGTCACTGGCTCCAATTTAAAATGTGGAAAAGTCACCGTTACCATGCTCATTCATTTTTGTTCATTGTTTTTTCTGCTCTTACCCTAGCCAAAACTAAGAACAGAAGGCTCTTCAAAGATCATGTATTTTTCTAGAGTAGTTAGTACCTCATGGAATTCATTGTGCTCGCAAAGAAGATTTGGATAAAGCAAAGTACTAGAGCAAATGAAAATACTCTTGGGTGCATGGGATTAGTGAAAAATCCTTCATATTTTATGGAATATTATATATGAATTATTCTCATGAATCTCAGTCCTATCTCCTACATCCCATCTCTTAGGTTAAAAGCTAAAATGTGTTTCTTGGTGTCATATCTGGGCAATATGTTTATCTCAACTTGTCTGGCAAATGATTAAAATAGAGTGAAATCCTCACAATAAATAGGTTAACAGTTCTTGGCTGCTTTTGTGAAAAGCTACTATTATATTTGTTTTGTCTGTTAGGTGTAAAATGCAAGGTAGCATACAGTAATGTGTGTAGTAATCCTGGAATGATGAACACAAAAACATTAAATTTGTAAATCATCTTCATATGTTAGGAATCATACATGTATGAGGCCTCAGATATAGAGAACATTGCACCTGGTATTTAATTCAACAGAACCGTATCATGCGTCCAATAGAGCAGGCTTTGCAAAAAGCCAGGGTCTTGACTGGGTTTTTTCCTGCTCCAGCCAAAGAGCAAATGCGACCTTGAATACTGAATCCTTCCATGTGCTCTGCTTGCCGGTCTCACTCAGTCCCCCCCAATTCCCATAACCATTATTGTTGCCATTTTACAAATGAAGAAACAGAAGCTCGGGAGGTTATAATTTATCCCAAATCACAAAACAAGTAGGCATGTGGGCCGCTGTCACAGCCAATGGCTTTCTAAAGACCACACTGCATCTCAGGGTGAACTAAGAAGACAGCTAAGCCAGTCACTCTCAACGTGCAGTCCTATTAGCAGCACCGGGAGCTTCTATTGAAATATCCAGGCAGGAATAGAAGGAACATGTTGCAGATAGTTTCTTATATACATTCATACATGCAAATCATATATATCATTGTGTATATATATATATATATATATATATATATATATATATACATACACACACACACATATTACGTATATGTAAATTATATAGATATAAACCAAAAGGGTTGGAATCTTATCCAGGAATATTGATAAAAAGAAGCAACACTCAAGTATAGCTTGTGCTGTTGAATGTCAAGGATAAAAATATAATTTTTCAGGCATCCAGGCAGGAATAGTAGGTACTCCATCATCAGTACTACTAGTAGTACTATTAGTACTGATGAGGGAGAAAATAGGGTTTCCTCCAAATCGATTTCTCGCTACAAAATTTAATGTGTGAAGCCAATATAACAATAACTATATATATATATATATATAACCATATAAAAATATATAATCATATATTTTATATATAATCATATAAATCATATATATAATGTATTATTTGTATATATATGATTTCATAAATCAAATATTTGTATATATTTTTATATATAGAAATCATATATATTTACATATATATATAAAATCAGCTGTTATTCAAATGTATATGTGACAGAAATACTCTCAAAGACAGGAAAAAATTCATAGAATATAGCACCCATAAGCCTTTCTTGCTAAATAATGCAATATCAAATCCAGCCATTCTACAGATAAGCAGCAAGCAGGAATAAATGGATTAGTACAATACTCAGTACCCCAAGAAAATAATGCATATACTTACATGTTACGTGAGGAAAAGTTTGTGCAATCCAATTTGGACTTCACGTATAATGGTAGGCAAAGTTTGTTGTGAACAATTTCAAAGAAAATGGTATCTAGGTACTCCTTAAAAACAAACTAGGATACAATCAAATTTTTTTTAAAGATTTTATTTTTAAGTAATCTCTACACCCCACGTGAGGCTTGAACTCACAACCCCAAGATCAAGAGTCACATGCTCCACAGACTGAGTCAGCCAGGCACCCCGAAATACGATCGAATTTGGAAGCCAGGTATAAAGAAATTAGCATAAAAGACTCCATCATTTTATCATCCACATAAATATAAAACTAAAATTGAAGAAAGTAGAAATTATGGTCAAGGCAGAATATTTAATAAAATTTAAAATTAGGAAATAACGTCAGAAAAATTGGTGGGTAGGAGCAGTATGAGGAACATATAAGTAACTCACAATGAACTTGGGGACGTCAGCAAATAATAAACCAAATATAAAATCTTTAAAATAATGCTTTTGATCTCATAATAGTTTTCATCATCTTTTTCTCCCTGAAATTTGGGGGTTTCTTTTTCCCTGTTAAACTCAAATAATGTTAAACGTCAAGCATTATTAAAACCAGCACGCAAAGAGATGCTGGGTAAGATGTCTGCTTAACAGTGATGTATTGGGGTTCCCAAGACCACCCCAGGTTTGGTAATTCACAGGGGAACTCACAGGACTCAGCATAGAGTCATACTGTGGGCTTTGATTCGCTACAGCACAATCAGGAATGGGGAAGACGTGCACGGGGTGAAGTGAACCAGGGACTAGCTTCCAGGAGTCCTCTTATGGGGCCATCACATAGGATGTGCTTGGTGCCTCCGGCCAGGACTAATGACAACACATGGGAAATGCTGTCACCAGAGAAGTTCAGGAGAGACTCCGTGTCCAGGGTATTTACTGAGGCTGGACACACAGGCACCTGCTGCCTAGCATGTCCCAAAAATCCAGACTCCCAGTTTAAGAACAGAGAGCACCTGTTATCAGTTAGGGGATGATGGGAACCCTCCCCAAATCTAAGTTCCCATATGCCGGCCAAGGGCCAACCTTTTAATTAGGAATTCACAGCGAGAGCAGTCGTAGGTTTCCTATGGTAACTCCTTTGCACAGGTAACCATAGCTATTCTGCATGGTAGAATTTGGAGTAATGGTTTGGTTTTACTCTCCTATGTAGTTGTTCTATTAAGTTTTTAATGTGCATATGTAATTTCTATAAAATAATAAAAACATTATAGCATTAAAAAACAACAACAAAACTTCCAGTTTATTCTTCAAAGAAGGAACGTAAATACTAAGTATGCATGAAATGGGAAAAAGCATTCTCAATTCAAATGTTTCTAATTTATTCTTGGAAATGCAATTATAATTAGCCGGGAAACTCAATTATACACACTAATTTATTAGATGGGATTACAATTAATTTGGTTCCTGGGCAAATTATACACCTTGGTCATGAATAATATAAAATAGGAGAAAATCACAAACATGCATATTAGTGAAGTCACTTCCAATGAGGACATGTCCCTTTTGTCAAATTACAGTCATCTTTACTTACGTTGATCTCAACCTCCTCTTCCTTGACCTGCATTTCTACTTGTTTTGAGGGTAAATGTGCCACCTTGTATGGGAATGTCAATGGTCAGATTTTCCACTGGGAGCAACACCCCAGAATCTTGCTGGAAGATCTCTGGAAGATCATTGGGCATATATATGACTCCAGAAATTCAAAAACTCCTAGAGAGTCAGGGACAGTGAGGGCCCTCCAGTTAAACTCATTTCCTTCTCTCCCCTTCTGCCTGTATTTTGTTAGCTGGCTTTACCAGGCATGCCTAGGAAATTATTAGCCCACAGAAGGATTTAGATACTAATTCATAAGCCAAACTACCATTCTACGTGCTAAGCATTGAATGATGAGCAAAAGAAAGTATGAAAATTATGCTCTGCTATGCTTACAGTTTATATGTTTACTAGCAAGCAGGTAAGTCATTAAATCGTTTAATTTGTATTAAAACAAGGCAGTCACAGAAAGTAATGGAAGTACACATGAGGTCAACGAAGGATTAGACTAATGGAATGAACAGTCACAGGGGTAAAAGATACAGCCCAGGGGATATAGTCAGTGGTATTATAATAATGTTGTACGCTGACAGATGGGAGCTAACTACACTTGTGGGGAGCATAGCCTAAGGTACACAGAAGCTGAATCACTATGGTAGACTCCTGAAACTAATGTAACACCGTGTCAACTATACTTCAATAAAAAAGTAATAGTAAATAACCCTTTAAAAAGGTTAGACAAACAGAAAGCTCTTCAGAAAGATAAGCCATCAAAATTTAGAATGAGTTACGTGATGTGAAGGACAGAGGAATATTCTAGAAGGAAGGAATAGCAAATACATCAGTTGGTAGGAGCTATATGATTTGGAGGCAAAATTAATTCTGTAAGTCTCAGTGTCTTCATATATAAAAGGGGGATAATTATGATTATTGTGTAATGTTACCCTAAGTATTAAGTATGTAGAAAAATTAGTACAGGTTTTGGCACATAAAAAAGTTGAAATTAGTGTTAGCCACTAATATGAGTATCAGAATTTTTAAACATAGTTCTAGAAATTCTACAAAAAACAATGGGAAATAATATAGGTTAATTATGGATTGCTTAAAATCCCCATATAAATAATCTGTCTTAAAGAGGAACAAATTCTAGGGATGCCTGACTGGTTTAGCTGGTAGAACATGTGACTCCTGATGTCAGGGTCGTGAGTTTAAGCCCCACATTGGGCATGGAGCCTCCTTAAATTTAAAAAAAAAGAGAAAAAAAAAGAGGAACAAATTCTGAAGTTGTAAAATGTAGTTGTTTACTCTTTGATTTATATTTTTAAGTTGCTAAAAGGCGTCCATCTCAAAGAATTTTGCAAACACTGGCAAACTCTGCAAAACCATCACACCCATCCGAGGAAGAGGTACAATCATACTTTAGAAAAGATACACACTTTACCTTCTTACAAACTGAGAAGTTCTACACCCCCAGTTTCAATGCTGGTGGGGGGGGGGGGTCCCCACACCAGCTGGATGTCCTATAATTCAACTCCATTCTGACACGTTCTACCTGCAGACAGCAGATCCCACAGGGAAGGGCTCAGTCCCACAAGACTGTATCCTCTCCCTTCAGACACCAGCCACAAGTCCAAAAGGAAAAAGAGAAAAAAAGAAACCTAAAGAAACAAAACCAGAAATGATAGAGATGATGGAGTTAGCAGAAAAGGACATTTTAAAAGTCATTATAAATACACTCTGTCTGCCAAGGAATGTGGGAGAAAGACATAGGAAGACCTGCATGGAACTTCCAGAAATAAAAATGAAGAAAGGAAAACTATGCCTGATGGCATCTTAAAAATGTTAGACACTATACAAAGAAAAAGATCACTCGAAGGGAACTTGAAGACACAGTGATGAAAATGAGCAAAATAAAGCAGCGAGGGGGGAAAATGAAGAAAAAATATGATCAGAGACTCAGTGACCCAGGTCATTATACGAAGTCTATCATGTACAATTACAGTCCCAGAAGGACAGGAAACAGAGAATGGGATAGAAAAAAAAACATTAGTTCATATGCAGGCGCACTTAGGTGGCTCAGTCACTTAAGTATCCAACTCTTGATTTTGGCTCAGGGTCATGAGATCAAGCCCCATGTTGGGCTCTGCACTGGGTGTGGAGGCTGCTTGAGATGGTCTCTCTCCCTTTCTCTCTACCCCTGATCCCCACCGCTCGCACAGGGTCTCAAGGAAGGAAGGAAGGAAGGAAGGAAGGAAGGAAGGAAGGAAGGAAGGAAGGAAAGAAAGACAGGGAGGGAGGGGGGAAGGTAGGAAGGGAGGGAGGGAGAATGAATATTGGCTGATACGTAAATAATCTGATTAAAACTATTAAGCCCAATTAGAATTACAATTAGAAGCATCTCATGACCCCCAAGCAGAGGAAATATAAAGGCCACCCAGTCAAGATTTACCATAATCATATTGCTTAAAACCAGATATAGAAAGAAAATCTTCAAAGCAGACAGTGAAATAAAAAGACACTTTATACACAAGAAAATGAGAATGTCAGAGATTTTTCTGAAAACATACAAGACAGAAGAAAATGAAGACAGATTTTTAAACTACTAATTAAAAAAAAAATGTTAACCTAGAATTCTATACCTAGTGAAATACCTTCCATGTGAGGATGGAGACAAACCAACAATTAAAATTCCGCAATTTGAGTGATTACCAGCAATTGCATCTTTTCTCTCTACAGAATATCACGGAAGAGAGCACAAAAGACGATACAGAGTGAGCAGGCAAGTCTAAGTGAGCGCTTGGAAGGGAACCCCGACATTGTGGAGGGAGATCACATTCTCGCAGCTCCTGGTGCCTCGGCCTCTGTGCCGCCTGCTGGAAACGCAGGCTCTGGGTGCGCACAGCACGCACCCACAGAATCAGATCGTGCAGTTCTAAGAGATGCCCAGGTGATCTGTGTGCACAGTGGAGTCCGGGCCATCCTGGAGACGTGAGTGGGTCTCCACGTCTGCCCTGAGGCATGATTCATCCCTGGTTTCATACTCCAGAACGCTGGGCTTCTGACCCAGTGCATCTCCAACTTCACACCCCTCACAAGACTCGTGTCCTCCAGCACGTGAATTAGTCCAGTTTTCTCAAAGGAAAGGTACGTGAAAATCACATCCTCAGACTGCGAGCCCCTGGCCACAGCCCCTTCTCCCCCCTTCTCCCACACACACGGTCTTCGAGAAGGAACTTGAACGTACACAAACAGTTGTTTGTATCTGGTCTGCATTTTCTCCCGTACTTTCTATTCGACGACCCAGAATTGTGGATTGACGACTGCACCTCCAGGGAAACCCTTCAACCAGTTTCCAGTCACCTCCTCACGACAAAATTCCTCTCAAGTCTATACTCACTGACCTATCACAGAATTCAAAAGTGTGAACCTTGCCCTCCTCTTCAGAGTAAAAATGGCTAATATTTACTCAAGGTTTCCCATGTTCAGTCACTTGTTAAGTGCTGTACATGCATCTTTCATATTTTACTTAAATTTGATGCTCTTACAATTTCCAGCGTATTCCCTTAACTCCTACCTGCTCTGTCCCTCTTTTCTGACAAGATAGGTCTTTAAATCATTCAGAATGATCTCCAGTCTTGGCTCCTTATCAATTTTCAAACTCATCAAGTGTCCTCTAATCGACTCTCATAGAATTCTATATTCCCCCAGCATCATATAAAAATTCACTGAAAATGTAGTCTATTTCAAAAAACTGAGGGGAAAAAGCCTGCATTCCATGGAGAACATGTCCCATCAAGCCAATAAACTAGTGAACAACCCTAAAAAGTCACTCAATATGCTTCATTTTCTCATTTTCCAGGGCTATAAAATTTGATAGAATGAGGATAACTTCCTTTATAAAATGACAGGTAAAAGAAATCTCACAACAATTGTAAAACTTCATAAGCATTCCTTGGAATGTTTCCATTCCATGACTCCCACTATCCCCTAAATTGAAACAGAAACCAGGACAGTCAACACTTTCCACCACCACCCAAAGATCACAATCCAGAAATATAAGGAACACGTACTCATTACGCAAAAGTAAAAGGTAAAGGTTCATCATTTATAAAAATAAAAGTTTACTATTTATAATAATAAAAACTAGCATTTTTGGAAAATGTGCTCTCACGATCACTCCTGGCCACTCATGGGATTTCAGCACGGAAAGTGAAGCTTTCAGAAGAAACCTTCTATAAATTCCACCCTGACGCCCTCCAATGCACCTGTGCTGATTCTCGTGCTCCCCTCCGCACATGCACACACCTGGGCATATGACACCATTTTCTTGTTCAGCACTCACCAGCTTCTTTCCGTACATTTAACTGTTTTACAGATGTCCCAGACACGAGACGCTGCTGCTTCCGTTCCTTAAGGGATGCATTTACTGCACAGCCGAGATTGTAGGATACAGAACTGGGTTTTGGAGCACTGGAAGGGTAACAAGTTTTGAGTACAAGAAAGCCCCTGTAGGAGCGTGATAAATCCTAACAGCTTTAGTTTCTGGCGTGTGTTTTCAGTAGTACTGGAACATTCCACGGCCCAGGGCACCCAAAGTAGTAAGGAGCCTTGTTGTTGCTTCAGTTCCTTGAAGTGCCCTTAATTAACTAGGATTTTGCATAATCAAAACTCCCTTCTTGTTCAAGGGTGTTCAAGGACAGACGGTTGGCCAACAACTTTACGCTAGAAACAGGCTCTGATTTATTTCCTGCTGGGGGGATGTGTACTGGGACACCGAACAGAGTTAGGAGGGGGTGCCTGGGGCAGCACACATCGGAAAAGAGATGCACCATCACCTGGATTCCAGATCTTCCTCAGCTACCTACTAAACATGGAATCTTGGGCAGATAAAACCATTTCCACCTTGTGTGTCAGCCCTCTTGCCCATTAAGTTTACTGAGCAAAATTCAGGCTTAACTTCTTCTAAGAATTGTTGTGAAAATGCAATATAATAAGCTTGGAAAACATTTTGAAAAGCAAAAGCACAAGAAATGAATCAGTAATCCTATTTGCAGTCGAGTGAAAACCTCCTTCCTCTTCCTGTGTTCACAATGACAAGAACTAGATCTATCAGAATCCAGGCTGGTCCAAGAACAGCTTTCCTGTAAGTCCTGGATGCCTGTCTCATTGATCCCTGACACAGATGAGGTCTCACCTCTCCATGACCCTAGCGGACACTTCACATTGCCAATATGGACGTCCCAGTGAGTTCCTACTAGGGTGGGGAAGTCGTGAAATCAGAAACGTCATTATTCAAGATGAGAGGTGTGTCCTCCAGCAAGGTGATGGATGACTCAAACTACCATGTATCATGTTTCATCAAAACTAAGACAACAGCAATTATAATAGACATAACGATTTTATACCATTAAGAAAGAAAAATACTTTCCTTGATAATTTGGATGCCTGCAATTGGAAGAAGGGAACATTTAAACGTGAAGGAATGTGCATTTCATGATCAGGAAGAAAAATGATTTACTATGGTTTTTACATGTTTTTAAAAAATAATAAGATGGAGATAATCTTTAATAAACTAAAACACTAAAGCATGACCTGTCTTTGTATCTGTCATGACCCAACAAGCTCCAAAAACTGACACGGGAAAAATTCTCCCATATGATCCATTGAAGGAATCCTGCAACATTCCTGCTCTAACACATTTAACTTTTCCATTTAAGGAATAACATCGTTAACTCTGACAGCAGCTTAAAAGCACCGTATAAAGAACTGTAT
Source organism: Ursus americanus (assembly GCF_024610735.1). Lineage (NCBI taxonomy): Eukaryota > Metazoa > Chordata > Mammalia > Carnivora > Ursidae > Ursus > Ursus americanus. The sequence goes on along the minus strand of NC_142164.1, from coordinate 117,185,406 downwards.
AAATAATCAAATGAGACGTTTAAGAGATCAGTGTGTGAGGCAGCCACAAGCCAATTCTAGGTATGTGATTATGAACATGCCTCCAAAAATCTCTTCCACGGAGGAAAATAGATTTTATAACTAAAATACCAAGAACGATAAAGCTTTGTTTAGAAACAGGTGCTGGTCATACAGATCAGGATGTAACAACACTCTGAAGGGTCAGGCAGGTTTTGCGACAGGATTATGACTGTTCTTTTTCTTAGGACAGGAGTTTGAAAGCTTCTTCTGTAAAGGGCCACGCGGTAAGCAGTCTCAGCTTCACGGCCCTTAGGATCCATCACAAGTACTCAGCTCTGCTGCCATAGCCTCCGACGGTACGCAAGCAAACTGGGGTGGCCGTGTTCCTACACAGCTTTACTTATAAAAACAGGAGGCAAACATGCCTAAGAAGACAAATAAAGCTCAGATTGTCTTGCAAATCAACACAGTAGGTCCAACCTATCTAAGAGTTTAGCTGTTCCACTCGGAGAAAAATAAACTCTACAGTTCTTCTGGCTCTATGCGTTTACGAAGGGAAAGCTTCGTCGGTTCGCGGAAACAGGGATCTTGGAGGCACTCCCAGGATAAGTGAGAGGAAGGACAGGATTGTGTTAGGGCTGCCTCAATGAACAATCAGCCTCCAAAATACTGACACAGGGATCAGTCTTTCAGGATTCAGTCTATGTCAACGTAACAGGCAGACATTACCACAACACAGAAAGAAACAAGACACCGAGGTGAATGCTGAAAGGAATTAACATGGATCAGGGAGGCTCAAGCGGTGGGACCCCTGGGCTGAGGTCTGCCCACAAAGGGTTCACGCGAACTGGCCTCTATTTGTCCCACCTCTCCAGTTTCAATTCATCTCTCGTACCAGAGCAGGAATCACAATTGGTAGACGAGTCCCATTTTAATCAACTGGATTTGGTTCACAAGACCTCACAGTTGTTTCGGAGAGAAGAGCTATTATAAAAGTGTGCTATCACACTTGGAATTTCCAGGGGGAGAGATTTCAGGTGACCTTCAATGACGTCTTCCTTCTCAGGGATCAGATGTCACAACATCAGCCCAGCATCCCTGATATTAAGGGACCCTGTGTTTATGAAGCAGACAACAGGGTATGTCTTCTTCCTCCAGATCCTATGACAGCGTAATTTCATTCACATGGATGTATGGTTTGCGTACAGCATAGAACGCAAAATGTGAGTAGGAGGGTTTGTTGTCTTTCTGATGACCCTGCTCTGTTCGACGCCTCAAGAGGCCTGAACCACCTCTTTTTATTTGCTTTTTGTAGTAGACACACCATACAGTGAGCCCCACTGAGTCACAACATCCCCTGATGTCATCACCTCTCTTGGCGTGTGTGTGTGTGTGTGTGTGTGTGTGTGTGTGTGTGTGTGTGTTGGGCGGGGGCTATGACTTGCTTCTAACCAGAATATGGCAAAGCAGAAGAGGTATCATGCCTGATAATATGCTGTGTTACAGAGACTTGGTCTCAGCAGGCTGCAGATCAAGACTCTCTCACTGGCCTTGGAAAAGTAAACGGCCATGTCGTGACCGTCCTGGGGGGCCATGTGGTGAGGAACTGCAGGCAACTTTCAACACCCATCGAGAGAACGGGACCTCAGTCCTATAACCTTCAGGAAATGAATTCTGCCAACAACTGCAATGAGCTTGGAGGCAGACTGTCCGCAGAAGCGGCTGAGCCCCCAGACGAGAAACCCGGCCAGCCCGCACCCTGATTACAGCATCGTGGGACCCTGAAGCAAAGCGTGCATTTAAATCATGTCCAAACTCCTGACCCACAGAAACTGGGAGATAATAAATGTGTGTTGTTTTAAGCCACTAGGCTTGGGGGTCATTTGTTATGCAGTAAGAGATAACTAATATAAAGATACATTAAATTTAATGCCAGGTCAGCACACGCTTTCAGGAAAAGTTCGGATGGAATCCCTGAAGCAGCCAAAATGTTTTGAGGAAACTACATGGATAATATGTCAGCTCCCTTGAGGGCGGACAGAAACCATAACTGACGCTCCTCTGTACCACCCCCACCCCAAAGGGCTGGGTACAAAGACGTAGGAAGGTTCTTCTTCTATGGGCAGTTAACACTCAATCATGGCTTAGCTGTGAGTGTCCTTGCAGAGCAACCGGGCTAAGTAACTTTGACTTTCTGCCAGTCCCGTGCATTATCTGAGGCATTTTAATGTTCACGATTACAAAACGCTTCCAAACACTTCAGTGACAGTAATCCTCAGGTCCGGAGCGCTTCCGGCAACACAGACACCATTACGTGAGAGTTTGCGAATCACCCATATTCCAGCAGCACGCCACAAAATGCTGAATAGAACTTTCAAAGCAAAGTAAAAGTGAGATTAGGAAAATCACCTATCGATCCTGTTCTTGTTGAGAAACACTTCTCCATCCTCTCTTCTGAAACCATACTGAACACTTTGCTACAAGAACCCAGTAACACTCTGACCCCTCCTCACTGTCCAAGAAGTCCGGCCACACAGCAGCGCTCGGATGCAGGGAAAGGTGTGAGGCTCAGGGCTTTGGTTTAGGCTGGCTCTTTCTACCTAGACTGGGGGAGACGCTTAATGAGTTCCGACTTCCCAGAGCTCCATGCCTTCCAAACATAACTCTTACGGACTTACTACATGCCTCTGCTTATCTCCGTGCCTACGGGAAGTCAATGATATTCAGACCGTGCAGATACTTTGGGCATCATAAAACTGGTGGAGCTATTATTATCCCAATTCCATATTCAGATCCTCGGAATAGAATCTGCATGCCTTCCACGGTGAAACACAGGCCGCAGGATCCCAGGAGCATCCCGTGCACGGGAAGTCTGGATCAGTCGGTCTGTCTGCAGGAGCTTGGGAGGGTTCCCTGTCAGCCTCCAGTTCCCTTCAGAGAAGCCCGGTACCATCACTTCAGTCCCGTGCCACAAGGCCTCCCTCCTGGTCCGCTCCCCACGACCCTCTACGGAACTGCTTTGATTGATACAGCAGACTTTTCAACCGCTGTTCCCAGCTGGCCCTCCACATCGTCCTGGCTGCCTCCGAGCAGATCCCAGGCTGGGTCGGAGCCTGGACCCCCGACTTGCTCTGGAGGAGACAGTCCAGCAAAGCCGCTCCTCCCCTCTGCAGCACGACTGAGGGTTTTAGACAGTGGGTGTCCAGGACAGTAACACCCTTTATTCTCTACCTGAAAGCACCAGCCAAGTAAGAGCCTCCCACACAGTTAAAAATGGGCAAGTCTCCTGTCCAGGATAGAGGGAGCTCAAAGGGTGAACGATGAGATGAAAACGTCGAGAACCCCACTACTAATAAAATGGCTGGCTTCTTCCCACAGCATGAGAACATCAATACAGGGTGACAATTACTCGTACAATAGCCTGATGGAAAGTAGGGGGACAGCAGTAGTTTCTACCTTGAAAAAGGTTCTCATCTCTAAGCATATGTAATAATATTTATTCCAATAATGGAAGCAGTGGGTAGCCAGGCTTTAAGAAAGCTCAAAATGTGTTCCCTTTTTACATGAATTCACAATACACACACACACCCCTTCCTGCAGTAAACTGAACTCCCCAACCTGCAGAATGCAGGGGCCCTTTACGCCAACGATGCGAGCAGAGCACTGTCAGACTGACGCCACGTCCTGGGTACCTCCGGGTGCTCAGTGGGGCGTCCTTACCTCACAGAAACTCTGGCACTGCTGCTTCCGCGGGTCCCAGGACTCCTTGCAGGGTTCCAGACACTGGGGGGATTAAGTAAAAGGAAAGAAAGAAATGGGTAAGAAACAGGGCCAAAGGAAAATCACCTGCGCTCCCTACTTGTCCACAACTACTTCCGCTAGTTCGTGTAGGACACCGAGCTACTCAGTGCATTACTGGAATGGTGTATCACGGGCATCTGAGCGAGGCAGCACGACCGAACAGAAACAAAAAATGTCTATTGCAACACGACCGAAAAAGAAAAGCTGCACAGTCCGGAGGGGACATGTAGGAGAAGTGGTGATATTCACCATCGGGCACAACTGTTTAGACAGAAATATTTGTATTCGGTAAGAAATCTTTTCTAGGGGCACCTGGCTGGCTGGATTGGTGGAGCACACAACTCTGAATCTCGGGGTTGTGAGTTCAAGCCCCCTGTTGGGTGTAGAGATTACTTAAAAATAAAATCTCTAAAAAAAAATGTTTTCGAAAGCTGTTGTCACAGATGAATTTTGTTTTTTCATAAACTTTAATATGAAGTTGCTTTTACAACTGGCAACATAGGACTATTGTCTATACAGTCTCCTGCAGGTGACTGGGTGAAGGGGCATTGTATTAAATATCTATATATAACATATAGTTGTTAACTAATGTGTTTAGCTCAATGGATCTAACAGCATTAACATGCATCCAGTTTAATTACTCTATTAAAATATTTTGAATGCACCTTAACATATTTACCAAATAAATATTAGAATATATTGAATCAACCTAAATATATTGAATAAACTGACATGAGAGTTTCAGAATAGAGAATAAAATATGAGTATATGTTTAAAATGTATTATCACATATATTAACAAATCAAAGATAATAACTAGGCTCCGTTATTCAAACAACAATAATAACAATGTTAATAGTAATAACGTATAGTATATATTATATATATTAAATGCATATATGTGTATATATGTAATAATATAAGATACTGTTGAATAAAGGATACATGTATAATAGTTTATTACTATGTAGTACTATATATAGTATTAGTATAATATATAAAATAGAATAATATATAAAATTAGTATAATATATACAATATATGAATATATGAACACATAAATATATATAATACATAAATATAAATATATACAATATATATAATGCATAATATATATAAAATAATATATAAAATATACATAGTACATACATTATACGTTACCACTACCCCATGGAACTATATACATATATATATGCACATATATGTATACCACAGCACTATATATACTACCTAAAATACAGTTCCTTATATCATATATAATATTATATATACTATATACAACATGTAGTAATAAATAAGAGATCACAGCCAGTCCTCATGGTTGAAATTAAAATGTTACATTAATAAGAATAGAGATTTGATTCTCAATGTTATGTTTTATTTTATTTTATTTTTTTAAGATTTTATTTATTTATGTGACAGAGAGACAGCCAGCGAGAGAGGGAACAGAGCAGGGGAGTGGGAGAGGAAGAAGCAGGCTCCCAGCGGAGGAGCCAGATGTGGGACTCGATCCCAGAACGTCGGGATCACGCCCTGAGCCGAAGGCAGACGCTTAACGGCTGCGCTACCCAGGCGCCCCTCCATGTTATGTTTTAATGCAAGTTTTAATTAGCAAAAACGAAGAGTCCCATAGAGTTAAATGTCAGTTCTCTAAAGCCAGCTTACCCCTGGCTCCCCTCAGGTCATTATTATTTTATCTATATATACCGATACTGCTTTTCACTCCACTTGGTAGCCACCTCCCCCTCTGCTGTAAAACATGGTTTAAACTCTAAGAGTCTACTGTCCATGTGCCAACTGGCCATCTGTCACAGCAGTGCTGCTCACAGAGGGATCGATGACTGGTAATATGAACACCACCTTGCAATTTACCAGAAGTGCAAACTCATGCCCTGCCCCTAGACCTAGAGTCAGAACCTCTGGGATCGCAGCCCAGGAATCTCTGTGAGCAAATTCTCTAAGAAACTCTGATGCTTACTGAACTTTGAAAAGACCTGCCTTCTTGTGGTAAACATTTCCCAATATATACGTGTATCAGATCAACACATCAGTTATACAAGGTTGTGCATCATATCTCAACAAAGCTGGGGCAGCAGGAGGAGCTGCTGTACAATTTGACGGGGAAAAAAAGGTGGCCCCTAGGTGCCTCAGTCGGTTGAGTGACTGCTGATTTCGGGTCAGGTCATAATCACACGGTTGCGAGATCAAGTCCCATGTCAGGCTCCACACTGAATATGAAGCCTTCTTAAGATTCTCTCTCTCCCTCTCCAAAAAAAAAAAAAAAAAAAAGATCCATATTGTCGCTTTGTTTTATTTTTCATAAAGAATCAATCTGTTTCAGGGCACCTGGGTGGCGCAGTCATTAAGCGTCTGCCTTCGGCTCAGGGCGTGATCCCGGCGTTGTGGGATCGAGCCCCACATCAGGCTCCTCCGCTAGGAGCCTGCTTCTTCCTCTCCCACTCCCCCTGTTTGTGTTCCCTCTCTCGCTGGCTGTCTCTGTCAAATAAATAAATAAAATCTTTAAAAAAAAAATCAATCTGTTTCTTGTAAGAATATTTTAGATTGTATATTCTTTAATGTTGCATATGAACAATTCATTGTTTAGTTATTTTAATTTTAAAAACTTGAGCTCTTCCACAAAATTTTTCCAAGACCTACACAAGCTTGTCCCAAGTTTCCTGGTGTCCACCTCTCCCAAGCATGTTAAAGCAAATGCACAGTTTTTGGCCAATATCACAATCGTAAAAGAATACCATTTTTCTAACAGCAATGGAGTCACCAAAAAACTTGTCTCCTGGGGCGCCTGGGTGGCTCAGTTGGTTAAGCATCTGCCTTTGGCTCAGGTTATGATTTCGGGGTCCTGGGAATGAGCCCTGCATGGGGCCCTGCTCAGCGGGGAGTCTGTTTCTCCCTCTCCCTCTAACCCCTCACCCCTGCTCGTGCGTGTACACAGGCACGCATGCACGTGTGTTCTCACTCTCAAATAAATAAATAAAATCTTTAAAAAAAAAAAACCTCATCTCCCTTATGTGTTTTATGAGTTCTTTCAAGAGTTAGTTTTGTTTCCTAAAGGTATGTCTGATTCCTTATCCTCAGACCTCTCTGTATTTGTTTTAAGACATTGGCTCCTAGCCAAAAAAGTTTAATGGTCACTTAATAAGTATAGCTAGACCTAATTCCTTCTTAAGACCACTTGAAGCGAATAAACAGCACTCTTCAGAATACCTTGAGATTTTGTTCGGTTGGAGACGTGTCCTATGATGCGGAAGGGCCCCTCCGTAAGATCTGGGGATTTTTCAGGAACACAGTTCAGCTATTTACAAATTAAGTCTTTATCATTTTATTCAGGAAACATCCAACAAACATTCTTTCCCTATGAAACTGCTCCCTGCAATGTGGCTAACAATGTCTCCACATAATTACGTCAATCTTCCTTTGGACCATTGCTGCGAATGTAAATTGGGAACACGGGCTAACTACGCGTGTGCTCAGTTGTATTGTCAGAACCATAGACACTGGTGCATTAAAGAGTTTCAATCCTTGGAGAGCTCCACAATTCCACCTAATTCTGTTCTTGACAGACTGTGGAACAAATACCTTATATAAACCAAATACCATTTACAAAAAGAGGCACACTTGTGAAATGCTAATGGAAGCAATACGTAACCTACTTGTCTTCTTGTTAATCCAGCACTGCTATCTGCCAAGTCCGGCATCAGTATACGCAATTCATTTAGAGTTCGATCTAAATTGCATGCTTGCCTCATTTCCAATAACCAGTATTCATCGGTGTCTAAAGATACATCACAAAATGTTATTAATGACCACCAACATTTTCTTTTAATAATCCTCTGTGAAAACTATCTGACAAGAAAAGCCTGGATATGGAAATCTCAGTAAATCTTTGCAGGATCCATTTGTCAAAGCTCGATTTCTTTATAGTGCTCTTAGCCAGGTAAAATGATTGTAATAAAAGCCAAAGAGGGGGGGAAAAACCCAGCCATTTCTCTCATACTTAAAAAAAGCATCCTGTTTCTCCAGATTAAAAAAAGGGGGGGGGTTGTCAAAAGAGGGCAGGTTCAAATCTCATTTCCATAAGAAAAATACTACAAGCAGACAATTGCTTTGAAATCTATTGCATATCACAACTGTAAGTGCCCTGATCAAAGTACCAAAAAACAAAAACAAAAAACCACAAAAAGCAGTAACTGAATTTACTATTTTAGCAAGTGTTTTAAGCTTTCACACTTCACAATGACCAACAATTTGAAATTCTCTCTTCCCATGTGACTGCCTCAAGCCAAACAAAGCAAAACTTGAAATTTCAGGGAAAATCTGTAAAAACTGGCTGACAGAGCTAACACAGATCATCGTTAGGTACCTAGACACCGGTTATTTTTCACTTACTCTAGAAAGATACATTTGCAATATCACTTCCTTAGCTTACACATCTGTATTCCATTTCTACTTAAAAATACACAGTACTATGAAACATGTACATAAACTATTCTACTAAAATGTGGGGCACACGAGCACTGGAACTTTGTCACATTTACTACAATATTCTTAATGTGTAGTAGCAGCTCAATAAACTTCTGTTAAATAAATGTATTGATAAGTTTAAATGTTTTTATAAGCAGTTCCTGGAGTTGGCACACTCGTATTTGAGCGTGGAAGTATTTCTCCAGGGACCAAGCAGATACTGAGTAAGAGCGAAGGAGGGCAAGTTAGGAATAATGGGAGTGGCAGGAAGCACAGGGAGCTGGAGAGCTCAGCCAATGACCAGAAGACAACTGGCCTTCACTGCCTTCCGGTTCTTGTCCAGAACCGCCCAGCACTCCAAACTTTACAGAGAAGCCAGCGACACTAACTTTAGGCGAACCTTTCCGACTTCTAAATATACTGTGCAATGCTCTGTACGTAATTTCACTGCAATTTATTTATAACAGAAGATATTAGATACATTACTTAAATTGCTCTAAGTAAGTGGTTTTGAAATGGGAGTGAGTTGCCCTCTCGGGGAACATGGGGTGATGTCTGGAGATGGTTTTGTTTGCAGCAATGAGGAGAAACATACTGGATTCTAGCAGGCACAGGCCAGGGACGTGGCTTAAACATCATACAGTGCATACAGGCTAGCCCTCCAACGTGATAAAAAATTATCTGGCTCCAAATGTTCATAGTGCTGAGGCTGAGAAATTGCTTTAAAAAAAAAAAAAAGGCAACAGAAATGCAGTGGATTAGTCATAATAACAGAGTCGATCCTGAGAAACAACTTGCCCGGGAGAGAGGAGTAAAGGCTAAGTGAAAACTGTCACTTCTAATTATGCCACAATTCTACATGTTTTGGTCACATTCATCCTTGTAAGACATGGTTTTGATAATGTGAGTTCTCTGATAAAATTAGACAATAATTATCAAATTAAGCCCAAAGTATATGGTTTACATTCAAAACATCTGGTCAACCAGCAAATCCTGCCTAAACAGCTTCTTCCACCTCTCATGAATGACTTTCTGTGAAGCTGGTCTCTTTTCTGCTCCCCAAACTCAAGATCCCTTGACTTCCACTGGGTTACTGAATTGCTTCCTTAAAGAGAGCCTGTTTTCACCACTGCTATCCACACAGCATGTGCTGATTCCTCTGCAATTCCATGCAGCTTTTCCCCAAGAATGTTCACATTTTATTTTTGAGTTATTCGCAGAGGCTATGAGTTGTACTGAAGATACACTATCTCCAATTGACTATAAACTCATCTTTGGGAGTGCCTATATCTGCCAACCGTCCATAATCCTTCGAAAGCATATAGGAGCGAGCGTGCAAAAGACAGGACAGACTCTCAGGAACATCCCATGCACTGTGGCAATGCAGCTGGTGCAGAATGGAGGCACAGAAAGCCTGGGTTTGAGCCCTACCTCTGCTACATGTCTAACCTACAACTGTTAAAAAAAAAATGGCATTATTATTCAGCCTCCATTTGCTAATTCAAATATGAGAATACAATCATTCATACTAACTTGTAAAAAAAATTTACTGAACACCAAAGAGTGCCAGAACTTTTATGGATTTATAAAACACTTTGAAAATTATTTGTTCAATGGAGCCCCATAATAACAGATCCATGGAGGTACGTAACATTAGGTACTATTATTCTTATATTTTAGAGAGAGGAAACTCAGTGTAGAGAGGTTGACTAAACAAAGCAAGTGACTATGGTCGAGACTTCAGGAATGGGAAGTTGGACCCATGCTCTGGCACACTCAAAGGAATGTTCTTTCCATTACAGAACGCTGCCCTGTTTATGCCACGAGCTGCAAAGGCTTAATGAGGTGATGTAAGTGAAAGGGATTTGGAAACTGAAAAGTACTTTGCAAATCTGTAAGATTCGTGAATTACTATGATCTCGGAAAGCATTCAGCTCCAAAATGCCCTAGGCAGGTGTTACAAATTTCAAGGTACTTATGAAATCATAACCAGTAAGACTGAGTATTTCATATCACAGACAAAGGGATCCAACTCTTAGGAGCCAAAGTACTGACAAAGAGGGAAATTATTGATATCGCTTTGGTGAACTACCATCTGGACAGATGAGGACAAAATTCCATACCTTACATTTAACCAAATGCTTCCATAAAAGGAAATTATATTACCTTCTATTGCATTACCAGCAAAGGAAATTCTATTACCTAAATAGCAATTACAATAAATTCTGAAGCATAAAAATGTTCCTATAAAATTCAGATTTTCACACATGTCCAATAATCAAGGAAACAAAACCCATAATTACATTATATTAAATAAATAGAACCCATTAAAACAAAGCAACCAGCATTCCATACATTCCAACCTGTTCAAATTAACATCTGCTAAATCAACAAATAAGGATTTACATTTCCTACATGTGATGTATTCATCTAGTCTCCAAGATGGGGGAAAATTGGCAGTCATTGTGCCCTAAAGCAGTATATAATCTCCATGGGAGAAAGCATATAAGTCTAAAGTGAAGAAGCATAAAATAGCCAAGAGAAAATAAGGGGCCTTAAGACAATGAAGAAGTGATATGTATTTCTATATGGGATATCTGGAGAGGACTGCATAGAATCAAGGATTCATGAATTAACATAGAAGGAGGAGTGGGACTTGACCACCTTGAGCAGATCTGGGGCTTGAGGATATATGTGGGGGGGGTAATATATGATGCAGGATAGTGAAAAGAGAAGACACAGTAAACTACAAGGCTAGAAACACAACCCTTGGAATTCAATGAGGAGCCACCGAGAGTCCTAGAACAGTGAGGTGCTTGCCTCACTTTGTGTTTAAGATGACTTGAGTGTTGCTGCAATATAATGATTTATAAAAAATATATATATTTGGTCATTCTGATGACCAAAATACATTTCTCAAATATATTTAATCTTCATCCACCATTCCTTGAAAATGCTTCAGAGCCATAAAGGTGCAATGGGTGTCTTATTATCAAGAAAGGTGACGTTAGGACCCACCTCCACCCCCACCAAAGGGCAGGGGCTGATTGACAGGAGGACCAATCATGTGATCAGAGGGTCAGAACTTTTAGTCCCACCCCCTAACTGCTGGGAGGGGAGAGGGGCTGGAGACTGAGTTGGCTAATTCTTAGTCAATCATGGCTAGGTAATGAAGTCTTCGTTAAAAACACAACAGGACCAGAACACCTGGCTGGCTCAGTTGGAAGTACCTGCGATTTTTGATCTGGGGGTCGTTGAGTCCAAGTCCCATGTTGGGTGTACAGATCACTTTATTAATATATATTACTATATATACATATATATAGATTACTTTATAATATACATATATACCACATACATACACAGATTATATATAAAGTATATATATACATTATATAACTATAAACATAGTGTATATACTACATATATACTTTATATAGATTATATATACTATGTATATATGCACACTCATATAGGTTCTATATATCTATATTACTTTATATATATCTCATATATATACTTTATATATATTACTTTATATACATAGTATATATATTATATATGTAAAGTATACATACACTTTATAGAGATCTCTCTCTCTATATATACACACACACACACACACACACACACACTTTAAAGAAAAACCCACAAGGGGACTGTTCTTTTTATCCTTTCCTGACATTTTTCACGCTTGTGCAACCAGAACACTTCCATGTGCCACAGAGCTGGGCCCGAAGTTCCACGAGGACAGAAGCTCCTTTGTTGGGGACCCCGTCCTGTGTATCTCTTCACCTGCCTGTTGATTCATATCCTGTATCCTATCTTTTAATAAACTGGTTAATGTAAGTGTTTCCCTGAGTTCTGTGAGCTACTCTAGGAAATTAATCGAACCCTAGGAGGGAGTCGTGGGAACTTCCTTCCTGGTCTGGATTTGACATTGGCCTGTGAAGCTGGGAGCGAGGTGGACAGTCTTAAAGGTTCCGTGGGATCTGATGCTCTCTCTCTATAGATTAAGTGTCAGAATTGAGCTGAATTCTCAGACACGCTGCTGGTGTCTGGGAATGGCTTGGTGGTGAGGGAGGGGGATCCCCCCACATTGGAATTGGCTCCAGGAGCCCTAAAAGAGTTGGAATAAGAGTTGGATTACAGAGGTGAGGTATTACAGCAAATGAAATCAGAGCAGAAGTTTCTACAATGTCTTCCAAAGCTCCCGTCTGCCATTTAAAGTGTAGGTATGCCATCTGGATGGCAGAGGACACCGGATAACAGGAAAAGGAACATGAGCCTAGGAAAGGCAATGTGGGGCTGCAAGTTCATGGACACAGTTACTGGTTTGCTGTGAAAGGCAGGAATCAGGAGAAATAAGAACAGGAAAACACACCAAAATTTCCAACCTCCATCTGAAAGGAACCCGTGGTGTCCCTAAGACGGAGCACGGGGAAGAAACAAACATAGGGAAAGCTGCACAACTGAGACTCTAACATGATGAGCTCAAGGCATCTAGTGGACATACATGAAGGGACGCCCAAAGAGCTACTGGAATTGTGGACATGGGGTTCTGGAGAAAGGCTGAAGAAACGATGAGCATTTATGAACTCCTCTGCTCTTTCATTCATTCGTTCCTTTTATAAATATTTGCAGAATTCAATTACCACAGCGTCGTGCTAGGTAATGGGTCTGCTAAATCTATGAACTACACAAAAACTGCCTCCAAGTTCTATACCATCTAGAAAAGTTAAAAAAAATAAATGTTTGTTTATAAGTAAAAACCAGGCTACGTGTGAAAAAGGAAACAAAGTATGAGGATTAGAGCGCCAAGCACTTGGGGAGTTGGGATATTCAAGAGCTAGAATGGCAACACTGAGGAGATCTCACGGCTCAGCAAAAATGCTTCTGTTTCCCCTTTTTCTATTTGTGCACAGGACACTGGAACTCGGGGAGACACAAATGTTGGAACATGTTGGTGAAGAGAAGGAAGGGATCAGGTGGAGGGGGTCTGACTGAAAATGGAAGAGAAATAGGAAATAATCAATTGATCGAGGTCCCAGAGAATATTGCAGAGGCTACAACATGGAAACATAGAATTTTAGGGAGGCAAGGAATCTCTGATGGCATCTATCCCAACCGTACACTCTCCAGACTCAGGAATTAAAACATCTTCATAGAGGCAATGGCTGGTGAGCAGGATTTTGGTCCACAGCCCCATCTATAATTGGACACGGGCCATTCAATTTCTGTGTTCAGCCTAAAGCATGTAAGAATGTGGATGTGAAGATGCAAGACAAGGGTCAGGAGAAGCATGGCTATTCCGGTGAGAGTTTTCCCATACGGTGAGAAGGTGATCAGATGTGTGTCCCCTCCCAAGTGTAGTTCTGGTGGCTGAGCTCGAGAGGTCTTCAGTCGATAGACAAGACAGGCGAGGGCATGGAAGTGAATGATTCCTGCCAGCTCTGAGGATAAGACACAGACCATGGATCCTTGGAGTTGGATCAACCTGGAGGACAATTCCACCTGCTAAATGGTTTTTCCCCACTCAAGCTGTATTTTAACCTCTCTGAACCGTCGGTTTCCGACACATAAAAGAATGGAATAATATTTGCCAAAGAGGATCATTTTGAAATAAATTTTATAAAGACAACCTTTTAAAATACCTACACAAAAGTAGACACTCAGTGAATCTGGTTCCCTTCCATTTCTAGAGGACCAATAAAAAGAATTTATTTTAGTTCTTTCATATTTCCCTGATACCTACCTTTTTTCTTTTAACCGAAGAAGAAAACAAAATTTCTTTTATTTCCAGTCTCTCGAGCATGTTCCAATAATTGTTTTAAAAGTACCATTTTTTTTTTTTTGCCAAAATTCCAACAGCTATGTTTGGTTGGGGTGGCATTATTCTTGTATGTGTCTAGGGGGTGGGATCAGAAGGAAAAATCGGAGACTACTACAGCACTGTACATTTTGTAGGACGTATGGTATACTTTCACAAAAAAAATCTGTTGAATAATAGGAAAGCAAATAATGGCTTATATTTAATTTTTGTCTTCATTGTTGCCTGGATATAGGAATAAGCTTTGAGTTTCACACACACACACACAACACAAAAAAAAAAATCCTTCTTCTCATTTCATATAGATATATATTCATAGCATACAATAATGCTATCAACAGAAGTTTCCAAAGACCATTTCTGTTTTCTAAATTAATGGCAGCAATTTCTTTGGGAAAGTATAGATCTGGTTTTTAGATGGAAGGGGATTTTTTTCCCAATATATTTCCTAAACTATGTACACCCTACTGCCTTTAGAAGTATTCATGGACTCCCTCCAGCTCTAAATTGGTATAGAAATTGTTACAATCCTGTGTGTCGAAAAGTGCGCTGTGTCTTGCCAAAATAATGAAATCTTTTGGCAGACGTCCTATGGAAGTACAGTTGAACAATCCTCAGAGCCTAAACCACAGAGGATTAGCATGGCAACCCAGCACAACAACGTTACGCCTTAGACATCTCATATCACAAATCAACTTTCTCTGAAACGATCAAAGGATAATTCCTTTCCCACCATGATGTTTATCTACAAATCTGGGCCTCCTTTTATCACAACGATTTCTCACAATAAAGGGAACTCTGACTTCAGGAGCTCTTTTAATTTCAGTGAAGGTGTTCAGAAACAAAGAGAAAACAACTGAAGTGGGAAAACGTGATTAATCCAGGTAGTTATTAGCAGAAAACCACTTTCTCACTGTAGTTCTTCCTCACCTAAACTATGTCCTTGTGCATATCACGAAGTCTCCTGACACAGGTCACTGAAGACCACACATGCTTTCTTAGCATCCAGATTGGCTGCCCGATCTTCTACGGAATTTTAGCATACCCCTGCAGTTTCAAATAATATTCTCACAGTTATTTCTCAAATAAAAAGGAATTAATCACAAAGGGAAAGTCACAACTTTACAGTGGAGAAACCAGAGAAAGAATACTACATGATAAAGTCACATCTCCAGGAATGGGGAGAAGCACCAAATCCCTAAGGCAGGAATCCTGCCCAAAAGGCCGAAGCTAAACTGAACCACAAGGAAATGGCCAACAAATCCTGAATCAGGCTCCTTCTACAAAGCAACAAGCCTCTAGTCTTACAAAATACCAACGTTGTGAACAACCAAGAATGAGGAATGCTTCCAGCCTCAAGGGGACGAAAGATACGCAGCCATCAAATACACAGCATGATGGTGGGCGGGATCCCCAATCAGACGAAACAGGGTTAGGAAGAACACGGACATTACTGGCACAATGGGGAACCATTAAATGTAGAATACGGAATAAAAGCGGCACATCAGTGTTAATGTCCCTGAATTTGGTAATTCCACAGTAGTCATGTAAGAGATGCACGCTAAAGCATTTGGGGGTAAAAGAGACATGATGCCTGCAACTTATCCCTAAACGGTTGGAAACAAAAAAACAATTACAAGGGCATGCATACATCCAATTTTTTTCTATGTACACAAAGAGAGAATGTGGTTAGGCAAATATGGCACACACAAAAATGTTAACAATCGGTAAATCTAGGTTGGGGTTACCAACTAGAAAACAGGGACCAAATCTGGCACACCATGTTTTGGTAAAGAAAATTTGTTGGAACACAGCCATGCCCATTCATGTATCTACTATCTGTGGCCACTTCTGTGCTATGATAGTTGAGTTACTAGTTGGGACAGACCTTAGGTCCAAGAAACCAAAAAATATTTACTCGTCTTTCATAGAAAGTTTGCTTTACCCTGATTTAGATAAATGGTATATGGAAGTCCTTTGTACTCATAATTTTTCTGCATTTTTAATAACCAAGTTAAACTTTAAAAATTCATAAAATAGGGGTGCCTGGGTGGCTCAGTGGTTGGTTTCAGCTCAGGTCATGACCTCGTGGGTCATGGGATCGAGCCCAGTTGTGGGGAATCTGCTTTAAGATTCTCTCCCTCTGCCTGTCCCCCTGCTCCTTGTCTCTCTAAAATAAATAAATATTAAAAAAAAAAAAAAGGAAAAAATTTTTAAAAATACATAAAGTCATCTTTAAAGTATTTGAAATCTTAAAATCACAAATGTTCTTCATGGGGCATCATTAAAAAGCTATTATGGACATAGACCTATGGGCAAAAGAGGATGGAAAATCATAAAGTGGCTTTCAATGGGCTTATTTAAATAAGGAAGAGTGGAGATTTATAGCAAATGCTTCAGGTCTGAAATCTGTAGTGACTGGATGGCATGACTTGTCACAGAATCTTCTGGGCTTTGTAAAGTTACACCCAATAGGTACGATCAACAGGTGGCTTCACCACAGCCTCAGGAACCCTACAGTAAGGGGGACAGGGATGCCGGACTCACCCCGGAGGTCTTACATTCATTCAGGTGGTTGTGTGATGAACCCTGTCATCCTCACTTCATCTTGGTTTTTAATTACAAAACACAAGAAACAAGTTCATGCCCCGAAATCGTCCCTCCCTCCTTTGTACTAAATAAGCCCTTCTTACAACACCAAAGCAGAAGATTCCTTGCAATGACAACAGGAAATGAGTATAGCCTACTTCTTTTGCAGTTGTGGGACACTCCATGACAGTCCTGAATAATTATGAGCTTTCAGTAGTACCTGCGTTTCCTGCCTAGATTCATACATTAATTCCACAATCAGTCGAAGTCATGTTTATGACAAGTCCAACGAGGGAAAACTGATGTTGGTGTTTGGCCAAGGCACGGAAGTAAGGAGGGGTGGGTGCCCTTTCCTCAAGCGAGGAAGCTGACATCCGAACATGAACATTTTCCTGAAGATATTTAAGAACTGCCCCTCGGTAGGAAGTGTATTTATTGAAGAAGCAGATGGCCCAAGCAAAGATGTACCTGCCGAGTCAGCCCTTCCGGTGGGAAAAAGAAAACATTTATATGTAATTAGAGCGCTCAAAAATTCAACAATAGCTAGAAAAGACTATCTCTATGTGTCATTCCAAACCCAGAAAGTGTAAACACACACACACACACACACACACACACACGCACAACATTTTAAAAATTATACCTTGATCATAGGCATCTGTGTCCTTTGGCAGACCATCCAATCAACCACTCCTCTTTCTCCAATACTGACCCTCAGTAATCAAAATAACTCAAGAAACCTATCCCAGCCGTTAGTCAGATCTTGGAGGCTGAATTAAGGAGAACCATCTTGTACCCCAGGATCTCAAGCTTTCACTAGATGGGATTTTGCATAGCCTGGAATCACCAGTCACAGCAGTTTAAACAGCCAGACCCCATCTCCTGAGTGAAAGCCAGAATTCAATCTGCACAGCATGCTTTTGACACCGCTGAGCCCCCAGGTTAAAGAACTCCTCCTTGACATGCTTCAAGTTGAATGGAGATTAGGATTTCCATCACTTCATGCTACATTTAAAAGCTTATGCAAGTCTAGCATTGATCCTTATCTTCGTATGTATTTTTTCTACACATTTTCTGAACAACACACAATTCCTAAGAAATCATGTAATTGGTAGTGCTGGAGAACCGTGTCAATCGTATTCCCAAGCTGGGTGGCCTGGTGTCCTTCTTCCCTGGGCTATAAAATGTTGTACATGTCATGGGAGGAATTAGATTTTTCTATTTGCTCCTATGTTAAATTTCAGAGAGCTGCTTTTCAATAGCTTCTATGTGCTGTGCGTTAATAAGATTGTTTCTACCAGCAGTGTATAAAAATGGCATAGGTAGATACACACTTGTCAGCGTATGATTTCCGAGAAATTAAATCTGTTTGTCTGAGAGGTGAGTGATTGTAGTAGGTTCTAAAAGATGACCTAAAAATGAAGCAAGTCCTTAGCTGGACAAATCAGCAAGAGTGTCAGCACTAATCCTTTCCAGACAGAAGCAGTCTGTAACCTTGACAGCTTAATATCTTATCTGTGTGGTTTGGTTGTCTGACATGTCAAGCTCAAGGAAGGCATGGGGCGCTCTTGAAAGGACTGGGGAACTGAAACTCATGAGGACTTTCATGCTTCCTGTCTCCCTTGCCAGACCAAATCACACCAGCTTTGTCAACAGAAAAGCGCCTCTGAGACATTAGCGCATCCCTGAACAAACCCATTCAACTTGGCTTTGTGTGGTAGGTCTGCTCAAAATTAACGAGTCACAATATTCATAACTTTCCAGAAGCTGACAAGAAAACACTGTCATAGAGGGTTTATAGGAGTTATGGGTGGGAAGCCCTGTTTACATAGAACCCATCTGACATTTAACCCAGACTCAGAACTCACACGATCTCATTGGAATCTTTAATTTTGTCCTTCCCTCACCCCCGAAAGACAGAAACTGAGTTTCCTGTGTCCAATGGAATGCCATTACAATAAGATGACAATTAAAGCTACTTGTGAACCCAATCACAACCAGCAGCAAGTACAAACTCAGTTAAGTACGGGTCACTGCGAAGGTTTATGTCATGCTCCTAGTCTTTCAGGAAATTTTGCACCACGTCTCGATGGCCTTCGTTACACCATGTGCAATGTTCATATGGGTTTCTCATGCTACTTCCCCTCATAACCCCCTCGACCTGAAACACATAGTTAAGAATCCAACCGCGGACGTCTCATTTTGTTGTTTTGCGCTTAATTCCGCTAATTCAACAATGTTTAATTAACTCTGTGCTTACTCTCTCAACTCCTTTACCCACTCATTCATCTGCTGAACCAGAAAGTCTAGAAAACAAGGCAGCGCGAACCGTGCCGAGCAGTGCTATCCAACATAATGCAATGGTGGAAATGCCCTCTATGCACACGGTCCACTACGGCAGCCATCAGCCATATAAGGCTATTGAGTGCTTGAAATGCAGCCAGGGTGACTAAAAACAAAACACTTCATTTTAATTCATATAAGTGTAGAGAGCCATATGTGGCTCGTGGCCACCATATTGGGGATGACAAACTGAGTGTTAGAAAAGTACAAAGGTGTGCTTCAGCATCCCTTACTCTCTCTTTCTACTAGCAGAGGAAATAAAATCTGCGTTTCCCAGATGACCTTGCCACTGAGATCCTGAATCAATTAGGCTCTGCTAATTAATGCACTCACGCTGCACTTAGAGGCAGAAATGAAGCAGAAGGTATTTTCTTATCTCTCCCCTGTTCAGTACTTGTACTGTCATCCTCGTCTTTTCTCATGTCTAGAGAGACTTCATCAGGCAGGATTCTTAACTCTGGGGTAGACATTACAGAGAAGCCTCCACGCGAGCACAACGGTCAACTCTATCCAGCTCTGGTGTCCTTTCTGGACGTTGGGCATACAGCCCATCGTTCCTTCAACACTTCCCATCATTTCTGAAGCACCACCTTCCCTGTGTCAATTCCTTCCAGTATCTGTATCTAGAGTGGTTTGTTTCCTTCATTTTCACTGCCCAATACAAGAGACGAAGATGCTATGTGCATTCAGATTTAACACCTACACCATCACAAATGCAAAGAGGGTAGATACAGCTTCTCTGATTGTCTATGTCAGCAACGTTCATCTATAACCCTGAGGATCCCTTCACTTTGGAGTAAACAAAAGTGAGTAAGGAAAGTAATATTCTCCCTCTGCTTTGTTCCTCCCCTCCCTCCATCTCCTGCAGGTACATTTGCGGAGCTATGTCTATGTGTCCGGCACTCCGAGAGACACAGGGAGGACACATCCACATCGATATCTGTCAGCTTCCACATTAAGTACAACACAGGACAAAATTAATGACGCCATTACAACCCAGCTGGTCAGCGCTATGGAAGAAGAGTGGAGAGCTGCGCGCTTGGAGCTGGGCAAAGCTCTCTGGGCGAAGCCATGTGTAGGCTGAAGACAGAGTACTGAGCAAGAAAAGAATGAGGAGCAAAAGAAGGTGGGATAGGAGAAGATTATGCTCCTGTCAGCTTTTATCTTCGGAAGCATGAAAACAGAGCTGTAAACTTCCGCTACGTAGACCCACCCGCAAGGTTTCTGCTGTGCTGAGATGACAGACATATGTGATTGATGACACACAGGTACTCAGAGCAAACTTTAGCTCGTGGGCAAATGGAAACTGGGATCTTTGCGACCCTTCGAGGAATTGCTGAATGTGTTTCCAGAAGCACAGCAGGCATGATGTCAAAATGCAGAACAGAAGAAAGAAAACGACTCTGTTACTGAAGAAATTTATGTTCCCTTTATCAGAGACAAGCGATCTAGCTTCCGTTTCTCCAAATACCCGGCACCATTTGTAGAAGCAATCCTTTAGTTACCTCATAAAGACAGCAGAGAGGGGTCTGCTTTATGAAATGGTAAAATTCCCTGAGTAAGATTTCATGCCCTTGAAAACGACATGTATATGGACATAACTCTATGATAACAGCCATGTGCGGCACTCACAACATAGCTGATGTAGTTACTGACTGCTTTCTTCCATTCGGGGGGCGGGGAAGAGCTTAAAAACAGTCTCACGCACGCATAAAATGATTCCAGAAATCTAGGTGACAGGTACAAACCCCCTAAATCTGAAATCGGCCCCTTCATGTAATTCAGGACCGCCCCACTGAACAGTCTAAGCAGCCAACAATGCACAGAACAAAAAAGTAAAGGGTATTGCTCTCACACATTTTATTACTGGCTTCCCAGTTCAGTTTGTTCAGTC
The DNA here is from genome assembly GCF_024610735.1 of Ursus americanus. Taxonomy (NCBI): domain Eukaryota; kingdom Metazoa; phylum Chordata; class Mammalia; order Carnivora; family Ursidae; genus Ursus; species Ursus americanus. The sequence goes on along the minus strand of NC_142164.1, from coordinate 117,164,468 downwards.
CACATGTCCACTCATGAGAGTGACCTCAGACACCTTGAATGTGCACAATCATGGAGCAGCCAAACTCAGCCAGGACCCCGCTCACTGACCGTAATGCAGTCACATCGCTGACCGCCAAGCATACCTGCTTTGCTCCTAACGGCACTTGGCGCACTTTGACGCGCTGTGCGATGCTGTTCTTCTACTTCCTAACATATGACAAAGGCTCTGTGTGTTTACTCCAAACACTAGACCTCGTACCCAGTGTAGTAACTTCAATAGGAAACGTGACTGACTCATGCAAAGGCTGTATCACCAAGAGTAGACAAAGGCGAAGCATTCAAACGGCGTCTTCGGCAGGATACAGAGCCCTACGAAATATTGTTAGGGATTCTAGACTTGTCCAACAAGACCAGTCAGTCCTTCCTAGGAAGTGATAAGCTCCTCTCTCTCTTGTTTGTTTATTTTGGGCAGGAAGGTGCCATTACTGTTTGTTGAAGGAGCAACGGCAGGGGCACCCAGAGGACTCCGTCTCGGTCACTTTCTGCAGCCCGTCCCCACCCAGAAGGCCCGCAACTGGTGACGACAAAATGCTCTTGTGCCCCGGGTCGACTACTCCTCAGGAGTTTTATAGACCACCTAACAATCAAAGAAGGGGGTAAAGGCCGCCTTTGTGCCCGCGGTTACTTTGTCTTTCCTCGCCCGCTCCCCAGTCCCTCCCAGCACAGCCACCACCACAGCCTCGCATGGCTAAGCAGAGGCATGGGCTTTTCACTCCGAATTTCACGGCGTGATAAAATGCAGGGGCTGTTTCCCTGGGGACCTAAAAGCCCTCCTTTGTGAGCCCAGTGGAGGGTCAGGTTAAGTCCTGCATTTTGGCAGCCGTCATCTGTTTGTCTTCATGCTGGGGTCCTCTAACGGGTGGGAGGGAGAGGAAGGGAAGCCCAAAGAGGAGGCAGTTTTAGAAAGCGTTCTTCTTGGAGGCACGTCCCCCCTCTGCCACTACAAATCAGGCGAATGTGAATCCACTGCCCACCGCACGGAGAGCCCTACCAAATCAATTCGATGAAGCCGTGAGGGACAGAGCTTTCTCTTTCTTGCAGGCTGAGTTCACTTCTTGCTTTAAAGAGAAAGGAAAAAAAAAAAAAAAAAAAAAGCAAAGCATAGCATTTTGCTCAGACGTTTTAATCAACAAAAAGAACCTGCAAAAAATGATAATGGAAATACTGAAGATATATTTCTTGGGTTTCTTCCCCCCACTTGCCATAAAATCAGAGAACTTTGCAATTAATGCTTCCAGATATGGGAAACCTGTTGCACTATTAGCAGACACTGCTATTCAAGCTTGATAAAGGGCTCATTCTATCTAAGACGGTCTCCACGAGGAAAAGCTTTACAGCCCATGATTAATGTCGATCATTTCTATAACCTACCATGACAATTTCTGCTCCAGAAGGAAACCAACGGATAGGGGTGGCCCCTAAAAACTTAAATCATTGAATATGGCCCACATCAGTAGCTGGAAAACAGAGAGGGCTTTCTAATGTAATTATAATTGACACAACAATGCTTTTTCTCATTGTAACAGGATTATACTTCCTTCTGTGATGTTGTTCTAAGATTAGAGATTTACTTCAGAAGTTCAGCCCACATGCAGAAGAATAAGCATTTTATTTTTATTTTTTATTTTTTTTTAAAGATTTTATTTATTTATTTGACAGAGATAGAGACAGCCAGCGAGAGAGGGAACACAAGCAGGGGAAGTGGGAGAGGAAGAAGCAGGCTCATAGCGGAGGAGCCTGATGTGGGGCTCAATCCCATAAAGCCGGGATCACGCCCTGAGCCGAAGGCAGACGCTCAACCGCTGTGCCACCCAGGCGCCCCTAGAATAAGCATTTTAAAATTACGAAAATAAGTAGGATAATCACACAGATGGAATGCCCAAGGAGTAAAGAATTTTTCAGGGGATGAAACAATGAGAAATAAAGAATTTTATTAATTTGAAGAGTCACTGCAAACATAATCGGATACAGACACACGTGTGCATACATGCACACACGCACATACACCCCAAATAACAGCAGTGCATTGCCAACTCAATGGGTCATCTTTGGTAAGCGAGGGAATAATCAGATGTTTAGAACGAATAAAAAGAGGCTCTGAGGGGCGCCTGGGTAGCGCAGTCGTTAGGCGTCTGCCTTCGGCTCAGGGCGTGATCCCGGCGTTCCGGGATCGAGCCCCACATCAGGCTCCTCTGCTGTGAGCCTGCTTCTTCCTCTCCCACTCCCCCTGCTTGTGTTCCCTCTCTCGCTGGCTGTCTCTCTGTCACATAAATAAATAAAAAATCTTTAAAAAAAAAAAAAAAAGAGGCTCTGAGCAAAGTGGTCAATGAAACAAAATAGCAATCCTTACATTTATCATCTCATGAAACTTATTTCTTGTGATCCTTTTGTCTTCCCTTCAGTGAGATGGATGCAATCATTCCATCAATCTTTTAAAACAAATTCTAGACATTCCAATGCAAGAGTTGGCACTTGCATCTGTGGATCCCTAACATGGTACTGTGATCCACAAAAGGTCTTTATACTGGGGGGGGGGGGTTGCAACTTGTAACCATGGACCTTTATCTAATGAGTCAATTTGGCAAAACGATTTATCAACGCAAGATAGCGGTGGCTACAATTTTAAGCTTAAATCCGACGTTGTACAAATGAATTATCCCCTCCTATTCTAAGTTATATTATCACTCTGTTCTGCTTCTGTTTAAGGTTTAGGTTGACGAGAATAGTACTAGATGGCGTACCTTTTGGCCTTAATATTATAGTAGATGGGTTTCCCACATGTAATTTTGAAATGAAATGCTTTTGCCACAAAAGGATCTCAATTTCAAGTGCCTGATCCTGCACGTGCAAGTCAAGGTTCCTCTCTAAGTGCAACGGGACAGAGTAATAACGGGGAGCTGAGTGCAACCTCACATCAATGGAGGGGATTCACGTGTCCAGCTGTCCAGCAGCAGGAGGAAAGTCCATGCCTGCCTGAATCCGAAGGGTGAGCCAAACAAACTTTCTGCAGATGTTGGCAAGGCATGAGTTGACTAAGATTTCGACTGTTGGCCTTCCTAAAGGAAGACTTCCTGTGTGGACCCTCAGATTCCATATGCAAAACACTTAGGACTTTTCAGTTAGCTTTACGTTAATCAATGACCTTCCCTAACCAAAAGAGTGGTAGATCTGTGGGCTTGTACTTTGTGTTTTTACTATTGTTTCCTTTTTTTATATTTCTCCACTCACCTTTTCAATGTGTTACCCTTAAGTTCTTTTGTTCCTTCTATTTATTTTACAGTCTGTCTTGTCTTTCACTTGCAAGTGAAAAAACATCAGCTCAAGCTCTGTCTGAATCCAGAAAGTTGGGTCTACCTGTTATGTGTAAGTTTTGTGTAAGTTTTTTCTTCTCAGACAAGAATAGTGGGGGTAGGGGTGGGGGGTTATATAGAGATATACAGATGGTCTCTGATTCTAGAAAATAGGTAGTTTTAAAACTCTCCGTAGGGGTGCCTGGGTGGGTCAGTCGGTAACGCATCTGCCTTCGGCTCAGGTCGTGGTCTCAGGGTCCTGGGATCGAATCCCACATCCGGCTCCTTGCTCAGAAGGGAGCCTGCTTCTCCCTTTCCATCTGCCCCCCCCCCCCTTCATGCTCTCTCTCCCTCTCTCCTCTCAAATGGATGAATAAAAATCTTTTAAAAAAAAGAATGAAGACAGGCCGCCTCTTCTATTTAAAAAAAAAAAAAAAACTTTCCGTAATTTACTTTTTTGAAAGAGGCAAGAATATCTCTAGCTCTATCTAGGGCATTTAGCCTTAGGAGAATCTTTTCCTGGGGAAGAAGAGCAAAATGACCATGTCCATCACAGATTCTATTTCTTTTTTAAGTTAAAATAAAGAGCAAAGGGAACGCTGGTGAGCTCAGGAGTCACAGTAATAAACACGGGACAATCAAGGAAGACATCTCCTGGCCTGTGAATGTGAATTTCGTAGGCCTAGTGATTTTGCAAGCTGCTGTTAGGGTTGTCAAATACTTTGCTACACTGAAAGGATGTCCTATTCCTCAGCACACACACGAACGTAGGCACTGACACCCATTTTCCATCTATACTTGGCTACAGTAGAAAGCTTTATATCTTTTGTAGGTTGCAATTATTAGTAAAGTCTACCCCTGCCTGCCAAAAAAAGGGAAGCTCGAAAATAGAATCCTGCTTTTAAGAGAATATTTCACACAGCACTTGCAGGCTCTAATGAGATCGAGGTTGAGGGCTTGATCCCCACGCGGCACAATTTGCTGTAGGCAGGGAAAACCATTCCACCTCGGAAGGAGGTCTGAGCAGACCACTGGTAAGAAATGCACCATTCATCTCGTGGGAACAGGCAGGGTTTCTCAGCCTCAGCACTAGTGACATGTGGGGTTGGGGGAATCTTTGCTCAGCGAGGCTGTCCCGTGCGTGGTATGACGTTAGCGACATCCTCAGCCTCTCCCCGCTAAATGCCAGTAGCAACTCCATCCTCATCTGAGAAAGGGGATGTCTCCAAACATTGCCAAACGTCACCAGGGGCAGGAGGAGGGCACACACACCCCCAGTCAAGAACCAGCGAGACAGGGTAAGACCCTAAATAAGATAAATAAGGGGAAAAGGACTCAGGACAGTTCTGCTAATGGTGCCCTGGAACCCGTGTCTCCACCATGTGGATTTCTCAGTAACAGAAGCCAGACTGAAATTCTGCCGTGAGACTAAAACGAGAGGTTAGAACACAAGTAATTCATTCTAACAGTTCAAAGGATGAAAGAAAAGAAAAAGTAAAACAAGTAACAATTCTAACACTTGAAAATAACTCCAGGATTTCCAAAGTACTTCTACAAATCAACATTGCTGTGAATGATATTTCTGTGGGACTTCTGGAATATTCATGCAAAAACAAGTCAAATCTGTTAGCTTTTTAGTGAACAGGATGTTTCCAGCTAGAAGCTATTGTAGAGGTATTTTCTCTCTTAGCGATAAGCAGTCAGCAAACAGAATTACCGCGTTCAACCTCCTTGAGAAAAGAGCTAAGACTTCCACGGCAATGAATGACAGAAGAAAGAATGAATTATCACATTATCGAAATCCTCTCATTATACTCTCTTGAGCCAAATGAGCACCTTCAATGCATACATTTTGATTTTACCGCATTTCAAACACTGTGACCTGTTCTATTCAGCTCCGCCATCTAATTGGAGGCAACAAATACCAAAACTTCCCACAAAGCATCTGAAACCCAGGGAAGTTCATCAGGTTGCAACAATGTTACAAATTGATAGACGGGCCAATTAAAATGGTTCTCAGACTACTCTTCATAGTGAAAAATACTATCTATGCCTCTGAGGTGGACCAAAGAGTATCTGAAAGTAGAACAGTTATATAAAAATCATTTTATAACAAAGAAAACAAACTTAATCAGATCACCTGCTAAAAAGAAGCATCCAATAAACAAAGTAAGTAATTTGCCTATAATTCTGGAGTCTAAAATAAGCAAAATAATTCAAAATAGGCAAAAAATTTTTTCAAAATAGGCAAATTTTTAACAACTTTGCGCTACTTAAGCCAAGCTGAAGAATGAAAATGAACACATAACTATATTCTTTATATTTGGACCAAATATTGTCACTTCATAAAACGAAGGAACCATACAAATGTGTCACTCTACTTATATTAAGTAACATTATTTTTAAAATACTCCATTAAACCTCTGCAAAGTCCAGATACGTTAGTAAACGGTTTCAACATATATAAGCTCATTTCCTTTTTAATTTCTTGTATGTCCGTTCTTTCCCTGAAAGTCATGGTAGAGATATGTGGACATACAGCATTTGGAGGGACACCACAGAGAAGAGGGCATTCTAGATGTTCAGTAAATAAAAATGGAACCCCTGGGTATTTTATCGTTAGCATAAAGAAGCCACGAAGAGGTGGCCCTCTCCTGAGTCGGCATCTGCTACATCACAGACCCTCTGTTACAATGGCTCCCACAGAGAAAGGCTTAAGGACGTGAGGACCCACTAGACAAATGCTACCCTGCCCTAGTCTACTTCTCCTCCAGGAATGACACCTGAATTCCTGCAGCACCTACAGTAACTCCAAGACATTTCATAAAGTACAAAACCAAAACTATCCCCACATCTCTAACGGTAAGAGGCAGATACAGATGGAATCGTCGGGACCGGGTGTGAGACAGACTAAACAAAATGCAAGTATTAAGGGGCGCCTGGGGGGCTCAGCTGGTTAAGCATCTTCCTTCGGCTCAGGTCATGAGCCCAGGGTCCTGGGATTGAGTCCCACATCAGGCTCCTCGCTCAGCAAGGGTCTACTTCTCTCTCTCTCAAGTAAATAAATAAAATCTTTTAAAAATGTAAGTATTTAGAAGCCAGAAGAAAGAGGCAGAACAGTCTAAAGAATCCCATTTTCTGCTGAGGACCCTGTGGCCCAGGGAGTTGACATATGTGATGAACTCAAGGCAACACATCTCGATCATGACAAAAGCAGGACTGAAGACACATCTCAGCATCTCATCGCCAGCGCTCTGTCAAGACCCACGCATGCACCCACCAGTCATGGTATCTTCCTGACGCACCGAGAAAGCACCTGCCACAAATTCCCGTCTCCTCCTTCACCTTAGTTTTTGCCACAGTCCTACTGCCTTCTATGATACTCATGAGGCCAAGACTTTTTTGTCTTTGCTCACGGCGATATCCTCAGGGAATCTCTGCATGAGAAGAGGGCCGTCGATGAATGAACACAGCAATAACATTCCATCACCCTCGGTCCTCACAAGTCCTACAATTTAAAATTTCTCACTAATAGGAATGGTCCTCTCAAGTTGTGCCAGCACAAAATGGCGCTCCGACCAGCACCACCACTTGTGGGGTACCTCTCCTCAGTGCAGCAGGTTGTGAGGGGCCCCTCCATAGGGGTTGACATAGATTTCCCAGATAGCTGACCAAGCGGAAAGTTCAGGGCTCCTCACTCCCTATGAGCCCCTCCACGGCCCCGGAGGATGTCCTCGCAATGCATTCCTGCATGAAATTGGTAAACCTCACATTTTCATTCATTTTTCTTAATTACATAAGTTTCCATCCTACACACCTCAGTCACATATTGGCAACAGGCTTTACAAAGGCTCGGGCAGTGTTCATTTTAGCTTCTGCCTAGGGAAGCTGCAATGGCCTTGTGCAGACCCGCCCTTTTCCCAGAGGCTCCAGGTGCGTGGGGTCTCTCCTGGAGTTCCACGGGTGGCTGCAAGAAGCCACGGCATCCCGGCACTCTGCTACGCTGTGGCCTCACAACGTGCTCAGATTGTGTCCGCTGATGGACTTCCCGCGTGCCCTTTATGAGCACACCCCTAGAGTCTTCTTGGATAATCAGGAAAAGGCAAGTGAGAATCAGACAGTGTCAAATCATAGTGTATTTGCATTTGATGGAAAAGCATGGTCCGAAGTTAGAGCTACAAGATGGGACAAGCAGAACCAGTGTAGGAATGACAAAAAAGAGCAAAAAACTGAAGGGCGAAGATACACTCCCATACAACGGGCCGATGATGAGTATCACCCTCAGGAGGCTGTCCTTGATAACCATGCTTAAGCACGCGGCGGAATCAAAGTAATAGGAGAGGTGTAGACGGGGGAGAAACCCAATTTGTAGTCACAGAGGGAGTACTGCATGAAAACCATTTCAAAAGGAGTCAAGGCTTAACAGAACAAGTTTATCAATGAAAGACATTTCAAAGCCTTAAAGAAAAATTACTAATGCCCATTGCTAATTAATCATTCTTCAGATTCTCATGCAAATGTTCTTTGGGTGGCTTTGATCCGCACTGACACCTGAAAGAAAGCACACAGTGTCTGCAGACTGGAGAGATACTGGGAAGGAATGGGGTTGCGGGAGGACACAGAGCCCTGCGCCCGAGACCCTGGGAACTCTGGTGCCTCACTCGCAGGGCGGTCGAGCAGCAGAAAGCAAGGCCCCGTCCGAGCCTGCCCCGGGAACTCGGAGATGGCTCCTCAGTGGCCCCGTACCTCTCAGGCCACAAAACACGTACCCTCATCAAAAGCAGATGGCCTTCCCATGCCCTCTTTCTTAAAACCAATGCAAATACCACCACATGCATGAAAAGGAGAACAGAATATGTTAAGGCCCCAAAGAACTGGGTAGAAGAACTGGGTTAAATAAAAGTAACCAGAGAGTGGCAAAGTAACGGAGCTATCACGTCACTGATTAGGAAGACAAAAGATTACTTGAAGAAAATTAAAGAGAAGCCCTATTTCAGAGCAATATTCTCATGTAAGGGGCAGCCAAGCGTCATCAAATTTGTCGTTTTAACCTGATTTAGAACAGGAGTGCCTCTGCTTTGCAGAATTCTCGAGCGGGTGCACTAAAAACCATTTAAAATGATATTAAATCAAGAAACAATTTCCCAAATTGAGATTTCTCCACTGGCTTCCACAAAGTCACACAATAAAACACAAGTGGGAAATCGTGCATACAAAACGAGGCAGACCGCTGGCTTTCATGTCTACATGAAGCAAACCCCCGTCAAACTAGTAGGCCAGCTGGAGTTCCAAGTATATTCCTACAGTTTCCATCACCATTAGTGATCGCGGGGACCGGACGTCCTGTCGCAGGGTGGAGTTGCCCCACCTGACGTGCCGTTTGGACAGTAGCTCAAGAGAATGGGAAGTCATTAGCACTAGCCTTGTGGACATTCAGTCATTGGCTAACATGTTTAGGAATGACGTAAAATGACACACATATTTATAAAAAACAGACATATACCCTAAATTGGAATTTAATGAGAACAAATAAGACAAACCAATGAAGTGTTTGATACCAAATTATACTCTCTGAGCTTTCTACTACCCAGCAGAACTTGATCAGTCCACACAATTCAAGTATACATTAGTTAAAAGCAAGGAAGTAGTCTGGGGAAACAACACTTCCTAACACAAATACTAAAAAGAATTTTCTTCTCGAGTGCAGAAAAACCCCGTTCTAATAACGGAACGGACTCCAGAGTGTCTTCAAAGAAGCGATGTTGAGGGGCTCATAGGGCTCTTTCTGAAGGCGTGTTTCACTCGAGGGTAACATCTCACCAAAGCAAACTCAACACCCTCAATTCTGAAGGGTCCCCCAAACTGTGAGCATGGAATCAGTCCTTTGCCCAACTGGATTCAGCCAGTCTTCATCCCATTTAGAACACTGGGTATACTTCACGCTAATTCGTTTCTTTCATGCTCGTTTTTCTCATGTGTTCCTCTGTGCACTTGTACCTGTTTTAAGTTTGGTGATTTTGAGGTGGAAGACAGAAGAAACCGAGCTCAACTGATGGCTAGACACGAATGGGTGTCCAGGAACCCACGCTCATGCTGCTTGCATGCTCTCTAGGATGGAAAGGAAGCGCCCATGTAAATTCTTACTGTCTGCCCCATGGAGTGAAGTGGCAGATCTTGTTGGCACCACCTTCAAAATCCTTCCCAACATACCTCCACTGTCTCCCTCACTCCCTCCAGACCACTGCTACGGGTGCAAATACACAAGACCTTCACAGTTGCCTTTTGCAAAAGAAACTCTTTTCCCCACTCCATCTCCCCCTTATCTGCCTTGATTTTTTTCCCTTGCTCTCCTCACCAACCAGCACACTTAAATTTGCCTCTTGTGGGGTGCCTGAGTGGCTCAGTGGGTCAAGCACCGGCCTTCCACTCAGGTCATGATCCTGCTACGGAGCCTGCTTCTCTCTTTCCCTCGGCTGCTCCCCTGCTTGTGCTTTCTCTCGCTCTTTGTCAAATAGATAAATAAAATCTCAACAACAAACAATGTTGCTTGTGTTTTTTTGTGCATTGCCCACATTAGAAGTTAACTCCACGAGGACCTGGAATGGGTCTACTTTTTCATTTCGGTATCCCCGGAGTCCATAACAGGCTTTGGCACCCAGTAGGCATTCAATAAATGTTCAATGCACTTGTAAAGAATGAGCTGGAGAACTGGCCAGAAAATCTACACGTGGCTGTAGATAGGAGACCAACGTCTTTGTTTTCCAGCTGAATTTTACTGAGTAATAAGCATGGTGCCAGGTGCTAAGGATTCAGAGGTGACCAAAATAGACATGGCTATAGCCGTCAGGGCATTTTCCAGCTAACTCTTTTGGCACTGATGATGAATGGGATGAAATTCATGGCTTTACACTTCTGCTTCAGCCTCAGACCATCTCTCTGACCTAACTTTCATCTCCCAGCCTTGCAGCCTCAGCCAGAGCTCTGCTACCCACACCATGACCCTAGTCCTTGGAGCTGGACCCTGTGTCTCGTCTTCCCTTGGTCTGCATCGCTGACTGGAGTCTACCTCTATGGTACTTCAGTACTCACAAACCCTATTTATATCAAAGGGCATTCAATGAAATTAAACACAACCCCCTTTCCTCCTCAAAATAAATCTGTGCTCTACTCCTAGGAAATATAATACCACAAAAAATAGATAAACTGTGGTCTTGTTGAAGGTCTATTTTTATTCCATTTATACAAAGAGATATTTATCTCAGCAACAAAAAGATTTCTGATCTTTTGCTAAGAACTCACCATGATGGGGACTAAAAAAAAAAAAAAAAAAAGTCCTTTTTTCCGCAAACAAACATGATTTTCCATTCCCTGATGCTTGCTTTTATCTCCATTGAATTCACCAAGTGTAGGAACTGGAGCAGATTTTTATGAATGAAACCCTGCACACATGTCCAGGAGCAAACTGAGCCCAGGGCCTGCTCTGTGATCTCTACCCCATCACTACAGCTCTCACTTCACAGGTGGTGACATGACTTCCCCATCTATTTACCCCTCTGGAATAGTCCATAAGCTTCTTCAAATCAGGGGCTGTGTGTGTCATTCAGAGTGTGTCAAGCCAAGGTCACTGGGGGCCAAACCAGCCTGACACCCGTTCTTATATTGCCCGCAATCAAACCATACCTGTTCATTTAAAAATGGCCAAAAACAATCAAAAGAAGAATATGATTTTTGTCATGTGACAGTCAAGCATCCGTATCCAAAAACAAGACTTTACTGGCACACACACTTACACACACACACTATCAGCAAGCAGAGCCGAGCAGCAGCGACACGGTCACTACATCCCACAAAGCCCCAGATCCCTGTTAGCTGGCCCTTTGGAGAAAGAAGCTGCCAAGCCCTGGCCTCGTTCATCACCTCCTCCTCACAATACCGCGGGAACCTGGACACAGAGGGCAGCAGGTGCTCATCAACTGTTCATGACAATGAACTGGAACTGTCAGCAGAATTCGGACCTTTGGAAAAGAGTCTCGGACCTCAAAATTGTTTTCTTTGATCTCATAAAGCACTTTCAATGCCATCAGCAAAACAGGGGTCCAGCAGTTACAAAGCAAGCTCATCTCTCGACAGAAGTTTGCCAGCTATGATGCTTTATCTGCGGGGATGTCTTTCAGTCCAACACCAGGAACATCACTGGAATAAGGGGAACTGTGACGTAGAGTCCCTGAGTCCCAGAATCCTGGATCAATACCGGCTCCGTTATCAGAGGCACCAGCACACGCCTTGCCAGGAGGAGCACTTGATGCATATCGGTCGAGGAGAAGGGAAGAGAGGTAAGGCATCAGAAAATTGAAAGATGCCTCCCAGGTTTCTGCCTGCCACATCCAGCCCAGGCCGTTTGCACTTTTCCAGCAGCTGCACGGGACACCTCGCTGCATCCCTGCACATGCCTCAGACTTGGGGAACAGCGCTCCTCATCCACAGCAAGGCTAACCCTGCCACCTCTGTAGCTGGGATCCAGCAGCACTGGGGAAGAACCCCGGCTGAGGAGACAAAATGCCTTGTTGTCAAAACGCCCTGTGTAGCCTTCCTCTGCCTCCTTCTTCCCATCAATATAAGGGGGACAAAAATACGCCTCCCAGTCCTGTGCAGGGATATCGAAGGCACCCCCCTTTCTTTACCACCTCTTAGAATAGTTGGCCATGCCCTGTTCACCCAACTGCTTAGAACCTTTACCGCCCTAAACCTTCGGAACAGGCTCCAAATCTATCCATTTCTCTCTGTAGTTGGGCCACTTCCTCATCCAGGCTGCTAAGCTCTTCTACCTGGGTTCCCACAAGCACCTCTGACCTCCACGCATGGCTTCCTGACTCACTCTTCAAATCGATGCTTCCCGCAGAAGCCAGAACCTTCCTGCCTGGGACGGACCCTGCCTGCCCACGAAGTTCAGATTCAACAGTTCCCACACTCCTGCATGAGGTGACCCTACTCACCTCACCTCTGCAGGGTGGCTCTAGACATTCGCCAACCTTGGCAAGTGTATGCTCTAGCCACACTGAGCTAGGACCTGAGAATCTGTAGTCGGTGTCAGACGCCTTGAAATTACTTGGCAGTCATGACCACTGTGCTCTTCCCCTCACGGTTTGGAGAACTCTGGATCAACATGTTCCTAAGACAAAGTAGTGCAGGAGTAGGGAAGTAAGGCAGGGGGCTGAAAGAGAGTCCAGGATACATTCATGTAAAGGTTTATGAAACACATAAGCAGCTCGATGGCAATGGGGATGTCTGGGAGACGGCTCTCCCACCCAAGTGACAGGGAAGCCAAGCTATGTATCCACAGCCTCCAGACCCTCAGAGTTTGGGGGCTGCCTCCAGGGCACAACTCCCAGCACCTGCAGCCTGGTCCTCACTTGGCAGAAGGCAGGTTCCTCACTCTGCCCAGGTTCTCATGCAGAGAGTGACAGGTGCACCAGGAAAAGCCACGGGTGTGGCAGGGATCAGCCAGCACCACACACAGGGGATACAGGAGACTCCCATCTGTATCTGGCCCCACCAGGTTCAATCCCTCCTGGGCCATTGTGCTTTCTTACAACGTGCTGTCCACCCTGCTAGAAGACTGACAAACCCCTCCACCTCCCACTGCTTCAACGAGCTAACTCATCCTTGGACATGAACGCCAACATTGTCCCAGGGTTTGGGGTCCTTCTGGTATTTGCCCTGTCAATTCACTCATGGCAATTTTCAAGTTCTAATTTCCTCCTTCTTGTCTATTTTCCACCCATAAGACTGGGCACTGCTTCAAGGTTGTCTGGTTTATCCCCAGAGCCTAAGACATTTAGTAATTGTTCAATGAGTATCTGTTGGATGGATGATGGGACTTACTCTAGGAATAACTGTATGAATTGACGTAACACTTGGTCTCAGGAACATTCTCATTTGAGAAGGGACCCCAGGAAACTCTAAGGGAATGACTGTGCACATGACCCAACCTCCCTGAAGAAGTCCATTTGGGAAATATCTTCACCAGCCCTAAAAGGACACCAGGAGATGGCTACCTCCTCCATGTTTGTTTTGTGGGTAAAAAGGCATGCACCAAAATGCTGTGGAAAACAGTGACCCATGTATACCTTAACCCACAACTATATTCCAATCTTGCTGAGTAGACAAATTGTGCTTTGACTCCATTTGTATACATGCCCCAGCCGAGGTGGAGAATGGCTCTTCAGTTGCAGGCCCTCACTATATATTTATCAAAACCACAGAATTTTAATAGCCCAGAGGAGACAAGAGATATGCTGTAGTGGAAATTAAAAGCATTTTTATTTTTTAAAGATTTATTTATTTATTTGAGAGAGAGAAAGAGAGAGAACGAGCAGGAGGGACAGAGGGAGAATCTCAAGCAGACTCCTCACTGAGCATGGAGCCTGACATGGGGCTCAATCTAACAATTCTGAGATCATGACCGGAGCCAAAACCAAGAGTCGGATGCTTCACCGACTGTACCCCTTAGGCACCCCACACGTTAAAAGCATCTTTAACGAGGGGCACCTGGATGGCTCAGTCGTTAAGCATCTACCTTTGGCTCAGGTCATGATCCCAGGGTCCTGGAATCGAGCCCCATATTGGGCTCCTTGCTTGGCGGGAAGCCCGCTTCTCCTTCTCCTGCTTCCCCTGCTTGTGTGTTCTCTCTCTCGCTGTCTCTGTCAAATAAATAAATAAAATCATTTAAAAAAAAGCATCTTTAATGAATCTGTGACAGGTTGCAGCACTGGACAGACCACCCAGGTTAGAAACCATAAAGAATGCGCTATCTTATTTCCTAGGGCTGCCATGACAAAGCCAGAGACCGGACAGCTGAAACCACAGAAATGGTCTCACTTGGTCTCAGTTCCGGAGGCTGGAAGTACAAGATCAGGGGCTGGGCAGGGTTGGTTCCCCCGGAGGTCCAAGGGGGAAGGATCTCTTCCAGGCCTCCCTCCTTGGTGGGTGGATACTGTCTTCTCCCTGTGCCCTCATGCGGTCATCCCTCTGTGCGTGTCAATGCCTTCATCTCCTCTCTGTGTAAGGACAGCATTCATGCAAAGGTTGAGGTTTCATAAACCAACTCAATGGCAATGAGGATCGCTGGGACACTGCAGCAGTCCTGTGGGGTCAGGGACCATCCTAATGACCATTCTACCTTCATTACCCCTCGAGTGACCCTGAGTCCACACAGTCACATTCTGAGCTGCTGACGGTGAGGGCTTCCAGTTATAAACCAGAGGCAGGGCACAATTCGGCCTAAGCAGTAGAATTTGGGGATTTCTATTACTTATTTGATTTTAATAAAGGACTGGCTCCGAGCGAAATGACTTAAACAGCATGAAGTTGAACAAAAATCAAAATGGCTGTACTGATGCTACCACAAAGCTTGACTTTAAAGTAAACTTTCAGGGGCATCTGGCTGTCTCCGTCAGCAGAGCATGATATTCTTGATCTCGGGGCTGTTTTTAAGTTTGAGCAATGCATTGGATGTAGAGATTACTTAAAAATAAAATCTTTAAGTAACCTTCTTCTCTCTTCCACAAACCTCTCTCCTCCCTCTCAGTCTTTTGTCTCAGGAACCAGTAGCGCCCTGAAAACATGATGGAGGAGGCTGGCAGCCCACACGCAGCTCCTGTCGAAACCGGCTAGCTCCTGTGTTTCCTTATAAAGCACCCCAGCCCCTTCCTCCAGGAAGGCCTTCAGTTTCCTGAAGGCCAGAGCCTGCTGTGACCTCCTTTGCTGGGCAGAGCAATAAAGCGATTGTTCCTCGTTACCCGAAACTCTGTCTTCAAGTTCTGTTTTTGCTCCGAAGCAGAGAAGTCAGTTTTTGACAACATGACGGTAAGTTGAAAAGCTGGCACTAAGCAGGACGGCTGCTGCTATAGGGAAGATAATAAAAAGCCACAGTCCCCGTGCCCCGCCCCCAGGGGCCAGTGTTCCCAATCGCACGGGATTGCTCAGTCTTGGACACAAATGGCCATCATCACCATCAGCAGCATTGCTTCGGAGATCAGGACCAACAAGAGCACCCAGGCTTCCACCTGCCCTCTGCAGCTGAGAGGCAAGGGCCATCACATTCTGTGGGGCCACACGGCAGAAAAGGGAAAGATCCTCTTGGAAAAGCGACACAACAGTTGAAAGCAGACATAGGAAATGGAGCAGATGGAAGGCAACGTAAAGGGCATGCTGAGCAAAGAAAAATCAGTGAAGGCAAGACAAGAAAGAAGCATTAAACCAACCCTGCTTCTCGGTGATTCACAGGAACCTTGTGTGCCCGTGGCTTCTAATTATGTTCAAGGCAGATGCTTCTGTGTTTGTGTGGTGGGCAGAGGCCCCCAAAGCCCAAGACCCCACTCCCAGCTCTGCAATTAAAGCCGGGATCACAGGATATTTTTCGGTAAATGGCCAGTCGGTATTTTCGGCAGGACTGGCTTCCCGAGTGTGCAGTCTCAGCAGTCAACACAGGGCCCCATGTTTGGAAGGCGCCACCCGTGGTTTCATGCTTTGCCGACACCATCTTGGAGTTCTCAATTTTTAAACGGACCTGCATTCTCATTTTCCACCAGGCCCTACTATAATCCTTAAGTGAGGGGTTCTCCTTTTTATGTTAATAAATAAATCCAGTATCCTAATTCCTGATGCAAAGCATGGTGGGAAATTGTTTAAAATACTTGGATTGTTCAAACATATTTGTGTCCACATTACTGATGGATTATTTACCTTGGACTTTCCCCCCATACAACTGGTAATTTGTAGGTATGTGTAGAAGACATTTAAGTCCATCAATATTTGCATGAGTTTATGGCCATAAACTACCACAATGACCCAGAATTCCAATTTCACATGGGAAATACGGGGACACGAGACCACCATACACAGAACGATCTCATTCGGGAAACAAGTCACAGAGAGCTATGGTTTGGGGAAGGAGAACACCCACATCGTTACCAGGTATTTCTGTACCCACAATGGGATTTGTGGGGCAACTGGGAATGTGGGGCAAACATTCTGCTGTGATTTTTTAAAGCAGTTATTAGTGATCTCCCAGACAACAATACAGAAATTGTAGCCACTGAGAAATAAATTTGCGTGCATGCATTGACCTTTTCGATTGGGCTTCATTCATAAACAGTCACCCTACCCCAATTATCTTCATTTACAACCTCAAAACCAATGAAGGTGTAAGCAGAGTGTAGAGCCTGCTGCCTCCAGAAATATCTCTGGTGTCTCTGGAGAAGCTCTCCTGAACGGTAAAACCTCATCAGGTCAGAGCACCACAAGGAAAGCAGGTGCTGGGCTCAGTCTCTGAACCTCTCATAGGCTTGTTTACATCCTGTCCTCCAGCACCAACTGTCTTTGCACAGAACTCAACTTCCATCACTCTGGGGACACATTTTCACAAGACTACGGAGGCAAATATTTTGAGGTATCTTGTCTCACATTGCACTTTCTTGTCAACACCATACCAGTGACAATATGAACTAAGAAGGACATGTTCCCAGGGCTCCTTGGAGAGATGCCCGCTTGCAGATATGGGCACAGCAAGAGGACGATGAGCCCGCATCACCATGCCTGTGCCAGAAATTTCGTAAGGACTCAAAAATGAACACGCACAAGTCAAAAGGATATAAGAGTGTGGCTGAAGATGCTGTCACTGGCCATGGCAGCGACACACTGAGGGTCAGAAAAATAACGTAGTGATGGAGGACAGTCCAGTGCGGCAAACCAAAACTCTCTACTGGACCGAGGTCTGGACAGGCTCCTCTGAGCTCTTTTTTGACTCCGTCCCATCCTGGGGCCTGTCCTCAAGAGCCCTGTCTTAGCAAGAATCCTGCCAAGTCAGTTTAGCAGAATCCCCACCCTGGCCATCTGGTCACCTTCAATAACTGATCCAATTCCCCAGCCAACCCCAGGCGATGTCTGGTCATCTGGCCTGCCTTCAGCAAGAATCCTGTCAAGTGGGTGTAGCCAGGATCCCCCTTCAGGGCTGATGTTTGCTCTCGGTCATCTTCCTTCCATTGACCCCCGTCCTGCTCCTTGGCTGTAAACCCCCACTCACCCTTGCTGGATTCAGGGTTGAGCCTCAATCTATGCTGAGGTGTCTTTCTCCCTTTTACAACAGTTACCGACTGAAACTGGTTTTTCCCACGCTACGGTCAGGCTCTAGTGTTCTATGCAAAATCAGTAAGGCTCTGCGAGTCCACACCGATGCCACAAACATGCACATATGATAAAGCTTCTCCTTAAACCAGAGTGCAGATTAACAAACACACAAGGAGGAACGTGCCGGCTCCCAGAGATGGCCCTACACACAGCTGTGCCCCACACAGGAGCTATTCCCAGTCCCTTAATTTCCTCAAGCACCACTGGGAAGCTCTCCTCATAACACAGCTTCCTATTCCTAGGAAAAGAGTGGAAAGAGATGCCACCAAATGTCAATATTGGAATAGTGCAACTAGGGACGACAGTTTTTTCTATTTCCATTCTGTACATAATTTTTTAAAGATTTTATTTTTAAGTAATCTGTACACCCAGCATGGGGCTAGACCTCACAACCCCGAGATCAAGACTTGCACGTTCCACGGACTGAGCCAGCCAGGCGCTCCCCCTATGTATTTTTGAAGGGGTCTGGATTGCGTTTATCATGGAAGCAGCGTTTTTATACTACACACGCATTAGGACAACTACTGAAGGTTAAAACATCAAATTATTCCTTCTTAAACCTACCCAAAAAGGATGTGGATATTTTAGGTACTGAAATGCTGGGGACCAAATCATGTAAATGTTTAAGAAACATTATCCTCTTATGTGAGTTACTAGTATTAGGAAATGAAGTGGTCACTTAATTTGACTCTCAAAATACTAAAGCAGGTAATTGGGGCGATATTTACTGTGCTCATTCTGGCAAAGTTGATGACTTCTGATGGTACTCCTTAAAACTGAAAACACACTCCTTTCATCCAACTCATACACGCTCCACAAAAAGTGACAAAGACAGAAACATAAAGGGAGACAGAGAAACAAAGGGAGGGACGGAGGAAGGCAGGAAAGAAGGGAGGAATGAAAGAAGGGAGGGAGGGAGGGAAGGAGGGAGGAAGGAAAAGAGAAGGAGGGAGGGCATGTGGGAGAGCGGGCAGGCGGGCAGGCAGGAACAAAGGAAAAAGATCCCCAAATTCAAACTCGTTGTATACTCTGAGACATATTTAGCAGTACTGGTTCATATTTAACAAATTTTATTTATTTTTTAATATTTTAAGTCATCTCCACACCCAATGTGGAGACTCGAACTCACAACCTCACGATTGAGAGTTTTAAAGGTTAAAATGTAGATATGGGGATGCAAAGGAAATCAGGGAAGGTTGAGAACGTTCATTTTTCAGTGACTCTCAAACCAGTATTAGGTGATGCTTGCCTGTATCATATATGTTTTCATAACAAACTAAATAATGCTGCTACTGTAACCCAAGGGGAAATTCTCTCTCTCTCTCTCTCTCTCTCTCTCACACGCATACACACACACACACAATGGAGTCAACAAATTTTCAAGTTTTAACTTTTAATGTCTTGTTGCATCATCACAGTTGGTCATAGTGGAATTTAGGAAGGCTGAATTTCTATATTCCAAATGCATAAGATAGTGTCTATGACAGCGTTAAGACCCTTGAGAGAAAACACTCAATGTTCTCCAATGTCCAAGAAGCAAAAGAGGAAAAACTGGTTTTGTGCTGAATTAAATGGTGGTATGTATCCAGAACAAGGAGATTTACATCACTTGTGGTAAGTTTGTATTTCCTCCCAATCTCCAGACTTGTTGATAGTTGGAAAATTCTACTCTCACCCCCACTCCATTCACCTTATGTGCCCTGGGATGAGGTCCAGAGATGCCCGACAGCTGACAGCATCACCTCATTCCAGCAAACCACCCTCACACTCCCCACCCCAAACAAACACACCGAGTGCCAACAGCAGGAGCCATCTGGGACAAAACACACCCTACTCTAGGGCAACTGGACTCGTGAAAAGGACAGAAAGCCCAGCCATCACCAATGGCCTTGGGCTGAATAGTGCAGAACTTGGAGTACTTCAGAAATTATAAACTGTGTCCACAGCCCTTCACCCAGCCCTACCCCATCCTGTGCTCAGTGTTGCTGAAACTTATCCTTAAAATGCTAGCATGCAGCAAACAAAATTCAAGTCTACAGTGAGGAGAAAACTGAGTTCACACTTACAAGAGATTCAAGGCTTCCCACTCTTGCACTAATGAAATTCCTCCCTAACGTCATGCAGGTGTTAGAACGTCATCCTGCACCTTAGAGAAGAACCCAGGAGAGCTTATCCTTAAAATGCTAGCATGCAGCAAACAAAATTCAAGTCTACAGTGAGGAGAAAACTGAGTTCACACTTACAAGAGATTCAAGGCTTCCCACTCTTGCACTAATGAAATTCCTCCCTAACGTCATGCAGGTGTTAGAACGTCATCCTGCACCTTAGAGAAGAACCCAGGAGAGCTTCTCATCCAGTCACTTCAAAAAATGAGAGTTCTGGAGAATGGAACAGACTGCAGGACGGGGCTTACACAGCAAGCAGGAGACGAAGAGCTGATGGGAACACGGTCAGTGCCCTCATTCACTTCACTGCACTATGAGGTCAGGCTGATATAGAACATAATCAGGGATGTGCTGGGTTTCTCTGCGGAGGGGAGAGAACAAGTTAAGGGATTTAGCTGCCAAAGACCGGAAAGGACCAGCCACTTATTGAAGGCATTGCCCCAAATCTGGTCTGGGTTGGAAGGGCAAGACTGAGCTATGAAGGAGCAGGGAAGGGTGGAAGGTCAGAGCATGGACTGTAGAGCCAGGGGTCCTGGGCTCAGACTGTCTCTCCCAGAGTCTCGTATACAGAATGAAGAGGAGACTCACTACTTCATTGGATTGTAATGCGGTCCAAGTGAGTTACTCCCTGCAAAGGGCTGACAGTTGCCAGGAGCACATTAGGTCTATTAAGTTACAGCAACAATGACAATGAAAACCTCTCTGTCCATAGGAGCAGAACTGGTCTTATCAACAGAAGTGCAGGTGTCAGCTTCTAGAACAATACCAACCCAGGAAAAGTGAACCAACTTTGTGGAAACCTTCCACTGTCCTGTCTAAAACCAAATTGTCTGATTCCATAACTTTCATCCAAGAGCTTTGGATGAGGCAGGAGCATCACAGCATTAAAAAGATGAAGCTGGGGTGGGGGGCGCCCGGGTGGCTCAGTTGGTGAAGCATCTGTCTCTTGATCTTGGCTCAGGTCTTGATCTCGGGGTCCTGAACTCAGGCCCTGAATTAGGCTCCATGCTGGGCATGGAGACTACTTAAAAAAAAAAAAAAAAAAAAAAAAAAAGATCTAGCTGGGGTGAGGGGTGGGGAGGAGACATGGGGAAGTGTGGTCCAAGAGTAATACTTCCAGTTACAAGACAAGTAAGTGTTGGGGATTCAACATGACGACTATAGTTAATAATGCTATATTGCATACCTGAAGGCTGCTAACATAACACATGTTAAATGTTCTCACCACACACACACAAATGGAAAGTATGTGCTAACTCAACTTATTGTGGTAAACATTTGACAATATATATTCTATGTACCAAATCATCGTACTGTACACTTAAACTTACACAATGCTACATGTCACTTACATCTCCGTGAAGCTGGGGGGGAAATTCTAGTCTTTGGACCCATAAGAAGTCACATGTCCCTGTCTTGTTCATTCTTCTCCTTGCTTATCTGTGCCTTTTCTCTGTCTCCTGACAGCCTTTTACCCTGGAGGTCAGCGGAGGAAAAGCCGCCTCTCAGTAATTGGAGATGCGTGAATCCGTGTGTGGGAAGTTAAGAAGGGGCGCCCGTCCCTCAAAGGTATAACAGCAAGTTCTTTCATTGTGGCTACACAGACCACTAGCCAAAAAAAAAAAAGCAAAATGAGGGTGAAAATCCAGAGCCTCTTACGGAGACAGTAAAAAGATCAGTGGTTGCCAGGAGTCTACGGGGAGGGAGGGATAAGCAGGTGCAGGACAGGGGGTTTTAGGGCAGAGAACTGTGCTGTATGATACTAAAACAGTAGAAACGTGATGTTATACATTTGTTCAAATCCATGGAATGTACAGCCCCAAAAGTCCAGCCTAAGGTAAACGATGGACTTCAGCAAGCAATAATGTATTAATATTGGCTCATCATTTGTCACAAATGGAGCACACTAAAGCAAGATGTTAATGACAGGGACACTGCCCAGGAAGGAAATACATGGGATACCTCATTGTATTTTCTACTCCATTTTTCTGTCAATCAAAAACTACTGGAAAAAAAAAAAAAAACACCAAAAAGTCTATTAATTTAAAAATTCCAAAATCTCTGAATAGTCCCCTACATGGGGCACTGAATTAAAGATGATACCTCCAGAAAGAGACCTAGCGTAAGTACAAAAACTATGTTGAAATTGACGTCCACTCAAAGTAGGAAGGTAGATGGAGTTGATGTGGTAAATGATACACAGACCACATCCCAGAATTCTATATAGAACTGCTTTCAAGCACACGCAAGAAACCATCATTTTAATGATTTTACCAGCAAAACTGGTGAAAATGCCAGTTGGCATACATTACCATTACTAAGTGTCTCTCATAAAAATGCATGGGACATAAAGGAACCCTTTCAAATAGACAATCAATGAAAGAACTGATTACAAAACAAACAAACAAAACATTTCTCTTTTCTGGATCTAGAAATGTGCCCCAGAAATAGGTATTACAACCATGTTTCCGTGACTCTGCTAAAAGTAGGATATTCAGGGCACCTGGGTGCCGCAGTCGTTAGGCGTCTGCCTTCGGCTCAGGGCGTGATCCCGGTGTTCTAGGATCGAGCCCCACATCAGGCTCCTCCGCTGGGAGCCTGCTTCTTCCTCTCCCACTCCCCCTGCTTGTGTTCCCTCTCTCGCTGGCTGTCTCTATCTCTGTCGAATAAATAAATAAAATCTTAAAAAAAAAAAAAAAAAAAGTAGGATATTCATCCTGTATGAAAACTGGGGAGGGAAAGTGCTTGTGGAATGAAACCATGTCAGGAACGGCCTGCCACCACCAGCATTTGGCATGGCTTCCTTCTTCCTGTGAGTTTACAAAGCATCCCTCAGCATGGCACTATGATGTACTAGGAAATGTACATAAATCATGATTTCCCCGTGTGGCTGACACTTTGCGAAGCTGCAAAGTAATGTTTGATGTTTACAGTCTTCCTCTGGGGGACAAAAAAGGCAGGAGAGGAAGGGAGTGCCTATGGGAGTGGGTGCGAAGAGAAACCCTAACTGGGTTCTGCACTGCCCCGGCCCCTAATTCTTGCAGTTGGCTGCACCACTGTCCGCCATTTTGGCTTCTTACCTTTCCCAACGTTCCAGTCAATGCCAATCCTCATCAACATAGCAATGCCTGATAAATTACCCTGGAGGGAAGCAATTACACTCTCAACAAATACTGGCACTACCCGAGAGTTAGGTGGCCATAAACATCCTGCAACCATGGACCACTCAAATTTCTATCTCTAGTCCTGACTGTGTTTCTGAACTAAAGACCCAAGTTACCCAAACTGGAGACCCCAGCTACCCAACTGTCTAAGAGCTCCCCTCATTACCTCACGGGCTGAAATTTATCATGTCCCAGGGGAAATTTTGGCGTGGCTCTCCTCCCCACCAAGAAAATCCCAGCTCCTCCACTCCTCTCCTTCACCTGAGTAACCGACCCATGTTTCTCCCAAGCTTCCCAAGAAACCCAGGCATTAGAATATGGAGGCTTCCCTCCGCTCATACCCCAGGTCCAAGCCTGGCCAATTCCGCCTGGTTTTAAACCAAAATCCATCTACTTCACCCTGCCATTACCATAGTCTCACGTTTCTGCCTGAATTTGCACACGTCTCTTCTGAATGGGTCCCCAATTCCCATTCGCAGCCCTATTTATCCTCCCCAAATGTAACTTGTGCCATATCACCCCCACACACACACTTATAGACTCCTCAGTGGCTTCTCCTGGTACATTTCATACAGAGTATAGAATCCTTGCTCCTCTGATAACCCTGCAGTGGTCAGGCCCCTGCCTACTTTTCCAGGTCTCAGGCACCAAGGAACAGCTTCTTAAAATTCTCTAAAGATATCAAATTCTTTCCTGCCCCAGTGCCTTTGCACACATGGTTCCCTTTGCCTAGAAAGTTCTTAAGCCTACTCTTCCAAATTTCAGAGAAATTTCATCCTCAGAAAATAATCATTCTCTTATCTTTCCTATTACAGTACCCTATCTTTCTTCAAAATATTTGATGCACTGTCTGTTCATTTTTGAAATGCCTGCCTTGTTTTCTTCCTTCTGTGTCTATAATACCAATTCTGCTCCATGAACACAAAGTCTATGCCTCTATGCTGAGCACCTTGCATAGAAAGGATATGGCACAGGGGCACCTGGGTGGCTCAGTCAGTTAAGCATCTGCCTTCGGCTCAGGTCATGGTGTCAGGGTCCTAGGTTCAAGCCCCACATTGGGCTCCCTGCTCAGCAGGGAGTCTGCTTCTTCCTCTCCCTCTGTCACTCCCCCTACTTGTGCGCACGTACGCTCTCTTTCTCTCTGTCTCTCTCTAATTAAATAAAATCTTAAAAAGGGTATGGAACATAAGAGGTGGAAAATGAATATTTTAAATAAATGAATGAATAAATGAATTATTTGAAAGTAAACATGAGAAATAGGATATTTGAATTCACTCATTTACTAAGTATTTACCATCTCCCCATTTCATCACAGGAAGGGGAAAATAATTCTCATAATATTTGTCATTATTACATGATACTGAGGTACCTGTTACATCATGAGAAAACCTCACTTCCAGAAGAGAGAGGTGAACCACGAGGTTCTTGCGACCATTGCCACTTTTCATCTCATGGGGTATTTATAAAAGGTCAGATGATTTACTTGTAGGAAAGATGTTTTCATCTCCATGAAAGAAAACTGCTTTATTTAAATATTCAACATTCAAATATATTTTTCCAGAAAAGTGGGTCAAGGCATGTGAAAAATCAGATAAGAGGATATTTGTAGAAAGGTGCAAATTACATTTCCTTTCTGGTTGTTGCTGAGGGACATGGCGCTAAATTAATCTTCTGAATAGTAATTTCCTGCTGATTTCAAAAGAGAGAGAGAGAGAGAAGGAACATCACTCTGAAGCCTCAGTGCTGAGGAGAAATGTAAACTCGACCAAATGTCCAGACCCATCACGAGTCAAGCGCATCTTATGCCTTAGGAAATACTTCTCCGCGCTTATTAAAAACCAACCTTTTGTGAAATAAAGCAACTTTAATTTATTTTTTGTACTGTGATGCTATATATTTTGTGTATAAACACGATGTATGTACAGAATACCATTCACAGAAAAAATTCAATGTCAGAAATCAATTTTTTTAAAGTACATTCAAACACCACTTCCCCAGAGAAATCACAAACACTGCCACACACACACAGAGATACACACACGCACACACAGCTCTGTTTACTTCACATGGCTCCCTTGACATTAAAAAGAATGAAAACTTAAGCCCACCCCGTCATGCCAATGAGAGTTTACAAACCTACTTTTATACTAGGAAAATGTCAGTTCTCAATGGTCACTGCCCGGAGGGCCTTCCGTGGAAGACTTCCTGCTGCTCATGCCCCTATCTGTGCATATAAATCCCTAATCTGTCAGCCCCGGTCCCCTGAACAGTCTGTTTAGGCTTGGCTTGAAGCAGTGGGAAGTCGAGCCACGCCAGAGCGCTCCCTTGTCAAGTGACCGGAGGTCAGTGTTCTAATCTCCGTCGGGGCCAGGGGTGCCTCTGCTCCCGGCGTGAGTCATTCATGGCTAACAAGCTCCGCTACGTTTGAGAGAGCCAGGAGCGCTGGGCAGAGGGGCTTATCTCCTGCCCCCTGGATGAAGAACTGAGACTGAGACACCCCCCGCCCCTACAACTTCCCTGGCTAAGGGAGGGAGCTGCAAATCTGTGAATGCATCCACTGGGGTCTTCGCCCTGAACACCGGCGCTATCCTGCTTGTAATAGGAAAGCTAATCAATCCAACCATAGATGATCTCACAGAGCAGGAGAGAAGAGTAAAAGGGCATTTGCTGAATCGCTCTGGGGCAAATAAGACCTAGTGAAGTAAGAGAACCAACGAAGAAAGGAGAACGTGATCTGGGTAGCGCGTCCTAGCGTTGCTATGAGTATCAATGCACGAGTCAACTGTGGGCAGACGCACTATGGTATAAAACAGACCGCCGCAACTATTTTTTACATGATCATCATGGTTGTTTCAAATATCTTTTAACTTAAAAATAGGAAGGTGTGGTACCCCGATTTTCAGATAAAATCCATGTTTTAAATTTGTTACGGCACCACCATCAATTCACCTTTTCGGCGTTAATTTGGTAAACACTCCTCAATGCTCTGTGCTTGGAGGACTCCCACTCATCTAATGTATTTTTTAAAACTGGCATGTAACACCAAATTTGGCTCTTTGCTCTATTCTTCAGTGTCATCAGGAGTGATGTTTTATTGTTCTTTTTCACGGAATGACAAGAGCTTTCATACAGCGTGATGATGTTTCCAAACCGATCAGAACAATGAAACGTGGCCGTTTCTCCCACTATTACAAACTTCATGCAAAAGGAGAGTCTCTGTCAGAGCTGGAGAGTTTTTCCAAATGCTGTCAAAAACAGTACCCTGGTTCTTTCAAGAGCTCAGCACAGCCTGCTGACACGTCAGCCCCCGGGACCCAGGGGGACGATGGCAACAACGTCGCTCTGAAGGACACATACAACTCCTGCCACACTGTCCTCGTGCCGCTACTGTGAGTTTTAAGAAATGGGTAGTGAGTTCCATTTTGCCTTAAAATGTAAAGCAAAGTGAACCTGTATTTTTAAATGATTGCCATTAGGTACGTTTCCCTGAATGGCTACAGAATCGATGCTTTATTCACGTCCCACGCTGAGTGCACTGGGCGTTCAAGAAGATGGAAGGACCAAATGGGCAGATGTGTGGAGAAGCTACCAGCAGGGGTAAAGACAGAGTGGAGGGGGTTGTAACGAGCTTGACACCTTCCAGGGAGGCCAGCCTCCACAAGGAGCAACTTCCCACCCACCCTGAGTTCTTCCTTCCAGATCAGTCTTGCTGCCTCTCTCTGCCCAAGGTGTCAACCCCCTTCGTGGGCTTACTTTGTCCTCGTGTTCCAAACGCCAGCAGGAAAGGAAACTTCACAAGCTTCCAAGAACGGCCCCATAAACCAAACGTAAGGACCTTTTGGCTCATCTCTCTACTTTCTAACGAGAAACGCATGGTTTGGATTTATTTTCTTTTTAACATGGGAAAAAACTCTAAGGCCCCTTCGCTTCACTGTGACGGAAAAGCAAGACACAGAATCAATGCACAAATCCGTTGCAAGGGTTCAGAAAGCACATCCTCAAAGTCTCAACTTTGTTATGTTCCAAAAACAAAATTATTCTTGTTGATTTTTTTGGTTCAGAAATAGGAAAAAATGCCACTTGGTCTTTTTTGTTATGTTAGCATTTCTGTGATCCAGCAAAATCTGACTTATAAAATCAACAAGTTTCACAAGTAAAAGCAAAATCATGCCTTAAACTAACAAATGTTACTGGCAAGTGGTGGCAGGGCCTCATGTACTTCTGAAGGTCTTCAAGACAGAGAAAGGTCAAGTGAGGAGCGTGACACTCTTTAAGCCTGCGGAGTTCGTAATAAAATGCACATGCCCCGTTCACGTGAAAGTCATAATTCACACATGGAAATCCCTGACCTACCCCTGACAGGTGTAGGGAGGGTCAGCAGCAAGAGAGAAATGCCAAAGAGATTTTCTCAGGCAAACTGCAATATCTGTACACTTCACCTCTCTGCCAGGCCACCTCTGCCCTGTCAGCTCCACGTCACATGGCAACAAATCCTCATTCCCTCAGCCCCTGCTTGATCGTGGAGTCATTCTTCCCAAAGCTGATCTGAAATGCATATGTGAGCCACAGAAGGAAGGGCAGAAATGGAGGCTAGCATGCTGGGACTGCCATATCACCTAGTCAAGAAAGGAACTTCTGAAAACCCCAAAGCTGTGAATTTGGCACCCCTTGACTTGCACCAATTTCCTTTCCAAAGCTGAGAGAGAAAGAGAAGCTCTCAAGTATTTTGTAGCATAATGTATTCCACATTGTCACAGGCATCATTTTTAGGCCAAAACATGTGGTGATACATAAATACATAAGTTGATCATATGTTGCCTGCAACTCTCAAAGCAGAGACGCAGGCTCTCCCAGAAAGGCACGGTCACCAGTTCGGCAGAAATCATTCCCTCTGGGGTGCTGTGCAGAGACAGTCCCCCCATACCCCTAACAGTCTCGAGAAATCAATGACCACAGCAGTCTCCGTCTGACGGTAGAGCTGAAAACAGCCAAGTCTCTTAGCCTGTGGCAGAATGGAACCATCAAAGACGCTTAAATACAGCAAGCCCGTTCCTTGGTCTCTATAATCAAACATTTCTAGCTCCACAATCCCATTTTCAAACAAGAGGAGTCTGTCCTTGGGTATCCTAATGGATATTCCTTGCTATTGTAACCAAAATGCCATTTTGACCAATCGGTTTTTTATTTAACGCCAATGGCAAAGTAGGTAAAGTTGAGTATTGAGTTCTGTGTATGTGTTTTAATATTATACACTTTGATTTCCTCTCCAAAACCGTTCTTCGGTTGAGATAGCCTAACTACAACTGTTTAAAGACACACACAGGTTTTCTTTTGAAAGTGCAAGCTAGCAGAAGGCACATGCGTTCTGTTGTCTTTATTTGTACGCGTTAGTTTGGAGAACTGGCCTTTCCAAATATGAAAAATAAGATGGGCAGATACTCTTTGTAAAATGTTACACCGTTTGTCCACAAATCCTGTTAAAACAGGGCAGGGGACGGGGGAGGAGGTCTTCTCTTCTTTAATGAGATCTTCCAGGAAAAAGGTATTTAGGGAAACATGATCTGTCAACTCAGGAAGACCCGTAACTGTCTCAGACTTGCTCAACGAGGGACAAAGAATCCCCTTTTCTTCCTATCTTGCTTTCCCATCCAGAGCGGCACGGAAAGCTGAGATGTAATCACCATTTTGGGTTCTGCGAGTTGGCCTATTTCTACTGTTGGCCACTGACTGCTTCAGTCCTTAAAAACTTTGCCAGGGAAAGCAGTGAGGACACAGAGGACGGGCCCGCGCTCCCAAGCCCGAGACGGGCTCCACTCCTACCGCGCGGGCATCATGAAGTCGGCTTGCTTTTGGAAGCCAGTAGTTCCCTGCCATGGTGAGGAGGCCGAGTACATCAGCTACCTCTCATTCTTCCAAGTCTGTCACACGCAGAGCTCATCCACTTGTGCAGAAATTCAGTGAGGTAACTGATGGTAAAAGCTCTGTGCATCACGGAGCTCTACACCCACAGTGAGCACGAGTCCTAACACCGCCAGGAGCGTGACTTCCGCAAGAACGGGGGTGTCTGAAACTGCAGACAGTTGGTCGACGGAGAAGGAGCCTAGAATGTGCAGCAGCTCGTTCAAAGACCCAGCCTGATGCGGAAGTGACTTCCCCGCCGGAGACCCTCGCTGGCCCGAGCCTCATCCCTCAGCTTGGGCGCTGCGGTCCCACAGCAGTGTGTGCAGCGAAGCCCGGGCACGGTCTGGGTGTGTGCCACCCAGTGCCGCCGCCCCAGCTACGCGTGCACACTGGGTCCCCAAAACAGTGCGAGCGTGGGGTTTCCAGCCTCAGCACCCCCGGTATTTGGGTCAAACGCTGCTCCGGGAGGCCCGCTGTGTAGCACAGGGTGGGCACAGGCTGGGCACAGCGTGCCCGGTCTCCAGCCACCAGCTGCCGGCAGCGTCTCCACCTCTCAGATCAAACAACCAAACACCAAACAGCTCCCCCCATGTGGCTGACCAAACGCATCCCCAGAAGTGGCTGAATGTCACCTGGGAGCAGCCAAATTATTTCTGGTGGAAAACCACTGGACGGGTGTGACTGAGGAACTGACTTTTTAATTGTACCCCATTTACATTAATTAAATCTAAAAAGCAAATGTGGTGAGTGAATAGATTGGGCAGCATTTACAACTTCTGAGATGAGTCTAAAAATCTAGACTGACTACTGACAAGTATGTTGTGAAGTCTGGACTATTTCTTTCTGCAGGGGCTAAGGATGGGTTGAACAATTAAGCTTTCGATTTATTTACATATAATTATATATTTGCTGTCTTCAAGTCAGAGCAGAGACAGACAGACACGTACCCGCAGCAGGTCCAGAAGCAAAGGAAACAGTAACAGCCGTAACCACCCCAAGCTGTTCGTGCTGGCTGCAGGCTCTCCCCACTAAGCACGCACACCACGCAGGAGCAGCTCCGATTGTTCTCGGGCAGCAGGAGCAGGTCGGGACTGTTCCAGGGCAGCAGCGGGGACCTGACCTCGCAAGCTCTCCTGCTGACCTGCCATGGTCACCCCTCATTTCTATCGCTCGACTCAGCCAACCGCAGGCCCTCGAAGGTGTCATGCCAAGGTTTATCAGATGCTCTGAAAAGTTTAGGAACCATCCCTCCTCTGAAGAGTGAAAACAACTCTCTCAAAATGAGATAATGTGGGAATCCTGTAAATGACTTGAGAGTTCCAAAATGAGCCCAACGTCAAAGGGAATATTGCATAAAACAAAGGGTCTTCCAGGAATCACAGAGGCAAATGAACCCCAAGTGCCTAGAGACATGGATGTCTGACTTTCCAGATCGACGTTTCAAGAAATGGACAGATATTGCTGGAAAGAAACAGTATTCAGAATGGTGAAATACACTAAAATTTTATATTTCCCCTGCAACTTCTTGGACGATGTATCTACTAACAGATTCTGATGCCAGGAACAGGCATTTAAACCATAAAAAAAGAACGTGGACTCCGGAGACAGAGTCCTGCCATTTTGCCCACAACCACCCAATTTCAGGAAACTTGGACAAGCCCCACCGCATCCGGACCCAGCCTTCTAAACTGTAAAATGAGAAAAATCATAGCCACTTCCTTGGGTTAGTGCAAAAACTGAAAGGACATCTTTCAGAGTATACCAAGCCCTCTATATTTCCCAGGGCACACTCTCTAACTTTCAACCCCCCTTTACCGAGTGGCCTATCTTGGTGCTCCAAGATACGGAAAAGAAATGAGATGGCCCCGCCCACCCTTCAAGGAGCTCCCGGGAGCCCAAGAGGTGGTAACCACAATCAGTCTTCTCAAGGAGATGCCCATCTGTCTAAGGAGACAGCCACATAAACACCAAAGTAGATCAAAGAGCACATCGGAAACACACCACTCACCGTGGGAGCAACTGGGACTCCATGGGTCATATAACCCAGACAGAAAATGCCCCTCTGAGTGAGCAGTGACCAAAAGAACAAACAAAACAAAACAATGCAACAACAACAACAAAAAAAAAAACCCGCAACTCTTTAATTGTGAAACAAAAATTGTCATGCATCTGTTAGGTTCAAGAGCTTTTCCAATGGACACAGAGTTCAAAAAACACTGATTCATGGAGTACTTATTCAACTCAAGAGTCCGAGAGATGACGTGATGACACTATCCCGCCAGCCTTTACTTCAACAATTGAGAGTGAAAATAGTAATTAACTGAATAAAAACTTGGCTTTAAAAGATGTGCACAGTGCTGGGGCACCTGGGTGGCTCAGTCAGTTAAGCATCTGCGTTCGGCTCAGGTCATGATCCCAGGGTGCTGGGATCAAGCCGAACGTCGGGCTCCCTGCTCGGTAGGAAGTCTGTTTCTCTCTCTCCCTCTGCACGTCCCCCCTGCGTGTGCACTCTCTCTCAATATATAAAATCTTCAAAAAATAATAAAGGGGCACCTGGGTGGCTCAGTCGGTTGAGCGTCTGCCTTCAGCTCAGGTCATTATCCCAGGGTCCTGGGATCAAGCCCCACATCAGGCTCCCTGCTCAGCAGAGAGCAGAGCCTGCTTCTCTCTCTCCCTCTGCTGCTCTCCCTGTTTGTGCTCGCTGGTTCTATCTCTGTCAAATAAATAAATAAAATCTTTAAAAAAAAAAAAAAAAGCTCTATGCACAATATGGAGCTCAAACTCATAACCCTGAGATCAAGAGTCATATGCTCTACCAACTGGGCCAGCCAGCACCCCCTAAAACAGTAACTTTTTAATCTTCTGTATATTTGATCATGGTAAAATGAAAAGATGAACAGCATGGTTATTCACAAGGCACGCATTACACTTACACACGCACACTTCACACCTACGGTCACCTTTGCATCGAGACAGGGGGAGCAGCAGGGCAACACCTGATTCCACCTCTCCGTGCACCCCACTCACAGAAAACAAGCAGCCTTAGAAACTGGCCTGGTGTCATGTGTCTCTACTTAGGCAGAACTGTAGAAGCAGTGCTAAGGAAAGAACACGAGGGGCGCCTGGGTGGCTCAGTCGTTAAGCGTCTGCCTTCGGCTCAGGGCGTGATCCTGGCGTTCTAGGATCGAGCCCCACATCGGGCTCCTCCGCTGGGAGCCTGCTTCTTCCTCTCCCACTCCCCCTGCTTGTGTTCCCTCTCTCGATGGCTGTCTCTCTCTCTCTCTGTCAAATAAATAAATACAATCTTTAAAAAAAAAAAAAGGAAAGAACACGAGCCAAGAGCTGACACCTCCCTCCCTGTGGATAGCTGTGGATATTATGCTTAAACTCACTCCCTTCTCCTGCCCTGTGCTCACATCCTATGGTGTAAAGGGGTCCGTTTGCCTTGTAGTCGTGTCAAAGAAGCTTTTCTGGTTGATGAGCAGACAGCTAACAATGAGACTCTTTCCCTCAACATAAAAGGAACTCGTCTCTTAGACACAGTATCTCCTTTTTAAAATAATGGCAATAAAAGTTCCTGGAACTCAGCTTGTCTGAATAAATTTTAGTTTGTGGTGAAATATAACTAATGGCTTGGAGCACAGAATAATTTCTATGAGGAGCAAAAAATAAAAAATAAAAAGCATAGTAATGCATAGTAAAATGGAACGTTTGCTCCACGATGTGTAGTGACCGTTGCCACTAATTAGCAAACTTATTCTAGATGTGATGCTACCCCCATGGGCTGCAGTATTCCCAATTTAGTGGGTTAGACACTTGCTACAAAACATAGTCCCTGGACCAGCAAGATCAGCATCACCCAGGAACTGGGAAACAAAACCTTGAGCCGCACCCAGACCTGCTGAATATTAATCTACATTTGGACGAGATCCCAGGAGATGCACTTTAAAGTTTGAAAAAACGTGGTCTAAATTAGTGGCCCCCAAAGCTGGGGTCTTGACACAAATGCACGTTGTAATACGTCACATGACATGGTACCAGTAATTTGTAATCTCTCATGGCAGAAACAGTCATTAAATGCCAAATAAATAAATGTGGGCAGATCCTAGGCTATTCATCTAAAATGCAAATCTCACTTGTTTGCATCTTTATAAGATTCCTTGACTGGAAAAGGAAGTGGGGTAAGGAGGGAAGGTACAGCCCTAGTGAGAGAGTTGACTGGCAGCACCCTTGGGATAATACCAAGACAATAAGCAGAATAACATGTAAAATAACTTAAAATTCTAACCAACTGAAAAATAATTTCCAGCAGAGCATTATGCATATAGTGTGTATTAAATAAACATGGCCTGAAATTTCACATTAAAACATTTACACTCTTTCATCCAGTTGAACTGCACTAAAAGCTCCCTTCTCAGGGTAGTTTCACGGCCATGGATGTGTAAGAGGGAAGTGCTTTCCATGATAGTTAAATACCCAAGGGCTCGGGTATGAGGCTAAAATCACTTTTCCTACTGTTCATTTTCAGTTTAGATTTTGAAGACATAAATGAGTTAAAGTATTTCCTATTACCGCCATTCTGCGCAGATCTGGAAAATGCTTAATGATTAAAGTTAATATTTCGTCCTAGCTTCAGCAATCTGACAACAAAAAGAAATAAAAGGCATCCAAATTGGCAAAGAAGAAGTCAAACTCTCCCTCTTTGCAGATGACATGATATTTTATGTAGAAAACCCAAAACACCCCACCCCCAAATTACTAGAACTCACACAGCAATTCGGCAACGTGGCAGGATAAAAAAAAATCAATGCACAGAAATCAGTTGCTTTTCTATATACTTAACAATGTAATGTAGAAAGAAGAGGTTACTGCCTATGTTCTCCTCTAGGATTTTGTCAAATGTTCAACATCACTAGCCACTGGGGAAATACAAATCAAAACCACAATGAGATACCACCTTACACCAATTAGAATGGCAAAAATTAACAAAACAGGAAGCAACAAATGTTGGCGAGGATGTGGAGAAAGGGGATCCCTCTTACACTGTTGGTGGGAATGCAAGCTGGTACAGCCACTCTGGAAAACAGTATGGAGGTTCCTCAAACTGTTAAAAATGGAGCTACCCTATGACCCAGCAATTACACTACTAGGTATTTACCCCAAAGATACAGATGTAGTGAAAAGAAGGGGCACATGCACCCCCAATGTTCATAGCAGAAATGTCCACAATAGCCAAACTGTGGAAGGAGCCAAGGTGCCCTTCGACAGATGAATGGATAAAGATATGGTCCATATACACAATGGAATAATACTCAGCCATCAGAAAGGATGAATACCCACCACTTGCATCAACATGGATGGAACAGGAGGGGATTATGCTAAGTGAAGTAAGTCGAGCAGAGAAAGACAATTATCATATGGTATCACTCATATGTGGCACATAAGCAATAGCACGGAGGACTACAGGGGAAGGGAGGGAAATCTGAAGGGGGGGAATCAGAGAGGGAGACGAACCATGAGAGACTATGGACTCTGGGACACAAACTGAGGGTTACAGCGGGGAAGGGGGTGGAGGGATGGGTTAGCCCGGTGATGGATATTAAGGAGGGCATGTGTTGTGATGAGCACTGGGTGTTATGTGTAACTAATGAATCACTGAACACTACACCAAAAGCTCATGATGTACTCTACAATGGCTAACTGAACATAAAAAAAAAAAACAAAAGAACTAATATTTCATCATTCTAAGTGATTTTCCTAGTGAGGCAGACTGCATGCTCATCTCAAACGTCCTCTCTAGAAGAGGATGGTCTGTGACCATAACTACAGATGCTTCTCTGTCCCATTGATGTCACTCTGGGCACTGTGACTTGCTTGGCTCATGGGCTGTGAAGTGAGAAGTAGCAAGTGCCATTTGGAGCAGAAGTTTTAAGAGCCATCCCAAGGGTCTTCCTTTTTTTTTTTTTTTTTAAAACCCCTGCCTCAAAACTAGCATACATGTCAAGTTAACCCCGGCCTCAAAACTAGTATAAACGGCAAGTGCTAGCCAGCAGGCCAAGCTAAAGAACCTAAGAGGGTAGAGGAAAACGTTCCCCTGCCTAGACAAGTCTACTCACCTAGCAATTCCATGTGGGGTAATGAAAACCAGTATCCACACCAACTAGTATAGTTATAAAGAGGAATGTTTATTCATTAAGCACTCCAGAAAATATAGCAAAAATCTATTGTTTGAGAGACTACCCAGCCTCTCAAAATCCTGACCTCCCTCTTTATTCTCTTCTCTTAATAGCCAAACTACCAAAAGGAGGGGTCGCCATAACCTCAATCAAATTTCCCTCTTTCCACATTTTCTTCAACTACCATGAAGTCAGGCTCCTGTCCTCCAGGCTCCCCCACATCCCCTCCTTCCAAGTTACCACGGACACTGGGGTCCATTTCACCGTCCTCACATCGCATTAGCCACAGGATTTTCAAAAGGCTACTCTCTACATTGTATCTTACACAACAGCCAAAGAAAGTTAATACTTGCCCTTCCCTTCTCAGAAAGATGCTTTGAAAAGCAAATGGTATTAATTTATGTGAAGATGTCTGCGAATGATAAATCTAAAGCAAATGAAAGATATTAACTTCATAACTGAGATCAAGCCAAAGTTGCTATCAACGCATTTCAGAAGGAATCCAGAAGTAATAAAAATGTCAAATTACCACTCATGCAGGTTAAGGACGTGAGGGACTCATACTGATCAGAGGGTCCTTCTGAGGGCACAGAACTTCAGAATTCTGATTCCGACTAGCAAATTTTTATCCAACCACATCCCATCACTTCATCCTGCTGAAGTCTCTACAAGCATCAGGTCAGGCACACGGACGGCACATAATTAACACCTAACAAATGTCAAGTGAGCTAAGGATAAGCAAAGTACAACAAAGGGGGATGCCGGTAATGAGGTTCCACGTGCAAACACACAGAAACAAAAACCAACAGGACAGACAAGGCATGTGAACGCGAACACAGCATCTTGTCAGCACAAAGGAGAGACTGAAGAATTGGTCCTGGGACTGAAGAAATACAAAGGTCGGGGAAGGCTGTACAAAGAAGACATTAAATCTGGCCAGTAGAGGAAAAGACTTTCACAGCAGACTCATACGAAACAGACACACCCAGCTTCCAGCTCCACATGTAAGAACCATGAAAGTCACCACTCTATCTTAACCACAAATAAAAAGCTGAACAGAGTGAAAAACAAGTCTTTTTGGATCCATCACACAAGGAGAACACAGAAGGAGGCACTGGTCCTGAGATTAGAGAGAAGGACAGGTGAATACACAGAGTCACGAGTCCCGAGATTGGAGAGAAGGACAGGTTTACACAGAGTCACTGCTCCTGAGGTCAGAGAGAAGGACAGGTGAATATACAGAGTCGAGGCTTACCAAGGGGAGAACCACTGCAGGAACCGGTGCCCATGGAGAAAAACCTGAACTGTGACTGGCAGATTGCTGGAGGCTCAGTTGATGAGTCTGGGAGTGAAAAACTTCAGGGGGACCCAGGGATACGGGAGCCCCACAATATTGTGAAGTGTACCTCTAAGAGCTCAACCAGATTATCACAGCAAATACCAGAGAAAAACTCCCAAGAGTCTGGCAGGCGGAAAGGAAAAGGAGCCACTTTGAAATAGGTGAGAGCAGTCTGTTCCTTCTGGGAACCCAAGTAAGCAGACCCTTCCCTGCTGGAGGGTTATCAGGGCCTCACTGACCTGGGGAAGCACCCAGCACCAGCTGGCTTTAGCCATTCTGTCCCACCTCACGGGGGGAACTCTTCTGAAGTTCACAGTCCAGAGACCAGGCTCACTAAAAGACTGAGACCTCATCGTAAGCTATAGAACACTTAAGCCTCCTCACACACCTCACCACCACATTACTAAAAGCCAATTTACAGCAGATCCTTTTACCTGGCGGATCACATCCAGCTATCAAGAAAAAAGTACAAGGCATACTGAAAGGCAAAAAAACACAATCTGAATAGGAAAAGCAAGCATCAGAACCAGACATAGCAGGGATGCAGGAATGATGAGACCGACTACGATTCATATTCTAAAGAGTCTAAAGGAAAAGGTAGACGACATGCAAGAACAGAAAGATGGACAATGTCGGGAGAGAGATGAAAATCCCAAGAAAGAACCAAAAAGAAATGCTGCTACAGATACAACAAAAAACCAAACAACATACAAACAAACAAAACCCTGGTAACAGAGAAGAACACTTTTGTGTTGGACTTGCTAGTCGATAAGGACACAGTTAAGGAAAGGATCATACCAGACACCAAACTACAGATCCAGGGAGCTCAGTGAACAGCAGCAGGACAAAAAACTATACCCTGGCATACCCCTTTCAAAGTACAGACAATGAAAGATTAAAAAAAAAAAAATCCTGAAAATACCAAGAGGGGAATATACTATTTTACCTACAGAGCGATGAAGATAAGAATTACATCCACTTCTCAGAAACCGTGCCAGCAAGAAGAGTGGACAGAATAATTTAAACTATGGAGGGTAAAAAAAAAAAAAAACCACCAACCAGAATTCTGCACCTGTGAAATTATCTTTCAAAAGTGACGGAGAAATAAAGGCTTTCTCAGACGAACAAAAATTAAGGGAATTTATTGCTAATAGACCTGCCTCGCACGAAAGGTTGAAAAGTTCTTTAGAGAGAAGAAAAATAATACAGGTCAGGAACTCGGATCTACATAAAGAAGGGAAGAACATCAGCGGCGCCTGGGTGGCTCAGTTGGTTAAGAGTCTGCCTTCGGCTCAAGTCATGATCTCAGGGTCCTGCTCAGGGAGGCGTCTGCTTCTCCCTCTCCCTCTCCTCTGCCCCTGCCCCTGCCCCTGCCCTCTGCTCCTGCTCATTCTCTCTCTCTAATAAATAAATAAAATCTTAAAGAAGGGAAGAACATCAAAGAAGGAATGAAGATAACATAAAAATTTCTATTTTCTTGTTCTTAATTGATAAATTTGCTCAAACTAGTGTATTTCTGGAACAGTGCATGGTGGGGCTACAGCAGAGGGGGTGACAAAATAGTCTGAGAGATGAATGTGAGAAGATTTACAGAAGGATGAACGTAAAGGTGAAGGAGAAGGCTTTTAGCTCAGGTGATGGAGTGAAAATTCATGTTTTTAAGTAATATTGAGAATCCAGGGAGAGAGAGAGGTTTGCAGAGGGCAAAATAAGCAACTCAGTCCAGATCATAGACCTTGTGAGTCCCACGGTCAGGCCTGGAACCCAAAGCCAGACTCTGCACCACGTCGCTCACTGCCTCTCACACCAACAGCAGAGAAAATGTGATCAAATGAAGACACCGTAACTGCAAGAGTTTCTACAGGACCATCAACCAGAAATGACCAGTGTGGAGCTGTATCCACAACTCAGGATAGAAATATTGCAGTGGTTTCTGTCTGTACAGATGAAGGAATAGCAAGGAGAACAAAGCAGGGAAAGAAGGGACACATCGCTGGCCAAAACCGGACTTCTCACTCTGCCTTCCAAATATCAGAGAGCAAATGTCACGCTCCCATTGCGCGCGCGCGCGCACACACACACACACACACACACACGGAGAAATGACTCTCCCAGCCTTGATGATTTTTTCCTGCCAGAGACTGTATCCGGATGGGGCAAAAAATGGTTTAGAAGCAACCCAGAAAAGCTTCCCTGTGTATGCAATTTCACATGCCATCAGAGCTCACGCCTCCTTACATATTCTCCATTACCACTGGGAAAACAAAAGTTCTAAGGGGTTTCACTGCCTTTTTGTCTCAAAATGACAAAGAAACGAAAGAGGGAAACATACACAGAGTGCACAGGACAAAAGTGGGGATGGGGTCTGGAGGGAGTAGAGCAGCATTCCGGAGCTTTAAAATATAGCAAGTAAGCGCTTTTGCCTCGAACGTGTCCTGGGTCTTGGAACCACGATGTGTGTTTAAAGAGACGGAGCAACAGGGCTTTCTGGTGATCAGAACACTTTTCGATGCTATTTCATGCAACACTTTTCGAGTTGGCCACGATTTACAGTTGATTAGCCTGCATAGTTGAGTTGCTTTCTCAAAAGATCCTAGGAAGGGATTATTTCTGTGCCCAAAGAGCCCCAGAGAATAGGGAGGGCCGCTCGCGGCCGTAATGTGAATTCCCCAGACTCGGTACACTGTGCTCATTGAAGCAGATAAAGCAAAGTTAAAGAAGCATTTAGTTCTTCAGAATGCCAGCCTTAATAAGTATCTTTTTGTGGAAGGATTTAGGAGGAGGGGAGGGTTATCCTTAGTGCAGGCATTATTTCCTCATACAAAAAGGGAAAATGTGCATACAGTTGGATGTAAAAAGCCAAAGCTCACATGCCCTCCTCCCCTCCCCAAGGAAAAGTTGCTGAACACACACTCCCAAACGCCAAGGCATGAATCTTCACAGCTTAATAGTCCCGGAGCCATTGTGCAGTTTCTCTTGGGAAACGCAGCTCATTGATCTGCAACCGCCCAAGTTCAACCTTTCAGCTGTGAGAACCGGGAGCTGTACGGGCATCAAAGCCCTACCTTCATCAGCAAGCAGAGCCCAAGACGGGCTGTGTCCCCAGGCGGCGCTGGGCAGCTCCCCTTGTACTCTCAACAATGCTGCCATCAAGGCACATGAGAAAAGTCTGCAAAAGGCTGAATCGGGCCACATCTGCGGGCGGCGGAACTCTTAAAGTGATCTTTGCCTGCACAGTGCAAGGCTCGTCCTGGCCCCAGAAGCTTTCAGAGGGTCCTCCTGTAAACAGCGTTCCTTATGCGCAACTTGACGCAGAATTAGTCACTTGTAATCACTTGAAATGCATACTGTTTCATAAGGCAATGCCATGTGATCCCATTTTTCTAAGCACCAGCAAATGGCTCCTGTTCATCTCTGCCTTATTCCCAGCCTGTCCTCCAGAGAGAAGAGATGCACGGACGGACGTGCACTGAGCTCTTGCTATGAGGAAAGTCATGTTGTGATTCCCACGGTCACTTGACTGGAGTTTCCCCTGTAGTTCGAGAAGCCGAAAACCCAGTTTATCTACAAGTATTTCTCTATGCTTAACATTTTCAGTATGGACTCCCAGAGCCTAAGGCAGATTGAGAACGTTCTTCACAGAAATCAACATAAACAATTACTACTAATAATAATGGAAATGAGAGCGAGAGAGAGAGAGAGAGAGAGAGACAGAAAGACGTCTTTACAAAGTGCACACTTTAAGTCATTTTTTTCCTCCACACAAATGGAAAATGAACTCACCCACATTGGGAGCTATGCTCTGAAAGGAGCCCGTTGAGAGAAGTCCTTTCTTTATTGTGTAGTTTTAAAGACTATTCTTTGACCTCTGCTATTTATGACTTAAGATCTGTGAAGACAGGGCCAAAGCCCTTTGGTTCCAAAGGGTGCACACAAACAAAAGCCTTCCACCTTTGCTCCACTTACCTCATTTCCCATCAGAACACGTTAATATCGCACTCCCCCTGGGTTCATCATTTAAATTGCTTTTTCTTGTTTCTTTTGCCAGTTACAGCCATTACCTAATTGACAAGTGGCAACCACTGCTCCTTTCCAAGTATGATGCCATAATCATCACTGCCCAGTGGAAAGACTGCTGCTATGAATACAGATGTCTTGTCACCTCATCTCGGCTAACCATGAAATTGTGGATGAAATGGTCCAGGAAACCAAAGGACTCATCAGGCACGTTGTAGCCGCAATGTGGCAACTTTCTGGTTAGTTGCTGTTTCATTGGTTTATGGATTTATCGACAGCCCTTGTCCCTCTTAAAGGCGTTCAAAAACAACTGACCAAGATCCGTGGGATACAGAGAAACCACAAATCTTCAGGGTGTAAGAAGAACAAGATAAAGGGAGATAAAAACAGAGACAATAAACAAATGGATGGAGTCAGGATAAAGCTAGTCTCCAAAATACATGTGATTAATTTCAGTACCCTTGTTAAAAATTAGGTATTTTATTTATCTTTTAGCTTTCTAACAGCCAACTCAAGGGGAAAACACTATGAGTTAAGGTACACAGTATCCACAGGAGGAGGAAAAAAAACCTACCAATTTCTAGGGGAAAACAAAATTAGTACTGATAATGCCAACACAATGAATGCCTTCTCAAGCTTCCTTCTAAGGATGGCATGCAGTAACAGACCAGTGTCCCAATGGCTGGGTCTATGAGACAGTGGCTGAGAATAACTCTGCATTGCATCAACATGCATCGAATAAAAACCATTTGCTAAAGGACAGTCTTGAGATGAGAAAGGTAGGTGGTTTAGTTCTGTAATCAAGGCATAGAGTGCAGAGCATCTGGAAAGGATATATCCACCAGGTGTGTCTAAAGATTGTTTCTCCCTGCCGACTTCTGGTGGCACGGGGCTACAGCGCGTTAGATAGCCTGCTCCTTGGTGAGTATCCGGAGTAGAGCGGCTTTGTTGACATGTCACTGTCATTTCATAGCCAGCAGAACTTTTGTCAGCCCAATATCCACTGTGGAAACTAAAGATCCTAACAAGATGTTCGAGTAGGAAATGCAAAAGGTAACGCAACGGCTGCAGAGACATGCATCAAAAGTAAAGCTCTTCCTTACAAAAACATTATTTTCTCTTTCAACCCAGAAGAAAATAGAAGGTAGACCTCAGTAGTGTATCTCATACAATATGGCCACAGTAATTTAAGTTTAGGCTGAAAAGGAATTTAAAACAAATGTCCTTAGTCCACACACACACACACACACACACACACACACACACTTAAATCACCCAAAGAACATCATGCTTTGAGCAATGAATCTTACAAGGGAGTTCTCTGACCTAAACCAGCTGCAAAATGAATATACCAACATAGTTGCAGGTCATTATTTATAGGGTGATGGAAGTTCTTCTGAATCAAACAGGTTTTCAAAGAGAAGAACTTTTGAGAAAGGAAAATTAGTTTGCAGAAATTAGCCTACATTTTTTCAGACACGACAGACAGCAAGAGTGTGTGTCCTTGATCACTCAGCTGGTAAAAGCAGTTGAAATTAAAACCTAGATTTCAGGCGCCTGGCTGGCTCTGTTGGTAGAACATGTAACTCGTGATCTCGGGATCGTGAGTTCGAGCCCCACGCTGGGTGTAGAGATCACTAAAAAATAAACAATCTTAAAAAAATAACACCTAGATTTATCTTCTTGTAATGACTGTTCTCTTAAAAACATAAAGACATCATCAAGGCAGACGATGCAACAGCACAAATCAAATTTCTAAGAAAATCCTGTGTATGTACAGGCACAGCAACTAGACTTGAGTCTCATGTCAAGGATTACCTACGCAAATGCTCACGAGCTAAATCCCAGTGGGAGTTTTTGCTCCCCTTCTCGAGAACATTTTGACAAGGACCACTTCTTGGGGGAAGTAGTCCAACAAAGGACAATCACGTGTGAGGCCCACAGATTTGCCCACCCAGCCACTGAAAGCCAACCCCGGCTGCCTTCTAAAACCTACCAGTCCCCCAGGCTAGTGCTTTCTGCCAGCTACCCGATCAAACCCCAACATCCTCAAGCGATCGGCACTCATCCACGCTCCGAGTGCCTTCTGACGAATACATTACAACTCCAACACATCTGTCAGACCGTAATCACCATGTAATGCATCCTGACGGAGAAGTTTTTCATATGTTCAAAGACATTCCCTTTCTAAATCCAGCTTTCAGGAACCCTTCTTCAATTGTGAACCAAATAAGAGATTTTGTTGGCATCTTCTTTCATCGGACGGGAGGAGAAATTTATAGAGAACAGGCAAGGGCGTGAATAAAGACTTACACGGAGGTGGCTTTTTCCCTCCCACAGGTCTTTGCTTTGAAGTTTATAGCACGTGGAAGCGTCCTTCACACCCGTAAAAAATTGATAGGGAAAGTCGGAAACACATTGGGCTATTAACATGTCACATGCTGGAT
Source organism: Ursus americanus (assembly GCF_024610735.1). Taxonomy (NCBI): domain Eukaryota; kingdom Metazoa; phylum Chordata; class Mammalia; order Carnivora; family Ursidae; genus Ursus; species Ursus americanus. Next base: position 117,121,741 of record NC_142164.1, on the reverse strand, counting down.
TTAAATCTAAATAAGACCCTGTTCTTTCCCTTACATGGTGATTGTGCTCTGAGTCTAGCAGGAGGCTTTGCCTGTTCTTTCAGGCTAGTTTCTAGGTTAAAAAAGCCTGGAATGTTCCAGCGACTGCAGGCTAACGATCACCCAAAAGCACACTAATATGTTTGATAAAAGTTCCCAGCATGAGGGCAGAAAACACTTACCATAAGAATGACATGTGAGGAGAAGCAAATCGGAGACACCAGCTCAGGCCCCTTCAATGCTGGAGGCGGCAATTACAACTGGAAGCACATTCCGGGAGGCTGGGGCCGACGGAAGGAGGCACAAATCTCTTAATTGTTTCAACCATTAACTCCTCGACCCACCTGCATTACCACTACAAGGGACGCTGCTGGAAGCCTTCAGCCTTTCTCACACAGCTCGGTTCTGCTTCCTCACCAGTTAAGAAAGGAAGTGTTGACTCTGGATACCTCCTGACCCCGTTTATCAGTTTTTTTGGGTTTGTCTGCTTCATATTCTCCCCTTTCTCTCTCTCTCCCTTTTTTTCCATCTCTGCCTTTACATCAGAGATGATCTCCCTTCGCATGTTCCTGCAGAGTAACACTGGACAGAGTCCTTGAGAAGCATGTCGCACAAGTACTGACCAACTGATCGCCATCTGCATTTAGACTATGAAGTTCAAGGACTTAGGTCTGCCTTAAATGGGCCTTCGTCTCTTGGTAAGCTCATCTCTGGGTACCTAAAATCATGCCATTTTGTGGCCATGCCATGATTTCTTCTCGTATGCATTCCATGCAAATTTTAATTCCACCACTGGTTTAAGGAAATGGTAGCATAGTCCTTTCTTCTCAGATGATGATATCCTATTTATTTTCTCCTGAGAAATAATGTCATGATTTTTACTTATGGAAACAGCACTGGTACCACAATAAAGGGAACTAATCATATCACTTGGGAAGTTTTCTGGAAGAAGCTGTCCCTTCCAGGGGTACAAACCTACACTCATTTGACAACCACTGTCCATTGTGGCTTTGCGTAGGAAATAGTGGGTAATTCACAAGAGACGGCAGTATGTGAGGTAAGAGATACTCAATATGAATCCACTTCCTCTTTCAGGGTGATTGTATAAGGTCAGGGAAAGCTACAGAATAGCAGTAAGTGTTACTATAGGCTTTAAACGTTTTAAACTATAGAAAACATCGGAAATTTTTCATCCACTGTTTGTTAGAGTTGCAAAGAAGAAAATTATGTTCTTGGATATTTGGACACAGTGTATTTCCATGTGGGCCCGAGTTTTTCATTTTCCTCCTTAAGATACGTTCTCCTCGGGCTCTATGGATTCACCACACACACACACACACACACACACACACACACACACACACACACACACACACGATAGAAAGCATCTAACACAAAACAAAAACCTTCAACAGCCACATTCTGCTGTGTTTCAGAGGTTTGACCCTTTTCCAATAAATTTCACAGATGCCAAATGAAGCCGTCCAGATGTTCTGAGGTTCGTACAAGCAAAACCAATATTCCTCACCTCTAAATTTGGCTCTGAATAAACCTGGAACATGACGAAGAATTTGGAGTTGTAGCCCTTATAAGAACTGAACTCCCACTGAGATCAAAGCAGCATGCCAAGGCACCGAGACTGGGCCCTAAATAACTGCTTTTCAACACATATCCTCAGAACCAAACGGGGAAACAAGTCAAAGGAGAGAGTTCTAACACCCATACGGAGAACAAGGACGAGCACCATGCTTCCCACAGACAGGTGGCTTATCACCAAGAGTGAGGTGCCTAGGTACGAGGTAAGAGCAAAATGTGAAAGGATAAATCTTTTATAAAGTGAATGACTCTCGTGCCAACATAAAATGCACATGTGTCCGTGATTAGATTTCACCCATGAAATATTGCAAGGAATAGGTTACATTTGGTTCAAAGGAGAAATCCAGGAAATATAAATATATTCACATACAACAAGACATGCTGGACCGGATTTAGAGATCGATGCAAAACGGTCTATTCCCAGGGCGAGCATCAGTTGCATTCCGATGGCCACGATTCATTTGCATTTCCATGGACAAGAATCATCTGCATTATTATCAGCTTTCTACCGTTTGCAGACTAAGAAAATAGCTCAAAGACAATGAACAATGGAGATAACCTGGAAGGGTCTGACAGAGGACATCCATTCTACAGTCGGTTTTGTTTTGCTCATTTTCAAGTCCTTCACAATTTTTGCTGGCTCTAATAATCCCATTTTAACACTGAATTTTCAAAAACTGATTTCTCTGATGTTTTCTTACTATTGTTTATCATGCATTCATTCAAAATTACACACCAACCAACAATGTTCCATAAATTATGTTAGAAACTGTCCGTTTTTGTTTGAGTTTGAATACATCAAGATATGTCTTTGTATCGAGAGAAGAAAGCATTGTATTGTTTTGTTTAAGTTTGGTTTTGCATCCGTGAATGCGATGGCATAGAACAGATTGGCAAACTATCACAAATGGCCAAATCCAGCCTGGCACCTGTTTTTGGACAGCTGGTGAGCTAAGAATTGTTTTTACATGTTTAAATCGTTAGGAAAAAATAAAATTTCATGACATGTGAAAATGACATGAAATTCAAATTTCAGTGTCCATAAATAAAGTTTTATTGGAACACAGCCACACTCATTTGTTTATGTATTGTCGGTCACTGATTTCATGCTACAATGGCAAAGTTGATGGTTGCCACAGAAACCTTATGAGCTAGAAAAGATGAAAATATTTACTATCTGGCCTTTATTGCTGACCCCTGGCATAAAGTACGAGTCACTAATTACAATGTGTGTGTGGAGAATGAGCTTCTCTACACCAACAAGCCACTCTGCTCCATTCCAACACCATCTACCTGGAGATGGCCTCGGATCCCACAGTGAAGGGCTCAGTCCTAGAAGGCTGTGTTCCTCCTGCCAGCTCAGCTTGTCATCTATGCTTCTGACCACTGGCAGTAACTCAGACATTCCCACAACCCCCTCCTTGAGTTAGTTCAAGGAATTTCCTAGAGTGGCTCACAGAACTCAGAGAAACATGTTACTTACTAAGTCACCAGTTTATTTAAGGGGTGTAAGTCAGGAACAGCCAGATGGAGGAGATGCACGGGGCCAGGAACGGGGAAAGAGCGTGAGGCTTCCACGTCCTCTCCAGGGGCACCACTCTCCCAGCACCCAACACGTTCATCAACCTGAAAGCCCTCCTAAACCCTCCTTCTGCGTTTTTACAAAGGCTTCATTACCTAGGCACAATAGAACTCAGGGGCCATCAAAGACTGAACTCCCGCCCTTCTCCCCTCCCTGGAGGTCTGGGGGTGGAACCAGCAGTTCCAATACTGGAAGTCCATGGTTGGCTCCACTGGGAACCAGCCTCCATTCTCTGGTGCTTTCCAAATGTCACCTCATTGATATAACAAAAGACACCTTTACTGTTCTCTCCATTTAGGTGATTTCAAGGGTTTTAGGAGCTCTGTGCCAGAAATGGGGACAAAGACCAAATAACGTATATTACAAATCACAATATCATAGTACTGTGTTTAATAGAATGTCACATTGAGGGGCACCTGGGTGGCTCAGTTGGTTAAGCAAGCATCTGCCTTCAGCTCAGTTCATGATCCCAGGGTCCTGGGATGGAGCCCCACATTGGGGCTCCTTGCTCAGCAGAGATCCTGCTTCTCCCTCTCCTTCTCCCTCTGCCATTCCCCCTGCTTGTGCTTTTTGGCTCGTATTCTTGGGGCACCTGAGTGGCTCAGTCGATTAAGCGTCTGCCTTTGGCTCAGGTCATGATCTCAGGGTCCTTGAGATCGAGCCCCCCACCCCCAGTCTGAGCCCCGCGTCTGAGCCCCCCCCCCCCGATCAGTGGGGAGTCTGCTTCTCCCTTTCCCTCTGCACCACCCCCACTCATGCTCATGTTCTCACTCTCTCAAATAAAGAAAATCTCTAAAATAAAATGAAATAAAAAAAGAAAAAAGATATTCTGGATGTGATAGAATGGTTCATAAAAACAGTCTTGACTTCTGTACTGAGACAAAATACCAGAGTATTTTGCCCACCAATTCAGATCTCCTGGCACATGCTCCAAAATCATCCCTCAACTGGTCTTCAGAGAAATTACACCCAATGGAAAATAGGTTCAGAGAATAAGGCTTTCCCCTGAGGTGGAGGGTTGCCTTTGGCAGGATATGTCTCTGCATTCGGAACGGATTCCCGTCTGCACTAACTCCTACCACAGTCCAAACATCCAGCCGTCAGGGGCTCACTCTACAGTCCTGTCCTTTGTAGACAAATCTTTCCATCCAGGTGAGTCCTGAGTTATGGGCTCAGGTGAAGGTGAAAAGCTCCGAGAAGCGAGCAGAATCTAAAACTAACCGATGAATGCATGAGTTCAGAGGAAACTCCAAGTGGTAGAAACCGGGGAGAGCTGGAATGGGGAAAGAATTACAGGATCAGCAGAGAGCAAAGGAAGGATGGATCCTAAAAAGGGACAAAGACGCTCGGTGGTAAGATAAGGAGGAGGTGGGCGATGGGCCTGTCGACACAATCCTGGGGACTCGTAAGGGCTCCTGTGCCAACTTGTTAAAAGGAATGAAGTTTTTTAAAAAGGGGATTTGCTCAGCAAGCCAAACAGGTAAAAAGTAGTACCAAAGACCAAACATGCTGTTAAATTACTTGATCAAGAGGGCCTGGGACACAGGACATGGTCAATGAGAATTTGTTGAAAAGGAAATAAACTCTATTAGAACAAGGAAATGAAATGTATTTCAAGAAAATGTTAAGAACATAAATGAAAGGCCTGACCGGTAACCCCATTGCAATATATGGGAAAAAATTAGGAAATTTACATTATATTTGATACAGAAAAATGGGTTATTTAAGAGACAGATTAATTAAAAGAAGTTCTTAAAATAATGTACATTGTCAAAATTGAACTTTTTACTTGGATATTTCATTAGGTTTTTGTAGCACCACAGTAATCATTCATCCCAGAAAGTATTTAGGATTGCTTAGATGAAAACATTAAGATAAAAACTGATTACAAAGACTATTTAGATAGAACAGAAAAATGCCTTTCTCTTTTATGCCAAAGACATATGCTTACAGTCTTAATTAGAAACAGATAATCTTATTTTTTTTTTTTTTAGATTTTATTTAAATTCAAGTTAGTTAACATATAGTGTACTATTAGTTTCGGGGGTAGAATTTAGTGATTCATCAGTCTTATCCAACACCCAGTGCTCATTGCATCACATGCCCTCCCTCCTTAATGCCCGGCACCCAGTTACCCCATCCCCCCACCTCCCCTCCTCTCCAGCAACTCTCCTTTTGTTTCCAAGAGTGAAGAGTCTCTTGTGGTTTGTCTCCCAGATGATCTATTCACTTACTACTAAAAGTGAAGTTCTAAAAGCAAGTTAGCCCAACAGGTATCATGTTTTGGTAGATTTGGTATATTTAGAAAGTTTGCCCGGAATCGTCCTAGACGGACACTGAGCTCAGATGCGAATTTTGCAAACCATTTATTTTGGAGTACCCAATAGCAAACCATGCTCCCCTGAGTTATGTGTTCCTCTCAGAGTGAGCAATCACCCTACTGGGGGAATGTCCATTTCTCCAGGCATTTGCTGCGATCCCTGAGTGAAGCTGAAGCAGCAGAGGGGGTCATCTTTAGACAGCATCTTGTTACCTTCACACTGGACAATGGAAATGTGAAAGCAAGGAGAAGACATGATTCTGTCCCTAAAGCTGGGCCAAAATGTTTCCAGGAAGTTCTCCATTTCACAGTAGTGGGCAAGAGCGCTTCTGGAAAAACCCAGAACACCAGGAGAATCAACTGCTACACTGAGCAGAAGATCTTTCATAATATTTTTATGGTTCTACGATACTTCAAACGTGTAGGGTATATAATGTGAAAACCACTGGCTGCTGATTCCATCAGAACTCAGTTCAAATTCCATCTCTGGTACTTGTGAGTACGCAGTAGCCAAGTGACACTGCACAAAGCATCGAACCTTCCTAAGCATCTGTGAAACAGAGATGGTCAGCCAATTACAAAGTCAAGATTAGGTTCCCTGACACACAAGTCCATCTTCGTAGAACAACAACATCAACAAAAGTAAAAAAAACAAACAAAAACAGTGACTTTAAGTAACACAGAAGTTATCTTTTACATGCAAATAATTTGATATGGTATCAAAGACCCGGATGTCTTCTATCTTTCTTACTGGTTATTCTCAGACTTGCCTCCATCGTCAAGGCTAACTCATGGACCAAGACAGCTGCTGCAGCCCCTGCCATTGGTCTGCATCCTAAATGGCAGAGGACAGAAAAGGAGAAGAGCCAACGAGTACCTTTTCTAGCTAAATCACAGTTCCCTTAGAGAGGCATTCAAAAGTCCTTCACAATTATTCCAATTGCATTTAATGGCCTAGAAATAAGTTAGATGGCCATATTTAGCAGCAAAGAAGCTTTGGGAAATATAGATGCTTAATTCTATATGGTAATGTGCTCAGGTGAGGAACTAGGTTTTGGTTAGAAGAGAAGCTGGATGAACAGGCGAAGAGCAATCCACCCACCTACATTAGAGAGTATATGGGGAGAATTAGAATTCCTATAGGTACCAAGCCCCTGACAGCACTCCAGACATATCACATGCCCAGTAAATTACACATTTATTTTCCATCATATTAGAAAGTAAAACTGCTGAGAATAGAACTGTGTTGCTAATTTCTTTTATAACTACTGAAATGCATGGACCAGGGTTCTCAACCTCGGCACTTAGACCAGATAACCCTCACTGTGCAGGACTGTCCTGGGCATTGCAGGTCATTTACCAGCATCCCTGCCCTCCACCCACCTGATGTCTGTGGCCTTCCACCACTACCTGTGACAACCAAAAATGTCTCCAGCCGTTGCTAAATGTCTCCTTGGGAGCAAAGTCACCCCAAGTTGAGAACCACTGTCTAAACCTACACTGGACACTAAGTCACTACTCTGACACTTACGACTTGAATGGTGCTAAAGACCCTTGAGTATGTAGTGCTGATGTCATCGTGGAGAACTGAGTATGGGACAAAGGTGTAGATTTTCCAAATGAATAATACATAATCTTGCTAAATTACATAGATACGAAATGATTATATATTGCTTTTTTCGTAAAGGTAATGCAGTAAAGATGTACTTTGGGGGAGGAAAATGTAATATACAGGTTTTATTCATTCATTCCTTCATCACAAATATTTGTTGAGCAACAAGTATGTGCCAAACAGCATTCTAAGCTACGACAGTAGAGGACACCACGGTCAACAAAGAAACCAGAGTCGTGCCCACAAAGGGCTTACCTCCTGGTGAAGGAGACAGAGTCTGAGAGATAAAGCAGGAACTCTGTATGTCAGGTCAGGGTGTAAACGAAGCGGTAGCGGCAGGGAGGTGGTGATTTGGGAGAGCAAGGCTGAGAAGGTGCGTGTGTGCTGAGGTGTGAATGAGGGGAGGCGGTGAACTGGGGGTCTCTCTGAGGAAGGGGAGTTCTGGGTGGAGAGAAGAGTAGCCTCCAAGGGGTAAAAGTAGAAGGAGATCAAGTAGGAGAGAGAGGTGAAGACACAGGGCCGGTGTTTGGGTCCGAGCAAGACGGAAACACAGCAAAAGGTGGAAGGTAGACAGCAGCATGATTCAGCTCACAGGTTTAGAGGGTCTTTCCAGGAGCCCTGTGGAGACGACATTGTTTGGGGCAAAAGCAGCAGCTGGAAGACACAAGAGGATGCCCATGGATGGTCCAGGCTAGAGATGATGGCATACTGGACAAGGGGTGGGGGTGGGGGCAGTTAGATGGGAGGAACAGATCATGCTTGTAGATGGTAGCCAGAAACAATGAGCATGTGTGGTTTCTACAAAACATTACATAATCCTTATCTTTTAAAATATATTCTGAAAGTTATATCATCATTACTTCCGGGTTTTGTTACTCGTCCGTCCCAATATTTGTTCAAAACAGGTTTTCAAGTTGTTGATCTCTGGGCAGAACGATGGAGAAGGCAGTGTTCCAAACTTTGGCACCCCTCCACCCCTTCGCTGAGTGATTCCAGGACTGTTATCAAATATGTATGCGCCTGAATGCCCCATCTGTAAAACAGAGTTACTGTCACTCACGCTTCACCTCATTCACCTAAAGATGAAGAGCAAAAGACTAGAAAGGTTCCACAAATCTCAAAAGAAATGCAAACTGTAATTAGCTGCAAACGTATCCAGTGGTGATAATATTCAAAGGAGATAAACTCTGATTAGCATGTAAGATTCATTCCCAACAATTCAGACTAAAGACAACCCTTAAACTTATGTCAGCTTTGTACTGACATACTGAATTCCCAAGTTCCTGTTGGGGTTAGCTGTGACTTATTAATGCATTCTTTGCTTTTAGGCAAAAGGAGTTGATATCTTTTCTTGTGAAATGCAGTCTCTCATGTCAGCCTTGATCATTCACTGAGAAGATATGATTTACCAATCCCCTTGGGGGTGGGGGTGGGGTCTTTATTTACGATACTTAAAAACATAGTTCAAATGAAACTTTTCCATTCAAATTTCTTTTGAATGGATAAAAAAGAATTAATTTCTTAATGGAATAAGGAGAAAAGGGGTTGCTTAAATGAGAGGTAATACTGGTAATTCATGTAATACTCTACTAATATAAAACTGGACAGAAACCCTAGTTAGGAAATTTCGTCAACCTCATGGCATTCTCTCCCCCCCGCCATATGTATATATACACATACACTTTCCTGTAATGCTGAGATGAATAAGTTACCCAACATTCCAGCTCAAGAACAATTAATATAATAGATAGTAGAAAATGTCTTTTCAGAACAAATGTTTATTACATAAGAAGAGTAAAAGTACTTAAATCAGACATTTCGTTTCTGCCCAAGATTTTGCAAGTCAGAGCTAGCAAAGTTTACTTTCATCACATTATTTCACATTCACCTAAGAATTCTGTTCTATTTTTAATAACATTCATGTGTATTAAATGACATAATGTGTGCATGGATGCTAGGATGGATCATTATAATAAAATTTTTGGTTTAGGAATATTATTCTACAATTACTGACTGTGAGATAATGTGTTTGAAAGACCCTTCAAAACAATAATGTTCTTCATAAATAGGCGACTTCAGTATTATGTGTTGCTCAGATAAAATTTTAGTTATAAAATAAATGACTGTTCCAGTTGTAAAGTCTAATAGTAATGCTGATTAAATCGATCTCATCAAACACTATTAGGTTCCCAAAGTCGCCAATATTTTCAGCCAGTAGTAAACTTTATTTATTTATATACCACATATAATGAATATATATTTTTTTCCTCAAAATTGTAATGTTTGGGGATTAAGGTAAAATGGACGTTATTCAATGTACAAACGAAAATGACGACTTCAGGGTGTGTGCACAGCGAGGAATACTCAAAAATAGAAGAGACTTTTTAAAGAGTCCAATTCTTTCACAGCAATTCTGAAAGTTCTCCCACCAGTTCCAACTTGCGCGTGGCTGGTGGACACAGTTTCCACAAACATTCCCCAGTTCTCCCACATCAGCTGAGTTAACTCACTTCTGACACTGTGTGCCTGGTGACCGTGTCAGATCCCACAGGTTAAGGGCTCGGTCGCACAAGGCTGCTCCCCACCCCTCTGCCATGGCCCTGCCCTCCCTTCAATGCCACTCACAAGTCCCGGATGTCACCTGTGCTTCTGCCTGACCTGCTGACCCCCTACCTGGCTTCCATTCCCTTGCTAGGGCGGCTGAGCAGAACACGTGAGCAACTTACTTACCACATCACTTTAGGCGGGTTTGTTATTAAAGGACATGAGCTTTGGCAGACGGAAGAGATGCACAGGGCCAGGCAGGGGGAAATGGCGGGGAGCTTCCAGGGACACCACCTGTCCCCAGATCTGCATCTGCACGTGCTTCCCACGTGGGAGCTCTCTGAACCCCCTCCTTTTTTGTTTCGCTTTAAATAGAGGCTTCATTATCTAGGCATGATGGATTAAATCATCGGCCATTGGGGATTGAATCAACCTCCAGCCCTCTCCCCTCCCTGGAAATCAGGGAGTGGGCCTGAAACTTCCAACCCTCTATTCAGCGTTTGGTTCGCCTAGCAACCAGCCCCCATCCTTAGCTGTGCTCCAAAAGTCACCTCAGTCACATAAAGCCCATTGTGGTGGAAAGGGGCTTGTTAGGAATAACAAGACACTCATTCACCTCTGAGGCTCCCAAGGGATTTTAGAAACTGAGGACAAGAGACCAAATATAACAAAAGATGTTCCCATTGCTCTTATCGCTCAGAAAGTCCCAAGACTTTGGGGAGCTGTGAGCCAGGAACCGCGGAAGAAGATTAAATATAGCAAGAGTATATTCCGGTCATCTGAATGACCAACTGTACATGTCTCATAAATCACAATATCGCAAGTTCCGACAAAGCTTAAGTGTAAGTAAAATGCAGTAAATCTTCTGGTCTAACCAGAAGATGTTTCTCCTTAAAATGTTTGTGGATTTAAAAAATTACATACGTCAATTTATGATATATGTATCTTGATTGCAGTGGTGGCTACAGGAATTGACTCTACCTGTGATAAACTGTCATAGAATGATACACGTACATTGTACCAACGTCAATTTTCTGCTTTTGACATTGTCCTACAAATATGTGAAGTGTAATTACTGGTAGAAACTGGATGAAGAATATGTGTAATTTCTCTGCAGTCTCTGCAACTCCCTGTGACTCTAGAATTATTCCAAAATTAAAGGTTTTTAAAAATCTTGATGCAGTGGTAGGGAACATACCTTAGAACATTGCTTGTGATTCTGACACCAAACCAGGGAACCATTGTTCTGCAAAAAGAAAAAGAAATATTGGCTCATTAAATAATTTTCTAACTGATAACTACATACTGTGAATATCATTTTTCAATATCATCCTTGACAAAAGACCAATTTCACCATCCTGATGTTCTCTCTTCCCGAAATAGAAAATGTGTTTCTAATGTAAGTCCAATTTCGTCCTTGACTTCACGATAGAAACAAAGACATATAAAATGATAAAGATTTCAAGCTGTCTAAAAGGAAAAGTGTTGGAGCCGCCTCTCCTGGTATGCTGAGCTATGAAATGCAGACCAGCGGGGAAACTGAACGTGAGATATTTCTCCAGGAGTAAGCAGTTTTGGTAAATATACAAGTCTAAGGCTTTTCATCTCAACCCATTCACAGTAGTCAGGTCTCATTGAAAAGCCTCCTCTTTCCCTGTCACCGGATGTGTGACTGTGGACAAGGGACTTGCTACCCCTGTACCTCTGTTTATCCATCTGTAAAACATAACGATATTTCATGCATGAGATTGCTGGCATACGGAAAAAATACACACACACCACTTAGCATGGCTTGATAATTCACTCAGTACGGAAGAAATATCAGAACTATGGCTTATCGTGTCTAACATCCACATTTCTGCTGGGAAGCCTCTCATTCCCCATATCTAACGTCTTGGTCATGATTTCTCCTTTGGCTGGGACACGTTATATCAGAGTGAGGCTGGGGTGGTTGGTAGAGACCGTAAAAGCCACCAACCCATAATTTAGATGGTGTGGCCTCCAGTTCCTTGAAGTTCACGGTTGGATATGACATGAAGTGGTCTGTTTTCCCTGTCTGAATCTCTAAACTTTGAATTTTGAGAACATCACCTTCTATCCAGAGAAGAGTAGTGTTACATTTGTCCTCCGTTCAAAGAAAATTAAACCAATATATCTTTTAAAAAATGTTTTTATAACAAGTTCATAGAGATATAACTCAAACACGTGGTGTGCCCTTCATTTAAAGCATACACCCAATGGTTTGTACGAAGGAGCATACTCTCAAGGCTATGCAACCATCACCACTCTCTAACTGTTGAACATTGTCACCAACCCCAGAAACTTGGATCCATTAGCAGTCACCCTCCCAACTCCCTCCCTCTAGCCCCTGGCAACCACTGATCTACTTTCCTTCTCTGTAGAGTGGGCCGATTCTGGAAATTTCCTGTAAATGGAATTATAGAACTCATGCCCTTTTGTGTCTAGATTCTTCCACGTGGCATCATGGTTCACAGCTGGCTAAATGGTACAGTGTTTTGCTCTGCCTATATTGCCGAGAAAATCAATACTTCCGTCCTTTTTGTCTGATTTCATTGTATGGATACATCACATTTTTCTCTTCTGCTCCCAAGAATCTACCTCAATATATCTCACTTCTAATAATATATCTTCATAATATACCTGAATCAATCTCAACTGCATAGGATCAGAAAGTTTCCTCTGCTGTACTCAGACCATCAGGCCAAAAGGCCCCAGCCCCTTATTAAAGCTTTAGTTATGAAATCTACCCTATGGCCCTAACCCTCCTTTGCAAACTTGCATACCCAAAATTGCAACACAGACCTACAATTTCAGCTAATCTGGTATCAACCTACCCGACCCCCTACTGACCTCTACAAATCCTCAGTGCGCCCTCACCTCTTGCTACATCTCAAGGTTCATTGGCCAGACCAGCAGGACCAAAGCTGGGGAAGTATATGAACAGCCTGGGAGGAGGTGAAGTATGATTTTTGGCAGGGTTTACATCAGAGAAATAATTAGACTGGGTAGAGGCCAAAGCTGGACAGACAGTGGCCATGGTTTAATTACTGGGAATGAAGGTTTAGTAGACACGGTGCAGGAAAGCAAGCATTATGTGCAGATCGAGACTCTGATCAAAGGAGCCTCTGGCTTGGTGACAAACTAAAAGTTCACAGGGAGATCAGGCAGGCTCAGGTGTGGTCACCCAGACACAGGGTGATGATGGCAAAAAGCAGAGGTCAGACATTGAGAGGTGCATTATGGAAAAGCTGAGAGTAGTGTCCAAGGCAGCTTTGGAGAGCTTCCTACATGAGGCCCACCTCACCATCTCACCAGGGAGGGGCCCTTCCTCCTGGCCCTGTGCAGGGAGGGCTCCTGCTGGGACTTCCCAAGACCAAACCCATGAGAGTACATCCAGGCCCCAACCCCAGTGCTCTGTGGTCATTGTCCAGTGATGGAAAGCACTGAGATACCTTCCAAAGGGACTCAGGGCTGAAATGAATGAACTTCGATCTTGGAGACTGGGTCAAGGCCAGTTTCTGAACCAACACCACCTCTTTACAAGGGTCATGGTCTGAGGACCGTCACCTTCCTTGCACTAGGTCAGAAGCTCCCGCTCCTTATGCAGGGAAACTTGACATGGCCCGGCTTCCACCTCATTCCCTCCCAAGTCTTTCTTGTCCTGTACAGACAGCCGGGACCTCTGGAGGACGTAAGGGAGCCCTAACGGCCTCTGCATTTGCCACACTGCTCTTGAGACATGTACCCTACTCTCTCGTGCCTTGGGATAGATTTCTTGAAGTCAGCTCCTCGACAGGAGCTCCTTTTTCCTCTTTGCTGGAAAGCTTCACGTGAGCCAGTGGACCAGCTCCTGGTTCTCATAGATATGGTTTCCATCGTAGGTCACGTGAGGCAGACAGGGATGCAGAGTAGACATGGCAATTGCTGCCAGCCCCGAGTGAGTGGCCGACAAAGTATTACTAATGGGGGGTACGCCTTTGCCAGGATTATTATTAAGCGCTATTATTATTATTATACTATTGACCACATCTTCAGAGCAGGCCCTTGCTTTGGTGTTTGCCATATTTAGCCCACATGCACATCCCACTTGATGACATCAACTTCACCCATTTTGCAGTTGAGAAACAGGGACTCACAGAAGCCAAGTAAAACATCCGCAGTAATGAAGCTAATGGTTAAGCATAGTGGGGACAGCACAATGAGTAAGGGTTCCTTGAAACAAGGGGTGAGCTTTACGATGGGTTTTGCAGGAATCTCCAGAGTCAGAATCTTGGAAGGAGGGTAAGGATTGCCTAGGATGGTCCTGAGTATCATAGGTTCAGGGAGCAGCAGATCACACTGATGGGCTGGAGCAGAGAAAAGGAGAGGAGGATGGGTCCAAAGACAGGAAGTAGATGACAGTGGATTTGGACTTATTGCTAGAAATAAAATTTGTCATATAGTAAATGTCAGAGGATTAAGAAAAAGAGAGGATAGGAGAAGTCGCGTATCTGGCACACCTTGATTAGCTCCTTTTTGTTTCCCTTGACTGTAGGTAAAATGGCCAACCTGAACAACACCAAGAGAGGAGCAGAAAGCACCTTCAGCTGCCCAGCAGAGGCACCCTCTAGGGCCCCCTCCCCCCCCACCAAAACCAAATGCTCCTACACCTGTCAAGCCAATAGCTGTAGAGCCTCTCTGCTAAGCTGTTTACATTGGGGGGGGGGGATTAACGTCAATGCATTTCCTCAACCAAAGCATTTTCGTTTCAAGCATAATTTCCCACTAATCATAAAAGGAGAAGCTGTCATTATACAGAAATATCTGGGGCAATAGCAAGCAAGCATGAAAGATTAGTATGGTGGTAATCGTTTTTTGTTGTTCTTACTGAAGACAGTACATCCTAGAATGCCTGGAAGGATTAAAAACATAATCCACGTAAAGTATTTAGCAAAATGTTTGCAACAGAGTTAGATGTCAGGGGGAAAAAGTCCATTATGATTGACGTTACTTTGTTTGCCATTATGACTGTTTTCAGGAGTGGGGGAGTAAATCCTGTACTTAAAATCTCCCAATTCCTATGTATAACCCAGTCCAATCTTATTAGTAAGGCTCAGAAGAGGGAGCCCATCATGTTTTTCTCCTTGGATGGTAACAATCTTGCCATGCTGGCCAATGAGTGGGCAGAGGTATTATTTTAGGTTTAATTTCCTTCAGCCATGTGTATTTCCTTTAGCGTGAACTGTGTGCATTTTACCATTTTTTTTTAAAGATTTTATTTATTTGACAGGGACAGCCAGCAGAGAGGGAACACGAGCAGGGGGAGTGGGAGTGGAAGAAGCAGGCTCATAGTGGAGGAGCCCGATGTGGGACTCGATCCCAGAACGCCAGGATCACGCCCTGAGCCGAAGGCAGACGCTTAAAGACTGCGCTACCCAGGCACCCCGCATTTTAGCATTTCTATTCTGGATTGTTTAACCTTATCAATTGCAGCAGCTATGAGTGCCAATTATATTTAATAATCATTTGTCTATGATAGGTGTTGTAAACATTTTCCAGTCATCATTTGCCTTTTGAATTTTTTCAAGTTTTCTCCATGCAGAAATTTTCTATGCATGCGCACACGCACACACACACGCACCCACACACAGAGATATGTCTGTCTGCATTTCGGTTTTGGGTTTTAGGTTTCCTGTTTCTCTTAAAACAACCCCCCCCCCATCAAGGTTTTGCAGCTGTTCTTTGCTTTTGGCTTTATCAATCAGCATTTGCCATACTATTTATCTCTACAAAGAACTTCTAAGAACCCTGCCTAATGGCACCAAGGATGTTGGTAAACCCCCGATTAACTCCAGCTACTGTGTTTCAGCCAGGTGCACAGACACTGAACCGTGGAACTACAATGCTCACCTGTAATGCTCTCTGAGCAGAAGAGCAATGGAAAAATACAAGAATCCAGTACATTTCAACATCCCACCCCGGGGGGAAGTTCTTAGTCAGATTACACTAGCCTTCACCAGTTAAGCCACCTGACAACAAAAATAAAATACAGTATTTGCAATCAAGTCTTGTTTTGGCTTAAAGCCAGCAAAGATAAAGAGTCTAAGTACATCAGACAAGAAAGGCGCTTGCCTGTTGAATCATTATCGTAACCTCCAGGTAGGATCAGACAGTGGGACTTTTGTAATTATATAAAGATTACATCCTGTATTTTATTGGTTTAACTAGATCAAACATGAATGCTAGTCAATCCAACTTTCAAAGAGTTTATATAAGTTCAATCAACTGCACCCAGACTTTATTTCAATGACATTTTCAAAGTCTCTCCATTTCTAGCTTTTTGATTTTCCTTAAAGAAAAATAAATCTTCAAAAGCTTCAAGTAAACACTTCATTCACTCAAAGACAACCCACAAGGAAAGGATAAAGATAAAAAACTAGCTATCTAGATACAACCATTTGAAAAAGGAAGGGAGAATTAGAACAGATTTCACATTTTCTTTAACATAACCAGGTGTAGGTGTGGAACAAGGACTAATATGCAATTTTGCAAACACAACACTATTGTCCAACTGTAGGATAGAATGCTTGAAACTGAAACCATCCCAGAAAATCCACGATTGACCAAATGTTTACCATTCAACCCTATGAAACTACAAATAATCAGCTGTGACTTTCAGTTGACAATTTTGTTCTCACATTAAATGTAAGTTTTGGGGGGACATGTGGGTGGCTCAATTGGTTAAGCATCTGCCTTCGGCAGCTCAGGTCATGATCTCAGGGTTCTGGGATCCAGCCATGCACTGGGCTCCCTGCTCAGCGGGAAGTCTGCTTCTCCCTCTCCCACTGCTGCTTCCCCTGCTTATGCTCTCTTCCGCTCTCTGTCAAATAAAATCTTTTTAAAAATAAAAAATAAGGGGTGCCTGGGTGGCTCAGGTGGTTAAGCACCTGCCTTGGGCTCAGGTCATGACCCCAGGTTCCTAGGATCGAGCCCCATATCGGGCTCCCTGCTCAGCAGGGAGTCTGCTTCTCCCTCTCCCTCTCTCCCCAGCTTGTACTCTCTCTCTCAAATAAATAAATATCTTTTAAAAAAATAAAAATAAAGATAAAAAATAAAAATAAATGTAAGGTTTTTTTTTAAATGAAGGCATGGAGGGGTACCTGGCTGGCTCGATCGAAGAGCATACAACTCTTGATCTAAGGGTGGTGAGTTCAAGCCCCACGTTGGGTGTAGAGATTAAATACACAGAACTTAAATAAAAAATAAAAAAAGTAAAATGAAGGTACGGATTAAAATTTAGGAATTCATTTTCATCCAGAATATTTTTCTATTTATTTGGAACCATGGAATAATATACTTGATTTCATTTATTATTAGAAGGGTGTGCTTTTCTACTCCCAATATACTTGGAACTTCCCCACGTATTCCACAGCCACTAAAAGATAATGGAAGAGAAGGACACTGAGAGGAGGCATTTCTGTGGCTCGAAAGGTTTTTGTAAATGAATCTTTGCTAGTGATCTTCTCGACTATAGATTTCATTCAAAATATTTCTCAGGAAGCTTCTATGCATATCACTAAGTGAGAGAAGCTAATCTGAAAAGGCCCTATGCTGTAGGATTCCAAATATATAACCTTCCCAAAAAGGCAAAACGAAGGAAATGGTAAAAAGATCATTGGCAGGTGGGGCGGAGGGGGGTGAGGATAAAAGTTGGAACAGAGAGGATTTTTAAGGCAGTGAAAATACTCTAATAATGGTAGATCCATGTCTTTATCCATCTGTCACAACCCACAGAATGTCTGCCACCGGAAGGGAGCCCTGACGTCAACTATGGACGCAGGGGGATAACCGCATGTCACTATAGATTCATGGACGTAGCAAACGGACCACGAGTGAGGGAGTTCATTACAGGGGAGGCTACGCATGTATGGGGACAGGCACTCTCTACAACAGTGTACCTTCTACTCAGTTTTGCTGGGAACCTGAAACAACTCTAAAAAATAAAATCTACTTCAACAGATGAGTGGATTAAGAAGACGTGGTCCATATATACAATGGAATATTACTCAGCCATCAGAAAAAACGATTTCTCAACATTTGCTGCAACATGGATGGCACTGGAGGAGATAATGCTAAGCGAAATAAGTCAAGCACAGAAAGACAATTATCATATGATTTCACTCATTTATGGAATATAAGAAGTAGGAAGATCAGTAGGAGAAGAAAGGGATAAAGAAAGGCGGGGATAAACAGAAGGGGGGATGAACGATGAGAGACTATGGACTCTGGGAAACAAACTGAGGGCTTCAGGGGCGCCTGGGTGGCACAGCGGTTAAAGCGTCTGCCTTCGGCTCGGGGCGTGATCCCGGCGTTCCGGGGTCGAGCCCCACATCAGGCTCCTCCGCTATGAGCCTGCTTCTTCGTCTCCCACTCCCCCTGCTTGTGTTCCCTCTCTCTCGCTGGCTGTCTATGTCAAATAAATAAATAAAATCTTTAAAAAAAAAAAAAAAAAAACTGAGGGCTTCAGAGGGGAGGGAGGTAGGGGGAATAGGATAGGCTGGTGATGGGTAGTAAGGAGGGCACGTATTGCATGGTGCACTGGGTGTTATATGCAACTAATGAATCATCGAACCTTACATCGGAAACCAGGGATGTACTGTATGGCGACTAACATAATATAATAAAAAATTATTAAAAAAAAGGAGTAAATGTGTAAAAAATAAAAATAAATAAAAAAAATCTACTTCAAAGGAGGGGGAGAAAGCAAGCTTTGTGTTTATGTTTGTTGTCCGTTAAGTAGGATTTCTTTCAAATGTTATAGATCACCCTCCGTAAATAAATGGCCTTTCATCCCCAACTATCTGTCAGAAAATTCTCTCTGGATTCTCCCAATGTCACATCAAACTGAATTCTCTAGAACCGTCGGCCATCCACGTGTACCTCTCGGCAGATGTCCAGCCCTTCCCTGTGCCCAGCGCTGGAATGCACACATGGCCACACTGTCTTGTTTCACCTCTGCATTAGGTCATAAGGTCCCAAAACGAACGGAATAAGTAGACTGAGCTGTGCAAATTGTTCCCCTTCTCTGACAGGAGCTTTTAGGAAGTAGGTTCATTATTTTGTTTCCTATAGAGTTCAAGAGATTCAGCACTGCAGTAACAAAAATGGAACAAAAAACTTGCATTCAGAATCAAAAACGAATTATTTTAGAAATAATCATGCTAATTATCTTCTTACAGATGCACATAATTAAAGTTATCTAAAGAAAATTTATAGCACAGCAAGTGCCAGACTATGCCATATGGGAAAAATTACATTTTATTAACATGTTACTATGAATTTTGACAAGGAATATTCTTATGAGTTCTATATGTGGGAGAGCATTAGATCAAGACAGAATTTTTACTCCTTAGTGTCCCTATGAGAAGGGTGGGACCCACCACAGGATCAGGCTTCTCTTAGGACATCTCAAGCAATGGTCTACCCACTTGAATCCCCTCCATGAGGGCATGCTAATTACGGATTCATTCTTGCCAGGGCTAGGATTTCAGATATGTATTCCCTAAACCATATTTGGTATTACAATGTGTATTTTCAGGAGACAACTCTAGAAAGGTGGGTCGTCTCCACAGAATCACATAAAACCCTGGAAGATTTCAAGACGGAATAAATTATTTGGGCTGAAATAAATCCAGCCTTAAGTAGGTTTAGAGGGAGCATTAAAGGTAGGAACTAGACTTAAGTAAATGACTCATTTTACAAAGTAAGGGAAGCATGAGAAGAAGAGTACGTACTCTAAATCGAACAGCTGAAGTGTTGATAGGAAACCAGAACAATAAAGAAATGTCTCTATAAATGTCACTGTCCTTCACTGCTTCTCATTCATTACCCTGAAGGTTTACTTCACCTGTCAACTGTGTGAGTTCTTCCAATCTCAGAAACCTCTCCCCAGTCACCATATCGACTTGTCTAGAAAGTAAACACATGCTTGTGGAAGTGCCAAGTCCAGCAGGGCAGAGATGTCGGGTTCACTGGGTAGGAATGACCACCTGCTTCCCCAGTGTGGGTATCGTAGTCAGCCACACCTACGTCCGTTTCCAAGCCTTTCTTTGAAGCTTTCCTGACTTTAATGATTTGTTTCTGAGTGATGGTGAGAAAGACAAGACTGGGAAGAGGAGAAAAGAAGGGGCAGTAGGGGAAGAAGTAGACAGAATAGGGAAGAAAGACAGAAAGAGTTCAAAAAGTCTGGGGCAAATGGCATATTGGGTCTTTGGGCATAAACATGAGATTCAAAGACTCCTTTAAGTATAAAATAAGAGCAGATTTTAATGCAAAAGCAGATTTTTGTTTTTGACATCAAGAGGCACAGGTAAATCTGCACTGTTGCAGACCATTGCAGCCCAAGCTTACAAAAAGCCACCGGCATGAGGACCGCCATCAGCTCCGTCAGGGCGTTCGGGTGTCTGAACACAGAGGTGGCAGTGCCTGAACCTCGGATGCTATGGTGGGTTATGTAGCTTCGGCTCGGTCTCCATGGCAACCACCAGCACTGTCCAATCTGGGATAGGGGGTCCCCATTAACACTGGAGTATCCCAGCTACACCTGCTGTAATCCACAGTAATTAGAGACAAAGCACAGAAAGAAAAGACTGGCAGAAATGAGAGGAGCAAGGAGTTCTAGAAACAAGATGAATGCCCAGGATCCACTTTTTGGGACATGTCCTTTCCACAACCTTAGGCAAAACCGTGAGACACTGTGTTTCACTGAGGCACACAATGTGACCAGCAGGTTTCCCGAACTGTGGTGAGCGTGACAGCATGGGTCGTCTAGTCCTAGTGTTCTACATTTCACGTGCGTGAACTTGGTCACAGCTGTGTATGCTGCTACCAATTAAACTAAGTTGTGTACATTGCTGCTTCTACACATGTTGGGTTTAACCGCCATTTACAATGTGATTAATATAGCAGCAACTGGGTGGCTTAGTCGGTTGAGCACCTGCCTTCAGCTCCAGTCATGATCCCAGAGTCCTGGCATCGAGTCCTGCATGGGTCTCCTTGCTCAGCAGGGGGTCTGCTTCTCCCTCTCCTTCTGCCCCTGCCCCTGCTCCTTCTCTCTCTCTTTTTCAAATGAATAACATCTATAAAAAAAATTTTAAAACATAAAATGTGATGAATATAACTAGACAATGATTTGGCATTGAAAGGAAAAATTGTGGTGTAT
Source organism: Ursus americanus (assembly GCF_024610735.1). Lineage (NCBI taxonomy): Eukaryota > Metazoa > Chordata > Mammalia > Carnivora > Ursidae > Ursus > Ursus americanus. Next base: position 117,100,848 of record NC_142164.1, on the reverse strand, counting down.
GCAGAAATGCAAATGAAAAAATAAAGAAGTGTGGCAGATACTGCCACACTTTCATATTTTCTTGCAACTAATAACCAATACCTTACAGGATTCAAGCAAGCAGTATGACACAGTAGATGAAGCTGTGTCACATGAGGACTGATAGACGAAAAGAAGTCACAAAATGCAAGTGAACACAAAAGAAATCACCAAACCTCCTGGACCAGATAAAAGGTATTACAAAACAACAAGATATTAATGGGACCAAATGATGTTTCTTTTACGAAAGACCTGAGCCTGTGTCATCATTTTATTATAATTTTATTCATTTCTTAGGTTTGCATAAAAATGGATGTTTCATCCATGGTTTCTCTGGTTCGTTAAAATCTCTTCCATAAATTCACATTGGCTTTCTACAAACCCCCTTTCTTCTCCATATTGACACATCTTGATAGTTACTCTTTGGGGGGTTGCCCCTCCCTTCCCTAGCCTGCATCCAGGAAATGATTAGTGACTTCTTAAACTGATCCGTATCTTATAGAAAGTGAGTCTGTGATTATAAGGAGTGATTATCACCAGTGGCTAGATGGAGGTCTGCCCAGACTACAAAAAGATAAACTCGATGTGAGTGTCGATGACCTCTGACATCACACGTGCATACAGAACTTCTACAGACATGAACTGGGATGGAAGGACCTTCCTGCACTATTTGTCTTTCTCAGTGAAATCAGAACCGTGGTAATTTTCCAAAAGAAGTGAGTTGATGGAGGAGAGGTTGGACGAGAGCAATGGACATTTAGATTAGTCGGTAAAGGAATGTGGGCGCTGAAGTAAGTGGAACTATACTGGCAGGACTGGTAGATGGTACAGACGTTTACCTGAGCTTGAGAGCTATGGCAATTCATAGGAACACCATTCCACATGACTGTGTGATTTTTTAAAAAAATACTTCATGTATTTATTTGAGAGAGAGAGCACGAGCAGGGGGAGGGCAACGGGGACAAGCAGACTCCCCATCTAGTGCAGAGCCCAATCCCAGGACCCAGGGATCATGACCTGAGCCGAAGTCAGACACCTAACTGACTGAGTCACCCAGGCGCCCCAGGTTGCGCGATCTTCTCTAGCAGCCCGCACCACTGAAATGATACATCCAAGTGGGCGGCTTTAGGGTCTGATGGATTCAGAGTTAGAAATCTACAGCCAGAGATTAGCCAAAGGGCAATATATATATATAAAATAAAGCTATTGGCCACAAAAAAAAAAAATTAAAATGATACATCATGGGCTCTAGACTGGACTCCGCCCAAAATTAAAAGAGGAAGGGCCAGTGTAACTGTGCTTTCAACACTGGGGGTTCAAAGATGCACCTGTGGAATCTGTCAGACATCGAGGTTCTCTGGGATGGGCTTAGGGGATCGAGACATGACCCCGGACTCTACAGACGGACAGAGGCCCCAAATGTTTCTTAGAATAGGACAGTTGTGGCAAACACTAAGACAACAGATTGTCTGAACGTTGAGAGGTTATGGAATGAAAGTCTAGTGGTGAAAGATACAGAGCAGTTGCAGAAAGCAAATAAAAGCACGAAAATGGTAAGTATTTATGGTCAGAGTGGAAAAGTGCAGTTTAAAAAGTATAAGGGAGAAGAGTTCCGGTGGATGATTGATCCCTGGTGTGCCAACAGTTGGGACAGTTTCGACCCCAAAGGGAGAATGTTGTTACACAAGGGTCGTTGTCTGTAGCAAATGCCGTCACATACCACCCAGACGTCCCCACATTCCCATGGCCGAAAGGAACATCCCTACTGACAGTGTTGGGTGTGGACAGTTCAGAGCTAAACTCCATCTTTCCCCATCTGGAAAGTGTACTTGGTGGAAAAGCGGTCACCTAATCCATGCCACACTCCAGGGAGAAGCCCACATCGAGTGAGTGGTCTGGGCAATGCTGGGGTACACAAGACCAACCTCCTTGTCCCAGTCAGGATAACTTCCAGGACATCCCCAGCTCCAGATCATGCTGTGGTATCCCCTCGAGGCTGTGGCTGCAAACGCAGACGAGCCCAATTCCCGCCCGAGCTGCATCCTTCACTCGCCCTCGGGGGCTGATCCTGGAACCATCACCCAGTAAGTTCTGAACACACATCTCAAAAGCTTAGGATATGCTTCATGAATAACACAACCTGTGAAAACCAATCGCATTCCCGTATGCGTCCAGGAGGTAAGAATGCGTTTTCTCCAAGTAACAATAAAGCCAAGTGGATAGGAAGCATATCTCTTGAAAAAGGTGAGGGTGTTGAAGGAATTAACCAAGCGGTGGCAGGTAGAAGTGTGCCCTTCCGGTGCAGAAGATGAAGGGGGAACCACGGGAAAGAGCAGGTGAGCTGGTGGATATCCTCGCCCAAGGACAGATCTCAGTAAGTCCCTACAAGCCCGTCCTCACTGGGCCAAGCTACCTTAGGATGCATGACAACTTCACTTCAGGTTGCGATGTTTCTCCTGAAACTAAGAGAATTGTAGTCTCTTCAAAGTGTTCACCAACGAAAAACCCAGTGTTGTTTCAATATGTTTCAACTTGTTACTGGCAGCTCTTTTTCATTTGTGCCTTTATTTTTTTTTTTTTTTAAAGATTTTATTTATTTATGTGACAGAGAGACAGCCAGCGAGAGAGGGAACACAGCAGGGGGAGTGGGAGAGGAAGAAGCAGGCTCATAGCGGAGGAGCCCGATGTGGGACTCGATCCCGGAGCGCCGGGATCACGCCCTGAGCTGAAGGCAGACGCTTTAACGACTGCGCTACCCAGGCGCCCTCATTTGTGCCTTTAAAAGCAAGTTTGTTGTCAGGCTGTGTACCCAACAACTGAAAGAACAAGAGAAATCCTTTTCTTAAAAAACATGCCAGCACCATTCCAAAGTCCCTGTGAAGAATGAAAGTCATAGTCAAAGCAGAAAAAAATGCAAGAGCAATGTGGAAAAACAATTTAAACATACATCTTTACGCAATTCTTAATTACATCCTTTGCTAGAGTTCTCTGGAAAGGCTAGGATGGGATGCAAATTTACAACGCGCTAAAGTACGCTTCGATGACTAGCAATGTTTAGGAGGCTTCTTTGGTCTTTTCTTTCCCTAATTCTTGTTGTTGCTGCTGCTGTGTTTTATTGTACGATGTTTTAAACATGAACAAAACAGAAAAAGTCATCAAGAGAAATTCTAGCAAAATCTGAAAGCGTGCAGCCAGCCACTAAAACAATGATGTCATCAGCTCTCTTAGTTACATCAGGATTCAACCCTGTCCTGCCTGGTAGCGTGCAAATGCTGCCCTTACTCATCGCCACTGAAAACCACTTTATTATTATATCAACATGTTGTGAGAACACTGAGAATTCTGACTTCGCCATAGGCAATCAGCTAAGCCGTGAAGGATTCCAGAGCTCTCTGAGACCTTCTGCATCATGCCTACCATCACCTCTGTGCAAAGCATTTTCATCGGTGCGCGTTTCGGTCAATTCCTCTCTGTGAAAGTATAAGGTCTATCCAAACGCGGCCAAGCCATTCTCTAAACACAACCAGGACGAGAAAAGGGACTCAAAATGTGTTTCTACATATCCACTCAAAATGTTTGTAAACTGTAGAATTCTGACTCAGACAATACCATATAATTACAAACCAGGGAGGACCTTTGAAGGTCATTTAATCCATCTTCTTGATGAAAAGAAGACATAAATCTAACTCGTTCATGACATGTAATTGTCTTATAATACAAGGAATTTTCCAAGGGAAAGAGTTTCGGCATCTCGGTATCACGCTACCCTGTTCTCATGGACTTTTCCATCCTTGAATCCCTACTGAAACCTCTCAAAAGCAGTCAGAGCAAAGGAGTGAGGAGTTATTAAAGTTCAGACTTTCTGCCTGCTAATATCCTCTTCTCGAATTAACAAAATCCTCTAATCACTCTCTCCAAAACCTTTACAATGCCTAAAAAAAAAAGGTCAAAACTGGATGAGGACACAACACAGGGTCCATCCTGTGTGAGTATGAAGAAGGAAGATCACATGGACATTGTTCACTGCCATACTACTCAGGGCGGCAGGACCAAGAGGATGATGCAGACAGCCCACATCTCGGAAGTGAACGTGCTATGGGGAACTTTTTGAAAAATGCTCCCCAATGTCTGAGGAGAAAGGGAGAGTGCAGCCAGAGTTGGGAGGGAGGATCTAAGCATCCTCTGAGAGCACTAAAGCTCAAAGCCACCCCGCCTGGGACTCTCTGGACACACGGGCTTACTCATTGTTGTGGATCTGAATCACATGTGAAAGCCATCAGCAATATTGGTAACACAAGACTCTGAGGAACATTCTAGATCATTATGAGAATTGCAAGAGTTAATAGAGACTCAAGCCCCATGTTCTCGCTGTGTAGATGAAAACACTGGAGCCCAGGAAGGCTAAAAATGTGCAACTCATTGCTGACTCCAACAAAATGAATATTCTGATAGAAAGCATGCCTAGGGGGCACCTGGGTGGCTCAGTTGTTAAGCGTCTGCCTTCAGCTCAGGGCGTGATCCCGGCGTTATGGGATCGAGCCCCACGTCAGGCTCCTCTGCTGGGAGCCTGCTTCTTCCTCTCCCACTCCCCCTGCTGTGTTCCCTCTCTCGCTGGCTGTCTCTCTCTGTCAAATAAATAAATAAAATCTTTAAAAAAAAAAAAAAAGCATGCCTAACTTGGAGTCACGAACCTACTGTACATTCCAGGTCACTTATCATAAAATGTAAGCTTTTGAAAAAAAAAATCAATTTCTTCTTTTGTTATAAATCACAATGTCACAGTATTCTTAATATTATGTATAATTTAAAAGGAAATACAGTGACTAAGTTTCCTAGGGCCGCTACAACAAAGCACCACCAACTAGATGGTCTGGACAACAGAAATTGACTGTCATGATTCTAGAGCCCAGAGGTCTGGGATCAAGGTGTCCATATGGCCATGCTCTCACTGCGGGCTCCAGGGCGGGGATCCATTCCATGCCTTTCTCTTAACTTCCCATGTTTCCTTGGCTTATGGCAGCCGGTCTAACCTTCCTGTGGCCTTCTACTCGTGTCCTCACATCCACGAGCATCTGTGTCCAAATTTCCCCTTCTCATAAGGACCCGGTCTTATCGCATCGAGGGCTCGCCCTGCTCAGATAGGACCTCGTCTTCACTAATTCCATCTCCAGCAACTTTATTTCCTAAAAGGTCATTTTCCAAGGTACTGAAGGTTAGGACATCAACTTATAGATTTGGGAAACGGAGGACACAATTCAACCCATAACAATGACGAAAATAAATTAAAGCCATGGGGCAAATGCTATGTTGTTTGAACCAGAACTCCAACCCTCACCCCAGTTGAGAATCCCTGCCTTAATATTTTCATGCATGTTTCCCACTGGCTTCAAAAATCACTGTCAGTGTTTCTTCCTTAACTCTGGACTCGTTGCACCTCCAGGCATATGGCAGAGCACGGTGTCTCACTCTGACCCATCTGTCTCTCCATCTTGCTCACGACAACTTGTCCCTTGTCTGTCTTTACATAAAGTACTTAATTCTTAGAGCATATGTTTGCATCATAAGGTGCCATTTGTTAACCATAATGTAGACCGCTTCAGATCAAACAGTCCACATTTGGTGAAAATGGGCCACTTAAGTAAGTGTGGGACAGTCACGCATTCACCATAAGATGGTTCTCACCCAAGGCAATAAATCTATCCTTAAAATATTCTTTCTACCCTATGTCCACACCCTCAACTTGATGTTCTTTACTTTCATTTCATAACTGGACCTTCACTACTCGCAAACTATCCTCTTTAAGGGTCCCCTTAAGGATTCTTCATCCTAGACCTCTGTCCCTGAACACCGACGGTCAGAGGCGGCATTCATGGGCTCCTACCCCCATCAAGCTGGAACCATAACCTAGGTTTCAAAAGAGAAAGCAGCCAACAGCTATTCCAATCCTCTCCTTTGACAAATGAATAGAGTAAAACTGAGTACATCCTCAGTAACATTTCTGCCATGGGAGCCACCACCGACTCCTCTTTCATAAGCTAGATCTTCATAAATTTTACATAACCCTGAACGAAGGAAGGCTGGTTAGAAGAAGAATGCAGGGGCCAAGAGGCAGAGAACAGAGGACTGAGTGCAAGAACCGGGCACATCTTATCAAGCAGAGAGGCACCAGAGAGAAACCTAGAGCACAGAGAAGTTGAGAGCAGCGGTTCTCAAAGCGGGACCCTGAAACCAGAATGAATCATTGGCTGGAAGCTTGTTACACATGCAAACGCTGGGGTCTCACTCCAGACCTGCAGAATCAGAAATTCTGGGGGCGGGTACAGTAAACTGTGTTTTGATAGGTCTGCTGGGTGATTCTGACCTTTGCTATAGTTGCGGAACCTCACTGGGAAGGGATAACAATGCATCTTATTTTGCTATCCATGACTCCATGAAATATCACTCCAAATGGTTCCTTCTTCTCTTTCTCACCAAGTTTACCAGGTAAACGGAGTCCTCCACCCAGCCTGCAGGTGTCTCCTAGCGTTCCAGTTATAGGAACACGCAACATTCTGCATCCAGCAATAAACTGATCTCTGGATGTGCGTGTGCTCACATGCACGTGTACAATTTTCAACCAGGTCAAGTCTGCGTCTGCACAGATGGCCCAAGGTGAGGACATCTGGCACAGACAAGGCCAAGTGGCCTCTCCTCTGGCTTGGCCTCACCTCCGTCTACGGGCATCTTCATAAGAAACAACTCTAGGAAGATGTAATTTATCGCTCAGGATAACAATGAGGACAAAAAGAAGAGTTTAAAGGCACTCTCAAATCTCCCTCCTATTTTTCACAATAGATGCTGGACAGCTGTGAGTCTTGACAGGTGTGATCTGTTGTTGGGAATAAGCAGTTCCCACAAGGCACATTACTGCCTGGCTTCCAGCATGTTGACCGGCAGAAGATTAATTTTAAGTTATCGAGCTAATTACTCACAAGCATTAACAGAAGCCAGGGAGAAGTTGTTTCCAGACAGCAGGAGCTGAATTCTATTGCTATTACGGCGAGAACCATTTGAAAATTTCTACTTGCACAAACATACAATTCCTCATAAAGGAGAATGTTTTTTCCATTTGCATTCCTACAGAATATCTTAGTAACATGTTTTATAATACATTAAGTCCTAGAAGTACTAATTCTAATACTAAAGCAAAATCTACCAGCTTGATATGCACTGATAGGCCAGAAGATTCAGGATTTAGTTTAGTTGACTTTAATTTGTAGTGAGGAAAATCCAAGCAGAGAAGAAAAAAATACTAGAACTACATGTTTTTCCCATTCTAATTGACTTGAAGTCAGATTTTTGTCACATTGTTTGCTTGTGATATATGCTTTTTCATGGTGGTAAGTTATGTGTTATTCATTAGAGAGTGCAGAATAATTAATCAAACTAAAATCAAGCACCTTGTAGTCAATTATACCCTGACTTATATGATAGTCTAACTCATTCATCACGATTCTGGGTTATTTTAATATGAACTTCAAAAGGTAGCAAGCTTTAATGAGAGGCCACTTGAGAAAACATGATGAATTAAATGTGATACAAGACGAAGAGAAATAACCCCAAGAAAAGACTGCACTTTGCAAAAAAATCAATTCCAAGAAAAATGTGTTATCTGCAGAATTATACGCACCCAGCATCTGGGAAGTCAGGTATGTGTTCATAATAGAATAGATGACCGAGAATTCAATGCCCTTTCTCCTTCCGTAATACTTTTCCAGGATTTCAGATTTCAATTAAAAATTCTACTGAATCTATTCTTATGCATCATAAGGGAAGAGAAAATCTCTAAGTGACAAATGCATATAAGACATCTAAATTTTAGGGGCGCCTGGGTGGCTCAGTCGTTAAGCGTCTGTCTTAGGCTCAGGGCGTGACCCCAGGTCCCTGGAATCGAGCCCCGCATCGGGCTCTGTGCTCCACTGGAAGCCTGCTTCTTCCTCTCCCACTTCCCCTGCTTGTGTTCCCTCTCTCAGTGGCTGTCTCTCTCTCTCTCTGTCAAATAAATAAATAAAATCTTTAAAAAAAAAAAAAAGACATCTAAATTTTATTCTCTATCCAAAGAACTAAGCACTGCCAAAGAAATTTCAAAGGGTTTTTGAAATTAAAAAATTAAATTAAAAAAATGTTTATTTTTTAAAAGAGATTTTAGTTTTTGGAGTTTTAGGTTCGTACCAAAATTACAAGAAAGATGCAGAGATTTCCCATACATCCTCTGCCCGCACACCGACACAGCCCCCCGTTATCAACACCCCCCACCAGAGGGCACATTTGTTAGAACTGATGAGCCTATGCTGGCTGACACGTGCCATTCACCCAGAGTCCATAGCTTACACTAGGGCTCACTCTTGGTGTTGTGTGTTCTATGGGTTTGAACAGATGTATGAAGACATGGATTCACCATGACAGTATCACCTAAATAGTTTCATTGCCCTGAAAATCCTCTGTGCTCACCCAAATTCATTCCTCCTTCTCCCACCCCAAACCGACAAACACTGCCCTGTTTACTGTCTCCCGATTTTTGCTTTTTCGAGAATGTCATAGAGTTGAAATCATTGTATTGAGCCTTTTCCGTTTGGCTTCTGTCACTTAGTAACATGCACTTCAGTTTCTTCCATGTCTTTTTGTGGCTTGATAACTCGTTACCTTTTAGCCCTGAGTAATATCCCATTGTCTGGAAGGACCTCAGTTTATCCAATCACCTACTGAAGGCATCGTTGTTGCTTCCAAATTTTGGTAATTATGAATAAAGGTGTATAAACATCCATACCAAGTTTTTTTTTACAAACATCAATCTTCACTTCATTTGGGTAAAAAGCAAAGAGCACAATTGATGGATTGTATGAGAAGAGTATGTTTAGTGTTGTGTTAAAAAATTAAATTTGACAGAGTAAATTTAAGATCTGATTGGCTTTATTAAGCAATTCATGAACCCAGGCAGCATCCCACCTGGTAAGAAGAGAGATGCTCTGAGGTATTGCACAAAATGGAAGGTTTTCATAGGACAAGGGTAGAGGAGAAGTTCTAATGCAAGGAGAGATAAGGATTCCTACACTTTCTTTTCATGGGGAAGGGAATAGGAGGGGTTTTAGCACGTAGATTATGTCACTAGAGCTGATGAGGAAATTTCAGGTCCACTGTTAAAAGCTCACATTCCTGGGATAGGTTGAAACTGTAATTAAGTCTTGGTTTGCTGTCCGGGAGGGCAAATAACTCCCATTTGGGGCTTGCTGTTTCTTTTCTTTTTTTTTTTTTTTTTTTAAAGATTTTATTTATTTATTTGACAGAGATAGAGACAGCCAGCGAGAGAGGGAACACAAGCAGGGGGAGTGGGAGAGGAAGAAGCAGGCTCCCAGCAGAGAAGCCTGATGTGGGGCTCGATCCCATAACGCCGGGATCACGCCCTGAGCCGAAGGCAGACGCTTAACCACTGTGCCACCCAGGCGCCCCGGGGCTTGTTGTTTCTTACCATTTGTTTCTTTTTTTTCCTAACATAAATGGCCAAGCTGTCTTCCAAAGGGGCTGCACCATTCTGCATTCCTTCCAGCAGTGAATGAGAATTCCTGTTGCTCCACGTTCTCACCAGCATTTGCTGCTGTCCGAATTCCAGATCTGGGCCATTCTGACAGGCGTGTATCTCCTCGTTTTAATGTGCATTTTCCCCAAGGCCCTATGAGAAGGAGCATCTCTTCACAAGCTTGTTCAGCACTGTATACTTTCTCTGATGAGGTGTCTGTTGAGCTCTGTGGTCTCAGGTTGTTTAAATTACTCTTTTCGGCTCTCAGACCAGACTGTGAAGCACCAAGGATCAACGGTACACACTACTCATTTTCCAATTCCCAGGTCTTCAGCACCAGGCACTCATTTGGTGCCCAACGCATCCTAACAACAACGGCCAACGCTTCTGGGAAGCTGCCTCCGTGAGCAGTCCTGCTCTCGCTCAGTTCCATCACAGTGGATCCTAGTGAAGCAGTTCTACCCATTCACTGCTGCTACGTTTGAGGTGAGGAAATTGAGCAAACAGCAGTGAAATGGTCTCAAAGGAGATTCAGAGACAGAACTTCTGCAAAAGGAAAAGCAGTTTACTTGCAAAGAAGTTCCAAGAGACTGTGGGACCATCTCACAAAATTAAAAGTTTTTAAATTAGCAGGTATTTGAAGGAAAAGATGCAGCATGACCACCTTAGTCTGCTCATGACTGAGAAAAAAACAAAAAAAAAACCCAAAAATCCAAACCCGTATTTTCTTAAAGGATCACATCCACAAATGCTAGGACATATCCTCAGAATCAGTATTATTACTTTCTTTTTTAATTTAAATTTTAGGAAAGGGCGCCTCAGCGGCTCAGTCGGGGAAGCCTCTGCCTGCCACTCTGGTCATGATCCCAGGGTCCTGGATTGAATCCCGCATCGGGCTCCCTGCTCAGCGGGGAGCCTGCTTCTCCCTCTCCCTCTGGTGTTCCCCCTGCTTGTGTGCTCTCTCCCTCTCCCTCTGTCTCTGTGAAATGAATCAATAAAATCTTTAAAAATATTAATTAATTGTAAGTCGTTAACATACAGTGTAATATTGGTTTCTGTAGTGAAATTCAGTGCAGAATCAGCATTAGTAAAGAGAGAGACACAGTTGTCTCCTTTCAGAAGAATGTCTGCCATGGAATGGAAGGAAAGCATTTTTTTCCTAATCGCATTTCACAAAAATAAGTGCCTTTTCTTTTCTAAATTCTCAAATGGAGACATAAATGAGCACCTTTCCGACTCCCACACTGTAAGTGAAACAGAACACGGTTACTGCCATCAACTTGTTCCTTTCTGCATTGGAGTTTATTCCTTCACACAGGATACATGAATATGTAACAAAGACTCATGTATACATATGTATATGTGTTTAGATACAGATACACATATCTAAATATAGATGCGGAACTAGACACACACACAGACCCACAGAAATGGAAAGTAGAAAGAGACAGAACTACACTAGTGCTTTTCAACAGGGATGATTTTGCCCCATGGCAGTACTGATTTCAGTGTTTGGAGATATACCTATATAACTAGATACAGATTTGTCTGTCATGACTGGGATGGGAGGGATACTACCGGCATCCAGTGGGTAAAGACCAGAGAGGGTACTAAAAATCCTAAAAGGCGGGGCGCCCGGGTGGCACAGTCGCTAAGCTCTGCCTTCGGCTCAGGGCGTGATCTCAGCGTTCTGGGATCGAGCCCCACATCGGGCTCCTCCGCTAGGAGCCTGCTTCTTCCTCTCCCATTCCCCCTGCTTGTGTTCCCTCTCTCGCTGACTATGTCAAATTAAATAATAAAATCTTTAAAAAAAAAAAATCCTAAAAGGCACAGAACAGCCCCACAACAGAGAATCATCTGGCCCAAAATGTCAACAGTGTCAAGACTGAGAAACCCTGAACTAGGCACGTATGAATAATACACAGACATATATATGCAAATAAAAACTTTTTAAAAAAGACTTTGTTTTTAAGTAATCTCTACACCCAACGTGGAGTTAGACCTTACACCCCTGATATCAGGAGTCGTACGCTCTACCGACTGAGCCAGCCAGGAGCCCCATATGTACATAAAATTTTAGCCCTAACTTCATATGGTTGTTCAAAAAAGGAGTCTCTTGCTTTTTTTCCCCCTGAAATTGTCTGGTAAATAATGGGACTGGACTATATAAATCTTGCCCTCCTAAAAATATGTTAAAAATATTATACAAGTCCTCGGCTCTTGAACAATAGATCAAAATACAGATGGATGTCTGTTGAAAGGTAGTCTCACCTCTGAATATGTTTTCCAATGGTCAGTGTAAGACTTAACAAGCGAATACATTCCGTCCGGAATTTTTTTAATTTCTCTGCAGCTGTGAGGACATGATCTCATAATTCCGGATACAAAAATGTACACACAACAACAACACAGGAAAGATGTTCCCTACTTTCTTTTAGATTCTGGCCCAATGGGAAAATAACTTCCCAGATGTAGGCCATTTCGGGAATGATCAGCAAATGGGTTTGGCTGTGCTGCTTTCAAAATGGTACAGCCAAGTGTCAAAATAAAAAGAGGCGGGGGGCGGGGTGACGGCGGATGGCTGGGGAGGAAGGGAGAATGCATTTCTAGTCAGATGTGCTGGAGAGATCGACCAAACCTCTGTGGAGGGCCCACCATGGCCCAGGAAATAAGAAAGGAACTGTAGGGTACAAACGTTAGATTGTAAAGGCACAGTTCTTGTTCCAAGGGGCTGCAACAGCCCGAAACACGGAAGAGAAAATGGGAAACGAAATGCCCATATTCAAACAATGACCACTTTTAATGGTGGACAAGACCTGAGGTTATTTCTCTGCACTTCCGTGCCACTGAAGACATTTAAAGGAATCACAGGTACCAAAACACTGCACAGCAACCCACCTCCAAGTTTTTTCTCCTTCTTTCAGAAAGTACTCAGGAGCGCCTGGGTGAGGCAGTCGGTTGGGCATCCGCCTCTTCGTTTGGGCTCGGGTAGTGGGATCGAGCCCTGTATCAGGATCGCGCTGAGCACACAGTCTACTTGAGATTCTCTCTCTCTCCCTCTACCCCTCCCCCACCACGATTGCCCAAGCACTCTCAAATCTTTTTTTTTTTTTAAAGTATAACTTCTGTATAAACTTGGCATTCTTACAATTAACAGACTCCATTTCAACTCTAGAAAGCGAGTCCCAAGTTTGTGCTATGATGCAATCTATTAACTTTCCTTTTTCTTGAATCACCCATGTAGCAGGACTTTGGGGGCAAGACTGATATTCAACCCAGGGGCCTGGACATCACTGGATCTCCAAAGCTGGGGTGGTCTTCTGCTCACTTCATAAAAGGTTGTTCCTCTACGGTGTGCAAAACACTGCACACTGGGGGGAATGGCCAAGCCGTGAGGGATGCTGGCTGAAAGTAAGTAGCCTGCCAGGAAGGAAAGGTGGTGGAAATCTGAGTTATCCCAAAGAAACTGTCTGCATGGAAGTTTGTTAGGAAACATTTCTACGTTTCCAAATGCGGGGGAATATTATGATTATTATACCCTCATGATTGGAAAGGGGCTTGGTGTTTGCATCCTACAGGCGTCCGCTCATCGGCTGGAAAGCAAGCTAATGGCCCTGAAATGCCAAGCTCCTTGGCATATTTGGTTTCTGACAACAGCACTTGGTAACCTGTCCCGGGCACAAGACGACATATTAATATAAGGTGTGTACCCTCTTTTAAATCTGTCCTAGCATTTTACATTTGCACGTCTCTTTGTCAATTTTATTTGCAGTCCGCAAAGTATAACAGTATACGTTTCAAAGGAGCACCCTTCCTCGCAGTGGTGTGGGCATTTAAAGACAGGAGCTGAGACATTTATTTAAGTCTAAAAAGGGCTGTCTCTCTCAATTACGCATTACTAGAAAATTAAACAAGAGTCGATACACGTACATGGCATGAACCAATCACACGAACCCAGTAGGAACACAGTGAACAGGTAAAACCACCTTGAACCCGAAAGCTTTATTCTTGTTTGCATTTAGACTTTCTCAACTGTTTCAGCCTGTGTTTCAGAGGAGCTGTCAGTAAGTAACCTCCCAACTAAGAATGTAACCCATCTGGTTTGTTTTTAGATAAGCACTTACCTTGCATTACAGGGAGTGAGGAACACCAAAAATAATTTCATGTGTTTCAAACATATGAATATTAATGCATTATAATATTATAGTGGATTGAAAAAAAGGTGTAAAAATAAGGAGAAAAACATCTCTGAATTTCTTAAGTAAATGAATTCCCAATATTTCTCTGGTCCCACGCGCTGGTATGATTAATGACATTTTTGGAAAGTGATGAATTGCTTTGCAAAATTAATGTTTCTTGTTTCATTAAAGGGACTCATATTTTTATTTCTGGACTCATATAATCATCACTTCTTTGGACATAACAGATATTAACTATGAAATTTTAAAAACCATCAGTGATGATTAGATGCTAAATTGAGGGAAACAAGCATTTTTGTTGGCTGGAGGTAACTTGAGATCCTGCGCATACCAAGTAGGAAAACTCACTTCCCCAAGATAAAGATTCGGATCACCATACATTATACAATTTAAGTGGTAACAACTTATCCGTCTTGCCTTACGAAGAAAAAAGGCAATATGAAAAACAAAATTATCTATTTTTGAGGTCACTGTAACAACGTTTTCTCAAGTTGGTGGGATATTAATAACTTGAAGAGTAAAAAGATTAAGTGACAAATGTTACAATTTAGAACAAAAGGGCAAATACAACGTGCATTAAAAGTTTCATCCTCTTGATGGGTTATTGTTTCTCAGATTTCCCTCAGGACAGATTGGAGCCCTTGGGGTATGAAAGAAACCCAATTTGGCACCATGTTCTTTTCATGTGTAGCCTCCTCGCTGCCCAATTTTTGTGCTCACAGAGAGGCTAGAAAGAATCATAAAGTATAAACACACTCCCAGAACCAAAACAAAAACAAAGAGAGCCAACACAGAAGGCACAGTGAGTTCTTGAAAGCAGTTATCCCGCACAGACGAGCTACAATCACCGCTTGCAAATACTCCGAATCTGTCCCACCGCCATACACAAGGCCGCCAAGAAGCAAGAGCAAGGCTGAAGTGCCCAGACCACGGTTACTCCCAGACAGTGAACTCAGACTCTGTGACATCAAGGAGCCCAGCTATTTCCAAAACATTTCTGCAAGGATCACACTAACACGCTGCTATTTTGCTGGACAAGTCAAGTGGTGATGGACAAAATCCACTGATAGGAGAAAAACAACTCTAAGAAATTATGCTTGCACATTAAACCGTCATGTACGGAGATTTTAAATGATACATGATTATAATAGTTTCTTTCTTCACTTCAAAACTCTTTGCAACTATTTGCTTCAACTTTTTTTTTTTAAAGATTTTATTTATTTATTTGACAGAGATGACAGCCAGCGAGAGAGGGAACACAAGCAGGGGGAGTGGGAGAGGAAGAAGCGGGCTCATAGCGCAGGAGCCTGATGTGGGGCTCGATCCCATAACACCAGGATCACGCCCTGAGCCGAAGGCAGACGCTTAACGACTGTGCCACCCAGGCGCCCTTATTTGCTTCAACTTTTGAGGGCGGGAAGTACATCTCACTTATGTGGGATCCCTAGAACCTAAGATACTTGGAAGATGATTGTCTTTGACAGATTCTTATTGGATGGAAGAAAAATGTGGACGGTTAAATGCACAAGGGATGGGTGTTGATGGACTGGTATTTTTTAAGGCTTTTTTTATCATGCCATTACTCTTTCAATTATCCACAATCGTGCTACTCTGTGATGCAATGGTGCCTCCGGGAGCCAATGAGAAATGTAGGAATATTTCCCCTCAAAACTCCATGATTCTCAATTATGTTACAGTTGCTATTTCCACTCTGTCTTCTTTCACTGTTAACATTCTGAGAAGCAGGATCATTTAATATAAGTATTTGGGAATAGGACAATGAGTGCTTGAGTTTTTGCTATAAAGCCTTGGTTACCTCACTTCCAGACCTTCAGTTTTCTTATCTGTAGAAGAAAAATAACACTCGTGACCTCACAGAGTTGCTGAGGAGGTCAAACAGATTATTTTATGTGAAACCACTTTGTCAACACCAAGACCCTGTAAAATGCAATGCTAACTACATTCTAACTTTGGCTCAGTAATTCGGGAGAGCTTCTTCTTTGGGCCCACCCCCACGAGTTCAGACCGGGGTCCTGTTGCAGGCATGATGGCAAGGAGATGGGAAGGGCAGCCTCCTTCCACCTTCTTAAGCTCACTTGGGGCTCTTTGTTACGGGTGCTGGCAAGAGCTCCATAAAGATCAGATGAAGAGCATTAGACCTGCCAGCAGTGTAGCCTGCGGTTCAACCAGAGAACCTGATCTTGGTTCAGCAAGAACCAGGAAGAAGAGCTGAACACACACCTCCAAGTGTCATAATGGCCTGGGCATGTTGTGAAACTGATCTGTAGAACAAGGGACGTGAGCTTTGTTACAGCTCCAGGGACAAGTCCCCAAACGCTGGCTGCTAGCTGACGGGCTGACGCTCTACCACGTCCCTGAGGAGCACTCAGAGTCCCCCGACAGCCAGACCGAACTGCTGCAAGACTCCGCATTTACTCATGTTGTTCCTCTGGGCCGGAGTAACCCAACGTTCGCGGTTCGGCTCACGTGTCCATCTCCTCTAGAGCAGGGATCTACAGTTTTCTTCAAAACCACTGCAACCCATCCCTATTAGCTGAAATAAAAGGAACGGATTAACCCCTGTTGTTGTTTTTTTTTTAAGGGAGAAACAGAATGAGCGTCTGCAGCCTGTGATGTACATTAAAACGAGCCATAAGCACTGCTCGCTCCCATTTTCCTTTACTTATTGGCTATCAGGGATAACGACTTTTATCCAACCTTCTTCACCACCAGGGAAGATGCCTCCACTCATCATTTGGAACCAGTGTGTGAAATCCAAGGGTATAACACCAATTCCAGGTCCTGGGGGATGTGGCTCCCTGGTTGCTGGCTGAGGAAAACCAAACAACTAATTGGTCCTCCTTTTCATCTTCCTAGAGCTGCAGGGGGTACTGTGCTTAATGCTGTCCCCTCACCCCATCACCAGCCATACGACTATTAAGAGCTTGCTTTAACAGTGCATACATTTCACATGGACAGTAAAGGAGCATGATGGGCTTATATGTTGGCCTCAAAGTTTTGAAAACTTTTTACTGAAATCATCAGGAGATATAACCTAAATCCAAGCACAGAAAATGTTCTCATTCTAAGTGCTTCTTCATTTAGAAGCCTTTTTTAATTTGTATAAAAGCTCAGGATTTTTTTTAAAGGGATAGTGGGGAAAAGAGATGAAAGCTGGTTCTCTTTCCCTGCTTTCTACCATCTGTATGTCCTTGAACAAGTCGTTTTTAAAAGCATCAAGTTGTCCAATCTGAAAAACAACTGTGTTGACTTAGATGAGGAATCTCTTAAGGTAGGTAGGTGTCTGAGATTGGGTTTCCTAGAAGCAGAGGCTGGAAAGGGGCTTCCTGCATCTGTGATATCTTGGGGGAAGCCCTCAGTGGAAACAGGAAGAAGGAACCAGGAGAAGGAGTAAGCAGGGAAGGGATCTCAGCTGGAGACATGCAGAAGCGTGGTCCCATGCAATGCTCTGGCACAAATTGCACTAAAAAGTTATTTCCACAAGGGGCTGGCCTCCTGTGGCCTCCAGCAGGGAGCCAACGGCAAGATTTGCCTTCATCAAGAGAGGAGGATACACTGCTTGGCTGGCAAGATGGTGCCCACCAGCAAAAAGTTAGTCTCTAAGGGGGAGCAGCTGTAAGCCATTAGCAGCTGACACAGGAGCTGGGGGTTAAGGAGGTGAGGGACAGAAGGTCACCAACAGCATCTACCGAGAAGGAATAGGTGTCTATGACCTACTGTCAATATTTCAGAGAATCCAAACGAAATTACACATTTTCCTAAGATGATGGTACCCAGGTAACTAAAAGGTCAGGAAGACAGCTTTATCGGTCTGCTCAGTAATGCGGACGACCTCCTGCTGATCTGAAGCTTGAAAGAGTTAGGGGTATCTTTGATTAATGTAAAGAGGAAAAACTAGGTCATACTTAATAAATGCCATATGTTGATAGACTACACACTTCCACACCGCGGGCTCTAGAGTACGTGAAACAGAAATGTGCAAGGCAGCCTTAGATGGAACTCGAAAGGTCTGTGAGCTCAGACAAGTCTTCCAAAGGGTAAGTTAAGCACTAATTTGCACAAGGGCACTGCGATGGGGGCATCTGCAATTTTCCTGGTCCTGTTTTCCATATATAAAATGTATTTTGATAATATCAATATGCTGCTCTGTTGTCCCAAGCACAAACGCCCCACCCAAAATTGTGAGAGGAGAATTCTATAAAGCATTGCCAAGTTATGCAAAGGAACCTCTCCATGCCTGAATTAATACAAGCAGAGCCCACTAACCCTTCTCTTAAACTTCTCTAACCCTATAGATTTGTTCTGTTGTTTAAAGCTCTTTATTTTTAAGTAATCTCTACACCCAATGTGCGGCTGAAACTCACAACCCTGGGATCAAGGGTCACGGGCTCCACCCACTGAGCCAGTCAGGTGCCCCCTAACCCTACCGTTTTTTTTTTTTTTTTTTTTTAAGATTTTATTTATTTAACAGAGATAGAGACAGCCAGCGAGAGAGGGAACACAGCAGGGGGAGTGGGAGAGGAAGAAGCAGGCTCACAGTGGAGGAGCCTGATGTGGGGCTCGATCCCATAACGCCGGGATCACGCCCTGAGCCGAAGGCAGACGCTTAACCGCTGTGCCACCCAGGCGCCCCTGTTTTTTTTTTTTTTTAAGACTTTTTTTTTTTTTTTTTTTTATGTGACAGAGGGACAGCCAGCGAGAGAGGGAACACAGCAGGGGAGTGGGAGAGGAAGAAGCAGGCTCCCAGCGGAGGAGCCCGATGTGGGACTCGATCACGGAACGCTGGGATCACGCCCTGAGCCGAAGGCAGACGCTTAACGACTGCGCTACCCAGGCGCCCCTAACCCTACCGTTTTATACCCATTCACAGAAATATACGAGGACAGGTTATACAGGGTAATCTGTGGAATCCATTTCAAAGAAATAATAACCTAATTTATGATTAAGTTTTTCATGTGGAAACACACCAACGTGAACTTTTAACTCTTTAAATTAGGCCTTCAACCACACATACGTGCATATAGGGTATCATATGTAAATACACACGGATATATATGAACATATACAATATAAACATATATAGGAGTATATATTTCTTTATGATATTGTGCACAAAGAAATAAGCAAGTCAGTAAGTGTTTTTTAATGCGGTCTTAAAATGTTCTGTAATAGTCACAATAAGATAGACTTTTAAATCACATTCAAGGAGAAACACTACATTGCAAACAAAAAATTTGCCATGAATAGCCTAATGTTTACTTTTGGTTAAATTCAGAAACTCTTAGAACCACAGCCAGAGATCCGGGGAACTCTGACCAGGAAATACAAAGGCCAAAGCTGAGGATGGCCTTTCTTCCAGGGACGCCCGGCCATTCTGGTATGTAACTTAACCTCACTGCAGGGCAAAGCGACACACCAGGGATGGGTAAATTCACCACAAAAGTGCTCTTCCAAAAGTCTGTGAGCCTAGGGCTGATCTGTGGCTGCAACGGGGTTTGATGCGATAATTGTTTATTTACTTCTTCTTGGAGAAGAGGCTAGTCCTCTAAGTAGAATGAACTAATCACCAGCTTAGTTCTCCCTTTTGCCAAAACAAACAGCTTCCAATTACTGCTAAGAAAAGCCTCTGATCTCTCTAATCAGCTACCTAAGCGGGCCTATCCATGGTACTTCATAGGGTGAATAATGTCCCATTAAACAAGAATCTCTTACCACTAATAAAATTCTAGACCCACAGGGCCCAGGCTGCTAGCAACCTGCTACTTATCTTCCAACAAGAAGATCCACTTCTTCCCCGAGCAGCGCCGAATTCTGGCAAAGAAGCAGACATGTCCCCCCCTCCTCTGCTGTACATTGGCTACGATTTGTTCTCAAGTGCTATTCTCTTGAGCCTCCTTGGACAAACCAGAGGCACAGAAAGAACAGGTCCCAGGTCTCCTAATACTTAGTGCAATGACTCTATCTTTAAGGCTCAGAGATTGAGCTGCACGGTTGCCACGATGAGCACAGCCAGGGAGACAAGAGTGGTCTCTGCTAGGCATATCCCAACTAGCGTAAGAGAGGGAGTCACCCTTAAGTTACATGAGATTTGCTGAGAAAGAGAGAGTTTATTTCAGACACAGTCTTTCCTCCTTTCCCTCTTCTTTAATATCCTAGTGAAGGTGAAAAAACAAGGGGAGAGGTTATTCCCAAGTGAACATTGGTCAGCATTGTTAAGCTGGAACGCTGCAGAAAACCCTATGAGGAACCCCCATGACAAATGGGCTTCAGCCCTCCCAAGGGTTCTGCACCATTGAGGTACAAAAATCCACATGAGAGCTGCTTCATGGACATATGACCAATGCATGTGGTCCATGTGCAGGGGGACCAATGCCTGGGGCTTAATGCTCTGTGGTCACCATATTGAAATCTCAATGACTGTATCCGAGTTGGGTGTTTCATATGGGAAGTCTGAAGGAATACTAGAGCTTGTTCTGGAGGCTTGGAGCCTTGGATCAGGTGTGATCCTCCCTCCCACTGCTCCTTCACCTCCTTGGGGAAGGTTCTTGGCTCCCCACTCCCTTGTCTCTGGCACCCCGGTCTTCACCCAGCCTCTCCCTCCCTACTCCTTGCCCCAAAACGACTGTCACACTCTGGCCCATGCAGGTACCTGGACAAGGGTCCAAGGAGGGTCTGATGCATGCATGAGCCGCAGTGTTCCAGAATACAGTGGTGACTGTCCTCATCTCATGCTGGAAGCACCACCCTGTGTTTGATGCGTGGGCAGCCAGAGTCCAAGACTTCCGGGGAGCAAGCCCATCCCTGGAGCAGGTATCTACTTGCATCCAGTGAGGAAGTTGCAATGGACTGGGCAGTTGCCCATTTGCTGTCCTCTGAAAAGTAGGAGGGGGAGATCCCTGGCTCCACTTCCTGAGGACAACATCTAGAACAAAGTGCAAGGCATTGGTCTAGAAGCTTACAGAAGAGGGTATACCAAGCAAGTGTCATGTGTGAGCAAGCAGGTATGCATCTGGCAGACTGCACATGGAGCTGGGAATGGATATCCTGTGAGGTGCTAACTTGCACTGCTTCTTTTCATGAATGGGGCCAGCACCGAGCAGGGATGTGACGCAGTTCACCCACCCGTCTCGTTTTCGGTATGAAATTCTCAACTCTTCTGTGTCAGTGGCTGTGCCAGATAAGTCAGGAATCCCCCGTCACCATTCCCATCCCCATGCATCAGTACTGAGCTGCTTAGGCGTTCAGGCCTGGTTGATGGCTGCACGGCTGACAGGTGAAGCCCATCCACACAAAAGCAAAGGCACCAGGTGAGCACCATCTACTTGAAGCCGTACAGCCTCGCTGCTGCAGGGCGGGGCGGCGGGAAAGCGTGTGCAAGTGGGGCAGAGACCATTAGATTCCAGGGCACTGCCCCCCGCAGCTCCGAGTCTCTGTCTACACTGTGTAAGCACAGGTTCAGGTCTCCATAGCTGACCCCGGGCAGCTGTATCTAAGAGTCCACACACTTGGCTGGCCTCAAGGATGGAGACAGCCTTCTTCTGTCCTTAAAAAGGTGCCTAGAACTGTGTGAGAGACGTTGAAAATGGCCACCTGCTCCAGAAACACCCTTCTGCTGGGGCTTCTTTGCACAAGCGGGTGGGGCGACCCTGAGAGAAGGGGCTCATCCCCAAGCTCCATCTAGCCCCGCCTTTCCTGTCTGTTAATAAATACCATGTGCCCTGTAAGGAGTTGGCAGCAGCCTGACTCCTCCATCATCTCCCAATTATTTAACAAGGGGGAGGGACAGGGAAGCTTGAGGGTTTACGAGAAAAGTGTGTTGCTGTCTTTTCAAATCCTAAGAAAGCATAATCCCTGCAATTTAGGTAAATCAGATAGGCATTACCAGGTTAGGGTTAACCCGCCACGAATGGCTTGGCAATTGATGGTAAAAACAGCAGTTATGAAGTCCTAACAGTAATTTGCAGCTTATTCCACCCCCAGCTAATTAAAATGTAATCAGGATTGTCTGGCAACATGTATTCTGTCAGCAGTTTTTCTTCCGAAGAGAAATCATGCCAGGAGACCACAAGAAAAGCCTTTCACGGGAATTGGCTTGATCTAAACTGCTTCTTTAGCCGCTTAAACTGTAAAACAAATACATTACAGCAACTGACAATTCAATTAAGAAAGAAAAAGAAAGAAAGAAAGAAAGAAAGAAAGAAAGAGAAAAAGAAAAAGAAAAAGAAACTCTTTCTCTCCAGGAATGGGTCGCCCTGTTTTGTTCTCTGTTATTGATTAAACAATAGTGTAGCATCTCCTCAGGAGACGGACTGGAAGGGCAGGGCGGATTTGAAACCAGGTGGCTGGGGAGGAGCCCTCTCCAGGTTGTCAGCGTAATTTCAGCGTAGGACGCGAGCACTAGGGTTTCCCTTTCCCTAAAGGAATCAGGAGGGACGCAGGGTGTGCCGGTTTCTCTGAAACCCACTGCAGGTCGCTTCCTTGAGAACGCGCACTCCCGAACAGGCAAACTTGGCAAGCTGGCGCAATCTCTGAGGAGCCCAACCGTGAGTGCTGGTGCCATTGGGCGCCAGCTTTCCTTAGCTCTCAGGGTAGGATGACCACACGAAGCCTACCGAGATTCGTCCCAAACTCCTCCGTCATTACAATCGCCTGCTCTCACAGCTGAATACCCAGAGCCCCTTGGAAAGCCCCCTTTAGCCTGCCCAGGCGGGAGGGGCGCCCCATTTATATCCTAATATCAAAAACCTGCCAAAGAGTCCCGGGTCTCCTTCTGGCCTCCGCAGTTTGCCCTGCGGCAAAAAGGAACTTAAGAGTCTTGGAACAGGTGAGCCGCTAAGGATAGGGGCGAGAAGGCCAAGTGGAGAACGAGGGCACTCGAGAGAAATAAGGCGTCTGCGTGAATGATTTCAGACTGCGCGCACTCGGGTCGTCTGGGGAAGGCAACCGGTCGCGCCTCCGCAGAGCCCGCAAGCGGCGCGAAGGCGCCCCCAGCATCCCGGGTTCCCACACAAGACCTGCGGGGACCCTCGGCGCTATCGCTCCCCCCAAGGGTCCCGGCAATCCACAGGCGCCAAGCGTGCGTCCCCGTGAACCTCCAACATTCACACACACGCTCTTCCACACTCAAGCTGGAAGGACCTACGAGGGTTAGGGTAAGACAACTAACCCCGGGACTCTTCTCGGAGCATCCAAACGCTGCCCTCTAAGTCCCGTAACCCCTGCGTTTCTTCCTTCGCTCTCCACACTACCCACTGACTAGACCTAGAAGCTCCAGGGCTCCGAATTGGGGCTACCAACACCCCTCTCCCCAACACACATTCTGGAACTCACGACTTGGAGCCCCTGTCTGGAACTCCAAGGGTGGACTGCGAGCTACTGGCCCGCCGAATGTGAAAGCACCGCTCAGTAGAGACAAAAGTGTCGACCCGCAGGCACCTGCGGGGCTGGGAGGGTCGCGCGGGTCCCCGGGCGCATCTGGGCGCGCCTCCCGGCCTCGCTCACAGTACTGGCTGCACCGAGGGCCCCGGAGCGCCCGGGACTTTGCCGGACTCGCCACCAGCCCGGAGTCCCGCGCGCGGAAGTCCCGGGAAACTAACAAATGCACACACCCACCCTCGGAATCTGCAAAGCTGCTCTCTCTACCCACAAAAAGCGCCTTGCGTTTTCCGCTGGGAAGAGGAGAGTTGGGGAAAGATGCTGCACGTTTGTTTTCCCTTTCGGAAGCAACGAGGCGGCTGGAAAGGAGGGTTCAACCACCTCGATTGTAAAATTCACGCCGAAAGAAAGCGGGATCTGCCGGCCGAGCCCGGCGAGAAGTTTGGGCGCCGAGGCTGGGAGGCAGGCGCCGCGTGCGCCCCAAGCCACGGTCCGCAGCGCCAGGGCGACCCCAGGGCGGGCGGCCGTTCCCCTACCTGGAAGTGCTGGAAGAAGGCGGAGATGCGCGTGATCTGCAAGCTGAGGCACCTGGAGGAGCAGCGGGCGCGCTGGACGCTCACGGCCGACAGGGACTCGTCCAGCCGCCGAGCAGCCGCTGCGCCGGGGCCACCAGCTAGGCAGCCCGCGGAGACCGCCAGCCAGAGGCAGAGGGTCAGGGCCGCGCCGGGCGCCCCAGGCACCATGGCTGCGGGTCAGGGGCGCGGGGGCCGGGCGCTGGCCGAGGCTCCCAGCTCCGCGCCGGGGCCGCACTGCCGGGAACCTGGCGGCCGCCGCAACTCTGCTGGAAAGTTCAATCATTCAACTCCAGCCCCGCGCCCTCCCCGCCAACCTCCTCCCCGCTCTGCCTCGAGGGGTGGGGTGAGGGTGACAGGCGGCCTCGCCATTGGCTGGAAGGAAAGTGAGTGACAGGGGGGCCGGGCGGAGGGCCGTGGGCAGGTCTAAGGGGCAGCGAGCCCCAGCGCTCAAAGGCAGGGCGGCGCCGACCCGGTCTTCCCGGTGCGCCCGAATCTGGGTGGTCGGTCTCCCACGTAGGCTCCCCCACAGTCCGCATTCTCCCCCTCCACACACACCATCCAGGTAAACGCCAGGTGTGAGCGAGCCCGGGCCTGGGATGGAGGTGCCCTCTTGGAGAGGAGGGCCTCGGGACCCCCAAAGGCGTCCAACCTGCCTAAGGAAGGACATCGTGCCTCGAAGTTGTAGGCTTCGTCCCCAGTTTCTACCCCGGGTCCAAGCTTCGCTCATACTTTCACATATTTGAATTTCCTTTTATTCCCAAGTAGGAGAAAGAGCTAAGCAACAACTGAAATGGGTATGAGCCCAGTCAGAAGCCAGGCAAGGCCATTTGACTGACATTTTCCTCGCTCCTCTCTCTTCCGCATTCCTTCCTTCGTTCTTCCTCCCTTCTTTCCTTATTATTACCTGGAAACCAATCTGAGTACATAGCAAGGGCCATTTGTTAAATAGATATACACTACTTGTGTCCTCGGGTGTCTGTTTTTCTGGTAACACTACTCTCTCCCAAGGTGAGTGCCTCAACACAGAAATCTTTCCCAAACTCCTCCTTGTATGTGCCCCCTAAAGCCTCTTGGTTCAGCCCCACCGTCTCTTGCATTCTCTTTCCAGGCTCTTTTGCCACACATGCTCTAGGTCCACGAAAAGGGCCATGCCACGGAAAGAGCTGTGGCAGCATTTATAATATGCCACCTGTAACAACGTTCATGCTTCCCTGAGTTCCACTGGGTTGTGACACAGCAAGGAGGCAGGAAGCCCTAGAGGGACCTGGGATGTGATCATGAAGGCTCTGCTTGAGGCATGGGGATATGTCTGTAACACAGTTGAGTCAAAAAGACCCATGCACGCGCATACTTGGGTGCGGACCACCTGACTTATGTGCCTGTGCCCGGGCCTCCCCACATTGTCATACAGAATGGCACTTCCGGGTTCCAAAACCTAGTACCTCCATGAGCACATGAATAAGCACAGCCACTGTCTAGATGCACTCAGCCTGCCCAAAGACCCATCGCAGAGTGGGATGACTCTTCCCACAGAGCTCAGACTCTCCAATTGCCAACCTCTCCCCGACCCCAATCTTCCCCACATTTTCCACTCTGTGATTCTGAGCTCTTCCTGTTAAATTATAAGGACAACATCTACAGTTATCCTGTTATACCTATGACTCTTTTTCAAGTACACCATCTTCTGTATTTCTTCAGATAGTTAAGTCAGCAAGGCCAACCGAATTCATTGCTTAGTGTGTTTCTCAATGCATTTTTAAAAACCAGAGTGGTCTCATTCAAAAGTTTCTGTAGGAAGAACTGGCTTCCTGGGTGTGCGGCCTGCACAGTTGTACAGAGCCCCATCCTAGAAAGACCACACTTGATTTAATGTGCTTCTGTCACCGTCCTGATTTTAATTCTGAACAAGGTTTGAGTTAACATGGCCAGCTCGATGTGTAGAAAGCAAGACAATAGTGCACTTGAGGGGATAACATAAAAAATTGAGGCATGAGCTCAGTAGTTTAAAAGATGCTCAGAAGTGAATAGAAATCTTTTTAAAGTCTGTTAAACACTTCATAATGACGAGAGCAAAGAAGCTAACCATGGTGACCACAAGCTGGTGGGTGTAGAGGGCCTCATAGCAGTGAATGGAGGAGTGACATCTGAGTAGAGGAATTATCTTCTAAAGGTTATCACTTTCACTGGGAATTGCGAGAAACATTTCCACAAGCTATAGCAGATGCTTCCATTGCATTTAACTTTTAAAGTTAAGCAAATACCTGGTCTTGATGAAGGCAAGGATATTATGCATGCCTACATTTTCTCACGGTATCTTTGATTTATAACTTTGCATGTCGTATCATGAAATTTATATTCTAGAAAGTGAAATCATAGGGACAAGCATGCTGAGCTTTTAAAAACAGCTTTTTAAATGTTCAAAGGGATCACTGTATTTTTTTTAAAAAGCAGTGTGTGGCTACTTTTATGGGTTCCATAGCATATTCATTTCCATGAATAAATGCATTTTATAATAAACCACAAAAGAGAACATCTAGTCCGTTGAACAGAAAGCTTGAGATTAAACATACAGGGCTACCTTATGCACATGTTAAAATTATACTTGCGGTTATATTGCTGTCTTGTTTTAGAATTATCACAGACATCTTCCGTGACTATGCTGGCCTTTTTTATGTTATTCATTTTAATTTCAGTTTAAAGTAACTTGTAAAAAGAAAACATTTTGGTAAAGTCAGAATAACAGTTGAAATCTAAGTTTTTTATTCTGCTTACATGTTCCCAATTTACTCTGCAGTTCACCGTATAAGTTGGCTCATGGAAGCTAACTTTTGACAGGACTGGTTAAGTTCATGAAGATCCACCACATGGGAGGAGAACCATAGTGTACAGAAGGAATGATGGAGAAATGGATGGGTGAAAATTGTCCAGGTACATTGGTAAGAAAGAGCTTAGCAAGTCTTTGCTCAAAGTCCACTTGAACCCCACGGTCTGAATTTGTATGGAGAAGAAATGAACGTTATATTGGCTTCACTTTGACTTTAAATAGACAAAACACCCATCTAGCAAGGACAGTGGGAAAGGGTCGTAACTGACTCTTATTCTATGTGAACAAAGACCAAACTGTGTGGCCCACCTTGGTTAGGTTCTAGAAGAAACACACAAAACAAGGCCCTCATCCAAGAACTTAGCTATATTCTTCCTTACAATTTATTTAGAATATGAGTTTCTTCTTTCTTTACTCTCCTCCCTCCCTTTCTCCCTTCCCTCCGCCTCCCTTCTTTCCTTCCTCACCCCCCCCCTTTTTTTAGCAGAGTAAAAACCCTCTGGGAAGCTTGCTAAAGGTATACTCCTGGATTCCACGTTCAAAGATTCTGGCTCAGCATACATGGGTAGGGCACTGGATCTCAACTTTTAAACACCTGGTATTCCTACAGCCAGTGAACCAGGAACAGGTTTAACAGATAATTGGTTAGAAAACAACCCACTAAAAATGGATTTCGGTAGCCTTTTTGGCTTTTTTGTTGTTTAAAGTAATTTTTTTAGGTATACCTGTTGATATGGATTGGACATACCAATCTATTTCTTTCTTTTTTTTTTTTTTAAAGATTTTATTTATTTATTTGACAGAGATAGAGACAGCCAGCGAGAGAGGGAACACAAGCAGGGGGAGTGGGAGAGGAAGAAGCAGGCTCATAGCGGAGGAGCCTGACGTGGGGCTCGATCCCACAACGCCGGGATCACGCCCTGAGCCGAAGGCAGACGCTTAACCGCTGTGCCACCCAGGCGCCCCATACCAATCTATTTCTTAATTATCACATTGCTATACTTTTTCCAGTACACTCCACTCTAACAACATCGTGTTACACTCATTTTTTCAGACTAGCAGCTTGTCTTTTCAAAAGCTTCCCAGCTGCATTTGATAAGAATAAACTATGAAGGAAACAAGCATAATCTTTCTCTGATACACCCCTCTTGGAAAAGCATATTGAGAACTCACTCTAAAACTGGGGAAGACCTAATACTTTGATTTGATGGCATTTATGAGGTCCCCGGTCATTGGTGATAGGGGACAATGAAGTGAGGGGAGGGAACTCACATGAGTTTAATTGTCTTTGTTTGATGATGTAATAACATGCACCTAGTCTCAGAAACTGCAGTTGAGTTTTGGAAAACAAAACGTGAGAAAACCAAGAAATGTCCTCCTGCTAGAGCCTTGACCCATTCTCACAGCTACATTTGCAGGCTAAGTTCTCAGAATTTTGGTAAGAAGACTCTTCTAGATTCTTCTTTAACTGTGCCCTCCTTCTCCTCCAGACTTTATCCCTTCTGCTTAGCTTGGAATTGCATGATCCAGGGAATACTGAGAGCTCTTCAGAGGAAAAAGTAGTGAAATGGGGAGTGGGATGCAGTTAACAACTGAATGGATACATAACAGACTTCCATCTTTTGTAATACGATTTCAGGCAAGAATGGGTGAACCTGTCTGGTATTGCTACTCCTCTGGTCCCTGACAGCCAATTTCATCCTTCTACAAATGAAAATGATAAGTTTTTGCAATAGGGCCATTGAA
The DNA here is from genome assembly GCF_024610735.1 of Ursus americanus. NCBI lineage: Eukaryota > Metazoa > Chordata > Mammalia > Carnivora > Ursidae > Ursus > Ursus americanus. Next base: position 117,072,537 of record NC_142164.1, on the reverse strand, counting down.
TATATTGTGCTTTGTAGGAAAGGACACTCATATTCATTTGCAAGCATCTGCTTTTTTTAAATTGTGCACTGTAGATATCCTGTTTGGCGATAAGTTAAGCACACAACACATTTTCCTCTTCAGTGAGATTATAAAAATTTAAACCTGTAAGGTTTAAAGGTATCAATTTTATTAATTATCCTGTTATATTTACTAAGATTTTACTAAGAAGCATCAGAAAACTGCTATTTCTTTTGTGCACTAAAGAATAATGAAATTTTAAAATTTTTTGGGCAAAATATACAAAGGATGGTCCAATAACATGATTTCAAGCTACTCCTTCTTTTCATGAGCTTCTGTCCCTGCCCTGTTGCCTCTCCTCCCCCAAAGTCACCATCAATCTATCAGTCAGTATTGAATTCGGCACCTATTCTGCGGGCAAGCAAAGACCCTATTCTAGATTAAGTCATCACTAAATTTTTACTCTGTCACTGCAATAATTACTAAAATTAAAAGAACTACTAAAAAATAAAACATATCAATATGCATTTTCATGTTTCAAGAATCAACTGTATGGTAACTGATATTCAGCTGTGAATTTTTCCCTCCCAGCACCTACCGCCAGAAAGTTTTAGCTTTAGCACGTTTAATGGTCTCTGCTGATCTTAGTGTCTTACTGAGCATAGCGGCTGATGGACCGTGCCAGGAACACTGGGTTTTGGAAACCCAATACATATGGCCATAAAATAAGTACTACTTAATAGTCAAAGGCAGGAAACTATTTAAAATATAAAAAGTGGGGGCGCCTGGGTGGCACAGCGGTTAAGCGTCTGCCTTCGCTCAGGGCGTGATCCCGGCGTTATGGGATCGAGCCCCACATCAGGCTCTTCCGCTATGAGCCTGCTTCTTCCTCTCCCACTCCCCCTGCTTCTGTTCCCTCTCTCTCTGGCTGTCTCTATCTCTGCCGAATAAATAAAATCTTAAAATAATAATAATAATAATAATAAAATAAAATATAAAAAGTAACTTGTGTGTTTCCGGTTTTTGACAGGACCACAATATCACTGGTTTGCCCCCAACATATATTTTGAGAATCATAAGCACATTAAAAGAAACTGAAATTGAACAATTTATATTAAATCTTAAATAATAGAACTTTAAGAACCTCATTTCCCTCTTCTGACTGGCGTAGTTTTTATGTGAATAAATAATGAATTTTTCAGTGAAGTTCATATTTAAAATTTTGTAAAATCACATTTTAAAGCTTTCTTAAAGGAAAATTCTAATGAACAATCATACTTTTATTCTGTTCATTCCTAAACATGAAAAGTAATCTACAGGTGCTCTTCAGAAATATTGAAATTCTATTCTTTTTAAAGACTTAAGTGGGTTTTTCTTCTTTGATGTTCGGAGCCCATCGAAATTTACGTTGAGCCACTGTAAATACCATAGATGTGGAGAGCTCTGAAAATTTGCAAAGGCAGCTTTTAACAGGAAACAGCGCCACATGCTGGCCATATTTATAAAATGCGGCCACAGAGTCCTTCATCTGTGATAACCTAATTTTAGGACTAAATTGTCAGCTCTAAAGCATGAATCTGACTAGAATGATCATGCAGCGTTCTCAGTGAATACTAACTAGATTAATGCCAGTGTGGATTTAAACACAGGAAGGCTCTCCTGTGTAAATGCAGTCACACTAAACTAAATTACAGGAATGGGCACAGTAGTCTTCAAATGAATTTTTTCTTAGCTTTTAAACACTTTTTTTAAAAAGATTTTTTTATTTATTTACTTTAGAGAGAGAAACAGCACGAGCAGGGGGAGGGTCAGAGACAGAAGGGAGAAGCAGGCTCCCCACTGAGCAGGGAGCCTGATGACATGGGATTCAATCCCGGGACCCCAGGATCCTGAGCTGAGGTGAAGGCAGATGCTTAACCGTTTAACCTACTGAGCCACCTGGGTACCCCTTTAATCACTTTCAACCTACTCACTACAACATTGAACGACAAAGGCCAACTGTGTGTGAGTTTTATTTGAAGAAGCTTCTGTTGGGAACACCTGCACAGCTTACCCATCGCTTGCTTAACGATTCACCGAAATACGAGAATATATGAATAACATTCACCACCAGGGGAAACTAAGGCACAGAAAGGTGACAGGTTTTATCTACAGTGTTAGCAGGGGCGGAAAAAAAAGAAGAGGCTTTCAACGCTCATGGGCCACTTTATACAAGATAAACCAAGAGTCAAGAGATTAAGACAAACGCATTGAAGAACTCGAAGGAAGCACCACGATACCCTGACACGGTGTGAATAGACCAACATATGCAACTAAGACATGAACGTATATTCCTCTTGTGAATTCCACAGGGGCTTCGGGGGAAAGAACGCACCCCGCAGGACCGAAACAGAACAAAAACAAAATTTGGGTTTTCTAGCAGGGCTCTCTACAGCGGCTAAATGGCTCCAGCTGGAGGATATTCTGCCCTCTCATTGAATTTGGGGCATTTCAACGAGTCAGAAATCAAAGGTCACTCCTTTCCCTCTTCTTCTCCAGGCGCTTCTGCACTTCGTTAACGCCCACCCCTTCTTCACACACTCACACTCCCTTTCACACAAAATTTGTTGACTTTGAGTTCCAGAGAAGGAATGCCAAGGCCAGGGGCCCACTTTGCCCTGTTTCCTCAGGGATCTGTGTTTCCCTGGGACACAGATGGACAACAGCTAGACATCAAAGATGGTAAATGGAATTGTCCTGTTGCTTCAGTGGGATTCCGAGTGGGAATATTTTTCCCATGGTCCTTTGGATATTGCACCATGTACAGAATGTACTCAGTAACGTAACAACTTCTCTGCTCAAAAAGGAGTGAAGGAACCCATATGTATTCAACCCCTTTCTTTTTCTTCTGCAAATAATTAGAAGCTACCATTCTGGATGAGGACAGTTGGCTAGCATTCATCTGTGAGAAGTTTATTTTCAACACCTTGATATCCATAATGTGAGGACTGTGCTAGGAAAAATGGGCAGTTGAGAGCAATCATACAGGCTGACATGTACCTGCATCACTGAGACGTAATAAGCCGTGAATCACAACGAGAGGGGTAACTGGAGAGCTGCTTAGCTCTTTCACATTAGTAGAGTGTCACTATGCGAGTGATTGTTTCCTGGCATCATGCACCATGGAAGAAATGAAAGAAGGAAGTCCTTTCCTGTTTTCAAAGAACTATGTGCACATTTTTATCGTTCATTTAATACCGAAGACTTTTTGCCCTTGATAGAGGTTTTATCCACCCCCCGCCCAAAAAACTCAAGTGAAATTATAATTATGTCTGATAAAATTTTTCATTAGGACTTTATCATAATCGCGTACTCAGACAGGAAGGGATTATAAGAAATGATACTGTCTGAAGACTAGAAAGGGTGAAGAGTCTCAGTTTGGAATCAACCCAGTGTTGAAATCTGACTTGCAGCAACAAGGGATGTGTCTCCTTTTTTCTTTTTTTCTTTTTCTTTTTATGATTTATTTATTTATTTGAGAGAGAGAGAGAATGAGCAGGAAGGACAGAAGGAGAGGGAATATCAAAAAGACTCCACGGTGAGCACAGTTCCCGACACAGAGCCTGACCAGGGCTCCATCTCACCACCCCGAGATCATGACCTGAGCTGAAAGAGTCAGATGCTTCAGGGAGCCCCGAGGAATGTCTCCTATACAAATTCCTTCACTTCTTTACATCTCTATATCTTCCCCTTGTAAAATAAAGATCTTAGTAGAAACCAACTCCCCAGATTATTTTGAGATAATATTTCAAAAGGACTAGGTACAGTCCTTCCTTCAATAAGTAACGCGTGCTCAAACTAGGCAAGGTAAACAGAGCATTTGCACGATTAACCAGTGAATTTACAAGTTTTGTGTTGGTTTTTAACTACTCTTCTATGTAGCATAACTTCATACCAGGCTTCTCCACCTCGGCGCTAGTGACATTTTGGGCTGGTGGTTTGCAGTGGGGAGCCATCCTGTGCCAGAGGGAGCTTAGCTGGCTTCTACCCCCGGAAGTCAGCAGCATCCCACCCACCCCAACAATCTGTTATGATATATCTCCAGATGGAACCATGTGTCCCCTGAGGGGGAGGGTAAAACTGCTCCCAGGGGAGAACCACTGCATTTGGGCAATCGTCCTGTAGTTTAGAAGAGTCTGTTCCATTAAAGGAAAGGGAAAAATGATTTTTAAATGACTTCTGAAGTAGTCATTAGTTTCTGAACATGAAAACCAAGTCCACTTTCCAAAATGATTTATCAAAACAGCTTATGAGACAGAAAAGGTATTGGTGATATACAAATGATGACAGAGGAAAATGCCCAGGGCAACACCATCTGCTTCTCCAGAGTATTCAAGATAAGCATTTCGACAGAGAATATTATCCAAAAAGAACTCACACAGCAGGCGTGAGCAGCAGAGTCATTTTTTACACCTGGTCAAACACTCTACCTGATTTTAAACACCTTCTTTAAGACTCAGTGTTTGCTACATAAAATTACATTGTGGGGAGTTAAATTATACGTGTTTTTTTTTTATTTAACTCTTTTTTAGTCAGCTTTCAGGTAAAATATAATATCTTCAACATAGAATTAACTGACATAAAATTCACAAATTTTAAAGGGACAATCGATGAGTCTTAACAAATTATGTAGTTGTATAACTACCAATACAGTTGTGATCTAGAATATTTCTTTTTTGGGGGCACCTGGGTGGCTTTGTCGTTGGGTGTCTGCCTTCAGCTCAGGTCGTGATCCCAGGGTCCTGGGATCAAGGCCGACATCAGGCTCCCTGCTTGGTGGGGAGCCTGCTTCTCCCTCTCCCTCGGCCCCTCCCCCTGCTTGTGCTCTCTCTCTCTCTCTCTCTCTGTCAAATAAACAAAAATAAAATTTTTAAAATATATATATATTTTAAAATATTTCATTTCTTTTTTTAACTATTAGCAATTTTTTTATTATGATGTTAGTCACCATACAGTACTTCACTAGTTTTTGATGTAGTGCTCCATGATTCACTGTTTGCGTATAACACCCAGTGCTCCATGCAGTACGCGCCCTCCTTACTACCCATCACCGGGCTAACCCATCCCCCCACCCCCTCCCTTCTGAAACCCTCAGTTTCTTTCCCCGAGTCCAGTCTCTCATGGAGAGTCTCCCGCTCTGATTTCCCATATAGAGTATTTCTGTCACCACAGGCAGTTTTCTCATGCCAGCATCAACCTTCTGCCTCACCCCAGCCTCCAGCAACAAGTGATCTGATTTTTGTCCTTCCATTTTTGTCTTTTCCAGAAAGTTCTATAAATGGGATCATATGGGATGAAGCTTTGGGTCTGGCTTTTTTGCATTTAGCATAATGCTTCTGAGTTCAATGTATTTTGTGCAGGAATAATTTGTTCCTTTACGCGAGGATTCTGAGAGTATGCTATAGAAGTTCACTAACAGCATAAGAGTTACCTGAAATTATGGAAACCTGAAACAAATGGAAATTCTTCACACTGCGCTCGGCTCTCTGCTTGCCAGCATGCAATCTGGCTGCCTGAATGCAGCAAGCCGGGTTACAGGTGCCTGCCAGGGGCAGCCCAGGTCCAGGAGGCAGCACAAACATTTGCCCCCCAGACTCAAGACAGCTGGTACAAGGCCTGAAGTTCAGTCCCAAGAGAAGCAACTCAAGGTCAAGTCTACAAAAGGCAATACTGGTTTGCTCCCCCCTCACCCCCAGGAAAATCTGGATCAGGCCCAGGAGAGTGAGGAAGGAAAGGGCTCAAACCATTATCTAACAGGAGAGAACAAATCAGGAGTCAGATCAAAGATGAACCCAGGACTAGAGAACGATTTCTTAAATAAAACACAGATGCATTAACTAAACACAGAACCAAAACATTGATCTATTCCCTTACATTAAAATTAAGACCTATTGTCCATCGGAAACACCTTAAAGAAAGATATACTACTGAGTAGATATATGCAATAAATATATTTTAAAAAGAAAAGGAAATAGTTGACAGAGATGGCAGGGTCATGACAGACAAAGCAGGAGCACTGGTTGGTTATAAAAAACCTAGCTTTTGTTGCCAGTAATGGGATTTGCTGGTGTCCATTACACTATTAACAAGAACGAATTAAATAGCTGAACATGTAAAATGGGCCATATTTGGCACAATGGTGAAAATGTGATGAACCAAGAATTATTATTTATCCAACTCTATGTTCCAGAAATTTAATTTAAAAATATAATGAAGTAAAAAATAACATGCCAGACACAACGTGTTCATTTGAGCAACAATTCAGGTTCCAAGGCTTCTACAACAATATGAAATGAATTAATTTGTTGAAAGAATGAGTCAAAAAGCAATTCTTTTTTCTTGGTGCAAAGTCAGAAAAGAATAGGGTTTAGTCATTGAATGTTATTCTTGGGGGTAATAAGGAACAGAAGGGAGTGCTCCAAAGCTGACACTGAGACAGAACCGTTGAATCCTGAGTGAAAGAACAGGTCACCGTCAGAAAGACCAGAAGGTAAAAAGTCGAAGAGCAGGGATGCCGGCTCACTGGGAAAACAGGAGAACTACACGGTTTAAAGAACCAGCACGTGGAATCCACTGTCAGTCGCATGGTCTTCTGTGGGCCCGTGGCTGCCTACTGTTAGGGGGCATTTTGTTTGTTGGCTCTTCATGCTCCCGGTAGATAAAGATTTGAGGATCGTCATACAGATAATATTCAAACCCGTGGGATGAATGAGAGCGGGGCATGGGGAGCAAGCATGAATATAAATGAGACAGGTTATAAAATGATGGAGGGATTAAAAGAGCATCACAAGCCTAAAAATTAGTTACTACAGTAATGTGGCCAAATCCATGGATTTGGGGCAAGTTTTGAGTAATGTAATATTAGGGAAACCTATGTTCCAAACCTGTATTTACACCAGATATCACCTAACCTAGTATCAACCTTAAGCTTCATCTGCCATTTGAGGTCTTTGTGCTACTGTTACATGGTTGAATTGTTTTCTCTATGTTTGTTAGACTTACCTACCTTGTCAATTCCTTGGGTGAGTTGTAGAAAAGACTCATTTTAGGGAAGACCACTGGGCAAGTTAAGGGAAAAAATGATCTTTTTCATGCTACTGGAAGACTATTTATGAATATGATAAATGAACCGTGATGCTTAATTTGATGTACCAACATGACCAGGCTAAGGGACACCCAGAGAGCTGGCAAGATGTTATTTCTGGGTGTATCTGTCACAATGTTTCCAGAAGACAGTAGCATTTGAAAGAATAGACTGAGTCAAGATGGCTCTAAGATGGGTGGACATCATCCAATATGCAAGCCTGATTGGAACAAAAAGGCAGAGGAAGGGCATTTTCTCTCTGTCTCTGATTGAGCTGAGACTTCTGCCTTCTGCTCTCAGACATGAGCACTCCTGGTTCTTGGGTTTTCAGATGAGACCAGCACTTACACCACCTGCCCTCCAATTCTTACGTCTTTGTACTTGGACCTAACTACACCGCTGGCTTTCCTGGTTCTCCAGCTTCATGACAGCAGATGGTGGCACTTTCCAGTGTTCGTTACTACATGAATCAACTCCTCTTCTGTCTGTTAATCAATCTGGTTTTTTTTAAAGATTTTATTTATTTATTTGAGAGAGAGAGAGAGCGTGAGTGGGGGAGGAGCAGAGGCAGAGGGACAAGAAGATTCCCTGCTGAGCAGGGAGCCCAACATGTGGGATTTGATCCCAGGACCCTGGGATCATGACCCGAGCCGAAGGCAGACACTTCACCGACTCAGCCACCCAGGCGCCCCAATCTATTTGCTTTCTATTGGTTCTGTTTCTCTGAAGAATCCTAACTAACACATGAACTTCTTCTTTCTCTAACCTCATAACTAAAAAAAGAAACACAACACTTGCCCACTCTCATTTAGTGGAAAAGGAAGTAAATAAACGAATAAGCCAGTCAAAAATCAGAATGTTTAAATCTAAACCACAACTAACTATCCCAGAAATTATTTTTAAATCATTCAGCCATAGGATTTTATGTCTCGGTTTTTATTTATAGGGAAATTATAATAATGGTGTTACGTTTAGACTTGCAGTCTAGCACATTAATACCACGCAGTACTCTATAAATCAGTGATGATGACAATGTTGCCTCTCTCAGTCATTGAAACATTCACCATAAAGAAATGGACTTAGAAGTTAGGGCATTGGTACCAACATATCAAAACAAAGAAGTAGGGGCACTTGGGTGGCTCAGTCGTTATGCGTCTGCCTTCAGCTCAGGTCATGATCTCAGGGTCCTGGAATCGAGTGCCGCGTTGGGCTCCCTGCTCATGGGGGAGCCTGCTTCTCCTTCTTCTTCTGCCCCTCCCCTACACAAGTTCTCTCTCTCTGATAAATAAAATCTTAAAAAAAAAAAACAAAAAAACGAAGTAAATATTTTCGCTCTATTCCACAACTATCCTTCTGAGAGCAGAAACATTATTTTAAAGCACATTTTTCCTTATCTAAGTGAAAGAAAATATTTTCCAAAATGTCAGCATGCACATAGGAAGCGGCGGAGTCATGGGATCTGTTACATTCTCATCTAAGTGGGAGAACTGTATCATTTTATCTGTAGATACTTTCCATGCAGGTAAGACAGATCAGCCAAGGGTCGTTTTGGTTTCCTGTGTTACATCATTTGAACCAATGCTGCTCAATGCTGGTGACAAGTATTTATGTAAAAATGCAGATGCCTAGGCCTTGGCAGCACACATCTTCATTTAATTGGTGTGGGGTGGTTTAGGAATCAGTATTTTTAAAAAAGATTTTATGTATTTATTTGCCAGAGAGAGAGAGAGCACAAGCAGGAGAAGAGGCAGGCAGAGGGAGAAGCAGACGCCCCGCTGAGCAGGGAGCCCGAAGTGGGACTCGATCCCAGGACCCTGAGATTAGGACCTGAGCCAAAGGAAGGCACATGCCTGACGGACTGAGCCACCCAGGCATCCCAGGAATCACTATTTTTTAAAGCATCTAGGTGATTCACATGCTACCACAGTTGAGAATCAAGAAGACTATTTGTCCATAAATTCAAACTGTTTTTGAGAAAAATAATAGGAATTTGATGAAAATGGTGAGAAATGCACAGTTTCGGAACATCAGCACTACTGACATTTTAGACAGGTCATTCTTTGTTGTGGAAGCTGTCTTGTGCACCGTAGATGTCCAGCAGCATGCCAGTGGGAGAACCAAAAATGTCTCCAGACATCACCAAGTGTTCCCCTAGGGACAAAAATGCTCCCCTTGAAAACCACTGATATAACCAATTCTCCTGTTACAAGATCCAAGTGGTGCTTTAGTTCTAAGAAACACCAAACGACTAAGCATGCTCTTCAGTTAAAGCAGCAATACATCTATAATCATGAAAAAACAGCGAGAGACAGTATTTTTATTTTTATTTATTTTTAAAATGATTTTTTATTATATTATGTTAGTCACCATACAGTACATCCCCGGTTTCCAATGTAAAGCTCGATGATTCATTAGTTGCGTATAACACCCAGTGCACCATGCAATACGTGCCCTCCTTACTACCCATCACCAGCCTATCCCATTCCCCCACCCCCCTCCCCTCTGAGGCCCTCAGTTGGTTTCTCATAGTCCATAGGAGAGACAGTATTTTTAAATGATGTTCTAGATGATGTTTTTAATTGAAAATTAACCAATATGAGAGTTTTCCATTTCTTCTAGTTTGCACTTCTGGATCTCCACCCTACCCCCGTTCACTCCACTCCCTTTTCAAAAAGCCTCAGTGATAAAGAAGATGTGGTCCACATACACAGTGGAATATTACTCAGCCATCAGAAAGAACGATTACCCCACATTTGCAGCCACATGGACGGGACTGGAGGAGATTATGCTAAGTGAAATAAGTCAAGCAGAGAGAGACAATTATCATATGGTTTCACTCATTTATGGAACATAAGAAGTAGCAGGAAGATCGGTAGGAGAAGGAAGGGAAGAATGAAGGGGGGGTAAACAGAAGGGGGAATGAACCACGAGAGACTATGGACTCTGGGAAACAAACTGAGGGCTTCAGAGGGGAGGGCGGTGGGGGACTGGGATAGGCCAGTGTTGGGTATTAAGGAGGGCACGTATTGCATGGTGCACTGGGTGTTATACGCAAATAATGAATCATGGAACACTGCATCAAAAACTGGGGATGTACTATATGGTGACAATAATAATAATAATAATAGCCTCAGTGAGACTTCATGTCAAGATAAAAACCTCCCCCCTCCCTCCCTCTCTCAGGAAGGTTGTAAATAGCTCCCATGCTACAACCTCACTCCCAGCTAAGGCTTCCTCAGCCCCCTTCCAACAAACTCTAATTTACTGGCATCTTCACCTGTATCAGTTACCAGAAGCAGCCCACCCAGGAGGGAGGAGTGAAGATAGCATCACTCTCCATCCACTTGCCTTCTCTTCTGCCAGGTAGAAGGGAAGTGAAGTTCAATAGGTTTCTTTGTTTCTCATTTGCTTCTCTCGCCTGGCCCATGATTTTGTGCTTTACCTCCCTAGCAACAAGTTAAATAATACCCATCCATTCAGTGACTATCTGAGCCTCTTCCTATGTTTCAAGCAATATTCTAGACACTGTGACACAATAATGGACACAATGAAGTCTCCACTGTCTTGCAGGTTACTTATTAATAGGCAGAAATGTCCACATTGTTCTAGATAATGATATTTGGCCCTACAGTTTGCATTTTCCTATAGCATGAGCTTTTTTAAACACATATTCCACTGATGAACTTTTCTAGCTCCAAAGAGTGTTAAGAATGAGCTTTTTAAATGTTGAACTTGCCTACCCAGGTATCGGAATGCAAGTGGACGCCATTACTGGTTTGCTGGGATCAGTTCATTACCAGCCATGATTTTGTGCTTCCTCTTGAGAAGTTGACAAGCATTACTGATGTCAGGTTAAATAAGTTCAAAAGCAATGAATGTTTTTGGCAGCAATCCAGGTGGCACTCCACAGCCCTGATGGTGAGCTGCAGGTCCGGTGTCATCGATCTCTAGGTGGCACTGGGGCCCATCAGCACTGGGGCACTGGTGCAGCTCCATTGCACTCGGTCTCACAGAAGAGGGGCCTTGGTGAGAGTCGCCTGCATTGGTGAGCCCTGTGACTCAATCACAGCTCAGTGTTGGTAGGTGTCTAAATGGCAACCCTCCAAGGATGAGTCCAAGAAAACAGCATTCATCCTGGTGAGTCTCGGCCAAAGCTATGAGAACGGCCTTGAGTTCTGCCCACTTTGGGATCTGTGTGCCTGGGACTCAGACTGGACATACGCAGCAGCCCAGGGGACACTGCTGGGTTTCATCTTGGCCAACCATGTGTGAACCAGGCCCTGGGATTAGGAGGACCTCTAGGAACCGAGGGCCTTACTGAGCCAGGAGCTTTGCTTCAGGTGGAAGAGTGGGAGATAAAATTTCCCACAAAGGAGGAGCTGCACTGTGGAAAGCAGAGATGCCCCGGAGCCACGTCAGCTGCCTTCCTGAACCCCCCCATTTCATTCAGACAGCTAAGACTTGGTGGGTCCTCCCCACCCTGTTAGTCATTGAGTCAGAGCTGACCCATCTTGGAATGGGAGTATCAGGCAATCAAGTCACAAGGCCTCTACAGAGCAGTGTTCTGCTTTGACAAGAGCCCAGCAGCGTGCGATAGCTGCTTCTGGTGCAAGTTACCTTCTTTTCCCAGAGGCTCCAACTGGCAAATCATCAGACAGAGATCATAATTCAAATGGGGTGTTAGGGTCATGGGCCTCCAAAATACCAGCAGTTCTCTGCGTACGGCTCTTCAGAGTGGGGAGACTTGCCCCTGGCACTCAGGGGTCTGGGAAGTACAAGCAACAAATGCATCAACTCCTGTTTTGTGTTCAGATAGAGAAGCAATGAAAGCAGTACACTGCACTGGACCCAAAAGGCCCCACTGACAGGTCGCTCAATATGCCACTAGACTCCTCACCCAGAAAACGTTAGCTGGATCTGGGTGCTTCCTCAGCACAAGGAGCAGGGAGGATGGTCGCCTGGGAGCCAGCATTCACCACAGCTCTACCAGGGTGACTCTCTCCCCTGTGCGGAGCTCCCCAGCCCAGCTGGACAGATGACCACGGTCTTCAGTTCTGCTTAGGAACAGGAAGACCTTGGCCCCAATCCTACTGATCTTCCTGTTCCAAATGTAAGGCTGAGGGATGGACGGAATTATGGAGACAGAGTAGATTTGCTGCAGGAGGTAAAGCACATTTATTTCTGTTTTCAAGTGCCTGGTAGATGCTCACTTACTTGATTCAACACATGGTGTATTTTTCTTTTTTTCTTTCCTCATCAGTCGAATTATATACTCTCGGAAGTCAAGAAACAATAGCACCAAAAACCATACGTTACCTTGGAATTAACTTAACCGGAGACGTAAAGGACCTATATTCTAGAAACTACAAATCACTCTTGAAAGACCTTGAAGAAGACATAAAAAGATGGAAAAATATTCCATGCTCACGGATCCGAAGAATTAACACAGTTAAAATGTCCATGCCACCCAGAGCAATCTACACTTTCAATGTTATCCCGATCAAAATACCAATGAAATTTTTCAAAGAACTGGAACAAATAGTCCTTAAATTTGTATGGAACCAGAAAAGACCCCGAATCGCCAAGGAACTGATGAAAAGGAAAAACAAAGCTGGGGGCATCACAATGCCGGATTTCGAGATGTACTACAAAGCTGTGATCACCAAGACATCATGGTACTGGCACAAAAACAGACACATAGACCAATGGAACAGAACAGAGAACCCAGAAATGGACCCTCGGCTCTTTGGGCAACTAATATCTGATAATGCAGGAAAAAACATCTGGTGGAATAAAGACAGTCTCTTCAATTAATGGTGCTGGGAAAATTGGACAGCTACATGCAAAAGAATGAAACTTGACCACTCTCTCACACCAGACACAAAGATAAACTCCAAATGGATGAAAGACCTTGATGTGAGACAGGAATCCATCAAAATCCTAGAGGAGAACATAGGCAGCAACCTCTACGACATCGGCCAAAGCAACCTTTTTCATGAAACATCTCCAAAGGCAAGAGAAACAAAAGATAAAATGAACTTGTGGGACTTCATCAAGATAAAAAGCTTCTGCACAGCCAAGGAAACAGTCAAAAAAACTAAGAGGCAGCCCACAGAATGCGAGAAGATATTTGCAAATGATACTACAGATAAAAGACTGGTATCCAAGATCTACAAAGAACTTCTCAAACTCAATACGCGAGAAACAAATAAACAAATCATAAAATGGGCAGAAGATATGAACAGACACTTTTCCAATGATGACATACAAATGGCTAACAGACACATGAAAAAATGTTCAAAATCATTAGCCATCAGGGAAATTCAAATCAAAACCACACTAAGATACCACCTTACACCAGTTAGAATGGCAAAAATAGACAAGGCAAGAAACAACAATTGCTGGAGAGGATGTGGAGAAAGGGGATCCCTCCTACATTGTTGGTGGGAATGCAAGTTGGTACAGCCACTCTGGAAAACAGTGTGGAGGTCCCTTAAAAAGTTAAAAATTGAGCTACCCTATGACCCAGCCATTGCACTACTGGATATGTACCCCAAAGATACAGATGTAGTGAAGAGAAGGGCCATATGCACCCCAATGTTCATAGCAGCATTGTCCACAATAGCTAAATCGTGGAAGGAGCCGAGATGCCCTTCAACAGATAACTGGATTAAGAAGATGTGGTCCATATATACAGTGGAATATTACTCAGCTATCAGAAAGAACGATTTCTCAACATTTGCTGCAACATGGACGGCACTGGAGGAGATAATGCTAAGTGAAATAAGTCAAGCAGAGAAAGACAATTATCAAATGATTTCTTTCATCTATGGAACATAAGAACTAGGAAGATTGGTAGGGGAAGAAAGGGATAAAGAAAGGGGGGGTAATCAGAAGGGGGAATGAAGCATGAGAGACTATGGACTCTGAGAAACAAACTGAGGGCTTCAGAGGGGAGGGGCGTGGGGGAATGGGATAGGCTGGTGATGGGTAGTAAGGAGGGCACGTATTGCATGGAGCACTGGGTGTTATACGCAACTAATAAATCATCGAACTTTACATCAAAAACCAGGGATGTACTGTATGGTGACTAACATAATATAATAATAATAAAAAAAGAAACTTCTGTTAAAAATCAGCCCGAATTTCCTTAGAAACTGAAGTTCAAAGCCTGAACCATAGTCCAGTGAGATGTGCAGAGTGTGAGTGAGTTGGCAGTTTCCCCTGCTGTCAAGGAGAACCAATGTACATAGTACCAACAATTCAGAAAACTCACCACAAGTGACTAATGGCCGTGACCACGTTCAGGGGAAGATCACTGTCTCCTGCCTGCTGTCTGCTTTATTCTGTAGGCCAGCTTAATTTTCCTATCATCTGGTACCTTCCATAAAGACTGGAGAAAATATAAGAAAGGAGCCCACATCTGTCACGAGATGCTAAAATCCTGTTTAGGATGAAGGGTGGAATGAGTAACTCTGTAAAATAAAGTAAAAGCTAGAAAAACAAGTTAAGAGGTTCATCTAACCTGACATTCAAATACTCCTAGCTCTACTTTGTGGTCAAGTAGGACCACTGCTGCTACCTGGTTACAACTTGGATGGATTTTCTGTCTCTTGGCTGAATGTGTTGCCGTTATTTATTTCCAATCTTACAAGAGTTCCAGAAGATATTTTAAAAGCAATTCTAGAACCATCATCCCAGACTTTACAATTACATTGACTGACTGTATTGATTTTTATTTTTTGTGCTAAATGGCTAGCCTAGCAAATGTGAAATTTAAGTGAAAAATAAATTGTTGGTTCAAAATAAAGTAATGAAACTGAGGACATAAAGATGTTGAGAGATCATTATTAGCTGGGTTTGTAGGACTTGTATGCCCATAATCATGACCCACTAGGAAAGCATAAAATAAAATGCATGGTGCTTTTTATGAGATTATTATAATGCATATGGTTATAGCAGCAAAATGCAAGACCTGTCTTTGTATCTATTTATGAAATGCTAGGAGATGGCTTAAAACATTTTGAGTTTGGTGAATGACACCTATTTCACTGTATTAAAAATCTCTGTCTTTGGAAACCTGGGTGTCTCAATTGGTTGAGCAACCAACTCTTGGTTTCAGCTCAGGTCATTATTTGGGTCATGAGATTGAGCCCCACATCAGGCTCCCCACTCAGCGCAGAGTCGGCTTGTGTCTCTCCGTCCCCTTCTGCCCCTCCCCTGGCACTCTCTCTCTAAAATAAATAAATAAAATTTTTTAAAAATAAAAATCTCTGTCCTACAGAGCTATTCACTTTTTCTGCTGTCCCCATAAATTGGTACGACTTTTTTTTTTTTTTAAGAGTGTGCAAGTGATGGCTGGGGTGGGGGATGGGAAGGAGCAGAGGAAGAGGAAGGGAGAAAATCCCAAGCAGGCTCCATGCCCAGCAATGGGCTCGAGCTCATGACCCTGAGATTAGGACTCAAACTGAAATTGAGTTGGACATCCAACAAACTAAGCCACCCAGGTGCCCCAAATTGGTATGACATTTTTAAAAAGATTAATTTGTTTATTTGAGAGAGAGAGAGAGAGCAGGGGGAAAGGGCAGAGGGAGAGAGGATCCTAAGAAGACTTTATGCTGATCAAGCAGCCAGATCCCACGACCCTGAGATCACAACCTGAGCTGAAAGCAAGAGTCAGATGCTTAACGGATAGCACCACCCAGCTGCCCCCGGTATGACATTTGAAGAAAAATTTGGAAGACGTGGTTTTCCTGCTCTGTATGTGTATTCCCTAAGAATGATGAAGTCGTTGATTATCTTTTCTAAATATATACTAATATTTACCTTATTTGCATGATGTTCAAATAGAGTTAAATTAAAAAGCCACTGAAACTTTATGAAAATATATAGCAGTAAAGTATTAATTGGAGATTTCAGAAATCTTAGCATTTTTCCATGGGGTTCAGCACCCTCTCATTTGACTTCATTTTTGTAAAGAAAGAAGTCCTAAGTTGTTATGTTGCCTGGACTTTAGAATTATCCTTTAATATGAATTAGACCACGAAAGAAATATTCTTCTCTGACTCTTACAGATGAAGAAATGAAAGCTCGGAGAAATTGATCAATTTGCCCAATGCACACAGTGGTAAGTATGGAACTGTTATCCAAACCCAGGTCCAGCTACTCCAAAGTCCATGCATTAGACTATCCTTCCAGACACCAAAAATGAAGAAAAGGATTCAGTGGAAGGATGAAATAAATGGAAAGACAGGATAACTTCACCCATGGCATTCTTTGTAATGGTGTGAAGTTAAAGGCTAGCATTAAAATCTTACACAGAAGTAGAAGATTTGTAAGTTAAGAAGTAAACACAGAAAAAACGATATGAACCCAGTGAACTACTCAAAAGGAACACATTAGTCAGAAGATTAAGTGACTACAGGTCAAAAGTCAAGAGGAGAGGTTGCTGACCAGCTTAAAATGTCTAGAAACATGGGTCCCCAGATAGGCAGATGGCCAGTGTATATGGCCACAATCTCATCTACAGAGCAGAGGTCAGGAGATTTTACAGGTGGCCCAGGAGTCTAAAACAGGGGTCAGCAAATTATACCCCAAGGGCCAAATATGCTGCCTGTTCCCTGTTTCTGCAAATAAAGTTTTATTGGAACACAGCCACTACCATACATCTGCATATTATCTACGGCTGTCTTCCCACTACAGGACACACTTGAGTAGTTGTAACAGAAACCTTATGATCCACCAGGCTTCACATATTCACTGCCTGGCTTTTGCCAACCCCTGGTATGAAACACAGACCAACTGTTGGGCAAATAACATTCTTCTCCCTCTTTTTTTTTTTTTTTTTGTTCTCGTTCTGCATGTTTGCTTTACATTTTTTTTTAAGGTTTTAATTTTAATTCCAGTATAGTTAACATACAGTGTTATATTACTTTCAGGTGCACAATATAGTGATTCAACAATTCCGCACATTACTCAGTGCTCATCACAAGTGTACTCTTTAATCCCCATCACCTATTTCACCCATCCCCACCCCCCACCTTCCCTCTAGGAACCATCAGTTCGTTCTCTATCGTTAAGAGTCGGCTTCTTGGTTTACATGTCTCTCTCTCTTTCCTTTGTTCATCTGTTTTGTTTAAACTCCACATATGAGTGAATCATATGGTCTCTGTCTGACTGACTTATTTTGCTTAGCATCATACTCTCTAGCTCCAACCACATCATTGTAAATGGCAAGATTTCATTCTTTTTTATAGCTGAATAATATTCCATTGTATATCCATAATACATCTTCTTTATCCATTCATCCATTGATGGACACTTGGGCTGCTCCCATATCTTGGCTATTGTAACTAATGCTATAATAAACATCGGGGTGCATGTATCCCTTTGTGTTTTTTGTTTGTTTTTTAAGATTTTATTTATTTGAGAGAGCATGCATGAGAGGGGGGAAGGGCAGAGGAAGAGGGAGAAGTAGACTCCCCACTGAGCATGGAGCCTGATGCAGGGCTCGATCCCAGGATCCTGAGATCATGACCTGAGCCAAAGTCAGCCACTTAACTGAACCACCCAGGTGCCCCACATATATCCCTTTGAATTACAGTTTTTATTCTTTGGATAAATACCTACTAGTACAATAGCTGGATGATAGGGTAGTTCTACTTTTAACTTTTTGAGGAACCCCTGTACTGTTTTCCACAGTGGCTGCACCAGTTTGCATTCCCACCAATAGTGCACAGGGTTCCCTTTTCTCTACATGCTCAACGACACTCGTTGTTTCTTGTGTTGTTGATTTTAGCCATTCTGACAGGTATGAGGTGGTATCTCATTATAGTTTTGATTTGCATTTCCCTGATAATGAATGAAGCTGAGCATCTTTTCATGTGACTGTTGGCCATCTGGACGTCTTCTTTGGAGAAATGTCTATTCACGTCTTCTGTCCATTTTTAGTTGGATTATTTGTGGGGGTTTCTGGTGTTGAGTTGTAGAAGTTCTTTATATATTTTGGATACTAACCCTTTGTCAGATATGTCATTTGCAAATATCTTCTCCCATTCAATACGTTGCCCTTTACATGCTATATATATAGAAAACTCTATAAAGATTCTACCAAAAAAACTACCAGAACTGATAAATGAATTCATTAAAGTTATAGGACACAAAATCAATGTACGGAAATCTGTGGTATTCCTATACATTAATAACAAAGTGGCACAAAGTGAAATTGAGAAAACAATCCCATTTCCAACTGCAACAAAACGATAAAATAGGAATAAACTAAATCAAAGAGGTGAAAGACCTATGGTCTGAAAACTATAAAACACTGATGAAAGAAATTCAAGATGATGCAAAGAAAAAAAAAAAAAGGAAAGACATTGCATGCTCATGGATTGGGAGAACAAATATTGTTAAAATGTCCAAACTACCCAAATCAATCTACAAATTTAATGCAATCCCTATCAAAATACCAAAAGCATTTTTCACAGAACTAGAACAAACAATCCTAAAATTTGTATGGAACCACAAAAGACCCCAAATAGCCAAAGAAATTTAGAAAAAGAAAAACAAAGCTGGAGGTATCACAATTCTAGACTTCAAGTTATACTACAAAGCTGCAGTAATCAAAACAGTCTGGTATTGGCACAAAAACAGACACATAGACCAAGGGAACAGAACAGAAAACCCAGAAATAAACCCACAACTATATGGTCAATTAATCTTCAACAAAGGAGAAGTGAATACACAATGGGAAAAAAGACAGTCTCTTCAATAAATGGTGTTGGGGAAACTGGACAGCTACATGCAAAAGAATGAAAATGGGCCACTTTCTTATAACACACACAAAAATAAACTCAAAATGGATTAAAGACCTAAATGGGAAACTTGAAACCATAAAAATCCTAGAAGAGAGCACAGGGAGTAATTTCTGACATCAGCCATAGTGACACTTTTCTAAATATGTCTCCTGAGGCAAAATAAACTACTGGGAATATTTCAAAATAAAAAGCTTCTGCACAGTGAAGGAAACAATCAACAAAACTCAAAGGGCAAACAGCATTCTTAATGTCCCCAAACCACTTGATCTGCCTCTTATCTGCGTACCATTGCCCTAGTTTTTCCAACCATATCGTTTTGCATCGATCTCTGACACTGTTTTCTGTTTACTACTTCAGTAGCCGTCTAGAGGATCCTTCTCCTTCACACTTGACCTTCACACTGTTGGCCAATGTCAGCAGAGTGAGCCCTTAAAGTGCAAAGTAGATGATGACGCTGCCCTCCCCTCCACCCCCACTCTTCCGTGGCCTCCCATCACCGTGGATTAAATCCAGTGTCTCTTCCATGGCCCACAGCTCTTCCTGATCTGCCCCCTCCCTCTATGATCTTGCCTTCTCCTTGTTCCCTGCATTCCAGCCCCAATGTTCATCGTGTGGAATTCAAGCTTGTTCCTCCCCCAGTGGATTAGCAAATGCTCTTGCCCACGCCAAAGACATTTTTATATCTTTCTTCCCTTCGTCCTCCATTTCTCTGCTTAAATGTCACCATCTCATTCTTTGCCCCAGGGAAAATAATTCCACAGATTGCAAAAGAGACACTCTTAGTCTTCATGAGTATTGCATTTTGAATGTCACTCAACAAGAAACAGCAAATTTCCTCAAAATTCTCAATACATAAAACATGGTATATGAGTAGATTTTCATTTCCCTATCATCAGCATAACCAAAAGAAAGTTACAAACTGGAAAGCATAAGCTGAGAAAAATGTTCTTATCAGGTCTTCTGATATCTCCATCACTAGTACTACACATACTCTCAGCCCCCATCACTCACTAGACCCTACTTCATTTTCTTCCTAACACTTACCTCTGCCTGAGGTTGTATTATTTATTTGTACATTTGTTTTATTTACTTGGTTGTTCTGGATCTCTTCAATGAGAATGTAAGCTCCGTGAAAGCAGGGTTTCTGTGTATCAAATTTGCCACTGTTGACACAGAACAATTCAGGAAGCATTCAATACTTATTAAGAATTCAGTAAGTATTAACAGAATATTAGACGAATCTTCATGTTTACACATGAAATACGATGGTATAATTCATATACCCTGCTGTTATGCTGATGGGACTGACATCCTTTGGACCAAACTGAGGTTAAGATTCTACTTGACAACTACCCATACTTCTCTCCATGGCATGTTACCTGGTGCCCCTCCCCTTTCTGACCTTATCTGATACTGCTTTTCCCTTTCAGACTTAAAAAAAAAAAAAATGAATCTGCGAACCTGGCCTGCTTACCCTTAGGATCTTTGTTCTTGCAGCTTCTTCTACCTAAAACAGGCTGGTAGGAACATTTTACATAACCAGTATATCTCCTGCCTAGTCTTAGCTCAGGGAAAACCTTCTCAGCTAAGCCCACCTTGCCCCCATGCCTGAAGCTGGGACCTTCCCCCACCCTGATACTCTTGATCCCTTTCCTCTGCTGTACTTTTTTTCTCCCATGGGACTCACCACCCTTTTGAAGATTAAAACATTGCAGCATAAAATTATCATCATGGAGAGTATAATAATACTGTTAAATACAATTATTATGTCTCCCTAAAACATGACCCCCTTAAGGACAGAAATCTTTGTGCGTTTGCTCCATTGCTTATACCTGCCCATCTTGGTCTGTTTTGGCTGCTGTGACGGAATGGTGTCTGGTGAGGACCACTTTCTGGTTCATTGATGGCTGTCTTCTCTCTGGGTCCTCACACAGAAGGGGTGAGGGAACTCTTTGGGGTCTCTTTTATATGGCACTAATCCCATTCCTGAGGGCTCCACAATCATGACCTGATCCCCTCCCAAAGACCCCAACTCTAAATACCCACACGTTGGAAGTCAGGTTTCAATGTATGGATTCTGGGGGGACACAAACATTCAGTCTATGGCATCATCTTCCCTCACAACTCCCAGGGCTGATCCCTGCAAGCTGGTCCCAGGTTCTCCTACGTGCAGGCTTTCAGCTGGGTTTGGCCAATGGGAGGGACTCACAGGTCGCAGTGTAGTGCCTTTTATAGGGTTCTAGCGCATCTGGGATGTCAGCTGTGGCTCCAACTTCCAAGACCCTGCATTTCGAGATCACTGCCTCCTCCTTCATGCCTTCCACTAGGAGTGATAGTGGCTGGTAGAGGTCATTCTCTGCTTTGCTTGACCACCCCGTATTAGCTGTGTAGTACTTCTATCACCTTCTACCCCCTTCCTGAATTAAATTCCCACTGGTTTAAATACCCAGAGTAGCCTCTGTTTTCCTAGTAGATCTGGAAATACACAATTCTATTTCCTCTGCTTTTTCCCAGATGCCTTGGAAGTCAGGTCAGAGAAAGTGAAGCAATGCAGTGGACAGTGATGTGCCCGTGACGAACCACATAATAAAACCGAATAACTTAGCAGCTCAACAGGTTTAGCTGATACGCTCTGGTTTTATGGGTTTTCTTCATTAGCATATGAGAAACGCACTATAAATCACCCCCTGTAGACAAGAGCTATAATCGGACGTGCAGTAGACTCATAGTCACACATGGCAAAGTGATTTATCATGAGATTTTAATTACATAAGGAGACACATTAAATTTATCTCTGTGTCCTCATCATCCAGCTCAATGCCTGGAATGTAACAGTTACCTGATAAATGCTCATTTAATGATGAAATGAATGGACTGAAAATATTAAAAATTATACACACTGCACTTTCCACATTACAATATGAGGCAGCACAAGCATTCTGGCAACCCATGAGTCCACGAATGAAGAAAAGCCCCCCTGGTTGGTAATCCAGAACAGCTGAAGCTGCACAGCCACGTGGGAATCCGAGAGGAGGGAGCCTCTGGTGGGATCTCGGGGCACCTGGCCAACCAGACCTCCAGAAACGGCATGTCTCATCATTGCCTTCTCCTCAGTCTCGGGCATCTCACAATAGACAACAGCAAGGGATGGATGGTCACAAGGGAGAGAGAAGTACTCAGAACTCAGGTCTCGATGGGGAAGGTCATTCCCCTGAGGTGCTGGTGTTTGATGGACAAATACGGAACTAGATACAGGATGACAGAGCAGGAGAGGCATGGGGGCAGAAGACAAAGGAGCTATCCTATCGTCCAGGCTGTTACCACCGCCAGGCCTGAATGAACTGCCAAGAGAGATAACCAAGATTCCATGAGTTCTGGCCCAGCTTTCATGAGCAAAGATCTCCATGAAAACCTAACACCCCCTTGGCCAGTGCTGGCTTCAGAAGCTCTTTGTAGAATTACTACTGCAAATACGTCTGGTAGATGAAAGAGGACCCACCCTGTGCAGTATGGGTTGTGGAAGCATAGATACCCTTCTCTGACACTCATCAGTTATCTGTACGGAAAGCCTCCACTCCGGTGTCCCTGAACTATGCAAGTCTCCCCATGGGCCACACAGCCGAAGTGTGACTACACCCTGACCCACGGCTTGGTGGAACATCCTATGATTCCTTCTGAAGTCAGGGGAGATAAGCCTGGTGGGGAGCTGCTGCCAGGCATTTCCCAGCTTCACATTATGGTCATCTCTCCTCCATCTCCCTACACACAATCACCCCCAGCTCGTGGCATCTGTCACCTGACCCTTCCGGTTCTGTGTTGTCCTATATGATGAGAGTCATGGACAGCTGCCACCACGATGGCCTTCCTTTGGCTGCCTGTCCCTGTCTGAACCCATCTGGGCTCCTGTCTCCTTGCTGGCCAATCCATGGAAGAGCGGCAAACCATACTGGCAGAAGCCACCATGCTTCGTGAGCGTGTGACCATATATAGTGGTTTACTCTGCACGTTAGCATGTGCCTCTGTGAATGGACTCCAGCACCCCGTACCGGGGTACTGACGCCCTGCAGCTCAAGCTAGCGTGATTTGTCACTATTGTCTAGCACTTCCTCGCAGCGATGTGCCCACAAGTACTCTTTGCCGTCTCCCGCTGGTTAGACACTTCCCCGCCATGTCTACAGGTCGGGGTTCTCCCGTGTGCAGCCCCAGGACTGTTGCACAGCATCCATGAGGAAGTTATCGGGTAAAACAGTTGGTGTTATTACATCCTCACATTGCTCCAAGTTTATGAGGTTACTCTAATTGTCCTCAAACATATAAAATTCACAAATGTTCCTTAAAGAAAAAAGGAAGTTCCTGAGGTTTTTTGCAGGCCATTAATACGCTGTATTTCATCAGAGAGTGCATTTTTTTAGGATTTTATTTTAAGTTATCTCTAAACTCAACGTGGGGCTCAAACCCACAACCCCGAGATCAAGAGTCGCACACTCCCCTGAGTGAGCCAGCCAGGCTCCCACATAGAGTGCGTATCTTACTCAGCTACAGCATAGGACCTCTCCTCTACTCAAGACACTTGGAAAGTCCTCTGAACAGACCGGGGGCAGGAGCAGCGTTATGGAAAAGTATTTGATTCTAACTGCAGAGTATTTTACTGTGGCCACAAGCCTTTTTCTTATGATAGTTTTAAAATAAATAAAAGTGCTAGCTTTTTCAGTGAACTGTCACTCTCATCTGTTTTTAATCATGGTTCTTGTTCGTTTTGAATTCTGTAAGAACTCCAATTCATTCTTAATTATAACATTACTATACTTTGGCAAAGTATAACCCAGATGTGATACATTTAGAATAAAAAGCCCATTTCTTCATCACTGCCTAAAAATGCTTCTATCATGAAACTTATCTGATCCTCAATGTCTCGGGCTGTGCAGTGATTGATTGCAGGCAAGCTTTTTATGCTCTGCCAAAAGAAAGAATAGGCACACAGGTGTCGGAGCTGCTGGGCTCTCATGACAGAGCAAGGGGGACCCACCCAGGTCTTCATCAGGATTGTGCCCAAGGACATTTTCTCGAATCATGCTATGTCAAGGAGTTTTAGCACAAACTCTTTTAATTTCCTGGTGCCTCTTTTCAGAATTACAAGTTCCAATAGAAAGAGATGAAGAGAGAAGAAAGAGAGGGAAGGATGGAGAAACGAAGGAAAGAAGGAGGGAAGGGGGGTAAGAGGGAGGGAAGGAAAGGAAAGGAAAGGAGAGGAGAGAGGAGAGGAGAGGAGAGGAGAGGAGAGGAGAGGAGAGGAGAGGAGAGGAGAGGAGAGGAGAGGAAAGGAAAGGAAAGGAAAGGAAAGGAAAGAGGGAAGAAGGGAAGGGGGTAACAGGGAGGGAGGGAAGGAAAGGAAGGAAGGAAGGGAGGAAGGGAAGGAAGGGAAGGGAGGCAGGGAGGAAGAGGGGAAGGGAGGGAGGAAGGGGGAGGGAAGAAAGGAGGGGAAGAAGGAAGGAAGGGAGGGAGGAAAAAAGTGCCCCTTTTTCCAGTCTGTAACTGCATAATATTCAGAAAAGAATATAAACTATGATTTACTGTAGACACCAATGAGACTAGAAGTAAAACGCGATTTGTCAGTATTGTGACTCAAGGATTTCCTTAAAGTCCCAGACTCAGCAGTGCATGTGGGAAAAATTTATGGATTATTTGAACAGACGGTGCCACAGTATCAATGTGAGATTTAAAGGCCGGGCCTTCGAAGTTATTTCAATCCCAAATATGAGTTCTGCAGAAACTCCAGGATACAGAGCTTCCCTTTGCCCTTGAGAACAGCCTGCTTGTGCTTGCCTGAGGGGACAGAGAAGCAGAGACTCCCCAGGTTCCCGGGGGCCTTCAACAGCTACCAGTCCCAAATCCACGGAGATGGAGAGCAGAACCAGAGAACCCCTGGTTGCCAGGGGCTGGCAGGGAGGAAGGAGGAATGACTGCTCCTGGGGTTTCCTTTTGGGGTGCCAACATAACCATGGCATCAGAGGGTGAGGGTCGTATGCCTCTGTGAGTTCACTAAAACTCAGAAAACTGTATACTTCACAATGGTGAATTTCATGGCGTGTAAGTTCTTTCTCAATTGGTTTAGATTTTTTTCTTCATGTAATCTCTTCACCCAACATGGGGCTTGAACTCACGACCCCGAGATCAAGATTCGCATGCTCTTTGGACTAGGCCAGCCAGGTGCCTCAAGTTATCTCTCAATTAAAACAAATAAAAGGTAGCAGTAGCTAAGTTTCTTTTGTATGCACACAAACACCACGCTATTCTGCATGGGACATATTTACACTAAGATGTTCGCTGTGTAACTGAAATTCACATTTAATTAGGTTCCCCACACTTTTGTTTCAGTAGACATAATTTTTTAGAAGTGTTTTAGGGTAGCAGCAAAATTGAGTGGAAAGTACACAGAGTCCCCATACAGGTATAACCCCTCCCCCAACACATGCCCCGCCTTTCTATCACCATCCCCCACCAGAGTGATACATATGTTACCGTGTGTGTGTCCAAGGGGTTTGGGCAAAATTATAATGAAGTGTCTACCATTACAGCATCATACAGAGTGGCTTCACTGCCCTAAAAAGCCTACATGCTCTGCTCATTCATCCCTCTCCTCCCTAGAACCTGACCCTGGCAACCATTGTCTGGATGGACCACAGTTTATCCATTCACCCATTGATGGACAGCGTGGTTGCTTCCAGGCTTGGCCAATTACGAATCAAGCTGCTGAAACATTTGCATACAGGTTTTTGTGTGAACACAACTTATCAGTTCATTTAGGTAAATATCAAGGAGCACAACTGCTGGATCATACGGTAAGACTGTGTTTAGTTTTGCTAAATCTGGCTATGTATTCTCGGTGAACTTGCACTTCTTCAGAGGACCCACAGAACAAGGATGTCCTTCAATGAGAGAAGGCACTAAAGGATAGCTTATCTTTATCCGCTCATTCACCCACTCATTCACTGGTATTCATCGAACGAAACTGCGTGCTGGACCCTGCGAAGGCAAACAGACACACAAAATAGAAGAAGCACATGCTGAAACAAGGGCCTTAGAAAGGGTTCCAACATGCGAGCTAGAGAGCAGAGAAAAGATGGAGAGATTTTCCCCACGGAGGCTGCAAGGGAGGCTCCAGAGTGCACCAGGGAAGGAAGGCCTCCCTCTTGAAGCACGTGGATAATCCCTGCAGGGGTACTGATGAGAGATCCACGTTAAATATTTAACACAGGTTGGTGCGACTCAGAAAGGCAAGCCTTCCTCCTGGCTGGGAAAACAGGTGCCTTCAAAGAGTGAGTGCTCCTTTCTCTCCTGGGTATGTCTCCCCTTCATCACTGGGCAATTCCCCCTTCTACCCTAAGAGGAAGAGTTACGTCATGTGTGTATAAATAGTGCTTACCATCTAGTAGAATTTCAAGGGTTGGTCTGGAGACTTTTCCCCCCAACTATTGAAGTTTCCTAAGTTGAGTTATCATTCCAAACTTTAGTTACTATTGTCCTATGTGAGATCTTTGTATCCTGTGTCCAATGAGCCAGTTAGACATTTCTTTATAGGCATTTTACAATTTACAGGTGCACTTGATAAAATAGCTGGACATTTTCAAGATGTTTTTCATTGGATAATTTATTCCATATGTACCCAACAGCCAAGCATTTGGCAAGTGACCAACAGATATGATTTAGAAAGCCTGACGAGTTCATGCAGGAAATAAGTAGCTGACAGGGAAAGAAAAATGGCAACTTCATGCTTTAATGGCGACGTAAACTATCTAGAAGGGACATTTATCAGTTCAACAAGAATCGATTTTCTTCACTCTCAACCCACATAACAAATCTCCTTCTAAAAGGTCGGAGCATTTGCTCTGGTAATTTATTTGTTTATGTATAACCAGCCTGTCTCGAGACTCTCTAGCAGACATCTTTCTCTGGCACATGTTTTATCTTGAGCCTCTGTGGGAGATAATCACCAAGTGACCTGTTGAATTGGGCACGCTTGGAGGCAAGGGAAGGAGAGTTCACCAACTGTGCACTTGTGGACATTGATGCAAGTGTGTGAGGAGTGAGACAGGCAGCT
The DNA here is from genome assembly GCF_024610735.1 of Ursus americanus. NCBI lineage: Eukaryota > Metazoa > Chordata > Mammalia > Carnivora > Ursidae > Ursus > Ursus americanus. Next base: position 117,045,500 of record NC_142164.1, on the reverse strand, counting down.
GGGTGAGCTTCACGCCTCAGACAGACATCAACTGTCTGCTCTGATTTTTATTCCAGTCCACATTTTGAAATGATATAACTCAAAAGACAAAGCACTTGTTAATTAGTGACAATCTAAAAACAAAGGGTTTTTGGTTGAGTCGTAGAAAATGGTGAGTTTGAATAAATTTCAAGGCAATGTTTTAACTAGGTAAACTTAATTCTAGTATTTGCATCAAAACAGGGAATGGAGAATTCATGTGTATTCAACATGTATTCCTTTAATTGATCACCATTTGTTTACTAAATGTATACTGAGCACCTCCTGTATGCCTGGGAGTAGGCGAGGTTCCAGGAATAACATCATGAATATGAACAGAATGTTTCCTTTAAGGGTAACCAGGAAGTAAACAGCCATCGTATGTGGTGTGAGACGGATGGAACCACAAGAGAGAGAACAAGAAGTGTGTTTCAGAACCAAAAGACGATGCGTTCTATAAAAGGTGAAGTACAGATCTTTGACCTAGGTCTTAAATGAGTGAGTATGTGTGTGCCATACAGAGACGAAAGAAAGTGTAGTACAGACAGAAGATAGACCAGTCATTGATGATTAAGTACCAACCACGTTGATCTTTTTTTTTTTTTTTAAGATTTTATTTGAGAGGGAGAGGGAGAGAGGGACAGCGAGTGACAGTGCAAGAGCAGGGGGATGGAGAAGCAGACCCCCCACGCAGCAGGGAGCCAGACAACACGTGGCTCGATCCCAGGACCCCGAGATCATGACCTGAGCCGAAGGCAGACGCTTAACTGACTGAGCCACCCAGGCGCCCCTCCACCATGTCCATCTTTACCAATCACTCGCTCTTCATTTCCAGGCAACATACTTAGCTCTCTATCCATCTGTTTTCATATCTGTAAGGTAGAGATACTAATAATATTTGATTTGTAGGCTATTAGAAGGATCAGCCAAGACAACAGATTTCAATGCTCAGCCTATGGCCATTCACTGCTGATCCTATGGAACATTCGAATGAGTTAGGTACCCACGCCTTCCTCTGCTATAACTGGTGGACAAATGGTGCCCTGCTCTCCCCAGAACGACGCAAGGAACTCCGTAAGCAACGCGGAGCAGGAAATGAAAGTTCTGTGCTTGTTATTTATGTGAAGCAATCCAAAGCTGTGAGCAGTGGCTCTCCAGGATGTACATGTATCTCATTTTGATGTTTCTCTTCTAGAATTTCTTACCATTTACCTTGTCTTTTACTGTAAAGGTTTCCTGGGCGGCGGAACTATGATCAAACCCCATCCCTAATAGGTTGTTGATTTATGCTTTGATTCAGATTTCTTTTGAAGTATTCCCAAATTCCCAAGTAATTCATGTTTTCTGGTTTTCTGACCACTGATTTACAATTTTATGGGATTATAATGAATAAACATGAATACAACTGCTAGGTTTTTACGATTCTTACTCCTGGACCCACTCATGGCCTCACTCGTGGGGTCAAGTGAAACTGTGGGATCTTAGAGCAGTAGAAAGAAAGTAAGAGGAGGTCCCTAATCATCTGCTTCGGGGAACCAGGATGCACCCACTGACCAGATGGAGGGCCCCCTCTGGCGCACTAGCAGACGCCTCCATAATTAAGAGTTCCTTTGTGTGCCTTATTCAACCTCCTATTCCCTGAGTCTGACAGACGGTAGATATTCAGTAATTTTCCTTAAGTAGATGAATAAATATTTCTTCTTACTTTCCTATAATGAGCATGCCTAATTTTATAACATGTTAACAAAAATAAAAACCCCAAATAAAAGGATCTTTTAAAACCTGTCATCACTTTTGGACACTTAATTTATCCTACCAGTACTCTGTTTATACATTCAAGGTACTCCAACTGCTCCCCTGTTATTGGTGAAGAAGTTTGTTGCAATTTTACTTGATCAAGTAGCACAGCACAAAAGATAAAGTGCTCTTAAGCAGGCATCGTAAATAAATAAAGTTAAAACAATTTAAAAAGCACAAACATGGAAAAATATGAAAGTATGATTCTATTTCTTCAAGTAGCATAAACACTGAGGAAGTAGCCTCATGGTCTAACAACATCATCGAACTTGAAAAAGCAGTAACTGGAAATGCAATTTTAACTACGGCATTGCTTAAAGTAATTCCTCTTTCTGAGCAATTGTTTTTTGGCTCGATCACAAGCTACCAAAGCTAACAAGAGTGAAAAATGTAACAGCACTTCAGTTGAGTGTAAGGAGAAAGACATGAGCTTTTCGCATACATCATCATTCACATTTTTTACTTTTATTGGTGGAGTGATAGGAGAAAGTGAGAATTTCCAAATGCCCTCAATATGTCTTTGCCTCCTGCTATTCACGTATCTGTGAGAAAATCTGCGGTATTTCAAAGCAGACTGAAGACTCCCATGAAGAAAGCTATTTACTTTATCAGGATCACTAACTGTACATTACCATGCATTATTAGCTGTGATTGGGGACTCTGACAACGGAAACACTAATTGCTGAATCAAACGATTCTTCAAACAATCCCATGACTGTTGAATTAAGTGGGGTTGACATTGGTTTCCAGTTCTCATTTCTCTTTAAAAATTTCATTAGGTCCTCTGTTGTGAAGTTCTTTAAAGTGCTTCACAGAGAAACTCAAAACAGTTTTTACTTTATCTTCAAATGGAAATTCATGATTTGATTTTTTTTTCATTTTTTGAGATATAATTGACACACCCTAAAATGCCCCATTTGAAAAGCACAGAGTTCAGTGATTTTACTATGTTCACACGATTGTGCAACCATCATTACTATCTAATTCCAGAATACCATCATTACTCCAAAGAGAAATCCCATCCCACCTAGTAGCACTCTTCACCCCCTCCTCCCAGCACCTGGCAACCACAAATCTACCTTCTGTCTCTACAGACTTGCCAATTCTGGTATCTAATGTAAGTAGAGTCATATAATATGCAACCCTTGTGTCTGGCTCCTTTTACTTAGCATAATGTTTTCAAAGTTCATTGACACTGAAGCACGAAACACGATTTCATTCCTTTTTAGGGGTGAATAATATTTCCTCATATAAATAGGCCACATTCTGTTCCTCTGTTCACCAGCTGATAGCCATTTGGGCTATTCCCACTTTTTGACTAGGAGGAATATGTTGCTTCAAATATTCATATTCAAGTTTCTTTGTGAACAAATGTTTTGAGTTCTCTTGGGTATGTATCGAAGAGGGGAATTGCTGAGTCATATGGTAAGTCTGTGTCTAACTTTTTGAGGAACCGCCAAAATGTTTTCCAAAGCAGCTGCTCCCTCTTACATTCTTACTGGCTGTGTCTGAGGGTTCTAATTTTTTCACATCATTACCAACACTTGTCACTCTGTTACACTTTGAAATGTATCACTGAGGATAAATGACAACTATTCCATGAAGAGAGGAGTTACTATAACAAAAAAAAAAATCTAATGTTTAAATTTCACATTATAAGGGGGGAAAAATCCCTAAAGATGGTAGCAATTCAGGAAGTGCAAATCTCCTTAATCAGAAGAAATATGTAAAATTTAGATTTGCTAGCAATAATTGATTATTAAAGAACCACATTTCAATTCATCCTTTTAAAAGAATGATCAGAAGAAAAGGAAACAAGCTTCAGAAGGAAATCCTAAAGGCATCATCTGTGAAATGGAGGGATAGTAAAAACTGTATAAAAACATACCTGTTTTGGGGTGCCTGGGTGGCTCGGTCGTTAAGCGTCTGCCTCCGGCTCAGGGCGTGATCCCAGAGTCCTGGGATCGAGCCCCACATCGGGCTCCTCCACTGGGAGCCTGCTTCTTCCTCTCCCACTCCCCCTGCTGTGTTCCCTCTCTCGCTGGCTGTCTCTCTGTCAAATAAATAAATAAAATCTTTAAAAAAAATTAAAAACAAAACAAAACAAAACATACCTGTTTCAAAAACATAAACAAGACGTTCATGTCCAGAAACATCAGTGTTCCAAACATCAGTGTTCAAAAACCCTAGCCTTTTGTTGACTCACTCATGTGTATGTGGCTGCATGGTATTTTGGGTTGGCTTACCAAGGCATAAGCCATCTCCACAACACCACAGGCAGAAGAAGGAGTAAGAGGCCGTGAACAGGTGGGAAAGAACACGGTCCTCTCAGGGAATGGAAGTGACTCCTACAGATGAAGTGTAAGATTCCATGATGGGGATGGATCTGGAGGTATGTCTGAGCCAGACATAAGGGACACGACGGTCACACAGAAAAATAGTAACACAGGTGACCTGAGTCTGCTCTCCTAAAGATCTCCTGCTTGCAGAGTTGGCCCTTGGTTGGTATCTGGGAACTTGGGGGTTCAGGAATATCGTCACCATTCTCTGATACGAGGGGCTCACTGTGCTAAATTGTTTGTATGAACAATGTGGTTTATGGTGAACACCTGCTCTCCTTCTGAGAGTCTGGAATTTTGGTACATGCTAGGCAGGGGGTGCCTCTGTGATCAGCTCCCTAGTTAAAATCCTGGATCCTGATTCTTTAATGAGCTTCCCTGGTAGACAATATCTCAGACATGTCGCCACAAATAATGTGCACTGTCTCCCTGTCTCTGTCTCTGTCTCTCTCACACACATACACACACCGCAAACAAGTAACAATCAAAACCCCCAATCCTTTTCACTTCTGAAGGACCGAGTAAGTCGCATGTCCAGAAGTGATGGGCAATCACTACTCAATTCTGAATTAATCAGAGGCTTAAAATACAGCTTAAGTAAATGGGAAAAAACATCTCATCAAGTCGATGATGAGAAAGAAATTTTTATTTTTATTTTATTTTTTTTAAAAGATTTTATTTATTTATTTGACAGAGATAGAGACAGCCAGTGAGAGAGGGAACACAAGCAGGGGGAGTGGGAGAGGAAGAAGCAGGCTCATAGTGGAGGAGCCTGATGTGGGGCTCGATCCCATAACGCCAGGATCACGCCCTGAGCCGAAGGCAGATACTTAACCTCTGTGCCACCCAAGCGCTCCGAGAAAGAACTTTTTAAACTATAGTATGGTCCAAAACCCTTGAATAATCAAAATACTAATTCCATATAGCATAGAGGGTTTTTTTAAAATCCGAACTTCATTTCACATATAAAGAAGGTTTCCAAAACCACCAATGATAAAGTAAATTGCAACCCCAGCGGCCAGCATATTACAATTAAGAAATGTTTTTAACCTAGTCTACTGACCTTAGCATAAGCTTCTTACCTTGATGCTGGAAACCCAGCACTGAGTGTGTTATTAGGTAATGATGTCTTGTGGGAACAAAAATCACAATCTTATTATTTCACTGACATTAACAAATAATGTTCTCTTGTTTACTCCATTACTCTTCCAAACCCGGTAATAATTTTCAGGCAACAGTCCTGGATCACTTGTTCCTTTGGAGTTGATTTAATTAAATAGGGAAATTAATGTTATGCTGTCTTCTGGCCTAAGGGACAAGATGACCTTCTGCAAATCTGTAAATGTCAACTTCTAGCAAGAACAAAGGTGTCCCTGGATAACTCTGAATTATTTCCGGCATTAGCTTTCAGATTGGCAGTGACAGTCCCTCTCATTTTAGGAAGAAGAAAAAACAACTCTAAAAACAAATCCCCTCCTCACCCTACCCCCATTTTTCCATATGGCTATCAGACAGAATTTTGAAAAATGAGTTTTAAACATTTTCCCATTTCTGTAGATAGGTAATGGTCCCACAAATGCTTTCTATATTCAGAGAGAATATATTTTAAGTTATATTTTTAAAAATATACCTGATAAAGTAGGCCCTAAATCATCTGAAGACCTACGTCTTTTTTTCTTTTTTTTAAGATTCTACTTATTTATCTGAGAGAGAGAAATGGCGAGGGCGAGCACGAGCAGGCGGCAGGGAGAGAGAGAAGCAGGCTTCTCGCTGAGCAGGGAGCCTGACGCAGAGCTCAATACCAGGACCCCAGGACCGTGACCTGAGCCAAAGGCAGACACTTCACCGACTGAGCCACACAGATGCCCCGAGACTTTACAATTCTTGATAAAAACTGAAGGTCTAGGCCAATTCACCATGTTTTTCTGCACTTGAACCTTCAAAAACCACTCACAAACCTAGAACGTATAATTTCAGGAGGCAATGATACAATGTGAAATACCCACTTTGACTTAACATATGAAAACAAAACTGATAATAAAAATCTAAAATGCAAATGAACCCGAGGCGGCCTTTTTGGAAGTCCAACTGGACGAGCAGAGAAGTAAAAGCCCAGAAACCCGGTACGAGGGCTGTGGTATTTGTGAATTTTCCACTACTGGACATGGCATTATGAGTGGGTGTTCACATCATGGTTGAGAACAAGAAATGTAAATTGCAATCCAAATAAGCCCTCCTGATGTGTTTCCGATGTTTCACAAGAGTGCAGGAGGAAAGGACTACAGAGCCCTTGGATGACAAATGGGATTGTCCTGTGAGGTCTTTGAGAGAGCTGCTCAGTGGCAGACATGAGGGCTCTCCCATCTGCATCTGGGTTAGGTTAGATTGGCTTGAGAAGAACATGGGAGAATGAGACTGAGGATGCTGTTAGCTGTTTACAATCTTTGCAAGAAATATGGCTCTGAATTCATGTGTCATATCCAGAACAAGAAACGCCAGAGAGAGAGAGAGAGAGAGAGCAGATCAGTGGTTGCCGAGCTTGGCTGGGGGACAGAGGGACTACTGATGGTTTCAGGGTCCCTTTTTCGAGTGTTGAAAATGTTCTGGAACGTGACAGTGGTGAGTGTCCCCATACATTGTGCATGTACGAAATGCCACCGAAGCGTGCACTTTAAAATGTGAAATGCCATTTTCAGATAGTTCAAATGGTGAATTTTATGTTGTGTGTTTTCCCACATAACAAAAATATGGTTACGAAAGGAATATGGCTATGAAAGGAGAGACAGACAGGTGTAAGGTGATGTGAAGACGTTTTTCTTCCTGGGAAGGAGTAATTGTACGATTTTTTTAGGTTTTGATGAGTTGAAGCAAGGGAGCCCATAGAGAAGGCAGCTGAAGCTGGAGGACAAGGGGCGAGAAATTGCTCAGGAGGGTGCTGAGTATGCGGCTCTCAACTTGGGCAAAGGGAGGATGCTGCCAGGTGAGAAAGAAGACGGAAAAGGAGAGGATAACTAGGCTGGCTCACTAGGCACGCACTTTGACTTAGTTCTGACTTGATTGTTCTTTTCCCTCCAGGATACAGAGGAACCATATTACCAGAGGATCCAGGGAAGCAAGAATGGGAAAGAAGGCTTAAATGAGCAGCAAAAATGTAGCATAACCACCTAGGGTAACGTCAGAGGAGGCTGCAGGGGGAAATGAAGGCATCTCTAAGTGGTACGCAGCCCCAGATAGTACTGGAATTCATGGGGGACCAATGGCACAGACCTGGGGCTGGTTGGTAGGTCAGTTGGGTTTTTCCAAGAGGAAAAAAGGCATTGTTATCTGATGCTGGATATGAAAGATCAGATAGTTGTGTTGATCTAGGGTTAGGCTTGGCAAAATGGACAGGACAGGAAGACAATGCAGGATCTTGAAGTTTTGACAAGAGAACTACTAAGGAAATGCTTGACAGCTCTTATATGTCCTTTGGTCTGATTTCAGAAACTTGAAATGGTTATTTTTGATCATTTCCAGTTTTATCAAGGCTTTTTGGGAAGAGGATTTGCTGAGTTCCTCATCCAGACGTTCTAGAAGTTTTCTCCTCAGCCCAAGAAGTGTTGGCCAATGATGCCATTGCACCCAGATATTAGGAAATGTCATTCAAAACAGGTTTTGGTGGACTTATCACTTTAATGCCAAGTGAAACAAAATAAGATTTTCCTTTGATTTCAGATAAACCTTAACCTAATAATGTGAAGTATAAATCTGTGACAGGGGACCAAGGCATTCAACAACAGCCAAATTTACTTGACTTAAGAACTCAGGAATATGGTGGGCCATGGAGGAAAGCCCTGTGCTCCTCAGACCACAGCAAGAGCGCAGGGCTGGGCTAGTGAGCAGGTGGGTGCTACGCGGGATCTATGGATTGGCAGTGATGGGTCAGGAACATCCTGAACACATTGGTGCAATTTTGTGTGTACTGGATAGTTCCTGTGGCAAAGGGCCATAGCTTTCATCAGATTTTACAAGGACACCATGATTCTCACAACAGTATTTACTGTTGCTGCACAGGGACTGGATGACGGACTGAGAAATGGGTACAGAGGAGGAGATGAGATTGGACAGGAAGTCACCCAGCTAGCCTTTACATGGTTTAATCTATGGCAAACTTCCCTCAGTTTACCAAAAGGATGTTTTCCAAACATTTATGACATAAGCCATTGGAATGCTGAGCGCTGATGCCTCAAAGGGATATTTTTATTTATTTATTTATTTTTAGACTTCAAAAACGTATTCATTTTAGAGAGCGAGAGAGCATGAGTGGGAGGGGCAGAGGGAGAGGGAGAGAGAATCTCAAGCAGACTCCCCGCTGAGCGTGGTGCCTGACGTGGGGCTTGACCTCACAACCCTGAGATCATGACCTGAGCTGAGACCACGAGTGGGACGCGAAGCCAACTGAGCCACCCAGGCGCCCCGCCTCGAAGGAATATAATGAGGTTCCAGTTGCCACAGCTTTCCCAGCTTTGAGGAAGAGGCAAGATCGACACGAGTGAAACACTTGGACCCAAAGTAATTCGTAGATTGATAATGTCATACCTGCAGCTCACCACAGGTTCAACGTGGTATTCCTTTATGCATGTTGGCTTCTGGAAAGACCTGGAGGTGAGGGAGAAACAAAGAAATTTATATTTTTTTTGCTCAGAGTACGTACGTAATTTTGTGGCTGGATTTATCCTTGGTGTTTTCGACAAAACTCCTCAGTCTTGGCACCACAGTTTAGTTGGTATGTCATTTTTATGAACTCATGCCTACATGTGTGAACATCTTCCTAATAAAATATACGATGATTCCCTCTATGGTAGTTGTAAAGTAGAGCTACTACTTTCTTCTCCCTTCAAGAGTGGTCTCTCTTGCCTTTCCCAGCAGGTGCTCTTTTTAAAGAAGATATTCCTCACTACATCTCGTGTCCTGAGCTCTGTATGCGGCTAGAATCACACTGATCTTGGAACCCCATTAATGACCCTCCCTATTAATCTGTCTGGCCTATGCCAGTGGATTATGCCTGATGATATTTCCGTTCAGAACTGAGTGGTTTGTCTAGTAAACCAGCAGAGGCTGAACTCATCGGCATTCAGGACATCAAAAGAATGCTCAGAAGGAGTACTTGTCACCTCTTTAGGGCTTAAGAGACATCAAGTACCATGTCCCTGGTTTTAATAGACTTCAGTAAACAGGGATAGGACTTTCATCTCTGAATATCCTTAGTGCCTGCCACAGCCCTCGGTAAAAATGAATGGAAAAGAAAATCAACAATTACATCTATTTGATCTACCTGAATACTTTGGTAAAAACAATCATGATCATAAAGATGAAGCTGATAAGCGTTTCTAGAATGCTTGACAAGACACTTACAAAGAGAAGTGATGCATTAGTACCCCTTAATTCTTGCCTTATGTGTCTTCTCTGGCTCAAATGCCCAAGAGCTTGAAAGTGTCCATTTTGTACCATCACCAGAATACCTCTACAATTTCGCCTTTATATGAAAACAAAAAGAAAATCTTTGTTTCATTTATTTTTTTTTGGCTCAGAGTACATATGCAATTTTGTGGCTGGATGTAATTTTACCTTTTTCCCATAGAAACCTACAGACAGTTGTAATGCAGGGATAATTTATTAGCATAACCCAACCATTGACATTTTGTCTAGGTGAAGGATGAGTTTGGCCTTCTCTTGGTCACTTCTCTCATAGCTGAGGGACATACACATTAGGCTCAACTAGACAGGGTCAAGGGGACATTTGTGTGGGACAGGCGTCGTGTGCAACACACAGGAGACTGAGATCTCCTTCTATGATCTTCAGTGTCAATAAGAGAGAACAAGATGGCTATGAACAGCCGCACCATCGGCTGCCTGCGGAAATCTCTGAAAGCAACGTTCTACTATTTTTATGGATTACATCAGGAGCTACGGTTTGGGGGGCAAAATGAGAAAGAACTCTTTTCTGTGTGTATGCTCCAGAGCTCCTGTAACTTCTCTCTCAGAAATGCAAAATTACCCAGTCCCACTCAGCGTTCCCACAGTACCTGGGACTACTCAGTGTAAAAGGTCAATTAGAGAAAGGAAGGGGCGCCTGGGTGGCACAGCGGTTAAGTGTCTGCCTTCGGCTCAGGGCGTGATCCCAGAGTTATGGGATCGAGCCCCACATCAGGCTCCTCTGCTATGAGCCTGCTTCTTCCTCTCCCACTCCCCTTGCTTGTGTTCCCTCTCTCGCTGGCTGTCTCTATCTCTGTTGAATAAATAAATAAAATCTTAAAAAAAAAATTAGAGAAAGGAAAAGCAGCTAGAGTAAAAACCAAACAATGAAAGGTAACTTGAGATATCTTCGGGAATCCACCTATAATATTTGTAGGTAGATCAATAAAAGTCTTGGGAAACTTTCACATTAAAATGTATATATTCTGATATTACAGTAAAATCAATCAGGTATAGAACAAATAGACTAGTTTTGAGTCTGCTGCTAACAAGCTCTGCCACTTTGGGCAAGATAATGAAGTCCCTGGAGTTTTTGCTACATGGAGGGGCCCTGACTGACTAATTTAATCTTAAAAGTCCCATGAATTTATGATGTCATGGACTATATCCTTCTGGGCTTTATTAGAAAACTCTATATGATTTTGCAGGTTCCCTTTACTCGATTGGAGGATTTCTCCTTCCTCTACCACATATAATTTTCTTAAACTGTTCTAATGACTTCTCTCTACTTCTACATTGTATCTGAATGAATGACACTTAATTCACCCAAATTTTTTAAGACAGTTTTGCTCAGCTCTCAGGAGACTAAACTAGTATGTATCATTTATAAAATATTTATAGCATCAGTAGAGAGTTCTGAATAACAAATGGCTTCTATTTAAATGATGAGAGACTGTTTAACATTTTCAAACTTGGCTTTTTAGTCGATGCATTCTCAATCTCACTTGATTTATGATCTAAATTTAAACAGCTCTAATCAAATATGTAATTTAATAATCTTATTGATGGAATTCTTATCTATATTTTTTGGTTTTGCATTTTGTTTTATAACAATAATTGGGAAGGATTCACAACAAAAACAAAAACAAAACTAAGTTGAAGTTGGAAGCCTCTGGGTTCTATTTGTTGTTTTTTTTTTTTAAGATTTTATTTATTTATTTGACAGAGATAGAGACAGCCAGTGAGAGAGGGAACACAAGCAGGGGGAGTAGGAGAGGAAGAAGCAGGCTCATAGCGGAGGAGCCTGATGTGGGGCTCGATCCCAGAACACCGGGATCATGCCCTGAGCCGAAGGCAGACGCTTAACCGCTGTGCCACCCAGGCGCCCCTCTATTTGTTTTTTTACTTTATTTTTTTGCAAAAAGACACAGTTAGTCTAAAATGCCTTATTAAATTGTCTATAATGATATTCAAAAGCTGAAGGAGTTTAATTCCACAATAACTGTTTCATTTTTAAATTTGACACATCTTCAGTTTATGCAACTTGCCTGAGATTGCACAGCTGTTTTTATTTATAGTCTAATGGGGGAATTTCACTTGTCAAAGATGCTATGACAAGTAAACGTCCCTGTACACATTGCATTCAGTGACGTGGCCCACTTGCAAGCCAACAAAATGTCAAGAAATACCATTAAAATCCTTTTAGCTGCAAAGACACTGAATTATCATTCTTTTCAAGTTCTTACTCTTTGAGGGGTTATTACAAGAAAAGTTTACATGCAAAAAAGTCCATTAATTTATGTAACATGCTTACTGTATTTAATTAAGTAAAGAAAGTCAGTCTCATCTTCAGATCTTAATGTGAACAATATTCATCAGTAATCGTAACCAGGTGGATATGCTGTGATGATGCAGAGATTGTGATAACCCAGCAGGCAGTTAGCAGGTGTATTTTCGGGGTTTTACTAAGGAAAGATGGGTTTGCACAGCATAGAAACACCCAGTCCTCTGCTTGTCTCTATCTCATGTGGGATACTCACCCAGTTTCTATTAAATGCCGCCCAACATAAAAACTAGACAAATTCTAGGGGTTTGTGTTGCTACTTGCTAAATGCCCAGCTCTCTTTCAAAGTATGCACTAGATCCATTTTCTTTTTTTTTAAGATTTTAATTTATTTATTTATTTGAGAGAGAGACAGAGAGAGAGAGAGCATGGGCAGGGGAGAGGGGCAGAGGAAGAGGGAGAGGGAGAAGCAGGCTCCCCACTGAGCAGGGAGCCCAACGTGGGGCTTGATCCCAGGACCCTGGGATCATGACCTGATCCGAAGGCAGACACTCAATCAACTAAGCTACTCAGGGGCCCCTAGATCTACTTTCCTACATACAAATATATGATCTGTAGTTGTTTCCAAGTAATGATAACTGAAAGGTACCTTTGCCATTTCTTCTTCAAAGAACTCAAGTGATTTCCTGCTGGTCCTTCCCACTTAAGTTGGCCATGGGAGTCCCAGAGGTGACCTGTCTTCCTTCTTATTGCCTTAAAGTTGGCTTGCTGATGGTAATGGGATGCACCCAATCCATGGTTATTTCAAGATCAAGTGGGTCCATGTACCACAGAATGATGGTCTTTTCAAATAAGGCTATTTTAAGAGATAATAAAATATCCACGTACTATTATTTATTTCTCCTCTGTGCTTGTTTTAAAATTCAATTCTGCTTATAAATATATATGAATATATATTCTGGTTTGGAAAGATTTATTGGAAAATACAAGGAGTGTTTACTCATTATACGTCTTTCTCATTCATACCTGTTGGAAGTATGTTTTAGTGTTTTCAGGTATAAAGTAAGACCAGTCTTTGGTAAAGGATAGTAAGACCCCATGCACTATCCCATCAGTGTTGGGGAGATTTCTTAAAAGTCAAGTGCCTTTGACATCATGAACAATGGATCTGTTATTCACATTACGAAACAAAAATTGTTTTTTGTTTTAAATAAGTAAAAAATGACTGTGAGTGGAAAATTCTATTCGACTACTCATTTTCATAAGATTTACAAAACACTTTTCTGTGCAACATATTCAGGTATTTTGAATTCAGCAATGCAGGCAGATACTTTAGTATAAAAAATAATGTGTTCGTGGGGCACCGATATGGCGCAATGGGTTCAGCTCAGGTCATGATCTCAGGGTTGTGAGATTGAGCCCCCATCAGGCTCCCAGCTCAGCACGGAGTCTGCTTAAGACTGTATCTCTCTCACTCCCTCTGCCCATCCCCCCATGCTCTCTCTCTCTTTAAAATAAGTAAATAAATCTTTAAAAAAAATAATAATGTGTTCGCACCTGGAGATTATCTGAATGATTTCCTATCTTCCTCTTTAACTTTACTCACATTGTTACTTTTTCATTTGTTTCTGAGAGTTGTGTTCGCATAACAAAGCCTGCCTTTTTACAGATCTAGTCTTCTTTTCTTATGAAATTACTCAAAATTATTTTTTTAATTCTACAAAATCTAGACAACCGACATTCTTACTTTAAATGTAAGCTCGCTTATGAATTTCTCCCCAACAGCCTCGCAGCTTTTCAGGAGTCAGGGAACTGAAGCCAACAAAGGCCATGCACATGACAATGGTGCACCTGTCAGACTTGGCGGGGCGGGGGGGGGGGGTGGGGTGGGGGGGAGGGGCGCTGATTAATAGGCACCACCTGAAAGCCCTTTCTGTCTGTTCATTCCAGGGGAAAGCAGAAAGCTCACCCCACCTGATCCCAGATGCAGTGGAGTCTTTGAGTCAGATATCATATCAATCTTTCCATTAGAAATTTCTCGCTCCAATATCAGCAGTTCCTCTACTGTCACCAATATCGACACACTCTCCTCTCCCTTTAATGTCCTGGACAATCTCAAATTAAAAATGGTGTTTTATTCTGTAGTTTCAAAATAGAAAATTCCAAACTCTGTTAGCAGATGGTCTTGCCAGTAGTTATTTGAAAATACAGTTAGGTCTGTCTATTTTTGAAACTTGTTTCATCCTATGAATGCAGAAATCATCTTGATGAGATGAGTATTAATTTTAGTAATTACCAAAAACTACCTAATGCAGGCTCTTTGCCTCAAAACATACCATGATACTTTTGAAAAGATATTTTGAGTATTGAAAAGGAAAGTTCCGGCATCATCGTTAAGGTAAAAAGGTAGCGAATGGATTGGTATAAGCCTGAATAAGTATGGTATAGGGTAAAATAAGTATTATTATGATGATGAAGCTTCTCATAAGGACTCAGTAGCATGATTTAAACGTTATCATTCAAAGAAGTGATACAGATAAATATAAGGAAAACATGGAAGCCAAAGCCTGAAATGAAGCTTGCAAGCGCCTGATTTTACAAAAGCGAAGCCACAAAGAAGAGAGGGCTCACTTTGCAAATCTTGGAAACTGCTGGCACAGTAACTCAACACGGACATACATCCCGTGAGGGGCCAACCAGACCTTATTCTCTGGATTGTCCTCGGCCTCAGCAGGACGAATCCAGTTTCCAAATCCTGGACATTCTGATACCACGGTATTTCTTGCCCATGTTTCTTAGAGAGTAAATGAAGTGTAGACTTCCTCCAATAGTTGGCAACAACACACAATTCTAAGTATTTGGTGCTTGGTTTGAAATCAAAGGCCTTTTTTTGTACTTTATTGACAGCTTTGGGAAATAGCTTTTGTACAGCTGAACTTCACCTAAACCACACAATTCCAAGTGGCGGATGAGAGAAGAAGCAAAGCTGTGGGTGCTAGCATGGGCGCTGCCCTATGCCTTTGGTTTGGTCTGGTTAACTGGCGGTCAGCAGGCAAGGACAGGGGAAAACTTCAGGAATCTTTAAAAGCTGTGGTTTTCAGGATGAAAACATATCACGCAACCTAATTATCTCCTTACTTTGTGGATATTACTGTATATAACCGAAACTTCAGAGCTGTCAAAGCAAATCTCAAAGATGGGGAAGGTGGACAGGGAAAATGCCAAACAAAACAAAAACAGCCCATTCTTCAAGGACAGGGATTTTCGGTTCCATTAAAGTTCCTTACTATGTAAATAAGTAGGTGCAATGACCCACAGAGCCAGTGTAGAAAATATGTCAACATAACCCAACAATGTCTAAAGGGCTCACTCATCTCCCTACTCAATTCATCCCGGTCACTCTGTTTGCACTTGTATTAATTGGAATTTATGATAAGTATATTGGGTGTCATGTGGTAAAACTAACAACCTCTTCAGAGCATACCACATTTCATGGGCAACATGTAACAAATCACTTTTTAAAAAAATCAATGCGAACCAGTTCACTGAGGTCACAGACACTTGCTATCAACCATCCTTGGTTTAAAACCCTGACATTTGTTTTTTTTTTTTTGTTATTTATTTATTTATTTATTTATTTATTTATTTATTTTTTAATAATGATTTTTTATTATATTATGTTAGTCACCATACAGTACATCCCCGGTTTCCGATGTAAGGCTCAATGATTCATTAGCTGTGTATAACACCCAGTGCACCATGCAATACGTGCCCTCCTTACTACCCATCACCGGCCTATCCCATTCCCCCACCCCCCTCCCCTCTGTAGCCCTCAGTTTGTTTCTCATAGAAAACCCTGACATTTGTAAAGACTAGTATACTTTGGGTCTCTCCAGAATGACATCTGAGAGATAAAATCAGAATCATCAACAGGATGGGTCCAGGCTATGTGGCATTTCCTTGCTTAAAACAGGGACTTCATTAACTCTCCTGGGTATAGAGAACGAAGATATTTTTCAGAACTGTTTAAATAAATGTCATTCTGTTTATCAAAACAGAGAAATCTGGCAGGCATTTCAAACCATATGGGGCTTTTGAAAATATATGAGAAACATCTGATTATGTGTTTAGCTGAATATTATTAAAACTGCATGTAAGCCCTTGGGAGAGCATTTGGCCTAAGTTCCCTAAAATCACCCTCTCGAGCATCCTATTTGATATATTATTATGTCACAAAATTATTCCAATATAAACAAAACAGAGCCTCAATGAAACCAACACAGCCCTCCATTATTCAGCTAATTCCATCAATAACTGTAATTACAGATATCCATAATCATTTATTTTGACTCTAAGGATAATATATAAAACCCAAAGCTATAATGTGTGAAAGCCATAGATTCAGTATAAAAATGAGAGTGTCTCATTGCAGCTCATGAAAGACAAATAAGTCCCCCATTTGGAAGAGCAGGTATCTGGAAGGGCTGACAAAGTGGAAGAGAGGAGAAGAATTCAGAGGAGCTTGTGTTCCTTTGAATCATCTCAGTATCATCGGGAATCTTCTGTTACAGCCTCACTCCACCACTGAAACATCAAAGTCTGCTTTCAAGGAATGTAATGTCAACACCGGGGACCAACCAAGACTTATTTCCTCTCTACTTACAAGTTTAATTAGATATTAACAAATGAATAGTCTTTTTTTTTTTTAAGATTTTATTTATTTATTTGTCAGAGACAGAGAGAGAGAGACAGCATAAGCAGAGGGGAGAGGCAGACAGAGGGAGAAGCAGGCTCCCCACTGAGCAAGGAGCCTGATGTGGGACTTGATCCCAGGACCCTGAGACCAGGACCCGAGCCGAAGGCAGAGGCTTAACCGACTGAGCCACCCAGGCGTCCCTCAAATGAATAGTCTCAGATCTAAACATCAAGTAGGGCTGCTAAGTAGAGCCCCATGCAAACCATTTCAAAGTAGTATTATGATATATATATGATTTTTATGAGTGGGGCATTATCGACGCTGCCATTAGTGAATGAAAAAGAAAACATCTATGTTAAAAAACCTTCCGTTAACATGGACTTGAAACCCAAAGTCTTGCAGAGTGCCCTGCTAAGAAACTGTGTTGAACAGATTTAGGAAGGGGATGAAAAATCTCAGGGAGATACGAACGCGAGTTGTGCCAGCAGAAATGTGCCTGCGATCGCGGTGGCTGAGGCCCAGCAGCTCTTTGTACCTTGTGCCAATTTCGGCACACTCCTCCATCTCTTGATTTTGCCTCCATGAGTGTTTACCACCCAGACACGATTCAACAAATATTCACGGAGCACCTACCCCAGGCTGGACTCTGGGTTAATTTCCTGTCTCCAGGACATGGGTTCTTTCCTTGTTTTGCCTAAGCATGGGTAATATTTAATCAGTCTGGGTTATAGTCTAATTCCTAACCAACAAGGACTCCACAACTGTCTGTGTAAACCCGTTTCTTCCATGGTTGGCATCGACTGATACAACAGACACATTTGTGAAAGTGGGGTTTTCGGTGCTTTAGTTCAAGTCAACTCCCTGTCTTTGAGGGAATGTGCCCAGAGCTCTACCACCCTGGAAAATATAGCTATTATACACTTATTTATTCTTACTTTTTATTTTGGGGAAAATTAGGGGGTATTTTTTAAAAATATTATTATTGAAGTATAGTGTACATTATGCTATAAACGTAAATCACAAATGGGGTTGCCAGATAAAACACAAGACACTCCATTAAACTTGAATTATATGTCTATGAAATATACTTTTACCAAAAAATTATCTGGTGTTTATCTGAAATTCAACTCCAAGCAGGCATCCTGTATTTTTATTTGCTGAATCTGGCGAGGTTAGCCCTAAGTACAAATTGTTCATGTCCTTAAAAGAGCAAGCATTAGAAGACAATGAATGAATATTTCTTTCCATTCGTGAATCATATAAATACCAAAATACAAATAGGATACAAGTCAATAGTGCCATTGGTTGTTAGCTCAAGGAAGACTTGGGTGGAAAAATCCCCTTGATCAAAGCAAATCTTTAATCAGCTGCAAAATGAAAGCCTCGCTTGCATATGCCAGACACATGTGGATGTGTATGGCTAGAATAAAGCATGGGGACTATGTTAGAGTCAGAAAGATCCTCCAAAGCCGTAATGGTAGCATCTGAAATCCCCTACGTAGAATTAATCCAGGTTGGCACAGACTAAGCCAGCAAGCAAGCAGCACCACGTAAAAATATAGGGCAGTGACCAGCAAATATTTTTTGGGAAGAGGCTGATAGTAAATGTCTTCAGCCTTGTGGTCATAGTCTCCGTCACACCAACAGCATGCCGCCATTGTAGCCCCGAAGCGGCCATACACAGCACAGAAGGGAATGGGTGTGACTGTGTGCCAATAAAACAGTAACGGGAGGCTAGCTGGATTTGACCCTTCAGCTCTAGTTTGACAACCCCTAAGGCAAAAGAAGAATTTGTTGGTCGCTCCTTATACAGCTGATAAGACTTTTAATTAGAGAAACTAAAACCAATTGTAAGAATTACTACATGCCGTCAATCTAATAGAATAGGCAGGAAACGGAAAAGCCTCGGTTTGTGATACTCTAAAAACTCAAATTCTCCATTGTAAGTGCAGCGAAGAGGACCTTGTTAGTAATGAAATCAACCAGCTGGTTAAATCAGATCTAAATTTTGAGGGTTGGAAAGATGGACAGGTCCACTTATCCATAATGGATTAACCACATACATGTCTCTCTCATGTGCAAAGCTCACAATGAGGGCTTTGAAATCAAGTATTCATCCATAATGATGAAGAGAGTGGGGAAGAGACAGTAGCAGAAGAAACTGCAACACATTCTGGAAACTGGAAGTGAATGTACAATTTTAATTGATTAGAAAGCGAAACATTACAGTCTGAGCTGTGATCATTCTCTGTCCCCACTTAGGGCAGAGGCAACACTAGAAATGGTCTTTCCAGAATGTCTGGTAACAAAGGAAAGGGAGAATTTTTAAATGTTGAATGGGAAAAGTTATTTTTCCCATGTATCGTAATGCCAATAATTCTTTTCAGAGAGTCTCAAACACACAGTCCCATGGTGTCATGTGTTGGAAAGAAGAACATCTTCAAAGCACCTGAATCAATACACATTAGTAAACCTGATTTTATTAAATGCAATTGACAGGTGTCTGGGTCTACCAAATTTTCACATTACTTTGAATTAATACCTATAGAACAAAAAAAAAATTCTATGGGATTTCTTTGGGATTTGATGTGTTATCCAATGACAATGGAAACCTACTTTACCAAAACAAGGTATACTGGGTTTACTTAAATTACAGTCAATCCTACCATATTTCATCTTTTAAAATGTTAATGCTAATGTCATCTTAAAATTTCTACTTTTCACTAATAAGACATAAAATATACAGGTTGCTGGAATGATTAATTTTTAGTTTTGTATCTTTTCTCTCTCATTAAATAAATAGGAAAATAAGACCATGATGTCTAATGGAATTAATGGAGTTATGTATGAATTTTTATAGATTGTTGTTAATTAATTATTCCCAAGAGCCTAACACCAGCACATATATTTACCGAAAGAATATTATGTCATTTATCATATCCCTTGCTTAATAAGAACTAGCAATTTTATACAACAGATCACATTGCATTACTGCAAATTAAATAATGAGTAACAGGATACAGATTTATTCTTGTTTATATAACCTATAATAAAAATGGATAAATTCATTATATTAGCTCTTTACTGCTTTTGGTAATCAGTCTTACAAATGTCTATGGTAATTTATTCCTTAGTGGGTCTTATGATGTTCTTTGAAACACATATTAACTCATTTATTTGAACCGAGCTATTTCGTTTGACTGTTTTGACAGAAAGGAAGTCGGATATGGTTGATTACTTTGAAAAGAGGGCTGATTTGCTAATTACGTTACATGGTGGAAATTTCCATTTACTCAGAAAGCCTTATACATGATCCAAGGCTTTGACAAGAACATATGTAAGGCACATTTTCATTTTTTTAAAAATGTAGCATTTGGAAAGATTTATTATAATTCAACAATACAGATTGTTCTCAAGTCTGTACTGACTGAGGTTAGAAGAGCATCTTTAAGGAAAAAAAACAGGTAAAATTAATGACTATTTTATAAGTCCTGTTATAACTACTTTTGGTTTAATGATGAGAATTTGAGAAAATGAATGATTATAGTCATGGGTAATAAATCCTTTTGAACATCCGTGCTTCCAGCTGTTTGTTTTCAGAAAATTGAAGGATGACATAATTGAATAGTCAGCAGGGGTTCTTGGTAGGGGGCATACTCCCCAGGGGAGATCTGGCAATCTCTAGTGTCAGTTCTGGATGTCACAACTGTGGGTGTACTACTGACATCTAGTGGAAGAGGCCAGAGATGCTGCTAAAAAGGCCCCAATGCATAGAGCAGCTCTGTCTCCCCTGCAAGGAATGATCCCGGCCCAAAGATTCACAGTATGAAAGTAGAGAAACATGGATACACAAATAAATTTCAATCAGGAAAAAATAAACTCCACGTATTAAGAGATTCATTTAAATAAATTTTATTTGACAATTATTGATACTTGCATTTTAGTTGTTTAATTACGTTTTAAATAATGTCCATTTATGTTGCTTTGATTAATTATGTAACAATAATAAATGAAATCATAACACAAGCTGGAGGAAATTTTTAAAACTCTCAGAGTTAAAACAGTTTTGCTTCAGACAATTGTCTTGGTCGTTTCAGGCCGCTATAACAAAATACCTGAGGCTGGGTAGCTTTTAAGCAACGGAAATGTATTTCTCACAGTTCTGGGGCCTCAAGTCCCAGCTCAGGCTGCCAGCACGGTCAACTGAGGGACCTTTTCCGGCTTCCTAGCTGTGTCCTCACACGGTGGAGGGGCAAGGTGGCTCCCTGGGCCACTTTTACTACATATATTTTAAAAGGCTTTATTTATTTATTTGAGAGAGAGAGAGAGCACAGAGGGAGAGGGAGCACAGACTCCCCATTGAGCAGGGAGCCCAGTGCGGGACTCGATCCCAGGACCCTGAGATCATGACCTGAGCCGAAGGCCGATGCTTCACCGACTGAGCCCCCCCAGGCGCACTCTGGGCCTCTTTTATAAGGGCACTAATCCCATTGATGAGGGCTTCATCTTCATGACCTAATCACTTCCCCAAACCCCACCTCTGAATACCATCACGTTGGGCGTTAACATCTCAACATATGAATTCTGGGGGACACAGGCTACAGCAGAAAGTAAAACAAGTTATCAATAAGAGATTTTCAAGCATCAAATATTACTTGAAGGTAAAATTCTCTGAGGAAAGTGAATAAAAACTAAAATTCAAGGAGGAAAACAAATGATGTAAAATTTCCCTATCAGGGACGCCTGGGTTAGTTGGTTAAGCATCTGCCTTCATCTCAGGTCATGATCTCAGGGTCCTGGGATCGAGTCCCACATCAGGCTCCCTGCTCAGTGGGGAGTCTGCTTCTCCCTCTCCCTCTCCCTGCCACTCCCCCTGCTTGTGCTCTCTCTCTCTCAAATAAATAAATAAAATCTTTTTAAAAATTACCCCATTAAAGAAGAGCTTTTTCAGGGTTTTTAATTCTTTTTTATTGGTGTCAAAATTCTGTGGCAATTAGATTACATCAGACACGTTTGAAAGAGTGATGCGTTACGGTTTTGTGCTCAGATGCTAATTTCTACAACGTGCTGGAAATTTCACCCCTTCTATCTAATTAAAATGATGATGTAAAATTTTATGCATAACTTAAGTGTGCTACAAGTTGTACAGGTCGGCAAGATTCTCTCGGGAATATTAAAGCAAAAATGTCTGAAGTCCACCAGTGTACAGGGCTAATCCAATTCCAGACACATGGGCAGAGACAAATCCCTTCCCGTTCCAGGATCTCATGCCTTTTCTGCTCTCGCAGCCCCCAAAGTGTTGTGAACAGCAACTTCTCAAGTCCAAATATATTAGTCATTCATAGCAGTGAAAGCTTTTAAGTAAGAATCCCCAAGTTACTGGAGTAACTAAATAATATTTGGATGCAATGAGATCAAGGTGAAAAAAATCCTGCATTGCCAGACTTAAAGAGTAATGCTTCTGTATGAAGAGAAATTATCATGCAGATGCTTCTTGGATTTTTAATTTAAATATTCATTAGGTGAATTTAAAATATATTTATAATCCTCTTCCTTTGAAGAACAGAGGAAGGCATTTATCTGAGACTAAGAGCCTTCCCTACTTTGTGAAACCCAAGGTCTGGAAATTTGAAGATTTCTTTCCATTTTTCTCTAGGGCAGTTGAATAACATTTAAGAAAGGCAACACAAGAGGGCACTCTCTCCATCCTTTAATTCCCAGATATCCCCAAGCAGAAGGAAAACTGGTGTTTCTAGAGTGACCAAGGTGGGGTGGGGGGCTTGAAAATCAGTATGGACAACAGGTACAGATGCTTAAATCAGGAAATTCTGTCTCTACTTTAGATAGGTAACTCATTTTCCCGATATTGTTCACTTTAAAAGTAGTGCACAATTCTTAATTTTTTTCTTATTTATTAAGGCAGCACCATACAGGCAGTCTGCCTATGTGTATATTGACAGAGAGCCAAAAGGAAAAAGGGAAGAAAAAAATTAAATGTAAAATTGCCAAACCAGCATATAATGTCAGCATCTTATGGCTTATTTTTCCCTGTAAATAACAAACTATATTGTTTCACCTGAGCCCAATATATTGTTTCACCTGAGCTGACGGAGACGACTAACATGAAGATGTCTATTTGCAGTCATTTATACATTCTGTGAAAACTACACATGCATTTAAGAAAGGACCACATATTCCAAAACTGATTGTGCGAACAAAAAATTGTATACACCTTGGGGATGTCAGAGTTTACCTGAAAATGTCTGTATCTGAGAAGCCAGCCAGACCTCAGCTCTGCTCTTTCCAAGTTGTGTGAATTTTGTAGACATTTAAAAAAAAATCTCTCAGTGCATTTAGTCCATTCCTCTCTAAAAACAGCTATAAGTGCATCTACCTACTTCTCAAGAATGAAAGAGCCAGTGAAAGTGTCTCATTGGCGCACATATCACAGAGGGGCTCATTAAAACAGTAAAAACAACGAAAGAATAAAATAAAACAATAACAACCACCAATGATCACTCTAGCTGTTAGTGCTGGTTAATTAGGATCTTCTTTAAAATGGGTATGTAGTGTACGAATCCTTCCACAATTAAGGATTTTCTAGCTTTGGAGCCTCTTCTTTCTATACTTTGTTGCCCATCAAATGGAATATCAGCAAATCACACCTTTTTGGGAGGATAATTTTATATCCATGAGCTCTTCCTTCAAAACTAGATTTTACCTATTATCGTTAACTATTTAATAGAAGAGAATACTTCAGCACACAGATGTCTGTGCTTTACTATCTCATTTAGTCGACATAAAGAACTTGCAAATTTGACTCTATTACACTCATTTCATAGGGCAGAAACTGAGGGGTTGAGGAAGAAGTTTTGTGACTCGGGTCACAGACCAAGTGAAGGGTGAATCTCTGGGATTTCAGCAAACATCTGCCTTTTCGCAATTCCCACAGGCACTCGCTAATCCTGCATGCTGACTTTGGGTACATCTTCTCCTTCTTCAAGGAAACATAAAGTCCAGGTGAGCAGAGACGTTTTGGAAAAGGCTGCTGAGGGTGGAAGGCTCCTTCTGTACAAGTCATGCTTGCTCTGAAACTCAGAGCCCCATCGGCCCCAGCCAGGCAGTCAGCTGGCCTCAGAGGAAGGGTACCGGAGCTCACTGCCACCCACTCTCCTCTTTCTGGCTCTCCATCCTACTCCAGCTCCAAACCCGCATCCTCTCACCGTGCTCCGAGAATGCTGTCATTTGCTTGGACAGAGCTGGTCATGCCTTCTTTCTATTCTGAGTTCCCTATTTATATGCAGTTCTGGCACAGAGCCTCCAGACATTGATTTCTTCTAGTCCTGATGATGATGATGATGGTGGTGGTGGTGGTGGTGGTGATGATGATAATGATGATGATAATGATGATGAATGATGATGACGACGAATGATAGGTTGGTGTTTCCTCTGTAGAGTTTCTCCCCAGTTGCTGGCACTCGTCTGGGAATTGCGCATGTCCCAGACTGCCTGGTGATGGCGCTGTGGATACTTAAACCCCCCAAACTCGCTTTCAGGAGCCAGAACCAGCTTCCGGAGCTCTTTGAACAAATGATACCTTCTATTAAGTGCAGAGCTCCCAGAAGCAAGACCCAGCTGCTCTTATCTGAATGCCATCAAAGATCAAGGGTCATATTTTATCCCATTCACTGGACTTCCAAGGAGTCTCTGGTCAGCAAACTCCACCAAAGCTGGCTGTTTCCCCTAAGGGATGTGGAATCCCAGCACGTCACCACTGGCAGCTTCAGATAAAAAGCTCAAGTCACTACTCTCCACTGCCACTTTGTTCTGGCGTGACATTTTGTGGTTTTGTGCACCTGAAGTGGATGTGCGGGTCAGTGTGGAGGTTTTGGAATGGACACATATGTGTCTCTCACATGCATCTGAACACGCACAGCCACCAAGCATGTTGGAATGACCAAATCCCAAGAACACTGGCCTGCAGCCATCGGTGGCCTGGACAGTCCCATCTGAGCCCTTTCACAAGTCTGCTTGGGTGCAGAAGGCCTTTGGATGAGGTAGGTCTGCCAACACAGGGCATGGACAGGCGCCCCAAGCAGGTCCCAATGGGAAGCAGGCTGTGGGGTCTCCCCTAGACTTCCTCTGCCTTGCTTCTGCCATTTTCAGGCCTCGTGGCTTTGTTTCCTTTTGCTTTTTTCACATTCTCTTTATCGCAGGAAGTCCGCTTAAAGGATTTTTCGAAACCAATACAGTGTCAACTTCTATCCAATGAGACAGTGAAGAGACTTGGGGCTGACTGTCATCTCCTGCCACCAATGCGTGTTACCTCTTTAACATTACACAAGTAACCTGGCACTGGGCCCCCTCTTTCAGGATGTATAGTCGAAACACTTGTTAAACAGTAGGCTCTGTGACAGGGCTCTCTGTTTCCTTTCCAAACTCGCCCTGTGCCATTAAACTGCCATTTGAACTCAAAAGATCCAGTTCAGTTTCCCAGAAATACCCATTTGCTGCCTCCTTCTGGTGTAGCATCGCAGAACTGATTTGCTGCTGGTAGCTCTCCTTCTGGAAAGACGCTGTACCAGCATATCGGTTCTGTATTTCCAATAAGCATTCACACTCCAAGTCTCAGGTGCAAATAATGGTCTCTGAAAACAAATTCTTTCTTGAGCTTGCTGTCACCTAGCTGGTAAACTAGCCCAATGGGCTTGAATACGTAGCACTCAGTGAGGAGGAAATCGCCCCAGTAGACTTCTCTGCCAAAAGTTCTCACCGTCACAACACAAACTTTGAGCGGCCTTCACCGTACCTACAAATTCCCCGGATTCCTTCTCATTTTGACCCTTTGATTCCCCAGATAATGAGAAAATAGAGAAAACACACCCTTCAAATTCCTAAACAGTATTAAGAATGGAAGTCATTTTTTAATTTTTATTACTTTTTATTATAACAGGAATTGTCAAACATGGCCCAAAATAGACAGACTAGGGTGATAAACTGCTAGGTATTCACTGCTCGGTTCTACCGTCAACATCTTCCTAGGCCCCCCTGTGTATTTTTCCTTTGGCCAAACATTTTAAAACGACTCTCAGAAATCAAGTGACCCACTGTCCCTATTTGCTCTGGATTGTCCCAATATTAGCGCCGAAAGCTCCATATCTCAGAAATCCACTCAGTCCCAGGCAAAATGGAACAGTTGGTCAAGACATCATTGTTCTGGAACTTCTTCACTATATATCCCTAATAAATACGGAGTTTACAAAACTTAACCGCAATACGAATATCACACCAAACAAAATTAATGGCTATTCCATGGTATCATTTAATACCAGTCATGTTCATTTTTCCTTGACTTTCTGCAAAAAGATAACATTTTTGCTGCTGATGTGTTTGAATTAGGATTCCTCTGACCGATCCTGCTTCCTTTCCATCCATGAGAGCTCCCCCAGCCTTTTTCTTTCCTGTGTCAGTTATTTCTTTAAGAATTGAGTTATTTCTCTTACAAACTGTTCCACATTCCTGGTGTTGAAGGTTGATGTGTTTGCAGTAATTCTTATTTTTATTTTATTTTTATTTTTTTTAATTTTATTTATTTATTTGAGAGAGAGAGCGTGCATGGGCGTGTGTGCTCAAGAGAGAGCACAAGCAGGGTGAGGGGCAGAGGGAGAAGCAGACTTCCCACTGAGCAGGGAGTCCAGTGCAGGACTCGATCCTGGGACTCCGGGAGCATGACCTGAGCTGAAGGCAGAAGCTTCACCAACTGACCCACCCAGGCGCCCATTGCAGTAATTTTTAACATGCTCCTTTATTGCACGTATTTGTATAAAAAATGCTGATTAGCTCCGGAAACTTGATTAGATTCAGGGTTAATATTTCCTTGGGGGTGCTAGGTACTCCTGGCTGCATCCCAGCAGGACGCACACAGAATATGGATAAGCTTGACCTGCTGTTCTGGAGGGGCACTCATAAAACCATGAACGTGCCCTGCCGATCTCTCACCTGAAGGTTTCAGCGGCCACCGACGTTCATTGTCTTGATCTATGATATCATTAGGGGTGGCAAAGCAAGAAATTCTACTAGTCTTTCTTCATTTATTCATGTGATTCTCTGCAAAGAATAACTTTCCATCACTGACTACCTGATTATTATTTAGTACAATCCAGACGGAAAGACAGTATAAATGTGTGACACTTTTCTCTCCTTTACTCATTTTCAGAATAAATAGCTGGTTCCCTAAAGATGACCAATTAAGCTTTTTGAGCGGAAGGAGGGGGAGTAGAATTTGAACTCTCTGGTGCCTGTTCTCTGATGCATTTTCATAATTTACTTAGTTGCCATGCACATGCAAATGTAGTTGATACTCTACCATAATTTCCTTAGCAGGTGTGCACATGCAAATTTGCGTAGTACCTTCCTTCTGTTCTTTTCACAGGGGAACCTTTACCCATTTCAGGGGCGATCATGGTGATGACCATGGCAAGCACAAGGCAAAATTATTAAATCAGAAAAAGGTATACTTTTGTCTTTGCATTATTATTATTATTTTTTAAGATTTTATTATTTATCTGAGAGAGAGAGAGCACAAGCAGGGTTGGGGGGGTACAGAGGGAAAAGGAGAAACAGACTATCTGCTGAGCAAGGAGCCCTGCGCCCTACGGACTGAGCCGCCCAGGCGCTCCTTGTCTTTGCATTATTACTTCTGTTCTTCCTGACCCTTGAACATTAGCGTCTTGGGATGGCTCATTTTATGTCCGTTGTATCTAGCCTTGCAATCACCCAGCCGCACTAAGCTCCCAAGTTTCCTTCCCTCTGCATCCCATCTCTCTTTTTCCTTAAATGATTTCCTTCTCACCATTACCTGAAATCTGGCCCACAATCTCTAATAATCTAATGTGCACCATGATTAGTCCTCCTAACCCCTGAACTCCAATGTGTTCCTTCTTTTCCGAACCCTTTCTTCAACTCCCAGAATTTAGATCTTGAGAGAAGTCAATCCTGGGGCACCTGGGTGGCTCAGTCGGTGAAGCATCTACCTTTGGCTCAGGTCATGATCTCAGGGTCCTGGGATCAAGCCCATGGGCTCCCTGCTCAGTGGAGAGTCTGTTTCCCCTTCTCCCTCGGCCCCTTCCGCCACTCATGCTCCTGCGAGCTCTCTCTCTCTCTCAAATAAATAAATAATCTTTTTTTTAAAAAAAAAGCCAATCCTTAGATCCAAGGGAACATAGGTTTAATTGCACTTTCCCAAAGTTCTTGGTTTATTCAACCTTAAAAAAGAAGGCAATCCTGCCTTTTGGGACAACACGGATGGACCTTGAGGGCATTATGACAAGTGAGAGAAGCCAGAGAAAGAAAGACCAATATTGCATGATCTCACTTACATGTAGATTCTAAACACACACACACACACACACACACACACACACACACGCAAAGGGTTGAACTCATAGGAACAGAGAGTAGAGAAGTGGTTGTCGGGAACTGAGGGATGGAAGGAGGGAGAGGTTGGTAAGAGTACAAACTTTCCGGTAGGAAATGAGTATGGTCTGAGACGCTAACATAGAACATGGTGACTGCAGTTGTATAACTGAAGTCTGGTAAGAGAGAAAAACAACTGTTCTCAAAAAGAAGGGAAGAAGGGAGGGAGGGTGGGGGGGAGGAAGGAGGGAATAAATGTGAGGTGGTTGGTGTGTTACTTAGCTAGGGAGGGGGTAATGCTTTCACAATGTATGTACACATGCATGAAATCATGACACTGTATACTTTAAACATCCTACAATTTAATTTGTCAATTATACCTCAGTAAAGCTGAAAAAAATGTCTTGAGTTTTTCTCCTTTGGAACTGTATTCACATTTTTCGAGACTCCTAGAATACTTCCCCCACTTTGTTGGAATAATCCAATCCTTCCTTCCTGTGAGGTCTGATCCCATTTGTCCTCCTTTGTCATGAGAGTCACCTGCCTTGGGAACTTATGTGATTATTACAGTAGGATGCCTCATGAATATGTGACTTTTGTGGTCCTGAACTTTTTTATTTTCTGTAATATTGTTTAACCCTTTTAAGGGCTTAAACTAAGATCTCCATACTAAACGGTACACTCTTTGAGGCATGGGCGGTGTGTTATATTTTAAATAATACCAAATGAGCTATAGGCACAGCATGAATACTGGCATTGATAGTAAAATGCCTGTAAATGTTTTAGATGAGAACGGGGGCATAGGAGACAATTCTAGAACATTCCATTCACCCCTAGGCTGACAAACATTTACACTGCCTCTAGTTCAGCATGATATTTCTTCTGAACTGTTCTAACATTTTTTAAACTTCCTGTTTTCATCTCTACTACTGGAAAGTGATGAATTTCTGCGTAAACAATCTGGCCGGTGTATTTTAGGACACACATAATTCCCACTATGACCTATATTAGCTGAATTGCCAGAGTTTTTATTAGCCCACCAGCATAGTCCAGGTGGGGAAATGGTGATTCATAGGTTCCATACACTGTTAATATGAGACACAAACTGATACACCCTTCTTTTTCTTAAAAAAATTATTTATTATTATTATTATTATTATTATTATTATTATTTGACACACAGAGAGAGGACAAGCAGGGGGAGCAGCAGGCAGAGGGAGAAGAAGAAGCAGACTCCCAGTTGAGCAGGGAGCCCAATAGATGCTTAACCAACTGAGCCATCCAGGCACCCCCATTTATTTATTTTGGAAAGAGAAAGAGAAAGAGAGAGCACAAGCAGGGGTAGCAGCAAAGGGAGAGGGAGAAGCAGACTCCCCACTGAGCAGGGAGCATGATGCGGGGCTCAATTCCAGGCCCCTGAGATCATGACCTGAGCCGAAGGCAGATGCTTACCCAACTGAGCCACCAGGCGCCCCCTGATACACCCTTCTAGTGGGCAGTGTGGAAATAAATACAAAACACCTTAAGTTGGTGGTACTCTTAGTCCCACTGACTCCATCTCTATGAAGTCATTCTAAGAAAACAATTAGAGATATATACCCACAAAGATAGATGCACATTGATTCACATCATGGATATTTCAGAGAAAGTGTAAAAATGAACTGGAAGTCCAAAAATAACAAACCATATTAGATGCGTACGATGGTATAACTACTCAACCATCAAAAATATTTTCTAAAGGAATAGCTATAAAACAAAATTCACTATGAAGTAAAAGGAAATGGTTTAAAAGCAGTAAGTGAAATGTGCACATAAAAAAACTAGCTAGAACACCCCAAAACAGTATTAGTGGGTCTCTCTGGATGTGAGCATTACAAATGACTTTTAGTCTTCACCTCATGACTTAATGAGATTTTCAAGTTGTCTATAATGAAAATATTATTTTTAAACCCAAATGACTATGCTATATGGCAGTTTTATGATTACCATCCATAGCTATGACCAGCAATTACACTTCCCTGTACGTTGTGCAGAAATGTACAGAAATGCATGCATACTGCTACCAAACAGATGCAGAAGGATATTCTGAACATGTGGGGTGATGGTTGCACACTGTTGTGAATGTACGAAATGCCACCGATTGTACGCTTTAAAACGGTGAGTTTAATGCTATGTGAATTTCACTTCAACAAAAAAAGAAATCAACGAAGAAAGAATATTGAGAGAAGTCATTTGTAATAGAGAAAAGCAGCGAAATAATGCAAATGCCTGACAGGAGCAGAAGGGATAAATACATGGTGTTATAATTAACCCAAGAGGCTACGGTACAGTAATGGAATCAAGGAGGTGCTGTCATAGGCAGTGACATGGAAGAAATCTCACAAACTCAGCACCAAGGGGAAGAAGACAGACACAGAGGGAACACATTGTATGATGCTATCTTTGTATGCAGGGTGAGAAACAAACAAAAGTCACTTGTAGTGTCAAGTCAATTTTGAGGTTACCTGTGTGGAGGGAGGGGGCTAGTGACAAGGAGTGAGCACGGGGAAGGGTCTGGGTAGACAGGGATGTCCCGCTGGCTCACCTGAGTGGTCGCTGTGTGTGCAAGTTCATAGTCATGAAAATTCACCAAGCTGTAAACTTGCAATACACGTGTTATTGAGAACATTCTATGGCTTTCATTCTTATCTGGTGCCCTGTAAATCTTCCAGTCCCTAAATCACCTCCCCTGTTGCTAAATATCTCCTTTAATTAATGAGATAATTCTATTTCTCATAAACTTGGACTCTATTTCTATAATTCCCAATTTTAGACATTGCATCCACTCATTCAACAACTGAATTCTAGTCTATTATGAACTCAGTCTTAGGTGAGGGGGAGACAGAGCCAGAAAGAAAACATATACTGAATACTTTATTTTTTTTTTAAAGATTTTGTTTATTTATTTATCAGAGAGAGAGAACGAACAGGGGGAGGGGAAGAGGGAGAGCCAGTCTTCCTGCTGAGCAGGGAGCCTGACATGGGGCTCGATCCCAGGACCCTCAGATCATGACCTGAACCCAAGGCAGACGCTTCACCGACTGAGCCACCCAGGTGCACATACTTTAACATCCTTCTAGGCTTGTACCTTTTTCAAACACAAGAACACAAAATTTGCATATAATTTAAAGAGCTCAAAATTCCCCTGTAGACTCTTCTCCAGCCCAGAGTAAGAGCCCTGCTTTAGACACTGCTTCTCAAGAGTTAGGTGAGATCTGTCTCACGGTGTTATTAGGTACTATCTCTGCTCTTGCTTTTCTAAAAATTAAATTTGCACCTTGTAAATTGGTATTTTTAGTCAATTTATTTGTCTATGGGGTTGTATGATTTCCCCCCTCAATTTATATCACACTTTCAAACTTTCTGAAATCCAAGATTTCTTCTGAAAAGGTGTCCTATGAAATATTCCAGATCTCTTTAAACATATTAAACAGCAATAAAAATCACACTTTACTGTACTTGATGAACACAGTGATCTTAACTGCTCAAGATAAAACTGATATCATTGCAGGGGCGCCTGGGAGGCTTAGTCGTTAAGCGTCTGCCTTCAGCTCAGGGCAGGATCCCGGAGTTCTGGGATCGAGCCCCACATCAGGCTCCACTGCTGGGAGCCTGCTTCTTCCTCTCCTACTCCCCCTGCTTGTGTTCCCTCTCTTGCTAGCTGTCTCTCTCTCTGTCAAATAAATAAATAAAATCTTTAAAAAAAAAACAAACAAAACTGATATAATTGCAATTTAACTTCTCCAAAATATTTTGGCAGATATGTTTTTCATTACAATAAGGTAACTAATAATGATAATGTTTTTCTGTAGCTAAACTATACAGGACATTAGAATTTAAAAATCAATTTCTAAATTCTTCATAATATAAGGCCAAATATTTCACTATATGTAAAATATTCCCTCGTGTTTGCATCGTTGTAACTCGTGAAGACTATCAGAACACAACTGATCATAAATGTGACAAAAAAAACAAGACTATATACTCATGTGTAGTGCTAATTAAACCATACACATTTATCCCAACTTCCGCAAGCATTTAAAGGAAAAAGAAATATAATGAACGATGTCTTGTGTGAATAAACAAAAAGATGACATGCTCTTCTTTAATGTGATACAAATTTCAAAAAAAACCATAATTCTAGAATATGCATTTATAAATTATATATACACATACGTATATACACACATGGACGTGTGTGCACGCATGTGTGTGCGTGTGTGTCTGCTTTGCAAGAAATCTGATGTGTTTCCTCAGGACACAACCTCCACCCTCTTCCCCGTGAGAAATACCTCTATGATCCAATCATGAGTCAATTGTTTTCCAGATTTTACCAAGTTCAGTGTTTTACTTTTCATTTTCTTACAGTTCTCTTGTGTCTTATGAGCATGGCCTTTGTGCTACCAACAGATTTGTAACTTTTTATTTGCTGTCTTTGTTCTGCTGCATGTATTCCACAAATTGGGTCCTATCATGCATCTCCTAGCCTTCTTAGCAAGAACCATATCTAATCCTACACTCTTTAGGACAACTAGATCTCCTTTCTTTCCAGAGTTAGATAAATTATATGTTGTATGTTGTAGCAACAATATATCGATCGATCTTCTAGGTGAAAAGATGCCCTGGTGTCAAAATTATCTAGGACTTCTATAATTCTCTAATCAAAATTTGAACTATTTTTGCCCTGTTTTATGTAAGATCATTCTCGACCCACTAAAAATCTTCCACTCATTCCTGGAACACATTGTATTGGGCTAAGACTTTGGTATAACTGTAAGCACTATTTTCTCAACAAACTCTGAGTGAGAATGTCAACCACTGGTGGTTGGTTACTTCAATCCCCTGGTCTTTTCACCATAAGTAACTTGGGTTTCTGGGGATGGTATAGATATACAGGTAAATAAAGGGCAAACATATTCTAGAGTAAAAAAGAAACTCCTATCAACTTAGACCCCTCCCTCTACCTCACATCATCAATTATAGGTTCTCTGGTCTCGTCAATTCTATTTCCAAAATGGTTTTTGGTCCAATTTCTTCGTCCCTCAAATGATTCCCATACGCTACTACAGACACTGGTCATGTCTTGTCTGAATGATATCCATAGCCGCTAGCTGGCTCCCTAAACTGAGGTTCTGCCTACATATGATATAATGGAATCTTACAGAATAAAAATGATGAAGCCCTAAGAATAATAAAATTCTGATTATATCCTGCAATTTTATTCAATATGGAGCTACACGCCTTTGCAAATCTTAGGCTCGAGGTATGACCGACATACCATGGTTCCCTGGGCAAGCCACTCACACTCAGGTTTCCATGCAGTCACTCTGCCTGGAAAGCTGCCTCCTTCCTCCCTTCTCTAATTGATGAACTGCTATTCACTCTTCAACTCATTCCTTATTTGGCATCATGTACTGTCTCGACTTCCCAATGCTGAATCAATGCCTTCCTCCTTTCTATTTCTGTTGTTTGCCTTTTACAAGCCATAATCTTTTATAGTATGGATATGATATTAACTATATGAAGCTGGTTACTCACCCACCCCCTGACACACACACATTGGGAGTTCTTGAGAACAGCATTCATTTACTTGTTTTGTATCAGATACGTAACAAGAATATGTTATTCACTCAACCAACACTCCCGTAATGAAATTATGGTGCCCTGATGCAAGGTACTAAGGATATGGTGTTGAACAGGAGACATGTCCCGCTTTTAAAGGACTTCTGGTCCAGTGATTTCGTGGTAAGTGTGTTCTGAAATATTTAACAAACATTTACGTATATCTTGTTTGCCCAGTGGCTTCTAGACTAGTTTGAATGGTTACAGATAGCCTGTCTCAACTCAGCCTTCATCTGAATCACAAACATGGTGAAAATTGCTTGGGCACATTTCATACCAAGGATTAACACACGGAGGAGTGTTTACTTATTGGTATGATGAGTAAAAAGGAGACGTGATAAGGGAACCCAATTCCCATTCTTCATTTTATCTACCTCTGGTCAGAGGTAAGAAAATGCCCAGCATCGACCCATCTTTGCTTGGGTGGGTGTGGAGGACAACGGGCACACGAAAACGGCTCATCATGGACTGCGATGGGGCTGCAGATGGGTGCTGGTCTTGTGAAGTGCTACGCATTTGGTTCTACCATGTACAATTCAATTAAGTCTCTAATAGCACTCGACGAGCGCTTCACTGGCGTGTGCAGCGGAGACGAGGTGCTGGTCTCTAGCGGTCCCTTGGAAGCTGGCATGCTCCACCTAGCTTCTATATCCTAATTCCCATGATGCCTTAGCACGATAGCATTCCACTGGAAGAGCATAAAGGAGCTATCCACGCATGCAGGCTCCTATGCTGTCACTAAGCTCTGAATTCTGACCTTGTCAAAGAAGGGACGTTTGGAAAGCTCTTTCCTTCATGAAAGGGTCATATTTGCATCGCTCTGCAAACCCTATTTGACAATACTCTAATGGTTCATTTTCAGTCTTCCTTTCTGAATGAACCAGTATGCCTTCCGTTTCAGGTGATGTTATTCTTCCCAAACCAGGTCAATTCCAGCTGCCAGTGCTAATAATAGACATCCTTGCCTCACTTATTACTCGGCCCTCCACACAATGTTTCATTATGGGAGAACAGTACCAGGCAACATCAACTGCCCATGGGAACTAATTCTCTCCTCTCCCCCAGAATGCCTCCCTTTATGGTACAGCTGCCTTCATAAAAATTTCACGGCACGCAGCATTCCTAGAAACCAATCCATATTCTGAAAGCATAAAGAATACAGACTAGATCATATTTTGAAGGCCTGTAAAATATATACATATTGTCCATCAAAACTTACTTCTGTAATTCAAAGTTTCCCATTTGGGGATTATGTATGTCCTATACTCACATCTTTTTTCCACAGACAGTCACCCTTCACACATTATGGGAAGGCCAAGAAATATTTAGTATGCTTTTTGTCCTTAAAACGAAAGGCTATTGTTTGGCAAAGGATGAATAAACTCTGGTCTCCAGAGGCCTGAATTCAATGCACATTCAATCGCTTTGTTAAGTACTAAACCCAGCAAATTAAGTTCCCCATTTGAGGTGACCCCCTGAGGCATGACTAGGAAGAAGGACAGAGGTTGCGGGAGAAGAATGAATCTTACATTTAAAATCATTATTGAGATTTGATGCAATAACTACTCACATTCAATTAAAATAATATAAAGTTTTAAATTAGCCAAGGGTACAAGAGTGTGAAGCAGTCTTGGAATATTAGAAAGACCTTTTCCTATGCAAGCTAACGGATGAGGAAATGTTGACAGCTTGCCTACTTTACACAAAAGAACGGTTGTGATAAAAGTATGTTGATAAAAAGATGAAAACGACAGTGATAACACCGAGAGAAAGAACCCACACTGAGAGCATTTCTGACAACAAGGAGAAATCAACCCTATGTTAGTTTCTTTTTACAGATTAATCTCTTTGCTCCCTGGGGCAAGTCAGCACAGCCAAATCACACCACTGTCAATCTGCAATGAAAATACGTAGTCAGATACGAGAGCAAAACAGGAAATCCAAAATGGCATCATTAATATGCAACACAAACTGTCTAAAGAATGAAATCTTGAAGCAGAGAGATTTGCGTTAATGAGGCTACTCTCCTTTGTCATGAGATTATTGCCTTTAGTTTTGATTCTAACATCAGGATTCTGTCTCAGGTAAAAAGAGTTAAATTGTTGTACCTTTAAATACCGGAAATGGATTATAGACTTGTAAGAAGTGAGGGTTTTAAAAAAATCTCTGCTTCTCTGCGAGATGTCAGTTTGTTAAGAGAGGAGTAGTGAAGATAGCGGGGTGATGCCTGCCCCTCTCGCTGTGCAAAATGAGGATAATGAGGACTTTCGGTTGTATTCTTGCTGTAGAATGAAGAATACTGCTTATTTATAGCTTGGTACCAATGACTAGGTGGGTGTGTTATTGTCCACAATTATTTGTAGTTATAGAATTTGGCAAAGAAATAGTTTTTCCACTAATGTATTTTTATATACCAAAGAATCTGATAGATCTGTAAACCAAAGATAACGCCTTCTACCATGCATACCTGTAATGTGTATACACACACACACACACACACACACACACACAGACACACACACGCCTCATTCACTCGCATACATACATGATAGAGCAGTGTTTCTTTACTGAGGAAATAACAACCCTTTAAGATGAGAAAAGATGTCATTTTCTCTCCTGGAAATGTGAGTGTTTTATGACATAGTAATTCAGTTATCTGTCAAAATGTCTACGGTGACAGGGGAGCAATAAGACCCTAATTTTAGCATCTTGAACCAAGGGTTTTAAAGTGAACCTTTACTTCTAAGAAATTAGTAACACCCATAAATCACATTAAAAATAGCTGTTGCTCTGCATAGAGACAGGAAGTAGATTAGAGGGTTATTAGGGGCTGGGGAATGGGAAGTTATTGCTTAATGGTACACAGCTTCTATGTGGGGCGAGGCCAAAGTTTTAGAAACAGTGGTAACGGTTGAACACCAGGGTAAACATAATTAATGCTATTAATTGTGCACTTCAAAATGGTTAAAATGGTATCCACGGCTGACCTTGAACGATGCAGGGTTAGGGGCACCAGCCCTCTGCAAAGTCAAAAATCTGAGTACAACTTCCGACTCCCCAAAAAGTTAACTACCAATAGCCTACTGTTGACCAGAAGCCTCACCAATAACATAAAGTTGATTAACACATATGTTGTATGAGAAATGTATTATATACTGTATTCTTACGATAAAGTAAGCTAAAGAAAATGTTAAGAAAATTGTAAGGAAGAGAAAATACAGTCACAGGACCGTACCATATTTATTGAAAAAAATCTGCGTGTAACTGAACTTGCGTAGTTCAAACCCATGCTGTTCAAGAATCAACTGCATTTTATTTGATATCTATTTTACCACAATCGTAATAATTACACAGAATGTTGGGGCTCCTGGGTGGCTCAGTCAATTAAGCGTCAGACTCAATTTTGGCTCAGGGCATGATCTCAGGGTTGTGAGATCAAGCCCTGCGTTGGGCTCCGCGGTGTGCACGGAACAGGACCTACTTGGGATTGTCTCTCTCCCTGTCCCTCCGCCCCTCCCTGCCCCCTCTTTCTCCCTCTAAAAAAAAGAAGAAAGAACATTGCTATAACCCATCATAATGAAAGAGGACTCTTATCCACATGGGAATAATGATTCTTGAACGGTCGATGCATTCGCTTTAGATGTCTCCTTTCATTTGACTCATTTGTACATAAATATTTGACTACCAAAACTGGACAACGAAAAATCCATAGTCTAGAGCATGTGTCCTCTAGATTAGACTGTAAAGTAAATCTCCTTTCTTC
The DNA here is from genome assembly GCF_024610735.1 of Ursus americanus. Lineage (NCBI taxonomy): Eukaryota > Metazoa > Chordata > Mammalia > Carnivora > Ursidae > Ursus > Ursus americanus. The sequence continues at coordinate 117,008,073 of NC_142164.1, read as the reverse complement.
TGGTGGCCCCATGTCTCAAGTCTCTACCGAGAGTCATGGATGTACCATTAAGGCAAACCATTCTACAGAGTAGGCATTTCATTTTCTGTGGACTCTAAGAGGCAGCCCACGGAATGGGAGAATATATTTGCAAATGACACTACAGATAAAGGACTGGTATCCAAGATCTACAAAGAACTTCTCAAACTCAATACACGAGAAACAAATAAACAAATCAAAAAATGGGCAGAAGATATGAACAGACACCTTTCCAATGAAGACATACAAATGGCTAACAGACACATGAAAAAATGTTCAAAATCATTAGCCATCAAGGAAATTCAAATCAAAACCACACTGAGATACCACCTTACGCCAGTTAGAATGGCAAAAATAGACAAGGCAAGAAACAATTGTTGGAGAGGATGTGGAGAAAGGGGATCCCTCCTACATTGTTGGTGGGAATGCAAGTTGGTACAGCCACTCTGGAAAACAGTGTGGAGGTCCCTTAAAAAGTTAAAAATTGAGCTACCCTATGACCCAGCCATTGCACTCCTGGGTATTTACCCCAAAGATACAGACGTAGTGAAGAGAAGGGCCATATGCACCCCAATGTTCATAGCAGCATTGTCCACAATAGCTAAATTGTGGAAGGAGCCGAGATGCCCTTCAACAGATGACTGGATTAAGAAGTTGTGGTCCATATATACAATGGAATATTACTCAGCTATCAGAAAGAACGAGTTCTCAACATTTGCTGCAACATGGACGGCACTGGAGGAGATAGTGCTAAGTGAAATAAGTCAAGCAGAGAAAGACAACTATCATATGATTTCTCTCATCTATGGAACATAAGAACTAGGAAGATCGGTAGGGGAAGAAAGGGATAAAGAAAGGGGGGGTAATCAGAAGGGGGAATGAAACATGAGAGACTATGGACTATGAGAAACAAACTGAGGGCCTCAGAGGGGAGGGGGGTGGGGGAATGGGATAGACTGGTGATGGGTAGTAAGGAGGGCACATATTGCATGGAGCACTGGGTGTTATACGCAACTAACGAATCATCGAGCCTTACATCGGAAACTGGGGATGTACTGTATGGTGACTAACATAATAAAAAATAATTATAAATAAAAAAATAATAAATAAAAAAATAAAATAAAATGGATGTGCTCTCTCTGGAATTGGGGGTAACGCCTCATGCACTAGAATACGGCATTCTTCCCCTTTAGCTGGATGACCTAGGGCAAGTATTTCCTTAGCAATTGCATATGAAGAAAATGGAACTAAGCACTCCAACAACCAGGAATGTTCTGAGAGTTGGAGTCTACGTGTTTAAATCACTTGGCATGTGACATCTAAAGATTCACTACTTTTCATAGAAAATTTTGAGGCTTTAGAAAGGATGGTGGCTCAATAAGGCTAAGAAGGCCCTGTGAGTTGATTCTAAAATCAGTCTTAAGTGTTGCCCATGATGGAGAACAGAGAGGCTTCAGAAAGAAGCCGTGACGGCTGAGGTTTCTCTCTGATGTGCTCAGTTGAAGAGACTAGTCCAGAGCTGATGTTTGCATGTAGAGAGACAGAACACACAGAACAGATCTTCATTTCTCCCCTACTGTGTTTTATATATTAAGGAATAATTTTCATGCAGTAGAATGCAAATCTTAACTTTTTAGAGTTTCATGCCTTAGAAAGTTTCTTCCTACCCCTCCCAGTTACTGCCCGACCCTGCCCTCCACCTCCAGGAGCTGACCCATTCTGACAGCTATCTGCCTACTCCTGCACTCCATATAAGTGGAATCATACAGTTTGTGACTTCTGTGTCTGGGTTCTTGAGCTCCACATGATGCCCTAGAGATTCACCTATGTCGTTAAACTCCTCTGTAGTTTGTTCTCATGGCTGAGTGGTATTACACTATACGAATATTCCAAAAGGTGTTTATAAATTCTCTTATTGATGGACATTTGGGTCTTTTCCAGTTTGAGGCTATTATTAAGGAAGCTATTACGAACACCTTTCATAAATCTTTTTGTAGATAGGAGCACTCGTTTGTTTTGGCTATATACCCACAAGTGGAATTTCCGGGTCCCATGGAATTAATTTTATTAGAAACTGGCAGTTGTTCAAAGTGATTGTATCATTGTACATTCCCAGCAGCAATGAATGAGGGTAGACTTAAGCTACCACATACTGCAGTAAACCTACTTTTAATATTACAATAACAAAGTATGGAAACATCATGGAACTGGCTCAAGAATTCCTTCTTTCCGGGGCGCCTGGGTGGCACAGCGGTTAAGCATCTGCCTTCAGCTCAGGGCGTGATCCCGGCATTATGGGATCGAGCCCCACATCAGGCTCCTCCGCTAGGAGCCTGCTTCTTCCTCTCCCACTCCCCCTGCTTGTGTTCCCTCTCTCGGTGGCTGTCTCTATCTCTGTCAAATAAATAAATAAAATCTTTAAAAAAAAAAAGAATTCCTTCTTTCCTTCCTTAAGAATATCCTTAGTTCTTGTAAAGAATCACACACAGTTTAAGGTGTCAAGGTTAAGTGGAGAAAAAGAATGGAACAAGATCCCTGATGTCATAGGGCTTCCATTCCAGAGGAAGAAAAAGCTCAATAAAGAAGGAGAAAACTACCAATACAATTTCAGATATTACTACGTGTTATAAAAATAAGGCAGGCTTTCAGGACAAAAATGACGGCCAAGGGTGCAGAATGCAGACTATTTAGAGTGTAATACAGGTTGCTCTCTCTAGGACATACTGAACTGTTCTGTCCTCATCCCTCTGATGGGATGGATGGGATGGGATAGGAATTTGGTTAGGCAGATTTCTCACTAGCAGCTGGGAGAAATAGTGTCGAAGATTTCCAGCACGCTGAACCCGAAGACACCTGCAATTTTCTTACTCTTTCGGATAGGAAGCCAAGACTGTGGATGGGATTGGTTGGGACTATACTGCCATCCCTGAGCTATTGGCTGTGGCCAGTGAGACAGGCTCCATTAATGCCATGTCTGGGCCACATGCCTCCTGCAGTGAAATGGTTCAGATCCTGTATATTACAATGCTTTTCATGCGGTATTGGGAAGAAATTCCAAAAAGAAGGTGGTATCCTGTTTTTAGAGGAAAGTGAACTGGGTAGATAAAGTTAATACATCAAAAGTAAAATTGGTAATTTGCAGGGGAAATAAAATTAAGAAGTGGTTAAAAAATAAAGATATATAGTCAAGTGTTTGCAACAAAAACAAATGAATACTAAGGGAGATAATTTAGAATGAGTCAGATGGGGCTGCGTGGTAGTTCCCAGTCGACAATGAGCACACCCAGCCACAGAAGCAATTACTGGTGGCCCTGATATAACAGAGCCCAGAGAGCTCCATGCATCACTCCTTAACCCCTCAAGCCACTCTCCCCCACACACGCTCCATCCAGCTCCAAGACACACACTATAATATGAAGGAGGAATTTTGTCTCTCCACTCCCTAGATCTACAACAATACCAAGCATGCAGCTGGTGCCTGATAATATTTGTTGCATACAAAATAAACAAGGAAATAGGGTTTTACAAATTTTGTTAAAGGAAAATTTTAAAGCAAGGTATTAAGAATGTAAAGGTCTTGCAGCCATGTACCACTAATTAAGATTGTAGATTAAGGAAGTTTTCTTCACTCTTGTTCTGTCTACTTAAACTTCAGAAGGAAGTGTCCATTTCTAAACTAAACTTATTCTTCATTCTTTCTCACCTTTATGGTCAAGGAGAGTCTGTGATTCTTCTGTCTGGCATAATAGGTTGCAAAATATTTTGCAAATTGATGGGATTTCACTTAGTTTAAAAATTCCTAGTCTCGACAAACATTCAATCGTAACAAGAAATAAAACCTCAAGATGGGGCTAATGTAGGTAGAAGATTTGTAAGAATATGACTTTGGACACTTCTTTTCAACTTGTAAAGGGCATACACTTCTGCTGCTGTGTGTGAATTTTTGCGTATTTGTTTAGCATAGAGTTTGGAGCAATCTGCCAAAGAGATGGTTCTAATTCTCTATGCATTTGCTGAATATCCCAAGAAGCAATGTTTTATAGCTTCTTTGGAAAATGAACATAGAATTAGTACAATTAATCCCACTGACAATGATTATAGCTAACTCTGTGCAAGCCATTACTGGTAACTTTACAGGTAATAATTCAATTAATTTGATCCATTATGCATAATGGTTTTACCCTGTGAGCCTGGAATAGAAAACGATCTTTTGATTTAAGATACAGCTCCATTATTCATGAAACAGTACTGGAAAGGGGTGATCAATTCACTTAATTGATTTGACATTCTGTTTTGAGTAGAAGTGTTGAATGTTCTTTGATGGGAGGATATGAGAATTAAGTGACTATTTTCAGGACAGATTTTGCCTCTAGTTTTTCTGATGCTTGTTCCAGTTTTTGTCATCATAATAGATTCAGGATCGTTTATTTTTGATAAGAAAATGTCACACAGGAATGATGACATATAAGCAGTCGGCTTAGATGATTTTCTTTGCTGTTTTTCTTTGCCTTGGAATCCAGTTCTCCTGGGCATTCTTTCCCTCATCTCCCTTGTGATAAAGAATGCTTTATTGAAAAGCAATGCACCAGGTGCTTAATGAGAGGAAAGACACATGAGGGTTTGGGTTAGGCATCTTGAGACAGATACAATTTTTAATACCTAAAGATGGAAAGAGCAGGGAAGATTTGGAGAATGGCAGCAAGGCACCCCCAGCTGGGTGCAGAGGGTGTGCATGCAAATTGTAAAAGAGTGTCCCAACCTCCCCTGTGTGTGTATGCCTTTCTAGGTGGGGCTCTGGTTTCTCTCTTCCTACATCACAATGATCTTCTTTTTTTGACATACCCCTGAGAGCAAGGATGGTGTTCTATTGATCTTGCATCCTCAGCTCGTAGCCCAGCACACAATGGGCCCACCATAGATATTTTTAGACTGAATGAATGAAAGTGAAAACCACCCAGGGGGAGAATAATAAGGCTCCTCTGAGGATTTGGGACTTAAGTCTGAATGCAGAGCCCTGCCTGCAAACCCTTCTGCTTTTCTACCTGTTTCTTTCTCCCACCTACTACAAGGAACTTCATTCCCCTCAAGCCTATAATACACAGGACCTCCTCACTCACCCTGAGGTAACTTAATACTGTTTATGAAAACAACAGAAGCTATAGTTGGAATCACTTTATCTTCTTGCCTCAAAATCTACCTACAACTGGATACTTTGCTTTCATTCTCTTCTTATACATATGCTTACTACCATGAACCCTAGTCCTTAACAGCTGCCTCTTCAGCATCCTAGCTCTGATCATTAGCCCCTCTCTATCTCTCCTGGATTACCCACATCCCCTGTTCACTGGTGTCTTGTTATCAGCATTTAAATATGATGGCGTCTCCCTTGGCAGGAGTCTGTCCAAAGCAGTGCCATAAGCCTGGCATTGTGCAAGTAGCCCTGACAGGTGCCAGGATCACTCTGAAGTGACTCCTGCTCCAAGGACAGGGGAAGATAACCACACATGCCAGTCTGACTGAGGCCCCAGCAGTGGGCTGTGGCAGGCAGCTGTTCTAACTGCAGACCCTGCCCACCAACAAAAGCTTCTCTAGACACAACATAGAGAAAGCGCCATGTAGTTTGGTGTTACTGCATCTCTGGCAAATGCCTCGTCTGACTCAACTCAAGCCCAACGCAGCCCCAGACTGGCCCACTAACAACTCAGGGACCAAACCTTGCCCACCACAAGCAAAGAGAGCCAGTGCAGATGACTGGACCAAAGGCAAACGCAGCTCAACCACAAGAGTAGGGAGCATGCAACACACATAAGAGATACACCTGAAGCACCAGGCTCTAGTGAACAGGGGACACGGCACTGCAGGGCACTACAGGACCTCTTCTACCTAAGGACACTGCTGTCAAGAGCAGGAGATGTAGCTGACTTTCCTGACACATTGAAACAGAAAGTTAGACAAAATGGGAACACAGACGCATATGTCCCAAATGAAAGGACCTAACAAAATCACAGCCAGAGATCTAAACAAAATGGAGATGAGTAATATGCCTAGTAGAGAATTTAAAATAATGGTCATAAAGATACTCACAGAACTTAAGAAAAGAGTGGAGGATCTTAGTGAGACCCTCAACAATGAGATAGAAAACACAAAAAAGAACCAATCAGAAATGAAGAACTCAATAACTGAAATTAAAAATGCACTAGAGGGAGTAAACGGTAGACTAGAAGCAGAAGAACGACAGCAACCTGGAGGACCAAGTAATGGAAAGCAACCAAGCTGAAAGGAGAAAGAAAAAAGAATAATAAAAAATGAAAATAGATTAAGCAAACTCAACAACACTATCAAGCATAATAACAGTCACATTATAGGGATCCCAGAAGGAGAGAGAAAAAGAAGAAGAAAATGTATTTGAAGAAATAATAGCACAAAACTTCCTGAATCTGAAGAAGGAAACAGAAATCAAGATCCAAGACACACACAGAGTCGCCAGCAAAATCAGCCCAAGGAGGTCTCCACCAAGATACAGAGTAATTAAAACAGTAAAAAGTAGTGACAAAGAATTTTTAAAGCAGCAAGAGAAAAGAAAACACTTACATACAAGGGAAACCCCATAAGGCTATCAGCTAATGATTTAGCAGAAACTTTACAGGCCAGAGTGACATGATATATTCAAAGTGCTGAAAGAAAAAACTTTGCAACCAAGAGTACTCTACCCAGCAAGGCTATCATTCAGAATAGAAGGAGAGATAAAGAGTTCTGTAGACAAAGAAAGTTAGAGGAATTCATCACACTAAACCAGCCTTATAAAAAATATTAAAAGGATTCTTTGAGTGGAAAGCAAAGACCATAAGCAGGAGTAAAAAAAAGTTGGAAGCACAAAAAGACTAAAGTTAGGTATATCTGTAAAAATCAGTTTGGAGATTCACAAAATGAAAGGATGTAGTGTATGATGCCATGTACCTAAAACATGGGTTGGGGGGAGAGAAGTAAAAATTTTGTGTTTTTAGAATGGGTTCAAACTTCAGCAACCATCAGTTGGAAAGAAAGCCCAAGGCAGCACACTTATATTGTACAAAATAGGCCTTAAAACAAAGACTGTAACAAGAGACAAAGAGGGATACTACATGATCAAAACGGGGACAATCCAGCAAGAAGATTTAACAACTATAAGTATGTATGTTAGCTAACAAACATGAAGGAAGTGCTAGATAGTAATACAATAATATTAGGGGACTCTAACACCCCACTTACATCAATGGATAGATCACCCAATCAGAAAATCAATAAGAAAACAGTGGTTTTGAATAACACATTGGACGAGATGGATCTAACAGATATGTTCAGAACATTCCATCCTAAAACAGCAGAATACACAATTTTTACAAGTGCACGCAGAACATTCTTCAGAATAGATCACATGCGAAGCTACAAAAGAAGTCTAAATAAATTTAAAAAGATCGATGTCATACCATGCATCTTTTCTGACCACAACACTATGAAACTAGAAATCAACCACAAAAAAACATCTGGAAAGAACGTAAATACATGGAGGTTACATGCTACTAAACATACTACTAAATAATGGATCAACCAAGAAATCAAACAGCAAATCAAAAAATACATGGAGACAAATGAAAATGAAAACACAATGGTCCCAAATCTTTGGGATGCAGCAAAAGCTATTCTAAGAGGGACGTTTACAGCAGTACAGGCCTACCTCAAGAAGCAAGAAAAGTTGCAAATAAACAACCTAACTTTACACCTAAAGGAGCTAGAAAAAGAACAAACAAAACTCAAAAACAGTAGAAGGAAGAAAATAATAAAGATTAGAGCAGAAATAAATGAAATAGAAACTAAAAAAAAAAAAAAAACCAACTACAGAATACATGAATGAAACTAGGAGCTGATTTTGTGAAAAGATCCACAAAATTGACAAACCTTTACCCAGACTCGACATGGGGGGAGGGCCTCAAATCAATAAAATCAGAAATGAAAGAGGAAAAATAATAACCAAAACCACAGAAATACAAAGGATTATAATAGAATATTACAGGGGCGCCTGGGTGGCACAGCGGTTAAGCGTCTGCCTTCGGCTCAGGGCGTGATTCCAGCGTTATGGGATCGAGCCCCACATCAGGCTCCTCCACTATGAGCCTGCTTCTTCCTCTCCCACTCCCCCTGCTTGTGTTCCCTCTCTCACTGGCTGTCTCTCTGTCACATAAATAAATAAAATCTTAAAAAATAATAATAATAGAATATTATGAAAAATTATATGCCAACAAATTGAAAAACCTAGAAGAAATGGATAAATTCCTAGAAACATATAACTTCCCAAGACTGAATCAGGAATAAATAGGAAATTTGAACAGACTGATTACCAGCAAGGAAATTCCAATGGTAATCAGAAAACTCCCAACAAATAAAAGTCCAGGGCCAGACGGCTTCACAGGTGACTTCTACCAAACATTTAAAAAAGAGTTAACACCTACTTTTCTCAAACTATTCCAAAATATTCCAAACTATTCCAAAGCTTCCAAATTCATTCTATGAAGCCATCATTATCCTGACACCAAAACCAGATAAAGACACTACAAAAACGGGAATTATAGGCCAATATCTCTGATGAACATAGATGCAAAAATCCTCAACAAAATATTAGCAACCTGAATTCAACAATATCGTAATGAAACCATTCTCCATGATCAAGTAGGATTCATTCCTGGGATGAAAGGGTGGTTCAATATTCACAAATCAATCAACACAATACATCACATAAACAAGAGAAAGGATAAAAACCATATGATCATTTCAATAAATGCAGAAAAATCATCTGACAAAGTACAACATCCATTCATGATAAAAACCCTCAACAAAGTAGGTTTAGATGGAACATATTTCAACATAATAAAGGCCAATTATGAAAAACCCACAGCTAACATCACACTCAATAGTGGAAACTAAAAGCTTTCCCCTAAGATCAGGAACAAGACAAGGATGTCACTCTTGCCACTTTTATTCAATACAGTACTGGAAGTCCTAGCCACAGCAATCAGACAACAAAAAGAAACAAAAGGCAACCAGACTGGTAAGAAAGAAGTAAAACTTTCATTATTTGCAGATGGCATGATACTATATATAGAAAGCTCTAAAGACTCCATAACAAAACTACTAGAACGATAAAGGAATTCAGTAAAGTCGCAGGATACAAAATCAATAAACGTAAGTCTCTTGCATTTCCATACACTAATAATGAAGCAGCAGAAAGTGAAATTAAGAAAACAATCCCATTTACAATTGTGCCAAAAATAATAAAATACCTAAGAATAGAGTTAACCAAGGAGGTGAAAGACCTGTACTCTGAAAATTAAAACAATGAAAGAAATTGAAGATGACACAAATGGAAATATATTTCATGTTCATGGATTGGGAAAACAAATAGTTAAAATATCCATACTACTCAAATCAATCTACAAATTTAATGCAATCTCTATCAAAACACCAAAGGCATTTTTCACAAAACTAGAACAAACAATCCTAAAATTTGTATGGAACCACAAAAGACCCCAAATAGCCAAAATAATCCTGAAAAAGGAAAACAAACCTGGAGATACCACAATTCTAGACTTCAAGTTATATTACAAAGTTGTAGTAATCAAAACAGTATGGTACTGGCACAAAATAGACATATAGATCAATGGAGCAGAATAGAGAGCCCAGAAATAAACCAATGATTATATGTTCAATTAATCTATGATGAAGGAGGCAAGCATATGCAATGGGAAAAAGTCTCTTCAATAAATGGTGCTGGGAAAACAGGACAGGTGCATGCAAAAGAATGAAACTGAACCGCTTTCTTACACCACACACAAAAATAAACTCAAAATGGATTAAAAATCTATATGTGAGATCTGAAGCCATAAAAATCCTAGAAGACAACACAGGTAGTCATTTCTTTGACATTGGCTATAGCAAGTTTTCTAGATATATCTCCTGAGGCAAGGGGAAAAAAAGCAAGAATAAACTACATCAAAATAAAAAGCTTCTGCACAGCAAAGGAAACAACAAAACTGAAAAGCAACCTACTTAATGGGAAAAGATATTTGCAAACGACATATCTGATAAGGGGTTAGCATCCAAAATATATAAAGAACTTACAGAACTCAACACCAAAAAACAAAACAAAAACAAACAAAATCCCCAAATAATCCAATGTAAAAATGGGCAGAAAACACTAACAGACATTTCTCCAAAGAAGACATACAGATAGCCAAGAGACACATGAAAAGATATCAACATCACTAATTAGCAGAGAAATGCACGTCAAAACCACAATGCAATATCACCTCACACCTGTCAGAATGTTTAAAATCAAAAACACAAGAAACAAGTGTTGGCAGGAATGTGGAGAAAAAGGAACTCTCTTGCACTGTTGGTGGGAATGCAAACTGGTACAGCCACTGTGGAAAACAGTATGGAATTTCCAGTAGTTCCACTACTGGGTATTTACCCAAAAGGTAAAACACTAATTCAAAAAGCTCTACGCACCCTTATGTTTGTAGCAGTATTATGTATGACAGCCAAAATATGGAAGCAGCCCAAGAGTCCTTTGACAGATCAATGGATAAAGAAGATGTGGTATATACGTATGATGGAATATTACTCAGCCATAAAAAAGAATGACATCTTGCCATTTGCAACAACACAGATGGATTGAGAGGATATAATGTTAGGTGAAATAAGTTAGTCAGAGAAAGACAAATACCATATGATTTCACTCCTATGTGGAATTTAAAAAACAAAACAAATGAACAAATTAAAAAGGAAACAAAAAACCAGACTCTTAACTAGAGAGAACACGCTGATGGTTACCAGAGGGGAGGTGTGGGGGAGAATGTATAGAATTGTTGAATCACTGTATTGTACACCTGTAACTAACAGAACACTATACATTAATTATATTGGAATTTTAAAAATTAATTAATTAAAAAATACATGATGGTGTCTGTCCTGTATTAAAATTTTCTGTGGAACCTCCTTTTGTTCCATTAAAAACCACCTTTGCTACCCTACATTAAGTAGCTGTCTATAGCCACTATTTTCAAGCTTGACTTCCCTTGTTTTGTCAATCCCCCATAGGCAGTTTTCCACGCCCACCACTAAACCGAAACTCGTTGCTATCGCCAGTGGGTAAGGTGTCATGACAATTACACTTGATTTCTTAGCAGTGTTTTGTATGACCCCTTCAACCCGGCCTCCAGGAAGCCCCCCTCTCCGTTCTTCCTTATGTGCATTTTCTCTGCCCATCCCCCCTAAATCCACCTTTCACAGTGTGATATACTGCACTTGAAACTGGTGTGGACCCAGGTAATCTCTGCATTTGAAGTAAGATCCCAGGGGATTCTCTTCCACCAAGCTTTCAGAAGCACTGTCACAAGTACTTATATTCCTCAGAGACCAGTCTTCAGTTCATGATTTATAGTGCAGGTTGGCAAACTATAGCTCAACAGTCAAATCTGGCCCATCACTTGTTTTTGTAAATTAAGTTTTCTTGGAATACTAACACCACCCATTTGTGGACATATTGCCTACGGCTGCGTTGAAGCCATGATGGCAGAGTTGAGTAGGTACAACAGAGACCGTATGACCCACAAAGCTTGAAATATTTACTATCTGGCCCCTGGTTTCTCATCTCCCCATCTCCCCTCCCTGACATCAGTAGCCTTCTTCATGTGGATTTCTCTGCCATGCTTCAGACTCATAGAGCCAACAAACTTATTGGAAAGCTGCGTGTGAATACGCACAGGCCCTTCAATCCCATCATATCCAGTTGCATTTAGCATCTTTTTCCTCCTCCAAGATGATGGAGTTCAGGAAAAATCATCACCATCCTCCCAGTCGCCAAGCTCATAAGCACCCTTTCTCTCAGGCCTCCCTCTATGTAAGCTTCAACACTAGGCTAGGTCGGTTGCACCAACCCTGGTTCCAACTTAGTTTTCTTGTGGAGCCAGCTCACCAGTGACGTTAAGGCAAATGATGGACTCCGGATGATTTGCCAAGGTCTTGCACTAAACCAGGGGTCTCCCTGTCATCCACGGTCTGGGCGGGAGCACCTGTGGCTGAAGGGTCTTTCCTTGGGGACAGTACTAGGAGGCCACAAGGCAATTCCCCACTGTAGCCCGTTCAAAATACTATACATAAGAGGTCTCATCATGTGCATGTGTAGGACATCATTCAACACCAATTACAAAAACGAATTTTATGGACATTCAGACAAAGAAGAGTGAAGGGCAGTAGGACCGAGAACCTGAACCCTGGTCCGCTATCACTGAAGGATGGCCCTGCCTGTTGGGAAAATAAGGGGAAACAGTCCTTCTGACAAGTCAGCACTTGGAAAGACTTAAAAGTATATCTCCAACCATTGGCAGAGAGAACACACACACAAAACTGAGAGATGAAAATTCAGAGAGATACGTATCACCTATTCAAACGCAATAAAACGGATGCCAGGATTGATTCATTATCTTTGCATCTAAAGAATTCAGGAGTCGTACTTCCCAAAAGCAGATGTTGAGTGTTTTCATCACTGTACCCCTGTTGGGTATGCAATTTCGTTACTGGACCAAAAGTCATGTTATCTATGGAAATACAATAATCTCTGTGAAAATTTCTTAAAACAGGAAAAAGAAAGTCTGCCATAGGTGCATAATATAAATGTCATTTTTGTTTCTGCAAAATCCTTTTGCTGACTCCCTGAAGACTGGGAAATGGTTGAAAGGCATGGTCTTCTTACTTTTGGCCTCTTAACCCAATCTCGCTTCAGGTGGAAATCACAGCCCATCTTCTGAAATGACCATCTGCAGAACTACAGACTTGGCGTGCAACCTCACTGAGCTTAAGCAGTGAAAAAGTGCATTTAAACCAGTTAGAATAGCTAGAGACTTTCTTTAAGTGTTGTAACCATTTATATGAAATCTTTTACTTATGGAGATAATATCTGACTCACATAACTAATATGCTCTGTGTAAAATAACGTATGCTGCTTGCAATTTGGGTGATAAAAATGCTTTCCAATTCTAGTACACAGCCAGATTGCTACATATATGGAAATCTACAATCCAATTTTCCCCGTGCAGGTCAATTTCTACCCTGACTGAACTGGTGCATTGTCATCCATTTTCTTGGTTCTTAAAGTCAGAGGATGGCCTTTACATTCATACCATTGCCACCTGCAGTGCCGTCCACAACAATATTGAAGGAAAAAGAGATACAGCCCATCAAAAGAGTGGTGTTTTCTGTAAAACAGAAATACTGGTAGTCTCTCCAAGAGTAGCAGACAGTACTAGATTTGAGAAGTTTACTATATTCCACTGACCCCAAGAGGAGCTACATTTTTAGGCCAATTCTTTAATGAAAGGGTAATAAAAAGAATGTGCAATTGTCCAGAAATATGGCCCAAGAAAATTATTATTTTGTTGTTGGTCAATGAAGTGGTTTGTTAGGACATAACCGGCTTGGGGCCTTTGCTAGAGAGCCTGTAAAGCATTTTCTCTATGAACAAGAGCTAATGCCATCCATTATTAACAGGCACCCCTAAAACTCCAGGTGTAAGGCGACCAGATTTGGGTTCTTTGCATCATTTGCATGCAGTCTTTCAATATAGCGAAATGCTCTGTACAGACATACAGACACACAAGGTGTGTTTACCTGTGTGCTTAAAAGACAGTCCACATTTCTCTCCATTGCAAGACCAAAAACCCCTTTTCAAGGTCTACTTGTGTACACACTGGCCATCTCACTGTTCTGTGTGGGGCCTTCCAGAGTCTGCTGTTCTGGCTCTGCTTTGGGGCTTTACAAAGAGTTAATTCATACAAGGCACATTACTGGCAGAATAATGGCCTCCAAAGAGGTCCACATCCTAATCCCTCGAATTCTGAGAATATGTTACTTTACATATCAAAAGGGATCTTATAGATGTGATCAATAAAGGATGTTGAGATGGGGAGTTTATTTTGGATTATCTGGGTGGGTCCAAACTAATGACCTGAGCTCGTAAAAGCAGAGAACCTTTCCCAGCCGGGATCAGAGAGATGCAGAAGAAAAAGGAAGTGGGATAGATGAGGCATGAGAAGGACTTGATCTGCCACTACAGGCTTTGAAGATGGGAGGGACCAGGGACCATGGATGAGAGTGAACTTTAGAAGTGAGAATCACCCCCACTTGAGAGCCAACAAGGGAATGGGGACCTCAGAGCCCAGTGTGGAAGCGAGGGCTGCCAACAACTTGCTCTTATGAGTCTGAAAGCAAACTCCTTAATTAAGAACTTGGCCCAGCCAACACCTTGATTTTGTGAGCCTCATGTCAATGTCCCACCTACAACTGTGAGATAATAAATGTGAGATAATAAACATGTGTTGTTTTAAACTGCTGAGTCTGGGATAATTTTATATAGCAGCAACAGGCCACGAACAGAATTCTCAACATTGCTTACAACATTCCTCGCATTCTCTTAATTCCAAGACACCATCAGTTGTAAATCAGCAAAAATCTAACACGGGAGATTTTCAGGGAAAAGAAATGCCACTACATCCCACTGAAGGTAAGATGCATCCTGGTTTCTGAAACAGACAAAACTGTAGATGGGGAAAAAAATAAATTAAAAATACTTCCTTATCTTTGAATTAAGGAAATACAATATTCACTGGTGGTTATATTTAGGGAATATCTAACTTTATATAAAAACATCAGCTCTCCTAATCCCCTTAAAGGCATGTTTCACCATCCGTTCACATGCCGCTCCCCAGAAATTTTCCCCTCTCTGAAATGCAGACATAATTAAGAAGGCAGTTAATATTGGCTTCCTTCCCTGTGTGTACACGGTTGTTAAACGCTCAGAGCCCAATAAGGTTTATTACTGCTCAGCTCGTTCCATAAGAAACTCCTTAAACACAGGAAGAACAGTTGTGACTTAAAACTGAGTTAACACATTCTAAAGAATTTCAAGTCTCTTGAAAGGAATGACCCTTTTGTGATCCGAAGGTGTTCTCCAAGTTACGGCTTGTAATCATTTAAGACTGGCACAATACCTTTTTTGTTGGTGTGCAAATGCACTGGTGATGTTTCCGGCATGAAATGTAACATGCAACTCATTTACTCATTTTAGCAAGAGTTGCCAGGAATGATTTCTTCTTCAAAATCAAACCTTCCACAACTGGAGTTTGAAATCTCAACTATTACTAGAAGCTGGTGAAGATTTATTTTGGTGTTATTTTCTAAGGAATATATAAACTCAACTGAATTCTATACTCCCTATTCACATTTGCCAAACATAGATCAAAATTAGCAAAAAGTAAACAACTACTACAATACTTACAGCAAAAAAAAAGCCTTCTGAAAATGAGTAAACGATTGTTTTTGTTTTCTGGGATGATTAGGCAATGATCGTTGAACTTTTTTTTTAAGATTTTAATTTTCAGTAATCT
Organism: Ursus americanus; assembly: GCF_024610735.1. Classification (NCBI taxonomy): domain Eukaryota; kingdom Metazoa; phylum Chordata; class Mammalia; order Carnivora; family Ursidae; genus Ursus; species Ursus americanus. The sequence goes on along the minus strand of NC_142164.1, from coordinate 116,992,579 downwards.
CTACACTGAACACAGGGCTCAAACTTACGATCCCAAGGTCAGGAGTCATCTGCTCTACCAACTGAGCCAGCCAGGCACTCTAATGGTAGTTGAATTATTAAATTTCATACTCCAAAGTCACATCTGATGACACAAAATCAGTGGAAACTTTTGAGCTACTCGCTGCATGGATTCTGTCTCACAAGGCAAGTGTGTGTGGAAGGGGGTATAACTGTTTGGTGTGTATGCCTTGGAAGTGTGCATGGTGGAAAATGCGAAGGAAGTGGAGGAGGGGCTTTACCTTCTACTTGCAAACAAAGGTTTGAGTTAGGCATAAGATTCTGCAACATGGTTTTAAGAAAGGATTTCCCAGGAGTGCCTGGGTGGCTCAGTCGTTAAGCGTATGCCTTCGGCTCAGGGCGTGATCCTGGCGCTCTGGGATCGAGCCCCACATCATGCTCCTCCACTGGGAGCCTGCTTCTCCCTCTCCCACTCCCCCTGCCTGTGTTCCCTCTCTCTCTGGCTGTCTCTATCTCTGTCAAATAAATAAAATCTTGAAAAAAAGAAAGAAGAAAGAAAGAAAGAAAGAAAGAAAGAAAGAAAGAAAGAAAGAAAGAAAGAAAGAAAGAAAGAAAGAAAGAAAGAAAGAAAGAAAGAAATGAGATAAAAAGAGGGATATTGTTTTTTGTTGGTTTCAGGAGGCAGCCCAATGTGAAGTCACCTCATTTCTGTGAATCTGGGTTCTTTAATAGGGCGTGGAGCAGCATCGATGGTAGAATTCCAGAAAATGTCTGTCCTCACCAATAATGGGTCTGGTCACTCTCAGGCCTTCCTAGAAGAACATCACATGGTTTATTTTCCAAAGACTCCAAAGTGTCTTTAAATTTGTCTGTTCTTCTCACTCTTCATTGTCCTTCCTCTGAAGGACCAGCTTCTTTATGTGTTTGTACCCCTTCCCCATATCTGTCAGATGAAGGCACCCAAAGAAATAAGTCTCCAAAAGTGTGAGTTTGGTGTCGCGTGTGATACTCTGCCACTCAGGTTTCAGCCCAGAAGCCGGATGCCATCCCCTCCTGCGGTGCTCCCCTCAGCTGCAGCTGGAAGTCACTGGCTGAAGGTCACCTCTAGGGTGGGGGAGGAGCTAAGTTCCTGGGCACTTCAGAGCCTCTGAGGAAGAGTCACAAGCACTGGGTATTAGCAGCAGCATTGGCAACGGGGAAACTGAAGGGACCTGTCCTCTACAGACTGCATCTGACGACCCTTCTTTTTGACACTTCAGGACACTCTCCCTACCCATGACTCCAGAGGCTTGGAGAGAGTCCCAGTGGCACAGCCCAGGCTCCAACTCAAGACTCACTCCCGATTGGCCCCAAAAGGAACCCCATTCCTTTGGAGTTCCACTGTGTCTTCACGGGGTTCAAAGCTTGGCTCTACTGATTCTTAAATGGGTGAGTTTAACTCTTTGGAATGCAAATTATTTTTCATCTGCAAGATTAAATTAGATGCTTGAGTGCTATCTTCAGCGTATTGGAAATACTCAGTGAGTATTAAAGCCCTCTATCTTATTAAAGATCTTGAGGGTGCTAAAGATTGCACATCTTCATTGTGAGTTCCCTTTAGGACCTTTATTATCACCGAAAGTAAGTTGGTTTTAGTCAGATCTCTCTTGCCATGAGTTAATGCTCTTCCTCGTGCTTCGAATATTAATTCTAACCCTAATTTTTCTTCTAATTCTCTTCCTTCAACCTTCTTCAATTTCTCCTTCTCGGTCCCCTTCTCTTCTTCTTCCTCCTCCCCCTTTCTGCATTTATACACACCGTCTCCATCAACTGTAAGACAAGTAAGACAAAGTGTATGTCCCAGGCTTCTTGTGCTAAAAAATCCCTTGAGTGAAGTGAGATGTGCCTCCCTCATCACTGCATTCATCACACATAGCTGGCCACTGGGCAGTGTTAAGTCTGGAGCTGGAGAAAAACAGATGGATTCAACTCCTTGTTTTGCCAAGTGTCAGCTTGTTTGACCCTCTTGAACATTTCTGAACGCAACCCTCCCAGCCTGGAACACTTTCATGACAATGCCAACTTTGCAGAGCAGTTGTGAAATAAAGGGGATTTCAGATGAACAATTGGCAGGCCTACCCTATGACGTTAATAAATGATGAATCACGGAAGAAATTACAATTCTTCCACTGATATACATGGACTACCTATTATATTCCAGGAAATTTGGTAAGAACTGGCCACACCAAGATGGCTGTCTTCCCTGGATGAGCCTCTATGGTTTTTGTTAAGGAAATGTTGTTAGTGTGGCCACAAAATTCTCTGGCAGATACCCCTTCTACCAAAGAATGGATGAGATAACCTGACAGCCTTTGGCTCTTACCCTGGAGACACCAAGACTGTATTTTTATTTTCTCTTTCCTTTTTGGAAAACTGAAATAGATTTGGGCCATCATGTCATTCTCATTATTACTCTATTGTGCATAAAACCAGCCTTTTTACATACTCGCTTTTTTCTTACGCTTTTAGAATCCATACAGATATCTACGATGCACAGATTTTATACCTCTGTCATTTTTTTCTTACTTACATTTTCAGAACAACTTCTACACAAAATTTCTAATATTTTCTTATGTCATATTTTTCAGCAGTCAGAACTGATAATCCTCACATTCCTTCTGTTGCTCCTGGTAATCCTGTCTTGCCCTCCAGTAGAAAGCTGTTATGAGATGCCTTGTGTTTCTATTTTAAAATATGTATCTTGTTTACTGAATTAAATTTGTCATAGAAACTGTATCAGCACCAACATTTCAAATCTGTGCTCCTTCTACAGAATTAAGATAATTTCTTCTTGCTTCATTCATCTGCTGATGACTCAAACTCATCTACTGAAAAATAATGTTTTAATGAGTTCCTTCTCAGTCTCATTTAAAGTATATTAACAATAATGATATGCAGAAGTCAATATTCTTTATTACTCTAGCAAACTGGATTTCTCAACCCACTTGACAGTTTAAAATTGCCACTGGGAAGAACTTGACTTTCAAGGAGAATTAAATGGGGTTTACTGTGGTGACTGATTATCAGCATAAGAACCATGCATTTTTCTACTACAGTAGAGGAAATAATTTAATTAGTCTGTTATTGTAAATGTTCTGATTTTAATACATTAACTTGTGGCCCATGGCTGATAGAAAAGAAATTAACACTGACTCTTTTTGACTGTGGAATGAATTGGACTTTCCAGGGCAAGAAAATTAATTATAAATGCTCTCTATTTAAGATTGCCAGATTTTTTTAATGATAAATGATGTAATTATTAGATGTCAAGTATACAAATAGTCATGCATTGACATTTCAGCTTATTAATTCCAACATTCACCATTGTGTATAACATATTCATCACATTTAATTGCTCAGTAAAGGGGAAAAAAATCATTGTTCTCATGGTTCTCCCTGTGATTTTGAGGCAGTAAATTTATGAAGACACTGAATGCTAATGCACTAAATTTCTGATGACAGTCCCGTGTTTCGTTCGGAGCCAAGATCAAAATAAACAAAAAGAGTGAGCGCATAGTAGACTGAAGTTACAGCGGTGGTGACTAAGTTTTACAGAATTATGAGTTAGGCAAAATCTGTCTTCAGCATCCTCTCCTTTGTGCTTCCCCTTCTCTCTGCCACCCATTTTTGGGTGTGAGTGGTGAGTATCCAGGGCCGTGATGCTCACCCTGGCATCCCAGGAGCTTCTTCCTTCCCAAGAGATGCCCACCCTCATCAACCAGTGCTCCCATTCTTGGCAGGATGAAGACAACTGTCTAACTTCAAAAGATTTCAGGGGGCCCCTCACCCGTGACAAGAGATACAAGAGTCAGGAGAGATGAAGCACATCTGTTTCCCTTTAATTCAGCAACCCTTTCAAATTTGCATTTCACTCATCCCATCTGTGACCAGTTTTACATGTCAACTTAGCTGGGCTATGACTCCCAGTTATTCAACAAAATGCTAATCAGAGGGTTGTACTAAAGGTATGTTGTAGATGTGATTAAAGGCCATAATCAGTTGATGTTAAGCGATTCCGTTGATGTTAAGCGAGGGACACTGTCCTGGGTTATCTGAGTGGACCCAGTGCAACCACAAGTGTTCTCATATGAGGGAAGCAGGAGGACCAAAGTCAAAGAGAGAAGGTGATGGGGAAGCAGAGGTTGAAGTGATGTACTGTGATGATGGAAGAAGGACCAGGAGATCAGGAATGCAGCTCTAGAAGCTGCAAAAGGCTCTACCTTAGAACCAGAGGGAGCGAGCCCTACTGACATCTTGGTTGCAGTTCAATGAGACCCATTTTGGACTTCTGACCTCCAGAACTGTAGAGTCACGCATTTGTGTTCTTTCAAGCCACTAAGTTTGGAAATTTGTTGCAGCAGCTATAAGAGACTACTACACTATCAAATGCATTTGAGAAGTTTAGTGTCAAATCTATTGTTTATTCAATCTGCACTCTTTCAATGCATACATGGCTTCATATCTCCCCTGCAATAACTCTGTTGCATCTCTGGAGCCACCGTTCCGGGATGATAACTGCTGTCATCAACCACAAAAGGCAAGGGTGGGCCTGAAAACACCTCCCTTCAGTCCTGGCTGTACTGTTCCCTCCACAGCCCTGGCATGGTCTCATAGCCCTCCAGGCAGCCACTTCTGTGCATGCAAGGTCAAACCACTGGTTTCCTCATTAGACACCTATATCCTTTTTTTCTCCCTTAGTTTCCATCTGTGGTGGGCAGAAGTATCAGATGGACCCAGAGATCGCCACCCCTGGTGTGGACACACTATATAATCCCCTCCCTTTGAGCACGGACATGATCCATGAATATGAAGGATGTCACTCCAATAATTAGGTCTCTAATCAGTTGACTTTGAGTTAATGTAGAGTTATTATCTGTGCTGGCCTACCTATTGAGTTGAGCTCTTAAAAGTGACAATATGCGGGGTGCCTGGCTGACTCAGTGGAGCACGTGACTCTTGATCTCGGGGTTACAAGTCTGAGCCCCATGTTGGGGGTAGAGATGACTTAAAAATAAAATCTTTAAAAAAATTCATTTAAAAAGAAAGTGACAAGATGCAGTGGCAGATACTGTCCTACTCAAAGAAGGAAGTGAAAGCCACGCTGTGAACTGTCAATGGGGGCCATGTGGCAAGGAACTGTGGGTGGCTTCTAGGACCTGAAAGGGGCCCTGGCAGATGAAAAATAGAGACCTAAAGCACACAGCCGCAAGGAAATTTATTCTGCCAACAACCTTCCAGGCTTAGAAGAGGACCATGGGCATGAGAAAGAAGTGCAGCCTGGCCAACACCATGATTTCTACCTGGTAAGACTTGAGCAGAGGACCCAGCTAACCCATGCCTGGGTTCCTGACTCACAGAAACTGTGAGACAGTAATTTGCGTTGTAAGCCACTAAGCTTGCAGTCACTGGTTAAACAGCAAGAGAAACAAATACACCACCTTGCAAAAAGCATTCTTCAGTTCGTTATCACTAAGCATGCAAAATTAATTTAAACTATGTTTGTAATCTTAAGTATGCCAAAGAACAGGAGAAAACTTTTCTAAATGAAAAGTTGTGGTCTGAGCAGAATGAGTGATTGGAAGAGTTATCTTTCACCAGAATAAACTCCCTTCCAATCTCTCTACGTACATAGATTCCTCTGTCCTCACCTCAAATGCTGGCAGCAAACCCAGGTAGGAAAGAGATACACCAAAGATTGTAACCACTGCTGCCCATTCCAGCTTCCCCATCCTGACATTTCTCATAGCTTTGATGGTCTTTGTCACTCAGTGGTCCTTGTATACAATAATGGGTTCACGAATCTTTTGTCCTTTGGGAAAGGTAGGTTCCATCTTCACACACAGATTTGAAAATCTCCAAAGGCATGGTGCCAGGTCAAGTAGGCAGGACTTGGAATGGGAAGAACTGAGTTACATCCTGGTATTTGATGTCCGCATCTTGTATAGAAAGTAATTTACTGTCTCTGCTCCAAATACAATGGTAGTCATAATACATGAGGATATTTGTGAAGCTCGTATGATTCAGTTTATCTAAAATACCTTGCACGTGGCTTTTCAACTACTACGTGTTCAGTAAATATTTATTCACTTGCTCTGGAAACATGGCACCAAATATGATACTCCTGATAGGATATAATTTATCTACCTCTCCCCCCTATTTTTCCAGCATTCAGGTTATTATCAGCTAGAAGGGCATGAGCAAGTCATACCTCTGTGAGCTGCCCAGGGTATAACAAATCAGACAGCCCATATTCCGCACAGGGTACTGAACCCAACCGAGTGCTGCCTCCACAATTTGCCTCAAGAGTACAGCACAGATTTCCTACGTAGCAAAGGCAGTTTTCTTCACCTCATTAGCAAACCCCACCAAGGATGACTTTTTGGGAGTGAGAGCCAAAGAATGAGTGGAATTCAAAGGCAATAAGGAAGACTGCTCACTCGAAACTGCAAATGCAGAGAGTGGAATTTCCACTTCAGCTGGAAAGTTCCCTCACTCCACATGCTTGAGAAGACGCATGTCTATGAAATGCTAATGAAGTCAAGCCCATTCACATGTAAATTTCTAGATTTTTTTTCTCCCTCAAAATTAAGTTCTTACAAGTGATTTAAAGAGTAATTGGCTTCTAGATACATTTTCCAGCAAATTACAGCAGTCAAAAGCTTGTTTGAAGGGTAATGCCGCCTGTTCAAGTTGCCTTTGGGAGAACTCTAATAGAGAACAGTGTTTCTTTCCTTTCACTGCTTCTATAACTAATGCAGTGCTTCCCTCCAGAACAGAGCCGTAAAGGGGATTATATGTCACAAGGAATGGTGAAGACATAAGGGCATTTTTGCCTTATCCCCCTGAATCATAATCATATTGCATATTTTCACGATGTTCTTTTTTTTTTTCTTCTTACTCCAAGTCATACACCAGATGGTAAATCCTAGGAATCATTTAATAGGTTTGGCAAAAATTCTAAGAGCACAATGATTTTGAAAGTTGGATCTGAAGCAAAACATGGAGCAAAGGAGGTATAGATCCAACACGTGGGGCAGATAAAACAGTGTTGAATGAAGCAGAGGGAAAGTTTTATAGTTCTATAGTATTGTGTCTTGAACGTGCAGTTGAACAGTCTTCAAAGTGGATATGATTCACGGGAAACTAACGTCCACTGTGAGTGAGCATAAGAGAGGACCTGATTGTTTAAGATAAATTACATCTATGCCCAGACACACTATATCCCAGCTTATTCAGAAGACTTGAAGACATGAGCATAAAAACCCCATCAGCAAACTTTGAGGATGACAGAGTAGGTGAAATCCCAGACAGACTTCTGGCAAACACCCCAGCTTTCAAAAAGGGAACAAAGGGCATATTCAAGAAACTAGGTTTTTTAGCACCACACTAATTCCTGATTAGATTTTAAATAAATAACTCAAGCGTGCTATCATGTTCTGGATCACTGTGTTACTACAAAGAAAGATCCTAGTGGAACTATCCATCTAGCCAACCACCCGTCACTCATTCTATTCATTCACTGAGCAAGGACTTGTCGAGCTCCCGGAAAGCCAGGGACCATGATGGGCACATGGGGAATCAATGGGGCTCCTGTGAAGTCCGCTGCTCCAAAGAAGCACTCTCGTACAGTTGTCGTAATGAGTGCTGTACAGTGATTGGAATACATGTTGTCATAGAACACACAAGGCGTTTCTGAGATTCCAGATAAGGGACAAATCATCCTGAGAACACCACAGAAGGCATCCATGAATGTGAGGAGATCTTTCCCTTTTGGGAGTCAAAAATATTTTTTTGTTGCTGGCCAAGCCAGGGCTCAATAATCCCTAGAGTTCATGTGTCTCTGGCAAAAGCTGAATGAGAGTAGTAGCCGAGGACTGGTGCCTATACAGAAAACACAGAGGATAGGAACAGAGACTGAGTGTAAAGAAATTGATTTTCTTGAGGAAGCCACCAGAATAATTGAAAAGAAGCAATTATGACAACTTTTATTAAATAACTATGATGTCCTATGTGCTGCAGTAAGCACTTTATAATCACTTTTAACCCTTACAAGAATCTTTTAAAATATAATTTATCCCTGTTGTTCAAAGGGAAGCCTATAAATTACCCATAGTTTGCTAATAAATGGATAAATCAGCAATCGAATCCTGGGCTAAGTTTAACACCTGATATTCTATATCACAAATCAAAGGAACAAACAGATATTTTACTGAAAGGAGAAAAGATCCAACTTTGTTGATCAAAATGATATACCTCCACTGTGTTCCGAAGTAATGGAGAGTGATTTACACACCCAAACATTTTGTCATGTGTATACAAAACAAAAAACGAATACATACATTGGGAGGATGAGTTCAACCACCCCAGGAACCAAGAACGCGGTGTGCAAGAGCAACGGATACGATTTCATGCTACACCCATGGGAATGTATCGTCTGGCCGGAAGACAGACAATGATACTCTGTGCCTGACAAGCCACATCTAGAGTGAGGTCTAGTTCTGGGAGCCGTTTTTAAGGACTCTGACGAAATAAGCCCTAACATGGGTGACAACCAGCTGAGCACCACTGCATGAACTGTTCCAAGGAAGCGTGTAGGTAAATACTGACTCACATCCGAAGAACAGAAAACCTGGAAGCCTGAGCGGCTCTGTCAGTTACGCATCTGACTCTTGAGCTCAGCTCGGGTCTTGCTCTCAGGATCATGAGTTCAAGCCCTACGTTGGGCTCCACACTGGACGTGGAGCTTACTAAAACAAAAACAGAAATAAAGCGAAGAACGGAAAACCCGATGGTAGAGCAGTGAATGCTAAGTGATGCCTTCCAAACAACATTCTCTGAACTAACTATCTCAAAGTGAAGTTTGATTGGGCTACACATTAACAAAGCAAAATGTAACCCTCCCATTTTGTTGTGTAAACACCATTGAAGTGACTTCCTGTGTAGTGAAGGTAAGTTTTGATTGAAATATTAGAGGGAATACTATTTCATTGTTTGTTTGGGTTTTTAGCTCACACTTCTGTGGCTTATTTTTTTTTTTAAAGATTTTATTTATTTATTTGAGAGAGAGCGCGCAGAAACAGGAGGAGCAGCAGAGGCAAAGGGAGAAGCAGACTCCACGTGGAGTAGGGAGCCTGATGTGGCACTCGATCCCAGGACCCTGAGGTCATGACCTGAGCCGAAGAGCAGATGCTTAACCAACTGAACCACCCAGGCGCCCCTCTGTGGGTTATAGAATAACCCAGCCTATTTCAATTGTTATTGTCATTTGGGAATTATTATTTTACATACTTGGTAAAAAGAAATGATCACGGTCTAAAGATAACTCTCTAAAGCCACATTGCATTGCCCCTGAAAAGGTTTTGGATGCTTACAGCAGTGGAGTAAAAGCTCAACACAGTAGAAGTGAGCTCCTCAGAGGGCAAGGGTAGCCAAAAGAAACAGATAAATATGCAGGACACGGCTTCACACTTTTTGCCCCTCTTGAATTAGTAATATAGACACATCAAATGGAATGCATTAAAAGTTTTGTTCAGAATATGCTGAAACAATAACTGTTTTATGAATACCCATTTATGTCAATTATTATTCATTATTAATAGCCCACCATCAAATTAAAAAGAAGATATATGTGTGTGTCCTGTTCTACTCCATGTCTCTCTCCCATCTTATTATAATACTCAGTTGTTTCAAAACTAATTAATGATGTAACACAACTTGGAAATAGAAATTGCAACCTAAATACCAGATACTAAAGTTGATGTGGGGTGACAGTCTGCTCTGTTCTCAAGCTGTTGATAAAATTTTGATTACTGGTAAATATTTGATACTTTTCCTTAGATCTACTGTCAAGTTCCAACTAGTTTTATGTGATTACCTAATTCTTACTATTCTAATTTTGAAAGAGACTCCACTCCGCAGAGCCTTCAATTTCAAACCCTCTTATTTCAACCAATGAGTCTGATGGGAAAAGCTGTAAAGAGTTGCAGACATTCGTGTCAGTGAAGTCAATGGCATCATATCGAAGAACTCTGATTCTTAGGAAAAAGAGTGACTTATTTCATCAAGTCAATGTTTCTTCTTGAAACAGAGGAGACAAAAGTTCCATGTATTTGTCTATCACACTGTTTATGAAGAGCTCTCCTCTTCCCACTTAACTGTCATCAAAGTCCTGGGAAGTAACTATTTTAAATTCCCTTACTATCTATATGAGAAAATTGTCGGTTGGACATTCAGTGAGTTTTACGAAGTCTGACAGCCTTCAAGCTGCAGACCCAGGCCTTGAACATAATTGCCAGGGTCCCTCTCCTTCCCCCTGCTGTCAGCAATGTCACTGTTACTGAAAAAGGAATCAGGAGAGGTGACTCAACCCAAGTGATTCACTCCTTTCTTCTCAAAGGTGAACTGTGGAGATAACACCAAAGCTGATTACGGAGTTTAAACCATTTTTTATGTGGTTTTCAATGGCAGTCTAAGTTTTCCCCACGGACAAGACAAAAGGGTCCGATACATTAGTCTCTGGACATGGGGCCGGTGTCTCGAGTGCGTCATGCCTTCCTCAGCAGCTAGCACAGTGGCTGGTGTGAAACAGGCACGTGATAACATGCCCGTGGACTGAGTTTGTAGCTCAACCTCTGTTCGCAGGATGTGTTACTGATTGGACTTCAGCTGCACAATGCTACACAAAGAAAACACCTATTTCATGCATTTAGCTTAACGAGCTGTCAGAGGAACGAAAGCCAATCAAACTGATTATTTTTATCAAGTTACCAAACTGACTTCTCATTTTGGGGAAGCAGCCTGTCTGCTCAGTGCAACCATTCCCCCCAAGGAAGGATACAGACATGAGCCCCTGGTCTGAAGACAAGGACTTATCCTACGGCTAGCACAGTTTTCGTGTTGGGGCCAGAAGAGAACAATCTGTCCTCCTCTACACATTTTGATATAGTAATACAAATGAAAATGGCATATTCATCCCCAGTCCTTAAAATCATCGCTGGAAATTGAGAAGAATCTAGCAACATAAATTTCAAGCCTACATTCACCAGATTTAGGGCACAAAACCTCACAGAATTATGGAGAAAGTCCACCCAATCAATGGAATTCAGAGCTAAGAATTCAGCCACTAAGTGGCATAATTGCTGTAATTAGTCAAATGCTGTAATTACAGTAAACACATGATAAGCCGCTACTGAAGCATCTAATTGCAGAGCATAATGGTGTTATTATGATTTCTGATGATATAATATGATTTGGATATATAATAAATGCCCATAACAATATTAAGACATTTTTCATTCGTGAATTTTCTTAGTACTTGATTTGGCTTTCTTAAACTTTCTAAGTTTAAATCTCAGTCCTTTAGGAAATCAAAGTATTTTTTTCGGTAAAAGGAAAAATGAACATTATCCAACACACGACCTTGGTGAGAAGGTGGATAGGAGAGAAAGGATTTGAAATGGAATGTAAAGTTGGTCATTAGGATAACCCAAAATGGAACTTAATGGCTGCAATGCAAGAAAATGCCTGCACAAATGTGATTATTTCACAGACATTCCTGTTTTCAGCAGTTTAAATGTTTACCTTAAGTTCAGTGCTAAACTATCCATGAAAATGAAAATGTAATGCTGTCAGCACTGACTCTGTTCATCATTCCTTGGAGAAGACAATGTTTTGAAGGCATTTCAAACAGGTTATGTATGTGTCCAAATTCTGTACCATGTAACAGTAGACTGGTAACTATGACTTGTCTTAAATTCTTGTTAGATGTAGGTTTTACATAATTGAAAATATTTTTACCTCATTGAATTTGGGAATTGGATGAATTCTTTGAGGGTTAAGAGATGCATAGTTCAGAGGTTGTTGAACTCATTTCATGGAAGGTACTGTGCATATCAGTGTAAGTGTATTTTTCTTGGAAAGGGGTTTTCATCAGGGTCTTCAGTGGATTTGTGAAGCAGAAAGGTGTACCTGGGAAATCATGCCATCCATCTCCACGTGGGCTGGAATCTTCTCTACAAATGTCCATCAGTTCCTTACTCCACTCAGCATCACACTTTGTAGTAATAAGGAGGCTCTAATCTTTCAAAGCCATTGTCCCATCATCTAGAAAACAGTCCAATCGTTAAAAACTTACTCCCATGTGTTGACCATAATTCTTCCTCACCGTAAACTCTGCCTTGCTGTCTTCATTCTTCTAGATGAAAGCCCTCTGAATATCTGAACATAATTCCAACCACACATATCATTCCTTCTCTAGAGTCTCTGTGACTTGTGATCCCTCCTAGTTCCCTCTCTGGTGGATGGCCAATCCATCAAGACTCTGTGGGACACAATGATCCAGACCAGAGGTGGGCAAACATTTTCTGAAAATGGACAGACGACGGTACGTATTTTTTGCTTTGCAAGCCAACTCTGCTGTTGCTGCACAGAAGCAGACATACACAACACGTCAGTGAATGAGGAAGTGCGTGCCCGAATTAAACCTCCTCTTAGAAAACAGGGGACAGGCTGGATTTGATGTGTGTGGTTTGCTGATCGCAGCTACATGAATCTGATGCAGCAAAGAGCCGTAGGAAACTGTGACAACTCTTCTCCACCGCCGACTAAATGTCTGCTAATCCAGTTTAACTATTCAAATAAAACAATGAAGCATACTACTGATTTGTATTAAGGATACAGTTTAGAAAGCTCCCTAGACAAGCACCATCTAAAAGAACTCTCTGTACGAATGGAAAATTCTCTGTGCGGTACAGTGTGGTAGCCCCTAGCCACATGTGGCTATTAAGCACTTCAAATATGCCTGATGCATCTTAAGGATTGAATTTGTAATTTAATTTAACTCTAATTAATTTATATTTAAATTTAAATAGGGTCTGAGTGGCTACCACATTGGACAGCATAGCCCTAGGTTTTCTTGCACGGACTGGTCTTCAACAGTACTCATTTATGGCACTGTCCATAACATTTTATTAAATTTACACATGAAATAGTTTATTATCATTGAGGTAAATATACAGCTTTAAGCATCATACAAGTTCAATAAATATTAATGATGATCAGTAAATTGAATCATTACAGATAATGAAATAGCATGACAAAATAGGACCCATAATTAGAATCAGTTTTGCTTTTATTGACAAAGATTTTCCATGGAACTGGGAACCATGATCACATAATGGTATAGGCTTTCATAATTTTAAATTATTTTAATGGATTTCACACTTTTGATATTTATCTGAAGCTAATTCGAGCTTTTCCTATTTGACATTCCCCTGCTATGAATATGGATGGATTTTACTGTAGAGTGAATTTCCAAGTGTCTTTGTTTGTCTTGTTCCCTGAAGATTCACATTTTAGCATGCATTGTTCATTGTTTCATTTCATTCAAACTCTGGAGAAAGGGGAAGAGATCATTTTATCCTAATGCTCACTGAGCTCACCAAGCAGAATACTAAACAACAAAAGAATTAAGAACATCATCCTGCTGTAAAGTCAACAAGTTCATGAATTGAGAATCCAATTATTATTCAAAACACATTGCCTTTATTGCAATCCCTTCACTTATTTATTCAACAAACACTGTTCTTAACATTGCAGATACAAGAGAGAACCAAAACAAATGTGGATTGTGCCACCAGGGAGCTGACATCCCATGCAGATGACAGCCGTTAAACAGAGAACCTCAAAAACAAAGCATCTTTTACAAGTTATGCTCTGCAAAATTCCACAACACGCTGAGGGCCTCTGACCAAGGGGCCCAGCATTGCCCAGGATGAAGTGACATTTAGGGTGAACAAGAACAAAGCCTCCCAGGCAGACAACCAGCAGACACAGAGTAGGGTGAGTGAGGGAGTAAGCACATTAGGTCAACAGGGAGGGGGAGAGTGAGGTAAGGTGAGGCAGGGGAGTGCCCAGGATTGGACCTGAACATTACTGCTAGAGTTCTTTTTTTTTTTTTTTTTTAAAGATTTTATTTATTTATTCAACAGAGATAGAGACAGCCAGCGAGAGAGGGAACACAAGCAGGGGGAGTGGGAGAGGAAGAAACAGGCTCCTAGCGGAGGAGCCTGATGTGGGGGTCGATCCCATAACGCCAGGATCACGCCCTGAGCCGAAGGCAGACGCTTTAACCAATGTGCCACCCAGGCGCCCCTACTGCTAGAGTTCTGATCCCTTTATATAGCAAGAGCAACATGGGGGGGTGGTCAGTGGTAAGAATCTTAAGGACAGAATGTGGGCATGGGGTGCAGCAGAACTCACACTGCATTTGAGCACTCTGGTTTCTATGGGGACACAGGCTGGAAGGCCAAATGCAAATGGTGAATCCAGCTTCTGCCTGTCCTCCAGGCAAGAAAGGATGGCATCTCGCACTTAAGAGCTCAGAGTGGAGGTGGAAAGAGGTGAGTGTACTTGAGACTTTCGGAGAAGATACAATTGCCAGTTAGTGCTGGGGGCAATGGCCAGTAAGCAAGGATGCCCCCAGGTCTCTGGCGGAAGGAACTGTGTCATGGAGCCTCCACTCTCTATGAGAAGAGCCTCCATGATGTCAAGAGGACCCACAGGAGTGCTCCAGAGAATGGGCAGCACAGAATGAAGCTGGTGCTGGAGAGCCAAGTGTTTCTTGTTATGGAGCAATCTTTCCAGAACAATTCAGACTGCCAAATTGAGGAAGAGCTTCCTTTTGTTGAGGAGTGTGTATGTGTGTGCATGTGTTTCTGTATATGTGTGTTGACCATAAACTAGGACGCACAGTAAATCCCCAAAGCTCACATTCTCCAGCTTTCGGGAGTCTGTTCAGTGTGCTGACTGACTGTACACATCTTTGCCTGGGCCTCTCTCTGAGCAGCCAGCCTGTCTTTGGCTTCCCCAGTTAGAGAAGAGCTGCATGAATATTTGCTTCCAACTGTGCCTCTGGGCGGGCAGCCAGTGCTCACCAAATGCTGCCAGCCCAACACAAGCGAGGCACCCACGGACTTCTGAATCTCTATTGCCTTGGAATAAAAAAGGGCAAACAACTGCATTCTGCGGGTTCCAAGTTGTTTGCTTATTCGTACAGGATATTCCCAATCACTCCCTCATTCTGGGCCAAGTCAGTGTGATTTCACTATTGTATTAGTTTCCCAGGGCTGCCATCATACAATACCACGAGCTAGGCAGCTGAAAGCAACAGAAGTATATTGTCAACAGTTCCGGGGGCTGGAGGTCCAAGATGCAGGTGTCAGTGGGGCCCTGCTCCAACTGAAGGCTCTAAGGAAAAGTCCTGCCTTGCTTCTTCCTAGTTTCTACAGGTAGCTTAATCCTTGGCATTCCTCGACTCGCAGCTGCTGGTCTGATCTCTGTCTCCCTTGTCACCTGGCATCCTCCCTGTGTGTCTCTGTGTCCAAAATTCCCTCTTCAGTTAAGGATACCAGTCATTAGGTTAGGGCACACCCTAACGACCTCATCTTAACAGGATCATATTTGCAAAAGCCCTGTTTCTAAATAAGGTCATATGCACGGATACTGGAGGTTAGGACTTCAGCCTATCTCTTTTAAGAGACACAATTCAACCCATAACGCTGTGCCTTAAGTTTTCCTAACTGAAGTGTATGTGACTATTTCTTCTCTACTATCTTCCCTTATTAGTCCTGGTAAGAAAGAAAAGAAAAGGGAAAAGGGAAAAGGGAAAAGGGAAAAGGGAAAAGAAGGAAGGAAGGAAGGAAGGAAGGAAGGAAGGAAGGAAGGAAGGAAGGAAGGAAGGAAGGAAGGAAGGAAGGAAGGAAAGAAACAAAGAAACAAAGAAACAAAGAAACAAAGGAAAAGAAAAACAGGGACACACAGTCACCTTAATTCTGGCTGTCTCTAATACTTGGCACATGATTTTATTGGCATTTATCTGATTGTAACAATTATTTGATTATGTGTCTGTTCCAACCCCTGACTTGAAATTGAGATCTTTAAAGACATAGGTTAATAAATAAGACCTGTGTTCCATTTATTAAATAAGACATAGAAGACATAGGTGTTATTCTAACTTAGTGCTTAATGCCTGTCACATAGAGGGACCTCAATAAATGTCAAGTGAAAGAAAGAAAGAAGAGGATAGAAGAAGGGAGAGGAGGTAGAGGGATTTTCTGGTTTCACAATCAGTCTTTGCTCTTAACCAGATTAACTTGCCTCCCCCTTAACCTTTCCTAATTGCCTCCATTAATTTCCCTCTGTAGCCTGGCAAGGATTGAAACTCATTATCAGACATTACTGATAAGCCATGAAGGGAGTGATAAAGAAGAATGCTTTAGATATTAATCTGTCTCAAATCTGCAGATAAGACAGATTAACTCTGGGGGACTCTTCAAGACCCGTGATTCTGTGGATTGCTAATAAAGACGCTGTGGTGGGGCTCTCTATGCTGTTTCCGAGGTCAGGAGCTCTGCTTCATTTAGAACTGTGAAGGTAGGTGTCACCCCAAGAGTACTGTAATTTAGTATCCGTTACCCAAATATCTTATCTCAAACACGTCTTCACCTGCATAAAGGTCTGTTTGAACACCTTCCAAAGCCAGTTCACTTGCTGTATTAGTTACCTACTGATGCATCACAACAGGACCACACATTAGCAGCTTGACAATATAACACACAGTTATACTCTCACAGCTTCTGTGGGTCACAAGTGCAAGCACACTCTTACTGGTTCCTCCTTTCAGGGTTTCTCATGAGGCTACAGTCAAGGAGCACACAGGGCGGGGGAGTCATCTGAGGCTCGAATGGGGAAGGATCTGCTTCTAAGCTCACATGGTTGTTAGCAGAATTCAGCTCCCAGGAGGGAGGTCCAAGTCCTAAGTTATGCAATCCCAGAAGTGATTTCCCATCAACCTTGCCATGCTGTGTTAGTTAAATGCAGATCACAGGTCTCACCCACACTCACAGACAGGGAATTCCATAAGAACAGGACACCAGGAACAGGGATCACCAGGGCTCTCCTGCACCTCTATTTACTACACTTGCCAACCAAGGCTAGATTTCTCACAAAAACTTGAATGGAATAGGCTTTTATGGATATAATGTTGCAAGGATGTACATGGCAGATGTCCTGTAAACACAAGACATCATCATTGATCGATGATTACCTTAACTCAGATTAAAGTTACACCTTCTCCATTTGTTTGTTCAACAAATATTTATTAAGCATGTAGTAGTTAAATATTTTTTCCTGCCATTAAAGAAAGCAAATTTGTACAACTTAAACTAAAAGTAGAGACTTGCATTTCCAGAAAGCATTCTTGGTACAAAACATTTATATATTCTAGATAAACACATTTACCAGCGACTTTGGAATAATTGCTTCAGTGACGATAAAGTGAGGGCAAGAGCTGGAGGCCAGAAATGATAGGAACACAGGATCTGAGAGACATGAGCAAAGCTGCAGCCAGAGTTCCCTGGCCAAAATTTTAATCAAGTGTCCTGTGCTTCTAATTCTCTACCTGCATTGCAGAAGTACATGCAGAAAATCCTTGCATACCATTTTTTGATAATTCTTGTGTGTTGTGTGCATGTCTATGAAATAACAATCTTTGCTGCTGGTGCATAAAGATGGGAATTCTATATATTGATCTTATTTTTGGCAACCTGCGAAAATACCTCAATCATTCTGGTATTTTCTTAGATTCTTTAGTGCTTTCAATGAAACAATCATATCATTTGCAAATAATGGCAGTTTTACTGTTTGTGCTGGCTAGGACTGCTAATATAGTGTGGTACAGAAATGACTTCAGGCTTCTTTTGTTGTTTTCCTTCAAGATGTGAAAGGAGGATTCCTTGAGTGTAGCTTTTGCTACAGTATTTTTGAAGCTATGAATCAGCTTAAGAATATTCTATTATATTCCTAGGTTTTCAGAGATTTTATTTTAAGATCACAGATTAACATTGATTATTTCCTGCATTTATTGACAAAAGTATATGGCTTTCCTCCATAAATCTGTTAATGACGTAGCTTAGATGAATAGATACTCTTACCTTGAATATAAGAATGATCCCATAAGCATTAATGGTTACAAATCTGCCCACACGAAAACAGCAGGCACAACAATTATACAGATGGCTTCCTCTGTTCAAAGAACAGATATTTTAATCTGCTAATTGTGTAATGGTGTAATACATTTTAGTATAAAAATAAGGAAAATATCCTAACTAAGATAACCTATGTACTTAAAGCAAACAAAACAATGAAAGGAAGAAAAAAAAAAAAAAGGACTGCATGACTCCATTTACTGAAATATCCAGAATAGGCAAATTCAATGAGACAGAAAGCAAACTGGTGGTTGCCAGGGGCTAGGGGAACGCAGAGTGATGGCTAAGGGGCACAAAGTTTCTTTTAGGGGTGATAAAAATGCTCTGAAGTTGATGATGGTAATACTTGAGCAACTCTATGAATATACTAAAACCCATCAAATTGTATACCTTAAATAAATTACACAATAAGTGGATTGTAACTCAATAAAGCTATCTTTAAATAGGTGTTAGCCAATCCCACTCATGAACATAGATATAAAAATCCTAAATAAAGTATGTTTAAATCTTACAGGCAATATACAAGGAAAGGTACTACATGAAGATTAACGTTGCTTCAATGTTGGAATATCTGCTAATCTATTATATAACAGATTTATGGAGGAATGCTCTATATCCTATATATTCTTTATGTAGAAAGTTATAGACAGAGAGTAAATAACATTTAAAGAGCTGAGTTTAGGGATTAAAATGTGACCTTTACTAGAAAAGTCAATAGCAGAGATGTCAATTCTCCTTAAAATGGGTCTACAGATTCAACGTCATTCCAATCCAACGTTTGGCAGATTCTCTGTGGCCCGTGACAAGGATTAATAATCACATGGACTTTTTTTTCTCTCTTCCCTTCCTCTTCTTTTCTCTTTCTCTTCCCTTTCTTTTCCTTGCAGGGGCAACATGGCCAGGGACCAAAGTATTAATGGGGCCAATAAATATATATAAATGTATGTATATGTACAAACATAGACATCAATTAACAAAAGCCTAAATAGGTAACATACATGAGCAGGTATTTAAAACACAGATGACCAATGAACATAAGAAAAAGTGTCAAGTTTCAGTAGGAGTCAGAAGAAAAAAAAATGCAGTTTTAATTCACAATGAAATTCTTCAAGTTAAAGATGGAGGATTCTGAACTCACTTCCTCCCACGAACATACCAGATCTATAGCTATATATGGAACAATTTCCTCTACATTCACAATGAGATTTCATTTCATATCCCATCGATTACAAGAAGTTAAAAAAAGAAACTTAACTTCATCTATGGGCAAGGATGGGGAGTTACAGACAGTCTCATATATTGCTGCTGGGAGTAAAAATGATTTGGAAAATTGGTATTATCTAGTAAATCTGAATTTCTGCATAGTCTAGAGAAGAAACTTCTGTGTTTGTACTCCAAGAGACATAGCTGCAAAATGTTTGTCTCAGCAACATTGTTAATAGCAAAGTTCTCAAGATTCTTAGTAGCTCTTTGATCTAGCTAAGAGGATCTAATTATTCTTCACCAGGTTAAATCTTTCAGTGATTTTAACCAAGGTTCACAGAAATATAGCCTTGATTTGATCTTTATCCCCAGGGTACCTTTTATTTTGAGAATCTAAGTTCGGGGAAACTGGAGATGAGAAAGTTTTATTTTCCAAGCCAATTCTGGCCCCTGTATCATCTTTCTGAATTCTGTTTGGAAATTGTCCAGATCTTTTTCTAGCTCATCTTTTTCACCACACTTGGTTAAAATGAACCAACTGATACTCTCAATAACCTTTTCACTTTGCAGGAAAGGAGGAGTTTCCATGATTTGGACCTATACCATTGTGGGGTTTTGTTTTGTTTTTTAGTGAGCAGACACATAAAGTATTTCAATAAGGATATATATTTTTTAAAAGATTTTATTTTAAAGTAATCTCTATACTCAACCTAGGGCTCGAACCTGCAACCCTGAGATTAAGAACTGTATGTTCTGGGGCGCCTGGGTGGCTCAGTTGGTTAAGCATCTGCCTTTGGCTTGGGTTGTGATCTCAGGGTCCCAGGATCAAGTCCCGCATTGAGCCACACATACAGCCCCACACAGAGCCCCACACAGAGTCCCGCACAGAGCCCCGCATCCAGCTCTCTGCTCAGCGGGGAGTCTGCTTCTCCCTCACACTCTCCCTCTGTGCTCTCTCTCCCAAATAAATAAATAAAATCTTTTTAAAAAAATTGTATGTTTCAAGGACTGAGCCTGCCAGGCCCCCCAAGGATAAGTTTTTTTTTTTTCTTTTTAATTACATGCTAATGTGAAGGGAAATATCTACTTTATCCATAGGGCTGATTACAAACGGTTTTTGGAAGAGCCAAGATTAGAATACTAACTTGATTCCAGGCATGTGAAATCAGAGAGACCAACACTCTATGCAAAGGGGCAGCAAGTACAAAGGTCCTGAAGTGGGAACATGTCGGATGTGTCTGAGCAGAAGAAAGGCCAGTGGGTTGGAGTATAGAGGTCAGACAGAAAAGCTGCAAAAAAAAAAAAAAAAAAAAAAAGTGTTGCTCTTAACTCAGTAAACTCTCGAAAAGATAGAAAACTACGCTTCTTTTGCAATGCCCAGTGCAAGTAGGTACTTGTTAAATGGTTTCTGTTTGTTACGTTGGTCAGAATACGGCTAATGAGGGGGTGACTGCTACTAGACGATCCTGGGTTACTCCGGCTCTGGATCAGAATTCTGAGGTTAGCAACATTTGCCTTGATGTCTACTATTTTCCACTTTCTGCTCCGTATTTCCCAATGTATCCATTGCACAAGCTCCTCATTCTTTCCATGCTGTGCTTCTGACTCGGGCCAGCCCTACCTACACAAGAGCAGCACCCAAAGATGAAGCCACTCCTTTGTAAACAGAGCTCAGGGCTGAATCACTGCTTTCCACGGCGACCAGAAACACACACGATGTGTGGGTTAACAGGACAACCTCCCTGAACATGTGTTCTTTAAGAGGGAACTCCAGGATAGAGAATGTCTCAGCTACGTACAGATGGTCCCCGACTTAGGACGGTTCAAGTTAGTATTTTCCAACTTTCCAATGGTGTGAAAGCGATCCACATTCAGCAGACATGGTACTTGGAGATTTGAATTTGGATCTTTTCCTGGGCCAGCAATATGCGGTCTGATCTTGTCTCACGATGCTGGGCAGTGGCAGGGGCTGCAGCTGCCAGGAGCCACGTGATCACAAGGGTCTACAACTGATACAATGACAAGCATTCTGTCACTATGTTTGTCACAATCAGTATAGTATTCAATGAATTCCATGAGGTAGTCAACATTTTATTGTAAAACAGGCTTTCTGTGAGACAATTTTGCCCAAGTGTAGGTTAATGTCAATGTTCTGGACACTTTTTTTTTTTTGTCAAAGCGAGAGAACAGGCAGCAAGCAGGGGGGGCGGGCAGACAGAGAGAGAGGGAGAGAGAGAGGGAGTCCCAAGCAGGCTCAACATCCAGCGTGGAGCCATATGCAGGGCTGATCTAATGACCCTGAGATCATGACCTGAGCCGAAATCACCAGTCGGATGCCCAACCAACTGAGCCACCCAGGCGCCCCTGAACAAGTTTAAGGTAGGCTGGGCTAAGCTACGGTGTTTGGGAGCTTAGGTATATTGCACGCATTTTCTTCTTAGGATATTTTCAGCTTATGATGGGTTTATCAGAAGGAACCCCATCGTAAGTCAAGGAAGATCTGTAACAGGGCTAGCCCTGACAGCACCAATGGGGACAGGTTTTTCTAACCCCTGCTATGATTCAGACATTGTAACGGAGCATCTATCTGTTAGGTTGTTCACTGTGCTAATTAAAAAAATGAAGAGAATGATAGGGAAGAAAGGAGTTATTTCTCAGTAACAGTCATTAAATTCTTTTGGACACTGCATTAAATACTGATCAACCTTTGTGTTTTCTCTGCAATTTTTCTTTGCTTCCTACACTAGATGTCACTGTGTAGCTCATTATTAAACAGCCTAAGGAAACTCTTCCTAGAGAAATGGAAACTATAAAAAATCATGAAGGATGCCTAATATGGCAGTGCCCAAAATGCGTGCAACCATTCTGCTCAACTGGGTGACATTCGGCAAGGAGACAGCTCATTTCCTATACATGACTTACCATTAGTCTAACTCAGTGTAACGCTAAGAAGACTTATCAACAACTTGACTTTTTTTCTCCTGTCTTTTCCCCATTTGCATACCTGTCAACCTGATAAAAACTGAGAATTTGGGAAATGCAAATAGCCTACTCATGAAATTTAATGATGTGCACATAGGCTCTATTTTAAAACGTTGCAAAAATATGCCATCCCCTGGATGCTTGAAAAAAGTCTCCCCACCCCCAACAAGGTAATGGAACTTCAAGTGAGGACCCAACTCCACATCCTTTGCCTTTTTTTCACCTCCTTTTCTGCTGCATCAGAGACCTTAAAGTCAGAAATGTGTTTAAATGTGCTTTCGGTACACAGGGTGACCAAATGTCCCAGTCTGCCTGGGACTGAGGGGTTTTTAAACCAGGGGAAGTTGGTTAATTTACTGACTATGGACTTCATGAAGATTCACTTGTTTGCATTATGACAAAACCCCTGCCCCATCTGAGAACGCTTCTAGACACACACACACACACACACACACACACACACACACACACACACACACACACCTGAGTTCTTACACTTAAGAATGAAGCACAAGAAAAGCAATGTAATTCAGCTGTGAAGGCTTTTAAAATTTCCCCAGAATGATGGATTTGAGTTGCTGGCTGGCACTCGGAAAGGCAAAAATATTTTCCAGGATGCTTTCCAGAAGCAGAAGTATTTGGCCATGTCCAAAGATTGAACAAGAGTGACGATAGCAATGGAAAGATTTGAACAATCTCTAAAGAGTACACTGTAAGAAATTTCCAGGCAGTCTGCTAAGGTAAATATGATGCCATCCTGGCAAAAAGGATGTGCCTATGCTAGGTGAGAGGGTTAATTTTTTCTAAAAAATGTAAAGAACTAATGAGATATGTGGATTGAAGGTAATAACTATAGTGTACAATGCAATTAGTGACTTTGGTTCAAAGGCAAGGTTTTGATGTGGGCGTAAAATAATATATAAAATCAGATTAGATCATCTTTCTCCAAAGAAGTACAAGTGAGCAAATTGTTCCATTATTGTTTTAGGAGATGATGATGATGGTGCCTCTAATCCCCTTCTTTGATCTTTGCAACAATACTATTTAGAATCTCTCCATCTCTCCATTTCACCGACAAGGACTTCTGGGTGCATCCCTGCTCAACTTTGCACAGGCAAGGTGATGGAAGCAGGTTTGGGAATGAGCTCTCTCTGAGGCAGGAAATGGGGCATTTCACCACCATTTCCTACTGTGTCTGGGGTACCAGCCAGGGCATTCTCAGTAAGGAACTAGGTCCCGCTCAGGAACCCTTATTCTTGGGAGCCATTTACGTGAGGATTGCCTATCAGCATGTGGAGGAACAGCCCAGTGCAGGGAACACACTTTCATCTTTCATCTGAAGAGTTTGTTTAAAAAAAAAAAAAAAAGATGCACTGGAATGAACAGAATCCGCATGAGAAAGTACAATGCTTTCTATAGAGTCTGTAAAGCAGATAACATAAGATAATTGAAAATAATTATGAAAATCTCAGCAGAAAGAAAGATATGGAGGATGGTTTAAGAAACTGATGACTTGGGACACCTGGGTGGCTCAGTCAGTTAAGCTTGTGCCTTCGGCTCAGGTCATGATCTCAGGGTCCTGGGATGGAGCCCCGCATTGGCCTCCCTGCTCGGCGGGGAGCCTGCTTCTCCCTCTCCCTCTGCCTGCCACTCCCTCTGCTTGTGCTGTCTGTCAAATGAATAAATAAAATCTTTTAAAAAAAAGAAAAGAAACTAAAGACTTGCAAAGATATAGAGGGGAATGTTGAAGTCCCTGGGGCCAGGAGCACCGGTGAACAGCTACTCCTTGCATATCTTCAGTGGCAATGGATAGGCATGGTTCCCAGAACCTGGCAGTACGTATATCCCAAGGTTGATTTCCTGCCTCATGCCAGTCTCCTCCTAGAAGCCAACATGAATCCAGTTGGCAGATGTCCACACAGGGAGTCCACTGGTTACAGACAGAATGGTTACGGGTAGTTCCTCTTAGCTTACAGACAGAATGGAGAAGGAGAGAGGTGTGTCCAAGGGGGTATAAGAAACAGACCTGCTACAAGGTTTCACTGCTTCATGTAGGTTCTGGTGGGGTTCTCCGATTTGCCTATACTCCACGCAGCTCGAAATGACTTCTGTCATGGCTCTGCTGCTTGGAAGATCTAGTTGCTCATTCTGCTTACAAATGCTCCTAGTTCTACCCCAAATATAGAAGTTTCATCAGCACAGTATCAACCAGCAATTAATGTCTCCCCCAAACACCCCCCGATAATTAAAGCAGATTGGGGAACTTTAGAAAGTCTTATACTTCTGAAAAATATGTTTTCAAAGATTCTATTTTGCCTTGTGAACCCACCTACACAAAGTTTCCTGAAAATGCTTTGTTGACACCACGGCAGAAGGGTGTTTATGTAACCCATTGTCTCTAGGCTGGAAAAGATGCCTAGGAGGTTAGTGTTTTCTGAAAGACGCTCCCAAGCTACTCAGAAGCAATCTCCTGCAGAATTATTTCCAGTCTCCCGTTCTCCAAGTTTCACAGTTACTGCAGATGAGTTAAAAGTCATCTGCCCACTAAGCTATAGCACCACACTGTAACCCTCCCATCTCCACTCCCTGGCTTGGAGAGGAGCTCTGGTGTCCCAAGAGCTGCTCTGTGGGCCGAGATGTCAGACGACATTGGGCAGGTGTGTTGAGAACAGTGAGATCCCTTACCAGGAGGCACACCTGCATAACCCAAATCTGTTACCTTATCTGTCTGATCGCTCCTGTCTGTCCCTTAGAAAGACACTGCTTTATTCAACAGCCAGGGCTTTGATTGAGAAATGCTGGCAAAGAACTAACTTGATTTGTATTCTTATCACAGTTTTGAATGGTGCTATATATCTCGTATGTGCTTTCTGGTTTCTCAAATTGAAAAATTAAAAAGCAATTGAGAGGACTGCATTAAAAACAGGCAGATACATTTCTACAACAGTCCTATCTCCTCTGTGCCATAGGTGATAAAGTGGAGAGCCTATAATACATGTACTGTCCTCCATCTCTAAAATCGGCAGCAAAGATGAGGACGCATAAGTCAGACTGCGAGCTCAGGGAGCGCACATGACCAAGGGCATCAGCTGTGGCATGAATGTGCACGCGCAATGACCAACTGCATTTCCACCACACGTCCCAACGTGCAGTGTGGCAAGGGTGCCGGGGTAAGCAGAATAACGCCTCCTCCCAAAGACGCCCACAGCCTAGTCCCTGAAACCAGTCACAATGTTACCTTCAATGGCAACAGGGACTTGGTGACTGTGATCAAGTTAAGGATCCTGAGCCGGGAGGATGATCTGGATTGTGTGGCTGGGCGTGATGCAATCACAAAGGTCATTATGACAGGGGGGCAGGAGTGGCAGGATGAGAGGAGATGGGAGGATGAAGCAGAGGTCACAGAGAAAGATGAAAACTGAAGATGCCACCCTGTTGACTTTGGAGATGAGAGAAGAATGCCAAGTGCAAAGGGCTGCTGGTTGCCTGTAGCGGCTGGAAAACTCAGGGAAACAGATCTCTTCCTTAGAGCCTCTGAAAGGAACACAGGCTCGATTTTAGCCCCAGAAGACCCTTTTCAGACTTCTGATTTCCAGAAATAGTAAGATCATAAATTTGTGTTATTTTAAGTCAAACAATGTGGTAACAGGAAACTAATACATCTGGTTTTCTCGATCACATTCTTTCTATAATACCATGGGTCCCCTCCCCTCCTTTCTTCTTCTCCTTGGATCTTTTCCCCTTACATAAAGCTCTATGGTCTGACCCACCAAGCAGAGCTCTTGAAATATTAAATGTACAAATAAGAAATTTACCAGTTCTTACTCAGCACTATAGTCTGCCTCACAGGGTGACTTGCTTGTTGCGAAATCCTAACTGGGTTAAAATCCATTCAATACTGGGAACCACACATGACCTTGATGCTTCTTTTACTTCTATAAGAGAACTTTCAGCCGCATTGTCATCCCTGGCTAAGAAGAAGAACAGCTTGAGAGAGCTATGGAAAAGGCTGCACTAAAAAATGAAAAGGAAAAAAAAAAAAAAGAAACCAAAGTGGGGGAAAAGAGTAATTTAATACTATAGCTCCTGTTACAAAACTACCACCTGCAATGCCCTATTGCTGTGTCAGGGGAAAAATCAAATCTTTGTCCTTAGATAGCTTATCGTCTAGGTCAGCACTTTCAGAAATTGAGTTGAGCATCAGAATCATAGGCAGTGCTTGTTAAAAGAGCTTGCCAGGCCCCAGTCCTGGAGTTTCGAACTTAGTAGGAGAATTTGTGTTTGCAGGAGATGTTGCTGCTTATGTAATGGGAGAGATGAGATGCAAGGTGAACAATGAAAGAGGTAGTGAGTGGAAGCACTATCTGAGAGGTACACCGAGGCAGGGACAGTAGTGGAAACCTCCGCTGATGAGGGAAGAGAAGCAGCTCAGGGCCTCTGCAGCCCTGCAGCTGGCGCTCCCACACCTTGAGAAAGGACACAATTCCAGGTCTCAGGAAGGACAAGCGCAGAAGCAGAGCAAGGCTGTGGGCAGTTGTGGCCAGGAGATGGCCAGGAGATGGCCAGCAGAGCCCATCCACTGGTTGCAGGCTGTGTGAAGGAAACAAGTGAACCTGGGAATTTGGATAGGTCCAGGCTAGTTGACTAGAGGACCAGCTGAGTTCTCTGCAATTCAGTGCACCCATTCCTTACAGCACACTCTGTACCGGCTGGCAAGAGGACAATGAACAAGAACCGGTCACGTTATGACTGTGGAAACCAAGCTGCAGACAAGAGGACTATGTTGGAGGACTATATGCAGGGGGGAAACAGGATGAAAACATTTTAAGCAGCGATCAGAACTGGGGTCAGAGCCGAGCTGAGGTAACATGCACAGGGATGAGAGACTGACATAAAGCAGAGGCAAAGAGAAGAAATCCAAAGATTTACGTCAGGTGGTTCAGTGTAGGTCAGAAAGAGAGGGTCAGAGGAGGTGGAAGGGATGGAAGGACCCGAGTTGAAGGTTCAAGTCAGTGAGTCAGCGCCCCAACTCAGTGGATACAGCCAGACGGAGCTGTAGGTAGGGCTGTAGCAGGCACTTGATCTTTTCCAACTGACCCTCGCTCCACACACTGCATTTCCAAAAGGCCTGGCTTGCCTGCGAACAGGATGCATCCTGACAACGCACTGAAATTAAGTAGCACCTTGATCATAATGTTTTACTGGCAGCAATGAAAAAATACGGTATTTCTTTCTGAAGCCAGTATTCTGTAAGCTTCAGAGGTGGAAATGAATAAACAGCTCTCAGCAGTTTTCCTTTCTTTGAGCAGGAGAGGCAGAAGTCATTTTGAAGGAACACTGAACTTTCAGTTTGGGAACATGCGTATTTCAATGGGTCATTTGGATACAGAAAAAGAAAGCCTAAATCCTATTCTCAAAGGGAATCAGAATACAGAGGAGGTAGGTACTTCTGCGTAGTAACAAAGGCAACTTCTGCCAGTGTGAGCAGAGATGTGGCACCAGGGAGATTATTGTGGGATGGAAGCGGGGAAGGAAGGGTTTTCCGCTCTCTCTGGGGAAGACTGGAAATGGACCCTGAATTCCCAATGGTGGCAGGAAACGGCCCTGGAAATGGCAGCAGGCCAGGAAGTGCAGAGGGAGAAAGAGCAGGTAGGTGGATCCGGGCGCCTGGATGCATGAGACACGGTAACTGCACTGCTTTACTGCACGGTAACTCCCGCCCGCCAGCCTCAGCCCTCAGCACAAGTCCATCCAGGCCGTGGATGGTGCTACAGAGCGGTGAACGTGGAGGTAGGTACTGGTGAGGCGCATAGGCGGCTGAACGTGTCCGTGCAGATGTACACATAGGTGCAGACGTACAGGAGAGGCACAGGAGAAGGCACAGATGTAATTATGGACAGGCATGTGCATGCAGATATACACACCTAACACGTCGGCATCACTTTAGATAGAGGCAAAGGATAGATGTACACATAGCTGAAGTTACAGTAACAGACACAGACACAGATTTTTTTTTAAAGATTTCATTTATTTATTTGTCAGAGAGAGAGAGAGCACAAGCAGGGGGAGCCGCAGGCAGAGAGAGAAGCAGGCTCCCCACTGAGCAAGGTGCCCCATGCAGGACTTGATCCCAGAACCCTGGGATCATGACCTGAGCCAAAGGCAGACGCCTGACCAACTGAACCACCCATGCACCCCAGAGACACAGATTTTTAAAAAGACAGTGTTAGGGGCACCTGGGTGGCTTGGTCAGTTAAGCATCTGACTCTTGATTTGGGCTCAGGTCATTATCTCAGGATCATGAGATGGAGCCACGCATTGGGCTCCACACTCAGCGTGGGGTCTGATTGAGATTCTCTCTCTCCCTCTCCTTTATCCTCACTTGTGCTTCCTCCCTCTCCCTCTCTCTCTCAAAATAAATAAATAAAATCTTCAAAAAATAAAAATACAACAAGATCGTTTCAGAAATAGATGTAGACGCAGGTATACAGACATAGATGCAGACATACATGAAAACACGGAGCTCCTGAGCTGGTTCTCCTGTGTTCTCACCACTTACCAATGAGAAACATATGGAAGTTGAACATCTGGACGTTTTCTGAGTTCAATGCTATCAATGAACACACACACCTCTGGGGACTTTGTAAGCATCCTCACCTTCTTCCCCTGACCCACATAAAGTAAGTGCTGAAGAAAGACGAGATGAGCATGCCGGTTTGCTTAGCACCTATACGCGTCATTGACAAACATGGTCTTGTTGTCATAGATACGAAATAAATATTTACTTTAAAGTGCAACATATACTCCAAATTAGAGTTTGTGGTCCTGGTTCTACCAGCTCTAATTAGTCATGATTTTCATTAGGTGTGAAATGGGTCTCCTGTATGAACTTTGCAAGAATACTTAAAAGTCATTCAAAAGCATATTAAAAATCAGGTAGCTATAGCAACCAGCTATCATAATACGATACCTTTGTTTATATAGCACCTGGGCAAAGAGTTTTATAATTACCTTGGCTTATTAAATGATTTCACAATGATCTGGCATGTTCATTCTGTATTCATTTCAAAAGTAAATTTTGAATTTTCTGAGTATATTTATTATAGATGATTAGGGGGATCATCACTTTATAAAATATAATCTATGGCTACATATTTATTTTACACCTTCTATTGTAGGAATAAATAAAGTTGGAAAATATTCAAGCTAGTGTCAATTTTTAAATTCTAGAAAATATAGATAATTCAAATTTCTAGTATATACTGTAAAATTCCTTCTCAATGCTTATTTTGCTTAAATAATGGACATGTGGATGCTTACATATCATATATATTACTTTATTGTCCCATGTTCCTCCAATTAATTGCAATAAAATTAAATGGGACACAGTTTATATTTGTAAAAGTGGATTCTCTATTAAAAATAGAAATTGAAGATGGAAGTTAAAATCTAAACTAAAAAGAGAAATGAGAATCACCCACCAAAATTTTATTTTCTTTAATGCTCTGCATACAAGCTTGTCTTCTCTTGAGAATACGGGTGCAGCCGCAGAGGGAAGGAAATGGAACTGGTGCTGGATCTGAGCCCGGGGGCCAGACATTTAGCTGCGCAATGTCACCGGAGAGAGGAGACAGTAGTGACGACACAGAAAACCAGAGCAGGGAAGGCTGAAGGCTCAAGGTGAAACGAAAACCTCGTACAAGAGATGAAATCGATGCAAAACGTAGACAAGAGCTGGAATGTGGTCAATTTATCAGATGCAAAATGGGATGAGAACATGGATTTGGAATGGTGGATAAATTCTAGGTGAAGGTGACCAAGGGCTTCATCAGCCAACAAAGGAAAAGAAACAGAACAGACACTTGTTTTGTGAAGAAATACTCATGCATTACCCGACTGTCAGAGGACTCTTCCAGAAGATCATGGTTTTGGAAGATCAGAGAGGTCTTAAAGTTTAGACTGGAATTGGAGAAAAGAAGTGCTAATAGGCAGTAAGTCTTTTTATTTTTTTATACTGAAACCTTCTTAGAAACATAAAAAGATCTCTTAACTTCTTAAAGAGATGGGAGTAAATCTTTTTTGCGGATTTTTCTTTAAGGAAGTAATCGAAAAATACAGAAAATCTTAGGCTCAGAGATTCCTTTCAGAATATTATTTATAATAGTGAAAAATCAGGAACAACCTAAACACACAAAGTAAGGTAAGGCTAATATGGTTCATCCACTTGACAGGAAAGTATACAGAAAATAAATTGGAGTTTTAATAATAATGATGATGGTAAGAATAATTAGCTAAGAAAACAGCCGTGGATGAGGGAAGCTACTTAAAAATCTCTCAAACATTAAATAAAATGTCTACTAAGGTGATTCTTTAGACTCTCTGGGTCTATCCTTTTGTTTGCAGGACCCAAGAATCTTTAAGACAAAAGACCAGGGACACGTGGGTGGCTCAGTCAGTTAAGCATCTGCCTTCAGCTCAGGTCATGATCTCAGGGTCCTGGAATCCAGTCCAGCATTGAGCTCCTTGCTCAGCGGGGAGGCACCTCTCCCTCTGCCTGCTGCTCCCTCTGCTTGTGCTCTCTATCTCTGACAATAAATTAAAAAAAAAAAAAAAAAAAGACAAGAGACCAGACTTCAGATTTTTCCTACAATTTTCTAAGCTTTCTAAGGCTTTTAAAATCAATGACACCAGGATTTTTAACCTGGCTACATGAGCAACCCCTGCAGTACTTTTTGTAACTATGGGCTTACTCTGAGTTTAAGGCATTACTCTTAAATTCAATGGCAAATCTTCAGGTGAAAACCGGGAAAAAGGTTGCATATATTAATGCTTCTCAGAAACAGGGCTCTGGAAGTGGTTTTATTTGCTCTTTCTCCCTCAAGCCTCCATTCTAAAGACCTTATTGTGAATGGCGTCTACCTTGGTTTACCACCTACTAACTCTCAGTAGCTTTGTCAGACCCATTTGGTCTCTAAGCACATAGATCATACATACTGGGAGTCACAGATATAGATTTCACTGACTTCATTCATTTGTTTTTTAAAATAAACACCTATCACGCATCTAAATTTGCAAGGTGTCATGTGAACCAGACAGATACGAAGGACTTCTTCCAGGACGCCTACCACATAGTCAGGGACATGGGCATGAAATACACAAACTGCTACACAGTTATAATTGAGAAAAGCGCCACTTGAGAAACAGAGAGTTTAGAGAGGATTTCAGAGCCAGACCTGTCTAGATGGGGTTCCCACAGAAACCGATCCTGAGACAAGGGTTCAACCACAAGTGGTATACTTGGAGGTACTCATACTCTACTTGGGTAGAGGGGAAGTGAGATGGGGAAAGGATGGCAGCCAGTGAAGGGGTCGCTATTAAGCCAGCTATCATGGAAAGCAATAGAGCTTAATCCCATCAGCAAACTGTAGAGAATGGTGCAAAAATGCCAGTTCTGGAATTATCTCACCTGAGTAGCAAGGAAGCTGGGGAATCATATGCCAACGTGCATACACCATCTGTGGAAGATGCTTCCCAGGAGGTAATTCTTCAGTGCGTTAAGGCCCAGGAGGTAATTCCCCCGTGTTTTGAGGCCCAGGAGGTAATTCCCCCGTGTTTTGAGGCCCAGGAGGTAATTCCCCAGTGTTTTGAGGCCCAGGAGGTAATTCCCTAGTGCTCTGAGGCCCACACACAAGCACATCAACCTTCCAGGGTCCTGGAAGTGATTGCCACAGTGAATGGTGAAGGTGTCAGGAACAGGAGTGCTGCATGGGTAGCATCTGCTACTGGGCATAGTAATCTTATCGTACAACACTGTATTCACAAAAGATGGCTTTGGTTGAATGCAAAATTTTAGTCAAAATACATTTCAGCACCTAAAACCAGGATTACTTCTTTAAAAGAATGGAGAGTTATCTGTGCAGGCAGACTACACTGCAGAGCGATAGGCATGGAATATGTATGCTTCAGGACCTCCAAACCCAGTGGGGATGGGGGTGGTGGGTCTAGCCAGGGCACTGCTGCGGACGGTAGTACTGAGTGAAGGAAGACCCTCTGGGCTTCCGTCATAAGAGGATGAAGAAGTCGTGCATGTTGCCAAATCTGGGTACATACTGCATAGCATCTGACCAGCTAACAGCACTTCATTAATCCTGGCATCAAATAACATACCACGTGACCACGGGGCG
The DNA here is from genome assembly GCF_024610735.1 of Ursus americanus. Taxonomy (NCBI): domain Eukaryota; kingdom Metazoa; phylum Chordata; class Mammalia; order Carnivora; family Ursidae; genus Ursus; species Ursus americanus. Next base: position 116,960,128 of record NC_142164.1, on the reverse strand, counting down.
CAGTATGGGAATGCACACTCCTCATTTATTACTCTTGGATTCCCCAGGCAAGCACACCACCGTCCACACACATCCCCGAGCCCAGTGCATGCAACCACACCAGGAAGAAGCTTCCAAGATGTGTCTGACGTTCAGGACCAAAGGTCTTGCTTGACTCCAGCTACGGGCTCTAAATTGTCTCAGCAAGGATCTGGGACTATGGTGGATTTCCAAGCATATTTTAAAATCTTCTCATTCAGACATTCCAAAATTGCATTGATGAGAATAGTAAAATGAAACTTAAAACAATATCAACTTTTAAAAAGATTACTATCACAACAGAGGTAATGGTTACATGGGAAATGTGTGCCCTAGGTCACAAACTTGCCTTCCTTACACGTGGAGAGCAGGTCGGTGATTTTCAACAAGTACTTTACTGTGCCTAAGTGTCACTTTCTTCATCTGTGAAGTTGCACTTAGTAAGATTATAAAAGATTTAATAAGTTAATTGCTTAGCAAGAGTACTTGACAAAGAGAAAATAGCAATGAATGTTAGCTGTTGTTGTCATTGTTAATTACTGAGAGATGACGGTGTCATTTTATGGTCCAGACTTGCAGCCATTTATTAGTAAAAGGTGAAGTTATTACTACTTATGACAGGACTGCAGGCATAAACCAGCACCATTCCAGGAAAGGGGGGATGGATGGTCTCCGTATGTACAATCAATATATTGTAGGTATCAGCTGTTGCCATCAACATCTCAGCTGAGCTGAGATGAGCTATGATTGATGAGTTCCATCAATGATATCTGTGGGGGTGAGGTGGTGAGAAAATGCCTCTGGCGAGGGGACAATTGAGAATTTCCTTCCAGAAGCACACTAAACCTCTACTCCAGTATTGGAGACTTGACTCCAGATTCAGAGGTTACACAAAACAGTCTGTCTGAAATTAACTTTTCAATATATTTTCTACATAAGTGCCTTCCCTTCACATAGAAACACACCGGCAGGTTATTGCTTGGCATACTGCCAACACCGCAACGTTTCTTTATGGTGTGAGTTTGTACAACAGCACAGACACGGTAACTGAGAAGGTGGCCTACCACAGAGAAAGGCCCGTAGCTGCTGGTGAAGTCATGCTTTGAGTGACGAACCACTTTTACTTCCCAGGATTCCCTTTAAATTACTCTAAGACAAAGAAAGACCCAGAGCTTTTAAAAAGAGGTCCAACTCCTGACGTTTATTTATACCCCTGATATTGAAGAAGTATTTCAAAATCTTTGAATGGGTTCTTGACCATCTACTCTAAAAATGTGCCTCTGATACCACCATTCATTCGGTGTGTGACATCTGTCCCCTCTGTGAGTTCTGACCCAATCTCAAGCTGACCCTCTTGTTACGTATATTAGCAAATAATTGCAGAACGTGATAAATCCTCTAGTGGTTGCATAAGTCAGGTACCATGAGGGCAAAGATGATGGTCTCTACTCTGTTTTGAAATGCCATCCACTTCTCAGATACTCCCTTGGACTGTGTCTTTGGACATAGGTCAATTTCTTGTCGGCCTGTCTTACAAGTGGAATTGTGGGAGCATGGAGTAGACGCATTTGCCACTTTCCTAGGTGTTTGCAAACTGCTCATACATAGTGGTCTTGCCAACCAAACAGTGTCAGATTCGGAAATTTTGCCAATCTGATGGATGTGAAATATATCTTACTTTAATTTCAATTTGCATTTTCCCAGATTACTGATCTCGAGCAGCTTTTCAAGTTGTTACTGCTATTCTTTATAATTGTTCTCCCTACTTTACATCCTTTGGGGAACTTCCCATTCAAAGCCTTTAAACATTTTTCCTTTCTTTTTTTTTCCCATTGACTTGTTGGCTTTTATATCCTAAACAATAATCTTGAGGTCTGATATAGATACATGACAGATAGATGAAAAACAGATACATATATAGCTATATTGATAACAGATATCTTCATCTATTCTGCTGTATATTTTAACTTTTAAATTTATGCTGACTTATGTCATGAAAAAAATTTAGATTTTAATAAAAGCAAAATTATCAATCTTTTGTTTACAAATTTATTTCTTGGGTATGGCTTTGAAATTTTACTTCCTACCCTGAAAATTATAATTACCAATTCCATACAAATATTTTCAAAAATTTATTTTTCATCTTTAGGCTTAACCTGTCTCTATTTATGCTATGAGATAGAGATCCTAAATTGTTTTTTTTTTTAATTTGTCTTATATGGAAAGTGAATTGTCTGAACACTGTTTACTAAATTTGAATATATGAAAAAGGCATATATTTGTGGGTCAGTTTATGGACTCTTTATTCCATAATTTCATTGCATCACTTTGCAAAAGTCTAAATTTTGAATTATGAAAGAACCCCTCAGTATGTTCTAATTTTTCAGAAGTTTCAGGATCATTATGGTTGTTCTGGGAAGACTGCTATTATTCATAAATTAATACAGGTTTGCTAAATCCCAACCAAACCAAACCAAACTTACTGGGATTTCTGTTGAATGCCCTTTGTATTTATTTCTCCCTTTCCGGAGAATTATTATTATTATTATTAAGTCGATCCATCAAACATATTGTGTCATGATGTCATTTTATTTAACGGTTCTTTCTATATTGTTTAACATTATTATTATTATTATTATTATTATTATTATTATTTTGTAATTTTTCTCTATAGAACTCCAGGGATTTTTTGTACGTTGAAAGGAATGAATACAAGTGCATCAACACAGAACCATCCAGTGGCCTGTAATCAGCCACAAGCACGTTCTGTTGTGGGTTTTGCTCAAGATCCTTTCTAGAGCACTAAATTTAAAAAGTGCTGAGTATACCAAGAGACACGTACAATGACACATTACACAACATATCCCAGAGTTGAAAACAAGTACGTAAGTGCTGAATTCAACCAGAGTTGAAGAGAGGTACAAAATGGGTGACCTCAGTGAGGAAAACCCACCCCGAACACGTAAGTCATATAGAAGGCTGTGAAGCAAAATATATGGTAAGCCTGCATGTAGATCATCTAACGTGTCATTTCAATTCTTTTTAACTGATACCCTTTTGGTGTATATACATATTTTAAAAAAACCATAATTGGTATTTTAAAGTTCACATAGCAGATCCTAATCGGTAAAAACATTCTCTGTACCCTTGAAAGGATTAATGGTGTTCAGATGGGCCAGGTCCTCAGGACCTACAGAATCTTCTAGAAAAACCCTGTTTGGACGGCATCTCTCAGGAGTACTCCCTGCAAAAGGGAAAAAGATTAATTTCCCACTGGTAACCAGTAATCTGTGCACGATTAGAGCTAGAATTGTTCCTGGCCTCCATCATTAATACTCACCAAATGAAAACAAACACAATTTAGGAGTGAAAAAAACTTGCATTGCCTTCATGGAGTACTTACTTCACTGCAGCCAGACTTGACATTAACATCTTAATAGCTCTGATAGAATCACTTAGGAGCCTCGCTTCATGTAAATAGAAAAAATGTTAATGAGGACAAAATGTGGGTGATTAATAAATGTGATTGAAATGAAATGACCTTCCCTTATTCACTGGGTAATTAAAGTAATCAAGGGAGACCCAGCTGTGATGAGAAATGTCACAGAATAGACCAAAATACAATTAGCTATCATCATTGTGAGAAATACAACATTTGATATGTTTTGTAGAGAAAACAGTGCTTTTAAAAATTGCTTTTAAAGTAAAGCAGGGTTTTTTCCCCTGACTGTCTGGAGAATGTTCGTACTTCAGGGCAACCACAGGAGTATAAAAACACAGGACTGAAAAATACAATCCCCGTGGAATAAGAAAGGAGCATGCGAAGATTTATCTTACACGCCCCTAGATATCCTTTGAATTCTAATTAGACATTCCCTATAGTGTACAATATCAATCAGAAAACAGTGGCTCAAAGGCAGCAGATCACTTCAAGCTCCTCTGATGTTACTCTTGGGGAAAGAAGGGATGAGGCATAATGCACTGTCCTTAAAATGCCTCTGTCTTCTCTTTTGGCAGCAAAACAAGCAACACTGTCCAAAACGCTGGAAAGGAAATCAACCACACTCAAGGGTCAGCGATACAGCCTTCCTATATTGGCGTGACCGGGGACATTGGGGCATTGCCGCCTAATTCCAGCTGATTAATAAACATAATGCAACGCGCTGTCATCACCAAATTTCATTAGAAAGTACCGACTTCTAAGCTCTCTCCTTTAAGAGGCGTCGCCTGAGGGCAAACACTGACCTTTCACCTCCAGAGTCCCCAGACCTTCCGCACCTGGTGTTCAACAGATGCTCGATGAATTCACTTCACAAACACAAGGAAATATATCACCAAGTACAGATCTGCCCCCAAAATTGTTTGGACTTGGCCAGTTGATCACTTTTGTCAAATACACGTTAAATCTGACAACATTGGCATCCCACATCAGTATTTCCCTCCTGGTGCTACATGCTTCTTATTTTGAAATAACTGTAAATGTATGAATGTTGGAGCCACTGATCCACACAGCATGTGTGTCAGAATCTTCCATTGCCGCGAAGTCCTGTTTATCGTGTTTAAACGTCAAAAGGAGAGTCGGGCCGATGGAAACACTGTGGAGCATTATCAGAGCTCCAGGAGGGTTCTTTTCCTGACACTCTCGACCACCTTCTGAAAACAAATGACCATTTTCTCCATTTCCGTTCATTTCATGGTGGCTTATCTTTCTCTTCATTCTTCTTCATTTTTGGTACTTTTCCATTTTATCTGCCGGCCTACATTTTGTTTCTCCGTTCTATGCAGACGTTAGTTTTTCCCCATCTTCAGCAAATTTGTGGATGCTTTTTCTGGCATTTTTAGCCTTCTCTTTATAGCCCCCTTCATTCTTCTGAGTGCTCTTCTCCTTTCTATATTTGATGCGTTGACTTGAACGTATCAGTCACTTAAACACTCGTGTGCCAACCACAGAGTGAGCAGGAGTGGCCAGCAGTGAAGTGGGATTCCACGAGCAGTCACCTGAATCACGAGTGTGTGACCAACACAGACGGAGGCCGTGCTTATTCCAATGAAGACAGATGGAGCAGCCGCATAAAAAGACAGGTAGTGAGGGCAAACTGGGCGCAGGCTGGGCAGGAAATAAAGAGAAAAAATATCACCCTGCCAATCCCTGCAATGGTCCAATTCTATGCATTCAGTATTCAAGCAATGCAGTGTAAGATATTCAAGTTGAATTGGAGCCTCTAACTTTAAGTCTTAAGAATCCTCCTTCCATGGTGTCAATTTCTATATCGTCCCATGCTAAACATGATGTCAGTATTTTCCAAGTAAATTCTTATGCAGATCAAAAGCTTCATCCCTGCAGAAGCCACCACCGGGAAGACTGAACCAGACTTGCGTTCAAAACCTCAGGATAGGGGCGCCTGGGTAGCGCAGTCGTTAAGCGTCTGCCTTCGGCTCAGGGCGTGATCCTGGCATTCCGGGATCGAGTCCCACATCGGGCTCCTCCGCTGGGAGCCTGCTTCTTCCTCTCCCACTCCCCCTGCTTGTGTTCCCTCTCTTTCTGGCTGTCTCTCTGTCACATAAATTAAAAAAAAAAAAAAAAACCTCAGGATAAAATTACGATGGTTAATTTCATGTATCAACTTGACTGGACACCCCACAAATTCGGTCAAGCATCATTGTGGGTGTTTCTGTGAAGCTGGTTTTGGATGAGATGAACATTGGGTACACTGACTGATGCAGACTGCTCTGTATCATGTGGTGGGCTTCATCCAATCAGCTGAAGGCTTGACTAGAACAAAAAGCCTGACCCTCCCCTGAATAAAAGAGAACTCCTCCCGCCTGAGAGCCTTTGAACTGCGACATCAACTTTTTCCTTCCTTTGGACTCACACTGACACATCAGCTCTTCCTGGCTCTCAGGCTTCGGGCTCAGACTAGAACTAAACCATCAGCTCTCCTGGGTCTCCAACTTGCCGATGCACCCTGCAGATCTTGAGACTTTCCGCTCCCCATGATCACATGAGCCAATTCCTTATCATAAATCTCTTTCTGAACATACGCACATCCTATTGGTTCTGTTTTTCTGCAGAATACTGATGAATACAGAAATCTTAACTCTGTAAGAAACCTTAGAGTCATTTATCACAGCATCCTATTCTTACCTGTAAGGACGATAAGGTCCAGAAAGACTGCGAGTCTCATGGAATTTAAACAACAAATTAATGTCACTGCTAACTTTGGTTCTTTTCTCATGACTTGTGGGGGTTCCAGGGCATGCACAGCTTTGTTTATGATCTGGAGTGTACTGGAATCCAGTTCTTTAGCCTTCAGATGTCAGAGAAGCTACATGTAGAAGAAGAGGCAATGATTCTTGCAATATGAGGAAGTCCGCTCCACCCCAGCAAAGATGACCTGGAAAGCTTCTGTGAGTATATTCTTTATTAACTTCATTTCGTGGAAATGTCTACAGTACACCTCCAGCCACTGAGATAAACACCTACTTCTGGTTTCCTTTGTCAATTTAATGATGCCAGCACTGTAGCTCTGCAACGTACTTGAGAATATCTGGATCAAACCACTGGAAGCACTTTGGGGTGTGATAAGCAGAATAACACCCCCCCCAAAACATGATCTCTTCCTAATCCCCAGAGTTTGTGAATATGTTACTTATATAGCAAAATGAACATTGAAGATGTGAGTAAGCTAAGAATCTTGAGATGGGAGCTGATTCTGGATAATCCAGGTAGGCCCAATATCATCCGTTGTTTGTTTTTTCTTTCCAATATCATCCCTTGTAAGGGTCCTTATAAGAAGGAGGCAGTGGGGCCAGGTGTGTGAATGCAAGCAGAAGTGAGAGAGAGAGACAGAGAGAAATCTGAAGATATCATGCTACTGGCTTTGCAGGTGTCATGGAGGAAGGGGCCACAAAACCAAAGAATGCAGGTGGGTTCCAAACCTGGAAAAGGCAAGCAAGCAAGCAAAGAAACAGAAATCAGAGTCTCCCCTAGAGCTTCTGGAAGGAACGCAGCCCCTCAACACCCTGATTTTAGTGCAATATAACCCATTCTGGGCTCTGACCTCTAGAGCTCTAAGACAACATGTTTCTAACATCTTAAGCCATGAAGTTCATATTAGTTTGTTCCAGAAGGAATAGGCAGCTCATAGACTGAGGCTTGTAAAAGTAGATGCCCAGGCCCAATCACCAATGATTCTAATTCACATCTTCTTCCCCCAATCAAATTTTATATTCCACAAATTTTGTCAATTACTGGAAGTACAACGAAAGCTGAGTCCCAGTGACAACGAGCTTCCAAGGAGCTTGTAGTCTGAAGGGGAAAACAGTTCAGTCAACACAAAACACATCTCTTTCCTGATCAAGAAGCTTAACCACCACCCACAAATAGTATATTGATAGACTCATGGTGATCCATCAACCTTTGCCAAAACCACGAAATTTCATTCATGTGGCTTTACTTAAGTCAGCTTTCCTAAAGGGATATCTTGGGAGCAAATCCTTATGTTTTCCTTGCAGCCCTCCACATTTATTCCACACATTTGCTTCCTGAGAACCCTGCTGTTATGTTTCTTCATATACGGCCCGAATTTAAAAACTGGGGGGGGGGGGTAGTGATGAGTGCATTTTTGATGGGCTTGCCATCTTCTGGGATCCTATCTTGTTGCTCTGAAAGCTCCCTAGGATACAGGCTTGGTGATTGAAGACTCCAGAAGGCAGTGATGGTTATCGGCAGTGCCGCTCAGTCTCTAGGCACATTAGCATTCTTAGATCCATAGAGCGGTCCATGGTGTGACATGTTAGAACGCCTTTCTATCTGCTTGTCTTCCCCCAAAGAGCAAGACAGTCAGGATTTTCTTATGTTTCTTTGAAAGCACTTTTCCTCCTCTGTACTATTCCAGAACATCTGCAGAAAGTTACACAATCCAGTGACTGTTGTGTTGATTAGATTCTGTTCTCTCATCCCCTCAGCTGCCCCATCCTTTGTCACATGACTTTGTTGTCTCTCCCGTCACTGGCGAACATCCTCTCCTGCTGCACCAATGTTCGGCTTGGAAATTAGATTAGTCTCCTATTACTGCTGCAACACATGACCACAAATTATCTGTTTAAAATCACACACATTTATTATCTTACAGTCTGGAAGTCAGAAGTCGAAAGATGGTTCTTTCAGCATGAAAATCAAGATGTTGCAAGGGTTGTGTTGCTTCTAGAGGCTGTGAGAGGTAGTTAGCTCCTTGCCTTCTAGATCCTAGTAGCCCCCCATCATTCCTTGGTACAAATTCCCTTTCCAGCCCTGGAACTGCTGTGACTTCTTTTGTTTTTTTTTAAAGATTTTATTTATTTATGTGACAGAGAGACAGCCAGTGAGAGAGAGAACACAAGCAGGGGGAGTGGGAGAGGAAGAAGCAGGCTCCCAGCAGAGAAGCCTGATGTGGGACTCGATCCCAGAACGCCAGGATCACGCCTTGAGCCAAAGGCAGACGCTTAACGACTGCGCTACCCAAGCGCCCCGTGGAACTGCTGTGACTTCTGTTTCCGCCAGCACATCTCCTTCACTTAGCCCAATCCTCCTGCCCACGTATATATGAGGATAACCTTCCAACGCATGACCCTGCACCTAGTCACATCTACAAAGCCCCTTTGCCATGTAAGGGAACACATTCACAGGTTCTGGGGTAGAACATGTGTATCTTTGGGAGACTATTATTCAACCCACACGGCGAAGTTACTTGCTTTGCCAGATGGTAGTTACACTTGTGGTGAGTGTAGCATCATATATAAACTTGTCAAATTACTACGTTGTACACCTGAAATTAATGTAACACAGTATGCCAACTACAGTCAAATACAAAAAATTTCATATTCCCTGCTTTGGTCAGAAGAATATAGGTAGAAGTGATGGTTTGCTAGTTCCACGTTCAGGCCTAAAAAGGTTAACACACGTGTCCACCCATCCCTCTTAGGTTCTGTCACTACCAGGAGAGGAATGTATCCCAGCTGCCTGCTTTCCAAGGAAGAGCAGAGGTACGTGAGGGAGACTGGAATTCAACTTACAACTTCAGCCACGACAAACCCAGTTAAGTTAAGACCATTTAACCCTGAGTCAACTTGATTGAGGCTGGGTTGAGAGAAGAAAATGGACTGCTAATTTATGAAAATGGGTATGAGAATATTTTGTTATATACTAACATCATGGTAATGACTAGCTGATAGAACTGCATTCAGTCCAAAGTTTGAAGTAGAAAGTCTTGGGTTGGGGGCACCTGGGTGGCTCCGTCAGTAGAGGTCTGATACTTGATTTTAGCTCAGGTCATGATCTCAAGCTCTGTGTTGGCCTCTGTGCTGGGTGTGGAACCTGCTTAAGATTCTCTCTCTCCCTCTCCCTCTGCCCCCACCTGCTCATGCTCTCTCTCTCTCTAAAAAGATAAATAAACAAATGAAAAATAAAGTCTGGGGTTGTATGAGTCCTCCGGAACACGGAAACACTTGCCCTGAAATGGTAAAGCATTACAATTATATTTGCACCTCTGCTTTGACATCGCTTTTATTATACATAATACTTATCATATATCCTACTGTTTCTTGCACATAGGAGGATCTGATTATATGTGAAGAATTTCCAAAGTGTTTGAAAAAAAAATGTATCCTAACTTGAACTTCCTCCAGGGACTTCCTTGCTTCTTCAAGCATGACTCCATAGAAAATCTGAATTAGACCCCATTACACAGACTTTATTCATTAAGTTACAGAAAGGAAATGGTCATACAATACAGGCCTGATTAAAATGACAACAGCATGTACGTCTGATTTTCTGCTTGAACTGGGCTTATAATAACAACTGCTCAAAATTTCCAACACACTCCTTGCCTCAAACACTGTCCTGTACCATATATACCTCAGTGAAGTTAAGCGATTATAGTGGTATGGATTTGACATTACTGGATACTTAGGAAATGAGGAATACACTTGTTTTTAAACTGTCTGCACTTGGGGGATGTACCTAGAGAAGGAAGTTGGAGACTTAACAGGAGGATGCACTCCTTCACATTCAGGGACAATCTCAGTTTCTAATGTCCCAGGCCATATTTCAAATCATTTGACAGCCAGTGTGATCTGATTTAGGGGTCAGAATATAAGAACATGGTGCTTTTTTCCAAAGAAGACATACAGGTGGCCAACAGACACATAAAAAGTTGCTCAGCATCACTCATCATCAAGGAAACACAGATCAAAACCACAAGATACCACCTCACACCTGTTAGAATGGCTATGATCAAAGCAACAAGAAACAACAGGTGTTGGCAAGGATGTGGAGAAAGGGGAACCCAAGTGGTGCAGCCACTCTGGGGAACAGCATGGAGGTTCCTCAAAAAATTAAAAGTAGAAATTCCATATGATCCAGCAATTCCTATGTCTAGGTATTTACCCAAAGAATATGAAGCACTAATTTGAAAAGATATAAGCACTCCCATGTTCACTGTACTGTTACTTACAATAGTCAAGATACAGAAACAACCTAAGTGTCTATCAGTAGGCAGACAGACACACTGGAATACTACACAGCCACCAAAAAGAATAAAATCTTTGACAATATGGATGGACTTTGAGGGTATTATGCTAAGTGAAGTCAGTCAGACAGAGAGACAAAGACAAATACTGCATGATTTCATGTATATGTGGAATCTAAAAAACAAAACAAATGAACAAAAAAAGACAAACAAAACTCACAGATACAGAGAACAAAATCAAGGTTGCCAGAGGAGGGAGGAGGGAAATGAGTAAAGGAGGTTAAGAGGTACAAACCTACAGTTATAAAATAAGTAAGTCATGGGGATGTAATGTGCAGCATGGTGACTAGAGTCAATAATACTATATGATAAATTTGAAAGTTGTCATAAAATCTTAAAAGTTCTCATCACAAGAAAAAAACTGTTGTCACTTTGTGTGGTGACAGATGGTACTAGACTTGCAGTAATCATTTCACAATGTCTACAACTGTGGACTCATTATGTACACCTGAAACTAATATAACGCTGTACATCAATTATACTTCAATAAAAAAAAGAATATGGGGCTTTGATGGCTCTTTGCAGGTTTTTAACCATTTATTCTCCACCCCAAGAGGCAAACAAGTGAGCTGCTCGTTTTTTATTCTCAGTAAAATATTTTAAGGTGTTTTCCATGCAGAGACAATTAAACTAGAAAGGGACTAACTCTAAAATATGCACATTTCTCTGAATGTTGGATATAATTTTTACTTGAAAAGAACACTCAAAACATAAATGGCAAGTATTCAATATAAAGATCTCAGCTTTTTCAGAATTGTAATTTTAATTGCTAAGACGAATGTTGAGGCTGATTTAGCACCAGAATCATAATTGACCATAAATTTTCTCTTGTTTTTACAACCATTCCTGTGATACAGAATATAATTTTGAAGCTGAAGCAAAGTTTCCTCCATAAGAGTTTGTTATGGGTTGAACTGTATCCCCTGAAGAGATGTCGAAGTCCTACCCCTCAGAACCTGTGAATACAACCTTACTTGGAAACAGGGTCTTTCATATGATTGAGTTAAGATGATGTCATTAGGGTGGGCCTTGATCCACAATGATTGGTATCCTTGTAAAAAAAGAAATTTGGACACAGAGACAGACTTGCAAAGAAGGCAGACAATGTAGGAAGAATGCCATCAACAAGCCAAGGCATAGCTGAGGCTGTGAGAAACTGGAAGAGGAGCATGAAACAGACTGTCCCCAGCACCCCCCAGAAGATACCAACTCTGCTGACACCTTGATCTTGGACATCTGGACTCCAGAACCATGGCAACAAATTTCTGTTGTTTGAGCCACACGGTCTGTGGTACTTTGTTACGACAACCATAGGAAACTAATATAGATGTCAATTCAGCTTAAGTTTCTTTGATAGATTACAGATTAGAAGCTATCAATCATTATAATCAGATGAATTATCCACAAAATATTCACTACCCTGTTCCTGTGTGTGTGTGTGTGTGTGTGTGTGTGTGGTGTTACTAAACAAACACCCGTTTCCTGTGCTGAGGTTCTTCAACCATTAAAACCTATGGAAGTAGAGTCTCTTTGTTTTTCTAACTTAAAATCCCTCCTGGAATGTGAAATGGGCCCCAAATATTTCAGGCATCAAAATCTAGAAAAAGTGTCAATGTTAAAAAATAAGATAGCACTTAATACAAGTTATTTATATTTCTTCTGGCTCTTTAAAATATTTAATTGGTCAAACAGTCAAGACAGAATCTAACCCAAACAGTTTCTTTCAATATTACCAGAATATTAGTTTAGATAGCGCTAATGCACTCAGATTTTCAGTGCTGCTGTAACTAATTTGAAGTCACTGGGCGAACTCTTGTAGGGAGCCAATACTTTTACTTCTGCTTTCTGCATTTCCTTTACAACTTTAGGAAGCCTCTCCCTCTTTTTCAGTTGTGTTCTCCTTTCCTCCCTTGCCAAAATCTGCTCTCAGGATTGCCTCTGTAATCCTTCACATTGTAGTATGAATCAACTAAAGTCAGTGTATTCACTCACCCAGGACCAGCCTGTGCCTATTTTTACAATAAGGTTTTCTTGTAACACAGCCAAAAGTAGACTTACATATGGCTGCTCTGATCTACCTTGGCAATGCTGAGTGTATGTGGCCTGTGAGCCTGAGAAGATTTACTCCCTGGTCCTTTACAGAAAAAGTTTGTCAATTCCTGTTCTAAGGCTTCTCTCTCAAAAAAGCAAAACAAACAACATAATTCCTGTGTAATATTTATATTACATTTGTAATCTTCAGGATGTAAGAGAGTACATAGCTTGGTTGTACGGAATGTAAACAGTCACAGATTCTCATCAAATGAACTACAAATCCCCTTCGGCTTTGAGTCCAACACAAGCAAGGGGAAATAGGTGAAATGGACTCAGAGGCCACGTTTCAGAAACTACATATGTATATGGAGTGCTGTATGTTTACGTATAAGGATTTGTATGTATATCGTAGATATTGTTCATTTCTGTTCTCATCATCTGACCTGTTGGTTTTGGGACATGCAAAATATTGGTGTATTTCCAAGTCTTAAAGTTGAAGAAATATGTTTTAGTAAATATGAACTAAAATTCCATTTTCAAAGTTAGTACTTGACTGATTTGGTTGTATACCATGTGTCAGTTTCCTGAGTCATACCCCCAAATTACTATTGTTTGCTAAGGAACAATCTGGACGCTGGCACCACTGAATCCAAACCTACAAATTGAAGTGTTATAAACAGAGATGGATTCATTCCATGGTCTCCAATTAGTTTTCTGCATCCCAACTCCAACAGCTGTTCCTGCCTTTAGATGATGAAAATACAATGCCTATTACGTAACCAAAACAAAATGCTATTATTGCCTTTTGCAATTATATTATTCTTCTTGATAAATCACCATCTGATTATCCTGCTGCATTATGCATTTGCCACTCCTGCTATTTACCTTTCTGTTGCTTATTAGTACCATGACTATAAAGGGAAGGAAGTCAACCAGAAGTGTCTCTATTATATTATTTCTGGAGAAGTTTTGCAGTCTCTGAGCAATCAAGATAGAATTTCCAACCATTTTCTCACAGATATGGGGCACGGAGCATTCCCAGTTGGAAAGTGTAAAATCCCTTAACAGTGAATGGAAAACATCTTGGATTAGATCATGAGGACTCCTGGGTTTGCTTACTCTCAGCTTGACTTTTTAAAACACATGTACCGAACAAATACAAATAATCTAGAGTAATACACACAATTTCTCAGTTTGGACTGCAGTCAATTGCAATCTGTTTATTCATTTAACAAATATTTATTTCATGCCTACTATGTGTCCAGCACTGTTCTATGTTCTCGGAATATACAATGACCCTTGAACAACATGGATGGTTAGGGGTGCCAACACCCCCTCACAGTCAAAAATCCACACAGAACTTCTGATTCCCCTAAAACTTAACTAACAATAGCCTAGTTTTCACCAAAAGCCTTACCAATAACATAAACCAGTCAATTAACACGCATTTTATATATGTATTATATACTGTATTATTAGAACAAAATAAGCTAGAGGAAAGAAAATGTGATGAAGAAAACTATAAGGAAGGAAGAATACATTTACAATACTGTCCTGGCTTTACTGGAACAATCCACATATAAGTGGACCCACGCAGTTCAGATCTGTGTTGTTAAAGAATCAAATGTAGGAACATGAGATGAGTTTGCTAAAGTGCCTTTTATAGCTCTCTCAGAACTGTTGGCCTGTTCACTGTGTTATCAGTATGTCTCCTTCTCATCAGCCGTTTCCTTTCCTTTCCCTTGTTTTATATCTTACCGGTGTTTCTCCATTCCCTAAGTCTTCTCCTTTTTGTAACAAAATTTTCACATCATCTCTCCTTTGTCTAAGTGTTTGTTTAAATGCTTCAAGTAATTCAAAGTCGTATTGTTGTCCTAACTGCCGATTTTCAATGATGCCAACTTTCCCAGTCCCTCACCCGAGAGATATTTATTGAAAAGTGCAGAATTTTATTACGGTGTAACAACCATCCCCATACATCAAGTGGCTTAAAATAACCACACGCATTTTTCGGGGTCGGGTTAGGTGGTGATGACACATCTCCCTTCCCAGTAGTACTGGAGGGGGGAAGCTCAACTAGAGCTTAGATGATACGCTCACTGGCAGATAAGCTGCTGCTGTCTGTTGACTGGGAACATAGCTGGGATCCTCAGTTCATCTCCACACGGCCTTTCCAAGAACATATTGAGCTTTCTCAGAACACGGCAGCAACGTTCCAAAGACAAGTATTTCAGGTGACAGGAAATAGAGGCTGCCAGTCTCTTTAGGCTTGGGTATGGGAAGTGGCACAGGGCCACTTCTGCTATATTTTATTGGTCAAAGATGAACACCTCACTTCTCGATGAAAGAGGTATCAAAGGATTTGAGGGCTTCAGGATGCCAGGTATTATGGAAGGCACTAGAAATGCACAAATAAAATACAGCAGAGCTCCCACAAAAAGCTCAGAGTTCAGCAAAAGAATTGAACCAGTGAAGAGTCGGCTATAACACACTGCTTAATCTATGGAAAAATGCCGAGGGTACACAAAACAGAAAATTTGGGAATATCTTATAAGTAGGAGTTTGGGCAGTTAAAACAAAACAAATACACAAAAACAACAACAACAAGAGGCAGAGAACACAGCTTCCCTGCTGAGACTGTGGCCAAATGAGTGAGCTTTGCCACAGAATCCTCATTCAGCCATGAGATACTGCCAACTTCCACTATCTGTCCTTCCTGTCATTAAACAAACCAAACACCCAAGCAAATATGTATTGGGCCAGAGTCAGCAATGACTCCTTGGTTTCACTAACTACAGGCTGTCTTTCATCTCTCTCTCTCCTGCACCTGTGGTCTCCTCACTTCTGTGTGACAAGTCCTAGAAGCCTCCCAGCTTCTCAACCAAAGACACACATGCTCCCCAGCCTATCTCTATGGGGGCTGATTATAAGAGCCTACTTCTCATGAGTCCCCCTTGCCAGACTGGGAGTTTCCTTAGCTGTGGCTCCACTGACTAGATCTCAAGTAGCTGTGGCTGATTGCAATAGACACTGAAACATTCTCTTAGGTTCTTTTGCACACACTCACACATGCACTCTCGTGTGCACACTTGCTCAACTACATTCTTATGCATACATACCCAAAACACAAATAAAATTCACACTCTGAGCAACAGGCTTCAAACCCTATTGGTATATTTAAAATGGTGTGTTTTATAAGGTTTATGCAAAGACCGGACCACAATACATGTCACTTTAAAGTTAGTTTGACTATAATATGTAAAAATCAAGAAGATTAAGAATCATCCCCTAGGTCTACAAATGATATATTTTTATATTGTAATTAGCCTCTAAATAGGGGGAGATTTTATTTTATTTTATTTTAAAGATTTCATTTATTTATTAGAGAACGAGGGCAAGAAAGAGAGAGAGCATGAGCGGGGGGGAGGAGCAGAAGGAGAGGGAGAAGCAGACTCCCCGCTGAACAGGGAACCCAACTCAGGGTTCGATCCTGGGACTCAGAGATCATGATCTGAGCTGAAGGCAGAAGCTCAACAGATGGAGCCACCCAGGCGCCTAAAAAAGGGGAAATTTAGGTGAGGGTTGGAGTTAAGATGGCGGAGGAGTAGGGGACCCCTTTTTCAGCCGGTCCCCTGAGTCGAGTGGGATAGGTACCAGACCAGCCTGAACATCCATGGAATCAGCCTGAGATGCAGGAAGATACAACTGGATCTCTACAAATGAACATCTCCAGCACTGAGTATTGAGGGAACACGGAGACTCTACCCAAACAGGGTTGCCTGAGTATTGGCGCGGCAGGCCCCTCCCCCAGAAGGCAGGCTGAAAAATCAAGAAGCCCACATCCCTAAGATCCCTATAAAACAAGGGCACATGGCCTGGGTCCGGTCAATAATTTGGGCTCTGGACAACCCCGCAGCCTCTCCTCATCAGAATGACGAGAAGGAGAAATCCCCCACAGCAAAGAAAAGACAATGAGTCTGTAGCCTCTGCCACAGAACTAATGGATATGGATGTAACCAAATTATCAGAAATGGAATTCAGAGTAACAATGGTCAAGATGATGTGGAGACTTGAAAAAAGTATTAATGAAAATGTTAATGAGGATATAGAATCTCTAAGGCAGGAAATGAGAGCGAATCTGGAAGAAATTCTTTTTTTTTAAGATTATTTATTTATTTATTTGACAGAATGAGACAGCCAGCGAGAGAGGGAACACAAGCAGGGGAGTGGGAGAGGAAGAAGCAGGCTCCCAGTGGAGGAGCCCGATGTGGGACTCGATCCCAGAATGCCGGGATCACGCCCTGAGCTGAAGGCAGACGCTCAACGACTGCGCCACCCAGGTGCCCCAGAAATTAAAAATTCTATGAGCCAAATGCAGTCAAAACTAGAGGCTCTGACGGCCAGGGTGAATGAGGCAGAAGAATGTATCAGCAAATTGGAGGATGGGTTAGTAGAATAGAAAGCTAAAATAGAATCTGGACTCAAAAAAATCCATGCTCAAGAATGTAGGTTATGGGAGATTACTGACTCAATGAAACGTTCCAATGTCAGAATCATCAGCATCCCCGAGGGGGTAGAGAAAAACAGAGGTCTAGAAGAGATATTTGAACAAATTGTAGCTGAAAACTTCCCTAATCTAGCAAGGGAAACAAACATTCGTGTCCAAGAGGCAGAGAGGACCCCTCCCAAGCTCAACCACGACAAACCTACACCACGTCACATCATAGCGCAATTTGCAAATATTAGATCCAAGGATACAGTATTGAAAGCGGCCATGGCAAAGAAATTTCTCACGTACCAAGGCAAAGGTATCAGAATTACGTCAGACCTGTCCACACAGACCTGGAATGAGAGAAAGGGTTGAAGGGGCATTTTTAAAGCTCTTTCAGAGAAAAACATGCAGCCAAGGATCCTTTATCCAGCAAGGCTGTCATTCAGAATGGATGGAGAAATAAAGACCTTCCAGAATCGCCAGTCATTGACCAATTTTGTAACCACGAAACCAGCCCTACAGGAGATATTAAGGGGGTTCTATAAAGGTAAAAAGGCCCCAAGAGTGATACAGAACAGAAAGTCGCAATCTATAGAAACAAAGACTTTACTGGCAACACAGCATCATTAAAATCATATCTGTCAATAACCAGTCTCAATGTAAATGGCCTAAATGCTCCCATAATGCCACAGGGTCACAGATTAGGTTAAAAAAATAGGACCCATCCATTTGCTGTCTACAAGAGACTCATTCTGAACCTAAAGATACATTCAGACTGAAAGTAAAGGGATGGAATACCACCTTTCACGCCAATGGACCTCAAAAGAAAGCTGGGGTAGCAATTCTCATATCAGACAGATTGGATTTTAAACTAAAGACTATAGTTAGAGACACAGAAGGACACTATATTATTCTTAAAGGATGTATCCAACAAGTGGATATGACAATTATAAATATATATGCCCCCGACAGGGAAGCAGCAAGATACACGAGCCAACTCTTAACCAGAATAATGAGACATATAGATAAAAATACGTTAATAGTAGGGGACCCCAACACTCCACTATCAGAAATAGACACAGCACCCATGCAGAAAATCGACAAAGAAACAAGGGCTTTGAATGCCATACTCGACGAGTTGGACCTCATAGATATATATAGAACACTACACCCAGAACCAAAGAATACTCATTCTATTCTAATGCTCATGGAACATTCTCAAGAATAGACCATGTTCTGGGTCACAAAACAGGTCTCAACCGATACCAAAAGACTGAAATTATTCCCTGCATATTCTCAGACCACAATGCTTTGAAATTGGAACTCAACCACAAGGAAAAATTTGGAAGAAACCCAAACACTTGGAAAGTAAGAACCATCCTGCTCAGGAATGATTCGATAAACCAAGAAATCAAAAATCAATTTAAACAATTTATGGAGACCAGCGAGAATGAAAACATAACGGTCCAAAACCTATGGGATACTGCAAAGGCAGTCCTGAGGGGGAAATACATAGCCATCCAACCCTCACTCAAAAGAAGAGAAAAATCTAAAACTCAGTTTTTATATTCTCATCTCAAGAAGCTGGAACAGCAACAGAGGGACAGGCCTAATCCACGCACGAGGAAGCAGTTGACCAAGATTAGAGCAGAAATCAATGAACTAGAAACCAGAAGTACAGTGGAGCAGATCAACAGAACTAGAAGCTGGTTCTTTGAGAGAATTAATAAAATTGACAGACCTCTGGCAAGACTTTTCCAAAAGAATAGAGAAAGGACCCAAATTAATAAAATTATGACTGAAAAGGGAGAGGTCACAACCAACACCAATGAAATTGGAAGGATTATTAGAAACTTTTATCAACAGCTTTGTGCCAATAAATTAAGCAATCTGGAAGAGATGGAGGACTTCCTGGAAACCTATAAACTACCAAGACTGAAACAGGAAGAAATTGATTTTTTAAACAGGCCAATTAATTATGAAGAGATTGAACCAGTGATTTAAAAAAAACTTCAAAATAACAAAACTCCAGGCCAGAACGGTTTTCCTGGGGAATTCTACCAAACATTCAAAGAAGAAATAATACCTATTCCTCTAAAGCTATTTCAAAAAATAGAAACAGAAGGAAAGTTACCAAACTCATTCTATGAGGCCAATATTACCTTGATCCCCAAACCAGGCAAAGACCCCATCAAAAAGGAGAATTACAGACCGATTTCCCTAATGAATATGGATGCCAAAATCCTCAACAAGATCCTGGCTAATAGAATCCAACAGTACATTAAAGGGATTATCCATCATGACCAAGTGGGATTCATCCCTGGGATGCAAGGGTGGTTCAACATTCGCAAATCTATCAGTGTCTTAGATTTTATCCAGAAGGAAAAAGCCAAAAATCATATGATTCTCTCAACAGATGCAGAAAAAGCATTTGACAAAATATAGCATCCTTTCCTGATTAAAAACCTTCAGAGTGTAGGGATAGAGGGTACATTCCTCAAACTCATAAAAACCATCTATGAAAAGCCTACGGCAAATATTATTCTCAATGGGGAAAAGCTGGAAGCCTTTCCCTTAAGATCAGGAACATGACAAGGATGCCCACCCTCGCCACTATTATTCAACATAGTACCAGAAGTCCTTGCAACAGCAATCAGACAACAAAAAGGGATAAAAGGTGTCCAAATCGGCAAAGAAGAAGTCAAAATGTCTCTCTTCGCAGATGACATGATACTCTATATGGAAAACCCAAAGGAATCCACTCCCAAACTATTAGAAGTTATAGAGCAATTCAGTAATGTGGCGGGATACAAAATCAATGCTCAGAAAACAGTTGCATTTCTATACACGAATAATGAGACTGAAGAAAGAGAAATTAGGGAATCCATCCCATTTACAATAGCACCAAAACCATACATTACCTTGGAATTAACTTAACCAGAGACGTAAAAGGCCTATATTCTAGAAACTATAAATCACTCTTGAAAGACATTGAAGAAGACACAAAAAGATGGAAAAATATTCCATGCTCACGGATCCGAAGAATTAACACAGTTAAAATGTCCACGCTACTCAGAGCAATCTACACTTTCAATGCTATCCCGATCAAAATACCGAGGACATTTTTCAAAGAACTGGAACAAATAGTTCTTAAATTTGTATGGAACCAGAAAAGGCCCCGAATCACCAAGGAACTGATGAAAAGGAGAAACAAAGCTGGGGGCATCACAATGCCGGATTTCGAGCTATACTACAAAGCTGTGATCACAAAGACAGCATGGTACTGGCACAAAAACAGACACATAGACCAATGGAACAGAATAGAGAACCCAGAAATGGACCCTCGGCTTTTTGGGCAACTACTCTTTGATAAAGCAGGAAAAAACATCCGGTGGAAAAAAGACAGTCTCTTCAATAAATGGTGCTGGGAAAATTGGACAGCTACATGCAAAAGAATGAAACTTGACCACTCTCTCACACCAGACACAAAGATAAACTCCAAATGGATGAAAGACCTCGATGTGAGACAGGAATCCATCAAAATCCTAGAGGAGAACATAGGCAGCAACCTCTACGACATCGGCCAAAGCAACCTTTTACATGAAACATCTCCAAAGGCAAGAGAAACAAAAGATAAAATGAACTTGTGGGACTTCATTAAGATAAAAAGCTACTGCACAGCCAAGGAAACAGTCAAAAAAACAAAGAGACAGCCCACAGAATGGGAGAAGATATTTGCAAATGATACTACAGATAAAAGACTGGTATCCAAGATCTACAAAGAACTTCTCAAACTCAATACGTGAGAAACAAATAAACAAATCATAAAATGGGCAGAAGATATGAACAGACACTTTTCCAATGAAGACATACAAATGGCTAACAGACACATGAAAAAATGTTCAAAATCATTAGCCATCAGGGAAATTCAAATCAAAACCACACTGAGATACCACCTTACACCAGTTAGAATGGCAAAAATTGACAAGGCAAGAAACAACAATTGCTGGAGAGGATGTGGAGAAGGGGGATCCCTCCTACATTGTTGGTGGGAATGCAAGTTGGTACGGCCACTCTGGAAAACAGTGTGGAGGTCCCTTAAAAAGTTAAAAATTGAGCTACCCTATGACCCAGCCATTGCACTACTGGATATTTACCCCAAAGATACAGACGTAGTGAAGAGAAGGGCCATATGCACCCCAATGTTCCTAGCAGCATTGTCCACAATAGCTAAATCATGGAAGGAACCGAGATGCCCTTCAATGGATGACTGGATTAAGAAGTTGTGGTCCATATATACAATGGAATATTACTCAGCTATCAAAAAGAACGAGTTCTCAACATTTGCTGCAACATGGAGGGGACTGGAGGAGATAATGCTAAGTGAAATAAGTCAAGCAGAGAAAGACAATTATCATTTGATTTCTCTCATCTATGGAACATAAGAACTAGGAAGATCAGTAGGGGAAGAAAGGGATAAAGAAAGGGGGGTAATCAGAAGGGGGAATGAAGCATGAGAGACTATGGACTCTGAGAAACAAACTGAGGGCTTCATAGGGGAGGGCATGGGGGAATAGGATAGGCTGGTGATGGGTAATAAGGAGGGCATGTATTGCATAGTGCACTGGGTGTTATACGCAACTAATGAATCATCGAACTTTACATCAAAAACCAGGGATGTACTGTATGGTGACTAACATAATATAATAAAAAAACATTTAAAAAAAGGGGGGAAATTTAAAAATATTTACTTATTTTAAGGTTTCTTGAATGGATGTGGAAATTCACTACTTGTTTCAGTTCAACTTCTACCTGATTGACTTGTCTCATCTGGCTTTTCTTAACTGAGGTCAACCAATTTGTTCCTCTCTGATTGAATGCAGCACTTAGATAATTGTTTTAAAGTCTGGGATATGTTGTGTAATGTGTGATTTTATGTGCCTATTGGTAGACTCAGCCCTACTAAAACTCAGTGCCTCGGGGCACCTGGTGGCTCAGCTGGTTGCATGTCCGACTCTTTATTTCGGCTCAGGTCATGATCTCAGGTCCTAGGATTGAGCCCACTTGGGGCCCCCTGATCAGTGCTAGTCTGCTTGTCTCCCTCTCCTTCCGCCCCTCCCCCTGCTCATGCTTTCTTTGTCAAATAAATAAATAAGTAAAAAAATAAAATAAAATAAAATTCAGTGCCTTATCCAAAAAGAGACTGGAACAAAATTAGCAGCTACGTATGCTTGTGGTTGATAAGATGCCACTTAACAGGTCTTTAAAATGTATACTTTCATTCACTCACTTCACAGTTACTAAATTACTATATACCACACACTACATTAAAATATGTGAAGGTAGACATACACACACACGTATTCACAAACCCATTTATACTGATGTATGTTTCTGTTCTCTAAGAGTTTATCAGGTAGACAGAGATAGAAAACATACAGTTTGATAAGAAACAAAAATGTGTCTACACCTCAACTGACCAAGGAAGGCATTCTGGCCAATGTGGAATCTGAGCTGCTCTTTAAATGGCTTCCAATATAGTTATTAAGAAGACATTAGATATAAGTGATGAAACACTAAATTTTATTCCTGAAACCAGTATTATACTATATGTTAACTAACTAGAATTTAAATAAAACTTTAAAACAAGAACAATAACAACAACAGAAGAAGACATTAGAAGTGATAAAAAAAGTATCCAGATATAACACACAAACTTGGATTTGTATTATTATTTGATACCCAAATTTCATTTCAGTTACCTACAAAATCAGAATTATGAAATTATTTAAAGGTGGCCTGCTTAATATTTTTATTTTATTATGTTAAGAAACATTACTGGCACAAAAAACTGCACTCACATTCGCTCACACTTTCATCATATTTCAGTGTCATGATGCGTGTGAAGCCTACCAAGTACTGATTTAACTGTGAAAGAATAGAAGTAAAAGTATCAAGTTGGAATTTACCTTTAGAAGTTATTTAGTGCCCAACAGTACATCTAAGATCTACCAAAATGCAAAACAATCAGCTCTTCATTTATGAATTGGTCACTCTGAATCTGTACTAGAGCTCTGTCCACACACACAAAGTACTTCAAGCCAATGGGATGATATCCAATTATTCTGAATTCCTTCTCCTTGATCCAATTGTAGAGTGGTGATATTCATTGTATTTACCCACAACTTCAAAACAAATTGAGATTAAGGTACTCTTGATCAATGCAACAACACAGAGAATCAATCATGTGATGTCACAGGTACCCACAGAATACACAATTTAGACTTTTTATGCAAATAGGATGCAAAGTTTGTATAGTCAAAAATAATAGCAAACATGATCGTAACATTAAGGGCTAAGATACAGTCAGAGATTCATGCAAACTACAGGAATACATATTCCATATTTAAAGTTCATCTTTAGTTCCAGGGAACTGAAAATTATAATCTTTTATAGTATAACTATAGGATATGACACCCTGCTAAGACCTCTGAGAATAAAGGCTATTCCTTGCAAAATCTAAAATCATGGGGCACCTGGGTGGCTCAGTGGGTTAAGTATCTGTCAACTGACTCAGGTCATGATCTCAGGGTCCTGGAATCGAGTCCTGCATTGGGCTCCCTGCTCGGGGCAGGGGGAGTCTGCTTCTCTGTCTCCCTCTGCCCCTGCCCATGCTCTCTCTCTCTCAAATAAATAAAATCTTTAAAAAATAAAATAAAATAAAACAAAATCATACAGGTGCCTAATAAACGCTGCTTTCAGTAGATAGTTAAAAAAAGGACAACTCTTCAACCTACAGAATGTCACACTCCGTCACTTAGGTTCAGGTCTGCCATCAACGTGACACTACGATAAAGCCTTGTACCTCTGCAGTAGTCAGGGTTATTAGGGTTGACAGAAGAGATTTGTAAACTTTTTTAAAACTTTGTGGTACTTTATCACAATAGGGTAATTACATGCTTTGATTCTATACCGCTGCATTTCTGTATTGTCAAAGCAAAATGGATCACTCCATTGTCGAGATGGATAACAAATTTTTTAAAATACAGTTTATCAGAAGCATTTTGAACTCCATTTATCCTCCTCATTTGCTGCTCAAAACTGCAGAGTGGCAAAAATCGTAACTTGAAACTGAATGTCCTATTTTGTGCCTCCAAATAAGAGAAACTAAGGGAAGCAGTTCAAGGTTGTGTTTTGAAAGAAGAAAGAGAGAGCATTCTAGGTTGAAAAGGTCCAGTAAGACCATTTCCATCTATTCCCCACCTGGGAATCCTACCCAAAACAACACAATCTAACTAACCAACAACTTGAAATATTCAGCAACACAACTACTAGAAACCACAAATGACAGAGTAAACTTGACAAGTATTGTGAAGTGTGGGTAGAGGCAGAGTTTGACACTGGACCTCTAAGAGGGTATGGGTTCCCTCCGGTTAATTGCCAGCAACCTGGAAAGTCCAGCCCAAAGGTCTCTGAGGAGAGGCCTGAGATCAAGCCTGGGCGAGGCGGGGCAGCGCGGGAAGGAAATGTTCCTTCAAGCGGTGGTTCTCTGCCCAGGGGACACCTATGGCAATGACTGGAGACACTCTTGAGCTGTCACAACTGGGGAGGTGCTATCAGCACTCAGTTAGTGAGCTGAGGCCAGGGGTGCTGGTAAACATCCTGCAATGCCCAGGACACCTCCGCTCCAACAAAGAGCGATTGGCCCCAAATATCAATAGTGCCGAGGTGAAGAAATCCCAGTCTAGAGACTTAACTCAGCAGAGAGAGTGAGGGGAAGAGAGGAGATGCCATCTTTACAGGCAATTTCTTTCGTTTTTTTAAGTTTTTATTTAAATTCTAGTTAGTTAACGTATAGGGTAATATTGGTTTCGGGAGTAATATTGAGTGATTCATCACTTCCATACAGTACCCAGTGCTTATCACAAGTGCCCTCCTTAATGCCCATCCCCTATCTAGCCCATCCCCCATTGACAGGCAATCTCTACGGTGTGCAGTGCAGGCTTCTCCCCAGGAAGCCTGTCCAACATGACCTTCCTAGGAAAGGGAGGGAGATAACAAGTAACCCATGACAACACAAACAATTCCACTTCTGAGGGCTTTGCTGGGAACCCAGGAAGCTTGATTTTTGAAAGGGAAACACATTGACAGGGCACAGAAGTGACCACTTTGGAAAGAGTGTGTTGGAGACCACACATGCGCAGGGGAGGCTGTGCACACTTCTGCAGTGCCCCCTGCCTTCCTCCCTGCCCTCGGTGCCTCC
The DNA here is from genome assembly GCF_024610735.1 of Ursus americanus. NCBI lineage: Eukaryota > Metazoa > Chordata > Mammalia > Carnivora > Ursidae > Ursus > Ursus americanus. Next base: position 116,934,753 of record NC_142164.1, on the reverse strand, counting down.
TCATGGTTTCCATGCACACAGCGCGTCCCACTCAACAAGACCCAACAGTAGGAAAGGGCTGTACATGGCTCTTCTGTGTATGTGCGGTGAGGGGGATATGACAGAAAAAAGAAGTATGTATATGACCAGAAAATTTATCCAAAAAAAAAAGAGAAAAGCACAACCAAAAAGTTCTCCAGAGTCTCAGATAAATTGCAGAGAATAGAAACAAGATTATTCTTTAAATTATGAGACAACACAAGGAGATTTTTAAAACCAAGGAGATTTTAGTAAAGCGTAGGAAAGAAATGGAAGAAATATACAATGTAAGGGAAAACAACAATTAGAGTGAATATAATGGAGAGTAAATTCAGAAGCACGAACCCTAAAGTTGAGTCAAGAAATATACCAAAATGGAAGACAACAATGATATAAAAACAATTATGAAGAT